>NC_138500.1:55798913-58476413 GCF_964252035.2 Podarcis erhardii | reverse complement strand
ATAAGGAACTCAGATGGGCTTCTGTGTACAGTGGCAAGCTTTCAAATTTCAGTGGCCCCCTGTACGATGCCAAAATTTGGTGCCTTCCCCACCTCTTGCCTTCCATTCTAAGTCATTGTTGTGGGGAATTTCCTTTCTGGGTGAAGAGTGAAGAAATAAGTGTTTACAGTGGAATCACCTTCCCCCATGCCTGTTATTTAATCAACCAAAACTTAACTAAACACTGCACGTTAAGCACAGCGTGATGCGTAGTTTGGCCAAGACTCAATTTCAGTCAATAAATATCTTGACTTCCTTTTCTTTCCTTTTCTTTTTTTGAAAGCCTTGGCCTGTACCAATCCACATTCCCAGATTCTGCCCCCCCCCCCCCGCCCGCCCCGGCAGATGATCAAAATCAATTTTGCATTTAACTCTGTGTTGGCTTCTGCATTTCATTTAAATATCTTGAGGCAAAATGTGGGGAAATGTCCCGCTAATTCAGAGATGGCTATGACAGTCTGTATGGTTGTCCTCCACACCCCACCTTAAATAAACGAGTACAGATGGTTCAGGATCAGTAACTTTCATATTGATGTGCTGATTTGGTATTAATGAAATATATATGTTAATGGAAAACTCATACCTGGCATGGATGTGGCTTTCACCAGATGAAATTCTGAGCATGGGAACATCGAGTTCCAATGTCCCTGAATCTCAGTAGAAAATTCCTATTCTAAAGGGCTGTCATCAGAGGGAAAGGAGGAAATAATTATTTTTCCAGATGTATCAGCTGTACCAGCAACTGGACTGGAAACATACCCTCCAACATTTTTCTGATGAAAAGAGGGACATCCCAAAATTTCTCTGATGAGAATAGGGATGTCCTAACATCTTTTCATATCATTTTAAAGTTAAATGTAGATGTCTCATTTTGGGTGAAAATATTGCTAATTCAAAATAAGGCTACGCATGAGTGTATTCACAAAATATTGTGACATTCACCCACCAGTGGAATCGCCAGTCTCCTCACAGAGAAACGATCCCCGTTTCTCGCTATTATTGTTCTGAGGTATTCAGGTAGGTGGCAGGTGTTGTGTTTCCCACCATGTTCCTCCAGAGGAATCTGAAGTAACATTTTTTTGGCCATAAAAGTTGGGTGGAAGGAGAGTGGAAATGGATATATAGCTTTTGACAAAGCGCCAAGACTCTTTGGACAAAGCACAGTCTTCCACCCCACATGAGGCCAACAAAGGTATCAACTTTATTCCGTTGCTCTATCTTAGTTCAGTATTGTCTACTCTGATTTCAAGCAGAGGTCTTTCGCTACCTGGTCCTTTTAACTGGCGGTGTCCGCCATCGAAACTGGAACCTTATTCATTCATAGCACCCTGCTCTTTCATTGAGATGCAGCCCCTTTGCAACGCAGTGCCTCCCCTCAAATGTCTGTTCCATCAACAGTTTGTGGAAAACAACGAATAAATAAATAAAACATAATATTTAGAATTTGAAAGCAAATGGCCATGGCAGATAGCTATTATTTTGTTCTTCAGGTGATCCTTCTTGGAACATGACTCAAAGAACAGAAGTTTCTGCTATATCAGCAACATTGTGAATGTGACTTGGGAAATCGCTGGATTCTAGTTGAAGAGGAGAGTCTCGCCATTATATCTTATCGTTCTTTCCAGTCAGGGGTTATAATGTTTTCTGTCTGATTGCTCATGTTGTACTACAGAAATCTCAATCTGATTTTCTTTCATTCTATTTTCTCTTTTCAATTCTAGGAAGCAGAATGTGCCTACACGTTATTTGTGGTGGCCATCTTTTGGCTCACAGAAGCATTACCCTTGGCCGTTTCAGCGTTACTTCCTGCTTTTATGTTCCCATTGTTCGGAATTATGGCTTCCAAACAGGTAAATTTCCTGTTGTTGTTGTTGTTGTTGTTCCTTTCCTTTCCCTTCTACTACTCCAACTGCCCATATATTTGGTAGCCCAAACATCAAACCATTTGATTGCTTTATTTGCTTTCTTTAATGGTGAATTTATACAAATCCTAATGCCTCGAGGCCTGGGACACACTCAAAGCATCCCTACTGAGCCCATTCTGGTGGGCTGGGGAGACTGGTGCTGTCTAGAAGTACAGCAAGGGAATCACAACCACTATGCCCCTTGCTACCACTTTGAAACACAGGAGACAACAGTAATGAAACCTGAAATTTCACATCCCATTTGCCCCTGAAACCTGATACAATCTGGGCCAAAAGTTCAGATTTTCCAACTTTCTTCCAAGCACTGGCTACCACTCCCTTTATGGATACGGCCTGCTCCTTTGCAGAACCCTTTCTGCACTGGAGAAATTGGTTTCATTGCCTTCTCATTCTTCTGAGTTTCTTATGGCCCATCACCAGGCTGGCTCCCACCTCCCATGCCTTCCACCAACTCCCATTAGGCCCATCCAAGTCCAACTGTTGCACCAGATTTGTAGACATCTTGACTGGGCAAAGCTGGAGAATACGGAGAGGTGGTTGAACTCCATATTTTGGGTTTGCTGCTGGGACAGAGAGATGGTGCTAGAATCCAGGTCTATGCCCCCCCAAACACACCCCATGTTTAATTTTAGTTTAATTTTATTCCTCTAGTAACAGCAACTCCTGGTTTCAAGAGCATTCGTGTGGATTGAAGTCCCTGTTGTTTCTCTTTATACATCTAGGTAGCTTCATTCGTTTCGATTTTCCTCCACAAATTGTACAGCTCATTATTTTCCTGAGATGGAATCATGGTAGCTAAATAGCACACATTTAGCTAAACAAAATGAATTTTGCTTTTAGGTGGCATCTGCTTATTTCAAAGATTTTCATCTGCTATTAACGGGAGTGATTTGTTTGGCAACGTCAATAGAGAAATGGAATTTGCACAAGAGAATTGCCTTGAAAATGGTGATGCTGGTGGGTGTTAACCCTGCATGGTATGTAGCATACTGACAAAAGAAACTGATATACTGAAAACCCCTTTGGCTCTGTTGTGCAAGTAGACTTGCCAGCTTTTTCCTTCACCTGTCCTTTATAAAACTGCACAATAAGAAGAAATTCTGCAGATGCTACTCTCCCCAGCACTGTAGCTCCCTGGCAATAATAGAAGCTTCACCTGTTGGAATTTTCAGTGTTATGTAATTGTGATTGGAGCACGATTCAAGTAGCAACTTTTGGGCAGGTTGGGCGGGTTTGTGTGCAAAGTATCACAAAGTATATGGTGTGTGTGGGAGGAGTAGAGGGGCTGTTTCCCTAGGAACAAAACTTTGGGTGTGTGTGCAAAATTTCAAAAGAAAAATAAACTGCTTTGAGGGTGTGTTTTTTAAACCAATCAAGTAGTGTAAAAATTTCATGAACTAAACAATAACAATAAAATAAATTCCTTCCAGTAGCACCTTAAAGACCAACTAAGTCAGTTCTTGGTATGAGCTTTCGTGTGCATGCACACTTCTTCAGATACACTGAAACAGAAGTTTCCAGACCCTTCTATATAGTGAGAAGGTGGGGAGGGGTATTACTCAGAAGGGTGGTGGGAATGGGTGATTGGCAGATAGCTGTGATGAGCCTGTTGACGACTCTTAACGACTGCAATAGGTCTTACAGGAAAAAGCAAGGGGTGAAAAGGTGAAAAATGGCTTTGTCATGTATAATGAGATAAGAATCCAAGGTCTTTGTTCAGACCAGGTTTCTCCATGGTTTTAAGTTTGGTGATAAGTTGTAATTCAGCAGCTTCTCTTTCCAGTCTATTTCTGAAATTCCTTTGTAGTAAAACAGCTACTTTGAGATCTTGTATAGAATGTCTTGTATAGATCTTGTATAGAATGTGGGTGCTACTTTGAGATCTTGTATAGAATGTCTTGTATAGATCTTGTATAGAATGTGGGTGCTACTTTGAGATCTTGTATAGAATGTCTTGTATAGATCTTGTATAGAATGTAGCTGTTTTACTACAAAGGAATTTCAGAAATAGACTGGAAAGAGAAGCTGCTGAATTACAACTTATCACCAAACTTAAAACCATGGAGAAACCTGGTCTGAACAAAGACCTTGGATTCTTATCTCATTATACATGACAAAGCCATTTTTCACCTTTTCACCCCTTGCTTTTTCCTGTAAGACCTATTGCAGTCGTTAAGAGTCGTCAACAGGCTCATCACAGCTATCTGCCAATCACCCATTCCCACCACCCTTCTGAGTAATACCCCTCCCCACCTTCTCACTATATAGAAGGGTCTGGAAACTTCTGTTTCAGTGTATCTGAAGAAGTGTGCATGCACACGAAAGCTCATACCAAGAACTGACTTAGTTGGTCTTTAAGGTGCTACTGGAAGGAATTTGTTTTGTTTTGACTATGGCAGACCAACACGGCTACCTATCTGTAAATAAAATAAATGGCCACCACTGGTCTCCCATCCCCAGCTTTTCTCTCACTGCTGGGAAGACCCTTTCCCACCTCCATCACTGCTGCCCAGCCCTGACAGGAACCACAGGAACCCTAACCCTTGCCCCAGGCACTAGCAACCCATGCTACACCACTGCCATTTAGAAGCCATAATTACAGTTCTATTTGGTTGCTAAAGAGATTTGCTAAGGCCAGCCTTTTGCCAAAATTGAATTATACATATCGTTGGGATGAGAAGACGAGTTTTACACGAAACACTTCTGTTATTGGCAATAGTGGCGCACGGCTCAGAACAAAATAGCAGATGAATTTGTGAACAGCTCTGACTCATACTTCTTAATGACTGGTATTAAGCAAGTGAGAGATCTTTTGTACATTATCTCATCGTTAGTATTCCATCCAAAGCTGAGGTAGTGCTAAGCAGTTTTATTGCAGACAGATAAGAAGACTAAGCCCACCCCTTCCACCCCCCCAAAATATTGCTGACAGCTGTTACAAACAAGAAGACAGGAGAAATGAAATATCATGTTGTGCTCCTTTTTATTGTTCGTAAGGGGTCAGGTAGCCCCTGTCAATCCAATCAGCAAGACCAAAAGCAGTTTGCCAGCATTGCAGGCTTTCTGGTTCTTGAAATGTCAGATGCTGCTGTGATAGGGGAAGCAAGGAGTTGTCAGTTTCTCACTTGATGATGGTAAATTAGCACAGTTAGGGAAAGCAGAATGGGTGAAACGGGAGACCTCAGTGAACCATGAAGACCCCGAGGACCATGCTTGTGTGTACATCCCTGCCTGCAAGACTGATCACAGTTTTGGTTTGGAGTATCATTATTTCTTCACCTAATAAGATCTCATCATGATTGTAAGGCGCCAAAGAGCTAAACCTGGCCATTAGGAGTAACTAGAAAGCTAAGATAGGAGATGGGAAAGAGATGATGAAGCCACCCATTTCGTAAATATGGAATCCACAAATATATCTTACCTAACCTCTTCATCAATAGTCTGGCTGGTTTCACAAAATGCAGGGGGGGGGGGGGGGCAGAGGAAAGCCCAGCACATGAACAGATCAAGGCTGATTTCACAGTGTGTGTGTGTGTGTGTGTGTGTGTGTGTGTGTGTGTGTTTTCTAAGCCCACAGCAAGATGTCAACAGTGTTGTGAGGAAGGTGTAGACTGTTGCTCCAGATTTTGTCTCTGCAATTGAACGTGCCCATCAAATGATGAGTGGATTACCTTGGTTCCACCCTGTTCTCTCATGGATTTGCTCATCCTTTCCTCTGATTTAACATGGGCATTTTCTAAAATTAATTCCGGAACGGGCATAGTTTGCTGAAGCTTTATTTTCCTTTCATTTGTCCGCCTCGCTTTTCTGTCTTTCTTACTGATCTGCGCAAGCAATCCAATGGATGAGCACCCCTTTTCACTGTTTTAGCAATATGCACAGGTGGTGGGTGGGGTGAGAATTAAGAAGATTAAAGAACCAACAGAAAGAAATTAAAACTGTTGCAGGCTAAGCATTTGAAGTGGCCTCCATGGAGCCTGAAAATAAAAATAGAAGATGGCAGCTTCCTTAGGCATTGGTGGGGCTTGCAAACTAGACCAGATGATTCAGAAACCCAGAAACCAGAAATAAATTTGGATGGGGAGAATTTTGTAAGCATGCCTGCCTGCCATCCAGTGGTCACCTGGCCTCCTGTAATAATATATTGTACTTTAATACGCAAACACTGTTTTTGTTTTTAAAAAACAAGAACAGCAAAATAATTATCCTTATTACTACTTCATCAGACAGGCCACTGATGCCATTTGGTTTAAAAGGGAAAATGAAGACTGAGAATGTTTGTTATCTTCACTGCTTGCAAAGCCACCTGTGTGGCAGACAGAAGTTTAGCAGGTGAAGCTTTTCCTGAAATGGTGGTGCAGTTAGTTTCACTTGGTGACATTCTCCTATGACACAATGTTAAGAATAGGTAAAGGTAAAGGGACCACTGACTGTTAGGTTCAGTCACGGACAAACCTGGGGTTGTGGCGCTCATCTCGCTTTACAGGCAGTGCATGGAAATGCCATTTACCTTCCCGCTGGAGCGGTACCTATTTATCTACTTGCACTTTGTGCTTTTGAACTGCTAGGTTGGCAGGAGCTGGGACAGAGCAACGGGAGCTCACCCTGTTGCGGGGATTCGAACCGCTGACCTTCTGATCGGCAAGCCCTAGGCTCTGTGGTTCAACCCACAGCACCACCCACGTCCCTTAATGTTAAGAATACTGGAACCCTAAAATAAGCAACGGTACTCAAGAGTTGCCTCAGACTTGAACCAAGAAGCAAGTCAAACAGCAATTCCAGAATCCGCTTTAGAACAGGGATCATCAGTCAGTTTTCAACCCGCAAATCTATTGGGAATAATTTTACACTCTTGGGTACATAATGATCATTTGAATGCTGGTTTATAAATTGTTTGCTATCAAAAAGAGATTGCAATAAAGCAATTCCTTTATTTCCCCTTCTTCTTTTCTGAAGAATTCTTTTTCTTCTCTGCAGGCAGTTTCTGTCCCTCCCCCTCCCAACCTTTATTTTTTAAAAAATAAGAATCAGTTTATTAGAATCTCCCATTCCACTATAGGACTGGCTAGCCAACAGGCACATTCATATATTCAGTGAGGTTCCCGTTTCCTGTTCAAGGCCCTGGCCCCTAAAGATCACTGGGGTCACTCTCCCACAGAGGCCAGACTGCTTATAACCTCCCCACAAATGCCCTACTACCATCATCTACTGAATTGCAGAGACAAGTGGGACTCTGCTTTCAAAAAGCCCAAACCAGCATATGCGATGAGAAATGGCTTCCTAGAATCCCCCATTTTATGTATATAGGGGGAAAAACACAGAACAAGGCATTGCTGCATGTAAAATAATAAATAATGCTTCTATTTAACACCTTTGCCCAGGGATGCAGAGCATGCAGGTGTAGCTGAACTACAGCTCCCATCATCCCTGATCTTTGGCCATTCTGGGTGGGGCTGATGGGAGTTGGAGTCCAGCAACACCTGGCGGGCCATGGGTCCCCCATCCTTGACAAAACAAAGCACAGTGACTTCCCTCTTCAGCAGTTATCCTGACCCACCAGTCTTTTCTCCTCTCTCCTTCCTATCCATTCACTCCTCTCTTTATGCAAGGCCTTCGACTGTCATTCTCAGATGACTTTCTCCACCTCTTACTCTGATTCCACTCATCATCTCAGCATCACATTCCACTGCTGTAAATCATCCTTGCCTTCATTATTTTGTTACATACACACAGCAGTAGTGTATTCCCCCCCCCCCAAATAGAGGGGGAGAAGTATGGAATTTGCTTTCTTACGAGATGTTTACATCCCCTATCCTTGCTTATGAAATCCAGTCATATCCAGATACCTTCTAGAATTTGCAAAGTTGCCTTTGCCTAGTTCTAGAAATTACAAATCCCAGAAGGGACTGGATTTCATAACCTTATCCCAAAAGTGGAAGAAGCATGGACAGGTTGATCTGCCAATTTCAGCTCCTTTGTGTTTCTCATTTTTCAGATCTTAAGTTTAGTTTACACGTTGAGTTTGTATTATATTTAAAGTATGGCTTTTTGTATGCCCCCCATACATACTTTTTGGTATGCATTTTTGCCTAATTTCTGCATTTTTGCCATGTCCCCTGATAATATAAATTTTTACTTATTAATAATATACCCCGCTTTTCACGTCATTTAGGTCTCTAAGTGGCTTTTAAAATTTATTTTTGCTAAAAAACAAAGAAGTATGAATTTTTTGGTTGGATAAATACATCATTTGGAGAAGCGAACGGGTTGGATTTCTCCCCCGTTCCTGGAAGAAGCAAGGATGTTGCCTCTGGCAAGACTTTGCTAAACTGGCAAAAGGCTGAGAGCTCTGTTCCTGACCAAAGTTTTTGTAGGAGGATTGAAAGTGCCTCAAATTTATTTGCAGGACATTTTGACCATCACATTCAGAACTTCAGAATTACCATTAATAGTCTATGTTTAGTCTGACCTTAAAATAAATAAACTGGTTCAATTGGGCTCATCTAGAGCCTTTTGCAATAATGACTATCATCCATTTAATAAGAGGTAGGCATAATAGGCAGAAATTATCCAGAACTGAAATGTAACCTGATCACAATTTGGTGCCCCTATAATGTAGGAGCAAGCAGCTTTATTTCAGAGGAGACGAGATTTCATCAGCCAGGATGTGGGTCGTGCCACCCAAATAACTTGTAAAGTCATTTTGCATTTTTCAAGGGGCCTGCCCTTACCTTAAGTAATCATTAACATTTATGCAATGCTTTCCATCCACACCGATTCCAAAGGTCTCTGCAATCTTTGTAAAAATTATCCAATCTAGGACCACTTGTTATGAAGTAAAAATGGTGTAGGTGATGCATGTACCTCATAATCGTTTCTTACGTAGACAAGGTTGTGCTTTCACAAGTTAAAGTTTGACCAAATCATTTTTCACCATCTCCAGCACTGTGCTGTGGGAGCAACTTCAGCGAAGTATGCAAGGTTACCAAGTTGGCAGCGTCAAAGAAATGAGTATCCCATTTGGAAGGGTTTGGGGCACATGGAATTGGCAGTGAAATCTTGGTGAGGAAATAGGAATGGATACTAATCTATCCAGAAGACCTAATAGCATTGCTGAAGATAGCTGATCCATTTAATATCCACTTGAGTCTCTCCTGGTATGTTCACCCCCTAGATAATAAGGTGGAGAGCCTCCTCTTTGGTGGCCCCATGGTGATGGAATTCTCTTCCACTGGACCAGTGTGAAATTTCTACACTGCAGATTTTTGGGCTGGCCCTGAAGACCATCCCCACACCCCTTCCAAGATTGATGTTTATTAGATGGGTACCGGTCTGAGTTTTGCTATTTCCAGGGTGTGGGGGGGGTGTGTGTGTGTGTGTGTGGAGTGATTGTTTAAAGTTTTAAAATGATGCTCATTTTCTTTTGTTGTTTTGGAAGTTTGCCCAGAGAAGCAGCCTAAAAATAAAATAGAAATGGCTGGAGAATCTTTACAGAAAAGGCTTGCTTGGATGGGGGTGCAAGGAGGAGAGAAGCTGAAGCAGCAGAGAGCAGGCAGGAGGAAAACAAAATAGAAAGAGAAACTTATACTGGGCTAAAAAGGTAAAGGGACCCCTAACCATTAGGTCCGGTCGTGACCGACTCGGGATAAAGCGCTCATCTCGGCTTTATTGGCCGAGAGAGCCGGCGTACAGCTTCCGGGTCATGTGGCCAGCAGGACTAAGCTGCTTCTGGCGAACAAGAGCAGCGCACAGAAATGCCGTTTACCTTCCCGCAGGAGTGGTACCTATTTATCTACTTGCACTTTGATGTGCTTTCGAACTGCTAGGTTGGCAGGAGCAGGGACCGAGCAATGGGAGCTCACCCTGTCGCGGGATTCGAACCGCCGACCTTCTGATCGGCAAGTCCTAGGCTCTGTGGTTTAACCCACAGTGCCACTGGGCTACAACAACCACAAATCCTAGTCCTTGGCCATGCTGGTTAGCGATCATGGAACTCCAGCATCTTATGAAGGCTACAGATTCCCTACCCTGTTACACAGCAAGAACATGGAGTCAGTGAAAGTATAGTTCCAAGTTGCACATGTGGGGTGACTATTGCAAAGGAATGAATCAGGGCACTGGTTTGGGGAGTAAAGTAGATCCCCATTTAGCACTGTACTGCTGCCACACATACAACTGCAAACTGAGAGTGCAGGTTCCGTGCAACTGTTTTTCAGTGCCTACCTGTGTGGAGATAAACTGTCTCTTGGTTAGGTAAGAAAACATCAGCTTACCTGGAAGGACTTTGGGCCAGCAAGCTAAATGGGAATCTGATGAACTGAACTAATTTAGGATGTTCTAATGAGACTTGTCCAAGTAGCCATGCATTCTATACATCATAAATCATGAAGACACAGCCCTGGTCCCAGAGTGTCGAAATATACGAGAGGAGTCCATTGCACAACCTGCTGTCCTTCGAAAAGCCTTTTTCACAGCAAAAAACAAACAAACCATCAATTGGTGAAACTACAATTCTTGTAAATTTTCATAATCCATTTTAATTATTGCCTTTACCAGAATGTACTCCATAACTATGCAGTTAGTTGGGGTGTGATCTAGGGCATTTTTACCAGAGAAAGTTTACAAGGCTGTTTCTGTTATTGTCTGAATAGACTGAACCATCTCTCCTAAAGATGAGCTTCATGACCTGGTCCTTTGAGGTCTTGTCATCCATTTTCTTTGTAATGGTGCCTCTCTGCAGATGTTACTAAGCTAAAAATCCCAACAGCCAAAGGCTAAGGAAGATAAGAGTTGTAGTTCAGTAACATCTGAAGGGCCAAAAGTTCTCTACAACTGCCCTCCATCTTATTATGTTGTGCCTCCCATTGTTGATTTTAATTGGATGGGTGCATAATCTCTGGTTCCTGAGTACGGAAGGGCAAAGAAGGTTATTCTGGAGCTTGACCATGTGAGCATAGGGAAGCATTGTAGCTCATTGAGAAGCACATGATGCAGAAGCTCCCTGGTTCAGGAAAATACTCTGTCTGAAACCCTAGAGAGCCAATACTAGCTACTATAAACACAAGACTGACTTAGATGGACCAGTGGTCTGACTTGAGATAAAACAGTTGTCTCTAACATTCCCTTACAAGACTCCTATGATGCTGGAGTGGCTGAAAATGCTGTGTTAACACATGTATGTTGCAAGGAACTTGATAACCCTGCCTCATTCATCTGTCTTCTGTGTGTGTGTGTGTGTGTGTGTGTGTGTGTGTCACAGCAACTGGTGGGCCTGTAGTATATTATTTACCCCTGAATCAACTTTCAGCTCAGTATAGCCTGTTGACCAAAGTAAGCAGCACAGGTGTGCTGTGTCTGGATTTATTTTCCGGGAATTATTTATTTGTGTATGTATTTTTACACCGCCTTGCTTATAGCTTCCCAAGGGAATGCACATCAGAAGAGAGTTGATGATATTTTAAAGGAGTTACAACATTTAAACAGTAACAACTTCTTCAAAAATAATAATAATACAGCAGCTATCTGGGGCAAATTAACATTAATCAGGGACTAAGCATCAGTGGAAGCCTGAGAACACAGATAAATCTTTGAAAGGCACCAAAACACCAGCCGTGGTTGGCACATGTCTGAGCTCAAGTGGTTCCACATTGTGGAAAACTTCATTTGGTAGCAAACTTGTTAACTCAAGCTCTTTCATGAAGATGATGATAACTCGGTCTCATTCTGATGGCAAAGAACCATTCCTTTGTTTTAAGCTGAGGGCTGATTGTAGAGTAATACATGGAGGTGCTTCTCATTTCAGGCTCACCCTTGGCTTCATGATCAGCTGTGCCTTCCTGTCTATGTGGCTTAGCAACACCTCCGCGGCTGCTATGGTGATGCCCATCGTAGAGGCAGTGGCTCAGCAAATCATCAGTGCTGAAGCTGAAGTGGATGGCTTGGAAATGACTCATGCAAATGGAGCCACCAATCACGCGTTGGAACTCGATGGTATGCAGGGATGCTGGACGTTTCCCACCTTTACCTTCCCTGGGGAAAGACCAGCTAAACTGAAGCCCTCAAATTCAACTTTTCACCTCTCTCCCTCTCTCTTTTAAAATAGAAGATATTGATGAATGCAAAGCAGTTGGCTGGAAAGAGAAAACAATGCAATCTAATGGGTAAAATTAATTTTTGATCACGTATATTATATCAGTTTGCTCAAGCACAGCAGATCACTTATAAACTCTGCATGTTTCTTTTTTCCAGATACAGCAACGGGTCTGCTCATGCAGTTCACACTGTGTGCAAGATTGAGAAGGAAAAGGTACTTCATAAGCAATCGTGGCATTTTAATTTTGAAATTATGGTTTGATATCAGCCTAGTAGGTCAGGGTCACTAATTTCTCTAGGTCCATTGACACATTTGGGTTTTTGAGAGAGTGCTGTGGGCACAACCCTCTCTGGTCACTTCTTTCAGGTCCAACAGAATTAATTTGGGCCTTGAAAAGCACATAAAGCTGAAAGAGGAAACGAGAAAGAGTGCTACTTTTCCTTCCAATTTTTGGGTTGCAGCAACTGGTTTTCTCTTCAGGTCATTCTCTTTAGAAGGATGAGCTGAAGAAGAGTCCCTGTAGAGATCCATTTCACACTGAGCAGCCAAAATATTATATTGTTGTTTGCCCTTTTGGCCCACTCAGATGCATAACTTGTTTTAATTACTCCGGCTGAGATCCTCATTCTTTTGTTTTCATATTGTTTTATGTCCTTTGTCCGTGTCGGGCTGCCAGATGATTTTAAACAATGATCTCTTGCAAGAGGGAATCAGAGTCTCATAGAAGATTGTGGAAGATTTTCAAAACATACCGTAATGGGTGCCCCTTATTACAGTCTCCACTGCTGCAAAATGTTCCTTAGTTATGTGTTGAGGTCCCCAAGGCCACCCCAATAACTCACACATCACACAGAATTTTTGTTTAAGGTTTTTGGCATAATTTTGGCCACAACTTTATTAAAATACAAAAATGTGAGTGGTTGCTTAGGCATTGGTTGCGACTATCTGCCCCCCCCCCCCATGGGGGACAGACTGACATTCCCCACGATGCGAAAGTCAGAAAAGGGGAATACACTTGGGGGTAGCAACGGAGCAGGGAAGCTGCCCTCAGCCCTCCCCAAATGCAACCAGGAGCTCATTGCTATGGCCCGAACCCCCTTGACAGAGGGGACAAGCAATAGTTAGCCCCTGATTCCTTTAACGGAATCCCTTGCAGCAGCAGCATTAGAGAGGCAGGCACAGCCAATCTATGCCCCTCAACCAACCAAACCATAAACCAATGACGAGCCGCAACCTTACAAGTTGTGACGATTTGCTACGCAGTAGGCAAAAACCAAATGGCCCCAGCCAATCAGCCAGATGGACAAAATTCCTACCGGGTCCCTGCCCCAAGAGCAGACGACCCCATGACAGGCATAGCAAGGTCAAAGCGAACAACCCTAATTCTAGGGAAGGGGGGACAGGCAATCCATTGCACGGGCGAAAAGAGGAAGCCCTAGCCTCGTGCAAGGAGTTTAAGCATTTCTGGCTGTCAGTCAACAAATGGCAACATTAACTTCTTCCCAACAACAAGGGAAGCCCCAATTGCATCAGTGGCCAACGATCAATTAGCCTGTCCCCAACTTTGGAGTGTCCTGGCGGCCCCCACCGCAACACGTGCTCTCCATGATGCAGAACATGCTTTATAAAATCCTGATTAGACATCTCCCTTTTTATTTAGTTGAATTCCAACTATGAGAAATGTTTTGTTGGCTTTCCAAATAACTAAAAAATAATAATAATGTAGGTGGTCTTGTTGATCCACTGGACAAAAAAACCCCAAAGTCTACACATTTATTATTTCTTTATTAAAATTATTAGTATCCTGCCTTTCGGGTAATCTGCAATATGGTATAATACAAAATTGTGAGTGAGCTTTTGAAGTCTCCAAATTAAAGAAAAGGATGCAGCTAGCCATGTTGATGAAATCCAAAACCTACATGGTGGTAATTAGGAACAAACAAAATGCCAATAAGTCAGGAGCAAATGTTAGGACTTGCTCATGACTTTGTGACTTTTCAGTTGGTCCTAAGAAAGGCATTGTCATACTATAGGTTTTGTTGGGTTTGGCAGGTTTCTTGAGCCCTGCCTACTGCCCTTGTATCTCCAGCTGTTAATCCATCCCGCTAATGGTTCCTGCTGCAATATTCTCCACTGGTTTCTGCATCCATGTTCTTCCTCGTCTTATGGGAATATTGCCTTAAACTGAGCCAGAACCTAAGTCCATCTAGCTCAGTATTGTCCACACTGAATGACAGCAGCTCTCCCGCCCTTCCTGGAGCTTCTGGGGGTAGAATCTGCAATCTTCTGCATGCCAAACCAATTCCCTCCCACTGAGATCCTTCCCCTAGATCTTCCTCCTTGGACTCAGTTTACCCCTGGCCCTAGTTTGACTGTGAAGTCGCTGCCAAGTCTTGGAACAAGAACTGTGGTGCAATTTGTAACTCTGCTTTGTAATGATTACTCGTGAATTCTTATCTTGAGACTCGGATCAGCTTCATTAACCCCTGGCTCCAAGCCATCCCCCTGTAAGTGGAGTCTTTAAAGTGCATCATGGATGAAAAAGTCATTCCTTGACACGTTTCAGTAAACGGACATGACAGGGAAGGAGAAATGCACTAAACCCAACTAACTATATGAATTCATTTTCAGAAATCCATGTTTGGTTGAAGTTCTTAGCCTGGGGGCTCATCCACACTTTTCACTGGGCCCATATTTTGATTGTATTGTGCCCTGATTAATTCCCCCAGGCCTGAGAGCTTTTCTCGTTGTTGCGCCTTGTGAAAATCTTACCTGCTGAATTGAAGCTCAGAGAAGGAAAATCCTTCCCTGAATTCTTTGCACATCTGATAAGTTCTGGTTCGGTGGGATTTTCACAAGGCACAGCTGTGGAACAACGAGAAAACCTCTTAGACCCAGATGAACTAATCGGCACATGATGTGATCAAAATGCGGATCAAATAAAAGTGTGCATGAGCCCTAGGACATTAGTAGTTGAAGTCTGGGGATAGTGGTCTTAAAATTGTGTGCCCACACATTTTCCTCCCTCTCTTTTTCTCCCTGCACTCCAGGCTGCGGGGACCAAAAGCACAGCATCCACGAGTGCCTACCTAAGAGACTGATGCATTTTTTCTTTTAAATGTACACGTCTGTCACCATTTTGCTACAACCAAACCTGTCCCACCACCTGCAAACATGACTCTCTTCTCTTTCTATTTACCAGTATTCTGGTGTGAAAACCTGTGCATCAGACAGACTTTTTAACAGACCTTAACAAATATTTGATCCCTTTGAGATGCTCCATAATTCAGTCCCCATGTGAGATCGTTCAAATCAAACAAGAATGGGGTAGAATGGGTTGGATATCAATATCAGACCCCAAAGCTCAGAGCCAAGAGAGATGTTGAGCTACAGTGAGCTAATTTTGCCTCAAGAACTTCCAATTACCATGCATGTATTTGAGCTGTCTTATTTTGAGTGATGTAGTTATTATTTTTGAATGCGTCACCGAGCATTTGAGATGCAGCAGAGGTATGTCAATGCTTCACTGATAAAAAGTATGTTTCAAGGCTTTTTTTTAATAAAAGGATATCCCCTCCTCCTGCCCACAGGTCAATCAAGTTGGACCTGTTCTCATGAGGTCTATGGGGTGGTGGGGAAGCCATTTCGCTGTGACTTCCAGCTACAAGGGTTCATAATAAGGCCATCTTGAGGAGTTGCAGGCTTGTGTAGGATTCAGCCCTGGCATGCCACCACTACACCCAAGCCAATGACAGATGCTCATGGTGACAGCCTCACACCACTCAGAGAGAGAAGAATAAGCCTTCTATGGTGAATCCTTTTTCCATGCTGAATGCAGATTTTCATCTCCTGTGAGCGTTTTCCCACTACCTGTGCTGGAGCCCACCACAGTGAGACTGTTCGTACGGATGAAGAAGAATTTTATAAAATGGCACGGTTTAGAAACTCTCGCTCTCTCCTAGCTCAATAATCCCCAAGGCATTCTGAGCCAAGCCCCCTTCCATCTTGCCTTTGCTCATTATGGCTCAGTGTCAGCATCTTCCATCTGCCTCTTCCCCTTCTTCTGTCCTCTCTCATATTTTCACAAACTTACCAAGTCGAGAATATGGAGGAGGGGAAAGAGCAGCTGAGGCTGCTTCTGTTTCTGCAGGCCAAGCTGTTCTTGCCAACTTGAACTCTAGGATGTATTATTTGCTATTCTTCCTGATTCATCAACCAGGAACAATAACAACAAATTTGAAAAACCTACACGCGCCAGAAATACACCAAGGGTTATTTCAAAGAGTTTTCACTCTACAATGTGTTTTATCTAAAACCTCCAAAAAGATTTGCAAAAATCTCAGCCCCTTCAATTTCTGAACAAAGATTTCACATGTCACTAGGCAAAAATGAAAATGTTTACTGTTCTTTTCATTTCTTATTTAAGGAGACTCCAGAACCAAGTGATACCGGAAGAAAATACCGAAACAAAAGGGACCACATGATATGTAAAGTCATGTGCCTGTGCATTGCCTATTCATCAACTATTGGCGGACTGACAACCATCACAGGAACCTCAACCAACTTGATCTTTGCTGAGCACTTCAACACGTAAGAAAAGAGACAAAACAAGTTCTTCTAAATCTGAAACCTGTTTTTACTTCCTTCCTTTTATAAAAGCACTTCAAACAACAACTGGGAATAATAAAAAAAAAGTTTAAAAGATTGACACATACATAAAATCAGTTCAGATCCAAGGCAGATGCCAAGTGGGTTGCGTGTCAAGACCCTCAAGCCAACCCCCATTAGAATAAAGTAATACACACAGAAACAGAATTATAGTTTAAGGTTATTGGGCAGAATTTTTTGGCCAAAGCTTTACTGATTACAGGAAATGTGAGCGGTATTGGCTTAGGCATTGGCAAAAGACTATATCGGACTCCTGCCTCCTTTGCAGGAAGTCTGTAAGGGTAAACCACCCAAAGGGGAGCTGCTTTGGGGGAACCTGCCTGCATCTCCCCTGGTGTTCCCAGAGGCCTGGCATGGCCCTAGCCCTTCAAGCCGACTTTGGACAAGATCCAGGCCCCAGATTCCTTTAACTGAATACCCTTGAAATGGAGGTGCAGGCGATGGCCGACCTCCCCTCCCCCACTCAACTATAAGTCAATGCCTAACAGCCAAACCTTACAAAGTTGTGACGATTGCTAAGAGGTAGGCAAAAACCAAGTGGCCAGTGCCAATTTGCCAAATGGAAAAAATTCCTACCCGGTCCCCATCCCAAGACAGCCCACCAACCGAAGTCCAAAGCAAGGCCAGAGGACACCTAAATTAAAGGGAGGGTGGGCAGGTGTTTGGCAGCGTGAAGCAGGTGCTTGGCACACATCGCACTGCCACTTTTATACTTTCCCCCATGATCACCCTGTTTAAATTGATTGGGCAATAGCCCTGGGTAATCGTGGTGCCACCCTGGTGTGAGGGCAATAGCTCCACCCATGCCAAGGTGGGGGAACTGGGTTGAGGGCCTGCCCACAACCAGGACCATCTGTTAAGATGATCCCACATAAGGTTTTTATATCCCAATCCAGCTCTGTCCCCCAAATATACTTAAGAGCCTAGCCACGTGATGGTATTGTAGGTTAGTTGACCTTATTACTGCTGGGTCACATAAATCTCTCATAGATTAGCTAAACATTCAGGTGAGTCACATGATGATGCTCTTGCAGTTTAGCTGCCAACAACACTCCACTACAACTTCCACTTTACAAATCAATGATATTTTAACTGTGCAGTAAACAAAGAAGCAGAAGGCCAGAGAATTTCTGAACCACAATCACTATCTATCCATCCATGCTCTATAAAGAATTCCAAGCTTTGCAATTCCATTGTCTTTGTCCTTGATGTCCCAATGGTCAATATCTATCCAGAAATTTTAAGGCTCATCGTTATTTCAATGGGAGACATAAACACACGCTTAAATTCCTCCTGCTGTAATCAATGGAACTTAAAGTATTCAACTTTTGCTGGACTATGCACTGTTATTTCCACTGTAGATGTAGTAAACTGAAGCTGAGGGGAAAGGAATTTAGACTCAAAGATCCTTGTCCAAACCCCATGAACTCACAGGACAATACAGCATTCAAATAGACACAATATTATAGCTGGAACACTTCACACAGGCCAGAAATGCAGAATGGAAAAAAAAGGAAAATAACGTCTTAAAAACATTATTCTGCAGGTTTGCTCTACCTCCTTTTAACAAACTCATTGAAATCACTGAGGCTGTCTTAGAAATGTTTTATAATTATAAATGATGGTGCCACAGTTTTGCCCCAAGAAACTTTTCTCAAAGCTGAAGATATATGATGTTTAACTTCATGCTATTTCTGAGGCAACTGCAATTTTTACACTTGATACTAATTGACAACAACCGCAGTATCAAGGATCATTCTGTCAGTTTCACTCTGCGTCCCAAATATGTCTAATCTGTTAAAGCGATTTCTAGTTGCCTGGAATATTGTCTATCTGTCACCTGTAATTTGCTAAAAATTGCATCATCCTAAACTGCATTTTACACAGGAGAATATATCATAGTTACTTTAAAGCAAATAAAATAAAAGCATACATATAATCAAATAAGCAAGGACACATTAAAGCCTTCAAACTTCATTACATGCAAGGCAAGGGAATAATAACCATACCAGAGGAAAACACATCTCCAACTAATTACCTATGTGATTCCACCCTGAACAACTAACAGTGCAGGCTTTCTTCTGAGGAAGCATGCCAGGAATTGATCTACAAAACTCCTTTTTGTTTATAGATGGGCATTTTGTTATGATCCCTGGTTTGATTACAGCTCCAGGATCATCTTTGCATTGACATGCAACACCATTGTTTTTGTTGGAGATCATAAGAGCTGCTTTGCTGGATCAGACCAAAGCCCAGTTCAGAGTGAAAGCCTGGTTTTTTCTTCCTTGGAGTCTCCTGTGCATGCCATAGAATCATAGCATTGTAGAGTTGGAAGTGAACAAAAGGGCCATCTAGTCCAACTCCCTGAATGACCGCTCCCCACATTAAATGGGGTGCACAGCCCCCTGGACCCTGTGCAGCACCATTAACACAGGCTTGGCTTCGCCTTCCCCAGGTGGGATACCTGGAGGTCTCCGCCTACCTCAGCCAGTTGCCCAATCTCTCCTGGGGAGGCGTTGCCAAGGTGGTCAGGCCAGGTAGGGGGAGGGACCACCCTGCCCACACAAGCAGGAATCTTTTGCCCAATGTGAGGCTCAAACCCACGATCCTGAGATTCCCCATCCCCAAGGGTTGGAGAAGAGATGGGGTCATCTCAGGGTCCAAAATTACCTAACTGCACCGCTACTCGCCTCTCACTTTCAGGTGGTTGTGCATTCTCTGAGTTGTAATTAGAGATGAGTGGATCAGCCTATTTCCAACTCCTGTCAGTTTAACATAGTTTCATTCATGCTTTCCCACTTCTGCATCAATGTCACTTTCACGTGTTTTCATTCATAAGTTTATGCCCTCCCGCCTCTGCATCCTGCTCTAATTCCTCTAAAAAAAAAAAGAACCCTCCCCACAAAACTATGCCTATTTGTATGCATTTTATTCCCTCTGCCTCCACAAAATAGGCCTTTCCCAAAACATGCATTCTAATCTAAAATGTATATTTTTATATACACCATGGTAACTTTTTTTTTGAGTTGAGCACCATCTCGCAAAATTCAGAATTGCATGAAAGCTGAAGGATTACTGCATTCTGAGCTGCATAATAGTCTAGGAGGTGTGAGTCAGGTCATTTCACTTAGAAAATGTGGACTGAACCAAATCCCCGAGTCTTCCTAGTTGCAGCCAGCTGCCCATGGTATCTTTCAGAATCTAACAAACCACTTGAGTGAAGTGAAATGAAATGTGCAAGGAAGGAGAAAGGGAATCATAGAAAGCAGCTGAATTGGAGCCAGATGACGCAGCAACATGTGAAAAGGGCTATTTCTCTGATGAAAATAGGGGTGTCCTATTCAGGAATAACAACAACAACAACCCGCCCATCTGACTGGGTTGCCCCAGCCACTCTGGGCAGCTTCCAACATATATAAAAACACAAGAAAACATTAAACATTAAAAAACCCTTCCCTACAAAGGGCTGCTTTCAGATGTATTCTAAAGGTTGTGTAGTTACTTATTCCCTTGGCTCGAGGTTCCACAACTCCATACCCTCCAACATTTTTCTGATGAAAATAGGGATGTCCAGTGCTTTTTTTTATTTTTAAAAAATGTTTAGGGGTACTCTCATTTTCCTATTCATATTGAAATTCTGCCCCTCAATGAGGTGAAACTTAGATTCACAAAATGTTTAGGGGTATGTGTCCCCCTGCTTCCCCCCAGGGGATAAAAAGCACTGGGGTGTCCTAAGGAAAAGGGGACATTCTGGGATCAAATCAGAAACTGGGACAGCTTCTGTAAATCCAGGACTGCCCCTGGAATTAAAGGGGAGACTTGGTGGGAATGTGAATGCCCTCCCCTCACAGATTCATCTAGAACTGACCTTGCAGGGCTTTGGGTGCCAAAGCACAAATTGATCCAAGCCTTTGACCAAACTGGATGTGGATTTGGGTAGCCTTCCCGCTCTGGCTTGTACTGTTGTTCATTGTGATGATGAGTGTACTGCTTTATTGGTTTTATGTACCAGGATTTTATTGTGCATTATATGTTCCTGTTTTATCCTGCGCCCTGCTCTGAGATTATTTTTTAATGAAGAGTGAGCTAAAAATCCCCTAAATAAATAAAGGGAGGGATATAAAACATAAACACAAGCCAATCAACAGAGGGAACATGACAGAGCCCAGAGTAAAGAGCTATCAAAAGGCAAAAGGCATTCATATCGTCAGCTTTTCGTGTTACAGCTGCTCCTCTAGGCTCCATTTCATGATGATTCAGAGTCACTCTCCATGGTGGTTTTGTGTGTTAATCTAACATAATATACAAAACCTTAAGAATGATCTTAAGATAATGAAAGCCCTGTTGCAGAGCAACAATCTTATCCCCAGGTCTGTCCTGATATGCTTGGTCAAGGTCAGTACTGCAGGTATAAATCACTTAAATTCAAACATTTATTAATGCAGATTGCACGGCAACAGCCATGAGGAAGAAGGTGGAGATAGAAGGGAGCTGTTAAAACAGGTTATGCAGTCTTGTTTTTGTAGGATCCTATCAATGTGATAAGAGATGCGGGTGGCACTGTGGTCTAAACCACAGAGCCTAGGGCTTGCTGATCAGAAGGTCGCGGTTCGAATCCCCACAATGGGGTGAGCTCCCATTGTTTGGTCCCTGCTCCTGCCCACCTAGCAGTTTGAAAGCACGTCAAAATGCAAGTAGATAAATAGGTACCGTTCCGGTGGGAAGGTAAATGGCGTTTTCATGCACTGCTCTGGTTCGCCAGAAGCGGCTTAGTCATGCTGGCCACATGACCCGGAAGCTGTCTGTGGACAAACGCCAGCTCCCTCGGCCTATAGAGCGAGATGAGCGCCGCAACCCCAGAGTCATCCGCGACTGGACCTAATGGTCAGGAGTACCTTTACCTTTACTATCAGTGTGATAGTCCAAATCTCTAAGGTCAAACAGATCATCTCCAAAGTGTGTTTTTCTTGGGCAAAGAGGCTGCCTGAACAATCCTAGTTTGGGTATTATCGTTACATAAGCTTACGCTGCAAACCATCTTCATCACTGGGTAGCACAGCCTCTGTATTTTCAAGTACACAGGGCCAGTGAACCTCCTGATTTTGGGCTGGTGCATTCATTCCCACAACATGTTGTGCCTTCGTTTTTCACACAGTGATGAATATTTTCTCTGAATGCTGACACCTTTACTGTGCCCTGAAGGACTTTAGTTTTTGCTAGATCGGGAGGACACCATAAATCTCTGATCCCACACTGCGAAAGAACATTTCAGAGGAAATGTCAAGCAGTAGGAGTGTTGGCTTGAAGTCACATCGGAGTAGCTTTACCATTTCAAACATGAAACGGTGAGCAATGAGGAAGGAAAGCAAATTATTTCCCCACCTCTATACCCAAGGAGATGTCACTTGCTTTGGCCACCGATGCCTTCACACAGTAAGGTTAGGCATGATCAATGGGCCCTTGTTACCAGGCCAACTAACGACAGTGAAATGAGTTTTTGTTTCATTGAAGGTGGAAATAGTATTAGCACAGGCCAGACTTTTTCTGTTGCAGCCAATACTCACAGCCCATTGCATAGAAGCTGCAGCCTGACGGTGGATGCTTCCAAGTTCACCTTGGTATGCTGGGTGATTTCGGTATATTCCGGATGACATTACTTTTGCTATCTGCCCTGGGAGAATCACATACAGATTCTCCAACAGAGCAGGGTCCCATCAAAGAAATTGCCTTGCCTATTTTGCAGCTCTCAAGTCAAGTCTGACACCTTTGTCCCAGAGAGAGCTTAATAAAATCAAACAAAGCTCTTGTCTTAATGAAACCTTTCCTCATTATAGAAACTCTTTATGTTTGTTAAGCTGCGCATCTGTATCTGACTTTGACATGTGGCGAGTTCAGGCTATTGCTATGCAGAGAGGGTTCTGTCACTCAAGGGAACTTGCAATGTGTAACTTGTGTCAAGGTCCTTGTATATACATCCCTGCCTCAGGAGGTTACACTGCAGATGTTGAGAGAACTGAAAAAGACAGTCAGCAACATATTTTCTACTTTGAGCCCCATCCACACTATAAATTTAAAGCACTTTTATACCACATGGTTGGCCCCCAATCATCCTGGGGACAGTAGTTAAGGGAGCTGAGAGTTGTTAGAAGACCCCTATTCCTCCTCACAGAGCTATCTAATAATAATACTAATAATAACTTTATTATTTGTACCCTGCCCATATGACTGGGTTGCCCCAATCACTCTGGGCGGCTTCCAACATATATAAAAACATAACAAAATATTACACATTTAAAAGCTTCCCTATACAGGGCTGCCTTCAGAGTTCTTCTAAAGGTTATATACTCATCTCCTTCACATCTGATGGGAGGGCGTTCCACAAGGTGGGTGCTGCTACCGAGAAGGCCCTCTGAACTTCAAACTGTGGTTTATGGATTACTTAATTAACAATTACTTAATTATTAAGTGGTTTGTTCTGTTACATGGATAAGGTGGAGGAGGCCTTTTGTAAAATGCTGTAACATTAAATCCCGTCAGCTGAACATTATACTGCTCAATTAACTGAGCTCAATCAATTATGTACATGGAGCTGGAATGAAGCCCATTGAAGTGCTTCATGGTCCTATCTATCATGGTACATTCAGCATTCATTGGGTAGTTTCTGATGACTCAAGCTAATTCCCTTAGCCAGGGTGGATCAGGAATTCGTTTCATCGTCTGGACTGACTGATGTCTAAAAGAGCTTTTGTGAGGGCTTTGTGACACAGTCTTGCCCAATTATTTTTGGGTATAGCGGTTGTGATATGACGGATCGCTTCATGCTCCCTAGTTGATCTAATTCCCACCACTTGGTGGCTGCAGAAGTCAGTGCAAGGGGCTGCAATCCTAGCAAACAAGAGCTCTAGACGAGCAGTATGGTGACATAAAGAGAGTAAACATCTCTTCAGTCTCTCAGTTCAGCCTCCATAAAGCTGAAGTTCCTCACACAATAAAAAGCTTAGACCATATTACAAAGAGTGTGATACTCAGTAAATAAATACTAAATAAATTAGCAGATTATTGTAATACTGAATATCTTGTTTAGTTTCAATTAAACAACACAGTAAATTGGCAGTTTTCTTCTTAGCTTCAGAGTTCATTACTGTTAAAGAACAATACTCTTCAGAACCTGGTAGAAACTTCAGTGTGACCCCAATACAATACAATCAACTACCAGTATATTTGCATTATAATATTTGATAATTTTCTGATCTTGTCATGGAATAAAAACATTTTGGATAGGCATAATAAAGGAGGTAAAACTCAGAACAGGATATGATGCATCAGCTGATCCATTGGTGATATTGCATGGTTAGGTCAAAGACGTGTTCATATCAGTGGATATGGAACTGGTAATTCACTTGCTGACTGCCGCACAAATAGCCATATGCTATGGCTGAAGAAAAGATGGTGACCCAACATCAGTGTCTGGATTACGAAGCATATAGTGGAGCTTTGGAATGTTCTGGTGTAGTAAGACTCGAGAAAATATCCAACCTTGAAACAATGTCTGGTTTTTCAATATTTATATTTTCCTTTATATATCTATGTGTATATGTACATCTTCCTTGTGTGTATTTATCATGTAACTTTGCTCATATGATGGAACAAAAGAAAATTGCTGTCATTATAAGCCCTATTTGAGCATTCACTTCCTTTATGTGATCGTAATCACGTAGCAAAGAGGAGAGGAAAACTGGCAAGTCCAGCCCTTCACTGGTGCCTCACATTCCCCAACTGTACAGGCCCTTTACAATTTGAAGGGCAGACTTATGAAGTAGGGGGCCTCCTGTACTCATGCAAATCTCTCTCATGATTGAGAACCTCATCTGAATCCCTATCATGTAGTACAGCCTTTGTCCATCTGGCTGGGAGCAGATGGGGAGTTGTAGTACAAAACTTCTGGAGAACACCAGGTTGATGAAGGCTGATGCAGCAAATTATGAATAGCTCTTGGGGAACAGGGGGACATTTTAACATGATTTTGAAACCTTCCATAAAATGGGGGAGACCACCAACTCCACCCAGAGTCAAACTAGATACCTGTGGTACTAATATGTCTCCCTCTCTTAAAAAGATAAGTGAGACCCCCCCCCCAAAAAGAAGGGGAAAATAGGAAGTCAAGCAGTGAGATTGGGAACTCAGTGACACAGGGCCAGTGAGTTCACACTATTGTTGTTAAATGTGCAATAATGCAGTTGTCATTCAAATCTACATTTGAGGTGAAGTCATATTCCATCTTCATTTCCTGATAGAGCTGGTTTTCATATCTAAAACTGGACAGGGTGTGTGTAAGTGTATAAATACTTCAGCCCATCCCAGGGATCCTGTCTTAACTGGTATCTTGCTTTTCATATGCAATAGTGATGTCTTAACCTCAGTTTCTTTCTCATTTTTTATTCAGGCGGTACCCAGGTTGCCAGTGCATCAATTTTGGAACCTGGTTTATTCTTTGCATCCCCATCACTCTTATTATACTGGTTCTTTCCTGGGTTTGGCTCCTGTGGCTTTTCCTGGGTTTCAAGTAAGTATAAATGCCCAGTGCAATCCATGTGATAACAGTTGAGGCAGGGAGAATAGTATACTGTAGAAAATCATTTCATATTTTAGAATGAGAATGGGTGATTTCAATCATGAAAAGTCACTAGCAATTACTAGAGGCACACTTTCACTCATGAAGGCCAAAGGTAGCCTATGTGGTTGTGAACTTCAGATGTTGTGAACTACAACTCCCATCTTTCTGATCATTGACCATGCTAGCTGGGGCTGATGGAAGTTGGAGTCCGCAACATCTGGATAGCATTACATTGGCTACATTTGGCTGTGACCCTCCAATATGGCCAATTATGGGAACTGGAGTCCAACAACTTTTGGAGGACACAGGTTCCTCGTCCCTGTGGTATAGAAATAGGCATGCATTTTGGAAACTCAAAACCAACCCAGTCCAAAATAATATTTGCATGTGGACTGATGGTGGTCATCATTCAGGACTTCTGCATATGCAACCCACACTCATTGGGTGAAACCAATATTTGTTCCGACACACCTTCGGGTGGAAAAGTCCGATTGTATAGCTGCTACAGTGAATAATCTTCTCAATGCTCTGGGTTGATAAGGTTTATCCCTCAAGTAAAGGGATAAAGATAGAGGTAGCTTGGACCCCAAAGAGGAATTATAATTCCAGATACCGTTCCCCAAAAAGATGTGGTAATGGAACCATGGTTTGCTCACAATTCAGCCTTATGCTGAAGTGGGCCAAACATTTATATACTGCTTGATTGTAATTAAGCATCAGTAAGTCACAACAAATGATTTATAATAAGTGACATTCATCCTAACAGCTAGAAGTTGCATGACTGCTTTTGTTTAATAAATAGCAGATATGGAGAGAATTGGTATCTGAATGAGGAACATATTAGAATATAGGTTTAAATCCGCTGCCCATCACACCACAGTCCTGATTTGACCACCTCACCCCCCCCCATCCACAGTTACTATTTACTAAACAAACAAACAAACAAACAAACAGAAGCATGTAACTGAGAGCTGCACAGTTAATGTCACATCAGATTTGACCTTCAGCATAACATTGCTTTCCCTTTTCATATACAGATGTCACTAGGTGGTATAAATAATTTTCCAAGATTTTCAGCAGGGATTTTGCTTTCGAGCACAGAGGTATTCAACATGGTGCCCTGCACCACTACCGTTCCTATCATCCCTGTTCATTGGCCGTTTTGGCTGAGGGTAATGGGAGCTAGCTACTCTAGTTTATACAAAGGAAGCCCACCTGACTTCATGCCATTTACTGCCTCTGCTATAAAGTATGTGCACCAAAACACCAAATTTGCCAATACATTACAATACACATACCATACATGATACTATAGTTTGACATAAAGCATTACGTTTCTGAATTACAAGGCATTGGTTATTTCTGTTCCAAGGACTGTGGCTTGGGTCCAGAGAGATGTGTAACCAGTTCCTCCTGCCAAAAAGGAGCTTTGAACTGCATTTTCAAAACAGATCCCCACATAGCAAGCCTCTTTTGAAACAAAACAGAATCTCCAAAGCAATTTGTGATACAAAATGGAGGGGAGTCGCCTCCTGGTCAAAGGAAGGAAGCCAAAAAAAAATCCCACCGAGCTCAGGCCTTTGGATCCAAGCCACAGGAAGAGAAACCCGTACTTTAAATGTAAAAACCCCTTTACTGGTTATTCTTATTTCCATTTTAGTTTCAAAGAAATGTTCAAGTGTGGCAAGGAAAAGTCACCCAGGGAACAAGCCTCGGCACAGGTGATTAAAGAGGAATACAATAAACTTGGACCGATGAGGTAAGACAGACGGCTGAACCACAGGCACAATGTTACAATGATGTCAAAGCAAACATACTGAAAGGGCAATGTTGACACTCGCTGTTCTTCTGTTGCAGCTACCCAGAAATCATCACTCTTGTCCTCTTCATTCTAATGGCCCTGTTATGGTTCACTAGAGACCCTGGATTCATCTCCGGCTGGGCTTCATTATTTTCAGCGTAAGTTTATAAGCATCATTGTCCAGTCTTGAGGTGCTGACATTATCTCTTGCTTGTAAACGAATCCACATTGATGGTAATGAAGATTTGTTTAGCTATTGTACTGGATGTGCTGACAATATCTGACTCCTGAGCCAAGGAGATGTAACTATCCAACCTCCAGAAGACATCTGAAGGCAGCCTTGTATAGGGAAGGGTTTTTTAAAATAAACAACAACAACAACAACAACATATTTATACCCCACCCATCTGGCTGGGTTTCCCCAGCCACTCTGGACGGCTACCAACAGAATATTAAAAACACGCTAAAACATCAAACATTAAAGACTTCCTTAAATAGGGCTGCCTTCAGATGTCTTCTAAAAGTCAGGTAGTTGTTTATTTCCTTGACATCTGATGGGAGGGCAGATGCCACCACCGAGAAGGCCCTCTGCCTGGTTCCCTGTAACCTCACTTCTCACAGTGAGGGAACCACCAGAAGGCCCTCAGAGCTGGACCTAAGTGTCCGGGCAGAACGATGTGGGTGGAGACGCTCCTTCAGGTTAAAATGCTTTATTATGTTTTCATATATTTTGGAAGCCGCCCCAGAGTGGCTGGGGCAACCCAGTCAGTTGGGTATAAATAATAAAGTTGTGGTGGAACAGAACACCCCTATTTTCATTGAATAAATGTTGGAGGGTATTCAATGCACCAAAACAGCACTGCAACAAAAATGGCCAGGGCCAGAATTGGGGGGGGGGGTGCTATCCCATATTCTCTCTTGTACACACACACATTTATACAGCATGCACACATACAGACTCTCCTGAGTAACAGAGTAGGAAGAGCTACAAAACTGCAGAGCAGTGAGGAATTTGTGGCAGGCCTGAATTAGACATTGGCTGCTCTACATTCCACACATGCATGTACATGCTCGCATACACATATAACACGCAGCACAAATCACCCACAAAGAAAAAACCCCTAGTGGGCCTTTTTAGGCCACCCAGCACCACCATCAGTAATAGTGCCTACCATTTTTACCTAAGTCAGCCACAGCCATGGTGGTTATATCTGATATCTGTTTCAGTCTATGCCATCCCCACTCAGCCTCACAACTAGTGCACCACTTCTCATGAGGACAGATTTTTATTTATCCATAATGAACCCGAAGCACCATTATATTTCATTTTTGAAAACCCAAGAAGCCGTACCTTAAATAATGAACTGCGATGTGTGCCTAAGGCTCCACTCTGTACGTGGAAATCAGTTCTACTTCAAGTTAAACCTAATCGGGGTTGGAGCATAAATCACACCTTCAAATATCCTCAGTTCTTGTCTCCTTGTAATGTTTGCTTGGGTAGCACACATAACTTCTTCAGTTGTTTCAAATACCTGCTGTTCAGATATTACAGTCATTGGGCAGGACTGTGAGGAAGTTGCTGTACCAAATTTATCATTGCGTGGACAGGCTGAGTCCCCCAAACCCTGGGCGGCCCCCGTGTGGAATAACGACTCAAGACAACGTGCTATGGGATTAAAATTGGCCACAACTTTATTATGTTTCAGATGTGGGTAGACCTTGGCTCAGGCGTTGGGTGTTTATCCCTCCCAGTCCCCTGCCAGGGATCTGGGGGACATCAGGGTTATCCAGTGTGGGCTGGAGAACATATGTTCAAGGAGAGAGAGCCCGCCCCCATTACACCACTGTCGCAGGGGAGAGCAATGACGACCTCTAGGCGTACAGCCAAAGACTCCCCTCAAAACAACCCCTTTAATGGGGAACCCTGGTATCGCCGTCACAAAGAGGAGGGGGCATGAGTCACCGCTACATGCCCACCCCCATTTAGGGAAGATAGACTAAAGGGTTCCACCCAAGGCCTGATACTGCCAAAGTTGTGACGTTTTTCTACGGGAAAGGCAAACCTGCCAATGCAGGAGAATTCCTTTCCGGCCCTTCAACAGTGACCTTGACATAGCAGCACTTGCGTACCTGTGGAGAAAAGGTTTATCTGCAAAAGAAGTCTTAACTGAGGGTGGATAGGGTGGGAGAAGCCAACTGACGATTCCCAGGTAAGACCCTCCCCCTATTGTGTGGGCAGGTGGTCCCTCCCCCTACCTGGCCTGGTCACCTTGGCAACGCCTCCCCAGGCGGGATTGGGCAACTGGCTGAGGTAGGCGGAGACCTCCAGGTATCCCACCTGGGGGGAGGTGAAGCCAAGCTTGTGCTAATGGTGCTGCATAGGGTCCAGGGGGCTGTGCGCGACCACGCAAAGTGCACCCCCCCATTTAATGTGGGGAGCAGTCATTACTATATATGTAGTGTGACTGTATTTCTTGCACTTACTGAGGACTCAGCTACGTTTGTCAAAAAACAGTGTTTTGAATGAGTTGCAAACATGCCACACCAGATGGCGCTGCGAAGCACAAAACTTTTCTGTGCGATTTTACATAGCATTTTTTACCTTTTGTTATAACAATTTAATTTATGACTTACAGTATTTATAGCAGGTTCCCCCCCACCCGACTCCTGTGTGTAGATTCACCCCGAGTTGGCAGACCCTACAGTGCTCAAACATATTTGCTGTTCAGCATAACGTTCCAGCCACTCTGGCCTGAAAAAGTTTTAACCTTTGAATAAGAGGGGAAGGCTTCAACAGTTTCCCCTTTTCCGCTCCTTCATGGCTGAAACTTTTCTCAGCTGAGTCAAATGAATGGCTGGGGAAAGTGGCTGAGGCAGTGGTACCTCGGGTTACATACACTTCAGGTTACACACTCCACTAACCCAGAAATAGTGCTTCAGGTTAAGAACTTTGCTTCAGGATAAGAACAGAAATCGTGCTCTGGCGGTGCGGTGGCAGCAGGAGGCCCCATTATCTAAAGTGGCGCTTCAGGTTAAGAACAGTTTCAGGTTAAGAACAGACCTCTGGAACGAATTAAGTACTTAACCCGAGGTACCACTGTATTGTCGGTCAGGGCAGACACCAATGAATAGTTCCATCACCTCAAGAACTTCTGTCTGCGGAATAGAACTTCCCCTCATTCTTCTTTCCCCATATACCTCTCCCATGCCCCCTAAATACATTCTGGGTTTCCAGTGGCGTAGCGTGGGGGGTGCAGGGGGGGCTGGCCGCACCAGGCGCAACATCTGGGGGGGGGTGTGCGCTCGCACCTGTGGCTCTCTGCCCCTACTAAAATCCACGGGTTAGGGGGCACAAATTACTTGCCTTGCCCCGGGTGCTGACAACCCACGCTACGCCACTGTGGGTTTCCCCCCAACCTTCTGCAGCAGTTCTGGGTAGGGGGCAGGGGGCACAAGGAGAGAGGAGAAGGAGGGGCAAACAGAAATTAATGTATTTTATGGCTTGTTTCTTGGAAGCATAGAAGATTGCCTCTGTTTGTTGCCGTTTATTGCTACGCATTCTCTCAGTGGGCAAACCCATCTTCTCTTCAGTTTGCAATTGCTGATTCTCAGGCCTAACAGAATGGATTTCAGCACCTGTTGCCATCTTATTTCTAAGTATCAGTGAATTATTTAGGGACCATAAAAAACCCCACACAGACTGGCGCATTGCAATTATTTTATCTTCTATCTTCATTTCTGCTAAGTAAGAGCAAAGCAGTATGGGAGGTGTGCGATCCTCGCCTGTTATAAAGCAGAGCCTTTAGAGAGAAGTCCTAGTGATTTATTCTGAGATCGAAGAAGTCACTGACTTGGTCATCTCACATAACATTTGTAGCCTACTATGGATGCGAAAAGCTCTCATGGTAAATGGGCTTTAACAAAGCAGATGCTGCTAATATGAAAAAGCAGATATTTATTATTGCAATCTGTCCATTTTTACCGTAATACACACACACACACACACACACACACACACACACACGATCCTTTTGACTCTCCGCCAATGTTTTCCCCAAGTCCATTTTCATTTGTGACTAATTGTAAGCATGCATCATTCTACTTTAAAATAAACCATTTTTATAGCACAATATATCCAGCCTAACCTGATAAAATCAGAAGCACTTAATTATAATGCTGGGCATAGTCTGAAGTCTGGTCCTGGGCAGTGTTTGAGTTGGTATTCACCCAGAAAGCACATGTTTGCAGCCTTGAGATCCATTATAGATGGGGAATAAATGCAAGAGAATAAATAAATGATGCCAAGATATAAGAAATGGACATTTCCTTTCTTTTTCTTTTTTGCTGTTTAGATTTTGTTTGCATCCATATGCCCATGGTTACATTTAACATTTTTTATTTTCCTCAAAATATCTAAATGAGCTTTCATTTTATTAGCCTCACTGTGTAAACACCCTTTATATTTTGTCTGCGAGCTAAAGTTTCGCATGGAAATGGAAAGTTCATTCAAGTGTTTGGCACATTTTCCTGTATTATTAAATCTGATTAAGAACATCACACACAAACATATCGTTTGCTGAATTCATTTTTAAATGTTATTTACATTTACTCCTGTAAAGTATAGAGTTACCATAGCAACACTTGAGATGGTAAGAACCTGAACAGAATAGTTCATGTGAGGCTTGCCATGACTCCTGTTTCTTGTGGGCATTTCAGATTAACTCATTAAAAACAAATGCTTCGGCTAACTTTATGTCACTGCAATAGACGCAAGATAATATCGCCAAGGCAACTATCTGTAAACAAACAATAAACGCCCTTAATATGGCAAAAGTTAATTTGTTTCCAAAATAGGTTTTATCTTAAATAATTGCAAATGCAGTAAATAAAGAGCCCGCTGGTAATATATCAGTGGTTCGGTGTTCGTTTTTCTCTCTTTCCAAAATAGATTTTACCTTAAATAATTTGGTTGAATGTTAAGAAGGATGCTAGATTTTAAAAATTGGCCACCACTAAATTAGATTTTGAATTTGATGATAAGTGAGATTAAAGAAAACATAAATTTTATGGAGAATTGTTAGATTATACTTGATTGAGTGGATATAAGATCGTAAACAAGTTGATAATTTGCTTGGAAAAATCTTTTAACGATGTAAATGGGAGCGGGAGACGTGAGGGAGTCCAAAGAAGTGATGAAACTACGTTGTGATAGAAGTAAGATTGTTTATTATTGGTGCATTTGTATTTAAAAACTCTAATAAATATTTATATATATATATAAAAAAACAAAATAGATTTTACCTTAAATAATTGCAAACGCAGTAATAAAGAGTCCACTTGTGATATATCAGTTGCTCAGTGTTCGGACGTCGCTCCAGTAATCCGACGTTTTGTCCCCAAAAGCTTAGTCATCAAGCTTTGTAGTAAAAAATATACAGTGGTACCTCAGCTTAAGAACTTAATTCGTTCTGGAGGTCCATTCTTAACCTGAAACTGTTCTTAACCTGAGGTACCACTTTAGCTAATGGGGCCTCCTGCTGCTGCCGCTGCGCAATTTCTGTTCTCATCCTGAAGCAAAGTTCTTAACCCGAGGTACTATTTCTGGGTTAGTGGAGTCTGTAACCTGAAGCATCTATAACCTGAAGCATCTGCAACCCGAGGTACCACTGTACAACAGAAGACATTATATAAATGGCTTAAAGCAGGGGTATATCTGTCCCCATTAGCATGTTTCCATCGGGAGCAACATAGAAAGAGGACGATGTCCTTCAGTTTGTTAACCCTCTTGAAGGTTGCATTTCATCACTTCTGTCTCCTGTTGAGACTCAGATATGGAAAGGAGGAGGTTTTTGACCTCAAGCCAGTGTCAACTATAGCTATATTATGGGATGCGGGTGGCACTGTGGTCTAAACCACTGAGTCTCTTGGGCTTGCCGATCAAGGTGAGCTCCCGTTGCTCTGTCCCAGCTCCTGCCAACCTAGCAGTTTGAAAGCATGCCAGTGCAAGTAGATAAATAGGTACCGCTGCGGCAGGAAGGTAAACGGCATTTCTGTGCACTCCAGTTTCTGTCACGGTGTCCCGTTGCACCAGAAGTGGTTTAGTCATGCTGGCCACATGACCCAGAAAGCTGCCTGTGGACAAACACTGGCTCCCTGAGCCTGAAAGCGAGATGAGTGCTACAACCCCATAGTCGCCTTTGAATGGACTTAACTGTCCAGGGGTCCTTTACCTTTTACCTTTACAGCTATATTACCTGCACAGGTGTTGAGTTCTTCTGGAGAGGTTATTCTCTCTGGCCCACCCAATCTGATCTCAAGGAATGCCCTTCTGAGCAACGCTACTGAGATAGGGATTCCCTACCAAGGAAGGCTGATGATGCCCTTTCACCCACAGGCGACCCCTCATTTATTTATTTATTTAAATAAACCTCTGGCCACTGAGGTGACTTGCTTTTCTCAGCTGCTCTGTGCTTTGGTCTCATATCTTTTGCTTTTATTGTCTATTAATTGCCTGCCTTTTTTCAGAATAAAACCTGCTATTATTTATGTTTATGTGGTTTTATTGTGCTATTGCTGGGTTATTTATTGTTAGTCAAATTGAGCATTATTTGTAAATGTGGAAAACAAAAATAAATAGATTAAGCATACTTTGGTTGAATTTAAACTACGTTCATGGTGAATTCATGCTCTGTTAAAACAAAACAAATTCCTTCCAGTAGCACCTTAAAGACCAACTAAGTCAGTTCTTGGTATGAGCTTTCGTGTGCATGCACACTTCTTCAGATACACAGATGCTTCAGATGCTCTGTTAATTATTGCTATTTTGAAATATAATTGCAAATTGGCATATCATTTTAAATTAATGTTTGTGTAGTTATTTTTAAAGGGAAGCTTTAATCTGCCTTTCTGCTGGATCAGTGCCACCCTACTAGACCATGGCTTAGAGAGTCACAGTGCAGTTCATCAGTTCGCACTGCCAATGGCAAGGAATTATGGGGAAACATGCCCCACAATATCTGCAGGGCCAGATGTTTCCCATCCCTGCCAAATAGAAATTTAATGTGTTTACCGTCACCTCAAAATATATTTCCAAACACTGGTAATGTCTGATATTATTGCTAAAGAATCAGAATTTTCTAGTGTGATATTTGTGGACCAACTGAAACATTGGCTCTTTCCCCAGATACCCAGGATTTGCTACCGATTCAACAGCTGCCTTAATGATTGGCCTCCTCTTCTTCATCATTCCAGCAAAAACATTGTCTAGAACTTCAAATGGAGAAAACAGTTGAGTATACATCCCTGACTTTTTCCTCTTTGGCACAAGTATAAAGGCTCGTCCACACTCCTGCTCAATCTGTGCCTAGAAAGCATGGGTACGAGCAATTGCCCCCTGGCCTCTCTCCCTTTCCCAGGGAAAAACCTGCTCTTTGGCGATAAATTGGCACAAACTGAAAACCCGAATTGCCATTGGCTCCGATTGAACACTAAAGAGCAGTTTTCCCTGGGGGGGAGTAGAGAGACAAGAGGAAGTATGGATATAAACCCTAAGTAAATATTATAACTGAGAGCAGATTATAACATAGTGATATTTTGAGCTTCTTTTCAAAGCCATCCAGACTTCTGCTGTTGGATGGGTGGGCTTGAATCATAGAACTGTAGAGTTGGAGGGACCCTGAGGTCATCTAGTTCAACTCTGCAATGCAGGAATTTCAGCGGAAGCATCCATGACAGGTGGCCACCCAACCTCTTCTTAAAAACCTCCAAGGAAGGAGAGTCCACCAACTCTTATGGGAGTCAGTTCCACTCTTGAACAGCTCTTACTGTCAGAAAGTTCTTCCCAATGTTTAGTTCTTGTAACCTGAAGCCATTGGCTCGAGTCCTACCTTCCAGAGCAGGAGAAAAAATTGGCTTCCAGAAAACAATTACAGGCAGAATCCTGATGCATCCCAGGCTCTGCGTACATTGCAGAGCAGACGTGGAGCATGTAAAAGGTAAAAGGTAAAGGGACCCCTGACCGTTAGGTCTAGTCGCAGACGACTCTGGGGTTGTGGCACTCATCTCACTTTACTGGCCGAGGGAGCCGGCGGTGGTACCTATTTATCTACTTGCACTTCACATGCTTTCGAACTGCTAGGTTGGCAGGAGCAGGGACTGAGCAACGGGAGCTCACCCTGTCGCGGGGATTCGAACCGCCGACCTTCTGATTGGCAAGCCCAAGAGGCTCAATGGTTTAGACCACAGTGCCACGTGCACCCCATAATATAGCTGTAGTTGACACTGGCTTGAGGTCAAAAACCTCCTCTTTTCCATATCTGTGGTTTAGACCACAGTGCCACCCGCCTCCCTTTTTCTCATAAGCATGTAGAAGAGAGTTCTTCATTCATTTTCCATGATGGTTACCAATTCCAAAACAGGAAGAGCCTGCTGGATCAGGCCAATGGCCCAGCTGCTCCAGCATCCTGTTCTCACAGTGGCTGACCAGATGCCTATGGGAAGCCGAAATACAGCACTCTCCCCATACGAACCAGCTCCTGCAATGCAAAGGCATGAGAGTCAGATGACTCAGAATAGCTCTGTGTGAAACAGTGGTAGAAAGACAGTGCAATGGGCTTTCCCTCCTCAGATCTTTACAGACATTCTTTTTTATTATTATTCCCCTCCTCTAGTTGTTTTTGATTACACTCCACTGATAACTTGGAAAGAATTTCAAGCCTGCATGCCCTGGGAAATTGCCATCCTCGTTGGTGGAGGGTTTGCGCTGGCAGATGGCTGCGAGGTAATACAGATTTTTGCAGCATATTCAATCAATAATAATAACCACAATATTCTTAAGCTGTAGCTGGTTTGCAAGAAAATTGCAGAGGAAGAGCTGAAAAGTTGTCCAGTGTTATTCCACTAGTAATATTTATCTTCTAATGGAACAACAGTTAAGCGAGAAATTGACGGGAATTGTTGTTCGAGAAGTTAGGGGGAATTTGGAGGGTTAGTTCCTTTGCTTGGTAAAATGTTGTCTCTGAAAACGGTTTCGTTTTGACTGTTATTATCACCATTATCATTAAATAGATTTCTAGTCCACCTTCTGGAGTGTGTTGCTGCTTGCTACAAATCCATAAAATAAAACATTACCACGTCAAGATTTAAAACAGCTGTAAAAACAATTGGCAGCATTAAAATAAATCTGTTCTTAAATATGACCATAAAATTACCCAGGTGCGGACCAGGATTTAATAAAAGAAAAATTATGCACAGAAGTGTGGTGTGCTAAGCCTTATTCAATGAAGTAAAGAATAGTCTTAACTGCTTTGGGCAAACAGCTTTGGCTGTTTGGAGCTTAGAGGACCATCTCCTATACAGAGGGTGACTAAGTTTCACCTTCTGGATGTTGTTGGATTCCAGCTCCCAACCAGCCCCAACTAGCCTGACTAATGCTCATGGAACTTGTAGTTCAGCAAGCATTTGGAGGGTTTGTGCCTTGGTCCTACAACATGTCATCTTCTCCTCAAGATGAGTGCGTGTAGCGTGGACTTTGTTGTGGCCTCTTGCTTGGACCATGAGCACAACACAAAGTTAGCTTCATAAGCCAAGATGATGACAAGCTTCTTGCACAAACGTGTAGCCCCTCTGCTCCCAGTTTACTTCTCTCTTTGTGCAACTAACCAAATAGGCCACGAAGCCATAGTCAATCATAACTATAAATGGGAACTATGGCTAATATGATTTGTGCTTGTCCACTGTTTTGGGGCAGTGACTGCTGCTTTTTTGCAGTAGTGCATGTCCCATAAAGGTAAAGGGACCCCTGACCATTAGGCCAAGTCGTGACAGACTCTGGGGTTGCGGCGCTCATCTCGCTTTACTGGCTGAGGGAGCCAGTGTACAGCTTCTGGGTCATGTGGCCAGCATGACTAAGCCACTTCTGGTGAACCAGAGCAGTGCACGGAAACACTGTTTACCTTCCCACCGGAGCAGTACCTATTTGTCTACTTGCACTTTGACGTGATTTCGAACTGCTAGGTTGGCAGGAGCAGGGACCGAGCAACGGGAGCTCACCCCGTCATGGGGATTCAAACTGCCGACCTTCTGATCGGAAAGTCTAGGCTCTGTGGTTTAACCCACAGCACCACCTGCGTCCCACATGTCCCATAGTTTCCTTCTAAAATCTGTTAACTTTCATTCTTCTTCTTTGGCTATCACTCGTAGCCGAGTAAGATTGTCTTCCATTAATGTGGTCTTAACAGTTTGTCCATAAGTAACTGTGGAGGCCATTCTGGATCCGCACATCCTTCCACAGTGGGGACATAGGTTTCTGGGTGGGAGTTGATCACAGCTGCCACCCTGGGCAGCTTCAAACACATATAAAAACATAATCAAACATTAAAAACTTCCTGATAGTTCTGTAGTGCAAGAGTGCCCATCCAGATGGAAATAATGTGGTAACATTGGGAAAGCATGGCGGAACTAATAAAACAGACTCCACCATTAATGCACTATTATTCTGTCAAAGGCATGTTACAGAATACATCTGCAAAAAACAACAACAACAACAACAACACACACAAATACCAATCTGGAGGGCCCTCTTTTGAACACCCGCCTCAACTCTTTTGTCAATGGTTTGTGAATTCAGACACAACAGCAAACCAAAGTTGGCACAATCTCACCAGCTTCAGCCTGCAGTTTGATATCCTGTTTGGCAGCCCCTCACAAACCAACAATAAGTTCAGACATAAGACTAAAGCATGGTTGACCATGAATGCAGCTTACTCATACCCATGGTTGTGCTACTCAGAAGCCAACCTCAATTAGTTCAATGGGACTTACTCCATAGTAAATGTGTATAGGCTTTCACCCATAGTCATTTATATCAAGGGTAGTCAGATGTTGTTGGGCTATAACTCCCATCTTCTATGCCCATTGCCATGTTGGCTGGGGCTGATGGGAATCCAACAACAGCTGGATGGCACTATGTCGGCTAGCCCCAATTTACATTGTGAAAATGTATTATCTGCCAGAAGTTGAGCATCTTGGCATGCGTTTAATATGGAGGAAGACACACTGAGGGAGCCTGGAATCCTATTAGAGTTCAGTTACTTACAGGTATCGATCCTGTGTATTGATAGGCTAACAGATTCTGCAAATGCCGTGCTTGTGAAAAAAATATGTATGCATTAAATTACATTGGCGGATAACTGTGCTAACGTTCCTTTTCACAGGTCTCAAAGCTCTCAGAGTGGATAGGAAGTAAATTAACTCCTTTGGGATCGCTGCCCATATGGCTGACTATCCTCATTTCATCCCTGATTGTCACCACAATAACTGAAGTAGCCAGCAATCCTGCCACCATCACAATATTTTTGCCTATCCTAGCCCCACTGGTGAGTAACCCTTCCAAGAAACTGGTTTGGTTTGCCCATTCACAATTAAAGTGGTTAAAGATAAGTAAAAAGATGGAGTTTCCACCCTTTCAAAACGTGCTCTAATTGGGTGTCTGTGTGTTTGACTTAGTGAGCTGGGAATATCGAACCAGAGAGTGGTAGTTTAGTTAATTCTAGATTAAAGAGTATGTTGTTGTGTATAGGTGTTCTATGGAAGCAAGGGAATAATAATAAAAGATGCATATTTCCTATGGATAGCAATGCATCGAATATCAAGCATCAGTAATCATGTCCCACTGCATTCAAAGAAGCATGTGTTCCAATGCACAAACAGTGATACTGCATGGATCTTTATGTGTTCAGGGTTGCGGGTTTCTTTTCTGCGTGCCTGTATTCACTTTGCCTCTATAAATCCAATTTTATTTTTAAAGACTTTAAATCCCATAGGATCATAGGATCATCGTGGCTATTTTAGCTATGGGCTCTTGTAAGGTGCTCTGCTCCTCAGCCTAGTAAAGTGGAGGAATGTATGTATATAGGTTCGGGGTCCTTTAAATACTTCAGTTAACATTATGTGTTCATGCAGGGAACCTGTGGACCTGCAGATCCAGCTCCTGACAGCCCCAGAAGCCATGGCCAATGGCCAGGGGTGACGGTGGATGTTGTAGTCTAGCACACCTGGTTCTCCATGTCTGCTTTTGTGATCGCAGCCTTTGGTTCTAGCTTGCATTTTAATTCTGACTGTCTCAGATATGTGCTTCTTTCCATGAAGGTGAACCATGACTTTCTGTTTCCTCCTCTAACAGGCTGAAGCCATCCATGTGAACCCCCTGTATATATTGATTCCCTCCACCCTCTGCACTTCGTTCGCCTTCCTTTTGCCTGTAGCAAATCCGCCCAATGCCATTGTATTTGCATATGGTCACCTGAAAGTTATCGACATGGTAAGTCGAGGGCAAATAACACACACCATGCTGACTTCTTTTGTAATAATAATGGTAATAATAATAGCATCCTTTCCCAGCGTGCTCAGAACCCTTATTATACACCATCTCACTTATTCTTAAGGAAGTAAGAAGAGCCCAGTAATCTTATCTTGTCCAGTGTCTTGCTTTCCACAGATACCAACCAGGTGGCTCTAGAAAGCCCCTGAGGAAGACCTGAAGACAATAGTCCTTTTCTACGGTTGCTGTCTGGAAACTAGTATTCAGGTTCTGCACAGCCATCATGACTTTCAGCCACTCATACACCCATCTGTCGTGAATTTGTCTAATGCTCTTTAAAAACCATCTAGGATGTTTACTATACAGTATTATTTACACATACTGTATCACCTTTCCTCTAAGCAACTCTAGGCAGAATACATGGTTCTCCCCAGTGGCTTGCGGTCAGTGGACTAGGCTAGTCCCCTAAAAGTTCCCGGTAAATCAGAGTAGAGAAGGAGGTGCGATGCTCCAAGGGGATCCAAAAGCCCTTATCAAAGCCTGTCCACCTTCTCAAAGCCTGTCCAGCTTTGGGAAGGAGGTGCGATGCTCACATGCAACGTCTCCTCACCACCACCACAATTGCACTTGCAAGCTGGCACCTCTGACCCTAACTGTTCCCCTGCGAAAATTTTCACTGCATGCCACTGTTTCTCTCGTCCTCTTGTCACAACAACTCTGTGAGGGAGATTAGGCTGAGGTTTAGGCAGCCCAAGGTCACTCAGTAAGCTGCATGGTTGGGTACAATTTAAACTCATGTCTCTGTGATAATAGTCCATCACTCTGATCCAGGGGTATGCAACCTTTTTGGCTCTGTGGGACATCCTCTGTATCACATCCTTGCCTCATGAGAGACCTAGTGGCTTGTCTAAAACCACCTGATGGGTTCGTGACCACTCTGAGATTTGAACCTGGAATTTTCTAGTTTGCAGATTGTAACTGTGCGAATTGTGATTTTGCAAAATTTCTTGATCAAATTGGGGCTTTCTGTTTCAATTGTTTCTCTCCTTACCCTCCCCCCTTTCTTTTAGGTAAAAGCCGGTTTGGGTATCAATATCATCGGAGTTGCTGTTGTCATGCTTGCTGTCATGACATGGGGGGTGCCCATGTTTGAACTCAATACATATCCTAGTTGGGCACCTGCTATTGCTAACAGAACCGGACTTTAAGAATGGAGTAGCAGCTTCTTTTTCTCGATCTGCCTTCCCATGCTGTGCTTCTTGTTTACTCTTCCCAAGGATCGACACATCTGCACTGAAGATGGTAAACCAAGACTCTTGCAATCTCGATACTGCAATGGCAAGCGAGTCTGTGCAAGTGTCCCATCAGTTTGGATTTCACTCATCAGGGTTGGGAAGTTTGCAACGGCGGTTAGGCACATTCATTATGAATGCTGATTGGCCCCTGTTTTTAGGGTCACCAAATAATGTAGGTTTATGACTATAGGGGTGCTGGGATAAGAGCGTGGTGGGTGGGTGGACAGATAGCTGGATCGATAGATTTTAAAATGCTGGAAGGCCATTATTTTAAGCTTACGGCCAATGTGTCTTCCAGTCCCAACATGTGCACTGAAGCATTCTATGAGTGCCTTATAAGTCAGAGCTACATGATCACTTCATGTGGAGCATGTTGCGCCATACACTTGTTCCACGTAAGCCTACTTGCCCGGGGATGGTTGCTGCTGGAATCTGACAGGAAGATCTTTTCCAAGACGATCAATGAATGACTGAAATTTCAGATGATCATGCTGTGGGAAGAACTACCCATCGGCCAGAGAAGAGGCAGCTTGCCTATCTGCCTCCATACCACTCACGGCTGCTGGGTTATGTGGGTTTAGGAATCACGTGTGTGCTCATTGCAATCTATTTTAAACTATTTTAAATGAGGAAGACCTAGGTGTGGTAACTAGCATGTTCTGCCCTGGAAGCTAGACACAGTACCCAGTCGTGGGCATGAGATGATGAGGGAAACCATCATGATCCAATGGGGAGTTTATATATTATTATTTTAAAACCAGAAGAGCTTACCACATTGTATTGATTCTGTCTGAATTAGTTCTGCCAGAATCCATTGTAGTAATGACCGTTCCCCACTTAAAACGGGGGGCGCCTTTTGCGTGGACGCGTGCAGCCCTGGATCTGGAGTGGCCCCATCAACATAGGCTTTGCCTTCCCTCAGGTGGGATACCTGGAGGTCCCCGCCTACCCCAGTGAGTTGTCCTATCCCACCTGGGGGAAGCGTTGCCAGGGAAACCAGGCCAGGTAAGGGGAGGGATTACCTGCCCACACAATAGAGGGTGGATCTTAATTGGTAACCCTCACTTGGCTCCAGAGCTTCTCCCACCCTACCCACGCTCAGTTAATGTCTTCTTTTGCAGGTTAACTTTTCTTCATAGGTTTTGCAGGTTAACCTGTCTCCACAGGTATGCGGGCGCTGCTACGATAAGGTCGCTGTTAAAGGGCCGGAAAGGAATTTCCCTGCATTGGCAGGTTTCGCCTGTCCCATAGCAAAACGTCACAACTTTGGCGGTATCAGGCCTTGGGCGGAATCCTTTAGTCCATCTTCCTCTTTGCGGCGGCGATACCAGGGTTCCCCGTTAAAGGGGTTTTTGAAGGGAGGCTTTGGCCGTACGCCGAAAGGTCGTCATTGCTCTCCCCTGCGGCAGCGTAACGGGGGCGGCTATCTCTGCTTGAACATATGTTCTCCAGAGCCGGCCCATCCCCCCCCCACACACACTGGATAACCCTGATGCTCCCTAGGTCCCCGGCTGGGGACTAGGGAGGGAGAACGCCCAATGCCTGAGCCAAGGTCTACCCACATTTGAAATTTAATAAAGTTGTGGCCAATTTAATCCCATAGCACGTTGTCTAGAGTCGTTATTCCACATGACGGGGGGGACCACTCGGGATCTGGGGACTCCGCCTGTCCACGCAATAAATGTGCCAAAGTGTGAGACAATAGGATCCTTATTGCTGTATTTCTTGAGCTAAATATTAAGCACCTTTTCTATTATTCCAGGGGTGTGTGACCTCTTTTAGCTTGAGGGGCACATTCTGCTGTGGGTAACATGTCAGTGAAGGGGGGAGGGGGCCCAAAGTGGGCACAGCAATTCATGTGGCACTTACCCTTGTACTGTAGACTACATTCCAGCCACACAAAAGCCAAGTAGGGTAGGGCACACATACTGTATCTATCCATCACCTGCCCAGGTATCATTTTTTTTAGACTGGTTCCCCTCTATTGCCTCCATAATGATGGAAAAGGGCTGTTGCTCAGAGGCAAAGGCATACATTACTCAGAAAAAGTCCAAGGTCTTCCCTCAACCTCTTTAGCTAGGGTTGGAAAAGACACCTGTTTAAAACCCTGAAGAATAGAAAATATCGACTTGGTCCAACTTGGTGTAAGGTACCTTAGCAGAGATGGCTGTTCTGCATAGCATTCATATTGTAGTATGTGGGGACATGGGAAATGGGATTGCTGGACCAGATCAATCCACTGTTAATGGGGCGGGCAGCAAAGAGAAGTGTAGCTTTCAATACACGAGGGTGTTGGCATTGCAGCAGATGTGACGCTTCTCTGGTTTGAGGCTCTGCTCACCTGGATCAGAGTCAGAATCAGGTATTTTCTGCAACAAAGATGTGGTGTGTGGAATAATGCATGCATGTGAATATTTTTATTTTTATTATTTTTACTGTTATTATTATTATTATTACATCTGTGTACACCCTGACCTCACTGTTTGAGAAGAAGTGGTTTGAATACTGTGGACTCAAACTGTTTTTAATCTTGCAACTCTCCAGGCTAATTTGCACCAGGTGAAAGAGTTCACAAACAACAGGAGCCCTTTATCATTGTCATCTTAGGTCATATCAGAAAGTCCTGTTGCATCACTTGGGCTTTTATAATGGACCAGACTTGCAACTTGCGATGGGGAGGATTTTCACACTGTTTTGTTTGGGTATGATAGTGTTTTATGTGCCATTTTACCTTTATGAACAGAGCAAATTATAATTGACAATAAAAGTGGAAATTCAAGTGAAATGTGTTGTTACATGTCGTTAGGGTGTTGTGTATTATCATTGCTATTATTGTGCATTCTTCTTCTTTATTAAATTTGTATTCTGCCCTTCATCAAAAATCACAGGGCAATTCACAACATAAAAATACATAATGGGACACAAAATGCATAATAAAAACAAGAACAAAAGCAAAAACAAACCAATAAGTATCAGTGAGTGTAACCACATAAAGAGCAGGAAACCTCCCATCCATTTGTTCTAGGGAACCACCCACTAAAAGTCTTGTTTGGAATGAGCTTCAGTTTGTGGGCTTTTGCCCAGTCTATTAGTGAGGAAAAACAATGATCCAGCACAGCCACTGCCACACCTGCAGATGTAGAAGAGAAGAAGAGTTGTGTGTTATCAGAATATTGCTGACAACGTACTCCAAAACTCCAAATAACCCCACTCAGCAGTTTCATGTAGATGTAAACAGCATAGAGGATGAAATTGAACCCTGAGGAACACCACACTGAAGGCTCTATGGAGCTGAAGAGCACTCCTCAAGCATCACCCTCCTGAAATGGCCATCCAAGTAAGACTAGAACCACAGTAACTTGGACAGCTGCTCCAGAAAGATATTGTGGTCGGTGGTATCAAAAGCCACTGAAAGGTCAAGGAGAATGAACAAGGACACATTTCCTCTGTCTCTTTCCCAAGAGAGCTTACCATACAGGGCAACCAAAGCAATTTCCATGCCTAAACCCCAATTGAAATGGATCTAGAAAATCAGTTTCCTGCAAGGGTGGCTGGATCTGGTCCATGTCCACACCACCATCTTGCCCAAGAAGGGGAGACTGGCAATCCATAATCAGATCATGGATGAGAGAGGTCTTACTCTGAGTTGACCTGGCACTCAGCAACAGCAACCGCAGACCTGAGAGCTGGCTGAAAGAACAACCGCAATTCCCCAGATTGGAAGAGGGGCTGTCACACAGCACAGTCACTGCCCCTTACCCAGCCTGCCCCACCTCTACCGGCACCATACCTCTGTTGGTTTCTGCTTTCTTCACTGTGCAGCGAAGTGCTTGTCACGAGACAGGTGTTTCCATTCCACAGTCTGTGCTGTTGGGTTTTCCCACGGGAAAGGAGACTGGATGTGACGTACACTGGTTTCCTGTTTTTCTCAGTTCTCTCCGTGTTTCAGAGGCGAGAGGATGCTTTCTCTGCTCTCAGAGAAGCAAGATGCTTTTCTGTAATCTACCAGCTTTGAAGTGTAAATAAAATAATCTAAAGCTTGTGGCACGTACTGCTCATCCTTCCGCTGTGCTCCGGACTCTGCAAACACAACAACCTCCCCTTGCCCAAAAGTACTGCGACCAAGGTCACCTCTGATCTCCTCTCTTCCCAGGAACATCCTACATCCATTAATGTAAAAACAACTAAAACCCCAAATTTAAAAGCACACAAGTTAAAAGCAGTTGAAAAACAATTTGAAGAAGAAGAAGAGTTTGGATTTGATATCCCGCTTTATCACTACCCTAAGGAATCTCAAAGCAGCTAACAATCTCCTTTCCCTTCCTCCCTCACAACAAACACTCTGTGAGGTGAGTGAGGCTGAGAGACTTCAGAGAAGTGTGACGAGCCCCAGGTCACCCAGCAGCTGCATGTGGAGGAGCGGGGAATCGAACCCGGTTCACCAGATTACGAGTCCACTGCTCCTAACCACTACACCACACTGGCTCTCATTTGAAACATTTTAAATTAAAACAGGGCAATTAAAACAGCAACCCCCCAACAATAATGCCCTGTCAATCAATACCCCAACGCAAGAGCCTGTTCAGCCACCTAAACTTTTTGCAGCTGGAGTCAGTCATGGCTAGGGGTGCCAACGTGAATAAAATATTGTAGGGGGCTAGGTAATTGATCACATGACACAGTGCAGACACACAATTTGAATGAGAATGCCCATCAACTTTGCGGCCCCCTCAAATGTTTTATTGTGGGAACTGATGCCCCCACAGCCCCTATGGTAAGGGCTCCACATTCCCAGGCCAGGTGGAAAGGGCCTGCAAAGCAGACAGCAGATCCTCAAAGACCCACAGTGGGATGGCATAATGTCAACTGTTATTTTTTTTCCTCCTGCAAATTATTCAGCTGTATGTTTATTATTGTTGTTGTTTGTCTAGATAGTTCCTGGCAGTGAAAAATATAAGCACATCTCTCATCGCCTGAGTCATCACCCTAATGAAATCGTTATCTCAACAGGCAATCCCAGTGAGCAGAATTTTAAACAAATAACTGCTGATTATTATTATTATTATTATTACTATTATTATTAAATGAGATTTGTCTGGCAGGGGAATAAAGTGTCCCCAGCTGACATACTGTCTTGCAAGATATACAATATATTTTCAAAACAAAACAAATTCCTTCCAGTAGCACCTTAAAGACCAACTAAGTCAGTTCTTGGTATGAGCTTTCGTGTGCATGCACACTTCTTCAGATACACTTCTTCAGATGGTCTTTAAGGTGCTACTGGAAGGAATTTGTTTTGTTTTGACTATGGCAGACCAACACGGCTACCTATCTGTAACTGGAAATATATTTTCAGTGTTCCATCACATGAAGATATTTCCACATACATGGGCAACCAGGTATTTTACTTCCCTGAAACAAATGCAGTAAAAAGTGGATAATGTCCATCAGCTCACACCCTTAATGAGAATTTCAACACGTATTGCTTTTAAGCAGCTTGTGAAAGATGGAGTCGTTTGTATGGTGGATTTCTCATTTAGGTTTACTATCTGACTAATTTGGAGGCTTCTTTCAATCCAGCTGATGAACTATTAACATGCCCCAGAAGATCAGAGACATACTTAAATATATCCATAAATGATACATTTGTTAATGTTTTCCTCGGTCTCTGACATTAGATTGTGTGACCTCAGCAGAAAGCAGAGCTTTAACTTAGGTCTATAGGCTCCTTTATAACCACTCTGATTGCTTACCCATATGGGAGAAATAATTGAGGCTCTGATGCTATCTCATTGGGAAAGGACAAATTAAACCACCATGATCAGCCACTCAGTTCCATAACTTCACAACCCAGTCCCTAAGCCGGTAAACTTTACTGAGCAAAGACTATATTTTAGATCGATAGGGAGCTTGGTACTCAGGAAAAGGTCATCAAAGCTTGAACTGAAATTGCAGTAATCAGGGATGCTTCCATACTGGGCATCAACTGTGCAATAGCCACCTTTCCTTTCCTTTTCCTTTCCTTTTCCTTTCCTTTTCCTTTCCTTTCCTTTCCTTTGTCATTTTTCTTTCCAGCTACCCTTGACTTTAATATCCTTTCAAATGTCTTTAAATACCGAACTGTTTTAGATCGAGAATTGTCATGCTTTATTTTATATTTTTATAAACCCCTTATAATCAAGCGGTATATAAAGTTTGTTGAAATGAATAAATAAATACCCCCATGATTTTCCTGTTCAGCCTTGACTGCCCCCTCCACCTGACTCCTGAACAATAATGTTAACAGATAAGTTAAAAGGGTAAAGGTAAAGGACCCCTGGATGATTGGTCAAATGCTACTATGGGATTGCAACACTCATCTCGCTTTTCAGGCCAATGGAGCCGGCGTTTGTCCACAGACAGCTTTCCGGGTCATGTGGCCAGCAGGACTAAACCACTTCTGGCACAACGAGACACCGTGACGGAAGCCAGAGTGCACGGAAACGTTGTTTACCTCCTTGCCACAGCTGTACCTATTTATCTACTTGCACTGGCATGCTTTTGAACTGCTAGGTTGGCAGAAGCTGGAACAGAGCAATGGGAGCTCACACCATCATGGGGATTTCAACTGCTGACCTTCTGACTGGCAAGCCCAAGAGGCTCTGTGGTTTAGACCACAGCACCCCCCATTGCATAGCTGAATGCTGTCAGGGAAAGGGAGACGGCTAGAGAGACGAGGGGGGAGAGAAGCAATTACCGAGAGCCGAAAGAGCTCATTAGCAGTCTGTCATCCGACTCGGAGGATGAAATAGGGAGGGGGCAACCAGTCCCTGGAACTAGCTACTCACAGAACAAAGGAAATAGGAGGCGTGCCCTGCACTGATGGGCATGCTGGGGAAAAAGACGTCACAAATATTCAGTCGAGACATCTGGATGCGTTTGTTTGAACTCTTGGAACTGCTTGGAACTTTTAGTAATAAATCAACAAAACAGAAATGGCTGTGTGCCTGGAGCGTTATCTCTGCTAGCTTTGGCAGCAACAACTCCTTACAAATGCCTAATCAGGAGCCCTTGTAGTTGTGCTTGGAATCACTCTGAGGAGGTGTTTTGAATCTGAACTTTTATATTTAGTTAGTAGATCAGTAATTTCCATTTCAAGTCTGGAAATGTTGTAGAGGTTTGTTTTTTAATACACGGTTTTTCTTTAATATGGATACCTCTTGTCACTGCTTTCATAGCATCCCAATGGTTGGTAAAATTGGTGTTGTCATTGTCATTTCCCTTTCAGACAGAATTGTAGGGTTTCTAATATCCTTTCTGTAAATAGTTGGTTGGTGACTAAAAAGTTTCTCCCTTGCTCAAGTCTTATAGAGAGACTCCTTGTACATTAAGGTGGAAGTTGCCCCCTAGTATGGGTTTTCCCCTCAGCAAATTTAGGTGGAATCTAGACACATGTCAGAAACATTGTGAAAATGCTTTTCATTAAAACTTTTTGAAAAACATATTGAATTTGCCATAGCTCACCATCACCATCTAGTGTCACATTTGTATAATGTACTTAAAACATTTTATTTGCAGCTGTATAACTGAGTCCTTACTGAATCTACATAATACGCTTTGAATAAAGTCAAGTTGCTCCAAGTTTGTGGCATATACATGTCCAACAGTTAATTTTTTACTACAATTCCTTGTCCCTTAAGTAAAAATGTATCTACCATTCTCGTCTTTTGGTATCAAGTGTATTTTAAAGCTTATTCCTTTGGCAAAAAGGAATCCCTGTCCTTTACTTGAACCTGGTGCTGTCACTCGGTGTTGAAACCAATTGAACCTGGTGCAACACTCGGTGTTGAAACCAATTGTCACTGAAGATTTTATTTCCCCTAGGGGTGGTGGTGTATCTCTTGTAAAAAATGCAATTTGTGGCTCCATTGCAAATAAATATGTGTTGTGATTCGAGGACCTGATCCCCGCTTGGGAAATAAAGACACGTGGACACAGAATGTAAGGTTAATGGGTAAGGTAAAGGCCACAACTTTATTGATTACAGCATGTGAGAAGGTATTGGCTTAGGCATTGGACCACGGAACATTAGACTCCACCCACTCGTAGAGGGGTGAGTCTGAGGAGGGGTTAACCACCAGTAGGGGAAGCCTGTTGATGCTAATCCAACTATAGGCTCTCTTCCTGATGTCACCGAGGGTCGTGCCATGGCCCCCCGCCACATGGGCATTGGACAGGATCCACGACCGCCGGATTCCTTTAGCAGAATACCCAAAATTGTCGGGGAAGGCGATAGCCACAGAAAATGTGTGTGCATTTGCTTGAAAATAAAACTCCAAGGTGGTTATCACCAATGGAAGCAAAGGCTCTGAAAAAGCTCGATATGGAGGCCAATTGGCCGAAATATTGGGAAATATTGGAACAAGAAGGAGACAGATTAAAGCTGCAGAGTTTTGAAAAACTAAAAAACAAAGTACGGGATTGGCTTCATTATTACCAAATAATGGAGGTTTATAATTTGGATAAGAAAATTGGTTTTCAGGTGGAGAAATCAAAATTGGAAACAGAACTGTTAGATCCTAAAACTAAGAACTTGTCAAGAATGTATAACTTGCTGTTGAAATGGAATACTCAGGATGAAATGGTGAAATCTGCTATGATAAAATGGGCACAAGATGTAGGACATAACATTATGATGGCTGACTGGGAACAGTTATGGACCACAGGTATGAAGTTTACGGCATGTAATGCCTTAAGAGAGAATATAATGAAAATGATATACAGGTGGTACATGACGCCAGTCAAGCTTGCAAAAATCTATCATTTGCCCGATGATAAATGTTGGAAATGTAAAGAGACTGAAGGTACATTCTTTCAACTTTGGTGGACGTGCCCAAGGATTAAGACTTTCTGGGAGATGATCTATAATGAAATGAAAAAGGTATTTAAATATACCTTTCAGAAGAAACCAGAGGCCTGTCTCCTGGGCATGGTCGGCCAATTGGTGCCAAAGAAGGACAGAACTTTCTTTATGTATGCAACAACAGCAGCAAGAATACTCATCGCAAAGTATTGGAAGACACAAGATTTACCCACCCGGGAAGAATGGCAAATGAAAGTGATGGACTATATGGAACTGGCGGAAATGACTGGCAGAATCCGAGACCAAGGTGAAGAGTCGGTGGAAGAAGATTGGAAAAAATTTAAAGTTTATTTACAGAAACATTGCAAAATTAAGGAATGTTAGAAGGTTGTTGGAATGAAGTAATGTGGTTTTAGCAGAAATGATATAAAGGATTAGGTTAAAATTGATTTATTAATTGGTGAAAGACGAGAATTACAGTATATTAAGATAAATTATTAGGATAAAAACAAAGCTAGAAAGGATTTGCTGAAACATCTAACTGAACTAGAATACAAAAAAGGGAGGTGTGAGGAGGTCAAGGAAATAAGTAAAGGAAAGAAAGCCATGTAAAGGTTTGATCTGTTCGGTTTTTTTTAATTGTTTGTTTGTATTTCTTATGTCTTTTTTATTTTTTTTGTTTGTTTTTTATTGTTTCTCTTTGTAATCTTTAAAATTTGAATAAATATTATTTAAAAAAAGAAAAGAAAATGTGTGTGCAATGGTGGGGATGGCTGGTGCGGCTGCGTTTGAGCAGCAAGCCACACCCCTGCCGAGCTTCCCTATTGGGTGCCCAACCGGGGAGGGGCATGGCGCCAGCCCTGGAGTTGAAGCAGGGGGCAAAGCGCCCCCTGCATGACGCAGGAATCGTCTCCCACTCACAACCCCTTCCCTCCTGGGAGTAGGAAAGGCTTTGCTTTTTTATAGGACCACTAATTTCCCTCACATCTGCCACTTAATGAACATTAAAACCAATTTATATTATGTCACAATATTCTGTCCATTTTTAATGTGCTACAGAAATCTTTGTCATTTTCCTATGATTCAACAGTCATGGAAATATTAAAACAATACTCCATGTTTGTTTGTAGAGATAGTGATAGAGAGATAAACATATATCCATGTATATACATACCTATGTAAGAGTCCTGTTGGATCAGATCAAAAATTTGTCTCATCTAGCACCCAGTGAAGCCTGCTAGCAAGAGTGCAAAAGCCCACTCCCACTGTTGTTCCCTAGGGAATGTTATAAATACTTCCGATGTAATCCTGCTCATCCTTCAAATTGCTCTGTAAGATAGCCCAGTTTCATTTTGATCACCATATTATAGATTCAGGGGGCGGTGTAGAATGAAGCTGAGAGACTGAGTCTTGCCTAAGAGCCGAGCCTAATGACGGGAACAAGGCAATTCTCAGCTTCTGGTCTGACCACTATACCAGCTGTGACCGTTCATCAGGGCTGTCTTAAGCATATGCGGTGCCGGGGTGCAAAGATCCGCCTGGCATGCACCCCCCAGATTTCTCAGTCCCAGGCGCGCAAGAGGGCAGAGCTGGCCGGCCACCTCAGCGTCTTGCTGGCTCAGTTGCCCCCAAACTCGTGGCATAGAGTTGCCTGCAGCAGAAGAGCCCGCCACGGGGCTCCGACTGATGGGTGGGCTCTTCCCCGGACTCAACTCTCAGGCCCTGGGCTCTCAACCTGGTGCCCCTGAGTGCCCAGCACCCGGGTGCCCTGCACCCCTAGTGTCTATGGGTAAGACAGCCCTGCCCTTGATCAAAAGCTGTGTTTGCCAATCCAGTTCTCCAGTAAATGTACTACCTAGCAGGGATAGTGAATTTGTGACTTTCCAGATGTTGTCAGGCTCCCACCAGCCTCAGCCAGCATGGAAAGGTATGAGAAAGAAATTTAGTAGTGGGGACAGCATAATCCAAGGAATTTTAAGTTGCAAGTTGCACTCTGCACATAATTGTGTTGGAGACACAACTGAATCTCTTCTTCGGGCTGTCATGCAATGTTCACCTCCACCTTCACAATTCAGACTTACAGCAGCATAATGAGAAACTATGCCAGAGTACACCAAAGGCACATGCCATATTTTTATACATGTTTGACGGTGCAGCAGCAGCATTTAAAGGCGGAGAGGGCAGGACTGTGCAAAGCTGATAATAGGCCCAGGCCAAATGGGAAATGTAAACCACATTTTAGTAATATTTACCAAAGGGTCCCCTTTGCCTCTACCAGGGGGACTTGGAATAGGCCCCTTCAAAACTGTAGGCCCATGCCAGTTGGCCCACCGCTCCCCCTCCATTCTGGCCTAGGGGAGAGGACAACTTCCCAAGACACACATGGCTGCTTCAACTTGACTATTCAAATGAGCAATCCATTAGTGGATCAAAATGGTGTTATGACAGATCTGTGATGGACGAACGGGTAGTAGAGACTCACCAGAGAGCTATATGTTGACAGGAAAGGAAGCATACCCTCCAACATTTCTCCGATGGAAATAGGGATGTCCTATTCCATAACAAGGATAACAACAACAATAAATAATTATACTATTTATACCCCACCCATCTGACTGGACTGCCCCAGAAACTTTGGGCAGCTTCCAACATATCTAAAAAGATAATAAAACAATAAACATTAAAACCCTTCCCTATACAGGGCTGCCTTTAGGTGTCTTCTAAACGTTGTATAGTTACTTATCTCCTTGGCTCAGGGTCTCATAACTCCATTTCTCCAATGAAAATAGGGGTCTCCTACTGGTCCCATCACCTCCTGGCAAATAGAAGGGGAAGAAATGGAGGCACTGAGAGATTTTATTTTCTTGGGTTCCATGATCACTGCAGATGGTGACAGCAGTTATGAAATTAAAAGACACCTGCTTCTTGGGAGAAAAGTGATGGCAAACCTTGACAGCATCTTAAAAAGCAGAGACATCACCTTGCCGACAAAGGTCTGTATAGTTAAAGCTATGGTTTTTCTAGTAGTGAGGTATGGAAGTGAGAGCTGGACCATAAAGAAGGCTGATCGCTGAAGAATTGATGCTTTTGAATTATGGTGCTGGAGGAGACTCTAGAGAGTCCCATGGACTGCAAGAAGATCAAACCTATCCATTCTGAAGGAAATCAGCCCTGAGTGCTCACTGGAAGGACAGATCGTGGAGCTGAGGCTCCAATACTTTGGCCACCTCATGAGAAGAGAAGACTCCCTGGAAAGGACCCTGACGTTGGGAAAGATGGAGGGCACAAAGAGAAGGGGACGACAGAGGATGAGATAGTTGGACAGTGTTATCAACATGAGTTTGACCAAGCTGTGGGAGGCAGTGGAGGAGTGCCTGGCGTGCTCTGGTCCATGGGGTCACGAAGAGTCGGACACAACTAAACGACTAAACAACAACATGGAAAACCAGGACATTCCAGAATCAAATCCAAAACCAGGATGGTTTCTGTAAATCTGGGAGTGTTCCTGGAAAATAGGGACACTTGGAGGGTCTGCTTCCGAATCATCACACCCTGAATCAGGCTGCATGCCACGTTCCCTTCTTGTAAGAGCGAGAAAATGCTGTTAGAACCAAGTCTCTCAGCACATTAAATTCCCAGTCAGTGAAATAAAGTGACATCTCTTTTTTCTGTCCATTAATTTGTTGCTCCATCTGTGTCATGATGAAAAGTGCAGGGGTGTTTTTTGGGGTGTGTTTTTTTTTTTTTTTTTACTTAACTGCTTCAATTCCACATTTACAAGCATCAAGCCCTACTTTGACACCTCTAGGACATTTAAGGAGTGTTTTCGTGGTGTTAGTGTCGGCAGAACATTAGAAAGCAAGAGGGCAAAATGGATCAAATACCCATAAAGCATTAAAACATCACAATGGGTAATAATGCAGAAAGAAGAAAAGCTTTCATGTGATCGAGTCTTTTGCCTGCTGTAGAAAAAGGAGTCAACTTGTAGCAATCTAAAAGACTGGATGCAGCAATGACGGGAAATATATCAAAGTTTTCGGCTGTGCAGAATTCAAATGAGGAAAAATATCTTGCTGTACATGGCAAATTCCCAAGTGGGACAGGTTCAACAGAATCTCAATAATTCAAAGCCCTGGAATATTTCAGGTTAGATCAATGTGAAATGAACAAGGCTCTGTTAATTGCCCACCTTGTTAAAATTGTCCATAGGAAATGTAGACCTTTAAAGTGGATTTGCTTTTAAGGCTGGCATAAATCAAATGGCGGCTTTTTCTTATAAAGGAAAGGCCTATATAACGTGGGATCTGGGGACCTAAAGACCAATTGCTGCCACATGAATAAAGCTGTTTTTTTGCAATCATCCCAGCTATCTCGTGTCAGCAGCAGCGGGAGATTTAAAGCAAGTGTACATTTTTAAAACAAACAAAAATAATATCCAGAGAAGCCCTCCAGATATCCTCACTTGTGAGCATTGGTAAGAAACAACCAGGGACTGGCATTCTCACATGGAGTGCCCCTGCTTTGAAACTCCCCACACTCCATGAGGCTGCTTGCAGACCCTCCAAGTGTCCCTATTTTCCAGGGACAGTCCCAGATTTACAGAAATCCCTCTCAGTTTCTGATTTGATCCTGGAATGTCCCGCTTTTCCTTAGGATGCCTCTATTTTCACTGGAGAAATGTTGGAGGGTATGGAATTATGCTGCCACCAAGCCAAGTAAAGCTAAAGGAACCCCTGACTGTTAGGTCCAGTCGCAGACAAATCTGGGGTTGCGGCGCTCATCTCGCTTTATTGGCCGAGGGAGCTGGCATACAGCTTCTGGGTCATGTGGCCAGCATGACTAAGCAGCTCCTGGTGAACCAGAGCAGCACACGGAAACACCGCTTACCTTCCCGCCAGAGCGGTACCTATTTATCTACTTGCACTTTGACATGCTTTCAAACTGCTAGGCTGGAAGGAGCAGGGACCAAGCAACGGGAGCTCACCCCATCGCGGGGATTCAAACCGCCGACCTTCTGATCGGCATGTCCTAGGCTCTGTGGTTTAACCCATAGCACCACCCGCATCCCACCGAGCCAAGTAGAGAAGTATAAATACAACCTTAGGAAGGCATCTGAAGGCAACTCTCTATAGGGAATTTTTTTTTAAAAAAAAAGTTTATTGTTTTATTATGTTTTATGTTGGAAGCCGCCCAGAGTGGCTGCAGCAACCCAATAAGATGGCTGGGGTATAATTAATAAAGTTGTTGTTGTTTTTGCTGCTGCTGCTGAATAGGACTTTCCTATTTTCATTGGAGAAATGTTGGAGGGTATGAAATTAGAGCAGGACTCCTGCACCTTTAATGGCTGTGTAGGGATTTCATCAGGTGCAGCTTGTTATGCTGAAATTTTACACAGCTGTTAAAGGCAGTGCAGCCCTGCATTCTTTGGCATCTGGCTGCCTTAGAGATGGCGGAAATTGTTCTGCAACAGCCACTGACTTTGCCTGCTTTTCTTTCCCTGCCTGCTGTAGAAGAAGGAGCCTACTTGTACCCAAGAGAAGAAGGTGAGTGAATGGTGCCATTTTGAAACTTTTAAAACTATAGGCCCCATCTACAGTTAGAGACTGGGCATCCTCAGCTTGGAGCAAATAAAAAATGCATAAATGCACCACAGGAGCACATTATTTGCTTTTTCTGGACGTTTTTTCTTTTCTTTCTTTCTTTTTTGTATCTTTCTTGTTAGCTGTACCAAGTGCTCGCTGTCCCTAAGCATGAGACAATAACATTACATTATTTAAGAGAGCATCTCTAGCATTATCAGGATACAAACCCATCTCTGGGAATAAAGGTCAGTAAATATATTTGAGTCTTTGTCTGCTATCTTGCTGACATTTTACTATTCCCCATCCTTCCCCCCCCCCCCTTTCCTTGAGCAATACACAAAAACACAAACATTAATTTAATGGCCGCCTTTGCCTTGGGTAATACTACTGATGTCATGTAGAGAGAATTCAAAACAACTGGTTCTTCTTATTAGAAGATGTAATAGAATACAGTGGAGCGGCAGAAAATGATAGATCCTTAAATTTTTTATTAGCGGTCATTTCGCTCCATGAGATTTGTTCTCATTTATCGCTTTTTAATCTTCCCTCTTCCTTTCACCATTTTCACCCCACCGCTGTTCCTTTTGCAAAAGTAAGACTTGGGTAACCTGACCTATAACCACTTACCTAGAAAAAAGCTCCATTCCACAGCACATCTTATTTCTGAGTAAACATACCGAGAATTGCATGATTTATTGTGTTTTTAATATTCTGTTGGGAGCTGCCCAAAGTGGCTAGGGAAATTTGGTCAGATAGGTGGCATCTAAAACCTGTTGTTGTTGGTGGTGGTAGTGTGTATGCTCCTTGAGGCAGAGACCCTGAGCTTTTTCCCAAGCCCCCTTTTGCATCTGTTACTCTATGTAAATAGATATTTGCATCCCCTGTAGCATTTCACGGCCGCTAACAGGGACACATCACTCCTCTCGTTTTTTTTCAGCCGGAACTCTCCGGAACTCAGTTCCAGCATCTCTCAGGTTGGCACCATTGCCTGGTACCACGGGTTCAGTTAATTCGTTCTGGAGGTCTGTTCTTAACCTGAAGCACCACTTTAGCTAATGGGGCTTCCCGCTGCTGCCACGCCGCCGGAGCATGATTTCTGTTCTCATCTTGAAGCAAAGTTCTTAACCTGAAGCACTATTTCTGGGTTAGCGGAGTCTGTAACCTGAAGCGTATGTAACCTGATGCGTATGTAACCTGAGGTACCACTGTATAAGATAACAATTCATGGTGAGTTCCGGCCCCTCTTTTCATGGAAAAATAGCACTCTGGCTATCATTATGCGGCCAAAACAGCACCATGCAAGCAGGAGGAAGAGGCCTTGGCAGATTCTGAGTTTTGTGGAAAGTACACACAAACCAAGGAAGAAAACGCTAAGGTGGGGGTATCAATGTACAGTGATACCTCAGGTTACATACGCTTCAGGTTACAGACTCCGCTAACCCAGAAATAGTGCTTCAGGTTAAGAACTTTGCTTCAGGATGAGAACAGAAATCGTGCTCTGGTGGCACGGCAGCAGCAGGAGGCCCCATTAGCTAAAGTGGTGCTTCAGGTTAAGAATAGTTTCAGGTTAAGTACGGACCTCCGGAAGGAATTAAGTACTTAACCTGAGGTACCACTGTATAGAAATCTATGTATCTAGAAATTCTATGTATCTATGTATAGAAATATAGTTACACGCTATCACTGTCTGGTTAGAGACAACAGAGAATCTTTCTTTCAGAATGATGCCGTTCCATTGAAATCTGTTTGACAAATAGCACAGTTTCCTGATGTCACCATTTGCCCACATTCCCCCATATTTTGATCTGGCAGCTACAACCGGAATACATCCGAACTCTGACATGCTTCTAAGAGCAAGAGCATGGTGCAAATGGCCTGCCTTGAGTCTTTTAAATGCCACTGTTATTAATCAAAGCTGCTAAGTAGTAGACCAGAGACGGATAATTAATGTGCTTGTCAGGACAGCCACATTTACCTATCAGAGTCTTTTTATAGGCTAATATTTTAAATAGGGAAGGTTTTGCATTGAAACTCTTGTGTGGCTTATTTAATCACCCTGAAGACGCATGTACAGATGGTAATGTAGCAATACACCACTGCCTGATACTTGAGGACGGGGACGGGGACTGCCTCTGAAGACGGTATGGAAACTTAAGCTGGTGAAGAATTCAGCAGCCTGGTTGTTTATTGAGGCGAGATGGTTTGAGCATGAATTTGGAATAAGAGAGATATTATTTGCTCAGTTTGGAGCACGAATTTGGAAGATATTATTTGCTCAGTTTGGATTTTCAAATATGGAATAACCTCTTTCCTTCAGTTACAGATAGGTAGCCGTGTTGGTCTGCCATAGTCAAAACAAAACAAATTCCTTCCAGTAGCACCTTAAAGACCAACTAAGTCAGTTCTTGGTATGAGCTTTCGTGTGCATGCACACTTCTTCAGATACACTGAAACAGAAGTTTCCAGACCCTTCTATATAGTGAGAAGGTGGGGAGGGGTATTACTCAGAAGGGTGGTGGGAATGGGTGATTGGCAGATAGCTGTGATGAGCCTGTTGACGACTCTTAACGACTGCCATAGGTCTTACAGGAAAAAGCAAGGGGTGAAAAGGTGAAAAATGGCTTTGTCATGTATAATGAGATAAGAATCCAAGGTCTTTGTTCAGACCAGGTTTTTCAGACCAGGTTTTTCTCTTTCCTTCAGATTTATAAACCTGCTATAATGTGGTTTCAATATGGTATTTCTTTATTTTTTAAAATCATCTTGGTTATGTTATAGAACCATTTCAGAAGAGAAATGCCAAGAATTGGTATTTTTCCCAAGTGGTCCCATGACTGCAGGGTGCTCTTCACAAAGATCTACTCTTCTGTGTTGGTTTTTTTTTTGTGTGTTTTTTTTGTCTGAAGTGTTGAGGCAGCTACAGCACAGTTTATTCTTCCCTGGCATTTTGATAGGTTTTATGCTGTTTCTAAATTGTATTCCCCATACGACTTTCATTGCTATGTTCAAGTTGGCCCCTGATCTGATTGGATGTCCACCCCATAATCTCAATTTGGGACCTTAGCTGTGCTCGGTAATTACCCATGGAACTAATTTTCATAGTCCTGGATAATTACAGCATGCCAGCTCTTCAGTGTGACATTTGTAATCCTATCATACAGCCTGCAGTACATTAGAATCATTTGCTTTATATTTATTACTTAATATGCTGTTGCTCACTCCTTTCACGGGTACCTAGACATTTCCTAATAAATAATACTACTAATAATGTATTATTTACATGCTGCCAATCTGACTGGGTTGCTGCAGCCACTCTGGGCAGCTTCCAATAAATTAAAGCACAGTAAGACATCAAACATTAAAAACTTCCCTACACATGGTTCCCTTCAGAGGTCTTCAAAAAGTCAGATAGTTGTTTATTTCCTTGACTTCTAATGGGAGGATGTTCCACAGGGCGCGACTACTGAGAAGGCCCTCTGCCTGGTTCCCTGTAACCTCACTTCTCGCAGTGAGGGAACCACCAGAAGGCCCTCAGAGCTGGACCTCATTGTCCAGGCTGAATGATGGGAGTGGAGACACTCCTCCAGGTCAGTGGGTCCAAAGTGTTTAGGGTTTTAAAGGTCAGCACCAACACTTTGAATTGTGCTTGGAAACTACTGGAAGCCTATGTAGATCCTTTAGGATTGGTGTTATATGGTCCCAGCGGCCGCTCCCAACCAGCAATCCAGCAGCCACATTCTAGATTATTTGTAGTTTCCAAGTCACCTTCAAAGGTAGCCCTACATACTGTGCATTGCAGTAGTCCAAGCAGGAGATAACCAGAGCATCTACCACTCTTGCAAGACAGTCCACAATCAGGTTGGGTCTCAGCCTGTGTGGTAGCTGGTAGACAGCTGCCCTGGATACCGAATTGACCTGTGCCTTCATGGACAGCTGTGAGTCCAGAATAACTCCCAGGATCCTTTAGGGGCATAGTTACCTCATTCAGGAGCAGGGAATTCCCCACACCTGCACGCCCCCTGTCCCCCAGAAACAGTACTTCTGTCTTGTCAGGATTCAACCTCAATCTGTTTGCCACCATCCATCCTCCAGACACCTCCAGACACCCACACAGGACGTTCACTGCCTCCACTGGTTCCGATTTAAAACAGAGGAAAAGCTGGGTCTAATCCGCATATTGGTGCACACTGAGCCCAACCCCACTGATGATTTCATGTAGATGTTGAGAAGCATCTAAATGATTTCCTGAGCTTTCTGATCTGTTGCTGGGGAAATCAAGCCCATCCTTTCACCCATTGGAGTGAGTGGGACTTTCGAATGCAAGACTGGATCATGTCCTCAAAGAATTTTGTGTTGCATTGTTGCAAGTCTGAAACTAAAACTTCTCAGTGTATGAAGCAAAAGTATATTTTTACAGCTCACTTTTTCTGTATTGTAATAGAGCCAACAGCATTGACAGTGTTACAGTGCAGAGGCGCAACAGGAAATCAGACTGGATCTCTGGAGACAGAATCCATAAATCCATTGACATAATGGAGGAAAGACATCTATGTTTTCCCAGAATTGTGAGCTATAATTTTAAAAGTAAGCATGACTCATTGCATTGCCCATTTCTCCACGTTAAGAGAAAGCACTGATTTTACCATCACTTTTCTGTCCACTGCAAAGATTAAACTCCATTCTATCTAAAGAGACTTCTAATTGTGTTCCTCATGCCCAGGTTTTACAATGTGAAAATCATATGATATAGGAAAAATGATATTTTAAAGAGCAAAGGAGCAGAATTGAGAGCACATTTTAATAACCATCTGTCCCTAGCTTCAGAATTGTCCAGTCACGAAGACATAAAAAAGATATATAGATATAAAAATTAAATCTGCCAGCTCCAATTGTTGATAACCTTGCCATGAGCTCTTTTTCTGAGACTAGCCGACATCAGTTCAAGGGAGGGAAAAGGAATGACATAGTAGTTAGGCTCACTGAGCTCTCTCCTCCATCAATCTGTCCTCAAAAAGAATAGTTAGAGCTGGAAAAGGTGAAGAAAAGGGTCAGTAAACCTGCATACCTTGGCCCAGTGTACCTGAAGGAGTGTCTCCACCCCCATCATTCAGCCCAGACACTGAGTTCCAGGAGTGCCATCATGCCCTCAGGATTGGGGGGGGGGGTCTCACCACTGCAACACGGACGTGCGACGTCTCACACACATATGTCTGCACACACACGGCTCCTTTTCCTCCTCTACGCAGCCAGTGAGGCACCCTGAAATACAGTGGTAGCTTGGGTTAAGTACTTAATTCGTTCTGGAGGTCCGTTCTTAACCATGAAACTGTTCTTAACCTGAAGCACCACTTTAGCTAATGGGGCCACCTGCTGCCGCTGCGCTGCCAGAGCCCAATTTCTGTTCTCATCCTGAAGCAAAGTTCTTAACCTGAAGCACTATATCGGGTTAGCGGAGTCTGTAACCTGAAGCGTCTGTAACCCGAGGTACCACTGTATACTCAGAGTCGAGAGTGGATTTCATGCTCTTTATTCAGCTCATAGTGGTGAGGAGGAGGAATGGAAGTTCCCCCAGAATGTCTGCTTTATATACATTATTTACATAATGGGCCCCACGTGATTGGCTAATTCCGGGATTCACCTGTAGGCATTGGCTGTAGGCATAGGCATAGGTTGCGGCTTCACTTCCACCTGGAGCTGGATTGGGTGGCTCCTGTGGACCAATCAGACTGCTGCATTCTGGACCCTATTGTTCTAGGACCAATCAGACTGCTGCATTCTGAATCCTATTGTTCTAGGACAAATCAGACTGCTGTCTTATGGATCCTAGTCAACTCAGTACATAACACACCCTTTTCTGCAGTGAGGGGCTTGGATGTGGAGGCAGACACACATACACACACTGGAAAAGGGTGCCTCACTGGCTGGCTGTTGAGGGCAGAGTTGAACTGCTTCCCTCTGAGGCAGCGCCACTACTGCCTGCCAGCTTTTCTCATTGACTTTGTGGGTGCCCAGTCCCCACAATTATATTATTGTGAGTGCCCCAGAACCCACAGCCCCCTCGAGTTGGCTCCTATGCTGAGGTCCACCTCCGAGGGCCTTCTGGTGGTTCCCTCACAGCGAGAAGTGAAGTTACAGGGAACCAGGCAGAGGGCCTTCTCAGTAGTGGCACCCACTTGAAGGTAGATCTGTTTTGTGAAGCTTTTAATGTTTTATTATGCTTTTATATGTGCTGGAAGCCACCCAGAGTGGCTGGGGAAACCCAGCCAGATGAGTGGTGTGTGTGTGTGTGTGTGTGTGTGTGTGTGTTGTTGTTGTTGTTGTTGTTGTTGTTGTTGTTGTTGAATAGGACATCCCTATTTTCATTGGAGAAAGTTGGCGGGTATGAGGACGGTATATAAACCATGTAAATAAACAAATATGATGCAACCTTGTTTCTTTCCTCCCTTAATCTGTGTCCCATAATTGGATCCATGAAAGTGCTCTTTTTCATCCCAGATTGAATCCCTTACTCTGCATTTTTCTAGACATTTTCAGATCTTATTTCCGAGAAAGCAGTTGACATTTTCTTTCTTTTTTTGGGGGGGGGGGAGGGAAAGAAACATGAAAGCAAAGAAATTCCCTGAACTGCCAGAATGCAACAGTAGGAGGTAAGGCTTCAGCTGTCGGTTTGCTTCCTGGCATGCAATTTTAATTAAGGAGTCAGCATGCATGCCACACAAGCCCACAGGAGCTAGGAGCTAAAAATGAATGTGATCAACGGCTAGGAAACATTAGGGACAGGGACATCAATGAAGTGTTATGTCTCAGGTGCCTAATATAATGTATACAAGTCCAAATAAACAATAGCTATCATGGCCGGTCTGGGGGAGCAAGATAAATGGCCTGACAAATATACTTTATTTCACAAGCTACAGCTATAAGGATATTAATTATTGGCCAGAAGGCAGCATCTGAGAGGCAGCATCCTGTAATGAGTCAGCCTGGGCCAGGGAGAACTAGGTTCAGATCTGACTTCAGACAAGAAACTCCTTGGGTATCCTTGAACAAGCCACTCTGCCTTAGCTTAACTTGCTTTACAGGGGTGATGTGAGCACAATATGGGAAACCCCTATGTATTCCCTGAATTCCATGGGGGAAGAGTGGAATGCAAATGTAAGTTTTTAATGTAACATTATACATTCATTATGGGACACGGGTGGCACTGTGGGTTAAACCACAGAGTCTAGGACTTGCTGATCAGAAGGTTGGCGGTTCGAATCCCCGTGACGGGGTGAGCTCCCGTTGCTTGATCCCTGCTCCTGCCCACCTAGCAGTTCGAAAGCATGTCAAAGTGCAAGTAAATAGGTACTGCTCCAGCAGGAAAGTAAACGGTGTTTCCGTGTGCTGCTCTGATTCACCAGAAGTGGCTTAGTCATGCTGGCCACATGACCCGGAAGCTGTACGCCGATGAGATGAGCGCCACAACCCCAGAGACTGTCACGACTGGACCTAATGGTCCGGGGGTCCCTTTAACTTTTTAAGATGGCGTTAAATCACCTCCAGTAATTTCTTTCTCTCTCTCTCTCTCACTCACACAGACACACACACACACACACACACACACACACACACACACACACACTGCATCTCTCCCCCCCCCATCACTGGTGTAATGAATCTCTCCTCTTTTCACAGAGCTAAACAACAAGAGAGGGGGGTAAAGGGGGAGAGGGCTGGTTCAATATCCTGAACTTTCCATGAGCATTATTAATCATACAAACAGCCTTTCCCAAGGGTATTGGGGGGGGGGAGGGAACCTTTTTCAAAAATGGGATGACTGGCTGTTGTTTTCACCATTGGTGGAGTGATCAGGCATAGCATTGGGATGGGAGCAAAGGAACGTCTACACCTGCCTCCTTTTATATCTGCTCACATCAGTCTTGACGGCCTTGTACTAAAAATACCTTGTGAACAAGACACAAATTAATCGGATGTGACTTAAAACGGAGAGCACCCAAGTTCGGGGGCAGAAGCAGCAGAGCAACTCCTATGTCATTGCATTCCCTACCTCCTATAAAGGGCAATTAGGAGCCAGATTGAGTTTAAAATGTGTAGGTTAAACAAATAGAAAACGAGACAGTGTGATTCAGTGGGATGAAGAAGAAGTATACAGAGCTTTTGCATTAATTTTGAATCCTGTGCTGTAGCTTGTGTTTGGGATGGGCAAACCTGTCCATTTTGAGTTCTCTCAGCTTCTCATTTTTCCTGTCTTCAGTTCTCCACATTTCCAGTTCGCCATCTATCTATATATTTAGCTCCTTGTGAAAATTCACCAGCATTTCAGTGTGAATTTCTACAAACACGTGAATGCTTGCCTGCAGTTTTGCCCAATGCCCACATTTTTGCAGAGCAATTTCCCATAATGTACTGAATTTGTTTTGTCTGTTGTTTTCACTTGAAACGGGCATTTTTATGAACACCCTGCCCCAGTATGCACATTTTTTCTAGGTATTTCTTGGCATTTCAAAATGCAGCAAATTTTGGAGAAAGTCTATCTTTTGGTTATCATATTGTTTCACAAACTGTGATTTAGGCAGGTCTCCTTGGAATGCGAATTGAACTGAATTTCTCCCCATCTCTTATCCATTGCTAGACTGCCTGATTTTCAGGTTTTATCACCTGGCACTTTCAGGTAGGGTCATGATACACAACTCTGAATTAGATGGATCAATGGTTAGATTCATCACGAGAAGAGAAGTAAATGTGTTGTGTTTCTCCCATGTTGCTATTCTGACAGTAAACAGAACTGGTGATCTGCTTGACAGCAAATATGGATGAGAAGTTTCTCTTTGTCATCCAAATCTTGCGAGACATTCCCTTCACAGTCCAGGGTTCAAGTTTTGGTTAGAATGTGCTCCATACATCATCTTCTTAAGAAGTCAGACCAAGTGAGGTGACGTATTTATTTCCAATTCATGCAGTGTTGTCCTGGCATTTGGATTTAGTGCTGGTCTTCCTCAGTCCTCACAATTGCCTGAGATAATGAAAGACAAGGAACAGAGAGGGATGGTGTGAGAAGGAGAAATGACAAAGGTGACATGTTCTAAATATAGTTGCTTCTCTGCGATGTGGAGCCAAACTTGGGGTTTTGTTTTTGCCTTATCATGTCAGACTTCTACTTCAGTTACTACTTCCTTCCCTCAGACCCTCTTGGGTGGTAAAATCAGCAGAGGGAGCCTTCTTGGTCATTTGAACCCCTCAGAAGTTCAGCGCATGGCAGCTTAGGAGTGGGAATTTTCTGTGCCAGCCCTAATGTATGGAATTCCCTCTCCACAATGGTGTGTCTGGCACCTTCATTGTTTAGTTTCCATCCTGTGCTGAAGATTTGCCTCTTTACCCTGGCCCAGGCACAGGCAAACTTGGCCCTCCCTATGTTTTAGGACTACAACTCCCATCATCCCTGTTAGCTAGGGATGATAGGAGTTGTAGTCCCAAAACATCTGGAGGGCCGAGTTTGTCTATGCCTGCCCTGGCCTAAGACACCAGAGATATGTAAATAGAGGAGCCGCCAAATTCTTGGCGGTAATTTGTTTCAAACTGTTTTCGATACTGTATTTTTAAATTCCTGTAACCCATCCAGGTACGTCATGCTGGAGGGTGCATAAGAAATCAAATCATCATTATTGCCATTATTATTATTTTGAAAATCATGTTCCATACCAAAGCGTGTATCAGTAGGGTTTATTCTTCAGGAGAAATCCACCACTTATTCATTCACTGAATTTGTTCATTGCTGCCAGCAAAGGAAAGACTCCAGGCACTTCGAAACAATAAAAAAACCACAATTTTCACAAATCCGCTGTTTAAAAACATTACTGCAAACTAAAAGTGTTCATCCACAAAAAAAAATTTAGAAATAAAATACTATTTGCCATTCTTAGCAGCAAGATGATCCCTAAGATACAGTCAAAATGGCCACAGAAACCACAATGCTAAAGCTGCTGCCCAAATTCCCGAGAGAATAAAAATATCTTCGTCTGCTGCCAAAATAATGTATTGGCTCCAGGGAAGCATCCCCAGGGAGAGTATTCCAGAATGATAGCCCGTGGGATCTAATTCTGATGCTTCTGCTGCCTCAGATGATTCTGCTGTGCTGAATTCTGAAAAAGAACATAGCAAATATGAATATACTCAGCGATACTGAAAGCTGAGCTTATGCACTTCGTAGGTGAAGATTTATTCCCCAAATATGTGTCAATTCTGAATGTGTGTGCTTAGCATTCATCATGCTAGGGGGTGGCATTTGACTATGTTTTACTCAGAATTAGACCTATTGAAATGAATGGGCCTCATTTAGCCATGGTCATTAACTTCAGTGGGGGGAATACCACCCTAGGTTTCCAAAGCTGGTAGCCCAGGACAAAAGTTGATTACTTCAACCCTTTACTCTTGACTGAAATGGCCATTGATTGCTGGAACTGGCCTGGAATTTTAAAATGGAAATGCATTTACAGAACCAATACTTTAACTCTGAGGCAATCAATTGGCTTGATTGCCAATTGATTGCTTGGGAATGCCACATGCTGTTTTGGGGTTGTGTGTGGATCTGTAACAGCTCTTGTTCCAGCTTGAGCCCTGCTACCAAGAGACTTTGTTGTAGATTCCAGAAAGGTTCATGTTTCATGGCTGCCTACATGTTTCATGGCAATGTGATCAGTCAGGGTCCTGAAATCCTCCTGGGCCATCCCGGATCAATTGAACTGGCTTCTCTTACTCCCAGGGATTTTTCTCAGCCGGAATTTGCCGGAACTCAGTTCCAGCACCTCTTTTTCTAGAAAAATAGCACTGCTTACTCCCATGCAGTGAAATTCTCAGGCATCGTTACGAGAACAAAACACTGAGAACTCTCAGAAGAAAAGCTGGATATTTTTCAAGCATTTTGACAATGGTGTTCACAATGTGCAACTAATTACCACCCAAATTGAGGTTATTTTGCAGATTGCTAGACTGGACAAGAAAGGTTTCTGCCATCCTTTCCTGTATATGAATCTATTTTTTCACCTTTTATCTGCATCATCTGTAAGCTTCCACACCTATAGGCGGAGTAGCGGTGCTGCATGAACCTCTCTCTCTCTCTCTCTCTCTCTCTCTCTCTCTATATATATATATATATATATATAATGTTCCGTGTTGTTTCCCTTCCAGCATCTATAGCCCCTTTCTGCCTCTGCATCATCTAGGGAGTTTTTTTTGAGCAAAGCAGTTTCCCGTGAAGCAGACATACAGCAGACGTACACAAGGGGCTGTAGGCAGGAAGTCGGGGCCAACAAGTCATCCCCCCTTGTGCCATGAAAAACATGGGGGTGGGAAGAATAAATGAGTAGAACAACAGTTTTAAAGAGATCTCTGAGAACCGGATTATTGGTTTTATCTTGGAGGGGTCTTAGGTAGCATCAGGAAGCAACTACAGTGGACGCTCAGGTTGCGAATGTGATCTGTGTGGGATGCACGTTCGCAACCTGTAGCATTCACAACCCATGTCTGCACACACACGGGTTGCAATTCAGTGCTTCTGCACATGTGCAATTTAGTGCTTATGTGCATGCACGACCGCTGAAACCCGAAAGTAACCCAAACCGGTACTTCCGGGTTTTGGCGGTCCGTAACCTGACACGGGTCCATAACGGGACGCGGGTGGTGCTGTGGGTTAAACCACAGAGCCTAGGACTTGCTGATCAGAGGGTCGCAGTTCGAATCCCTGTTACGGGGTGAGCTCCCGTTGCTCAGTCCCTGCTCCTGCCAACCTAGCAGTTCGAAAGCAAGTCAAGTGCAAGTAGATAAATATGTACCGCTCCGGCGGGAAGGTAAACGCCGTTTCCGTGCGCTGCTCTGGTTTGCCAGAAGCAGCTTAGTCATGCTGGCCACATGACCCGGAAGCTGTACGCTGGCTCCCTCGGCCAATAAAGCGAGATGAGTGCCGCAACCCCAGAGTCGGTCATGACTGGACCTAATGGTCAGGGGTCCCTTTACCTTTTTAACCTGAAAAAATGGAACCTGAAGCGTCTGTAACCCGACGTATGACTATACTAAAAAAAACCCCAAAACAATCACCACTTTAAATAGTATGGTCGTCTTGTGTTGCTGCAAATGCTGATGTAATTCATTTGCAGTATCCCATCAACATCCAGAAAGAGAGGGTGCAATGGAATGCCCCCAACTGGAATGTTCCGATGTTAATTCACTGAGCTCCCCATAAAGGACAGGAATCTGACAAGGAATATTGATGTGCTGGAGGTACATGGGTGAAGTGAGCTCCAGGATTTTTTTCACAGCTGGAATAATCCTATTATCCATGGGAGTACCCGTAACCAGACAAATGAATGTGGTAATGTGGAAGCTTTCGAGTTTGTTTATTTTATATGCCACCCTTCATCTAAAGATCTCAGGGCGGTTCAGAGGATAAAAATACAGAACAAAAGCAGGAATCAATAGAATAAAAATGTAACAATGCCCTCCTCCCACAAACACATTTAAAAGGGCATAGAATATCAATCAGCTCAAGGTCTGGTTGAAGAGGAATGCTTTTGCCTGGCGTCTAAAAATGTATAATGAAGGCACCAGACAAACCTCCCTGGGAAGACCATTCCCATACCCTCCAATATTTCTCTGATGAAAATAAGGACATCTTATTCCACTCCCTCCAATATTTCTCTGATGGAAATACAGTGGTACCTCGGGTTAAGAACTTAATTCGTTCTGGAGTTCCGTTCTTAACCTGAAACTGTTCTTAACCTGAAGCACCACTTTAGCTAATGGGGCCTCCCACTGTCACCGTGCCACCGCCACGCGATTTCTGTTTTCATCCTGAAACAAAGTTCTTAACCCGAGGTACTATTTCTGGGTTAGCAGAGTCTGTAACCTGAAGTGTCTGTAACCCGAGGTATCACTGTATGACAATTTAGCTTGATGCCTCAATATTACCAAGTCAGCTTAATTCTGTAACCCAAGCATCTGTAATCCAAAGTACCAAAGTAGGGGCATCATTCCACAAACAGGGAGCCGCTTGTGTTGCCACCCCCCCCCCCCCGATCTCTCACGGAAAAGGCACATGAAGAAGCGCCTGAGATTATTATTGCAGCGTCTGGGTTTATTGATATGGAAGGAAGCGGTCCTTGAGGTCTTGCACTCCTGAGCTATTTTACTATTGTTTGTGCCATATTAGGACAGAGGACTTCAGAGAATGAGACTGGTTCACTATGACTGATCCTAATAAACTGTGTGTTCTGCCATGTACTGATGCTCTGCATGTGTTTGTGTGTCCATAAGAGATTATTGCGTCTGACTACATTTGGGGGCTCTGTTCGGGTTGCATGGCTATGGACCCTCCTTTGCAGCATATTGGGGTTTTCCTGCTGAGCCCCTGCACTTTAAAAATTGTCACTGCACCACCAATTAGGAAGGGGTGGCCACTCAGAGCATTTTCATGAACTACTACATCAATCAGCTTGTACCAAGTGTTTGTCTTGTGTCCAAAACAGTTCTGAGACAAGGCAACAATTCTCAGTCTGTTAGCAATTGCGAAACAAGTGGAAGCAAGTCTGACTTCATTTCAACGGTGTTCGAAAGCTTTGACTTGGTGGAATGAAAATTACAATCTCTGGTTCTGTAATGAGACTTCATAATGCTTGGTCAGGTGCGCAGCCTGGGAGTCATTTTGGACTCACAGCTGTCCATGGAGGTGCAGGTTAATTCTGTGTCTAGGGCGGCTGTCTACCAGCTCCACCAGGTACCCAGGCTGAGACCCTACCTGCCTGCGGACTGTCTTGCCAGAGTGGTGCATGCTCTAGTTATCTCCAGCTTGGACTACTGCAATGTGCTCTATATGGGGCTACCTTTGAAGGTGACCCGGAAACTGCAATTAATCCAGAATGCGGCAGCTAGACTGGTGACTGGGAGTGGCTGCCAGGACCACATAACACCGGTCCTGAGAGATCTGCATTGGCTCCCAGTACATTTCCGAGCACAATTCAAAGTGTTGGTGTTGACCATTAAAGCCCTAAGTGGCCTCAGTCCTGTATACCTGAAGGAGCATCTCCACCCCCATCGTTCAGCCCAGACACTGAGATCCAGCGCCGAGGGCCTTCTGGTGGTTCCCTCATTGCGAGAAATAAGATTACAGGGAACCAGACAGAGGTCCTTCTTGGTAGTGGCGCCTGCCCTGTGGAACTCCCACCCTTCAGATGCGAAGGAAATAAGTAGCTCTCTATCTTTAAAAGACATCTGAAGGCAGCCCTGCTTAGGGAAGTTTTTAATATTTAATGTTGTATTGTTTTTAACACTTGATTGGAAGCCGCCCAGAGTGGCTGGGGAAACTCAGCCAGTTGGGCGGGGTATAAATAATAATAATAATAATAACAATAATGTCAGGGTTTTAGGGAGAGAGGAGACAGAGAGCGAGGGCGAGGAGGAAGAGGACGACAACGAGCCGAGGTTGTCCCAAAGTCCGTCTAGCGAATCAGAGGATTCCCAGAAGGGAGCCCCCCTGGTCAGGCCAAGGGGCAATAGAGAGGGAATCAGTCAGAGAGAGGGGAACGAAGAGGGAATCCCCAGTGGGAGTGGCAAAGCGGGACCAGCTCCCCCGTCGGAACGGAGTAGAGGGGGGGGAGTTGCCAGTGTGTCAGAAAGAGCAGGACAGGAAGGAGGAAGGGGGAGGAGTTCGGAGCAAGACGTCCTGCCTGAAAGGGAGGAGTGTAGTACCGAGAGCAGCGTAACTGTAGAAAGGAAGGTCAGAGGCAACGTACGCGCGCCAAGTTCAAATATAGAGGCGCGCGGAAATGAGGAGAGCTCTGAGGAGGAGCCTGGTGCCAAAGCACGAAGGAGGGGGGAGCAGGCGGGAGAAGACTCAGCCTCTGGGGAGTCCCGGAAAGAGGGAAGACAGGGGGGCAGGAAGACCCTGCGGAAAAGGAAAGAGAGGAAAAGGTGGAGCAGTACAAGCCTCTTAAATTGGTGCAGGGGAGGGACGGACTCAGAGGGGACTTCTAACATCTAAGGGTAACAGATGCGGAGCCACGGAGTTTGGATGTAATGACGACAATGATCTTCAATAAAACCTTTTGTATATAGCTTGGACTGGACTTTGGTCTCTTGTGAGCTGGGACCCAGGGTGGCTCTGACAAATAATAATAATTACTATTATTATTATTATTATTATTATTATTATTATTATTATACCAAGTCAGATTTTTTGGTGCATAGAAACTCAGTATGGTCTGCTCTTGGGCAGAAGTATTTCCCATCACCCTGCTTCCTGAATTTTTTTGCAGACATTGAACCTAAGACCTTATGCATTCAAAGCATGTGCTCTACCACTGAGTTTCAGTCTCATCCCTTCTGTTCTTTGCAGTCCCTACCTCTTCAAAGCACCGTGAAGGACAAGAAATAAACAGATCTTCAAAGCCCCTTAAGTCCTAATCTAATATTCATCTAATATTAAGTAGAAGAAGAATGCTTTCAGTTGCACCTGCTTCTACAAACAGAAGTAGGGGAGCTGCCCGCACAACAAAATAAAAACAATCTCAAGCACACATCAATAATCTTTGCTCTCCCATTCATTTGAATGGGCTTTGGCACCCAAATAAAAATATACAATGAACTTTAAACACCACCAAGTTGATAAAACTTAAATCGAGTTGTGCGCATTGTTTTACAATGTGTTTTTGACATGTGGCATAATTAGAAATGTGGCCTATGTGGTACATAATGATTAAAAATGCAATTAAAAATGAAGGTACACAAAACTTTTTTCAAACAACCAACAATTAATCTAGTATTGTGGGGAGGGGGACTGTTGTTGTGTCTGTCTTCAGCAACCGGAGTTGTCAGCGTTTAATCTTAGATGCTATTTTGTGCCTTAAGAAATGAGATGTAGAATTCAGCAGGCAGGATGCTCACCAGGGCAAGATGGCTTGAACATATAGCACCAATCCTGGCCTAAGTGCACTGGCTGCCAGTTAGTTTCTGGGTGCAATTCCAAGTGCTGGTTTTGACCTATAAAGCCTTAAGTGGCTCAGGACTGCAATACTTAGTTCAAAGTTCGAATTAGTTCTAAGTTCTAACTCAAACTTAGAGCTATGAACCAATATGAACTTTGAACTAATTCGAAATTAGAGCTTCGAACTAATTCAAAGTTAGAGCTTCGAACTAATTCAAAGTTAGAGCTTCGAACTAATTCAAAATTAGCACTTCGAACTTCTCTCTGGAGCTTTAAAGCACAGACCCGTGCCTGGAAAGAGCAGGGCAAAAGGCAAGTCCAAAGTGACACAGTGAACTGTTGCAGTTTCTTTTATCTCACCTTATTAAACCACAATATGTACAAGCCTTTTCCTCATGTATGCAGCCTCTTCACTCCTCCCTTTGCAGTGAGCTTCAATTTTAAAAAATAAACCAGGAAGCCTTCAGTTAACCAGTTTCCCTTAAGCCAACTGCAAACTATGGCTTAATATCCTTTTCGCTCTCTGCAAACCTTTTAAAAAAAACTTGTCCAGAACTGCATATGGCTGACCAATCACTGTTTAGCCACCTCCCCTTCTATAATTATTATGCAATGGGCATAGCTGCTTTGTTAGAATCACTCTTGCTTTTTCTGCAGCGCACAAAGGAAAAGATACCATGCAATCAGTGCTCCTAGTGATGTAGCTAACAATAACCCTTTTCTAAGTTAACATACGAATAACACTGATAACACTTTTATCTGCTACCTTTTGTAGCATCTATTGTTGTTTCAACTTTCCATCCCTTACTGCAATGATAATAAACTTGATAGTTGAAATTAAACCATGGGGGAAAGGAGAATGAAATAGGCTGATCCCACTTGCATAGTTTTTTTGGGGTCTTTTTTAATGATCTAAATAGCTTAAAATTAGATTTCCACAAGCTTTAGGTTTCCCCGTTTATAACTATCGGTATTTTTATATTGCTGCTTCTGCGGTGGTTTTATCAGCTGTGCTGATGTTTTATGGATATTTTTAATGCTTGTTTTAGGTTATTGATGGGTAGGCAGACAGGCTGTGGATGAAGGGATGGATAGTTAGGGAGAAAGAAAATGGCTTGTGTGAGGTGCGAGTGTGGTTGCTCACGAAGATAACAGCCAGAACTCTGGCCTGTCTTTACACGTTTTATTGAGTGCAAAAACTTATGTACAGTGCAGAAGTCCAAAAACCACATCTGCCTTAATCGCTAGCAGATTCCGGAAGTGCCTTCTTCCTGTTTGCCCTCCAGCATAGAAGCCCAGGAAAACCCCCTCTCCGCCTTTTCTCCTTACGTGAAATTCCCTGGCGAAAACAACAACAACAACAACAACAACAACAACAACAACAACAACAACAACAACATATTATTTATAGCCCACCCATCTGGCTGGGCTTCCAAAAAAATATTAAAATACTGTAATACATCAAACATTAAAAGCTTCCCTAAACAGGGCTGCCTTCAGATGTCTTCTAAAAGTCTGGTAGTTGTTGTTCTCTTTGACATCTGGTGGGAGGGCATTCCACAGGGCGGGTGCCACTACCGAGAAGGTCCTCTGCCTGGTTCCCTGTAACTTGGCTTCTTGCAGTGAGGGAACCGCCAGAAGGCCCTCAGTGCTTGACCTCAGTGTCCGGGTAAAACGATGGGGGTGGAGACACTCCTTCAGGGGTACTGGGCTGAGGCCGTTTAGGGTTTTAAAGGTCAGCTCCAACACTTTAAAATGTGCTCGGAAACGTACTGGGAGCCAATGTATGTCTTTCAAGATGTATGTGGTCTCGGCGGCCACTCCCAGTCACCAGTCTGGCTGCCGTGTTCTGGATTAGTTGCAGTTTCCGGGTCACCTTCAAAGGTAGCCCCATGTAGAGCGCATTGCATTAGTCCAAGCGTGAGATAACCAGAGCATGCACCACTCTGACGAGACAGTCCACGGGCAGGTAGGGTCTCAGCCTGCGTACCAGATGGAGCTGGTAAACAGCTGCCCTATGCGACGGAAGCAGCACATCCACTTCCCTGGGAGAGGTTGCTTGGCTCCCCTCAGCCTGACTGAGCCTTTGCAACATCCCCCCCCCCTTTCTGTCGTCGTCCGTGTCTCCTGAAAGCTGCCCCTCCCCAGGCTCTGATGAAGTGCAGCTGCTCAACAGAGGAGGAGGCTGTCTGTACGTTCCTGTCTCTTCCCCCTCCCCTGAAAGCAGACCCCTGACCGCTTGGATTCAAAGATTGCAAGATGGGATTTTCTTTATTCAGCGGACTTTATTTTTCTTCCTTCTGAAAACTCCTGTGCCTACAAAAAAAGCATCTCTCAAGGGTCACAAGTCAGAACCCACAAACATGCACCCTTCTTGCCGAGCCTCTTCCACTCCTGTCCTTTTTGACTGCTCCAGTTCAGCAAATGGAGCCAAGCTACCCTTTCTTTTGGGGGGACGCGGGTGGCGCTGTGGGTTAAACCACAGAGCCTAGGACTTGCCGATCAGAAGGTCGGCGGTTCGAATCTCTGCGACGGGGTGAACTCCCGTTGCCCAGTCCCTGCTCCTGCCAACCTAGCAGTTCGAAAGCACGTCAAAGTGCAAGTAGATAAATAGGTACCGCTCCGGCGGGAAGATAAACGGCGTTTCCGTGCGCTGCTCTGGTTCGCCAGAAGCGGCTTAGTCATGCTGGCCACATGATCCGGAAGCTGTACACCGGCTCCCTCGGCCAATAAAGCGAGATGAGCGCCGCAACCCCAGAGACGTTTGCGACTGGACCTAATGGTCTGGGGTCCCTTTACCTTTACCCTTTCTCTTTTTTAGTATTTGAGTTTTTATTTAGACTTTTCAACTTTATACATTTTGCTAATTTTATACATTTCACCAATTTTATAATCATTTTGACATTTCAAAACTTGACTTCCTCCAAACTCTTTCCTTCAATTTGTTTTTAACATCTTCTGCATATCCAAATTAACTTAATTTGCTCAGCTATTCATCTTCTTTAAATATATACTCTTATGAAACTGCAGGTTGTTACAATAATCCTGCCAATGTTTTTAATAATCCTGCCAATGGTATCTCTTAGGCAGTTCAAGCAAAACCCAAGGATGGAGAAGACAAGCGAATTTCAGCATGATAATGGTCTGTCTGTCACTTTGCCTTCCCTTCCCTATTAACATTGGGCGCAGGGAAATGTGGACCACTGAAAGGATACAGACTTTTTGAAATAAATGGATAGACTGCACTTCCTTTCTTTACTTCCAATGGGACATTTGGTAATTAGTCTGGAATTGACAGAACTATGTAATTAAAAATACTGTAGAACCTGATGTGCCTGATAATACCCTGAGAGATCTATTCCTCCTTCTATTGGGCCCATTAATATAACCATCTATTGCTGGGTTCTGTCTAACTAGTCTATAATTTAACTTACGGAAAAAGCATTAAATTGAGCTTCACAAAGTGTCTCTCTACACCCCCCCCCCTTTTATGCCTATGCTACAAGAACTTCACCTAAGATTTAGAGTGCTAGAACTGCACAGGCCCTTAGAAAACTTCTATAGAGTTTTCAGTAATGTGAATAAATACATAAATTTCAGTTCCTGGTGCCTTCATGGAGATTCATGTTTCCTGCATAAATACATCCTTTGATTTCCCAAATGCTTCTCCAGAATAAATGTGTTTCTACATTTCTATGTGTCAGAATTGAAAAGGGACTCATCACCAACTGCAGGGAGAAATACTTTATTTTTGGTACCCTTAAATGCCTCAAAGATGTATTTCTGCATTGACACAATTTTACAACGTAGGTCTATCTCACCTGTTACTGGGTAGCCAATTATTCAGCAATCTAATCCAATTGCATTCACTTAAAATAAAAAGCCACATCATTTGTTCTGTGGTTTCTCATATTTTTCCCTTCGTCTGCCACTTTCCCGGTACATTTATATGTCACTCGATACCACCTCGCCAAAACAGCAGTCTTCATTTTAGAGCATCAAAATAAGATCTACTGCGATTAGAATAAGTTCCACATTCACGTCGCAAGCAGTATGGCCATCCATGAAGTTTCTCTTGCCAGACCTGAATGTTACAGCTGCCATTTTATAATAGGATCTTGGTAGCACTTTTGCAACTCATCCAGCCATATTACTGGTCCAGAAAGGCAACATTACTGGCAGCAATACTGCCAGTAGGATACCCCTCAGATTCGATAACCTAAATATTTTCATCATTCCCTTGACATAAAGCAGGCAGATCAAAATCTCTGCTATACCGGCAAGTCTTCAATAGCCCATTTATGTCAAAAGAGTATAAGTTTTCACACTGAATACCAGAAAATCCAAACAAGACTTGATATTTAGAATGCTTATAGGTTCATAGGAAGCTGACTTAGATGTACCCATGGCTTGACACAGCCTAACTCTGTACTGTCTACACCAGGGTTTTCCAAACTTGGCTCTCCAGCTGTTTTTGGACTACAACTCCCATCATCCGTAGCTAGCAGGACCAATAGTCAGGGATGATGGGAATTGTAGTCCAAAACCAGCTGGAGACCCAAGTTTGGGAAACACTGGTCTATACTATAGTGACTGGTTGCATGTCCTAGGGTTTCTTCTTCTTCTTCTTCTTCTTCATAATAATAATAATAATAATAATAATAATAATAATAATAATAATTTATTATTTATACCCTGCCCATCTAGCTGGGTTTCCCCAGCCACTCTGGGTGGCTTCCAACAAAACACTAAAATACAATAACCTATTAAACATTAAAAGCTTCCCTAAACAGGGCTGCCTTCAGATGTCTTCTAAAAGTTTGGTAGTTATTTTTCTCTTTGACATCTGGTGGGAGGGCGTTCCACAGGGCGGGTGCCACTACCAAGAAGGCCCTCTGCCTGGTTCCCTGTAACCTCACTTCTTGAAGTGAGGCAACCACCAGAAGGCCCTCAGCGCTGGACCTCAGTGTCCGGGCAGAACGATGGAGGTAGAGACGCTCCTTTAAGTATACTGGACTGAGGCCGTTTAGGGCTTTAAAGGTCAGCACCAACACTTTGAATTGTGCTCAGAAACATTGTTGTTGTTGTTGTTTACTTGTTTAGTTGTGTCCGACTTTTCGTGACCCCATGGACCAGAGCACGCCAGGCCCTCCTGTCTTCCACTGCCTCCCGCAGTTTGGTCAGACTCATGTTTGTAGCTTCGAGAACAGTGTCCAACCATCTCGTCCTCTGTTGTCCCCTTCTCCTTCTCAATTCAAAGTGTTGGACCTGACCTTTAAAACCCTAAACGGCCTCAGCCCAGTATACCTGAAGGAGTGTCTCCACCCCCATCGTTCTGCCTTCTCGGTAATGGCGCCTGCCCTGTGGAACGCCCTCCCACCAGATGTCAAAGAGAAAAATAACTACCAAACTTTTAGAAGATATCTGAAGACAGCCCTGTTTAGGAAAGCTTTTAATGTTTAATTGTTGTTGTTTAGTTGTCTTAGTTGTGTTTGACTCTCCGTGACCCCATGAACCAGAGCATGCCTTGGAAACTCTCACTTTCTTCTCAAAGCTTTTCCTTTTTTATGTCCTTGGAGTTTTCTTGGCAAAATACTCGAGTGGTTTGCCCGTTCCTTCTCCAGGTGGATCACATTTAGTCTAAACTCTCGGCTATGACCTGTCCGTCTTGGGTAGCCATGCATGGCATAGCTCATAACTTCTCTGAGTTATTCAAGCCCCTTCACCACGACAAGGCAGTGATCCATGAAGGGGTTAATGTTTAATAGGTTATTGTATTTTAGTGTTCTGTTGGAAGCCGCCCAGAGTGGCTAGGGAAACCCAGCCAGATGGGTGGGGTATAAATAATAAGTTGTTGTTGTTGTTGTTGTTGTTGTTGTTAGATTTTCTGCAAAGTTCTAGTCTCTAGTTTAACTTGTTTTAAGGATCAAACCCAACATAATTCGTAGGAGGTCAATTCTAGAAGAATAAGGTGGGATGTTAAGTCCTTCCAAAAGCAGTGGTCTTCCCATTTTGGATGCCATGAAATCCTAATACAAAACATGGTAGTATCGCAATTTACGGAAACGGCTTCATCACTGCTCTTTTCTGAAGCAACGCTGCCCATTATATAGATGCCACAGATGTTCCTGACCCATCTGTGTTGTTTTTCCCCAGACCTACTAGCAGTGAACACATTCACAGCAGAGCTCCTCTGTATATCTAATTTATAATTTCTCCTCCTCAGACATCTGGAGAATTTTATCAGTGTCTGTGGTGTCAGTGCAAATTACCACCTAATAGCTCAAAGCTGCCCGCTAGGCTGATCTACCATGACTTGCCTGCAGTTTGCTTAACGGGGATTTTGTGATAAGGCAGAGTCTAATCTGCTCTCTTGCTCTTAAAAGGTGTTATCTGTGCCATGGGAAGGCTGATATTGTTGCTTTATGATGCCTTTAGCTCTCTTCCAATTTGGGCTGTGGGAGGGAAAGGAGTGAATTGTTTCCTGAATTCCAGTCAATTGGGCTGCCTGCTGAGCCACCATTTTGAGGTTTCAGTCTCAATTTTCCCATTTAATGTAGCCTCAGATGTCTGTGCGATCTCGTTGCTGGAAGGCCCAAAGAACCTTTCCTTTCAAAACTTTCCTTTTGAAAAGTTGTATATTTGTGTTACCAATTTGCAGCCTGAGCCCCAGTGCCTTCTGGGAGTTGGTTATGGGTGACCCATGTGAACATAGCACCTCAAGAGACAAGACTTGGTTATTGAAAGGAGACTCGGGGACTCTGAATGTGGACTCCAAGAGGGAGAACAGGTTGTAGAAAACTAAAGCTGTCTTCAGATGCTGCTTTCTCTATGTGAGTAACATGGGGCACACACTAACCCAATGCTCATATTAACATTTGCATCACAACAAATAGCAATGCCAACTTTTGCGCTTTGTTCTTAAAGAGCCAGAGAAACACTCTAACAAGTCATAGACAGTTGCAAGAACTCCTCTCCCATTGGTGGCTAGCCTATCTGCAGAGGAGACCCTGCTCACGATTCTGCCACCAAATATAGCTATTTGGGTGTAGGGCGTTGGAAGTAGGGTGGTACTTCTTTGAGGGATGCGGGTGGCACTGTGGTCTAAACTACTGAACCTCTTGGGTTTGCCGATCAGAAGGTAGGCAGTTCTAATCCCCGTGACAGAGTCAGCTCCTGTTGCTCTGTCCCAGCTGCTGCCAACCTAGCAGTTTGAAAGCACGCCAGTGCAAGCTGATAAATAGGTACCGCTGCAGGAGGAAGGTAGAAAATAGAGAAGACACAGAGTTTGTGGGTTACTGATGTGGGATCGGTGTTTGTCTGTCTGAATGATGGTGGAAGAATTGCATATTCTACGTGAAATTGTTACTGAGGTTACTGAGTTGTCGCACCCTCCATATTCTCCTGATTTGGCCCCACCGGATTTCTTTCTTTTTCCAAAACTGAAATCTGCACTGAAAGGGCACAGATTTTCCACCATTTCACACATCCAAGCCACTGTGACGAGGGAACTGAAAGCAGTACAAAAAGAGGACTTCTCCAGAAGTTTCCAACAATTCTACAAATGTTGCCAATGGTGCATTTCATCAGAGGGGGCCTACTTTGAAAGCCTGGAAGGTATGTATGTTTGAATATTTCTTGTTGTCCGATTTCTGTGGCCATTCACCAAACTTTCCGGTCACACCTTGTATGATGTTTGAATAGGGTGGGTGTACAGCCATATCTTGACAGTTCACTCCTGAGTTGCAAACGGTACCTCAGCTGTGGTGTTCAGACCTACAAATGCTGGATTTTACTGGTGTGTGATCTGCTTAAATGTAACAGCAACATACAAACGTCTAGAGGTGCAGCAGATGTATATACCCACCAGGTGAAGTAGTAGGGTACAGTCTTGCTACGAAGGTGAAAAGGGAGATGGTCTGAGTATCATCTAAACCAGGTCAATGTAATTCTGAAGTTATAGCCAGTAAATTATAATATATGTTCCAGGAAGGTTATGGGTGCCAAACAAGCTGCTTATAAAAGATTGACTTTGGCCCTGCATACCTGAAGGAGAGTCACCACCCCAGTCCTTCAGCCCAGACACTGAGATCCAGCTCCAAGGGCCTTCTGGCAGGTTCTTCACCACGAGAAGTGAGGTTACAGGGAACCAGGCAGAGGGCCTTCTCAGTAGTCGTGCCCTCCCATCACATGTCAAGGAAATAAACAACTATCTGACTTTCACAAAACATCTGAAGTCAGCCCTGTTTAGGGAAGTTTTTAATGTTTGATGTCTCACTGTGCTTTAATTTATTGGAAGCCGCCCAGGGTGGTTGGGACAACCCAGTCAGATGGGCGGCACATAAATAATAAATTATTGTAATATTATTATTGGCTAAAGTCAATATAGGTCTGTTTCTTAATGTGCTGCTTTTCACCAGCTGGGTACCAGGCCTCTGCACATTTATTCCTAATATTAAAGTTTTCCATTCTGGTTATGATCAGCAATCATTTTCCATCTTACCAACGAAGCAAAGCCCATTATATGAAAGCCCAGCTTCCATAATTATCACATTTACCATGCGCAAGAAGCTTGTCAGCAGTTCTGAAATTTTTCATAAGTACAGAGGAAGAAGATGTAGCAGATTAGCTGGATGTCAATTACTGAAAACTCCAATTAAGATTTCTGGGAGATGAAAACCCCTTGGGGTACAGCAGTCCCACATTGAGGTAAGGCTGATCATCAGATAGCTCAAGTTTCTTCTGAAGAAATGAATCCTCTGAGACAATGAAAATGCATAATGAAATGGAAAGTTACTCATTCCACTGCAGTCTGGGATGTTGAAACTACATGTGTAAAATATCAACTCTTTGATGGTTGAGTTTTGTCCCAGAGAGGGATGGGGCAGAAATTTGATTTGGTCACTGGATTTTGGGACGTTTCTTAGGGGTTTAACAAATCTGCTTTTATTTTTGTAGGTAAGATTAGGTGCTAGCAGCCCATCTGTCATCTTACACAGGTGGTACTGTTGTCTAAACCACTGAGCCTTTTGGGCTTGCCGATCAGAAGGTTGGCGGTTCGAATCCCTGTGACAGGGTGAGCTCCCATTGCTCTGCCCCAGTTCCTGCCAACCTAGCAGTTCGAAAGCATGCTAGTGCAAGTAGATAAATAGGTACCACTGCAGCAGGAAGGTAAATGGCATTTCAGTGCGCTCTGGTTTCCATCACGGTGTCCTGTTGCACCAGAAGTGGTTTAGTCATGTTGGCCACATGACCCCGAAAGCTGTCTGTGGACAAATGCCAGCTCTCTCGGTCTGAAAGTTAGATGAGCACCACAACTCCATAATCGCCTTTGACCGGACTTAACCGTCCAGGGATCCTTTACCTTTTTCAAACTATCATCTTAAGTTGTATGAAAAGTGCTGCTAGACTATTCAACCTTTGGAGTGGAAGGTCTGTTGAAAGTAAAGAAGTGCAGATGTTTGTTCTTGACCTTGTTCTTAGCTAAGGGAGAAAAATTGTACTCTTCCCACCTAGAAATTGAACCTGTATATTTGTGTTGCTTATTTTTCCAGTCATAAATTTAGTATTCTACATTTCTGCATCAGTTTGTGATTTTTATAAATTTTTTTTTTTAAATCCTCATGGAAACTTTCCAGCATATTTTAGTGTATGTTTCTTCTAACATACAAATTACTTTTATGAAATGTAGCCCAATATACACATTTTTGCAAGTAATTTCTCCCAATATAACGGAATTCAGCTTTGCACTATTACAAAAGTTCTGTCAGCCGAAGCATTTCAGCAAGACAGAATAATCTCCCCTCTCCTTCTGCACTCTGTTCTGGTGATTCTCCTGTTCTCCCCCCCCCCCCCCGACCTCCATAAGCCAACTTTGAGAGGTATAGGGGGTGTGGGAAAAGAGGGAAAGAAGCCCCATTGCATTAGCAGGACTCATTGCATTGTACACATTATTTGCTTTGAAAACTGCTTTACAAAATTCAGAGGATGGTGGATTTTGAAATATAGCTGTGTTTTGGTTCGTATATTGTTTCTGAAAGTGTGAATTAGCTAGGTTGACATTAAAATTCTAACTGAACCAGAGTTATTTCCCATCCCTTGTCCCCCCACCCCACCCAGAAAACTGTTGGGGAATTTTTTTCTACATCTGAGGAAAACCAGTGAAATGGTTCCTCCCCAACCCCCCCAAAAGGGTAGATAACTTTGGGTGCCATTTGGAAAGAGCTCTAACTGTAGATGCTAGGACACTATGATACCACTTTTAGCAGTAATGGCTTCCCCCAAAGAATTCTGGGAGGTGTGGTTCGTTAAGAGTTGTAGGAGACCCCTTTCCCACTCACAGAGCAACAATGAAAGTGATTGGTTGTTAAATTGCTCTAGGAATTGTACCTCTGGGATCTCCTTGGGGTTGCCTAACAACTCTCAGCACCCTTAACAATCCACTTCCCACAATCCTTTGAGGGAAGCCATGACTGTTTAGTAATAATAATTTCCTCAGCCACTCTGGGTGGCTCCCAACAGAATATTAAAAACACGATAAAACATCAAACATTTAAAACTTCTCTAAACAGGGCTGCCTTCAGATGTCTTCTAAAAGTCAGATAGTTGTTTATTTCCTTGACATCTGATGGGAGGGTGTTCCACAGGGTAGGCGCCATTACCAAGAAGGCCCTCTGCCTGGTTCCCTGTAACCTCACTTCTTGCAGTGAGGGAACTGCCAGAAGGTCCTCAGTGCTGGACCTCAGTGTCTGGGCAGAACGATGGGGGTGGAGACGCTCCTTCAGGTATACTGGGCCGAGGCCATTTGGGGCTTTAAAGGTCAGCACCAAGACTTTGAATTGTGCTCGGAAACGTACTGGGAGCCAATGTAGGTCTTTCAGGACAGGTGTTATATGGTCTCGGCAGCCACTCCCAGTCACCAGTCTAGCTGCCACATTCTGGATTAGTTGTAGGTTCCGGGTCACCTCCAATGGTAGCCCCTTAATGGTATCATAGTGCTTTAAATGTGTGATACGAATGTGGCCTAGGTCTTGCATACTGCTAGAACTGGATTATGTCCTCTTTGTAAAATAATGGTATAGATGGGGCAGTTCAGTAGATCATGGTTTGGTTGGTGGGCAGAATGCATTTTAAAATATGGCAATAACTTTCCAACCCCTGGGTAGAAGGAGACTTGAAAATAGCCTTAGAACTCCTGCCCCCAGTGGTATTTTAGACTAGGAAATGTGGGGGGTTAACCACTGGGGTTACCACCTACTTGAAATGCAGTCATATTCCACCACTATTAAGATGTTTAAATGTATTTTACTTCCAGAGAGAAAGAAATTGCCCATGTTGTTTGAAATGTTTTATGGGTCTATATAGACTATTAATAGCTCTGCCAAACTCCCAGAGCAACTTTTCCATTATATATATTTTTTTCTTTTTAATAAAACTTATGAAAGAGGTCCATAATGGAAGAGAACATTTCAGCTAGCCCTTTTGCTGGTGATATATTACAATAATAGCCTGTAGGAGTGACATTCAGGCTTTTTTTTTTTAACAACAACAAAAAGTCTTGCAATGAAATAGAAAAGCGATGGCTGCCTGGTGAAAGATAACCCCCCCTTTTTTTTAGGCTTCACTTTTTAATATATAAAAAATAAAAGTAAAAAGTAAACTTCAAGGTTGAAGGTAATAAAAAGGGAGCTGAATTTCCTAATACGTGGATATGATCATCTTAAACCATAAATTTAATACTTCACACCTCTGAAGCTGAAAGCAGTGCCTAAATCACTTTTAGATTAATGGAACTTTAATTACCAGTGGATGTGCTGTTTCCTTTATTTTTGAAAGAAAAAACCCTTCCAGTCAACATATTTTTTCCATCGCCACGGTTTCTGTCATTGCATATGTGAAAATAAGTTATGAGAATGGTGTCAACAAAGAAACTGCAAGCTAATGGTTGGGGAAGTAAAACCCTTATGTTTACAACTGAAGGTATATGGAAGGTGGTTATATTTAAGTGGTGTTCGGTTACTTGTAGAAATGGTGGCACAACTCCCCCCCCCCCGAAGGTCATATATTGATTTGTAGTCCCATGGACTATTCAGAAAACCACCATTGTGCTTCTCAGTTTTTCTAATATCACAAAAGAAAGGAATACCATCTCTTTTTGAAGAGAAGTGGGAAAGGGATCTATCTCTTAATCACGGTCTCTCTTGTTGGTCAGTTATTGCAACAGAAAATACCATCTGAACCAAGAAGATTGGGAACAAAAGAGAAGTGCTGAAACTATAGGCTAGATAGCTTTACCCTGTGTGGCTTCAACCTGTGGGTTAATTCTTGACATCATTCACCTACAGCAAATGCCACACTTCTCCGTATCCCATCCTCGGTGTTATGTAACTGCTGCCTTGACTACAGCATCTACTGAAAAAAGTAGAAGCTGAAATGTTTTGCTATAAGAATTTCCCATCTCCAGTACTTTTTAAAAGGGGTACTCCAGGGTACGCAGTACCAGCACCTCTTCCTTTGTTATTAAAAAGTATGGCACTTACTGTAACAACTTCATGGTGAGTACATACATTCTCCTGGTATGTACCACAGAGGACCTTACAGTCTTCAAATAAAAACATCTTGGAGATCCTGGGCCACAGGGAGGTTATGCTGGCCTCAACCAGAGCCAGGGCTTTTTCGGCCGTGGCCCCGACTTGGTGGAATGCTCTGTCACAAGAGACTAGGGCCCTGCGGGAATTGACATCTTTCCGCGGGGCCAGCAAGACGGAGCTGTTCCACCAGGCCTTTGGCCAAGGCACAGTCTGACTCCCTCCTTCTGTAATCCTCATAGAACTCTAGCCCAATGGTTGCCATTAATTTGACTCTGAATTGATTTTAGAATGTATTTCAATTAATTGATTGTAATTTTATGTAAACTGTGTTATTTTTACTGTTGTTAGTTGCTCTGAGCCTGGCTTCAGCTGGGGAGGGCGGGATATAAATAAAATTTATTATTATTATTATTATTATTATTAATTAATTAATTAATTACAGGCACCTGTTTTTCTAGAGGGGAAGCCCTGCCTGTCTCTATTATATTGCCACCATAGTTTGCTAAGCCATTTCCAAATCAAAACGAAGGTGAAGGAGAATCACATTTCACTACATTTCTATCTCCAATGTGGAGTCATTAGAAGTGGGGAATCAGCAGGATAAAACTGCAGCAAAAGTCAGTTCTGAATGGTGCCATCTGGCTAGAACCAATGTCATTTCCAAAATTTCCTGAAGATGTTTTGCAGCCTTTCTGAACATATATGTATATATCCAGGTTGTTGGGGGCTTTCTAATAAAGGGGAGGGTGATGAATGGGCTCGTATATGATGCTTAAAAATAAAATAAAAATAAAAAGGCCACCTAAATCTTGAGACAATCTCATGAAACAGCATTGGACTTGATAGAACTTGCATGTGCAATGCAAATTGCTTGTCAAGGCCGCAGGCCTCACAGGTCCCTTATATAATAAAGACATGGACACGAGTATTTTAGATTAATGGGATAAAATAGGCCACAGCTTTATTGGTTACAGATGTGAGCAGTTGGGCTTAGGCATTGGGTGAAACCTGACTATATCCTGACTCCTGCCCATCTGCAGGGAGTCTCACTAAGGGTAAACCACCATGACGTACGTCCAATTGGGGCACCCCCAGGGTCCCTGATGGGATCATGGCATGGCCCTATCCCACGTCCAGGCTTCAGACGGGATCCACACCTCCAGATCCCTTTAACAGGATACCCTTATCAAGGAGGGGCAGGCGGAGGCTACAACATCCCCTTCCATAAACAAAGGCTTACCCCATGCCTGACCTCACAATTGCTAAAAGGTAGGCAAAAACCAAATGGCTGGAGCCAATTTGCCAAGTGGAAAAATTCCTACCCGCCCCCCCCCCTCAATATGGCAGCCAACATATGTCCATAGCAAGATCGCTGTCATAGCAACCGGGTGGGCTGGAAGGTCCAGTGAGGAGGCGAAAGGAGGATGTCCTTGGCCATGCCACAGTTTAAACAGACTGGGGCCATGCCCCGGCCGTGTCAATTGGACAGCTGGGGGTGTGACATGTCCGGGAGTCCCCAGGATATGGGCGGCATCCCTCCACCCTCCAGCTGGGTCACTGGAAGATCCCGGATGTCTGGCCGCAACATCACCCACCAGGGAAAGTGAGCAGACTTGGCAAGCCAGATTCACACCAGTGGTGAAAACACTTGCCAAGAATATTGCACATGTTTTCAAGGTGGAAAGAAGGAAGCCTGAATAACAATTCTAAGTAGTTTCCATGCATATAGCACACAAGCTTCAAATATGAGAGGTAAGCCAACAGGGTGGCCTCAAAACAAAATGTAATTTTGCCTTTTAAAAATATGCTTTGCTGGCTGCTTTATACTATGAGCTAAGTGGAACTTATTTCATTTGGCTAAGATGAGTTCATGAGATGACATTTTAAATTCTACGATTTTGCTTTAGAAAATGTTCCCGATAACAGACAAATGGCAGATTATGTAAATAACCATTTAAGGCTCCGCTCCCTCTCCCCTCCCACTTTCACAGCCAGAGCACCCGAACCCAAATTGCTTTATGAACATTTTCATTTAAAAGTGTTTATCTTTCTACAACAAATATGTTGAAACTGTTAGCTCTAAAGCTTTAAAGTAAAGAGCTACAACAAATAAACCTCTTGGCCATGCACCAAGCATTCCCCCAGAAAGGCGGATGCAAGATTACAAAAGGAACCATCTGCTAAGCATGACAGAAGCGTCAAAAAGTGCAGCGGAGGGATGCTAATGTCTGAATTGAACTTACTGTCCAGCACCACTACTGAGATACATCAAAAAACGTTGAGTGTCAGGTCATTGGGGCAATGGTACCTTTATGGATGCTCTGCTTGGAGCTTCATAAAATTCTGAGCTTGAGCTCTCCATCATGTTGCCTGGCAAGAAATCATTTTGTGTGGAGAGTTCAGCTGGTGCTGATATAGAGCTGAGCCTTCTCCTTTAGTTGAAAATCCACTGAAATAAGCTGTGGCACACAATTGCTGTCGGTTATGAGCGTGGCTCCAAGTTAGGCTTTGAAGGGAATCTTAGGAAGGATCAGTGAGCCTCCCAGTCCTAAATGCCAGAGATGTTGTGGTAAATTTTGAAGCGGGGGGAGCTCATTGTGATGCCCCCGCAGTGATACGCCCAAAGAGAATCCATAGTCACAAGCCTTTTGCTTGTCTGACTGAAAGATGCAGAGAGTTTTGGATTTGGATTTGATATCCCACTTTATCACTACCCTAAGGAGTCTCAAAGTGGCTAACATTCTCCTTTCCCTTCCTCCCCCACAACAAACACTCTGTGAGGTGAGTGGGGCTGAGAGACTTCAGAGAAGTGTGACTAGCCCAAGGTCACCCAGCAGCTGCATGTGGAGGAGTGGAGACGCGAACCCGGTTCACCAGATTACGAGACTACCACTCTTAACCACTACACCACACTGGCTCTCAGGGATGTTGGGGAGCATGGGGAAGGGCTGTACCACTGAGCCACAGTCTTGAAAGAACTTTTTCAAGAATAAAAAAAGTGTGTTTGGTAAACTGAGATTATTTTCTTCTTCTTCCTTTGTTGCAGAAAGATGATAATTTGGAAGGAAGAACTAGATTGCTTTGTAGAACAGCCTCTTTGGCAAGGCAAAACAAAACAACATCTCCCTGTGTTCTAGTGACTTTAAACTTTGCCAAGCCATTGGCACTCAACCTCAGTCCCCATGGATAATATGGAGATTACTGAGGTAAAGTGAAACAAATTAAGCATTTTCTTCCATATAATTGCAAAGTAATATTGTTATGGTGGTTTGTTTTCCCCAGCCTTTAGATGACAGACTGAGGCTCCAGCCCTAGGAATGCTTACAAGGGAGTAAACCCCATTGGATTGATCGGGGCTTAGTTCGGAATTAGACTGCATGGTAAATGTCTTTAAAAGGATTCTGGTAGACTTCCGGGTTGACGCGATCGGATTAATGGCGGATTCCCTCCGAGCTCCGGGGGGAACCGGCTCCGCTGAGAACGGGTCTTGCCGCGCCGTCGACGCGGGGACCCTTAGAAACCACAGGTGCGGATACCTGTGGACTTGGTGACTCGGTGGGCACCTTAAGCGCCCTCCTCAACAGTCAAAGAGCCTTTTTAAAGGCTGCGGAGAAGGTACGAGGAGTGGCGTGGTGCTGAGAGTAGACCGCTACCTCAGTGGAGTGAAGCCGCAAGCCATTGCCGGAGAGCGTCAACTTTCTTCCCGACATTTGGACCGAAAGTAAACACCCCGTGAGTAAAGGAAATTCGAATTTTAAAAGAAATTTTATCCCTAATCTGGCGACCGGGGGGGATGTGCTAAAGGGAAGTCCGCACCCCCCCTCATACAGACAATTTAAAGCAAGGAGCGAAAGCCTAAGATCAGAGAGAAATAATCTCGTGTCTTTTGGAGATTGACTGAGATTTTATCAATTTACGTGAACAAGTCTTTTTTTTTTTCTAAGCTGTGCTGGAGGAAAGAGGAGAGTTTCAGAAAATTTCTGTGTACCCCCCCCCCGAACCCGGGAGTGCCCTGTATCAGCCTAGCGCGAAAGAACAGGGTTTTGACAGCTGTCAAGTGAGCTGTCAAACGGCAGGACTAAGAGAACTGTATTACTTTATATCTCTTGGATTTACAAAGTGTTATATTCAACTAGAAGTGGTTGGAAACAAAGTAAATAACGAGCTAAAAAGACTGTTGGTATAGAACTTTAACAATGGCAATCCCTCTAGAGGGGACTGGAGACATTACAATGGCTGCAGAAGGAAAACTACTAGCAGAAATAGAAAGAGCCTTCTTTCTCGTGGGAACTTTACAAGAGCAAGCTATGATTATGGATAAACAGTTGATGACCTTGATCTCTAAGACAAGTAATCCTGCTGATGGAAGGAAGGAATTGACTCTGGAAGATTCTGCAGCTGAACCAGAAAAGATATCTTTGGAGTTGGAGGAAAAACAGGTCGAAGGGGAGAAAGTACAGATGTTAAATTTCTTACAGGACTCCTTGCAGCCAAGGAACAGAGAAGCCCTTTGGATTACAAGTCATGGAGAGAGAAAAGCAAGGGAGGAAGCCGCTGGACACAATAAAATATGGGAAGTTAAAAAAATAAAGAAATATAACTGGGGCTTCCTCCTCTTTTCTGGATTTGATGACTTGGGACTTTGGGGACCTTTGGCAGAACCTTGGCACCAAGTCCTTCTAACTAGGATTGATCTGAGAAAGGATGAAGAGACCTCCCGAGACTTGAAGACCAATAAAATGGACTACCAACAGAACAGGCAGGGAGAGACTGAAATAGACTTAAAGGCCTCCGACGTGAGAAATCCGGGCTAGGGATTTTAGAAGAGGACAGTTATTTTGGAAGGGACAGATACCTGGGCAGGGAGGGAAGGGGAAAAGTAGAATTTAAAATTTTAGGATTTTTGGGTTTGTTTTTTTTAATAATGTTGATTCATATTTTAATATAAAAAAGGGTAATTTTTGGTATAAGAATCTTGATTGATCTTAGAATAAGGATCTAATGTATATAAGCAAAGGATTATTGAATTGGGCCTAACAAAAAGAATCAAATTTAAACATAATAAGAATAGGATTGGGGAAGGAAATAAGAACTTGCTGAATTTAATATGGAAATTGGGATGTATGGGGGGGGTGGGGGGAAGTCAGGGAAAGAGGGTTATGAAAGTAAGGATATGAAATCATTTATATGTCTGTGTGTGTGTTGTTATAAAATGTGAAAATCCAATAAAAATTTATAAAAAATAATAATAAAAGGATTCTGGTAAAGTTAATCCAGCAACAATACAGCGTTATGCTGCAAAGCAAAAACGACAAAGTAGGTGAAAATTTGGAATTCAGCTGACTTGGTAATATTGAAGCATCAAGCTAAATTGTCATATTCTGTAAGAGCTGTAAGGAAGTTTCCGAGGTGGGGGCAGGAGGGGAGAGGCATTGATTTCCTCCTCCTTTTGGTACTCACCAAGTTTGTCTGCAAATATCACGAGAAATTAAACCAGAAACACTGCTATGGGCAAAACAATTTCAATCAGAGCCAAACTTTATGCCATGTACACAAATGTGAATGGAAGCTCCAACAGCTTTGCCTTTTAACAAAAGCATCTTCAGGAGGCGTGGATTTAAGGGGAGGACCAGCCTGGAAGAAACAGGTTCTACTTAATAGTTTGCCTACCCACCACTTTCTCACGCAAAATTGTCACCTTGGGCTGCTTTCCCCTTTATAGCAGCCAACATGGTGTCTTTCAGACATTGAATGACAATTATCATCTTCCCTGGTTGGCTTCCATGCTTTTTTTAAAAAATAATTTTTTATTAGTTTTACATAAAAGTTATACACCATAAACACAACATTTTCACACATTTAAAAAGGGTTCTTTCAAACTTTGAGACCTCCTTCCTTCCCTTCATGGGTTCCAATTCTAAATTTTATTCATGCATCTTTCTATCCGTTATATAATCATAGTATCCAAAATCCATGTTACATTACAAGTGTCCTTATATTCCTGCCAATGATTTCAGATGTTTGCTGTGATCTCTCAAATATGTTAGAAGGTTATTCCAGTCTTTAAAAAAACACCTTGGTCTTTAAAAAAAACCTTGGCTCTAGTTATCTCCCGCTTGGACTACTGCAATGCGCTCTACGTGGGGCTACCTTTGAAGGTGACTCGGAAACTACAACGAATCCAGAATGCGGCAGCTAGACTGGTGACTGGGGGCAGCTGCCGAGACCACATAACACCGGTCTTGAAAGACCTACATTGGCTCCCAGTACGTTTCTGAGCACAATTCAAAGTGCTGGTGTTGACCTTTAAAGCCCTAAACGGCCTCGGCCCAGTATACCTGAAGGAGCGTCTCCACCCCCATCATTCGGCCCGGACACTGAGGTCCAGCGCCGAGGGCCTTCTGGCGGTTCCCTCATTGCGAGAAGCAAAGCTACAGGGAACCAGGCAGAGGGCCTTCTCGGTAGTGGCGCCCGCCCTGTGGAATGCCCTCCCATCAGATGTCAAAGCGATAAACAACTACCTGACATTCAGAAGACATCTTAAGGCAGCCCTGTTCAGGGAAGTTTTAAATTTGTGATATTTTAGTGTTTTTTGGTTTCTATGGAAGCCGCCCAGAGTGGCTGGGGAAACCCAGCCAGATGGGTGGGGTACAAATAAATAATAATAATAATTATTATTATTATTCCTGATTTTTTATCTCTCCCATCTGTCTTGCCATTTCTGCATATTCCATCAGCTTGGTCTGCCACTCTTCTCTGGTCGGTCCTTCTTCTTCTTTCCATCTCTGGGCAAGAAGCATCCTTGGTTGGCTTCCTCCTGGCTGGGGCTGATGGGAGTTGTAGTTTGCAACATCTGAAGGGCACCACATCGGATACCCCCCCCCCGCAGTGTTTCAAGAGAGTGTGTGATGGTAAATGTGCATTTAGAACCCTGCAAGCCCAAACACAGCTCTGTCTATTTTGAACAGAATGCCTGGTGGGGAAAGGATTGAGCACCCCCTCTTGCTGTGACACTCCTCTGCTCAAAATCACTCCCTCCCAGAGCTGCTTTTCATTCCCCCCCCCCACTTATTCCCAAGTATGTGATTTCAAACTGTAATTTGCCTTTTGTTGTTGTTTAGTCATGTCTGACTCTTTGTGACCCCATGGACCAGAGCACGCCAGGCACTCCTGTCTTCCACTGCCTCCCACAGTTTGGTCAAACTCATGTTACTGGCTTCAAGAACACTGTCCAACCATCTCGTCCTCTGTCGTCCCCTTCTCCTTATGCCCTCCATCTTTCTCAACATCAGGGTCTTTTCCAGGGAGTCTTCTCTTCTCATGAGGTGGCCAAAGTATTGGAGCCTCAGTTTCAGGATCTGTCCTTCCAGTGAGCACTCAGGGCCGATTTCCTTAAGAATGGAGTGGTTTGATCTTCTTGCAGTCCATGGGACTCTCAAGAGTCTCCTCCAGCACCATAATTCAAAAGCATCAATTCTTCAACGTTCAGCCTTCTTTATGGTCCAGCTCTCACTTCTATACACCACTACTGGGAAAACCATAGCTTTAACTATACAGACTTTTGTATTTGCCTTTTAGGTTTACATAATATGCAGTCTCCCATGTCACCATGCATCTTCTATTAGCAAAATATAGGAAAATGAAGTCGGATACATGTTTAGTGCTCTTAGTGCTGTTCAGAAATACAGTCATTTGTATGTGCAACATATGAAATGGATTGAATAAACTTCCTTTGAATTGCTGAGGACAAACTCAAAAGCGCGAGGTAGCTGAAATCGAGCATAACAGTTCAAAGGACAATAGCTTCGCCAATATATGCACGGGGCAATTAGGGTGTCACACTGCTCTGTGCTCTGTAAATGAATTAGATTTAGACTGCGAGCTATAAGCCATGAATATTAATTTAGGGTGGAAATGATGGGATTGATTAAAGGAGAAAGTGTACTTGTGGAAGGGACGTGTCAGAGAGGGGTCGATCTGAATAGCATTGCATTCTATTTGAGATCCATTAAGACAGAGCCTGTGGAAGGAGCATTATCCTAGCTGCCATGGAAAGGAGTTTTCTAAAAATGGAACAAAGGGCCTTCTTGCCAGAAAAGTTGGATTGCGTTAATTAGGATGTCTCCTGTTTTGAAAGATTGCAAGGAATTGCATGTGTGGTTCGTGTTGGCTATAACAGTTTCCTCAGAGGCTGCTTCTGAGTTGCTGAATCCAAGCGGCTCATGCTTTAAATTCTAGAAGCCTAGTGAGAATGGGGAAGTAAACCATGCGAAGGATCCCTTTTCCCTGACCTTTGTACAACAGAAAGTGCATGTAAACTTTATGCCTAACACTGTGAATTTTTGTCCTGAAGAGAGCATTGACTCTGAAACAGCAAACAACTAAGAAAAATAATGTGTTTTGCAATAAGGACTTGGCTTAGAGCAGAGGTAGGCAACATAAGGCCCGGGGGCTGGATGCGGCCCAATCGCCTTCTCAATCCGGTTCACGGACGGTCCAGGAATCAGCGTGTTTTTACATGAGTAGAATGTGTCCTTTTATTTAAAATGCATCTCTGGGTTATTTGTGGGGCCTGCCTGGTGTTTTTACATGAGTAGAATGTGTGCTTTTATTTAAAACACATCTCTGGGTTATTTGTGGGGCATAGGAATTCGTTCATTTTTTTCTTCAAAAGATAGTCTGGCCCAGCACATGGTCTGTGGGACGGTGGACCGGCCCACAGCTGAAAAAGGTTGCTGAGCCCTGGTTTAGAGGCTTAGCCTACATTTGTTGGGGAATTTCTGGTCCTCTCCTCTCCTCCCTTTTCTTATCTTGTCTTTTTTCCTCCCTCACTTTCCTTTCATTTCCTTTCCTTTCCTTGTCTTGTCTTGTCTTTTTTCTTTTTCTTTTCTTTTCTTTTCCTGAACTATTTGAGAATTTCTGTCCTACGCTGAATAATATTCAGCAAAACTGCCTCCTCAGTTTCACCCCCTGTGAACACAGTTCGTATGTGCATACAAACACAGGAAACTGCCTTATGCTGAATCAGACCATTAGTTTGCCTTTGTCCTTGTTGCCTCTGCTGACTGACAGCTGCTCTCCAGGGTTTCAGGAATCCCTACCTGGAGCTGCCAAGGATTGGGGTTCTTTGCATGCAAAGCAAATACTCCACCTGTGAGCCACATCCTGTGCCCAAATGCCACATGGTTGTTGTTTCTAAAATAAATTTTATTAAGGTTTATAGAGAAAAATACAAAACCTAATACCTTTCCCCCTTTTTAAAAACCAAACTTAGACTTTTATATCGATTCAATAAAAACACAAAAGGGGGGCAGAATAGAGAAGGCAGAAAAGAGAGAAAAGAATAGAGGTTGAAAGAGAAAGATAGAAAAATAAGGTTCAGCAAGTAAAAGGACTTCTGATTCCTCATCTGTCCGCTATATAAAAACACAAAGCCACTTTCTGTAAACAAACATTATCTTCAATCCGCTGAAACTTCAATCCCCTGCAATAATTGACCCGTGGATACATTATGGCACATCAGTAGCACAAGGTAAAGATAGTATCTAGGAATTTTGTCGCCTGCTATTGTTCTATATTCTAGGGCTATGTTTACCACTTTACCAAGGTCTCCAACTAATCCCTTCATCACGTGAAAGGCTGTTGACGCTCAGCCTTTCCTCTGGAAATGTGTTTACTCCCCAAGAACTGAAACTGGTCTGGCTAAGTCAATTTCTTATCTGCATGAGCTCATTTAAAATGTATAAATGCTCACAATGATTTCCTCCGCCCTTGGCTTACTATGAAGGAAAACACATAACACAGTATGTGTTGCCCAACGCAATAGGCTCGCCTTTGCTTGCCTTCTCTATTAATCTGGTCTTTTCAGCAGCTGCTAAATAGCAAGAAGCAGGAAAGAAGATGAACCTGAGCCCTCACAGGAAAGCTTGACACAATGAGAAATGGGAAGTTAGCAAAACAAAGTCATTACAGAAATCCCTTTGGTCAATTTACAGGCAATGAAAAGAGTTGAAATCAGTTGCTTCCATTAACTAGAGTGTCCAGTTTAGATGATCAGAGTCCGAACTTCTGTTTGCCAGTGCAAATATTAAATTTACTGGGTTGATTGTAAAACATAATGCTTGTTTTTGCTTTAATTTGATTGTTTTCCCTGGAGAAGCAATGTGTTTGCCCTTAAACATTTAACATAAATGCACTGAATTAGGTGTGACGGCAACAGATTTGATCTAGCAATTTTGCTTGCTGATATATTTTAATTGCACAATCAGGTGGCTCTTGGCTCTTTTAAAACATGTGAATAGATTTAATACACTCAACAGATGTTGCATCCTGATGTCTGCAGATGGCAATGCTGCCAGACAAAATATCATAATGTCAAGCAAGTATAATTTTACAACAGGATGAAGCTATTCCTTGCAGGCTACGGTCCAATAAAGAGTTGAGAGCACTTAAGCCCATTGCTCTCAACTCTGTTTTATATAAAGTTCCCAATTTATTGATACCAATGTTCACATAAAGGCTCACATCATTCTTTATTTTTGGTTTTAAATTAAAGAAACAAATTCTTATTCATGCCAATATGAAAGCTGAGCAATATTCTCATAAGAAGCTGCTATAAATATTGTATAAAAGCGAGTGTTTTAAAAAGAAAAGATCAAACATGCAGCATTCAAAGCAATAGCAAGTTGTAAGAATTAGACAAATGATTTTTTTTTTGTACAAAGTATTTATAGGCATTTGAACAGAACTCTTAAGAGAATAGAAAACCAGTTTAATGGGCTTTTAAAAACCAAACAATGGTCTGGAATGAATATTTAAGAATTACATATGAATGTTGTAAAATGCTTGGTTTGAGATTAGTGATTGTGTACTATTTTTGTCTGAAAGGAAATCTTTTCTCTCCCAGTCCATTTCCACTGTTACCCAAAACATTTGAAAACCTAGGAGACCTTGCCCAGTGTGGCTGAACCGTTGAAACTCAAAAACTGCCTCCGCAGTAAGTTACAGCTGATCAAATGAGTCAGGTCAAAGTCAACTTGGGTCAGGTCTAGGTATAAAAAGGCAAGACAAAGCAAGGCAGTGCTTGGCTTGGTCACAGAAGGTTCTGATGACTAGTGAGCAGAACCATGGACAACTCCAAATGTTCTCCACTCAAAGACTGTTTCCTCTACAGAGGACCAGAAGCAACTTAAGCCTTCAAAAGGTTGGCAAGTCCAGTGGTTCTGCTGTCTGTAATCCTTAACGGACCTGTAACCAGTTCTGTAATCACTTGATTCTATTGTGGAATAGGAGAAACCACAGGAAATCATCCCTTTAGCGCGAGGATGATGAGGAAGCAATGTACTTGGGCCAAGACAGTATAGGAAGGAGGGCCAAAAGCTGGGTGGGGAGACTTGTGATTCCTCTGGATTCAAATCTTTCCTGGGGGAGACACTGGGGCCTGGGCACAGGGACCATAACAGTACCTTGCTAAGACTATATTGTCAATTAATACACTGACCTTGAGAGGAAAGTAGCTGTTTCTCGTTGCATTAATAAGAGTACCTATTGAATTTATTAGATTTCTATATCACCCAGAGGCTGTGAGTTCTACCTGACATGGGGGGAGGTTCATCATGTGTGTACTACATCATGTGCATTGGGAGGAGGCCGTGAGGTCTGGTGGAGCCCTCTGCCCCTATATGGAGGACCAGTGGGGCCCTCCGCCATTGTGGGGAAACACAACAGGGCATGCCATCACCACTGCAACCCAGCCCATCAAAATTGGGGAGCTCAGCCCTGTCCCCACATACTTCACAGGGGGCTCACATGTCCTCAGCCCCATAGAGTTGCCTATGATACAACCCTTCATCTGAGGATCGTGGGGTGGTTTACAATTTTTTAAAAATGCAAAAATACATAACATACTAACAAGCAAAAACAATTCCCCCATTTCCCCCTGGGAAAAGAGGAATGTTTTTGCCTGTGTCCTAAAGACATGCAACCCCAGGTAGACTTTCTCAGTTGTGGCTGGTGATGCTTACCTGACTGCATGCACCTGCATTGCTGCTGCAGGTCCACTGCCACCTACGACTGCACTGTTTGGCATCAAATCAAGGCAACTCTTATTTGCTGAATACTACCAAACTTCTGTAGGCAGCTGTCAAGGACTGTGCTGAGGAGGGCTGCACTGAGGAGGCATGGTGGGAGCCACCCCTTCCCTCTGATCCTGATCGGGATCCTGAATCTTCCCAGGAGCAGGAGGACAGCATAGATTTGGAACAGTGGTTTGCAGAGGGGCATAGTTCAGAAGGCAGAAGCTGGGAAATACTGGATGGGGAACAGCTAGGTGAAGAAACACCGGAAGAGAGAGGGTTAACAGATTCAGTTGCTGGATAGCATTCCTCCAATCTCCCCAAGGTCATGGAGAGCTCAGGAAGTTTTAGAACAGAAAGCACAGAGGGTACAAGCTCAGATTATGAAACATAGGAGTGGCGTAGATTAATAAGGATGGAGCTGATGAAAGCTTAATTGGGAGCACCGCCATTCTGGGCGGGTGCTTTCTTTGTCCTTAGCTGTGTTTATTAACAAGACTAACTGGTAAGAATTCCTTTAGTTCGATCTGCCCATTTATGGCCATGGGGGCGGAAGCTGATTCCCTGAAGCTTGACAACAGCAAGCTTAATCATGCAGGGTTGTGGTTTTTTAGCCAGAACTCACTGGAACTCAGTTCCAGCCCCTGTCAGGTGGGTGCCATTGCCATTTTAAGGGAACAAGGAAGGCATTTGTGGTGATTTCCAGCTCCTCTTTTTCTAGAAAAATAGCACTGATGTTGTGTAACTTCTTTTCTACCATACAAAGTTGTTAAGACTCCACTGAATCTCAGCAGAAGCCTTTTTTAAAAGGAAAAAAGATTTCCAAGGTTTTTTTAAGCTGAGTAGAAGGCTTGGATCTCTCTATGTGTCTCTTTATGTTATCCTCTGATCTGACTCTTATTTAGGGAGAGCCCCTCTCTTCAATTAACTCTCCAATTGCCAATTACTAACTGTTTCCTGCTGATCTTCTATTGATTTCCCTCTGCCCATTCATTTGATGGAATACTTACATATTGACAGTTGGCTTGTTAAAATTATTTGTTCGAATTAACCAGCAGTCTATATCCCTTGCTGATCTTCAGTTAGATGAGAAGAAGGATTGAAGTGCGATCTGCCAGTCTGGAAGGCTGCTTTGTTTTGCAGTTTTAGACATTTGTCTCCTTTGCCGCTGCGAACCTTATTTGCAGATCTTTCCCCAATATCTTTAACAACAATTCTACATGCAGGTTTTGACCTATACGTCTTTGCCCTGCAAGTGCCAAACTACAGTGGTACCTCTGGTTTCGAACTTAATTCATTCTGGAGGTCTGTTCTTAAGCTGAAACCGTTCTTATCCTGAGGCGCGCTTTCACTAATGGCGCCTCTCGCTGGATGCATGCCTCTGGTGCACGAGTTCTGCTCTCATCCTGGGGCAAAGTTTGCAACCAGGAGCAACTACTTCCGGGTTAGCGGAGCTTGTAACCTGAAGCGTGTGTAACCAGAAGTGTTCATAACCAGAGGTACCACTGTAGTTGACGGATGGTGGAAACACAACAGCAGAGATGATTCTGTGTGCAGCTTAAGAGATAATTCTGTTAAAGTCAACTAAGGGAGGGAGGGGAGGTGTTGCTTAGCAACCGGGCAGAGTAGCGTGATGTTTACTGAGATACCACATGCCCTGATTGGCTGTGCAGTTGTTAGGGGTGTTTTTCTTTTTATTTTGCCACTGTACGTTTGGTTGACTGTCTCCCTTCTATGTTCAAGGTCTGACATATGAAACACCAAACCTCTCTGTTGCTTTCTCCTCAAATTATTTCTTTATTTATTTGGTGAATTTATATACCACCCTATACCCACAGGTCTCAGGGTTCACAGAATAAAATCATAATATAAAACCACAAATTACATACTCAAAACAAAAACAGCTCAATAAACTCCCCCCCCAACCCATTTTAAAAGGGCATAAAATGTCAATCAAATAAACCAAAGGCCTAGTTTAAAAGGAATGTTCTTGCCTGGCGCATAAAAGTGTATAATGAAGGCTCCAGGCAAACTTCCCTGGGGAGAGCATTCCACAGATGGGGAGCCACTGCAGAGAAGGCCCGTTTTTGTGTCACCACCCTCCATACCTCTCAAGGAGGAGGCACACGAAGGAGGGCCTCAGAAGGTGATCTGAGGTCCAAGTAGGTTCATATGGAAAGAGGCGGTCCTTGAGGTATTGCGGTCCTGAGCAGTTGTACACTGTTTTGGTTCAGTTTGCTCAGTGAAGTACTATCGGGACTTCTTCCTTTTTTTCTGGACTCTATGTTATTTAGGTGACTTTGCTAACAAGGGAGTAATATAGCTGCTTTATAGCAAATCATATCATTGGTCCATCTAGCATAGCATTGTCTTCACCAGCTGACAGGGGGTTTACGACAAGGATGGAGAGTCTGTGGCCCTGTGGACGTTGTTGGACTACGACTCCCACCACTGGCTATGCTGCCTGAGGCTGATGGGGTTCAACAATATCTCATATAATATAATAATAATAATTTATTATTTATACCCCGCCCATCTGGCTGGGTTTCCCCAGCCACTCTGGGCGGCTTCCAACAGAATATTAAACTACAATAATCTATTAAACATTAAAAGCTTCCCTAAACAGGGCTGCCTTCAGATGTCTTCTAAAAGTCTGGCAGTTGTTTTTCTCTTTGACATCTGGTGGGAGAACATTCCACAGGGCGGGTGCCACAACCGAGAAGGCTCTCTGCCTGGTTCCCTGTAATCTGGCTTCTTGCAGCGAGGGAACTGCCAGAAGGCCCTCGGTGCTGGACCTCAGTCTCGAGTCCCTCATCTCTGCTTTCCAGGGTGTCAGGCAGGTGTCTTCAACAATTCTACCTGGAAATACCAGAGATTGAATCAGGGACCTTCTGCATCCAAAACATGTGCATCCAAAGCCTGCCACAGATTAACTTACAATGCTGGAATGTATATGTCATGGGTTCGAGCCCCACGATGCGCAAAAGATTCCTTCATCCCAGGGGGTTGGACTAGTTGACCCTCATGGTCCCTTTTAACTCTATGATTCTAACTACACTTAAGACATCTCCCTGTTTTTCCTAAATATGCATGAAATGCAGACTAACCTACTAGATGGCACTGTTGCTCACTATAGTTAGTACTGCAATGTCTGAATTTCCTTGTCAGATAGAAACCTTTCATTTTTCAATTGATATTTGAACGTGGATCTCTAGAATTCTCTTTATAGTATGCCAGTAAATTGGGGGGAATGGAGGGGAGTTGAATCTAGCATCGATTTAATTCCTTTTTAAGTTACACACAGTGCAAATATTTGCTTTTATGAGGCTAAACATCTGGGGACAGTATGCTCAATTGTACCTACTAAAAAGAATAGTTGCTGGATATGAATAATCATACTGATTGGGGAATTATTCCTAAATCCAAATACGAAAGCCCAGCACCAGGCTGTGTGTTGTGGTTTTTTTTAAGGTATTAAATAGATTTCTTGTCATATTCTGGAAAATGTCTCAGAAACATTCTCATCAGCCAGACATTCCAATTCATTATAGATTTTGAACTGAAGCCAAGTTGCAGGAAGTGATGACAGTTATATTAAAAACACTTTTTTTTTTTTGTCTTGTAAATGTCAGTGTTTCTGAGATGTCTGACAAGTAAATCTCTTTGTGGAGGTTTGCAGTTGTGTGCATGTAGACAAAAGCAAGATTACATGTGGGGACTAAAGGAGACCTTGTGGGTAGGGCTGCGAGGAATCAAAATTGATATCGCCAAAACTCAGGAAGAGGAGACAATTCAGAATTCAAAGTGGCCCAATTCTGAGTAAGCCGAACACCACACATGCTGCTTGAGTTATTTTTCAGGTCAGATCAAAATCTGAGCTGGGAAAGAGATTCTCTTCATCCCTGGACCCTGCCCATTGCCATCTTCCCACTTGTCTGGCAGTAGCACCAGCTGTTGAGAGGCCTCCTTGCATCCCAGGAATGTTGGTCTCTAAGGTGCTACTGGACAATTTTTAAATTTATTTCGACAGCGTCAGACCAACACGGCTACCTACCTGAATCTGAAATGTTTAGGGGTATGCGTCCTCCTGCGTCCCCCAGGAAAATGCACTGGTTAAAAGTAGAAGTCAACAAATGTGTCCTCTTTTTTGCTCTTCAGAATACGGCAGGCCTACTTTCCACATAGCACATCTGTTGTTGTTGTTGTTTAGTCGTTTAGTTGTGTCTGACTCTTTGTGACCCCATGGACCAGAGCATGCCAGGCACTCCTGTCTTCCACTGCCTCCTGCAGTTTGGTCAAACTCATGCTGGTAACTTTGAGAACACTATCCGGCCTTCTCATCCTCTGTTGTCCCCTTCTCCTTGTGCCCACCATCTTTCCCAACATCAGGGTCTTTTCAGGGAGTCTTCTCTTCTTATCTGGGTAACATCTGTTACCCAGCCCAAATTGAGCCTCTTCACGCTTCTCTCTCCATCCAATCGAGTACCACGGAGCAGCTTTGCACTCAGCCATTGTAGCTGAGCTGAGGCCAGGAGGAGGGGAGAGTGATATCTCAATCGGCTGCACATCTTATTTATCTGGAAGAGTTCCAACACACTTCAAACTGTGAGCTTCAAGGGAAATTTTGCTTGATGTTTGACATTGGGAAGAGCAGACTTTATTATTGTTGTTGTTATATATTTGTTTATACCCTGCCTTTTCCCTCAACGGGACTCAAGGTGGTTTAAAGATAAAAAGAAGAACCGCTATAAACACAGGAAAAAAAGCAATCTTTTTTTTTTAAAAAAAAAAAGAAGAAGCCAAACAATTAAACATGAATAGATTTAAAAGTATATAAAATCTATTAAAACCACACAAATCATTGCAATAAAAACAGCACCGCACCAGCCCCTTGCATTAAAAGCTGTCAGTTCCCAAAAGCCTGCTGGGGAAAAGACCTTCCTGCTGGTGGAAGAACAACAAGGAGGGAACCAGTCTAACTTCTCTAGCAAGGTCATTCCAAAGTGTGTGAGAGGACCTCTTTACTGCCTTTGTCACTAGGAGTGCAATTCTATGGCTACTCAGTAATAAGCCCCATTGACTTCACTGGGACTTTCTCTCTGGGAACTGCATGTATGATTGCGGCCTTCTTCCCAGGGAACTGCGTATCCCAAGGATCTGTGGCCTTTCGGATATTGTTGGACTACAGCTCTTTGACATCCCATACCATGCTGGCTGGGACTGATGGGATTTGTAGTCCAGCACAGGGCCACAGGTTTGCTATCACTGATGTATAAGCATACATCCCTGGTGTATGTTTTTGCACTGAACCTATGCACACACTCAACCCTGGAAATCTATTAAATGACTGCAATAATTAATCATAAATGCATGAAGTGCAGATGGGGCTCACCAACCTGAGAAGGTAGCCCATCGAGGAGAAGGTAAACTATGATCCTAGACCTCCGTTGCCTTGCGGGGTATCTTCAGGAGAAGAAAAAGCTAACGAGTAAACCAGGCTTCCTCAACCTCGGCCCTCCAGATGCTTTGAGACTACAATTCCCATCATCCCTGACCACTGGTCCTGCTAGCTAGGGATCATGGGAGTTGTAGGCCAAAAACATCTGGAGGGCCAAGGTTGAGGAAGTAAACCAACCCTACACAAATCCAGAGCAGAGTCCCTGAGACAGTTGGATAGCTCTTTGTACACCACCTTCCAGCAACTACTGTGGTGAAGCTGAAGCCAAACATAATTGCTTTGCTATGCTGTGGACCACATCAGCAAGGCCTGGGGGGGTAGCCCAGGATCTCCATACACACTGCCCAGGCTTACAAACCGCTAATGCAGTGAATTGACTTCACCCTCAGAAGTGCACTCCATTGTCTCTCAAGACTGATGGATGACAACAATAATGTATGAATAATCAATGTTTAAATGAAGTGACATAATAGAACAAATGTACCTCAGTAAATGAAATATACTCGGAGTCGAGTGTGAATTTCATGCTCTTTATTCAGCTCATAGTAGTGAGGAATGGAAGTTCCCCTGAAATGTCTGCTTTATATACTTTATTTACACAATGGGCCCCACGTGATTGGCTAGTTCCGGGATTCTCCTGTAGGCCGATCACATTGCGGATTCACTTCCACCTGGAGTTGGATTGGGTGGCTCCTGTGGACCAATCAGACTGCTGCATTCTGAATCCTATTGTTCTAGGACCAATCAGACTGCTGTAATTCAGATCCTATTCAACTCAGTAAAGGTAAAGGTAAAGGTAAAGGGACCCTTGAACATTAGGTCCAGTCGTGACCGACTCTGGGGTTGTGGCGCTCATCTCACATTATTGGCCGAGGGAGCCGGCCTACAGCTTCTGGGTCATGTGGCCAGCATGACTAAGCTGCTTCTGGCAAACCGGAGCAGCGCACGGAAATGCCGTTTACCTTCCTGCCGGAGCGGCACCTATTTATCTACTTGCACTTTGAGGTGCTTTTGACCTGCTAGGTTGGCAGGAGCAGGGACCAAACAACGAGAACTCACCCCGTCGAGGGGATTTGAACCGCCGACCTTCTGATCCGCAAGTGCTAGGCTCTGTGGTTTAACCCACAGCGCCACCCGTGTCCCTATTCAACTCAGTACATAACAGCAAACAATGGAGAAAACTTCTCCTCACTGTTCCACAACTTGTCCCCAGTACCTTCCACCCTGACTTAAAAAGACAGAGGTGGGAACTGTATCCCAGGTGTGGGCCAAAATCTTCAGACGTGATGGCACGATTTACATATATCTTCATTTTAAAATTTTCCTTACTCATTCCAAAAGCGCTTCACAAACTGAAAAAAAAAGAATTAAATAGCCATGGAATAATGCAATCTCGATCAACCCAAGCAGCAATAAAAATAGAAACTGAAAATAGAAGCACCAAAGCTGTGCGAAGGATAGAAAAGAAATGGGCTAATTTCCAAAGCTGCAGAGAACTGAATTTGAGACTGGGAAAATGAGAAACTGAAATTGTCCTTGCCGTGCTGGTATCAAGCATATCTCCTTGGAGATGGCCTTCCAAGGTCAGGGCGCCACCACACACCTGTTGCAAAGAAGGTGGATAAAAATCCTGGCACACCTGTAGCAGGTTAGGGACAAACTATTCTTTGTTGTATCAGAGCATAGGCTCCAACTCCCTTCTCCTGCCCACCCCATAAAGCATTTGAGCCCCCACACAAGTTAACAGGCATCTCTGCTTTTCTTTCTTTTACATGTTTGGACTTCATTTCCCAACAAGCCCCGTAAACAAACTTGTAAAAGGGTTGCTGGGTGGCAAGAGAGCTGGGCTTGGACAAAAACCTCTGACATCATTTCTTATGGCCTCTGGGATTGGAGCTGGAAGGGGTATGTGTGCAGGGGGGTGGAGCGAGTAGAGGAAATCCTGTCACTCCAATATTTTTGTCAATGAAAAATATTAATCCTGTAACCTGTATCAAAGTGACTAAGGCACCAGATCCAGTTAAACATTTTCCCCGGCCCAATTCTGGTCAGTTTGAACTATTGCTCAGAGAATGAAAGCTGGCTCTTTTCTAGACACAAGCATCTCTGTGAAGCAGAAGATAAGCAATAAAATGTACACGTAACAACCTTTTGGCTTCAGACAGTAAAAAGAAAAAAGGAGAAACAGGTGCAGGAGATGGAGACCAGATATTTCCCCTACCATGAAACTACAAAATAATAAAATCATAAAACAAGCCGAGATGCCCACATGAATCAAAAAACAAACAAAGAAGGGAGCCAGCCATACTCTGGTATCTTTGCCATGGCAAAATATACAGAACTGTTGGTGTATAGAATGATGTGTAGAAACACATGCCTTATCTCACACTTGGAATTAATTTCAATGTTCTGATGTTCTGTAGAATTTTTGAAATCTTTCCTTGATTTAGATAGCTTCCTCCTATCTTTTAATTGCGCTAGCTAGCAATTAACTTCGAAGAAGATATATGTGATATATCCTGTGCGCTTCAGACTATGCAGATGGTGTCAAAGGTCTAGTTTTGACATGCCCTTAAGCTTTTCATGCAGAGTAACACATAGCCTTTGCTTGCATTGCATAGGTAAAGGATCTGACTCCTCTCTGTGAGTTTTGCTTTGTACTGCATTTCATGGTTAAATGTTATAATCTTATGTAAAAGGTAAAAAGGTAAAGGACCCCTGGACGGTTAAGTCCAGTCAAAGGCGACTATGGGGTTGCAGCGCTCATCTCACTTTCAGGCCGAGGGAGCTGGCGTTTGTCCACAGACAGCTTTCCGGGTCATGGGTTTAGTCATCTAAACCGCTTCTGGTGCAATGGAACACCGTGAGGGAAGCCAGAGCCCACGGAAATGCCATTTATCTTCCTGCCACAGTGATACCTATTTATCTACTTGCGCTGGTGTGCTTTCGAACTGTGAGGTTGGCAGAAGCTGGGAAAGAGCAACCCAAGAGGCTCAGTGCTTTAGACCACAGCGCCACCCGCTTCGATAATTTTATGCATTGCCAGCTGACTTCATTCGTTATTTACTAGCAGCCTCATACCCAGCGTTGCTTGGGAATTCAGGGGGGGGGGGAGGAATCAGTGTAGTTTAGAAATTGAAAATAAAAATAAAATAAATTGAAAATAAGACTTCCACTATCACAATGTCACTATAGAAATCTCTGGGGTGATCACATCTGGAAGACTGTGTGCAGGTCTGGTTTCTCCACCTCCAAAAGCATATTGAGTAGGAAAAGATTCAGAAAAGGAAAAGGAAAATGTTCAAGAGGATTGAGCAACTCCCCATGAAGAAAGATTGCAGTTGAAAGGGACTTTTAGATGACAGGAAAGTTGGGTAAGAGGTGCCATGATAGAAGTTTGTAAAAGTGTGCATAGCTTGGAGGAAGCAGAGAGAGAAAAAAATTCTCCCTCTCTCATAACATTAGAAGTCTTGTACATTCAATGAAGCTGAACAAGTGCGCAAGCACGCCATGCTCTCCCCATGCGTGCACACTGTGTGATGTGCTGACATCACTTGCACACACTGGGTGGGGTGTGTGGAATGGCTGACTTCACTCGTGCACGCCGGCCGACATGCCGATGTGTCGTGTGGACATAACACGGCGTGCACAAGTGATGTGAGCACGCCGTGTGGCATGCGCAACTAAGGTGAGCACGTTGCATTGTGTGCATGCATGGCCATCACAGAATTTTGAGGGGGCCCAGTCCCCTCCTTGAAAATTTGGGGGGAGGGGCTCGGTCCCCTAGGTCCATCTAGTTGGCACCCCTGAAGCTGAATGTCGGAAGGTTCAGGACAGAGAAAAGAAAGCACTTCTTCATGTAGTACATAGTTGAACTGTGGAACTCTCTCCCACAGGAAATGGCCACTAGCCAGGGGCGGAGCTACCTGCCCCGACTCCTGGAGTGGGACGGGGCTAGATGACCTGCAGGGGTGGGGCTAGCCACTTGCACGGCGAGGATCCTGCTGCCCATATGGGGAGCGTGGGGGGCACCACTTGCTGCCCATACGGCGAGCTTCCCTAGTCGTCTGCCGCCGAGTGCCAGGGGGCACCGCTAGCCACCAGTGGCAGCATCATCCCTAGCGGCCCACCGCCCATGCAGCGAGCGTCCAGGGGCGTGCAATGTCACCCATCCTCCTGCAGGCCAATCAGGTCACTGGTTCACTTCCACCTGGAGCTGGATTGGGTGGCTCCTGCAGACCAATCAGACTGCTGCATTCTGGATCCTATCGTTCTAGGATTCAGCTCAGTACATAACACCTCTGTAATTTGAGCATGGATTCAAAACTTCAAACAACTGTTTCATCATTTCTCGCTGAAACAAGAGGGATGTCATCCACATGCTAGAAGCTTGGAGTTATCCTTGGCCACGACAGATCATTAATCATGATCCTATTATTCACTGTCAAATGCCAAGCACTACAAAAACAGGGAGGGAGGGCAGTTTGTGTAACCAAACAGTCTACTTACAGCATTATTTACGGTTGCTCAACCATTATCCCTCTGTTTTGCTAATTTGTCAGTTCAGCAGCTCGGGGGTCCCAGGTGCAGCCCTTTCTGCAATTATGGTGACCTTGTTCTGATGTATGCTACAGACAACCTCTTTTCAGAGATCTTTAGATGGGAAAGAAGCCCTTCTGAGCTTCGCTGAAGAAATGGCTGTGACCTCCAGCAGGGTGACCATAGGTTAAATAATGCAGAGCAATCCCAAACTGTGAAAGTAAGTGTGGTCTGGAAGAAAGAGGAAAGTTACTGAGTCAAGAGTTAAGGTCAAATTCACTAAAACCATATAATTTTATTTCCTTCCTGTCTCTGCCTAACCACTTTGATTTCTTTCTGTATTGTTGATTAAGCTGTAATGCCTGTCAGCTTGTTTTAATAACCACCACCCATGGGGAAAATAAAAGGCCTGATCAAATATACTGGACTACCAATTACTTCCTTTTGTGGGCTTCATGCAAAAGATAAACACAGAATTGCTCAGAAAAGAACAAGCATACATGTAAATGCGAACAGGAGCAATGATTATAAACTCTTGTTCCATACCTTCCAACATCTCTCTGATGAAAATAGGGACATCCTATTCCATGGTGATAATTTTTATATTTATATTATACCCCACAAATCTTGCCCCAGTCACTCTGGTCGGCTTCCAACATAATAAAACAAGTAAACATTTTTTTAAAAAAACTTCCCGATACAGTGCTGCCTTCAAATGGCTCGGGGGTCAGATAACCACCCAACATTTCTCTGAGGAAAATACGGCCATCTTGCCATACCCTCCAACATTTCTCTGATAAAAATAGGATGTCATAAGGAAAAGGGGGGACATTCCAGGATCAAATCAGAAACCAGGAAGGCTTCTGTAAATCTGGGATTGTCCCTAGAAAATAGGGACACTTGGAGGGTCTGAGTTTGCTTGGCATAGGCTGCTGTTTTACAGTGGCCAAAGGTTTGTTTTGGGAAGCAGAGAGTCCTAACTAGTTGTGTATTTCTCTTTCTATCACAAAGCTAACCAGACTCGATCACTGCCCTCTTCCTCTTACCTAGTGATGTTGGTGGGCCCGGGAGCTAAATATGGATATCTAGTCTCGCTATCCAACTAACCCTCTAGGCCAGTGTTTCCCAACCTTGGGTCTCCAGCTGTTTTTGGAATACAACTCCCATCATCCCTTGCTAGCAAGACCAATGGTCAGGGATAAAATACAGTATAAAAACATGAATAACAATAAAATGCAAAGTTCAGAAATCAATTCAGAAATCCATCTAATAAGCATTAGATAGTCACCAGGGCTAGCTGGCTGAATTAGTCCTACTTGGGCCAGTGAGGAGGCCAGGGGAGAATTAGCTGTGGGGCCTCAAAGCGGGTAGTCTTCATAAAAGGGGAGGGGGAGGGAAGAGAAGGGAAGGGAAATAAAAGATCAGGCTGAATTCAAATTAAAGGCCGGGTGGAATAGCTCTGTCTTACAGGCCTGATCGAAGGAGGTTAAATCCTGAAGGGCCCTAGTCTCATGGGACAGGGCATTCCACCAGGTCGGAGCAATCACTGAGAAGGCCCTGGCCCTGGTGGAGGATAGTCTGACTTCCTTAGGGCCCGGGACCTGTAAACTATGGTTATTCATGGACCTTAAGGTCCTCTGCAGGGCATACCAGGAGAGGCAGTCCTGTAAATACAAGGGCCCTAAGCCACAAAGGGCTTTAAAGGTCAAAAACAGCCTCTTGTACAAAGAGTCACATCTCTGGTCCTTCCCACTTTTATCTTTGACCCCACTCACTACCATCTAGTAAGTTGTCCACGAGGAAATGTGACTCCAATACCCATCACCCCCAACCAGCCAACCAACCAACAAGCTTAGCCCAATGGTCAAGAATGATGCTGGGGAACTAGAAAACAACATCTGGAAGGCCAAAGGTCTAAAGCTCAAACTGCCTCCCTCATTCCTGATTTCTGTCACTTAATAAGTCCCTCTCCCTATTTTTGCAATTTAAAGGTAAAGGTAACGGTAAAGGTAAAGGTAAAGGGACCCCTGACCATTAGGTCCAGTCGTGGCCGACTCTGGGGTTGTGGCACTCATCTTGCTTTATTGGCCGAGGAAGCCAACGTACAGCTTCCGGGTCATGTGGCCAGCATGACTAAGCCACTTCTGGCAAACCAGAGCAGCGCACGGAAACACCGTTTACCTTCCCACCGGAGCGGTGCCTATTTATCTCCTTGCACTTTGACATGCTTGCGAACTGCTGGTTGGCAGGAGCTGGGACTGAGCAACGGGAGCTCACCCCATCGCGGGGATTTGAACCGCCGACTTTCTGATCGGCAAGTCCTAGGCTCTGTGGTTTAACCCACAGCGCCACCCGCGTCCCTTTTAATTTAAAGGTGCTATTGTGTTTATTTTTCTTCGTGCGGCATGCTAACATTGTCATTCTCCAGGACTGGAGCAGTGGAAACATTCCAGACTATTTTGGGGTCAGAATATGTGGGAATGAACCACAAAGAAGGGAGATTTCGGGAGATTTGTTCCGACTGAGAAGTGGAGATGGAGGTGAGAGAGGAACAGGCGGAAGCCAAGCAGGGGTGGAAAAGGCAGGTGGTTATAGCCATTGCTGACTGGAGTCTTTTGTTCCACGCCCTGCTTGCCTAATCCTACACCCACCAACCAACCATGCAACTGTATTCTAAGCCACCTACCCAGGAACAATGGGGTCAGCTCCTGCCAGTACTGCAACTCCCAGCTGCTCCAGGTTCAGTAAGATCTGGAATAAATATAAACAGGACCACTTACTCTGAAAAGGAGGCACCCATGTTTCAGTCCTGGATTTTTCTCCAAGACAACTAAAAATAGCAAGTGTTTGGCGTTTCTTCTGCCAGTGCTTATTCCAGACAAGTATTTGTCTGTTATTCTTGTCTTTTGCATCCCTAAGACGACCCAGAATTCATTGCACCTGGTTCATTTCCACTCTGCCGGAACGATTTGCTCATCATCTTTACTCAGACTGCGGCACTCGGATGTGTGGAGAAATCATCTTGACGCCCTCCTAGAAAATATCTTTACCCTTCTGAATTCCACTCAGGCTCCTCAAACAGAGAGGCTATTTAAATCATTTTTTGCCAATTCAAGCTGCGTACAATATTGTTCAATCAATTTTGCAACTGAGGTTGGTGCGGGGGGTGGGGGAGATCAAATGTGAGGACACTGGTGAAGCATAAATCCAAAATTCTTCTTCTTGAATATAATATGAAAGAAAAACACAAACTTGGCCTATTGCGATGGGCTGAGTGATTTAGTAATATGAGAAGTGGGGGTGGGGGGGGGGTTGCTTTAGCACGCACACACACACATACTCCAAGTGAAATATATTACCAGTTCATCATTCCAACAAAGAAATCTGATTTTTATAGTGATAATGTAATTCAATCTCATCATGGTTACAAAGGGTGCTGAAATACAATAGTTAACAATTGGTGCTATTGTGAGATGTTTCGAATCAAATTGGACTGTTGCAAACAGAAGAATTTTACAGAGGTTGTCTATGACTAAGTCTTACTCTTTTCCTCTCCTTCCCTTCCCTCTCTTTTGACCAAGAGATTAATGTGCATCACAAAGCAATAATCAATTCTGGCGACGACTGTAGGGCATCTTAGTGTGGCACAAGTTAAATTAACTAATAAAGAATTCATTTAAACAAGATGCAGTCAAGGCATGGAAGGGGGCTTCCTCCCTCCCAGTTTTTTGCAGTAATTTTGTTCTTAAATTAATGGGCCTGATTTATCTATCTAACTTTAAAATCAATGGACAGGCGTTCGCAGATGTTGCTAGCTTCAGATCGGGCCTGAGGTCCAGTTATTAATCTTCGAAACAATGGCTTCATTATACTTATATAATAACCATTAAAAGCAAAACGACTTAGATTACATTTTGTGTCTAATTTTTCTTTACACTGACTGTTACGCAAGTTTGTCATCTGGTTGCTCAAATTGTTTGTGTGGTTCCCCCCCCCCCTCATTAGCAACTTATGAAAAACAATAAAGGGTGGGGGGGGGGAGAGAAGCCTTATTTGTTTCCCCTGCAGTGAGTTTGCCAGCCGATTCCTTCTTTCTAAGCCTTCCAGATGGCTTTGAGCGATTTCCGAAACCAACTGTTTAATTATGAGATGCCCGTTTTGACAATATGAATGGGCTGTGTTTGTCCACCTTGGAAATATGGCTGCCGTGAGGGTTTATAATCAAGGATGTCCATTGTTGTGTTAAAAGCAGCCACAACAAGTAAAAGCTACTGAGCAAAGAAATGTTGTTGTTGTTTAGTTGTTTAGTCGTTTAGTCGTGTCCGACTCTTCGTGACCCCATGGACCAGAGCACACCAGGCACTTCTGTCTTCCACTGCCTCCCGCAGTTTGGTCAAACTCATGTTAGTAGCTTCGAGAACACTGTCCAACCATCTCGTCCTCTGTCGTCCCCTTCGCCTTGTGCCCTCCATCTTTCCCAACATCAGGGTCTTTTCCAGGGAGTCTTCTCTTCTCATGAGGTGGCCAAAGTATTGGAGCCTCAGCTTCAGGATCTGTCCTTCCAGTGAGCACTCAGGGCTGATTTCCTTAAGAATGGATAGGTTTGATCTTCTTGCAGTCCATAGGACTCTCAAGAGTCTCCTCCAGCACCATAATTCAAAAGCATCAATTCTTCGGCGATCAGCCTTCTTTATGGTCCAGCTTTCACTTCCATACATCACTACTAGGAAAACCATAGCTTTTACTATATGGACCTTTGTTGGCAAGGTGATGTCTCTACTTTTTAAGATGCTGTCTAGCTTTGTCATTGCTTTTCTTCCAAGAAGCAGGCGTGGCTGCTGTCACCATCTACAGTAATCAATAGGTTGAATTATTTGTTTAGGGTTTTCCTAAATTTGCTAAACTGAGCATTTGATGGGAATTGTGCCTAAAGAAACATGCATAACACTAAGATGATAGAGCAGGACTTGGGGGTAGCCAACTCCAGATGTTGTGGGTCTACATGCTGGCTGGGGCCGATGGGAGTTTGAATCTAAGAACATCTGTAGGGAACCATGTGGGCTGGCTGTCATAGGAGTGTGCTGGTCAGTAATCACACAGTTCAAAGATAGAGTTAACTCTTTATTGGCAAAACCACAACCTCCACAGAGTTGGTTAAGCGTCAGGCCTAATGAGAAGAACAACTCATTCCTGGTGGTCTTCATGAAAATCAGTTGCCAAGACTTCAATTCCCTGCCTCCTCACAGCTGTCTAAGTCAGGCATAGGCAAACTCGGCCCTCCAGATGTTTTGGGACTACAATTCCCATCATCCCTGACCACTGGTCCTGTTAGCTAGGGATCATGGGAGTTGCAGTCCCCAAACATCTGGAGGGCCGAGTTTGCCTATGCCTGGTCTAGGTCCCTTCATCCCCAAGCAATCAGAGACTGTGACTGCATTCAGCCAACCTCTCCACTGCTCTTTTCATGCCTCTTCTGGTTCTGGGACACAAGCGAGGAGGGGAGCTTGTCACAACAGTAGGGGGAGACACCCATGACTCTTCGCCAGGCTGACCCACCTCTGTCTCCTGGCCCTCCTCATCCCATCCTACTGCTTCAGCTTCAGCTTCTGCCCCTGATTCTGAACTTCTCTCTGCCACAGACTCTCCCAGCTCACTAAACCGTGTTACCTCTTCAGCTTCCAACAACTCCTCTTCCCTGTCTTCTCCCTGTGACCACTCATCATTGTCCCAGCACTCCTTGGGCTCTGAGCCTTCTTCCCTTGGTGCTTCCCCAGCTGGTTCCTTCCATCATTCCTCTGCATCCAACCAGCCCATCATTATTTGTCAGTCCAAAGTTCATTCTGCTGGAACAAATCCCTGTCAAGTCAAAGTTCAAGTCCTCATGAAAGCAAATGCAGCATTCTTCTATTTTCATTCAGCCCTTAAGGAAGCTTGAAGAATGACTCACTCAAGATAAGCCTTCCTCTGCTCCAAATGCAAATTCTACAAGGTGCCTAATCTTGATCTGAAATTCAAAACGTGAGCAACTTTGCATCATCTCAGCATCTGAACTGGGGCCAATTTATTTATTCAGCATAATCAAAGTAATAGAAGAGTTTCCTAGATTGTATCATGTCAGGCATCGTTCTCCACAACGGGCTTGTTTTGTACGTGCTTGAAATTGACTGTATAGGGGAGTATTCAAACCTGGTTAGAAGTATTGCAGTTGAAAAACAGCTTTATCAATTGATTCTGCAGCTTATATTTACTACTCCACAGCTACAGTATGTTTCCCGTGTAAGAATGATGCTTTTCTTCCTCAGAGATGGGATCTCTGCAATCTCAACTATTGTTGACCACTTTCCCTCCTTTACTCTGTTCATTTTGTGTGGAAAAAGAGATTTGCAAAAATGCAATCACTGATCAATAATGATTAAACCAAAGGATTACAGCTATCCTCCCAGCTTGCTTTGAGTTTCTAGGTTTGCAGTTAGAAAATCCCACTATTTACTTGCAAACTGAAATCTTCGATTTTGGAATAATGCCAGTCTTGCAGGGCCTGTTTTGTTTTTTTGCTTTTTGCAGAATGCATCTGTTCATTAAACCAATTTTCTCAAAACAATCGCACACGTTAGAAACTGCGCATAACCTTTGTAGAACAGGCATGTTGTATTTAGCCTTTCTGGTAAGAAAAAATGTACACAAGCACACTGATTGCCAGGGGCAACAGATTGATGACATTACATCCCACGAGGATTATTCAGATGATAAATACCCATTCCACTTTTCTGGAGTGCATATTCCCTTCCAGATTCTGTAAAGCAAACCCTTCTGGAGAAAAAGCCTTCTTAACTTCTGAATATGATGGACCTGCCAATGAATTTAGAATGGAAACATGGTTCTTAAGAAAGTCCTACAAGTGTTTTCATAAAATGCTTGCGAGTGTAGAAAACCACTAGATGAGAACAAAAGATACAGGAAGTAAAATGGCAATCCATCCTTTTTATGGATTTTTGGTTATGGTTTGTCAACTAAGCAGGGACAGAAAAGCAACTATCAGTATCCAACTGATTTCTACTCAGAGTAAACCCACTGAAATTAATGACAGGGTAAACACCAGCACACACAAAAAAAGGTCACATGGAAGTGCCCAAAATGAAGTACTGAACCCTGAACAAATTAATTCAGTGTGCAACATTATGTTGCAGGTAGTGCTTGTGTATTCTAATCTCATCAGGGAAATGCCCAAAGCCACTAAATGACTTGGTTCAGGTGGATTGGCTGGTGGGTGATGCTTACCTCTGATGTTGCCATCCAAAGGGGATTGTCAGCAGAAGCTGAATGCTCTTTCTGGTAGAGAGCATGAAGCAAGTTCCCTGAAGGTGCTTCATTTCTGATTGATGGGTGGCCCAAGCTGGTCTTGCCCTTGCCATGGAGTTCTTCCTGGGGGGAAGGGGGTTCAGCCTCCTAGTGATCCTTGATTGCCTAGTTGTTAGGCAGAGTGTGCTTTGGTTGCCTCGTGGTTGGGGGATGGAGGAGAAATCCATTTCAGTGCGCACTGATTTGTGCTTTCCAGTTTGCGAACAGAACACTACCATCTTTTGAAATTTTCACATTTCTGAATTTTGCACTGCAGCTTTTTAGCCAAGTAATGTGTACAAAATGTGTATATTAGGGCAAACTGTGCATAAAAATGGTGTGTGTCACATGTCTGTTTACATTCCAGCACAGCTTGCTGGGAACTTCTGTTTGTGTATAGCTTTTGCTTTTGCTGTTCCCTCCGAGATGACATGAGAGAAAGAGACGGTGTGTTTCTTTGTTCTGATTTATGTTTAATAAATCTGTAGTAATAGAACATTTGCACAGCCTCACACCTACTTCTGTGTGCGCAGTACACTCTGCTAATTGCATGCCCTGGCTTTTGAAGTTCGGGTCACTGAGTTACGTTGGAGCACAGGCCTATGGAAAGAGACGGCACAGCTGGGGCTTATCAGCTGGCCTCCTGGCCCTCTGCATGTCGACAGTATGGTGAGGATGGCATTGGTGACTGTGTGTAACTCTGACAGCACCAACCCATCCCATGTTGCTATTTGCGGGTTGAGGGTAGGAAGCATCAGTTAAATGTGCAAGACTTCTTCCACATACAGAAAAGCCTGGTAAAGCTTGATCCCTAATAACATGCTTGTGTGGACTGGGAAGAGAGTGAAGCTTGTTAGTTTCCCCTCTCCTTTTGAACAAAATAATAATGAAAATGGAGGTGTTCGATGGGTGGTGCAGAGAGTTGCCTTCTTTTCTTTGCATAGAGGCTAGTTAATGAACCATTGCAAGGCAATTCATTCAATAAAGAGCCCCACCAGACTGGTATTTTTTTCCTTGGGTGTATTGTTCACTAGGGACGTGGGTGGCGCTGTGGGTTAAACCACAGAGCCTAGGACTTGCTGATCAGAAGGTCGGTGGTTTGAATCTCCACGACGGGGTGAGCTCCCGTTGCTCAGTCCCAGCTCCTGCCAACCTAGCAGTTCGCAAGCACGTCAAAGTGCAAGGAGATAAATAGGTACCGCTCTGATGGGAAGGTAAATGGCGTTTCCGTGCACTGCTCTGGTTCGCCAGAAGCGGCTTAGTCATGTTGGCCACATGACCTGGAAGCTGTATGCCGGCTCCCTTGGCCAATAAAGTGAGATGAGCACCGCAACCCCAGAGTCGGTCATGACTGGACCTAATGGTCAGGGGTCCATTTATCTTTACCTTATTGTTTACTAAGATGGAATCATGACATCTTTTTCCAACATTTCTCCAATGAAAATAGGGATGTCCCAAGGAAAAGTGGGAGATTCCCGGATAAAATTAGAAACCGGGACAGTTTCTGTAAATCCAGGAAAATGGGGACACTTGGAGAGTCTGAGAGGAGTACGAACTTTTCCACTACAAAAAAACCATACAGGGCCCTGAGTTTCAGTTTTACAGCAAGCTCCTGTTCTTTGTAGATGTGCTTTTGCTTGTTTGTTTGTATTTTTCTAGAAACATAGCCATGCTTCCCATGCTTGCATATGTCAATGTATTCTGCTCTGTTTTGCCAACAGTGCAATCAAAAGTCTGTTCCGCACTTCTGAGTTTCACAGATGTGCCGTGTCTGACTTGATCTGCGCAGTGTCTCCAGGTTTCGGGAGCCATCTCTGGCATTCTGCGCACACATTCCCATCATCACCTATTGGAAAAAGAAATGTCATGAAAGGAGAAATAACATTTCAGGTGGGGGTGGGGAGGAACGAAAACCACAGCAAGACCAACAGTCGACTCTTCAGTATTAAAAGGTGTGGGGAGGGAAAGGTAAATCAGCATGAATTAAGAGCATTTGAATGTATTCTTTTCGTAAATTGTAAAGGTTACATTTTTGGCCTTTATAGCTCATAATAACCAGAGGTATAATTATCACATGTGATTTGAAAAATGGTGGGAGCTCAATCCCCAACCCGCACCCAAATGCTACCCTTTGGCATATATATTGTATAGGGAGCTTTCAGACCCTCCAAGTCTCTCTATTTTCCAAGGACAGTCCAGGATTTGCAGAAGCCACCCCCAGTTTTTTATTCGATCCCAGAATGTCCAGCTTTTCCTTAGGACATCCCTATTTTCATCAGAGGAATGTTGGAGGGTATGGAATTATGTGACCTCCCGTGCCAAGGAATTAAGTAACTGTACAACCTTTTGAAGACAGCTGAAGGCAGCCCAATACAGTGGTACCTCAGGTTACATACGCTTCAGTTTACATACGCTTCAGGTTACAGACTCTGCTAACCCAGAAATAGTGCCTCAGGTTGAGAACTTTGCTTCAGGATGAGAACAGAAATCGTGCTCCGATGGCGTGGTGGCGGCAGGAGGCCCCATTAGCGAAAGTGGTGCTTCAGGTTAAGAACAGTTTCAGGTGAAGAACAGAGCTCCGGAACGAATTAAGTACTTAACCCAAGGTACCACTGTACAGGGAAGTTTTTTTAATGTGTAAGATGTTTTTATATATGTTGGAAGCTGCCCAGAGTGGCTGGGGCAACCCAGTCAGGTAGGTAGGGTATAAATATTTTATTATTATTATTACTATTATTATTATTATTATTATTATTATTAATTCATAGTAATGTTGAATAGGGTGCCCCTGCTTAATACCACAGGAAGTGGTTGTGTGGTGTTTAAATATGAAGATAATAACAGAAGCACCAAGCACAGCTGAATAGGAAAACCTATTAAAATGAGAAGTGACCGTTGAGTGGGTCTTGCCATTAAGGAAAGGGCAAAAAGGGAAAATCGGAACTATAAGCAGCTGGGGGTTGGGGGGCTAACAGTGGGAAGGCAAAGAGCAAATAATGAGAGCATATGGCCATCATTAGGTTTCTCCACCCCCCACTGGAGCTCATATTTTATTCCTTGTCCTTTGTGAGTTTGGTTCCATGTGTTGAATTGACTCTCATTTAACCACCCAATCCAGGCTGTTTAAGTGTGCATTCTGTTTACAGCAGATAAAGACTGTGAGGTAACTGCAGTGTGCAAAAAAAGGGAATCTATATGATGGTGGCTTAGGCCAGGATCTGTTTGCAAACCGAGAGCAGTATATTTCTATCATTCAAGTGGGAGTTTTAATAGCCACGGTACGCCTTCGTGGAAAAGGAAATTAAAATTATTGACGCTGACAAATCCAGACTAGGCTGAGGAAGATGAAACGCTTGCCACTTAATTAAGTGACTTCCTTTGCTTGTTAGAAAAGCCATCAAGCGGCATACACTATAGTTTGTGACAGTCGTGTGGCTGTGGTTTGTCACAGGGCTGCATGCATACCTGAGATTAGATCCCACTGAACTCAGAAGAGTCACATGCGCTTAAGCAAAGATTGCATATCTCAGTAAAAACAGCTGAATGTTAGCTGGTCACAACTACAGTGCTACCTTCTCTTGTAGATTCTTATTCACCTTCTATACACATCACCGGATTTATGTCAACCCTGCTATACTTTTTAAACTTCTGCAGTTAGTTCTTATATATGCCACAAATTTACCCCACTCTTCTTCAAACTTTGTCCCTTTTTGTTCTCGAATTCTGTAAGTCATTTTAGCTAATTCTGTATACTCAAAAAATTTAGCCTGCCATTCCATTCTCCATTCTGGAGGTCCGTTCTTAACCTGAAACTGTTCTTAACCTGAAGCACCACTTTAGCTAATGGGGCCTCCCACTGCCGCTGTGCCGACGGAGCATGATTTCTGTTCTCATCCAGAAGCAACGTTCTTAACCTGAGGTACTATTTCTGAGTTAGCAGAGTCTGTAACCTGAAGCATATGTAACCCGAGGTACCACTGTAATGTTCTTCCCTTGAAAAGCAGGGAATAAGTAGCACCCGAAATGAAATCATTAGTTTTGGTGGGGTCTTTGTCATAACTCACTTAAGATAGAATCAGCTGTAGCTCACTGGTAGAGGAACTGCTTTGCAAAGGCCCCAGGTGTCTGCAGGTAAGGCTGTTTCTTTCCTTGAAGCCCTGGAGAGTCACTGCTGACAACACTGAACCATCTAGAGGGACTAAGACATTCCTTATGCATTCCTGTGTGTTTGCTTCTGGTTATCTTTCCTTGAAGAAGATAGATCAAGACTGCATTTAAACAGTTGCATATGCTGGCCGAGATGACTGGCAGAATCCGAGACCTGGGAGAAGAGAAGATTGAGGAAGACTGGAAGAAATTTAAGATGTATCTACAAAAACATTGTAATTTGGTTGAATGTTAAGAAGGATGCTAGATTATAAAAAATTGGCCACCACTAAATTAGATTTAAATTTGATGATAAGTGAGACTAAAGAAAATATAAATTTTTTTGGAAGAATTGCTAGATTATATTTGAATGAGTGGACACGAGATTGTAAACAAGTTGATAATTTGTTTGGAAAAATCTTTTAACAATGTAAATGGGAGCGGGAGATGCGAGGGAGTCCAAAGAAGTGATGAAACTATGTTTGTGACAGAGGTAAGATTGTTTATTATTTGTGCATTCATATTCAAAAACTTTAATAAATATTTATAAAAAATAAAATAAACAGTTGCATATGAACTCATAGTGGGGCACAAATCAAATTCAGGAGAACAGCTGGAAATACACATTTGTTTAAGAATATTCGTCCTCTTCTAGAAGCATTCTTCTCTAGTACCACTGTGGAAGCAAAGGCCTTAATGGATTGGAAGACTTTGGAGTCTAATTTTGCAAAATTGACTTCTGCATACCCTCCAAAAGCCCACTGATCAAAATTGGGTCTGACGTTCTGGCATGAGGTAGCTGATTGACACAAGAGCAAAAATCAAGTGTCTTTGGTTTGGCACTCAGATTGAGACAATCCAGGATCCAATCAGAAGCTGAGATGGCTTCTGTTATTCTGGGATGCCACGCTCAGGTTGGACTGGCTGAGGGGTATTCTTCTGTTCTGGAGCCTTCAGACATTTAAAAACAACCCCTAAAACAGCAATTTAACATGAATTTTACTATCTAACGAGACCATTGATCCATAAAATGAAAGCAAGAAACAATGTACTGCAATCAATCAATCAATCAGTAGCTGAACTGGGTTCCACATAGTCACAAAAACAAAACAAAAGGAGCCACAAAAACAAAAACGCAAAATAAATAGCAAAAGCAGACAGACCTCAGCGTAATACTCAAAACAGAAGTGTGGCACTCAAAGTGGAAGCATAACACTCAAAATGGAGCACGTTCGGCTTCTGAAAAAAGTTACACTTACTTCCAGGTTTGCAGTATTTGGGTTCCAAGTTGTTTGAGTACCAAAGCATTTTGAGAACCAAGGTACCACTGTATAGCCTAGATCTTGCGATACTATGTTTCTATGTTGCTAGTGCTCTGTCCATGCTGTTGAGAAGAGTATGGTTGCCACGGGATGCTTCCGTATGGATGGCACAATGCCTGTGTGTGTGTGTGTGTGTGTGTGTGTGTGTGTGTGTGTACTGGGCATTTGCATGCAATGTGAGCCTTGGAACAGCTCAGGGTTGGGAGCGCTCTGATTATTGGAACACTTCTCTTTTAACAACATAGTTAACCAGTAGGCTAATTCCAAGCTGCGGATGAGTGGGTGGAAGAAGTCTTTGGTCTAATACATCTCTCTCAAAATCCACTTTGATCATAAATTAGTTATGAAGATCATCTCTCTTCCAGTAATGCCTTTTAAAGATCCTGTTCTGCTGCAGATATCATCAGTCTCCACGTAGAAAATTACCAGATGCCAGTTGCATCCCAGGCAATCAATGTATAAAGCGCCTCTCTCAGTAAAGCCTGCTGAGAATCAAGTGCATTTATTACACACTGGTGTCATGCCTGATGCAACTGTTTTACCATTTTAATCGGCCAGTGTGTCATTTTACACCGTAGCTATTGATGTGATGATTACCAAATGGGTGCTAGGAAGGCAAAATGAATTGTGTGCCGGTGTAGGCACACACACACACACACACACCCCACAAGCAGAGATGTGATGGCATTCTTGTTTAAGAAGGCTTTCCTTCAGGTGTGACCTCGAGGAGGTGTGGCCCAGTCATTTATGAAATATTACTTGTACATCTATGCATTTTAGAGTACAGTCCTAGCTTGGAAGTCAAACGGAATCCGTTCTGGAAGTCCGTTCGACTTCCAAAATGTTCTGAAACCAAAGCATGGCTTCCGATTGGCTGCAGGAAGCTCCTGCAACCAATCAGAAGCCACAGAAGCCGCGTCGGACGTTCGGCTTCCAAAAATAGTTCGCAAACCGGAACACTCACTTCTGGGTTTGCGGCGTTCGGGAGCCGATTTGTTCGGGAGCCAAGGCGTTTGAGATCCAAGGTACGACTGCATGAAGGAATTGTTGTAATTGTTTTTAAAATGTGTATTTTTTATATTTATGACTGCTCTGATGGCCTCAGGCAGTGAAGTGGTTTATAAACATGTAAATAAATAATAATAATAACAATGTAGGTTTGTCTTTTTTTGTGACAGTCTTGAGATCAGTCTGCATACCTCACACAAATGTCCATTCTCACACAAATGCACACTATTCATTCACACACTGTGCAACTTCTGTACACATCACCACAAGCATTTATTATTTATACCCCACCCATCTTGGCATCTTGGCTGCCACTCTGGGCAGCTCCCAACAGAATATTAAAAACACGATAAAACATCAAATATTTAAAACTTCCCTAAACAAGGCTGCCTCCAGATGTCTTCTAAAAGTCATAGTTGTTTATTTCCTTGACATCTAATGGGAGGGCATTCCACAGGGCAGGCACTACTACCGAGAAGGCCCTCTGCCAGAGGGAACTGCCAGAAGGGAAACATCCATTCACTCACCACAAATATACAGTGGTACCTCGGGTTAAGTACTTAATTGGTTCCGGAGGTCCGTTCATAACCTGAAACTGTTCTTAACCTGAAGCACCACTTTAGCTAATGGTGCCTCCCGCTGCCGCCGTGCCGTCACTGCACGATTTCTGTTCTCATCCTGAAGCAAAGTTCTTAACCCCAGGTACTATTTCTGGGTTAGCGGAGTCTGTAACCTGAAGCGTATGTAACCTGAGGTACCACTGTACTTCCATTCTCACCCACTTGCCCACTTAGGATAATGCTGCTTCCTTCCTTTTCCCCATCAATATTGCGTGGGTCTTCCTGTTCTGTGGTCACATGGGCTGATATTTTGTCATGAACTGGCAGGACAATGGGGAGGAGGAAGAGGACCCCGGCAAGGGGTGCAACTGGGACTGGGACACACTGGGCCAAGCTGGGGATGGGGAAGGAGGGGTTGGTGTAGAAAATACTCATAGGGTGACAGAGGATGATGAGGGAATGGGGGTCACTGCAAAGGAACCAGAGCAGCAAGACCCATCACCAGAGCCAGAGGGGCCCCTGTCTCCATGACCATGGTGGATTCTGAGGAATAGGGAAAAGCTGGCAGGGTGCTCCTGAAGGCAGAGACAGGCAAGGGCCCACAGCCCAGCTCCATAGTTGGCCAGGTGGGGCTCGCTAGCTTTGAGAGAAAGTGTGTGATTCCTCAGCTTGTAGCAGGTGAGTTTCATCTGTGTGATGGCCTGGGATTCAGACTCAGAGGCTGAACCTGAGGAATCTCAGCCTGCACAGGATTCCCCGCCTCCAGAACCAGCTGAGCCGGGGCTGGGGCCTGAGCCTGAAGGGTCCTCATCTGCGTTGGATCCTCGGGTGCAGGCACCAGCTGAGTCTGCTCTGGCTCCTGAGGTGATGGAAGACCCATTGCCTGCACTCTCAGCCCTGTCAGGGGAAGAGGAGGTTGCCCCTGGGTCTGATAACCCTCCAGCCTCTCCTGAGCTGCAGAGGCTCAGGGCAGAGAGGCGGAGGGAACTAAGTTCCCGCAGGAGAAGTGCTTGCCTCCAGGCCAGGAGAGGCGAGTCACCTGTGGATCGGGGCTGCCCTATGCCTCGGGGCAGATAAAAGCCAGTCAGCCCCAGTCCCAGGTTGCGGGAGCAATGTCGTTGCTCACCCGTTCCTGCCTGCACCCTGTCCTGCTCTTCTGCCAGAGGTCCTGACTCCTCCCGACTCCCCGCCTTGGACCCAGCTAAAGCTTTGACAGACAGCCTCCACACTGCACCATTGACCTTGGACTGGACTCGGACCTCGCCTCTCGGTTAGCCCCTGGGATCAGCACAATCTGCCTTGTCAAGCCCAAATGCTGAAATCAGCATGCTAAAGACAAAAGGGAAGCAGAGCTGAGGTGCTGGATCTGCTCAACTGTCCATGCTGTAAGGCCTCCGCTTGGATGCTCCAGAATCTCAATGGGACTGGGCTTTGGGCACATGGACTGACCCTGAACTGGGGACTTGACATACTGACTTGCTGTTAGGTAGGCCAGGTGTTCAGGAGAGATTTTAACTCATTCTCAATCTGCATTCACTGCTTCAGAACTTTTTTAGGGGTGCAAACTGGTGTAACTTGTGGTTTCTGGAAAGTTGTTTTTTATTGCTCTAAGCCAAAGTGCTACCTTCTCCCAAACTTCACCACCCTGTTCATGGGTTTCAAAGTAGGACATAAGGGGGGGGGGATGAATGAATGATTGTTGTTATTATTTAAGAGCCCAAAAATGAGGGCAGGAAGCATTGCCCTTGCTCCAATTTGGCTTTATGATGACATCAAGTGATAGCATCTGAAGCCAAAACAGAATGAGAGCAAAACTTCAAGCCTTTAAACTGTAATACAGTCATACCTTGGAAGTTGAACAGAATCCTTTCCGGAAGTCTGTCTGACTGCCAAAACGTTCAAAAACCAAATCATGGCTTCTGATTGGCTGCAGGAAGCTCCTGCAGCCAATCAGAAGCCACAGGAGCCCCGTCAGACACTTGGGTTCCAAAGAATGTTCGCAAACCGTAAGACTCACTTCCAGGTTTGCGGCATTTGGGAGCCTAAACGTTCGAGAACTAAGCTGTACGAGAACAAAGGTATGACTGTGTTGTGGGTGAAGCACATCACACCCAGTAGCAGCAGGGAGTATGATTGCTACTGCCAACAGGATAACAGAAAGGTAGAATACAAAACTGTGAAAGCTCCAACCCCACAAAGCCTTTCCTTCCAACAACGACCTGGGCTTGGGGTTTATTTTTATACCTTAACCTTGTGATACGTGCTCTCAAAGGCTGGTTTTCTTCCCTAGCAGAGGGTCCACTTCCCTAGCAGAGTGTCTATTTCCCTAGTAGAAACCTGGGGGTGGATGGAGGAGGAAGAATAGAGAGCAGAAGAGGGCCTCCTTCTCTTGTCCTTCTGTTCCCCTTCTGGAGGCATCTGAGTTTGGAAAGACGCAGTGTAAGGTAGTCTCTAAGAGAGTCTGTGTACTGGTCCAGTAAACGCTTCCGCTGCGCAACCAGCAACAGTTCTCTTTGCAGAGCATTAATTAAGTCCAGTGCAGAGATTCTTGTTGCAGTACAAGCTTCAGAGTCTCAGCAGCAAAGAAATAACGACACAGGGAAGCCTGTCTTTCCAAAGACAGGTTTATTGCAGGAAGATAACAAAAACACCTCCGGAGCTTTCAGACATTTTTGCTTCACGCCCCACAGGCAGAGAAAACAAACACTCTTTATATACTGAGCAACTTAACAACTTAACGAGCTTGACTACTTAAAGTCACATGACATTGCTAACTTGCCAGCGTCTTAGGTTTCACACCCTAACAGTCTCTATGTGAGTATATTGTATTCAGTTATTGGGTATCAGAGTTTTTAGGGGCTAACTAGGCTGGGATAGTTGGGATAGCAGGTTTGTTGGTTTTTGAATGTCTGATGCAGATTTTTTCAATTTCGTTGTTCTATATGGGACAATGACAATAAACATTATGGAAGCAACCCAAAGGGGAACCTCGAGATCAGAACCATTTCAGTTTCAAACCTGCTTAGTTTGTGGTTTCCACTAGCTGAGCAGGTTCCTAGCTGATATCAGTAGGCTCACCATAGCTTTCTTCGTGAGAACAAAGAGTTAAAATTCTCACGGAGAGCCTTGAAGTTTCACTGGGCCTGACCTCAGCATATCTTGGCACATAGATTAGCCAGGAGAATAGGAGGAAGTTCCACCCAGCTTTCCTGTTTCCTGGCTTGGTCTGGTGCAGAAGGTGGGGAGTTGGTGTTTGAAAGGAAAGAAGGGAAAGTAAGAGGAACCCATCTAGCACCACACCATTGAGAAAAAAATGCATACTCTGAAGGAAATATCTGGGCATTCAGAAATGTACTTAATGAGGCTTGATGTGCTGCAAATTATGATCTCTTAAACCCAACCAAGCAAAATCTTCCATCGCTAGTAACTGTTGCAGACGACTTCTCCTCTTAAGTTATCCTATGCATCTATTGTAAATTTTATTTTACGTTTTGCATGACAACCCCCACTCATTAACAATTTAGTCATGGGTAGGCAAACTAAGGCCCAGGGGCCAGATCCGGCCCAATCGCCTTCTCAATCCGGCCCGTGGACAGTCCAGGAATCAGTGTGTTTTTACATGTGTAGAATGTGTCCTTTTATTTAAAATGCATCTCTGGGTTATTTGTGAGGCCTGCCTGGTGTTTTCACATGAATAGAATGTGTGCTTTTATTTAAAATGCATCTCTGGGTTATTTGTGGGGCATAGGAATTTGTTCTCCCGCACACAAAAAAATATAGTCCGGCCCCACACAAGGTCTGAGGGACAGTGGACCAGCCCCTGCTGAAATAGTTTGCTGACCCCTGACTTAGGTCTTCACAAGTTGTGGCGGGGAATGCATGTGTTGAAAGGGATGTTCAAATTCATTTGCTTGTAAAGATCTAACCAGCTCTCTTAGCCAGGGGCCTGCATGCGTTCCCGGTGCCCGGGGCAAGGTAAGTGTTGCGCCCCCTGGTGGACTGGGCAGCCATCAGTCCCTTCGCCCACCAGCATCTAACCAAGGGATTCTCTCCTTGCAAACTAGCCCCAACCTGGAAGCTGTCGTGGGATATTTTAGGACCAAATTTCCTCAGTGCCCTTGCTGTGACTTGTGTCTCTGACTTGGAAAAGTGAGTCCTCTTTTCCGAGGGTTAAAAAGCAGGTAGAATAGCAGCTTACTGTTTGCCAAAAAGGAGAAAATTCACAACCAAAGAAAGAGGTAAAAGAGTTAAAGAAAATCTATATATGCTACAGTATGTTTAGCAGCAACTTTTAAAAGTCCTTGGTGATCCATTTTTCTATAGCAAAATTATCTGCAATGGACCTCCAGTCCCAGATTGAACAATTAGTTCTGCCTACAGAAGCCAGTTTCAATAACTTTTTTAAAATAAAAAATAAAAATTCATGGCATGTAGGCTCTCACAACAAATCCCCATTAGCTAAATTCAAAAAGAAACATGAACAGGTTGCTTTTTAAACATTAATTTCAGGCAAATTCACTAAATTTGTAATGACAAATCAGGATGGAGAGGCTGGGACGTGAAAAGTAATGAGACCAAGAACGTGTGGAAGTAGATGGGTTGCCACCTCACAAACATATTTGGATGAAGGATGGTATAGAAATTTAATTATTATTATTATTAATAATAATAATAATATACAAATTTGCATGGAATTTACATGTGCCCATTTGAATCTACAGATGCAAATATAGAAATAATTATTATATGAACCTGGAGAAGGTAATCTGGAGACAGAGACTTAACAAGCCTCGGCAGTAGTAGTAGTAAAGTAAAGGGACCCCTGATCATTAGGTCCAGTAGTGACCGACTCTGGGGTTGTGGTCCTCATCTCACTTTATTGGCCGAGGGAGCTGGTGTACAGCTTCCGAGTCATGTGGCCAGCATGGCTAAGCTGCTTCTGGTGAACCAGAGCAGTCTACTTGCACTTTGACATGCTTTCAAACTGCTAGGTTGGCAGGAGCAGGGACCAAGGAACGGGAGCTCACCCCGTTGTGGGGATTCGAACCGCCGACCTTCTGATCGGCAAGCCTTAAGCTCCGTGGTTTAACCCACAGCACCACCTGTATCCATTAGTAATAGTAGTAATAGTAGTAGTAATTTATTATTTATACCCCACCCATCTGACTGGGTTTCCCCAGCCACACTGGGCAGCTCCCAACAGAATATTAAAAACACAATCAAACATCAAACATTAAAACTTCAGTTTTCTCCCATCTTTTGTCAGAGCAAGAAATTCACTTGGAGATATCTGGACTTGCTTCCTTTTCCATGGGATCTGCCATCAAGTCAAAATATCATAGTTTTATAAAACCTGATGCCCCCTACTTTTGCATAATCAGCTACCTGCATGTTGCATGCACAAACCAACTTGCTCCTCCAACAGTTTAAGAGCTATGGGGTGAGAGAATGAGCTTGGGTGGGTGATCCCACTAGGCAATTATAGGTGCACAGATGCCAACTCTATAGGGCACAATGTTGGGCACAACTCGGCGCCTCGGACTGAGTAAGTTTGGTTAGGCACCAACACCCACAGAAGCCAAATTGGGCAGAGCCAAATGCTTAAATTACACTTCTACTGTGTTATGTTATTTAGGGTACAGGCAGTTTTAATTAATTTCTGCAGCAATTTAATACAAGGAGGCAGTGCAGCCTTCTGATCATGTAATTAATTTTACGTCAAATATGTCATATCATTCCAAATATATCATATAATCAAATTTCCCCAGTCTTGTTCTCTACCAACTTAAAAAGGCCTGTAATCTAATTAAGCCCTACAGTGCTTTCATTAATATATATATTTTTAGGTTCTGGATCCCTGTTACACATTTTAAGGCTTATGAAAACAAAAGGCAGTGTTAACTGCATCCTTAGTTGCATGTTTACATCCAAGTCTAATGTTAGAGGCTGAAAAGACCTCAGATTTTGTAAATGATCTGCATGCTAGGAAGCCGCTAGCCATCCAGAAAATTAGTGACTCCAGACAATTCGTTGTAGGCCTGAAAGATACAAAGAGTCGGCTTTTCTTTGAATAGCAATGGGATCTTTATTATAAAATGCTACTGGCATGACCAAAACACTGCAGAAATACTTAAGATAATAAGCATGGAAAGTTCAAATGCTAAAATGTCAGTGTGACACTAATAAACTCCTGCAAAAGGCCAACGTGACTGAAATTTGAGGAGATGGGAAAGAAAACATTCAGATGTTGATAAAAATTAGACTATGGAGAGCATAGTCCCCCATTTAACAACAACAACAACAACAATATTACAATTTATACTCCATTCATCTGACTGGGTTGCCCCAGCCATTCTGGGCAGCTTCCAACACATACAGAGTTTAAGAAATGCTTTTTATACATGTCTGCCCTGTGATGTTTTAAAATGATATATCTAATATAATTCTAATAACATTAAACAGGTTAGGTCCATTTACTTCAATGGGCCAGATTCGACTAGCCAGGTGTGTTAGGGAAAGCTGCACAAGGGCTCCCACTAGCACAAGGAGGCTTCCTCTTTGTCTCTCCCCCCTCCTCCCAAAAGAGAGAGTCAGTGTAGTAGTTAGCGTCAGACTGGGATCTGGGAGACCAGAGTTCAAATCTCAACCTGGCATGTCGGGGGAGGGAAAGTGGCACCGTTCCATCTGCCAAGCCCAAATCTTTGCACTGATGCAATGACCAGAGGAGCATGGCGATGAATTCCTCCCAGTAGGTCTGCTCTGAGCAATTGTTCCTAGGTCTCCATTGCGCTGAATTAAATTCTCCTTCCCTTCCCACCCCCACCAGGGCCCCAGTTTTGCTCCAGCCTCCCTGCAGATACCACTATGTACACCAGGGGGCGACAAGGTTTACCTCGCCTGGGCCGGTTCACTCCAGCAGAGATCCCTCCATGGGCCAGATCGCGTGTCATCCATGATTTCTGGCATCTGCGCATGCACAGACGTGATTTTCAGCAGCACAGAAGTGAGTCCCTGAGCTGTGCTGCGCCACTTTAGCACAGCGTGCAGGGACTCACCGAGCAAGCAGCTCGGTTCGGGGGCAGGTCGTGGCCGGTTAAACAACCCCCATGGGCTGCTTGTGGCCCATGGGCCTTAGGTTGCCGACCCCTGATGCACACATACATTAATTGCATTCACACATTAATGCCACATCTGGTTTGGCCCGAAGCGGTGTTCCATATATCTGTCATTTCAGCGGAGCTTTCCTGTGGATTGTACTCCGAGGCCTTACATTTCCTCTCCCTGCCTCTCTGTAGCAAGGATCCACATTTAATGCAGCATCAAAGGGACTTTTAAGAAACAAGAACCAACAACGAAATCGGAGAGGCACAAAAGAATGACAGCATAGAGATGCAGTTTTATTCGGCGACTGTCTGTAGCCAGAATGCATCTGTGAGCGCTTTCCCAGAGAACACCAAATTGACAGGGATAAAATAGATCCACATAATGCACTTGCTGAAAGCCCACCTCATAAATATTGGATTCCCCCCCCCCCCCCCGTATCTCTAGCTTTTTAAAATTTCTTTATGCAGTAAAGACAAGTGGGCTATCTGTACTGTATCCCGCCTTCGAGAAATAGATTGAATCAAATTCCCTTCAAATGCCTGCATATTATATTCAAACAGGATTGTTCAGGGGTGAGGCAGGACTTGGGATGACTGGACCAATTACTTGAAATGCAGATTTCAAAGATGGGCTCAGAGATTCCATTTGCTTTGATCCTACATTGCGGGCACCAGTGGCTTTGCAAAGCAAAGCCTCTCTTCTCCTGAGCAGTCGCAAATAAGCCGTCGACGTGGTACAGAATGAAAAGATCCAATCATAGCAACTGTATTTCTTCCTGTTACCAGTTCTGATTGTCGTGTGTACTTGTGGGGTCTCCCTCCTATTATTGCAAATAGCTCATTTATATTGCTCTATTTGGGGAAATGCTGCCATTTGATTTGTTTTTTTTTCCAGTGATGCTGCCTTAGCCTGGACATAAATGTTAACAGGGACAGTTTAGAAAGAAGTCATATTTAGAGACTCGGCCACCCAGTTACTTAAAGAGTTGAAGACTGTGAGTATCCCTAGTTTCGAGTAAACATGCTTGGTTTTTGAATGATAGGGATTTTGTCAAGTAAAGTGGTACCTCGGGTTAAGAACTTACCGGTAATTCGTTCTGGAGGTCCGTTCTTAACCTGAAACTGTTCTTAACCTGAGGTACCACGTTAGCTAATGGAGCCTACACTGCTGCCGCACCGCCACCGCATGATTTCTGTTCTCATCCTGAAGCAGTTCTTAACCCGAAATACTATTTCTGGGTTAGCGGAGTCTGTAACCTGAAGCGTCTGTAACCCGAGGTACCACTGTAATATCAATGAAGAGGGAGGAGGGGAAAAACACTGAGGGAATATGCAGCTGTCCCATACAGGGATCAAACCTACAGCCTTGCCTTATCAGCACCACGCTCTAGCCTACTGAGCTATCCAAGAGAACTTGCATGGGCCCAGGGGCATAGGTAGTTGCTCCAGCACCTGGAGAGGCGGTGGCGGGGTGATCTGGGGGCACCGCGCATGGGGGCACCGCGGCAAGCTGCCCACGGAGTCCGCCTGGCAGACACAAGCCCCACGCTGCTGTTTCCGGCAGCACGGGGCCCAACCCAACACGTCACTCCCAGGAGAGACGCATGGCTCAGGCATGCTGTAGGCCAGCCCGCGCGGTAAGTGCGACCCCCTCACAGTGTGCCATTTTGTCATCTCCTCAGGAATGACACCCAGAGAGGATCACACACACCCTTCCTCCTTCCCTGCATGGGCCTAAAAGAATTGCTCCATTCAAGGGGCTGACTTGATCCATGCAGTGAAATTATAGGCAATCATGGGAAATCCTGAGAAGGGAAGTTTGTTGAAGGGTACTGGGAACTGTAGTTCTGTGAGGTCAGCACCCTTAATAGCACCTTTGTGATCTCTTTCAGCTTCTGCCTTCTGGAAGAAGGTACAGGGTTATAAAGAATAGGACTAGCTGCCCGAGAAACAGTTTCTATCCAAATGTGATTTTGGTTTTAAATGCAGTGTAAGGAGTCTCTGTGGGAGTATATTGTATTTAAAAATGGGGTATCAGAGTTTTTAGGAGGCTAACCAGGTTGGGATAGCTGGGATAGAAGGCTTGTTGGTTTTTGGATGTCTTATTTTTTTCAATTTCGTTGTTCTGCATGGGACAATAACAATAAAGAGTATCGTATCGTATCATATCGTAACAAGCTATAGTTCCCAGGATCCTCCATGACTGTTAAAGTGGTATGATGCTTTAAATGTATGGTATGGGTGTCACCTGTGGCTTCTCAGGAACATAGTCCTAGTTACAACTATATGGTGGTATAGTACCCAGGAAACAACTGAGGCCAACTCTAGGGACCTTCCCAGTCATTAAACAATGACAACAGCTTCTGGGAGAGCTGTGTGTAAATGGCCCCTTGATACTGTCCACCCCATTTGTTCACTGAATTTCATTCTTCAGGTTTCTAGGGCTCAATCATAAGCACACTTGGGATACAAGCCCTGTTGAATTCAGTGAGATTTAGTTCCGCATAAGCTTGTTCAAGACTGAGAAGCAAATGATTTCGGTGACCCAGGAGGACGCGACTTTTGCCAGTAAACTTGATGGCACAAACTCGGGTCATTTTTGATCAGCTTATAAAGAGGACCATGGTGACAGCAATCATCTCTTTCCTTTGTGATTTCTAATGGTTAATACCCAAAGGCAGGAGTGCTGATCCAGCAGGATTCAATCAGTTTTTATGGTGTTTTTTGTGATTTTACAGTTGCTTTGGAGCCATTAGCTGCCTCGAGTTTCCACTGGGAAAGAAAGGCTAGCTATAAATGGGATGAAATAATTAAATGAACTAGCCGTTTTTGCCAGTCTCTATACCTCGGTCGGTTGGATTCCATTGCCATGGAAGAACTGGTAGAAATACCTTTGATGATGTTCTCAGTATGCACCTCTTGTATACATTCAGTCTTTGTGTAGAAACATTAGGCTGTATTTCTTGCATTTTGCAGACTTTTTGCCCCCCTTTTGATATAATCTTTCCTCTATTCCCATTTGTGGGTGTGCAATAATGCTTCATGTATCTGATGAAGTGAGTTCTAGTTTAGTAAGGCATTTGCTTCAATAAAAGGCCACCCTGAACTCAAGATACTAAGAAGTAAGTCTCACTGACCACAGTATGATTTACTTCTGCAAACATCTGCCTTGCTAGCCCTGTTGGTAGAGCATGAGACTCTTAATCTTAGGGTTGTGGGTTCTAGCCCCATATTAGGCAAAAGATTCCTACGTTTCAGGGGGTTGGACTAGAATCAGCCTTTCTCAACCTGTGGGTCCCCAGATGTTGTTGAACTAAAACTCCCATCACCCCTAGCTAGCAAGGCCAGAGCTCAGGGATGATGGGAGTTGTAGTCCAACAACATCTGGGGACCCACAGGTTGAGAACCGCTGGACTAGATTATCCTTGTGGTCCCTTCCAACTCTACAGTTCTATGATTCTATATGAATGGAATTGGTGTATATATGTGAAACCTGAGAAGGAACCCTGGAAAAACCCCAACATTGGCAGGAGGAGAGGGGGCCAAGGCCCTCCAAGCAGGCCCAGCTTGCCCATGAGGTGGAGGGAGGCAGCCACCTTGGACATCAGAATGTCAAGAGATGGCCAACCTCCTTCCTTGGAGGTTTTTAAGCAGAGGTTGGGTGGCCATCTGCCATGGATACCTTAGCTGAGATTCGTGGATTGCAGAGGGTAGGAGAAGACCCGCGAAGTCCCTTCCAATTCTCTGATTCTCTAATGGTAGGGAGCACAGCACCGGAGAAGTGGCTGCAGTTTCTGGGCTTTGGTGAGATCTTCTAGGCATCTCATGAGATCTTGCCAGAACCCAGAAGCTGCAGCTGCCAGGACCCTGGTAAGTTCAGTGGTGTTTTGCCTCAAGTGGTGAAATGGGGCAGGCCAGATCAAACAAAAAAGCAAGAAAGACGAATGTTGCAGTCAAAGCTAATTGATCAAGAAGAGCTACAGAAATGATACCACCACCTTCCTCGCTGTGCCTGGGGAAGCAAACTTTTGCGGGGGGGGGGGGGAGGAGCTGAGCCCAGAGCTAACCTGTTGAGCGAGTGGGAGGCAGAATTGACATTGAGTGGGAAGAGGCCAAACCCCGAACAATGAACTTTTAGAGCCCTGTATGCCACTCCCCCTTATTTGACTATAATTGCATGAGCCTTTAAAGGTGGTAAAGGGACCCCTGACCATTAAGTCCAGTCGTGGACTCACTTTACTGGCCGAGGGAGCCAGCGTACAGCTTCTGGGTCATGTGGCCAGCATGACTAAGCCGCTTCTGGCGAACCAGAGCAGCGCAGGGAAACGCCATTTACCTTCCCGCTGGAGCAGTACCTATTTGTCTACTTGCACTTCGTGCTTTTGAACTGCTAGGTTGGCAGGAGCAGGGACTGAGCAATGGGAACTCACCCTGTTGCAGGGATTCGAACCGCCGACCTTCTGATCTGCAAGCCCTAGGCTCTGTGGTTTAACCCACAGCACCTTTTAGTGCCCCTCAACAAGATGATGCCCAGGGCATGGGCGTAGCCAGGATTTTTGTTGGGGGGGGAGAACCTCAGATTGCTCCCCCAGTTGCCCCCCCAGCTACCCCCATGGCCCAGGGGCAAAGTCCAGCATGGGCTCCCACATAGTACTTGGGTTGTCAGAGCTGCCTCCACTATTCTCCTCACCTCTGTTTATTATGCTACCTATAGGCATGGGTCTAGCCAGGATTTATGTTGGAGGGGGGGAGGACACCCACTTGTTATCATCCTCTAGCTTTGTCTAGCAGATTCAGAATGAAATATCTCAACAGGAGTTGTTCTAAATGACTTTCTTTTGACCCCAAGTGCTCAGAAAAATCTGTCAGAATCCTTCTACTTTTACTTAAGTATCTTTATTTATTTACTTGATTCAGGGGGGCAGTTGCCCCCCTGGCTACATCCATGCCTGGATCTGGTAGCATTTATTAGGGGAGCAGAGCACTGCCATCGCTGAAGACAGGCACTGAATCTTGGGAAATCTAACATGGTGACCGCTTGCTGTGGAAGTGGATTGGATCTCATAATAAATACCACCGGCCTAGAGCCCTTTGCGCCCCCCCCCCCATTTGCTGGGCATTGCCATTCAAATAGTGTTCTTGCACTGCATCATAATGTGGGGGCAGAGCTTGGTCCCCCACAATATTTTATTCAAGTTGGCACCCTTGCATAGGCATAGCCAGGATTTTTTGGGGGGGGGGGCGGGGGCAGGCTTTTTATTACGGGGTGGCAGAGCAGAGTTTCCTGCGATGCAATTGGTCCGTTAGTTAAGTATGTTTATTTATTTATTTATTTATTTATTTATTTGATTTAGGGGGGTAGCTACCCCCTGGCTATGCCCCTGCACCCTTGCCTACCAGAACCCCTAGACTCCCCCCACCCCCCAAAAAACCCCCAATTTCCCCGAGGAAGGAGAGAGCATCCTGTGGCTTATGGTTCTCAAGTTGTTTTGCAGTGAGAAAAGTTGACGGAGCCCTGCAGGTGTATTTAAGGTGGGGGGGGGGGAGGATATCTCTATCATGTCATGCAGGCGCAGACTCCCCCCCCCCCGTGTAAACATGGGCGTTACCAGGATTTATGTTCCGTGCGCGGGGGGGGGGGCAGGCAAACCTCAGTTAAGTCTTTTTATTGATTTACTCGCTGGGGAGGCGAACGGGATGCAGCTGCAGTACAGTACAGTGCAGTGGTACCTCGAGTTACAAACGCTTCAGGTTACATACGCTTCAGGTTACAGACTCCGCTAAGCCTGAAATAGTGCTTCAGGTTAAGAACTTTGCTTCAGGATGAGAACAGAAATCGTGCTCCGGTGGCGCGGCGGCAGCAGGAGGCCCCATTAGCTAAAGTGGTGCTTCAGGTTAAGAACAGTTTCAGGTTAAGAACGGACCTCCGGAACGAATTAAGTACTTAACCCGAGGTACCACTGTATAAAGCTGCTGGGTTATAAAGGCAGCAAGGTTGGGCAACTGCAGGGCCCGGGAGCACCGAAAGCTAATGGCTGATCCTGCTCAATGATCAGTGTGTATCTGAAGAAGTGTGCATGCACACGAAAGCTCATACCTAGAACTAACTCAGTTGGTCTTTAAGGTGCTACTGGAAGGAATTTTTTTATTTTGTTTTGACCATGGCAGACCAACACGGCTACCTATCTGTAACCTGCTCAATGAGAAAGAGAAAGGGTCTTTGGCGCGGCTCGCTCGTCTGGCCTGGCGCGGCGCGCCTTTCGCCTTCTGTTCCACGTGTTGCTTGTTGTGGGCGCTACAGGTTTCCCACCTGTGCGTCTCGGCGCCGCTGCTGTCGGCGAGGCGGAGCCGCTGTCGGAGAAGTGACAGGCGAGCGCGGGCTCTGATAGGATCCCCGGTGGAAAACAGCGCCCAAGCTCGACCCCTTTCCCCCCAAACTCCGCCTCTCCTCCTCCTCTCTCTCTCTCTCTTTCTCTTTCTCACGGCTGCCGCCGGCGGCTCGCTGGTAGGAAATAGTCGGGCGTGGAAGCTCGACGTGTCCGGAAAGGTGCGCGCTGGTCGGGCAGCTGCAGGCGCCTTTGCGCGCGGCGCTCTTTCTCGCCTCCAAACGGCCGCGGGGAGCGAGAGGACACCATTATGCTGGACCCGTCGTCTAGCGAAGAGGAGTCGGACGAGGTGCTGGACGAAGACCGGCGGGAGGTGCTGGTGGTGGCGGCGGCGGCCAGCTCACCGCGCACCCTCCCTGCGGCGCACCGAGAGCCCGGGCGCCCGGGGAACCGCGGCGTTGGAGACGGCGGCAGTGGTGGCGCGTCTGGGCGCCCGGCGAGCCCCAGTCCTTCGGTGCGCAGCGAAGGCAGGGAAGAGCAAGAGCGGCTACAGAAGGAGGAGAGCGAGAAGCGGCTCCGGCTGCAGCTGTACGCCTTCATCGTGCGCTGCATCGCGTACCCGTTCAACGCCAAGCAGCCCACCGACATGGCCCGGCGGCAGCAGAAGGTGAGGCGCGCCCCGGAGCGCAGCGCAGCGCCAGCCGGACTCGGCCGCAGGACGCGCCGATGCTTCCCATTCCGCCCCTTCTGAGCGGCGGATGGTTTGGCTGGGGTGGGGGGGAGGTCCGGCGGGCGGGAGGACTTTCCCTTTCCAGCCACTTTCCCCTCCCACTTTCAGCCTCCCGAGCAGGAAACTGCAGGCGTCGCATGCAACTGGTAGCGCGAGCCTCTGCTTGCAAATCGCCTCCATTGCAATGCGTGCCCGGAAGATCTCCGCGCACCGAAGCGGTTTCCAATAACTTGTGGGTTCTGGGAGCCAGGATTTCTGTCGCGGGGGACAATTAGTCAGGCTTTATGTGTGTGGGGGGGGGGGAGGGCAGGACTGCCACCTGTCACCATCCTCTGTCTAGCAGACTCCCAATGCAACGTCTCACCAACAGTTGTTTTAAATTACTTTCTTTTGACCTCAAGTGCTCAGAAAAATCTGTCAAAAATTGCCTGCAATTTCTAATTTTAGTTATTTTTATTTATTTATTTACTTGATTAGAGGGGCAGCTGCCCCCTCTCCCCCTGCCCACGTCCGTGTCTGGGGGTCGTTGAGGGGGAGAAGAGATTCACAGTGGGTCGCAGGATCTTCTCGGTTCTTCCACCTGGTCTTTCAGTAGATCGAGCTCCCCCCTCCTTTTCTTTCTGGCTGCAGTATGTTTTGTGTCAGTGGGTCACACGGCGCAGAGGCCGGGAAGTAAACTCTTCCCCTGTGTGCTGAGAAATGCCTGTGCGCTCAACTGCTGCCAGTTGGATGGCGTTGCCGCTCTTCCTTTGCTGCAACAGGTTGAGCCGCTCTTTCCTAGTTAGCGGGAGCCGGGAAGGGGGGTTGGGAAGCAGCTCTCCGAGCGCACGCAGCTCCCGGGCAGGCGCGCAGACGGCTGGGTTGCTGGGGTGAAGTCTCGGCGGTCGTGTAGCGCAGATTCCTCGAGAAACGTCAACTCTGCTGCTCGCTGTGGAGCCGGAAAGCCGGAAGGAAACGCTCCCTGCAGCGTAATCCCCGTGCAATTAAATGCGGGATATAGAAACATAGGAATCTGCTTTATAGCTAGACGCATACCGTTGGTATTGTTGACACAGGCAGTCAGCGGCTCTCAAGCCTTTCCTGGTTACGCCGTGCCAGGGAAGGAAGCGAGGACCTTCTGTTCTGCCTGCAAAGCGTGTGCTTTGAGCTATTGTCCCCCATCCTGCTGTGTTTAGTGGGGCACAGTTCCTAATAAGTATTTTTTGGACTGCAGTCTTTACATTTGCAGTCCTGTACCCACTTACCTGGAAGGAAGTCCCAGAGCACTGAATGGGGCTGACATCCTAAGACGTGTATAGGATTGCAGTTAGAGGTTAGGCTAGCACAGAACAAAATTTGGAGATATTACACTGGAAGGGCTGACCATTGGGGGACCGGGTGGATTGGTGCTGCTTGAATTCAGTAGGGCTTACTCTTGAGCAAGTTATTTATTCAGTGGCAGCCTAAGGGATTTATGTGCCTTTATTATAACAGCTTCACCAACTTGCAACAAGTCCAGTCAGCTGATACTTTGTTATAATATGGGCACAGCATTATCTCCAGCTGCTGAGACCGGCATTGTTTTCCTTCTACTTAAGCATCTCTCTCTGTGCCTCTTGAAGGTGATACATGGTTTCCTTTGGAAAGCAGGTGATTGAAAGCGAGATGCTTAGGGGAAATAATAGAGTAGAAATTGCTTCAGGCAACAAGACATCCATTTTGTTTGGGTCCCCTGTGCAACTGTGTGTTAAGAGACCGTCACCCAATGAAATGAAGCTATTGACACTCCAATAAAGCGGAACAGAATTGTATCTGACTAGCCAAGCATTATTTAGGCATGAGCTTCTTCAAATGTAGCATCCTTTAGTTGCAAAAGGGAGTGGGGCTGACTTCCTTGAAAGGTCTTTTATTTTATGGTGTCCCTGAACATAAACAACAACTTTTGAATGGTGTGTTGCATGAGTACAGGGCTTCCTATCCCTAACATAGGTTCATCTTTCTCCTCATCCTCCTCTTCAGCTCCATTTCCTTGAGTTAAATTGGACCCCAGTTCTTTTTTAGGGCCAGATTTCTGTGTGGGATTAGCCTTCAGGTGAATGCTTTTAGACCACAGATTTGATGAGTTGAGGAAAATTTCATGTCCAATCTGAACACCTGGAAAGATCTGTGAGCAGGCTGTTAGGGGAACTGCTGTGTGTTAACGAGAGACCACATATTTTGCATACAGAATGAGTTCTCGGGTTCAAACCTTGGCCTCTCCGGATAAGGCTGCAAAAGACTCTTATTTGCATCTTCAGAGAGCTGCTTCCAGTTAGTGTAATCAGCATAGAGTGAGGTGTGTGTTTGTTGAGTGGGCAAAATGCTGTGCTGGATGGACCAATAGTCTTTCTCGGTCGAAGGCAACTAGATTCTTGCCAGCTCCTGGAGGTATCGGGAGAAGTTCAGAAGTATTTTCAGTCCTGGCATAGCATTTTCCACATTAATTCCTCCATCATAGTCTAAAATGGTGCCCATGAAGAGAAAACCTTGGTTTGGAGGGAGCCACTTAATGGTATTTTTCTCCATAACACCTACTAAATTGTCATTCGAGGCTTTATTACTTGGGGCAATGTGGTGTTATTCTCTTGAAAGTCTGGCGTGCTGCTACCAAGAGTTATGAAAGTACCTTATTGTGACTCTTGTGATTACTGTACCAACTTATTGAAGGTTATTCACCAAAGCCAGACTAAACGTCTTTCCTTCTGCAGTGTTGGATGGCAGGTTGAGAGTAGTTCCCTACCAGGACAGACTTTGCTCGTGTGCTCAAGACATCAATTCCATAAAACATATTTTGTTGCACTGTGCAAAGTATGAGCAAGCCAGGGCTGAACTGATACTACCCTTGCTGGTACCTTTCCTGGGAAAATCAGAGGCTCACTATGTCAGGTTCCTATTGGAAGACCGGACAAATGCTAGAACATTAGCAGTGGCCAAGTTTTTATTGGTGGTTGCAAGAACCAATGATCCCTATATTCTGAACAAAATGCTTGTTTAACCTGGAGGTAGGCTGTCTGAATTGTGTATTGCTTTGTAACGATTTTTTGGGTCTCTGGACCGTAATAAAGGTTGTTGTTGTTGTTGTTGTTGTTGATTACTGTATGTCAGTGGCGTAATGGGGGACTCTTTTCTGCTTTGATTGGGGTTTCCCAAATTATACCTCAAAGTGACTACCTTGATAAGTAGTCATTATTTTCTGCCCCACCAATACACTCCTCTTGATTTTGTGACAATTAATGTGCTTACTGAGGGTGGGAGAACAATGTGGAAAAACTGTAAGGTCAGTGGACAACATAGCTTGATGAAGACAACCCAGCCAGATGGGTGGGGTATAAATAATAAAACAATAATAATAATTGTGGTAGAATTGGCCTCTGAAGAGCAGACTAAAGGAAGGGTATTGGGTGAAAAACATTTGACATCTTATCCTGAATTAAATGCTACCTGTAATCGTTGCTCATAAGTGATGGCTCCTGTATACTGTAATTAATGGACCTGAGTTTCATTTGCTTTGGGCATTTGTGTACATTTGGCAGGGGGACATTAATTTCTATATTGCAGTGGAATTGTGTCTGCAACAGAAGCCCGTAGATGTGATCATCAATCTTGCTTAAATGCTAGTACTGAGAGATGTTGATTTTGAGAAATTCTTTGAAACCTTCCCTGTTTCTTTGGTAGCAGTTGGAATGTTTTACTTGTTCCAATTACAGCTTCATTTAAGTGTCCTTAAAAAATAATAATTCTGTAGGTCTACTGGAATCCAACTGTTTGAGAATGACTAAAGCACATGGCTTTATTTAGGCAAACAATGCTAAATGGACCCAACAATGAATGGTACTGTACTGTAGCACAGAGAAACTGAAGACTTGGTATTGATTTTCTGTGTTCTAGATTAGTAAATAATTGCTGTTCTCTTTTTGTACCCCCGAGTATAAATTGCAGGGGCTACTGAAGTTTTCTTTTCTTTTCTGAATTTCATTGAATTCTCTGGCATTCCTCAAACTGCTTAATTATTGAGTCCTGCATTAGTGGGGGGGTTTTGTCTGCAAAAATATTCCTGCATGTGTTTGTGCAGCTAGAAACCAGCAGATCTAGGAGTTCGTTAATAAAAATGAGATCTTCAGACCTCCAGATCCTAAAGGATGTTAAGCTTTTAAAAGAAATATGTAGAAGAGTGCTGGAAGACTGGTGCCTGTCTTGGAATGAAACGAGGCACACTGAGTTCTTTTGCAAGGTATCTTCCCAATACCTTCTCACAGCAGATGATTTGTTGTCTTTGTTCTTGATGCACAGCAACCCCATCTGTCATATTTTTCTTGCTCTTCATTTGTCACTACTTTGAGCTTGTCCATTTGTGTCGTCTCCATCATTTCTTCATGTGCCTCCCTTTCATTCCTCATAATAATAATAATAATAATAATAATAATAATAATAATAATAAATTTTATTTATACCCTGCCCTCCCCAGCCAAGACTGGGCTCAGGGCAGCTAACACCCGGTATAAAAACAATTGATTGAAATACAACTTAAAAACAAGATTAAAATACGACATTAAAACACTAAAATGCAGCCTCATGTCAGTAGGAACTCAAATCAAAAACTTTTTTGGGGATGAAAACATCAAGTCTTCAAGGCCAGCTATCCAGACTGGTGCTGCGTGGCCCAGAAAAAAGCCAGGGAAGTCCCCAAATAGGAGTTCCATCACAGAAAGAGAAAAAAGGAAAGAGGGGGAGGGGATCAAGTTGATTCCAAGCCAAAGGCCAGGCGGAACAACTGTCTTACAGGTCCTGCGGAAAGAAATCAGATCCTGCAGGGCCCTGGTCTCATGAGGCAGAGCGTTCCACCAGGCCGGAGCCAGTGTTGAAAAGGCCCTGGCCCTAGTTGAGGCTAATCTGACTTCCTTAGACGTCTGTGTCCCAGAAGTGGGAGATAACTGGAGGGGACCAGTCAGCTCAGATGTGGTGGGCTCTTTTGGATTCTGCACCACAAATCACAAGTCATTTGGATCAGCATGGCTCCCATGCAGAGATCCGCTTGCCCTGTTCTGTTTCCTCCAACCCCCAGGGAATGGCGTGGCAGGGCTAATGGAGCATTCCCTATACTGGTGTGTGTAACAGTTATTACTAAGCAACTCTGGCAGTCTTATTTTCCTTACTGTTTAAGGGTAAAAGCTACCCACTATTCAGATTTCAGCCTTGGGGAATTTTAAAGCTGCAAAACTGAACATAAATGGTTTAAAGCATATTCAGATCCGGAACAAAATAGATTGCAAATGCAATTACAAACATAGATGGACTATGATTAAAATTAGGCACAGGGCCTTGGCACATCTCTTTGTATTAATACAGTGACCTCAGATAAAGTTTTCCATTCCTGCTGTGCACTAGACTATGTGCAGGTTTTGCTAATTGATTTCTCCATGCGTTGTGTCGGTGATTTACCATAATGTGAGTTATGTCCTACAAGCAATAGGAAACTCACCTCAGACTTCTAAAAACAAGTGCTATGTCTGTGGAGGTTCCTGTAATATATATATATAGTTTGGTCAAAACATGGCATTCCATCAGAATATCTACACTGTAGGAAACTTCCTACAGTTGTACTTCAATGTTTAGTGGTGGAAGTGAGATGTGACTGAGACAAATAACTCCTTGGATGGTAAAATAGATAACTCATCCTATGATAAGTCTCTCCCTGTGTCCTGGCCCTTTCTCTACAGCAATCTGTCTTTTCTCTTTCCCCTCCCCACATGCCTAATATGTACCTCAAAGTCAGAGTCGTACAGTTTTCCATGTGGAGAGTTTAGGCCTGAGCTTGTGGCAATTTCTGTAAGTCGAAACTATGTTAGAAACTCTGATATACAGGGGGTTCAAAAAGTAACTATACACCTATGGAGAGTGCATTTATAGTAGGTGTACAGTTACTTTTCAAACACCCTGTATAAGCTAGTGCCAAATAGCTCCATAAACCAAGTTTGCAATCACCAAAATGGAATGTCTAGTTTCCATTTTGGGGCAAGACGGCTCTAAAGTCTTATTTTTCAAATGATGGACTGATTGTGATTGATTCTCAGTTAAACATCTGGCTAGTTCAGATGACAACCTTGACCTAGCTTAAGAGCTTTGAGAACTTAAAGAAGAAAAGTCACTTGATCCAGGGACTATTCCAACCTCTTTTTCCTAATGGCGGCTGCTCCTGTTCAGGCAGCACAGAAAAAGCTTTTTGCTTCTTAAAATTCATTCCGATTGTGCAGATAAAATATAACTAATATAAGAAATAGAATTCTACAGGATGTGGTATGAGTATGTGAAAACAGTCAGGATCCATGAAGAAGAGTTTGGATTTGATATCCCGCTTTATCACTACCCGAAGGAGTCTCAAAGCAGCTAACATTCTCCTTTCCCTTCCTCCCCCACAACAAACACTCTGTGAGGTGAGTGGGGCTGAGAGACTTCAAGAAGTGTGACTAGCCCAAGGTCACCCAGCAGCTGCATGGGGAGGAGCGGAGACGCGAACCCGGTTCCCCAGATTACGAGTCTACCACTCTTAACCACTACACCACACTGGCTCTCTCACACAAGGATCCTCAGGCATTCACCTCCAGATAGTGGAGATCTCAAGCACCATCCTAGTGCCCAGGCATCTTCATTTGGTTGCGAGTGGCCGATAGCCACTCGGCCACGATAGCCACTGTGCCTGGCACCAGGCTAATTTTGAACACTAAAATAATGGTGCATTTGAAAATTCTGCATTGGCATGGCTGTTGATTGACTGTTGAGTGAAGGCCATCTGGCATGCCTGCCCATTTTCTCCACCAGTTCCCTCTTCAGGACAAATGAGTAGCTAACCTTCACAGGCTGATACCAGTGCAGACGTTGTGTGGATTTCACATGCACTTGGTCCCTCAAATGATAGCACATCTTCTGTACTTAGTTCCTGTGTATTCTGTTCAATAGATTACTGTCATGTTCAAACAAGTTATTAAGGTCGCCCTTTGAAAAACAAGAGTGATTGGAGTCGCAGGCCTATGCAATAAATTTTCAGAGTTCAACCCTCTGACAATTGTGCTTCTTCTTTTTTTTAAAGGACCTAACTTTCCAAGGGGTGATTTGCCGCTCCCCAGTGTTTTTTCCGTTTTATGTTGCTGCTAACGATTAATAACTGCCTACTTCTGTCTGCTCATTCACACTTGCTCAACATGTAGCATTTGCAGCCTCCAGTATCTTGCGAGGTGTGCTGCTATTTTTATGCTACTGAAAATGACTTTCCCCAGGGAATTCTCCCGGGGATTGTCTCCCGTTGCTTGACACAGGCTGTTAACGGATGCGGTGATAGCCTTTTCATGCTTGATGGGATCATTGTTGGCCGTGTTAGAAACTCAGATATATAATAATCCAGGCACCAAGTGGCTCCTTGAACCAAGGCTACAGTCACCAAAACAGAATGTCTGGTTGCCATTTTGGGGCCAGACGGCTCAAAAGTCGTGTTTTCCAACATGGCTTTTTGGTTCCTGAAATTAGTTCCGATTGTGCAGATAAAATATCACAGGTAGAATTCTACAGGATGTGTTGCTAGTTTGTGAAAACAAGTAAGACCCAAGGATTCCCCAGGCATGCACCTCCATATGGTAGAGACGTCAGGCACCATCCTGGCACCTGGGCATCTTTATTGGTCACAAGTGGCTGATAAAGGTAAAGGTAAAGGAACCCCTGACTGTTAGGTCCAGTCGTGGCCAACTCTGGGGTTGCGGCGCTCATCTTGCTTTATTAGCCGAGGGAGCCGGCATACAGCTTCCGGGTCATGTGGCCGGCATGACTAAGCCGCTTCTGACGAACCAGAGCAGCACACAGAAACGCCGTTTACCTTCCCGCCAGAGCGGTACCTATTTATCTACTTGCACTTTGACGTGCTTTTGAACTGCTAGGTTGGCAGGAGCAGGGACCGAGCAATGGGAGCTCACCCCGTCGCGGGGATTCGAACTGCTGACCTTCTGATCGGCAAGTCCTAGGCTCTGTGGTTTAACCCACAGCGCCACCCGCGTCCCAAGTGGCTGATAACCAGGGGCAAAATGCACCTGGTGAATTTTGAATGCTGGTTGTCCATATCTGAAGCAGGGATCCTGAACAGGAGCAGATCCACATATGAAATGCACCAGTTCTGTGTGCTGGTTTGTACTCTGCACAAGTGAGAAACCTGTTTATGTGGTATGGAGCAACAGTGTGACCATACGCTCCACCATGTGCCCGATGTAGTCAACATTGGACCATGTATGTGCTATGTATGTTAAGTTCCATGGAGGTCCATGTGCCCTTTTTGACTTGTTAGGTGTGAATTTCACTGCCCTTGCTTATCAACACCATAGAGTGTCCCTCTGTCTATAGCCCCCCCCCTTGTCAATAAAACTGGCTTCTTATGTGTGCAAAAGTTGGCCCTTCAAACTTAGAGTGACTTTTCTCTTTGAGCACTTAGAATATGTTTGTGAAGATTCCCAGTCCCCACAGAAGATCATCCAGTGGCTCCAGACGTTTGCTGGTGGCAGGAGTTTTTTATTTAAACTTCTTAAAATAATAATAGTAATAATAATGATGCTTGGAAAGGTTTCTTGAGTTTATGTATGGTGGGAAGTTATTTGTGGCATGCATTTAACAACAAAATGAAACATCAGCTTGCATGTATGTTTATAGGGAGTTTGTTACAACTTGGTGTGCAACTGTTACAACTTCTAGCAGTATAAAAACAAGTTGTGCTTTTTTAAACTATGACAAGCTTCATATCAGAAAGTGCAGATACATGCTCTGTAAGTTCATTGTAAAAGGCCAACTCTAAAATGCAGAAATGACTGAAAAGCAATTGTTCTTTCACTTTCTCTGTTCTGGCACGTAACCCTGTTGCCCAAAAAGCCAGATTCTAGTTCAAAGGCTGGTGAGATTTTTCTGAATCAGTGCCATTTTTAATATTGGGGAATTAGAAAAAGGAGCCTGAGGATGAGGAGATGAACAAGGCCCACAGGCCCAATGCTTGATATGATACTACTGGTTCTGCATCAACTGTTGGAAGTATAAACAATCCAAATTGTGTGTGTTCATACACCCACAAATACAGGGGGTTTTTTTGGCAGGGAGGGGGATAGTACTCACTGATATGGCATACTTGCACCCTTTTTGGATGCTCATGGCAGCCATTTTGAGCTGGCACCCGTGATACTTCTATCAATATGAGTACAGATAACTACTTTTTAAAAAGCAAAACAACAACATTACGTTAGGTGCTAGAACTCATGTTTTGCTAAAGGTGCTGTGGGTGCCAACACAAAATGGTTGCCATGGGTTGTAAACAGAGGCTGTATATACACATTCAGACAAGCACGTACATTTGAAGTTCATGTCGTGATATTCGTTTCAACCCTGATTGTGTGTGTCTGTGTGTGTGCCATGCAAAAATCACAACGTTGTAAAGACTGTGAAATTGCTCATGCCTCTACATAGCTCCATCCTTATTTCAGACATTGTGATGTATCAGTATATGGTGAGGTTTAGCTGGTTATACATTTCCAAGCACAATTCAAAGTGTTGGTGCTGACCTTTAAAAAACCCTACATGGCCTCGGTCCAGTATACCTGAAGGAGCGTCTCCACCCCCATCGTTCTGCCCGGACACTGAGGTCCAGTGCCGAGGGCCTTCTGGCGGTTCCCTCACTGTGAGAAGCCAAGTTACAGGGAACCAGGCAGAGGGCCATCTCGGTAGTGGCACCTGCCCTGTGGAACGCCCTCCCACCAGATGTCAAAGAGAAGAACAACTACCAGACTTTTAGAAGACATCTGAAGGCAGCCCTGTTTAGGGAAGCTTTTAATGTTTAAGAGACCACTGTATTTTAATACTTTGTTGGAAGCTGCCCAGGGTGGCTGGGGAAACCCAGCCAGATGGGCGGGGTATAAATAATTAAATTATTTATTTATTTATTTATTTATTTATTTATTTATTTATTTATTATATATTGTGATGTTGAAAACCAGAATTGCCCATCCCTAGTTGTATGTGAACAAGCTTCCCCATTAATTGGAACCCAGATTGTGCAGATCTCCACATTGGATGATTGGGGAATTCATGCATGTACTACCAGTCCCTACAGACTTCCTCCTCCTCAGTGCATGGATGATAGGAACATGGTGGCTGGATCGTGAACGGAGTGTCTCTTCCCTTCAGAGAGTTGTTGGAGGGTAGAACAGATTGGTTCTTCCACATGGCATCAAATGAGTAACCCCTCTGAATTTTCTGCGATGTACATTCCCTTTTGCAAAGAGATGGGAAATGTAAACAGCCCAAAGCTCAACTTACAGTCATCACCCAATACTCTCTCTGGCCCTCCTATCTTATCTGACACAATTAACTGCTTTTTCTTTTGTGGAATATTCATTAGGGAGAGCGATGAAACCAACACATTTCAAACAAATCCTCAGTTTGAAATAAAGCGCATCTCTGAAGGGATAGTTGCTCTGCTTATATTATTTTGGAGAGTTTACAGAATCCCTTCCATGGGACCACAACACTTAATTTTATGAGCCGAGTTTCGTTAATGAATTCTAATTGTTTCTAAATGTGATGAGCGTTTATTCCATTTCCTCCCATCAGATGCAAAATGAGGTCAGCTCCAGTTACAACCATTTGGGAACACGCCTGCTAATAAATGCGAAAGCAGTTTTGATATAAGTGTTGCCTCATAGGTTGAATAATTTGTGTTTTGACTGACTTAACTACTACTATCTGACAATTTCCAGGGTGGTTTTTTTGTAACAGTCTGCAAATACAATTGAGATAATTTGAAAATTTATGTATTGTGACAAAATGATCGTATGCTCTTCCATTGGGTACACTTAAATCTTTCTGCCATCTCATCCTTTTTGTTGAGCAACATTGTATTATGAGTAACTGGAAGAGGTCAGGGAATGGTGTTTCAATGAACAAGCTAATCTACAAAGGAATTTAAGGCAGTGTGTTTCCACTAAGTAGCATAGCATTCAGCCTTCCATCAGCAAATTAGCAACTTACAAGTTATAGTTCCTTAGATAGTACAGGAGGCAGATTTCTTAAGTGCAGGGTGTTTATATCTAGGGACATCCTTATGCTGAATACCATAGTTTAGTGTGATGTGAAGGAGGGAGCCTCTGTGTGGCTGAGAGAAGGAATTCATAATTTCTCCACAGAGCCAAGCAGCACCTGTGAAGCATACAAGAGCCCCAGAGCATTGTGGGTAATGTGTGAGGAATTTCTCTTATATACAGAGTAAATTGGATACTGAAAGAACATATGGCTTGTTGTGTTCAGCTTAATTCTAGGAGTTACTTATTCAACTGTGAACACAGAGAAGAACCTCTTGTCTCTCTGCCAGTGATAGAGGCCTAGTTCTCACTAGGAGGTGAGGATGTAAACTTGTGTCTGTGTACTATGACTTCAAGGTAAGGTGAAGGACCCCTCGACGGTTAAGTCCAGTCAAAGGTGACTATGGGGTTGCGGCGCTCATCTCGCTTTCAGGCCAAGGGAGTCGGCGTTTGTCCGCAGACCGTGACGGAAGCCAGAGTGCACGGAAACGCTGTTTACCTTCCCGCCACAGTGGTACCTATTTATCTACTTGCACTGGTGTGCTTTCGAACTGCTAGGTTGGCAGGAGCTGGGACAGACCAACAGGAGCTCACCCCATTGTGGGCATTCGAACCGCCGACCTGATCTGCAAGCCCAAGAGGCTCAGTGGTTTAGACCACAGCGCCATCCACATCATGGTGTCGCATTGCGCCAGAAGTGGTTTAGTCATGCTGGCAACATGACTCAGAAAGCTGTCTGTGGACAAACGCTGATTCCCTTGGCCTGAAGATGAGATGAGTGCCACAACCCCATAGTTGCCTTTGACTGGACTTGACCATCCAGGGGTCCTTTACCTTTACCTTTTTTATGGCTTCAAACAGCAAGCGGGGGCTCACATTACGGCATGTTCTTTTTATTAAACAACAGGAACCCTGCATATAGAAAACCAGCCAATTTGGGCTAGGTGAGACCCTCTTCTTGACACCCTAGATCAGTGATGGTCAAACTTGGCCCTCCAATTGTTTTGGGACTACAACTCCCATCATCCCTAGCTAACAGGACCAGTGGTCAGGGATGATGGGAACTGTAGTCCTAAAACAGCTGGAGGGCCAAGTTTGGCCATCACTGCCCTACATAGAAAATAAGAATCTGATATACTTTCTGATATACCCTCTACACTCTTGCCTATATATGCATGACAAGGGTGCAATAAAACATCTTTACTACACACAAATTATGGTGGTATCTGTTTGGCTACTTCTGAAACGTTTTGAATTTGAGAAGGAGGCTTCTGTTTGGAAATTGTTCGGCCACTGTCAACTCATAAATGAAAAACCAGATAATACATGATGTCAGCACATCAATTCTACCTCTGATCTTTTGATGAATACATGAGGAAAAACTCTGCAAATAGAAGTAACTTTTTAAAAAGGTGACCTGCCTTTATAGAGTTTGCTTTCTCATGGTGGGGAGCGTTAGGGTTTCTGTTTGTGCAGTTTGAGAGAAATTAGTAAGATGTTGTCAGAGGCTAACAGAGCACAAGGGGAATTTACAGCAGCTGGTTCAGGAAACTTGAATTATATATATATATATTTTAAAAATAATATTTATTAAGAGTTTAAAGATTACAAAAAGAAAAAAAGAATTAAACAAATCAATATAATACAATACAAAAACAGAAACAAAAACACTACATAAAACATTAAATTAACAAAACAAAACAAGAACAATTAAAAACACTTCCAATATTTTCAAGCTTATCTTTCATTCACTTGTTTCATTGACTTCCACGCCTCCCTTTTTGTATTCCACTTCAATTAACTGTTTCAGCAACTCCTTTCCATCTTCCTCTGTTTTCTGTCCTGTAATTAATCTTAACATATTCTGACCTTATTTTTTCCCTTTAATACATTAACAGTCTATCTGTACCTAGTTCCTTATAACATTTCTGCCAAAGCCATATAACTTCATTCCACCATTTTTCTAAAGCTCATTAATTTTACAATATTTCTGTAAATCTTTCAATTTTTTCCAATCTTCTTCCACCGACTCTTCTCCCTGGTCTTGGATTCTGCCAGTCATTTCCGCCAATTCCATATAGTCCATCAACTTCATCTGCCATTCTTCCTGGGTGGGTAAATCTTGTGTCTTCCAATACTTCGCGATGAGTATTCTTGCTGCTGTTGTTGCATACATAAACAGGAAACTTGAATTATAGGTCCCCAAATTTTCAGTACATCCCTAGTTTAGGCTTCCAAAAGCTTTCGTTCTTTACAGTCCCTTGTTCACTGAAAATTGAAAGTATGAAATATTTGATACACCCCTCAATTCAGAGGAAAATGGATTTGAGGCCTAGCCCATCAGCCTAGCTTCAAGACAATACTGTATTGCAAGCCTACGTGCCTCTGAAGAGCTGGTCTTTGGGGTGCTGCTGTTTTCTCAGTTCCTACACAATGCCAAGAAAGCTTTTTAAATTAAATGTTTATTGAGCTTGTACAACAGGTACACAGCAGTTGCAAATGTAATGTGGTATGCCAAGCAATCTTGGCTCTACTTGGTAATATTTGCTCCATCTATTTATTTTTTTTTGAACAGAGCCAAAACAGAGGCAAAAACAAATTAGTCTTATAATTATGAGGCGAGTTACATCAAATATTTTGGCTGGCCATGAAAGGTGTTTTGATTTCCCCCTCTAATTCCAATTCAATGCCATATATTTCCTTTTTCCAGTAACATATATAACATTGCATTTTCTAAAATAATGGTTGTGAAGAAGCAAAGAGACTTTGCTGGAAGTGTAAACGGGTAGATGAATCTTTTTTTGATCTCTGGTGGGGCTTGCAAGAAAGTGAGGGTATTTTAGACATTTTTTTATCTCGCATGTATCATTTCCCAAAAGGAGCAGATAAAAAAAGCCCAAAGGGTTTCTGTTAGGGATTATAGGGGCAGAAATCCCCCCTCCCCCCAAAATGTAAAAGTTATTTATGTATGTAATAACAGCAGCTAGGATTTTATATGTGCAAAAATGAAAGGAAGAAGTTTCCACCAAAGTAGATTGGAAAAGTAAGATAATGGACTCTGCAGGACTGGCAAAATTAACAGCAAAATTAAGAAAATCTAATGATGAGTGTCTTGTGGAAGAATGGATGACTTTTGGGGGACTATTTAAAGAAATACTATAGTATGATGAACTCGTGAGCAGGATTTGAGGTATGAGTGACAGAAGTAATTAGATTATAATATTGTGGTTATGATTTGATAGAAAATGGGGTGCAGCAGGAGGAGAGAAAAAACAACTCCATGGGAAAAGGGGTGGGAAGTTGAGAAAAATAAGAGAAAAGATGACACTGTGTTATGACTGTATATGCTAAAAATGTTGAAGTTTAATAAAATATACCATATTTTTCGCCCTATAGGACGCACTTTTTCCACTCCTAAAATGAAGGGGAAATGTGTGTGTGTCCTATGGGGCGAATGCAGGCTTTCACTGAAGCTTGGAGAGCGAGAGGGGTCGGTGCGCACCAACCCCTCTCGCTCTCCAGGCTTCAGGAAGCTATCTGCAAGCCTTGCAAGCCCGGCAGGAGGTCCCGTGGGCTCGCAAGGCTTGCGGGCAGCAGCCTGCAGCCCACAAGCTCGGGGGACAGCGGGGAGCCGCAGCGCCGCCACCCCGCTATTCCTCAACCTGGTCTGGAGGCTGGCGGGGGGGAGAAGCAAGCTTGCTTCTCCCCATCGCCAGCCCCACAAGCTCGGGGTTTAGCAGGGAGGCGGAGCGCCGCCACCCCTCTATTCCCCGACCTGGTTTGGAGGCGGGCAGTGGGGAGAAGCAAGCTTGCTTCTGCCCATCGCCAGCCCCACAAGCTCCGGGGACAGCGGGGCAAGCCGCTGCCCCACGGAGGCTAGAGAGGCTGTCCCTGAAGGCAGAAGAGGGAGATGGAGCGCTCTGTCTCCCTCTTCTATCTTGGGGATGGCTGTGCAAACCTGGGGGGGGGGGAAATAATTTTTTCCCCCTTGATTCCCCCCCCCCAAAAAAAAACCTAGGTGTGTCCTATAGGGCGAAAAATACGGTAATTGAAAAAAGAGACTTTTTAAGAAGGCCATTGAAGATTTGGCCATGAATATCGGGTGTGGTTTCTGAATGGATGCTTGGGTGTCATTTCATAAAAAGAGGGGGGGGTGTGGAGATTTGGAGCAGAAGGGTCAGATTCACCACATGTTTCGGAGCATATTTCCAAAGTCTACTCTTGGACAACTTTGAGACTAAATTCCAAAAGAAGACATTGTGCATGGAAATAATTGGATACTTTTTTTCAATGTAAAGTAAAGAGATCAACATATGACGTTTTCTGTCTGCCAACTGTTCCAGAAGAAGGGGTCCCCAAATGAAGTTTTTTGGCAGGATTTTGATTTGCAGCTTGGGGCAGGGGAGGAAGTGGACTGGCCCAGGGCTAGGAAGAGGAAGGAGATCTCCAGTATGCCAGTGAGTAAGCAGATGTGTTCCTAGAGTGGTGTCTTGAAGCCCTGTGTGCAGACAGGGACTGCTTTGGAACTGGAGTGCAAATTGGGACCCTCGGATCCACAACCGGAGGAGATGCCAAAGAGAAATCAAAGGGCTCCAAAAAGACGGAACCTGTGTTTTGAGCCCCCAAGTAGTTTGTTGATATCATTGAATGGAGAACGTTGTGAATCCCCAGCCCAGTGCCGGATTTACGTATAAGCTAAACAAGCTATAACTTAGGGGCCCCACTCTCTTGGCCCCCCAAAAAGATTGAAGGTAAAAAAACCCCTGGATGTACATTTCCAAAAATATAAGATAAAAAACAAATTAGATAAAACCTACATACACCAACCACGGGACGCGGGTGGCGCTGTGGGTTAAACCACAGAGCCTAGGACTTGCCGATCAGAAGGTCAGCGGTTCGAATCCCCATGATGGGGTGAGCTCCCGTTGCTCGGTCCCTGCTCCTGCCAACCTAGCAGTTTGAAAGCACGTCAAAGTGCAAGTAGATAAATAGCTACCACTCGAGCGGGAAGGTAAACAGCGTTTCCGTGCGCTGTTCTGGTTCACCAGAAGCGGCTTAGTCATGCTGGCCACATGACCCGGAAGTTGTACACCGGCTCCCTCGGCCAATAAAGCGAGATGAGCGCTGCAACCCCAGGGGTCCCTTTACCTTACATACAGCAACAGTGCAAATGGCTTTAGATACCCATTAGGTCCGTAAATTACCATATAGCATATATTCAGCACAAAAGAACAGCAAAATTTGTTGTTGACAAAGGACAGCTGGACATATAAAGGGCCCCATTACCTTCAGTAGGTTAGGGCCTCATCAAACCTAAATCCGGTCCTGTCCCAGCCGTGCACCGTTGTGAGATTGGAGTGGCATTCAACAATATTTAAACATTGCCATGGTGTGTGTGGAGGATTCAGAAACAAAACTTAACATTCCTCTTCTAAATCCTTTCACGTCGAAGCTAAAGGGCAGCTACATACCTGTTTTGTGTATCAAATGCATGTCTTGGCGGAAGGAGAGTAGAAGAGGCAGGATTCTAAAGTTGGCTCGTGATAGCATAGTTCTAAGAGTCAGCTTCCTAACACGGATACGGCCGTTAAGCTTTGGCCAAAGTGAGATGCTTGACAAGTAACCTGCAGAATTTGGCAGAGATCCAGTAACTCTGACTATAGTGAAAGGGGATATAATCCAGTTTTCTTACATATTTTGAAATCAGTGGACCTTAGCAGTTTAGCTTGATCAACTTAAATGGGAGAGATTCTAAAACTTTGGTTGGATCATGGCCGATAGCAATAATAATAATAATAATAATAATAATAATAATAATAATAATAATAAAAATTTATACCCCGCCCATCTGGCTGGGTTTCCCTACACTCTGGGCAGCTTCCAACAAAAGATTAAAAATACATTAAAACATCGGTCATTAAAAACTTCTCTAAACAGGGCTGCCTTCAGATGTCTTCTAAAAGTCAGATAGTTGTTTATTTCCTTGACATCTGATGGGAGGGCGTTCCACAGGAAGGGTGCCACTACCAAGAAGGCCCTCTGCCTGATTCCCTGTAACTTTGCTTCTTGCAGTGAGGGAACTGCCAAAAGGCCCTCAGCACTGGACCTCAGTGTCTGGGCTGAACAATGGGGGTGGAGACGCTCCTTTGGGTATCTGGGCTGAGGCTGTTTAAGGCTTTAAAGGTCAGCACCAACACTTTGAATTGTGCTTGGAAATGTACTGGGAGCCAATGTAGGTCTTTCAGGACTGACCAGTGTTATATGGTCTCGGCAGCCGCTCCCAGTCACCAGTCTAGCTGCCGCATTCTGGATTAGTTGCAGTTTCCAGGTCACCTTCAAAGGTAGCCCCACGTAGAGTGCATTGCAGTGGTCCAAGCGGGAGATACCCAGAGCCTGCACCACTCTGGTGAGACAGTCCGCAGGCAGGTAGGGTCTCAGCCTGCATACCAGATGGAGCTGGTAGACGCCTGCAAAGGTATGAAAAGTAAAGTAAGTTCATAATTTTGGGTCCGAGTTTTTATACTTTTCAAATTTATACATTTCATTAATTTTACAATCGTTTTGACATTTCAGAGTTTGATTTCCTTCCCCTTCTTTCTGCGGTTCCTTAAATTTATTTTTTAATATCCTCTGCATATCCAAATTCTTTTCGTTTGCTCATTTAATTATCTACTTTAAATATAAACTCTTATGAAACTGCAGGTGATTACAATAATCCTGCCAATGTTTTTATCTGTTTGCAATTTATCCGTAAATATTCAACAAGCCTTTTCAATTCTTTTACAAAAAGTTTTTTCTCTTGATTTCTTATTCTTCCGGTGAGTTTTGCCATTTCTGCATATTCCATAAGCTTTTGTATCCATTCTTCATTTGCTGGGACTTCTGCTTCTTTCCATTTTGGGGCGAGTAACGTTATTGCTGCTGTAGTAGCATACATAAATAAATTTCTATACAATTTAGGTAGTTCTGTCCCTATAATTCGCAAAGGTATCTGTAAAGTATCAGTTCAGCTGAGCTACCCCCTGGGAAGCCGCAAAGTCTCCACCTTTTGTTCACCAGTATATTGCCTTGCTGAAACACTTACCACAATGTTATTGTTCCCCCCCAACTTTATTACCTGGGTTATGAAGGTGCCCTAAATACGTTAAAGCAAGATTATGGGATAATACACACAGTGGCTTGCAATCTCAATCACACGCAGTCTGTAGTCCGCTGGCAGTAGGAGTACAATATGGGCATGTCTTTAAGTTAACACCTTACATTAAAAACCTGACAGTACCAACTTATTGAAGGTTATTCACCAAAGCCAGACTAAACGTCTTTCCTTCTGCAGGTTGAGATGGCAGGTTGAGAGTAGTTCCCTACCAGGACAGACTTTGCTTGTGTGCTCAAGACATCGATTTTATAAAACATATTTTGCTGCACTGTGCGAAATATGAGCAAGCCAGGGCTGAACTGATATTACCCTTGCTGGTACCTTTCCTGGGAAAATCAGAGGCTCACTATGTCAGGTTCCTATTGGAAGACTGGACAAACACTAGAACATTAGCAGTGGTGAAGTTTTTATCGGTGGTTGCAAGAACCAATGATCCGTATCTTTAAGTCTGAACAAAATGCTTATTTAACCTGGAGGTAGGCTGTCTGAATTGTGCATTGCTTTGTAATGATTTGTTGGGTCTCTGGACTGTAATAAAGATTGATTGATTATTGCAGTCCTACTCATATGTATGGGACACTGGTAGTGCTGTGGGTTAAACCACAGAGCCTAGGACTTGCTGATCAGAAGGTCGGCGGTTCGAATCCTCGCGAAGGGGTGAGCTCCCATTTTTCGGTCCCTGCTCCTGCCAACCTAGCAGTTTGAAAGCACGTCAAAGTGCAAGTAGATAAATGGTGGGAAGGTAAACGGTGTTTCCGTGTGCTGCTCTGCTTTGCCAGAAGAGGCTTAGTCATGCTGGCCACATGACCCGGAAGCTGTAGTCGGCTCCCTCGGCCAATAAAGCGAGATGAGCGCCGCAACTCCAGAGTCGGTCATGACTGGACCTAACAGTCAGGGGTCCCTTTACCTTTACCTTTACAAATATGTATGCAGAAATCCCATTGATTTTGGGAGGCTTAATCTCAGGTAAGTGTGTTTAGGACCTAGGACAGATTTGTTTACTGATATTATGCTTGGAGTGAAATTTTGAATCTGGCTCATAGCTCATTCTCTGAACCAGCACGCTAGACTAGCACCAATCCAATAATGTGTCGGCTTGATCTGCTCATATGGTGAATGAATGGCATGGTGCTTTAATTGAAGACAGGGTGGGGGAAAGTAAATCGCTTTGCTTTAGGCAAATCATGGCAATTATATGTCTTGCTACTTGATGCTCAGTTGACTGCTCAGCTGGTGTCTACCATCTCTTCAACCCTTCATTAATTTTTGAATTACAGATTCAAAGGTCTCATGGCAGGAGACCAAGAGTTGCCTCTCAACATCATGAGATGGCTATGCAGCTACCTTTTTTGGGGATCTAAAATATGCATTAGGTCTTCAAAAATTAATATTGTCTGATACAGTAGCCTTGGTATGTCTTGCAATGGCAACAGCTTCACTCGTTTGCATCTGCATTCTTCTCCTTAAAGGAAATTTGATTCTGGTCGTGTACATAAACACACTGTGAAATGAGTTCAGAATCTGACATTTTTGCAAGGTGACAGAAGCCCGTGGAACATCAAATCAAGAAAAGAACTGCTGTCTAATTCCTCAGCGTTGCTTTGCTTAAAGGTTGCAATCCAGCCTTTGCTGATCTGAAAGGTTGCACCCCGATGGAAATAGATTTGTAGCTCCAGGTTGCTCAGATATAACTATCATTGCATGGAAGGTGAAAGGTTTTCAAGTCCCTTGAAAACTGTTTATTTCCTTTTGGAGGGAGATGGAATGGTCTCCCCAGGGAGCCTCGCCTTGCACATATATTTAGGCACCAGGCGATATAGAAACACAAAAATGCATACCATAAGGACAAAAAAAAAAAAAAAGGAATGCTTTTGCCTGGTGTGTGTGGTTTTGTTTTTGTTTGTTCTTATGGTATGCATTTTTGTGTTTTTATATTGCGAATCACCCTGTGTCTTCAGTAGAAGGGTGGTATAGAAATTTAATAATAATTTAATAAATGGTGGAAGTCTTTTTTTAAAAAAAACACACACACTTTATTTAAGGTAGATAAGGACAAGATGAAATTATACAATTGAATATAAATATAGATGGGAAACGGCTATGTATTGTGAGTACTTATCTACTTAAAAAAATTTTCACCTATGATCTTATTCTTTTACTTCTTTATTCTTTCTTTGTTCTTTTTTCTGATATCTTATCTTTTATTTCACTGCTTTATTGTGAATAGCATTTTATAGAGGTATAAATAACTGTAAATATGAAAAGAGACAAAATATTCTCTTTTTTTTTTCCTTGGTTAGATGTATTTTCTTTTTCTTTTGTATTTTCTTTTGTTGTGAATATGTATATTTTCTAATTTGTACTTAATAAAAATTAAGAAAAATAATAATTTAAAAACCCCAATATGTACAAATCTAGAAAACATGTAAATATCAGGATGAAATAGCTGCATACAAGGTCTGCTGTTTTAATATTGTTGCATCTTATTGCCAAACATCAGTATCCAGTCTTGCAAATACATTTGATACATATGGAAATAATGCAGACCACAGCTCCCAAAAGTGGGCCATGCAGCCCAATCCTGTATATGTTTACTTGGGAGTAAGCTCAATTGAATTGAGTAGAGCTTACGCCTAGGTAATGTTGCAGTGAGGCCCATCAGGATCAGTGTGACAGTTGAATAAATTTATATGTTCAGGCTGTGAGACAGTGATCCTAAGCACTCCACCTGGAAGCAATTCTTACTGAAAACAGAAGAGCTTGCAAGAACTGGCCCCTCAGACTAGGGACTCAAATACATTCTTAAAGAAAAAGTGCTTTATATGCGATATAACTCTGTGACACCAGATGGCACTGTGGAGTCCCGACTTTCATCATCATGATTTCCCTTTATGAAGTTTAAAGGTAAAGGTAAAGGGACTCCTGACCACTAGGTCCAGTCGTGACCGACTCTGGGGTTGCGGCGCTCATCTCGCTTCACTGGCCGAGGGAGCCGGCGTACAGCTTCCGGGTCATGTGGCCAGCATGACTAAGCCGCTTCTGGTGAACCAGAGCAGCGCACAGAAACACCGTTTGCCTTCCCACCAGAGTGGTACCTATTTATCTACCTGTACTTTGACGAGCTTTCAAACTGCTAGGTTGACAGGAGCAGGGACCAAGCAACGGGAGCTCACCCCATAGCGGGGATTCGAACCGCTGACCTTCTGATCAGCAAGTCCTAGGCTGTGTGGTTTAGACCACAGCACCACCCACGTCCCTTATGATCAACACATTTAACTGAAATTCTTCTTTGATATGTTTAATCCAGAGCAAGTGAAGAATGATTTGATTGACATGATTTGGGTACAACTTAAGTAAGTAAAATATCACTTAGAGAAGGATCAGAACTCTTTTCCTTGAAGCTTGCATTTGTTTTATTCTGGATTGTTTTGTTAGATGTTTTAATTTGTTGTAAACCACTTTGAGATTTTTTTTCTTTAAAATATAGAAATGAAATGAAAAATAACTGCCATTGCAAAAATAAAAGCCTCCTAAACATTCTGTTGTGGTGACCGTAACCTAGGTTTAAGGTGCCATTTGGTGATTAGCTTATATATCTGAGCTTCTAACACTGCTTAAAGTATTTTTATACCACCTTAACAGTTATTACTTCCCACAAAGAATTCTGGGAACTGTAGTTTGTTAAAGATGTTGAGAGCTGCTAGAAAACATTAAGCTGAGGTGGTTCTTTTTCACTATTGAAAAGTCTGGGTTCAGTTCCAGTGGTTATTCATAGTACTTCCATCTAGAATTGTGCTACACCTGCCCTCAAATTACTCTTGGGAAATTCTAAAATAATTAGCTAGCTTATCTAGCCTTTTCCAAAGTGTGGATTAAAAGGCATTAACACCACCAACCTCTTCTGCCAAATTTTAGCTTTATGGTAGATTGGACTCAGTTGCTTGCAAATTTTTAGATACCCTTTGTGCTTAAATGATTAGCTTTTGGAAACTTTTACATCTGGAATATAAATGTTCTGTGTCCTTTTTAAAAAAAACATTGATAGGACTGCTGGGCAGTTCCAAGTATTTCAAACACTGTATTTATAGCTGCTTCTCCCCTGTTGAAAGAGATTGAAATGTTTGCTTTAAGCAATTAGGTTTTCAAGCAATTACATATCAATGTATTTAATTTAGACAGCTGTTGTGCCAAGTTCTCACACTCTAATATGCAATTCTTGCAAGTAAATATTGATGTGGTAATGTCAAGGGGGAGAGAGAGGGATGGTTGGGTATCCAATGCAATACAGATTAGAAGCAACCGCAGAACTGAGGTCTGGCACTAAATGTCTGTTGTAAGATGCAATAGGAATAAGGCTGCCATACGTCCGGAATTTCCTAGACACAGTTGGAATTCATTCGTCGAAAATTGCATCTGGGTGGAATTTTCGGAAACTGGTTAAAGTGCCCAGGAAAACCCTGACGTATGGCAGCCCATATCGGAAGTGCTGAATTTTTTTGGTGAATTTCTGGGGGGCGGAGGTGGGAAAGCTTAACAGCTTTGGTCAAAAACCAAACAGCATAACTTTATGGTCCAGATTTCCACTTCTTGAAATACGGCAACCCTAAATAGAAAGTGAAAACCACCTTCGGGACATATGCCAAGGACATACAAAACTTGGAGAAAGGTAAAATTATGTAGGACCCTATTTGCTAGGGCTTATTGACCAATAATAGAATTTGGGGTGAATAGTTAATTCATTAAAGGAGATGGGACAGATTAATAACAAATGAATTTAAATGACCTTGGTATAAATGCCCTTTTGCTTAGTTGGAGAAGGTGAAGGATGGGTTGCCAGTAAATAAAGGAAATCTACAACACTGGTATTTATTTTTTTGGAAGGAATGGTTGTTCGGGCAAGCATTGATCAGGGCAGGGTTAGTTGTCATCCCTGTTTTGGCTCGGAGGTATCTACATACAGTAGAGCAGGCACACTAAATCTTCTAGATCCTGTCTGCTTAAGTGGCATGGTTGGGAATGGGCCATAAGAAATCACAGAATACAGAGAAAATCTGGCTTTCATGAGCTTCGCATAAAAGTATGTATTGCAAGGTTGGACACCATATGCACAATCCTAACAACAACAACAACAACAACAACAACAACAACAATTTATTATTTATACCCCGCCCATCTGGCTGGGCTTCCCCAGCCACTCTGGGCAGCTTCCAACAAAATATTTAAATACCGTAATACATCAAACATTAAAAGCTTCCCTAAAACAGGGATGCCGTCAGATGTCTTCTAAAAGTGAATAAAATATACCCAGATGGAATATAAACTTTGGCTTATTTTAAAACAGGTGTTTTTGTTGAAATGCAATGTGTAACTTGGTAATTTTCCGGATGGTTTTGACTGTATAAAAATTAGCACGGTAGAGTTTCTCTTTCAGTCAATGTTACTTTTCCTAAGCTCAAACAAGCCTTTACAGCTATATGTCTTCTGACTATGCTCTGATAATCAGATTCCTATGTAGAGATCTTTGTGGAACTGATGAGATAGTAGATTGTGCTACTACATTACATCTTATTTTGTCCTTTGTACATGCAAGCCTGTTTTAAGTTTCTAAATACCAACTTCTCTTAAAGCTTGAATGTATGCCTTGCTGGAAAGGGGAACATTGTGTTGTGTCTGTGAAATGTATCAGGAAGCTTTTGTCTGCTTAGGGAGCTGCTTAAATGATTCACGTAATTAACCTGTTATCATATATTGCTCATGATTGACAGTACAGTTTTTACTGTGATAATATAATTGGCTTCTTCACAAGTGGCCTTAAAAAAACAAACCTAAAAAAAGTGTGACTAAGTGCCAAACCTCAGTATAAAATATGTCTATGCTAAAGTATAATTTACAAATTTGGGGTAAGGCTTTATTCCTCCAAATTGCTTCCAATAAAGGTAAAGGGACCCCGGCTCCTTAAGTCCAGTCGCAAACGACTCTGGGGTTGCAGCACTCATCTCGCTTTACTCGCCGAGGGAGCCGGCGTTTGTCCGCAGACAGTTTTTCCGGATCATGTGGCCAGCAGGACTAAGCCAGAGCAGCACTCATCTCGCTTTACTCGCCGAGGGAGCCGGCGTTTGTCCGCAGACAGTTTTTCTGGATCATGTGGCCAGCAGGACTAAACCAGAGCAGCACACAGAAACACTGTTTACCTTCCCGACGGAGCAGTACCTATTTATCTACTTGCACTTTGACGTGCTTTCGAACTGCTAGGTTGGGGCCAAGCAACGGGAGTTCACCCTGCCACAGGGATTCGAACCGCTGACCTTCTGATTGGCAAGCCCTAGGCTCTGTGGTTTAGACCACAGTGCCACCCATGTTGGCTTGTGTTAAATCTAGAGGAAGTCATAAGACTGAAACGATGCCAGTTGGACGTTGCCATCCCTGTCCCACAGACTAAGGAGTGCTCAGTCAGTGGTAGCTAGTGCCCATTGTGACTTGTAGGGCAGAAGGAAGGGGACGCGGGAAGTAGGTGAAGCCAGAGCCAGTGAGAGGCAGGGCCAGGTAATTCCAGCTTTGTCCCCACCCTCTTCCTTGCTGGGGTTTGCAAGGGCAACACTGAAACTGTGGAGGAAGCTGACAGGCACCCCCTGGACTGGTTTTAAATAAGAAGGCTAGCTGAGGGCAGACTGAGGTTGGTGGGGCAATGGACCAACCTCCACAATGGACCAACCTCCAAGGTTGCTGCAATAGACCAACCTCCACAGGTTCAGTTCTGCTTAGTATCTGCTGGTGTATGTGGGAGCCTCAGAAATATCAGCTAGGCACCAAGTGGCTCCTTAAACCAAGGTTGCAGTCACCAAAATGGAATGTCTAGCTGCCATTTGGGGGCAGGACGGCTCCAGTACCTTATTTTTCCAATGATGGATGGACTATGATTGATTCTCAGTTAAACATTTGGCTAGTTCCAGTAACAACCTTGAGCTAAGTAAAGAATTTTGAGGACTTAAAGAAGAAAAGTCACTTGTTCGAGGGACACTCAACACACACACACACACACACACACACACACACACACACACATATATTGGCCTACTCAGACTCCTTTTTCTTAATGGTGACAGAAAAAGTATTGTGGTTTCTGAAATTCATTCTGACTGCACAGATAAACTATAACTGATAGAATTCTACAGGATGTGGTATGAGTGTGTGGAAACAGTCCAGGAGCCATCCTACTCTCGAGTAGGACCCTGGCAGAGACACATGCCCGACTGGCATGTTCTCTCCCTCCCGGTCGATTATTTGGGAGCTTCAAAAGCTTTCTTCTGCCCGAACACCACAGCAACTGATGCCAGCAGACATCAGCACACTCCTGGATCCGCAGAGTTTGCGCAGTTCACATAACAGAACTCAGTAGCTCAGCATTTGGCTAATCTACGTTTATTTACGTACAATACACTCGGAGCATTCTAACTTAGCTCCTTCCTCTTTCTCAACAGACAGCAAAGAGAAAGAACAAAGGACAATAGTCCCATTTCACGGAACACAGTAACACAAACATCCTGTCTCTGTTACTTCCCACTCTGTGGAGTCAAAACATACACCGTCATGTGATAGACAACAATCCCATGACTGCAATCACGGAGCAGGAATCTTAACAGAGATGTCAGGCACTATCCTGGCACCTAGGCATCATTACTTGGTTGCAAGTGGCCAATAGCCAGGTGCAAAATGCGCCTGGCTGATTTTGAATACTGTGTGGGAGAGACAACAAAGATGATATTCCAGGATTCCAAAAACAGCTCACTGATTCCTTCACCCAACTTACTTACTTACCGTGTATTTTAAAGTGGAAGATTACTTTCTTATATAGTGGTACCTCGGGTTACATGTGCTTCAGGTTACATACGCTTCAGGTTACAGACTCCGCTAACCCAGAAATAGTACCTCAGGTTAAGAACTTTGCTTCAGGATGAGAACAGAAATCATGCTCCTGCGGCACAGTGGCAGCTGGAGGCCCCATTAGATAAAGTGGTCTTCAGGTTAAGAACAGCTTCAGGTTAAGAGTGGACCTCCAAAACGAATCAAGTACTTAACCCGAGGTACCACTGTACAGTGGATGCTCAGGTTGTGAATGTGATCCGTGCGGGAAGCACATTTGCAACCCGCGACCCACGCATCTGCGCATGTGCAGGTCATGATTCGGCGCTTCTCTGCATGCGCAAAGCACAATTTAGTGCTTCTGCACATGCGCAAGTGCCGAAACCCAGAAGTAACTGTTCCGGTACTTCCGGGTTCAGTGCGGTGCACAACCCGAAGCGTCTGTACTCACCTCTTGTATCCAAAAAACTAGGTGCATGGGGAAGGGAAATGGCTCTGGTAGTATGTATAACATAGCCTCATAAGAACTAACCATAGCTAAAGTTTACCAGTGCTGTAGCTCCCAAGTTGTAACAAATAACATATGTGTATTCGTACGCTGTACAAAATATGGAGAACTTTGAGAGCAGCCTTTGGTTTATTTCTCTCTCCTGCAAGTACTGGTAGCTACCTTTGTGTAAGTAGCTGGGCCTACATTTGTACACAAGGGGTGGCGCTGTGAGTTAAACCATAGAGCCTAGGACTTGCCGATCAGAAGGTCGGCAGATTGAATCCCCGCGACGGGGTGAGCTCCAGTTGCTCAGTCCCTTCTCCTGTCAACCTAGCAGTTCGAAAGCACGTCAAAGTGCAAGTAGATAAATAGGTACCACTCAGGCGGGAAGGTAAATGGCATTTCCGTGCGCTGCTCTGGTTCACCAGAAGTGGCTTAGTCATGTTGGTCACATGACCCGGAAGCTGTATGCCAGCTCCCTCGGCCAATAAAGCGAGATGAGCACCACAACCCCAGAGTCAGCCACGACTGGACCTAATGGTCAGGGGTCCCTTTACCTTCACCTTTATGCCCTGCTTACGTAACCAATCCAGGCAGCCTCAAGAAATAAATCAGACTTAATGGTTATGACTCTGGCCTGTTTCCAGGCAATGTCCTCAAGATCACATACCATTTGGAAGCTGAATGCACATTTTGAACAATTTCACTCCACAGTTAAAAGTTTGGTATTTTGTTTTCCTTAGGCAGTTCCTCAGTGGGCCGTGAGAGAGGAATCTCCGCCATGTAATTAGGAGTAGCAACATCTGTGTTTTTTGAAGTACACATCTGGGTCATCTTTTAGGTTTTACGGATGAGGAAAGTTCAGATTGTGCATCCCTTTTCCCTACAAATGTCCTCATCTGGACTGATTGGGTTTCTTGCTGCCATGGTGGTCTTAGAGGCACAAGGATAGAATTTATGACCTGATGTTGGCCGTGATAAATAATACAATTTGGTTGGACCTGGGAAGAATGGCAGCGGTTGTCAGGACCCCTAGCAGCCTAGACTCTGGCTCAGATGAGGAAGAGTTGCTTTGGAAGCAGTTCTAAATGTAATGAAATTCTACTCAATATTGATTTGGAGTAGAACTCTGACGTATAGTTAGCAGAGTGAAAACTTAAACACGTTGCAGGATCCCCCCAAAATAGACCAGAGGCAATTAATATTTCATCTAGCAGAGCTTTACTGCTACTGAAGGCAAATGAGCATAATGGTCACAAATCAAATACATTCAGGATTGGCCCTGTCCATAAGAAATTCCAGTTGCAGCAGACTTAAACTTACAATAACTTATAATAAGTCTAAACCTTAATATTAAGCATACTATGTACAGAACACTACGCCAGAAGGAAAAGAGACAGAGAGTGAAACCCAGGCACCCTCTGGCCTTACTTTTATAGTCAGCATGACCTTGAGTGAAAGAGATAACAAAACCAGTTTCAGCCAGCTGTACGAAGCTTCTCTGAAGGTATAACCCAAACATCATGAACCTTCTGCTTGTTTCTTTCTCACTGAGAAGCTTTCAGAACCCTCTTGAATTAATTAGAATAGGAAAGAGCTCTACACATCAGATCAATACTTTCTGTACTAAGAAATTCAAACTGACACTAAAAGCAGTGGTTCTAGAAGCAGAGATGCTGGCAAGAAACCCGAGTCCCAGTACTGTAGAGTCCAGTTGGATTGGGACTCTTGATCCAATGACCCTCATATCAGGACTTCAGGAGTCCATCTCATCAAGAGCTTGCAGCTCTGAGGAACTCTGTTCACCTTATCAGTACAGGAAGCCAACCTCCAGGGGTCTTTGTTGAAGGAGTGCTCCCAGGAATAGGAAGAGCTTGGGAAATAGGACCTGGCTTTGGTGGCATAAAATACTTCAGTCCATTTTTAGGTCACATGATACCTATGAAGCACATGGTTTCTCCTAAAGCATTCTGGGAACTGTTGTTTACCTCTCACAGAGCTACCATTCCCAGCAACCTTAGCAAACTGCAGTAGAACACACATGGAACTGTCCATGGTACTGCAGCTGAGTGGCTGCCAGCCCCACCGTGTTTTCCTTGACAAGGGCAGGGCAGCAGTGCTTGTTTATCCGTTTGTCAGCTCCTGGTGTGCCACTCGAGCCAATTAATATGCGTAGGGTTGAAGCATGGAATCTAGGAACGTATGTAAGCTTGACTTCTCCATGAAAGGGGAATGGCATCCAGATAAATAGTGCATGTCCTCTTTGCCCTTCAAACATGGTTTGCCCCATACGATGCTCCTTAAGATAGAAAGGAATAGGTTAGGACCTCCAATTAGGATGATAGAATTATAGAGTTGGAAGGGACCAAAACAATCATATAGTTCAACCCTCTTCAATGCAGGAATCTTTTTACCAAAGTGGGGCTTGAAACCACGATCCTGAGATTAACAGTCACATGCTCTACCAACCAGGAATGATCTAGGCAGGCTTCCTTAGTGATAGTGATCCAACATTTTTTAACCTCATGTCATCCAATTTTCTTAATATTTTGTACACTTGTCAAATGGTCAAAACTTAAGTTTAAATCGACAATTTTAATATTTTTAGCTCATCCCAATTTTGACTTATGCGAGTTTGAAATTTCAAAAAAAAATTGTAACTGGCCAAACTTAAAATGAAATGTTATGTGCAACCAATGCTCTTGAAAAGCATTTGGTGTAAAGTAATGGAAGAATAAATGCTTTCAGACCCATTTCATATGTAAGGTGCTCCCCCCCCCCATAATTTTGATATGCATTTTGTTGTAATGTTCATGAAATGAAGTAGATGAGGCAGATGAGGAGAGAGAGGAGGACAATGACCTGTGGTTAGGTTGGAACAGTTGTGTCAATGCAAGGGTGTTTGATTAAAATTGTCTTCTGTTTTATGCATGAAGTGTGATGAGCACATCTTTTACACAGTTTGTTTTATTCTCTTTTCAGTGAAACCTCAAGAGAGGCATATAACGTGATGCCATATAGCTCTCCTTGCCTGTGAATTCTGCTTGTGTGCCATTGTTGTAGAATTCCCTTAAATAGAGTCGCTTGTTCACTGGAGTGTGTGGGTTGGGGGTGGGGTGGGTGTTGTAGGAAGAAATATATATACATACATATGAATGTGCTGGAAACTGCAAATGCTACATCATGTGGTGCTATAAACTACAATGAGTCTAATCGGAAGTTAAATGTATTTATTTTCTCTTTTTAATTCTTTTCTTTATTAATTTCTTTCTTCCTTTTTTAATTTCTATCTCTCCTCACATTTTCCTTCTAGTCTCTTTTCTTTCTAATCTGCTAAGAAAGAGACAAAGTTGACTAATTTGAAGTGATGCTTTGTAGTTTGTTAACTGTTGTTGATGATGGTCAACTGTAGCAAAGGGTGAATTGATACATTAGTTATTGTTGATTTGTTGTTATTGTCAAATCTTAAATAAAATTTATTTTTATTTTTATTTATTTTTTAAAGAAAGTGTGTGGGTTGGACAAATGATAACAGAGACACAATGAAAATCAGTGGTCCTGGCTATAAGAACAATGCCAGCTGGCATGGCAGCTTTTCATCCTTGCATAGTGGGATGGGCAAGATCACAGGATTCCTTGACCTCTGAAGGGGGGTTAGGAAAAACTAAGAAAGAAAACACAACCCTCCTTAGTCTACTGTTTTGTGATGCGCCTCTTATTTTAAAAAGCAGTGCTGGTGCTTTATTTATGGTGCGCAACAATACCACCACCACTTTTATTTCTACCCTGTCCATCTGACTAGGTTTCCCCAGCCACTCTAGGTGGCTCCCACCACATATAAAAACGATAAAATGTCAAACATTAAAAACTTCCCTAAACAGGGCTGCCTTCAGATGTCTTCTAAAAGTTGTGTTGTTGTTTATCTCCTTGACATCTGATGGGAGGGCGTTCCACAGGGCGGGCACCACTGCCGAGAAGGCCTTCTGCCTGGTTCCCTTTAACCTCACTTCTCGCAGTGAGGGAACCGCCAAAAGGCATTCAGAGCTGGACCTCAGTGTCCGGGCTGAACGATGGGGGTGGAGACATTTTGAATTGTGCTCGGAAATGTACCGGGACAATTTCTGGGTTTGTTTTTTGAGCCTAGTGACACATCTTCCTGTAAGTCTTAAAGGTTTTCCAAAGGGAATGATAGCAGTGACTGGGGAGAAGAAATAAGAGCTTAGCCGATCTAACATTTCATTCCTTTTTTAAAGGTCTTACTTGGGAGCAGGTTTTCCTACAGCAAGCCACAAGAGAACTGGGTGACTTGTTTTGTTTAAGCGAGGAGCCAATAATTTTACTAAGTCATATGACTGCAATAAAAGTCAGACTGCATGCTGCCAATTAGGTTTTGCTGTACGCTTCGATTTGAGAAGAAGAAAATAAAATAAAAAATCTCCCCACGATTTTACATCTAGCAATAGGAACATTACAGTGATTACCTGCAGAGCCCAAGAAGGAGTAACCATGTAATGTGGGTTTGCATCCAGCCTCTCTGTGCTTGAATAAATAGATGCCAGAATAAATAGATGACAAAATGTACAGCTCTACACAGTATGCACACATCTGTAATAAAGCCCGTTGGTTGGGAGATTGGGGAGAAGCTAAGCAAGAATGTTAAAGAATGACTTCTTTTGTATAGTGCGCATATATATATATATATATATATATATATGTACTGTATAATGTTTAGTAAGGAAGAGACTTGCAAATATGAACCACTGTGCCCACATGCTCTTTGTACAGGAATCTGTTCCAGAGGTTTTGATATGGAATATTCCCTGGTGGTTCCTGAAGGGCATTCAACAGCTTGTTATTTTTTTTCTCCTTCTGGTTACAGCAGGCAAGATCCATGTTTCTGATCACTTCACTGGTAGGTGGAGTGGATCCCACACGGGCCCTCGCTTGTACTGTCGATGGTTGAGTCCAGACCAATCTCTCTAAGCACCAGTTTGCTTTCGACTTTAGAGCTTTACCCTTCCTCCATTTCCCCATTCCAAACTCCCTTTCTCATTCGCGAATCCTTTCTTCTCTGCTGTTCCATATTCTCTTCATATCTTTAAAGAGTCATATTTGCTCCGCCAGCCAGTCTCCAAATCTATGGAAAGTGTCTCAATATACGTCCATTGCATTTTGTGTCATTAAATGTCTGAACTTTAGGGTCCTAAATGCCTGGCTTTTCCAAGGGAACAGTTTAGTAGGATGAATATGTAGAATTGACTTCCAGCAGATGGACGTTGTAATGGTTCTAGGGGTTGCTCGTGCGTAAATCGGTGCCACGCTTGGCTGAGTTATCTGGGTGAACCGTTTCTGTCCGGACAACCACTCACCCGTGGCTGTCTCAATCGCTGGCAGAATCCGTCAGTGGGCGTTTCTTGAACTTCTTCCAGCAAAGAAGCTCCTTGACGCCTAGTCTCCGCCTACTCTCCCTGCGCGGAAGCCTTCTGCGCAGGGAGGGTGTGGGCAGCGGAGGACCTGTGCTCTCCCCGCTGGTCTCCGGCGACGAGTCATGAAGCCACCTCGCCGATTCCCCCATCTGCCCCCCTTCTCCACTAGTGTTACGCTGATTTCCTTCCCCAGAAGATGGGCTGCTTCTCTCCCTCCCGGTACGCTCTCCGGAATCCCTCTGGAGCCCTCCCTCTCCCTCTGGCTCCGATGGCAGTTCCCTGACAGACGTCAATTATACTGTTATTTGGATGGTGTTGATTTGTTGTGTAAATTAGGCACATATTTGTTTAGCGTATTTGACTAGGGTGCATTCCCAGAGCACTTGTGAGCAGAGGACTTATTTTTAATCCAGTTTTTGAAAATGACCTTGATGTGTATCTCTGTGTTAGATGTCTGTCTTTATCTCCAAAGGATCTGGGTGGCTTATACAAACACACAACTCTTTTTTTCCCATTTCTAAAAAAGAGCAGAAAGAATAACAAAGTGAGTCAGCACCTTCATCCATTGCAGAGACTGCAGGTGGTTCCTTGACTTGGACTACCATCAGAAGAAAGTGGGAGGGTCATATTCCTACCTGACATTTTCCTCTGGCCTTAGATGTTGATCTCTGGACTTGAAAGAGACCCAGAAATTTTCATCTGCCATCTTCTAATTCTGTATTCTTTGCCTGTCTTTCCAGTAGTCATCTTGTAGGTTCTTCTCTGCTCATTCACTTTTCCCTGTTCTTGGAACTGTCTTTTCTTCTTGCCTCAGTTCTTCTCTTTTTGTTCTTTAATATTCCTGTTTCCTTTTCTTGATAAAAAGTAACCTTTCATCAGCTTGTCATGATTGTCTACTTTTCGGAAAGTGTTGTGCTTCATTGGAACATAGAACGTGTGCTTTCTACAATGATGTCTTCACTCTCCCAACTCCTAGGTTTTAGTTTATGTTGCATTTAGTTTCTTAGTACACACTGGATCAAAATATTGGTGTATATACCCAGGAATGAAATATTGAGAAGGTGACAGAAAACTCACAGCATTGGCTGTTTGGGGAACTCCTTCTGGAATACTGCTAGGACAAAAAAAAAAAAAAAATGGTATTGAATTTAATTTCCCTAGAACTGTCTCATAGCTGCTGCTTTTAAAATAAAATGGTTGGAGGATAGACTTTTCCCCAGGACAGAGTGCTGCAAATTATTGCTATTCCAGGCTAAATGGGTACAGTTGGCGAGGAGACGTTTCAGCTGTGTACACACTCCTGTTTTCTCTGCATCCGGTGTGTTCTCAGTAACAAACATACGACATAAGCAACACTCCATCTCTATTGGGCCATTTGTTATTATATACTGTGTTTTGATTGAAACACCGCCCCCCCCCCCACATATAACCAGCTTCGGTCTGAATCAATGGCGTAGCGTGGGTTGTCAGCACCCGGGGCAAGGCAAATAATTTGCGCCCCCTAACCCGTGGATTTGCGCCCCCTAACCCTAACCCCCAGATGTTGTGCCTGGTATGGCTGGCCCCCCCTGCACCCCCATGCTACGCCACTGGTCTGAATTGAGAAAAAGAATGGCCTAGGTGCATTTTAAGCTGATACTGTGGATATAGACTTACTTGTACACATCTGCCTTCCTATTGCCCAGTCACCCAGTGTTGTTGTTGTTGTTGCTTAGTTGTTTAGTCGTGTCTGACTCTTCATGACCCCATGGACCAGAGCACACCAGGCACTCCTGTCTTCCTCTGCCTCCCGCAATTTGGTCAAACTCATGCTGGTAGCTTCGAGAACACTGTCCAACCATCTCGTCCTCTATTGTCCCCTTCTCCTTTTGCCCTCAGTCTTTCCCAGCATCAGGGTCTTTTCCAGGGAGTCTTCTCTTCCCGCGAGGTGGCCAAAGTTTTGGAGCCTCAGCTTCAGGATCTGTCCTTCCAGTGAGAACTCAGGGCTGATTTCCTTAAGAATGGATAGGTTTGTTTCTTTTGTGTGTTTTGTTTTTCTTTCTTGTTTATATAGTTTTATTTTGGATTCAATGTTTGTAATTTTTGTTGTAATTTTGCATTGAAAATAAAATTAAAAATATGTTTAAAAAGCAAAAAAAATAAATGGATAGATTTGATCTTCTTGCAGTCCTTCAGCACCGTAATTCAAAAGTATCAATTCTTTGGTGGTCAGCCTTCTTTATGGTCCAGCTCTCACTTCGTACATCACTACTGGGAAAACCATAGCTTTAACTATATGGACTTTTGTCGGCAAGGTGATGTCTCTGCTTTTTAAGATGCTGTCTAGGTTTGTCATTGCTTTTCTCCCAAGAAGCAGACGTCTTTTAATTTCGTGACTGCTGTCACCATCTGCCGTGATCATGGAGCCCAAGAAAGTAAAATCTCTCAATGCCTCCATTTCTTCCCCTTCTATTTGCCAGGAGGTGATGGGACCAGTGGCCATGATCTTAGTTTTTGAAGTACAGGAATTGAATGCACCACTTCTGCTAAATTGCTAGCTAGGCGTCTCCATCTTCAGACTTGTGCTCTGACCTGGACAGGTGGAGCAACAGGGCAAACACACTGCCATCAGAACATTTAAACCCCCTCTTCTGACATGGCATGTGTAAGCCTTTGTGGCAGCTCCAGCTGCTCCAGTCACTTTAAGCCCTTTCTTTTCCTTGGAGACAGTCAGGGAGGAGATTGGTGAGATTCTCTCTGGGCCAGTCTCTCCCCCCCCCCTGTGCCTTTCTGCAAATCTCCCCTGCCACCTCTTCTCCTGTCCAGCCCCTTCCTCTTACCCTTGCCTTATGAGCAGTGCCGGATTTACATATAAGCAGAACACTGACAACTGGGAAACACTGGCCTGCGAGTCCTCCAGTTGGAGAACAGCCTTTACCAAAGGTGTCATGGGCTTTGAAGACACTCAAACTCAAGACACAAGGGAGAAATGTGCTAAGAGGAAGAAGGCACGCTTGGCAAACCCTCACCATGATCAACTCCCACCCAGAAACCTATGTCCCCACTGTGGAAGGATGTGTGGATCCAGAATTGGCCCCCACAGTCACTTACGGACTCATTGTTAAAGCCGTGTTTATGAAAGACAACCTTACTCGGCTATGAGTGATCGCCAAAGAAGAAGAAGCTAAATGAGCTATAGCTTAGGGCCCCACTCTCTTGCCCCCCCCCCCAAAAAAAAGGAAAGGAAAAAAAACCCTGGATGTACATTTCCAAAATTTAAGATAAAAAACAAATAAAATAAAACCTGCAGACAGCAACAGTGTTTTGTGTTGTGTAGGCTCCTATGATGTAAGTAAAGGGCCACGCCTGCTAGCCTGCTCCCTAAAATATCTCTGGTTTGCTCATTTCTATATATTGGAAGACATAAGTGCCTGGCATGCTCTGGTCCATGGGGTCACGAAGAGTCGGAAACGACTAAACAACAACAACAACATATATAGGGTGCCTACATTCTGTATGTGCAAATGGCTTTAGATACCTATTAAGTCCATAAATTACCATATAGCATATATTCAATACAAAAGAACAGCAACAATTTGTTGTTGACAAAGGACAGCTGGACATATAAAGGGCCCCATTACATTCAGTAGCTTAGGGTCTCATCAAACCTAAATCCAGCCCTGCTCATGAGTGGCGCAGAATCCCATAAATCACTGTCCCCTTCTCCTAGATCATCCTCCCGCCCCTTGCCTCCTCAGCACACTTTTCAGACTCTTGCCTGTCCCTGACACCACCTGCCTCCCATCTTCTTTAAGGGTTAATTTCATTTTGAAGTGCTGTGATGATTTAATGAATCAGGTCTCCCGAATTTCAGAAGAAGGCATCTGGAGGAAATTCTGCTTTTTAATTGCCGAAGAAATTTGCTTACTCCAAATGAATAATGCTCTGCATTAGGATAATTTTGTTACTGTTAATGAGTTGATAGACCTCAATCGGCATTTCAGATGTGAGGCAGCAGGGGACCGATGATGACAGGGAGATAATCAGGTTTCTCAGTGGACGAGCTGAGTACTTGAAAGCACTGTATGTACCAAGGCAGTAATAATTGAGCATATATCTGAATGCTTTAAGTTGTAAACTGCTTAAACATATTCAGAATGCTTTTGACCAGGGATGGGGAGCCTGTAGGAATTGGACTGGGAGGAGGGGAGGCTTAACATTGCCTAGGTACTAACCTCATTCATCTTGAGTGAATGGCTGTGGAAATCAAGGGAGAGGCGTTCTCTTGGATTCTAGCTGCACTCTTCTCCCTCTATTATCTACCACTCTCAAAGCGCTCAGGAACAATGAGCAATCTATTTTTCTAACCCAAGGTGCCCTGACACACAGCCAGCCTTCTCCATTATAGTGCTCTCTTCATTGCTAAGAACACCCGGCCAATTAATAGTATGGCTCTCATGGCATTTTCAAAGGCGCTCTTAGGAAGGAGGTGTATTATTAGAAGATCCCTTATTTCTGTCTTTGTCCACAACCGCAGTGGTTTGTTTTTGAAATGAACATGGGAAGGTTGAGTTCCATGGTGGATTATACAGCTGAAACATATTCTCTTAAGCCCCTGACCATCTTTTAAAGAAGACATGCCTCAAGCAGTCCTTCTGAGCTACTGCAAAGAAGGCGTCTCATGTTTCGTTCAAGGGAAAGTGTTTCTCTGTTTTACGGGGATTGCAGCTTCCTTGTTGTGCAAAAAAACGGGGCTGCGATTGTTCTGCTTAAATTCTCCAAAGCTGTTCTAGTTCCACAATTTTGATAAACAACTTGTTTCGGCTGCTCCTATCACAGCAGTGGTAAGTTGTTGGTTACCATCTCGTTCTTAAATTGTCAAAATGGAAGGAATGAGGAATGAGGAATTCACACTCCAAAAGAGAGGAGGAGCTCACAACCACAAGGTGTGCTCTCAATCTCTTAACCATGGTTATCAGCATCCCAAACACTGTAAGCCCAGAAGTAAATGCTTCGGTTTTCGAACATGCCTCGGAAGTCGAACATGTCACACAGCTTCCACTGAGTTCAAGATCCTGGGGCCTAGCTGTTGGCTATTGAATTTTCATTTTTTGAACATTTCAGAACTCAAACGGTCTTCTGAAATGGATTATGTTCGAACACAGAGGTATCACTGTATCCAGATACAGGTGGCTTCTGAATAACAGTTGCAGGAGGGGAAATCTCTCTTGTGCTTGAATCCTGCTTGTGAGTTTCCTACAGGCACCTGGGTGGGTGGCCACTGTGAGAATAGTGAAAATCTCCAGGGTGTGCATATCGACAGGAACCCTATAATGTTTTCCCTGGACCAGTTACAGTACAACAGAGAAATTTAATGGAATCATGAGTGTGTATCTTGTACATTACTTTTTAAAAAAAAAATTCCTCCCACCGCAATTGTGAAGAATCTTGTTAAACATCATTGTAACATGTGCCTTAAACCTTTCCCTTCTTCTTGTGTACAGCAATTATGGTGTTCAGGCAACCAGCCGCGGCATTTGTACTTTGCAAACTGTATTGTAACCTGATATTAGATGCATTGCAGTTCTGTTTCAAAATATCTCCCTCCCACTGTTATAGCCTCCCAGTATAAGGGTTAAAAAGCTTTTGGGAAACAGTTGCATGTGCCTTTGAGGTTTAATAAAAATCACAATATTAAAGAGCTGAAATTAAATAATAAATTGCGTTTATTAAATGAGATTATACCCCGAACAACCCCTTTTATTATTAAATCAAACCTGGGGAATAACCATTTGCTTGGTAGCTTTGGGCAGTCAATATGTTTGTTGTAAGAACATCATCCATCATATTAAAAAAGAAAGAGAGAATAGGGAAAAGAAAAAGCTTTTGGCTTTCAGGACAAAAAACCCACCCAACATTATTGTAGTTCATGTCAGAGTGATGTTTTCCAGTAATAATATCATGTTGACATTACGGAGGCCAACCTGAAGCCTTCCTCAGTCGTGTGTCCCCAATTGTAGTTGGAGAACAACACCCATCCTGGGGTCAGGGATTATGGGAATTGTAATCCAGCAGAATCGAGGTTGGAGAATGCAGTTTCACAACTGCAAGCAGAACCCACTATACCATGGAGAAATGAGTGTGCTGGATGACTATGAGGTTTACGAAAGAAGGGCTTGTATTTTTCAAGCTCTAGGTAGAAGAGGGCATCCTGGGGAGAAAAGATACAGTTAAATAGGAGGAGTGTGTTTGATGTGTTGTATCCGACAGAGGATTCGGGATGCGGGTGGCGCTGTGGGTTTAACCACAGAGCCTAGGGCATGCCAATCAGAAGGTCGGCGGTTCGAATCCCCGTGACAGGGTGAGCTCCCGTTGCTCGGTCCCAGCTCCTGCCAACCTAGCAGTTTGAGAGCACGTCAAAGTGCAAGTAGATAAATAGGTACCGCTCTGGCAGGAAGGTAAACGGCATTTCCGTGCGCTGCTCTGGTTCGCCAGAAGCAGCTTAGTCATGCTGGCCACATGACCTGGAAGCTGTACACTGGCTCCCTCGGCCAATAAAGCGAGATGAGCGCCACAATCCCAGAGTCGGCCACGACTGGACCTAATGGTCATGGGTCTCTTTACCTTTACCTTACCTATCCGACAGAGGCTGGGATGAGATGCACAAGATTGTAAAATTTTTAAATGAGCAGTTCAGCAAGGAATCCTGTGTCATGAGAATGGTATAAGGGAACTGGAAACAGCTTTGTGGAGATTCAAGGATTCTTGAATCCAGATCTGTTGGAAGTGTTTGCACTCAGTCAGTGGAAATGCTGGGGCACTTGTGGGTTTGCGACGAATTTCCATTCCACATTCAAGGCAGCTGCCTGTGGAAATTTTGCCCTGGGCAGTCATTTTTTTTAGCTTGCCACTGTTTAACTTCCTTAATCAAATTGCAGTAGTAGATGACCCTGTTGTTCACAATAGATTTATTGATGTGCTTTGTTCCCCTACCCAACAACAGGAAAGAATGGAGCCTGTTAGCAGAGAAACAAAAAGCCATAGCCGTGTTTTGCATCATGAAAGTCCCATTTTCAATCTCTCAGAAAGCATCCTTGTCTGGAACCCCAAAGAGTCCCTGCCATGTAAGACAATACCGAGCTGGATGGACCAGCAGAAAGAAATTTGGTTAATGGATTTGGTTGAAGGCCTAAAATCCTGGCTGCAGGTGTGGCAGGTTTGGTGGCAAGCATAGTTATGCTCGAGTGGCAGTTTAGGCATTGGGTATACCTCAGGTTTTTTGGGACATGGGTGGCACTGTGGGTTAAACCACAGAGCCTAAGGCTTGCTGATCAGAAGGTCGGCAGTTCGAATCCCTGCGACGGGGTGAGCTCCCGTTGCTCGGTCCCTGCTCCTGCCAACCTAGCAATTCGAAAGCACGTCAAAGTGCAAGTAGATAAATAGGTACCACTCTGGTGGGAAGGCAAACGGTGTTTCTGTGCACTGCTCTGGTTCACCAGAAGCGGCTTAGTCATGCTGGCCACATGACCCAGAATCTGTACGCCGGCTCCCTCGGCCAATAAAGCGAGATGAGTGCCACAACCCCAGAGTAGTCTGCAATTGGACCAAATGGTCAGGGGTCCCTTTACCTTTATACCTCAGGTTTGGGTGGAGGGGAGGTTGTCGTCTCTGCCTGCCCCTCCAAAGGTAGGGTGTCCCGTTAAAGGGATCTAGGAGGAGGTGATTTAGCCCTCCTCAAGGCTGCAATCCCTTCAGGGGTCCCCTTATTTAACGTAAGGTAGGAATTGAAATGTAGGTGGGTTCCCACAAGGCAAGACACAGTGATAACAGCAAGAACCTTTACTGAACTTGCAGAAATGGACAACAGGGACAAAGCAACTGCTTATATACATTTCTGAAGGCCTGGGCCACTCCAACTCCCAATGTGATTGGCTGTCTGAACTTCCAAGCTGTGAATCATGACTCAAGAGTTTAAGGGCCAATGGCAGAGGCCCAAATCTTGAAATGTTCTGTGATTGGATATCATGTATTGAATCAGAATCCTTAGTCCAGACTCAAGCTCAGGCAAACACTGACCACTGAATACATAACAGGAATCCCCTGCTGCTGGATAGGCCATTGGCGTCACTTCCAGCAGAAGGGCCAGAAGTTAATGGGTGCCCAGTGCCTGTGCCAGACCTCCTACCTCTGTCGTCAATAAAGTTGTGGCCTTATTTGATCCCATCTAATTTGTTGTGTCCATGATTCATAACTGCTCAGAGAAGCTGTGGGGTGTGTGTGTGTGTGTGTGTGTGTGTGTGTGTGTGCTGAGCCTGGGCACACAAGCAACTTGAGCTGCAGTCCATGGATTTAATTGAGTTTAGTCACATTGACTTAATCCTAAGAAGTCTCAATTTTTGCAGAAGACTCTGAGAATCTTATGAGACTTATGTTTATCGCTGTTTTGTTTGCTTTTTGGCATATCACCCGCCTCTTATTTGATTTAGGCCTTTGTGTATGAGCTGAGTGAAATTCAAACATAATTCTCCCCCCACCCCGCCTGCGTTTGTTTAACTTTGGCTTCTTTCTTTTCCCCAATTGTAAAGGGATTTAAGATAAAGAATTAGAGGGAATATTTTCATCTCCCCCCCCCCCCAAAAAAATGGGATTCTCAGGGCCATTTCCCCTTGTGCAAAAACCTCAGCTGGGAGCTCTTGCTGCTGAACAAGCTTGTTTATATATAAAGGACAATGAACTGAAGAATCCCTCTTTTTAAGCTTTATTGCAAGGAAATTTTCTAGAGACACAGACGTTTTGAATTGGAACCTTGGGGGAAAAAGTCACACTTTTGATTTCAAGGAGAGATTGACTTCGAGAAAGTTGCTTTGCTGCCTTGGAAGCCTTTGTGTTGTGTCAAAGTGACTCCGTAAAGAATTAGCATTTATTACCGAGAATTATAAACACTGTCTTTAAGTTGGGAAATATGCAGGAGATGTTTTTTCTCTACCCCAGCCCCTCCAGCAGATTGTCTTCCTTGGGTTTGCTTGCTTTTTCTTTTTTCCTTTTTCTTGCATTTTCTAGGACATTTTGTAGCTTTTGTTTGGTCTAAAATCAGTTTCCCCTTTCTCTTCTACCGCTGTTCTCATGAGTTGAGAATTACATGAGTGAAATGCAAGGTCAAATACCACTTAGAGAGGAGCATAATAATAGGCAGCTCAAATTATCTTCTAGTTAGCCTTAATGCAAAATTAATTACCGACTATCTGCCCTTTTGTAGTCTCCCCGCCCATTTCTGCGCAGGATGCTTCTGCTGTTAGTGATTTGGAGGATTAGGTTTGCATCGGTGAAACGGTTGTCCTCTCTTCTTGATGACTCTGTTCATGATGCTTAGCAAGAACTGTTTTTGCACATCATAATCCCTCGCCTTCATTGCTGGTCACAAAGGCTGCTGCTGTTCATGCTTTGTTCGTTTTCTCTATTTGTAAAACCTGCTTGTTCCAGGACCTCTGAGAATGTTCCATGAATCTATAGAAGCTTATCACCCTTAATTTTGTTCTGTTTTCAGTTTATGTATTTTTTATTTTGTACTTTTCAAGTTTATACATTTCACTAATTTTATGCATTTCACACAATCGTTTTGACATTTCAAAACTTGACTTCCTCCCCCCTCTTTCTGCTCTTTCCTTAAATTTATGTTTAATACCTTCTGCATATCCAAATTAACTTAATTTGCTCATTTATTCATCTTCTTTAAATATATACTCCTATGAAACTACAGGTGATTACAATAACACTGCCAGTGTTTTTATCTGTTTATAATTTATCTGTAAATATTCAATAAACCATTTCCATTCTTTTATTATTATTTTTTTAAAATCTTTATTTCTTATTCTTCTGGTTTTGCCATTTCTGCATATTCCACAGGTTTTTGTATCCATTCTTCCTTTGCTGGGACTTCTGCTTCTTTCCATTTTTGGGCGAGTAACATTCTTGCCGCTGTAGTAGCATACATGAATAAGTTTCTGTACAGTTTCCGTAGTTCTGTCCCTATAAGTCCCAAAAGGAAAGCTTCTGGGGTTTTTTTACAAAGGTTATTTTAAACTTCCTTTTCATTAAATGAAAAGGATGCTTATCACCTTAATTTAAGGATTCCCTGGAACTGGTTCACACATTAGAAGTATAGTGGTACCTCAAGTTATAAACGCCTCAGGTTACAAACGCTTCAGGTTACAAACTCCGCTAACCTGGAAGAGTTACCTCAAGTTGAGAACTTTGCCCCAGGATGAGAACGGAAATCGTGTGCTGGCGGTGCAGCGGCAACAAGAGGCCCCATTAGCTAAAGTGGTGCTTCAGGTTAAGCACAGTTTCAGGTTAAGAACAGACCTCCAGAACGAATTAAGTTCGTAACTAGAGGTACCACTGTAGAGGCATCCATCTCGTATCCTGTGTCAAAAGTTCACTGTCCAATAACACTGAAGTTTACCTCCAATAACTCTTTCTGAATGTAGACAGGGCTGACCCTGCCATTAGTCAGAGTGAGGCAACTGCCTCAGGTGGCAGAAACCGGGAGAAGTTATTAATGGTTGCAGAAGTGCTGGAGGGCAGAGCTGCGTTTGCCATACAGCTTGCCCTGTGCCACCTAAGCCAGCCTGCTGTATTGGAGACAGCTTTTGTTGAAGTAATATTTGACTGACGGTCAGGTTGGCTTCAGGACGCGGGTGGCACTGTGGGTTAAACCACAGAGCCAAGGACTTGCCAATCAGAAGGTCGGCGGTTTGAATCCCCATGACGGGGTGAGTTCCCGTTGCTCAGTCCTTGCTTCCCTGCCAACCTAGCAGTTCGAAAGCACGTCAAAGTGCAAGTAGATAAATAGGTAAAGTTCCAGTGGAAAAGTAAACGCCGTTTCCGTGTGCTGCTCTGGTTCGCCAGAAGCTGCTTAGTCATGCTGGCCACATGACCCGGAAGCGGTACACCGGCTCCCTCGGCCAATAAAGCGAGATGAGCGTTGCAACCCCAGAGTCGGCCACGACTGGACCCTAATGGTCAGGGGTCCCTTTACCTTTACCAGGTTGGTTTCTGCTTGTGGTTTTGGGAGACCTCATCTTGTATTTCTCCTCAAGCAGTAACATTTCTGAACATAGACCTGCACCTCAATGAGGCCTATGTTGGGGTGACAGGTCCTTGATCTCACTGACCTTTTGTGGTGCTGAGAAGCCCCTGTGGTGGCATAACATGACCACCAATGGGTTGAAGGTTTTTCTTTTTTTCCCACATGAAGAAACACCATGGTTCAGCTGCATCAGTGCCACCGAACACATTAATCTGCTGCAGCTGCAACAAAACATGTCTCTTCTGTATTGGTCTCTACAGGTTTTACTTAAACCCCGAAGATTCACTCATCCATTATCTCCCGAGCAGTGCTGTTTTTCAAGAAAGAAGTGCCAGAACTCACTTGTTCTCTTATAATTCAATATGAGTAGGAAAACGAGAGCTCCCCTAAACATTTTTTTAATAAAAAAAACACTGCCTTTAGGTATTGCCTACTGATTTTAATATAAACACAAACCTCTTTCTGTCAAGAAGCTATGTTTGTACACTTACATTTTAAGACAGTAATTGGAGAATGTGATCTCTTTCTTCCTCCCCCCCCCCCCATTTTAAACATTTTGGTGGAAAGGGCAACTACAGAGAAACAAATGTATGTTTTATTTTCCCCATGCAGTGTAGGGAGAGCAAACCATTTTGCAACTGCAATTCACGTCCCTTTTGTGTTTGTGCATGTGTGTGTAGGGAGGGGGGGTCTATTTTGTTTTGAGTGGCTGAGCACAACACACCCTTGCTTATTTGTCATCGCGTCGTGTAGGCATGTTTTGTCATCTGTTTGGCGCACGTCTTTTAATTTGTGTGGAACCCTTATTGACTTTCAGCAGAAGCTCATATGCATCTGTTGCTCTCCTTTTCCAGAGGAGGACACCAATTTTAATTGGAAGTTCTTTCTGCTTCTCCCTCTTATCAGTTATCAGTTATGGTTCATGTGCCTGTCTGCAAGCTTGCAAGCTGTCAGTGGGTTCTCTGCAGTTCCTCATACCGGAGAAAACTCTGCACAGATAACCCTGTGGAAGAAAGAATATACCTAACCCCAGAACCGGAAAAAACAATTTTAGATTTCCAGGTGCTGCTACACGCTAATTTGCAGGTGTCAGCCTCTCAGTTAAGTTAGGAAACAGCAAAATGCCTAGGCATCAGCATCAGATGTATAGGTACCCATTTATTGCTTTGTTTGGGGTGTATTTTAGTGCATTTGTTTGCCTCTCTGCAGGACAGCACTTTCAAAAGTGCTTTTAAAGGCAAAGAACACAGGAGGGCATGAAAGCTGGATGAAGAGAGTCTTTATCAGTCTCTTGTGTCCTACACACACCGCCCTCCCCTTCTTCTGCAGTGCTTTCTCTGAAATGCACAGCACCCGCTGGCCGTTCCCTAACATTGGTATTGTTGCAGAAGCTGGGTGCCTCCCGTTCTCTGCAAGAACCCATGGGGTTCCAGGCATTCACCCAAGGTCCGTGGTCCTTTGGAGAAGTGGGACATGGCAGAGACTGTTGTAGCTTCAAGAAATATGGTTCATTCACCTATTTACACCTTCAGTCTGCATGGAGGGGGTCCAGATCAGGCTTCCTCAACCCCAGTTCTCCAGATGTTTTGGGCCTACAACTCCCATGATCCCTAGCTAGCAGGACCAGTGCTCAGGGATTATGGGAAATGTAGTCTCAAAACATCTGGAGGGCTGAGGTTGAGGAAACCTGGTCCAGATCTTACAGCATGGTCATTTCACAGGGGGCTTGTACCCCACAGCGATGTAACCTTGGAGTCCACGGCATCTCTCACAGCTAGCCTGCCGCCTGCCTGCCCAAGATGGATCCCAGTCTTTCCTCTTCCTCCTCTTTCTCCTCCTTCTTCCCAGCAACCCCTGCTCAAGATTCTCTCCTCCTGTCACCTCACACCCAGTTACCCTTTCTGAAGCCCCAGTCTCTGTTCACACCCCAGGGCAAGCGGGGTGGGGGTGGGGGGAGAGAGATCTTGTATTGTTTCTTAATGGCCAGGTCATTTTGCATGGGCTAGCCCAGGACTTCCTCTGCGGCTTGAATTTCTCCTTTCACACCCCAAATAATCAAAATCCTACCATTTAGTGGGTCTCCCCAATCTATAACACCATGAAGGGGGTCTTTGTGCACATAGCTTTTCTGTGTGTGATTTATCACAGGAATAACTGGTTCTTGTAGACCTACTCCTGTTTCCATTATTTCTCTTCATTCTTGCATGGTTGGGTTAGTAGTACTAGTACTACTAGTATTTATTTTCTAATTTATATCCTACCCATCTGGCTGGATTTCCCCTGCCACTCTGGGTGGCTTACGACATATATAAAAACACAACAAAACATCAGACATTAAAAAAGCAAAATATCCTATACAAGCAACAGACAAACCAAGACCAGAAGGTCAATACAGAGATTACACATTAATAATAATAATAATAATAATAATAATAATAATAATAATAATAATATATTTATACCCCACCTATCTGGCTGGGTTTCCCCAACCACTCTGGGCGGCTCCCAACAAAATATTAAAAACATAATAAAAGATCAGACATTAAAAACTTCCCTAAACAGGGATGCCTTCAGATGTCTTCTAAAAGTCAGATAGTTGTTTATTTCCTTGACATCTGATGGGAGGACATTCCACAGGGCGGGGGCCACTACCAAGAAGTCCCTCTGCCTGGTTCCCTATAACTTTGCTTCTTGCAGTGAGGGAACTGAGGGACCTCAGTACTTGGGCTGAACGGGGATGGAGACTCTCCTTCAGGTATACTGGGCTGAGGCAGTTTAGGGCTTTAAAGGTTGGCACCAACACTTTGAATTATGCTCGGAAACATAATGGGGGCCAATGTAGATCTTTCATATATGCTCCTATTACTTTTTGTGACTTGGATGGAAGTCTGGATTTCTTAATGGGTGGACCCTTAATCGGTAGCAACTGTCTTCCATTCTGGTACATGCTTGGGCCAAAAAGGGTGAAGACAATTCGATCTTGTAAGGGATTTTTCTAAAGATCATCAGAGAGAACTGCATCTTCAGATCAATACTGGACTTTTTCTTTATATAATAAAACCCCTGTGCTGTGAAGCAGTAGCTTTATGAAAGCTGGAGTACCCCATGGGGACATCTACTCAGTCGTCACGTTGCAGCATGAATAACATAATATATTCAGCTACATGCTTGATACAGGAGAAGGTAAAAATAAAAATACAAGGTGATGTAAAAGAAGAAATGTTCCAAAAATGAGAGCTGGGTTGCCAGGTTTGGCACTCAAGACAGTCTGGTGCCTGTTTATGATCAAAATCCATATAATTTCTATTCTGCAATTGTTGGGGGTTGGGGTGGGGGGAGGGAATATCATTCTTCATCTTTGTTTCCAAGTTTCTTTGCTTTACAAACTTGTCTAATCTATGCCTCCGGAGTTTTATGAGCTATTCCACAAAGTTCCTTTTGAAATCTGAGCCAAGATCCTTATCGTGGATGTCTGTAGAGGAGAACTTAAACATTACTATAGAACAGGCCAGCACTGTGCCATTACACAATATCTTCAGACAAAAAGCCCAGTTTTTGCATGGATTTGTACTCAGTACTTCTTCCATGTGCTTTCTATCCTGAAAATGTTTTTTTGTTTTTTTTTGTTTTTTTTATTCTGGATAGTGAGTAGGTGCAGATGTTTATTTACCAGGTATGCATGGTTCAATCTAAACCAGTCGTCTACTCTAAAACATTGTACCTGTGGCCAGAATTTTACCATTCCTCTATTTAGCACATCAACTGAGAAATCTGGGCAGATTACTCTACAGCTCTGGGAGTTACAGGTAGTTGTTTTACTATAGAGTTTATACAATGGTGGGGATGCGGGTGGCGCTGTGGGTTAAACCACAGAGCCTAGGACTTGCTGATCAGAAGGTTGGCGGTTCGAATCCCCATGATGGGGTGAGCTCCCGTTGCTCGGTCCCTGCTCCTGCCAACCTAGCAGTTCGAAAGCACATCAAAGTGCAAGTAGATAAATAGGTACTGCTCCGGCGGGAAGATAAACGGCGTTTCCATGCGCTGCTCTGGTTCGCCAGAAGCGGCTTAGTCATGCTGGCCACATGACCCGGAAGCTGTACGCTGGCTCCCTTGGCCAATAAAGCGAGATGAGCGCCGCAACCCCAGAGTCGGCCACAACTGGACCTAATGGTCAGGGGTCCCTTTACCTTTTACCTTACACAATGGTACATGGCCACTTGGCCGGAAAACCCGATTTTCTTCCAGTGTTCTGCTTTGGAATAGCGTCTGAGCCTGTGTGAACACAAACCTGTTTGTAGCAGGAAAATGGAGTTGTTCTCAATCTGGAATTGTTCATGCTCATCTTCAACATGTTGCTTTCAATCTAGATTAGGCCTAGATCTTGCTGTCCTGGCAGGGCGAGTGTAATTGCTTGATAAGGATTTGGAAACCTTCTCTTTGTTCCTTCCTGCACATTGCCCAGGTGAATGAAGAAGGGAGTGGTGCTTATAATCTTGGTAGATGCCCACCCACAGCATCAATCGACAGGTGTGGTTTCATCCCCACCTTGCCAGCGCCACCTACAGGTGAGACTTGGGTGGCGCTGTTGTCTAAACCACTGAGCCTCTTGGGCTTGCTGATCGGAAGGTCAGCAGTTCGAATCCCCGTGATGGGGTGAGCTCCTGTTGCTCTGTCCCAGCTTTTGCCAATCTTGCAGTTCGAAAGCATGCCAGTGCAAGTAGATAAATAGGTACTGCTCTGGCGGGAAGGTAAACGGCGTTTCCATGCGCTGCTCTGGCACTTGTCACAGTCCTCCATGTGCCAGTAGTGGTTTAGTCCTGCTGGCCACATGACCCAGAAAGCTGTCTGTGGACAAACGCCGGCTTCCTTGGCCTGAAAGCGAGATGAGCACTGCAACCCCATAGTCACTGTTGACTGGACTTAACCATCCAGGGGACTTTTACTTGTTTAATCTGTTTTCAAATGTACGCATTGCAGAGTGATGTAGAATCTGTCAGGACCAGTGCCCCAAGCCCGGGGATACCCCCGGCTGTTGCTTGATAAACAGAGTAGTGGAATTTCCAAAAAGACACAGTATTTTCCGTGAAGTCTTCAGTAAAGATTACTAAAGTTTGTTGTTAGATCCCTAGCACGGCAAACACTTGGCTCAGTTAGGGCAAAATCCAGTTAGAGTATAAAAATCACACCACACGGATATAAAATACAAAAAGGAAAGGAAAGAATAGAAGTCAGAAAAAGAATGAAAATGAGAAACTGCTCACGGGGCAGCCCTTCCCAGTGGCCTTGGCACTAAGATAAGACTTGTAGCACGAAAACAACAGCTGTGCTTGCCTTGAATGAACACTTTGGAAATATACCAGAATGCTTCCGGTAGCTTCTATACTTCACAAAACGTCATACCTTGACAAAATCAGTCGGCAGTGAGCTTCTCAGAATGAAGCCCGTTTCAGAATAAAAGCAGTTTCTCAAGAAAAATAGGCAATAGATATAAATTGTGTGTGGACAACATAGAAAAACAGTTAGTTTCCATTGATTCTAAAATAAAATGTGTGCACACCGCCTGAGAAGATAGTTTACTTAATGCTTTTAAGAAACTACCTCAAATGAAATTGCAGAACCTGTTAAGTATGACTTATGTGCTTGTAATTGCTTTCGGGAAAAGTGGAAATAAAGATGTGGCAGCAGAAATAAATACGGGAGAGAATAACTTTTAAATCAGATTGAAAGTTAAACCCACAAACCCATATTGCCTGCAAGGTTTTACTACCTTTACAATGGAATGATTATAAATTCTTCACAGAAAGAATAATTGCAACATAGCACATCCTATGTATCTTATCAGTTGGGGGGGTGTAAGATGGTTTTGCCTCAAATTAGGCCTGTTGGAAAGAAAGGGGATGGTTTTAGGCCCACCTGAAACTATGAGGTGAAAGATAGCCTCTCCTGCTTTAAACACTGGCCAGCATTCTCTCTCTAAACTCTTAATAATGGAATACCACCAGTGTTAGAAACTCAAATATGTAAGCTAGGCACCAAATGGCGCCTTAAACCAGAGTTACAGTTGCCAAAATGGAATGTTTGGTTGCCATTTTGGGGCCGGACAGCTCAAAAGTCTTATTTTCCAACATGACTTTTTGGTTCCTGGAATTCGTTCTGACTGTGCAGATAAAATATCATGGATAGAATTCTACAGGATGTGTTGTTAGTGTGTGAAAACAGTCAAGATTCAAGGATTCCCCAGGCATGCAGTTCCAGATTGTGGAGACATCAGGTGCCGTCCTGGTGCCTGGGAATCTTCACTTGGTCGCAAGTGGCCGATAGCCAGGTACGAAATGCACCTGGTGCCTGGAAAATTTCAAATGCTGAATACCATATCAGTTCATAAGAATACATTCCTTGTTACTGTGGGATTAGGTTTTGTTGTTGTTAACTAAACTCTCATAAAGTGTCCATTCCTAGTTTGGTTTCCAGATTTGCGATGTTGCATTAGATAATTTATTTCAAGAAACTTCTGTTTCCACCTGGGATAAGATGGGCGATTCTTTCCTTTTCCCATTTCTTTTAATGTGCTGGCAAATCATGTGCACACAATCTCTCAATGTTCTTATTGCATTCCACCATCACAATTTTTACCCAAGTTGTGCCATGTCAGGGGCATGTTAAAATGTCCTTTTTCTAACCACCAGATCAGTCAGCTTCTCCTGTCTGAGAGAGTTCACATTTCTGAAACTTAGGATCAAGTACTTGGTGGTGTATCAAAGAGCATATGGTTCTAAAATATTATTGGAATAATAATTAGAACACCTTTCTGGAAGCTGACTCTTGTCGTGAATACAGATTACGAGCCTGCTCTTCATTTGCATCTAAAGGCAGGCGTTTGACTTTAATCATTTAACCATATAGAGTTTAAAGCAATACCGATAAAGAAATAATCACTGAGCACCTTTCATGCACATGACCTTTGGCAGTGTGTATCCTAACACAGAAACTGGAGTTTGAGATAGCGGCGTGGACCGAAGTATCCAAAGCAACAGCCTCCTCTTCTGTTTGTAAACAGAAAGCTTGAACTCTTTCTGGAAATTCTTGGCACTTGTCATGTTAGGGGACTTAATATTTGCAGACAGGAGATAGTGAGGCTCGAGGAATCATTTGTCAGTCAGAATGTCATAGGAGTGCTAAGTTAGAATAAAATGCTATTCATTTCTAATATTTAACATAAAAGGTAAAGGTACCCCTGACCGTTAGGTCCAGTCACGGATGACTCTGGGGTTGCGGCACTCATCTCGCTCTATAGGCCGAGGGAGCTGGCGTTTGTCTGCAGACAGCTTCCAGATCACGTGGCCAGCATGACTAAGCTGCTTCTGGCAAACCAGAGCAGTGCACGGAAACGCTGTATACCTTCCTGCCGGAGCGGTACCTATTTATCTACTTGCACTTTGACGTGCTTTTGAACTGCTAGGTTGGCAGGAACTGGGACCGAGCAACGGGAGCTCAACCCGTCGCGGGGATTCAAACCGCTGACCTTCCGATTAGCAAGCCCTGGGCTCAGTGGTTTAGACCACAGTGCCACCCACTTTTCTGAGTTCTACTGCCTATGTCTTTAATAGAGTCATAGAATCAGAATCATAGCGTTGGAAGGGATCCCAACGGTCATCTAATCTAACCCCCTACAATGCAGGAATCTCAGCTAAAGCATCCATGACAGATGGCCACCCAACCTCTGCTTAAAAACCTCCAAGGAAAGAGAGTCCACAACCTTGCAAGGGAGTCTTTGTCGCTACCTTCCCTCAGCCCTTATCTCTGTGTGACCAGTTAGTTGGTACCTTAGGGTGTCAGAAATCAGGTTATTAAATGATTCGTATATATGTTTATTGGCAAAAGTTGAGGCACCATTTTTTATATCATCCGAGCACAGAAAAAGAATTAAGAAACTTTACTGAAGGTAAATGCAAGGGCTGAAACATGAATAAACCAACAGTTTTGATTCCCTGATACAACCAAAACTGTTTAAACAGCCACATCAAATGCCTCTAGACAAAAACGTTGACTTCTGTAAGAGCTAGTCTTGCCACAAAGAAAGGAGTTTACAGTCCATCAGATTTTCTTGGATCCAGCTACCCCCATGGCTGCAACGTTCTATGTGTTCACATTCATACTTCCTCGATGTTCCACCTTCTCTTTACTATATAACATTGGCCTTTTGCAGTTAATTCTTGTCTTTGTATCAGAAAGGCACTCGGCCAACTTGGTTGCCAATAAATATTGCTGCAGGCATTTCTGAGATCATAGTCCTTCCAACGAGAGGCTCCTGTCCAGGTTTGTTAATTGTCTTACTTTAAATGTTGTGAGGATCCTGTGCCCTTTTAAAATGTGGGTTTTTGGGGTGGGGGTTATTGGGTTGTTGTCTTTATTTTGATTATGTATTTTGTGGTTTTATATTTTGATTTTATTCTGTGAACCGCCCTGAGACCTCTGGGCATAGGGCAGTATATAAATTCAAGACAGAATAATAATGATACTCCTCTTAATATCACACATCCTTTGCCCTTAGACTTGTTTCCTATCGTCTCCCCCCACTTTCACAGCAATGGCATGTGTAGCCGCAACACTATAGGCATCGCCAAGCACTATCATCTCTCATCCTATCATGACGTGAACAAACTCTCTCTGCCCCTGGTGCTACCAGTAGCAATGTCTGAGGCAAATTTTGTCCAGCGGTAACATGGTTGTTATAAGAATTCTAAGGTCCCAAATATAAAATAAACGTTGATAAATGTACAAGGCAAACACATACTGTCAGGAAACTGCCATTGGCTCAGGGGTGAGAGGGGAAAGGGCGGATGGATTACAGAGAGCCCCCAAAGATCGTGGGAAGCAGCACTTCCTCAACGAAGGAAGGAAGCCCCGCCTCTAGTGGGGAGGAGATGCAGGGCTCAGAGGATGCAAGGCGGTTCCAGGACACCTTGCCTGAGCAAAGCAGAGAGGAGGGAGGTTCCCCGTTTCCCAAGCCTTCCTTGCGCAGTAGGCTTTCGCGCAGAGAGGGGAGGCGTAGACTGGGGGTCAAGAGACTACTCTGCTGGGGAAGATTTAAGACATGGAATAGAGGCGCTCTGCATTGTCAAGGTTTTTAGCACCAATAATAAAGCTTTAGAACAGACCAGTGAGGCATCTTGCCTGATTGCTCGAGAGCAACCACCCAATACCCCTAATACATACATAAGTATATAAACCACGTATCTGAAATAGGACACCTCAAATATTTCTCTGCAAGGAGGAAGGAAATAGGAAAGTCTCTGCATTGTCTTTTGCTTAGCTGTCTTAAGGGTGTATTTGTGTATGAATAGGGTGAGCCTGTGACCTGGATTCAGGAATTAAAGTATTTACCATCGCAAAAGAATGGTCAGGCTGCCCAGGTAAAACAATCAGGGACCATTAACAGATATCCTGGCAAATAGGATTTCTGCTGTAGACCGCCCCCCCCTTCTGTAATGTATGTATGAAGTTTTTTGGGGGGGTCTTAAGCTATAGGGTGAGCAAATTCAAAAGTCTATATAAAGGGCTTGCACACCATTGTTCTGCGTCCCTCCTCCTGCATGTGGTGAGCGAGGACCCTGTTGCAACAGTTTAATAAAGATCAGGCTTACTAGCTGCTTTGCTTCTCAATATTCTCTGGTTGGCCTCTGTTATTTTCTCCTACCGACAGGGAACCAACTTAAGGACTCTGTACAGGCTATTGGATACCTTATAAGGAAAAAGGAGCAGGTTTTTTCTATAACATTGTACAAGTGGGACCTGTGACAAGAGGTTGCAGTGCATTCTCACCAGTCACCCAGATACCTCTTTCTAGGACACTCCATTCCATTTTCCCACCCTCTGGCTTTCCAGTTTTCTTTTTCAACCGAAGCTCAACATCCTATGGCAACAGAGCGTGCTCGGTCCTCAATGCACTGCTTTGATGTTTTACCTGCCCCTTAGGTTGTATTTTGAAAAGATTCCTTGTACTTCTTCAAATCTTGGAGTTCCTCCAAGCATGCTGACAACTCTCTTTTGTTTTCCAGATGCCTTATTTTGGCATTGTTCCTATTGTCACTCAGCACCTCCATTTACAATTAATGAGACTGCCCATAAAAGAGACAAAAAAGCCCACTTGGCTTCTAAAATCTTGCTTTTAGTTGTGCTCCTACAGGACTCTCAGCTCCTCTTACCTTTGTCTGGTTTCTTTTCTTTTTTTTTTTTTTAATGATATTTATTCAAAATTTCAAAAAGAAAAAAAATACAAAAAAAACAAAAATACAACAACAAAACAACAAAAAACAGAAAAAATAATAACAAGAAAAAAATACAAATCCAAATTACATCCTTTCATTTACTTATTTCTTGGACCTCCTCACACCTCCCTTTTTGTATTCTATCTTAATTCATTATTTCAGCAAATTCTTCCCATACTTCACAATTTTTATTTAAATAATTTGTCTTAACAATCTCTCTCTCTCTTTCCCCCCTCCCCGTTAACTCAACATATCCTTTCCAACTTTTACTATATTGTTATTCAATTTACCGTTGATTTCTTTAACCTTGTCTTACCTTAAAGACCATAAAATTTCAAAATTTAAACCATATTTATGCATTCCTCCTTCAAACCTTTCTACTAAAGCCAATTAATTCCTTTCCAACATATTCTGATATTTCATTAGTATCACACTAATTCCAAAAAGAAAATATATAAAAAGAAATTCTCTTCTAATTTTACCCAACGTCCCTTCTTCCTGGGTTCGGGTTATGTCAGTCCTTTCTAACCATTACATCCTGTCCATCAATCTGGTGTTCTAATGTCCGAGGCTCTCAGGTCTGCAGATTTTCTTGTTCCTGTTTATACTTGCACCCTTCCCTGTCCCTTGTTGGTTTCTTTCGTAGTTTCTTCCCTCTCTCCTTGAGGAGAGGGTCTCCGGGGAATTCCAAACGGTAATAATCTTTATTTCCTTTCATCAAGTTAGCCCATTCCCCAGAATCCCCCTCCCCTATTTTAATTTTGTAATCCGAAAAGTAGTTATTCCAAAAGTAGCTGTCAACTTGTTTCACAGTCCCACCAGAGCTAAGAGTTTCGTTGACTCCAGGCACTTCCAGACACACTCCAAATTCAATCTTCCAATGTTGCGGCTTTTGGTCATGCAGGACTTTGGATCTTTCCCTTTGTATCTTTTGAGGTGCAATCGCGACCTCTTCCATCTTCATCTGCCCTTGGACTTGCCTTATCAAGCCAGTTTCCTGCGTTAGTTGTTGTAGAATTTCTTTGTCTTTGTTTCCTGTTAGTTCATATTTACTGGATACAGCAGTCATAAAGTCCAACTTTTCATTCATCAAGTTCATTTTCTCATGCAACTGCTGCAGCATAGCAATTGTTTTGCCAAGGGCAGAAGTTAGAACTTCCTCCCTGCACATTTCTGTTCAAGGTCAAATAGCTGGTCCCACGGTCTAATTCTCACAACTATAACATTTCCCTGTGAACTGCAGCAACAAACTGACAAGCTCCCTCTAGGGTACACAGTTTCTAACGTCCATCTTTAAAAAGTATCCAACAAAGGGAAATTTACTTTCGATTTTCAAATACTTTGTTTCCTTAAAATACAAAGATGCAGAAAGCAGCGTTGAAGTTCATTTGTTTCTCTTTTTTAACTATCTGTCAAAAGTGTTCCGTTTTCAATCAATGGAGATCTCCAACTATTTCTGTCCTGACACCCCGTCCCCAGGTTTGGGATGATAGAAACTTATATTCCTTTACTCTTTCTCTGCAGGATTAAACGGTCAAAGCCCCCCCCCCCTTTTCTCCTGCTGTCAAGGGGGTTTTGTTGGTTATAAATGCAGGAAAATTTAATCTTTGGATCAATTTTCCAGGCTATTTAGCTTGCAAAATCTTTACTTCAGTCTGTTTACAAAAAGCGGAAGGCGGACTTCCTGTTTAGACCTTCCCGCTTCGTTGCCTAATTCATAAATTTCGTAAGTTTCTTAGTCAAATCTTCTGTTTTTACTCACGGGTACTTGTTTTAGAGTCCAATTGTCATCAGGAAAAAGTCAGCGCTCTCCGGCGATGGCTGTGCGGCTTCCCTCCGTGAAAGTAGCAGTCAGTTCGCAGCACCGCGCTGCTCACCCCACTCCGCTCCGGAGCCCCCAAAAAGGGGTTTCCCCGCGAGTGGGGGAGGCACTCTTGGTGCTCTGCCGAACCCCACATTCCCAGGCTTCTCCGCCTGGGATTTCTAGCGGGTCCCCACCTTCGCCGCGGTGGGAAAACCCAGTTTCCACGGAGCCCGTTCCTCTGATCGGAGGAAATCCGCCATTCGCCGATGGTGCTAACCCGGAAGTCCCCCCTTTGTCTGGTTTCAAAGGCTTTGGTTTTAGCTGCCATGGCTCTCAAATTTTCACACACAACATGATGATTTTATATTTTTTTGGGGGGGGGAGGGGAAGGTAATGGAAGATGAGAGCAATAGTGGGCTGATTTTATCCTTCCTCCCCCCTCCCCTTTGGATATGAATTCTTTCGGGCTGCACATACGGTGCCTAGAACATTTGAAGATGCCAGCAGTATCATGAAAAGGAGGAGATTTGGGATGGGGGTTTTTTTGTGTGTGTGTCTAACCTTACGCAGTATGTCAAAGACTTACATTACAGGAAATTCTAGTAGTGCAGATGGAAACAGCTTGGTCCCACAGTTAGAAAATTGCTTGCGGTTCACAGACTGTTAAGTATGTAATAGGTGATAATGCCTCGAATTTCTGCATCATAGAAACTATGTCGTGTGCCTGGAAGGAACACCACATTTCTGCACATCAGCTTGCCACATGGAAGAATGCCTCTGCCTTTCCCCTTTGCTCTGTTCTGGGGGTTCCCCTGCCCCGGGCCCATGGGGGGCCAGTGTGTTGGGTGAGACAGGAGGAAAGCCCCGTTCTGCAAGTGGAAAGCCTTTTGCAGGATTTCTGTTAGGTGAATCCTACCCTTAGATTAAGGGACGCTGGTGGCGCTGTGGTCTAAATCACTGAGCCTCTTGGGCTTGCTGATCAGAAGGTCAGCGGTTCAAATCCCCGCAACGGAGTGAGCTCCCGTTGCTTGGTCCCAGCTCCTACCAACCTAGCAGTTCAAAAGCATGTCAAAGTGCAAGTAGATAAATAGGTACCATTCCGGTGGGAAGGTAAACGGCATTTCTGTGTGCTGCTGCAGTTTCGCCAGAAGCAGCTTAGTCATGCTGGCCACATGACCGGAAAAACTGCGGACAAACGTCGGCTCTTTAGGCCAGTAAAGCTAGATAAGCGCCACAACCCCAGAGTCGTCTGCGACTGGACTTAACGGCCAGCAGTCCCTTTACCTTTACCCTTAGATTTGTCAGAATAACAATATGTGTATTTATCTGCTCCCACTCTGTATACAGTGGTACCTTGGGTTAAGTACTTAATTTGTTCCAGAGGTCCATTCTTAACCTGAAACTGTTCTTAACCTGAGGTACCACTTTAGCTAATGGGGCCTCCTGCTGCCACTGCACCCCCGGAGCACGATTTCTGTTCTCATCTTGAAGCAAAGTTCTTAAACCGAGGTAGTATTTCTGGGTTAGTCTGTAACCTGAAGTGTCTGTAACCTGAAGCATATGTAACCTGAGGTACCACTGTAATTGGCTGTGGCTGGTAAGGAAACGTTAAGCTACATGCCTAAAACTGGGGATGGGGTGGGGCTTAGAGAACTCAACAGGGGACCTTGGGTAAAATAGCATCTCCTTCCTGAGTATCTTGTCTAGTTCTGCTCCACATGTACAAACCAGCTGAGAAATAGTTGTCATGTTTTGGGGGAAGGAGGAATGACTCCCATCACCTTGTCTGCAGATACGGCACTTCAGCTGGGCCAGAGAGATAATTTATTGTCAAATAAGTGCAAGGTGTTTGGCACTGAAAAACCCCATAATCTTCAAAGTTTGAGGAACTGACTTGACAGTTATAAAATATATAGTCCAGACAGTGCTCAGTTCCTCAGCGAACACACCTGTCTCTTCTGATCAATAGTGGATAGACTTGAATGGCAAAGCTGTGTGTCATTCTAGCAAGTGCTATTGGAAATTCACAGTGCTCTGCCTGGCTAGTGGTAGATGAGGTGTTTCAAAGCCATCAATATTATTTAGTCAGCAGGTGATTGTAGGACTTTATTAATTGCTGTTGAGCTTCCTGGTTGAGTGAAGCTTTTTACTTTGGTTTTTGGCTCCTCCGCCTTCTATTTTAGTGCACTTAGAATCACGTCTCGGTATTCAGTTAGCCCGTTTTATTTACTAAATCAGATTATGTTGACTTCTGGACCCTCAGCAGCTTCTAGTCCCCAGGTAGATAGAATTATTTAGTTCTAGGCCCAGGAGACTACTTCAGCAACAACAAAGGAATATTGCCAATTCTCCTTTCCATCCTGCGCTACAAAAGACATATGAGCTGTTTATGCACTGGGTTAATGCAAGATGTTAATACTGTCCTATTATTTAGGAGTTAAGGGATCAGAATCACTCCCTTTTCCATTTTGGAGCTAACCACTTCAGTGCTTTATCTGCACCAATGTAAAACTACAGAGTGCAGTCCTGGTTGAGGCGGGTTTATGAATTGCATTTTGCGGTTTGTTTGTGGCTAGCATTAACGCCAGACCAAATGTAACAAACGAGCTCTGAAACTAAAAGGGATGGAAAGGAATTGTGTTCTGAATTGCCAAGACCAGTGAGTAGCATTGTTTTGCTGCCTGAGGTGGTGCAGGAAGGTGTCCCCAACGCAGCCTCACTTACTGGGGTTGCGCAGCTGCAACTTCCATGTCCCAGCAAGGTCTTGTGAGAGCGTCATGTGAGCTCTCCGGGCCTTTGTGAGATCTTGCTGGAAGCTGCTGCCACCTCCTCACTTTGGTAGGGTAAGATGGGGTACCTACAGTGGCAAAGAAGTGACTACAGTGGTGGCTTCCACCAAGATCTTTCTAGAACCCAGAAGCCCACCACCACAGCTGCTTCTCTGGTGGTCCATTGGGGGTGGGGCAGGCAATCCATTGGGGGTGGGGGCAGATCTGCCACCCCTGTAGATCTTGGTGTCCCAAGGAGACTGCTTCAAATTGCCGCATGAAAAGGTTGGCCCTGGTTTTGAGAGAGCTGTTGTCCAGGCATAGGTAAACTTCAGCCCTCCAGGTGTTTGGGACTACAATTTCCATCATCCCTAGCTAACAGGACCAGTGGTCAGGGATGATGGGAATTGTAGTCCCAAACATCTGGAGGGTGGGAGTTTGCCAATGACTGCTGTTATCTATAGGCATTGGTGTTCTCTGGACCCACCTTGTCCTGGATGCAAAGCTCCAAGGAAAAACAGAATCTTGAAGCAAATGGGGATTTTCCATCATGCCCCTCTTCACCTGCAACCAAGGTTTGGTAATTTAAACGGGTTCTTTTTGTCAAGTTATAGTTGTTCTGATTTTGAGTGGCGTGCCCTACCTGGGTGGATGGAGCAGCCAAGTAATTTCGTTGTCCCCGAGAGGGGGCAATGACAATAAAGATATTATTATTATTATTATTATTATTATTATTATTATTATTATTATTAAGTTCCTGTTTAGGAACAAGTGAGTCACTTTATAATTCTTAAACCAATCTTTAAAGAGCTGGCAGCTCTTTCTGAGTGGTCCTCACCCCCTCTTTTCGTGTAGTTACCCAGAACAAAAAAGAGAGCAGATCTAGATGTGATGCTAAAGACATCATTACAAATCACAGCAGGGTTTTTGATTTATTTGTTTTTTAAAAAACACGTTAATAGCAGGGTGGGAGGAGAGCGATTTTCATTGGGATCATAGTTGGGGAGGCCAGGACCTCCCCATGTCATGCTGTGGTCCTTTTTCATTTTAAAACCCTGGGGTGGTTTCTAATGACATACCTCCCACTGCATTTAGTTTGGTGCTAAGGTTTTGTACAAACCTGACAGAAAAGAATGTGTTAAAACAAAAGTCCAGAAACCCTTCAGTGGGGTCTGCATTAATTGGATTGCAGGGACCCTAGTTTTCATAAAAAGAAATAATATTAATTAGGTTATACAAACCAAGAAGAGAAATGTCCCAACAAGAAGAAGCGTTGATTGAGGAAAATACTATATATTGAGACATTTCTCCCTCTCCCCTGCCCTTCAGTCCTCAGCAAGCTTTATAGGATGGGAGAAGTGAAAACAAACTATGTCAATAACTGTGCAAACCATCGCAATCCAAACCAAAGAGCTGCTGCAGTGAGACTTTGGAACCAGTGGATCTTGGGCTTATTTTCTCCTGTTTTATTCTGTCGAGAATTTTTCTCTTAATTTTCCTAAGTTCTATATGGTTTACCATAGCTCTTAATAAAGGAGAAAAATGCTACACTGTGTTGCACAACCCTGCCCACTTTTCTTGCCTCCCCCCCCCCCTTGATAATCTAATTAGCGTTATTGATACTAGAACTAGTTCTGACTAGTAGCACATCAGTCAGAAATTGTTACCAGGGGATAAGCTGGCAGTGCAAAATATGGAGGATATATTATAAAGCTATTAACATTAGAACATGAAACTTACACATTGGTTATTAAATTCTAGAAGAACATGTATGCTATTATAACTAAATGAATCTGTTGCGGTAGCAAAAGGCGGAGACTGTAACAGCCACCCAGAGTATTAAATTAAGGTAGAACTGTATTGCTTGATTTCTACCTGGTTTAATGACTCACAAGTTAAGCATTTCCTCACAGGTACACTGGAAGGCCTGGAGGGATCAGTAAGAGATTGCTGTTAAATTAAAACTGCGTGTCTGGAAGTTTGATGTAGTGATCAATGCCTGTTTCTCCCCACAACTAGTCAATGTGCTATATTTGATGAGTGTTTCCTAATATAAATGGGGTGCTTACTTTACTAGTGATAACATTCTCCGACCCATGTTCCCATATCTGTCGCAAACTATTTAGCTCAGGTTACAAGGGACAGTTGGGACACGGGTGGCGCTGTGGGTTAAACCATAGAGCCTAGGACTTGCCAATCAGAAGGTCGGTGGTTCGAATCCCCGCGATGGGGTGAGCTCCCGTTGCTCTGTCCCAGCTCCTGCCAACCTAGCAGTTCAAAAGCATGTCAAAGGGCAAGTAGATAAATAGGTACCGCTCTGGCAGGAAGGTAAACGGTGTTTCCGTGCGCTGCTCTGGTTCACCAAAAGTGGCTTAGTCATGCTGGCCACACGACGCCGGCCACACCAGTGGCAAAAAAAGCAACTTAAAGCAACAGCAGAAGCTCGGAGAAGCTGGTGCCCAGGTGGCAGAATGCCTTGCTGGTCCTATCTGGCATCTCCAGGGTTCAGATGAGATCTAAGACAATTTCTGCTAGAAAAGGAAGGTAATGGTTTTAATCATTACATAGTTTGTGCTAGCAAAATTGGACCATTAACTGACAAGGCTAGCCTATGTGTTTTGCCTCAGTTTGGTTGACGCTTCAACAAAAGGAATATTACTTTGTAATGAATGCCACACTGATCTCAAGGTATGTGCAAGCCTTCATCAATGTACAAATGGACTTCCCACTTTCCTTAATTATAGTATATATATATGAAAAGTATTTCCAGCATGGGGGTTTGCATCAGGCTGGTAGCTCCCCACTCACACACCAAACAAACCATAATCCCCAGGTTACATTTAAAAAAGTTTCTAGAGGCAAAATATACAATCACTATCCCTCTGGTAGAAGAGGGTTTTTGTTAGCATCCCAGTAGTGATGTATGGAAGTGAAAGCTGGACCATAAAGAAGGCTGATTGCTGAAGAATTGATGCTTTTGAATTATGGTGCTGGAGGAGACTCTTGAGAGTCCCATGGACTGCAAGAAGATCAAACCTCTCCATTCTGAAGGAAATCAGTCCTGAGTGCTCACTGGAAGGACAGATCATGAAGCTGAGGCTCCAGTACTTTGGCTACCTAATGAGAAGATGGAGGGCACAAGGAGAAGGGGACGACAGAGGACGAGATGGTTGGACAATGTTGTCGAAGCTACCAGCACGAGTTTGACCAAACTGCGGGAGGCAGTGGAAGACAGGAGTGCCTGGCGTGCTCTGTTCCATGGGGTCACGAAGTGTCGGACACGACTAAATGACTAATCAACAACAACAAAACCTGCCCCCCCTTACAGCATTTTATTCCTCCATTGCTCCCCATGCCCGTGATTTCCTGGCAACTGGAGAAGTTGTTTATGATTGTTAATGTTATACAACCACAGTTTAATTTCTTCGTTTTAAAAAGTGATGCAACCCCCCCCCCCAGACCCTCCAGCCTTCAGGTGTTGCTTGGAAAAAAAGACCCACAGCTTGAATGTGACTTCCTGTTCGCCTTTTTAGTCCACGATTCGTGTTGTTCGGAGTCCTCAATTCTACCAGCGGTACTGCCTTTAAACCTGCTATGCTATTACTCCTCCAATTCTCCCAACCCATTTCCTGTATCACTCCCTTGTGTAAACTGAAAGCAAAGCAGGTACACAACAACACACCATCCATTGCACAGCTGGGAACAGATCAGGCTTTATAGACTGAAAACATGTCATGCCCATTTCAAAAGAAGTTTGTTGCTCATCAACTCTTAGAACAACAGGAAAGAACTCTCTCCTTTACTGAAAGAACCAACTCTGAAAAGGTTACTTAAAAATAAAAAGAGCTAGTCAGAAAATATTTTATATTGAAAAACAGTTCTGTGCATCCATTGCTGTTGCCCTTAAATCTTAAGCCCCATAAGTAAATAAACAAAAATGAAAGCATAGCAAGGAAATTCAGCCAAGAAATCTACATAAAATATTATTCTTATATACTATATACAGAGTAACGTATTTGGAGTAACGTATTGAAAAACAGTTCTGTGCATCCATTGCTGTTGCCCTTAAATCTTAAGCCCCATAAGTAAATAAACAAAAATGAAAGCATAGCAAGGAAATTCAGCCAAGAAATCTACATAAAATATTATTCTTATATACTATATACAGAGTAATGTATTTGGAGCAAAGGAAATCAGTTAAAACATTCCAGTTTCTACAAATCATCACTATTAATAGGAGAAATGCAATTTATGACAGTACTTTACACCTTAAGGGAACTGAATTTAAATAGCTGAGTCAGTTTGCCTTCTACGTGTTGAATACTAAACAGGAAAGTGTTTCCAAAACAAAGCTAGCTAAATGTCTGCCAACTGAAACATGACTTTGCATCATGCAAATTTCAACGCTAAAAGACGCTTCACTCGTGAACTGACCAAATGAACAAACAGCATTCGAAGACAAGGTTGCATTGGAACTTGCATTATAAAAAAGCACACATAAAACAACTAAAACCCACCCCAACATTTTATGTTACTAATCTCATGATATCTAGAACAAGACAGTAATGTACGCAATAGCCTTAATGAAAGTAACATTATCATATACCATCGGTATCAAGGAATTTCGTAGACCAGTATCTTTCGTAGGTTATATATCTTGTTATGTACTGAAGTTCTTACCCTGGGCCAGCAGGGGGATACTGTAGATAGTTTTCACTCAGGTCCGCATATGCAAATAAGGAATTGAAAGTGATGTTCAGTGATTGGATAGTTACAGAAAGTTGTTACTGTTGCGTTGTAGTGGAGCTCTATATAAGCAGGCTGGCTGAACCCTTCAGTTCAGTTCTGTTCTGGGTCTGTGAATAAACAAGAGCTGTTTGAAGAATCGCTGTGTCGTCTGATATGTTCACCCACAACTTAACATATCTCAAAGCAGCGGGATATGTGTGTGTGTGTGTGTTAAGGCTAAGTAGGTCACAAACGTATTATTGTAGGCTTGAGAAACTTTTTCCAGCCCCAGGGTCACTTGCCAGTGGCAGGCAGGGCCAGAGGTAAAATACAACAAAGGAATGAATACAAATTCTACCTTTGTACCATAGGCTAGCTCCTGCACATTCACAGAACTCTCTGCTTTGCAGGTAGAAAAGCAAGAGACCTTATCAGACTTCAGGGAGACATTTCAGCTAGGCAAAAACACTGGAGGCGGCAGCCAGAGAAGCGATGTGGCCTCGGAAGAGTCCTAAGAGCATAGGATAGCCAATCACACAAGAAAGATTGTGAGGTATCGTGTAGATCTTGTGCAGTGGTACCTCAGGTTAAGTACTTAATTCATTCCGGAGGTCTGTTCTTAACCTGAAACTGTTCTTAACTTGAAGCACCACTTTAGCTAATGGGGCCTCCTGCTGCTGCCGCGCCACCGTAGCCCGATTTCTGTTCTTATCCTGAAACAAAGTTCTTAACCTGAAGCACTATTTCTGGGTTAGCGGAGTGTGTAACCTGAAGCGTATGTAACCCGAGGTACCACTGTAGTTTATCTGCAAATCGGAATGAATTTCAGGAAACAAAAAGCTTTGTCTGAGCAGCCTGAGCAGGAGCAGTTGCCATTAAGGAAAAGAGGTTGGAATGGGCCAATATATAAGTAGACTGTTCCTGGATCAAGTGACTTTTCTTCTTTAGGTTCTCAAAGCTCTTAACTTAGCTTTAAAAGGCACTCGTTGCAAATGAAGCAGTATGACTGCCCCAAAACTTTTGTAGGAGCAAATAATACTGAAAGTGTGATTGCATAACAACTTCCCAGGAGCACAAATCATGATGAATGCATAATAAAAATAACATTTGGGGGGGACTCTCTGACAACTCAGCAAGGACAAATGTGCATTTGAGGGGATCTAGAACTTTTTTCTTCAGCCAGTGATGAACTTATGTATTGTATTTAGTAGATGGGAAATGCAGAAAATCAAACCCATAAAAGAAGTTATTGCTACCTTAGCTCCCTACCTGCATCATATATCTGCTAAGGAAGGCCCTTTGATAGTCCTCCCTGAATAACTGTGTTTTCTGGTATCCTTATGTTAGGCCAGCATTTTATTTTTCTTCCTTTACTAACTTATTAAGAAGATTAAACCCAAGTTTTATATGAGACAAGTTGTGCCTGCAGAAACCACACTAAGCTTTTATAGCCACATCTGTGCTTGGGTGAAATGGGAAGATGCCCAATGCAGATCACATAACTAATTGGAAAGGTTTTCTGCCACTGAGCTGTCCATTCAAGAAATAGAAACTATATCCTGCAAAGGATTTTAATATGGGGCCAGGGCTGGAAACCTTATTAGTTGGTAAGACTTTCCCAACTCAACCTCTTGGTAAGGTGGCATTAGCATTCCATGACAGGTGACTCTGAGTGAGGAAGATATTCCACTAGAATTGCTTTTCTCTCATTCTTTGTGTTTTTTTTCTGGTTGACATAAGCTTATGATGTAAGAAATCTGTTAGTCTTTTACGCTGCTCCAGAATTTTTGTTTTGTCCTTTGCGCTTTTCAGGTATTTAAGTTAGAATTCTGTCTGAAGTATTTAAGTTAGACTTCTGTCTGAAGTAGGATTTCCGCATTTAGAAATAAGTTAAATATCTGTAGTTTTTGTGAGAGTTTTGAGGAGAAGAAAAATACTGTCTGAAGAACTGGTGTGTGTCAGTTACCTCTGAAGTTTTGGTTTTTGTTTTTTTTGGGTGGTGAGGACGGCGTGTTTGTGTGTGCTTTTTGTGACTGATCTTGATTTCAAGGTGTAAACTGAATGTTATTCTAGGCTTTTTCATCTTTTTAAGAAATTATACATAAAGCACAAATGGATAATCTAAAATAACACACAGTAGATGGCTTCAAAGGCTTAATAACAAAACAACAGAGGATGCAGAAGGCTTAAAAGCAAATGGTCTTCTTTTTTAAAAAAACAACCACCCTGAAATTGGCCTAAGAGAGGTGGGAAATATTTTTATGGACCTCTTTTAAAAAGTTGGTTCATATACCAATAAATATGTTGCTTTGGTCTTTGAGGATATAGTAACCAATGAACCATTTCATCACCCAAATTAAAAACTAGGAAGTATTGTGAAAATGACTAAACTGCTTCTGGCGCAACGGAACACCGTGATGGAAGCCAAGGTGCATGGAAACGCCATTTACCTCTGCAGACAAACGCCAGCTCCCTCGGTTTGAAAGAAGAGATAAATGCCACACCCCATAGTCGAATTCGACTGGACTTAACCATCCAGGGGTCCTTTAAATGCTGAGGTGGTGCATGGAGGGATTGGTCTTTAATCCATAGCAACAGAACCTGCCAGTAACTATGGGTGAAGCAACAGCAGCCACAGAATATGACGAAGCCAGCCATAGTGATCTGTATTGCTGCTATAGTGGTCACCTGTCTTCCTTTACAGAAGAGCGCTCTCTATTAAGAGAGTAGTCCCTTTGAAGGAGCCCTCTACTTGAAGGGCTAACTAGTTCAAGTAGTGATGACTCTAGGAATATTTAACAGGGGCCTCAAAAACTTGCTCAACAACAGTAAACACCCAGACAACAGGCTGAACAGGTGCAGTTGCTTCCTCCATGGTGAGATGCACTGTATCAGTAATTTTTTTCAGAATTTGTGTCCATACAGAAAAATGGGGAAATGTTAATTTTATGCAGATCTGTGCCATCTTTTGCACCCCTCTCTTTGGAGGGTGGTGGTGGTGCCATCGTAATTGCTGCATTTTATCATTCTGCACTAATTTTTAGAAGCAGGAGATAACCACTTAGTCATTTGCCCAACTGCATACACTTGTAACAGATATTAAAAGTGACGGAGGTTAAAAAGTTCAGACAGTAGTTGCAGTTATTCCCAGCATATTTCATCAGTTTGCATTTGCTGTTTTGGGTAGTGAATCATAATCCTCTTAACTACTTGTACGCAGTAAGAATCTCAGAGGCAGTTCTTATGTTTGTGGGGTTTTGCTTGCCTGTTTCTGTAAGGAGAAATAAAATACCTGGTTTAGCGTTTTTTTGCTTGCTGTTACTAGAAAAAGGGGCTTCAGCCACAAAAGAGTTATGCCATCTACTGGCATATCTGTATATTTTAGAAGAACCATAGGAGAAAGACAGCAGCGACTAACTCAGAAGATACTGCGTTTTTAGAAAACAGAATCACACAGATTGACAAAGGCAGTGATATCTCTGCAGCTATTTATTTATTTATATTTCATATAATTCATTCGCCGATTGCAAAATACCCCTAAAAGGTAAAACAAGGGAATAATCACAACCCTCCCTTCAAACATACAAAAGTTAAAATACTAAAACAGATCAAAATCACCTCAACGTTCTAAACATCTATTTATTTGCTTTGCAACACGAAGCTACAAATGATTAAAGTATTAGTTAAACAGAGCTGGTAACAGTATCTAATTGCAAAGCATTTCGGAGAACAGTGAAACCATTTAGCATAATATCAGTATGGCAAACTGTAATGTGCCTTCATTAGCAAACAGTGCCTTTTGATTTGCGCAAAGAAGAATAAACATTATGCCTGCCTAATAAAACAATTCTGTGCATGTTTTTGCAGGAAATGGGCAGAAAGCTTAGCATTTGTTTGTCAGCGGTTTATTTGTGATGCAGCATGTGTCAGGGAAACATTTTAATGACCAACTTCAAGATGACACAGTCTTGTCGAAGAGGAAAGTATAGACCACATTTGTCAGGTGGCTAGAAAAGCTTGATGCCCTCTTAGAGGCTAGTGTTTTGGGCTTCACAGTTCAGGATGCTTGAAATGTATATGGAGGGAATGGAGAACCTGTGGACCTCCAGATGTTGTTAACTTGAGCGTGCTCACTAGAGCTGATGGAAGTTTGGAACCCAACAAAAGATTCTTACATTTCAGGGGGTGTAGATTATACTCTTGGTCCATTCCAACTCTTCGATTCTATGACTCTATGAAGCTCGGGAGGGCCGCAGCTTTCCAATATTTATTTATTTTATTTAATAGATTTATATGCCACCCTTCTTGGAAATTCATGAAGAAAAATTTGGAAGGGATGGGAGTGGGACGGAGGTTTGAAAATGGGATAGATGCAATCTATTCAGAACAAAAAGCTAAATTGATAGTTAACAATGTGGTTACAGAAGAGTTCAAAATTGAAAAAGGAACACGACAAGGTTGCCCTATTTCCCCACTGTTATTTATCTCAGTCCTGGAGGTGCTCTTGAATATGATTAGGGGGGACCGGTTGGTTGAAGGAATTCAGGTCGGAGCGAAACAGTACAAACTTAAAGCTTTTGCAGATGACCTAGTTTTGACCTTACAGGAGCCAGAACCTAGTACGAAAAGAGTATTACAACTGATTCAAGAGTTTGGTCAGGTGGCGGGATTTAAATTAAATAGGCAGAAAACCAAGGTATTAGAAAAAAATTTGACAGTCACAGAGTCAGAACGGTTTCAGAGAGAGACAGAGTTAAATGTGGTTAAAAAAGTAAAATACCTAGGGGTAAACATAACAGCAAAAAACTTGAGTCTATTTAAGGACAACTATGAGAAATGTTGGTCAGAAATTAAGAGAGATTTAGATAGTTGGACAAGATTGAAACTTTCCTTGTTAGGCCGAATTGCTGCTATTAAGATGAATGTACTGCCAAAAATGCTGTTTTTGTTTCAAACATTACAGATTGTGGACAAAACAGAGTGCTTTCGGAAGTGGCAGAGAGATATTTCCAAATTTGTCTGGCAGGGCAAAAAGCCCAGAATTAAGTTTAAGATATTAACTGATGCGAAAGAAAGAGGGGGCCAGACTTAAGGCTGTATTATGAATCAGCAGCTTTCTGCTGGCTAAAAGACTGGCTACTTCTCGAAGACACTGATGTACTGGATTTAGAAGGTTTTAACAACACTTTGGGTTGGCATGCATATCTATGGTATGACAAGGTTAAGATTAACAAGGTTTTCAAGAACCATATTGTCAGAAAAGCAGTGTTTAACGTCTGGACAAAATATAAAGACTTACTGGAAAATAAAACTCCAAGGTGGCTTTCACCATTGGAAGCTAAGGCCCGAAAAAGACTTAATATGGAGGCCAATTGGCCAAAGTATTGGGAGATACTAGAAAAAGACGGAGATAATTGGAAATTGCAGAGTATGGAGAAAATGAAAGATAAAGTGCGAGATTGGCTACACTACGCTCAGATTAAGGAAGTTTTTAAACTTGACAAGAAGTTAGGGTTTCAGGTGGAAAAATCGAAGCTGGAAACGGAATTGTTAGAACCTAAGACTAAGGTACTTTCAAGAATGTATAACTTGCTGTTAAAATGGAACACACAAGATGAAATGGTAAAATCGGTTATGATAAAGTGGGCACAGGACATTGGGAACAATATCATGTTTGAGGACTGGGAAAGGTTGTGGACCACTGGGCTGAACTTCACTGCATGTAATGCTTTGAAAGAAAATAAAACAAATTCCTTCCAGTAGCACCTTAAAGACCAACTAAGTCAGTTCTTGGTATGAGCTTTCGTGTGCATGCACACTTCTTCAGATACACACAGGTTCTCCATTCCCTCCATATACATTTCAAGCATGCACACGAAAGCTCATACCAAGAACTGACTTAGTTGGTCTTTAAGGTGCTACTGGAAGGAATTTGTTTTGTTTTGACTATGGCAGACCAACATGGCTACCTATCTGTAATTGAAAGAAAATGTTATGAAAATGATATACAGATGGTACATGACCCCAGTCAAACTTGCAAATATATACCATTTGTCCGATAATAAATGTTGGAAATGTAAAGTAAGCGAAGGAACGTTCTTTCACCTCTGGTGGACCTGCCCTAGAGTGAAGGCTTTATGGGAAATGATATATAATGAGTTGAAAAAGGTATTTAAGTATACCTTCCCTAAGAAACCAGAGGCCTTCCTCCTGGGTATTGTCGGCCAGAGGGTGTTAAAGAAGGACCGAACCTTTTTTTTGTATGCAACAACGGCAGCAAGGATACTCGTCGCCAAGCACTGGAAAACCCAAGATTTACCCACACTGGAAGAATGGCAGATGCAACTGATAGACTATATGGAATTGGCCGAGATGACCAGCAGAATCCGAGATCTGGGAGAAGAGACGGTTGAAGAAGACTGGAAGAAATTCAAGATTTACTTACAAAAATATTTTAAATTGTATGAATGTTAAGATGGATGCTAGATCATAAATAATCTGGCACCACTAAGTTAGATGGTGTTATGAAGATAAGTGAGATTTAAGAAAAGATAAATTTTTGGATAATTATTAGATTACATCTAAATTTTTAGGATTTGAACAAAGGATATCTAAAATTAGAGAAGAAACATGGGAAAATTAGATAATAAGATTGGAAACAAATTTTTTTGTGTGTATGAGGAACGCAGGAGCGGGAGATGTGAGGAAGTCCAAAGAAGCTAAGAAATTATGTTAAGATACATGTTATATTGTTTCTTCTTTTGTATTGTATTCAAAAATTGTTAATAAATATTTATTTTATATATATATATATATATATATATATATATATATATATATATATGCCACCCTTCATCATAAGATCTCAGGGCAGCTCACAGAATGAAACACAAGACAAAAACAAGTAAATAAGTAAAACAGAACAGCAAAACAATACCTGAAGTATACCTGAAGGTGCGTCTCCACCCGCATCGTTCTGCTCAGACACTGAGGTCCAGCTCTGAGGGCCTTCTGGGGGTTCCCTCACTGTGAGAAGTGAGGTTACAGGGAACCAGGCAGAGGGCCTTCTCGGTAGTGGCGCCCGCCCTGTGGAACACCCTCGCATCAGATGTCAAGGAAATAAACAACTATCTGACTTTTAGAAGACATCTGAAGGCAGCCCTGTTTAGGGAAGTTTTTAATGTTTGATGTTTTATCGTATATTTTAATAATCTGTTGGGAGCAGCCCAGAGTGGCTGGGGAAACCCAGCCAGATGGGCGGGGTATAAATAATAAATAATACATTATCAATACAGTGGTATCTCGGGTTAAGAACTTAATTCGTTCCAGAGGTCCGTTCTTAACCTGATACTGTTGTTAACCTGAGGTACCACTTTAGCTAATGGGGCCTCCTGCTGCCGTCGCGCGTCTGCCATGTGATTTCTGTTCTTATCCTGAAGCAAAGTTCTTAACCTGAGGTACTATTTTTGGGTTAGTGGAGTCTGTAACCTGAAGTGTCTGTAACCTGAAGCATCTGTAACCTGAGGTACCACTGTATTATTATTATTTATTTATTATATCCCCTCCCCTCCTATACCTGTTCTAAAGCCACGCAAACTGAATGCAAGTCTGCTCATCCTTGCGTTGCAGCACAGACTCTTCCAAGACCCTGATGGGGGATACTGGGATCAGCATTCAGTCCAGTTGGGTGATTCAGATGTACGCCCATGCCGCCTATCAGGAGCTGAATCCTTGCTACACCCAGGATTGGCAAATGGGAGTGCAGGCTCAGGTGCAGACTGGGGCACAGGGTAGAGCTGATGGAGCAGGAAGGCTTCTCTTAGGTCCACAATCTGGCCATTTAAACAGCCCACACCTGGAGCCCTTACCTGTTCTTTCCCTTGTCGGGTTCCCCACTCGCCTTCTTGTCAGGTGTGTGTGCAGGAGCCAGGCCCTGTGACCAATAAGTATTTGCAGGACTGGGGCCTTCCTAAGTTTGTTCTGAAGAGGCAAGGCGTGGCCTCACAGGTGAGGCTGATTGGTAACTCACAGCACCTGGTGGCAAGAGCTGGGAAGGGATATAAGGTCAGCATTTCCCTTTGGCTTTTTGCCACAGCAACACGCTTCCTTCCTTGTTGCATTTGGCTTCTTGCTTCCTGATCCGCAGCTTCTTGATTCCCTTCTTCTTGATCCTCGGACCCTTGACTCCTTGCTTCTTGATCATCGGACCCTTGACTTCATGACTCCCGGCTCTCTGACCCTCAGACTCTTGGCTTCCAGACTCCTGCCTTCTGAACCCCCGTTCCTGCTCACACCCCACCATCTTGCCCCCAGTCCTGACGTCCCCTGCCGGGACTTCGATTGCCCCTGAACCAGACTGTGACACTTCCCTCAATTCAAGTGATGGTTTTATGACCTTGTTGTGGCTAAGGTGGTTGTCATGTTCTGCCAGGTAGGAATTTGCACACTGGTCAAATTGGATCCAGCCTGGTGGTTTTGCCTACCTCATAGCAATCATCACAACTTGTTTGGGCATTGGGGCAACCTCAGTCTGGGATGGAGGGAAGGTTGTAGTCTCTGTCTGCCCCTCCAAATGTTGGGTATCCTGTTAAAGGGATTCTGGGGAGGAGTGGCCATGTCTTCATGCCCAGCCATGGCCCAGGGCTGATGGCACTCCGCCAGACAGCAGTCCTTGCAGGGGTTGCCCTATTTGAAACCCCTGCACAGATTGACCAGAATATCACTTCCGGCAGGCAGGCTGGAAGTATTTAATTGCCCAACCCCAAGCTCTTACATCTGTATTCAATGAAGATGTAGCCTGTTTTGATCCAAAAACCAGGCTCAGTTGTCTCCTAACTATTATTTATGGTGGGTTTTGATGTACAAAAGTGGTGTGTAACTTCGCCTTTAGTGCTACAAGTCTTAAGGTTTTCATTCTTTGGGTTTTGTGGAAGGGGAGAAACAAAAACTTGTTTTCAGGTGTGCCTTTGTTACATGGTTTCTCTCTCTGCATTGTTTAGATTGAGCAGTTAAACTAGTTGCTGATCTTCGGAGTAATCGTTCTGAAAAATCTTCAGGCAAAACTGGGACATGTTTTGTCCCAGTTAGGGATTCTGGGTGGGGAAATGGTTCACAGTAATGGGGGGGGGGGAGAGTATATTTAAATTTCCTGATTTTTGTAGTATTCTTGTAATATGTCATATAGTCTCTCTTCATGCTGCTGCCTTGAGAACATCTCTCCCAACATGCACATAAGCTCATTTCTGCTGCTTAAAGTGTGTATAGTGAATGTGTGTGTGTGTGTGTTGGGGGTGAGAGTGCGGCAACATGCACACCCTTCCCTCCATCTCTTTGTGTTCACACCACTGTGCAGTTAGAAACTTTTCAGATTTTAAGCATAGGGGATGAGTCCATTTTAACCAGGGAAATGGTAAAAGTAGTAGGAAATTATTGTGTGACTGTAGGTTAACATAATATGAAATAAAAGCTGTTCTGTATAACAAATTACATAGATTTTGTAGAATAAACAAAATTGTGTTATCTATCTTAGGGTTGCCATATTTCGGGAAGTGAAAATCTGGACACAAAGGTTGTTGAGCTTTTTATTTTTTGCCTACATTTGTTGAGTGATTTCTCTCTCTCCAAAATATCCCCCCAAAACAGTTTTTAAACCATTTTTTTTTTTAAATTCCGGCAAAAAAACCCACTCCCACAATGGGCTGCCATTTAAATTTCCTGAACATTTAGAACCGCTGCCAAATTCCGGGAATGTCCAGGAAATTCCAGACATATGGCAGCCCTAATATCTATCTATCCAGGTGTGGTTGCTAGCAGTTATTGAAAGTAATGGCATACTGAGTTAAAGGAGGAAATTGATGTGTGGGACAACTAAGAGTTTTTAAATATTGGAACGAATCAAAACGTGTAGCTTTGCTGACTGAATTTTTGCTTTCTTTCCAGCTGAACAAGCAACAGCTACAGATTGTGAAGGAGCGCTTTCAGGCCTTCCTAAATGGAGAGACACAAATTGTGGCTGATGAAGCATTTTGTAACGCCGTTCGAAGTTACTATGAGGTAAGTTGAGCGTGGTTGTTCCTGGGGCAGTGCCTAAAATGGGTGGGAACTTAAGCATGTGTGTAAAAATCCCCGCCCCCAATTTTATAGTAGTATTTGTAAGTGTGTGAGCTCAAGGTTACTTAATTGTGTGAATACAATATCTTAATTCTGCTCGGTGCCTTCTAGGGATTGGAGTTGACAGAGTTTCACATAAGATTTTCCGAACAACCAAAAAATGTTATCTCTTTCCCCACACTGATGGTGACATGCTGCTGTTCTGCTGCCCCGTCCACCACAAGTCTAGAGTCACCTTTTGACACATTCTTCTCAGCTAGGGATGAAAGAAGGCATCATTTTCTACTCTGCTCTGGGTTTGTCATATGCAGTAGTGTTTCTGTTCTGCTGCAGTTTGCCTTCTGCCAGCAATTACCGTATTTTTCGCCCTATAGGACGCACTTTTCCCCCTCCAAAAATGAAGGGGAAATGCGTGTGCATCCTATGGGGCGAATGCAGGCTTTCGCTGAAGCCTGGAGAGCGAGAGGGGTCGGTGCGCACCGACCCCTCTCGCTCTCCAGGCTTCAGGAGAGCCGCAGCGCCAGTCCCACAAGGTCGGGGGACAGCGGGGAGGCGGAACGCCGCCATCCCGCCGTCTCCCGATGTGGTTTGGAGGCTGACGGCGGGGAGACGCGTGCTTCTCCCAGCCGCCAGCCCTGCAAGCTCCGGGGACAGCTGGGAGGCGCAGCGCGTCCTCTTGCTGTCCCCGGACTTGGTCTGCAGGCGGGCGGCGGGGAGAAGAGTACTTCTCCCCGCTGCCGGCCCCACAAGTGCCTGGGGGGGGGAATAATTTTTTCCCCCTTTATTTCCCCCCCAAAAAACTTGGTGCGTCCTATGGGCCGGTGCGTCCTATGGGGCGAAAAATACGGTAAGTTATGTGTCTCACTGTCCACTATGGTGATATTGCAGTAGATAATACCAATCCTGATTGATTTACCTGAGATGAATAAGAGAACATAGACAATTCCCACTCCTGTTTCTTGTTTTCATTGGAATTCTCTGGCATCCCTACTCTCAAAATCTGAATTCGAGATACCACCAGCTTAACTTTAGAAAACGAGGTCCCTGAGGCCTGACCGAGGCAGGAGTTACTATCGGGAAACTCAGAAACTAGGACAAACGAGCCCACCCAATCCCCTCTGCTAGGAGAGAAGGCCGGATCCCCTCACTTGACTGAGTTGGAGGAGTGGCTGAACAACACAAGAGCACAATATTTGGACTTGGACAACTATCCCTACATTCTGATAGGGCTGTATAAAGATCTGCTGAAAGAATACTCAACACAGATAAGCAAAGAGCCAATCAAAATTTTCCTCTTGGAATGTTTGGGCCTGCTTACTTCCCTGACTTGGCGAATTAGGAGAAAAGAAGACTGCCGTCCCCATAAAGCAGTCAACAAGAAGCCAAATGGAAATATAATCCAATCAGGCACTGAAATACCACCAGTTTTTTAAGCTTTCAGAAACTGGTAGGCTGGAATCTGCTGATTATCTACTTATCCAAGCAGCAGTACCTCCTTGTTTCCATATGGTCCAACCCTTCCAAGTCTGGTGCCTAATAGAAACTTCATCATCAGTACCTTACCACATTCATCACTTTGCACCAAAGTTGATCCATCTGAGAGTTAAGCTACTTCATCCTGTCTTCTGCATACTTCTTAGCTATCTCAAGTAAACACCCTTTGAAGAAGAGTGGAACATCTTCATTCTGGAAACCTCTGCTTGTGTCATTGATCCTACCATCATAAATTTAGTGCATGAGCTAGAATATGTCATTTTTTGCAGCAAAATGTTTCTCGAGCATAGCTCATCATATCCTACATATAACGGAATAATTGACTCAATCAATCAATAAAATAATTAAAGCATATTCATGGAATTCATTCATTGCAGATCATATATGTGAAGTGCACAAACAGATATCTATTGGTGGACACCACAGAATCATCCCAAGAGATTGCAAAGATTAATAAGCAATTTTTTCAGCTGGGTTAGCCATCTTTTTTCAGTACTAAAGACCCCAAAAGATATGATGTATTATTAGCTAGAGTATATATTTTATATATACTAATATGTTTTATTTTGTATATACCAATATATTTTATTTTTTACTAATATATTTTATGTGTTTTTAATTTTTTTTCATGTTTTTAGGAGTATTATAGAGGGCCCTAACTACAGTGGTGCTTACTTTACAGCATCTAAAATATCTGTCAAATATGAAAATCCAGAAATCAGGTTTTGAAGAACATTGATGTAGGACCTTGGAAATTGAAAATCAGATTTAATTCTGGCTTCTATTTAATTTTTCTGCCTTTCCCTGGATCTTTTCCCATTCTTGCTGTAACATTTTCAAAAAACATCTCTTTTTACCATGAGGTTGAAGCCAAAGGGCTTGCAATCCTAATTATAGATCGCTAAGGATGGAGAGGTAAATTTCCTCCTGCTTTCAGCCCATATTACAGATGATACCACATTATAAATGGCATATGAAGAGCTTAAAAAGTCTTCTGCAGAACTCTGAATAGACTTCAAGTCACAAGCTTTTGTTGTGGTGATATAAAGGAGCACTTCCCCAATGGGAACATTTTATTACAGTCCTTTTGTAATATGGGCCCAGCACTGAGACATGGACTATTTTGGCAAGCTGTAGAATCAGTGAACCAACTGAATGTCTGAAGAATATGCTTCCTAATTCTGGTGGCTGTTCGCTTTGAGACAATTCTACAGAGCAGGCCTGCAGCACAAATTTGGTGACGTTCCCAGTACAAAGTAGACCTTGATCACAAGGCTAATTATCAGCAGAAGAGAGACTGTGCTTGCAGCGATCATTTAGTTATGCAATAACTCACTTGAAAGAGAGCAGTACTGTGCCACTGGTAATGCCATTGGTCTTGGCTATTCCAAACAACATCTACTCAGAATCGATGGGGGGAAACTAGAAGAATCGAGTCTGAAAGCATACTGGCAACAAAAGAGAGAGGAAGAGAGAGTTCCAGAAGTAGAATCCAAGAGAAGAGAAGCAAGCCTTAAGCCAGTATTAGGAGGGGAAAGATTGTATTCTGGTGTGCCAATCAAAATGCCCTGGTTATTCTCTGGTTTCCTGTGTGCCAAAATAAATGCTTTTCTCCTAAGCACCAGCTTGAGGCTTAGCTCTTCCTTCCACACTAGGAAACTGACAACAGAATGCTATAGAGCCTTTTGAAGCTCTGTTCAGAGTATTTACTATAGGGAACCAGGCATACTTTCAACGAAAGGGGGAAAATGGATTGGAGGGGTAGAACTGTATTAGTACAAAGTTGGGTATATAGATGTCTGCTGCAAGAACACTAAAGTCTGGGCCCTGTACTGCTGTATGTGATAACTTTAGCAGCAATGTGGTTTCAGGTTTAGTGCTAGACTAGGGCTATGGACCAAATATTTGCTTAGATTTGAAGCTCACATGGTGAGGCAGTTGCGTTCTTAGCCCAAACCACATCAAGGGGTTGTTATGAGGATTAAATATGGAAAGGTAAGTCTGTGCACCGTCCTGAGCTCCTTGGAAGAAGCATAGGATTTAAAAAATCTAAATTTTATTATTACTAATAGTATTTTAAGGGGCTGGGTTTTCTGAGTAGTTAAGAGCATGTGTGTCATTAACCAAAGCACGTACAGTGGTACCTCTGGAGGCAAACGGGATCCATTCCAGAGCTCCATTCGCATTCTGAGTAGAATGTAACACATGACTGCGCGTGTGCGGGTCGCATTTTGCCGCTTCCACACATGCGTGTGACGTCATTTTGAGCGTCTGCACATGCGCGAGCGGCGAAACCCATAAGTAACACAAGCAGTTACTTCTAGGTAGGCATGGAGCGTAACCTGAAAAAGCTCAACCTGAAGCATATTTAACCTGAGGTATGACTACTGTATATTATTGTCCCTACATTCATAATGCAAGATCTAAAAACAGGAGATCTGTGCACTTTTTCAGCAGCTGCTGATTACTGCTCTTTGTGGTGAAACTGAGTAACTGTAGACTCTTGGAAGAACCACCAAGAACTGGCCTGACGTCACCCACCCAGAGTGTCCATTGGTTCTTCCTAGTCAGGAAGGAGTATTAAAAATGATCCCTTCCCGGTCAATTGGTGCCAAAGAAGGATAGAACTTTTTTTATGTATGCTACAACAGCAGCAAGAATACTTATTGCAAAGTACTGGAAGACACAAGATCTACCCACCCGGGAAGAATGGCAGATGAAGGTGATGGACTTCATGGAACTGGCAGAAATGACTGGCAGAATCCGGGACCAAGGAGAAGAGTCGGTGGAAGAAGATTGGAAGAAATTTAAAGTTTATTTACAGAAACATTGCAAAATTAAGGAATGTTAGAAGGAGGCTGGAATGAAGTTATGTGGCTTTAGCAGAAATATTATAAAGGATTAAGTAAAAATAGATTGTTAATGGATGAAAGGAGGAAAGCTAAAGTTACATTATATTAAGATAAATTATAGGATAAAAATTGGGAAAGATGGAAAGGATTTGCTGAAATAGCTAACCGAACTAGAATACAAAAAAGGGAGGTACGAGGAGGTCAAGGAAACAAGTAAATGAAAGATAAGTTATGGGAAGGTTTGTTGTGTTTTTTAATTGTTTCTATTCTGTTTTTCTGCTTTTTATATATTTTTTTTCTTTCTATTCTCTTCTTTCTTTATTGTGATGTGTTATTAAGTTTTTGTTTAACTTGGAATTATTTCTTTCTCTTTTTGTAACATTTGAAACTTTAATAAATATTATTTTTTTTAAAAAAATGATCCCTTCCTATTTTAGATGTCGGGGACTGGCTGGATGCAGAGGAGTGGTGGGAGGCAGCAGTTAGGGATCCCGCAAGGGAAGAAGGCTCAGAGCCCAGGGGATTGGTGGTGGGAGGGTAATGTGTGGTCAGAGGGAGGAGGACATGTTGGAAGCTGAAAGGGCAACAGGGTTTAGTGAGCAGGAAGAGCAGTCCAGAATCAGAGGCAGAAGTGGAGGCTGCCAAGGGGCAGCAATGAGGCAGGCTGCTGAAGAAGCCAGGGGGTCTCCCCCTCCTGCTCTGACCACCTCCTCTCCCCGCTGGTTTCCTAGAATACGCAGAGAAATATAAAGTATTGAGGAGAGTCTGGTTGCGTGCAGACAGTCTGCAAATGCTTGGAAAAACCCCTGGAGAAGAGGGGGCGTAGGTGGCTGTGGGAAGGCAGGAACCTTCAGTCCTTGCAATGGCCTCATTGGGGCAAGACCTACTGGGAAGAGTTGCTGCGATCGCTAGGCCTGCACTGTTTCGGGGTCTTTTGAAATAAAGTGTTCACTTCACGAACACTGTTTTTTTTATTGCTGGCCAATGCCTGACTCCAGCTCCCGACATTAGCTGAGCTTTGCTTGATCAAGGAGGTTTGCCTGAGCTCTATTGTGTTTGCATGTCTGGTCGGTCTTCTTGGTCTTGACTGTTCTTCTGCATTGCCCTTGGGTCCAGACTCCAAATCGCTAGTCCAGTGTGAGCAAATGCTTAAACATTCTGCTTCTTATTCCAGCCAATGCAATCCACCCCACTTCCCAGACCATTTTTTAAAAAGTCATAGTCATTTGCATACTTGCGACTGAAATGTGTCTGAGAGCGCTCTGTTGCAATGAGCAACACCGAATCTTCAAGAAGTTGTACCCTGTCAAATCATGAACTAATTTTTATGTAAACTTGAACAGGGCAGTACAGTCATACCTTGGGTTAAATGTGCTTCAAGTTAAGTATTTTCAGGTTGCGCTCCGCAGCGACCCGGAAGTAACGGAGCATGTTACTTCCGGGTTTCACCGTACATGCATGCGCAGACAGTCAAAATGACGTCACGTGCATGCGCCGACGCGGCAAAATGCGACCCGCGCATGCGCAGACGCGGGTTACGTTTGCTTCAGGATGTGAATGGGGCTCTGGAATGGATCCCATTCTCATCCCAAGGTACCACTGTATGTTGAGTGGAGAAACTGCAAAAACAGGACAATGTATCCATGGCTGAAATCCCATAAAGAAAAATGAGCAGCAAAGTGCTAAATTTATGTAATCAGCGTTCATGATTGCTTGATGAAAACCAATGGAGAGCAAATTTATGCCTTCAAAATGGCCTGTTCCGGTAACTGAGGACCTCTTGACAGGAATCTTGTTTGATATTGGTGGAAGGGAGAAAAGAGTGGGTACGAGGGCTTTGCTCAATTTGCATTTTCCACTACAGTGATATACTGAAAGGGCAAACTGGGAAATCAGGATTTTTACAAGCTTGTATTCTCTAAAGAAATAGTTGTAATGCTGTTGGAACAATTGTTCTTATCATGTTCCCTTTTCAAGGCCGCCTTACGATCTACCTGAGCAGTAAAGAGACTGCTTAACGGCTAAAAGTAGTCTGTAGTTGGCGCCGAGGGGTAATATCAATATCGTTTTTTCTTTTCTTTTTTGGAGACATGCCTTAAATAAAACATCATGGCTGAATAAATTAATTACCCGCTCTACTTGTATGGGAAATATTATGGCTGCAACACTTCTGTTTAGTTAGCAGTAACTACCTCATTAAGGAATTGGTTCCACTGTCTGATCTGCCCTTGTTACCAAAACTTTCCTCTAATTACTCAGTTTATTTATTTTTCACTTTTAGCAAACGTAAGTTCATTGTCTAGCTCATTGCTTTCAAATGTAAATAGGCCTTTTCTTTTCCTTTATTACCCTATGAGGAATTGTGTTATGGTGTGCCTACTGAATATGCATTATTTTGTCTAAATGAAGGAATTTTCCTGCTGTCCTTACATATCACCTATCTGCTGGCCATGTGTGAGTTCTTGCTTTCTCAATCTGTTCCCCATAGGCCTGAAGGGGGCAGGGAGGACAGGAGGGCAAGCAGATCAAACTTTTAGGCCCCAGTGCCCATTTCTTCATCCTGATGTGGTTGCGAAATCTTCAGATAAGCATTATGGGTGAGGTACAAAGTCCGGACGAGTGGAAGACCAGCTAGTCTTTCTCCTTTCCTGAACAGGCGGAAGAGCCTTTATATTGTTTACATAATCCAAAGAGTTATGGGGGGGGTTTTCCTAAAAGTGGGGGGAGAGTATCAGAACCTACCATAGGCTGTAGTATTCAATAGTTGTTCTCTTCTATATGTCTGAATTGGTTGTGATTCCTCTGATACTGAACAGGATAACAGCTACAGCTGTTGGTCACCAATAGGTAACCATGGGCGATACTGTAACTGCTTTTCAACATGGTGATATTTCAGCTGCTAAATATAGGGTTGCCATATTTCAAAAAGTAAAACCACCGCCTTCTAGAAATTTTCCCCAGATGTCATTTCCGCCTTTGAAATCCTGGTAACGTCTGGGAAATCTCAGATGTATGGCAGCCCTACTAAATACCGTGATATGCTGATAATATCACAATGCATGGAATTTATCTTGGCTGCTTCTTCCCACCTTAGGGAAGGAAGAAGTAGCTGAGATACATGAACCAGCCCAATGTGAGCCCCAATGCGTCTCAGGCTTGTGCGTGGTCCAGAGGGGCTTGATTGAACTGCTTAGCTGATATGGGGGGGGGGACTGCTATTTGACTTTTAAAAAGGTAAAGGTAAAGGACCCCTGGCAGTTAAATCCAGTCATGAACGACTCTGGGGTTGCGGCACTCATCTCGCTTTACTGGCCGAGGGAGCCAACGTTTATCCGCAGACAGTCTTTCCGGGTCATATGGCTAACATGACTAAGCTGCTTCTGGCGCAGCTGGAGCAGTGCACAGAAATGCTGTTTACCTTCCCGCCGGAGCAGTACATATTTATCTACTTACACTTTGACGTGCTTTCGAACTGCTAGGTTGGCAGGAACTGGGACCGAGCAATGGGAGCTCACCCCGTCTTGGGGATTCGAACCGCTGACCTTCCGATCGGCAAGCCCTAGGCTCAGTGGTTTAGACCACAGTGCCACCTGTGTCCCTATTTGACTATCTGTAGTCAAGTGGCCCAAGCTTACCACAAGGAATGGAGAGCAGGTCTACTTCTTAACCTTTTCTGGCTTACAAAAGTATTAAGATTTATTTCTCCAAGGCGTCTAGAATACAGCTGTACCTCGGGTTACATACGCTTCAGGTTACAGACTCCACTAACCCAGAAATAGTACTTCGGGTTAAGAACTTTGCTTCAGGATGAGAACAGAAATCCTACGGCGGTGGTGGTGGTGGTGGCAGGAGGCCCCATTAGCTAAAGTGGTGCTTCAGGTTAAGAACAGTTTCAGGTTAAGAACGGACCTCCAGAATGAATTAAGTTCTTAACCCAAGGTACCACTGTACATCAAATAAGGACTGTCTTCTAAACAATTAAATCATATCTCTGTCTGACTTTAGATCTGCATTTAAACAGAAAGCTGGATCCCCCCCCCCCCGCCGCCCTGCTGTGCACAATAATAACCCTTAAGAAACACCCAGAAACTATTCAAAATACATTCTCCCTCAAAGCTCCTATTTACACCTGGCAATACAGAATGCTGAAACCGCACTTGTCACATAGATCTTTTAGTAAATACAACCTTGGTGGAACAAAGAAGTAAGCCATCCATTCTAATGGCTTCTGAAAGCTCAACTAACAAAACCTGGATGACTTTTTAGAGAGAGTGAGAGCGAAGCGATGTTTATTTCCAAAGCACTTTTCATCCTGTGAGTTTTCTAAGCAGATGCTGGCAGAAGGTTAAAATTGTAAGCATTCCCTCCTTCCCCGTTGCTTCATCTCTCCAAGTTGGAAAGGAAGAAGAGGGCTTGGCCCTCTTTTATTTATATATAATAAAGGCTGCTAGAGTTTCACGTTTTGCCTATTCACCAGTAGTTTTGCTCAATAAAGGTAATGTTCCTAATGCAAATAGTCAACAGGCTGATACTTAACCAGCCAGGTGTGTGTAGGTAACTCTTATTAATGGGTAAGTATTGGGAATTACAAGTGGAATAGAGAAGTGAGAATTGCTGGGGGGGGGGGGTCAATAAGGAGCCTCAGTATTGCAGCAGAAAAACTTGAAAGCTGTGGTCTTGTTCCTTTTATCCATTATTTATAATGCCATTATATCATACTAAATTTCAATTTTATTTTCTTCTGTATGCATTTTAAGCACAAATGTGATTGTCGTTAAAATGCTTCTTTTTCTCCTGGGCTTCCTTTAGAATTCTGTGACTTCTATCTATTTCATGCAGATGCACATGTTTTTATTATAAGCCCTGGATATAGACAATAAAAGAGATAGCAAAAAAAAAAAAAAAAGGTTATTAAAATTGGGCCACAGTACCCTGTAGGAATCTTTGCATGCAGTAGAAGCTTTAATGTGCTTATTATTTTTATTTCTGTAACTGTTTGTTTTGAAAATGGTTACCAGGAGCTAACATCACTACCATTTCCTCCTGAACATTTTTGTATGCTTGTATCTTTACTGTTTTGTTTTAAAACTGTTAGGAGCAGCACTCAGAACCAGCTACTCATTACAGCATAATATTTAAAGTTCCAAGAATCCCTAGATTTTTAAAAATTCTATTTTTATGGCAACTGCTAGAGACATAATGGTATTCTTACATTAACTTCTTGATTCCCCCCTCCCTCCCCAAGTTTCCTTGTATTCATTTATAAGGTACATCCATTTCTCTGGATATTACTGAATGATATCATCTTGCAGAGCATTAGACTGAAACAATTTCACTCAATATATGACTTTTAGAATACATCGAAAGGCAGCCCTGTTTAGGGAAGTTTTTAACGTTTCATGTTTTTAATATTCTGTTGGGAGCTGCCCAGAGTGGCTGGGGAAACCCAGCCTGATGGTTGGGTATAAATAATAAATTATTATTAAGTAGTAGTAGTAATAGTTACCACAGTTAGGGCTCTAGGACTTACCTGTTCATTAAATTAGTGTTGGTATTCAGCCTGAAAATTTCTGGAAAAAATTGCTACCAGGAAAAGCTCTAATAACTACAGTGGTACCTCGGGTTAAGTACTTAATTCGTTCCAGAGGTCTGTTCTTAACCTGAAACTGTTCTTAACCTGAGATACCACTTTAGCCAATGGGGCCTCCCGCTGATGCCGCATGATTTCTGTTCTCATCCTGAAGCAAAGTTCTTAACCTGAGGTACTATTTCTGAGTTAGAAGAGTCTGTAACCTGAAGCGTCTGTAACCTGAGGTATCACTGTAGTAATAAGTAGGGCTGGCCGATATGTTCTTTTCAACATTGTGATATATCACCAGCTAAACATTGCAATATACCATTATATCATGAGGTCTGACATAAGGATGAAACTACCTAGAGGCATTGGACGGCTTCAGTTTTTCCTGCATTGGGATTATTGCCAGTGCCTGCTCTTGTGATTCGTTGCCTCCTGCATAAGGTAGGGGAGAGATGAGTCAGCAGACAGGGGCTGCAGGAATTGAGAGAAACATTGGCTAGCTTCACAGTTTCCCCTACATTGTGATTTTTGTATAGCACACACACACACACACACACACACACACACACACACACACACCATGATTCATGATATGTTGCCAGGTCAAAAATTATGAAGGCAGTATCACGAAATGGAGTTCAAACCTGTTTTGGACAATATATAAATATATCTCCCAGCCCTATATATATATATATATAATGCGGGAGGCGCTGTGGTCTAAACCATTGAGCCTCTTTGGCTTGCCAATCAGAAGGTCGGCAGTTTGAATACATGCTACAGAGTGAGCTCCCGTTGCTCTGCCCCAGCTCCTGCCAACCTAGCAGTTCAAAAGCATGCCAGTGCAATAGGTACTGCTGCAGCGGGAAGGTAAACGGCATTTTCATGAGCTCTGGTTTCCATCACGGTGTTCTGTTGTGCCAGAAGCAGTTTAATCATGCAGGCCACGTGACCTGGAAAGCTTTCTGTGGACAAACGCCGGCCCCCTCGGCCTGAAAGTGAGATGAGCTCTGCAACCCCATAGTCATCCAGGGGTCCTTTACTTTTACCTTTACCTTTTAAATGTATGCATTGCAAGAGCTAAATGCTTGACACCAAAGATGCCTGTACAGTGGTACCTCAGGTTACGAACTTAATTCGTTCCGGAGGTCCGTTCTTAACCAGTGTGGTGTAATGGTTAAGAGCGGTAGTCTCATAATCTGGTGAACCGGGTTTGCTTCCCCACTCACTGCTGGGTGACCTTGGGCTAGTCACACTTCTCTGAAGTCTCTCAGCCTCACTCACCTCACAGAGTGTTTTTTGTGGGGGAGGAAGGGAAAGGAGATTGTTAGCCACTTTGAGACTCCTTTACCCTAAGGATAAAGCGATAAAATGATAAAGTGGGATATCAAATCCAAACTACTACTACTACTACTGCTACTTAACCTGAGGTGCGCTTTCGCTAATGGGGCCTCCCTCTGCCGCCAGCGCATGATTGAGGTACTACTTCCTGGTTAGCGGAGTTTGTAACCTGAAGTGTTTGTAACCTGAAGCGTTTGTAATGCGAGGTACCACTGTACCTGAATGAATCATGCCCTCGTTCTGCTTTTGGGCCTCCCAGGAACAACTGGTTGGCAACTGTGACAAAAGGATGCTGGACCAGACAAGCATTTTAACCTGCTCCACCAGGGCCAAATGCCAAGGTTGTGTATATATTTATGGAAAAATAGCATCCATAAATTCTTTGCAAAAATGTGTAGATTGGGGTAAACTGCATACTAACTTGTGTGTATTTAGAAGAAATTCACACTAAGGTGTTTGTATAAAAATTTACTGTGGGCTTTTAAGAAAATCACACTGCGTTGTGGAATTGTGAACTGCACTTCAGAATGGGAAAATGAGAAATGGAGAGAAACCTAAATTGACAGATTCATTCATCCCTATCGCAGGTTTAGATTTCTGATCCTTGGTTGTGCATGCAAACAGTGGCAGGGGATTGCTTTTCTGTGCTCTCTGCGCTCCAACTGCTGCCACTGGTAATGGGATCCCCATACAAGTGCATTCCTTTAAATCTCATGCAGTCTTGAGCACTGATTCCCTTGTGCCGAGGCTAGCACAAATTCAAATCCTCTTAAAAGTTGATCTTTTAAAATTGGATTATTGAATTAAGGGCAATGATCGGTCCTGAAAGCCTAGCATAATTATGTGTGGCTTGCTGAGGCCTTGCTACAGCAGCCAGTTGGCGGAAAGGAGGGGATGGAATTTAGAGGACCAAATTCATGATTTTGCAAAATAGTATATTTTAGTTATAAGTTTGCTAATACATAAGTAATCAATGTTTAATTAATCTACCCATTAGCTACTCATGTGTTGAAAATGAACAGTTTATTACAGCAATTGCGTATTGCAGGCTGAAATATCAACTGCATTCAAAATTATACCTCTGAGAATACATCTTAATAGGCCACTTGGTGGCCCATTAGTGTAACATTGTTGTTTTTCTGTATCCTGTGCCAGATGAATTAAGCATAATTCATTTCTCTACTGCAAAAACTTACCTAATTTTGCAGAGTGCTATGATTGAAATCTCATTTCTCTTGGTAACAGTAATAAAAAAATGTAGAGCCTGCTGAAATATCTTATCAGGCTTCATTCGGCTGCTTTTAGGGTGGGGAATTATCTGTAGAATTCAAAATGCAGCACAGTGAACTTTGCTAGGCTATGAGCTATGGCTCATATCTTCTGGCAGACACAACCCGACTATGAAAATGTCCCCTAAGCTCTTTATTCTACGCAAATGTAATGAAATCACTTATGGCACTCTTAAGAAAGCTTAATGGAGATGTTTATTATATAGTCCATTTCGAATGGGGTGGGACATTCAGCTCAAATTCTTGCTGTTGAAGGTAGCCTAGTTCCATCTTTTATAAAATGCAAGGAATAGGAAGATCCTGGGTGCAGCTGGTGGTTTATATGCATGTCCACCTAGCTGGAAATCTGACACTCACTGGACTAGCATATAAAATTCTGGATTTTGCCCAAAACAAATTCCTTCCAGTAGCACCTTAAAGAACAACTAAGTCAGTTCTTGGTATGAGCTTTCGTGTGCATGCACACTTCTTCAGATACACTGAAACAGAAGTCACCAGACCCTTCTATATAGTGAGAAGGTGGGGAGGGGTATTACTCAGAAGGGTGGTGGGAATGGGAGATTGGCAGATAGCTGTGATGAGCCTGTTGACGACTCTTAACAACTGCAATAGGTCTTACAGGAAAAAGCAAGGGGTGAAAAGGTGAAAAATGGCTTTGTCATGTATAATGAGATAAGAATCCAAGGTCTTTGTTCAGACCAGGTTTCTCCATGGTTTTAAGTTTGGTGATAAGTTGTAATTCAGCAGCTTCTCTTTCCAGTCTATTTCTGAAATTCCTTTGTAGTAAAACAGCTACTTTGAGATCTTGTATAGAATGTCCTGGGAGATTGAAGTGTTCTCCTACTGGTTTCTCTGTCTTGTGATTCCTGATGTCAGATTTATGTCTGTTTATCCTTTGGCGTAAGGTTTGGCCTGTTTGTCCATGGAGAGACCTGGTCTGAACAAAGACATTGGATTCTTATCTCATTATACATGACAAAGCCATTTTTCACCTTCTCACCCCTTGCTTTTTCCTGTAAGACCTATTGCAGTCGTTAAGAGTCGTCAACAGGCTCATCACAGCTATCTGCCAATCACCCATTCCCACCACCCTTCTGAGTAATACCCCTCCCCACCTTCACACTATATAGAAGGGTCTGGTGACTTCTGTTTCAGTGTATCTGAAGAAGTGTGCATGCACACGAAAGCTCATACCAAGAACTGACTTAGTTGGTCTTTAAGGTGCTACTGGAAGGAATTTGTTTTGTTTTGACTATGGCAGACCAACACGGCTACCTATCTGTAACTGGATTTTGCCCAGTATGAGATAAGCATGTTCAGAGCTCAGATAGGCCAGTCATTTGCCTTCATCTCAGTATGGAGGAAACGTGACTCTTAATTTCTGGAAAACATGTTTGAGTTCATTTTTAAGGGCCAATTGTTTATCTGTTTCACTTCTTTTGGTCCTGGATATGGTGCAGAAAACTTTGGCGCAGGCTGATGTTGGTTGTTGCGGGATTATTATGATCTGCGCAGGACCTTCCGGTTATTTGATATAATTTTGAGGCCCTGAGATTCCAAACGGCATTCACCAAAAGCAAAGTATCTTGATAGTTAACAACGTTGCATTTGGCATTAGTTGTTTGTGTGTGTGTGAAGAGAGGCCTGCCAAAGCAACCTGGTTTTACAGATGAAGAGGAACATAGTCTGTACTATAAAGAATACTTCATACCGACTGCAGTTTGTTTTGCTGGACCTTTTGGGACTTACTTTGCCCCAAAACAATTGGCATTTTTATATTGTGGATGGAGAGTTGTATTAGCTCACTTTTGTCACACCGCTGGCCTGAGGTGGCCTTAGAAGGAAAAAAGAAACCTCGAATGTTGGAGCATTCGAAGAACTTCAGTAATAGTTGCAAGGTAGATACTGTATAAGAAATTAGGTATATTAAGAAAAAGTTTAATTATGATAAAAGTGTGTCTTGGCAATAAGTAATATGAAATCAAAATATGGAATAGATGGGAGGTTGGGTCTTTAATGTTAAGACCGATATATGTTTTATTGTTTGCTAAGAAAATTATGTGTCTATGGTTATTCCTGTGTGTAATTTGGTATTTGTGTTTTTTTCTCTTTTCTTGCTGTATCAATAAAAATCTTTTTAAAAAGGAGGAAAAAAGAAACCATGCACAACATTTAAACCTGGATATCTCAGTTGGTTAGAGCACTGTGCTGATAACACCAAGGTTGCAGGTTTGATCCCTGTATGGGACAGGGGATTGGACTAGATTAGCCTTAGGGTCCCTTCCAACTCTACAATTCTATTATTCTGTGTGGCTGAAAAGCAATGCCCTAATGTTTTGCATGTGCAAGACTGCCCTTAACATTTAGTATTAGGAACTTTGGCAGCCATGCAGCAAAACTTGTAAAGAAATGTTTGGGGCATCTGAGAGTCTCTTTCTCTCTCACAAGCAGAAACTAGGACGGAAAACATTGAGGAGCTGGCAAGAGAAGAAGCGCTGCCTCTGTAGAGATTCAATTTAAGAGAGGGCTAAAAGGTGATACTGGAAGAATGCTCTTTAATCTGAGACATGACTTGAGATCATATGAAAGAGTGGCTGCTGGAACAGAGCAAAGGCCCAGCATCCTGGTCTCACAGCAGCAGAGGTGTTGCCTATGGGAAGACTGCAAGTAGGAGTTCAGCATAACAGTACTGTTGATGTCCGAGGGACGCGGCTGGCGCTGTGGGTTAAACCACAGAGCCTAGGACTTGCCGATTAGAAGGACGGCGGTTTGAATCCCCGCGATGGGGTGAGCTCCCGTTTTTCGGTCCCTGCTTCTGCCAACCTAGCAGTTCGAAAGCACGTCAAAGTGCAAGTATATAAATAGGTACCGCTCCGGCAGGAAGGTAAACTGCGTTTCCGTGTGCTCTGGTTCACCAGAAGCGGCTTAGTCATGCTGGCTACATGACCCGGAAGCTGTATGCTGGCTCCCTCGGCCAATAAAGCGAGATGAGCGCCGCAACCCCAGAGTCTGCCATGGCTGGACCTAATGGTCAGGGGTCCCTTTACCTTTACTGTTGATGTCCAGTGGTTGGTATTCAGGGGTACCCTGAGCTTAGAGGTATGACAGGGCCGTTGTGACTAACAGCCATTGATAGCCTTGTTCTTCATTAATCTGCCTAACCCCATTTAATCCAATCCAAGTTGGAGGCCCTGTCTACATCTGAATTCTAGAGTTTTAACTGTGCGAAGAAGTACCGTCCGTCATGAATGGTCCAGTGTTCACAATGATCAGAGTTGCCAGTTGTCATTCGGTGTGGCAGGTGAGGGGAAGGCCACAAGAATGACACAAGAGGCTGGTATAGGGATGAATTAGGCCACAACTTTTTTGATTACAGGAAAGAGTAGGTTTGGCTAAGGCATTGGGCGTAGGGCAGCCATATGTCAAAAAGTGAAAATCCGGACACAAAAAAACTTTTGCCAAAATCTACACTTCTGACATGGGTCGCCATACATCTGGATTTTCCTGGACATTTCAGCGATTTCTGCATGGATGCTATTTAGAAGGGCTGAATCCCGGCTATGTCTGGGAAATACCAGATGTATGGAAGCCCTAATTCCGCATATATCCCACATCAGGCAGTCCAGATTGTGATAGGAAGCTGGTGGGGTTGAACTTGTGCCCCCAACATGAATTGGGTGTCATGATCTGACACAGGTCACCATTGGGAGAGGTTTTTTGGCCCATTAGTGACGGAGTCACCCCTTCTGGACCCCTGTAATCGGGGAGGTAAACCAACCCCTGAATGTAGCACCTTAAAGACCAACTAAGTTAGTTCTAGGTATGAGCTTTCGTGTGCATGCACACTTCTTCAGATCCGTATCTGAAGAAGTGTGCATGCACACGAAAGCTCATACCTAGAACTAACTTAGTTGGTCTTTAAGGTGCTACTGGAAAGAATTTTTTTATTTTGTTTCAACCCCTGAATGGTTTAAGTCCAGTCAAAGGCAATTATGGGGTGCAGCTCTTATCTCGCTTCTGGCTGAGCGAGCTGGTGTTTGTCTTCAGACAGCTTTTCTGGGTAATGTGGCCAGCACAACTAAACTGCTTTTGGTGCAATGGAACATTGTGATGGAAGCCAGAGCTCACAGAAATACTGTTTACCTTCGCGCCGCAGTGGTACCTATTTATCTAGTTGCGCTGGTGTGATTTCAAACTGAAAGGCTGGCAGGAGCTGGGACGGAGCAACGGGAGCTCACCCCGTCATGTGGATTTGAACTGCCAACATTCTGATTAGCAAGCCTAAGAGCCTCAGTGGTTTAGACCACAGTGCTACCCGAGTCCCTGATACCTCTGTGACTAAGGATCCAGCCCAATGCCTTATCCGCTGTGAAGAAGTATTGTCCATCATGACAGGTCCAGCATTCATGATCATCACAGGGTAGCAATTCCCAAGCGGAGTGTTGGAAATGTAGGGTTGCCATATTTCAAAAAGTGAAAATCTAGACACAAAAATTGTTGATCTTAAAAATAAAAAAAAGTTGAAGTTTTGGAGCTCTTTTTAATGAATTTTGCTTTTTAATGGGTTGCCATACATCCGGATTTTCCTGGACGTTTCAGTGATTTCCTCCCGGATACTGTTTTCGACAGCCGGATCCCGGCCACGTCTGGGAAATTCTGGATGTACAGTATTACAACCCTAGGAAAGCAAACCACTGTACCACGAGAAAATGGTTTCCATGTTTTGGGGAAGTAAGCCAATCAAATATTTTAGCCATAAAGGAGGCTGTGGAGGAGGTCCAAATCCATAACCAATTGTAGCCCCAGCTTTGTAGGTTGATAAATATTGTCCTATTTTGTTTAAAAAAGATGTTCCATTTCTCTCCACTTCTCTCCCCCTCCCCCCAAGAGATCTTTGCGCCAAATTTAGTTATCATTTGGTGCTCTGTGGTCTCTCTCTCTTTCATGGAGGGTAAGGCTATGCCCTACCTAAAGTATCAGACACCATATGCCTCTGAATGTTGCTGGGAAATAAAGGTGTGGAAATTGCCGCATGTCCTGTGTTCTACGTCTCAAAGGTATTTGGTTGACCACTTTGAGAATAGGCTGTTTGTCCAGAGGAGGCCTTTGGTGTGGAGCTCTTACATTCTTACGTAAATCCACAAGAGAAAATAAACATATTGATATAGAATGAGACCAAATTTGACTGAATAGGAAACAGGTTCTCATTAGAAAGAAGCCTCCAAAAGAATCTTTCCAGTGCCTATAAAATACTAGTCCACTAAATATTTGATTTTTTTCCTGAAAGTCAATGGCTCTAAAGGGAGAAATTACTATGACTAATCTGCCTCAGAGTTACTGTTAAAGCTGTATGAACCTTGACACCTAATTGGGATGCAGAAAAATAGTCTAATTTATAAAAGTTTCCATTTTGCATACTAAAATCTGAAGGGATTAAACTGTAGCCCAAATGTTCGTTAATCTTTCTGTTAAAGCGTTGCTGTCTGAAGTACAGCTGGGTGATTACTAAATTTAAATGAATTTAATATTCAGAATGCATTCTGAAAAGCCATTATGCAAGTTATAACTTTTTCAGCCATCGTTCTGAATCAATCAACTTTGCACAGAATGAAAGAAAATGTTTTGTTACTTTTCAAAAGAGAAAAGTTCCTCGTTTAAAAAGAGAAGCTGGGAAGGAGGTGCAATCTTCTGAAACATTATTTTCCATATAAAAGTTGTATTATGTCCATTAGAAGTAATGCTTTAGGCTGAAGATGGAAAGAAAGAGGCAGACACCAGCCTCAGAGTACAAATTGTCCACAGCTTTATTTAATTTCTACAGTCAATAAATGGATTAACATGTAATAAAGAAGAGAAAGTAGGAAGGGGCCCTGGACCTCAGACTCAAACTTAATCTCTTAAGACAGGTGTGGAGAACTTTGGGCCTTCCAAATGTCACTAAACTACAACTCCCATCAGCCCCAGCAAGCATGGCTAATAGCCAGAGATGATGAGAGTTGTAGTAAACAACCCTGATAGATTTGGTAGGTTACACTTCCTGCCCAGCCTGAAATGGAGGTGATGCCATAAAGGACAAGTCATGAAGGACAGATAGGCCTCTTCTAAATCATCACCACTACCACCACCACTCAGATCTTGTGGTATGGAGAAAGTAGGTTTTTTCCTTTTCTGATGATGTCAGAACTTGGGGACATCCAATGGAGATGAAGATTCAGTACAAAGAAAAGAAAGTACTACTTTGTTCATCGCTGGGCAGTGACATTTGTTCCCATGAGAGGCTGTGATGGCTGCCATCTTGGATGTCTTTAAAAAGGGGATTAGGCAAATTCAGGGAAGATAAGGCCATCATTGGCTACTAACTCTGATGGATATGTGTCATGGGATACTACTCAATATTGATCCAGAGTAGATTCCAATGTATAGTTAGCAGAGTAAAAACTTAAACGTGTTGCAGGATTCCCAAAAATAGACCAGAGGCAATTAAATTTCACCCAGCAGAGCTTTACTGCTACTGAAGGCAAATGAGCATAATGGTCACAAATCCAGTACATTCAGGATTGGCCCTGTCCATGAGAAATCCAGTTGCAGCAGACTTTACTTAAACTTACAATAACTTATAATAAGTCTAAACCCTTAACTCTAAGCATACTATGTGCACAACACCATGCCAGAAGGAAAAGAGATGGAAAGAGAAAGTGAAACCCAGGCTCCTTCTGGCCTCACTATTATAGTCAGCATGACCTTGACAGATGGAGATAACAGAACCAGTTTAAACCAGCTGTATGAAGCTTCTCTGAAGGAATAACCCAAATATCATGAACCTTCTGCTTGTTTCTTTCACACAGAGGAGCTTCCAGAACCCTCTTGGATTAAGTAGAATAGGAAAGAGCTCTACACATTAGAGCAATACTTTCTGCACTAAGAAATGCAAACTGACAATATATTCCTCCTCCACTGTGAGAATAGGATGCTTGACTAGATGGGCCAGTGGGCCAATCCAGCGGGTTCTTCTCATGGGAGACTGGGCAGTTTCATTTCAGTAGCTCTCAAGTCACTTGATCTTCTTGTAACAGCCAGAAGGCCCACATCTCACAGGAAGCTTCCCAGGACATAGGCCTTGGCTAGAGGCCAGTGCCATCACTTTCTGTCCCATAGCTCTCCCCTCACCACAGGCCTTGCTGTGGATTTAAGGTGAGGTTTGTGTGTTCATGATACCCTTGTGCCATAACAAAAACGACTGAAGCATCCAAATTAACCTGTGTGCTTTGTTTTTACTGGTGCATTTACTTCTTTGATAGTTTTGTCACAATTCATACGTTTATTACAACCATTGAAAGAAAACTACACTTGATCTGCAACACAAATAACAGCTGCCATGAACTGGCAGGACAACAGGGAGGAGAAAGAGGATGCTGGCAAAGGGGGCTGCCGGGACTGGGACACACTGGGGCAAGCTGGGGATAGGGAGAGGTTGGTGTAGGGAGTACTCACAGGGTGGGGGAAATTAATGAGCAGACGCTTAGACTTGATTTCATCGGAACTGAGTGAAGATGGCAGCTGCCAGCAGCGAAAAGACCTTTGGATTGATTCAGCAAAAACACCAGCGTGTGAGGAGATGCTGAAAACTTATAGAGGGGAATCAGACATAAAATCCATGCAGAAACACATTGCCTGTTTTAAGTCGCTTGTGGGAACAACTCAGAGGCTGTGAAAGAAGGAATAACAGGAAGAATTAGAGGAACCCTCCAAACTTGAAGCATGGGAAGTCCTATTAAAAATGTATAATCTGGCAGAATATTTGGATTATTTGATATGTATAATTTGGAATATTTAATATGATTTGATTGGATTGTTAAAGTGGAAAATTTAATAAAAATGATTTTTTTAAAAAAAGAAAGTACTCACAGGGTGACAGGGGAAGGGGCCCTGTGCACAGGAACCAGACCAGCAGGGACCCAGAGCCAGAGGGGCCCCTGTCTCCCTGAACGCTGTGGGCTCCGAGACATAAGGACCAGCTGGCAGGGTGCTTCAGGAGGCAGAGACAAGCAAGGCCCCACAGCTCAGCTCCATAGCTGGCCAGGTGTGGCTCACTAGCTCTGGGAGGAGGGGCGTGATTTCTTAGCTGGAGGAGGCTTGGAACAGGTGAGGTTCACCTGCCTCATCAAACCCAGATGCTGCAATTAGCAAGGAAAGTGCAAAAGGGAAGCAGAGCTGACGTGCTGTGTTTGCGTGTTGACGGGCCTCTGCTTGGATGCTCAAGGATCTTTGAGGGACCGTGCTTTGGTTTGGGGTTTGGACACATGGATGAACCCTGGACTGGGGACTTGATATACTGACTTGCCGCCAGGGGTTTGGGACAATAGTGTCGTCAGTGTCGGATTTTGTTGCAGGATGACTTGTGAAGTTCTAGCAATGTGACCCCACATCCATGGGTTTTAAGTTTCAGGGAACCATGCAGTGTTATGTTCAAGGCTGCAGAAGATGACATAGCAGCAGAATTACCCATTTTGCTAATGCTCCTTGCTTCTACTGGAGATCTTGCATTACTCTGACTTGTTTTCAGGTGCATTTCCTGTTTGCCAGTATCTCACATGGGCTGCCAGATTCAAAACAGGCATTTATTTATTTTTATAGATGCATGAAAAGCAAGGTTTCGGCAATGTTCCTTGCTAAGCTGCTCCTCTTTTTCAGAGATGCCCATGAATCGGTTGACTTCTGCTACCTGAAGCACTTACGGACCTGCTCAGCAGCCAGAAGTCTTTTGTCATCTTTCTCTGTGTTGACACTAGACATCCTTTTAGCATTTGGATAAAATGTTTGTTGGACTTTGAGGGGGAAGGGCTGTGTGTCAGTGGCAGAGCATTCAGAAGGTTCTGGGTTCAGCCCCAGGAATCTTTAGCTAGGGCTGAGAGAGACTTGTCTGAATAAGGCAGCTTTCTACATATGTTCCTAGCTGCTGTTCTCTTTGACCAATCTGGGGCATGTACAGTGGTACCTTGAGTTAAGTACTTAATTCATTCTGGAGGTCCGTTCTTAACCTGAAGCACCACTTTAGCTAATGGGGCCTCCTGCTGCCGCTGCGCCACCAGAGCACGATTTCTGCTCTCATCCTGAAGCAAAGGTCTTAGCCCAAGGTAATATTTCTGGGTTAGTGGAGTGGGTAACCTGAAGCGTATGTAACCCGAGGTACCACTGTATATAGCTGCAGTTCATAAGGTGGAAAAATCCAAGGCAGCTTGCAAGCAGAGACAGTGGGGGGTAGCGTGTGGGGTGCAGGGGGGGCCGGCCGCACCTGGCGCAACATCTGGGGGTTAGGGTTGGGCGCAAATCCACGGGTTAGGGGGTGCAAATCCATGGGTTAGGGGGCGCAAATTACTTGCCTTGCCCTGGGTGCTGACAACCCATGCTATGCCACTGAGCAGAGATTTGGAGGAGTGGTAGAAACTCATGATAGGAAAACAGAGGGTTAATGCACCAAGAAGCGTAAAACGTAATGTAGAGGCATACCGTACTACTTCCCTTATATTGCCCTATTTTGCATCTTTTCTGATGCAAAAAGTATTTAAAATCTGGAGGCTATATTTGGCTGCCAACATTACTCAGTTCAGTCTTCCCAATAAAGTCCAAAATCCCATCTGCTGGTGAAAGAGATCAAGGCAGTAGGGAAATGCTTAATGCTAATTCAGTTGTGTGGTCGTCTTCTCATAACTTCTCTGTAATGCCTGCCAACGTTTTTAAAGCTATATACCAAGAATGAAATCAAGATATGATGTTGTTTGCTCCACATTTCTAGGTAAGTTAATTACTCTAGCTGGTCAGCGATATTGGAGAGGAATGCATAGAACAGCACATACCTTAGATCTGTGTTGAGCTCCTTTGCAGCAAATAGAGGATGGGCGCATCTTCCATTGCTCGCTCCAATTAATTTAGGATTATCCAGGAAAAAATAGAGAAATCTGGAAAACTCTGTAAGCAAATCCAAAATATGAGGTGGAGGAGAATTTGGGGGCTCATGCAACTTGTCTCAGTTTTGAGATGGGCTTTTGTTAACTTCCTGAGGTTTACTTCCAAGCCTGATTTGGAGTAATTTAACCAGCACTTCTCATAGCAAGCAATGTAGTTTTTTGTTTTTATTTCTGTATTGCGGGGGAGGGGTTTGGCTTTGGAGCCTGAATTTGAAATTGTGACCACTGGTGACAAAAATGGCTCAAATATTATTGGTGTTTCAGACAGAACATTGAAACGGTGCTTGCCTGATAAAAATAGAATGGATCACGCCTGAGGTGTGACTTGCCTTTCCCAGTGGTAGAGTAGACTCCAACAGTGGTATGTAGGACTGGAGTCTACCTGGTGCCTCACAAGAGTACAGTGGTACCTCGGGTTACATATGCTTCAGGTTACATATGCTTCAGGTTACAGACTCTGCTAACCCAGAAATAGTACCTCGGGTTAGGAACTTTGCTTCAGGATGAGAACAGAAATCGTGCTCCGGCGGTGCAGCGGCAGCAGGAGGCCCCATTAGCTAAAGTGGTGCTTCAGGTTAAGAACAGTTTCAGGTTAAGAACGGACCTCTGGAATGAATTAAGTACGTAACCAGAGGTACCACTGTATTGCAAAGATTTACTGCTTGTGATTGGCTTAAAGTTTCCTTTGACCATGTAGAAAATTGGCTAAAGGGTTTTGGAAAGGAAGTGCTCCGTGTCTCAAGTATAATGTGTGGAAGTGGTAAAAAACATAAAGGACCCCTGGATGGTTAGGTCCAGTCAAATTTGATTGTGGGGTGCAGCACTTTACTTTGCTTTTAGGCCGAGGGAGCTAGTGTTTGTCCGCAAACAGCTTTTCTGGGTCTTGTGGTCAACATGACTAAACTGCTTCAGGTGCAACAGGACACCATGACGAAGACCAGAATGCACGGAAATGCCGTTTACCTTCCCACTGCAGCGGTACCGATTTATCTACTTGCACCGGTATGCTTTCTAACTGCTAGGTTGGCAGGAGCTGGGACAGAGCAACGGGAGCTCACCCCGTTGCACGGATTTGAACTGCTGATCTTATGATCAGCAAGCCCAAGAGGCTCAGGGGTTTAGACCCTGCAGTGGATTATTGTGGAAAGCACCAGTGTTTCTTATAGCAAATTCATACCGTGCTGGGAGTAAAATACACATTCACTACCTATTAGGAAGCTGGTGAAGCAGGTTTTCCAGGTGAATGTTTCAAGATGTTTGTACACGTGCATAGTATTATACTTTCCTCATCTGCTGCAGAAAACCAGCTTGACATGGGAGTTTCAATGGTGCTTAAAGTGTACTACAATAGATGGGAAAAGGTTGTAGATGGGGGGCTACAATAGATGGGAAAATGTTTCAGTGGGCCGGCTGCAGCCAGGTCATGCAGAACTTCCTTCAGTATAGAATGCATTAAAGTATAGAATGCATTAAATCTCTTGAATTTCGAAACTCAGGGGTAACAATTTATGTTTCTTGTCTTGGCAGATTGGAATGATTGTATAAAGCACGGCTGTGGGGCATGTTGGGGAGAGAGTGAGGTGAAAGCGAAATATGCTGTCTAATGGCTAAAAAGCAGAAATCTCTCTGTTGGCAGAGGTCTTCATCTTATGTTTCCCTTTGCTGTTTACTGGCACAAGTTTTAAAAACCACCTTCCAGTGCCAGCAGGTTTTCAGAGGGTAGGTTGGGATTTTGCCCGTTGCACATCCAAGCTGTTAAACATAAAGCACAGAACAATTTGTATATGTGTCTTTTTATTTTTTCAAGTAGCTTCTCAGTGAAACACAGATGTTTTATAATGCAGAGAGAGAGAGAACGATGATGTGAGTCAAGCATTCTGCAGAATTTCAATGTATCAGCTGCCAGTGTACAGTTTTAACATTGACTGTTAACAGACTCCCCAAGGAAACAGACAGAGAACATAAAGAGCAATAGAACATTAACTTATTAAAGTTACATAGGAAGGAGGGGGGAACTATGCAGTTAACAACAGACTTTTGGTAAAAGAATGTGGAGTATAATGTTGCTTTTGGCTTCATCGTCTGGCTTCATGGTAAATTCTGTAGACACCATTGTACTTTGACCCTAGCTGTAGCCCATTATGGTGTGCTGGTGGTGTTGATTTATGAATCACATTTTACGTGTGTCTCCAGGGCAGTTTACAAACCTATTGTAAAACCGGCTAAAATTAATTCTAAAAACAGCAACTAAAGATAGCTTTAACAACAACAGGTTGTGTTGTAAAGCTTTAATTTTTTATAGACTGGTGTGCCTAAATATCAGCTGTCCAGGAGGTTTAGCTTGAATTTGGCATCTATATGGGACATCCTTGGAGAGTGTGGGATGTGCCCAGGGTTCCTTAAAGGTAAAGGGACCCCTGACCATTAGGTCCAGTCATGGCCGACTCTGGGGTTGCGGTGCTCATCTTGCTTTATTGGCCGAGGGAGCCGGCGTACAGCTTCTGGGTCATGTGGCCAGCATGACTAAGCCGCTTCTGGTGAACCAGAGCCGCACATGGAAACATTGTTTACCTTCCTGCTGGACCAGTACCTATTTATCTACTTGCACTTTTGACGTGCTTTCAAATTGCTAGGTTGTCAGGAGCTGCTCTGGTTTGCCAGAAGCGTCTTAGTCATGCTGGCCACATGACCCGGAAGCTGTACGCCGGCTCCCTCAGCCAATAAAGCGAGATGAGTGCCACAACCCCAGAGTCATCCGCGACTGGACCTAACAGTCAGGGGTCCCTTTACCTTTACTAGTTAGAGAGAACAATGGTGCCTTGTACTGCCAGCATGTTCTTCGGTGTCGATCTCCATACCTGAGATGAATCAATGTCCTGTGTTACTTGGAAAATATTATTCAGAGGGAAAAAAAAAAAGATTTATACTGCACAGCACAATCATTATGCAGTTTTCTGTTATCTTTGCCACCTCAACAGCCCTGATAGGTGAGAAGTTAAACTTGGACCATGAAATCAGATGATACTTGCTATGTCAGGAAGGTTGTGGCCAGTTTTAGACAATTGGCCAATAGGGTTGCAGTATTTATATGAGTCAATCCATTGTTTATGCTGTCTTCTGCTCCTTGGCACCACCTCACTTCACATGGCTGTCAAAAGGGTAGGCTGATCCCAAGAACAATCTCTCCAAAACACAAACGTGGAAAGAAATGTTAGCTATCTGTGCCATCTTTTTTTGAAGAAACCATTAGCCATTGGCTTCTTGTCACCTGAGCCATCACTTGGATCTTTCCCCCCTCCCTTTTCTTTTTTGCCTTTTTCGAAAGCAGGAAGGAGGAATGAAGCTTGACAGTAACTATGGAAGAAAGGTTTCGTCTTGCTGGAAACCGGTTATCTGCCTCCCCTTAATTTTTTGCCTGCCTCATTCTCAAGCAGCGAGTCAATCCATCTACTATATGAACCTGACACTTCACTGGGGGAAGTGGGCCATGTCTGAGGTGTACAACCCGCCACTGTTTGAAGAGAACCTTCCTTCAAGGAAGATGGTGGGGGTGTTGGCGATCCCGGCAGGAGAAGCAAAAGATGCCTGTAGTCTGGGCACGGATTTCAACGTGCCACCAAACACAGAGGCCTGGATAGCCTTCATTGCAAGGGGTGGTTGCACATTCAAAGAGAAAATAAAGGTGGCTGCAGGGAAAGGTGCTACCGGAGTCATCATCTATGACCATTCGTGTCCAGACAAAGAGATTCTCATTTTGACCCACAAGGATGGAGGTGACATAGCTGCAATTATGATCAGCAGCCTGAAAGGAAAACAGATTCTACGTCTGATTCAGGAAGGTATCCGTGTAACTGCAGTCATTGAAGTGGGAACGACCCAGTGCTTCTGGAAGATCTATTTGTGTGCTTACTCTCTCATCCTGACTCTGGTTGCCTATTTAGTATTATGCTGCACTCCGGGGCAGATGGTGGTAAGACATGAAGAAAGGGGTGTCCAGGGAACAAAGGCAGAGCTCCGCAAGGCTGTTCATTTGCTAGCGCTGCGCAGGTTGAAAAAGGGCGAAATGGATCTAGCGGACGAGACCTGTGTGGTGTGCTTGGAGACGTACAAACCGAGAGAGGTGTTGCGTGTTTTGACCTGCAGGCACGTCTTCCACAAAAGGTGCATTGACCGCTGGTTGCTAAAGCGTGGCATATGCCCTATTTGCAACCATGCCATTATCCAAAGGAACTGAGAGGGATTGCACCTTGCTTTGCTTCCAGAAGCATATATAAAAGTATTCTTCTCACTAGACAGATGAAGAACAAATATTTGTCAGAGGAAGGTGATTTGCATCTGAGGCTTTTGGCAGTTGTAATCGGTAATTAAAGTCCTAAGCGCATGATCAGCAGCTCTTAAATCTGAAACTTTTCTTTCGCAGAATAATCCCTTCAGCGATAGACTTCTGGGGTGTGTCAGCTCTTGTGTAAGATCAACAGTTTATGAGTGAAGCCTCCTAGCTCAGGAAGCATTTCATATATCTGTTCAAAGTGTTTTATTTTCTCCAGAGACTCAGAAACCCATAAGCACAAAATTGGTTTATTTTGTCACCTGAAAAGCCTCTGAAGTTGAAACAATATTTCAGCTGCATTTTTAGCAACTGTTATTCAACAAGGAAGCGGGGAAATAGTATATCAGTTTTGTGTCACGGCTGCATTGAGAGGCTCTTTTCAGATTTGATTTTTTTTTGAACCACTGGGCTTTTCTTTTGGTGCAAAACCTCTGTGGCACCAAATCCTGTGCCACCAGCATGAAATCATGTTTCCGTGTAATGTTCATGCATGGTGTCAGAGCCACCCCTTGGTCCCAGCTCACAAAGGACCAACGCCCGGCTGTAGTTATGTACAAAAGTCTTTATTGAAGTTCAGTTTCCATTTCAAAGCCGCAGCGTGCCGCTCTACGTCTTAAAGTCTAGACCGGCGAAGTCCCGTCTGAGTCTCCGCCCCCCTGACACCAGTTTAAGACTCTAGCCTTGCCCCACCTCTTCCTTCGCTCCTTCCTCCTCTGGGCCCTCCTGCCCGCTGGGGTTTCATCCTTTCTGGACTCTTCTGACGCTGACCCCCCTGATTCTTGCCCCTCCTTCCGGCGGGCTTTAGGACCTGGTTCCCTATCCGGGCTACCTGCTGTGCCGCTCGCCTGTACATTTGAACTTGGCGCGCGCGCCCAGCCGGTAACCTTCCTCTCGACCGTTCCCTCGCTCTCCGATGGAGGCGTGGTCAACCCTGACTCATCTTCTCTCGCTGGTGGCGAATACACTGGCCCTGATACCTGGGGCCCTTCCCCGCCCCACTATGCTCTGGTGGGGAAGCTGGTCCTGATTTCCAACTGCTGCTCTGGGAGTCCCCGCTGGCCCCTTGCTTCTGGGGTGTCCCCCTTGGGGCCCCCCTTGCCCTGGCCATCGGCGCCCCCTTCTGTGAATCTTCCGATTCGCTGGAGAGGCTCATGGAATCTCTTGGGCTACTGTCCTCTTCTCCTACGCTGCCCTCGGATTGCTCCCCCTCGCTCTCCATCTCCTCCCCTCCCTGCGCTCCCCCTGCGTCCCTGACACATGGGAAGATTGCTTTGCAACCAGTGGTCTTACTCATGGGCAACACAATGGGATGTGTGATTGAGGAAACAGAGGGGGGCTACAATAGATGGGGAAATGTTTTTAAAACCAGTGAAAAATGTTCGCAAATTCTTGCACTTTCTGTGTCAGAAAAGGAAGCCTTATGGCATTTACCACTTCTTTGTAAGGAATGTTTAAGTGCTTGAGTGCTACAGCTGGGATATGTTCTGTCTACAGTGGTACCTCGGGTTAAGTACTTAATTCATTCCAGAGGTCTGTTCTTAACCTGAAACTGTTCTTAACCTGAAGCACCACTTTAGCTAATGGGGCCTCCTGCTGCTGCTGTGCCGCTGGAGCACAATTTCTGTTCTCATCCTGAAACAAAGTTCTTAACCCGAGGTACTATTTCTGGGTTAGCGGAGTCTGTAACCTGAAGCGTATGTAACCTGAAGTGTATGTAACCCGAGGTACCACTGTACTAAGCAAAACCCTTCTAGAAAGTTCTGTTAGTCTGGGCACATGTGTGCAGGGTCAGATCTACTATGAAACCAAGGAAGCTTAAGCTTCAGGGCTCCTAATCCCAGAGGGGTTCCTTTTAGTCCACATTGCTTAAAGAAGTTGGGTCTAGTACAGGCTTTCTCCAGCGGTTTTTTGGAGTACAATTCCCATCATCTCCAACCTCTGGTCCTGCTAGCTAGGGATGATGGGAGTTGTAGTCCAAATTTGGAGACCCCAAAATTTGGGAAACCTTGGCCTAGTAGATCCAATTTGAGTTGCACAACTCAAATTGCTTAATTTTTCATTGCATATATTTCAGCAATCCCAAAGTTTGAAAGTCAGCAGCACAGATGCTGTACGGGTTGCTGTAAACAACCCGACTGAAGAAGATAACAGTGGTTAACCTAGAGCTTGTTGCGAAGGTGCTCCCATAACAGTTGAAGCTCTAGGACCTCCAAAATGTGGGTCCACCACTGTGTGTGTCCGCAGTGATGTAGCGGGGTCAGGAAGAATGCTCAACCAACAAGCTGCCTGTGGTTTTTTGGCAGAACTGCGTTCTACAGGTCCCTGATAAATGCAGTTTCAAAGGATGAAAACCTGGTATAGGTGTAGTGCAAGAAAAATGTGATTTCCCAGCAACAAATCATTCCTTGGAGGAAAGATGTCTGCACTATGTATATAACTCTGGTAGAATTGTAATATGGAAGGGGGAAAACCCTATAGGAAATGTCTATTTCTCAATCGCCAGGGGAGGGGGAAAGAGGGAAGCAATGTTCACTGACTCTGCCCTCTGTACTGCATGCTTGACACTGTCTTCCATGCATTGGATGGGAAAAGTCTGGTGAAGGGAATTCTGTGTAGGCACCCTGTGTGATTTAGAACCCACACTGAACAAGGTCTTAAATCCTGTGGGGAGGCTATATGCCTAACACTGCTTCTCCACCTCAGCCCTCCGCATCCCCTGCCACACTGTGCAATGTGGCGATGGGCATTTGACAGGGTGGGCGCCAGCAAAAACAACCTTCCTTGTTCTTCCATCCCTCCCCCATGTTGTTGGAATTACAAGAGGAGGAATGTCCAGATAGGACTACCATTCAACTGCCGATCCATAATGCAGATCTCTGTTATTTTGTCAATGGCTTGCTTGTTTTCTTGTTTCGTAACAAAAACAATTGGTGGTATGGACTATGGCAATTGTGCTCTACATGGGGCTACCTTTGAAGGTGACCTGGAAACTACAACAAATCCAGAAGACGGCAGCTAGACTGGTGACTGGGAGTGGCTGCCAAGACCATATAACACTGGTCCTGAAATACCTACGTTGGCTCCCAGTACATTTCCGAGCACAATGCAAAGGCCCTAAATGGCCTCGGCCCAGGATACCTGAAGGAGCGTCTCCACCCCCATCATTCTGCCCGGACACTGAGGTCCAGCTCTGAGAGCCTTCTGGCTGTTGCCTTACTGCGAGAAGTGAGGTTACAGGGAACCAGGCAGAGGGCCTTCTTGGTAGTGGCGCCCGCCCTGTGGAACACCCTCTCATCAGATGTCAAAGAAATAAACAACTATCTGACTTTTAGAAGACATTTGAAGGCAGCCCTATATGTTTGATTGCTTTTTTGTTGTTATTATTAATATTCTCTTGGGAGCCGCCCAGAGTAGCTGGGGAAACCCAGCCAGGTGGGTGGGGTGTAAATAATAAAATTTATTTATTTATTTTATTTATGCATGCCTTTTTCCATGTGTGATTTTCAGGGTTGTGTTTTACCTAGTATCTCATAGTATATTTTGCTTTCAATGGTGCTTGCATAGGAAGTGCCAGATACTTTCCAATGTTTATTCCTAGATGGTACAGAGATCCACCAGAGGCCTTTAGCAATTTCCCATTCTTTAGCTCACCCCACAGCCTTGATTCCCACTTGGAATATCCCAGTTTGTAGACCTGAATGTACACAAATCAGGGTTTACGAAGGCAGAAAGAGACAAATGGACCAAATAATTGGCTGCAGCTTAGATGTGAAGATCCTGGTTCTTTGAAAGCAGAATTCCTTATTAGAAGTGAAATGGGGAGCTCTAGTTTAATGCTGGTTAATTTGCTGGGATTGTGAGGAAAGGACCATGATGTTCATTCTCGGCTTCATAAACCACACTTTGAATGGCAGAATTTACATCAGAACTGAGCCTGTAACTTTTCAGGAAATTTTATACTGCCAGAAAACTTCATGGAAGAACTATAAAGGGATTATTATTTCACTGTTTACCTTCTCACAGTAGTTACAATAGACTCAAAGCTCCCTGTGAATCACACCAATGTTGTTGACTGTGGGCTATGTACACACCATACAATTAAAGCACATGACTTCTGCAAAGAATCTTGGGAGATGTAGTTAAGAGTGCTGGGAATTATAGCTCTGTGAGGGGTAAACTTAGTTTTCAGAATTCTTTGGGAGATGCAGTGTCCTTTCATACTGGCTGAATGTGAGATTTCATGCAAGTCCTTCCACTGTGCTAAAAAGTTGCTTGAAACGGTTACTGTTATTATAAGAAGAATACAATCACTTCTCTTTTTTTTAAAATCAGTCCCATTTAAAAATTAACGAGACTTCAAGATTATTCCTAGGCTGTTGGAAAATTGGAAGAGAGAGCTTTGACTCTGTTTTACAATAATCACGGCATAGGCTCTTTCTCTAAATCAGGGGTCAGCAAACTTTTTCAGCAGGTGGCCGGTCCACTGTCCCTCAGTCCTTGTGTGGGGCCGGACCATATTTTGAAAAAAAAAATGAATGCATTTCTATGCCCCACAAATAACCCAGAGATGCATTTTAAATAAAAGCACACATTCTACTCATGTAAAAACACGCTGATTCCCAGACCATTCGCTGGCTGGATTTAGAAGGTGATTGGGCCAGATCCAGCTCCTGCGCCTTAGTTTGCCTAACCGTGCTCTAAATTGTCAAAGTAGTAGAAACCACCACCTCACCCAATATTTTAAAGAGGCAGATATAAACAAAAGTGGCATAGCTGGTGGTATTGATGCTCAGGTCAAGAATATCAGAGGAAAAGAGAGAAAGAATAGGATTTGCCATCTTGTTATTATGTAGTCTGTATAAAAAGTACACAGCATAAAATGAAATGGTTGGTGGTTTCAATGATCCCATACATGGACCATCAACATGATTTTGTGGACACAATGCAAACCAAACATCTGTATTCGCTAGAAAAAAGGATACCTGATCTTTCTAATTCTCTGACCAGTAAAGGTATACGCCCCCCAAAACACCAGCAGACATCTCAAGGGAGGAGGCCTGCCCCACCCCAAATGAAAACATCTCCGTAGGGAGCTCTACCTATTTCATACTTCAATAATTTGGTGTGTATTTCTTTTTCTTGTGGACTTGAACTTTCTTTGTTCTTCTCTCTCCCTCTCTTTCCCCCCTCCTCCCTTTAAAATATGAGTAAGCTAAGGAAGGAGTGGTCATTTGAAGCAGTTCTGATGTCACAATGGCTACAGCTCTCTTCCTGATGACAGACGTGCATGTTGTGATCTATGGTGGTGGTTCTGTCTCTTACTGGTATGGAGTTAAGGGGAGTGGGGGTTGAAATTCTACGTATACATGTTTGTGAGGTTTAGAGTCTGTGGTGCCTTTCTAGTCAATCGGATTTTTGATCTTTCTACAAATATGGAAATACATCTTTGTTCATCATGCTGCCTTGGCTGTTTGACCATGTGAGTCATCGCTTGGATTTTTATTTTTGCCGCTTGCAAAAGAAAAATGAAACTTCTCAACAATGGTGGAATAAATGTTTCCTCTTTCTGGAAGATGGCTTTCAGCCTCCCCCTAATATTTGGTGTGCCTCGCTCTCAAGCTGCAAGTTGCTCTGTTGGCTATATTAATCTAACCCTTGACAGTGAGAAGTGGGCCATATCAGTAGCACAAAATCCAGCTTCCTTTGAGGAGGACCTCCCTTCAAAGAAGATGGTAGGGCTGTTGGTGAAGTTAAAGATGCCCACAGAAGCTAAAGGTGCCTACATAATGGGAGCTAAGTTCAGTATACCACCAGACACTGAGTCCTGGATAGCCTTCGTTGCAAGAGGAGGTGATGCTTCTGAAGGCAGAAGGAAGGCACCGGTAGGAGAAGGTGCCACAGGTGTTGTTATTTATGACCATTCGCATCCAGACAGAGAGATTCTCATTTTGACTTGCGACGATGCCTGCGATATTGCCACCATCATGATTAGCAGCCTGAAAGGAAACCCAATTTTGCAGTTGATTAAGGAAGGTATCCAGGTCACCGCAGTAATCGAAGTGGGAGCTATGCAGTGCTTCTACAAGATCTACCTGTGTTTGTTCTTCCTCCTTTTGGCATTTGTTGCCTGCGCAGCGTTGTGCTGCACTCTGGGGCAGACTGGGGCAAGACACGAAGAGAGGAGTGTCAGGGCAGCAAAGGCGGAACTCCGCAAAGCTGTAGATTTGCTTGAGCTGCGCAAGTTGAAAAGGAATGAAACGGATCTAGCAGGAGAGACCTGTGTGGTGTGCTTGGAGACATACAAGCCGAGAGAGGTAGTGCGTATTTTAACCTGCCGGCACATCTTCCACAAAAGGTGCATTGACCGCTGGTTGCTAAAGCGTGGCATTTGCCCTATTTGCAACCATGCCGTTATCCAAAGGAACTGAGAGGGACGAAATCCCTTGTATCTCGTGAGGCTTCCAACACTGCTTGTAACTTTCAGAAAGCATGTATAAAAGTATTCTCCTCACTAAACAGGTGAAGAACTGATATTTATTGGGGGGAATGATTTGCCTTTGAGGCTACTGGTAGCTGGGACCGTTAATTAAAATCTTAAGTGTATGTTCAGCAGCTCACAGATCCAAAATTATTTTTTTTCACAGAAGAATATATTGAGCAATTGGCTTCTGAGATGGCTGTGCTCATGTGTGAGAACAACAGTCTTGAGTGAAGCCTCCTAGTTCAGGAAGTATTTCATATATCCTTGCAAAGTATTTTATTTTCTCCAGAGACTCTGTTCAATTAAATCCATAAGCACGAGATCAATCATCACACACTAGTTCAGGTTGCTTGTTGAAAGCATTTTTGCTTTACTCCTCCAAAGGAGGACAAAACTAAAGAGGTGAATGCCATTTCTCTGTTGAGATACATATGCATCTACTTTTTAATTTCTGAAAAATAATGCTAGGCAAAAATGTGTTTGGGAGGAAAGCTCCATGGTTAATCCCAGATACCTGGCTTTAGCCCAAGAGTGCCTGAGCCTTTGCCTCATCTTTCCTAGAGTGTGTTGGCAGGGAGTGAAGAGGAGGAATCAAAAACATATGGCTCCTCCTCTTCACTTTTTGTTGTGCTGAAGTCTCTATCCATATGTTCAACTTACAATGCCAATGGAGGGTTAGCATCACCTCCATATGAGAAGCACATTTAATATTATTTCTCTTTTTAACTATATTTGATAGCCCTAGTAGCAGCAGTCAGTCAAATACATATTATGGTCAACCAGCCACTAAAAAGATCATGTAAAAAAATACATCATCGTAGCCTTTGAGGAACAAAAATAGCAAGGGGGTCTATTAAACCAGTTACTGAATAGGTGACAAAATATCTGAACATCTCTTAGAGCTGCTATGATGGTTAGCTCTTTTAGCCATCCCTGCAGCCCTAACAGACATTCAGATATTTTGCCACCTATTTAGTAATGATTTTATTGGACCCCTCAAACAAGATACTCAGAAGGGCCTCTAAGGAAATATTATTATTATTATTAGTAGTAATAATATCCCACTTTTCCCTCCAGACACAGACTCAAGGCAGCTCACGGATAAAGCAGAAACTGTTAAAAACCATGGGCAAAGCCATCATTAAAAGCAACTGAAGACTAATAGAATTAAAATAATATATATGATACCTATTTTAAAAATACAGATAATTAGAATAAAAGCCCTACAGCACCAGCCCTTTCTTTAAAAAACAACAGTCAGTTCCCCCAAAGCTTATTGGAACAAGCAAGTCTTCACCTGCTGACGGAAGAACAACAAGGAGGGAGGGAGTCAATCTTAACTTCTCTGAGAAGGGTGTTCCAAAGTCTGGGAGCAGCTACCAAGAAGGCCCTCTTCCACCAAGCATGACAGGGAGGGTGGCGAGACTGAGAGATGGGCCTCCCATGAAGATCTCAGAGCCCAGGCAGGTTTGTATGAGGGAATACAGTCATTCAGATAGCTTGGACCCAAGCTATATAGGGCTTTATAGGTCATAACCCGCACTTTGAATTGTGCCCAGAAACAGACTGGCAGCCAGAGGAATAATTGTAGCAAGGGAGTTATATGCTCCTTATAACCAGCCCCAGTCACGGTCTAGCTGGAATTCATAAAAATAGATAGAACAATACCTCCAGCCCAATACCTACAGAAATCTTTGGCGGTACATTAACAGCAAAAGTATAACTTTTCAAAAGTCAGTGGGGCAGGGGAGCTAAGATTTTATTTGGTGCCCCCAAAAATGACAGCGAAGGTGCCAGGCGGACCTCACTGGAAAGCATTCCACAGATGGAAAGAACTACGGCTGAAAGGGTCCCTTTATTCTCTGAGCCTCAGGGAAAGGCCATGGATGAAGATCTAAGGATCTGAGTAGGCTCATATAAGAAGAGATATGCCAGAAGATATTGGGGTCCTGAGCCATTAAGACCTTCATATGTCAAAACCTTAAGAGAAACTGGTGGCATTTTCACACCTTGCCAGTTAGCACGTTAATCTAACAACAGACACAGAGTTGGGGGTCATTTTTTTGCAGCTCTCTAACATAGAGAGCCTGAACCTGACAGTGGAATATTGCATAGACTAAAGTGCACCAGCGAAAAACAGTTGTGTGTGTTGCTATCTGCTCCGCTAAGCTATAACGATACAGCACCACATACCTTCAGACTTCCCTTAGATGCCAAACCCTCCAGTAAAAGTTACCCAGAAGGTTGTGAACATTGATTTACACACTATGCAATACTTTAGTTGTACATCTGGATTCTGTGTGGTGGGGGGAGTGGATAATAAAAGTATAAGGTAGGAGGTAAAGGAGCCCTAGACAGTTAAGTTCAATCAAAGGCGACTATGGGATTGTGGCGCTCATCTTGCTTTCAGGCTGAGGGAGTCAGCGTTTATCCAAAGACAGCTTTCCGGGTCATGTGGCCAGCATGACTAAACCGCTTCTGGCTCAATGGAACACCGTGACAGAAACCATACCACACGGAAATGCTGTTTACCTTCCCACCACAGTGGTGCCTATTTATCTACTTGCACTGGCATGCTTTCAAACTGCTAGGTTGGCAGGAGCTGGGACAGAGCAACAGGAGCTCACCCCATTGTGGGCATCCGAACCGCCGACCTGATCGGCAAGCCCAAGAGGCTCAGTAGTTAAACTACAGTGCCACCTGCATCCAAAAGCATATCTGGATGCTGAGCCAGTAAGATTTTATATAGACCACGTCCTAAGTCAGTGCTAATTGGCAGAGTTGTCCACGATGTCATAATTTCATTACGTAACAATGAGCTACTTCACCGGAGGAAAAGCCATCCTGATTTTTGCTTGATGCCACCTGCCATAAAGCTTTGCCAAGTATCTAACGCTGGACAGCCTGCTGAGGTCGCTTCTCTGCAATTTTTGGGGGGTAGGTTTTTAATATCTCTCTGCTAGCAGCGACTCGGCTTTGGCATGCTGACGACTTTTGTCTGGTCCTGCATTATTGATTCAGCAGCTATATTGCAGGTGTCAACATGAGCATGCCTGGGACTGCCGTTGGAAGAGGAAGGGCAACATCTCTTTGTTACCTGCACCTTGGGCTCCTCCTCGCCCTCTGTATGCACAGCTCAGGAGCTGAAGCCTTTTGGGTTGCCAATCTTAACATCTCGTTCCTAGTAGCAAATCGGACTTTGTGGGAGATTTTGGAAAATGGAGTGTTTGCGAGAGCCTCTCCTTTGAAGAAGGTGTCTGGGGTTGTGGTGCCTCCGGAGGGTCTGCATCAAAACGCCTGTAGCTCTTTAACACATTTTAAGAAGCCAGCAAATGGGGACAGTTGGCTAGCTCTCATCATGAGGGGACGGTGTTCATTTGCAAAGCAAATCATGGTGGCTGCAGAAAAGGGAGCTGCCGGTGTGATCATCTATAATTATCCAGGTACAGGCAATGCTATCTTTCCCATGCATAACTTTGGGGCAGAAGATATTGTCTCAGTTATGATCAGCAACCTGAAAGGCATAGATCTTTTGCATTTGGCTCAGAATGGCATCCAAGTGAGGGTAACCATTGATGTTGGGAAGCACCATTACCCATGGATAACCCATTACATGGGTACCATTTTTGTTTTTGCCTCCCTCGCTGTGGCATATTGCACCTGCTACTCTGCCGCAAGGCTGCGGAGATCAAGGAACCCGGTCCACAGATGGCCGCAGGAACTTGATATTGGTAAGGCCATGAATGATCTTGAGCTTCGCACATTGAAGAAGGACGACAAGGAAGTTGGGTCAAGTGGAGAGAGTTGTGCGGTGTGTTTGGAAATGTACAAGCCGAAAGACATAACCCGTGTCTTGCACTGCAGACATCTTTTCCACAAAGCCTGTGTTGATCCTTGGCTTCTGAATCACCAGACGTGTCCTGTGTGTAAATGGGACATGCTCCGAATGGTGGAAAGCATTGCAACGGAAGCAGAGTCATTGGGTAGGCAAAGGCCAAATGAAGTTTCTCCCATGATCAGTTCTCCTAAGCAATAGGACTGTCGTGAGTTCATGAAGGAATGCAACAAACGCTCATTCTGGAGACAAGCAACTTTTTCCATGCTTGATTGTCTCATTCCTAAAAATCAAGCGTAAGCATATGTGAAATAAAAAGCTTTGCTTCTACCTCTGTGCAGATTTTATTGTCTGTTGGCTCAACAAGAATAGAAATTGCTTTAGGTTCATGAGTTTCTCCCAGGTTGTATGCATTAAATTCATTTTGGGTTGTGTTTTCCCCCCTTTTTTTCTTTTTAAAAAAGCAAAATCAAAACATGTTTTCAAAATTGTAAACTGAATCTCTTTGAGTTTTACAACATACAGCTGCAGTAGCACAAATAACTTTCCCTAAATAGGACTTTTGTATGTAACTTATTAACAATTAAACTTCAAAGGTGATGCTTTTTCCTTTTTAACTCTTTTTGTATGGATGGTGGCAAAGAGCAATGGAAACTAGAGATGGACAAATCTAGCGTCTTTGATCTATTGCACTTTCACACATGCTTTTCCATAATTCTTTTTTTAAAAAGGTTTTTTATTAACAATTTCAACATAACAAAATACCAAAACATATCATATTCATTATTTCCCCCTTTTTCCCCACCTCCTCTTCAAACCCTCCCTCCCTCCCCCTGAGACTTCCCACAGTTCCTCTCTGATTTCTCAATACATGTTATTCTTTGCATATTATAAATTGTATAAATCCTTATATTATCTATCTACCATGTTATTATGGTACACAATAAATTTGTGTATGTTTATTCAAAACCTGCTAAGGAGTCCAGTTCATTTTGTTGTCTTTTTAAGTAATTTGTAAAAAGTTCCCATTCTTCTTTTAAGTCACAGTTGTCCTTGTCTCGCAGTTTGTATGTTAGTTTAGCCAATTCTGCATAGTTTATCAATTTCTCTTGCTACTATTCCTTTGTCGGGGTTTCCTCATTCTTCCATCCTTGTGCTATCAAGACTCTTGCTGCTGTTGTAGCATACATAAATAAATTCTTTGTTTTCTTTGGCTTTTCCATAATTCAGTTCCATCTTTTTCTATATTAATCTGCAGATTGGAATATATATATATATATATATATATATATATATATATATATCCTCAAATCTATTTAACTCCTTATTAGTTATCTGATAAAATATTTTTGAATCTCCTATTATGGCAACATCTCAAGGTTGTTTATAATAACACCTGTTTAAAATACAATAACATCAATAAAACCCAGCAGCACTGTCAGTCAATACAAAATGTAACTTTAAAAATTACCAGTAACTACTGTCAATAAACCATCAAAGGGCCTTAGTAATTAGTACTTTTTCCATGGTGCGTCTTCATCAACACATGCCTCATTTCTTAGCCTAGACTACTCTATCTAAATCATCGCACCACAACAGAAAATGTCATTTTTCTGGTTACTGCAAGATGTGCTTCTGCCTTCTGCAACACAACCAGGAGGAACTTCAGTAGATGCCCTTAGTGAATAAATAGTGTGTGTGTACATCACTCAAAATGACCAGAGTCCTATCTCCAGGCTGTACAAGGCATTACAGTCATATTGTTTGTTACATTTCTATCCCAGATTTCTTTCATGGTGGAACTCAAGGTGCTAGTTATGAGTTTTCAGGTAGTCTCTGTTGGGACCCCGACTGAGCCCAGAGCCTCATAGATTTATCAAGGTGGCTCATTCCATTGTTATTCTCTTCAGACCATGGCCTGACACCTATAATCTTACCCTGCTAGGAGTTGAATAATATCACTCATCCCAGTGTCCTTGGTTTAATAAACAGCTAGCAGGTCACACACAATACATAGCCTGGGTTCCCTCTATGGATGGTGTTAAGTTTTGCCATGGAGCAATGCCCTTAATTCGGTGTTTTATGTCAGTACTGAAATTTTTATTGAACATTTAAATCTTGACAATTTTACTGATTTTTTTTTTCCCCTTAGTGATTTTCACTTAGCGATTGTATAATGCTTTCCTGTTCTGAGCTGCCTTGCCTGCTCTTGGCTCGGAAAGGTGGCATAAAAATCGTTCTTAATGAAGAAAAATTATTTAAATAAATAAATTGGAGGGAAACGTAGCCGTCTGTTTTTTAAAAGACCCTCACTCACTTTGTAGCTAGAAACCAAGCCTTGCAACAGACAGAGATGCCAACTTTGACCTTTAATCAACAGCAGCAACACACTAATAAGAGGCCTGAAGAGTGCCATTCATGTCAACTAATACGATTTAACTAATGATGTGTATGAAGTGCCCTCTGACATTATATATCACCTGACCTTAAGGCAAGGGCTGAGTGGGCATATATTAAATATAAAGGCCCCAAAACCTTTAGGAAGTCTATTGGTAAGTATTTTAAGTTTCTTGGAAACAAATTCAGACTTCAGGGTAGCTGTTCTATAGAAGATCAGTTCTGGGGACGAATGGAATATATGATAGCGGAACGAGAACTTGTACTAGAATTTGATTGTAGCAATCTGGCTTTGAAGAGAGACTATGGGTTTTATGCACATTACAGAGACGCAGATTGCCCTTATTATCCTCCATTTTTGCCTGCTGAGCTTAATACCGCTCTTTTTTGGGAGGGGGGGGGGGTTAGATATCTTTGTAAATGAAAATGGGATATCCTCTATCTGCTGATAGCTGACATCCCACTCTGCTTCTATCCATTTCTGCAGCTAATGAAGGAGATTATTACCTACAGAAGCTCATATACAGCACCTAATTTAAAGTGCTACTCTGCTCTTCCACTGAACAGATAGGCTTGTTACTAGGGCTGCAGAAAATATTTTTGCAGTTCAGTTTTGGGAGATAAAAGTAGCCCTGGGGGAGCTCAGCAGGAAAAACTTCCCCAGCCAATATTGATGTGGAAAAGTTCTTCCCGTACCTCACAACCCGCAAAGCCCTCTTAATTGCCATGCAGTTTTTGCACGGTATTTTTCTTTCCTATTTCTGCTTCTTTCTTCTTCCTGGATTACTCACCTGGGTGATCACATTATGAATTGGATTGGATCCCATTGTGAACAGGAGCGATGCCGTGATACTGCTGCATAACCAGCTAGATTTGGCTCTCTGGGTTTAGTCAAAGGCAAACAGTAATTTGAAAACAAAAGCATTGCTCTCTCCCTCTTCTGGAAGAAAGCCAACAATTTTTCGTACGGCAGATGGTGTGATAAACTGCAGATTGTTGACATGTTAGAAAAAGTCACTTGTGACATCAGGGTGACCAAAGGACGAGCAAAAGGAAAAGCTTTTTATGCAACTTGGCATGTTTTTATTTTATGTACCTCAGGGCCTGGAGCACATAGATGCTTACCAGCCTCATACATCTCTCTTCAGCTGGCTTAATCCTTTTTCTTTCAATAAGGGACATACTAGGGTGGACAGTGGGGCAGTTTGGGGAGGGACTTCCACTCTCCTTTGAATACCTTTGAAGGAAAACAAGTTAACTGCATTTTGTGTTATGTTGCTTTCTCTTCAACTGCTGGTTGCATAGTTACTTTATAGGAAAGGAATCATGATTCTGAAATTAAAAGACAATGAAAGCATTACTTCCTTAACTGGTCATCTGGCTAATATGGGGTCACATGGCAAATGGAATGACATCACAACTCTAGTCAAGTAGATTTTGGAGACATGACGCTTTTGCTGAGAACAAGCAAAACCAATGGTAGTGCAAAGGAATAGGTGAAAATTGTTGCAGGTGTTGTATTATTAAAGGGATGTTGAGCCTTTGGCACTTCTTAAAGTATTCACAAGATACACTGCATAATTTTAACACAGCCCCCTTAAGCACCTGAATTACAGTGTTGGTATTTGGAGTGAAAATCTCGCTGGTTTTAAGTGATAGGAATTGGGTGGAATTTTTAGCGAGACGTTAAAGCTGATCCTTCAAGGTATATTGGAGCATTAGAATGAGGTGCTCACTGCAGCGTCCTTTGAAATAAACACAATTTCTAAATGATCTGTGGACTGGGCTGAGCTATCTGGCAAATTCTGCAGAAAGGGAGCTTCATACAATCTTTGCAAAGTATTATTTGACCTAACTCTTCTCACTTTGGCAAGGGGGGCTGTAGCAGGGAAGAAGAAGTACAGTGTCTATCGCATTTATGAGATGCCTTTGGGCTAAATTTTCTTTTAGTGCTCCTGAATGTACTCTCCATGCCTCATGGGAGGGACATATACATGTGGAAGAGAACAGTTCATGCAACTAGAGCTTAGCTAGCTGTATTCCTTGTGAGAGTCCCTATAGCCAAGTTTATTTTCCATATAAATGGCAGGTTTTAGCAGTGGCTTCAGTTACTCAAGCTTTGGCCTCTATAGTAGTTGGAAACATTATCCTGAAGCAAGGAAACAAAACAAAAAAAAATTTGCTGAGTGTAGGCAATGTTCAACAGCTTTCAAATACAGAAATATTTTTCCTTCATGACATGTTAGTGGTGACTTTTCTTTCTCTCTCACACTCATGCTTTTACGTGCTTGTTTTCCTAATTCCACTTTTTTCTTTCTTTTCTAAAAAAAAAAGGTATTTCTCAGGAGTGATCGAGTTGCCAGGATGGTCCACAGTGGAGGATGCTCGGCGAACGACTTCAGAGATGTCTTTAAGAAGAACATAGAAAAGAGGGTTCGCAGTTTGCCTGAAATCGATGGATTAAGCAAAGAGACTGTGCTGAGTTCTTGGATAGCCAAATACGACGCCATTTGCAGGGGAGAGGAGGACTTGAGCAAAATGCCCAACAGGATGGCTTTAAGTGCCGTGTCAGAACTTATTCTGAGCAAAGAGCAGCTTTATGAAATGTTCCAGCAGATTCTGGGAATCAAGAAACTGGAGCATCAGTTGATCTACAATGCCTGCCAAGTAAGGAGTTCCTCTCAGTTCTATAGACCTTTCCTTCTTAGGTTGACCAGTTGACCAAATGTAAACAGCCCTTCGCTTGTCTTGGGAAGAGGGGTTGGTTGTTGAACCATGCTGAGATGTGTAACTCTGTGAGGGGAATTACGAATCTCCTGCCAGCACCCTTAAAAGGCTATAGTTCCCAGGGTTCTTTTGGGGAAGCCATGGCTGTGGTGCTGCTTTAAAGGTACAGAACAAATGTGGCCTAAGCAGCAGACCAGGATTATCTGTTCACAGGAGCATAAATGAGCTGTTAGTTGGCGAGGGTCAGTCCAAATTTTTAGCTACATCTCTCTCCATGTGCCCTTCCTATTTTTGTGCTTGTGTGTGTTTTTCAGCCATCCTCTCTGCCTGCATGTGTGCCACATATCAATGACGGTGTAATTTTGGCCAAGTGTACTCAGGAATAGAAAAGTAACGTGCAGCATCTATCTGTAGCGGATTGTCATACATTTCTTTTCTTTTCTTTTCTTGCTTCAGAAATAAATAATTTTCATATAGTTTCTTTTTTCCTGTTTCAGAAAGTAATTGCTTCTCTCTTTCTGAGTAGTTGTTTTTCCATTGCGAGTGTGAAAATGGCAACTAGGAGTGCAGTCAAGTGCAGACAATTTGAGCAGACAATTTTAATAGTGATCTGTTTTCCTTTAAATGGTGATGATCTAAGTTCCTTGTGTAACACAACAGTAAGGAAAACGTCAATAGAAATCCTCTTGATCTTATCTTGCTAATAGTAAATTGGAGAAGTCAGCCTATAATATGGGAAATACTTGTACTAAAAAGAGTGCCTTCCATTCCATTGTGTTTTCAATACATTTTTTCTGGGTATACCTTTTTTATATATATTTGCCTTCCACAACCTTCTCATGCATTGCCTAGTCTAGCTTTTTATCTTCAATTTAAATTCTGATGCTTTGCATTATGACCATTTTCTGCACACTCTCACTGTTGGAATGAAATTTGCCATCTTTGGGTATTTTAATGGCATCTACATATTGCCATGGAAACATTTCATGATGAAATTTCTGAAATTGCCTAGGATAAGTTGTAGAATAGGGTTTGTTATGAAAGGGATTAGACTGTCTGGTCCAATTTCTGTTTGGTGGAGATTTAATTTTGACTTTCGGGGCTGTATTGGGGTTGGTGGGGAAACAGCCAGGGTCTGTACATCATTTGTATGGAATAGTTTATGCTGGGCATTTCACAAATCTCGGAGGTCTCCAAATGGATTGTGTCTAATGATGTTTCCTCCTAAGTGTGTAATGATGTTTGACTCCTAAGTGTACTCAGAATTAATTTTCATTGGCTTGCACCATTGGGCTCATGGAAGTGAGTTTTTCCATCTTCTCCCCTTTGAGCTACTTGAAACCCACTAGAAAGCCTTTCGGGAGAATTGGGGTCCTTTGTGTAAAATATGGGATGGAATATAGGTTTACTGGGGTGGGGATGGAATTTCCCATAATGGACAGACCTCTGACACCTGTACCTCACAGAAGGAGGAGAGCAGGTATGGATATGTTTGGAAACCAGTGGTGTGTTACACAAAACATTGGGATGTGGGTGGCGCTGTGGTCTACACCACTGAGCCTCTTGGACTGGCTGATCAGAAGGTTGGCGGTTCGAATCCCCGTGACAGGGTGAGCTCCCGTTGCTCTGTCCCAGCTCCTACCAACCTAGCAGTTTGAAAGCATGCCAGTGCAAGTAGATAAATAGGTACCACTGTGGCAGGAAGGTAAATGGCATTTCCCTGCACTCTGGTTTCCATCACGGTGCTCTGTTGCGCCAGAAGCGGTTTAGTCATGTTGGCCACATGACGCAGAAAGCTGTCTGTGGACAAACGCCAGCTCCCTCGGCCTGAAAATGAGATGAGCGCCACAACCCCATGGTCTCCTTTGACTGGACTTAACCCTCCAGGGGTCCTTTACCTTACCTTTACTGATCAAAGAGAGATAAAGGAAGTAATTCTAAGTGGAAGTGAAGGTCTCAGAGCTGTTTCTCTTATTGCCTATCCACACAAGGATCAAACCTTTTGTCAGGTGAAGGGGTGATATTCGACATCTAATGCTGCGATTGATTCTTTTGGTTACTTGGTATTCTGCAAAGATCCAGTACTTGGGGAGAGTTCTCAAGGCAATATTCTCTGTTTTGCAGTATTTATATAACTCCCAATAGACAAACGTTCTCTGGGTGGTTTACAAGTAAACACACGCCATAAGAAACACACATAAGAAACCCATAAGAACATAAGATATACAAATAAAGCCTAAAACCACGCAGTCTAAAATGAAACAAAGCCGGCAACAGGATGCACCCAAGGTAGACCTGGCAACAGAGGGCAAGGCGGTGTGTGGATCTGAACAAGTACTCAAAAATTGTTTACAACTGGGAAGACTTGGAAAATTGAAAATTGCAATACAGTGGTGCCCCGCAAGACGAATGCCTCGCTAAACGAAAAACCCGCAAGACGAAAGGGTTTTCCGATTTTTTAGCGGCTTCGCAAGATGAATTTCCCTATGGGCTTGCTTCGCAAGACGAAAGCCCATAGGGAAATCTCCGGGGACAGCGGGGAAGCGCAGCACCTGTCCTGAACGCTTGCGGTGGGAGGTCCGGGAACAGAGGAGAAGGCGCGCAGCGCTTCTCCTCTGTTCCCGGGGCTTGCGGTGGGAGGAGGGTTTTTCCTCCCCACCGCCAACCTTCAGAACAGCCTTCTGAATGTTGGAGGTGGGGAGGAAAGCCCTCCTCCCACCGCAAGCCTTCAGGACAGGTCCGGGAACAGAGGAGAAGGCGCGCAGCGATTCTCCTCTGTTCCCGGGGCTTGCGGTGGGAGGAAGGTTTTCCTCCCCACCGCCAACATTCAGAAGGCTGTTCTGAAGGCTGGCGGTGGGAAGAAAAGCCCTTCTCCCGCCTCCAGCCTTCAGAAGAGTTCCCCGCAGGGCTCCCCAAGCTGTGAATGTCTGCCCCGCTCGAGGGGTGCTCTGTTTAAGAGCGCCCCTCGTGCGGGGCAGCAGGCTGCTATCCGCAGCTTGGAGAGCCCTGTGGGGAAGTCCTGCAGGGCTCCCCAAGCTGCAGGTGTCTGCCCCGCACGAGGGGCGCTCTGCTTCAGAGCGTCCCTCGCACTGGGCAGCAGGCTGCTGTCCGCAGCCTAGGCAGCCCTGCAGGAACTCTTCTGAAGGCTGGTGGCGGGAGAAGGGCTTTTCTTCCCACCGCCAGCCTTCAGAAGGCTGTTCTGAAGGCTGGCGGTGGGGAGAAAAGTCCTTCTCCCCCTGCCAGCCTTCAGAAGAGGTCCGGGGACAGACTGTCCCCGGATCTGGTCTGAAGGCGGTCTCCCTAGGAACGCATTAATTGATTTTCAATGCATTCCTATGGGAAACCGTGCTTCGCAAGACGAAAAACTCGCAAGAAGAAAAAACTTGCGGAACGAATTAATTTCATCTTGCGAGGCACCACTGTACTGTAGGCTCCACGGACGCATCTCTGGTGATGGCTTTCCTCAAACAGAGATCTCTCTAGTAGCTGCTACTTCTGGTGAGGGAAACCTGAGAGGAGTATCAGAAGGTGATCTCTGGGTGTGTATAGGAGGACACGATTTGTCAGGCATCCCTTCCCATAAGCAGAATGCTTATTATCAGTATTCTAGCAGTGGCACACACTGTGGCTTTACAGAAAATTGTTTCAGATTGCAGTATGCTTTGGGATCATATTCGGAAGCTGAAGTGTTAGATTTGGACCTCAGGAGTCCAAATTTGAATGTTGGGCTCTGTGTCGCTTGAATATATTGCCCAATTTCCCTGGCTGGAATTTAAACTCAGCTTGGGGGACAAATTGTTTGAAGTTGTTATTCCGCCCAGACATATGAAATAAAAATAACAAGCCAATTTTCTATCTGTCCAATATTTCTAGAAAACACCTCTTCATTTTATGTATTTATTTGTTTTTGCTTCAGTACTGTGCCAGGATCTCAGGGCCCAGAGTTATACATGGGTCAGCTGGGTGTGGAAAGTTTGCCAGACAACTTTGTAGCACCTGCTACAGGGCTATGGATTTGAGAATATTTTAAATGGGTAGAACACAAAGCCACCCATTTGTAAAAAGAATGTAACCATGATCAGTTGGATTCACTCTGGTTTCAGGTTCAAGAAGCCACTGCTTAATGATAAAGAAAGGTAGATGGTATTATTTTAAAATCCACCCTGCTCGGTTAGTATATGAATTTGTTCCTAAGCTATCCTGGGTTTTCCTGTGGAGCACCAAATAGATTTTCTCAAATTAACCATTTATTTAATGGGAAGAAATGTTGAGGATTGTTGACCAACATCTCTTCTGAGAGGGAGAAGATACATAGCATAGAGCAGGCATCCCAAAACCTGGCCCTCCAGATGTTTTGGGACTACAACTCCCATCATCCCTAGCTAAGAGGACCAGTGGTCAAGGATGATGGGAATTGTAGCCCAAAACATCTGGAGGGCCGAATTTGGGGGTGCCTGGCATAGAGAGACAAATTGGTATTTTGGTTACAGTGTCAAACTAGGACATGGAGACCAGAGTTCAAATCCCCACTTAGCCATGAAACTCATTTGGTGGCCTTGGGCCAGTCACTGTCCCTCAGCCTAACCTACCTTGTGGGGGCTAGGGCTGGACGATATCTAGTTTTCAACATTGTGATATATCACCAGCTAAACATTGTGATATACCAATATATCATGATGTCTAAAATAAGGATGGAACTATGTAGAGGCAAACAGTAGGACTGGGTGATACCTGGTTTTCAGCTTTGTGATATATCACCAGCTAAATGAAAACACCTGTTCTTCTTACCTTTACGTGAGATAAGGCACACCAAGTTGGCCCTCAAAATCTAGTTTCTAATCAGTTGTGGGGGGTTTTTGGTCTCCCTCAAATTTTTCATTTTCAAGGTTTCAAATTAATACAATCAAGGACAAAATGTGTTTTGTTCTGTTTTCTGTTTGAATCAAAGGACTATCTCATTAGGGTACCAGTTCCTAAATTATTACCCGACTCCACATTCAGCAAAATTGATTATTTTATTTGCTACCGAATGCTGACCTTAGTGAGGGAAAGGTGTGTGCTGCCTGGTATTTATTGTTGTTCCCATGCCAGTTATAATTTCATATGGTATCCATCCTAGTTGAATACTTTCCGAGATCCTTAATTTTAGATGACAAGTCTACAGATCAAGGCAAATTCTTAATGCATGTGAAGCCAAATATTAAGTCCCAATTCTAGCAGACCTCAGTATGAAACACAGCTAAGGTCAACGCTTGTAAGCAAACCACAACACAGAGGCTTTGAAAGCTGTGATTTATTCTGACTGCCTGTGTTCAGTTTGTCCCTATTGACCTTCCACCTGGAAAATCCACATATTCCTGTGCTGTACGGCTAGGAGGCTTCACTTCTTGCGGCGTTCCTACAGTTGTGCTGCTTGCTAAATTGCCAGAGGAAGAGGTTTAAGAACGCTGCAGCTATATGACAGGTTTGCTTGATGTTGCCTTTGGCATGAGATGTCATGAGCATGTTTTCCTGATCAAAAGCACAGACTTGGGATCACAGAATGCGGTTTGACTAACCAATGACTCCTGAAGGAGCCATGAATGGAGGATGTTCCTGTCAGGACATGTGTGCTCTGTGGTTGTTGCAAGGCAGTTTCTCCTACCTGGGCAATTATCTCTTCACAAGGGCCGATATTGATGCCAAAATCCAGCATCGCCTGAGCTTTGCCAGTGCGGCTTTCTTCCGATTGAAGTGCAGAGTGTTTGAGGACCCAGACATTCGCTGGGAAACCAAAATGCTTGTTTACAAAGCTATTGTACTACCAACCTTACTGTATGCTTGTGAAACATGAACCACTTATAAACGCCATCTCCAACTCCTTGAAAGGTTCCATCAACGGTGTCTCTGAAAAATTTTACTCATCACTTGGGAAGACAGGTGAACTAATGCCAGTGTACTGGAAGAAGCCAATATCACCAGTGTTGAAGCAATGATTCTTCAACATCAACTTTGTTGGACTGGTCATGTTGTGCAGATGCCTGATGATCATCTTCCAAAGCAACTACTCTATTTCGAACTTAAAAATGGAAAGTGTAATGCTGGTGGTCAACAAAAGAGGTTTAAAGACTCTCTCAAGGCAAATCTTAAAAAATGTATAGTAGAATGAACACTGTCAACTGTGAAACACTGGTCTGTGAGCGCTCCAATTGTAGAACAGCCTTTACCAAAGGTGTCATGGGCTTTGAAGACACTCGAACTCAGGACAAAAGGGAGAAATGTGCTAAGAGGAAGGCACATTTGGCAAACCCTCACCGTGACCAACTCCTGCCCGGGACCCTATGTCCCCGCTGTGGAAGGACGTGTGGATTCAGAACTGGCCTCCACAGTCACTTACGGACTCACTGTTAAAACCGTGTTTATGGAAGACAATCTTACTTGACTACAAGTGATCACCAAAGAAGAAGACAAGGAAATTAAAGAAACTGACGGGCATCTGGGGTCAGCACTGTGCAGACGTGATGTCCTTAATGCAGGATGCCTATGCTCACATTTACTTCACCAAAGTTGGAGCATACTACCTTGATTTGTATAACCGAAGGAAAAGAGGCGCTAGAAATACATGCAGATTTAAGGATGTGTGTGGGTTGTGTGTTTTTTTTCCTTCTGAACCTAAGAAGCTTGCTGTGACAGAAGGTGGGAGAGGAAATGCTGCTGTGAGCTGTTCCCCACGTCCAAATCTTCTTGTTGGTGCTGCTTTTCAGCATAACAGGACTTGATGCCACAGTTTTAGAGTTATTACCACTGGGCCTTTGGCAATAACTTCCTCTGCTTACTACTATTCTGCCTGGTGTTGTTGTTGTTGTTGTTGTTTTTAAGAGGTGGGTCAACATGTGAATGAAAAGTGCTTTCTTGTTCTAGGTATGAATTGATAATAATATATAGGGTTGCTATTTGCATGTTCAGACCCAGAGACCTCCCCCCTAAATAAATTCACACATGACTCAAATTTTAGCTTTGGTTTTTGGCAGAATTTAGGCTACAGTGTTATTGATTACAGAAGGTGAGTGGTTTGACTAGCTCCCTGCACCCTTGCAGGGATTTTTACTTATTTATTTTACTGGATTTCTTGCCCATCCTTCACCTCAAGGTCCCAGGATGGCTTACAAAAAGAAAATACACAAATATATAATAGTTGCAACCATAAAACAAGCTTAAAAACAATTAAAATGGCATTTTACATGTGAATAAAAACAACCAGAAGCATGACATACCTGTTTCCCCCTAAAGTTCAGTGAAAGGCTTCTCCAAGGAAACAGAGAATAGGTTAATGACCATTTATTGTATTGATAGTTTTGCCATCTTATTTGGTGAACTGATGATAAATTTAATGTTAGGAACAAAATCAGATGAACTTAGGAAACTAAAACTTAACTTGGTTGAGCATGTTACATTGGTCACAAAAACACCTGCTTTCTAACTTGCCGCAAGTGAAAAGAAAAATGGATATGTTTTCACTTTAATGAATGCATGGGGTCTTGATTTGGAGGCACCTATGAATTGTCACATGTTACATTGGTCACATTAACACCAGTCATTTGCCAGAAAACCTTTTCCCCACAGTTTCCAATGATCAGTCCCATAAGTTTGACATTTGCCCATGAAACATTAGCACTTTAAGTATATTGCCGCAGATGGGGAGGAAAGGATTCATATTTTTAAAGAAAACACTTTTTTCAAGTTACAGATAAATTCTTGATGCTTCGAAACTCTTACATGCGGTCATGTATTTTAAGACACAAAATAAAGAAAGCATTAAGGCTACCTGTAGCTTATTTTATTTTATTTTTTGCAGGGAAGATCAAGGCAATTAACAAACAAATAGTTTAATGTTAATTGAAGTTCAAATTATATAAGTTAAAACACAAGATATTAGGTGAAGATGCATGCAAATGTTACATTGGTCATTGAGGAGCTACCCAAACATCTGTTACATTATGCTGATGATTTTTGTCACAGGCTTCCTCCAAACTGAAATACACAATTGGAGAAACTAATTTGCTGGTGTCTTGGGATGATCATCCATGTTCATTTTAAGCAGAGATTATCCACCCTGTTTTCCATTATTATGGATTTTAGAAGATTAGGCTGGATTAGTTTCATTGCTATGGTTGGTTTAATTAAATCGACAAAGCTGTGTGCTCTGGCGGCGGCAAGAACAGAATAGACTAGGCTAACATTATGTTTGTGACAATTTTTCTTAAGAAGATCTATTCTCCTGTTTATACACTTCGTGTGATGAGGGAGGTCTGACAGAATAGTAAAATTCCTCCAGAGGTGAAATGATGGGCTGAATCTCTCATAGTGTCAGCTTCCAGAGAGTTTCTCTCATTGCTACATACATAGCTGCTGCTATTATTATTATTATTATTATTATTATTATTATTATTATTAATTTCTTTATACCCCAACGTAATAATAGAAACACGATAAAACATCAACATTAAAAACTTCCCTAAACAGGGCTGCCTTCAGATGTCTTCTAAAAGTCAGATAGTTATTTATTTCCTTGACATCTGATGGGAGGGCATTCCACAGGGTGGGTGCCACTACCGAGAAGGCCCTCTGCCTGGTTCCCTGTAACCTCACTTCTCACAGCGAGGGAACCACCAGAAGGCCCCCGGAGCTGAACCTCAGTGTCTGGGCAGAACGATGGGGGTGGAGATGCTCCTTCAGGTATACTGGGCCAAAGCCATTTAGGGCTTTAAAGGTCAGCACCAGCTCTTTGAATTGTGCTCGGAACTGTGCTGTTTTAGTCATGTTTAGAAGGCACTCAAATGAAAACATTATGTTGTGGTATTTTCTTTCTAGTGAAATATTTCTTGATTATTATTTTACTAAGTAAAATAAGAACAAGGCCAGTGGAAGTGATGATATTCCAGCTGAACTATTTAAAATTTTAAAAGATGATGCTGTTAAGGTGCTACACTCAATATGCCAGCAAATTTGGAAAACTCAGCAGTGGCCAGAGGATTGGAGAAGATCAGTCTACATCCCAGTCCCAAAGAAGGGCAGTGCCAAAGAATGCTCCAACTACCGCACAATTACACTCATTTCACACGCTAGCAAGGTTATGCTTAAAATCCTACAAGGCAGGCTTAAGCAGTATGTGGACCGAGAACTCCCAGAAGTGCAAGCTGGATTTCGAAGGGGCAGAGGAACCAGAGACCAAATTGCAAACATGCGCTGGATTATGGAGAAAGCTAGAGAGTTCCAGAAAGACATTTACTTCTGCTTCATTGACTGTGCAAAAGCCTTTGACTGTGTCGACCATGGCAAACTATGGCAAGTTCTTAAAGAAATGGGAGTGCCTGATCACCTCATCTGTCTCCTGAGAAATCTCTATGTGGGACAAGAAGCTACAGTTAGAACTGGATATGGAACAACTGATTGGTTCAAAATTGGGAAAGGAGTACGGCAAGGCTGTATATTGTCTCCCTGCTTATTTAACTTATATGCAGAATTCATCATGCGAAAGGCTGGGCTGGATGAATCCCAAGCCGGAATTAAGATTGCCGGAAGAAATATCAACAATCTCAGATATGCAGATGACACAACCTTGATGGCAGAAAGTGAGGAGGAATTAAAGAACGTTTTAATGAGGGTGAAAGAGGAGAGCACAAAATATGGTCTGAAGCTCAACATCAAAAAAATGAAGATCATGGCCACTGGTCCTATCACCTCCTGGCAAATAGAAGGGGAAGAAATGGAGGCAGTGAGAGATTTTACTTTCTTGGGCTCCATGATCACTGCAGATGGTGACAGCAGTCACGAAATTAAAAGACGCCTGCTCCTTGGAAGAAAGGAGATGGCAAACCTAGACAGCATCTTAAAAAACAGAGACATCACCTTGCCAACAAAGGTCCGTATAGTTAAAGCCATGGTTTTCCCAGTAGTGATGTATGGAAGTGAGAGCTGGACCATAAAGAAGGCTGATCGCCAAAGAATTGATGCTTTTGAATTATGGTGCTGGAGGAGACTCTTGAGAGTCCCATGGACTGCAAGAAGAACAAACCTCTCCATTCTGAAGGAAATCAGCCCTGAGTGCTCACTGGAAGGACAGATCCTGAAGCTGAGGCTCCAATACTTTGGCCACCTCATGAGAAGGGAAGACTCCCTGGCAAACACCCTGATGTTGGGAAAGATTGAGGGCACAAAAAGAAGGGGATGGCAGAGGACGAGATGGTTGGACAGTGTTCTCGAAGCTAAAAACATGAGTCTGACCAAACTGCAGGAGGCAGTGGAAGACAGGAATGCATGGCATGCTCTGGTCCATGGGGTCACGAAGAGTCGGACACGACTAAACAACTAAACAACAACAAGTAAAATAACCCCCACTTCCTCTGTGGCGTTCCTGCCTGCCCCCCCCCCCCCCGAGGGAAGATCTGTTGCAGGGATTGTATTCTAGGTGCAGAGACTCCGTATGTAATTTAGAATTTGTGGTGGAGGAAAGCTTTCAATCAGTTCTCATTTAAAGGCAAAACTACTTAATCTGCACTTTCTGAAAAAACACGCAAACTGGAACACCGCCTCCTTCAGAGTTTGCACTTCTCCAAATGTTTTCAGCGCCTTTCACCAGCTCAAGTAATGTGTGCAGAAATACACGTGCTGGGGTGAAGCGTGCATTAAAATGCATATATTAATGAAAAGAACATAAAAGATGCATTAGATTGAGCCAAGCGGTGTTGCAAATATGTGCATCAAAATGTGCATGAAAATGCTGATACATTTTCGTGAGCGTTGTCAAAAAGTCACAAACTTGCATGGAAATTTTGGCACCCGGAATTGACCAAATGAGAAACTAAGAGAACCAGAAATTGACTGATGTGCCCATCTCTCTTGAGAACCCTGGGTGATCAGGGCTGTATTTCAAGTGGGGAGGTTACATGGGTGGAACAGTTCCCTCTTTCAGAACCTCTGCCCCAGTGTATGGGTGGGGACCATGAGTAAAGTCCCATTCTGTTCCCTTCCCCCAAATGATTCTCATCCTATGAGTAAGAACGGCCAACATGTGCTCTTGAAATGGCGGAATCTATTGATATTTTCTTACATCACCAAAATCAAAGTCATCTATAATCTGGAAGGGAAAGTATATTTCCATGTCAAACCAGATTCTCATTAGAACAGGCATCCCCAACCTTCGGCCCTCCAGATGTTTTGAACTACAACTCCCATCATCCTGGACCACTGGTCCTGTTAGCTAGGGATCATGGGAGTTGTAGGCCAAAACATCTGGAGGGCCACAGGTTGGGGATGCCTGGATTAGAAGATTCTGCCATATTTGTATTTCAACGATTTCCAGTAATTTTGGTTTCGTTGTTGGATGACCTTTGCAGAGGGACAAGGGGGAATGTGACCTCACTCCTGCTTCTTGATCTCTCTTCAGCATTTGATATCTTTGACCATGTTATCCTCCTGGACATGGGATTTTGGGACACTGTATTACAGTGGTTCCACTCGTACCATCAGGACCGAGTCCAGAGAGTCGTATACTGAGAAAGGGGCATTGAAATCTTCAGTTACAACCGACCTTGTGTTGAAACCTCTTCTTCGGTTTTTAGTGCCTGAGCTGTGTTTTCGATATCATTCGTTTGGCCACATGAATTCAAAATCACCCTTTATGGCATAAAGTTTAAGCCCTGAGAACAAACAAAAAGAAGCAGCTGGATAAATCTCTTGGCTCTGCCTTGTGTGCCATGCCTTTTTTAACCTTTATTTAAGCTGTATGAAAGTCAATATGAGTAAATCAACACAATGCCAGGTGTACCTTTTCAGGAAGATTTTCTGCGTGGCGATTAAAAGAGCTCAATGTATTGCTTAAGGTAAGCCAGCAGCAATGTGTTGAATTTTAAGAGGTTGAGTCTTGGATCAGTTTGGGTTTCCATGTGGAAGATAATATACAAGATAGACGTGTCACTGTACATCCAGTGCTAGTAGCAATATAGGATTCCCATGCTCACGCACACAAAGTAGACAACCCACAGCTCTAGACAGAAGTTGGTTATAAATATATTCCATTTTTTTCTAACTACAGTGGTACCTCTGGTTATGAACTTCATTCGTTCCAGAGGTCCGTTCTTAAGAACCTGAAACAGTTCTTAACTTGAGGTACCGCATTAGCTAATGCTAAAAAGTTGTGCACATCCAGCCGCGCTGCCGCTGCATGATTTCTGTTCTCTTCCTGAGGTAAATTTCTCAACCCGAGGTACTACTTCCACGTTAATGGAGTCTGTAACCCGAGGTGTTTGTAACCTGAGGTACCACTGTACTCCACGGCTTTCAAAAGTGCCATGTGGAAGTTATGCAACAAGATACTGAGATACCATTTGCATTACAGAAATTGTTCTTTGAGTATGCCCGCCTCAGGTTTGTGAACTCACCTCTGTTGGCATTCAGATTTCCAGATTCTGAAGAACACAAACAGCCAACAGAATTCTACCTGTAAATTACCTTTAGGGCAGGGGTGAGGAAACCTGTGGCCTTTCAGATGTTGCTGGACACCAACTCACCCCAACCCCAGCTAGCATGGCCATTGGGGTATGAACCGCCAATGTTCTGTGAACCGCCCTGAGAGCTCTGGGTATAGCCCAGTATATAAATTCAGTAAATAATAATAAGACAATAGTGCAGGGTAGGGCTGGGCGATAACTGGTTTTCAACATCGCTATATATCACCAGCTAAACATCGCAATATCTGGTTTTCAACTTTCAATATCTGGTTTTCACCAGCTAAACATTGTGCTATACAGTGGTACCTCTGGTTGTGCACAGGATCCGTTCCGGAGCTCCGGTCGGATTCCGAGGAGTTCACGACCACAGGTGCCTGTTCTGCGCATGCGCACGGCACGGTAGAGCGCTTCTGCGCATGCGTGGGGGGGCAAAACCTGGACAAATACTTCTGGGTTTGCCGCATTCACATCCTGAAGGATACACAACCAGAGGTGTCCAGAGGTACCACTGTACTAATACCACAATGTCTGAAATAAGGATGGAGCTATGTAGAGGCATTGGCTGGCTTCACAGTCTTTACCACATTGTGATTTTTGCATCACACACACCATAATTCACAGTATATTGACAGGTCAAAAATTATGAAGCCAATACAGTGGTGCCCCGCAAGACGAACGCCTCGCAAGACGGAAAACCCGCTAGACGAAAGGGTTTTCCGTTTTGGAGGCGCTTCACAAAACGAATTTCCCTATGGGCTTGCTTCGCAAGACGAAATGTCTTGCGAGTTCCTGCGGGTTTCCCCCCTTTCCCCCCCTTTTCCTAAGCTGCTAAGCCGCTTATCAGCTGATCCGCTAAAAGCCACTAAACCGCTAATAGCGCTAATCTGCTAAGCTGTCAGTGGGCTGGCTTCGCAAGACGAAAAAACCGCTATATGAAGAGCTTCATGGAACGGATTAATTTCGTCTTGCGAGGCACCACTGTATCATGATGTGGACTGCAGACCGGTCTTGGACAATATATTGATACATTGCCCAGCCCTGGTGCTGGGAGTGTCCTATGAATTGATTGTAGATATTGCCTAGCAATCTGAAGGATAGGCTCCATCTTTCCAGGAGTACATGGGACCAGGCTGAAAATGGTAACCTGCAAAGCCACTTGGAGCCACATACAGGAGACATCTTACTGTATGTGGTGGCTGTTCTTGGCTCGGAAAACTCTGTGATCTAACATGGCGCTGTCTTTGGCACTGTGAAATAGAATCGATGGCCTTTGGGGGACCCTTTTAGCTATAGGATTCTATTTGAGCTGCTTCTCTGTGTAGCACTTGTCAGAACGGTAGCTGTGGCAAGGTGCTCCCTGAGGTATTAAACTGAGAGCACTCTTATAACACACTCAGAGTCACATAATTAACAATGTGTTTGCATTCATATTATAATATCCCCAGGCTCCTTGTCATCTGAGTGTCTTTTTGAGTTATTTTAATTCGTTTATTCTCATCAATGTACTGTGCTTCAGAAATGTATACAATGAGTTTATATAAATAATCAAGATGTCTCTGGAAATGGCTTTTCAGAGTGATGCAGTTTTTTAAAAATAAGGTAGCACAGCAGTTGTTAAGATCATACACTCTATAATACAAACAGCCTGTTTGAACTGAAAGCAAAATTCAGCATCTTATTATTTTAAACGTGTTTCTAGTCCTGAAGATAGACATGAAAGCATGTGAGCCGTGACTAGTACAATTTTAGAAGCTTGAAGAGATGGGATTGCAGCATGCAGAATGAATGTTTGCTCTTCCGGTTGCTAACAGAAAAACAGTGCCATGCAACTTTGCTTTAAAGGTAAAGGGACCCCTGACCATTAGGTCCATTTGTGGCCGACTTTGGGGTTGCGGCGCTCATCTCGCTTTATTGGCTGAGGGAGCCGGCGTACAGCTTCCAGGTCATATGGCCAACATGACTAAGCTGCTTCTGGCGAATCAGAGCAGTGCACGGAAATGCCGTTTACCTTCCCGCCGGAGTGGTACCTATTTATCTACTTGCACTTTATGCTTTCGAACTGCTAGGTTGGCAGGAGCAGGGACTGAGCAACGGGAGTTCACTCCGTTGCAGGGATTCAAACCGCTGACCTTCTGATTGGCAAGTCCTAGGCTCTGTGGTTTAACCCACAACACCACCCTAACTGTGCTTTAGCCTGCCAAAAAAACCCCAGTTGTAGTCTCCAGTCTTCCTCAGTGCATTTTGACCTTATTTTACCATGGCATCTTAAAGGCTGCTTTGAATTCAGAATATCACTGTCCAGTCTATGGATCTGCTTCCCATGTGGCGTTGGTTGCAGCCATTTGTCAAAGGCCACTTCTTTGATATTTAATTCCGCCCTTGACCATGAAATGAGTTTGCAACATTGTGTTTCCTTATCTTGTTTACATAAGTTGATGATGCACTCCCCCCCAAGGCTGAATTTTGTTTTGTTGATGCCAATATCAAATAGTGTGCCGTGCCTGATTAGTACTTTATTTTAATATTGTGGTGTGTTCCTTTTTTTTTTAATTCAAGCTGGACAATGCAGATGAGCAAGCAGCCCAGATTAGACGTGAACTTGATGGGCATCTCCAAATGGCTGACCAAATGGCCAGAGTAAGTCTGGTGTGCTTTCTTTCTAACTTTAACGAGTACAGTATTTTAGTGATCTGTTTAAGGTTGGAATCATGTTCATGAATTCAGTGGGACTGTCAGGATGCTATCAGTGGCTCCCGCTGGTTGCCCAGGAAAATATATAATAATAATGTATTATTTATGCCCCGCTCATCTGGCTGGATTTCCCCAGCCACTCTGGGCGGCTCCCAACAGAATATTAAAAACATGATAAAACATCAAACATTAAAAACTTCCCTAAACAAGGCTGCCTTCAGATGTCTTCTAAAAGTCAGATAGTTGTTTATTTCCTTGACATCTGATGGGAGGGTGTTCCACAGAGCAGGTGCCACTACTGAGAAGGCCCTCTGCCTGGTTCCCTGTAACCTCACTTCTCACAGGGAGGGAACTGCCAGAAAGCCCTCGGAGCTGGACCTCAGTGTCCAGGCAGAAAGATGGGGGTGAAGACACTCCTTCAGCCAAGGCCGTTTAGGGCTTTGAAGGTCAGCACCAGCACTTTGAATTGTGCTCGGAAACATACTGATGATTTCCAACTTTGGTCGTGTTCAAGCGTAAACCCGCTGAAATCACTGGATTTAAGTAACTGATTTCCAAAGTTGTTCCTGAATATGAATGTTGGATCTCGCTTTCTTCTCCCCAATCTACATACATACAGGGTGGAATTCAATGTCACTATATTCAGATAGTTCTCTCTGTGCAAGCATTCCAGCTTGACCGACAGAACGATACTTCCTCCCCATCTCCTGTGAGCTGTTCTGGGGGTCTCCTCCGACTTCCACAGAGCCACATGGGACAGAAAGGAAGGTTAACCCTGTCATGCTCACAGAAATCCTTGTATAGGGTTTCTCCGTACGGGGCTGGTTAGATGAATCCTACCTGTATTTCCCCCACCAGCTATTGCTTGTTTTATTTATTCAATTTTTTTTTCTCTTTGGCAATGAAATTCCTCAGTGTTTATCTTGATGTCATTTCCTGCGTGCCCAGCATATCTCAAAAATGGCAAAGACTGGTCTTGAGAGATTGATGGCGGTTTGTTCAGGTTCATCTCCCAAGTGCCTCTTGGAAATTCAGGTGCAACTCATGACAAAAAAAGCAATCCTTGATCGTAGCCTTTCCCATCTTTGGTTTCCCAGATGTTTTTGGACAGCATCCCCAGGAAGCATGGTCAGTAGTTCAGGATGATGAGAGCGGTAGTCGATCAGCAACGCCTGGGGAATATTATGTAGAATCATACCAAAGTCCCTTCCTAATTTCCTGAAAAGATGCAAAAAGTTTATGGGGAGCTCTTAAAGAGCTCTGTAGTCAAGTGCAGTGTTTTGACTGCAGATCTTTCAAGGGCTTTACAAGCATGCAGCATGTTTCATGGATAAAATATATTAATTAAAATAAAGTCACTAATGCTGATTGTTGTGCAATGTACAGATTATACTCCATGCTTGGTGTAAAGGATATAATATGCCATCTATTGGGGTTTAAGCATGTTCCCCTTCTAAGCATGGGCTCTAGGAGGTGGCTGAGCTATCAGGAATATGCTCCCTCAGGCTAAAATACTGTTCAAAGAGGAGAATATGTGGAATTAAGGTGCAAATAGAGCTTCTTTAGTAAGCCCTTCAAAACTGAGCAACAGAAAATAAACCTATTGAAGTATCTCTACAATTAATGCAAAATTGCTGGCATTGATGCTGCCCAGTCTTAAAATGTGAGCACAATGTGTGTTACTTGCACATCAGCAGGAAATTGGTTGGGGGAATCTTAAGTGTTGGCGCTGACCTTTAAAGTTTTTAATAAAGTATGTTTTTATATTTATGTAAGAGCAAATACCAGGTAAGCAGGCTTGTATTGATCTGAAGAGGTTTTTAAAGTAAAGCATGCAGTCACTGAATAGTAACTTACGCTCTGAATTTTTAAAAATATTTTTCAAGGAAAGAAAATTTCCAAAGTTTGTATCGAAAGAAATGGAACACATGTATATAGAAGAACTGCGGTCTTCAGTGAATTTGCTAATGGCAAATTTGGAAAGTCTTCCAGTGTCCAAAGGTGGCCCGGAATTTAAATTACAGAAGCTAAAGCGATCACAGAATTCTGCTTTCATGGACCTGGGAGATGAAAGTGATGTTCAGCTGTCGAAATCTGATGTGGTGCTGTCATTCACGTTGGAGGTGAGTATGCATATCCTGTAATACTTGCTGACAGTTTAATTTGCTCTTTGTAATTCTAAGGCCAGGGACGCGGGTGGCGCTGTGGGTAAAACCTCAGCACCTAGGACGGTTCGAATCCCCGCGGCGGGGTGAGCTCCCGTCGTTCGGTCCCAGCTCCTGCCCACCAAGCAGTTCGAAAGCACCCCTAAGTGCAAGTAGATAAATAGGTACCGCTTTCTAGCGGGAAGGTAAACGGCGTTTCCGTGTGCTGCTCTGGTGCCGGTTCGCCAGAGCAGCTTTGTCACGCTGGCCACGTGACCCGGAAGTGTCTGCGGACAGCGCTGGCTCCCGGCCTGTAGAGTGAGATGAGCGCACAACCCTAGAGTCTGTCAAGACTGGCCCGTAGGGGCAGGGGTACCTTTACTTTAATTCTAAGGCAACACTATTTGTGCAGCCCAGTCTTTAGCTGGCAAACACTCCATTGCAAATTTTGTGAAAATGTATGCAAACCTCTGCTGTTATTGGTGACTAAATGCATAAGAAAGATTTCAGGCTGTCGGTTAAATTTGGCTGGTGTAGCTTCCTTTTGCGTAAATGTCATGTTACCTTTTCCAAGGGTGTGATTCTAACTAAGGCAACACAAAAGAATAATGATGATGATGGCTGGATCAAATCATAAGTTCTTTTTTAATAATAATAATAATAATAATAATAATAATAATAATAATAATAATATATTTTATTATTTATACCCCACCCATCTGGCTGGGTTTCCCCAGCCACTCTGGGCGGCTTCCAACAGAATATTAAAATACCTCAGGTTAAGAACTTAATTTGTTCTGGAGGTCCATTCTTAACCTGAAACTGTTCTTAACCTGAGGTACCACTTTAACTAATGGGGCCACCCACCACCACCGCGCAATTTCTGTTCTCATCCTGAAGCAAAGTTCTTAACCCGAGGTACTATTTCTGGGTTAGTGGAGTCTGTAACCTGAAGCGTCTGTAACCTGAAGTGTCTGTAACCTGAGGTACCACTGTACAATAATCTATTGAACATAAAAAGCTTCCCTAAACAGGGCTGCCTTCAGATGTCTTCTAAAAGTCTGGTAGTTGTTTTTCTCTTTGACATCTGATGGGAGGGTGTTCCACAGGGCAGGCACCACTACCGAGAAGGCCCTCTGCCTGGTTCCCTGTAACTTGGCTTCTTGCTGCGAGGGAACCACCAGAAGGCCCTCGGCACTGGACCTCAGTGTCCGAGCAGAACAATGGGGGTGGAGACACTCCTTCAGGTATATCTTCATAAACACATCTTTCCTTGTTTTCCTCTTCTTGCCCAGTACATCAGGACCTGTTCAAAAAGAGCAGCAGGTATAACTTTACCACTTGAGGCTACAGGTAGACCATAAAGGTATACCAGTGGGAAACAATCACCTTAGGGTGAATGGTAGGCTAAAACCTCTCTCTGTCTCTCTGATCACACAGGGATCCATAGATATGGTTGCTCTGTTGAGTATCTCCCATCGCTTCTTGCATGTGTGGCAACCCCACACCTTTCTCCTGCACTTTGAACTCAGGTGGAGGGCAGGAGAATTTCCTTGTAATCACACCCTGCTTTGGAAGTCCTTTGAGCATTTCTGAGGTGCAGTACAGACACCCCCCCCCCTCTCCTGAAGCACAGTACAGTGGTACCTTGGTTCCCAAGCTTAATCCATTCCAGAAGTGCATTCCAAAACCAAGGCATGTGTTCCCATAGAAAGTAATGCAAAATGGATTAATCTGTTCCAAACTTTTAAAAACAACCCCTAAAACAGCAATTTAACATGAATTTTACTATCTAATGAGACCATTGATCCATAAAATGAAAGCAATAATCAATGTACTGTACTATAAAATAAATAAGACAGTATTGTAGATGATAGAAATAAAAATTATTATTTTCTCTTACCTGCACTGATGATAGTCATTGTTTGCATGGGGGGGCTTTCATCCATTTCTGCAGTCACACAATCAATCAATCAGTAGCTGAACTGGGTTCCACACAGCCACAAAAACAAATAAACCGAAAAGCCTCCAAAACAAAAACACAAAATAAATAGCAAAAACAAAAGCGCCGAACTTAATCTGCTCCGGAAGTCCGGTTGACTTCCGAAATGTTCGAAAACCAAGGCACAGCTTTTGATTGGTGCAAGCGCCCTGGAAACAGTAGCCGACAACCGCATCGGACATCCGGCTTCCGAAAAAAGTTCAAAAATCGGAACACTTACTTCTGGGTTTTCAGCGTTTGAGTACCAAGGTATTTGAGAACCAAGATACCACTGTATTGTCCTGACCTCTTACGCTGCCCTTTGGGCGTATGCTGAGGTTAGAGAACGTTTTTGCTGCTATGCAAAACTTTTCACCAAACGAGGAGGTTTGTTCTCTCCCATTTCTCACTGCCACAACCCCTGGGCCATTTCAGCATGAGAAGCAGTTCAGATATTCTGTCTCTGAATAGCTAGGGTCTGAAGTGGTACCCTCCTGGAAGCTTGCTAATTCTGCATTGTGTACAGAATTACGCTCTAATTCAGCCAATTGTCTGTTCCCAGTTCACCGATATGGCCACTTAAGAGATTTCGGAATAGGAACTTGAGCAGCCTTAAGTGTAAACTCTGTCAATTCCTGGCAAAGTACTACACACACTACATTCAATTTGTGATGATATTCAGACAGCGTCAGCACAAAAGTTCTCTCCTCGCATTCTTGCCTTAGGTTTGAGGAGAATACCGTAACACCGGATTTTCACTTTTTGAAATATGGCAACCCTACCCAATTGTCTAAAATAATCAGGGCGGAGGAGGCCGAACATGGCACAGCTTCGAGTTGTCAGCTGCTGCTGCTGCGGAGGGGAAGGGAAGGGAAGGGGTTAAGGGCTTAGGAAGAGAAAGCATAGAATGTGGCAGTGGGAATTAGCCATAAGTGATAGCCATTGCCTCTTATCACGGTGTTGATATGGTTTTTGCTTTGTTTTTGGTAAACAGGTCTTGTGGGACGTAATCTTTTAAAGGAAACACAAGCCTTTCTGCAGCACCCCTGTATTAATCTGCAAAGAGGAATCCACTTTTACCGCTCCTCAATCCAATATATATATATATATCTCATTTACCATATTTTTCCTTATATTGGATGAGGTTTTTTGACACAAAAACCATGTCAAAAAACTGGGGTCATCCAATACACGGATAGTGGCATGGGGGGAGATGCTGCTGGGTGCGAGGAGTGATCTGGGGGCGCTGGCTGGTGGTGCGCAGCTTCTCCCGATGCCACAGAGAGTGGGGAGCGATCTGGGGGCGCTGGCTGGCTGGAGCGCAACTTCCCTCAATGCTGCTGTGTGAGGGAAACACTCCCTATCTGTGTGCGGGAAAAGATCTAGGGAGTGTTTCCTGCCCGCAGCTGCTTTGGGCCATCTCCCCTCATTTTCTTAAAATTGAGTCCCCCAAATTGGGGGGGGGCGTCTAATACATGGGGGTGTCTAATAGATGGGAAAGTACAGTATATCAGAGTATCAGAAGTTGCTAGGCAGAGTGTATCAAAACTGCTGTCCTATCAGGGATTAAGTTCTGATGGGCACCATGGTAATATTTCATAAGGAGACGGCATTGTTATTTCCCAGACATTCCCACCACAGATGACAGCATCCTTGCAAGGGGGCATGGGGCGACTGCTTCACAAGCTGGCTGTGTTATGAGAGGATTTTATTTACTGCCCTTTGAATCAAAATTGTTGAAAGCAGTTGTAGGGGTAGCTTTTCCATAATTACGAGCTTTGGTTTGTGACCGGTCTGAATTGAAAGAGGCAACACAAAAACCGTCTGTAAGCCAAGAAGAGCGTAGTGGGTTTTGGTTTGTTTTTGTATCTTAGGGCTATCAAAATCTTTCTTTTGTTAATAAGGAAGAATGGTTTAGGAGACAAATGCTCACTCTAATTAAAAGGGGAGAAATGATCATAACGTAGCTTTGTTGTGTGAAGAGAAAACCAGAAGTCCTTTAGAAATAGGATCCTTCTGCTAGATTTTCAATAGTGCTTCAAATGTGAATGTACATAGTCTTATTAAGTCGGTGTTCCCCAAACCTTTGCTACCTAGACTGTATTATTTAGTACTCTGGGATAAAATGGAAGACATGCTTCAGTTCACACCCAGAGAAACATAAAATATGTCAATTTGCTTCCATTTATCTGCGTGTTTTGCTTAACCAGTTTTAAGTTGTGCTAAATACGTATGTGTGTGTGTGTTTAACAAAATTGAAATATTTGTGCAGTAGTGTTTAAATGAAAAATGAAGTAATTTAAAAAAATAAATAAATCTGTTTTTCTGGTCAGTATACTTTTAGTTTTTAAAAATTGGGGGTAGGCAATACAGTGGAACCTCAGTTTTTGAACGTAATCTGTTACAGAAGACCGCTCGACTTCCGAAATGTTCAAAAACTGAGTTGCAATGGGCGGTTGGCAAATTGCATTGAGAAAAATGAAAAATACGCAGCAGAAACCGTTTGACTTCTGAGGAACATTTGAAAATGGAAGCAATTACTTCCGGGATTTCAGCTTTCAAAAAATGAAATGTTTGGCCTCCGAGATGCTCAAAAACTGAGGTTCCCCTGCATTTTAATTCTAAAATACATTCACCTGCCTCAGAAAAACAAGTTAAGTAATTATGTAAAATAGCCAATTGGGAGTGCTCTAGTGAATATTGTAGAGTCTAGTTTTAAACTTGTGTCCTCAGAACTATCTTCTCTGTTCCTGCATGGCACCTTGTACATGTAATTCCAGACTGGTTAAGTAGTATTGGGAGTTGCCTAATCCAATGATCTTTCCAAAACTGCCCAGGCATAGTTCATCCTATTTATTCATGTGAACTGAAGCTGATAGCAGCTTTATCTGCGGTAAATGAGCTAAAATGTCTGTGAAGTTTCCCCCAAAACTGTGAGTAAGATGTAACTGTTCCCTCGAGAGAGAGAGAGAAAATTGTCTTAGATGTTTTGTTTGTTCTTTTCCTCCAATTTCTTAGATGTCAGACTGTAACAATGATGTGCCACTTTCCACTCTGGGAAATGCATATGCAAGTTGGCCCACTCAACGTACACATTTCTGTTAAAAAGAAGCGGGGGTGGGGAGGGGGGGAGGAGAAGCTTTGTCCGAATAACATCAGACACTTGTTAGGCTTCGGAGAAGTGCATGTGATGGAAAATCACATGCATAGCCAGGTATTAGTTAGCAGTTGCTACTCCGGAAAAAGACAAGCTATTTAATTCAGGAGGCTGCTTGGCACGGGTGGTGCTGTGGGTTAAACCACAGAGCCTAGGACTTGCCGATCAGAAGGTCGGCGGTTCGAATCCCCGTGATGGGGTGAGCTCCCGTTGCTCGGTCCCTGCTCCTGCCAACCTAGCATTTCGAAAGCACCTCAAAGTGCAAGTAGATAAATAGGTACCGCTCCGGCAGGAAGGTAATCGGTGTTTCCGTGCGCTGCTCTGGTTCGCCAGAAGCGGCTTAGTCATGTTAGCCACATGACCCGGAAGCTGTACGCCGGCTCCCTCAGCCAATAAAGCGAGATGAGCGCCACAACCCCAGAGTCGGTCACGACTGGACCTAATGGTCAGGGGTCCCTTTACCTTTACTCCAGAAAAAGACAAGCTATTTAATTCAGGAGGCTGCTTGGCTCTTCAGCACTGGGAACTGGACTCGATGGCCCTTGTGGTCTCTTCCAACTCTATGATTCTATGATTCTATGATGATTCTATGATTCTATGATTCTATGATTCTATGATTCTATGAACTGCTGTAGCAAATGCAAAAGCAGAGCCCCCCCAATTCTTAAATCCATCCAGAGGCAGAGCTACAGTAGCGTAGTGAAAATAGAGCTTTGGGCAGTTGGGCTAAGAGTCCACTTTGCACCTAGCCCATTTTGTGGTGGTGCATTTTGTGGTTCATGTTGTTTTTCCACCATGCTACTGAAGCCTTTTGCAGAGCGAATGCATGAAAAGGCAAATAGTTCTTCCTCTCTGTGAGCAGTGCCATTTTGGTTTTTGGCTACTGTACCTTATTTCATCCCAAAATTGAAAACAAGCCTTAAAGGAAAATCTGGTGTTGGGCCAAAGTATCACAGAAGTAAGTTGAGGTGGAGTGAAAATGCCTATCAACGTTTTGAGTTCTTGATTCAAGCTAAGACACTAAGAAGGCGTTTCCCAAACTTGGGCCTTCAGCTGGTTTTGGACTACAACTCCCATCATCCCTAGCTAGCAGGACCAGTAGTCAGGGATGATGGGAATTGTAGTCCAAAAACAGCTGACGTGAAGGGTTTCAAAAACCTGGGTCTAACACATAAGATTTTGGGTGGGTTGAGGTTCTGGTTAGTTCTTACCTTAATATGTAAGGTATTTTTGACTGAGGAAAAAGCCTCGACTGACAGGAACAGGCTTGCTTCCTTCCTGTAATAGGGAATGGTGCTACAGCATGGCTTTTTCTCCAGTAAAAAGAAGCAAAAGCAAAAACAAGCTCTAGGCCACCTCATATTAAGGTGGGGTAGCCAACAAAGTGCTCTGTAGATGTTCTGGACCATAACTTCCATCAGCCCCAGTCAGCATGGCTAGTGGTCAAGAGTGCTGGGAGTTGTAGTGAAAACAAACTGTTGCCTACCCCTGTATTAAGGTAAGAATGAAGAATACCCGCACCCTGCACAAAAATGCCCTAGAATTTCATCCCCTCAAATAGTCACCAAATATTTTCCCCACTTTCAGTGGAGGTTGAATGGTCCTGCAAAAATATGGAGGGGTATTCAGTCTGGGTTTGGTATGATTAATCAAAAACTTCATGGAAGCAAATCTTCCCAAAACCAATAGGGATTATACAGATGCCATAGTCCCTAGGTTTAATTTGCTTTTGACATTGACTTAATTAGTTTCAGTCTTGCTTTGCTGGTAAAACAAGTCCTTGTTGTGAATGACTGCTAGTTGAAAGTAGCTTATGTGGTCTTAGGGTAATGACTGTATCTCAGTGATACACGCTAAAATAAAATTAAACATGGCCATATCCGCATAAGTTTGTGTCAAGCACTCAACCTCTTCACTGGTAGCAGGCTGGATCCAAAGATGTTCCCTTGGGTACTTTGACACATTTCTATCAATAAACTTGTATATCATAAGAGGTTCTTCATGTGCACCCATTCATATCCCTGAAGTTCATTAGGAGCACAAGTATTTCTCAGAACCTTAGTGTTAAGTCTAACTAGTTTTTCAAATTGTTATTCAAGGACATCACTGGTGTTGAAGGATTGCATCAAGTTATGAAAAGGGAGATTAGCTTCAAAACTTCACATTTTTTTAATCCACTCCTAAAATGTTTTTGAGCAACATGTGCACAATTGATAAACGAGTTTTTTGTTGTTAAAGGTGAACTACACACTCAGAGCAACCCACTATAGAAGTGGTACAAAGGCCATAAAGTGTTTTTTTATATATTAAATTGCCTTTTGGCTTTAGATCTTGAAACTATTGTTGTGTTTTGTGTTTTTCTGCACAAGTGCTATAGAGTTTGCATCTTAAAATGGAAAATACTTGTTTTGTCCTAGTTTGGTAGCTTAAAAGCACTTTGCACAAAAGAAGCTCAGAATACAGTTTTGTATGTTCGCTGCACTGTTCAATAATATAACAACAACTTCAGGCTGTTGTTGGTGATCTCTTTTGCATACCACTAGATTACATTAGAATAAATGCATTTTTCAGGATTGTAGACGTAGCCTTGATCTTCAGATCCTTGCATCCACCAAACAGATATTCTTGTGCTATCGGTGTTCACAGTTCTGATCAATCGTTGGATTGGGCTTCATCCTAGAAGGATAACTGTCAAACCTTACCTGATAGGTGCCAAGTGCGGACCCAGTCTGGTACAGATCACAGTACATGCAACCACGTATGCTGTGTATGTTGGTTGCTGCTGTTTTATTCCAGAGCACCGCTTAGAATGGAGGATTATCTGCACACATAGGCCTGCTTCTGGATTCACGACGTATAAAGTTCACATTTTTACAGACGCATCTGAGTCCTCCTTTTTTATCCTTTATGATAATGTGGTTTACATGTGTACTGCTTTTGTTTCGAACGGTTGATGTTCATTTGCTGTGTCTTGTTTTTCTTGTTCAGATTGTTATAGCAGAAGTCCAAGGCTTGAAGTCGCTTGCTCCCAACCGCATTGTTTACTGCACGATGGAAGTGGAGGGAGGAGAGAAACTCCAGACAGATCAGGCCGAAGCATCGAGACCACAGTAAGTGTTGCGCCGGGATGGTTATTCACAAGAAATGTGTGCTCCACATGGTGGAGAAACTGTGCCCCAAAGTAGGCACCATATTTTTTTTAAAAGAGGCAAAATAGAAGCTTGGTTTATTTTATTGATGTTATTTGGGGGCAGGCAACCCGCTACTTTACTAGTAACTACAGTCAAACGTACAGTCAGTGACAAACCTAGACAGCATCTTAAAAAGACATCACCTTGCCAACAAAGGTTCGTATAGTAAAAGCTATGGTTTTCCCAGTAGTGATGTATGGAAGTGAGAGCTGGACCATAAAGAAGGCTGATCGCCGAAGAATTGATGCTTTTGAGTTATGGTGCTGGAGGAGACTCTTGAGAGTCCCATGGACTGCAAGAAGATCAAACCTCTCCATTCTGAAGGAAATCAACCCTGAGTGCTCACTGGAAGGACAGATCCTGAAGCTGAGGCTCCAATACTTTGGCCACCTCATGAGAAGAGAAGACTCCCTGGAAAAGACCCTGATGTTCCACTCCCTGGAAAAGACCCTGAAAGATGGAGGGCACAAGGAGAAGGGGACGACAGAGGACGAGATGGTTGGATAATGTTCTCGAAGCTACCAGCATGAGTTTGACCAAACTGCGGGAGGCAGTAGAAGACAGGAGGCAGAGGCAGAGTTTGGATTTGATATCCCGCCTTTCACTCCCTTTAAGGAGTCTCAAAGCGGCTAACATTCTCCTTTCCCTTCCTCCCCCACAACAAACACTCTGTGAGGTGAGTGGGGCTGAGAGACTTCACAGAAGTGTGACTGGCCCAAGGTCACCCAGCAGCTGCATGTGGAGGAGCGGAGACGCGAACCCGGTTCCCCAGGATTATGAGACTACCGCTCTTAACCACTACACCACACTGGCTCTCAGTGCCTGGCGTGCTCTGGTCCATGAGGTCACGAAGAGTCGGACACAACTAAACAACCAAACAACAACACAGTCAAATGTATATCACAAGCTTGGGAAGGGCACACCAGTACAGCATCTCCATTCCCATGTCCAGTCCCTGACATCTCTAGGTAGGAATCGGGAGTGTCCTCTTTGTGATTCAAGGACCCGCCACCGGCTTGGGGATGAGAAAGACACATGGGCACAGTATATTAGGTTAATGGGCTAAAAAAGGCCGCAACTTTATTGATTACAGCATGTGAGAGGTATTGGCTTAGGCATAGCATAAAACAACAGAGTGTGACTCCACCCCCTCAGGGAGGGGTGAGTCTAACAAGGGTTATCCACCAGTGGGAGGAGCCTGTTGTTGCAAATACAACTGAAAGCTCCCCCTGATGTCACCGGGGGTCGTGCCATGGCCCTGGCCACCAGCAAGGGCGTCGGACAGGATCCACGACCACCGGATTCCTTTACCGGAATACCCATAAAGTGGAGGGGTAGGCAATGGCCACACATTGCCCTCCAATACACAAACATATTCCAATGCCTAACCACCACCCAAGCCAAAAGAGGCTCACCGCCAATACCCGCACAGCTGCAACTGATCCCTAAGGCTTCTGATGATGTGAGCCAGCCAAATATCATTGCCAAGATCCGAAAGGTGAACACCGTCATCTCGAAACAAAGACAACTCGCTGAACCTGATGTCAGCATGCAGAATCACATGGCCATACATATAGCGCAATTTGCGTGCTACCACACAATTTAAGAGTTTCCTGGATTTTTCAATGGCCACAGGGCTATGGGAGCCTTGCCAAACCCTTCTCTTCAGAAGTTTGGACCGTCGAAAACCAGCAGCGGAATGAAAGGGAAGTGCTGCTGTGGCCACATTTGAGCGGCAAAACCCCGCCCCCAAGCCTCCACCTGATTGGCTGGCTACCTAGGGGCGTGGCACGGCAGCCAGGCCAGCTGGGCAGGGGCTGGAACGTGCCCTGCCAACACGGGAAACGGCTCCTGCTCACAACTCCTCCCCTCTGTAAGGAGGAGAGGCTTTCTATAACCCTGGAGAGCTGCCATGAGCCAGTACTGAGAGAATACTGAGCTACATGGACCATCAGCCCAACTCTGTGTAAGGCAGCTTCCTATGTTCTCACTTGCCATCCTGTCTGAATGTTGAAATGTTTCAGAAGTTGTTCTCGGGGTACCACCAACAGAGACAATGTGAATGGCGAAAGGGATGGGGCTAACTTGCATATTGTACAGTTAATCAGTGCAATTTTTTCATGTTTTCCGCTGACCAGAGATGCTGCGGTTATCCCTCCATTACCTTTAGTTTGGAATCTTACCTTAAACCAATTCAGACCAGAGTCAAGCTTTATACTCTGATTAAGATTCTTGTCCATTAGAGGATAACATGTGAAGCCAAAAGTTTTTTTATTAAGATTTGATAACCAAGGCACTATTTGGTTACAAGAGAGAATAGGTTTGCAGTCTAATAATATGTAGGCACTCAGTGTGTTTACAGTATGTGTGAACGGTGCAACTGATGTTTCTCCAGTCTAAAAAACCCCCTCTGATATAAATGTTTTTCTAAACTCAAGATGCGCCTTTTCTAGGTTAGCAGGAGGGTGAACTGGGGAGGTTCAGCATGTGCAACCAGTTTATAATTAACGCTCCATAATCAGTCCTGACAAAGCCTACTTATCCGCTGAACATCTTCTAATTGTACGATCCACTTATTCCAGGTGATATTTGGAGAGTACAATCAGCAAAAGGACTTGATGATGCCACCTATCATTTGAACTAGAAAAGTTGGTGTATGGGTAGATAATGAAGTGTTTATTTGGTTGATGTGATTGACCTTTGGGTTGCGCAATTTTCTTCAGAGGCCTCTCTCAGCTGTTAAAATGTCATCCAGGGTCTTTTGCAAATGTGTTTTAAGAAAGACCGATAAAGGTTTTTCCTTCTCCCTAATGGGCCCTGTAAAACAATTGGAAAATTGTAGTCAACAAGCTCCCAGACGACAGCTACAAAGCAAGCACTTGTTCAAAACAAACACAAAAACCCCTTAGGAAGTTTTCTAAGCACATAGATAGGATTATGGACCACTGTATTAAAATTACTGTAGACTGAAACTTTATTCAAATGTTTCAGAAACAGCTTTTTCCAGTTTTATTTTTTATGTCGATTTTATTAAAGGTTTTTTTAACATATTAAACAATAAAATCCAAACTCATTTATGAAAGAATAGTACAAATGAAAATATCAAGAGAATCAGAAAAAAATAAGAGGAAAAAACAGAAAAGAAAGAGGAAAAAAACAAAACAAATAGAGATAAAAGAACAGTACTTCCCCAACCCTTTCTGTCAATTGTTAGTACGACCATTCTTTATATTATTTAATATAAACCCACCAATAAATGTTTCTGGCTGTAATTAAAATTTCAGGTTTTGGTGCTGCTCTGCTAAATGGTATTTTTTCCCTTCTGGGTCCAACCTTCCTCTTTCGTCACTCAAAAAGTTCAAAATGGCTTCTCATCAATTAATTTAACATATTTCCAGATTGTATTACTCCTGATCTTGTGACAAGCTTCTCTCTTTCCTCCCCCTCCTTTTTTATTTATCTTTTTTTAAAAAAAGAGTTTCACCAAATCTGAGTAATATAGTCCATATTTCATTGCCTGTTAAATCATATGTCCCCATCCTGAATTTCTGTGTCTCCTATGTTTTAGATGTCTTTTAGCACTTCGGCTTGTCCTTCTTTACCACAGTATTCTCTGCTTTTACTGAAGGAGGTCTTGCTCAGCTGCTCTCAGAGGTCCTTAGAAGCAAAGATTCCAAAGATTGAACTTGGAATCTTCTCCATGTGGTGCTCATAAGCTCTTCCCTTGAGTGGGGCGCCTCTTGTTTTATGCAGGCTATCCATGCTTCTGTGATTATTTTCCGTTTAGTGGCAACTGAAGTGTCAAGTGAGGGGCAGGTTGCCTCTGTTAATATAACTGGAGAGCAGCATTCGGGAAAATAGTACAGGAACAGCTGAATGTTGAAATGTTCAAAATGGCTTCGGAAAGCTAATATAAATTATAACCTTTTTCAACACAATGGCTGCATTCCCTTTGGGGCAGACTAATGGTGGGGAGAGGCAAAATTAGGCAGATAAATAAATGTGAATTTTAGCTTTCTAAGTTAGGCTAGTTTTCACACCCAGGACCTGCAGGCATCAAGATGCCCTCAGATGCACCCATAGCTAGGGGGTCACAGACTGTACATTTGTTGTTTGTTATGTGTTTGTGTGAGAGAGAGTGTATTGGTGAGCGAAGTCAGAGAGCTGTGATTGATAAGCAAGTTGTTTGGATAGCTGACAATAGGAATCGCTGGAGTCCTAAAGAGCTGTTGTTTCCTCTTCTACTTTTGTGCACTTCCCCTGCTTGTCTTATTTTCTAGTCCTTGAAATCTCCGTAGTTTGTTCTTTCTTGCCCCCTAGCAACCAGGATGCATCTTTCCTGCAGTTTGCTCATCTGAGATCAGGTAGTCCCTAGAAATTACTTTCTGCAAATACTACGACACAGTACGTGTGGGTGGATGTTAAAGAATCCCTTCTCCCCGCAAAATGAAAATATGAAAACTCTGCAATGATGCGTAGGCAAGTCCTTTTCTGCAGGAGCTAAAAACCAGATACGCATTGTATGTCTACTCAGAAATAATTATCTCCATGTTTAATGAGGCTTAGCACAGGTAACTGGGCAGAGGATGGCAAACTAGATTTTGGTTTAGGGCTGGCACTGGGGGAAAACAGTTTTCTTCTCCCTTTAAGTGTTGTATGGCAGGCAGAAATTCAACAGATTATGCCTTTTCTAGCAGGGAAATACAATTATGGAAAAGCTTTGCCAAGATTGTACAGCTGTTTAGTTTTATGCCGCCATAGAATTCTAGGCTTTTGTGGTATATGTTTAAAAGTCACTCCCTAAGCAGCGCACAAGAAGCAAGGCAAAGAGTTTGAAGGCACACAGAGTCATAGAATCATAGAGTTGGAAGAGACCACAAGGGCCATCGAGTCCAACCCCCTGCCAAGCAGGAAACACCATCAGAGCACTCCTGACATATGGTCGTCAAGCCTCTGCTTAAAGACCTCCAAAGAAGGAGACTCCACCACACTCCTTGGCAGCAAATTCCACTGTCGAACAGCTCTTACTGTCAGGAAGTTCTTCCTAATGTTTAGGTGGAATCTTCTTTCTTGTAGTTTGGAACCATTGCTCCGTGTTATGGGAGGAGAATAGTTGATACAGCCAAAACACAAGAATCAGATTGCAAAAATACCTAGAACAAGTCCAAGTGAATTGGTGAACAGAAATAAAAGGAGCCCATTTTTAGGCCACGTTTTCTTCAAAACATGGCCTGAAATTTCTTCTTCCACATTTTTATTCACCCAAGAGTGTTAATGACTACAGCCATGTTCAGCCTATCACTGAAGAACGTCTGGCCAAGGAACTACACATGAAGGTCCCATCTGGTAGAGAGCAGAGAGAGAGATAAATGAGGGGGGAGAACAAGAGGAGGATGACAGGAGGAGAGAAGGTGGAGGGAGCCAAACGAGGGTGACAGAGCAAAAAGAGATGGGTGATAAACGATAGAGTTGGAGTAGGGAAGTGACTCACTGATCGCAATGCTTCTCATAATCTGGAGTGCACAATGGTGCACAACATTGCAGTTTCTCCATGGGCGACATTGTCCACCACTGCCATGAGCAGCCATATTGTTTGAGCCATCAGACCAAGCCAGTATGACCAATGGACAAGGATTATGGAGTTGTACTCCCAACAGAAATTGGCTATCCACAGCTTCCCCATCTTTGCTTCCGACAGAAGGGGCAGGCAGGAACTAGCCAAATGCTTTATTGGAGCCCAGAGCAAGCAGTGTGACCAGTTGTTTCTCTTCAGGTAAACTGGGCTTTAATAAGAGCGTAGAGCCCATGTAAACAAATATAGTTCATTGATTTGATTGATTGGTTACATTTCTACGCCGTTTTTCATTCAAATGAATCCCAAAGCGGCTTACAAGCAATAACACACAATAACATGACAGAACATAATAGAGCATTTGGCATAAATCATATAGAATAATTAAAACAGGACAGCTGCGTGTTCCTGCATTGCAGGGGTTTGGACTAAATAATAATAATAATAATAATAATAATAATAATAATAATTTATTATTTCTATCCCGGCCATCTGGCTGGGTTTCCCCAGCCACTCTGGGCGGCTTCCAACAAAAGATTAAAAATACATTAAAACATCAGTTATTAAAAACTTCCCTGAACAGGGCTGCCTTCAGATGTCTTCTATATGTCATATGGTTGTTTATTCTTTGACATCTGATGGGAGGGCGTTCCACAGGGCTGGCACCACTACCGAGAAGGCCCTCTGTCTGGTTCCCTGTAACTTCGCTTCTCGCAGTGAGGGAACTGCCAGAAGGCCCATAGCGCTGGACCTCAGATTATCCCTTCCAACTCTTTGATTCTGTCAGTAAAGCAATTACAATCTGTAAAACACTGTTAACAAACAACAACTGAAAAATCAGCTGACCATCACAATTAAAGCAAAAGTCACATTATAAGATTAACAAATCTACAGATTGTTCCCTTCTGAAAGAAAATTATATGAAAATTATGTATAGATGGTATATAACACCAGTAAGGATAGCAAAAATGTATAAATCTGGCTCTAACATTTGTTGGAAATGTAAAGAAAAAGAAGGGACTTTTTATCATATGTGGTGGGAATGTAAAGAAGTTTTTAAAAATTGGCAAATGATATATAATGAATTGAAGAAAATGTTTAAAATGACATTTGTAAAAAAACCAGAAGCATTTTGTAAAGGATTGGAAGTCAAGACCTGCCAAGGAAAATAAGGTACCGATTTATGTATGCCAGCATTTTAAAAATCAGAGACATCACCTTGCCAACCATGGTCTGTATAGTTAAAGCTATGGTTTTCCCAGTAGTGATGTATGGAAGTGAAAGCTGGACCATAAAGAAAGCTGATCGCCGAAGAATTGATGCTTTTGAATTCTGGTGCTGGAGGAGACTCTTGAGAACCCATGGACTGCAAGAAGATCAAACCTATCCATTCTGAAGGAAATCAGCCCTGAGTGCTCACTGGAAGCTGAGGCTCCAATACTTTGGCCACCTCATGAGAGGTCCCCTGGAAAAGACCCTGATGTTGGGAAAGATGGAGGCCATAAGAAGAAGGGGAGACAGAGGGCGAGATGGTTGGACAGTGTTCTCGAAGCTACCAGCATGAGTTTGACCAAACTGCGGGAGGCAGTGGAAGGCAGGAGTGCCTGGCGTGCTCTGGTCCGTGGGGTCGCAAAAAGTCGGAGATGACTAAACGACTAAACAACAACAACATTTATGTATGCTACAACAGCAGCAAGAGTCTTGATAGCACAAGGATGGAAGAATAAGGAAACCCCGACAAAAGAACAGTGGCAAGAGAAACTGATGAACTATGCAGAACTGGCTAAATTGACATACAGATTGTGAGACTAGGACAACTGTGACTTCAAGGAGGAATGGGAATTTTTCACAAATTATTTAAAAATACAACAAAATGAACTGGACTCCTTGGCAGGTTTTGAATAAACATACACAAATTTATTGTTGATAACATGATGGACAGATATGTAAGGATATATATAATTTTATAATATGTAGAGAAAATATGTGCAGCGAAATCAGGGAGAAGGAGCTGAGGGAAGTACTTGGTGGGGGGAGGGGGGAATTATGCAGGCGATTATACTGTTTGATAATTTGTTATGTGGAAATTGAGCAATAAAAAATATTTTTAAAAAAGATTAACAAATCAAGACAACATTTATAATCTATAAAACAGTATTAACAAAATAAAAGCCAAAAGATAGATTAAGCACTGTTAAGTTCATATACACAATCTCCACACCAGAGGTGCCCTCTTCTCCAGAGGATCGAGGGGGCCCGTGTGCAATGTCATGCGATGTCCTGATGTCACGCATGGTGCCCTCTGAACATTGAGGGGGACTTCCCCCCTCAAAAGTTCAGGGGGAGCCGCCGTGCCTCAGCCTGCAGGAGCCAGCCTCCTTGCTCCACACACCCATGACTCTCAATCTTTCACTCTATTCAACTTATTAAAATGCACGTATACATAATGCCCATAGTTGCAACTCCATTCTGAACGTTCCTCGGGCTGGAGGTGGGGCAAGGCAGGTGGAAATAGCCTCTTAGTTGCCATATGAAGGTGTTTCAGTGTCATTTTTACCATGATGTAAATGGGACGCAGGTGGCGCTGTGGGTTAAACCACAGAGCCTAGGGCTTGCTGATCAGAAGGTTGGTGGTTCGAATCCCCGCGATGGGGTGAGCTCCCATTGCTCGGTCCCTGCTCCTGTCAACCTGGCAGTTTGAAAGCACGTCAAAGTGCAAGTAGATAAATAGGTACCGCTCCGGCGGGAAGGTAAACGGTGTTTCGTGTGCTGCTCTGGTTCACCAGAAGCGGCATAGTCATGCTGGCCACATGACCCGCAAGCTGTACGCCGGCTCCCTCAGACAGTAAAGCGAGATGAGCGCCGCAACCCCAGAGTCGTTCATGACTGGACCTAATTGGTCAGGGGTCCCTTTACCTTTAATCTGGAGAATAATCAGAGGCATCAGTGATGTGCTGATAAGCGCCAAGTGTTAGAAGATCATGTATACAAAGTAAAGCATCACCAGCTGCTTTACTTGCCATTTCCAGTGCAAAGGGATTTTTATCACAAATGTTAGAAATCAGATCCTCTTCACGTTAAGAACATTTCTCTACATTTCTCTAATGGTTATTCCCTGCTGGGAGTCTGATGGATGACACATGAGTAGGGAAGCGATCCAATTAAATGTCTTGAATCGTCGAAATCAGTCTGTTACTCCGTCAATTTAAATTTGCAAACCGGTAAAAACTGTACTTCTGAAGCAAGAAATGTGTGTATTTTAGGTAATGCACCTGTGTCCTAGGAGGGGATGTCTCTTCTAAGGTGATGCCTCTTTTGTGAGGGGAAAGGTCAGTTCCTCTTAAGATGATGCTTGCCATCTGCAATTTTTATAAGTACTTGTATTAAAGAGGTTATCAGAGGTTATCTCAGAGAGGTTATCTTTTTAAGTCAGTTTTAAAAACGGATGGGTGGGGTACAAATAATAAAATTATTATTATTATTATTATTATTATTATTATTATTATATCTGTCAAATTCAGGTTCTCTCAGTTTCTTCTGTTTGCCCTATTTCCCCATCAATTTGCAATATTTACTTTACAGACTGGTGTGCATTTCTGCTACAATAGGTGATTCCTTGCTAGCTGTTTCCCTAATGTAATGTACCTGTAGACATCGTCTTCAATGATATGTGTGCTCCTGTGCACTTTTGGGCTTGAAAACTGCATCACAAAATTCAGAGAAACGTGGATTTTAAAAGTAGTTGTGTTTCAGTTTGCATATTGGTCCAGGAATCCTTTATTTAAAAGTGAACTGAATTAGTTTCTCCCCTTGTTGTCGGCCACTTTCTCTTCTGTTAGCAGTTTTCTATTTCTTTATGCTTTCAAAAGGACACCAACACAGACAGTGACCTTTTCCACAAAGCCTCACTTTAAAAAACACTTTCCTTGAATCTTAGTTGTCTAAAGCAGTTACTGTTTCTCTCTTTTGCTTACATGCTATCAGGTTTCCCTGTTGCTTGAACAGCCAACTCCTTAGCATTTTCCTCTTGGCAGTTCTTGACAGTGTTAGCCACGCACAGTAGCTTTGCACATTAATGTCCATAGGATTTCTTGACCATTTAAATTTTTATTGCTGTAAATGTTTAATAACAAAATGTGCAGACAGAAGCTCTTTACAGCTGCTGGAAAAGAGAGGAAATTTGAGTTCCTTCCACTTGGTTATACCAGACTATGTCTTTCTTGTGTGTGTTGACCCACTGCAGAGATACCCCAACACCTGTGTGTTCTTTTTCCTATTTCTTCTTTTGCCATTTTTTAGTTTTGCCCGCAGAAGGCTTCCTATAGTGTATACCCCCATTCTACCCTGCTGCCATCCCTCTTTGACATAGCTGTCAGGGAACTGACATCGGAGCCAGAAGTGGAGGCAGGGCTCCCAAGCGATGCCGGAGAAGGCCCAAGCAAGGAGAGAGGGAACTCATCGGCTGGGGAAGGAAATCAGCGTAACACCAGGGATAAAGGGGGGCGGTTGGGGGAATTGGAGAGGGGTCTCCAGGACTCTTCGCTGGAGACCAGCGGGGAGAGCACAGGTCCTCCTCTGCCCACACCCACCCTGCGCAGAAGACTTCCGCGCAGGGAAAGTAGGCGTAGACTTGGTGTCAAAGAGCATCTGTGCTGGAAAAAGTTTAAGAAAAGCCCACTGATGGATTCTGCTAGCGACTGAACAGCCACGAAGTGAAGGGCTGTCCAATCAGGAAAGGTTTAACCAGGCTACCTAGCCAGGAGTGGTGGCAAACTTACGCACGAGCAACCCCATACATCCATTACAATAGCATTTTCTCCTTCATGGAGAGCACGTGTTGCGGTGGGGGCCGCCAGGACACTCCAAAGTTGGGGGCGGGCTAATTGATCGTTGGCCACTGATGCGATTGGGGCTTCCCTTGTTGTTGGGAAGAAGTTAATATTGCCATTTGTTGATTGACAGCCAGAAATGCTAAAACTCGTTGCACGAGGCTAGGGCTTCCTCTTTTCGCCCGTGCATTGGATTGCCCGTCCCTCCCTCCCTAGAATAGGGTTGTTCCCTTTTACCTTGCTATGCCTGTCATGGGGTCGTCTGCTTTGGAGCGGGGGCCTGGTAGGAATTTTGTCCATCTGGCTGATTGGCTGGGGCCATTTGGTTTTTGCCTACTGCGTAGCAAATCGTCACAACTTGTAAGGTTCACGGTTAGGCATTGGTTTATGGTTTGGTTGGTTGAGGGGCATGGATTGGCTGTGCCTGCCCCTCTAATGCTGCTGCTGCAAGGGATTCCGTTAAAGGAATCAGGGGCTAACTATTGCTTGTCCACTCTGTCAAGGGGGCTCGGGCCATAGCAATGAGCTCCTGGTTGCATTTGGGGAGGGCTGAGGGCAGGTTCCCTGCTCCGTCGCTACCCCCAGGTGTAAACCCTTTTCTGACTTTCGCATTGTGCGGAATGTCAGTCTGTCCCCCATAGTGGGGGCAGATAGTCGCAAGCAATGCCTAAGCAACTACTCACATTTTTGTATTTTAATAAAGTTGTGGCCAAAATTATGCCAAAAACCTTAAACAAAAATTCTGTGTGATGTGTGAGTTATTGGGGTGGCCCTGGGGACCTCGGCACGCAACTTTCAGTGGCCATCTCTATTCAAAAGAGAGATTCTCAGTCTTAATCTTTCATAACATCTTCATCAACGTCTTAAATTAAAGAGTTGTGCTTTGTGTTGTTCCTTTTACAATAACAATTTTCAGCTTGCTAGGCTTTTTTCTCTCTACGTGTTGTTTTCGTTACAAAAATGCGCATTTCTGATTGCCGTTGCTAACCAAATCCCAAAGTATTGAATCTTATTTAACATTGATCTTGATAGTTTGATTTTTTTTAATAGTCTCTGCGAAATTGAGTTACCTTTATGGACACAATACTTGCAGATGTCACTAAAATAAAATTACCCACTACAGCAAACATTGCAGCTGTTACATTTGTGTCATTTTCAAGAGTGTAAGTAAATAATACTTGAAACAGTACATTATTTTTGTATGCCTTGCTTACATGGACATATGTGCCGCATGATTCCTGCAAATGTAAGGACAGAGGAGATTTTAATGGAAACTCACAAGTAATAAATCTTCATGTTGAAATTTAATTAATCTGGATGCAGCTTGCTTGTACGTATTACTGATCTGAGTTCCATTCTGACATGAGTTTTAAAAGAATGTTTCTTTATTACCCTGCATTGGACCGAAAGATTCTGTGTAAAATTGGATTAAATAATTTATTTGGAACATCTATCAGAATTGCTAAGCTGTTGAAAATGAGAATTAGTTGTACATTGCAGAGACAAGGGAATAACTTTTGGACACATTGCATTAAAAGCAACTCCTTCAGAAGATCTGCAGCAGAAAGATGAGGAGGGAAGGAAAGGAGGAGACTTTGGCAGGTTCTGCCAGTTCCTTCCCTGTTGTGATAGGTAGGCAGAATTCAATACAGCAAATTTCAGAACAATTAGTTCACATTTTGGTTCTGACATATTATTATAGCTGTCCAGAAGCCTTGGACAATGAAAACTTGATTTTTTAAAAAAATAAAAATAAAATGGTAAGGTTGAAGGGAAGTGGGGAATGTGGCATAACTGCACTCTGTATCTGTAAAAACATTAAATAAAACAATTGGGATCTCTAGGTAAAGGTAAAGGGACCCCTGACCATCAGGTCCAGTCATGGACGACTCTGGTGTTGCAGCGCTCATCTCGCTTTACTGGCCAAGGGAGCCGGCGTACAGCTTCCAGGTCATGTGGCCCGCATGACTAAGCCGCTTTTGGAGAACTGAAACAGTGCATGGAAACGCCGTTTACCTTCCCGCCGGAGCGGTACCTATTTATCTACTTGCACTTTGACGAGCTTTCGAACTGCTAGGTTGACAATTATTTAGAAGTGTTGTGCAAGTGTTGTGCCCACATTCAGATCTTTTCAGCCGCGTAGCTCACTGCGTAACTTTGGCCCTGTCGCTGTGCCTTTGGGATTAGTCAGAATGACATGACCCTATCTACATCCCACATTCTTTGCCATGTGCTCCTGCTACTGCTGTGTATTAGCAAAATGCCTTTCACCACATTATGATGGGCAGGGAGGATTTACTGAGGATGAGTTGCCTCTCTCGGGGAACCCTGGATGTGTTCTCTGTGTGTGTGCTCCATACCCAGACACATCAACTCCCCCCCAAAATGGGATTCTTCCCAGTGTCAGGTGTGGGGGGCAGCATAAAAGCAGTAGTTAATGTTTTACAGAGTATTTCTCACTACTGAAAGCATTCTACATACATCCTACCTAAGTGTGATGCTTTGCTAGTCATTCCTTGGGGAGGAAAGTAGCAAGTCACATGGAACAAACGATATACATACATTTGAAGACCCTGCTAGAGCGGGATCTTAAACCTTGCCCTCCACCCTTCTTAGCTCAACATACTTCTCTTTGCACACATCCATGCTGGATTCCCTTTCTTGGTTCTGCTATAGCAACTGGAAATCAACTGTTTACACAAACATGTGCCCTTCCAAAATATCAGGATGAATGAAAAGAAGCAGAAATTGGTTCCAGTGATCCTTGAGGTCCCTGCAACCCAGCAGGGCATCTAGACATCAGGGGTGGGGATTGATTTTCACTATGACTACATCACTGGATTGCATCCTTGAGCTGTGAGAAGACCTCTTGCTAGCTTCATGGGCAGCCACCTTGGGACTGCATTCCGGCGGTGGATGCATTCGGACACACGACTCTCCACTCTTCATCCAAGCAAGCAAGAAGTCTTATCACAGTTCAAGGACACAATCCAGGCAGGCAGAGTCACTAGAGGAAATTGCAGAGCAGAACCAGTGCAGGATGTGGCCCGTAGACAGTCCTGAGGGCTAGATAAAGTAGCCTGGAGGGGTGTCAGAGACCAGGCTGAGGAGACCTGCTCTGATGAGGAATAGTGGGAGCCTCCCCTTTTCTCTGCTCCTGACCAGGATCCTGAAGCTGCCCAGGAGCAGTGGAGCAGTATAGATTTGAAACAGTGGTTTGCAGAGGGGCATAGTTCTGAAGACAAAAGTTGGGATGAACCTGGGGCGTGAACAGCAAAGTGAAGAAGAACAGGAAGAGAGAGAGCTCCAGCCTATCAGTCCAAGGTCATGTAGAGCAGATAAGGTGGCTACTCAAAAAGCACAGTGGTTGTGAGATCAGGTTGCAAGGCATGGAAGTGATTAGAGGGGAAGTGGGTGGAAACCTTAATTGGGAACATCTTCATTCTGAGAATGGCTGCTTTGTTCTTTTGCTGTGATCATTAAAGACTCTTTAAATGGTAAGCAACTCTCTTCGCTTTGTCCTTCTTATCTACGGCCAAAGCGGTGGAAGAAAAAAGCACACCAAGAACTCAGGCCAATGTAAGTTTCAATAGTGGGAGTGGTCCGTACTCACAAATCAATAGTCAATAGTAACAAAAACTAATCCATTCAAAAGTATGTGTTCTGATAAGGATTACAAACTCAAATAGAGATTGCAAACTCTAATACAGATTACAAACTCAAACTCAAAAAGATATGTATAACATAATAATTCGTTACAAAGATTTTTTCTTTTTCACTCGACAATAATGTTGATCCTTATAATTAACAGCTTGTAGATGGAGACTCAGTTTCAATCATAGAACAGAAGTCAGAAGCGAATTATGGATTAGAAACCAGGATAGGGCCCTGTTTCGATGTATTCACCTTCATCAGCTGGAAGTATCAAATATTACATGAAAATACATTTAAATTCTAAATTATCATAAATTATAAAAGTCATAAATTACAAAACAGTATTATATACCATTGGGGGGAAGTAGCCGAGTCTCCGAAGCCTGAAAAGGGGCCACGTTTGCCCCCCCCTCCAGACCTGAGTTTCCCCTCCCTTGATGTATGTGTATTTTGCATACTTGCAGACATTAGTCTTTCATTGGTAAACAATGGCACAAAGATTGATTCATTTTGTGAAGGTAGATGCCTGCTCAGTTTGCATGTGTGTATTCTGTTGGGATTGTGTAGGCTCACTTTCCATTCTCTCCCCCCCTTTCCCTTTTTCATTTTTGAGATGCAATTCCAAGACTTGATTGTAATGACTTTTCCCATTTCCTCCAAAAATTTCCCACTCCCTTCCATTAGCTTGCTAAAGGTGCTGTATTTTTGAGACGCAAAGCTGACATTTGGGTTGTTTTCCCCCTCACTGCCAATAACATGTCAGGACTATATAAGTATTAAATCTGCAGTGACTGACATGCCGTAATTGCTCTATCCCAGAGTAAGAGATTGCAGTATTTTGTCTCCAAGGCACCTGTTCCCTGCAACAGAAATCAATTCACCTTACGATAGCTCACAGATGGCTAGGTGCTCGGGGGTTGGGGGCAGGGTGAATCAAAATGCATAAATTGAAAACACGTACAAATGTTTTCCACAACTTTAGCTGATTAAATCTACAAATAAGGTTGTCGTACTACATTAATGGTCTAACACAGGCTAAAGTCTATGTTACCGAGGGCTGCTCTGTTCTTTAGGAAATGGTTGACAAGCCAGAAATGTAGTTTGTCACATGATTTTGACTCTGCCGGGACTGGTCAGGCTCCATATTAAAATCGGAGCTCTCTAATAATGAAGGCCCAGGTTATGCAGCATACAAACATCTACATTTGGAATTTTTTGCTATGATTTGAGGCATTAAAAATAGGGAGGGGGAGAGATGTTTCCCCCAGGCCTTCACATTGCTGCACAACACATGTAACCACTGCCACCCCATATATTTCCTATGTCTCCCAGTGATGTGTAGTTAAGACAGACAATGCAACAAGTCTTCCAAGCCATCATTTATCTCTCCCCAACCTCTCTTTCACACACAGCAGCCACTGAAGTGGTTTGGGGGGCAGGAAGCATGTGGTCACATGTGTCAATGTAATGTCACACATCCGGCTAGATATTATGCAGAGATCTGGGGGATAGGATGTAGACTCAAGTCAGCCACGTGGTCACAACTCTGTATCATGCTACACACCTTTACATCTCAAGGGTGCAAAAGATAACGTCTCCTCCATACCCCCTATCTGTGAAGCATTCATTCCGAGTTGCTTGTACAAGTCTTGCAGAGCTTAGCTGGTACCTGGTCTTGTTTGAGCAACCAATCTGATATTTTTGTAGGGAAGTTCAGCAGCAGCGAGAGTTCATTCTGATTTGCTTGTAAGGTGTTTAGATGTCTTACCATTAATCATTTGTTCATTCCTTATTTCCAATGCATTTTCCCACCACTTTCCTAACTGCAAAAAGAAGAAAAGCTATTTTAAAGTGGATTTGTTGCACAAGGACAACAGAGCCTTTTAGTTCATTTTAATTGCACAAACCAAAATTTACGGTGTGCACTTCAATATCTCCTGCCAAACAGTGACAGGCTGGAGATGCCCTTAGGCAATCTGCAATTGTAATTTCTCTCTCTCTCTCTCTCTCCCTCTGAAATGAATACTTAATCATTTTTTAAAATGAATTCTTTTTATACATGAAATGACTTCCTGAAGTGTATTATCTTACTAGCGTTTCTTTGAATTGTTTCTATCTTCATTTCTTTCCTACATAATAATGTTCTCTTCCTTGTTTCCAAGTGCACTTACTGTTTAAATTTGCATGATAAAAGGCTTGAAAATTATTAATTGGCTTTAGTGATGTGATGCCCCCTAGGGTCCTTTGGAGAATACTTAGCCTAGCATCTCGGGGGAGTCACTTAGGTAAGCTGAATTAGATACCCAGTTGCTCAGCTCCAGGGAGGAGCATTAACTCAGTGACAGCTCACACTTGTTGCACACTGAAGGTCCCAGATTTCAGTCCCAGGAAAAGGACAGAAAGTTCCCCTGTCTGAAATCCTGGAAAGTTGTTGCCAACATTGACTGTTATCACCCAACTCAGGATGATAAAGGCAACCCCTGGCACTGTATTAAGCTCCAAGAGGGCTCCCATGTTCCAACGCTTGTGTGCTGGTTCTGGGGGGTTACCGTGCAGCGTGGTCCGAGTCCAGTCCGAGGTCGAGGGTGTGGTATGGGGGCTGTCCATCAAGACTGAAGCCCCGGTCCACAGGTCACTCACCTCTCCTGGCCTGGAGGTGAGCACTCCTCCTGCGGGAACTTAGTTCCCTCCGCCTCTCTGCCCTGAGCCTCTGCAGCTCAGGAGAGGCTGGAGGGTTACTGGACCCAGAGGCAACCTCACCTTCCCCTGACAGGGCTGAGAGTGGAGCACCTGCAGGCAATGGGTCCTCCATCACCTCAGGGGCCAGAGCAGACTCAGCTGGTGTCTGCTCCTGAGGATCCGGCACAGATGAGGGCCCTTCAGGTTCAAGCCCCAGCCCCGGCTCAGCCGGTCCTGGAGGCAGGGACTCCTATGCAGTCTGGGATTACTCAGGTTCAGCCTCTGAATCTGATTCCCAGGCCATCACAGCTTGCCATCTTCAAAATCCTATGGATGAAGTTCACCAAGTGGTAGAGCCACTGCTTTGCACACACCACATCCCAGGTTCAAACCCCAGCATCTTCAGGTAGCCTTGGGAGTGTGCCCTGTCTGAAATCTTGGCGGTTAACTGCCAGTCACTGCAAACAGTGCCGAGCTAGATGGATCCAATATGAAGGCAGTTTGTACTAGAAACCAGACTTTAATTGTTGCAGCTTCAGCCCTCTTGAATTCAATACCAATTGGAACTACACAAGCACCTAGCATCTTGATATTCTTCCTTCTTTTTTGGCAATGACTTGTAGCCAAGTAAGATAATCTTCCATAAGCACGGTTTAATCAGTGAGTCCGTAAGTGACTGTGGAGGCCAATTCTGGACCCACACGTCCTTCTACAGTGGGGACATTGGTTTCCGGGTGGTAGTTGATCACAGTGAGGGTTTGCCAAGTGTGTCTTCCTCTTAGCATGTTTCTCCCTTTCGTCCTGTGTTCGAGTGTCTTCAAAGCCCATGGCACCTTTGGTAAAGGCTGTTTTCCAATTGGAGCTTTCTCAGGCCAGTGTTTCCCAGTTGTCGGTGTTTATACTACTTTTATTTTTTAGAATTGCCTTGAGAGAGTCTTTAAACCTCTTTTGTTGACCCACCAGCATTACGCTTTCCATTTTTAAGTTCAGAATAGAGTAGCAGTCAAGAACAAACTATCTTGATATTCAGATAGCCGCTGAAGTTGTGTTTGTTGAAGAAGGCTTTACCTGAAGTGTGACCCATTCATTTTACTGAATTGAATTGTAGAAATTGTTTTACTGCTTTTAGTTTACTGAGTCTGCATCTTTTGTTTTTTTAACTTATTGCACACCACTTTCGTAGCTTTGAGGTTTATAAATCTGCAAAACAAAATAAATAAATTTCAAACTAACCCAAACCTGCCTTGGGGGCCTGTGAGCAGCCAAAAGATATAAGATGAATATTTTAAGTAAATAGAAGTTAGGTTTTCCTAGCAGGCACAAAAGGCAGAGGTGGAGTCAAGGATATGAGTAGAAAATATTTCTTCTAATGCTTGCATAGCTTCATAAAATAAACACTTAGGCTATGTTTGACAGAGTTGCAGTGGATCAGTTGTAAGAGGTAACAGTTCTGTCAGAAGTTAAATGACCCTTTTCTGCCCTCCTGGCAGAAGCCACGGAACATAACTTCTGCTATCTCCAAAACATCAAAGCCTTAATCAAAAATTGCATGTTTATGTAAAGTTTGCTGTGAAATTGGCACAATTGCATAACTAATGGAAGGGAAGAGAATCCAGTTGTTATAGCAGCGCATGCTTTTGCTTACTTTAGGAAGGTAGTGTAAGTTTGTGGTCTTGGTAACAGAAAGGTCGCATTCAGACTAGGACATGATAAGTAACTTTTACAGTTGACATATTGCACCATTAACAACAGTTGACATATTGCATCCCATGACAGCGGAATTGCAAGGCAGAAGCTCTGTGCTGAAGGCAGACACAAACTTCGATTTGTGAGGGCTAAGGGTCAGACGGAAGGTGATAATATTGACTATATTGTCAATTGCCACGAAAGTCCCGGGTTTTTTACAATCTGATGTTTGCAATCGAGTTTTGCTGTCTTTTGACAGGTTTGGTTTATGCCCAGGAATTTTGAAGCTTGTAGTATTGGTGCCTGTTGTGTGGTGTATTAGTCAGTAATCTTTATTTCATTTGAGACTTCTTCTAGGATGCCCAGAGAACAGGAGCTTTGGGGCAATTAATAACTTCAGTGAGTAAATAAAAAATATTTCTAAATCAAAATATGGGGGAAAATGCAGCCTCAGGAGCAACCCTATTGTTTAATATAGATGACTTTTTCATTGTGAAAAATCAAGACAATTGGGTGTATCAGCAGGAAATTTTGGCATGGGGAATCTACCATGTGAGAATTCTGACTAAGGAGCCACTCCTCCCCAACCAGACCCTCGTGACAACTGGTGTCCCTTGTTGCACAGATAGAATCCTGTTAGCATGTGGCTTTTGCAATTCACTGGGTCTTCTGTGTAAGCCTTGGCCCAGGATACCTGAAGGAGCGTTTCCATCCCCATCGTTCAGCCCAGACACTGAGGTCCAGCTCTGAGGGCCTTCTGGCAGTTCCCTCACTGTGAGAAGTGAGGTTACAGGGAACCAGGCAGAGTGTCTTCTCAGCAGTGGCACCCACCCTGTGTAACGCCCTCCCATCAGATGTCAGGGAAATAAACAACTATATGACTTTTAGAAGACATCTGAAGGCAGCCCTGTTTAGGGAAGTTTTTAATGTTTGATCTTTTATTGTGTTTTTAATATCCTGTTGGAAGCCTCCTAGAGTGGCTGGGTAGGGCCGGCTAGATGGGTGGGGTATAAATAACAACTTGTTGTTGTTGTTGTTGTTGTTGTTGTTGTTGTTATCCTGCCATAGCAGCTACAGGCACTGCATTAACTCTTCTGCTCCCATGTTGTGTGCTACCATTGAAGATGTGTTTTATAATAGGTTGGGTGTCATCAAAGAGTTGTTCAGGCATTGCCATGCATTGATTTATGCCTTATGTTTGCATGTAATGTGGACATTACATGTAATGTGGACACTACACACTACACAGTGTGTAGTGTTGTGATGGGTGCGGGGAGGGGTGTCAACTTTGCCTGGGACATTACAGGAATATTATTATTATTTAAACTTAATAAATGTATTACACCACTGGGATAGCTCAGTTGATAGAGTTTGAGACTCTTAATTTCAGGGTTATGGGTTCAAGCCCCACTTCAGGCAAAAGATGCTTGCAGTTCAGAGGGTTCAATTAGACCCCTGTGGTCTCTTCCAGATCTACCATTCTATGATTCTGTGACATGTTATAAGATGTTAATGTTCTGCACAACATGTAACCCCTCCAAAAAGCCCACCATAACAGCAGTACAAAACTCCCGCAGCACACTAACAATAAAACAAAACAAAACAATGCTCAGCAGTTTTAAGAACAGCAATCAGCACCCTAGCCCAGAAGTCCCTGACCACATCAACCCATAAATTTTGATTGTTTATTTGATTTCCCCATCTACCACCCGAAAAAGTCTGGCCTCTAGGCCAGCTGCTGCAAATCAGTGGGGGGGGGGGTTTCCTTGCAGGGAGATCAACAGCAAATGCAGATAATTTGATTCTGCAGCTCCTGTGCTTTGGAATCCGCTGTGTACACATAGGATCATTAATGCATTACACTACTATTAGCCCACATGTAGTGTTCGCCAGGATCCTGAGTTAAGAACACACTTGGGTTGCACTAGACAATTGTATAAGAAGCTTGAAAAGCAAGTTCAATGCCATACCATTAATCTTAACCACCTTCGGTTTATTTTAATGGGACAAATACAAACTTACCCAAACATAAATTTGTAGAAGTCCATCTGCTTCGTGCTACAAACTCCCCGAATATAGTTAATCTTTCATTATGCCATCTGCCACATTGGATGATTTTTAATTACAGAACCAATATAGGAGAATTGTGAAAGCTCTTCCATCTTGGGAACTTGAGTTTTCAGATGGAGGTAGCAACTCTGTAGGGAAGTACAAATGCTGTGCTTGCTTACAGGGGCCTCGAGAGATTGCTGCCGCCACAATGCTTGCTTTTTAATGCGTTTGGAATTTTAATATTGTCATTTATTTTGTTGCAGATGGGGAACTCAAGGGGATTTCACCACCACACATCCACGGCCTGTCGTCAAAGTGAAACTTTTCACAGAATGTACCGGGGTCCTGGCACTGGAAGATAAGGAGCTAGGAAGGGTAAGCGCTCACATAATTTTCAAGAGTTTAAGATGCTGATAGAGGGTGTGATGACTGGAGGCTTTGGGGGAGCTGAACCCCCTGAATGTCGATCAGTTTTCAACCATGGTGCTCAAGTGAAACTACCCTTTATTTGCGAACTTGGTGATACATACGCTTTAAGCATTCTGTGTTTGCAGTTTGACTTTCTGTTACCATACAAGGGTAAGAAGCTAAAAACAGACCTTTCAATGGGTAAAAGACAACCTGGTGTTAATTGCTGATTTTAAGCTTCCACTGTTGTTTAATGCTGACTATTGGAAGCCTTTTATTTTGGTGAGAGTTTGAGACACAAAGATAAAGTTATTACCTCCACGTTATGGCACATCCGAGACAATCTCTATTCAGCAACCAGTGTGTGGGCTTTAATCCAGTCTCTGTTCTGAAGTGTCTGGGTAGTTTGTGATGCCATATTCAAAGAGAAACAAAACACCACCAATATCACAAAAGGTGGTAGAATAAGATGTCTCAAATATCATTGTATCTAGTAAGTCAAACGGAATCTGTTCCGGAAGTCCATTTGACTTCCAAAATGTTCGGAAACCAAGGTGCGGCTTCCGATTGGGTGCAGGAAGCTCCTGCAGCCAATTGGAAGCCACAGAAACCATGCCAGACATTTGGGTTCCAAAAGAATACCTACAAACCAGAACACTCACTTCTGGGTTTGCGGCGTTCGGGAGCCAAAGCGTATGAATGCCAAGGCATTTGGTTCCCAAGCTACGACTGTATTAAAATGATGTGTTATTTATCATCCTATGCCAGCTTAGCTGTGCCTGCTAAAAACAAAGGATGCTTCGCAGTAGGGTTCGATTCTTTCCAGCGGCAAGGAGATCCATAGTGTGAATCTGCCAGTGAGAAAGCATTCTCGATAGATAGGTACATGGTATTTCTATGGTTTTCCCAGTAGTGATGTATGGAAGTGAGAGCTGGACCATAAAGAAGGCTGATCGCCGAAGAATTGATGCTTTTGAATTATAGTGCTAGAGGAGACTCTTGAGAGTCCCATGGACTGACTGCAAGAAGATCAAACCTATCCATTCTGAAGGAAATCAGCCCTGAGTGCTCACTGGAAGGACAGATCCTGAAGCTGAGGCTCCAATACTTTGGCCACCTCATGAGAAGAGAAGACTCCCTGGAAAAGACCCTGATGTTGGGAAAGATGGAGAGCATAAGGAGAAGGGGACGACAGAGGACGAGATGGTTGAATAGTGTTCGTGACGCTACCAGCATGAGTTTGACCAGACTGCGAGAGGCAGACAGAAGTGCCTGGCGTGCTCTGGTCCATGGGGTCATGAAGAGTCGGACACGACTAAACGACTAAACAACAACAACAACAACATTTTTTTAAAAAAGAGGATTCATTCAGTTGAGTTTACAAAGGAAAATGGGAGTTTTCTTAGTGCAGAGATGGGGAACTGCAGATCCAGGGGCAAAATACAATCCTCCAGCCTTCTCTGGCCTGCCCCAGAGCCCTTCCTGGGCCACCCCCCTCCCTGTTCTTGCTCTAAACAAAGAAAAAGAGAAGAGAGTGTCTGAATTTCCCAGGAATGGTTGGATTTCGACAGCAAAGGCAACACAGACGCTCCTGACATTTCCTCTCATGAATTTGTGAGGTTTATTGCCCACTTCTAACTATCAAAAAGGAAGAGTTGAGCTGTGATATTCTACTTCGGAACATTGTGTCCATGTAATGGTTTAATGATGCGATCTTAGCTGTTGCACATTAATGGATGGCTTTTTATCTGGAAATTTCTTTTACAGCAATAAAAATTCATTTGAGTTCCGCGGAGCTCAGTGGCTCCTAATGACAAGTCACCTAATGAAAGTCCCTGCTTTTCTCCCTGCACTGAAAAGTGTTACCTTTATTTCCTCGCAGTGCTGCGCCACTTAGTGATTTGAATTATGCCTTTTTTATTATTATCTGTGAAATCTCTATAGGCATTCAGTGGTAAATCTTCAAAATTCTGAACTTCATTCCAGACAAGCGAGTCCCATTGTAAGTAGGGAAAGCCTAGCCTAATTCATCATGCGTCATTTTGAAAAGATGCTTCTACACTTTAATCAGAACTATGTTTTCAACACTCTTACCTGTTCTACAGTAAATTATGTCACAACTTCCGATCTGTGTGCAAAATACAAGTTGCAAAGCCAGTTTGAATATTTCTTAATCGTTCCAACACTTGGCTGGCTGCCATCCAATGCCTTATTGGACTTTTTTGTTTTTATTCTTTTTTTGTGTGTATTTTGCGTTTTTATATTGTGATTTTATGTTGTAACTACCTTGAGACCTGTGGATATAGGGCAGTGTATAATTAATAATAATAATAATAATAATAATAATAATAATACTCTCTAAGCATTGTTATCACTGGCAAATAAATAATACTAATGCTTTAGCTAAAGCTTGGGTACTAGATTTGCTTCAGAAGTGTGTGCCTGAAAATTTGCTTGACTAAGGAAATGTGACTAAAAAAGAAGAAGTAAATCATTACTTTTGATTACTTGTTGCAATAGAATCAATTGTAATATCATTTGATTTGTAATATACAAATCAATTGTATATGTAATGTTATTGGACTCCAATTCCCATCATCCCTGGCACTGCTGGGAATTGGAGTCCAACAACAGAGTTCTCCATTCCTTATTTATGGCATTACCAATATAAGGCTATTTACCTTCTTCCCACAGCCCTCTCTCAAAAAAGTGAGAAATCCATGTCTGGCACCATGCTTGATAAATCAGATTGTGTAATCATGCATGGTGGTATTTTTCTGATAAGTTTTTCTATATATATATATATATATATATATATATATATATATATATATATAGGGACCTTTATTACTTGAGTGCTTTTTGTTGACTGTTTTTATATATTGAGGCACCCATCTATCCTCAGCGCCGAATTGAATGTTTTATTGTATAACAGAGCTTTAGATAGGAAGAGATTGAGAGATGGAAGAGATTGCATTCACTATGGTAAGAAAGGTAATGAAAATAATAGACCATGAATATGGGAGTCTGAAATGAATAAGAGGCGGAAAGTTTAAAAGATACTCATTTTGCTTGTTGATCCCATCTGATAAGGGGCAGATGAGTGATAAGATCCATACAGTCATTTTTGGAAGAAAGGGAATAGGTGGTGCTGTGGTCTAAACCATTGAGCCTCTTGGGCTTGCCAATCAGAAGGTCAGCAGTTTGAATCCACGCTACAGAGTAAACTCCTGTTGCTCTGTCCCACCTTCTGCCAACCTAGCAGTTTGAAAGCACGCCAGTGCAAGTAGATAAATAGGTACCAATTCAGCAGGAAGGTAAACAGCGTAAAGGAGTTAATTGTATTAGAAAGAGGATTTTGGAGAACTGTTACAAAGGTGTCACAATGAAATTCAGTTGGGGGGAATCGAGGAAGTCAGACTACAATGAAAGTTAACTTGGATTTTGGAAGTAATGACTGTTTTTATTCTTTTTTTCTTTTTCTTTTTTTCTTTTAGTATTGTAAGATGTTTTGTTTTGTGTTTTTTATGTTATATTTGTTATAAATGTGGAAAATCAATTTGAAAAATTGGGGGGGGGCGGAAGGAAGGTAAACGGGGTTTCCATGCGCTCTGCCATCTGTCTTGGTGTCCCATTGCGCCAGAAGCGATTTAGTCATGCTGGTCACATGACCTGGAATGCTGTTTGTGGACAAACGCTGGCTCCCTTGGCCTGAAAGTGAGATGAGTGCCGCACCCCATAGTCGCCTTTGACTGGACTTAACCTTCCAGGGGTCCTCTACCTTACCTTTTTTACCTTTATTGGAAGACAATGACCCGAGTTTCATCCTATTGTTCAGATGTTCTTAACAAAAGTGTCTGATCATTGAATCAGATCAGTATTAAATGTTAAGGGGAGTTTTTAACCAAATGAATATTTTAAATCCTGTCAATTCAATTGATTGGTCTTCTTTTTCTGTTTCACACATATGTATTTTATGTTTCTGTCGCGATGGCTCAAAACAATAATACAAACTTTCCTTGACTTGATCATTATAAGTTCCCGTTAATCACCTGCCCATCTGCATGGCAGAAAAGATTTGGAGCAGAACCAATTTGGTGTTCACCGTTTACATTCCCCCTCAATAATAATAATAATAATAATAATAATAATAATAATAATAAATGTTGTTGTTATTATTTATTTATTTATGCCCCATCCACTCTGTGCAGCCCCTAACAGAATATTAAAAACATGATAAAACATCGAACATTAAGAACTTCCCTAAACAAGGGCTGCCTTCAGAGGTCTTCTAAAAGTCAGATAGCTGTTTATCTCCTTGACATCTGACGGTAAGGCATTCCACAGGGCGGGCGCCACTACAGAGAAGGCTCTCTGCCTGGTTCCCTGTAACCTCGCTTCTCGCAGTGAGGGAACTGCCAGAAGACCCTCGGAACTGGACATCCATGTCCGGGTAGAATGATAGGGGTGGAGATGCTCCTTCAGCTATACTGGGCCGAGACTGTTTAGGTCTTTAAAGGTCAGCACTAACACTTTGAATTGTGCTCAGAAACGTACTCGATATGATGTTAGCCCAAAATCCACTTATGCAGTGTGGTATTTTCATGGGGCATGTGAAATATTACTTTAGAACATCCAGTTGTTGGCAAATAATTATACTGGGGGCAAGAAAGGCTTCTGTGCAGGTATCCTTTGGAAGACAGTTCATATGTTATAGCATTGTGTGCAAAACAGAAGCAGTGAGCAACCCATTTTCCTTATTTCTTGTGAAATGTGCACAGACATATACATCTCACAGTGAGTTCTGTGTGCTCTGTGATTCCAGACTGGGAAATTATCCGTATGGATGAGATGTGTTTAATTCCGCATCTCAGTTCTTAAAGCACAAACCAATAGTATGAGTTACTCCCTCTTCATTCTTTGCTCCTCCCTAGTGTATAAACTGCTTCAAATCCACCATTGTTGGCAAATATCATAAGACCTTTAGCTTCACTTTAACAGCATACATAGTAAGTATATACAGTGGTACCTTGGTTCTCAAACGCTTCGGTTCTCAAACGCTGAAAACCCGGAAGTAAGTGTTCCAGTTTTTGAACGTTTTTCAGAAGCCGAACATCCGATGCGGCTGTCAGCGATTGTTTCCAGGGCACCTGCACCAATCAGAAGCTGTGCCTTGGTTTTTGAACATTTCGGAAGTCAAATGGACTTCCGGAATGGATTAAGTGTGGCGTTTTTGCTTTTGCTATTTATTTTGCATTTTTGTTTTTGAGGCTTTTTCGGTTAATTTGTTTTTGTGACTGTGTGGAATCCAGTTCAGCTACTGATTTATTGATTGATTGATTGATTGATTGTGTGACTGTGGAAAGGGATAAAAGCCCCCCATCCAAACAATAACTATCATCAGTGCAGGTAAGAAAAAAATAATTTTAATTTTTATCATCTACAATACTGTCTTATTTATTTTATAGTATAGTACATTGATTATTGCTTTCATTTTATGGATCAGTGGTCCCGTTAGATAGTAAAATTCACATCAAATTGCTGTTTTAGGGGTTGTGTTTAAAGGTCTGGAATGCATTAATCCATTTTGCATTACTTTCTATGGGAAAGCGCTCCTTGGTTTTGGAACGCTTTGGTTTTGGAACGGATTTCCAGAACGGATTAAGTTTGAGAACCAAGGTACACTGTACGATCAATAAGGTACAGTGGTACCTCGGGTTAAGTACTTAATTCGTTCCAGAGGTCCGTTCTTAACATGAAACTGTTCTTAACTTGAAGCACCACTTTAGCTAATGGGGCCTCCTGCTGCTGCCGCACCACCAGAGCACGATTTCTGTTCTCATCCTGAAGTAAAGTTCTTAACCTGAGGCACTATTTCTGGGTTAGCGGAGTCTGTAACCTGAAGCGTATATAACCTGAAGCGTATGTAACCCGAGGTACCACTGTATATAGTTTTAATGCTGGCATTAAATAGGTTTTATTGGCTCTAGAATTGTCTACTGCTTTTATTGCTGAGAAGCTTTTGGCCCAAATATCTGACATAAAGGAGCTTTGGCCACATAACTGTCAGGACTTGATGAGGAATGTATGAGTTGATCAACAGGGAAAAGGAGTGAGACATAGATACTGGTACTTAAGTACCTAACCCTTCATTGATAGAATAGTGTGAGTGAATTGTATGGAATTTTGAGTTGTAATGGCAATGGAGGGGTGAGTTGGGAACAGAGTTAACGTTTAATTTGCTTAGCAATGACTGAGATTTTAAAACTGTGTGCATATTCTAGCTTTCATGTACATAAAAACACCAGGATTTATTTGACAGAGGCCAGTTGCAAAGGTAATCGATGTATGAAGTTCATTTTTTAAAATACGTTCTTGCGTTTGAATCAGGAATGCTAATTTCCTAGTCCCAAAGATTCATTTCATTCCTTTTTTTGTCATGTTCTGTCCTTTGAATATCAAATATTCAAGATTACTAATTCAAAGTGACAGCCATTGTACTTGCTTAACACACAAGTGAATACAATGTGGGAGCAACAGGTGGTGTTTGACTACAGCGACTATCTGAGTATAAAGATAATTCATCCTTGTTCTAGTGATTATTCAATTAAGAAAAGAAAAACTTCTTATTCTTTCTTAGCTGCTCATCAAATCCTAAAGCAGTTTGTATAACATGTTATCTTTTATGGAGAAGATACTGCCTCAGTTCTATAATTGCTTGTAGAAATCTTAAAATAACTTGTTGGCTCATCTTGTCATTAAAAAGAAGAAGCAGAAGCAGATCCAACTTCTTCATTGATTATAAGTGCTCTCCTTTGTTGGAACTGGAATTGCTGTTTTGTTTCTCTTCTTTCCAAATTGGACAGTGAAGGTTGTGTTTCCCCACCCCCCCCACAAGTTCAAATTTTCCAGCAATGTTTTATTCTGGGTGTAGGACCTTGAATGGCCGAGTTTTGCTCATCCAAGCTGGTCAAGTGCTGTATTTTTCGCTCCATAAGACACACTTTTTTCCTCCTAAAAAGTAAGGGGAAATGACTGTGCGTCTTAAGGAGCAAATGTGTGGTCGATCACTGGCTCCCTTTCTGGCCCCGGCCCCTTACCCAGGCCTCCATTGCTGAATGTTCTGCAGACGGAGGCTGTTTGTTTCCCCAGCGACATGTGACTGGCTGATTATCTGTCTGGAAACTGTAGAAACGGCTCCCTTTCCTTTCCTAAAGAAGCTGCAGAACTTTGAGTTGAACCCCATAAAAACAGGTTTTTTTCCCTTTGCAAAGTAAGCTCAACAACTTTGAGCTGATCCTCAAAAAAGGGAGGCTTTTCCCCTTTGCAAAAGAAGCTGCACAACTTTGAGTTGATCCCCCCCAAAACCGGGGCTTTCCCCCTTTCCTCCTCTAAAAACTAGGTGCGTCTTATGGTCAGGTGCGTCTTATGGGGCGAAAAATATGGCGCTTCTTGTGAGATGGACCAGTATTTCTTCCCTTGCCTCTAGCACCACAGGCCCCTGGCGTTCTCTAAATCAGGCCCTTCATACTCTAGCACTTTCTCTCATCTAAATTCTATGCTAACATAAAATGAGCTCCAGCAAGCTTCAAGGCCTGTCACCAGAATAGGTGATGTCTATTTTTACGGAATATCTCTAAATATCTAGCCCTGTAGACATTTGAAAAGTGTACTGCTCATCTTCCAGTGTGGTGGCCTCTTCAGCGAGATTTCTTTTTCGCTGGTCTTCTCCTGTGACCCTCTCTCTCGTTCTGTCTTAGTGGCTTAGTTTGTGTCTCGGCTAGAGAATGGAAGCTGATGGCTGGCATTCATCTCAAGGAGATTGAGGTTATAACCTGTACGTTGAGATAAGAAAACATAAGCCATGGTAGACGTTTTTGCTTCTCCCCCACCCCACCGCCTGCTCTCAGGTTCAGTCTATTGAATCTGCCGGAGCAGGTATAGGTCAAGAGGAAGCTGTGGTTGCTGAATTTGATCCAGGAGAAAATGCCGTTCTTCCTTCTGCTTTCTGTCTCTAGCTCACAATCAGTAATTGGCGTGGGCTGAATGGTAATCGTGAATGCAAGTAGTGGTAAGAAAAAGGAGGTAAGGTGAATGAGATGTACTGTACTGACGCACTAATAGGGAGGGCAGAGTGAACAGGAGGGATAATAACAAAGGCCATCAATCTTTGCAAATATTTGTACAGCAGGGAATTGGGGCTGGTATCTAGAGTAGGAGGGACTCAAAACTAGAAGACCAGGAGTCCCCCTGGATTACCGTATTTTTCACTCTATAGGACGCACCTGACCATAGGACGCACCTTGTTTTAGAACAAGGGGAGAACAAGAAAAAAAATTCTCCCCCTCTCTGCTCAGTGCCTTTTCAGTGAAGCGACAGGAGAAACGGAGCCCCTTCCATTTCTCCTCCCACTTCGCTGAAGGGGCGCTGCACAGCTCTCCCTCTCTGCTGAAGCCAGGAGAGTCTTGCTCTCCCAGCTTCAGCAAAAGGAACCCAAAGCCTCTGGAGCTCTGGAGGCTTCAGACGGCTATCCCTGAAGCCTGGAGAGCGAGAGGGGTCAGTGCGCACTGACCCCTATCGCTCTCCAGGCTTCAGCGAAAGCAACACGAAGCTTCCGGAGCATGGAGGGAGTGCTCCCTCTGTGCTTCAGAGACTTTGCATTGCTATTGCTGAAGCCAAGGAGCCTGCATTCGCTCCATAGGACGCACACACATTTCACCTTAATTTTTGGAGTGGAAAAAGTGTGTCCTATAGAGCGAAAAATACGGTAGATGCTCACTGCTATTCGGGGTGTCAATGCTCCAATTGGATCAGACAATACAGCTCTCTATAAATGCTATGGCTCAAATCTAGCTGAAGATGCCCCTCTTCCATTGAGAATAGGGAGGAATTCTAAGGACATCATTATTAATAAAGCGGGAGGAAAACTTCTACAATTGGTTTTAGAATTGAACCTCTCATTTTTGAATGGCTCAATGTGGCCAGATATTCCAGGGAATTTTACTTTTAGCTCCAAAAGGGGTAGGAGCGTCATCGACTATTCTCTAGTTTCCGTTGAAATGTTAAATGAAATTGCCTCTTTTACAGTTGTACCTCGCTCAGAGAGTGACCATTTTCCAATAGTTTTAGAGATGTACAGGAATCCTAGAAATAATGATATTAGACCTCCTATTAGTATTGATAAGACTATTTATGCCAAAAGAATTTATATAAGTGATAAAAATAGGGAGGATCTATTAGCAGTATTTGAAAATAACCCAGTTCTTCCGGAACCTGTGGCTAACCAAAATTTGTTGCCCTTGGAGGATAATGATTGTTATTATAAGACTATCCAGGAATTATTTTCTTCTTTTTTAGACTCTCAGTCCAGCAACAAACCTTTAAATAAGTATAACTGGTTCGATAAAGATTGTATTAACTATAAGAAAGAACTTAGAACTTGTCTAAAAGAAGCCTATATTACCAACTTTCAAGGTCTCTGGAAGACTTATTTTGAAATGAAAAATGCTTTTAAGAACATGCTCCTGGATAAAAAATCTGAGTTTGCACTAGCCAAATGGTCTAAAATTGTTACTGCATTAGAAATTAAAGATACTAAAACTTTTTGGTCACTTCTCTCAATAAAAGATACCACTGAGCTCCCTAAAATAAGCGATGAGGTTTGGATTTCACATTTTACTGCTGTTTTTTTATGATCACCAAGTTTGTAAAAAGGAAAATTTTAAAGTTTCTTTGGCAAAAACCACACAATTTCAAATTACTGTTGAGGAGATGAAAAGGATAATCTTTTCGTTTAAGCAAGGGAAATCACCGGGTATGGATGGCATCCCAATAGACCTGTTGAGATTAGATATAGAATGGTGGGCCATTAAACTTGTGCCGCTTTTTAATTCTATCTATCAATCAGCCATTGTACCTAAGTCGTGGAACAACTCAATAGTGGTACCGATCTTTAAAAAAGGTGATAGGAATTGCCAAGAGAATTACAGGCCTATAAGTTTGCTAACATGCATAAGCAAAATCTATGCCAAATCTCTGCTTATTAAATTGGAAGAATGGATGCTGACAAAAGGCCTACCTGGTAAAGAGCAGGCTGGTTTTAAGGCAGGCTCGTCAACTCTTGACCAGTGTCTAGTGTTAAGTCATCTTGTGGATAAATATGTCATGAGAAATAAACGGAAACTCTTTGTGGCCTTTGTGGATTTAAAAAGTGCCTTTGATTCGGTTGACCGCAACAAACTATGGACTAAACTAGAACACCTTGGTATTGACCCATATTTACTTACACTGATTCAAAGTTTACATTCTAATAACCAAATATATGTTAAAGTATCAAAAGATGGTAGACTTGCAGGTCCTATTCTGAATAATCGTGGAGTTAGGCAAGGCTGTATCTTGGCCCCTACCCTATTTAATCTTTTTTTATCTGACCTACCATTATCCCTTCAAAATGCAACCACTCATACTCCTTATTTAAACAATTGCCCACTCTCTCTACTACTTTGGTGTACCGACCTCCCCGCTGCACCAAGGATTCCCTGCCCGAGCTGCTTCAGGTCGTGGCGGATGTTCTCCTGGAGACGCCTAGTTTGGTTGTCCTAGGGGATTTTAATATCCATGCCGACACGACCTTACAAGGGGCCGCTCGGGACTTCGTGGAAAGCATGGCCTCCATGGGGCTGTCCCTGAATAAGTTTGGCCCAACCCATAGCCGCGGACATGCCTTGGACCTGGTGTTTACCTCTACGGATGTTGGTGATCTGACACTAACTAAAAGTGAAACAAAAGAAGTGCCATGGTCAGATCACTTCCTGGTGCAACTGGACTTCTCCGCGACCCTTCCCCTCTGCAGGGAGGTGGGACCGATTCGGATGGTCCGCCCCCGCCACTTAATGGATCCAAATGGTTTCCAGAGAGTGGTAGGGGATGCTTTATCCCATGTTGATGGCCTTTCAGTTGATTCCCTGGTGGCCCGCTGGAATGTGGAGTTAACCAGGGCTATTGACTGTTTGGCTCCGAAGCGCCCTCTCCGATTGCATGGAGCCCGGAGAGCCCCGTGGTTTTCCACGGATCTGAGGGCAATGAAACAATCGTTGAGACGGCTAGAGCGCCGGTGGCGGATAACTCATTCTGAAGCTGACCGGACACAGGTTAGAGCTCAATGTCGAGCCTACCAAGTGGCGGTAGCGACGGCGAAGAAAACTTTCTTCGCCGCCTCTATTGCATCTGCAGAAAACAGCAGCAGGAGACTTTTTCAGGTGGTCCGCAATTTAGCGGAACCACCTGCTACATCGGGGCCCAGTACGGGCCACATGATCTCCTGCAATGATTTTGCAAAGTTTTTTGCAGATAAAGTCGCTCAGATTCGGGAAGAGGTAGACGCCACCGTGGGAGCAGGGCCGGGGCGGGAGAGTGCTAGAGTCCTGTCTAGTCAAATTGCATGGGATCAATTCCAATCTGTTACCACCGAGGATGTGGACAGGCTGCTTGGACGAGTGAAACCAACCACCTGTCTCCTTGATCCTTGCCCATCCTGGCTTATAAAAGCTAGCCGGGAAGGACTGGGTGATGGGCTTCGTGAGGTGGTGAATGCTTCCCTCCGTGAGGGAGCCTTCCCAGACCCACTGAAAGAGGCGGTTATCAAACCACTTCTTAAAAAACCATCTTTAGATGCGGCCATGATGGCCAACTATCGCCCAGTCTCAAATCTTCCATTCTTGGGCAAGGTGATTGAGCGAGTGGTTGCTGAACAACTCCAGGCACGCCTGGAAGAAGCGGACCATTTGGATCCCTTCCAGTCGGGATTCAGGCCTCATCATGGGACTGAAACTGCCTTGGTCGCACTGGTTGATGATCTCCGGCGGGCCAGGGACAAAGGTGAGAGCTGTTTCCTGGTTCTGCTGGATCTCTCAGCGGCGTTTGATACCATCGACCATAACATCCTCCTGGACCGTCTTGAGGGGCTGGGAGCTGGGGGCACTGTCATACAGTGGTTCCGCTCCTTCCTCCTGGGCCGTGTTCAGAAAGTGGTGGTGGGGGATGAGTGTTCAGACCCCTGGGCTCTCACTTGTGGGGTGCCTCAGGGTTCTGTCCTCTCCCCCATGCTTTTCAACATCTACATGCAGCCGCTGGGAGAGATCATCAGGGGGTTTGGGCTGGGTGTTCATCAGTATGCGGATGATACCCAGCTCTACCTCTCTTTCAAATCAGAACCAGTGAAGGCGGTGACAGTCCTGTGTGAGTGTCTGGAGGCGGTTGGAGGATGGATGGCGGCTAACAGATTGAGATTGAATCCTGACAAGACAGAAGTACTGTTTCTGGGGGACAGGAGGCGGGCAGGTGTGGAGGACTCCCTGGTCCTGAATGGGGTACCTGTGCCCCTGAAGGACCAGGTGTGCAGCCTGGGAGTCATTTTGGACTCACAGCTGTCCATGGAGGCACAAGTTAAATCCGTGTCCAGGGCAGCTGTGTACCAGCTCCATCTGGTACGCAGGCTGAGACCCTATCTGCCTGTGGACTGCCTCGCCAGAGTGGTGCATGCTCTGGTTATCTCCCGCTTGGACTACTGCAATGCACTCTACGTGGGGCTACCTTTGAAGGTGACCCGGAAACTACAACTAATCCAGAACGCAGCAGCCAGACTGGTGACAGGGAGCGGCCGCCGAGACCATATAACACCGGTCTTGAAAGACCTACATTGGCTCCCAGTACGTTTCCGAGCACAATTCAAAGTGTTGGTGCTGACCTTTAAAGCCCTAAATGGCCTCGGTCCAGTATACCTGAAGGAGCGTCTCCACCCCCATCATTCTACCCGGACACTGAGGTCCAGCACCGAGGGCCTTCTGGCGGTTCCCTCACTGCGAGAAGTCAAGTTACAGGGAACCAGGCAGAGGGCCTTCTCGGTAGTGGCGCCCTCCCTGTGGAATGCCCTCCCACCAGATGTCAAAGAGAACAACAACTACCAGACTTTTAGAAGACATCTGAAGGCAGCCCTGTTTAGGGATGCTTTTAATGTTTGATGTATCATAGTATTTTAATATTCCTTTGGAAGCCGCCCAGAGTGGCTGGGGAGGCCCAGCCAGATGGGCGGGGTATAAATAATAAATTATTATTATTATTATTATTATTACTTTATGCAGATGATGCTGTAATTATTTCACTCTCTGTTTTGGGTTTAAAAAAAATTATTTAAGAGTTTCTCAAACTACTGCTCTCTTAATAATCTCAAAATTAATTATGATAAGACAAAGATTATGCAATTCAGAAAGAGAGGGAACCCAAAAGGATGTATAATTAATGGACATCTAATACAGGAAGTTAAGCACTTCAATTATCTGGGAATCACATTCAAAAATAATATGAATTGGAATACACATATATGTGCTGCTATAGCTAAGGCCAAAGTGACAGCCCACCATATAAAATCCTATTTTTTTTCTCCAGTAGGAAACAGATTCATCCCAGCTGTATTGCAAGTGATTGATATGAAACTTTGTGCCCAACTTCTTTACGGCACACCAGTGTGGATTTCAGGTGACCTCAAGAGGTTGGATAAATTTCACGCTTCCCTTCTGAGGTCATTATTAGGACTTGCAAACTCAGTAGAATATGAAACAATATGTTGTGAGCTGGGAATATTGCCTTTATCAGTTAGAGCATGGCTGAGGACCTTGAAATATTGGATCTTCCTTCATTATAGAGCCCTATCCCCTAATTCTCTACTTTACGATCTTTTAAGTGATAGTGCAATCTACAATCTATCACTGATATGTAGGAAAAAACTGGATTCTATAGGGCTCATTCTAACTGACTTTGAAATCTCTGATCCCAAAGCTACATGGGAAATTATTAGGAAGACTCTCACAGAAAAAAGTGCTCTCGCCATGCTTGAGGTTGCAAAGCACAGCACCTGCTCTCCCATTCACTTAAATCTCCCTTTGTGTAGAGATTTCCAAAAGGGATACATGACAAATCTGAAGAATCATGAATCGTGTAGGCTGTTTATGTTGGCCAGATTTAACATGTTTCCCTCGGTGGTAGTGAGAGGAAGATATTTAGCTATCCCAGAATCTGAGCGTCTCTGCAAATGCAGGAAAAAGGAACTCGATACTCTTGAGCATATATTCTTCTCCTGTGATTTTGGCAGTTATGCCAGAATACAATTATATGAGGCCCTAAAATTCAATAAACAGATTTGTACTCAACCAACGGTCCAGGACATGCTGGCGGACAGCGATGATCAAATTACTTTAATAGTGGCCGAATTTTTAAGAGCTGTCCATGATGAAAGAATGGGCCATGATAAAGAGACTTAGTGGTTTCTAATGGTAGGTGACGTTGTTGTGTTGTATTATTATTTTATATTAAATTGTATTATATTATTCATGTACATTGATTAATTTCTGGGAGTTAAGAATAGGACTAGGATAAATTGTGTTTGCTGTACCCGTATTTTATACAGTTTGTATAGGTTGTTTGTCAATGTGTGGTGTGCTATGCCTAATAAAGGATTTTGAATTAATTATTCGGGGTGAGAGAAGGTAGAGGAAGTGCAGAAACCCAAGGACCCACTTCTGATCTCCCCAAACATAGTTATGAGGGCAAAATCCTTCCCCCCCCCAAAAATTATTTATTTGGTTTTTCAAATTAAAATTTTACAGAGATATATCAAACATAAATAGTAAAAAAAAAACTAGATAAAATTCCACGGAATCTCCTGGACTTCCAACCTCCCCTTTGTGGGTTCTATTATTAATCATTTCCTCTAGCATCTTTTATGATGCTCCAAATCCTTTACCTCTTCCATTATGTCCAGAATTCAACCTTAAATTACAAGTGATATTCCAATCCTACTAATGAGTTTAACTATTTACGATGGTATTTAAAATAAGTTATAAATTTTGCCCCATTCCTTATTAAAATTTTGATTTCTGACTCTTCCAGTCTTTTTGGCCATTTCAGCATAGTCCATTAACTTCATCTGCCATTCTTCTCTGGTAGGGACTTTATCTTCTTTCCATCTCTGGGCCAGTAACTTCCGTGTAGCTGTGGTCGCATATATAAATAGTCTTTTCTGCTCCTTTGGTATTTGGGCACCTAGAATTCCTAAAAGGAAGACCAATTCCCATTGGTTAACTTATTGGTAACAGAACACGAGATGTACAAAAATGAAAGATGCATTACATTCTCAACTTGTTAAATGGTGAAAACTTGGACAACCTTGAAGCAGCTAAAACGTACCTGGGTGATCCAATTGAGAAAATCTCATTTTTTAAAGCTATTGTAGGGTTTGAAATATTCATTATTTACTGGCTATGGTACGAAGGAAATTCGGCAGAAATGTAAATATAGAATTACCTTTATTGTACTATGAACTTCATACAATTTCTGGATTCATCTGCAATTGTTTTTACCTTTTTTGTTCTGTCTATCACTTATTAATATATTTAAACCCATTTTAACCACTTTTTTTTGCAAAATTAAGAAATTATTGTCCCAATACATCAGCCCTTACCCATACATATAATAACAGAACAGCTAAAATCAGAGATATTGCAGTTTCATAAATGGCAAAGAAAGTGTGTGTGTGTGTGTGTGTGTGTGTGTGTATGACTAACACAGGGCCAGCCAATCAAAGCCCTGCTTAACTAAAAAACTATGGAGGTGGCCTTGTTATTGGCCCAGGAGCTGGCCATTCAGTGATGGGTAAATCCAGCTTCTGCTGCAGACCTGAAGAACTTATTCCTCCTAAGGGGAAAGATCATTATGCACCTTAAATGTGGACAGTGTGCATGCACTGAAAGAGCATATAACTATATGTATCTTTTGGGCTTCAGAATTTCATCTTAAAAATATTGAGGAGTGGGCAATGTTTCCTCTGACTCAGCCTTTGGAATCAGAGAAACAATTCACAAAGTTTATCACGTTCTTTATATAAGGAGCTGGACGTAATTGAGAGGAAAAGAATCACACCATTACTCACAAGTCCTTTGCTAGGAATATATAATCCAAAAAGAAGAAAGGTGTTGCGGGAGGGCAAGGGAGGAAACCAACCTGAAATAAATCCACTGGTTTATTTATTATAGATGAGTGAGAAATCTTCAAGACATGCCTTGCTTGGGATTCTGTTAGCGTAAGCAAAAAGAATCATTTGAACTTGTTAGAATCCTTGTGTCGCATCCTAATGCCTCATCTTAATATTGCCGTTTCGTTACTTACTTAGTTCCTTTTATAAATTTGCTTCCTGTGAAACATCTCAAAGCCATTTAATGACAAAAGCTGATACAGAAGTGTTAAGGTGAAAATCATTCTTTGAAATGGTTCGTGTGTTCTGGAAAACCTTCACACCTCTATATCCTCTTTCCCCCTCTGGCCATATTGTCTCCAAATGTGGTGTTAAAGCAGTAATGTCGGTCTGGGGTTTGTCAAGCTGTGCAGCATTGCAGGTGTGCATTCGGAGCAGGGCAGAGAAAGCATTGCTTCAAAACATGTTCAGTTGCCACATGGCAGTGAATTAGAGCATAACTGGGAACTTCCGTGGGAGACGGACGGCTCCCAGTCTGGATTTTATGTTGATAAAAGCTTGGGGGCAGCAACAGCCAAAGCAGCAATCGGGAGAGAGAGTCACTTAGGATATGGTTACCAGATGTCCCTGTTTCCCGGGGACAGTCTTACAAATCTGTCCCTGGACAAACTCCCTCCCTGGAATCTCCCCAGATTTCATTTAATGTCCCCAGATTTATATTTTAAGTGCTGTAGATTTATTAGTAGGGAATGAATGTTGTGTGATTGGTTCAACGGCACAAGACACATCATATGGGATCTTCCTTTGAGGCAAAATGGTGGGTGCCACAGCAGCGAGCAGCTCCTGAAGCCAGCCAGAGGAATGGCTTTAGATCTAATTAGATCTAATTAGATCTCACATTTCATCTCGTTCAGCCACTGAAAAATGCAAAATTCAGCCATCCGTACCCTCAGCAGCCAGTATTAAGGCTGTGCAATTAATATTTGGCATGATGTAGATCAGGGGTCAGCAAACTTTTTTAGCCATGGGCCGGTCCACTTTCCCTCAGACCATGTGGTGGGCTGGACTATATTTTGCAAAAAAAAAAAAAAGAAAAGAAAAAGAAAATTGAATGAATTCCTATGCCCCACAAATAACCCAGAGATGCATTTTAAATAAAAGCACACATTCTACTCATGTAAAAACACCAGACAGGCCTCATAAATAACCCAGAGATGCATTTTAAATAAAAGGACACATTCTACTCATGTAAAAACACACTGATTCCCAGACCATCTGCAGGCCGGATTTAGAAGGCAATTGGGCCGCATCCAGCCCCTGGACCTTAGATTGCCTACCCCTGATGTAGATCAATGATATTTTTCCACATCGGTGTTAGTGAGCCACCAGTTTTGTTGAATTGGAATATAACTTTTAAGTAACAAATGTCATTTTTAATATGGAAAAAAGGAATAGAATATTCTACAAAATATTTTAAATAAAGAAGTTACAGGACTGTCTCCAGAAACTATTATGATATTTGCTATTTCATGACAATGAATGAAGACTACAGAAGCTGCTCAATCCTGCAGGTGCTTGCTTTGGGGCATTGTTGTTCTAGCATGATGCCTCAGAGGATGCACTTAATAGAAGAGGTTTTTTTCTGTAGAGTCTGCTACTGTGCAGGTGTCGACACTGGTGAGTATAACTTGCTAAATGGTGGCAGAGAGCAAGGCCTTCTCTGTTGTGGCACCTCAACTGTGGAACTGTCTCCCTCTAGAAGCAGGAATGACAACATCTTTGGTTGTGCCATCACCAAGCAAAAGCACACCTGCTGTCCTGGACCATGGGGGGGGGGCGGATAGTAGTGTTTCTCCTTAATACATGTGTGTTTTTTGTATGCTCCTCTGGTTCACTGTGGCTGGTACTATTAATTATTGTGATTTAATTGTTCTCTATGTTGTACAATATTTTCTCTATGTTAGAAACTGCACTGTCTACAAGATTTCAAAGTGAAACAAATACTCCATGCCCTCTCATAATTTCATTTTATATCTTGTATAACTTGTTGTTTATAGCAGGGATAACTTGAAAACAGCGCATAGTCCCATCTTGAAAATGTTTGTATCGCTTGAAAGGTTGTTTTTCAGGCGCATTGAAGCTTTGAATTCATGAATGAAACAGGTTTGGTGTCAAAGTGATCCGAAATGTGCTGTTTTTGGGAAAATAAACTTGTCTGCCTTGAAGCTGGATGTGTTAAAATGAAGCTGAAGTCTTTAAAGATTTGCTTCTTCTATAATCCCCTTTCAAGCAGAAGAAAAGTGACAGAATCACCCTCTGTACTGGCCAGAGCTTACAAGCCAATTGGTTAGAAGTTTTTCAGTGTGATAAACAGCTCTCATTGTGTTCTCCACAGGTAGTATTATATCCAACATCCAATAGCTCAAAGTCACCTGAGCTGCATAAAATGATCGTCCCCAAAAACAGCCAAGACTCTGATTTGAGGATAAAGCTGGCAGTGAGGATGGATAAACCGGCACACATGAAGCATTGCGGGTGAGTTTTGCAAGCAGCAAAATTTTAATTCTGTTTCCAGTGGACACATAGTTTTTGTTTGGTTTGTTTTTTGTTCTACTGTATAATCCAAAGGGGGGAAATTAAAGAAGTAATGCAAGTATGACTAGAGGAAATGCAAGCTTTGTTTAAACTAAGAGTAAGTTGTGGCTTGAATTGAATGTATAATAGAGTCATTTGAGGATCAAAAGCCGTCAGGGAAAACTAATGTATGCAAGAATGAATATTCGCTGGATTTTTAAAAGACATGCTCTTGAATTTTGGCATTATGATTTCCATCAAAGGTGTTTGTTTTTTTTTTAAAAAAAAAATTTAAATATCAGTTATTCCTGTCTCTTGTGTATGAAAAAATTGTTACATGCAGTTATTTTCTATTGTAATTTTCTAAGAGTTTGATATCTGCTCACCATTCCTCATTCCCTGTGAATAGTCTAAAATATCAGTTCCCAAGTAGCTAAGTATTGCGGACCTTTTTCAAAAGCCAAGCTATGGACCCCCTACTTCTGAAAGTTTTGATAACTTGATGGGTCTGCGGACCACCAATTGGGAACTACTGGTTTAAAAAGATGATGGTTTCCATACCCGGGGGCACCTCAGGTGGCAGGCTGAGGACAGTTGAGAGGGGTAGCAGATTTGTGCCCTGAGAAACATGCCACTCATTACCTCCTGTGCTTGTTGTCCCAGCTCTTCCGCCACTGCCCCTGTTTCTGTCCAGCCTCCTTTTCCCTTTCCCACCCCTTTAGCACAGTGGGGCTTCGACAGGCTGTCTCCAGTTGCCTCAGGCAGAAGAGGTGGCGCCATTTTGTATTTTGTCTCAAGTAGCACAACGTCTGGGGCTGGCCCTGGCTGTTGCCCATAGTGCCTTGAAAACCCGTTTTTGAAATGAAGGGGGCATGGGACAATCAGGTTGCGAGATGACGGGAAATTCTCCCTCTTTGAGGAATAAAAAATTGCACTGGGCATGCCTCAGCTCTTGGGCCCACTCAAAGTAGCTCAATGGATCCTTCTCTAACAGTAGTAGTAGTAGTAATAATTTATTTATACCTCACCCATCTTTGGTTCCCTAAACAGGGCTGCCTTCAGATGTCTTCTAAAAGTCAGATAGTTGTTTATTTCCTTGACATCTGATGGGAGGGCGTTCCACAGGGTGGCCGCCACCACCAAGAAGGCCCTCTGCCTAGTTCCATGTAACCTGACTTCTCGCAGTGAGGGAACCACCAGAAGACCCTCAGAGCTGGACCTCATTGTCCGGGCTGAACGTGTCAGGAGCTGAAGGAATCTGTGTGTGGCTGCCCCATGTTGTGAACCACTGAACGACTTTCTCAGGGAAGAACTTTCCAGACTGACTCTGCCCACCCCGGGATAACTGCTAGACCTTTATGGCCAGGAAGGAGGGGGAAAGCCTTCATTTTTTAACTTGCTACTTTTTTTTTGCAACTGAGCAATATCATTTGGCATGGTGTGATATAACTGTGGCATCACCCTTCCAACACCAGCCGCTTGCCACCATGGTAGTATAGCGTCAGGAACTGGCTGGATGAGGAAGAGTGTTGGGAGCCCCCCACCCGAGAGCCCCCCAGGGAGGGCACTGAAGACGATGACTTAGATCCTGGGATTGAGTCATCGGGGGGGGGGGGCAGGAGAAGTAGAGCCTTCCAGGACAGGGTTAGAGGCCAAGAGTCACAGTGTGAGGACAAAGAAGAGTCAGAGGTTGCCCCTCTGCTACACAGCAGCAGGACAGTCCCATTCCTGACGGCTTGCCTCCCCCTGTGACAACCCGGTTGAGGAGAGTCCTCCACATTGCTGAGCAACAGGCCGGACAGGCCCAGAGGAGGAGCTCACCCCCTCGACTCAGCCTGTCTGCTTGGGAAGGATCCAGAGTCATGGTTCCCAACAGGGGGGCAATTTGATTTTTAAGGGGGGCAATTCGAGAATGAGTTATTAACAGTGAATGGCCTTTTAGGCTTCCTCCACATGAATAGGAGCTCACTTTTTGAATGAGAAGAATTATGGGGGGGGGCATGCATCATGATTTTAGAGATGCTTAGGTGGGGCATGGCTGAAAAAAGGTTGAGAACCATTGATCCAGAGTGAAAGGCGGGAGGAGGAAGCTAGTGGTCAGTTTCAGCAACGTCTCAGCTGGGTTAAGGTGAACCAGAGGACTCTGCTGTTATTTTCTGTTAATAAAGAGCTAATTGCATTCTGGGTCTCCTGTGTGTGTGCCTGCCCTGTGGTTGACCACGCTCCTTAACATCTCCTTGACACATAGACAGGGCTCAGCAACAGTGGAATTGAGTTCCTACCAGTGTGTCTGTGCAGCCCATGGTTTCTCCACTTGCTGTCTCAGCCCTGTCTCAGCTGCAGAGGTGGTTAGACCCCACTACTGTTGTTGTTTAGTCGTTTAGTCGTGTCTGACTCTTCGTGACCCCATGGACCAGAGCACGCCAGGCACTCCAGTCTTCCACTGCCTCCTGCAGTTTGGTCAAACTCATGCTGGTAGCTTCGAGAACACTGTCTAACCATCTCGTCCTCTGTCGTCCCCTTCTCTTTGTGCCCTCAATCTTTCCCAACATCAGGGTCTTTTCCAGGGAGTCTTACCTTCTCATGTTGTGGCCAAAGTATTGGAGCCTCAGCTTCAGGATCTGTCCTTCCAGTGAGCACTCAGGGCTGATTTCCTTCAGAATGGAGAGGTTTGATCTTCTTGCAGTCCATGGGACTCTCAAGAGTCTCCTCCAGCACCATAATTCAAAAGCATCAATTCTTCGGCGATCAGCCTTCTTTATGGTCCAGCTCTCACTTCCATACATCACTACTTGGAAAACCATAGCTTTAACTATACGGGTCTTTGTTGGCAAGGTGATGTCCAGTATCCCTGCCAAGAAAACTCCATGGACAAAGACCCCGCTACTACTTGTTCCTAAACTCCAGTGTGTCCCCATGTTCTTGGTTACCCTTCAGTCCTGATTTGCTGTTTGCTTCCAGTGCCCTCCTTGTTCCTTCATCCTGCCTCCTAGTTTTGCCCCAGCCTCCCTCACCGGTGCCAAACACGGACCTGCCGGGCTCCCAGCTCATCTCAGCCTGCTGCCCACGGCCCGGCTCTGACGGGAACAAAAAGCCTCAGCAACGCTGTTCCCCACAGTTAAGTGTGAATACCTTCACAGGGAAACAGCAATAATAATAATAATAAAACTCTGCCTGCGAGGGAACAAACCGTTCCTTGTGTACCAAAACGAAAAGGTCACTGTATAAATAATTTATGGCAGGATTTTTAAAAATTTATGAAAAATACTATCTTTGAGCTCCAAGCGAGGGGAGCGGTTTCAAATGATTAGGATGTTACTGTTCTGCCTACAGTCCATGAACAGTACAGTTGCCCCTCTAAAAGAGGACCTCCCTACATCCAGTGGTTTTAGAAAATCAGTTCCCAGGTTCTAATATTACCTTCCTTGGTAAGGTGATTGAGAGTGTGCTAGCTAGGTAGCTGCAGGTATGTCCAGAAATAGATTATCTGGATGCGTTTCATTCTTGTTCCAGGCTGGTTTTAGCGTTTGGCCACCCTGGTTATCCTTGGAGAGACAGGAATGTGTCTGTTGCTTTTCCTTGATCTCTCAGTGACTTTCAACACAATAGAACATGGTGTCCTTCTGGAATGATTCAGGGAATGGAGGCACTGTATTACAAAAAATAAAATTGTGTGTCTGTCTCCACCCCGTTCCCTTTAATCCCCCAATCTCACTCCAATCGTTAATCTCCACCTGATGAGCAGAGATTAAATCCTGCTGCCTACTCTGTGAAATCCGCAACAGGAGAACAGGATCACACAGCCAGGGCAGGATCAAATCTTGTCCTCTCATCCGTCAGCTGACATCACCAATGGCGTCTTGTCAGGGGACTGTCAAGAGAATGCAGGTCATCCACAGGTCAGGAGTATTACTTGAGACACAAAATGCAACTAGCTTATACTCACAAAAGTAAAAACAACAACAACGCAACAGAGCTCATCAGAACTAGTCTCCCCTAGTTGAAGACATTGCTGGAACTGGTGTCTGGCCCTTCCTTCCCTCTCTAGGCCTCTCAAACTCTACTCCTCCCAAGCAGCCATATACTGCAGTGATGGGAAGAGCTTCCTTTCTGGGCCTGTCTGGCCCATTGGTCATTAATTTGCAGGACTCTTCATGTTCTGGGTGTCAGTGGAGGAGGAGAACTAGCAGGAATGGAGCTGTCCAGCTGCTGTCCAGCTGTAGAAGTAGCTTCTGCCTCTTCTTCACTGGTCTGCGCTCACACAAGATTCTTGGCACCCAGGCCTGTCCTGGAATGGCTTCCTTCTTCCATCCCATCTGTGCTCACTCAAACCTCCTCCTTCTACTACCTCCCAACTTGTCCCTTCAACAGACTGATCCCCACTGTCCTGGGCCCATGTCTCCTTCCTTTGTGCCATCCCTGGTGGCGGTCACCCCTCTTCCTCATCCAGTCAGACCCTGACATGTCTGTGGCTTGAAGTGTTTATGCTGGCCTTACATTGGTTCACTGGTACAGCTGTTTCTAGGCTGGGTTGCCCTGGGCTTAGTTGCCCATTCTCTGTTGACCTCCCGTCTGGACTGCTGTAATGCTCTCTTTGCGGGGCTGCCCTTGGAAGAGACTGCAGCTAGTGGAGTATGTGGCCTTTAAGCTGGCAAGTATGGCAGCCTGGTAGTACCATGTGTTCTGAAAGCTGAGCACCGGCTTCCTGTGAGCTTCCAGTCCCAATTCAGTGTGTTAATACAAAGCCCAATCAGCTTGAGACTCAGGTAGCTAAAACAGTGCTTCCTGCAATATCAACCATCACAGACTCTAGAGTCGAGCAGGAAAAAGGGCTCTGTTAGTGGTGCTGCCATTTGTGAAATGTCCTCCCTGGCGAGGTGCATTTGTCCCCCTCTAATATCTTTCAGGTGGAGCTTAAAAACACTCATTTGCACCCATGCGTTTGACAACTGAAAGATACTGTTCCAGTGCATGGATAGCTCAGTTGGTTAAAGCGTGATTTCTGATAATGCCAAGGTTGCAGTTTCTATCCTCATATGGGGCAGCTGCATATTCCTGCTTTGCAGGGGGTTGGACTACTGCAATGCGCTCTACGTGGGGCTACCTGGAAACTACAACTAATCCAGAATGCGGCAGCTAGACTGGTGACTGGGGGCGGCTGCCAAGACCACATAACACGGGCTGAACATAACACCGGTCTTGAAAGACCTACATTGGCTCCCAGTACATTTCCGAGCACAATTCAAAGTGTTGGTGTTGACCTTTAAAGCCCTAAACCTCGGCCCAGTATACCTGAAGGAGCGTCTCCACCCCCATCATTCTGCCCGGACGCTGAGGTCCAGCACCGAGGGCCTTCTGGCAGTTCCCTCATTGCGAGAATGAGCAAAGCTACAGGGAACCAGGTAGAGAGCCCTCTCGGTAGTATGTATGTGGCTGTTTTACACATTTTTATATGCTTGTTTTATTTTCAGTAGTTTTGTTTTATCACTCTGGTGCTCACAGCCCTGGACTTCTTTGGGAGGAAGGGCAAGGAGTGAGATGAAATAAAATATTTGCAGTTTCAACCGTTTCAGCTAACTGCTTGGGACCCAAAGGGTGGATCGTGAAAGCCAACTTTGTCACATCAATTCTCCTGGCTTTGGCCAGGAAGATGGACAGCTTTCCAAGCATTTAATCTCAGTTGAGCATCAGTGGAGCTTGGATATCTAAAATACAGAAGAAGTCTGAAATGCATTGGGACTAACTGATAATATTAATCCCTGGGCACATGCATCCACTGAACAGATAAGCAGAAGCACTGGTTTTAACTCACTTAAGGTTAAGTGACTTCAATTAAGTGCAGTGCATGGCTTAAAACAGAGTTAACCTTGGATTTATGGTAGGTAGTTCACAATATGGTATTGTATGTATGGTATTGTCAACTACAGTATGTATGGTGTTACATGCTCTTGACTGCTGCTTGTGGAACTGAGACCCGATTTGCACTTTTAGGGTATTGTACTAGAACCTGAGAGAGCAGGGTTCGAATCTCCACTCAGCCAAAAAGCTCACAGGCTGATCTTGGGCCAGTCACCAGCTCTTAGTGTAACCAACCTCACAGGGTTTTTGTGAGGATGAAATGGGGAGGAGGAGAACTACCTTGAGATCCTTGGAAGATAAAAGTGACATATAAATATAATTAGTAGTAATAATAATATTAATAATGAAACACTACCATGCGGGTGGCGTTGTGGGTTAAACCACAGAGCCTAGGACTTGCTGATCAGAAGGTCGGCGGTTCGAATCCCTGCGATGGGGTGAGCTCCCGTTGCTCAGTCCCTGCTCCTGCCCACCTAGCAGTTCGAAAGCACGTCAAAGTGCAAGTAGATAAATAGGTACAGCTCCGGTGGGAAGGTAAACGGCATTTCCATGCGCTGCTCTGGTTCGCCAGAAGTGGATTAGTCATGCTGGCCACATGACCCGGAAGCTGTACACTGGCTCCCTTGGCCAATAAAGCGAGATGAGCGCCACAACCCCAGTCGGCCACAATTGGACCTAATGGTCCGGGGTCCCTTTACCTTTACCATACAGCTTTAAACAGCCATGGCTTCCTCAAAAGAACCCTGGATTTGTTCAAGTTGCTGGAAGTTGTCAGGAGACCCCTGTTCCCCTCACCAAACTACAATTCCCAGAGTTCCCTGGGAAGGGAGGATTGAGTGTTAAACCACTGTGAGAATTACAGCTCTATTGGGGGGGGGGGGCTCCAAACAACTCTCCACACACTCAACAAACCACATTTCCCAGGAATCTTTAGGGGAAGCCATGACTTTTTGATACCACTTTAGATGTAAAGTGCAGACAGGGCTGTGTAGACTTAAGGGGGGAAACATACTTCTTAGAACTGATTCCTTCTAGCATATATGCTATGTGTGCATCTTGACTTGGAAGAAATGCCTAGCTTTGAAAGTAACATTACCTGAAAAATACGTTTGGTTGGATGGGTTATGTTTTAGCATAGCCTAGTGGCCAACAGCACATATTACATCGTCAAGCCAAAATATTTTAAAAACTCATTAAAAGTTGCTAAATAAAATCAGCAAATACAGAGTTATTGACAAGGGAGGGGACAAACAAGAAAGCAAAGAGGAGGAAACATTCTTTATAAGTTTTAGTTGTTCTCAGTATACTTGTTTGCTTGTGCCTCAGGTGTTTACTACTAACTTAAGAGACACACAAACCTGCTAAGTCATACTAGCGGTTCATACAATTCAGTATTATCTGCTTTATGAGGCAGGAGCTCTAGTTAAATATGTTAAGTTAAATTAATTGGAGAAGCTTGCAAATAACAGATAGGCTTAGGATTTAATCAGGTAATGGGATGAATTAGTATATTTAATACTGAATTGGAAAGGAAAACAAAAGGATGTTAAGTGATTAAGTTAATAAGAATAGTGGTTTTGGAAAACCGTTAAAATGATATACACTGAAATTCAACCAGAGGGATATGAGGAAGTCACTTTACAATGTTACTAAGTTTGATTTAAATACAGTAGAGATTTATGTTTGTTTGTTTGTTTATTTGTTTAAAAAACATTTGGAAAATCAATTTTTAAAAATTGGGGGGGGGGGGAACAAGAGAGGCAGCAGCTCTGCAGGGTCTGAGCAGACCCTTTCCTGGCTGTTTCAAACCCTTTGTTTGGAGGTTAATATGAGCTGATCTGCTGATCTGTGGGTTATATTATTCATTTTTGCAGGGGTGTGGATTTTGCAAACATCTTGGATTTTTGTTTTGTTTTTTTAATTTCAAAGCATAAATCAATTAAGGCTGTGTGCATCTTTTGTTTCCAGCTGTGAGAAAGTCGATCAAGCCTTGCCACAGATTGCATAGGGAATTCCAATCATTTCTGAGAATGGAATCTCTACAGTTTCCTAATACGTCTTTGCTCTGTTTTTTAAAACTGCGAACCCTGCAAACACTCGTGGCAAAGTGTGCCAAGCCTTTGTCATGAGAGGGCAGTCTCTTCATCAGATCTTATGGTGTGGGCAAGATGATACTGGTGAACGGGGGCGGGGGGTGCACTTTAGATACCCTGTACCTAAGCCATTTGGGGCTTTTTACGCAATATTCAGCACAGTAATTGTTTCCGAAAGCATCTTGGTGACCAGTGCAGATGTTTCAGAGAAGGAGGGCAGAATTTTATATATATATACCGTATTTTTTGCTCTATAAGACTCACTTTTTCCCTCCTAAAAAGTAAGGGGAAATGTGTGTGCGTCTTATGGAGTGAGTGCAGGCTGCACAGCTATCACAGAAGCCAGAACAGCAAGAGGGATTGCTGCTTTCACTGCGCAGCGATCCCTCTTGCTGTTCTGGCTTCTGAGATTCAGAACATTTTTTTTCTTGTTTTCCTCCTCCCAAAACCAGGTGCGTCTTGTGGTCTGGTCCATCTTATAGAGCGAAAAATACGGTATATAAAAGCATAAATGTCTAGCCTTCCTGGAATGTTATGGGACAAAAGCACAGGTACTTTCTAAGCTACCTCTGTAAAATGGCAATGAGTGTGGTAAGGCTGCAGCAATGAAGCACACAATAAGACAACACAATAAAGCACTATAAAAGGTAAAGGGACCCCTGACCATTAGGTCCAGTTGTGACCGACTCTGGGGTTGCGGCGCTCATCTCGCTTTATTGGCCAAGGGAGTTGGCATAGAGTTTCTGGGTCATGTGGCCAGTATGACTAAGCTCGATGGCCCTTGTGGTCTCTTCCAACTCTTGTGGTCTCTTGTGGCCCTTGTGGTCTCTTCCAACTCTATGAAGTTGTGGTCTCTTCCATCTCTTCTCGATGGCCCTTGTGGTCTCTATGAAGCTTCTTCTGGTGAACCAGAGCAGTGCACGGAAACGCCGTTTACCTTCCCGCCGGAGCGGTACCTATTTATCTACTTGCACTTTGACGTGCTTTCGAACTGCTAGGTTGGCAGGAGCTGGGACTGAGTGACGGGAGCTCACCCCGTTGTGGGGATTCAAACCGCCGACCTTCTGATCGGCAAGTCCTAGGCTCTGTGGTTTAACCCACGGCGTCACCCGCATCCCAGTATAAAGCACTATAACGCTAGGTCAATTTGCAGCACACCTCTACAATCACTTAGCATATTTTTCTGCGAGTTTGTTTTCATGCTGTGTGTTCAGGCTGCCAAAAATATTGGTGTTGATTCTGACATTTCAATCTTCCTGCATCAAGTTGCATACCATAGGTTGAATCATAGGAAATAAAGTTAAGTTTTTGCCATAAAAATGTGATGGCATTTCAACCTTTTAGGTATTTGTTTGTTCTTGTTCTGAACAAAATGAATAGATTTAAATCAGTTTACCCAAAAAATAAGGAAATGCCATGCAGAAATTATTTTAATGAGTCATTGCATAATGATGATGAGATCACATGCAAAAGGGTTAGGGAATAAAGAAACAGAAGTGTACATCCTCCTGATAGATCCATAGAGAACAGATTATAGCAACAAGCTTGATCTTTTTTTTTTTTTCTGGCAATAATTGCTAGTAAAGGGATCTTGGAGACCTTTGTAACAAGTTGCAGCCATTTTAATTGCAGAGAGAAGCCGAGAGGCTTTTAATTGCCAGAAGATATATTACTAAAACGAGGTATCACTTTGCATTCATTTCAGAGTAATTAGTCTGAAATATTTGCAAAACTTGGGGGAAATCAGATACAAACTCAACTTTTTTTAACCACAGTTTGGACTAACGTCCCATACAGTGCTATGCAGATGAAAGGTTTCCTTAGTGGTTTAGGCTATAATCCTGTGATTGGTTGGCATTTAAGCCAATTGACTGCTCTGGGAATAAACTCTCAACTGTGTATTGGCCTCATCAGCATGTTTCAATCATGGGGGAAAACATCTGAATCAGGTTCTTTCAATTTAAATAAATAATCTGCTGTGATACTTTTATGCACTCATCAACACTGCAATAGAGCTTCAGTGCAATCACGTTTATTTTTTACTGAGTTATTAAAGCTCTAGTAGGAGACAAACTATTTCAGAATGCTTACAATGTTCCCCCTCCCCCCTTTTTTGTCTTACCTGATTTGCTAACTGCCTGGAGCTTCTACTGCCAGGCTTGTAGAATTTTTGTTTTTGTATAAAATAGTATTTTATTGATGTCCAATAGCCCTGATTCTTCTTATTTCCACTTACCTAGACATTGCTTTGAGCCACTTTCCCCATACTTAAGTACAGGTACCTCGGGTTAAGAACTTAATTCGTTCCAGAGGTCAGTTCTTAACCTGAAATTGTTCTTAACCTGAGGTACCACTTTACCTAATGGGGCCTCCTGCTGCCGCTGCGCCGCAAGCATGCGATTTCTGTTCTCATCCTGAAGCAAAGTTCTTAACCCGAGGTAATATTTCTGGTTTAGTGGAGTCTGTAACCTTAAGCGTATGTAACCTGAAGTGTATGTAACCTGAAGCGCATGTAACCTGAGGTACCACTGTAATAATTGAGCCACATCCCTTTCTATTTATTCCTTTATTTATTTTGTGATTTGAGTTTTTTTTATGCATATCCCATGTAATACAGCCTTCATAACCTCTCATGGCATGGCAATAAAGATACCTGGTGCATAATTCTCATTAGAATAGCAAAGTACTGCATATTTATTTTATTTTTCTATGCTGGCTTGTTTGGTAAGTAATAAAGGATTAAGATGTCGAGCAGGTAATAGTCTTTTAAAAAGGTAAAGGTAAAGGACCCCTGACAGTTAAGTCCAGTCGCAGACGACTCTGGGATTGCAGCGCTCATCTTGCTTTACAGGCCCATCAGCCCCAGCTATCAGCATCCATGGTCCCTAGGGATGATGGGAATTGTAGCCTTGCAACATCTATAAATCCACAGGTTTCCCCATCTTTGATACAGATGCACATTTATGTCTTTCCCTTTGGTGTGGATGGGAAACTTCATTTACATGTGTTGACTGTTGTCACATTAAGATGTTTCCCCATGTCTAGTACTAAATATGTGCTGTTTCTTGTTGTGCATGTTATCTCTTAACCTATGGCTGCGTTCAACACAACTTGTGGTCAGCTTTGAGGGGCTTCTGTCTCAAGATAAAACAAAGCTCTGTTTTCCCCCACAAAAGCATGTTTTGTTTCTCTGGAGTCTGGCCTATTTCTTGTGCATCTGTTTAGGCTCATTCCAGTTCTTTCTAGCACTGAGGAGAGAGAAAAAAATACTTCATTGTGAAACACTTACAGCTTCCATTTTGATTACATATTGAGAAGCATTTAATTATCTTATCTCATTTAATTAGCTTCGCTGCTGGGGTCAATTGCTTTTTTATTAGCATGGCAGACTTCCGACTTTGATTGGCATGAAATAACATAAAACGCCGTATTTCGTTTTAAGACGGCACACTTCCGAGGCTTTGGCCATTCTGTCATTTTATCAAATTGTAACATGTTATGTTGTGCGTATTTCTATCAGGACCAGCAGAACTTCTCTGCTTTCTGATCAGGGAATTTGAAGGCGGAATGTTCTTAACTTTCTGAATGAACAGACACAGAAAAAGTCAAGGCGTAATCCAGAACAGTAGTGCAGTTTGAATTTCTATGTTCCTTTGCACCATTCCTGAAGCTAGTGGTGCATATTTTTAACGCTAATTAAATTTTGTGATGAAAATATAGCAGTCCCTTAAATTCACACGTCTCCACATTGACAGTGGATGTGGGCATAGACGAAGCCTACACAAAAAGACTTGGTTAGCTCGTGATACTACACCAAACTATGGCTTAGCGCAGGGCTCGGCAAACTACGGCCCAGGGGCCGGATGGGGCCTCCCGGCTCATAAATCCGACCTGCAGACCCTGCCACCCACTCAGTCAGTCCCTGCGCGGGGACTAACTTCCGCGACACTGGCACGGCTTTGGATTGGCTGCAGGAAGTTCCTGCAGCCAATCCAAAGCTGCGGACGGCTCTGGGCAGGTGGCGACGCTGGCGCGACTTCTGATTGGCTGCAGGAAGTTCCTGCAGTCAATCCAAAGCCGCATCACCCACGTGCTGAGGTAAACCTGGTGCGGCTATGGACAGAGGGGCAGGCGGTGGGTCTGGACCGCACCATGGGCATCGTGACAGGTGCGTCGTGGGGCTTCAGCTGGAGTTTGGCGTGCCTGGTGCCCAGCTCGGCAGTGCTGCTGGTGGTGCGCTCGGCGGCCACCCTGGAGCAGCTGGAGGGCTATCTGTGCGCCACCTGCCCGCCAACCTGGCCTTGGACGATGGGCCGCAGCGTGTGGTGCATGCCGCCCAGGAGCTCCATGGGGATGGGCTAATGGAACAGCTGCTGCTCGTCAACAATGCCAGTGAGTGAGTGGCACCGAGACACGCTCCTGAGCACGTGCAGAGTGCGTTCCTCCTCCAGGTCTGGAAGCAGCTGCAGGACCGGCTTGCAGGTATTTTTATGTTTTGAAATATAGTCTGACCCCACACAAGGTCTGAGGGGCAGTGGGCTGGCCCCCTGATAAAAACGTTTGCTGACCCCTGGCTTCGCACAAGTGTGCACTCTCCCAGACAGGAATTCATGGCCACTTTGCTCCTCCACTGGTCCTGCTGTTGCTCTGCACCATGGTTTGGCTTAGCTCGTAGTTTGATTCTCCAGACAAACCATGGGCTGCAAACCGAGAACAAGCCTTGTGGCTCGTGGTTTGTCTGGAGTGAGACAAACCATCACTCAGCAGCACAGCTGTAACACGACCCAGAAGTAGAGCAGAACAGCCACGCTCTCTTATCTGGGAGCCCACATATTCCTGCTAAGCCATGGTTTGGTTTGGCTTGGCTTGGTTTGGCTTGGCTTGGCTTGGCTTGGCTTGGCTTGGCTTGGCTTGGCTTGGCTTGGCACTGCAAGCTAACAAGGTCACAGATTTCCATGTGACTGAGAAGCCTGTGCTGTCAGGAATGTGCACAGGTGTTCAATGTGAAGTTGGGGAAGGGTCTGGGAGCCACACACTTGAGGATGACATGTGAGGAAGGGAGCTTCGGTTAACTAGACCTGCTTAGAGCAATTCTCCGTCATGAAGGCAGCCATCAAGGTACATTAATGGCCTCAATGGAACTTAATGACTCTTGCTATATAGGCATTGCTGTACAGAGAAGAAGCTAGACCAATCTCCCTTGGGTTATGAGGCTGTATTTTGCACAATGTCCATACCACAGAAAGACAGTTCCTTCTGTCCAGGGACTTATTTTTTTCACCCTTAAGGTAGTACTGTGTACAGTACAATACGTGTTCAGCTACACACTTGCTTATAAAAGGCAGTGATAAAGTGCTTTCAAAAGGCAACTCTGATTATATTGGCATTTGTGATACCAGGATGCAGTTCATGCACAATCTATGTTATTAATCCGTTGTAGTCTGGTGAGCAGTATATGAGCTATCTAAAACTAATACAAGCAGCTTCCGGTCCTCTGTATTAAACAGCATTTGCCACAAGAGGGCACCATGGTTTAAAGGAAAGCTAAGAAACTGTTAAGCCTACGGGTGAACTTGAAGTTCAAAATGTAAAATGGGCAATGTGAAAAGCGTTTCGGTTTCATTTTCTATTGGCAAACTCAAATTTTTGTTTCCAAAGCTTAGTTATATGCAAACTATGTCATGTTGGGTGCCCATTCTATTTTGTTTTGAAAGAATGAAGAAAGACACTATTTCCTGCCTTAAAATGTATTTCTGCTTTCATTTTGGAGAGTGTGCTACATGCAAGACGTTGCAGTCTATGATATTAGGTGTTCAGAACTTTTTTGGTTATATCCTTCAGTGATCAGACCTCAGCTGTGTCTGTTCAGAGGCAAGTCACACAGATTTCAGGTTGATCAACTTACAGTGCCAACCCACTTAATGCATTTTAGGTGTATATATGTAAGGAGTAGTGGGACGCGGGTGGCACTGTGGGTTAAACCACAGAGCCTAGGACTTGCTGATCAGAAGGTAGGCGGTTTGAATCTCCGCGACGGGGTGAGCGCCCGTTGTTCGGTCCCTGCTCCTGCCAACCTAGCAGTTCGAAAGCACGTCAAAGTGCAAGTAGTTAAATAGGTACCACTCCAGCGGGAAGGTAAACGGCGTTTCTGTGTGCTGCTCTGGTTCACCAGAAGCGGCTTAGTCATGCTGACCACATGACCCGGAAACTGTATGCCAGCTCCCTCGGCCAATAAAGCAAGATGAGCGCCGCAACCCCAGAGTCGGTCACGACTGGACCTAATGGTCAGGGGTCCCCTTTACCTATGTAAGGAGATTTTAAAAGTCTAAATCAAAAGAACATAAAATGTCGATCTGACACATAGAGGAGTTTGAATCCAGCTTCATTGTGCAGGTATATTTGGCAGATAGGATTGACTTTCCCTGTCCACATGGGGTAGTTATTTGTCTCATTTGCATGTAATGCTAAGCCCATAAACTATGATTTATTAAGCCATATTGAGCCCAAATGCATCTGCTTCGCTCCTCCCTACCATGAAAGAAACCATGAAGAGGCTAGCTTAGCATGATGTCCAAACCAGGCCAGGATGATCTCTTTTTTTGCTCTGCAAACCATCACAGCAAGCCAATTCAAAACCATCATTCGTTCTTGGCTTTGCAATCGTGTTTTGTTAGGGTGAAGAAAACCACGGTTGTGGGTGTAGACGACTGTTCGTGGTTTGCCTACCTCCTTGTGGGAGGCAGAAGCGAAGTGGAAGCTCTTAAGCTCTGGGCACCAGCAGGGACAGAATTGAACAAGCTCAACTGCAAGACAGTTAAAGCCCAGAAGATGCAGAAGATTGCACCTTGTGCTAGAAAAGGTTTTGCGCAGGAATGAAATGAACTATAGTGGTACCTCCGTTTACAAACTTAATCCATTCCTGAAGTCCGTTCTTAAACCAAATCCTTTCTTAAACCAAGGCACGCTTTCCCTAATGAGGCCTCCCGCCGTCGGTGCCCTTCCACCGTTTGGCTTCCGTTCTTAGACCAAGGTAAAGTTCACAAACCAGACCACCCAAAGTTTTGGTTTTGCACCTGGGAGAAAACAATTTGGTGGGGGGAAAGATGCCAAGTCCTGCAGGGCCCTAGTCTCTTGTGACAGAGGGTTCCACCAGATCAGGGCCACAGCCGAAAAAGCCCTGGCTCTGGCTGAGGCCAGCCTAACCTCCCTGTGGCCTGGGATCTTCAATATGTATTTTTATTTGAAGACCGTAAGGTCCTCCGTGGGACATACCAGGAGAGGCGGTCCTGTAGGTACGAGGGTCCTAGGCCATATAGGGCTTTAAAGGTTAAAACCAGCACCTTAAACCTGATCCTGTACTCCACCGGGAGCCAGTGCAGCTGGTATAGCACGTGTTCTGGTATAGCAAGTGTTGTGCTGGCAACTTCTGTTGGAACCTGCCTATTAGAGGGCTGCACTCTTCCACTAGCAATGACACAAACGTTTTCAGAATGCCACAACCAGTGTGGTACTCATGCTTTTGTGGATTCAGTCCTACGCCTTTGGTGGCTGTGTCACTCAAGGAATTTGGTTTCAAGAAGCTGTTAAGACTTGTATCAAGGGTGGAGCTTCAGGTCCTCAGTTTCTGAGGGGGGGGGGTGTGTCTCTGGATCACCTCATGTAGAGATTCCTGGAGCCTATTTTACGAAGTGTGAAATCGATAGTGATGAGCCAAGGAGCCGGTCAAGGGAGTCCGCCGACAAGCTGCTAAATTCACTCCAAAGCTGAGCAGCCAACTCATGGAGCAATCATTGCGTTATCCTATATATTAAACACCATGTAAAAATTGCCCCAGGATACTCTATGCCAAACGATTCGGAGTCGATGTAATGACATTCTAAATCAGCCTGAGAGTGTTTAGACCACCCACAGGTAATTGGAAGTGGGGGAAGTTCTTTCAGTAATAGGGTTTAAAGCTTTTAGTGACTGTTGTTTTTGTTGCTGCTGCTGCTGGAATTTTGCTTGTACAGTTTTGTGAGTTCAGTTTTGCTTGTACAGTTTTGTGGCCTTACCATGATCCACCATGCTGGCAGAATCCAGGAACAAACCAGGAACATTCCGCTATGTTTTCACACTTGATGCAACCAAGTATTACACATTCTACAATAGTTGCTTCTGCCCCGCAAAAAAAGAACACAATAAAAAGCTCAGATTTCTATCTCAAGCAATATGGATACTTGGGTTCTGTGCAATCCCAGCATGAGCCATGCAATGTGCAATAATGGATTTATTGAATTCCAGCACAGAGCAGGGTCTGGATTCCACCAATGTTTTCTGCAGGTAGAAGCCAGCAAACATGCTCCCAGATCTGAGAGCCCACAGAAGACAGGGGGAGCAAAGGTCATGTGGTTCTGATAGACAAGCAGAAAGCTTGCACATACTGAGCGATTTCTTTAGTGCTACCTTGAATTGGATGCCAGATTTTAAATATATATAAATTATTATTATAGAATCTGTTTTCTGGCTCAGGATCAGTAGAATTCATAGGCAATGTCAGAAGTCTTTTAAGCCTCACTAGTGATCATTCACGTTTGCGAAACATTTTATCCATATGAGAGGTTAGGAGCAGTTTCTCTTAAACTGTTTTGCTTGAGTGAATTATTATTATTATATTTAGTTTTTTTTAATTATTATTATTATTATTATTATTATTATTATTATTATTATTATTATTATTATTTCTACATTGCCCATCTGGCTGGGAAACCCAGCCACTCTGGGTGGCTTCCAACAGAAGGTTAGAAACACATTAAAACATCAGTCATGAAAATCTTCCCTAAACAGGGAACTCTATCCATTTTTATCGTCCCGTTTTGTAGCTACTTTAGACGAACTGTGCAGTGGAATGCAGAATGTGAGTGTACCTCGTATATGTGTATACACACACACAAACAGATATATATATATATGTAACACCGGCTTGATGTTTGTTGACTCTGTAGTCTGACAAACAGCATCTGAGAGTTTCTAAGAAGGTCATCTAAAGCCCACTTAACACTCGTGTAGCCTCATTGACTTAAATTGGATTATACCCAATGCAAGCAGCCACTGAAGTGCCTCCTAACTGTGCTCAAAGTGCAATTACAAGATTACTGTACAACTCTGTGGTTGCCTCTGTATGGATTTAGACAGTTTTGAATTTATCAGTCACCTTTCTACTGTATTTTTATGTCAGTGGCAGCCCAGTGGAGGGGAACTGCGTACTGCTTAATCTAGCAGCGTTTCCCAAACTTAGGTCTCGAACTGCTTTTCCCCATCATCCCTCACCACTGGTCCTGCTAGCTAAGGATGATGGGAATTGTAGAGCAAAAAGAGCTTGAGACCCAAGTTTGGGAAACCCTGTAATCGAGGTTAATGCAAGCCGCTGTGTGTGTCCCATTAAAAGGTAAAGGGACCCCTGACCATTAGGTCTAGTCATGGCTGACTCTGGGGTTGCAGCACTCATCTTGCTTTATTGGCCGAGGGAGCCGGCGTACAGCTTCCAGGTCATGTGGCCAGCATGACTGAGCTGCTTCTGGCGAACCAGAGCAGCGCACGGAAACGCCGTTTACCTTCTCACTGGTGCGGTACATATTTATCTACTTGCACTTTGACGTGCTTTCGAACTGCTAGGTTGACAGGAGCAGGGACCGAGCAACGGGAGCTCACCCCGTCACGGGGATTTGAACTGCCGACCTTCTGATTGGCAAGTCCTAGGCTCTGTGGTTTAACCCACAGCACCACCCGCGTCCCATGTGTCCCATTACCCACAGCATAAATTACTTCCCCAACCTGATGCTCGCCAGATGTTTTGGACTATAGTTCGTTTCATCCCTGATCATTGTCCTTGCTGACTGGGGCTGATGGGATTTAGGGCAGCAGCAGGTTGAGGAACAGAGCAAATCAAGGCATTCATATTGTCTTAAGAACCTCTTGTTTTGGGACAGGCAGGTTGTTTTCAAGTGGAATTTATGGTTTTAATGAATATGTACTGCTGTCGAAGGAGGTTAGCTGTGGGTGCCATTCAGGCTCGCCCTGTACCCTTGGAAATACAATGTGATTACTTGTGTGTTGGATCTGTGTACCTATGAAGCTGAGGTCGCTTCTCCTCCATTGGGGTGTGATAATTAATTTGCAAGGCCCTCCATTAACCTCCCAGTGTAGCTTTGCTATTAAACAACTAATAAGTGTGTTGACTTGAAACTTTCTTGTTTCCTTGATGAGTTCCAAACCTCTGGCAGTGTTTTAAAATATTTTTGTTAAATTAATTTCTTTGGCAGCTTTTGTTTAAAAAGGAGAAGAAGAAGAAGAAATGTGATTATGAGTGATTACAAAAATAATTACAAGATACCGCAAATAGCTTGGTTCACAAATTATGGGGGTATATGCTAAATTGTTTCATGGCTGTAGCCATGGAAAAGGTTGAAAACCAGTAAGGCGCAGTGGTTGTAATTTTGGTCTAAGAGTGCAGAGATGTCACCATGAAGTTCAGGGAGAGAGCTGGGCTGGATTAGCCACACTCTCTCAGCTGATGTGAGGACAATGTTTGGACTCTTGGGCACACCATGTAAGTTTTAAGAACTGCTTTTAATTCCTGCATTGCAAGGGATTAGACTAGATGGCCAACTCTGCAGTTCTATAATTCCATGAAAATGCTGTATTTTAAATAGTTGTAACCCACCCTAGAACCTTAGGGTGAAAGACTGGTAATAAATTAAAATGATGGTGGTGACTATGATAAGAACTGCTGCTCCATGTTCCTTGAAGGAAAGGCTAGATTTCAAATGTACCCAGATGAATAAAAATAGCCATGTATACTTCAGTTCATCATCATCATCATCATCATCATCATCATTATTAATTTATTTATTACAGTAGTACCTCAGGTTACAAACATCTTGGGTTACAAACACTTCGGGTTACAAACTCCATTAACCCAGAAGTAGTACCTTAGGTTAAGAACTTTACCTCAGGATGAGAACATAAATCATGCAGGTTAAGAACAGTTTCAGGTTAAGAATGGACCTCCGGAATGAATTAAGTTCGTAACCCAAGGTACCACTGTATTATTATTATTATTATTATTATTATTATTATTATTATTAAATTTTATTATTTATACCCTGCCCATTTGGCTGGGTTTCCCAGCCACTCTGGGCAGCTCCCCACAGAATATTAAAAACACGATAAAACATCAAACATTAAAAATTTCCCTAAACAAGGTAAATTTGGAAACACAGTTCTCCAGCCCAAGCAGTGCTTACGAAAATACATATGCTGGTGAAAATAGGATCCAGAAATGTTAGAAGAAATATGCCTACAAAAGGTATATTTTTAAGGAGAAATTTGCAGTCAAATGCCACTGAATTTTCATAAGGTCTTTTTTAAAAAAATTACTAGCTGATATGGAAATCTGGAGAACTTAATAAGATTGGAAAGGTGAGAAACTGAAATGGAAATGTTTTCCCTTTCCTAATAGTACATAAGAGAAATTATCACTGGAGAAAGATGGTTTTTGGCTTTCTTATAGTAGTACATGTGTACAGCATATCCCCAGTTGCATCCTAGTTACTGGGGAACTGCAGGCTGATGAAGCCTTCTGACCTTCTTCCCCCCTCCCCTTTTAATCCAAGGGAACCGATCCTGTGATCTGTCGTACTGGGTGACAATCGTCTCTTCTCCTGGCACTGGAGCTCAACCCTAGTCCCGCAATTTTACAGTGTTAAGCTCAAAACCTATTGTACTTCCAAGTAAGGTTGCTAGAAAGGAGCACATAGTAATGGTTGAGTTTACCTGCGCTATTGAGTGTCCCTGCAAAAAGGCTGTGTTACAAAAGGCTACCAGGAGTCAATTATCTGTCTTACATGTAACTTTCAAAATAATAGACGTGTGGACCTCCTGACTGAACATTTCTTGAGAGCGTGCACTGATTTTGCTTTTTTGCGTGTTGGTGAAGGTAGATGGTCAGAATAAAAATATGTAAATGAAAAAAGAGGCACGGCATATTATCTAATAGAACAGTTATGGGCCTAAAGGTTAATTTTTTTATTTTTTATTTATACCCTACCCATCTGACATGGTTTCCACTTTTGTTCCACTTTTGAAAGGAACCATTTCAGAGTCTGTTGTTTTGTTCCTTCCCCATTTTTGTTTCTTTTTCTTCATTACTTTCAAAAAAATAATAATTGGGGAGGGTGGCTTGACTTTTAGGCTAATTTATCTGAATCGGCGAAAAATTGATGCTTTTGAATTATGCTGCTGGAGGAGACTCTTGAGAGTCCCATGGACTGCAAGAAGATCAAACCTATCCATTCTGAAGGAAATCAGCCCTGAGTGCTCACTGAGGCAGCTTCCTATGTTCTCACTTGCCATCCTGTCTGAATGTTGAAATGTTTCAGAAGTTGTTCTCGGGGTACCACCACCAGAGACAGTGTGAATGGCGAAAGGGATGGGGCTAACTTGCATATTGTACAGTTAACTTTGGCCACCTCATGAGAAGAAAAGAGTTCCTGGAAAAGACCCTGATGCTAGGAAAGATGGAGGGCACAAGGAGAAGGGTACGACAGAGGACAAGATGGTTGGACAGTGTTCTCGAAGCTACCAGCATGAGTTTGACCAAACTGCGGGAGGCAGTGGAAGACAGGAGTGCCTGGCGTGCTCTGGTCCATGGAGTCATGAAGAGTCGGATACGACTAAATGACTAAACAACAACAACAACATCTGAAGTATTTCTCTCTATTTCTATGCAAGCATATATTAAGAATAATGTTTAAATGCAGGTGTTTTTCAAAGGAATCTATTCGCTTTCTTTCTTTTTCTTGGATTGGATTTAGAATGATTATTTAGGCTGCAGTCCTGGGTTGAAGTCCCATTGAACTGAATTTACTTACTTTTGAGGAGGACATGAATAGGATTGCTCTAATAGAACAGCTGATTGGATCAAGATCAGGTTGTGACTGCTTTGGGACTTTTGTCGGAAATTATAAAAGGGTTCCTGCATAATTTCTGATTTTGTAAGCATGCATTCAGAAGGAAGAGAAACGTCTTGATACAGGAGGCGAGAAGTGACCACTAATTATCTAAGAAAAATGTAGCATAAATAATATGATTTTGTTTTCTCTTTAGGATGTTTTTTTAACTTAAAATATTGAATCCCCTTGTTTGCAGAAAGTGGTCTGCAAAGACAATTTAATAGATTCGTTTATTTTCATTTATGGCCCACGTTTATTCCATCATAAAATGCAAGGCAGTTTAGCTGGGGTTCCAAGCTGAAAAAGCCTTGACCTACTTCATTTCAACAAGGTAGAGCACCATGCTCTATGCAGCTACAGTAAGTAAAGAATAGGAGTGGAGTGTTTCTGAAGATGTAACTCCCACCGTGGCAGTGGTCTAGCAAACATTTTGGAAGTCTGGTGGGCAGTTTTTCTTGGCTTATGGGGGGACGACGACCCTCTAGCTTCACCTTTTCTTTTTTAAAGAAACCCCCTTTTTTAAAAAAAAAAAAAATATTATTTATACCCCGCCCATCTGGCTAAGTTTCCCCAGCCACTCTGGGCGGCTCCCAATCGAGTGTTAAAAACAATACAGCATTAAATATTAAAAACTTCCTAAACAGGGCTGCCTTTTAGTAAGGTTGCAGAGAACCTACAGACAACATATATACCTTCTACTTCTAGGTTATAAAAATCTACCTACCTACTGTTTGAGGGTGATATATTTGTTGCGTAAGTACTCTGTGTTTGACAGGCAAACTTTCCTGACTTGCAGTGACTGCCAGCATAATGCTTATATTTGTTTCAGTCGTCACTTTACATGTGGGATGTGCTTCACTTTTCTTTGGTCAGAAAAATTGGAAGTTCCAGCTGGCCTGTTTTGTTCAGAAACTGAACTGATGAATCTCTGTTGTTTTACATTTGTGGCAACAGCCAATATCTTGAGTCTCCTTCATTATGCCTGTATTAATGGGCAAAATATACAGGAAGGAGTAGAAGTAAAGTGGGGGAGGGAGGAAATCAAAGAAATATCTGGGATTTAAACGCCAGTTTTCCTATTCATGATATAAGCATCTCGTTCATTGGAAGTAAATAGAAATAGTCTCCATTATTGTTTAGCTTTCTTGACACTCAAGATATTTGTACTTAGCAAACATAATTGCAACAGCTGTTTGGGCTGATTCTTCCCCCCATTTCCCCCCTTCCACCTATTTGTTGTGAAGATGTATTTAGTCCTCTTTCTCAAGAGCGCAGAAAAGTACTAAAATCAATCTGGAAATGTTTGCTGCAACGCTTCTGATGACCCAGGCCATATTGTCGCCTTGAGTCTGTTGTCTCTCTCATCCTCAATGGAAGGCAAAAAAAAAGGGGGGGGCTTAATCTTGTAGGGTTAAATAAAAGAAGGAATGTGGTACAAGGAAAGATTCCTTTTATGCTAGGCAACAACACTGAACATGTCGTGATGACTGAAAGTGCCTGTGGGCATTTGGTCCCTATTGGTTCTCACATTGAATGCAATGATGCCCACAGATAGCCTGTATTGTTGTCAGTTAAATGGGATCATGAGTGTCTGAAAGGCGTTTGAGAATGAACTGAAAATCATTTTCACAAGTGGATGATTACTTCTGCCACATGTTAACCGAACTCTATCAGAATGGCCCAGATTTTGAGACTGCATTAATTGCTCTTTCAACCTTGACTGAGGTTTCTTTTTAAGAAAGCCCTTTGCCGGACTAAACAGCTATGTGTATTGATTTTTTCCCTTCTTCTTCTTCCCCTTGTTGTATTTTCCCCTATTCTGATAAATAAAACCTCATAGAAAGCAGAGAAGTTGTATTCAGGATGCATATGGGATTGTTCCATTCCTTAGAATAAAAAAACACACAACCAAACAAGGAGAAAACAATCTCTCCAAAAGTCATAAAGCCAGCCATCTCACGTGAATGAATTGTTCCATTATTCCATAGACAAATTATTCATTCTGCTAGCCATTAGTAATGAGGACATTTTCATCAACATGTAGAACTGTGAAAACTCCCAGCTTGGTTTTAATGCATAAACTTTTGTTCTCTCTGTACATATTTGACATACTGAGAGATAATAGAAACTACCATTGCTGTGTATTTTGATTTTTTTGTTCCTTTTAGAACTTAACTTAAGGTGACAGGGGAAGAATATTTTCCACATGCTGTATTAACAATTTTGATTATTGCATTTAACACAAAACACCATTTTCTTGTTGTGGAAGTCAGCACATCCAAGGTGGCATTTGTATAAGGATAGTCACTTGGAATATGTGGCGGGGGGAAACAACCCAAGACCCATTATAATGTTTTTATTTTGAAAAATGCATTTCAATAATGTCTTTGAAATGTCAGTGGTGCTAAATGGCAGACTTTGCACACTCAAAAAGTAGCAGAGAAGAGAGTTCATTATGTAATGTATTAATTAGACATAGATTAGGCTGTAGTCCTCTATGTTTTGCATTTCTCTGCCCAGGGGCAGAGGGGAGGATCCAACCACCTAAGACCATAACCCAGTGACAGAGCAACTGTCCCATATATACAGTAAATCCCAGATTCAACTGCCAGCATCTACAAATGGTGTGGAAAATACTCCTGAAAACCTGGAGATCTCCTGCCAGCCAGTGTAGACATTATTGAGCTTAGTGGACCAGTGGTCTGACTCAGTATACTCCAGCTTCCTATTTACCTAAAAGGCTCTTCCCTCCAACCATGGAAACTTCAGTCCTTGCCTTTTTGATATCGGAGCTCCAATATCAGTAGAAGTAGAAAGGAGGTGCATTGGAAATCATGCATCCCAAAGATCTAGAGGAGTGATGGGGAACTTCTGATACCCAAACCAGTCTTGGCGCATCGGGGGTCCGCGTTGGTCCATTGTGTACCTGTCCATCAGCTGACACCTCTGGGGGTTCAATCCTCTGGGGACTGAGGCACCCACTCATGAAGGCGGGGTGGGGTTGAGTCCTGCTCACTTTGGCTCCATACACCTGGGAACAAGGTGCATAGCCAAAGCAGTGTGGGGCTATTTGAAAGCCCTTTTGCAAACAGCCTCACCCTGCTTTATAAACCTCTGATTTTAGCATGGCATATCCTGACTGCTTGAGTTTTTGCCTTTCCACTTCAGTTCTGGGCAATGTGAGTAGGGGGTTATTTAATTTCTCCCTTTGCATTGTTGTAACCAATAAGGAAGCATGGGAAGAAGCAAAGCTTTTCCTGAAACCTGGTGAAGAATTCCAGAATTGGGGAAGTGTACTGACCAAGCCTGCAATCTTATACTTGAATTCAGTGGGACTTACTTCAGAGTAGGCATGTTTGTGATTACACTGTAAATCAATGTGAATTTCAGGAGGATTTGTGCATTTAGAAATGCGTGCAAACATTTTGGGGAGCTTGTAGTCAAAGTTTGACGAGCTTAAATGGATCGTAGAAGACAAGGGGGTATTGCAGACCTTGAAAGAACATGTGGAGGGGGTTGCAAGCTGCAAAATCTAGCTTCTTTGCTAGTTCCCACACCCTCCATTATACCTTAACAACTGCCACCACCACACAACCCCCAACATCTCCATATTCAACAAACGGAAGGCGTTCTACATGTATACAGATGTATTGGGTAAAGAGCAGCCATTTTGTATTGTTTGCTTTAAAATACAGGGCAGTGCGCATAACGTTGCATGTGGTGGTGTGTTCCTCTATATATACCTTCCCTGCAGGAAAAGCTTACGGCATTTTCAACCTTTTTGAAAATGAAGGAGGGGGGAGTGGGAGAGCAGCCAGCAGATACCTCCTTGGAGTGTTTGGGAGAGCCTCCTTCTCCAAGAACTTATTGATCACTTCACATTCAAGAGCAGAGAATGCAGAGAAGTGTGGCTCCTGGGACTTGCCGTAGGCTCTCAGGATTTTGTTGGGGATGGAAGAGGAGGGGCTCAGTTTAGGCAGCATCTCCCTTGTGTGGAAACATGGGTTCTTTGTCTTGCACCCAGATGACTGAATAAAAGCCATAAATACGAACTTTCTTGTTCTTCTTGCCTTTGATGCTACCAGCAAGGAGGAGAGGATTAGCCACGCCTGACATCAAGTGTGTTTCATACACTTTGATGTAGCCGGAGGCTCCAGGTATAGCTAGAGGGGAGAGGTAATGTTTGGGATATCAGCCACCTGTGAGGGTCAGTGCCAGTCACCTGTGTTAATCATGCGACGTAGCCTGCCTGGGCCTATAAAGGTTGGGTGCAGACCAGCCATCTCCTTGCTGTGGAGTCTGCCCCATGGAATGCTGGGTGCAGGGGCAAGGAGGGAGCCATCGGACCTTTGCTATAAATTTGTACCCTTTTTTAAATAAGCCGTTAGACCTGATCACTCTGGCAGTTTGGGTACCTTTTTCTTTTTTTAAAATAAATTTATTTAAATTTTCAGATTTACAAACAGTCATCAAGCTGACAAATAAAACAATTTCCATAAGTTCCTTTGGGCTTCCCTCCTCCCATTTCATGAGTCCTTATGTTAACTTTTTTTCTCCTACACCTTCTCTGTTAATCCAATTCTATTAATTCTCCGATAAAACCATAGCCCACCTTTTAACTACAAGCTTCATTCCAATCCTACTAATAATTTTAATTGTTTACAATGAATGTTTATAGGGAAATTAAATATTTCCCCCACTCCTTATTGAAATTTTGGATTCCTATTTCTTCCGCTCAGTTTTGCCATTTCTGCATAGTCTGTCAGTTTAATCTGCCATTCTTCTCTGGTAGGGACTGTGCCTTCTTTCCATCTCTGGGCTAATAGTGTCTGGGCAGCAGTAGTCACATACATGAAAAGTCTCTTCTGGTCGCTTGCAATTTCAGCAGCTACAATAAAAAAAAAAAGGCTTGTAGGTTGTTGTTTTTAGAAAAGGTTATTTTAAACATATATTTTTTTCAATTCATTGTATATCATCTCCCAAAATTCTCTTACTACTTTACAAGTCCACCACATATGATAGAAGGTGCCTGGGCTCCTTTCTTTGGAATTCCTCCATATCCGAACTCCTGTGAACCCTCTGCTGGCTCAATTGGCATAGTTGGCAGGATATTTCAGGGCAGTCACCTTGTGAAGCTGAACGGCAGAAGATGCAAGACAGGTTAACAGGAGGAACCTTTTCCCACGATACATCTTTGCTACCTTGAGATGGTGTGATGGCTCAGGCAACTAGCTTTAGAATGGGCTTCAATAAATCAATGAAGGACGAGGCTGTCGCTGGAAGTTATATTTCTTCCTATCCGAGACGGTGTGTCTCAGAGGACTCATATCACGTGTATGAGAGGAATGTTGTGAGTTTCCTAGCAGGATTTGGTTGACAACTGGGTGAAATGGAAAGCTGGACTAAGATAGATATTTTGATCTAGTCCAACAGGTCTTTACTTACATTCTTTTCTTTTTGAAAATAAATTTTATTTTCAGTTTACAAATACACACCTTCCAATCACATACTTCGAATGCAAATACATATCAGACTACCCTTCCCTGCATTTTGTGGTTTCTTCTCTTAATTTTTTAACACTGTCTTTTCCACTTTACTCCATTTTTGAATTATTCTACAATTAACCTTCATAATTCTTTTAACTGCTTGATTTAAATTAGCCCTACTAATGTACTTAATTGCACAAATGATTCTTCAAATATTCCACAAATGTTCCCCACTCCTTGATAATCCCACCCCCCCCCCCGGTTTCTTACCACACCCGTTAATTTTGCCATTTTAGCATAATCCATCGATTTCATCAGCCACTCTTTCTTAGTTGGAACAGCATCCTCTTTCCTCCTCTGGGCAAATACCATTCTGGCTGCAGTTGTAGCATACATAAACCAATTTCTAAGGGCCTTCAGAATTTCTGTGTTCACTATCCCTAAAAGAAATGCTTTGTTTTTTTACTAAAAGTTATTTTAAACATTTTCTTCAATTCATTGCAAATCATTTCCCAGAAAGTGTTGGTTCTCTTACAGGACCACCACATATGGTAGAAAGTGCCTTCTTTTTCTTTACATTTCCAACACAGATTTGATTTTGATTTACACATTTTTGCAAGTCTGCTAGCAGATAAATATCATCTATATATCATTTTCATATATTTTTCTTTCAATGCATAATATGCTGTGAATTTCAAATCTACATTCCATAGTTTCTCCCATGCAGCCATTTCAATATTGTGACCAATATCTCTTGCCCAGTAGATCATCACAGATTTCACCTGCTCCTTTGCCAGAGCTCTTCCCTAGCATATAGCCAGGAAAGTGTTTTGAGTTGTGATAAGGAAAAAGCTCTTCTGCATTCTGCTCAGTGTGCTTTTCCTTTCACCGCAAACATCTCAATAATGCTAATATAAGGAATAAAGGGCAGGTTTTCAGAGTAAATGGTCTTCCGGGCAGGCTATAGCTCTTTTGCCGCTTCCTTTTTTTGAAAGCCAGCAAAATCCTGCCATTCATCTTGAGTAGCAAGAGTATGAGACTTTCTGACCCAGCTGAGACATTAAGGAAGTTCAGTAGTAATCCTATTTGCATTGGGTCTTCTTTGCGTACAGGAATGGTCATGTCATTATACCATTGTAAACACTGCAGCCTGAGTGTGTGTTTGGAATATTGGCCTGCACACAGACACACTTTCTTCTGTGCAAGCGTGAATGAAGAGAATGAATCACGGCATGCAATTTGTATTTCTGTAGGGGATTTATTCTTCGAAGCGTCTGAGTGGCAGCCTTTTAGGGGTGTAAGAAAGTAGAGAATCCACCTGGACCATACTCTCCTCTCTCCATGCCTCTTTAGATGGAAAAACTTGTTGTACATCTTATGTCAAGATTAACACAACACAAGCTTCTCTTTGAATGACAATACAAGATCTTTTTCAAAAACAAGCAGGGTTGCTTTGCGTTTAATATTTACAGGAAGGTTCTTAAGACTGGGGTGGGGCACAGCTAACCTGTGGCCTCCAGGTGTTGCTGTACTCCCTAGGGAATTATTATTTTTTTGGTCTTTGAAGCATTTTATCAGCGTAGACTTTCTTATCAAACTGCTGTTTTCCCTTGTGTAATTAACTACATCTTGACATACAAAATGTTACAAATACATCGAGTGTTCTTCTAGTGTTTAGAAGAGGCACCATCACGAGTAAAATTTTGATGGAGAATAGAAACCTACTGTTATAATAAACAGCAGATGAATTGCAGAAAACTAGAGTCGACAATGCAGACAAACAGCCTGTACAGTGGTACCTCGGGTTACAGACGCTTCAGGCTACAGACGCTTCAGGTTACAGACTCCGCTAACCCAGAAATAGTACCTTGGGTTAAGAACTTTGCTTCAGGATGAGAACAGAAATTGCGCAGCAGCAGCTGGAGGCCCCATTAGCTAAAGTGGTACCTCAGGTTAAGAACAGTTTCAGGTTAAGAACAGTTTCAGGTTAAGAACAGACCTCCAGAACGAATTAAGTTCTTAACCCAAGGTACCACTGTAGTTTGGCACACGGAGGTCTGCTTCACATAGTAGGATTTTAACCAACGTCCTGAAGGCCGACCACACTGAAGTCACAGTGGTGAGCCAAGAACTCACCAGTTTAAAATTTGCCTCACCAATAAACTTAACAAGGTACTGTTCAGCAAATCTTAACCCCATGGGAGACAATACTGACTTGCTTTACAAGATTGTGAAAAGATGAGTAATATAATATCTGTATCATACTTGAGTTGAAAATAGAATTGTAAGCATATCACGCAGAAAATTACACAGGAATTTTAAGGGCAGGTGGATAGAGGGTAAAACAAAAATCAAGTGCTTAAGTCAAAAGGAGCTCAAATAGTGTTGTTAATATGCCATTGAGAGTCATTTTAGTGTAACATTTTAAATTATGATTATTATTTTTACTTGGCAGGTATTTGTATGCACTTGGGCAGAAGGTTTGGAAAAGGTGGAAAAAGCGCTACTTCGTTCTTGTACAGGTTTGTAATGTTTGTTACCTGTTCAATATGGATAGTAGTATTGCCAAGAACATTGGTGGAGCAATAAAACTTCATTGTATGTAACAGCTCCAGTGTTGAAGCTGCATGTGTGTTTGTTTTTAGTTTTGCAGTTGAGAAATGTGAAATTTAGCCCATAGAACTGCTTCTGGTTTCTTAAAACCGGGTTTCACCAAAACCTTTGGCATTTACATCACTTTTTCAAGTGGCCCCAGGATCATGTATGCAAGGAGTATACAACATCAAGCCCTTCAGATGTCTGGGACTACAGATCCCATAATCCCTCTCCATTGGCTGTTCCGACAAAGGCTGATGGGATATGTAGTCCAAAACACATGGAGGGCACCACATTTGCTACCCTGAAGCATTTGTGGTTTGGATCATGGATTCCTATTAGAGCCTGCCTACCACATCTTCCCAAATCAGTCCTAAGAGAGCAATTCCACAATTAGTTATAGCCACATGGTACACTGAGAGCAGAACCCAATAAAGTCTCCAATAGGCCCAGCCAGGGTCATCTTCTGTGGGCCATTGCAGGAGTTTTCAAACTATTGGCCATGTGAACCAGTTTAGGTAATGCATTCATTGACTCATTGCATACAAAAATAGCTATAATGCAAATAGTTATCAAAGAAGTGTGCAGGTTGCTCAGCTGGCATTTTGCATGAGGAGTCCCATACGTTAATTTGGGGCACACAGGGTGGAATAGGCACCAACAATCCACGTTCAGCCTCGAATTTCCAGGGTTTTGTTGTAGGGACTTGAAGGTCATGCAGTTAAACCAGCTCCAACATTTCATAAGTGAGGCCCGAGAAGAACAATCAGAGTGACTTGCAGGGGGAAAGGCAAAGGAAGGGGTGGGCGGGACCCTAATACAGCCTGCTAGAGGTGTGGTGCTGGTTCTCATTTGCAAGCTGGTGGATGCAAACTCTGGGGTGGCTACAGCCACATTGCCAGATCTCATGGTTGTGGCACCAGGGCTCCTCCAGAATGTCTTTACCCTACAGGCAAATAGGCCTGGCCATTGTATACTGGAGCTCTGAGGGCACAGCTCTGGGGCTCCCTAGGTCCCCTTGCCCTTTGGGTTTATGGGCTATGTCAAGAAAGGAAGCCCTAGTGCAGGTGTGGGGTACCTGTGTTGCTCCAGATGTGCTCAAACTCTTAACCCCCACCTGCCCCAGAACAGCTGAACGGTCAGGGATGATGAGATTGGGAGTCCAACAATATCTGGAGGACCACAAGCCAGTGTGGTGTAGTGGTTAAGAGCGGTAGTCTCGTAATCTGGGGAACCGGGTTCGCGTTTCCACACCTCCATATGCAGCTGCTGGGTAACCTTGGGCTAGTCACACTTCTCTGAAGTCTCTCAGCCCCACTCACCTCACAGAGTGTTTGTTGTGGGCGAGGAAGGAAAAGGAGAATATTAGCCGCTTTGAGACTCCTTCGGGTAGTGATAAAGCGAGATATCAAATCCAAACTACGACTCCTCCTCCTCCTCTTCTTCTTCTTCTTCTCCTTCTCCTTCTCCTTCTCCTTCTCCTCCTCCTCCTCCTCCTCCTCCTCCTCCTCCAGAGTCCAACAGGGCTTCTCCAGAGCTCTCAGGATACAGAGCAGGGCTTTTTCATAGTCCCTTGCCCAGTGCCCACAATAAATTTGGGGTTAAAGGAAGGGAAGGGTAGTTTTGTGCCCCTCCTCTTTGACATGAGGCAGAACATTCTCTCTGCTTGTTCTCAGCCTCAGGTTTGAGTGGAGAAGGATTTAAAAAAAGAGCAGTATGTGCGTGTCGGAAGATTTACAGGCAGTAACCTCCATATTGAGCCATTATGAGTGTGGCTTTGTTTTCAGTACATGAGAAAAACTTCGCAGGAAGATGCAATGCTTGGTTGTCTAAAGACACTGCTGTTCAATTACTGCAGCAGACTGTAGGGCTCTGTTCATTGATATAAGCTTATACAGGCCACTTGCAGCTCTGTTGACAGTATAGGTAAAGCACACAGTGGCAAGGGATGAGCATTGTGATATTATTGATCCTTCATTGATATGCTTAGCGATTGCTTTACAACTTCTGTTGGGGCTGGTGCATTTCAATATTGTGCGGGTGGTTTCTTTTGTCATACCCGCTGAAATTTTGATCCACGGTGTTCAAGAAAGCTGTTATTTGAATTCATTTGCTGTCATTTTGGCCATTGGGACGCCTGAAGTCTCCCTTGCCCACGAATATTCACTTGGTTATCTCAGTTCTGTGTGCTGCCCTGCAGTTTCTCACAGACACAGATCAATAGAATTATGCCTAAGGACTGTAGCATTTATGCATGCTTAGTTTAGCTTATCCCAAGTTATTCATCAGCGGACATTCTAAATCAGTATCTCATACTGGTCTTTGCCTCAGATAAGATGCGATCATGAGTCTCTTTCCACTTACTAATTGTTAAAATCAATATATTATCCTCCCCCCTCCCAGCATGCCATGTGATACTTCTTGTGAATGCCTAACACAACCACAATAATTTGCAAGGACTTTTTCTCTCTTTTTACATTGTCAAGCAGGGGCACCAGCCCCCAAATATTTTCGAAGTAGGGGCCAAGCCCCGCAACATCCAAAAAGCACTGAAGAAAAGTGTGGAGCAAAGCACAGCATGGCTCCAGTGGCCAGCTCCTCTTCCTGCCATGGAAGGAAATAATAATAATAATAATAATAATAATAATAATAATAATAATAATAATAAATCATTTATACCCCACCCACCTGGCTGGGCCTACCCAGCCACTCTCGGTAGCTCCCAACAGAATATTAAAAACATGATAAAACATCAAACATTAAAAACTTCCCTAAACAGGGCTGCCTTCAGATGTCTTCTAAAAGTCAGATAGTTGTTTATATCCTTGACATCTGCTGGGAGGGTGTTCCAAAGGGTGGGCTCCACTACTGACAAGGCCCTCTGCCCTCTCCCACCAGTGATGGCGTCAGAAGGAATTGCCCACCGTTGAAGCTGCACAGCTGCAGCATTCAGCTCCGCCCCTGCCTCCTCTTGACAGACCGCACGGGGCATCAATGTCACATCGCCCTCACAAGCCGGTGCCTCTGTCCACAACACAAATTCCAGTTGCTACAAGTGGGTTCTGGAACAAAACCTTCCAATATTTCCCCAGCCCCCCTAGCAGGAAGGATCCTGTTTAGGGTGCTAGCCAGCCAGCCCATGCTTCCCTCCAAAATACTTTAAGCAGTTTGGGGCTGAAGTTGATTAACTACACCCACACACACCAATAATCTGGCTTTCGCTTTTGTTTTGAACCATGTTCCTTCTGCTTTCTGATTCTGAGGTTGTCTCCGGAAAGGACCGTCTTGTCTCCATGAAAGACCTGCCCTTGCATCGCCACATGCCCCCTCGCGCACTCAGCTGCTCATGCTGCTTTCCTCCACCTGCAGTCAGATCTGAAGTGCGCAAGTCTGTTCCACCACTTCATTCTGCTGCATGAATAGGGCAGATGCAGAAGGACTCCAGGAAACAATACAAAGTGATGGGCATTTTGTTTCTGCTTTCATATCTCTTGCACTGTTGACACTTCAGGAGTTGTACAAAATCGGAACATTTTTTATTTCACCTCCGTGCAGCAGCATTTATCAAGAGGTTGATGAACTGTTGGGCTGCATAGTGAATAACACCATTAAGGGAACTAAGAAAAGCGACATGCATCAGGTAGCACCAGACTGTTGAATTAGCTCAGCAACCTCTTGCCTGATAATGAGAATCACTTTCCATTTTAAGTCTTCTACCCGGCAGATGATGCAACAGCTGGTTTTCTCAGCAAATACACAAGACTGGAGGCCCCATAATTTCCTAGTTGCATTTCCTGATTGCTGGGAAAATGCACAAAGTCAGTCTGTATGTTCAGGAGGCATGTTTTGCCCTGGCATATCTGTAATGAAGCACATGCTTTGTAAGGATAAGGTTCCAGGTTCAACTCCTGGCATTCCTGCCTAAAGGACTTCTCTCCTGCTTGGCAGCTTCATATGTAGTGGAAAGCAGCACAATCTAGAAAGGGTTTATGGGTGGGGGTACATGGAATGGTGATCTGAGCTGCAACTCAACATTTGTCATGGATTGGTTGGACGCAGAGGAGTGGTGGGAGGAACCAGCTGAGGAACCACACAGGGAAGACGTGGGAGAGTCTGAGAGAAGTCAAGAATCAGAGGGAGAAGCTGAATCAGGTGCGTGAGGTCAAGTGATGAGTCAGGCTGGTGGAGAGTCATAGGTGTTTTCCCCTCTTGCTGAGACAAGCTCTCCTCTCCCAGAACCAGAAGAGGGGTGAAAAGGGCGAAGGAGAGGTTGGATGCATGAAGGCACTGTCTCCAGGAAAAGCCCTGGAGAGGAGAAGACTTAGACTTCTGTGAGGAGGTGGGGACTTTCAGTCTTAGCAACTGATTTTCACAAAGTAATACCACCAGGAATGAGCTGCTGACGCTCAGCCAAGTCTGTAGAGATCGCATTTTTGCTAATGAAGAGTTAACTCCAACTTTGAGCTGTGTGATTACTGACCAGCACACTCCTGTGACATGATCGTTTTCCAAAGTTGATGTTCTGTAGGTGGTGGTAGTTGTAGTTCTTTCCACACTTATTTTTCTTAGCTTTTCACAGAGGAACACCCTTTTTCTCTCAGCCTCAACCCACCCCCTCATAGCTAATGGTGATAAGTCACTTGCTTGCCATAAAGGTAAAGGGACCCCTGACCATTAGGTCCAGTCGTGACTGACTCTGGGGTTGCGGTGCTCATCTCACTTTATTGGCTGAGGGAGCCGGCGTACAACTTCCAGGTCATGTGCCCAGCATGACTAAGCCGCTTCTGGCGAACCAGAGCAGCACACGGAAATGCCGTTTACCTTCCCGCCAGAGCGGTACCTATTTATCTACTCGCACTTCATGCTTTTGAACTGCTAAGTTGGCAGGAGCAGGGACTGAGCAGCAGGAGCTCACCCCGTTGCGGGGATTCGAACCGCCGACCTTCTGATCAGGAAGTCCTAGGCTCTGTGGTTTAACCCACAGTGCCAGCCGCGTCCCCTTTGCTTGCCATACCTGGCAAATAAATATCCTCTCTCAGTTCACCCCACCCCACCAGATAAAATGAGAAGTCCACCTCCCCAAAGACAAGAAACAGTTAATGCGGCACATGTTAGCAGAAAGAGAAGGACAACACAGGTGACCATCTCACAGATCAGAGTGGCCCAATTTTTGTCATTTAAAAAAATGGGTATTTCTTTCAATATTGCTTCGGCTCATTCAAAATTAATCCTTTTTATTTATAAAATGAAATCAATTCACTACAGTCTTAATATTACAAAGAGATTGGTAGCATGATCTATTATCCGCAGGGCCAAAATGTATTTGTCATTGAAAGACTAAACGTAGCTTTGCTCTGATGCGTTTAGTCCATTTCAGGCTGTCCGTGTGAAAGTAATAGGACATCTTCATGATAGCCATCTTCAAATATTTCAAGGACTGTCACAAGAAGGATGGAGAAAGCTTGTTTTCTTCTGCTCCAGGGGCTAGGACCCAAGCCAATGGATTCAAGTTGCAAGAAGGGAGATTCCAACTAAATGTTGGGGGGGGGAGCCTTTCTGACATCCGTTTGACAGTGGAACAGACTCCGAGAGGTGGTGGACTCTCCTTCCTTGGAGGTTTTTAAGCAGAGGTTGGATGGCCATCTGTCATGGAAGCTTTGGTTGAGATTCCTGCATTGCAGGGGATTGGACTAGATGACCATTGGGGTCCCTTCCAACTCTACAATTGGAAGAGTCTATTCCTTCTCAGCTATGTGAAAAGTGATTTGTAACTAGATAAGCAGTGGGTAGCTTATCTGCAACACACCAAGGAGTTGGTTGTTGTATCTTACCAGTCTTCTGCAAGTTGCAGTGCAATATGACGTAATGAACTGTATCCAATCCAACTTCTTTTTAAACTCAGGTTAGCCAGTACACATTTGCAATGTGCAGCTACAGAGAGAAGAAATCTGAGCCCCAGGAGTTAATGCAGCTCGAAGGATACACTGTGGACTACACAGCGCCTCATGCAGGTATTTTGCTGTGTGATGCTTATTCGTTATTTATTCAACTGTTCTTGCAAATTATCTCATGTAGCTAAACAAAAACAAAAATTCTTCAATTGCAAAGTAAAACTAGCTAAGGGTCGCAGAAAAAGGGGCAGGCAGGAGAAGCTTTCTGTAAAGCCCCTAAGTAGCAAATATTTGTGGCGTTCTGTGGCCTGGTTCCTTTTTATGTTCCAACCTTGATCATATTGGAATGAAAGTCATATTGGAATCGGAGACTATGACGGATTGATTTTGCAGGTCTCCAGGGTGGTCAGATGTTCTTTAATGCAGTCAAAGAAGGCGACACGGTGATATTTGCCAGTGACGACGAGCAAGATAGAATCCTCTGGGTTCAGGCAATGTATAGAGCCACAGGACAGTCCTATAAGCCCATTCCTGCAAGCCAAGCCCAGAAGATGAACCCAAAAGGAAGCAACATGCAGGCAGATGTCTTGTTGCAGAGTAAGTTGTTTTTTGTTTTTTGTTTTTTACTTTTAGGACTTCATTACTGTCATTAATCAGTATTAGAACTTGATTTTTCCCGACAGCTTGTGTCATGAAATGCCTGATTGCTGCTCATTACCACGCTTGCGTTACCTTTGAAAATGTACAGCTGATATTTTTAGAGTTCAAATGCAGATTTCCATGGAAACCGTATTTCCTTAAATAAATAAAAAAAGTGTTGTGGTGAGGGTTGTGGTTGGTTTTTTTCCCCATATTGGTTCTATATTGTAATGCATATTTTTGATCTGGGACTTTGCATTGCTCAGCAGCTGTGCAACATGTGCACAAAGGCAGCGGCTGAAGCGATGGCAAAAAGCTCCCAGCCAGAACTGCATCTGAGGATGATTGAGGGTCTGGAAACTAAGCCTTATGAGGAGTGTTTGAGGGAATGGAGTATGTTTAGCCAGTTAAAGAGGCGACTGAGAGGAGATAATGACATCTAAAGGGCTTCCATGTGGGGTTTGTTTTCTCCTGCTCTGGAGGCTAGGACCCAAACCAATGGATTCAAGTTGCAAGGAAGGAAATTCTGATTCAACATCAGGAAGAACTTTCTGATAGTAAGAGCTGTTCAGCAGTGGAACAAGGCTCCCTTGGAGGTTGGTGGACTGTCCTTCCTTCCTTGGAGGTTTTTAAGCAGAAGTTGGATGGCCACCTGTAATGGATGCCTTAGTTGAGATTGCAGAGGGTTGGACTAGATGATCCTTGGTTCCCCTTCCAACTCTACAGTTCTATGATTGCAAATAACCCTTTTGCCAGGGAGAGAACCAGAGAGGAAAGCAAGAGCTGCCATTCCATCCACAACAGCTCCCTTGTCCTAGTGTCCATCTAAGATGACCTCCTTTCTTTTGGGGATTGTAATGGTGACAATAAATTTGAAATGGAAAAGCAATGCTCCTTGGGATTGGACGATAGGTGTCAGGAGTGCGTGCAGGAGCCAGGCCCTGTGACTAGTAGGTCTTTGCAGGACTGGGGCCTTCCTAAGTTTGTTCTGAATAGGCAAGGCGTGGCCTCACAGGTGAGGCCGATTGGTAACCTAACAGCACCTGGTGGCAAGAGCCAGGAAGGGATATAAGGTCAGCATTTCCCTTTGGCTCTTTGCCACAGCAACACGCTTCCTGCCTTGCTGCGTTTGGTTCCTTTGCTCCTTGGACTTTTGACTTCTTGACTCCTTCCTTCTTGATCCTCAGACCCTTGGCTTCATGACTCCCGGCACTCTGACCCTCGGAATCTTGGCTTCCTGACTCCTGGCTTCTGGACCCCTGTTCCTGCTCCCACCCTGCCATCTTGCCCCCGGTCCTGACGTTCCCAGCCAGGACCTTGACCGCCCATGAACTGGAACCATGACAATAGGCCTCTTTCTCCATTAACTCACATCCTTAACGATACAGTCAGTGGAAAAGACAGGAGATATGTTTGTGATGGGACCCTTGTCATGTCCGTGTCAGGGACTTGGCAGAGGAGGAATAGTGGAGACCGTCTCCCCCTCCTGAACTTTCCAGAGAAGAGGAAGACAGTATAGATTTACAACAGTGGCTTGAGGAAGTCACGGCTCAGAGGTAGATGAAGAGCAAAGTTGGGAAATAATGGGGGAGGAGGAGGAGGCAGAGCCAGAGCAGCTGGCTGACATACCCTTTTCTCCCAGAACCCGGCAAGCATTGAAAGTAAGGGCTCGTAGGCAAATGGCCCTCAGCAGCCACCGTAAGGTGGGTGGTGGTGCTGTTGATTGAGGAGAGAAGGGGGTGGCAATGCCAGTACTCCAAGTGGCTGCATTTCTAAGCCTCTCTGTGTGAATATTGAATGAAAGACATTGGTAAGAGCTTCCTTGTCTGTATTCCTGGCAGCCTACCATGGAGGGATCAGATTCCCTGATGCCTGGCAGTCCTTGACAAATTTCCCCTTTTGCTTCCATTCCCTTATGTAGCCAGCCATAGAGATCGGGACCAAAGGGGCTCTGTATAGTGACATTGTTAAGATTCTGCAGGTGTAGCATAAAAGGGTTTTGATCCTGGCTGTGGTCTTCTGGGATAAAATTATGGGAAGAGTCATTCACACCCGGGAGTGCAGTACAGTAGCCAAACGCCTGGTATTGCAAGAACCAAAGGTATCACTTAGCAGTTATTGACCTCCAGGATCCCTGTCAGTGGTTGATATCTCATAAAGTTACCTTCTACGCTCACTCATCTTTCAGTCCAAGCTGCTACTTCATGGTTTATTACAAGGGATGGTAGAGCAGGCATAGGCAACTCGGCCAGTGGTCAGGGGTGATAGGAACTGTAGTCTCAAAACATCTGGAGGGCCAAGTTTGCCTGTGGTAGAGTCAAGCAGACAGCCCCTCTCACTCTTGCTGGTTTTCCATTGTTAAGAGTGTCAGCAGCTGATGGGATTATTTTGGTGGGTGATCCTCTGCTCCATTTCCATCACCAAGACCACTGAGAGAAATAAAAAGTGGGTTATTAAAAAAATAGTCTGTTATCTATCATAAAAACATACAGACACCATGCAAGTTATGGCTTTTGTTGAACAATGCCCATTGTGACCCCTGACTGTGGATTGGGTGCTTTTTCTTCTCCTTAGGAAATGATTCCTATTATATTTATTCTTGCTATATTTATTCAGCTTAACCTCATTTTATCGTATTAGTCATAGGCTGCCACAACAACGTGGAATCAATTTAGGTTGATGTAACTGCATTACATATGCAGGGGACCATATTAACAAGGAGTTGATGCCTTCATTGTGCTGCATCAATACATTTCCAAAAAGATACATAAACTAATTTTCATTTTTCTGTTTTTGAAAGACTATATAATGAAAAGAATGGTATTGAAAGACCAAGGCTACGAATGCTTTGGAAATTTCTGTCTTGAGCTCTTATGCATGAGAAACAAAAGACAAAACCATCCTTTTCTGAGCCATCGGATAATAGTTGCTTAATTTTATGCAATGAACAATACTAAGAATTGTAAAAAAAAAAAAATCCTTCTTAGTATTGTTTGAAAATGAGGAGAGTTTTAGTAATGAGCTGTTCGAAAGGTTTCATTAGTGCCATGTGATTTCAGGAAATAAAATGCCATGCAATTTAAGACCAATTCCCATTTTGTTTTGGTGTTTTGATATTATCTATTGTTGGTTAAGACATGTAAATTATATACAAAGTGAACTCTGTTTGCCCTTGAACTAGTGGTGATCCCTTTGGGGTGTAATCTACCTTTCACTTATCTGTACGTTCATGTTATGACTTCAATGGGATTTAACTGTGCACAGGATTGCAGCTTAAAGGGTGTTTAATCATTCATGGTGTTGCTTCGTAAACGCTGGAAAAATATACTACTGTTTCTGCAGATGATCATCTCGTACCTTAAATCATCAATGTACTGTCACACTGTTTATTTGCTATATCCACCTTGGTGAAATCTGTCACATGGATGTGACTCTTGCTTTGACAATGCAGAGCCAAGTGATATGAATTAGTTTGTGCATCTTTTCAGGACGTGATACTGCAGATCCTTCAGCTTGAATTAAATAATTCTTCCATCTGCAAATACAGCTGAAAGTTGGACTTGACATGGATCAATATGATCTGGGGCTAAATTTCTAAATGTGACTGATTATGTTAGCATCATGCCCACAGATCAATATGGAGTTTTATTATGAACCCAATTCTATAATTGGGTTTAATCAATAAACTTTTGTCTCCTTTTCTATAGAAATTTTAGGTTTGTACTATGCAGTTTTGTCAAAAGTACATTTAGGATGCATCTTTTCCAGTAACGAACATAAAAAGACCCATATTTGAAATTAAACGAACAAAGAGGGAGCGGAGACCTTATTGTAAGGGTTAAGTCAATTTTTGAGTTGATAGCAAACTATTCACCCCCAATGTTGTCTATGGAATCCAAGTGAGCTAATGTGCTAATGCATAACTAGTCCTTTTGGTCACTGTAAGGCTTTTTCCGTCCATACTTGGTGGACAACTCGCATTCAGGATTTTGACAAAACATACCATTAATGAATGCAATCACCAGAGCTTGTCTTTTGACAAACCCGCGGGGTTCAAAGGCGTTGAAAGACGCAATCTGTGAGCAACAATAAGTCCGGATCTCTGGTTGAAATGCCATTTAAGATGGTACGTTGTCTATAATTTACACACACAAAAATTGCTCCCTGTTTTGTTACTCAATCCTGGAAGGTTGAAGGCACTCTTTCCCATTACTGCATTATATTTGTTTCATTAAAAGCCGCATGTAAAGAGGAAAAGGCTGGAAATGACCTCGTTCAAGCCTGTGTGTTCATTTCTGCTCCAGTTTGCCATTTGAGAAATGGCCTTGAAGCCATGTTTGCTTGCTACTTTGGTCTTTGATGAGCATCTTTGTAATGCCCATAAGCTGAGGCCTCCTCAAAACTTTATAGAGTGAGGGGTTTTTTAATGTACAAGATCTCTGTTGCACTTACTACCTTGTGAAAATAGGCACTCCAGAAAGAAAGTCTGTTGTTCCAATATTTTACAAGCTTTCTAGAAGCAGTTAGAGTAGACATCCTTTCTGAAAAATATCAGAATGGATTGTTAAGTCTGTCTCAAGTCTATGTGGGGGTAATGTTCATACTATATGAAAAGGGGGCTGTCTGCTGCCTGTTTATCCATTGCTATGTTTAAACCATTGCCGTTTGCTTAGATTTTATTGTGATAGGTATTTATCCAGGAGGGGTTTGGCGAGGCATGAAAGAGCAGATGAAACTTGAATGAGGCTGTTACTGAATTAAATTTAAAGCCTGTCCTTAAAGCGGAATAATCTACATCCATACATTCATTTTCCTCCCTATGATCAGATGCAGATCGCGCTCAGAAACAGGGCATGGATGAGTTTATTTCTGCTAATCCTTGCAAGTTTGACCATGCTGCACTCTTTAGAGTACTTCAGAGTAAGACCTTGGATCACCGATTGAATGATTCCTATTCTTGTTTGGTGAGTAAAAAGGCTGGAATAAAAGAAGTGGGGAGAGAGAGAAAAAGTGAGAAATAGTTGTTGCAAAGTGGTCTTTTCTTCCAGACTCATTTAATAACTGTGCGTGAGGTTGGGATAAAGGATTTCAATCGATTGGCTTCAAATTTGAAAATTATACACTTGAAGACTACTGCTGTGCCACTCAATAGAGAAGAGAATAGACTCAAACTGACTCTGAACCGTGGTTTATCAGCTCCTCTAGGGAGGGCTGAATAAAAACAGAAGGCTTTAATAAATATGGAACCCTCTGTGGTAGGATTTGCTAACACCTGTACAGGCATTTTAAGGTACAAATCTAGCTCGCCAGATGTCAAGCATTATGTCATCTATCTTGTAATTCTCTCCTCTTTCATGGACTGGGAAGGAAAAAGAAATCCAAAGAATAGAATCAAAACCACAGGGGGAGAAAGGCAAATAGATTTATTGTGCTTGTATTCAGCTGAGTCAAGGTTAGCTTTGTAGGCTTAAATCCTGGATAAATTACTTACCGCTCTAGGGGTATTCTGTAATTTCACTTTTTTCCCCCACTTTCAAAAGAAAGCATAGAGTATTTGAGGAGTGGAGGCTGCAATCGGAAGGATGCATAATCACGAAAAATTAAACAACATTCATGTTCTATCCTTCCTTATCTACTGGTCAATCTTTGCCTTGGCTGACTGGCTTTCTTTGCTTACACAACAAGAATGATCCCACTTATGGGGAAAGTGGAGGTTAGGAGTAACTTGAAAAATCCCTTCTCAGTTGCACATAAACTAATGAAATATGAGGTCTAGTTCATTAACTGAAGTGTAAACTCTGTTGTGGGGATTTTTTTATTCTCATTATCTCTTGGTAGTTCTTGATTCCAAAATGTAATTTTACACCAAAGAACCCAAGTTCATGCTGGTCATCGCCTATCCTGGCTCCCTGGCAAACATGCCACTATTATGTACATGTTTTCTGATGGCGCTGTGGGTTAAACCACAGAGCCTAGGACTTGCTGATCAGAAGGTCGGCGGTTTGAATCCCTGCAAAGGGGTGAGCTCCCGTTGCTCGGTCCCTGCTCCTGCCAACCTAGCAGTTCGAAAGCACATCAAAGTGCAAGTAGATAAATAGGTACCACTCTGGCAGGACGTTAAACGGCGTTTCCATGCAATGCTCTGGTTCGCCAGAAGTGGCTTAGTGATGCTGGCCACATGACCCAGAAGCTGTACGCCAGCTCCCTTCGCCAATAAAGCGAGATGAGCACCACAAACCCAGAGTCGGCCACGACTGGACCTAATGGTCAGGGGTCCCTGTACCTTTACCTATCAAGTGTGTAGCATGTGGAATCCTCAGAACAAACATTCAGACCTATTTCAGTCATAGGCCAGAGCTTTCTTGACAAACATTTTCTTACATTCCGTTCCACAGCTTCTGGGTTGTTCGCCTTTCCCATGTGCACAGCTCTCCCCTCCAAAACTGAATTCAGTCACAACCCCACACTATTTTCCTTCTTCTGTGAGAATAGTGGGTTCTATTATTAAGGGCTCCCTTAGAATCTTTTCACATACATCAACTTTAGAAAAAGATAAATAAATTAACCATACCGTTGCTTCTGTCAGTCTGCAGATGCTGAAAATTTACTTTTAATCGTCCAACTTTTGCATTTCAGCAAATTAAATGAAAGTAGCGACACTCACCACAAAACAAAACCAAGCTAATATGAAACAATTAGATTTAAACATAACCTATGATTTAAACTATTAGCGATACTGAAATTCCTTTATTGCACTCTCCAGTAAACAGTAGGGAGCTTCTAAGCAATTATAAAATAAAAGTGATTATCACAATATTAACTTGATAACTTTAAAAACTCCTACCTTTCTGTTGTGCAGGTAGAGCTTGAGTGTGAGAAAAAACTCCTGGGGAATTTTGTGAAGAAATGAGTAACCACTCCTTAGTTGTTTCTGCTTATGACTCCATTTCTGTTCCTCAGAATAAGTAAATTTTTAGTATTATCTATTCAGTCTCAACAGCCAAGCTTTGCTTATATTATTTCTATGGTGAGCATGTCTAAGTGCATCCAGTTTTCGAAATGTTTAGGTTAGAAAAGTGTCACCTAGCCAAGGAGGAACTAACTTTCAACTCTGTCAAATTAAACATATTCCGTCTGAAAATTGCTCACCAAAATTAGGGTGCCACTGTCTGCAGATGTGCATCTCCTCTCTGCTGTGTCCTAACTTATGCAATGATCCGGCAGTCTCTTACTATGGGATGTTTCCAGCCACACTTGAAAACGTACTTTACCCCAGCATTTCCCTGACCATTAATACCAGTTACTGGTTAACATGACTGATATTTTATTTTGATATTGTTATTTTATTTGAACTGCATTGGTCTTTCTTTTCAAAGTGAAAGGTAGTATGTACGTTCTTTTTTTAAAGACGTACTCATTATTTTTCACACTTTGGTTTGGAAATCAGAGAACACCCTACATTGCCAAAGTTCCCTTTACTGGAAAAAAAAGTTTGTGTACTGTAATAACTTTAAGAGGGGTATCAATGTTAGTCGCAGTAAAAACAGCAGAGACTCTTCACACCTTTAATGATTAACACGTTTATTATGGCATCAGGTCTTTCATAGACATCTGATGCTCTGGTCCACGAAAGCTTATGTTGTAATAATTGTATAAGGTGTTACAAGATAATCTGATGTTTTTACTTAAGCCAGTTATCTTTTGAAAGCCACCTTCGTCTCCAATAACAATTTCAGACAAAATGTCTAAAAATCTCTCACCCAAACACTGCCATGTTTGATTTCTTTCTATGTCTGTCTTGTGCGTTCTGATGGCTTGCTGAGCACCATCCCTAATTCTGCCGAGTGTGTCAGCGATCTTTCTGATGTATTCCTGGATTCCTTTCTTAACCCATTCAGACATCATGCTAAACTATGGATTATTATGATGGGAGGGAGCATAGCTTCCCACTGGGATCACACACTCCCTTCTCTTGTCATAGCCACGAGCTGGTGCTTCCGAGTTCAGCTAATCACAGTATATCCTGGTATCCAAACCCTAAACTGTGGTTGATCTTAATGAAGCTAGCTTCATAAACTGTGGTTTGAAGTTGCAATGGTGCTTCGCAGGGTGGTGCCTTTGGCCCTAACTGTTCCCCTATGGAAAATTTAACCAAACAACCCCTGATTGAAGTCAGGACACTTTGAGACCATTGTAGGATGTGCAGTCTAGATGTAATAACTGGCAGGTCTGGTTGTCAGCACTGGGGCATTTTGGGTGTGAGGGGTTTATGCAGGGAGGATGCTGACTGGGCACAATCTTGGTGATATCTCCCAATAACCAATTTGGACTCTTCTCACGAGCAGTTAAACTTCCCTTTTGCTGTGTGCCTTTTCTCTCATAAGATAATTCTAAGCTGTTCATGTTTGTTCTTTTCCTTAAAGCAACACACTGCCTGAGAAACCTCTAACCTTCCTTCCTCAGGAAGAATTGGGAACATTGCGGGAAACAACTTTGAACATTTTAACGCATTTCTGTTTGTGATACCTCTCTTCCCTCCCTGCCGAAAAATTGTTCATGACACTGTCAGTTTTGGAGCTAATGACAAATCACATCGATTAAAAATACAGTGGAACCATTGTATTTTTCATTGACGAACATTTCAGAACTCGGAATGGCATAAACTCGGAAGTAAATGCTTCCATTTTCGAATGCGCCTTGGAAGTCAAACTTCTGAGGCAGCTTTCTGGTTGAGTTTTCAGTATTATTGTTTTTTTTGTTTTGAGGCTTCCGTATTGAGCCTTTGGTTTTAGAAAGTTTCGGAACTCAAACGGTCTTCCAGAATGGATTATGTTTGAAAACTGAGGTTCCACTGTATATTGCATGAAAAACTGCAGTTTTCTGTTCTTTCTCTCTGAAAATATTTGAAAACAGTGCATAAAAGAACAGTCCAGATTTAATGACGCAACACATTCCCCCTTCCCATCTCTTACAGGGTTGGTTTAGCCCGGGCCAAGTCTTTGTGTTAGACGAATACTGCGCTCGTTATGGTGTGAGGGGCTGTCACCGCCATCTGTGCTACCTGAATGAATTGATGGAACACTCGGAGAATGGCGCTGTCATTGACCCAACCTTGCTCCATTACAGCTTTGCCTTTTGTGCTTCTCATGTTCACGGCAACAGGTATTTTAATATGCAGACTTGCCAGGAAAGTCATTAGGCTATGTGACGAGAGGCAAGCGATGTATTTAGACTTAGCTTCACCCACACATGGTGTAGCAGAGGAATGAGCGAGCATCAAGAGTTCAGTTCTTGCAAATGGTCTGTGTGTGTTCTGAAGTGCAGTAGAACATTTTTATATCAAAGCGAACCTCACTTGAAAATATGCAGGCATTCTGAAAGATCTACGTTGAAGGGCTATTTCTCACCAAACAGCAGATGTTTGTTACATGTCTTTATATGCATTGTAGCATAAAAAAGGGGAGGTGCGTATTTTGTAAATGCATGAAGGGGTGGGGAACAATGCATTCACTGCAGTTGAAAAAATATAAGCATCACTTATTTAGGAGAAATGTAACGTCGCCTAGGAAGACCCTGCTTTCTAGTGACCCATAGATGTCCAGTGCAAATGAAGAACGCTTGTGGGACCCAGTGATGACCTCTGGGTGCTGGTGTGAACTTCTATCATTGACCTATGCTCGTCCTAAAAATATCTGTCAGTGTCTGCCATGCATAACGTGTCTGGGAAAACTGCTATCATAGGTGCTAATGAATTGCTCTCGATATTGGCTTTGTTTTTGCTTCTCAAAATACATCTTGGACTCTGCTTTGAGCTAAGTTTGGAAGTAGTACAATTTATCTTTCCCTTCACTGGTAGAGTGAAATTTTATAGTGTGTGTAGCATTTTCATATTCTGAAACGAAAGCTGCAGTTGTTTTGAAAGAGGGGATTTTGGACTCCTTGATCTTCATGTGGTAGACTCTGGCCTCTGTCCTAGTTTCCGTTACTCCTTTCCTTGCTAAAATGGTTTGAATTCTGTCAGACTTGCAATGAAGTAGCAATAAATGGACATGTGAATTTAAGTGAACATTTGGTTTTTCTGAGAGCATAATTAGGGCTTGTATGGCAAAAGCCCTGAATTTACAGCAGTGGTACAAGGCAAACAATCCCTAGCTGTATAATTCAATAAATGGGTACATGTTCATCCCAAGGGACAGGTGGCTTTGGGCAACTTCGCTTTGTTACTTTGAGCACATCTGTTTCCATATTAATGGCTTACAGGTAAACAGACTTTTTAATTGTGTGCATGTGTAGATTTCAAGAATATCACAGTGTGTAGAATGAAGAGGATTGTGTGTGGTGTTAGAGGAAGGGTAGATTAAAAGCTCTTCAATTTGAGTAGGCTGAAAGCAAAAAGTAAGGTTACCATAACCTCTGTCATAGAGCTTCAATATGAGCTTCAATATGCTGATGACAACATAGTCTGTGCACACTTGGAGGATGACCTCTAAACCATCCTAAATATCTTTGCAGAAGCTTATGGAAAGCTTGGCCTATCGCTCAATAGCTAAAAAAAAACAAAGTGCTGCACCAACAAGCACAAAACAACCCCTCTGCAGTACCATAAATTCAATTCAGTGGTGTAATGTTGGAAAATGTTGATCATTTTTCCTACCTAGGCAGTTATCTTTCCCCAAGGGCCAACATCAATGCCAAAATCCATCATTGCCTGAGCTTTGTGAGTGCAGCTTTCTCCTGATTGAAGCATAGAGTGTTTGAGGATCGGGACGTTTGCAGGGAAACCACAATGCTTGTTTACAAAGCAATTGTACTACCAACTTTGTTTGTGAAACATGGACCCCTTATAAATGCCATCTCCAACTCCTTGAAAGATTCCATCAACGGTGTGTTCCAAAAAATTTACATATCACTTGGGAAGACAGGCAAACTAATGTCATTGTACTGGAAGAAGGAAAGATCACGAGTGTTGAAGCAATGAGTATTCAACATCAACTTGGTTATACTGGTCATGTTGTTCGGATGCCTGATTATCATCTTCCAAAGCAACTACTCTATTCCCAATTTAAGAATGGAAAGCATAATGTTGGTGGACAACAAAAGAGGTTTAAAGATGCTCTCAAATCTTTAAAAAAATAAACACCAACAACTGGGAAACATTGGCCTGTGAGCACTTCAATTGGAAAATAGCCTCTACCAAAGGCGTCATGGACTCTGAAGAAGCAGAAACTCAGAACAAAAGGGAGAAACGAGCTAAGGGGAAGGCACGTTTGGCAAATCCTCACCGTGATCAACTCCTACCCGGAAACCTATGTCCCCACTGTGGAAGGACATGTAGATCCAGAATTGGCCTCCAAACCAACTTAAGGACACACTGTCAAAACCATATTCATGGAAGGCAATCTTATTCGGCTGTGAGTGATTGTCAAAGAAAGAGAAAAAGAAAGAAAGTAAGTACTTCTGGGGGGACATGTTCTGTTCCTTCTGAAGTAGTTTGCCCACCTTTGGTCCCCATCCTGCACTCAGCTCTCACAAGTAGCTCCTAGAAGCTGTCAGCGTGCAACAGCAGCCACACCCCGGGAACGGCTTTGACTTGCCAGCTAAACCAGGTGAGAGTAGCCAATGGGCCTCAAAGTTCAGTGAGTTAGGGACTTCCCCTGCATGTGAAGACAGGCTTCAGTGGATTGAGTGGACAAGATCAATAGTGGGTCCAATGGTGAAGAAGACGGTTTCAGCACATGCTGCAGAGGGAAGTGAAGGGCAGATGGGGCTTGCCAACAGGAAAGGGAGCTCATCTAAGAGGAGGAAAACTCTTGCCCTAAATCTCTGCTGCCTTGTACGTCATCTTTGGGAGACGAAAAGGAGTGGTGTCCCTAAGATGGTTGGATGACACCTTGTAGGCCTTCTTCTGGCAACTCCTCCAGCCAAGCTGGTGCCAAATGTATTGCTATGATTTCCGTTGGACCACATCAAAGCCAAGAGAGGGGTCTTGTTGTCTGCACAGTCCAGGACCTCCATACACACTGCCCAGGCTTGCACCCCAGAGAAGTAATTTCAGTTCTGCTAATACAACAGTTTGACTGCACCCCTGCAGGTGCACTCCATTGTCTCTCAAGACAAATAGATGCTAACAACATCAACAACAACATCAACAACAACAACAGGATAATGACCTCACTGCTGCAATAAAGGTGTTCTGCTTTGATAATATATTCAGTTAGCTTTTCTACAATTGTAGGTTTTAAAAATGGTGGATAATCCAGCTTTCAGTCTATATTTTTGCAACAGTGAGAGAGAGAAAATTCTAATCCATGGGTGCACTCTTTTGACTGGTGGTTTGGGATGGGATTAAGGTTTTATGGCACAGATAATTTTACTCATATGTCAAGTTACATGGTAGTCATTTAAAGATCCAACTCAGTTTTAGGAAAAAGAAAGAATTCACGAGTACACCAACTTATCAAATTTGGCTCAATGTTAGATTTTTTTTTTTTTTAAGGCAGCCTATTTCTCTGTCCTTGACTTTATGATCTCTTGTATCTTATACAACTACTTCTTTTTTTGCCACCTTGGACACAAGCTCAACAATTGCCTGTTCCCTTTGATGTCCTCCCATTCTTGTTCATATGCCTGACTTACAAATGGAGTAGCTTTGATTGTTAAATGTTTTTCATAGGTTTCCTCTGCACTGATACAGTGCTCATATAGGCAGCCCTGGCCTCTTTGTGAAATGATTGCTAATTGTCAAGGTCTCCTGCTCTCCCTGTCAATGCAACTCCTTTCCAACTGAAGGCAAAAGCACTTGGTTGCCACCCTGACTTGCATTTCCATTTTCCCAAGCATTTTCAGCAACTTCCTGATTAAAGGAAGCTTTTAAAAATAAATAAATAAATCAAGTGCTCAACAATAATTGTACCCAAATAAAGAAGCAACATTATAGGACCCAAACTAGAAGGGAGTCTAAAATAGTTCTAGAGCAAAACATCTGACATAAAATTCCTGATTTATTCAATAGTGTCCAAAGCTGATTGAAAAACTAAATAAAAATAGCAACAAACAACAGTATAAAAATACAAAATGGCCATACACAAGGGGAAAACATATAAGAGGATTCCATAATCTCCTGTTAAACCTGCAGAGTCCAGTTCAGTGGAGGTGGGATTAACCAGAACTCCAGAGATTAAGAAGACCAAAGGATCTCTTCAAAAGTTTACCTATAGGGACTCCTTTCTCCAAACAGGAAATTACTCTGCTTTTATACAACTCTGACCATTTTAATTTATTTGCTGTAAGGAAACTAGATCACCACTCTAGTCTTCACCAACGATTCATCTTCACCTCTCCTGCCAACAGCTTTCTCAAACAAACTAGGCATCTCTGTATTAAACCGGAGGAAGAAAATTTGTTTGGTGCACTTTCTAGGTAGTTTCTAGTCTTACATCCATCTGAAAAGAAGACAGAACAGGGAGGAAAACAGCAAGAGTGAGAAGGGGGAAAGAGAGTCACCAGATGGAAAGAAAAGATGTAATCACATTTCAAAATGCAAGAAGTGTCACCAAATCTCTTCATTTTTTTTATTTCTTTATTTTTTTATAACTTTTTTAAAAAGTTTTTACATCAGGTTTAGGGTTCATAAAAGTAAAATATACAGAACAATATTAATAAAAAAACAAAACAAAACAAGTGGGGACAATCAGATATTAAATCAATGACAAGTAAGTTCCATATTTATGTCAAATATAGGGGGACCGATAGAGGTCACTCAATGCTGCTGGCCACATGAGCAACTCTTCTCATATCTTATTCACAAGGGTGTTTTGTCTTAGCTCAACTAATAATAATAATAATAATAATAATAATAATAATAATAATAATTTATTTTTACCCCACCCGTCTGCCTGGGTTTCCCCAGCCACTCTGGGTGGCTTCCAACAAAATATTAAAAATAGGATAAAACATCAAACATTAAAAACTTCCCTTCAGATGTCTTCTAAAAGTCAGATAGTTGTTTATTTCCTTGACATCTGATGGGAGGACGTTCCACAGGACAGGCGCCACTACCAAGAAGGCCCTCTGCCTGGTTCCCTGTAACCTCACTTCTCGCAGGGAGGGAACCGCCAGAAGGTCATTGGAGCTGGACCTCAGTGTCCAGACGGAACGATGGGGGTGGAGACGCTCCCTGAGCTATACTGGGCCGAGGCCGTTTAGAGCTTTAAGGTCAGCACCAACACTTTGAAATGTGCTCAGAAACTAAGGCCTTGTCATTATTTCCGTACCTGACAAAAAACATCTCCACCCTTAAAACAACTATTCAGGCCTTATTCAGTCATGAGCCAGAGCTTCTTGACAAAATATGTTCTCCCTCCTCCCTGAGCTTCTGGGGTGATCACTTTCACCATGCATGTAGATTTACCCCCTGCAAAAAAGGGGGGTCCAGTGACTCCACTGTCTTGTTTTTATAAGACCTATTTTTCATGAGCCTTCCTCTGATCACACTTATACATGGAGAATTTAATAAGACTATGCAAAAAATTAACCTCCCGGCTTCCATTGCTCCTTTAGTTGCATGTATTTTACTCTGATCTTCAAGAAAACAAAGATAAGTAATACATGTTTGAAGCAATATATAAATAAACCTGAAGGATAGATGGCCAGCTTACACAAAGCAAACGAGTCTGTCTCGTGGTGTTCAAAAGGCTGGCTCTGTCATCAAGGTCTCGGTCTTGATTGCCTTCTATAGTTGGGACTGAAATTGACAAGGACAAGAGAGGACATCCTTGCAAAGATGAGTTTCTTACAAGAATATGATGGGCTAGCTTTCAGCCTCTTTCATTAATACTATTTTGTTCAGTGAATTGGGATGGGCTTTTCTTTTCTTCCCCCCTCTTTTTTGTACAAAATCTCAAGGCCTTTATTGGTTACAATGAAAGCCTACTTTCCATGCCAACTCTTGAGCTGCCTGACACATTCATAGAAATTTTCGCGTGGAAGCCTGACTGCATGCGACTACTTCCCTAGCCTTATTTATTGTCTAGTTTTGAACCTTTTGGTGCTAATGTTTAGCACAGTGTGTCCTATAATTGCCCAAACTTATTTCAATAATTCAAAAGGAAGGTAGAAGTATTTTCTTTTATTTATTAACGCGAGTGAAGGACATCGGTGCACGCAGGACGTTGAAATATCTGAGAGAGCACATCCTCCTCGACCACTCTGTATGTATTCCTCCTATTCAAGCCGCTGTATTTGTGAGGCATTATGAGTGTTTTAGAAATAAAAGAATAGAATGGCGTTGTAAAGAGAGGCTCCAGCTGGTATTAAGATACTGAAATAAGAGAAAAAGAAATGGGAAGAAAGGGAGAGAGAAGAAAGGTAAGTCAAGGACAGAAACAGTAGCTCTCACTCGGAATTTTGCTCACACACAGATAATAACATCCACTCAATTCATCTACAGCATTACAAAGGGGGAGAAAAGGAATTTCACAGACAAAGCAGGATAGGTCAGAGTTCTAGGCTGATATCTGTGATTATACATCGTGCTGTGTAATCCTATGTATGTTTTCTCAGAGGTAAGCTCCATGGAGCTCACTGAGGCTTCCTCCCAAGTAAGCACATGTAGGATTGCAGCTGTGGATCTTCTGCTGGCATCATGGAGTCACTGGGTTGAGCTCTGGCTCCACCCTGCTCATGAGGCAGGAGAAAAAACTCTCTGGGGAAGTGGGCGGCTCCCAGTCAGGTTGTTTTGTTTTGTTTTGTTGCTCCTGCCTGAACGATGCAGTCCCATCATGATTGGCTCCTGCTTTTACTCAGGCTAGTTTTGCCCTTCTCCTTTTGACTTTCCTTCTCCAAATCCTGAAGCCTTCCCAGAGAAGCATGTCTTGATGGAAGTCATGGTTCCCGCCTTTGGCGCTTACGGAGCATGCTAAGAAGACCTGTGGGTATCGGAGGCCACATCGACGCTTCCTGTTGCTGCAGCCTGATCTCTCGGCATCCAGTTGGCCTGCTGCCTGCAAACCCTTTGCATGGCTGAGCATGGAACCACCTCAGCAGCCAGCGGCTTTTTGTGGTGTAGACCTCCCAGTAGCCCACAAGGCTAAACAGAAGCAGAAACACATGGAAGCTTCTAAAGCATCTCCTGCAAGAGCAGTTAGGTCGCCACAAGGCCCTTCCCTTCCTCAGTGACCCACAGCAGACCCAGCCACTATTGGCACTCCCTTGGGAAGGGATTCAGATGACAGCCACCCAACCCTGACACAGGCTTTTCATTCCACCACCTCAGATGAGGATGAATTTGTGGGGTTTCCGGAGGCGGCTTCTTCTATCTCAATCCCCTAGGAAACCAACCTCTCTCCCAACACATCCAAGACCAGCAGCGCCCACAGGGGGACCTCTATCACCATAAATTATTCAGCAAATTAAAGAAGCCATCCCTGAGTACAGGCTCCTTCTCCTTCATTGTAACTGAAGAAGGGAAGTGGAGTGATGGATCCATGCTAGAGGAACAGACCTCTGACCAACTGTTCCAGGATGCCCATTGTTGCAAGTCTTGAGCATCTCTCACTCTGATGACCCCGTTCCCCCAAATGAGGCTAAAGTGCTACCAGAGCTACAAACTTCCACCAGATTTGTTCCAACCCCAACAGACAACAGGCAATTGAGGAAAATGGGATATATCTCTCATATATATACTTGGCAAACTATACACTTGATTCACCCACATTTTCAGCAAGATTATAGTTGCCCTGGTGCTCCCCTTTCTGGGCATTCACACCTATCCTTACCTAGAAAATCTAATCCTTCATCCCCCAACACAAGAAGAAGCACGCCATCATCTAGAAATCACTATGCCATCCTTCAAAGCCCATGCCTTCATCATCAACCAACAGAAAACCCACCTAATAATGGCCTCTCCTTGTCCTCCTACAGTCCCAAAAATTTTTCCCGTAACTTCTGTCATAGAGCTTCAGTATGCTGATGACAACGTAGTCTGTGCACACTCAAAGGATGACCTCCAAACCATCCTAAATATCTTTGCAGAAGCTTATGAAAAGCTTGGCCTATCACTCAACATCCCAAAAACCAGGTTGCTGCACCAACAAGTACAAAATAACCCCTCTGCAGTGCCACAAATCCAACTCAATGGTGTAACATTGGAAAATGTTGATCACTTCTCCTACCTAGGCAGTTATCTTTCTATAAGGGCCAACATTGATGCCAAAATCCAGCATCGCCTGAGCTCTGCGAGTGCGGCTTTCTCCCGACTGAAGTGTAGAAAGTTTGAGGACTGGGACATTCTCAGAGAAACCAAAATGCTTGCTTACAAAGCTATTGTACTACCAGCCTTACTGTATGCTTGTGAAACATGGACCACTTATGAACGCCATCTCTAACTCCTCGAAAGATTCCATCAACAGTGCCTCCGAAAAATTTTACACATCACTTGGGAAGACAGGTGAACTAATAGTGTACTGGAAGAAGCAAAGATCACCAGTGTTGAAGCAATGATTCTTCAACATCAACTTCATTGGACTGGTCATGTTGTGTGGATGCCTCATGATCGTCTTCCAAAGAAACTACTCTATTGCAAACTTAAAAATGGAAAGCGTAATGCTGGTGGTCAACAAAAGAGGTTTAAAGACTCTCTCAAGGCAAATCTTAAAAAATGTACAGTAGCATAAACACTGTCAACTGTGAAACACTGGCCTGCGAGCGCTCCAATTGTAGAACAGTCTTTACCAAAGGTGTCATGGGCTTTGAAGACACTCGAACTCAGGATGCAAGGGAGAAACGAGCTAAGGGGAAGGCACGCTTGGCAAATCCACAACTTGATCAACTCCCGCCCAGAAACCAATGCCCCCACTGTGGAAGGACATGGGGATCCAGAATTGGCCTCCACTGTCACTTACAGACTCATTGTTAAAACCGTGTTTATGAAAGACAGTCTTACTCAGCTACAAGTGATTTTCCACTGAACATATTTCAGGAGAATCCAGCACCCAGTTAGACTGGCTGAGTCAAACCAAACTAGATCTATGGGGAATAGATGCTGCATCATCCGATCTTCTCTCAGCTTCAGAACTGCTACGGGCTCTTCGTGGTGGACCTCTTCATGAACTGGGCCACCCAGCAGCTGCCACCGTTCTTCTCACTTCCAGGATCCTCAAGCAGAGGGCTGTCATGCTCTAACATCCCCATAGATGTGTGTTCCTCAGCAGCTTTCTCCACTAACGCCCCATTGGAGATATTTGTAGGGTTGCCACTGGGATATCCCCTAGCACCTTTACAAGGCACTATATGATTGGTTTGCATTCATCTGCTGAGGCTTCCTTTAGGCGCAAGCCCTGCCACAGTAACCTAGTCTACAGTTGGGGTCCACCCTAACTGGGTAAGCTCTGGTACATCCCAATCCAGTGACCCCATTGTGCCAGTAGGAGATAGTACGGTTGGTACTCACCTGAACTGTAGAACTTTGATGGCATCATGAGGTCACTGGAGCCCACACCCTAACATGGACTACAACATGCCTCATTTATTACTGCATGTTCTCATGCTATTTGGGCAGCTGGTGGCTGTAACTGTATTAGGAGAAAGTGGCCTTTTACCATTTGTGACATCAATGACTGTTGGAGTTTGGCTGCAAAAATGAGGGGGAGCCTCCCATTTTCCCAGTTTTTTCTCCTGCCTTGTGACCAGGGTGGAGCCAGAACCCAATCTAGTGACCTCATGATGCCAATCAGAGATCTACACTTCAGGTGAGTACCAATCATACTTTTCCTAAGTCAGGCTTGATGAGGAGAAAGACATCAACATGGAGACAAAGGCGTCTTAAAGGCCCAATGGTGAAATGGTTTGGCTGTGCTAGATGAGCAGTGTGTTCTGTTCTTAAGAGGGCCATCGCATCCCTATTACCAGCTTGGCGAATACCATATAAGGCATGTTGCCTTTCAGAAGCCGAGTGCATAGGAGTGCCATGTTTCCACTTCATATAGCAGGTAATTAATGTTTGTTTTTAATGCCAGTTTTTCTCCCAGTGTGTGGTGGACAATCTTTTTGCATAAGATGCTATGAAGAAGCTCCCTGTATCTTCTCCCTGCCCTCTGTTTTATTTTTTCTGCTGCATTGTAGTCATACATTAACTCTACAGCCACACTTCAAAAAAGACAAACTAAATTGCTCTTGCTAGCAGTGGCAGATAGCTTTTAAAAATTAAAATGGAGTACCTTGCAATAACGTGAGTGGTGCAAGGAAATGGAGCAATTGTTGTACCGCATTTGTCTGCAGTTGTTTTGAACCACAGCTTCCACATGCATAGGCAGATTGTCATCCTCTTTTATTTTACAAGTGTCTAAAGCTACTAGATGCTATACAGCAGTAATTGGAAAAAATCACATTGCCCTGACCTTAAGGCTTGTAATCGCAGTGTTACAGACAGAGACGAAAATGTGGTGGGAGGGGGTCAAGATGAAAAAATCAGGGAATATTTTAAGTTAAACTAACCAGATGAAAGACCAAGCATATATTATGTATGAAGGGAATTGGGTCAAAAAAATAGACAAGTGGGTATGAGAATTGAATGAGAAAGAGACGACCAGTCTGGTGCCCAAAAGTGTAGAATCAGCCCCCACAAGTTCCAAGTGGAAAACAATATATGCGGTAAAAAACAAGGCAGAGGTTCAAGGCATAAATATCAGAGATAAAGCCTAACTGCTTGAGATGATAAGAGAACAGGCCCAAATTCAGGTAACGGAGTGGATAAATGTGTCATCCCTAGCCTTCAACTAGAATTGTATCTCTGGGACTTCCTTCTGCCTTGTTTCTAATTTGTCTTAAGTGATTACTTTGTCCTGGTAGCCAACCAGTACTTGATCTTTGAGGATCACCTTTTGAGAGTATTTGACTGATTTGATTCCTGTGAGATGGCATTCACCTTTATTATTTTTACTATTCAGTCACTGTAGAATTGTGCCCCCGCAGTCCCATACTATTCAAGCATGTCAGGAAGATACCATGGGTGATAATAGCAAATGTCACAGAGAGATCCACAGAGAGATCCAGCAGAATCAAGAGGAACTGCCCCCGCCACTGCCCCCACCGCCGTGGTCACCATCAAAGACTACCAATTGTGTTTTAGCCACAAAAGCAGGCCTGAAACCAGACTGGAAAGATCCCAGATAACTCTACTTCATCCAAGAAATCCCAGAGTTGAGTTGCCACAATCTGCTGTAGGAGCTTCTTCAAAAAGGAAAAGTTGGAGACTAGCCAATGATTGTCTAGGATAGTGGGATACGAAGATGAGGCCTTTCATAAAGGTCTCACAACCACTTCCTTTGAGGATACAGGGACACAGCCCTCCTGCAAGAAAGCATTTATGATCACCACAGCACATCGGGCCAGCTCTTACCAACCAGGATGGACACAGGTCCGGTCCAGATGGTTGGCATCATCCCTCCAAGCAACTTTTCCACACCATCAAATTGAACAATATGAAACTCATTCATCAAAACTGGAGAAGCATCCCCACAGATCCTGCCCTTAGTGTGGAGACCATGTCAGAATGATTAAAGGTGATTTTGTCAGTGTTCTGCAAAATTGTCACCACAAAATCACCAAGGGTTGATCTATAACTCCTTGCATTCTAGAATCTACCATAAGATAAAGATAAAGGGACCCCTGACAGTTAAATCCAGTCGCGGACGACTCTCTCTTTACAGGCCGAGGGAGCTGGCGTTTGTACGCAGACAGCTTCCAGGTCGTGTGGCCAGCATGACTAAGCTACTTCTGGCAAACAAGAGCAGCGCATGGAAATGCCGTTTACCTTCCCGCCGGAGCGGTACCTATTTATCTACTTGCACTTTGATGTGCTTTTGAACCGCTAGGTTGGCAGGAAGAATCTACCATACCTTCCCCGAAATAACTGTTGAATGGCACTGCTAATGTAGTTGTGGCAGAAAAGCATAATTTTACTGCCATGGCTGCCGTAGACTAGGCCTGAAAATGGGCTCCCCCCTTCTTTTTTCATGATCATTCATTTGCCACTGTTCACAGCTGCTCTTTCACCCTTCTGTTTTCCATTTGATAGCCATTCCCCACCCTGTTCCATTCTTCCTCAGGTGAACTCAGCCAATGAAGGGCTCACATCATAGATGTCGCAATGTTACAGAGGAAACCAGATATGGCTCCTCATTGATATTACTAAGTTGTCCAAATCATGTCCATGTAGGATGAAGACAGCATACAGACCACAAAATAAACTCTTTGCAGCTCTCGTCCATCAGTGACTAAAATCTGCGAAAACAAGGCCTGTGATTTATAATGAGTTCTGGGAAATGTGCCCCTCCCTCTCAGCTCATGCCTTTCCTTGCATAGTGTTCCCAAGACAAAATCACTGTTTAGAGGTGCTAATGTTGCTTGTTGCTGCTGTCCTTAGCCCTAGATTTATATATTTGAAATATGCATGAAGTGGGCTAATTATGTAAATAGACTATAGACGTGGCAATCTAAACAGTAGCAGTGGAGGTTAAGTGAAGGTACAAAATACAGAAAAGGAGCTATTGTTTTCTTCCTCATCATCTCATCTTGTATCTAGTTCTCACGCTGAGACTTCCCATTTTGTCACTCTCTTTCTGAAATGATGTTGGTGGGAAATACATGAAGTGCAAAGTGACTTTTTCTCCCTGCTGAGAACAGGTTGAATTGACAGATGCCCGACCTGCTTCCGAGGTTGGCGTCTCACTCCCTCTCTTTGATGGAAGCTGATGCACTGAACTTTCGTCAAACAGATAATCAAAGCGAATGCCATCTCACGGGAACCAAATCAAGCCTCTTACCACCAACGTTGTAGCTTCGCCCTTTATTGTTCTTAAAGTTTTCCTTTCTTGCAGGGGGCGGAATCCGCAAAAGATGAACTCTGTAAGATATTTCACAGACTTTGGGAACACAAATGTCAGAACATGGAGAATTTCCTTTCCAGAGAAGAAGCTGGGCCTCTTGTGAAGGCACTAAGCCATGGCAGAGCATTGTTGTACTAGTGCCATATCTGCCTTGCTGTTTAATAGGTTTGCAGCTGGAAGTATTTATTTTTACTGTTGCAATGTTTGCCAATGGACGCAGAGTCTTAAAAAAAAAAGTCTCATTTCTCAATAGTTTGTGTCAGTGGCAGTTCTGAAGGAGGGACATTGGTGTATCTTGTTCTCTTCGATGTTTTGCGGTCTCGAGTGTCTTGGAAACTCTAGTCTGCGCTGGTTTTCACTTTGCTTCCCATTGCCCCTTCACTGAATTATTCTCTGTCCTGTGGGTCATTGGAAACTGCAGCAAAAAAAGAAAGGATGTCAGATGAATGTATTTGGGACTGTTTTCTTTTCTATCAGTTGGTGTTTTGTAGCAGGGAAGATTAAGTCACTTAGCAATTTGCATTCACTTTGATTTGTTACCTCTCCTGGTTGCAATGTACTGTTATTTTAAGTGTTGGTGATGATAACACAGGAATGGGGCGAACAACTTTCTTGGCTTAAATACTGTCTATATGCCACCCATACGAAGTTCCTGTGCTTCTCTGGGAACTACATTAGTACTAGGAAGAGGTCTTCCAGAAGGGATGGAAAGGAAACAGTAGAAAAGCTTGGAGATACCCTTTAGATATTTGAAAGTAGGGCAAATCAACACCACTTGTGCTTGAGCTGTGGTAGAAATTTTTTTGCCAGGCCCAGAGATATCTGTATATCTTTGCAGATACAAAATTTGTGTGGTTGGCCCCAGCTGCTATCTCAAGTGCAGACTTTGGAGTCTAAGAAAACATAGCAGCATGTGATCCTCAGTGGCAAAGGAAAAGCTTTCTTCCTGAAAATCTGGAGGCAGAATTCAACCTTACTTTACACCTGACTTTCAGTTCCCGTTTAATCTGCACTTATGCTAAGAAAGCCTGCTGAAAAGCACATTCTGGTGGAAGGAGGAAAAGGGTGAGGTGGAAAATATGAAGGATTTAAGGTTCCTCGGGAAGCTGAATGCTAGTCATGACCTTAGACTCATTTTCATGGCATTTTCTGGTGTAGTAGTATTTGAAAATATCCCCAGTCCATTGCTGGTTCTTAATGCTTCTGGTTATGCCTCATTTTAAAATGTGAGGAGCGGCATTTAAACTCTGCAGTTTACACCTTTATTGTGGACCTAAAAGATGGAAAAAGAATGTAGTGAGAAGCTCTTGTTTTTTCAGCATTTCTCAGCTGGAAGTATCCAGGTCAGACTGTGATCTCACCATGAATCGCTGCTATTCCAGAGAGGTGCACTTCCTTCCTTAGGGACCATACCCTTTAAGAAGCAGAAAAGATATCACAGCAAGGGTCTCAAGACCTGCCTTACTGCCACCTCTCAGTGGAAAAATAATTTTAAATATTTATTGCCTACAAGCTTAGACAAGGGAGGACAAATTGCCTTGTTCCTGATGGAGTTGTCTTTGTTTCAAACCATACACATTTTTTTGGGGGGGGGGTATTGTTCACTTTTACTATTCTGAGGTACAGGTCACTGCATAGTCAGTGAAAATGGATCTAACAAGCTCTTTGAAAATCCTAGGTGTTGTCAGCAGAGTTTTGTACGACAGCAAAGTCAGGTAGAGACATGACGGGCTGTGAGGTCTCCCATGTGCATGTAGCGATTCTCCTTTTACGTCAGGTTAACAGATGGTGACATTATCCTGGCTCACCTTTCTCGCTTGTCACTATCAGGACCCCTGGCGCTCTCCTGTCACACGTGTGACACGCTGCAGCAAAGTTTAACATGACAGAAGTATTTCCTTTCTCGCTGCAGAATGCAATTTCTCCTGACAGTCAAATCAGACAGAGGATTTTACCTGTATCTTAGCACGTTCCATCTGTCAGAACGCCGAGGTAACGGTGTCATGGCATTCACTGCAAGGGAGGAGTGAAGTTCCTTCTTCTTTCACATTGCATTTATGAAAGAAAAGAGTGATGTACACATCTTAGCGGTGTCTGATGAAATTGCTGTCCTTCAAATTTATCTTTAAAGATGAAAAGCACGTTGGGCTTCCTCACCTGACAGGTCACAAGTAGAATTTATTCAAGAGAAGAGAGGAGCCGGTTGTGTGCCTATTGGTGCAGCAAATCGTGTCATGACCAAGCGATCACGTTCAGTTCTTGAGAGCTAAAATGTCCAGCTAATATTTGCTTAAATCTTTCCTGATATTTTTGATAGTTAAGTTATAAAAAACACGGATGATATCAGCTATATGATACTCTTTTTTTCACTGATGTATGCTGCAGGAGAATACCTGGTTGTATCTTAGGTAAGGGTGTGTGCTGGAAAGGACTAACCTTGGCTTAGATCTCACTTTACAGGGACACAGGTGGTGCTGTGGTCTAAACCACTGAGCCTCTTAGGCTTGCCGATTGGAAGGTCGGCGGTTCGAATCTGTGTGATGGGGTGAGCTCCCGTTGCTCTGTCCCAGCTTCTGCCAACCCAGCAGTTCGAAAGCACACCAGTAAGAGTGTGTGCTGGAGAGGACTAACCTTGCTTTAGATCTCACTTTAGCCCCAGCAAGCATGGTGGAAGTTGTCCAGGGATGGTGGAAGTTGTCCAGGGAATGAAGAACAGGATTCAGAGGAAGGACCAAGTGAGTTAACAGAGGAGTTGTGAGGGGTCCAGTCTGGTTCTAAACCACATCAGGGAGCAAAGAGTTAAACCTATCCTTCCATGCTAGAGATCCAACATAGATTAGGGCCCATCTGCTGGCTTCTGTAAATAGATATACAAATATTTAAGGGCAAATCCCTCAATCTATTCCTATCTACGTAACTTTAAACTACATTCATATTAGTGTGAAAATGGGAGGGAAGGTCAGATAGTACCTTTTTCATATATAATATTGCATCCACACATGCAAAGTCCCATGAGGAATGGGGTCAGGGGAAAGAGAGAGAAAGAATTCAGGCAGAGAGAGAACATTGCACACAACTAATCTAATCTTGCTCTCTCCTGGCCATGATTTGTTCCAGGTGCTGATCTCTTCTGCTAGGGCTTTTCCCTGGTAGTAGTGTTTGCATGTAATAATAATAATAATAATAATAATAATAATAATAATAATAATAATAATATATTTATACCCTGTCCATCTGGCTGGGTTTTCCCAGCCATTCTGGGTTACTCACAACAAAATATTAAAAACACGACAAAACATCAAACATTACCTAAACAGGGCTGCCTTCAGATGTCTTCTTAAAGTCAGATAGTTGTTTATTTCCTTGACATCTGATGGGAGGGTGTTCCACAGGGCAGTCACCACTACCCAGAAGGCCCTCTGCCTGGTTCCCTGTAACCTCACTTCTCACATGGAGGGAACCGCCAGAAGGCCCTCAGAGCTGGACCTCCATGTCCGGGCTGAACGATGGGGGTGGAAACACTGTGTCACCCTCAGCAATCAGAGATGGGATTGAGGTACAACAGGAGGTGTGCTTCTAGCTCTCGGAGTTGTACAGCAAAGGTAGGGTGTTTCTACCACTGGCAGAGACTCTTATTAGCCCTGTAGATAATATCTACGCTTATTATGATCTTGCTGCAGTGCAAGAGAAAGAGAGATGCAAATGACCAGAAATTAAGAGAGGATCTCTTGTTCTTGCTTTTTGGCATTTGAACTGACATTTCTAAATAGGCACACGGCATGTTGCCATGTGCTCTGGGCCACTCTAATCCATGAATAAAGGAGACAAAGATTTTGTACTTTACACCATATTCAGTTGTGTATTCTATGTGGTTGAAGGAATGGCTAGATGTTCAGATTTCTGCAAGCCTTTTGCCAACATTCTGTGTACTTCGATGAATCCTGCCAGACCTCATTCTGAGACCCACACACACCCAAACAATAGCCAAGAATAGCATTCCACTACAAAAGGATGAATCCAAAGAACTGCAGATTGTATGTGTTGCTTTTGATGCTTATGTTGCATTCTCCGGTGTGCAACATGGACTTTCCAGGTGGGGTATACTCTGGGGATAAGGCATAAATCTGGCACACATTGCACCAAGCTATTAACTTTGAAAGTTGCCAATTGCAGTTGAGCTCAAGCTGACTGGTTTTATTTGAGTTCTCTGTTTGTAAGACAAAGTAGATCACGTGGACTGGTCTCTTTTTTTAATTCAGTGACCTACCAGTTATTATACACATGTGTACTTATGCTGTCATAGATGAGCAGGCATTAAGGAATGTGGAAAAAGAAAAAAAGGGTACAACCCAAACAAAGAGAAGAGGACATGATGGGGAATCATGAAGGCCATGGTGCTATTCCATCAAATAACTGTAAATTCAGGTTGCTGAATTAAAGTTGATTTGGTGCTGTCACGCAACAGACCCGCTCAAAATAAAATCACTAAACAATTTTGCACTAAGGAAAGCGATGGGGAAAATGCCTAGGAAAGGACGGGATAGCAATTACTTGACATGACATTTTATAACCTCCTTGCAAACAAATGGAAATGGATGCTTGACAATTAGCCGACGTTGCCAAATCTCCCTGCAGACTTTGTGTGGCAAATAAATCAGAATGATTTCATCTGAAAGTCACCTAAAGTTACCTTCTGTTCTGCACATGGACATTGTTAACTGGATTTGAGTCACAGGCCAATAATCCAGAGAAGGAAAAATGCCTTACATATCTACTCTTGTGGACGGAGCCAAACTGAACAGCAAAGTACTGAAAAAATGGGTCCAATATAATAAAGTTCAGGTGGTCAGATTTGATTTCATAGTTGAGTAAAGACATTTAACCACATCTCTAAATGGACAAGGAGGGATTTGGATCTGTACAAAAGAAGGAAGACCTCACTGCCTTCTGCCCTGCTTAAACTTAAAAGGCAGGGATAGGGGACATGCAACTTTCCATATATTGTTGGCCTACAACTCACATCATCTGAAGAATGGCCATGCTGGCTGGAGCTGATGGGAGTTGGAGTCCCAGCAACATCTGGAGGTTCCCCATCTCTAACTTAAAAGAACGAGAGACTGGACTGGGACCAACCGTGAAGCAGTATCCCTAAGGAGAGCATGATAGTTGAACATTGTTTTCTTGGTGGTGTCACCCTTGCTTACCATCACATTAAGGTAATTGTGGAGTTTGGGATCAAAGTCAGTATTGTGATGGAAGGGTGCTCAGAGAAGCCTTCTTTCGTGGCATTTTCATGAACCGATGCGAAATGTATATACATTACAAAGCTGCCTGCATTTGCCAGACATGTGGTCCATTAGGAACTAGGCTTTAAATTGAACAGCAGCTAACCTCATTCCGCTCTACCTGTTTTGTCGTCTCTGTGGGCCACAATATTAGTGGCTCTTAACTGCTCACTGCTCTTTAAGTTCTGAACTGGACTCCTCTTCACACCTTGAAAATGTATTTTAATTATTTTCAATTGTTGCGTCCTCTATTATATGTACGTGACACAGTTAGCAGCTTATTTAATTTCACACTTCTGCTGCACCATTCCTCTCAAAGAGCTGTCTTGGTAGTGTATGACTTCTAAAAGGCTGTGTTATTGCCATCAGGGCTTTGTCCCCTTTACTCCTTTTGATGCTGAAGTGTTATGTGAAATTATAACTGGTAAACTATAAGTGCCTATGTTTTCAAGGTGATGCATTAATGAATTAAGACACGATTACTACTGTTCTGTCCTTAAACTTATGATGCGTTTTTTAAAAACCTGTACATTTCAGACCAGATGGAATTGGAACAGTAACCATTGAAGAGAAAGAAAAGTTTGAAGATATTAAAGAAAGGCTTACTTCTCTTTTGGAAAACCAGATTAGCCACTTCAGGTAAACATTTGCATACTGCAAGTTTGACATGCCTATTGCTATGAGGAAAGAAGGAGATGGTGAATTAGGGTTTAGATCCTGGTGCAATCTTAAATTTGAATGCCGTTCAGTTTTTATAAACCAACTAAGGCCTTTGAAGAGGAATATCACCCTTCCTGTCAGTTGGTTTTTTAAAGCATCAGACATTTACTCTACCTAACGTTGCAAGTCGCATATGAATTTTGCCCATTCTGTACCAATTTATGCCGGTCATGCAAACAGATCAGAGACTTGCAAGCATGGATGGTGCAGACCAAAAATATATAGCACAAATGACCCCTCCTTTAAAAAAATATAACTTAACACTGATTTTGCCTATCAGTCATTGCTATTTGGCCTTGGTGGACAGCGAATTGTTTATACTAGGCATGTCATAGCGATTACATCTTTTATATGGTAACAAGAGAAAGCACAAAGGACAGGGCAAAAATCATGCAGATAATCTAAGAATATTTGGGCAAGAAAATGTAATACCTTTGTTATTAGAAATTGAAGATGTAGAAGTTTATTAATCCTGTACTCATTTATCTGGAAGCAGGTCCCAAACGTAGCCTGCTTATTTCTAAGTAATTCTGTGTGGGATTGCGCTTCTAACCTGTTAATCTTGTTGATTTAAACCCCTATGAAATCTCAAACAATACTAGGAATTGGGGTAGTACACATTTTCTGACCCAGTTCCATCTTGGAGCCATCCAAATAGAAATGAAGAGCCTTAAACTTTGCACACCCACATTAAAAGCATCCATGCATAAAAGTGTTTGGAGATCATGCCTAAATGATTGGCAGGAGAGAGTCAATTATACCACTCAGGACAGGAAATTGTACAACTTAAGGGTTCTGTCCCTCGTGCCCACCCACCTACGCCCCCAAAGGAGCACATACTTTTCTAAATAATTTTAAAAGAAATATATACAAATGTTCTTGTCACACAAAGGTGCAACTTTAGCTGAGATTCCTGCAATTCAGGGGGTTGGACTAGACTACATGATTCTTGGGGTCCCTTCCAACTGTACAGTTCTATGATTCTAATAAAGGGTCTATCTTTTGTCTATATTTAAGGTATTGTTTCCCTTTTGGGCGTCCAGAAGGAGCGTTAAAAGCTACACTTTCATTACTCGAAAGGGTACGTTCTGAGTTTCATTTAAGTTTTTCCAGTACGTGTGTATTTTTTAGAAATTGACCAAAGTGTACACATTACCTATTTTGGTATTATTTCCAAAATGTTAATTTTCCCCGTGTGGGAGGTGGGGCAGACACCTATTTAGTACCGAATCAGTTGAGTAGAACATGACTTTTAATATTTTTAGACTCTTTTAAATCAGTCATGGGATTCATATCTTTAGGATTCTCTCACATAGCAATATATTTTATGGAGGAATTCTCCATGAAAATAAGTAAAGTCTTTCATGCTCATAAAATGTAATCCCTAAAAAAACGTAAGTAAAAATGTGTTGGATCAGTCTACAGGTTGACCTACTTCAGTATAAGGCTACCAGTGGCGACTATCCATGATAACTCGTGTTTAAGGAAATTTGCCTTTACTGCATACTGCTTTAAATACCTTCCATTGCTAGACTCTTCAAGAAATCTGAGGAAGCTCATGAACAATGTCCGGAGAGCTAAATTCAGACCAAGGAGGCATGAGTTCAAACAGAGGTACCACAGGTGGTGCTGTGGTCTAAATTACTGAGCCTCTTGATCTTGCCGATCAGAAGGTTGGCAATTCGAATCCATGCAATGGTGTAAGTTCCCATTGCTCTGTGCCAGCTTCTGCCAACCTAGCAGTTCGAAAGCTTACCAGTGCAAGAAGATAAATAGGTACCACTGTGGCAGGAAGGTAAATGGCATTTCTGTGGGCTCTGGTTTCTGTCATGGTGTTCTGTTGCGCCAGAAGCGGTTTTGTCATGCTGGCTACATGACCTGGAGAGTTGCCTGTGGATGAACGCCAGCTCCCTTGGCCTGAAAGTGAGACGAGTGCCACACCCCATAGTCGCCTTTGACTGGACTTAACCATCCAGGAGTCCTTTACTTTTACCTTTTTAGCAACTTGAATAAAATATTGGCCGATCGTCTTGCCTTAGCTGCACCTACTCTTTTGTGGCTTGTTTCAACCCAATACCAGTCTCCAGCGTCATTCTTGTGGCTTTCCCTTCACCTGCCACTGCTATTATTTTCCTGTGCCAGTAATGGGGCATTTTTCTTACTGGATTTTGTGTGGTAGGGCAAATCCAGATTTAAGTAAAGGAAAAGTATGGACTGGCATTTTGATGATGACATCATGCAGATGCCATGAAAAGCTTCTGTGTAGGAGCAGCGCCCTATTCTACAAGAAAACTTCCATGTGAAAGCTCCCTACAAGTGCTGTAAATGAACTCAAGCCAACTGATGTTTTTTCATCCTTTCCCCTACCCCCAATCTTTAATGTAAAGATAGTTTGACCTTATGAACGGCTGTAAATATTACAAGATAACATGTATGTTAAGTACTGTGTAGACACTTGTTTTAGCCTTGTGTTTCATTTAGAAATGGTGTCTGCAGGTGGGCAAGTCTAAGTTATGGCCTAAACGGCTGCTTTTCACTCAAATCTGCAGAGATTAATAGCTAAGTCGATTAGCGACTTCCTTTTCTTTCAGTCTCTAATTGCCAGCAAATCTAAAACAACTATTAGTATATGTTGAAACCTTTTCTCTTGGGGGGTTATGGTAATGTGTCTAACTCGAGCACTGTCTTTGACGCAGGTTTTAATGAAAGATATTGCCACTCCCATACCAGCGGAAGAAGTGAAGAAAGTGGTTAGAAAATGTCTGGAGAAAGCAGCCTTGATCAATTACACTCGGCTTACAGATTATGCCAAAACAGAAGGTTAGTACAGCAATCAGCTAGCTACCAGAGTGGCTGCAAAAGCTATTGGCGCCTATTAACTGAATATATTTTGTGAGCAGCCTTTTCTCTTTCCTGAGCAAAACCTGTACCACAGCAAGGGGAAATATCTCATTAAAATCTCAGCTGGTGAACTACTGAGCTTTTTCCTATTCATGGCTTTAATATACCTCCTGGGACCGCGCTTGAATGAATGATCTTTGCTTTGTGCTGAAGTTCTCCTTTGTCCTTTATTTTAAGGGTAATTTTGTGTGTCACATAACTGGCCCAAATCAACCCATTCTAGAGGGTACTTTCTTGCCCAGTTTTAACATTTGAACTTAGTTGCATAAGGAAGAGACATTGGGCATTCCGGAGCCATTGAATATAGCCCCTTACCTAGCTCCAGTTCCCTGGTTGCCCCTTGTTTATTAATGAACCGTTAAGAATACACATAATGAAATCCATCTCGAGTCCTCAGCCAATGGGCTCACTTACGTGTGAAGCTAGAGAAAGCTTTCTTCCAATAGGAGAGAGTGGACTTTTTTGAAATTCCCCTTTTGTGTGAGTACTGTTTTAACCCCCAGGGGTGGGGCAGGGTGTCTCAGATGATAAATAATCATTTAAATATTGAATAGAAACCAGATACATTTATATAAAATAAAATAAAGGGGCTTGCAACATCAAGAATTGTTGGTGAATAGTAGTAGTAGTAGTAGTAGTAATATAATAATAATAATAATAATAATAATAATAATAATAATAATAATAATAATAATAATTTATTAATTATGAGCCCAGCCTTGGCTGGGTAGGGCGGGGTATAAATAAAAATTAATAATAATAATAATAATAATAATAATAATAATAATAATAATAATAATAATAAATTACTTACACCCCGCCCATCTGGCCAGGCCTCCCTGGCCACTCTGGGTGGCTCCCAACAGCATATTAAAACATGATAAAACATTAAACATTTAAGAAAACTTCCCTAACAGGACTGCCTTCAGATCATCTTTATATGCAACAAGGCTTGCAAAGGAACACAGGATGATACAGATATTCATCTATACATTTTTTTTCTGCCAGATTTCCACCATCTCTATGATTAAATGGGAAAATGTTAGGTTTCTGACTTGATAATCAACTTGATAATCAGTTGGGGCTTGAGCTCCCCAAAACCATTTCCAGAAATGTTGAAAATTGTAAACAAGTACTTTATTGTCTATTTCACATTGCTTTATATTTCCACATTACCTAAGATGCTGTGGTGTGGGTTTTTTTATTCCACCACCACCTATAATCTTTAAGAAGAAATTGGAAACATGATGGGGTTGTAATGGGTTATTTTGCAAAGCAAAGTATGGAACATATGAAGCTGTGTCACACCAAATCAGATTGTTGGTCATCTCCATCTCAGCCTACCCCATCTCAGTGCTCTTCAAATGTTATTGGACTCCAGCTCCCATCAGCCCCAGTCAGTATGGACAATGGTCAGGGATGGTGGATGCTGTAGTTTACAACAATTTTGTGTGTGTGTGTGTACCAGTATTGTTCCAATAACAGCCTCATTATAACAATACCATTTTTTTCTAATTAATGCCAATTATTCAAATGTCAAATTATACAATTTAATTAAACTGGGCCCCCTGCATGCTAGAGTTGATGAGTTCATTCTTCTATATTTTTTCTGCGTTCCAAATTTTTAATAATTTTCATTCCATTCAGATGTAATAATCCCCTATATAACAGCTGCAATCATGTGATTTCAACTTGTGTTGGTATAATAGGTAATTTATAAGATTCCACCTAAATATTAGGAAGAACTTCCTGACAGTAAGAGCTGTTTGACAGTGGAATTTGCTGCCAAGGAGTGTGGTGGAGTCTCTTTCTTTGGAGGTCTTTAAGCAGAGGCTTGACAACCATATGTCAGGAGTGCTCTGATGGTGTTTCCTGCTTGGCAGGGGGTTGGACTCGATGGCCCTTGTGGTCTCTTCCAACTCTATGATTCTATGATTCTATGATTTATAAATTTTCAAGTGAGGAAATTCAGCTGTAATCCTCATTCTTTCCTGGGTGTGACAATTTTCTCCATGATGTTTTCCCATCCATATATGAGTGTTGTATCCTTTACTCCTGCAACTGTTGATGGTTCCTGTCATGTCTTGGGAGAAGCTGTTATCTCCATTTCCAAAAGTCACTGCATCACTTCATCCTGTGATTCGCCTTCCAATAAACAAGGCACCTTTGCCATTTTTCCAGCCTAGGAAGAACGGTCTGAATCCAGACTACAGATAGTTAATCCAAAAACTTCTATTCTCACAGCTGGTAGAATCCTTTCCTTCCTGCTGCTGATTTATGCCCATTTATCCTTATCTCATACACATTCCTTTGTGGATAATGGAGGTTAGGGAAGATTTTGCTCTATATTTTCAAAGCACAGCATTTCTTCGCCCCTTCCCTCTCAGCTCCTTTCTCTCAAACATGCAGTTCCAATTTTGTTAAATTCCACATTATACAGTAGTACCTCAGTTTTTGAACGTAATCCTTTCTGGAAGACCATTCGACTTCCAAAACATTCAAAAACCAAGACGCAAAGGGCAGTCTGCAATTTCAATGGAGAAAATTGGGGGGGGGGGACGACTCAGTGGAAGCCATTTGACTTCCGAAAAGTGTTCAAAAACAGAAGCAATTACTTCCGGGTTTTCGGTGTTCGAAAACCAAAACGTTCTGCTTCCGAGACGTTAAAAAACCAAGGTACCACTTTATTCCAATTTCTTCCATCCTCACTTGTGCAGATATGGGTTGCCATATCATGAATGTAGAGAAAAACCGTAAGTAAGCAAACCTTGGGCTCCCTCCCCGTATTGTCTTTTTCACCTAATGAAATCCGCTCTCAATCCAAAACTTTCACATTCTTGTAGCTGGGTTGTATTTGTGGTTTCTTATCTCCTCGTCTCTGACACACACCTGTAGTTTACTCCAATTAAAGTCCAATTAGCAGGAAAACCTGTGCTTCCAGGAACGGGATTGGGGGGTCATGGCAACCAGAGTGCTCCATGCACCCAATGTCTTTGCCTGCCCTCACATTCCATGGGGAAGCGAGTGCCAGACCTCCAGGCAAACTGCAGATGGGAGCCTGATTCCTCTTCCAACTGAAGAGGAATGCAGATAATGAAATTCCTCCATCAATATCTGATTATCTCCATCTCTCTCCTCTCTCTCCTGCTATGTTGGGAGAGTCTCCATTCTTGGCAGAGGTAATTTGCAACGTCTTCATACTAAGCATAACAATAACAAGAGTTGTTTAAAATTCATAATTTGGTGGAAGCCATTGTATAGATTATTTTTCTAATCACATGCTCAGTATATTCTGCAACAGTTTATTTTTAGCATGACTGAAATTGTAGTCACAAATAATACCAAAAGCAGGGGAGAGGAATGGTGCCGGTTGTATTTAACAATTCGTTTTAACTTATTTTCCCGTCTCTTCACCATCACGGACAAACATGAGTTAGCCAATCTCTTGAGTGATTAACCAAAAAAATAAAGCCATCTCATCACTATAGCAACCAATATTATATCATGGGAATAACAACATGAAAGCACCTCAGTAACCAGTTTATCATAATTAATTAAGATATCATGTTGTGTTTAAATGAAGGAGGATATATGTGGATCTTTCTGAAAATGAGAAAGATACCTTTTCACCTTCAGCTAGCATCCTATGCATGCTTGCAGCAGGGGGCTCTTGCTGTTCAATTATCTAGAGTTTTTAACAAGCTTGTTTGGCATAATTGGTGTAAAAATAGAAAGTTTCTAAAAGAAGGCACCCAAGCTGGGCTGAGAGTCAAGCAAAGTAATCTTGGTGTGGAGCTCATTGTTTACAGGTGATATAAATATATCATTCCTTAGATCCTCTGAAACTTTACAGAAATGTGAAAAAGGAGTCACATTACAAAGTACAATGTATTTTTTATTTATTTTTTTGTCGTGGGGACTAGGTAAGAAAGCTCACAGACCAGGGCATGAGCTGCAGCCAAGTATATCTGAGTCAGTGCCTGAGTGGAAAACTGGTGGGGCAGAGGCAGGATCCTATATGTGCCCCCCTTGAGTTGTGGGGAAGAAAAGCATGAACAGAATTAGTTCTTGATGGAAACAGGAATTCCATATTGACACTCCCAGGAAAAAAAGGCCATATAACTGGCTCAGATTATTGCGTTTAAGTGATTTGAGTCAACAGTGTAAAGTACAAAAACCTAAACGGAAACAAAAGATAAGTGAGGCCCAACTCTCTCTCTCTCTTTAATTAAAGGTTTCTTTCATACAGTAAATAACAACAAAAATATCACATTATTTCATCCAGAAACATAGGAAGACTTGAGATTGGTAGTGTTAATAAATTCCCACATTCAGCTTCCTTAGGTGTTCCTGGGTCCTGGAATCATGAGTGAGGGAGAAAAATGTTTGTCTTTCCACTTCCCCCCCAACATTCATAATGTTGCTCCCTGTCCCACTGCCTAGTTTTTTTCCTAAACAGCTCCAAATACTGTATCCTTTCATATGGATATGCACATGGAACTTTCATATGCAGTGCATATGGAACTATGCATTGCAATTCCTTTTCAAAGTGAAGATGCCCATAGGGGCTAATTTTTCAGTTCCAAAATTTTACAAACAGAATCCAGTTTTTAAGAAGATTTCTGTACAGGCATTTCTTCGTTTCCTCAAACATTTATTAACTGTAAGCTTAACATGGGATCCCATGTTTTTCTCCTTCACTGGCCAAGAGTTAGCCAACAAGCTGATTTCCATGCTTTAGCCAGTGAAGCGCATGCTATTGTTAACATGTTCACAGCTAACACAACACGTTCCTTTTGAACCTGCCCCTTTATTGCTCCCAGTAACATTGCTGGGGAATTAATTTGCCTCACATACCATAATTGTATCCTTGATACCTTTTACAATAATAAGTCAGTGTTGTTTTTCCTCTCTTAGATCTCCAATACATATTGGATATATTTTGACACGTTTTTGCTATTCTCATAAGCATTAAGTACCAGTATTCTTCCAAAATATTTTCAATTTTCTTCTGTCACTGAAAGACTGAATTCTGTCACATGCTTTTATCCCCAAGTCATTCCTTTTAGTTGTATCCAGGAGTATTCTATAGATTTTCAATGTCAAACCTTTTGTTATGTCAGCTTTTTCATAAGATCAGTGGTCTCTTTATGTTCACAAAGTCTCTTTGAGAATTTTTTTTTTGTAGTAAGTGACAAATAAGTGAAATATTAATAATAATATACCCTGTAGTTATTTGGAAATAGTTTCTAATTAGTAGATAACGGGAAAGGATAGCTGTAGACAGTGATTTCTTTATCTGCATTGATGATGCAGTTTTCAGTCAGGGCAGGGGTGAAGTTTTGCAGCCCTGCAGAAATGTGTTCCCTGTCCATGGCTATCAGAAATACAACAATTCAACACAAGCAAAACTATGTGAATTTGCTTAGTATGTATAATTCATTCAAGTTGCACAATCCAGTTTTTCTTGGCATACAATTTCAGGATATGTTTTTAATTCAGAGTACCCACAGTCATCAAATACTACCATTTTCTTAGCAAAATAGATACCATACCTGACTGACGGCCTGCCAAAGTTTGCTTGACCCAGTATCAGTTCACTTGGCTGCTGGTGACAATGGAATGTTTAAAAACGTTGATCTTTTCTCTGATTCACATCTGCAGTACATTTAATCCAATCATTATTTTTGGTTGTGAAAAAACATCCAATTATTAATCGCAGGAAGTGGTTTTCTTGTTGGTAGCGGAGCATATTTCACAGAAGTTAACAAAAACACTGTTCAGGCTTTTCCATATGAAGAAATATAATGTCCGTTATAGGATAGAAAATAAAGTCACAGACATCATTTATTTTCTTGCTGATCCCATATAAAAATTATATCGTGAACTTGATTATCGGGATGAATTTGTTGTCTTTTTAACAGGATGTTAAAGGGGTTGCATATTTTTGTTTGCTAGAATAAACTGATTTCTTATACATTACAGCTTGACTTACATAATGGAGGTAAACTTATGCTACTATTTTCTGCTTCTCCCTCCTCCCTTTTTTCGTGCCCTTTCACTTAAGCTACAAAAGAAAAGGATCCAGGTGACTGCTGTGTTAATTGTGTGCATGTATGCATGCATGTATTAAGTGTTCATTACGGCTTTATTAATTGTACAATGTAACAACAACAAAATCAGTGCATGCTTATTCAGAAGTAAGACCTATGGGACTTACTGCCACCTAAGTATATATGGGGCCTCTGGCTAAGTCACCGGGAGTGTTGTATCAGAATGGAACAGGAGCCCTCTCTATGTGTTGTAGTCAAGGAGAACTTGTGACAAAGTGGTGGATCTCTGCCAAGTAGCCCCTCCACGTCCAGTTCAAATATCAGAAAGGTGGGAACCTTCATACAGACTTCCATGTGATCTACAGTTCCATATCACATGTAAGCCTTTTCATGCGAAGGCTTCCTCTTCCCCCTAGACATTTGCACTGGGCATGCAAGATCCAAGATCACATAGTCTCATAACTGTTAGCATTATGCTTGAAGAAGGCTAGTGTCTATCACAATTTAAGTTATCTCACCGGCAGACGCATTCTAGGGGGAGGTTATTACCACGGACAAAATATTTTAGAAGACTGTATAAATGTTTCAGCTTCACTTACAGAAGATTACATCGCACACATAACAAATTGACCACAGTATCAAATGATAATAATATAATATGCAGCATTTCATTTCCTAAATGAACAATTAAAATGGCACTGCAGTAGCTTTACGCCTATATGTTACCTCACCACAGACCGCCTCTCTTCATATAAAATATCCTGGAATCTGTGTTCACCATCTGTGGCCTTCTTTCGAGTGCCTCTTCCATGTGAGATCCAGAGGGTGGCTACATGAGAAAAGGCTTTTTCTGCAGTGGCCCCCTGCTTGTGGAATGCTCTCCCCAGAGAGGTTGCCTTGCATTTTCATTATATATCTTTTAGGCGCCAGGTGAAAATGTTCTTCTTCAACCAGGCCTTTGGCTGATTAATATCTTACAGCCTTTTAAATGTGTCTGTGGGAAGGGGAGGAGTATTGTTTTGGTTTAATTATTTACTTGTGATTTACTTTGTATTTTATTCTGTGAGCCACCCTGAGATCTTTTGATGAAGGGTGGTAAATAATAATAATAATAATAATAATAATAATAATAATAATAATAATATCAGTCTACACTGGGAAACTGTGCAGGGCCAAAATCTCCTCGTTTTCCCAGCAGTTCTATGGAAGCTGAAACAACCACCAATTTGATCACCAGCAGTGTTCTTTCTGCAAAGAAATATCTAGGGGTAGCAAAGGTATAGTGGTACCTTGGTTGTCCAATGCCTTAGTTGCTGAACAAATCGGCTCCCAAACGTCGCAAACCCAGAAATGAGTGCTCCAGTTTGCGAACGTTCTTTGGAAGCCAAACATCCGACGTGGCTTCCTTGGCTTCCGATTGGCTGCAGAAAGCTTCTGCAGCCAATCAGAAGCCGTGCCTTGGTTTTTGAACCCCTCCGGGAGTCGAACAGACTCTCATTACAGATTAAATTCAAGAACCAAGGCACCGCTGTATTCCAGTATTGGGCTGGTCATTTGGGATCTTTTCTTTTGGGGAAAGCTTTCCCCCCCAAAAAAAAGCCATTCCAGAACCGGTTTCAGTATTGTGACGCCCCATTCTCATCAAGTGTATGTTGAAGCATTTTTTTAAAAAAATTATTTGTAGAGATCGACAAATGGAGCAAGGAGGAGAGCAGGAATGCACTATCTCCAGATGTCAGGAGTGCGTGCAGGAGCCAGACCCTGTGACCGGTAGGGCTTTGCAGGACTGGGGCTTTCCTAAGTTTGTTCTGAAGAGGCAAGGCACGGCCGCACAGGTGAGGCTGATTGGTAACTCACAGCACCTGGTGGCAAGAGCCGGGAAGGGATATAAGGTCAGCATTTCCCTTTGGCTCTTTGCCACAGCAACACGCTTCCTGCCTTGCTGCGTTTGGCTTCTTGACTCCTTGCTTCCTGATCCTCGGACCCTTGACTCCTTGACTCATGGTTTTCTGACCCTTGGCTTCTTGACTCCTGGCTTCCAGACTCTCATTCCTGCTCCCACCCCGCCATCTTGCCCCCGGTCCCGACATCCTCCGCCAGGACTTCAACCGCCTGTAAACTGGACCGTGACGCCAGAGAATTTCAGAGGTGGAGGAATCACCAAGAGACAAGGGTCTTGATAAGGGGAGGAAGTAGCCTTGCAAGCTTCCACCTCTTTCTTTCTCTTTGGTCTGCAGGCTGAAGTTTCCTCATCCCTGATCTCTTGCCTCCACTGACTGTACTGGCAGCATCTCTCTAGGGTACCCGACAGTCTTTCCCAGCTCTGCCTGCAGATGTCTGGGATTAAGCCAGAGACTTTTTGAATGCAAAGCATGTGCCTCTGCCACTGAGCCACTTGGTTAATATTACGAATAGATTAAAATTTCTCTTGCCTGTCAAGGTCCCCCAAGCCACTCCTAAATAAATCACAATTCACACATAATTTTTGTTTAAGGTTTTTGGCATAATTTTGGCCACAACTTTATTAAATTGCACAAATGTGAGTGGTTGCTTAGGCATTGGTTCCAACTATCTGCCCCCTGCCCCAAGACAGAACTGACTTCCGGATTCCAGTGAAAGCCAGGAAGGGAAAACGATATTGGGGAGAGCATGGAGCTGGGCACCAGACCCTTCCGCATGCTCCCAGGGGCTTGCACAGCTCAAGCCCCACTCAGGAGTACGGACGAAAGAATGGAAAGCCCCTGGATTCCTTTAATGGAATTCTCTTTCTGCAGCAGCATTGGAGGGGCAGGCACCGCCAATCCTTACCCCTCCACCAACTAATTTTTTAACCAATGCCTTACCGCAACCTTACAAGTTGTGACGATTTGCTGCGCAGTAGGCAAAAAACAAAACTACGCAGTAGGTAAAAACCAAATGGCACCAGCCAGTCAGCAAAATGGACAAAATTCCTACCATTCCGACCCCATGACAGGCATAGCAAGGTCAACACAATAGCCCTAGATTAGGGAGGGTGGGCTGGTGATCCGATGCATGCAGCAAAAGAGCCCAGTCATTGCTGCGTGACTTGATTTTATAACCTTTGGTCCGTCCCCCTAAATGGCAACACCAAAATTTGCCCAGTAACCCAACCGCCCAATCAATGTGGATGGTCATCCATACTAACCCGCCCAGCAAAAGAGGGGTGGCCTGTCAGACCCCACCACAACACGTGCTCTCTGTGAAGGAGAACACGCTTTCTCAGAACTGTTATAGCTTTGGAAGCTTCTAAACCCATATGGTAATTTCAGTACTTTATCCTTTGGAGAATTCTTGAAATCTGGGCAAGGAATGCCTGGTGATTCTTTGTATAAGGAGTCCACACATTGTGGGCCCAACTATTTACAGACTAACTTTTCAGGACGTCTGCTAAGTTCAGAAATGCCGCCCCCCATTTTTCCATGGGTAGACAGTTTGTTTCTACAAGAGAACACCTAAGCATCTGATCTCCCTTGTCTTCAGCTTGAAATGGTGCAGAACGTGGGCTGTTTCAGACTATGTACCTCGGGTCTTAGTGGAAGCCTGTAGAAGGAAGTAGTTTAAAATTGAGTTGGGATATGGACAACCCTACTTAAGCATGACACTCATTGGTGAACTTGAGGAAGTGCACTGCCTTTTCGCCTCACTGCCTCTTCAGATTTGTCATGAAAATTCAGAATTTTGAGGAAAATGTATTCCTTTATGCAACAGCAGCAGCCAGAATATTGATCACAAAGAATTGGAAGGGGAAGAAAATACCATCATTATTAGAATGGCAAAGCAAGCTCTGTGAGTTTGTGGAAATGGCAAAATTGAAGGCAATCATTAGAGGCCATTCAAATCAGAGAATAATTAAAGAGTGGGATAGAGTGAAGGAATACATGAAAAAATATGGTTCTGGAACTGGAATATTAATAGATAATGTGTAAAACGTGCAGGGGTAAGCAAGGAAATAATAAAAGAATCAGTTGAATAATTATTAAACTACAACAACACAACAAGATGGAAGAAGTAAAAAAAATACTGAGATCACAAATGGGTGAAGGGGAGTGGGGGGTATAGGGGAATTTATAAAAAATTCTAATATAATATTTCTAATTGTGTTGAATTTATATACAGTGGTACCTCGGGTTAAGTACTTAATTCGTTCTGGAGGTCCGTTCTTAACTGTTCTTAACCTGAAGCACCACTTTAGCTAATGAGGCCTCCTGCTGCCGCCGCGCAGCCACCAGGCGATTTCTGTTCTCATCCTGAGGTTCTCATCATCCTGTTCTCATCCTCAGTTCTTAACCTGAAGCACTATTTCTGGGTTAATGGAGTCTGTAACCTGAAGCGTATGTAACCTGAAGCGTATGTAACCCGAGGTACCACTGTATAGCAAAGGGAAGTCTATAGCAATTAGGTTGATTTTAATCTAGTCAACTATGTAATAGGCTTATGTTACAAAACAAATATGGATTTTGAAATTGATGTTTGTAATTCTTTTTTGGTTTTGGAATAAAGGGAAAAATGGAGAAAAAGGAGAAAAAGAAAATTCAGAATTTTGAAGCACTGGAGAATTATAAAGTAAAATGTATAATTTTCCAAAAATATGCATCAAGGTCCACCGCCCAACTCACCCTGATCTGAGGTTGACTTCTTTGAAGCTCATTTTCCTTCTGCAGACAGTAGCCTAACAGCATTTATAACCAGTCTCAATTGATGGATTTCTCAGCAGACTATGTGTTCCGTCTAGTGTCAGCTCACAGACAGTATTATTTTATTTACTTATTCCAGTGCTTATCTTTCCTCAACACTACATAATGAGATTAAGGGACGAGCAGGGCAAATGGCAGTAAGTTTAATTTCCACCCTCCAAACAATTTCTATCCACTAAAGCGAGATGCCATCAATGGAAAATAATGCCACTGTTGGACCTTTGGGTAACATATAGGTGTAAAGATACTGCACTGACATTTTAATTGTTCATTTAGAAAATAAAACACAGCGCATTGTATTATTATCATTAAGTGGTCTATTTTGATATTGTGATCAATTTGTTATGTGCGATACGTAATCTTCCATACGTGAAGCTGAAACATTTAGACAATCTTCAGAAATATTTTTCCACAGTAGGAACAGTCACAGTAGGAACTTCACCCCAGAATGTGGGCTACTACATTTTATGTTGCCACTTTTGTGATGTTGCTTCAGCGTGTTTTCTTAGTAGCGGCTAGAATTTCAGGGAAGGGATTGATTAGAATTTCAGTCCTCTGAACTTTGAAGGGGACCTTTCCTTGTCCATGAGGCTAGAGCAGAACTGGAGCAGCAATGTTCTCTGAAGTTTACACACCTATGAGTGAGCAGTGTGTGTGTGTGTGTGTGTGTGTGTGAGAGAGAGAGAGAGAGAGAGAGAGAGAGAGAGATACCCACACACGTGTGCGCGCAAATGTGCACATCTAGCATACTGATTGGTGTCTTGCCTCTGTGATACGTACATGCCATGCCAGGCACAATGGATTTCCTCCCTTTTTGTGCGCATGGACTCTTGGTGCTACTGCCGAATCGGCACAGAGAAGGGTTGCCTTGGTGATGTCTCCGAGGTTAAGGTCACTTTCCATTTTCAAAGACGGCTAAGGTGGTGATGTGATAGCTTTGAGTGATATTTGTAGGAGTGGTGAAAAGGGAGCTGCTGACAGGGTTGTGCTCCCATTTCTCCTCCTCCCTGGGAGAGGCACGGTTTCTCTAACAAGGTTTTTTTTCTGTTCTTTTCAAAGCATTTTGATCCCGGTGCAAATTAAATTACAAGCTTAAACACTCTTTGCATTTAATCGCAGAGTAAGAGCTAGATCTGCATTTCTTCTACCTGCATGGCACCCTTGTAGTTTCCACCTAGTTCCTGGGGAGTAGAGGGCAGCTCCAGGGGAAGAAAAACTATTCTGTGGGTGCCTGATAATGAGTTGTATGAATAGAGAATCTTAGCATCTCTGTGGATGTGATCAAAACTTGGGTGGTACAATATGGTTGGCAAAGCAGAAGCTGATGACTGTTACAGAATTCCTTGCAAATTCTGCAAAATCCCAACCATATTAGGCTTTAAAATGTGTTTATAGCTCCCCTGATTGCTAGAGCAACCATAAAACATGGGAGCAAGTTTTACCTTGAAGTTTGTTTATATAATTGCAATGGGACTGTCTGTGGCAGTGATGTCAGTGCCCGGGACTGACTCAGTTACGTGTCACCAGCTCTCGTGGGTCCATACTAAGTACCTCCAAATTCTCCCTGTTTTTCATTCCTCTAGCCTTATATCTGTCCAGAGCTGGTTTATAAAACACTCCTGTGATAATAATAAAGGCTTTCGTCATTTGCCCCTTTTTGGCATTGTAAGCATTCCAGTAAATACTTTGAATCAACTCAGAAGTTTGACACTCTCCTTTCTTCCTTGAGCCCCTTTTCCAAAAAAAATCCAGATAAATATTGTAGATGAATTAGTCCCCGATCCTTAACACATGTGCACATAGTTGGAAAACAAAATGAAAATTCTACCCAAATCTCCTCATTTTGAGACCAGACGAATGCAGGCAAATGAGTACATTTAATTTGTGCATATCTGGGTTTACTGACTAAGCGATCTGGCTTTTTAATGCAGAATTCAAATGCATAAATACAAAAGTAAACACGACATTATAATTTGGTTAGCTTTCGCCCCTCGCTGCCCCAGAGTTAATTTTTGCACGTTTTCCATACACATTCTCTTTTTCATCCTTCATCCTTGGTTTGTTTGCTCATGTTAACAATAATGAATGTTTATAGTTGCATATCTACCATATCTACTCTGGAAAAAAAGTGATAAGATTGTGCCGTTCAATAGGACTGGGATAGATCTGGGATCATGACATTACCAGATTTTAGCTTCTGTTTGCTGATGAAATTAGCCAGATTTCTAACTGTGAACGAGTGCAGCGGTGCAAATTTGCTGGGGGAGGGGGATGGAGAAAAGAAAAGAAAGAAAAAGGCTGACAAAGTGAAGGACGAAGGGCAGGCTATGGCCAGGAAAAAGGACAATGAGAGACTTCTGTCCAGACAAATGGCTCAAAAGCTTGCACCTCTTTAATGAGGTCTTTTACAGACAAGTTTTCTATAAAGAATGGCTGCATGTAAATGCCCTCCAAGCTCACAAGGACTTGTCTGAAGGAAAACAAGAGCACTAGAGGCACTATTGAACTGAAGGCAGAGTAGAGCCATTTGTGTATGTGGTGAGAGGCCTTCTGCGGTAATTTAAAGCTCTTAGTGCATGTTCATTTCACTGAAAGAACAAAGGGCAGAATCGGTGAGTTGGCCGGTGGCATATATCTTTGTATTGGATGCCGGTTTTCGTTCAACAGCACAATAATCAAATACACGAGCAAAAGGCTTGTCTGTGCTAATGTGCAAATCCTGCAACCTTGCTGTGTTCATACAAGCAAGAATTTGCTGAGTCTGTGATGCTTCATCACTACCAATTCAACAATATGAACTCTTCCATTTCATCGCGTTGACCTCTGATTCACACACCCAGACCGCCCCCCACCTCTCTCTGGAGGGCCAGAGCTCCTTCATATCTGGTTTAGAGTGTTATCCAAAGGCCCCCAACTCGCAGACTTAACATACAGAATAAGAGAACAAGAAAAACATACGTTTAAAGAAGATTAGAAAACATTTATTGAATATATGGGAAATAATTGTGTACAGCTGAAAACGCTGGCAGCATTAAGATCAATTCAACAGTGTAAATAAGTTTTGATGGATGTAATAATGGAATGCTGAATGGTATGGTTTTTGTAAAATATGCAGGGGTTTATGAAATGAAAAATGAGCCATGGAAAGAGAAGAAGGGAAGTCATTTATATCTTAAGGATGTAAAATGAGTGTCTTAAACTGTAAAACGAAAAATGGAATAAAAATGATATGCAGTAGTCCCTCGGTTTTCAAGTGTGTCAGAAGCCGAACATTTTGGTTTTCGAACAACAAAAACCCGAAAGTAATTGCTTCAGTTTTTGAATGCGCCTCAGAAGTCTAATGGCTTCTGCTGGGTGTTTTTCAATTTTTCTAATATGAACTTGCAGCCAGCCCTTTGTGCCTTGGTTTTCAAACGTTTCAGAAGTCGAACTGTCTTTCGGAACAGATTACGTTCGAGAACCGAGGTACCACTGTATGCAATAGAGTGTCATCCAAAGTCTGCGAACAGTGCAGTTATAGCGTGATATGCAAATGGAACTCATAACCCACCTACTTTCAGCAGCCAGAAGCACCATAACCAGACACTGGAGAGACCTGTCAGGAGTAAGCATGGACCAATGGTACCAAATAGTATGGGAAACAGCCTTAGTAGAAAAATTAACCAATAAACTGAAACTAACATGGGGACAAACAGAAGAAGACGCCTTCACCCCTTTATCACATACACAGCCCAACAAGACAATGACAAAAATCCACCAACAGCATACGAATCAATATGGCTAACCTGATTCAAAAACACCCACCCACCCCACTCACACACAAAAACTGAAGAAGTGTGCATGCACACAAAAGCTCATACCAAGAACTAACTTAGTTGGTCTTTAAGGTGCTACTGGAAGGAATTTTTTTATTTTGTTTTGACACAAAAACAAAGATCATCACAGCCAATCACAAACAAACAACCACACCCTAGGCCAACCCCAACCTCTCTCACTACCAAAGGGACACAAGTGAATAGCAGAGAACCTGCACAAGCAACACTGACACAAAACCCCACATATATAAAGTATAATAGAAACATCACCACCTGACACCACCCCCACTCACCTTTTCCCCCCTCCACCTCTTTCCCCCTTTTCATCCTAATGTCTCAACAAATGAAACTGATCTGTAGAAACTGTTACAGTGGTACCTCAGATTAAGTACTTAATTCGTTCCAGAGGTCCGTTCTTAAGCTGAAACTGTTCTTAACCTGAAGCACCACTTTAGCTAATGGGGCCTCCCGCTGCTGCTGCACCGCCGGAGAACGATTTCTGTTCTCATCCTGAAGCAAAGTTCTTAACCCGAGGTCCTATTTCTGGGTTAGCGGAGTCTGTAACCTGAAGCGTATGTAACCTGAAGCGTATGTAACCCGAGGTACTTGGAAAGAGAGAAAGAGTAAGAGACATTGCACATACTTTTGTAAACCAAGAAAATATTTATTAAAAAATACATTATACATAATAAATAAATAAATTCTTCCTGTAGAGCACAATTTTTCACCTACTCTGAACCCCAATGTAGGCAGCTCAATTTGAACATAACATTAGGCGTCCCTTCTACATCTCCAGTGTCGTTGTGAGGAGGTAATTTGTGGCTTCCATCTTAGATTAGGTGCAGTTTAGCAATGTCATCTGAGCACTAAACTGAGGTTAATCATAACTGTGGCTAGTGAAAACTTACCCGTCTCACAAACTGTGGTTTGAAGGTGGTTTGTTTCTATCGGCGGTAGGTAGTATTTGCCACGGTTTGTCCAGGTTTGAGCGACATGGCCGGCTGTGGTTGATCAAAAACAGATACAGATGCTTCCAAACTCCTTCGGATGACCACATCGGAGGGAGAAGCAAGGAACGCGCAAGCCTAAAGGAAAGCTAGTTTCATTCCCAAACCATTGTGTGATAGAGGAGAAAAACAAGCAACTAGCCTCTACTTTTGTTCTATAGCTCACAATGGAGAGGATTCAGACTTGGGTTTGGAAAAAGTTGAGCATCTGATGTCCCATCTGATGAAGTATTACCGTATTTTTCGCCCCATAGGACGCACCGGCCCATAGGACGCACCAAGTTTTTTTGGGGGGAAATAAAGGGAAAAAAATTTATTTTCCCCCCCAGGCACTTGTGGGGCCGGCAGCGGGGAGAAGCGCTCTTCTCCCCGCCGCCCGCCAGCAGACCAGGTCCGGGGACAGCGGGAAGACGTGCTGCGCCTCCCAGCTGTCCCCGGAGCTTGTGTTTTTTTTGGGGGGGGGGGAATGAATTAAAAAAAATTATTTCCCCCCCCCCAGCCGCGGCTGCCCCAAGCCTTGCGCACACCTGCCCGAAGCACGGGGCACCCTCCGGAGAGCTCCCCGTGCTTCGGGCGGCAGGCTGCTGCCCCAAGCCTCGCGCGCTCGGCAGTACCTCCCGCCGGGCTTGCAAGGCTTTTGGATAGCTTCCTGAAGCCTGGAGAGCGAGAGGGGTCGGTGCGCGCCGATGCCTCTCGCTCTCCAGGCTTCAGCGAAAGCCTGCATTCGCCCCATAGGACGCACACACATTTCCCCTTCATTTTTGGAGGGGAAAAAGTGCGTCCTATGGGGCGAAAAATACGGTAAATTAGAAAGGGCTCACAGAGTGGTTTTTTTGGGGGGTGGGTTAAATATTTTTTGCATGCATGCAATCTGGGCATAACAACATTGCCATTATCTATATTGAAAGCATGGCTGATGTGCTTGAAAGTGTCAGCCTTTTAAGTCATCAAATTCTGTGTTGTCTCACTTCTCTGGAACGTTTCCTGTTCCCACATTTTCCTAGCTGTGATCATCCTATCATTTGTGTGTTCCTTTTCACTGCAGAGACACTGAACCAAGCGTCTCCTTCTGTAAAGCTGGAAGAGGTTATTCATTTAGCAGAGCTCTGCATTGAAGTCCTACAGCAGAATGAAGAGCACCATTCAGAGGTGAGGATAACGGCATTAGCTGTACTATAATGCTCAATAGCCACCGTCTATGGCCTCGGTGTGAAGCAATTCTGTCAAAAAACATTACAGCGAAAGCCTGTGACATATGTTAAAGGCAATTCACATTTGCAGAGCTGTAATAGTTTTGAAGGTTATGAAAAGTGAAGTGAAATAAAACCCGACTTGGGTTTTCTCTTGAATAAGCTTCAGGTTTCAACATTAAAAATAAATAAATATAAACAGCAGATAAAGCAGAAGCGAAAGAGAGAGATGCTTCTAGTTGTCAGTCCCGAAATCTCACAGAATTCATAGTGCGAATGATCCAATTTCCCATCTCTTGACTAAAATAAATAGCAGAAGAGAAAGAGGGGAGGCCCTTATGAATGACACTAGATTTAAAAGTTAGAAGGCTGAAGCACGTTTAGTATTGCTGTAAGCTAACCAACAACAGGCAGTCCCATTTAATCTGTCTTTTACTTTAAAAAAAGTGGGTTCAGTCCATGAGGAAGCTCTATTAAATGAATGAACATGCATTCTGCTCACAGGCAAGTCCTATTTGTTTTGGGGAAGCAAATGTTGGAGACATCCCTAAATAACTTCCACTGAAGCCACGCGGTACCAGTGATATTTCAAGAATTAAGAGTTCCCTATTTTACAAAATGAACAAATATATTTCATACACTTGCATTAATATTGTTGTTATTAAGCGTGTTAAAAGTTTGATCAACTAGCTTACAAAGATGCTTGGAAGTTCATATTTTTTGAAATAAAAACCTTTTGTAATTTTTTTCCTGGGAAATCATACAAAGTGGTAAACTAAGATATGGTGTCTATAAATATGATCATTCAAAACATCTGCTTTTATCTCACACTGTCGATTCTAGATTTTAGCTTACATCTGTCATGTGTGAACTTGTTATGGATATTTTATTTTATACTGAAGAAACAGCTGCTTCAATAATTTGAAAAGGACTCCCAAGAGGCATTATTCTTCACTAGTATTACCACTGCGTTACTCTGTAAATAATTAGTTAATAAAATGTATATGTGGGTTTTGCCTTCTGAAAATATGCATTAAAGTGAAACTTTTTTAAAAGAGTCATAGGAAATGTCAGAACTTACATCCTTATTTTTTTGTTCTTAAATTGCAATTTTAGTACATAGTTCTGGAAATAATTTTACATACAGACATACATTTTATAATTCTGATGAATATTGTCTTTTTGAAAAATATTCATTATATCTCTCTCCAAATATTAATAACTGAAAATAAGTTGATACTATTAAAGACGGTACAGATCTCGTACCATTGTAGAAAAAGAGAACCTGTAATCTGCTGGCTTCAAACCCATGTTTAACCATTTTAACTTTTTTTCCCCCACAACACTACCAAAATTTTGGATTCCCTCAGGGAAAAGAGGTATGTAGCTCATCCCAACCAAGGCAGGACATTTTTTTTCATGGATCCATGCATGGAATTGTTAACCACTTTTGAACATGTCGCATCAACTCTGTTCATTGATGGTTCCTTTCCCCATATTTATCTTCCTTCTAAAATCCATCATATTGGTATCTTCTCTTTCCTCAGTGCGGTTCTGCCTTTAAGTTTCACCTCTCTCGTGGAGCCATCAAACAGCCTTGAGAAGAACTGGAGAACCTTTGACCCTCCAGATGTTGCTGGACTGTAACTCCCATAATCTTTGATCATTGGCCGGTTGGCTTGACCTGATGGACATTGGAGTCCAGCAACATCTAGAAGACGAAATCTTCCCCAGACCTGTCTTTTAAAAGACACATCTATAAATTCAAACTAATTAATCCATCACTGGGTTGTGAACACAAAGATGATAAAATGTGCATGGTAAGTTTGGAGCTTTTCAGGGCCTTGACTCAAGTAGGTTGGTAACCCGTAGCCTGTATCCTATAAGGTAAAGGGACCCCTGATTGTTAGGTCCAGTCGTGGATGACTCCGAGGTTGTGGCACTCATCTTGTTTTATTGGCCGAGGGAGGCGGCATACAGGTGGCCAGCATGACTAAGCCGCTTCTGGCGAAACCAGAGCAGCGCACGGAAACGCCGTTTACTTTCCTGCCGGAGCGATGCCTATTTATCTACTTGCACGTTGACGTGCTCTCAAACTGCTAGGTTGGCAGGAGCAGGGACCGAGCAACGGGAGCTCACCCTGTGGCGGGGATTCGAACTGCCGACCTTCTGATCAGCAAGCCCTAGGCTCTGTGGTTTAGACCACAGCGCCACCCACGTCCCATATGTATATGTATCCCATATAGAGCACTAAAACCTACCTAGAGCCAGGAGATCCATGAAGGCTGCAATTGTCCACCAAGCAGGATAAGGGAATCTGAAAAGAAGCTCATCTGGCAGGAGGCAACCCATGTCACTGAAGGTCCCCCAGGGAGAAGCTGCAGAGAAGGGATAGATGCCGTGTGTCACTTCAGTCTTGAGCAGAGAGTCAGCAAATTGGAGCCACTGCTGAGTATTGTTCTGTTGACTGTGTAGCAAGTGCTGCCATATAGTATAATACACATTTTAAACAATAGTCTGGGAAAAAAGAAATCAGCCTTTAATCTCATACAATGACATTTCTCTCTCTCTTCCTCTCAGAGTGCATGTGATAAATCACTAATTGCATTCATTTTGGTGTCTTGTTATATGGAACAACATTGTGTCTATGATATTTGTCTGTCTAGTTTAACCACTGTATTCATAGGCATCAGTGGGTCAAGAGAATTTTTCCAATACAATTGAATTCTCTCCCCCTCCCCCCCCAACACTATATTGTTTCTCTGCAAGGATATATAGAGATGGGAAAGAAATTGACTGGTTTCCTGGGCTGCATTGTGTGTTGTTTTTAGTACATGCTCAAAATAAGATATTTAGTAATGAAAGCAAAGCAAGATTGGGGAGAAGATTATATAAAGGGAAATCTTTTAATGCCTTTTTCTCCCAATCTCAGCTTTCGAGCTAATTAATTAGTTATTTATATAGTTTGATGTTCTTCCTCTTAATTGATTTCATTTTTGCAGTATTTTTATCTGAGATTTCTAGTTAGAGGAAGGAAGAATCTGACCTCTGGTTTTCGCATAGGCACCGGTTATACTTTTTGATGCAACCAATTACCATTTTCTTCAGTAACAGGTAGAGAATGGTCCGGTCATTGTAAGAGCTAACCGATCTTGGAAAATACTTTTTCAGCTGTCAACAATATTCCCTTTCTAGCTGCAGCCATTAAACCCATGCCAAAAATTACCAAAGTCATTAAAGAGTCAAGGATATGAGTGACACCTATGTGGACATTTTTAGTATCTCAGTGCTTCATTACTCTTAAGAGTTCTGATTTATTAGCAGATATGTCTGTACCTGTGGCTATCATTCATATCTACTGTAGTCACAATGATATGTTACTTCTAATAACTACCATTAAGGAATCCTTATCAGTCATCTACAATGTTGTTGTTTATAAAAAAATATATGCTACAATGTTGTATATCGATATTTTGTAATTATCCAAGGGAGCCTATATCTCTGTAGCTGATACTAGTGAAGTATGCAAATGGTACATAGGAATATAAGAATCTGCCATTTACCAAATCGGACCATTAATCAATCACAATAGAGCAGAGCAGGAGACACTTACTTTCTTTTATATATATATAATAATTTTTATTGAGTTTACATAATTTTTACCATAATTACAATCCGTTAGAATCATAACGTCACCTATAGCCTTGTTCAAACTGAGCCTCAACTTCCCCCCTCCCACTGCTTGGCTTTCATAAATATTCACTTACAACTTAGCATTTCTATATCAACCTACAGTGGTACCTCGGGTTACATACGCTTCAGGTTACATACACTTCAGGTTACATACTCCGCTAACCCAGGAATATTACCTTGGGTTAAGAACTTTGCTTCAGGATGAGAACACAAATCGCGCGGCAGTAGTGCGGCAGCAGCAGGAGGCCCCATTAGCTAAAGTGGTGCTTCAGGTTAAGAACAGTTTCAGGTTAAGAACAGACCTCCAGAACGAATTAAGTACGTAACCAGAGGTACCACTGTATTTACTTTCTTTCATGCTTATAAAATTTACCTTAATAATGGTAAAGAGGTTCCAAAAATTAACATTACAAAATATTTTAACTCAAACCTGCAAACGTTCTCAAATGTTTACAGTGTTATCTCATCTATTGTACAAATTTACTCCAGTCCCCTCCTTTTCCTTACATTTCCAACATTCCTTGTTTGATTCGGAGACTCTTACTCTCAGGGTTGTGGATTCAAGACCCATGCTGGACAAAAGATTCCTGCATTTCAGGCAGTTGGACTACATTGACCCTTGTGGTCCCTTCCAACACTACAGTTCTATGATTCTATAATCTAGGTCATTATTGTCTCCATTGATGGGCAATGACTCTCTAGAATAGGCACAGGCAAACTCGGCCCTCCAGATGTTTTGGGACTACAACTCCCATCATCCCTAGCTAGTAGGACCAGTGGTCAGGGATGATGGGAATTGTAGTCTCAAAACATCTGGAGGGCCGAGTTTGCCTGTCCCTGCTCTAGAATCTGGCAACAGAGTTTTCCAGCCCTAACTGGACATGTCAAGAATTGAACCAGAGAGGAGGTCTTCTGCATTCAGAAGTTCGTGGAGCTAGTGTGCGTCTACATCTCATTTTCAGAGTCAACCAACACATTAAAATAGTCTCGTAAAAGCCACTTTAGGAACAAACAAACATTCATTATGTGGTGGCTAGAGACGGGCCATTCTGACCATTTCAGTTTTTCTCTGTTTTTCCATTTTCCAGTAGAAGGTTGGGGCTCTGCATTTCTCCATCAGTTTGACTATTTTTTTAAAAAAGGCCTTGTGAAAATTCATCAGCATTTTAGTTTGAAGTTCTCCCAAGTTGTACTTTTTATTTGCTTAATATACAGACTTTTGCAAGCAATTTCCCATAATATGATGCATTTTCCACCAGAATATGCTTTTAAGGCGGCCTTTACCATCTGTAGTTTTTATTGTATCAACAATAATTTTAAGATTTAAAAAAATCTGCTTTTTTATTAAATCTCCAAAAATATTCCAAAACATTTATCGTCATACACAATTTTTTTCAGTATAAATTTCTTCTTGACTTCCCCCCTTCCTTTCCTGATGTTTGTTTTGTACTTCTCTTTATTAACTAGTTTTCAATACATGTGTTTTTATTATCTAAACTTCACTATTGTTAGTTCTTTCAATAATCCACTACTTATATTTCAAAGCCTGCCCACAACTTCATGTATGGGTAATACTTTGGTACAGGCATAGGCAAACTCGGCCCTCCAGATGTTTTGGGACTACAACACCCATCATCCCTGACCACTGGTCCTGTTAGCTAGGGATGATGGGAGTTGTAGTCCCAAAACATCTAGAGGGCCACGTTTGCCTATGCCTCCTTTGATAGATAATCCCATCAATGTTCTCCATTCCTTCTTTATCATTTTGTCCTCTTAGTTGGGCAGTTAATTTTGCCATTTCAGCTTAGTCCATCAGTTTCATAAACCTTTACTAATAATGCTTTTAACCAATGAAACATTTCTGCCCTCAATGAAATATACCGTATTTTTCTGTGTATTAGATGCCTCCATTTATATGACACCCCCTATTTTGGGGGACTAAATTTAAAGAAAATGCCATGCCGCTGCGGGACACGCTCCCTAGAGTGTGCGCGGCATGGGGAGGAGTTGCGCGCCCGCCAACCAGATGGCTGGCAGCCCACAGCTTCCCCCCCCCCCATGCCACTAACCGTGTATAGGACGACCCCAGTTTTTTGACATGATTTTTGAGTCAAAAAACCACATCTAATAGACGGGAAAATATGGTATACTCTCTTCCTTCTTCACATAAGTAATATACAACGCAGAATATGACTTTCCTTAATGCAGTGTTTTTTCCCTAAGTAGAGTGTACACAACTTGCCATCGCTTCATAAAAATGCACGTTAGTGTGTTTCATCGTATTTTGTGTGTGTGTGTGGAAATTTGATTTATCTTCCTACTCCCTTTTAATTAAAATTGTGTCTCACTTGTGATGCAGGCCTTTGCTTGGTGGCCAGATTTGCTGGCTGAACATGGGGAGAAATTTTGGTCTCTGTTTACGGTTGACATGGATTCCGCACTAGAAGCACAGCCACAGGACTCCTGGGATACTTTTCCTCTTTTCCAGTTGCTTAACAACTTCCTACGAAATGACCGTAAGCTTTTTTTTTAACAGTTTAGTTCTATCATAACATCAATTGCAGCTATGAATTATTTTGCCTTTCGAGTGTTCAGAGCTGGCCTAGATCGTGTAAATCTATGTAAACATATGTATTTCATTTAACCCTAGCCTTTTCACATTTGTGAAAGTTGTGACCCTGTGTGCTGGTACATGGGAGTAAGCCCTGGTGGACTCAATGGACTTCATTTAGAGTAAACATGCATAGGCGTGGGCTGCAAGACAGCTGTCAGCCAATTATGTATATACTAAATTAGATATCAGGACACAGCCGTTATATTAAATTAGCAAAAGCTAATAAGATATCTATGCAGATTGGCTCTAACAGTTTTCTTGCCGAACGGGGTATCATAATTCCTGGGACATCCCCTGTTAGAGAATCATGCTCTGGTTCTGCTATGTGCTGCAGAACAGATGCATGTGAGCTGCAGAAAGGCTAAAAATCTCTTCTTGCCCTAGAAATTCAGAATTGAATACAGTGGTATGTCTGTTTTCGAATGTCTCTGTTGACTAACGTTTCAAAACTCGAAAACCATAAACCTGGATGTAAATGCTTTGGTTCTGAACACTTTTTGGAAGTCGAACATGCTGTGTGGCTTCTGTTTTGAGTTTCCCTATTGCATTTACATCCAGGTTTATGGTTTTCGAGTTTTGAAACGTTAGTCAACAGAGACATTCGAAAACAGACATACCACTGTATTCAATTCTGAATTTCTATTGTATTGAGTTTTCTGTGTTGAGTTTTCAGAACTCAAATGGTCTTCTGGAACGGATTACGTTCGAAAACCGAGGTACCACTGTGTTCCACAGGAGAAATTTTAGCAGGCAGATCTCCTTGGCATAAAAATGAAGCCTATGTCTCTCTCGTGCATATTTCCATGTTGCACTTCACAACGATTCATTTCAAAATCTTTACTTATATAGGTGGCCCCCCTTACCCGGCGGGGGCTACGTTTCTGGCCCCCACGTGCATAAGTGAAATCGCATGAAGTGGGGAGCACCCTCTAAACACCCCTTAAATGCTCTCTCTGCCGCACGCTCCTAATCTAGACCAAAAATAGTGCACTCAAAAATATCCACAACTAGAATTGAAGCTCTGGGGCTGGCGGGAGGCTGAAGGATGTGCAGGAGAGCAGCAGCAGCTGTACAACTTCTGCACATCAGCTGTTGGGCGGGGAGGCTCAGCAGCATAAACAATCCCTACTGCACCGCCAATCTCTTCTGGGCTTCCTCTGCCCTCACTGACGTCCACAAGGACTCTCCAGCTTTCTCCTGCCATTTCCGGCTTCAAATTGAATTATTTAAAATTTTTTCCCTTTATCAAATTATCCTCTAATGGTGTTGTTTTATTTGCTGGTCACCTGAATGATATAGTGATAGAGACTGATTTTCACAGCTGACTTAGAATTTACTTCCTGCAGCCAATATCTGTATTGCAAGTACCGTAAATTGAAAAGGGTTCCTTTTATTTTGGAATGGTATCTGAAAACAGGGCATGCCGAGATAATGTATTTTCTGGAGAATCAAGGGGAGATAAACGTTGGTTTCTTTGAAACAAAAATGTAGATATGTGGGGGGTTTTTTGCATTTTAGAACATAGTTCAAGATGGAATGCAACTATTTAGGGTTCCTCTCCTTTATTGTGAATGGTTGTATTTAATAATTTAATAATGAGTAAGTGATAAAATAATTCCGCAAGCTTTTTCATAGACCATTGACCAACCAGTACTGATCATCTCACAGACTCTCCAGAAATGGATAACTGGAAGACTTGGATTTACATTCTTTTTTCCCCATCAGTCAATTAAATATGTAATTACTTCAAATAATTATTGGGGGGAAGCTTTCAAGGGAGGAAGTCAATTCATTTAAACGACAGAAAATGCGTTTTCATTATGAAGTAATTATGAACAACGTTATGAAACGCTACTGAGGGAATTCAAAGGCATTGGCATTTTAAAAGACCTAATAGCCCTGATATGTTGGGGAGGGGTGAGTTAATAGCAAGAAAAAGCAGATTGGGGAAGCGTTTTTTAACAGTTGTGTGTCATTTTCCACCCTTGTTCTAACTGAGAGATAGAGAATATGATCCTTTCAGGCAAGGAGAACCATTTGGGAATCCCATTTATGCTACCTGAAAGCTTTTGTGAGTTGCAAATAAGATACCTAAAAGGGGGGGGGGGGAATTGTAGAAAATAATACATTTTTTCCATCAGCAAACCGGCTAGTTCCTAGTAACCCTTCTGTCTCTAGAAATGGAAGCAGATTACAAATAATTATTCTAAAAGGAATTGACACTTAGATAAAATACACTATTCTATGTAGTTTGTCTGTAATACGCAGACTTTTCACAGAGTTAGCCTATTAAGACCATCGGACAGAATAGCCTATGCTTGTGGGACTGGTGTCACAAAGAGTCTTCATGTAACGACTAATAAATATTTGTGGCTGAACTGTTAGGTATAAATCTATTGCTGAAGACATCCAACTCTTTAAAAAGAGCCCCACATAAATTTTAAAAAGATGGACCCCCCCCCAAAAAAAAACCCTTGAGTGTGTTCTCGTGAGGATAAAAAGGCTAGTGTTAGTAATTAACAAGGAGAGTGAAGTGGAGTCAAATTAGCCATAATAGAGCCCATAGTGACTGTTAAAGTTACCTCTCATTATCAAAAAGCTCATTAGGAAATGAAGAGGTGGAAATCCCACTGGGTTATTCTCTCGGTGAGGCCAGTATCAGAGATGATTTTTTCGGGTTTCTTTTGAAATGCAGAACTGTTAGGTCCCCATATTGTAGATGAAGTTAATCTTCAGCCTTTGAAACGTGAAGGGTTGACACCTGCATGTTGTACTATCTCAAGAGCTTTCCGTCAACTCAAAATCTGTGAAACTGCAGATGGTTTCCAGATACACCCGATATGAGTACCCTGCCAACATTTTAAGTATTATTTTAACCTTTTGATTATTTAATGAAACAGATGTAGTGTTGCTATCACATGTATATAACCACAGAGCCATATTATAAATTCCTTGGATGAGAAGCTAATTCATTTCCCGTGGAATTGCAACCATTTGATAGGTGGCCCTCTCTTTCAAATAATGCAGAAAGAAAACCTTGAATTGCTTCCGTCTTCTATACCACGTGATTCTTCTCTATATACCGACTTTGTCCCTGGCACCTAAAATGCCATCATTTCTAAGATAGCTTCAGAAGACTGTTTGTGCTTACTGCATGTGTGTATATTTACCTAATGGGTTAGAGGCCAAAATATCAATGAAAGTTTGTCGGGCTGTAATTTTCTTTTCCTCAATTTGAAGGATTGGGATGGTTTTATAAGATATACACTGAAAATGGATGAAGTAATTTGGAAGGTATGCCCTTGACTTCAGTAAAAAGCCATATTTGACTAAAGGTCAAGTACTTAAGATCTACCACTACGTAGAAACTCAAGTTTGAATGAAGGCAGTGGCGTAGCGTGGGTTGTCAGCACCCGGGGCAAGGCAAGTAATTTGCGCCCCCTAACCCGTGGATTTGCGCCCCCTAACCCGTGGATTTGCCCTAACCCCAGATGTTGCGCCCGGTGCGGCCGGCCCCCCCTGCACCCCCCACGCTACGCCACTGAATGAAGGTCAAGCATTAAAATGCTTATCTTCAGCGTTACCATGTTTAATGAGTGGAGGTGGAATTTGCATAATATGTTGCCATATATTCATCCTTCCCACTGGACCATATGGAGTGATGCTAAACCTCACACTCTGATGCACATCTGTCTACTTAGTGTTAAATCCATGTCGGCATATCATCATCTGTAAGAAATCTGCATACATTTAGATGGAAATCCCAGTGAGTGTTAATGTTGCTATTCCTATGCAAATATATATAAATAGGCCCGTAAATCCATTTGATAATTCAGTCCACTTCTGTTTGATATGCTTATGGTGGGCAGCTTCCTCATACCATACCAAAAAAAAATGGTATCATTTTGCTATTTGTGACACTGGCTGGTGATTTGATCTTTAGGGACCACTTTAGCTGCTGTGATGGAATGAGGCAGGAAATACTTGGTTCAAATCTCTGGTGAGCCATGAATAGACGCGGCAACCTCTCTTTACTAACTTCTGGGTGGTTATAAGGATTGCTGAGTAATGAAGTACAGTGGTACCTTGGTTGTCAAATGGCTTGGCTCCCAAACAAATCGACTCTTGAACGCCGCAAACCTGGAAGTGAGTGTTCCAGTTTGCGAATGTTTTTTGGAAGCTGAACATCTGACGTGGCTTCCGCGGCTTCCGATTGAGAACAGGAAGCTCCTGCAGCCAATTGGAAGCTGCGCCTTGGTTTTCAAATGGTTCTGAGAGTTGAGAAGTGAGGTTACAGGGAACCAGGCAGAGGGCCTTCTCAGTAGTGTCACCCACCCTGTGAAACGCCCTCCCATCAGATGTCAAGGAGATAAACAACTATCTGACTTTTAGAAGGCATCTGAAGTCAGCCCTGTTTAGGGAAGTTTTTAAAGTGTTACCGTGTTTTAATATTCTGTTGGGAGCCACCCAGAGATTCTGGGGAAACCCCAGCCTGATGGGCGGGGTACAAATTATTATTATTATTATTATTATTATTATTATTATTATTATTAAGCACACAGTGCCGAAGCTTCCTTTTCGGAACATAAAACTGTGAGATGAAAGTGTGGGTTGTTGTTTTCTAACATGCTACAGGGAAGAATGTGTGTTGGCAAGTCTTCATTCCGAGCAGCCGTACAGACAGGCTGCCTTCTCAGCTTGACCTTTTTGTGGGGCTTTAAAAAAAGGTAAAGGGACTCCTGACCATTAGGTCCAGTCGTGACTGACTCTGGGGGTTGCGGCGCTCATCTCGCTTTATTGGCTGAGGGAGCCGGCGTGCAGCTTCCGGGTCATGTGGCCAGCATGACTAAGCCGCTTCTGGCGAACCAGAGCAGCACACGGAAACGCCATTTGGGCTCCCCAAAATTGGAACATAAATAAGCCCATGGAAATGTATCCTCAGGCTTATGCAGATTCGTACCAATATGCTCATAAGGAGCCATAGCATGGCACAGGGATCAGCAAACTTTTTCAGCATGGGGCCAGTCCACTGTCTGTCAGACCTTGTGGGGGGCCGGACTATATTTTGAAGGGAAAATAACGAACGAATTCCTATGCCCCACAAATAACCCAGAGATGCATTTTAAATAAAAGGACACATTCTACTCATGTAGAAACACCAGGCAGGCCCCACAAATAACCCAGAGATGCATTTTAAATAAAAGGACACATTCTACTCATGTAAAAACATGCTGATTCCTGGACTGTCTGTGGGATTTAGAAGGCGATTGGGCCGGATCCGGGCCCCGGGCCTTAGTTTGCCTACCCATGGCATAGTACAACAATCTACCAAAAAAACACAAGAGCTAATGGAGGGGGAGAAAGGGTGCATGTACATTATGCAGTCAGAGATGTGTTCCCTTCAGGTCTTGGATCAAGGTCCATAGAAGCTGTGGAGCTGAGAATAGTGGGGAGAGATCAAGGTGAGGTTGGGAATGAGAGGTTGCAGAGGGAAAGGTGTGGAGCACAGCAGCGTAGTGGGGAGAAACGATGGATAGTTGCTGGCATTTAAAAGACATGTTATAAGAACAACAGTATGTGGTGTCTAGAGAGCAGGTGTACTGGGTCTAATGTGGGTGCTTTGGGAGATGGTGTTTTTTTTTTTCCTGATGGCTTTAATGAACCTAAGTGCAAAAATATGTTTATGGTGGCTGAAGCTTGGCTTTGCTGCTTTGCTTTTTTTTTTTTTTAACCGTGTTTCTTTCCGAGATGTTATTCAATAACAAACGCTGTTAATGTGAAGGAAACACAGGGGGATATAAGTCCCTACCAGGAATGAGTCGCTCAGGCTTCACCTGCAGCCCAATATCCATATCAAGTTGGCAGGTGAGAGCAACCTACGCGGACCCTGAGATCATCTTCTGAGGCCCTCATTCGAGAGGTCTGGAGGCTGGCAACATGAGAACCGGTCTTCTCTGCACTGGCTCCCCGTCTGTGGAATGCTCTCCCCAGGGATGTTCACCTGGCACCTTCATTATATGCCTTTAGGCGCCAGGCAAAAACGTTCCTTTTTAACTAGGCCTTTGGTTAAATACTATGGGAAACAGCCCTACTAGAAAAATTAACCAATAAGCTGAAACTGACATGGGGACAAACAGAAGAAGACGCCTTTACCCCGGTATGGCTCCCCTTTATCACAGCCCAACAAGACCATGACAATAATCCACCAACAGCATACAAATCAATATGGCTAACCTGATCCAAAACAACCACCCACCCCACTCACACACGAAAACAAAAATCACCACAGCCAATCACAAACAAACAACCACACCCTAGGCCAACCCCAACCTCTCTCACCAGCAAAGAAGCACAAATGAACAGCACGAGCAACGCTGACACCAAACCCTACATACATTAAGCAAAATAGAAACATCGCCACCCAACCCCCCCCCATCTTCCCCCCCTTCCCCCCCCCAATGTGTCAACAAATGAAACTGATTTGTAAAAATGTTACATGGAAAAAATACGAGAGACATTACACATACTTCTGTAAAACAAGAAAATCTTTAATAAAAAAAACAAAAACTAGGTCTTTGGTTGACCTAATCAACATCCCCATACCTTTTTAAAATGTGGCTCTTTGGGGCGGGGTATTATTGGGTTGTTGCTTTTATTTTTATTTTATATACTGTGATTTTTTTTGTGAACCGCCCTGAGACCTCCAGGTATAGGTCAGTATATAAATTCAAATAATATTAATATTAATAACAAGAACAACAACTTGCAGCTCCACATAGGAAAATGCACTTGGGGCGCAATCCTGTGCACACTCACTAGAGGTTCCATTGAGTTCAGTGGGGCGTGCATTCAAATCAGTCTGCACAGGATCATGGCCTCAACAAGGCAGTTGGCAAATTAGGAAGCGCTTCAGTTCATTTTTTAACATATGAATTGTAAATGGCGTTAGCTTATGCCAGATCTCCTGATCCAAAATGTGTTCACCTCCAAGCAGGCGAATCAAAAGCATGTGCAAACAGGGTCTTTCTGGATCGAATCCTGTGTGAATAGGATTATATCCCTAAGTCACCCAGTTTGCTTAAGGACTTCCGCTTGTGCAACAGAACTTCCCTTCCCTTTCCTCGCCCTGAATGCCTCCCAGATTGGTTCAGGTGGGGATGTCGCTCAACTCTTCGGAGCAGATTGGGGTGTGTCGGGACACGTGGGGAGAAGGGAAGGGAGGGAAGTTCACTGCATAAGTGGAAATACAGTCATAACTCGTGTTAAATATGCTTCAAGTTGAGCGTTTTCAGGTTGCATTCCTCAGCGACCCAGAAGTAACGGAACGGGTTGCTTCCGGGTTTCACCGCTCGCGCACACACAGATGCTCAAAATGATGTCACGTGCATGCGCAGAAGCGGCGAATTGCAACCCGCGCAGATGCGGGTTGTGTTCTGCTCAGGATGCGAACGGGGCTCCGGAGCGGATCCCATTTGCATCCAGAGGTACCACTGTAACTTGTGTGGGTGGGACAAACCTTCATCTCCATTGCTAGTCCCCCAGGGGTAGCCTAACTACTGTTATTTAGGCTCTGGTAACCTCGAGGTTAGATTACTGCAAGACACTGCCTCTGAAGACGGTTCGGAAACCTCAGCTAGTGTAGAATTCAGCAGCCAGGTTGCTCACCAAGGCAAGACAGTTTCAGCACTGATGGTTTGACTGCACTGGCTACCAGTTAGTTTCTGGGCCCTATTCAAAGTGCTGGTTTTGTCCTATAAAGCTTTAAATGACTCAGGGCCGCTATACCCTAAGGACCTCCTCTCTCCGTATGAACCTACCTGGACCCTCAGATCATCTTCTGGGGTGCTCCTTTTCGCGACTCTTCCAAAAGAGGTCCAGAGGGTGCCATCATGAGAATGGGCCTTTTCTGCAGTGACTCCCTGTTTGTAGAATGCTTTCCCCAGGGAAGTCCGCCTGGTGCCTTCATTATACACCTTTAGGAGCCAGGTGAAGATGTTCCTCTTTAACCAGGCCTTTGGCTGATTGACATCCAATGCCCTTTTAAAATGTGTTGGGGACATGGAGGTTGTTTTTGTTTTGTATTTTCGTATTGTATATGTATGTTGTCAACTTCCCTGAGACCTGCAATATACTAATAATTGAAGATGATGATAACAACAACAATATCTAGTTAATTTTAAAAGCACTAATAAACCAGTATTTATGATACTGCGCACATTTTTATTGAAGAATATCAATAACTATGGCAGTAAACACCACAAAACGTGACATTAGATTGCTGTTATGGTTCCCTCACAACACAAGTATTTATAATTAAGGTGTTTAAGTAACCTCTGGCGGAATGCCGTCAGCACATAGTGTCATCTTTAAATCCTGTCATAACCAAAGCTAGGGAAATAATTGCAACCTATTTTTTTTTTGTCTGTTTGTTTTTCAAGCACTTTTGTGCAATGGAAAGTTTCACAAGCACTTGCAGGAGATTTTTGTTCCCTTGGTCATCCGCTACATTGATCTCATGGAGTCCTCCATTGCCCAGTCCCTTCACAGAGGTCTTGAACAAGAATCATGGCAGCCTGTCAAGTAAGTGTTTCCGGAAGGCCCTATGCCAAATTTGGTCCCCATTTGGTTTGCACCTACTCCTCCAGCTTTCCTTTTTACAATCTATTTTTATTGTGCTCCTACGTTGTCTATTTCTCTGCAGGACCATCACCAACAGTCTTCCCAATGTAGCTCTTCCAAAAGTTCCAAGTTTGCCTCTTAATCTTCCACAGATACCTAGTTTTTCAACGCCAACCTGGATGGCTTCTTTATATGATTCCACGTGTGTATTCTTGACTGATCTTTAAACGTTGAGTGTGTGTGTCAGCTCTGCACGGCCATACTGATGTCATGTACAGCTGTATTTGGACTGCATGGTGTTTTGTGATCATTTGGTTGCAGCTTTTTGGTTGAAAGCCAAGCATGGAATGTCATTGGGTTGTGCTTTTTGGTGTGTAAAATCTCAGTAGGAAGTAGCTTACAATTAACTAGGCAAAGGTTTGTTGTGGTACATTTAGCAGTCATCACCCTTAATTACATAATTGCTGCTATTTAGTTAATAAGCAGTGTGGAAACACTTTAAATTATTGTACTTCAGTATGGTGGGGTTGTTGCTTTTTTTTTTTAAATGTCAATAGCTCTTCGTGTTTTGGCATGTTATTACTAATCCACTGCATGTGCTAAAAGATTTTTGAAAATAGCAGCAACAGCAATTGGTTTGCGTTATTTTCCTCTGGCTTGTCTGGATTCCCTCGTAATAGGACACTGCCAAAATTAATCGAGTTCAAATCTCACTTAATTAGCTACTGGCTGTCAGAGATTACGTCCCTGTTGTTGTTTTTTAAAACAGATTCAGAGGAGCTTTTGTAGTTTAAATGAAGAACTTCTCAATTAAGCATTACAGTGGTACCTCGGGTTAAGTACTTAATTCGTTCCAGAGGTCCGTTCCTAACCTGAAACTGTTCTTAACCTGAGGTACCACTTTAGCTAATGGGGCTTCCCGCTGCCGCCACGCTGCTGGAACATGATTTCTGTTCTCATCCTGAAGCAAAGTTCTTAACCAGAGGTACTATTTCTGGGTTAGCGGAGTCTGTAACCTGAAGCCTCTGTAACCTGAAGTGTATGTAACCTGACGTACCACTGTATAGCAGAGAGAGGGGGGGTTGGGGGGGGAGGTGGAAGGCTCTCCATGACATATATTCAGCAAACAAATGGTTATTTTTAGGAATGCTTTCATACCTAGTACTAAATCAAAGTTTATAGCACATTTACAAGTAATGGCCCATTTCTGGTTCCATTACTCTTTGCTGCCTTGCCTCTACAGTGGTACCTCTGGTTACATACGCTTCAGGTTACAGACTCCGCTAACCCAGAAATAGTACCTCGGGTTAAGAACTTTGCTTCAGGATGAGAACAGAAATCGTGCTCCGGTGGCGCGGTGGCAGTGGGAGGCCCCATTCGCTAAAGTGGTGCTTCAGGTTAAGAACAGTTTCATGTTAAGAACGGACCTCCGGAACTAATTAAGTACTTAACCCGAGGTATTATTATCTCTATTTCGATGTTCAGAGGTGATTAGTCTGTTTAGGGAAGTTTTTTATGTTTAATGCTGTATTGTGCTTTTAATATTCGATTGGAAGCCGCCCAGAGTGGCTGGGGAAACTCAGCCAGATGGGTGGGGTATAAATAATAAAGGTGTAACCAAAATAGCACTAAACAGGAGTGCTCCACACCAAAGCTGTCCAGATGGATTCTAGAATGCAAGTGGTGAGAAACTTTTCTTGAGGAATACCGGGCGCTCAGTAGAGTGCATGACGGTCTACAGGTAGATTTTCCATTGAGGCTTTTTTGGTGTGCTTCTGCGCCAGTTGATTCATAGAACCACCAGTAGTTCACTGTGACCACTTTGCAAGGTTCACTTTGAAGACAACATCGCTTGCCTCAGTGCCCTTCTGTGTGCCACTGCTCAAACAGTGCCTGGGGCATCCAGGGCACATCGGAGACCTATTTCATGAGATCAGTTTAAGTTTTTGAGGCCTATTGTCAGGAGCCGGAGTCAAGAGTAGGTCAGCAATAAAAATAAACACAGTGTCCATGTGGTTAACTTTGAAAAAACCAAAACATTGCAGGCCTAGTGATCCCAGCAACCCTTCCCAATGAAGCAGTTGTGAGGTCTGGAGGTCCCTGCCTTCCCCCAGCTGCCTCAGTCCCCTCCTCGCCAGGGGAGCGTGTCTGTGCACAACTAATCTCTTACCTGGCCTTTTCAGTTCTCTGCGTGTTCAAGGAGACCAAGGGGGAGATTGTTCCAACTCTACTTCCCAGTTGCTAATACCCCTTTGGAGGGCAAGTCGCTCAAGAGGGTGGTGGTGCAGGTACTCTTGGAGGAAACTGAATATCAAGACCCATTTCATTCTGGGTTTAGATGTGGTTTTGGAATAGAACCAGCCTTAGTCAGCCTGAGGGAGGACCTTCTCCAGAAGAGGGACAGGGGAAGTGTCTGTCGGAACCGGGGGATGAAAAGCTAATCCCCAGAACTGCAGATATTAGGCATGTATGCAATTTTACATTTCCCAAATAATCTTCTTTTCTGTTGCTTAAAAATAAATTAAAATGAGTACCGCCCACCCAACCTCATTTACCGTATTTTCCCGTCTATAAGACACCCCCATGTATAAGACACCCACACACCATTTGGGGGGTCTCAGTTTTAAGAAAATGAGGAGAGATGGCCCAAAGTTGTTGAGCCTCTCTCCCCATGCAGCTGCGGGCAGGAAACACTCCCTAGATCAGGGGTCTGCAACCCACGGCTCCGGAGCTGCATGTGGCTCTTTTACACCTTTGCTGCGGCTCTGGGGCAGATACTAGCGAGGGGAGGAGGTGCATTGTGCGCCCCGACACTCCCCACTGTGGCGGGCACTGTACTGGCTGTGACGTCGCATGGGGGCGGTGCGTGCGTTAGTCACGCACCGTCCCGACGTCACCTTCCCGCCCGCCCGCTACATTGTAAGGGGCATGTACGCTGGTCACTGTTTTGAAGGGGAGTGAAGAACACACACACACACAAAGGTAACTTGTTAATTTAACGTTTATTTCTATGAGGAGGAGTGATTCTGAGGGGGTCAAACAAAGAAATAATAAAAAAGTGACAAAAAAGTTATTTTTATAATGACGAGTTTTGCGGCTCCCAGTTTTTTTTTCTTCGGAAACGGGTCCAAGTGGCTCTTTTTGTCTTAAAGGTTGCAGACCCCTGCCCTAGATCGTTTCCCACGTGCGTCAACACCGGAGGAGCTTGCGCTCTCACCAATTGGATGGCTGGCATGCGCGCAACCTCCCCCAGTATTGCCGCACGCGGGAAACGACTCAGGGAGTGCCTGCCGCATGCAGCGGCATGGGGGAAGTTGCGCTCCCACCAACGAGCTGGCTGGTGGCGCGCAGCTTCTCCCCACGCAGCTGCGGGCAGGAAAAACCCCCCAGATTGCTTGCTGCTCTCTACAGCATCGGGGGAAGCCGCGCTCCCGCCAACTAACTGGCTGGCACCGCGCCGCTTCTCCCCCCCCCCCATGCCACTATCTGTGTATTGGACAACCTCAGCTTCTTTTTTCTTTCTTTTATTATTTATACCCCGCCCACTCTGGATGGCTTCCAACTGAATATACAATACAGCGTCAGACATTAAAAACTTCCCTAAACAGGACCGCCTTCAGTTGTCTTTTAAAAGTAAAATAGTTGTTTATTGCCTTGACATCTGCTGGGAAGGTGCTCCACAGGGCAGGCGCCACTACCAAGAAGGCCCTCTGCCTGGTTCCCTGTAACCTCACTTCTTGCAGTGAAGGAACCACCAGAAGGCCCTCAGCGCTGGATCTCAGTGTCCGGGCTGGATGATGGGGGTGGAGATGCTCCTTCAGGTATACAGGACTGAGGCCGTTTAGGGTTTTAAAGGTCAGCACCAACACTTTGAATTGTGCTCGGAAATGGACATGACTTCTGAGTCAAAAAACCTTGTCCAATACACGGGAAAATACGGTATCTAAAAAACCTGGGTGTCATCTGGAATTGGGATCCTTTGGGCAAGGTGCTTCCCCCCCCCCCCAGCCGCTATTGGCAGTGCCCATTCTCTTGCCTCTCCCTCTGGGCCGAGGCTGTACCACCTCCCAGAGAGTGGAGGCAAGACATGGAGAGGCCTCAGAGGCTTCTCTATGTGCTTCTCACTGCTAGGGCGCTTGCTTGCTTGCTTGTTCAGAGAGCTCAGGTGAATTGTCAGCAACAGCAAAGAGAAGGAGCAGCAGAGCCAAGAGGCTCCAGGGATTAGCAACAGGCCTTTACTGTGGCGTGGGCTCCAGCAAAGTGCTTGACAATCCCAGAGCTTGACACAGGTGCTGGGATTATGCAGAGAGCGTTGTCATTCATTGACAGGGAGCTAAGTCAAAGGATGGGCAACTGTGCCTTATCGAGACGAAGACAAACTGTGGCTTGTCTGTGAAGCTTAAAAATATGAACGACAGAAACTGCCTCACACGAAGGAGTCAGAACATTGGTCTGCCGTCTCTGGCTAGTAAAAGCTTTTTCTTAGACCTGTTCCCGCTCATCCCTGATCCAGAGTTGCCAGGGATATTTGGCATGCAACAAGTGGGCTCTAATAATAAAATGGATTCTTTTAAAAAAATCCTGGAGAATTGAAAAGTTACTGCTTGCTCAGAATATCAGCTGATCTCTATTGGTCTTCGGGTTTACTGCTTATATGTTTTAAACCTTGCAGAGTCTTCCTATTCTAAAAATTAAATTGCGAACCTTTTATAGAGGTATAGATTGCTCGACGCAATTTATTGTACATTTTAGGTTACAGTCATTCATACACATGCACACACATAGGGGTGCCAATTTGAATGAAATATTGGGGGACAGGTAAGCCCCGCCCAACATAATTGATCACATGACATGGTGCACACACACCATATTAATGGTAATGTCTACCAACTTTGGGGGGGGCATCAGATATTTTATTGAGGAGCAAAGGGACCTCAGCCCCTAGGAGTTGCCTCCTATGTATACACACATATATATAAATTTAAAAATTTTAAAAAATCATCCAGTAGCACCTTAGAGACCTACTAAGTTTGTTCTGGGTATAAGCTTTCATGTACATGCACACTTCTTCAGATACTACCCAAAAGCTCATACCCAGAACAAACTTAGTTGATCTCTAAGGTGCTACTGGATGATTTTTTGAATTTTTAAATTTATTTTGACTGTGTAAGACCAACACCTGAATCTAGAATCTGAATCTGTGTAAGACCTACTGAATCTAGAAACACACACACACACACACACACACACCTAGGAGTAAGTCCTATTGAACTAAGAGGGGATTCCCTGTTCAGGGAAGCTTTTAATATGTGACATTTTGATGTATTTATAAACTTTGTTGGAGGCCACCCAGAGTGGCTGGGGAAACCCAGCCAGATGGGCGGGGTACAAATAATAAGTTTGCCAAATATACTTATACCTATTAAAAGTAGTATCTCTGATTCCTCCAGAATCAAATTTTACATGTTTTATTTAATGTGCTTTATTTGTAATAGAAGTATGGGTTGTTTGCATATGGTATAGCTTGTCTGCTGGCCTTTCCATTCACATAAAATGGACCCCCCCCCCTTTGTATGGTTAGAAACAGGGAGTGTGTGTTCTTATCTATCATTGCACAGCCCCAAGAACATAATTACTTTGTTTTCGCTTGTTTTTGCTGGTCCGTCTCTTTAATGGCACATTTGGGGCATTGTGGATTAAGGTGGAGGAGGTATTAAGAGAGCAAAACGCTTTGCGTAGCATTCACTCTTCTGCTTGATTGGTCCCTCGAGAGGCCAACACAGAGGACCGCTTGGCTAGACATGAAAAGCATACTGAATTATGCTTGGCTGTGAGGCTTGTTTTTGAATTTTCAGGAACGTGAGCGGGTCCTGTAAGGGCTAGCTAACATTCCTACGGGATACATGTCAGAGGAAAACTCAACAGGTCACCACTTGGGAGTGTGAGCTAAAATTGCGGTGTCCGCAGTGTGGTAGGAGCAGCACCCTTGTTCATAAGCATAAGAAAGACGAATATTCCTACAGCCAGGGAGAGAAGCATAATTCTCTCCTTAGTTATACACAGTTGTGATTTCTCTTATTTCTTTATTAAAGTGATCTGCCCTCCACCCATTATTATGCCAGGACAATGAAACAAACAGGACAGCAATAAAAGCTGTATCAGTAAAACAACTGTAAAACTTCTGCGTCATTTATGCAGTAGCCAGAGATACTAGGAGTTAGCCGGGAGAAGCTTGGGTGAAGAGGTACTGTCACAGCCACCCAGGTGGGTCCCAGCTCACGAGAGACCTTACTCCGTTGTAGTTTACTTACAGGAAAAGTTTATTGAAGATAATTGCTTCTTTCACAGTTCAGCATTGTGGCTGTACGTCTGTCACGTTAGACCGCCGAAGTCCCCCTCTGACTCCTCCCCTCCTCCACACCAACTTAATAGCCTGGCTCTAGACCACCTCTTCCTCTCCTTTCTTTTCCGCAGGGTCTTTCTGCCCCCCTGGGTTCTCTCTTTCCGGGATTCGCCTGAGGCTGAATCCTCTGCCGCCTCCTGCCCCCTCCTTCTGGCTTTGGGGCCGGGCTCCTCCTCTGAGCTTTCCCCACTTCCGCGCGCCTCTATGTTTGAACTTGGCGCGCGTACGTTGCTTTTGACCTTTCCTTCGTCCTCTATACTGCCCCCTGCTCCACTCTCTACCCTTTCCGGCTGAACACCTTGCTCCAACCCCCTCTCTCTGTTTTCTCCTGTTCCTCCTCCCTCCGAGAGGCTGACAACTCCACCCCCTTTACTCCGTTCCGGCTGAGACCCCTCTGACAGCGTCTGTGCTTCACTGGGCTTTCTCCCCTCCTTCCCTGACTTTTCACAGCTTCTCTCTTCTCCTGCTTTTCGCCTGATCATGCTAGCTCCCTTTTGGGAATCCTCTGACTCACTGCTTAGGCTCATAGATTCCCTTCGAATTCCGTCATCTTCTTCCTCGTCTCTCTCTCCCTCCTCCCACTCGCTTTCCGTCTCCTCTGCCATCTCCTCACTTCTCCCAGAAACCCTGACATCCATCCCCCCCTCGAAGCCCCCCCTTCCCCCCTCCCGGTCGCTGGGTGCAGGTTGAGGGAAATGTGGTTCTTCCTGGGTCGGTTCAGGATACCGGGTGTCCACGTCAATCTTCTCCTCTGGCAGCTCCGTATACGTGTGTTCGAACTCGGGTTCCCCCCCTGAAGGCATCACAGTCTCTTCCTCCCTCACTGCTTCTCCTGGCGCTGCCTGCCAAGGACCTATCATCCACCTCTGACTCCATACCTCCCTTGGCTGATCCACCCACCAATAAGGGTTTGTCTCTCCCCCCCCCAGGCGGGGATCCCTGGTCGGGCTTGTTTTGGGCGTAGAGCCCTCGGGCGAGGAGAAACCCCCGAACGTGCTGCCCGACAAAGTGGGCGTGAAAAGCCAATCATCAAAATACTCCTCGGGCATGGGTTTGTGCGGAAAAATTGCATGAAACTCCTCCTTCAACAGGGGTTCGTCCAAAGCGTAACCCGGCACCCAGCTATTTGCAGAGACTGGAGTGCCTTCCCTGGCGAGAAAATATTCAACTCCCTCCTCCCCCCATCGTGAATCCAGTATCTCTGTGACCTCATTAAGAGGTTCTGGTCTTGGCGACTCCCCTCTCTCAGGCGCCCTTCTACGTGGCTCTGGAGGTGCTTCTGACTCTTGAAACCTGTGTGGGGCTTTGTAGGGAGTGAGCACCGACCTATGAAAGACCGGGTGCACCCTGGAGCCCTCCGGAAGGGCTAGGCGAAAAGCCACCGGATTGATCTTAGCCTCAACTTGATATGGTCCTAGCTGCCTGTGTTCTAACTTCTTTTTGGCCAACGACCTGGCCGGCATCGCGTGGGCTGCTAACCATACCCAGTCCCCAACCTGAATGTCTTCCCCCGCCCTTCTGTGTTTATCGGCTTGCACCTTATACGCCTGCTTTGCCAGCTCCAAATGTCTCCGCAGCTCCTCGTGCACCTCTTGCAACTCTGCTGCAAACTGGTCGGCATTTTGAGGTCCCCCCCCTTCAGGCGCTGTAAAGCTCGGGAAGGTTCTGGGATGACGTCCATAGTTCGCGAAGAAAGGCGTCACCCCGGTGGATGCGTGCTTCGTGTTGTTGTAGGCGAACTCAGCCATCGGCAGGTAGTCCACCCACGCCGCGGGTCGCTGGTTGGCGTAACACCGTAGGTACTGCTGCATGATCGCGTTGACCCTCTCCGCTTGACCGTTGGTCTGTGGATGCCTCGCCGACGTCAGGTTGATCTTGACGTGCAAGATACCCAGAAGCTTCCGCCAGAAAGTGGAAACAAATTGGCGCCCCCTGTCGGACAAGACGGACTGCGGTAGTCCATGCACTCTGAAGACGTGATCGATGAAGAGCTTTGCGGTCTGTTCTGCCGTCGCCACCTTGGCACAAGGAATGAAGTGCGCCATCTTGGTGAACAAGTCCACAACCACTAACACCGCCGTCTTACCTCTGGAGCTGGGCAGGTCTGTAACAAAGTCCAACGCTACCCTCTCCCACGGTTGCTGCGGTGTCTCCAGCGGTTCTAACAATCCCGCCTGCTTCTGATGCACTGGTTTGGACCTCTGGCAGATATCGCACCTGGCTACGTAGTCCGCCACCTCTCCTCTCATCTGGGGCCACCAAAAGTCCCTTGCCACCAACTCCATCGTCTTCTCTTTGCCGAAATGGCCCGCACTCGGGGCATCGTGCAATTGTTGCAAAACCGTGGCGCGAAGCTCGTCGGTGGGCACGTAAAGGGCGCCCTTGCGAGTCAAAAGTCCATCCTGCAACTGAAACTCATTGTTGTCAGGCGACCCTCTGCGGAGCTCCTCCATCTTGGATTGTGCAAACTGATCCTCTTGCAGCGCGCGTCGCACCGCGTCCAGGTCGACTGCGATGGTAGCGCACGTCCACGCCTGCGGTGCGAAAATGTACTTCGCTGCGATTGGAGCTACTTCCTCCAGGTATTGAGGCTTTCGGGACAGCGCGTCTGCTATAACATTGGAGTCTCCAGGGATGTATTCTATTTTGAAATCGAAATCCGCAAAGAATTCCGCCCAGCGCATGTGTCGTTGGGTTTGCAATTTAGCCGTCCGCCAATACTCCAAGTTCTTGTGATCCGTGCGGACCTGCACCGTGTGCTTGGCTCCTATCAAGAAGTGTCGCCACGCTTTGAAAGCTGCATGAATGGCCAACAACTCCCTGTCCCATATGGTGTAGTTGCGCTCCGTCTTGCTGAGCTTCCGGGAGTAGAATGCACCCGGTCTCCAGTTGCCTTGCGAGTCCTCTTGCAAGAGGACGGCCCCAACTGCTCTGTCTGATGCATCTGTCTCTACCCGCATGGGCCTGCCAGGATTCACGTGCAGCAGCTGCTCCTCGGAGGCGAAAAGGCTTTTAAGCTTCCGAAAGGATCGCTCTGCTTGTTCGGTCCAGACGAACTTCTTCTTCTTGGAACTGAGGGTGTCAGTGATTGCCGCCGTCGCGTTTGCAAAACCTTTAATAAACTTGCGATAAAAATTGGCAAAGCCGATGAACCTCTGGACCTCCTTCCGATTTCGAGGGCTTTTCCAGTCCAACAGCGCTTGGACTTTAGTCTTGTCCATGGCCAGTCCCTCGTCGGACAGCTTGTAGCCAAGGAAATCTACCTCTCTCACATCAAACTGGCACTTCTCCAACTTGGCGTACAGCCTGTGTTCCTTCAGCCTCTGCAGAACTTCCTTCACGTCCTTATCGTGATCCTCTGGCGATTCCGAGAAAATCAGGATATCGTCGAGAAAACAGACACACTTCTTGTAGAGGAGACCTGCCAGGACGTGATGCATGAATGCTTGGAAAACATGGCTGCCATTTTGTAGACCGAAGGGCATAACTCTGTATTCGTACGTGCCCAAAGGAGTGAACATGGCCGTCTTCCACTCGTCGCCCTTCCTGATGCGGATGAGGTTGTAAGCTCCACGTAAATCCAGCTTGGTAAAAATCTTCCCCCTCCTGACTGTAGCCAAAAGGTCGTCAATTTTGGGCATGGGGAAGGCCTTGGGCTTAGTTAGTCTGTTTATGAACCGGTAGTCCACAATGAGCCTCTTCTGGGGCGTGTCTTTCTTTTTCACAAAGAAAACAGGACTGCCTCCCGCTGCTTTAGATTCCTGGATGAATCCGCGCTTGAGGTTGTGTTCTATGAACTCCCGAAGCTCTTGCAGCTCGTCTTCCGACATGGAGTACAGCTTGGCAGTTGGCAACTGCGCGCCTGGCACTAAGTCAATCGCGCAGTCGTAAGGTCTGTGAGGCGGCAATTTGTCAGCTTCCTTTTCGCAGAAAACCTCCAAGAACTCCGCGTACTTGTGAGGAACCGCTTGCACCATACTCAGATGCAGCTGCTGTTCGGCTTCTCCTCCTTGATCGGTTTGGATGCAATTCTGGGCGCAATACGATGAACAAAAGGTGATCTGCCTCTGGTACCAAGCAACCGCGGGACTGTGCCTGTCCAGCCAACTCATGCCCAACACGATGGGCGTGTCCGATAAGTGGGTGACATTGAAACTAATAAGCTCTCGATGGTCTCCAATTTGCATCATCATGGGAGGGGTTTGCTGCACCACTTGCCCCCCCAGCAACTTCCTGCCGTCTACCGTGACCACGTTCAGAGGCGTCGTTGCAGGCAGGAGCGCTATGTTATGCTGCTTGACGAACTGTAATCCCACGAAATCGGCGTTGCTTCCCGAATCGATGGTTGTTGGAACCTCGAGAAGTCGCCCATCAGGCAGCTGGAGTGTTGCTGTGAGTAAAACTGCTGGTTTGGGAGGTAAAGGGTCCATGCGCTGCAAGGATGCTGGGGACTTCTCTACAGATCCGCCTGGCTGAGCCCCAGTAGCTCTGCTTCCAGCCAGGCACTGCAGTTTCCCTGAAGCTGCTCCTCTGATTGCACCTCTGCTGTCACAGTTGCTAGTGCTGCAGTGTGCTTCTGGAGCCTCTGGGGGCACTCTTTCGCCATATGGTGTGCACTGTCGCAGATGTAACACTTCCTGGTCCCTCTAGGAGGCTTCGCTTTGGCTGCAGCAGGGATGGGGCTCTGGGATGGCTTTTGAGCCCTAGCACCACCAATCTCCATTGGCTCTTCGCCTTCCTTCCCCATTGGTGAGGGGTGCGCACGGCTGAAATCCCTGTGCACAAAAGGGAGAGCTTTTGCTTGCGCGCGCGCTTGGGGCCCCCCCTCCTCGTGCCACGGACGTCCCTCATGTCGAATTCCTATAGCCAAAGCCCGTTGCACCACGTCTTCCAGGGTCTGGGGTCTGTCCCCCCTTGCGATCTCATCCTTGACGGAGGGGCTCAATCCCTCCCAAAAAAGATCCCTGACCGGTAGACTGTCCTTCGGCCAATCTAAGGCGGTGAGCAATGCAAAAAATTTAGAATGATATTGGCGTACAGTGGCTCTCCCCTGCCTCAGCCCGTGCATCTGCCGGCGCGCAATGTCCTTATCCACAGAGGATTGAAAACAAGCATCCATTGCCTTGATAAACGCATCTGCATTGCGACGGGCTGGTCCATCTTCGCGCCACAGATTGCGTAGCCAAGCCCTGGCCTCCCCATGCAGGTGCGAAACAATAAATCCCACTCTCTCCTCCTCATCTCTAAAATCATGACGGAGTAAATGCAGTGCATACACGACATCTGCCCTGAAGTTGGTATAGTCTTGCAAGTTGCCATTAAAATGCGAAACTAGGGCACCCCCCCTCCTTCCAAGCGCAATGCCCTCCGCTCTGGAGCCCGGGGTCCCCGCCTTGTCCGCATTTTCCCACCTTGCTTGCAAATCCTGGCACGCTTTCTCCAAGTCAGCATTCTTCTTCTGCGAAGCAATGACTGCCGTTGTGAGAGTGGTAATCTGATCCCGGAGTGCAGCCAGCTGTTCCTCAGCACTCATGGCTGCCCCGTTCGTGAGCTTCGCAAAAAAAAATTTTTGCTTTCAGAGGGAGGGGGACTTTCTGTCACAGCCACCCAGGTGGGTCCCAGCTCACGAGAGACCTTACTCCGTTGTAGTTTACTTACAGGAAAAGTTTATTGAAGATAATTGCTTCTTTCACAGTTCAGCATTGTGGCTGTACGTCTGTCACGTTAGACCGCCGAAGTCCCCCTCTGACTCCTCCCCTCCTCCACACCAACTTAATAGCCTGGCTCTAGACCACCTCTTCCTCTCCTTTCTTTTCCGCAGGGTCTTTCTGCCCCCCTGGGTTCTCTCTTTCCGGGATTCGCCTGAGGCTGAATCCTCTGCCGCCTCCTGCCCCCTCCTTCTGGCTTTGGGGCCGGGCTCCTCCTCTGAGCTTTCCCCACTTCCGCGCGCCTCTATGTTTGAACTTGGCGCGCGTACGTTGCTTTTGACCTTTCCTTCGTCCTCTATACTGCCCCCTGCTCCACTCTCTACCCTTTCCGGCTGAACACCTTGCTCCAACCCCCTCTCTCTGTTTTCTCCTGTTCCTCCTCCCTCCGAGAGGCTGACAACTCCACCCCCTTTACTCCGTTCCGGCTGAGACCCCTCTGACAGCGTCTGTGCTTCACTGGGCTTTCTCCCCTCCTTCCCTGACTTTTCACAGCTTCTCTCTTCTCCTGCTTTTCGCCTGATCATGCTAGCTCCCTTTTGGGAATCCTCTGACTCACTGCTTAGGCTCATAGATTCCCTTCGAATTCCGTCATCTTCTTCCTCGTCTCTCTCTCCCTCCTCCCACTCGCTTTCCGTCTCCTCTGCCATCTCCTCACTTCTCCCAGAAACCCTGACAGGTACGTTTTCAGTTGCTGGCAGAAACACGCAACTGTTGATGCCCACCTGATCTCCAAGTAGAGATCATCTCATAAAATAGGTGCCACCACAGAGCTAGCCCTTCTCTTCACCACTGTTGAGTACAGTAGTTGAGATCCTTCACAGATCGCAGTGACGTTAATGTTGCAGTACTTTGAAATGCAAACAGTTTCATTCTGTGCCGGGGGAATAAGAATAGCGTATCCACCCTTGCTTTATATAAAGCAGTTGCCAAAAGATTAAAATCTTTTTGAAAAGTGCCAATTTATCATACGTTTGAATTACAAGAACTTTGTGCCAAAGGGAAAGACAAGTCCTAGTGCAGATATCTGCATCGTGATCAGAGCAGATAAATTATGCACCATTTCCATAGATTATTCTAGCATTGCCAGTGTCGAAGCCTCTTATCCCTGGGAGAATTTTATTCACGCAACCAAACATATCCAGTGACAAAATTGCTGCATTGCTAGGAACACATTATTTCTTTGTGTTGCCGCAGCTTCCCTTCCTGTGTCCATCAGCTCCCCCCCCCCAAAAAAAATCCTTCTGTGAATATTATTGCGCAAATTCCCAAAGAAAGAACAAATAAAGTTATTGTGACTTTGTGTCATAAAAACCATAAGAGGCAGTGATTACTGGGTGTTTTTGACATTTCATGAATCAGCGGCTATTGTAGCTTTTACTGTAATTGGTGAAAGCCAGTTTAAATGGCTAACAGGAAATGGTTATGCATAGGATTATTTTAATAGCATTTGTTGTTTTTTTTTTTTTGAATAATATTTATTAAAGTTTTCCAATTAATTACAAATTAATAAAACATCCAATTTCAAATCTTTTTCCAATTACATCCTTTCAGGACTTCCCCTTCCCTCCCCCCCTTGTATTCCAAATCTCTCAAATGATCTCAACAAGTTCTTCTCCTCAATTCAGACTTGTTATCCTTAACCCAATTTTTTTTAAAAAAAAAAAAAAAAAACCAAAACATTATTTTCCATTCCCCTAAAATCGGCTTATTCCCACCACGAGTTCCCCACTTTAGAATACCATGTAGATGTATATAGCCTAAATAAAACATAGTTTACGCCCTTTGGATTCCACATTTCCCACCCCCCCTTTTCCCGGTTGCGTTCCCAATGTTCCTCAATGTCCGATATTTCCACGTCTCTCTAAGTCATAGTCCTTTGCCAGTCCTCTTTAATTTCGAATGTCCAATCATGGAAGGATTCTGTCTCAAAGAAAGGCCCATTTTTTCCATCCAGATTTTTATATCCAGGAGTGAAAAACTCCAAATTATAATCCTTAAGATTGTCAAATCTGGATGTCCCAAACGTCCCCACTTTTGACTTGGTCCAATTCTTGTTATTTTGTTGTTCTTATTGATCACACTCCTCTTTCTATTTCTTTCTGTCCCTGTTTTCCTGCACAAATGTCCTAATTCCAAAAGTTAGTTCCTTTACAGAGGCTTGTTATTCAGAAACAAAACATTACGTCAAGTTCCTTTCATTCCACAACAGATGATTCCATTGTCTTCTTCGGTGTAGTGGCCTCTGTAGTCATAATAATGTTCCATTTCTGCAGTTTCCCAGGAGATAAACAGTTCTGTTCCAATTTCCAGCTAAAACCACTTGTAATATCCCTCAGCTCCTCTAGGTGGATTGCAAAAACTGAGTTCTCTTCCAGATCGCGTCCATTAGCCCTAGTAACTTTATAATCCTTATTTAAAACAATTTGTATCCAATTTATAACAAATATAACCAGCAAAGTCCTTGTAACATAGTCTCTATCTTATTTCCCGCTTTGACAGCTCTTTGACAGCTGTCAAAACTTGCCTTTCTCCTCTCCAAACTCCGTCATCGATCGCTCCCGGGGTTCCAGGGGGGGTTGTTTTTAAGTCCGAATTCTACTTTCCTCCTCCAGCTCAATCTCATATTCTTCACTCGTGAGGTTAAAAACTTGCCAAAATGATGTTACTCCGATCTTAGTTATCAGATCCTTTGCTTTGACCCTTCTACAATGGAGGGGGTGGCTGACTTCCTTTTTTGCGCCTCCCCCGCTCGCGCCGAAATTTTTAAAGTTTTTGTCCCTCTTTTTAGTCCAAGTTCCAATTACTTACGGGTTGTTCTTTTAGGTCCGAATTTTCAAAGGAAAAAGCCAGCGCTCTCCGCCGAATGGCATGCGGCTTCGCACGGCAGGGATAGCAGAGGACTCAAAACACCACGCTTCTCCCCGGCACCCGATCCGTAGCCTTTAAAAAGGCTCCTTCACGAGTCGGGAGGGCGCTAACGGTGTCAGCCAAGTCTCCATGTCCACGGCCCCCGTGGCCGTGGTTTTTAAGGGTCCCCGCATCGCCGGTGCGGTAGGACCCAGCCCCTGCCGTGCAGGCTCCCTCCGGAGCTCGGAGGGAGTCCGCCATTCGGCGATGGCGCCGACCCGGAAGTCCGGATTATTTTAATAGCATTTGAGAGAAAATAATTTCTTCATTTTTTTATTAGGCCTGTTGGGAAACTGATACATAATTTTTTAAAAATATTGGACACCACACAAATTGGTTGGCTTAATTCTGCTTTTACAGATGAAGCTACATTTGATCATCACAGAGCACAGACAAACATTAAGCTGACTTTTTTGGCTTATTCAACCTTTATCCTTCCACAAATTTGGTTGCCTTATTTTAGGGGGTGTGTGTAATGTACAGGCCAAATTAAAATAATGGGTGTAACAGACATTATACCATGCAAGACTTTTATCACAAGTGTCAGATTTTTCCTTGCAGACATTTTTCAATTTGGTATGACCCTCAAGGGAGTGGGTTGCGCTGTGGTCTAAACCACAGAGCCTAGGGCTTGCCGATCAGAAGATCAGCGGTTCATATCCCCGCGTTTGGGTGAGCTCCCATTGTCCGATCCCAGCTCCTGCCAACCTAGCACTTCAAAAGCACATCAAAGTGCAAGTAGATAAATAAGTACCGCTCCAGTGGGAAGGTAAACGGCGTTTCCATGCGCTGCTCTGGTTTCGGTGTTCTGTTGCACCAGAAGCGGCTTAGTCATGCTGGCCACATGACCCGGAAAAACTGTCCGCGGACAAACGCCGGCTCCCTTGGCCTGTAAAGCGAGATGAGCGCCGCAACCCCAGACTGGTCTGCGACTGGAATTAACGGTCAGGGGTCCCTTTACATGACCTTACATGACCCTCAAAGCTTGCATAGCCACTTCTTTTCCCAGAAACAGGCACCCCAGGCAGAACGTAATGTACAACCTGCACAATTTGGGGTTCAACTAGGGGTCTCCGTGAACCTGAATCCATCCCAGATACAGATGTAGCTCTTTGGGCCTTTTCATGTTAGTTCTCTAAAGCCCAGATGCAAGGTGAATAGTGAACTGATACTGACACCACCTTCACTGCAGGTTGCAAAGGGCAGGGAGGTGGCCATGGTCAATGTGCTGGCAGAAACTGCCCTTCCTGCCACCATTGCTGCCACTCCCTTCTCAAGACATAGGAAAGGCAGAAGAAGAAGAAGAAGAAGAAGAAGAAGAAGAGTTTGGATTTGATATCCTGCCTTTCACTCCCTTTAAGGAGTCTCAAAGCGGCTAACATTCTCCTTTCCCTTCCTCCCCCACAACAAACACTCTGTGAGGTGAGTGGGGCTGAGGGATTTCAAAGAAGTGTGACTGGCCCAAGGTCACCCAGCAGCTGCATGTGGAGGAGCGGAGGCGCGAACCCAGTTCCCCAGATTACGAGACTACCACTCTTAACTACTACACCACACTGGCCATCACTCTCATCTGGCTTCTTGACTATGTCAGTCAGACTTGGTTCCATGATGAGTTTCGCCCTGGAGAAAGTGCTGGAGAATTTTTCCTCCTCTTCCTAGAAAAAGGTTCAGTTAAATGGTTTCCCCTCCCAATTTCTCTGCTCGCAGATAGGGCACAGAATTAGGAGAGGTGGTGTAAATATGTACAATTTTTTTGGCAAAGGGTGTTTAAGGAGGTAACAGAAATCACTGGGTTGGAGCTGACCAAAAGCCCAGAGGTAGCATTATTATCAATTTACAATGGGGTGGAAGGTTTACAGGCTTACTCACAAATTTATTGACAGCTGCACAAATTATTATAGCCAGGAAGTGGACAGGGCATGCAGAATACAAAATGGAAGAATGGTATAAAGAGGTGTAGGATATAGCTGTTAATGATAAATTTACATGTGCCATTAAGGTAAGACGCAGAATAGGCAGGTTAAATGATTTTGAAGGAGATATGGAGGGTGTTTGTAGAATTTGTACTGTTAAAACGGAAAGGGGTCAAACCATCACAAGAGGTGTTGAAATTTTGGAGGGTTGGATAGTTACAATGAAATTATCTCGGTGGTGGGGTGCACATTTTTATCCTTATTTATTTATGATTATTACTTTGTCAAAATAATAATACATAATAATAATAAAAGAATTTGGAGAGGCAATCTGTGCATGGGTCTAAGTTGTGTAGCAACAAAGCAGCCAAACCACTGAAAGTACATTAAGTCATAATAATGGGTAGGAGAGCTGGGGGGAAGGAATCACATCTTGCAACCAATGCACGCCTTTGTTTTTTAGATAGTACATGGGTAGACGAATCTAAAAAGGCCGGGAAACAAATTTTCAGGGCCCTTTAGCGGCTATGGTGATTCATTTACCAGATGTTATGTACCAGTATTTAGCATTAACTCTAGAAGTACAGTAGTACCTCAGCTTACAGACGCTTCAGGTTACAGACTCCGCTAACCCAGAAATAATACCTCGGGTTAAGAACTTTGCTTCAGGATGAGAACAGAAATTGTGTGGTGGTGGCGTGGCGGCAGCGGGAGGCCCCATTAACTAAAGTGGTACCTCAGTTAAGAACAGTTTCAGGTTAAGAACGGACCTCCGGAATGAATTAAGTTCTTAACCTGAGGTACCACTGTATGAACATAAGCCTCCTGGTGTATACTGGCTTAGGGGCTTGGCAAATCTTTTTAAATTATTGAATTAATGTGACCTGTGAATTTTTGGGTTCCATCTCCAACCCCCAAAGATGAGCAGAACTGAACTTTGGTACTTTGAAGCCCAAGAGGTGCATTGGTTGCCAGATGTGAAATATATTGGCATTGTTTTTGGCTCTCCTACCCCATTACAAGATGGCACCCTCCTGCCAAGTTGTTGCTTGGCAAGACACTGTTTCTAGCTGTTGCTACCAAGGCACAATTTGTGCCACATCAGATAAAACTGTTGGAATACTGGACAGTCCAATAGGCATAACAAAATGATAATGTTGCCAGAGCTGCTTTTATGTTCTTGTAAAAAAACCACCCAGTTCCAGTGCTTAAAAGAGGGGAGGGCTCTGTTTTCTCTAGCGCTGTAATTCAAACAATGCCTTGAATGATTTGTTGTTGTAGCAACGGGTCAGCAACGTCGGAAGATCTCTTCTGGAAACTTGACGCACTGCAGATGTTCGTCTTTGACCTTCATTGGCCAGAGCCGGAATTTGCCCACCACTTAGAACAGAGGCTGAAACTCATGGCCAGCGATATGATAGAAGCATGTGTCAAAAGGTACGTGGGCAATTTCAGAAATTACCGTACAAATGCTACCATTTCTGGGACTCCTGTGGATGTTTGAGTTGAGTAGCCTTGTGTGAAAGTGGCAGGATTAATCCAGCGGCGTGGCATTGGTTGTTGGTTGCCTGGGTGTCAGGCTTAGGGGAATCAGATCCCTCTTCCGGTGGCAGTAAATAAGCAGATCAAACGAAAGGAGTGTTCTTACCAGTTAGTTTCTAATCACAGCGAGAGACAAAGGAATGCATATCCCTCTAGAAATGGCGTTGCTCCCAGTAAAGATTCACCCCCTCCATCCCCACTAATCTACATCACTCCTACGTCAGGTAATCTGAGCTTGCTGCCGCTGCGCTTTCTGTTCTATCACTTTCAAAGCCTGTCTAGTCTTAGGTGAAGGGGAGTCAGGAACACTGTCCAAGGACACTGAATCTGCCTGCTGGTGTTTCCTCTTCTATCTGTTCCTCACCCAGTATTTCCCAGCTTTTCCCCTCTGGACAATGCCCCTCTGCTAACCACTGTTCTAAATCTATACTCTCCTCCTATCCTTGGGAAGGTTCAGGACAGTGGGGGGTGGCTCCCACTATTCCTCCTCAGTCACTGGGGTGGGTGCAGACGTGCATGCCAGGAGAGGGGCATGCTCCAGGCAGGGCCGTGTCAGCCGAGCTCTTGCCGCTGACACCACCGTACTGACCCCCACAGGGGCAAAGTGAGGCCACGTGCCCGCCTGTGTAGGGGGGAGCCTGGCTGGCTGACATGGCCCTTGGCAGGCAGAGAGGAGCACCGAGCCAGGCCACACTGGGGGAATCTGCATGGGAGTGCCTGGTTTGCGCTCGCTCAAAAATTGTGTGCCCAGGGCCACAGCCTCCACCCCCACACTATGCCCCTGGATTCACCCAACAGATGGGGGTGGCTTTAAATCACTTCGTAAAGCATGGTGGGCAATTGACATGATGGTTCACTCTTCAGATCTGGCCTCTTTCACAATGCTGTCACAGACCCATCTTTTCATGTGGGTATAGTAGTAATAATAATAATAATAATAATTTATTTATTTATATCCTGCCCATCTGGCTGAGTTTCCCCAGCCACTCTGGGCGGCTTCCAATAGGGTGTTAAAAACAATACAGCATTAAATATTTAAAACTTCCCTAAACAGAGCTGCCTTCAGATGTCTTTTATAGATAAGATAGCTACTTATTTCCTTCACATCTGAACGGAGGGCGTTCCACAGGGCGGGCGCCACTACCAAGAAGGCCCTCTGTCTGGTTCCGGTAACCTCACTTCTCGCAATGAGGGAACCGCCAGAAGGCCCTCGGCGCTGGATCTCAGTGTCCGGGCTGAATGATGGGGGTGGAGACGCTCCTTCAGGTATACAGGACCGAGGTATGCTTAGAACCACCTGATTGACCATGGAGTGATTTTAACATCCCCTTCTGGTAAGGCTGGCTGTGTGATATGTGCGCTGACCCTTAGTTCTTTATAGCGCAAGCAGTTCTAAGATCCATCTGCTCTTCACTTCACCACTCAAGTTAACTTCTGAATTCCACCCGTGTTGCGAGTGCTTTTTAAGTGAAAGTGCAAAAGTGAAGAAAACAATTATTACACACTCTCCCCCGCCCCCACTATAAAAAGCTGTCACACTTACTGGAACTCTTAACAGCATATCTTTTTATTTTAAAAAATTGTCAGAAGTACCTGAATATGTTACATGACAGTCTATATTCTGTTTTTGCCAGTTTGAAAATTGTGCGGAAAGCTTATCTGTCAGAAAGCATTTGCTGCAATATGTGTTTTGTCTGTGTTATGTTTTGTCATGCTGTTATTCAGTCAAAGCAGTATCTAACCTTGAGGGGGCTGGAAAGTTTTAATAAGATATGTGAAACATTTCTACTTTGGTTTTTCCATAGTTGAAATTAATTTTATGTTAGTGCATTTAACCTGGGTTTGTTTTTGCACTTCATTCATTTAGAATTTTGACAGTCCTTTCTGTTGCGATCCCCACATTTTAATTAATAGAACAAGAATTGCCTTTGAACTCAAACTGCAAAAGACAAATAAATCTACGGACTTGCGCATTCCCTCTCCTGTGTGCACGATGTTCAACGTGCTGGTTGATGCCAAGAAACAGACTGCTAAATTATGTGTCCTGGATGGCGGGCAGGAGGTAAGTGAGTATCTTGAAATGTCTGTTTCACAAGATCAGGAAGAACACAGAAGGCTTTTGCCAGATTTCAGCTCCAGGGTGGCTATTGCAGATTTTGAGGAGGAAGAGCAGGGAGGAGAAACATAGTCAAAAAAGAATGATGTAAGAAGCCACTGGATCAATTTCTCCATGTATGTTCTTGCTCGTCCATTGTCCTACTAGCCTCCTACTATTGCTCTTCTATGCCTTGCATTGTCAGATAAAGGCTTTCTGGCCAAGGCAACCTGAGATGGAGGACAGTTGTAGTCAGAATGTTAAACTACATTAACTCTGCCGTGCATGATTTTAGAATGTGCCTGCGTTTTGGTGATAGTTTTCTTAATATTTGCTGTCAAAGTAGGGAGGGGTTGAAGAAGAGGTCCACAAATGCAGTCATTAGTGGTGACCATGCAAATAAAATGATGATGATGATGACCGGAAATTTAACTTTAACCACACACACAAAAGGAAACATTTCCAGGACCTTCTGTCATAGGGGTGACTCTACTGACAACATATGGAGGCAGAGAGTGCCTCTTTCAAAATGGCACCAGGCTGCAAAAGCTTCGGTGTTGTGGATTGGAGGGGAGGGGTTTCTGTGAACACAGAAAGACCCACCTGTCTTTCTCCCTGTCACCTCCCATTCCAGGCAGTCGGTACAAAAGCAAAGACTCTCCTTGGCTTCTGTGAAGCAGGAAGTGGCAAAGCCAAACTTTATGGTTCCTAGACCCATCGGCTGGGCCAACAAGGCTAGCCCAGATGGACCCCTAAAGTGAAAGGTCATCACACATTATTGCAGTGTTTTGCTTCGCAGTACAAATGTCAACCATATTTATGTGCATTCGTTGTTTTATAGCATTACAATATTTTCATATTCTCTGTTGATCCATATCATTTCATTAAGTCTATTTATTTCTCATACTATTTTGTAATGATTATTTTTCCCATTTTCCCCCACTCTCTGGTTTTTGGGGGCCTTTCTGTCACATGGCCCAGTTTGCTAATCAGTGGGTAAGTTGATTTTGTTTCAGAATTTCTTTCTGTCTTCAAAAGTGTTTACGTGTCCATTGCTTGTTGTGAACAGTGTGGCGAGAGTAGTAACACCACTAGTCCAAAATGTAAGTCCCCAAGCAAGAGAGTCTGTATGTGTTCCATATTTGCCAGATATATCTTCAAGATTCAAGGAGATTCTGACTAAACATCAGGAAGAAATTCTGACAGTAAGAGCTGTTAGACAGTGGAAGGGTCTCCCTTGGCAGGTTGTGGACTCTCCTTCCTTGGAGGTTTTTAAGCAGAGGTTGGATGGCCATCTGTTGTGGAAGCTTTAGCTGAGATTCCTGCATTGCAGGAGGTTGGACCAGGTGGCCCTTCCAACTCTACAATACTATGATTCTTTGATTCTACATAGAAATAAGAATGGCAGGTCCTTCAGTAGTTGTGTGTGAGAGGGAATTTGGCAGCTTATGGCGCAAGAATGGAGAAGCCCATTTCCACACAAATGTTGAAGGACGGGCGGCCCTGTCCCCTTATGTATCCAGTCACCCAAACGCAAGGGAACCAGATATGACCAGCAGGCCAGATCCCTTATTCCGCCACCTGCTGCAGGCCAACTTTGGCAAGTAACAGGGCCGCCCACTTGTCAGAGATCAAAAGGGACTTGCTGTCAGCATCAGTTTACTGGTTGGAGGTTAGCAAGCCCCTTTGATTTAAATTGCACATGTGTACAGACAGAGCAGGGCTCGCAAACAGTGCTTACCTCCTTCAGCTGAACTTGGGAGGTCTCGATGGGGGACTCCTTAGTGCAGCTAATCCCAGTGGGGCTTGCTGAAGATCAAGAGAAGGTCTTTCCTGCCCTCCTTCCCCTTAATCACAGAGTGAGGGTAGCGTGTGGGTGTGCTTGTGGGTGCTGTAGGTTTGGGAAGTGAATCAGTATGTGTGCACATGCACAGGTGTGTGTTGGCCACACCCACCTCTGGCATGCGTCCCATTGAGGCATGGCCAACTTTCGGTGTGGGCCCGAGTTGAGGAAGGTTAGCCACTCCTGCCCTAGATCAAAACCGTAACGGTTGTAAAAAGAGCCAAAGGAAGCTTCAACTCATTTTCACATGTTGAGATTTTGGAAATGGTTACGTTTGAAGAAGTCAAAGCATCATTTCCCCCTTAGAACTTGAGGCTTGGCACCAAAGACGTATGTGTGCACTGATACACGTGCAAACCAAAAGCCACTGCAAAAGGAAAAGTGAATAGAGTTGCCATGCATATCAGCATTTCATCCATCCATTCATTTATTTAACAGGCTTTATGTACCACTTGCTCATCAAAAACTCTTAAACAGTCTACATAAAATATAAAAAATACATTTTAAAATACCAGTGGGAAAATGAGCATTTAAAATCCCAAATAGTTTAATATCTCAATTTCTACAGACAAAGGTGTGTCACCTATTCAACGCCTTACTGAAATTGTGTGGCACAAAAGCATGCCCGTTATTTGGAGGTGTTTCCATAATTATTATTTTTTTGCAGAAAGCAAAAGCCATACTTATTTAAAACATCCCAGTGTTTGTAATCACAGTTTTAAAATACAGCAAAAGAAAACAGAGGAAATACACCCAAGCTCATCTCAACCATGCCTTGCGCTTAAGGTGGTTCAAGAAAGCCCACCAATCCCTTCTCCTTTGCTTCCTTCAAGCAAAAGCCCACCACTACTGTTCCTTTTCTTTCTTTTGGCCACTTGTTACTGACTCCTAAGGCCTTTCTCCCCCACACTTGATCTCATTCAGCATCACATAAATGAGCTTCCTGCCATCATACGTATGAGCGTTGTCAATTCCCTCTCATACCTAAACTGGGTTCATCAAAGCTCTCTTTTAATTCCTTTATAATCAAAGGAGACCCAAACACCCAAGAGATCTTCAAAAAACACATCAGGTAGTGGCATTCCTTAACTCACCTGCAAATGGGCTAAGCATGGGGGGGGGGCCTTTAACATGCAAAATAATCCCTGGAGAAGATACATGATCATGAGCACTAGGTATCGGCGCTAAATTATGATCCCCCAAAATAGCCTCATTCAACCATTTTTCATTTTAAGGCGGTTTCCTGAAGCCCGAGAAATTCTCATGCTCGCAAACTGAATCGCAAGCTCTTTTCTTCCTCGCATGTGATTCTCTCTGGCTGCAGAAGACTAATTTACTGTGATTACAAGCTTGCTCACGGTTACCCCGATGGCTCTGCTCTGCCTTTGATTTCCGTGGGACTTGAGAATGGGCAACTGTGGACTACATTACAGTCTCTTTTATAAAAGCGGCAATTGGCACTTCCCGACATTACATGTGTATCTGCATCCATTTACTTGTATACAAAATGTTTGCTTCATTAATCTGAGCACAGTGGGCAGTTGCTTGACAAAAGGGCAGCTCTCCTGGGATTTATTAAGTACATCTGTGTGGAAACTTTGGGAGGGGGGAGGGAAAGGAGGCAAATAGCCTTCAAAAAGCTAAATTTTAGAAAACTATTCAATGGGCTCCTGCCAAGTTAGCCTAATGTTTATATTGATTTTGGTGCTTTTACTCTGAGCATTATGCTCTTGCTGTTTCAGGTAGCCTTGAACTATCAAGATAGGGTTAGTCTTTACAAGTCATATTTTTTTGTGAAGTGGTTGGCGGGGCATTCTTCTCCCTGGAACAAATGTTCTGAAAGGAGAATTACTTCTTCCTTTTTTAATGGATGTACTTTGAGAATAGAAAAGAAGCCCTTTCTCCTGCTAACTGCAGGATGGAAGTCTGGTCTATTTATCGCCGAAACAGGGTAGGAAAGTCTTTCAGGTTTAATTTAAAGTGGGCTTCTTTAAAGAGACGGAATTTTCATTAGTGGAAGAAAAGGCAGAAGCAAGAAGATGGAGAATAACAGCTGATTTTGTTGTTATGCCTTTTGTGGCCTGGTAATTTATTACCATCTCTTCAGGTTTCCTGATGGAATTTTATTTTTTGCCCATGTTTGAACAGATTATGCAGGAGTTGTATAAACTGCAGTTCACTTCATGGATAAAAGGGCTCTTTTTTAATATTTAACAATTGGCCTCTCATTTTATTTCTAGAGGCCATAACTTATGAATGAGAATGGTTAGATGTAAAGTGCTTTATTTGGGTGGGGGGGAGGAATCATCTTCCTTCTGCAGCTGAACCAAACCTTTGAGTTGAGGAAGAGGGAAGACTCACAACCACCTTAATTACAGAGAGACAAAAAGTATCTTTCACATTCCTTTGCCTGAATAAGAATAAGACCTCAGTGCATCTAAATAATAACCCTAATTAGCTGCTTAACTCAACAGCGTACATGGGAAATTTTTCAACACAGAGTGTAAGAAAGTACTGACGGGGTGGATCATTTTCAAGGTTTTGTTCATTGGGGGTTCAAAATGATAATTTTGAGCAAATCTGATCTGTCAGATTTAGACTCTTTGTTCTGTGTATGACTTATGGCAAAAAGTGCTGTGTTCCTATAACACACTAATGCTGCTTTTGTCTCCTAAAACGCAGCAACAATACCATTCAAAAATAGATGACTTGATTGAAGAAACGGTGAAGGAAGTAATTTCACTTCTTGTTTCAAAGGTAAATGTATTCACACTTCGTAGCTGAATGGCAATGTGTCTTTCTTTCTACAATGCCTGCTTTCTACAATGAGGAGATGTTTGGTATTTTTCCCCCGTTGCATTTTTAGAGGAAAATAGGCTTAGTGACTAACACCAGGTCAGTTCATCACGATGTTTACAGATTTAAATTAGATCCCTATTTGATCAAGGATTCCTATGCAGCGTCTATTAATCGGGTATATTTCTTTTGTGCTTCATACTACAGTACCTTCATTAATTACTGGCATCGACCATGACCACATTTGTACTATATTAAGATTAGCTTTAATTAGGTGCATCATTGTTTTCTTGCTTGTTTCATGATGCACGTGAAGCAAGTGTGTTCTCCAGATTTTTCAAAGGCCCATTTTAATTTTGACATTGATCTTACATAGAAAGACCCTGAAAGGCTTTTTGTTTAACTCTTCTTTTTAGCCGCCCTTATTTTCAATGTTTCTTCTTGGCATTTCTCCTTCTATAAAGGGAAATCTTGAAATAATTACTTTGGTCTGAGAATGTTTCAAATAAAGTAACATAAAACTTTACAGAGAAGAAAATGCACTTTCATGAACAGGGTGGGTTGTGAGGTACAGTACCAGTGGGAATGGCAGGATTATCAGCCTCATCTTGGCCCAAAGAGTAATAAGCAGTGGTACAATTGCACCTGGTTTTCCCCAGTTTGACTCTAGTATCTCTCCGTGGTGTAGTAACACAATGGATGTGGAGGGATTCCAACATTTGAAGCTACAAGCTCCAAACTGGAGATTCTTAGGTACAAAAAAAGTGCTATCCGCAAGTACCGTATTTTTCGCTCTTTAAGATGCACTTTTTCCCTCCTAAAAAGGAAGGGGAAATATGTGTGCGTCTTATGGAGCGAATGCAGGCTGCGCAGCTATCCCAGAAACCAGAACAGCAAGAGGGATCGCTGTGCAGCGATCCCTCTTGCTGTTCTGGCTTCTGGAATTCAGTATATTTTTTTTCTTGTTTTCCTAAAGCTAGGTGCGGCTTATGGTCTGGTGCATCTTATAGAGCAAAAAATACGGTAATTTCATGGACAAAGGCAGGGGGTCCCAAACTGTGGTCCATAAGCTTCGTTTAAATGGTCCATTGTTGTGCCCTATAAGTCACAGAGGCCTCTAGACACTAACATGGGCAGATAGCATCAAAATTAACCTTAGATTTTAGTCAAATTTGGATTTTGAGTATTATATTGACTACAATGTGATTCCAAATATTTGTCACATAGGTGCTCAGAATGCTTTGTGTGGAGTTAGCTTACTTTTTCTTCACACCTGATCAGGCTAAAACACGGACTTGCCCAAGTCAATTAATTGGCTCCCTGCTTTGTGTTCACCAAATATCCCAACATGTTTCGACATGCCTTCTCATCACACCTTAAGTTTTTAGCGGCTACAACCCCAGTTTACCTGTGGCAAAATGCAGGCTGATCCCGCAGTTATCTGAACCTGTATTTTCCAGGTCTAGCTCTAAAACTGACCACCTTCCAGCAGTGGGGTCATTGGAGGACCATATTAGCTATCATTTGGCACCCTTATTCAGATGACCTCAGCGAATTGAGCAGATAGGCAGCTTTGATGGGATTCAGCGGTGTATAAATTTTATGAAATAAAACTAATAAACTTAAATAGAAGCTGTTCAGTGCTGTGGTAGTAGGAAGGCAGAGAGCGGGTGCCACCAACTGAAGTGGGGCCCTTCCTTATATTCAAAACACAGCGAAGATCACTTCTTGGTGTAATGAGACATGTCTAGATGATGATGTAAGACTAATGGTCTTACAAATAGATATGCTGGAAATAGAACAGGTTAAAGATCTGACGAGTGCAGTTTACTACCGTAACTCCTTCAAGCCATTAGGAGCCTGGGTGAGCGTCTCAGATCCTTACAAGGAATAAGGAATATGACACTATTGTGACACTGTTAGAGTGGCCATTAACAGCATGCCAGGGGGAATTTTGTCCTGTCCTCTCACTCACAAAGTGGTGCTCTGATGTTTTAGGAATGAGAGTCATCTGGACGGCAAGCAATTGCTCTTTAAAACCTTTGATAGGTTTGTCATAAGGCCTATTCACCTTATGTTGCAGTAATGTGACAGCTAATACAGCTATAGCATATATCGGTGTGCATAGTTTTATTTTATTTTTAAAGAAATCTCTGGTCTCGTATTAGGTGATAGGGTTCTCATTCTGCTTCGTGCTTCTTGTGATGTGACTTCCAATGTACGAATGATTGAGAATTTGGGTTCTTAGCTTTTTAGCGTGCAGATTCTCATTAGTAGCCAACAGAAGTAGCTTTTCAGCTGCTTGGCTAGTGTTTGAGTAACGCCAAGCAAGAAATGACACAATACACTCATTTCTGGGAAGCTTTCTTGTGATTCATAACAGAGGGCCAAACTTGGCCTCACACATAAGCAGCCTCCCAACCTCCTTGATTTTTAAATGAAAAGTACTGAGGGATGTCACCGTTTTGAACTGGTGGGGATGGGTTAGGCTCTGCTTAACCTTTCCCTCCCCAGCTGTTTTTTTCTGCTTAAAAGCATCTGGGTGAATTCTGACTGGGCACTCCTTTCAAGTGAAATGTTACAATTGCCGCAAAGCCCACAAGCAATAAGAAGCAAGAAGGACACTGAGATGAGAAATAATATCATTGAATCTTTAAATCCCAAGACTTTGTTAATTAAATTGAATGTTCCGGTTACAGTAGCTGTGGTGGGGAAGTAGTAGTCCATCAATTCGTATCCTTCCACAACATAAATTTGTATATTCTAGATTGCTGGATAGACTGAGCACCCTTTTATGTAGCATAGATCTAGCTAAGGAATTGCCAATTGCAGTGTTTGGTTGCATAGTAGCAGCCACAGGAGAAAAATCCTTCCCCTCCTCAGCCTTAGGAGTTTTACAACAGCATTATCAATATTTACACGCTGCCTCTTAATGTAGTTCATTTCAGTGCTGGAAGGTGTGCTGTCTAAATTATCAAGGTATGATGAAGGCACTTTCTTCTCATCAATCCTTTCATTCACTGTAAGTATTCCAGCTCTTGTAACAATTGCTTTCTTAAAGTCCACTCCGAGCTAACAGTGGTTAGTTACAGGTTTTGTTTCTTGCTTTTTATTTCTCTGAAGGTGAAAGCAGCTGCAAAATACGTGGACGTTCCTGTAAGTAGCCTTTCCTCCCCAGTACTAGTTTTGTAAATTTTGTCGCTTTCCACAATGTGTACTTTTTCATGTGTTATCATTATGCTTTCCTTTAGCGGTTCATTATAGCTTTACAACAAAGTATTTAAACAGATACATCTTGCCCCTAGAGGGGGTTTCATTTCCCTTAAGCAGCAGCTAACTCTCAAAGCAAAGTTAAGGAAGGTTACTCTCAGTGTACTTTTTCAGCTGCGGAGGAGTGAGGATTGTAACCTAGGAACTATTTCACGGGGGACGTCTTGTCATTTGGAAGTAGTTCTCCAAGGCTTAGCTCATTTGGGCGGATGCTTTGGAAATTATATCCTTTGTCTGTGAATATCTTTCTTGCACACCTCAGACGCTCCAGCCGTTGTTGCTCAGATTTGTCAGGTTATTCAAGCCTAAACCTAATTTCTTTCAAACACTGGAAAAAAGCAAGACAGAATGCTAGCCTGTTCTAAACCACCTTTCCCTTTCAATTATCAGTCATTTTTCCCCTCTGAGAAAATTCTAAGCTTACCTGCTTTCTTTCAATGCTTAAAGCTGACCTAATGCAAAATCTGGGAGTACACTAGAGCTGGGCGATACCTGGTTTTCAGCTTCGTGATATATCACCAGCTAAACATTGGGATATGCTGATATATCACAATGTCTGAAATAAGGATGGAGCTATGTAGAGGCATTGGCTGGCTTCACGGTTTTTTCCACATTGTAATTTTTGCATAGCACACACACACACATCATGATTCGCAATATATTGCCAGGTCAAAAATTATGAAACCAATATCACGATACGGCTTTTGGATAATATATCGATATATTGCCCAGCCCTGATTACTGTAAGTCCTGCCCTGCAGAAAGACGATCATGTTGCATGTATCCTTTATGTGCATAACATTTTCCTTTGAGTTCCACAAGTGAGGATAAACATCCCAGTATTTGCATACATAACTGGATTTTCAGTGAGGTTGTGGCAAGCCATTAAGTTATCTGACTAACCCAAATGTAGCCAAGCCGTGCTTGCAATTGTTACTTTTATCACTATTGCTGTTGGTTAAGATTCTGACAGATTGTTAAGACGTCAGTAATATCCCCAGCCCTTTCACCTGCAACGGCTTGGCTTTGTTTAGCTGCCTTGTTTTTCTTTCATTATAGGCTCTTGCTCCGCTTAATGAATTATAATGTAGATTTTTTAGGTTGCAAAGAATTATTACACTTTGGATCTTTAAAAAAAAAAGATGATGATGAAGAATGCCCTTTTTTTTTGTTAAGAAGGCATCCTGACAGTTCTGTCTTTCTCCCTCTTCCTGGTACACTGTTAACACTCAGTTGAAAGGTTTGGCCTGCTCTTCTGTATTTGCATCTGTGGCTGGGAGGGGGGGACCCCTGTGGGGAACAGAGGTTTTTACCAGGCACGGGACCCTCCTACCAGTGAATGGAGAGACATGACCTGCACCTGCAGGATTAGGTGAAGCCACAGGAAGATCATTGGCAGAAGCATATAATTAGCAAGGAATTTCTCTCTCTCTCTCTCTCTTTTTAAATCATCTTCATCCTACCAGGTTAACAAGTGATTAACCCCCAGGAAAAGAATCTGCTGTAGTTTACTCGCTTGTTTTAAACTCTTTCCCTTTTCTCTCTTGCCGTGGTATTTGGTTACATGTGTTACAGTGACACGCTAACCCTGTTACCATGCTTCATTTCCTGGGATTCTGCCTTGATGCCTTTGTGTTTCCAGATTGCCTTTGCGCATTGTTGACTGTGGTAAAAAGATGTCTATATTCTACCAAAAAATAACAGGCAGACCAACGTACCTTTTCTCCCTTGAAACCGGACAATTGATCCACCGTGTCTTTTTTAAGCAATTTGTCAGACATTTGCTGAACCAAATTTACTTTCCGCTGTCCCTTCCTCACTGCCATCTAATCCTAAAGAATCACAGAGCAGAGTTTGATGCTTCCCACATCTTCAAACCTTTCACAATACACCAAGTGTCAGTAACAAATTGCTCTATAAAAGAATGACTTTAAGCTGGATTCTCTGTCTCATTACCAGATGTGGCTGGCAGGGATAAGATGGTGTAGGGCTCACCTGGCCTCCCAACTTCAGGATCACTGCCAATTACCAACAGAGGTGAGGCACTGGGGAGGTTGACAGGGTTGCAGGTGCAGTGGGAGAGTCAATTTGCTTCTTAGGCCACTGCTTCCACACTGTGCCAATCTCCCCGTTGCCTTGCCTCTCACAGTAACTGGCAGCGACCCCAGCATTGGAAATCTGTGCTGCCCAGCCCTGCCCTACCAACTAGTACTAGCAGTTATTCAACCTCCAGGTATGAGGCGGTATATACCGTATTTTTCGCTCTATAGGACACACTTTTCCCCTTCCAAAAATTAAGGGGAAATATGTGTGCATCCTATGGAGCGAATGCAGGCTCCTTGGCTTCAGCGATAGCCACACGAAGCCTCCGAAGTGCAGAGGGAGCACTCCCTCTGCGCTCCGGAGGCTACGCGTTGCTTTCGCTGAAGCCTGGAGAGCGAGAGGGGTCAGGGATAGCTGCCTGAAGCCTTTGGAGCTCAGCGGGAACTCGCGCTGCACTCTGAAGGCTTCAGGTTCCTTTTGCTGAAGCCAGGAGAACAAGACTCTCCTGGCTTCAGCAGAGAGGGAGAGCTGTGCAGCGCCCCTTCAGCGAAGCTGGAGGAGAAATGGAAGGGGCTCCGTTTCTCCTGCCACTTCGCTGAAGGGGCGCTGAGCAGAGAGGGGGAGAATTTTTTTTCTTGTTCTCCCCCTCTAAAACAAGGTGCGTCCTATGGTCGGGTGCATCCTATGGAGTGAAAAATATGGTAAATTCAATGAATAATAATCATTCACATAGTCTACCTTGGTGGTATGTGCAAGGTTGTAGGCCCAGCTTGAGCTGACAGAGTTTTGGCAACCTGGTTCAGCTCTTCCTGCTTCTCAGGGGTGGTGCATCCCGTTTTACCGCCTGAGGCAAAACAGGAACATGCCACTATGCTATGCCATCCTTACCTGGGAAGCCAAAGAGTCGGTGACTCTGCAGCACCAGCAGTACTTCTCTAGCGGCAGCGCTGCTTCTGTTGCCTGAGATGGCTGCTTCTACTTCCTCTTGTTTAATATCCCATTGCAAATGGTTCCTACGAAATAACAGTACAGGCTTATAATGCTGGCAGGTGAGTGACAACCTTCCCCTTATCAGCAGCTTCTGTCCAGCTATGTGTTTTCCTTGGGTTGTGGTGCGGTATTTTGGGGCGATGGCTGTTGCTGATGTAGCAGTGCTGTCACCCAACACGATGTTTTATTTATTTCATTTCAACCATTGTGGGTGGTACTGAGCTGACTTTAACTCAGAGTTGACCTGCTGAAAGTTATGAGCGTGACTAAGTTAGATCCATTCATTCCAGTGGGTCTGTTCTGAGTCTAATACTGAATTTCCACTTATTGCTTAACACCACAGCTTTTAAGAATTGTTGATCAGGTTACCAAAAAAAAGGATAAAATAAGTTGAAATTAACTGTAAAATGAAGAAAAGGCTTGCCGAAAATGCCTGCGTGAAATTTAATAAGTCTCCACCAAGCACTTGATGTTCAACAGGAAGTGAGGTCACAAAATGGTCAACGGGAAGTGAGGTCACAACATGTTCAACAGGAAGTGAAGTCACAACATGTTGTTGGTCACAAAATTCCTGGTCTTGCAGAGCAATGTAAGGCATTGCAGCACCACAGAGTGGGCAAAGTATGCCAATAGTGCAGAGGTTTTCAAGGTTTTTGAGTCCACTGCTCCCTTGACCAGCTACATTCTTTCCGCAGAACCCCTGTGGGGCACAGGAGCCCAGTTTTGTCACCCCTTGCCTGCAGAGCTGGCAGCCCCTCACCCCTTTTCAAACACCCTCCTTTGTGGAGTGTTCCCTCAGCCTCCTCTCCTCTCTCTTTGGGAGGCAGAGACGCAGGAGGGCATCAGAGGAAGGAAAGAGGAACAGCGGCACCCCTGACCTTCATTTAAGGCACCCCAGGGTGCCACGGCATACTGGTTGAAAACTAGTGACCTTTGCATTCTGTATTTGCACTCCCTTTGTGAGAACTCCAGTCTGTAAGCGGACAACCCACTAACTTGCAGACAGGCACACTCACAAATCTGTTCTCAGTTTCTCCATTCCATTTTTCCAGTTTTGCTCAATAACTATAAATCCCTTTACGCTGACATGGCTGCAGAAATATATTTTGTCTCCTTAATTCTGAAATAAATAATCCTGTGCCGGTTAACAAAGCAGCTTGTCAGATCTTAGACTTGCAAGTCAAAAGGCTCTGTTTGAGAAGCTCATTTCAAATAGTGCCTTTAAAAAGTTTCCAGTGACTTAGGTAGTGTATCTTAAATATTTGAAAGTGCCGTAGATCTTTTTGTTTAAAATGCACTCCCGAAGTAAATTTTCATAAAAGGGAGTTTTAATGGCTCTTAATTAGCTGTTTAATCCAGCTTCATTAGCTTTATAAAGGAGAACTTAACCACTGTAGTTCTTTGGAGAATCATTCGTGTTTATCGAGGCATGTATAGACAGTGAGTAAAACTATTTAAAAGGAAAATTTATCAGAGATAATTACCCTGTGTACACTGGAGGGGGGGGGAGATAGTGTTTTAAAGAACTGTAATTCTAATTGGTAAATGTCACCAGCTGTTGCAGTTATCATTCTTGTGTATATTCTTCTAATGATTAGAGTCTCATGCTACAAGCTACATGAAAATATATTCACTAGGTGTGAAATTCCCATATGTCACAAATTAGGTAAACATTTCCAAGAAAAAGGGAGAAAGATTGCTAATGGGAATTCCCCCCCCCCCAAAGAATCGACTGCTTTCAGGCTATCTCTTTTTTTATCTCTTTTTTTAAAGAAAAAACAACAACAACTCACTTGAAACCAAATTTGCATGTTTCACTAAAGATATTAAAGAGCAATTTGTTGGGAAGAATTGCTCCTCAACATAATACTAGCTTCCAAACTCTTTTCATTTGTGATGTTGATCACAATTTGGTTTCATTTTTCCTCCTTGTGAAATCCCCTGAAAACATTGCTGTAACATACATAGTGTTGAAATACTACTACACCTTCAGTTTAAGTGAGGGTTGCCACATTTTGAACAATGAAAACCTGGACAGAAAAGTTCTTGAGCTTTTTTTTGGCCAAAGTTCTTGAGCTTCTTAGGCAAATTAAGATTAAAAAAACACTTTTGAGCTATTTTAATGCAAAAACGACACTTATTAGATACGCCACATTCTGTACAAAGCACAAAAAGTGCCATTGTCCTCCTCTCAAGAGAGGTTGTGACATAATTTGGTGGGGTTTTTTCTGATGTGCTGAAATCGGGACCTCAGTAAAAGTGTTGAACACACAATGCTCCTGATTCCTTTAGTCATGGTTAAGAGAGTAAGCTATAAGATCCCCTCACCTCACCTCTCCCTGGCTTCCCCCCAACTGGTGTTAATTATGGTTACATCAAAACATAAAACCATGGCTAAAGCTAACCAGTATTCGCACTAAAGCTTCCCAGCATACCCTGTTAATCAGAGTTAATAGTTAAAATCAATGCTGACTTAAGCATTAACATAGTTAAAAACATAATTGGAAAGAGGAACAACTGCAAAGACACAACAACAACAACAACAACAACAACAACAACAACAACAACATAATATTAAATATAGACAAAACATCAAACATTAAAAAAACTTCCCTATACAGGGCTGCCTTCAGATGTCTTCTAAAAGTCAGATACAGTAGTTGTTTATTTCCTTGACATCTGATGGGAGGGCGTTCCACAGGGCAGGTGCCACTACTGAGAAGGCCCTCTGCCTGGTTCCCTGTAACTTGGTTTCTTCACCGCGAGGGAACCACCAGAAGGCCCTCGGAGCTGGACCTCAGTGTCCGAGCAGAATGATGGAGGTGGAGATGCTCGTTCAAGTATAATGGGCCAAGGCTGTTTATGGCTTTAAAGGTCAGCACCAACACTTTGAATTCTGCTCGGAAACATACTGGGAGCCAATGTAGGTCTTTCTGGACCAGTGTTATGTGATCTTGGCGGCCACTGCCAGTCACCAGTCTAGCTGCCGCATCCTGGATTAGTTGCAGTTTCTGGGTCACCTTCAAAGGTGGCCCCACGTAGAGAGCATTGCGGTAGTCCAAGCGGGAGATAACCAGAGCATGCACCACTCTGGCGAGATAGTCCATGGACAGGTAGGGTCTCAGCCTGCATACTAGATGTAGCTGGTAGACAGCTGCCCTGGACACAGAATTAACCTGCACTTCCATGGACAGCTGTGAGTCCAAAATGACTCCTACTTGGTCCTTCAGGGGCACAGTTACCACATTCAGGACCAGGGAGTCCTCCATACCCATCCACCCCCTGTCCCCCCAAAACAGTATTTCTGTCTTGACAGGATTCAACCTCAATCTGTTAGCAGCCATCCATCCTCCAACCACCTCCAGGCACTCACAGAGGACCTTCACCGCCTTCACTGATCTTTTAACCATTTAAGGTGTGATACACCCACCTTGTCTCATGATTACTGCTTTTCAGAAGGAATTTGAAAACATTCCTGTTTATCCAGGCATTTAATGACTGGACACCATTCTTGGCAACCTTGAGATGATTGAATGAGAGAACATTTTTTAGACCATTTTAACTGTTTTAGAGGTGTTTTAACTGTAACTGTTTTTAGAATACTTCTTTAAAAATAGCTTGCTGTGAATGTGTTTGACGCACTGGACTCTTTCAGAAGGAAGGGTGGAATAATAATAATAATAATAATAATAATAATAATAATAATAATGGCTTTTTCAGCCAGAGCTCACCGGAACTCAGTTCCAGCACCTCTCAGGTGGGCACCATTGCCATTCTAAGAGGCTGCCAGCTTTGCAGGCAAGGGGTGACCTAACTGGGCTCCTGAGCGCGTCAGGGGTGCTGAGGAAAGAATGTCATTGGTCAAGGGAGCCGTGGACTCAAAAAGGTTGAAAACCTCTGCCCTAGGGTCTTCATCCTGCCAACACTTTGAAACTTTTCAGATCAGGCAAGTGAAGAAATAATGAAAGCCTGTTGAATTCGCCTAAAGTTTCTCCTACAAACTATGTTATGTGAATTCCTCAGTCTCAAACTTGGGTTGATTCCAAGACCAACCTGGGGCGGGGCAGGGAAGGAGGGAGAACAGTAAAAAGTACCATGTGTTTTCTTGACTTGTAATGTATCCATCTTTTGTTTTCATATCCATGCTATGCTACTATACATCCAGACTGCAGACCACAACTGTGTATGTATGGATGAGTAAATATAATGGACTTTAATATATATATATTTCATAGTATTGCGCATGAAACGTCTCATGGTATTTATAGAAGCCTTTCCATTCACAATCAAATTATGGCATTTTCCTCTCACTACCGTGCACTGCTATGTTTTTCTTTTTCTTTCCGTATGATTGCCTCTGTGTGTCAGCACCTGCAAAATACACATCTGGAAAGAAAATATATATCAGTGACACTTGAAACATGCATTACTGTATATATTGGGGAGGTGGGGGTGGGGAGGGAAGCTCTTTGAAAACAGACCAGAGTCTGCTTCTGTTAGAAGAACCGGACTCCACGTTCGCCAAATTTAAATTCCAGACCCGCTGTAAATTTCTGTCAAATCTGATACAGATTTTGGATGAGACAAAATGATGTGCATATGTGCATGTTTTTTTTTTTGTTTTTTTTTATTATTATTATTATTATTATTATTATTATTATTTGTATAAATGTGTGTTTACCTGAAGAATAAGATTTATCACACAGTGCAAGTTATACCTCTGTGGTCTTTCCTCCTGCCCCTGCCCCCAATCTTTCTTTCTCTCCCCCTCTCACAGAAACCAGGGATGGATCTAGCAGACACTTACATAACGTTTGTTCGTCAGAACCAAGACATACTTCGCGATAAGGTCAATGAAGAAATGTACATAGAAAAACTGTTTGATGTAAGTATAAGTAGCTGTCTGAATCCTAAGTGGTCTGTCTGAATATTACGAGCTGCTCTTTCGGGCTGCAACTGCAGAGCAAGATGCTTGTTTTTGTTGGTTATTGCCGCATTCACAAACTGGCCTTAACTATTCTATACCCAAGAGGCATACTGGTTGACAAATAAGTTAATATAAAGATACTAGGGCTATGCTGTCATTGTAACTTCACCCTATCTTTTTTTTTAAAAAAAGAGCTGCCATAGAGGGTCTTGGGAACTCTGAAATACTGCTTTTCCTGATGGTGATGGTGATGATGGGATGTTATGTTTTGGTGAATCCTCTGCACTCTGATCTTAAATAGATGAAATTATCACAGTGGTTCACATAACTGGTTGCTATATCCTATGCTGGTCCAAGCAGAGCAAATTCATTCTGCTTTTCTCTCTATCAAATGTCAATAGTCCCCTTCTAATAGTACGTGGCCAGATATCCTGTATGTGGGGCTTTAGATGAAATATCTTTTATATGGTATATACGGGAATTATTCTCAGTTTGGTCGTCATCTCCTCCCAATCTCTCCTAAACCGTGTGCTTTGCACAAGCTCCATTGTGTATGTTTATTCAGAGCTTCTTTGCCCCCCCCCCCAATCTTCAGCTGACAAACTGCCTCCTGATTGGCCTGCAAATAAAATTAAGGCGGTCCCTGCCCTCAGGCTCAAAATCTAAAAACCACAACACATAAGGAAATGGGATGAGGATGCGGGAAACTAACTCGTGGGCTAGTTCTTAGTTCTTGCAATGGCTGGCTGGAATGGCAACATTTCGTGAAGAAGACGAAGAAGAGAAAGAAGTTGCTGCTGACTCAGCAGAGCCAACAGATTCTTCCTGTGCTTGCCTATCTCCCTTTGCTGTAGTCTGAGAGTTTGGCCGCAACTAGATAACAGTTGAGGGATGCGGGTGGCGCTGTGGGTTAAACCACAGAGCCTAGGGCTTGCCGATCAGAAAGTCGGCGGTTCGAACCCCTACAACAGGGTGAGCTCCCGTTGCTCGGTCCCTGCTCCTGCCAACCTAGCAGTTCGAAAGCACGCAAAGTGCAAGTAGAAAAACAGGTACCGCTCCTGTGGGAAGGTAAACGGCATTTCCGTGCGCTGCTCTGGTTTGCCAGAAGTGGCTTAGTCATGCTGGCCACATGACCCAGAAGCTGTACTCCGGCTCCCTCGGCCAATAAAGCGAGATGAGCACCGCAACCCCAGAGTTGGCCACGACTGGACCTAATGGTCAGGGGTCCCTTTACCTTTACCTAGATAACAGTTGAGAGAGGACCCTCACTCACACTTCAGACTTCCACTTCGCATTTCCATTGATGGGCGTCCCTCCTGGATGTCACGAGTGCTCACACAAAGATAAAACTCCCAAGCATGAGTCCACCTTTCACTCTCAACGTTCTCTGCCTTGTTCTCCATCCCTTCCTGCTCTGTCTTTGCATTGTTGTCCTCCTAATGCAAAGTGGCCACAGACACACACTTTCATTGTAGAGCTCTGTAAACTGCCCTGTGATTTTCGGATGAAAGCCAGTATGCAAATTTTTAAAAAGCATAAATAAATGAGCAGGCTTTTGGACGATCTAAGCATATACACTTGCACTGGTCTGTATGGACCATTCTTCTGAGTGATCTATTTCCTCGGAGTGTTGCAAACTTCAGCCCCTCGACTCTCCCCACGGAGAGCTGTGATCCCGATTTTTAAAAACTATATTTTTTATTAAGGTTTTTTTGAGGGTTACAAAACAGATAAACAGGGAAAGGTATCATCTGTCACCTCCACTTTGAAGTGATGGAGTCTTTTTCACAGTTCATTTACATTTAGTGAGAGACACTTTGGTCATAGACATCTTTCAGCTGAGGGAAAAGAGGAGGGAAAGATGTTATTTTGCTCTGTTGCCTAGTGTTAGCATCGGGGTTTGTGTCAGCATCATGCGGGTAGGTCCTTTGTTTTTATATATATTTATATTGATATTGCAAGAGATTGGGGGTCCAGAGCTTGGTTGGTTGCGTTCAGCTGATTGCAGTATTACTTGTTTGCAGGGGGGGAGCTAGGTTGTTGGGTCTGGTTAGCTAGATTGATTTGTGTGCTCTTGGGGGGGGGGGATAGGTTGTCTCGTAGTGCTGTGTATGTGAGAAAGAGGAACCATATTGGGATGAAGGCTTGTCTGTGTGCTAGTCTACGTTTGTTGGTTAACTTTTCTATAGGTGTCAGGCTTCAGGGAATCAGCTTCCTCCCCCGTGGCAGTAAATAAAAAGATCAAACGAAAGGAATGTCTTACCAGTTAGATTCTTTAATAATCACAGTGAGAGATAAAAGAACACGTCTACCTAGAAATGGCGGTGCTCCCAATTAAGGCTCACTCCCCCACTTCGTCCCTATTAATCTACATCACTCCTACATCTTGTAATCTGATGTTGTACCTTCTGTGCTTTCTGTTATAACACATTCTGAGCTCTTCATGTCTTTGGAGAAGGGGGGGGGGGTGAATGCTGTCCAGACACTGTGAATCTGTTAACTCTCTCTCTCTTCTAGTGTTTCTTCTGCTAGCTGTTCCCTATCCAGTATTCTCCAGCTTCTGCCTTCTGAACTATGCCCCTCTGCAAACCACTGTTCCAAATCTATACTGTCTTCCTGCTCCTGATAGATTCAGGGGGAGGGAGTGGCTCCCACCATTCTTCCTCAGTGCAGTCCTCCTCAGCATGGTCCCTGACAATAGGGCGGTTTCCCATACATTTTGGTACCAGTGGTCTATGTTCACTCCATGAAATCTCCAGAATAACAAAACAGGCAATAGAAGCAACTCCAGAACTAGCCCTATTAAATATATTCCAGGACCGCAACATACATACACAACAAGGAACTCATAAGTCACTTGCTCTCAGCAGCTAGAAATATCACGATCCCATTCTATGTGTATTTAGAGCACTGAGCACATCAGTCCCCTCAGACTGCTGGAGAAGTCTACCTTCCTTCTGCAGTTCACTACGGTCAGTTCCTGCCCCGGGTCTGAATTCGCCTTACCATTTGCCACAGCGGTGCATCTTTATTTATGTTCCATCTCCACGGCATTTTAGAAAGCTTTTCTGGCAGTTTCGTTTAATTATGCAAGTTGCCGCAAATGTTTTCACAACAGCGATTCACAGCCTTTGCGGTGACACTTCGCTCGCGGTAGTTTGCGGAAGGTCTCGCTTCGCAAGACTCTCTGACGTGGGTAAGTCATGTCGCCGTTTGTCGTCTGTTAGCTTGACTGCTCGGAAGGAGCTTGACTTTAGCACTCAGTCCCTTTCCTTACAGACACTTCTGAACGGTTCTAAAATTATTTTTGAAAAAGTATCATCTGTTTTAATAAGCTAAGTGTTAGTATGTGTGAAAGAACGGTTTATTTATTTATTTGCGAAAGCTACAATGCCTTGCAGAGGTAGAAAGGGAGGGGGGGAACAACTCCATCCCTCCAGCTGGCATTTTTACAAAGTACCAGAGACATATTAGCAACTTCTGCATCAGTTTGGTGTTGCAGCGGGATCTGCAAGCATATGGTTCATTTCTTAGACTTTCTGCTTGTTTGCACTGTGATTTCTCTCTCTCCAAATGTTTAAAACTTAGATAGGAACCTTGATAGAGATTTCAGTGGGCGTTGGGCCAGATCCATAGCACTCGCTCCTGCAATGTACTGAGCACACAGTCCTGATTCTGTGCTAAAATGTATTTAAAAAAAAAAAAAAAAACAGGCATTCAACATGGCATCCAGTAGTTGGGAAAGTTAAGCTGCTGTTGTTTTTCTGTACAGTACACATCTAATAATTCACTGGATCATCCCCAATGCTTCAACAAAGATTTTGGGCTCTGTCATCACAGAGCTCAATCAAGTCCGCAGACTAGGAAGACTTGGATTTTTTCCAACTTTTAACCATTCTCCTTCAGTTGATGAGGGGGAGGATGCATCCAAAAACTATCAGAGAGATTTGGATAAATTCTTTTAGGTAGTTTGCAAGGGCGGACGTGGATGGGGTTTATGATTGCCCTTTCATTCTACAAATCGTCTCTCTGGTGGTCTTTGCTCTTCTTCAGCTTTCCTAGGGTGTCCAAGCTTCCAGAAAACCCCATGATGCCCTCAGCTGGACTTTCCTAGAATCACAGGGAGCTGGGGAAGCTGTCTACCATGCTGCTCATGGTTGTTGGTTTTTTTTTGAGTGAATTCTCTTTCCTTGCCAAAGAAATCGGTGCATAAAGTTTTGTGGGGGGTTTTAAGGCAAAAGGAAAGGTTTTCCTTAAAGAAAATCAGCAAGGACACTGATCTCGGCTCCCTCTCCAACTTCCCATGCTTAAATAGAAGCCCATGAGAAGGCACCAGGAGTTAGCTCCTCTCATGGAGTCTTTTCAGATGAGGAAATGTATGTAGGCAAGAAAGGGAAAGAAAATCATCATTATCGTCCACCTTGCGACTACAAGGTAAAGTCAGCCCCGCAACACTGAAATCAGAAAGACATTCCAAAGCACCGCGTAAATGAGTCTGTAAAAACAGGCACATCTTTTTCAGGAGACAGGAGATGAACTGAGGGACACAATCTGCTTATTTCTTTCTTTTCCATGCCTATTTTTTATTTTGAATGTTAGCCTCTCATAACGTCATTTCTGCATAATCATGCACTTGCTCAAATCAGTAAGCAAGACCTCGTGAAAAGTTTTTTGAAGAAATGGTTTGACTGGATAAGCTGAATACAAGAGAAACAGAAAGCACTGCGCTTCGATATAATAATATTGGTTGTTGGGCTTCCTCAGAGTTTGTTATACCGTAACTTTTCTGGAATCAACAGCTGTGACTTTTATTTGTATTGGCAACCAAGGAGTATTGCTGCTATGACCAGAAAAAAGTGGCAAGTATGCCAGTTGAGTTAACATTGAAGTGAATGGGTTTGTTCCAAAATAAGTGCAAGTTCAGTTCCTGTTGTTTTTTTCCTACAGATAGCCTCTATACCTAGTAACAGGCTTCTATGAAGTATATATGTTAGGTAATAAAGTAGCACTTAATACTATCTAAGTCACTGGCCTACAAGGTTGCCATATGTCTGGAATTTACAGAAACATATCCAGAATATTGCACCCGCAAGCAGCGTCCAGGTGGAAATCAGCTATATGTATAGGAAAATCTGGACGTATGGCAGCCCATGTCGGCAGTGTCGTTTTTGCTGATATTCCTCAGAAATAGCTCAAAAACGTCCAATTTATTTTCTGTCCGGATTTTTACTTTTTGAAATATGGCAACCCTACTGGCCTAGGCTGCCCATAATGATAAACCATTGTTTAGTACTTAATGGGAAAGAATCTTTACCTCTTTCCCTACACCCTCCTCTGGTGAACAGAGAGCTTTTGCTTCGATATTTGTTTTATTTTGTTCAATCAAGCCAGGATCAAACCGTTCAGGGCCCGCCAAGGCTCATGTCTTGCAGCACTAAACCATGGTCTAGCGTTACATGTCAAACAGACCATTGACTAAATTGACTTACATGCCAAAGTTATTAGGACAAGTCCCTAATGTGGGGCCTGCTTGTGGCACGGGTTGCCCGCTCCTGAAGCAGTCTAGCTTGCATGAATGAGTCACTGCAATCATATAGAACTTCTGCCTTAAGTCAGACAAACACATGGCTTTCCAGTAGATGGAGTTTACCTGTTCAGCAGTGAGATGCCATGGTGGAAGCTAGGAAAGGATTGGGGAGGGAATAGGAAAACATAGATCAGGTAATGGTCTTTGTGCTGGACCCACAGCATCTGGTGGAGATTCTTACCTGGGACTTGCAAGCTGCTAGCATCATCCTGTATGGGTCTGGATCTCTGAATGTGCCCAGCAAAGACCATGCCTATTAACTGCGCTTACTGAGCACCAAGAGGACTCACAGGAAGAAGGAGCATGCTGTTCTCTTCCCCCCTCCTCCTCTCCCTTAACTAACCCTCTCACCTGGTGGTCACAAGATTTTGGCCATTCAATAACCATGGCCCAATGGGAAAACTTATGGAAGATCAATAGGAAATTCACAAATTGTTATACGATTAGAGAGAACTTTCAAAAAATGCAACACTGATCCTCTGCACAGGGAAGAGCTGGTTTGTAGCCCAACTCCTATGAGCCCATGGTGATGAAAAAACAGGTTTTAGGCTTTTCTTTATTGGGGCCAGGCATTAAAGGGCAACTCATCTTTACCTGGGCATTTAAATGGGGTGGGAAGGAGGAGAACCACGCTCTGTCCCCCCCCTGGCTACAAGCTAGATTATGCTGGACTTCCCTCCCAAAGGAGCTGAGGCAAGTGCCATCCTTGATGGGCTTTAGGTGGGCAGTGAAAGCATATTTATTCCATGCGGCTTCTAATCTATGGCTGTTTTAACTGTGTCCTTTTGGTCTTGTATCCAATGTGGTGCTAAGTCAGCGTCCCATCAGCACAATAATTCCTGCTTGCACAACAGGACTTCACCCCTCCCCCACAAACCCTCCAAAAATCTGCTCTGGGTGGTTGGGAGAAACCCCAGGACAGATGCTGGAGTCCTGTGTCAGGGAGAAGGGGGTAGGAATCCCATAGCACCAGCAGGAATCCTTATGCTTTTTTAGCACTGCACTGGATGCAAGCCTCCGGTTTTAAGTTTTTAGTTTTAACTATAACTTTGGTTACTTGGTTGTGTTTTGGCTTGGGGCTTTACGTGATCTACTTCAGCAGCCCACGTTAGGGGTGAAAAGTGGCCTAAAAAGTAAACATCTGAGTTGCCGTATATCGCCTGGTTCCAAAACCGTACTCTCTAAAATCCATGGAACTGGGCTAAGAAATTGCTATGGATCTGTTGCATCGCACCGGAGAATTCAGTCCCCTGTGCTTTTTAAAAGGGCTTTTGTTGGAGCTATTGGCAAACCGACGCCTCCAATTGTGAAAGCCGTGTCGATGTGCTTCAGCTGTCTCTACAACACACACTGTGACAGCAGTTTTTATCTTGCCACTTTCTCCTCCACAATAACGGCAGTAAGAGCTCTCTCACAAAGCTCACCCTAGTTGGTTAAACACAGATTCACATTCCTGTGTGAAATTTTAACAATGTGCCACCATCTCTACCTGTTCCAGCGGAGTTTTAATTGGCATTAGGCTTAGTAAATGAGATGCTAAAGTAACCGACTTAAAAAATAAAATTAGCTGGTGTTAACCTGGTCATGTGGCAAAGGTGAATGTTGCTCATTAAAAATGTTATTTCTGTGGTAAACATGCTTTCTGATCCACAGATATGCTTCTTTCCCTGAAATAATAATGCTTCCTCACATTTCTTTGGGTTACATATCAGTTTCACATATTGTCATTTGTGAAATAAATATGAAGATAATGTCTGTTATGAAAAGGAGAGAAGGTGTCAAGTAAAGTAGAAGAATGCTATTTCTTGCAAGTCTTGGGTGCTCTACATTTTTTTTAAAGGGATCTCTGTGGGCCCACCAGATATGCGCTTAATTTACAAAAATGAAAGTGCAGTTTCAGGCTCTTGGAATGGTTAATGTCACGCGATCCTGAGTATATATTCTTGCTTAGTTGTGCTGGATCAGACCCAAGTCCATCAAGTCATAGAATCATAGAATTGGAGAGTTGGAGAGTACCCTGAGGGTTACTTAATGTGACCCCCTGCAATGCAGGAATCTGTTTTTTTTAAAAAATAATAATAATATTTATTCAAATTTTAAAAATTACAATGAGAAAACATAAAAAAGAAAAAAAGAAAAATAGAAAGGACAGCAAAAATACAAACAATTGGGGGGGGAAACCAGATCAAACCTTTACATCACATGCTTTCATTCACTTACTTCCTTGACCTCCTCACACCTCCCATTTTTGTATTCTAATTCATTTAAATATTTCAGCAAATCCTTTCCAGCTTTGTTTTTATCTTAATAGTTTATCTTAATATATTGTGATTTTGCATTCTCTTCTTTCACCAAATTATTTTTACTTAATCCTTTATATCTTTTCTGCTAAAACCACATAATTCTATTCCAACATCTTTCTAACATTCCTTAATTTTACAATATTTCTGAAGATAAACTTTAAATTTTTTCCAATCTTCTTCCACCGACTCTTCTCCTTGGTCTCGGATTCTGCCAGTCATCTCAGCCAGTTCCATATAGTCCATCACCTTCGTCTGCCATTCTTCCCGGGTGGGTAGATCTTGTGTTTTCCAATACTTTACAATAAGTATTCTTGCTGCTGTTGTGGCGTACATAAAGAAAGTTCTATCCTCCTTTAACACCAATTGGCCGACCTCAATGCAGGAATCTGAGCTAAATTATACCTGACAGGCATCCCCCTTATGCACAATAGGCTCGTGTGTGACCACGTATACGCATGACATCGGGAAATAAACTCTAACTAGAAATGGTGTGAGAGAGAGCTGGAAAGTCCTCATGGCTTGCAAGGAGATCCTCGCCAGAGCCCCAAGAGGAAGTCAGTGAGCCAAAAGTCAAGAAGAAAATGATGCGTGGGAACATTCTTCTTATGGCTGGTCCAATAGGAAATGACTGTTGATCTGCCAGTGGACTGTTGGCTGCCTTCTGTCGAGCTCCAATAGATTGGACAGAATTGATGCTAGTAATATTATGTAGGTTTTGAAACCACCTTAGTCAAGAAGAGCAACTTGCCCAATGGCTGTGGGCCTTGCTTCTCGGCCTCTTTCTTTTTGCATGTTTTCAGCTTGCAAAATGAAGCTTATTTTGAATATCAATTGCATCAAAAGATATTGAAACCAAGTTGGTGGATGTACCATGTACCGTACTGCATGTATTCTACAGTTGTTCATCCTAACCATAGAAAACATGGATTCACCATTCTCAGATATCACAAAATGGTATTAGAATGTATGGGTTGGAAGTACAAAAGATAGATTCCAATGAGAGAGAGAGAGAGAGAGAGAGAGAGAGAGAGAGAGAGAGAGAGAGAAATATGAAATAATTACAGTGTAATAATTGAGCACAAGTTGTCCCTTTCTTTCTTGCCCAAGCTTTCAAATGTGGCCAATGGAGTTTTCTTCCATTTGGAGGGTCAATCTACAGTACTAACTTTGTCCTGATTAAACAGCATGTTTTGCAAAAGCTTGGTGTGATCATGGCTTCATTTTTTTCCAGTAGTTGCAATCACAGAAATTGCTGCTGGCTCTCCACATGTTCACGCTAGCTAGTCTCCATGCGATCATACATATGAATACGTAGAAAAATCCAACCGTTCGAATCGGCTCTTAGTTTAAATGCACCCCTGTAACACATTTGGTCAGAAACTTTGTCGCTAAGCTATGTACATCTTTTGAGTACCTCCAGTGATTCCCTCCTCCGTAGCCCATTTCCATGTATAACCCACCCTATCTCTAGGGACTGGAGTAGTTAACAATATGCCCAATTAAAATGTGAAATACCATATGCCCAGAATAGATTAAAGGAACTCTGCAGCTGTTGAACCTCAGGCCTTACCACTCACTTGAAAACCAAAAAGAATTGTCGTATTTCTGGGAAATATTATTGGCTTGGTGGAGTTTCCAAAAGACAGGGGCTCCGATGTCAAGGGCCAGCCACAAGAACACTTCTCTCGATGCCCTTGCCTTGCTGTTCCAACTTTGAATCTGCACATCTGAGTGCCAAGACATTAGTAGCTTGTGGGAGCGAGACCAGTGCGGCCTTCCCAAAAGATCTTGTTCAAATGTTGGCCAAGGGGGGTTGGGGTAGCTACGCCATTTCAGCAGCTTGAAAACTGCCCCTGAAAATGGTCTTTTCCCTTCTTCTTCTTCTTCTTCTTCTTCTTCTTCTTCTTCTCCTCCTCCTCCTCCTCCTCCTCCTCCTCCTCCTCCTCCTCCTTTAATCAGCTTTGGTCAATTCACTTCTGGGTGCTAGGTGAAAATGAGAGGTGATTTCTCTGCTACCAATATATTACTGGCATTGAATGCTATATCTCTGCCTAAGTACATGCCTCATGTTGCAAATAAGGAAGGAGTTGGTAAGAACGTTTTCTGGCAGAATCCATTGACTTTGAAGGACTGGAGCGACCAATGCATATGATCTGCTATTTTTGTTGGTTTTGACTTTCTCTGACCTTTGTTTTGTAGTACAAGCAATGCTTTCATGTTGAAGGCAGTCGTATGGGAACGGCACTCTTGACTTGGTCATAACCATTCTTGATGTGCATTTTAATGTTTATTTTTTTGCATCCAATGAAACAGATGGTTCCGTGATTTGGGGGTATAACAACAATCTGAATTGAATGCTAATAACATTTACCACATTTCAGCATTTTCCCGTCGAAGGAAAGCACAGGCTAATGCAGGCTCTGTGATACACAAGAGGCTGCTTGGTTTCTTTTTCTGAAGTTTGCGGTGTCATAAAGGAGATCTGTGAGCATTTGTTCTCAGTCTTAAGTAAGAAAATACTATATGCATTACTTCTGCATTCTGCCCTTCCTTCAAGGAACTTTCTGGTTGGCCACATGGCAGCCTATGATGCATTTTAAGAGCCCACCCAAGACTGAGCGTTGTACATATGGAGATTTATTACATCGAATGGTAGCATCCTGCCACTGTGGCCTGGACTCTCATAACTTATTTATGTCATGTTTGAATGTTTTTTTGCCATCAATATTTTCGATACTGCTGTGGTTTCAATAGCACTTTTCTGTCCTGTTGAAGTCTGTTTTAACTCTGTCCTAATAATTCACATTGGAGGGACACGGGTGGCACTGTGGGTTAAACCACAGAGCCTAGGACTTGCCGATCAGAAGGTCGGCGGTTCGAATCCCTGCGACGGGGTGAGCTCCCATTGCTCGGTCGCTGCTCCTGCCAACCTAGCAGTTCGAAAGCACATCAAGTGCAAGTAGATAAATAGGTACGCTCCGGCCGGAAGGTAAATGGCATTTCTGTGTGCTGCTCTGGTTCGCCAGAAGCGCAAACCCCAGAGTCGGTTACGACTGGACCTAATGGTCAGGGGTCCCTTTAATAATTCACACTTAGTATTCATTGCCATAATTCAGTGTCTGTGTGTGTTTTTTCTCCCACTCTTTCAAGATACAAACTTCAGCTTTCAAAACAGCTCGTTCTCAGATTACAACCTTGTCAAGTGAGTTTCAGCACATCATCTTCCATTTTGCCACATTAAATTATCGTTTGCAAGTTTGGGGCTTTGACGCTCTCTCTTTTTTTAAAGCAAGCTCTTCTTTTGATCTCGATTCTATGCCAGAACATCTCCTGCAAGTTGAGACTGGGCTAGTGAGCTCTTAAAAGTCCTCTTCCTGAATCGAAAGCCAGCATGAGAATGAAAATCGGGGGAAATTTGAGAGAAGCGTGACTAACTCCCTGGAGGAACCTCACGAGACAATGCATTGTAGCTTGTTGAGCTGCGTATTTCTTTGATAAGTCAAAATAATCTTTGAGAAATATGTGGACTTCTGCTATCGGGTTTCAAAAATCTCAGAAAGAACACAACCGTCACTTGGCACAAAGCCAGAAAGAGACATTTTTGCCTGATGCACCTGGGCATATGCAGCAGGTCTGGTAGAATCAGCTAATTAACAACACCGGCTTAAACAGGCACCTCATCTGGCAATGTAGTTAGTTGCCTGATGGTGCTCAGCAGGACCTGGTAGTGCTTTTTTATTTCTCTATCCTAATGGTCTGCTGCCCACCTAATTTCGCCTTATTGTCAAGCCACTACTTACCGCAGCTTGAGGCCCTCCCAGGAGGCTAAATTATTATCAGAGGATTAGGGAGATGTAGCCTTGCAGCTCTGACATTTCTGATTACTTGTCTATGCCAGAACACTAATTAGCTGTGACTAATTAAGAAAAATGTCCCTGCCATAGAAAACCATTTAAAAGAACGGAGAAGTAGAAAAACAATTCCAGAGCGGAGCACTGCTCAGATTTTGCTGGTGCTCTGTACATTTCTAGTGAGCTTTAAACTCACCTTTAATTGTGCCTTTTCTCCCTTTTTTTTTTTTTTTTGTCCCGCTTGAGTAACAAAAAGCCCCTTCATATAAGAATCGATCAGAGGTTTTCTCCGTCGTTGGGGGTGGGGAAATAATTGCCTCCTTTTCAACGTTCTTTTGTAGCATCAGGTTTCCCCCCATACGGCATGAAAGAGCAAATCTTGTAAATTTCCAAACACGTTAACAGGCTGTTGTGAGAGAAGGTGCCTCGCACGCAGGCGTGCGTGTGCACAGATGCACACACACACACACACACACACACACAAAGTGCAGTCCACCGAGCGCTGCTGAGAACAGCCACCTTTCATCTCAGTGGGGTTTGGATTGGTCCCTCACAAGCCTTATTAAAATAAGTGGAGGTTGTGCAACCACAGAGCTTGATGAATTGCTCTCTCGGTCAATCACCTTTGAAATGTGCTTAAAAAGCATCAAAATATTTCAAGTAAGGGCTAATAAAGACTTCCTATCTCCCCGAGAATATTCACTGCCTGCCTTTCAACAAATGGAACTCGTCAAAATAAAATGGAATAATAATAATAATAATAATAATAATAATAATAATAATAATATACCACCTTTCATCTGAACAGCCCAGGGCGGTTCACAACAAAAAAATACAAAATGAGAACACAAGATACATTATAAAAACAGGAACAAAAACAAACCGATATCCCTTAATAGTGCCTACTGAGGATAGTGGACCAACTCTTTATTTTATGCTGACACCATCATAGGGAACATATCCAACTTAACTCTTGGACTGGGTGGTCCTGGTGGACCCTGAAAGGTAGGAGAGAGGGAAATACTGTATAATAATAATAATAATAATAATAGTAGTAGCAGTAATTACTATTATTATTATTCGTTATTTATTTATATGCCGCCCCTCTGACTAGGGTGCCCCAGCCACTCTGGGCTGCTCCCAACAAAAGAATAGTAAAAACACAATAATATAATACTGGTTCATACACTTACGCAGTTATATACACTTGAAAATAATTCCTTATTATAGTCAACTTTGCCATAATAGTTTGTGTCCTGTCCTCCGAAATGAAGTGGTTTGTGTTTAGAAGGCTTGTGATAGTTCAGGCCAAGTTGATTCTGTAAAGTCTCCCCCAAAAATTGGCTATGTGGGAAAGAAGAACAGTCCAGTGAGAACTAAGCATACTCTAGTCACAGGCTGCCAACTGAATATTGTGAGTGGGAGAGAAAGTAAACTGAGGGAATGGACTGGAATTTCCTGAAAAGAAGGCATCGTTCACCAACTGAACCCTTAAAAGGAACATTCTGCATTGCGATGTTCTGTTTCTGGCTTCCACTTGTTCTGTTTTATGAATCGCTGAGTTGCCTCTCAGCCTACCAGCGCTGCTTAAGTCTGTTCATACTACTTAAACTTCACTTGCTCAGTCTTTCAACATTCATCTCGTAAGAGATTGCCCTTACTTTCCGCATTTATGCCATTTCTCTCCCCCTTAATTTGCGGTGGTTTCGGGAGATTGGGAGTATGGCCAACAGCTTGACAATGTAAACATTGTTTAGATTTTTAATGCCTTTGATTTGGAACCGTCGAGGTACAGTTTTTAATTTTGCTGCCCGGCCAGAATTGGTTATGCATTTATGTATTTTTTATTTAACTCATTTCTATTGCACCCTTTAGCCATCATGGCTCCCAGAATGGCTTTAAAAAGTCAGTACCAAGATGGTTCCTGTCCTCAGTCTTACAGTCTAAGACAGGAGTCAGAATACTTTTTCAGCAGGGGGCCGGTCCACTGTCCCTCAGACCTTGTGGGGGGCCAGACTATATTTTGAGAGGGGGTGGAAATGAACGAATTCCTATGCCCCACAAATAACCCAGAGATGCATTTTAAACAAAGGACGCATTCTACTCACGAAAAAACACGCTGACTGTCCACAGGCCAGATTTAGAAGGAGCGTCTCCACCTCCATCGTTCTGCCCGGACACTGAGATCCAGTGCCGAGAGCCTTCTGGCAGTTCCCATACTACGAGAAGCCAAGTTACAGGGAACCAGGCAGAGGGCCTTCTCGGTAGTGGCACCCGCCCTGTGGAACGCCCTCCCACCAGATGTCAAAGAGAAGAACAGCTACCAGACTTTTAGATATCTGAAGGCAGCCCTCTTTAGGGAAGCTTATAATGTTTAATAGGTTATTGTATTTTAGTGTTCTGTTGGAAGCCACCCAGAGTGGCTGGGGAAACCCAGCCAGATGGGCGGGGTATAAATATATTATTATTATTATTATTATTATTATTATTATTATTATTATTATTATTATTATGCGATTGAGCCAGATCTGGCCCCTGGGCCTTAGTTTGCCTACCCATGGTCTAAGACATGACAAACAAGGAAGAAGGAATAGGAGGGAGGAAAGAAAAGCAAGCTCACCCAGATGTTCTTAAAGTCGCTATAATGTGGTTACACAGTTTTGTCTGTGCAGATTCTCAGTGCCCTGTTGGGGTCCAAATGTGGGTTAACTCGTCCAGATGTAGTTCTTCCCCCCTGTCTCTTTGTTCTTCCTTGGACCACTGTGGTGACACAGTTCTCAGGCCAGGAACCCACGAGGATGATTTTCTCTGAGCAAACACACATCCCACACTGAGTCATGGTTCAATCAGCAGGTTGCACCTTTAGAATGAATCCTGCCACTTCCTCTTCACAAGCCTAATCATGTCATTGGCCCGACATCTTCAAACTTCCCTAGTTCTGAGAAAGAATGATCCTCCAAACAAGAGAAAAGTCTATATGTTGTATCCTGATAAAGAATTGCTAAGGTGTGTGTTTTTTACGTGAAGAGCTCCTGTCCAGTAAAATGACATTTTCCCCATGAGTCTTGTGCATTTTACAAAGATCATTCAAAAACAGCATTGTAACTGTAACCCAGAGTAGTATTTTAACATCCATGAAACATGATGATTTTTATCAGCAATTGTCAGATTTAATCTATTCATTTTGATGTGAAATCGATTGTTGAAACAAAACGTAGTCTTAAAGACTTTGTTTAGTATGTTTTTAAAGCTTTGATTAGACATGTCTGTTTTATAGTCTGCGCATGTGGCAACAGTAATTAAAATGCGTTCCGTAATATTTCACAATCCAAGGATGCTTTACAGCTATTTCTGTAACGTTGCAAAACATCTGCATTCTATAGCAATATTGCGAAGTATCAGAATATTGTAGTATATTTATACTGCATCAAAATAGGGTTTGAGCATCACAGATTTCAGTATAGTTAATTGGACAAAATTTTTAAACAAACCTACATTTATTTAAGTGACCCTCAAGTACAACCAAAAATGTTGATTTAAAGCACCCTATAAATGCTGGTGAGGGGCTTCATAAATCTCTGTCTTAGAATTAAATAAACAGCCCACATGTCATTAGGAGGAAGCAGAAAAAGTGGGTAGTTCACAATTAAACAGAACTTTTATCAAGGAGGATTTTTAAAATGGTATTTCACCTTACTCAGATCAATGGGATATATCCAGCCGTAATAGCTCTGAAACTGTAGGTGAATCAGTTGGAGAGTGTTAACTGGGATTGCTGCCTCCTCGTTCAGTGCAGTCGGGAAAAATCAATAGGATCTCTACCATTTGGATTGTCTCAGGTCATATTTTTTTTCCACCATGAAGTGCCAAGCGCAGGCACCATTGAGGGTTTATTGATTTCTGCATGTACTGTAAATATACACACATTTAATCAGCAGGAGAAGCTCACAGTTTCTAAAGACAAATATGTACTACTTTGCCGGTGTGCTGTTTGTATGTGTTACCTAGCTCGAGAGAGAGAGAGAGAGAGAGAGAGAGAGAGAGAAGGGGGGAAAGCGTGCCAGTGTTCATAGCAGCAGCTTTTTCTTTTCTGGAAGTCTTTGCGGAGAAACATAATAATTCTTACAGAGATACCGGGAGTGGTGGTGGTGGATATAATCATTATTCTGTCTTAACAGCGAACTTGGGTGGGTGAATGCCAGCTGGAATGGACCCAAACTAAGGTCAATATGAGACAAGAGGGAGGTTGTATGACCCGGTGAACCCAGAGGTATGCAGAAGTAAAGATGTTTCTGGTGTTGATTTTTACAAAACAGAAAAGGGTATATATATCAACAGACACCCCCCAAGTGTACCTATTTTCCAGGGACAGTCCCGGATTTACAGAAGCTGTTGGAGGGTATGGAGTTATCCGACTCCCCAAGCCATCTGAAGGCAGGCCTGTATAGGGAAGCTTTTTAATGTTTTATTATGTTTTTATATATGTTGGAAGCCGCCCAGAGTGGCTGGGGCAACCCAGTCAGATGGGCGGGGTATAGATAGTAAAATTGTTGTTGTTCTCCTATTTTCATCGGTGAAATGTTGGAGCCATGGAATATTGACTGTCAGCAGAAAAAGAAAAATGTTCCCCTGGGAGAGGCTGGAAGGTGAATTCCTTACAGCTTATAGTATCCCAGAGCTTGAAGGCCTGGCTAGCTGGCTGGCATGCAGAAGGGCAGAACTCCTGTTCTGGGGGAAAGATGCACTGCACTGCAACACCCTGTTGCAGATCCTAACTGTAAACAGTGGCAGAAGGGGCTGTCCCAGCATTAGGGTAAGCCAGTGTGACTGAGCTCTTTCCACTCATTCCAGCAGATGTTTGGTTAGGAAATGTAATGCCATAGGCTTTTTTTAAAGAATAGCTTCCATAACTGTTACCGGTTTAGGGCGACCATTTATGCATCACCAAAAGAGAGAGAGCACACATTTGCACAAAATTTGCAGGTGCTATTGCTATGCCACTATATATGTGTGTGTGTTCGCGCGTGTGTGTGTGTTCGCACATTTCAAATACAATTCAAAATTCTTAACGTCTTCTATTACTTTCAAAGATACAAGCATTAGTGGATTTCCCTTCCTCTCCTTCCATGGCTCCTTTTATAATCCACTCCCTCCCACATCTTCTTAGTTTTCCAATCCTTTCTGTTCTGCTCTCCTTATCTCTTGTTCTTACTTACACCGCTGAAACTACTAACATCATGCTAAGTTAATTGTCTGTTTATCATAGTTTTTCCATGTAATCTATATACATATACAGTGGTACCTCAGGTTACAGACGCTTCAGGTTACAGACTCCACCAACCCAGAAATAGTACCTCAGGTTAAAAACTTTGCTTCATGATGAGAACAGAAATCGTGTGGTAGCAGTGCGGCAGCAGCAGGAGGCCCCATTAACTAAAGTGGTACCTCAGGTTAAGAACGGACCTCTGGAACAAATTAAGTTCTTAACCAGAGGTACCACTGTATCCAGTCCTCCTTAAACCATTTTTCATCTTGATGTCTTAGTCTACTGCTAATTCCGCATATTCCAACATTTTAAGGTACCACGCTTCTTTCATTGGTACTGCTTTAAAGTTCATTTTATATTACTTCCTAACAATCTTTAATTATGCTGCAAGATCACCACATGTGGAGGAATGACCCTTCAACCTCTTTACACTTTCAACATTCCCAGTTCCGTATCTTTTTCATTGTTCCTTGTTCCAACAGAGGATGCATTCTTTTAAAGTGGAACACAGATATGACTACCCAATATTTGAGCTTGCCATTTGACTCTTTCTGTGTTTCCTATCTTAACTGCCTTGGAGGTTTTTTCCCCTTAGTGTCAAGTGGTATATACTTTTTTTAAAAAATAAACAAATAAATTACAAACTAAGGAGCTTGTGGTATATTGCATGGGAAGGTTTTCAGGCAGGACAGCAGAATATAAGGTAAAAGGTAAAGGACCCCTGGGTGGTTAAGTCCAGTCAAAGTCGACTATGGGGTTCAGCGCTCATCTCACTTTCAGGCTGAGGGAGCTGGCGTTTGTCCACAGACAGCTTTCCGGGTCATGTGGCCAGTCATCATGTGGTTTAGTCATCTAAACTGCTTCTGGTGCAATTGAACACCATGATGGAAACCAGAGTGCACAGAAACACTGTTTACCTTCCCACCGCAGTGGTACCTATTTATCAAACTGCTAGGTTGGCAGGAGCTGGGACAGAGCAACAGGAGCTCACTCCATCACAGGGATTGAAACCACTGACCTTCTGATCAGCAAGCCCAAGAGGCTCGGTGGTTTAGACCACAGTGCCACCCTCATCCCATCACAGCAGAATATAATCTAGGCAAGAAGCCCAGGATACTTCTACGTATCCTGTGGTTCCAATAGCAGAGAGATATGTGGAAAGGGAACCTCATATATCGTGGCATGTGATTAAATGAGGTAATGCCATATCTTGCTTTTTCAGTTTGGATGAATTAGACCCATTTAAGATGGAAAGTGAATATCGAAATATCAGCTTAGTGTGGCAAGGCAGAAGCATTTCATCAGTTGAGTGTCTGCAGCAGTTTTATTCCCAGGCAAGGGATAAGTGATGGCTTCTTTAAAAGAAGATGAGACAAATTGATGGATGGCACGGCTATCAATGGCTGCTAGCCATGATGGTTGTGCTCTACTTTCACTGTGGGACGCAGAAATGGTTCTGAATGCCCCTTACTGGAAACAACAGGAAGAGAGAGTGCTCTTGTGCTCAAATCCTGCTTGCGGGTTTTCCTCAGTTACATATTGAATAGCAATTTGCAAAACTGTATGCATATATACCGTATTTTTCCCTCCATAAGGTGCACCTGACCACAAGGCGCACCTACTTTTTTGGGGGGGGGGGATTCAAAAATATATATATATTCTTTAAAGGGAGCGCTGAGCAGAGCCTGTAAGCATCCCAGGCTCTGCTCAGCGCTCCCTTTCATGAGCTGCGCAGTGTGTGTGTGCGGCGCTTGCAGGCTTTTCCCCAAGGAGGGAGAAGGGAAAAGCCCCCAAGAGCCACACACACACACTCCGCGCAGCTCTTTAAAGGGAGTGCGGCTCTTGGGGGCTTTTGCGGGAGGTGGGGGAAGTGGGAGAGCCTCACTCTGTTCCTTCCCCCACCTCCTGCAAGAGCCGCGCACTCTTTAAAGGGACCGCGGCTATCCCTGGCTTTTGCGGGAGGTGGGGGAAGGGACAGAGCCGCACTCTGTCCCTTCCCCCACCTCCCGCAAAAGCCAGGGATAGCCGCGTGAAGCCTTCCCAGGGCTTGCAGGGCTGGCGGTGGGGGAAGCCCGGTTTTCCCCCACCGCCAGCCCCAAAGAGCAGGTTGGGGAGCAGCAGAAAGGCTGCGTGCAGCCTTCCCGCTGCTCCCAGAGCTTGTGGGGCTGGCAGGGGAAACCCGGGAACCACCCCCCCCCCAGCCCCAGGAACCACACATTCGCTCCATAAGATGCACAGACATTTCCCCTTAGATTTTAAGAGGGGAAAAGTGCGTCTTATGGAGTGAAAAATACGGTGTATATTTCTTTGTGACTCTACATATATACGTTTGGATATTATTTTGAGTCTTAATACCAATTGCATTGGGACATCCAGTACATATTATACTTTTGTAGTATACAGGGCTGCATTTGTTTTGATTAGATTCTGTTCTCTGTATTCCTTCCTTGTTGGATGCTGAGCTTGTGGGTTTTCCTCAGGCATCCGGTTAGCCGCTGTGAAAACAGGATGCTGAATTAGGTAGTCCATTGGCTTTATCCAGCAAGCTGTTCTTATGAGGAAGGAATAATCAACTTGTGACCCTGACTGAGCACTACTGATTGGACAGCAAAAGCCATCATTATGCTTTTGACACAATCACATCTGGGCCATTTTACAGCAAGCATTGGGCTGAACAGCTCAAATCAATGGCAACAGAGGAGGCCTGCAGGATGGGCCTATAGTACAGATGTGTTGAACTCCCAACATCCTGAGTCATTGTTCTGGCTGGGACTGTTGGGAGTTGAAGTCCCAGGGAGTTGAAGTCCCATCTGGAGAGTCACAGGTTTCCCACCCCAATTTCAAGGTGCTCCACCATTCTTGTATCCCACATTCTTCCCACTTTTCTCCATGGAAAGAAAATTCCCCATTCTAGGCAGCCAGCAGCATCCTAGATGCTTTTCTTCCCTAGTGAGGGGAAATCATATAAGGCTGTAACATCATCTTAGAATCCTCTTCTAGGATTGTTGTCAGAGTCTTTTCACCTACAGCAGAAGATGATTGATTCTCCAAGCACCCAAATGTGATGGAAACGAACCAAGTGACTTTTAATATATAGAGAGAGTTAGATATTTAATTGCACTTAGTTAAGCTCTGTTTACTTACCCAAAGCCTCATAGTAGTACAGAACCAGTGTATTTAGGGAAGAAGAGTTCAACAGCTGTTGGAGTGGCTCTGTGCCCAAGGAGATTTGACTCCACTCCTATTGTTTATGAAAAGAGGGGGGAAACCATCTAAGTAGAGGAGGCTGCCTTTGAATATATTTCATATTGTCGCCTTCCACCTCTTGCGGAGCTGTGTTGATTGAAAATCTCACGTAACGTTAAGTGGGCGGTTGTCTGTCTGCATCGCAAAGCTACGGCTCAGTGTGGCGCAATATGGAAACTTTGCGGTGTCTGCTCAAGGGAGCTGCAGAACTGGAACACGACAGAGCACTGAAGATCAGGTGCAAGGATTGGCGGAGAGGGAATTCCATGTGCCACTTCTGCAAGTCCCATAGTGCAAGAAGCATCTATGTTAGAACATAATATTTAAAAGTAGAAATAACATTGCAGGTGTCTAGGTCTGTGTTCCCCACCCCCTGTGCAGAGTTTCGATTCCGTTCTATGCCTGCCATATGCACGGGAAGACACAAGGGATAGGCAGGTCGTAAACAATGCCATTTAAAACTCCATCGGTTGGTAAACAGATTGTTTTGCGTTAATTCTGGTTTCAACATAATCCTTTAAATAAGGATTTGCACCAATCCCATTTCCACAATGAAGCTTTATTTCTACTGCCAATTTGCTCCCAGGTCAGGTTCAGTTCTGTGAATTTTGTTAATTCGCTAACGTCTTGGGCCCAAACTACCTTCAGCATCATCTGATCCTTTCTGCTCCACCTCAGTCTTTGAGATCCTCTGATGGGGCAATTTTTGTGGCTCCTCACCCCTCTACTAGGGACTGAGTCTTCAGTGTGGCAGTAGAGATTCGTCAGAAATCATCCTTGCCTTTTTTTAGATGTCTCCTCAAAATGGCCTTATTCAGATAGACCTTAGCAATGGAATTTTCTTCTTACCAACCAGTATTTATTGATGTTCTCACCAAAGTTTTAATTTGTGCTTTTGCTCTTGTAATTTTATCACTCCCGTTGTGATTTTGTGCAAGTGTGATTTATAAATATTTCTGAATGAATTGATGTGTGAAGTGGGGGTCATTGTCAGGACCCACTTCCCCTGGAACGCCATGCCCCTTGGTTTGGTGGGGGCTATATGGGGGGAAGGAGGTATTGTGAAATAATGGGTTGCAGCTCTGTTCAAGCAACCTTTTGCGTCAGAGTACTCTAATGCATACACAAGGGTATCTGAATGAGGTTTAGCTCTGACACAGAAGTATACAGAGTGGACCTCCTCCTCCTAAGGAGCTTTGCTTTTGGCTGAATGTGTTTTTTCCTAAAAAGCATGCCCATTTGTTGGTAGGCTGCCAGTTGCCCGTTTTCTTCCTAAAGCAAAGGGAGATAGCTGGGGAATGTTTTGAATGGGCTGCGAAACCAAAGCTCTCCATGCAACTCCCCTGAAAAGAGCTGTCAGCATCGTTTGGCTTCAAGGCGAAATCTCTCTCTCTTGCCCACACACCAATAGCTGCTGAGGGACTAAATCCCACTCCCAGCTAGCTAGGCATCTGCTTCTGAAGCTGTGGAGTATTGTTATTGGTTGGAACCATAGTAACCCAAAGGGTGAAAGGGTCGAGATCCTTGGAAAGCACAGATTCTTCATTTCTCCCAATCTAGTTTCACTTCCCTTCCATACAGAGGCCATCTGTCCTCTAAAATCCTGTTCAGACCATGTGAATTGGGCATTGGTGGTTAAAAATATTTTGCATCATAAAATCACAAGGCAGTTTTTAAACGCTGCTCCCGATCCTCCCTTCCCACACATTTACACGCTCCAAATCAACCGTACTAACAAACCAAATGTAGGGTAATTGTATAAAATTAATTCTGACACAGGCACAGTTTTACAAATGTGACTTAGCATTACACACAAAAACGCAGTAGCGGGTGTTTTTGGTTTTTGTTTTTTTTTAGGCAATATTAATTTCAAGTGTATTGACTGGAGACCATCAAACTATAAATTAGCTGATCTAGGATAATTAAGGAGGTGACACACACCATAATGGAAGATTGTTGGCAGTTAATAGGCGGTTTCAATTATGAAGTTGAACTTTGCAGGGGAAGGGTAGGGGGCTTAATAGGCCATTAATTTTTAACCACATATGCATAATGGAGAGCATCCAAATCTCTCTCTGATCACTTGCTCTTATACCTACAATTGCACATTTATATGGACAAAACAGAGGGTTTCTTTTGTGGGGGAGAAGCCTTTTATGTTCTCCCAAGCAGGTTTGTTTGCTTGCTTTTCTCCTTCAGCAAAAAATAAAATAAAATAAATGTTTTGGGTGACCTTTAAATATTGTCTTAGATTTTATTTTGAAAATTCAGACCTTTAGAAAGGCGTTCTAGCCAATTATTTATGAAAATTCTATTTTATTGTAGAAAGGTAGTGAAAGGTAGAGGAGCCTGAAATCATGTGAGAGAAACATAAATGATGTACCGTGATAATGAAGCATGTTTATGCAAAGAGGTGTGTCTGTGTTATCTGTCATTACTTGAGCCGTTCACCATTCTGCAAATGAACCAGTTGCTCAATAGATGTGATGATCTGAAGTGCTATCTATTTATATATGTATATAGCTGGTTTGAAAACTAACATGTTTCTCCCCCCGCATAGAATTTGGGTAGCCCTTTTGCCATCACTCTCTGCAGGGCCATCGTTTAATATAATACTGCAAATGATAGAGACATTGTGGCTAAAATCCTAGGAGTTTTTTCACCTCCCTGGCTGTCCCTTAATAGGTAAACGGACAGAGCTTCTGTTTTTTTGTTTTTACCTGCATTTGATTAAACTAAGTTCTCTATTATCCATGCAATTACAAACATTCTTCTCTGAATCCCCGAGCGTGTTGTTAATTCGGCCAATACTGCATTTTCACCCATCGCTAGACAACGTTGCAGCATCTAAAATAGCAAAGTCTCTTATTTAGCGGCGTGCGGCTCTGCACCTCGGCTCCTGCCATCTTAATAAAGCAGGTCTTTTCCACTTAATGTGTGGTTTTGCCGTTATCCAGGACTGTAACTAACACCGCGGAAGAGGATCCACCGGGATCTTTGCAGCGCTGGTTCCTAATCATGTAATATTATTTCATGGTTTGTGCTGTCTGCTGCCCCAGCCCTATTCATTTTGGCCCTGGCAGGATTGTGCCCTTAATTGGAGGGAAATGCAGCTCTGCTCCTCGAGAGGCAAAAGGTACCATATTCTCCTCCCCATCACCACCACCCGCCTTCCTCTTCATCAGTGACCGGTCGCCAGAAGAGCCAAGCCAAAGAAAATCCCTATGTGGTCTGGCGATTCAAAAGTAGGAATATCAGGACTCCGAGGTCTACGGCTTTGTGTATTAGTACATATTGAGTCCTCGTTCCAGGTAGCAAACAGCTGCATCTTTTTTTAAAAAAAAAAAAATCTGCAATGTGTTTACCCCCCCCCCAAGAGACAAGTGTTCGATTTAGTAGGCTCCGTCTCAGAACGTTATAGATTAGTAGTTGAGCGAGGTAGGGATTGTGAATATTGAATATATTTGTTTTGTATTTCCAATGGCCGGCCGAATAATGAAATTCCTTAACTACTTCTCTTTAACTTGGCTGAAGAAAGCTCGGTATGTTGCTAAATCTCTTTTCACCGGCACTGCCGAGAAACAACTTTAATCCTTGTTAGAAAATTGCCAAGTCTGAGGCTGACAAAGAGCTCATGCTTGTTCCATTGTTAGTGCTCCCGGGCCCTGAGAGTGGAGCCCTTTACAGCTGCGTGGATCCAGCCTGGCTCAGCTGTACTATTTAAGAGAGGAGGGTTTGTCAATTTCTATTGACAATGGAGAGAGTTTTTCAGCGCCTGTAGCAGTGCTGGACGCAGTTGGGGATCAACGCCAGCCATTCAAGCTGCACCCTCTTTCATTGCTTTGGTTTGTTAATTCAAGACTAAAGGTCCGCTGAGGGGGTTTAGGGTGTTTAAGAAAGCTGATGAACTGAAAGCGTTTACGGCCCTGGTGTGGCAATTTCCATAGTCGGTGGCAACTATTGGCACGGAGTGAGCTGTGTCCTTGTTGACCCTCTGGTTATTAAAAATGCACAAGTGCTGCGCTTCTCAATATTTCAACACTCTTTCATTGTCAATACCACCTTCTGAGCCCTTCAGCTTCTTACTTGCTCTAAAGATCTTCTTAGATTGGGTTTGAAAACTTCACCTTAAACACTAGATTAGACTGATGTTCTGTTTTCCGTGCTCCTGTTGATTTGTTGAACCTTCCTAGGGCTGGAAAGCAAGTAGCAGCTTGATGGAAAGACGGGTCGCTAATATGATTTACCAGTCTACAGTCATGCACAATAAGTGTGAATAAATACAGGGGTCTTGCCGAGTCAACCCTAGCCTTTCCTTTTTTCCCCCCTCTTTTTTTTTAACTTCAAAAGAGATATTTCAAGGGAAAATGAAGTGAGTAATACATGCCCTTACAGGAGCTGTCTGAACTATGTATTGGGGGGGGGGGGAGGGAGAGAACAAATTTTCTTTTAAAATGCTTGGCTGCTGTCATGCACTGGTGTGAAAAATATATATATAATATACACTTTCTGTTTTATTCCTGTGTAGGCAACAGCGCAGCAACAACAAAAAAGCAATAATGCCATAGAATTGACATCAGGGCACAATGTAATGCCTTTTCAATTTTCCCTCCTCCAAGCTCAGGGGAATGTGATTATTTGGGGTGTCGTTGAAAAGTATTGTTGTTTTTACTGTAAGAACTTTGGAGTCTAGCAGGCATCATTCATTGATGCAAAAAATAATAATAATTGTTTGTCTTAAAAACACAAAAAGCTTGCATACTGCCAGTGAATGTTGTTTGAGACAAATAAAGGTATAGCTTTACTGTGCTCAAAATGCAGAGGGAGTCTGGCTTCCTTAGCTTTCACCGTCTTAGCCATTTTATTTAGAAGGCTCTGGAAGGGAATGGTTTGGCTAAGATTGGTTGGAGTCAGAGGTGGAGCTTACAAATTTTGTTACGGGCCCTTCCACTCTGACCCCACTGTCATACAATTTGTAAAAAAACATTACCCGTGGGTTGTCATTTAATTTAGTATATTTTTGTATTGAATATGAGAAGTGCCCTGCTGGTTCAGACCAAAGGCCCATCTACTCCTGTTCTCACAGTAGCCTACCGGATAGAATAACTATAGAGTTGGAAGGAACTCCTTGAGGCATCTAGTCCAACCCCCAGCAATGCAGGAATCTCAGATGAAACATTGAAGAGAGTCTGGAACCTCCTCTGGGAGATTGCTCCACTGCCGAACAGCTCATACTGTCAGAAAGTTTTTCCTGATGCTTAGTAAGAATCTCCTTTCTTGTAACTCAAAGCCATTGGTTCAAGTCCTGCCCTCTAGAGCAGGAGGAAGATAAATATTGATCCCTGTTACCTGGGACAGCCGTTGAGATATTTGAAGATGGCTATCATAGCTCCTCTCAGTCTCCTCTTTTCCAAGCTAAACATGCCCAGCTCCTTCAACTGCTCCTGATAAGGCTTGGCTTCTAGACCCTTGATCATCCCAGTCGCCCTCCTTGGCACAACTTCCAGCTTGTCAACATCCTTCCTAAATTGTGTTGCCTGCGGGAAGCAAGCAGGAGCACAGCCAGCACTTTCCCTACTCGTAATCAGAGGTGACTGGTATTCAGAGGCATACTGCCTGCAATACTTGAGGGAGTGAGCAGCCGCCATGGTTAGCAGCCACGGTGAACCTTATTGTGCTGTTCTGTCTTACACCGGGTTGGATCCCAAGATTTTGTTCCATCAACAGAAGGAGCCCTCCTGTAAGCAAATGAAAGCTAGGGATCGAAACGCAGCTTTGCAAGCCCTGTTTTGAGCCTGTGAGAGATTGGGTTAAGATCAAGCATGATTGGGACTTTAGCGGTGATGTGATTTCGTTTGGGAGGCTTTTGCAATCATCTTCAAAACCAGTCCCTCTGGTACAGCGGCAGTGCTTGCTGGGAAGATTGCACCCAAAATGTGCAATATACCTTCCCAAAGACGCTTCCGCAATTACAACCTTCGATGTGCATTGCCTCTCAGCCAGTAAGACTCCGTTTGACTGTGTATCTTTATGCTAAAGTGAAAAAAAACTTCCCAGGTGTGTGTTTTGGATGCTGTAAGAAGCACGTCGGCGCTTCCCCTTTCAGGCATGGGGGTTTCTTTAACCTGCCTTTATTTCCGCAAACCTTATGTGCATCCAAGCACCCTTTGCTGTAGGTTGGACAAATCCAACCTGCAAAATACTCCAGTCAAAAATCCTGTGGTCCTTTTGACTTCCAAATAGAAATGCATTTGGTGCTACACAAGGCTTGTTTTCTATTAGTAAGGAATGGAAGACAGCAGCAGTGTGACTTAAATAGAAATGGATATTGTAAAATGGCTATTAGAAATCATGCTCATGATTAACACTTCTCAGGGCTTTCCGCCCTAGTCCACCCTGCTACTTGCAACTAAATACAAAGAAGGGTGATGCTAAATGTAAAATTCCGGACCCGGCGCTGTTTACCAGCTTATCCTGTCCAGTGCTAAACAGTGATTTTAGCATTTAAAGGTTCACAGGAAGGGGCAACAGCAAGCACAGGGCCCTGTTTGATGTGTGTACACGGGGCACATGGCATTTGTGTGTTTAGGGGAGTGACTTCGGCCAAGGTTCTTTTCTCTATTAGCCTCCCGCAACCCCATTAATTTCCTTTTCAGGGAACGACAAATCACAACACTTCCTTCGACAAGCTGCAGCTTGCTCATTTGTGCAAAGTGGCACCACTTCTGCTCCCGACTTAATTGTTTGATGCCCAGTCTCCTTTGCATCGCTAATCGACGGCCCGCAACGTGGGCTTTTTCCTTTTCTCGTCGAGGGTGCAGGTCTTCCCATGGAAATGGGCGGCACTGGATTGTGTTGCCCACCTCCGAGGTTAATTCTTCCCAAGGTCTGTTTGATAAGAGAACAGATTGGGTCTATCATATTGCATGTAACAATGAATAGATACAAAAGAACAAATGGTGGTTGAGAGAGTGATCAGGTGAGCGAATTTATTGTCGCAGTGAATTCACTCAGATACCATCTGTTAAGCTACATGACACTCATCCCAATGTGGCTGACAGCATTTATTTGAATGCCACCTGTTATCCATGGATTTTAAAATAACTTCTAATCAATAATCTTTTTAAAATATTATATATAGAGTGAAAAAGACTTGTAAAAGCAAATTCTGCAAGGCACTCATCTTTTAACGTTTGCTTACTCCCTATAGACAGGATTCAGCTCTGAAGTGAGTATGTCAGAAATAGATAATAAGCAAAAAGGAAACTCCTAATTTGCATATATTTGCATGCCTGTTCACAGCCTTTGCAGGTGCTAAACAACAAATGGTGGCTAGGTATTGTGTTCAACAATATCCTTATTTTGAAATAGTAACACTACGATGTCTCAGAATTTATATTTTAGAATTTTTAAATCATGGCTATCAGTCCTAGAGCAGATGGGCTTCGGCCAAAGAATCCCAGGAAATGTAATTTGTTAAGGGTACTGGGAATCATAGCTCTGTGCAGGGGAGACTTGCACACAGCGTCATTGAAATGCAAAGCCAATCACAAGTCCTGATGGGGCTCCTCTCCACTCAGGAACGCCAGTCATGAGCTCCCAAGTGGAGCAGGTCCTTGCCGAAAACAGGGCTTGCCACCAGTGCAGAATTTAAATGCAAGACCTAGTGCAAGCCTGGCTAGGATCAGGTCTACTTTGGAACCTACCAGATGCATCTGGTTCCCCAACTGCTGTTCTAGAAGTGCTGCTTTGGGACTCAGTTCCAAGGAATTTCCCCAGCACAAGCTGTATCGAAACATGTCGCCATTGGTGCAATTCCCCATTTAGCTGGGCTTTGAGCAGAAAGCATACTGGCGGGCTGTGAATGTTATCATTAGCTCAGTGGTATCTGGGAGTGTACTTGCTGTCATTTCAATCTTTCCTTTATTGCCAGGGCTTGTCCAACCAGAGGGGCAAAATAGGCTCCCCCTTGGGGTGCCAAAATTCCAGGGGTGCCTGCTTAGGCGGCATGAAAGTGCTTCTGCCTGTGCTTTTGGAGGATGTGCACGGATGAAGTTTAGCAGCTCCTTGGCTGGGTAATATCTTCTGCTTCCCAAGAGATACAATGGAAGATGCTTCTGATCTCCACTGCCCAGAGAGGGAATAGAAGAGAGGATTTTTTAAGGGCAGGAAGTAAAGAACTGCCAGGCATTAGAAACCAAAGGAAGATGATTATCTGGTTAACTGTTCATTATTTAAAATGCTGTTATTTCACTGCTCAGCCTAACATGCACATAATAAGCTGCAAGATGGGAGCAGCATTATTGATGTTGTTGTGGTTTAGCCAGGGCACCTTTCCTCAGCCCTAATTTTTGCTTGCTTGGTTCTGGCTGTGTGTACTAAACCTGTATTCATATAGCCTCCACTCCCTCAAGCTTTGTGTTCCCCATTTCTTGTGTGTCTGTGCTCACATACACAAATATATACATGTCCTCTTCTATTGTAAAGGAAGAGGAAATTATTTTAGGAAAAGGTTTAAAGCTGCTTCTTTCTTTCTTTTTTTTTAAGAAAGCCCTGAAGTGCTAATTCTCTCCAAATGCAATTTTGCTCCAAAATGAAATCACCACTCTGTTTTTCATACTTTGACCACAGGGTTCTGTTTAGTAATTGATACTGAGAAAGACAGACGCTACAGAGGTGGTTTGTTTTTCTATTTTGCCTTGGCGACTGGTTAAATATCAATGCTACTTATTTTAGCTAAAGCCTTCCTAACATCTTCGATTAAGAACATTGAATATACCTAGTAAGCAACCAGGTAGTGCCTTGGCCAACTCCGAAATGCCTTTGCCTTTCCTTAGGTCAGTATTTACCTCACGGATGGGAACCTTTGGCCCGACATATGTTTCTGGACCACAGCTGCCTTTATCCCTGAGCACCCATTGTAGCTGATGCGAGTCAGGGTGCTCCAAACAGTCTCTCTTTTTGAGAGAGATTCAGTCACGTCCCAGGCTGTGAAATTAGCTGGTTTGGAGCTCTTGCAAAAAAACAGAAAACAACCACCCATTTTCCTAAAAGCCCAGACTTCCCAATAAGGGATGTGATTAGTGCGGTAGGAGAGCTGGGGGCGGGGGATGGAAATCACATCTGGCAACCAATGCACCACTTTGGTTTCAGGTAAAGTAAAGGTAAAGGGCCCCCTGACCATTAGGTCCAGTTGTGACCGACTCTGGGGTTGCAGTGCTCATCTCGCTTTACTGGCCGAGGGAGCCGGCATACAGCTTCCAGGTCATTGGGCCAGCATGACTAAGCCGCTTCTGGTGAACCAGAGCAGCGCATGGAAACGCCATTTACCTTCCCGCCGGAGTGGTACCTATTTCTCTATTTGCACTTTGACGTGCTTTCGAACTTCTAGGTTGGCAGAAGCAGAGACTGAACAACGGGAGCTCACCCCATCACAGGGATTCGAACCGCCAACCTGATTGGCAAGCCCAAGAGGCTTAGTGATTTAGACCACAGCACCACCCGCATCCTTAGTACATGCATAGAAGAGTCTAAAAAGCCCGGGACACAGATTTTATGGCCCTCTAGCGGCTGTGGTGGCTCAGAATCACAGAATTGATGATTTTCAGGGTCCCTTCCTACCCCCTGCAATGCAGGAATATGCAGCTGCCCCATATGGGGATCAAACCTGCAACCTTTGTGTTATACATTATCAGTTCCCTCATCCCAATTTTAGCGTCTGTCTGCCTCCCCACCCACCCCCTCCATTTCATTGCACCCTTGGTAAGAGAGTGAGAACTGCAAAAAACGGCAGGAATTGTGTTTCATCGTCGGATGCCCTCTTCTTCCATTAGACTTCATTTCCCTTTTTGCTAAGTGAAACTTGCAGAGCTGTGCAATTTTCCCCTTCATCTCCGTAAATAATCTTCTTCCCCCTACTGTTTTAGCAATCAGTTATTTCATGCGAGCGTGCGCACAGAACACTCCTTTTTGCCTAGAGATCGCGATGTGCGAAACACTCTTTCACATGAAGATGGCCCAGCTCAACGGCACTGAGAAGTTTTTGCTAATGCTAATTCGCGTGAAGACCAATTCAGGTCAAGTTTGCCAATTTCCTAGCAATGACACTTGCCGTTTTACTGACCGGGATCAAGGCATCGTTGACTTCAAGGGCTGATTTGCAGCCCGTTTGAAGGGTCCAATTTGCCTCTCATCGCCAGATCTGCTAAATAAATAATGGTGGACAGGACATCTCTCTATATATATATTTACTGCCTCTTCTTTTTTCTTAACAGCAATGGTACAGTAACTCTATGAAAATCATATGCGTGTGGCTGGCTGATAGATTAGAACTGCAGCTTCATATCTATCAGCTGAAGACTCTCATCAAGATAGTGAAGGTAAATATATTAGAATTTGATTGCACCGCGGCATTGAAAAGAAAAGCAAACAATGAATTCTTCTGGCTTTTTTTTTTTAAAAAAAAGCAGTTTTATTGGTTTTTAAATAACCATTGAATACTTACCTAACAGTATATCCAAATGTTTGCCTCTAGACATAAACTGACACATTCAAACATATTAATGTAATCCCTCCACTGAGAATATTGAGTAATTGATATAAGGAGGTCTTGATTTTGGTCATTAACATAGTTAAAGAATGGGGTCCATATTTCTTGGAAGATGTCTCTCTTCGTTATGCCTTTAATTGCCCTCTTGTGCTGGTGAGACGCTAAGACATTGCTGTATCCCAGATATTGTGCATCATATGCATCAATATAGCAATTTCTCCAAAGCTTTGAAGCACTTCAGTTCATTCGTAAGTTCAACTGCTGTAAGGTGGATATTCCACTTTAAAAAATGGGAAGGCAGCCCAATGAGTTCACAGCTGAGATGAGATTACATCACTTGTTCCAAACCTGTTACCCTTCAGCTGTTTTGAGACTAGAGCTCCCATCAGCTAGCTTGGCTGGCGCTGATGGGAGTTCTGGTCCAAAACAGCTAGAGATTGGGAACGTTGAATTACGGTAGTTCTTATGGTCTTGGTCTCAGTGATTCATGAGCCGCACCGAACCGGCTACAGCACTTGCTTGAAAGGGCTAAAGCAAAGCAGTGCACTAGTACCCATCTTACTTGCAGTGAAAAGGTGCTTTTTAGAATTATCTGGGACTGGCAGAAAGAATAATTTGTTTAGTAGCTGAATCTGTGCTTCGCAATGAAAGTCCCTCCAGCAAATCTAGAGTGGTGTATATAAGCCAAATTGTACAAGCAGCTAGCGTCTAATAAACATGTCCCCGGAGGCCAGAACACTGCAGAACAGAAACCCAAAAGGCCACTTAATGAGTGATTGGTGAGGTGATTTAGTGGTCTGAAGGCCTATCTGAATCTGTTCAGCTACTTATCAGGTGCAAAAATGGAAGGCTGCACAAATGGAGATTGACTGATGGGAACATTTCCCCTGCCAGCAAATTGGATCCCACAGCTCCCAAGGTGATTTCAGGGGCCAAGCACCACCGAGTGGAATTTGTGTGAGTGCATACACGTAGCAAAGGGGAGTTAAATTGCATTTGCAGCTCCTACAATTATTTTTATAACTCTTTTTTATTATTAATATGGATCACTAGTTTTGCATGAGTAAAAAAATTCTACAGAAGTAGTTTAAAAGAGATGAATTTGAAGAGTTTGCACATCAAACTGAAGTCTTATTTTCCAGTTCAGAAGCACTAGTGTTTCTGGCATTCCTGCCACAGGCAGGGCCACGTTTCGGCACACTTGCTCAGTTGTTAGCACTGGAGCTGTATTTTGGTATTCAAATGGTTGTTTAATGCAGTTGATCATGAAAAATATAGTCCTCGGTTCAGAATAATCAGCTAGTCATGCATCTAAAGGACATGTAAACCATCCAAGATGTGTTTCACTTTGGAAATGTAAAGCAATAATAAGTACCATCTTGTTTTTAAGCGCCTGTTTTAACATTCTTGTGATTTAAGGTTAACAGAGCACGGTCTTTTCGTATTCAGGGTAGTTCTCTCCCAACTCCGCAGATCAAAGCAGAAAGAGCCTTTAGAACAGTCCTGATTCCCAGTGGCTGTCAGCCCAACACCTTTGTAAGCCTGTATGTTCTGCTGCATGTGACAATGAAACGCAGCCTACATTGCAGCATTCAGGATGAATCGGCCAGTGTCTTTCATTAGTCCAGATTCTGCTGGTGGAACCATTGCTCGGGCAATTGTGCTGTACCTGAGCTATACCGTTACGGCAGAGCCATGTATTAAATTAAATATTTGTACTTACTCAAGGCAAGCGATTCCCAGAGCTGCTGCTCTTCCTGATAACCTCCAGGAGAAAGCATCCCCAAGCCACACAGGCTATTGGAGAGTTGCTCATTAAGTTTAAGAGCCAGCTCATTCAAGACACAGCAATTACTTGATGAGAGTTTGATACGTTTCTTTGGAAAGCATGTGAAAGAATGCTACCCTTTTTTTTTTTTTTGAAAGAGTGCTGTTTTCTTCCCTGTTTCTGTGTAACACACTAACACACACACACACACACACACACACACACACACACACACACACACACAATGAAAGGTACCAGAAAAGAACTCTGTTGGGAGATGTTACACTGAGAACTACTTTCAGGCTTTTTAGCACCATAAACAAAACATTTAAATAGCTCTCCCTTGCCTACAGCAATACGCTCTGGGGCTTGGGGGTTGGGATCCTGTTCTCGTGTGTTGTGTTGAAGGAGGAAGCATAGCTTAGGGTTAAGAGCATGTGATTTCCATCCAGAACATTCCAGCTCCAATCCTTGACATCTCTAATTTGGGACTACAATTCCCATCATTCCTGATTACCGGTCCTGCTAGCTAGGAATGGTGGGAGCTGTAGACCCGAAAACAGCTGGAGACCCAAGTTTGGGAAACACTGAGTTAAAGGATCTCAAATACAGGGCTGGCACAGACGCCATCCTAAGCCCCCCAGAGCAGCTATTGCCCTCCAGATGTTCTGGACTACAGCTCCCAGAAAAAATCATGCTGCCTGGCGGAGAGGCTGATGGGAGTTGTAGTCCAAAATATCTGGAGGGCACCAGTTCAGTGAACGCTGTTCTGAAGATGCCATGGTAGACTGCTGTGATCAAAATAGTCCAATGGTCTGCTTTTTACTCGTATTTTTCGCCCTATAGGACGCACTTTTTCCCCTCCAAAAATGAAGGGGAAATGCGTGTGCGTCCTATGGGGCGAAGGCAGGTTTTCGCTGAAGCCTGGAGAGCGAGAGGGGTCGGTGCGCACCGACCCCTCTCGCTCTCCAGGCTTCAGGAGAGCCGCTGCGCCAGTCCCACAAGGTCGGGGGACAGCGGGGAGGCGGAACGCCATCCCGCTGTCTCCCGATGTGGTTTGGAGGCTGATGGCGGGGAGACGCGTGCTTCTCCCGGCCGCAAGCTCCAGGGACAGCGGGGAGATGCAGCGCGTCTTCCCACTGTCCCCGGACCTGGTCTGCAGGCGGGCGGCGGGGAGAAGAGCGCTTCTCCCTGCTGCCTGCCCCGCAAGCTCCGGGGACAGCTGGGAAGCGCAGCGCGTCCTCCCACTGTCCCCGGACCTGGTCTGCAGGTGGGCGGCGGGGAGAAGAGCGCTTCTCCCCGCTGCCGGCCCCACAAGTGCCTGGGGGGGGGAATAATTTTTTTTTCTTTATTTCCCCCCCAAAAAACTTGGTGTGTCCTATGGGCCGGTGCGTCCTATGGGGCGAAAAATACGGTACTATTCCCTTTTTTTGCCAATTGATTCTTTTTGATTTTCCACATTGTTGTGGATTTGTTAAAAAACTGAGCAAATTTAATACTTTTTCAACAACAAAAAGACTTCCCACCCGCTTCTTAGATGTGTCCATAATTAACCCTTATTGCTGCTTGTCAGAGCTGCCCGAGGTCCCAGCTCACAAAGGACCAACGCCAGTTCTTGTTATATACAAAAGTCTTTATTGAAGTTCAGTTTCGATTTCAAAGCCGCGGCGCACAGCTCTACGTCTTGAACTCTAGACCGCTGAAGCTCCGTCTGAATCTCCTCCCCCCAGACACCAGTTTAAGACTCTAGCCTTGCTCCACCTCTTCCTTTGCTCTTTCCTCCTCTGGGTCCACCTGTCCACTGGGGTCTTGCCCTTTCTAGACTCTTCTGATGCTGAGTCCCCTGAGTCTTCCCCCTGCCTCCGGCGGGCTTTAGGACCTGGTTCCCAATCCGGGTTTTCTGCCGTCCCGCGCGCCTGTACATTTGAACTTGGCGCGCGCGCCCAGCCGGCAACCTTTCTCCTGACCGTTACACTGCTCCTGTCACTGCTTCCCTCTTCGGGGGGGGGGCCTAGCTGGACCTGACTTCCCCTCCGTTCTCTCACTCTCTGATAGAGGCATGGTCAGCCCTGACTCATCTTCTCTCCCTACTGGAGGAGACGCTGGCCCTGATACATGGGACTCTTCCCCCCCCACTACGCTCTGGTGGGGGAACTGGTCCTGATCTTCCGCTGCTGCTTTGGGAGTCCCCGCTGGCCCCTTGCTTCTGGTGCGTCCCCCCTGGGACCCCCCTTGCCCTGGCCATTGCCCCCCCCCCTGGGAATCTTCTGAATCGCTGGAGAAACTCATGGAATCTCTCGGGCCACTGTCATACTCCCCTACGCTGCCCTCAGATTCTTCCCCTTCGCTCTCCGTTTCCTCTCTCCCCTGTGCCTCTGCTCCTGAGCCCCTGACACTGCTTATATTTCATTTTTCTAATTCACATTCCATTTTTTCCTTTTATCCATCAGCATTAGTTAACATTTCCAATATTGTCATCCATTTATCAAGCCACGTTAATTCGCCAATTCTATTCCACATACCTTTTCCCAACCCTTTATCAGGCCTTCATTCCATCTGCCCCCTTCGACAAGACTGACATTTTTTGGGAACTACAAAAGGGAAGAACTGACCCTTTGCTGAAAATATTCTCTTGTCGCTACAGAAGACCTATCGAGACTTCAGGCTGCAGGGCGTGCTGGAAGGAACCCTGAACAGCAAAACATATGACACCGTCCACAGCCGTCTGACAGTAGAGGAAGCCACAGTCTCTGTGTCTGATGGGAGCGGACTTCAAGGCATCACAATGAAGGACAGCGATGAAGAAGACGGCTGACCACCTGCTTCCCCTTCATGAGTGTTTGTTCCGTAACTTGTCCTCACACTTCGCGTTTATGGTTTTGCCTTAATGCCCCGATGCTATGGTGTAAAATTCATCCCACTTGTGAGGGAGGTAGGTGGGCTAGAAAGGGGGAAAGGGGGTGGTATTGGGGCAGGGGTGTTTAATGCCGAGGACAATTTTAAGACAATGGCCGGGGTGGGGGTGGGGGGTTGCATATTTTTCTATGTAGCTTTGCTTTGCACCTTTGAGAATGCCAGCATGGAGTGTGGGCTCCATCCCTTTCTGTTTGTCACATTGCCGTTTCTCTTCCTGTAACCGGACGGGAGAGCAGACATTGTACATTGCGTAATACTATAGGCAGTCATCATTGGAAACTGTTCAGAGCAGGCATTTCATCTGCAACAATTGCAGCCCAAAAATGTATTTCCCATGGTTTGTCGCTGTTGTGTTTTGTTTCTGTTGTCGGTCTCTTGCTTTTTCTTCATTCTTAGGAGACATGCATTTAAAAGAAAAACTTGGTCCCTAGTCCTTTGATTTTTGCTTTGTATAAAAGGCAAGAGAATTTCCAAGGACTGCCAGGGGAAAAACACACACACACACACACACCACTACATGCGTTGCATCTTCTCTCTTGCAAATTTAAAAACTTTCTCATCTCGTTGATTGTCCAGAAACTTGCCTTCGGTATTTCTATGTCTCTGTGAAAATTTGCAGGCAATAAGAATCCCTCCTTTTCCCTCCTGTCATGACCACTTCTGTATCTAGCCCACGTTTGTACAAAGTTCCAAAATTAAAATATGTTTGCAATATTTGAAATCCTTTGACCTGCAGCGTGTGATTTGTTTTGCTGGCAGGAGAGGGCAGTTACAAAAATAAAGTGCAATTGTTTCCTGGATCCCTGCAAGATTTGATAAAAGTGTTTTTATATGAAGAATTACCTGAGTGGTCTAGCCTATAGTTTTTTCATTTAAGAAATGACTTACATCTCAATATTCTCCGGTGATGTCTTTTCAAAAAGGCATTCTGCTTTTGTATACCTTCCCATAAAATGCATACATCTCTGCCTATTGATGACAGCTTGAATGGTTCCAAAGTAATCTGGAAGAGCACTGAGCGAAGAAGTTGGGGGCGGGCGTTACTTATGTTCCTAGTGACCTTAAATGCCTGGCCTTAATTTAGCAGTGAAGTGCTTTACTTCAATGAATTCCTTAAACAATTCAGAATCGCTGTGGCTTACACGACGGTTCTTTGCAAAGACAGGTCGTGCAACTTTGCGGCTGCTCTGTGAGTACAAAGGCTTGAAGGATTGAAAAGTAGTGAGTTCCAGAGAGGAGCTCATTGTTTTGTTTCGTTTTGAAGCGCTCATGTAAACTGCGCTGAACAAGGGCAAACAAGTTACACTTCAGCAGAGCTTGGCTCCTCCTCGAAGTGACAATTACTCCTCATTCTCCAAGAACTCTCAAGAACTTGAAATAGAGCTATTTAGTGGGAGAAAGGGCAAATAAAATATTCTGTGCTCTTGCACTATCCTCACAAACAGGATGGCGAGGACAATATGTCTGGGGTCTAGCATTCTCTTTGGTCTCCCTTCAGGAAATAACTTTCCCAAATGATGCCACAGATTTTTTGGATAGAGTGAGTGATGATCATTACTCCTTCCGGCAATGTTTGGGGGCTCAACACAGAAATCTCAATCAAAAAGCAATGGGAGTATGATATAGGTAACCAAATACACCCCATCCAATGGACTAAACTGCAGTCTAAACCTTACTTCAAATCCATCTCACACAACAGAAAGGAACACACCTTGAAACTTACCTATAGATGGTACCTAACACCATGGAAGTTGCAGCTGATACACCCAGGAACCTCACCAAAATGCTGGAGAAGTTGCAGCTCTACAGGTACATACCCCCACATGTGGTAGGACTGCTCCAGAATCCAACCCTTCTGGACATCAGACCTTCAAGAAATATGCAAAATAACAAAACAGGGATTAGAAGCCTCCCCAGAACTACCAGATCTACAATTATACTTTGAGGCATTGTGTTTGTGCTGGATTACTGAAGAACACGCTACTGCTAGATCTGGTAGGGTATGATGGTAAATATGGATGGCAGAGCCAAAATTTACAAGAGCTTCTCCAACCATGTGATCAGAAAGAACTTGATTAGAGTCTGGGGAAAACACAAAAACTTACTGGAAAGGACACCACTGTGGTTATTCCCTACAGGAGCAATAACTAGGGAAAAGATTAATATGGAGAACCAGTGGGGTACTCACTGCAGCCAGCTGAAGTCAACCAAGTATGCCTTGGGTCCCCCAACCTCTCTCACCACCAAGAGAAACTAATAAATGAATAGAAAGAGAATGTGACGCCAAGACAAAAAACTTGCACGTAACACTATGTAAAAGAATGAAAGTTTATGTCAGGGACGAGCCAGTGGTTTCAAGTTCCCCAGAGGGAGTGTGGAACCTGGGAGTGGAAGAAGAGGGCGAGGTGCCCGACAGGGAGGGAGATAATGAGGAGAGAGCTGTGGGAGGAAGCCGAGAGGAAGAGGCAGGAAAGGCTAGAGATCCAGGAAGTTCACAGGAGCAGCAAGGGTTAAGCTCAAGCTCAGAATCTTTCGACAGCTCTCTTGAGACATGGGAGAAGAGGAGGGTGTAAGGCATGGGTTGCTGGAGGGGCAACTGCAGGCCTCAGCATAGATCTGAACTGAGTGACTCTGATGGATGATAAGATGTGTTAATGACCCGTTGTAAATACTGTAAATAAAGACTATTTAAAATGTCATGGTGATTGTTGTGAAGAGAGGACACCCTCAGCCCTGACATTTTACCACCCCTCTCTTCTCCCCCCAACCTTATACCAACTACAACATTAATGTCTCACACCGGATATAATTGATCTGTAGAAAAGACTTTATGATCTGAAAACAGAGATGATGTACTTTTGTAACCCAAGAAAATCTTGTAATAAAAGCAATTTTAAAAGAAGAAGAAACAAAAAACTTTTTAATAATAATTAATAATAATAATAATAATAATAATAATAATAATAATAATAATAATAATAATTTATTATTTATACCCCGCCCATCTGGCTGAGTTTCCCCAGCCACGCTGGGTGGCTCCCAGTCAAGTGTTAAAAACAATACAGCATTAAATATTAAAAACTTCCCTGAACAGGGCTGCCTTCAGATGTCTTTTGAAGATAGGATAGCTGCTTATTTCCTTCACATCTGAAGGGAGGGTGTTCCACAGGGTGGGCACCACTACCAAGAAGGCCCTCTGTCTGGTTCCCTGTAACCTCACTTCTCGCAATGAGGGAACTGCCAGAAGGCCCTCGGTGCTGGATCTCACTGTCCGGGCTGAACAATGGGGGTGGAGACGCTCCTTCAGGTATACAGGACGGAGGCCATTTGGGGCTTTAAAGGTCAGCACCAACACTTTGAATTGTGCTCAGAAACGTACTGGGAGCCAATGCAGATCTCTCAGGACTGGTGTTATGTGGTCCCGGCAGCCACTCCCAGTCACCAGTCTAGCTGCCGCATTCTGGATTAATTGCAGTTTCCAGAGGTCACCTTCAAAGGTAGCCCCATGTAGAGAGCATTGCAGTAGTCCAAGTGACAGATAACTAGAGCATGCACCACTCTGAGAGACAGTCCGTGGGCAGGTAGGGTCTTAGCCTGCGTACCAGGTGGAGTTGGTAGACAGCCGCCCTGGACACAGAAATACGGTAACCTGCACCTCCATGGACAGCTGTGAGTCCAAAATGACTCCCAGGCTGCACACCTGGTCCTACAGGGGCACAGTTTCCCCATTCAGCACCAGGGAATCCCCCACACCTGCCCGCCCCCTGTCGCCCCAAAACAGTACTTCTGTCTTGTCAGGATTCAACCTCAATCTGTTAGCCGCCATCCATCCTCCAACCGCCTCCAGGCACTAACATGTTTTTAAAAAACATACACAAAGGAAGCTGCAGAGTCAGACAATTTGGCCTGTCTAGCTCAGTACAGTCTTACATTGAAAGGCAGTGCCTCTTTGGGACTTCAGACTGGGTTTTCTTCCAGTCTTACCCAGAGATGCTGGGGACTGACCTTCTTCATATGAAGTTTTACCAGTAGACTATGCGCCATCCCAATACCAGTCTGTGGGTATTCACTGGTGATGGGACAGAGCTGCAGGTTAAAGATACACCTTGCCCAAAGCTTTGCTGGGAGTTTAGCTGTTGCCTGCAGGTACTGTATGTGGTGGGGGTGGTTTTTACCTTTGGTACGTAAAGAAAAAGCAAAACCTCCAGGAGGAAGCTAACTGAATAACCTGCTTCCCATTCCTACAATTCCGCCACTTTTAAAGCTACAAAAGTGCAAGCTGCTTAAACCGGTCCTTAAATTAGTTTGGTCCCGGTGCAAGGTGCACATTAGCATTTCCTGCATTTGTGACCTTCAAATTCTCCAGAACCCTTCCTTGTGTAAGTGTTACGCAAAAGGCAGCACCTATAAGAGCACAAATGGTTCCGGCTCTCTCCACAGAAACCCAACAGAATCCCAGATCCTTTTAATTTAATTGAACATTGCTCATCCGTGTATATTCCCAGGGCGCTCGCCAGGTATTAGCATCACTGGCCAACTATCAAGGACCAGACTCAAGTCAAGGGCCCATCAATACCTGGGTTCCCCACTCGCAGCCTTACTGCTGCTGCTCCTTGTTATCATTGCCAGTACACAGTCCTCTTTAAATGAATAAGCATCACAGGAGAAAGGAGGAGCACCAAGATTCTCTTCCCTTCTCGATGGCTGTAGCAAAAAAACACAAGATGGTATGTCTTGCCCAATGCCCCTCTCCCAGAACTTACACCATACACTGTATGGCACCCAGCTCTACCTCTCCTTTAAATCAGAACCAGTGAAGGCGGTGAAGGTCCTGTGTGAGTGCCTGGAGGCGGCTGGAGGATGGATGGCAGCTAACAGATTGAGGTTGAATCCTGACAAGACAAAAGTACTGTTTTGGGGGACAGGGGGCGGGCAGGTGTGGGGGATTCCCTGGTCCTGAAAGGGGTAACTGTGACCCTGAAGGACCAGGTGTGCAGCCTGGGAGTCATTTTAGACTCACAGCTGTCCATGGAGGCACAGGTCAAATCTGTGTCCAGGGCAGCTGTTTACCAGCTCCATCTGGTACGCAGGCTAAGACCCTACCTGCCCGCGGTGCCCACCCTGTGGAACACCCTCCCTTCAGATGTCAAGGAAATAAGCAGCTATCCTATCTTTAAAGGACATCTGAAGGCAGCCCTGTTCAGGGAAGTTTTTAATATTTAATGCTGTACTGTTTTAAACACTTGATTGAGTGGCTGGGGAAACTCAGCCAGATGGGCGGGGTATAAATTAATTATTATTATTATTATTATTATTATTATTATCCCTGTTCGTAATTCTACTCACCCCTTTAAGCAGCGGCCAGAGAACCTCCAGCCCATGAGAATCATCATCATTTTAACATCCCTTCTCCCTAAAAATCTGAGGGCAGGTTACATAGCCAATACATGTGCAAAGCTTACAAATGGGGCTTTAGATTCCCCCTTCCTTCTGGAATTTGCACTGATGGGATTCTGAAAAGGGATCCATAATCTCAGCATCAGATTCCATATTTCTTTCTACCAGTGCAGGAGCCATTCCTCTGACTCCATCTTTCCATTTCCTTTTTCAGTTCCTCTTAACAAAGGGAGACAATTAACCTTAAAGAGTCCCCTAATTGTGCAGTAATCCTTAGCCCCAGATATCTTACCCAAGTGCCCTCAAAAGTCAATGTCCCCTTATTAGCTCTAGAGATAATTCCCCCTAACTTTCTATTAAATTGCAGCAGGGCCTCAAGTGGTTTGTTGGGACTAGTTAAAGCATGAGCCTCATCCTTTGCACAGAATGATATTTTAAAATCTTTCTCCTAATCCCTTTCATGCCAGAATGCTGCCTTCAAGCTACTATCATGGGTTATGTAACAAGCAAAGGCGTTGCAAAGGAGGCAGCTTTGTCCAATGCTACTTTTCAGTAGAACCTATTAGTTGAATTTCTGCATGTCATGGAGTCAATAAACAAAGCAATAGGAAATAGCTAGAGCTGCAACGCAGTTGTTTAAAAATGGAACCATACAGTTGGAAGGGACTCAGAGGATCATCTATTCTAGTCCAAACTCCTGCAATGCAGGCAGCATTGAAAATTTGCCAGGTGCATTTTGCCCCTGGCTATCGGCCACTTGCAACCAAGTGAAGATGCCCAAGCGTCAGGATGGCACCTGACATCTACACCATCTGGAGGTGCATGCCGGGGGAATCCTTGGATCTTGATTGTTTTCACACACCAGCAACACATCTTGTGGAATTCTATCCATGATATTTTATCTGAACGAACTTCAGGAACCAAAAAAGTTGTATTGGAAAATACGACTTTCAAGCTGTCTGGCCCCAAAATGGCAACTAGACATTTGGCAACTGCAACCCTGGTTTAAGAAGTCCTTTGGCGCCCAGCTTATATATCCGAGTTTCTAACACTGGAATGCAGGAATATGCAGCTGTCCCATACTGTCCCATACGGGGACTGAACCTTCAACCTTAGCATTATCAGCACCATTCTCTAACCCAGTGTTTCCCAACCTAGGGCCTCCAGCTGTTTTTGGACTACAACTCCCATCATCCCTAGCTAGCAAGACCAGTGGTCAGGGATGATGGGAATTGTAGTTCATAAACAGCTGGAGGCCCAAGGTTGGAAAACACTGCTCTAACCAACTGAGCTATCCCGTTCCTTTTGATGTTTTTGTCTTCTCCATCCCAACCTGAGTCAGAAGAGACTCGGGTCTCTTCCTTTTTTGTGGGGCTTTAAAAAGGGAGAGAAAAACCATGTGTGCCAGTTTGAGCTCTTTGGAGGAAAGGAGAGCTAGAAATGTAAATAATAATAATAATAATAATAATAATACCCCCCTCCAAACAAAAGTTAGCAGCAAAGACAGGAGCCCGTGCCCTTCCTAACTCTTGCCCTGATCATGTGGGGAAATGTGATATCAAAGCATTTTTTCAATTACCTTGCCAATCCAAATTGTCCATTATCCCCACCAGGAGACAAGCTGTAGCTGAGTGAAAGCTTAGGCTTCCAATGCAGCCCACTGTTAATCTTGCAGATAGGTCTAAGCCTGGATTAGTCCAGCCCCAAAACCACAACTCAAAACACCCCTCTGCTTGCACCAAAGATCAGACCATTTAAATTGCCTCCTCTGAGGCTCTGACCCCTCCTAGGTCAGACTCAACACTCAATGGTTTGCAGCAGCTTTCAATGGCTTGCAGGAGCAAACTCAACACTCAGTGGTTTCAAACCGTAGGAGTTGGATGGGACCTTGGATGTCATAACGCAGCCTTTCCCAACTTTGGGCCCCCCAGGTGTCACTGGACTACGATTCCTATCAGCCCCAGCCAGCATGGCCCAATGATGGATGGTGGGAATTGTCATCATAATTGTGAATTATTTTGTCCAGTAACATCTGGAGACCCAAGGTCCAGATAGGGTGATCTAGTCCAACCCGCTACTCAAGACAGGATCCAACAGCCTTCCCCAGCTTGGCTCAGGCCTGCAAAGCTCATCAGCCCCAGCTGGCAGAGCCAATGGTCAGGGCTGATGGGAGCTGAAATCCAGTATCCCTAGAGGGCACCTGGTTGGAGAAGCCTGAACTACAGCCTTCCTGACGGGCCAGTTTCTCCTTACATATCCCCAGCAAAGGAGTGCCTGCTGCTTCCCAAGGCAATCTATGCCACTGTTCAACAACTCTTGATTCACTAACTTGCAGGGAGGGGCACTTCCCCTTTTAATGTAACCCCCCCCAAAAAAAAAAACTATTTCATAATAATAAATCCTCATGAAATAAGATGTGAACTAGAAAAAGCGTACACAAACTCTTTCCTTTGCTCCTACTTTGGGTGGGGGGTTTACATGTGGTTGCCCTATCACAGCTACCCTAAAATCCTGGATTTCTCCCTTGTCCAGCTGTCTGTCACTTCCGGCCATAGCGAGACCAGGCAGGGAAGGAAATATGGATTCCTAAGTCGCCCCGGAAGCTGGGCACCCGAGGTCAAGCAGGACCTTCCCCAAGGCAAATGAGGGGAGGTTGGAAGGGGATGCGGGGGACTCAACTAGTCGCTTCTTGGCAGAGAAACATCTGTTGGCAGGTGCAGCGCCCGTGGCTCTAGGGTTGTTCTGCACAGGATGGGACCGGGTGGTTGCGGTGATTTTTTTTCATATGGTGCTGAAGTGACTTCAAAACAACCCATAGCAGGGCTGCCATACGTCCAGATTTTCCCAGACATTGACGGGATTTCAAGGGCAGAACTGACGTCGGAGGAGAATTTCCAAAAGGCGGTGTTTTGTCTTGGTCAATCAAAAAAATGTGTTTTTGGGGTGGTTTCCTTTTAAAAAGCTGAAAAACTTTGGGAGTTGTCTAAAAAAAAGTTCAGGAACTTTCGGGTTTCCCTAAAAAGGAAAGCTCAACAATTTTGGGGTCTTCCTAAAATGGCGTGCATTTGATGGGCAGCCGGCGGTTTTTTTCGGTGGTTCCCTTAAAAAAAGCTCCGTTGTGCACATATACCCATGAATTTGTAGATCTATCTGCACTTGGCTACCCAGAACTTAAATACATGACCTTTCACACACCCTTTCCAACACAAGCATTTGGAGAGGATCCCTAACTTGGCAGAGAGATAAAGATAGAGAAGACCTGAAACACAGGACAAAACTGTATCAATACAGGATGCAGCATTTTACATTGAAATACGGGACAATCTTGTATCATACAGGACAGGTGGCCACCCGTCCTCAGCCCCGCTGCGGATCAACCATAGCTGCCTCGAAACCAACGCGCGCCCGGCCACGAAGGCGGGCAACCTGCTCCCAGGACGGAGCCCTTGGGCCCGGGACTCAGACGAAAAGAGAGCCGCCAGGCCGGGTTTGGCGCCCTGCACCGGCTCGGAAGGAAACTCCTGCTCCGCTTCTTGGCGCCTCGTGCCAACGCTGGGCCCCGAAGCGCTTCATTCATACTTACCCGGATTCCCCGCTGAAGGATACCCAAATAACCGTGGGGCGCAAGCGGGCCCTTCCCCAGGACTCCTGGGGAACGCCAAGCGTTTACACCGCCATTCGCTCCCGAACGGCGCCTCTTCCCAAGCCGACAGGCCAAGCCACGCCCGCCACGTAGCCATTGCGCTTTTTTCACACCTGAGGCTTGTTGGCTAAAAGGGCTTCCCAGGCGCAAGTGTCCGGGCAGCATCATCACCGCCAGCTCTGCCGTTTAGAAAGAAGCTCTCTCCCTCGATATTCAGAGCATTTCGGATTCGGAAGGACCACCTAGGCCAACTCCCTGTAAGATCACACCTGGTTTTAAGAGCGAAAAGCCCAGGGGATCCTTTCCCGGGATGGAGGCTTCCTCTGGCGCGTTCTGCGCGCTAAGGCGCAAAGCGCAGGCCCCGCGGGAAGCTCGTTAAAAGAAACTTTCTGCTGGGCGATTTCAGAGACCAGCGGGTTTTCTATCAGCACCCTCTCCCCGCTTTCTGGAACCTCTTTCAGGACTAAAGACAGAAGGACTGTGCAGCTGACTTCCTCGCAGGTTGTCGGGGCTGCAGTCCTGCGCGTTCTTGGACAGCACTGAAACCAACAGAACCCGGTAGGATCATTGAGGATTATTAAATATTATTAAATATTAAAAATAGAATCAAACATTAAAAACTTCCCTAAACAGGGCTGCCTTCAGATGTCTTAGGGACAGGGGTGGCACTGTGGGGTTAAACCACAGAGCCTAGGACTTGCCGGTCAGCGGTTCGAATCCCCGCGACGGGGTTAGCTCCTGTTGCTCATCCCTGCTCCGGCTCCCTCGGCCAATAAAGTGAGATGAGCGCCGCAACCCCAGAGTCGGTCACTACTGGGCCAAACTGTCAGGGGTCCCTTTACCTTTAAAAGTCAGATACTGTAGTTTATTTCCTTGACATCTGATGGGAGGGCGTTCCAAAGGGCGACCCCCTTATTTCTGAGCATCACAGTGCTTTCCCACCCACCCTTTTGTGGTTTCGTCTTTCCCCATACTACATCTGCAACCCTCACATATACCTGTTGCCCCCCCCCCAACAAGTGAACTTTTGTTAAAGCAGGCAAGCCTGGTGAGAAACTATGCTGCCTGATCCTAAATGTCTGTGTATACCTGTTTGATGGGGAGTGCTAAAATGCTTCAGTCACAGGAGCCCACTGGAGAGAGCCCCAAAGTTGATGGGCATTGCCACTGAAATGGGGTGTGCCACATCTTGTGGTTGATTTTGTCGGGGCAGGGCTTACTTGGGGCTCCAAATATTTTATTCAAGAAGGCACCCTTGGCTTTGATCATTTTCTTTCTGTGTTACTACCTTTTCTCTGGGAAGTGTGCATGGTTTTCCCCACCCCAACTTCCATTTTATCTTCACAACAACCTTCTGAAGTAGGTTACGCTGAGAGACAACAACTGACCCAAAGTCACCCAGCATAGCTGAGAGGGGTTTTGAACCCTGGTCTCCCAGGCCCTAGTCTAACCAAAACTCTTAATGACTACACCACATCGATGAGAGGAAGGCACTCTGCAATGCCCAAAGGCCTTATTTTTTCTCATTATGGCCCCATGTTCCAAGACGTGACTCTTAGAGACAGGTGTGAGGGCTGGGGGAGCCAAGACTCAATTAAACCAAAGATTTATTTTCTCTGTCTACAAAGAACCACAGCTTTCAAATGGTTGCTCATATGCATGTTTACTCAGAAGCAAGTTCCGCTAAAAAGAGACCTGCTTCTGAATGAATGTGCTTTAGGTTTCAAGGTTTTACTTCATTGTCCTCAACGTTATGCCCCTTTTCACAGGCTTCTGTTCTAGAGTGACTGTCTTTTTTCCTCCCTTTCTGAGCTCTTCTGTCTTTACCGTTGGAGTGAAAGGCAGAAAAGTAGCAACAGGAAACATTTCCAGGCATGGATATGCAGAATTGAGCTGGTGAACCTGTTTAATTTCTGCCTGAGAGGTGCCCTGATCAGTTAGCTATCTTTGTATTTTATTGATAATTAGTAGTTGTATGCAAGTAAGATGTTGTTGTTTAGTCGTTTAGTCGTGTCTGACTCTTCGTGACCCCATGGACCAGAGCACGCCAGGCACTTCTGTCTTCCACTGCCTCCCGCAGTTTGGTCAAACTCATGCTGGTAGCTTCGAGAACACTGTCCAACCATCTTGTCCTCTGTCACCCCCTTCTCCTTGTGCCCTCCATCTTTCCCAACACAAGGGTCTTTTCAAGGGAGTCTTCTCTTCTCATGAGGTGGCCAAGGTATTGGAGTAAGATAAATGGCCTTTAATTACTGAAAGTGCTCTGGGGAGGGGGAATGGCTCTTATATATTTGCAGGGGGCAAGGGAGCATCTTAGGCTAAGAAGATGTTGCTTCTTCGAGGAATGGAGTCAGAGAGAGAGATGTCTGCCTCCCCTGAGGTATTTTGTTACCTGCACAGGTGCAGAGGAAGTCTCTCCCAGCCCAGGAGGAAACAGGAAATTCCGACTGGCTGGTCCAGACACCCTCTTTTTATGTCCCCTCTAGGAATGTTGTATTTGACTGCTCTGTGTCTCACATCCCACGGGGATGTGGGCATCCCGTGTGGCAGTGGCATGATGGGATAGAACAGTGGCTCTCAAAGGGTTTGGCGTGCCACACTGGTGTGGCAGGAGAGGCTGGCAAGTGTGGCAGGAAGCTGCATTGTTGGATACTTTCTGGAAGTCAAGTGATCATACTATAAAGTAGTTGTGTTCTGTGTGACCAGTCAAGCACTTCTTTTTGTTTTCCAATGCATTTCTTGTCAATTGAAAAATCGGTGTGGTGCGAGCAAATGTTTCCTCGGAAAGCGTGTGCCAGAAAAAAGATGCTGAGAACCACTAGGATAGAAGGATCCATTTCCTGTCTTCTGGCCCTGTGACTTAAGGCCGTATTCAGCTGCTAATGCCACCTCTTCTTGACATTTTGCTGTAGTAATAATTCCATACAAGGGTTTCTGTGCCAGTGGAGGAGGAAGGAAGGGCAACCTCTGATTTTGCAGCAGGGACAATGAAGTCATGAAGCCATTTGCCAATCCTCTGCATGCAAACTAAATAAGCTTTGCTCAGAGCGAAACCCATCAAACGAGGTACACAGATGAAGAGGCAGGTGATGTTACTAGGTGTGCCTTGGGGGTTAAACTCTGATCCAGCTCTGTCACTGGAAGCCCAGGGAGCAGGGCCGTCTTAAATATATCCACGGCGCCATGGTACAAAGATCCCTCCGGCTCTGGAGTTTCCCAGAGTTGCTGACCTTTTTACGGCGCTGCTGGCAGCTTTGTGGGGCTGGAGGAGGCAGCCAGCGGCTGGAGGGCAGCTCCTCCGGCGGGGAAGAGGTGAAAGGCTCTGGGCACAGCGCTGCTTCAGTGAGGCGGGCAAGGGCGGCAAGCTGATGCTGAGAGGCACTGCATCCAGCCTCCGCCTCTTCCCTGGTGCCCTCCAGAACTTGGCACCCTGGCACCCTGTGCAACTTGCTTCTATGGGCCAGGTGGCTTCAGTGGTTAGAAGCACCTGCTACAAGCTGTGTGAGGTGCAATGGCTACAGCCATTTGTTGACCAAGAGAGTTTGTCCACAGTCGTTTAGACCAGAGCTTTCCAAACTGTTCATGTTGGTGACACACTTTTTGTACATGCATCCTTTGGCGACATAGTAATTCACTTTGCATTGTTTCGCGACACAGTAAGACTCTGACAGCATGCAACACCGCTGCTCAGAGATGTGCACTGATTGTCCAATTGCTACTGGGCCAGGTTCAAGGGTTTACTAATCGTATATAAAGCCCTAAGTGACTTGGGACCAGTTTTGTTGCAGGATCAACTTACAGAGGTACCTTGGGTCACATATGCTTCAGGTTACAGACTCTGCTAACCCAGAAATAGTACCTCGGGTTAAGAACTTTGCTTCAGGATGAGAACAGAAATCATGCTCCAGCGGCGTGTTGGCAGCAGGAGGCCCCATTAGCTAAAGTGGTGCTTCAGGTTAAGAACAATTTCAGGTTAAGACCTGACCTCCAGAACGAATTAAATTCTTTACCCGAGGTACCACTGTACTGTATAAATGCCCTCTTGACCACTACAATCTGCCAAACCGGCACTGTTCTAGGGGCCACATAATACTTGATTAACATGTGTCATAAATTTATATTTTGGTGTCGCAGCACCCACACTTTGGAACTCCCTGTCTATTGACATCAGGGAGGGAAGTACAGTGGTACCTTGGGTTACATACGCTTCAGATTACATACACTTCAGGTTACAGACTCCGCTAACCCAGAAATACTACCTCAGGTTAAGAACTTTGCTTCAGGATGAAAACAGAAATCGTGCTCTGGCGGCGCAGTGGCAACAGGAGGTCCCATTAGCTAAAGTGGTGCTTCAGGTTAAGAACAGTTTCAAGTTAAGAACAGACCTCCAGAACGAATTAAGTTCTTAACCCGAGGTACCACTGTACCTTCTCTACTCTTCTGGGTGCCTGCTTAAACATGCAGACATGTAGAAGTTACATGTGTTTTTATTTCTTTTTAGCTCCTGTTGATCTTAATAATTTTTGAATATTTTCTGTATATATTTTATCAACAATTTTTATATTTTCAATATTTTTAAAGTTTTTATATTTTTAAATTTTTAAAATATATTTTATAAAATAAACCACTTAGAGATTTTTCTCTCTTTTCTGTAAAGCGCTTAGAGATTTTCTTACACTCAGGCAGAATGTAAGTTTTGTTAAATAAAATAAAATGCCACTTTTCTTTTGAACGATTAAAAAACAACAACACCCTTTGTTATGACCAACCAAAATGCCTTATGATAGAGAGCAAGCCTTTGTGTCTTCTAGAACTCTTTATCAAGCAAAGCAAGAAGAGTGCGTGAGAGAGAAAGCTTGGTTGGAATTGAAGTCATCATGTCTGCATTAGTCAAAAATTCATTTTTCTAGTATCGTCACAGAAGAGCTGTGTCTCGGGGTTGTTGAGAGGAACACCTGCAAGTCAGCATTTGCCATTCACTGATGTGTGGCCATTCAAGGGAGTGTTACATTGCAGCCAGGATTGCATCTGGGGTGTCTAGATGCAAAAGAAGAGGAAACTAGAAGCCTGATAAGGAGGACTGACCATCAGCCAGAACCTGTGTTTGGAAACAAGCCCCACTGAGTTATATTAGGGTTTTACCACCTAAAGCTATGGTTTTCCCAGTAGTGATGTATGGAAGTGAGAGCTGAACCATAAAGAAGGCTGATCACCGAAGAATTGATGCTTTTGAATTATGGTGCTGGAGGGGAGACTCTTGAGAGTCCCATGGACTGCAAGAAGATCAAACCTATCCATTCTGAAGGAAATCAGCCCTAAGTGCTCACTGGAAGGACAGATTGTGAAGCTGATGCTCCAATACTTTGGCCACCTCATGAGAAGAGAAGACTCCCTGGAAAAGACCCTGATTTTGGGAAAGATGGAGGGCACAAGGAGAAGGGGACGACAGAGGACGAGATGGTTAGATGGTGTTCTCAAAGCTACCAGCATGAGTTTGACCAAACTGTGGGAGGCAGTGGAAGACAGGAGTGCCTGGCGTGCTCTGGTCCATGGGGTCACAAAGAGTCAGACACGACTAAACGACTAAACAACAACAACAAAAGTGTGCTGAGCATTTCACCCTGAGTTGTGAGAGCTGCTTGGTTTAAAACATCACTCCTCAATACCTCAGCCTTCCAGCTTTGGCCCCACCATATTCACTGGGAGTTGTCACATATGCCTGCAGAGAACATCCAATCCTTGCCTGTTTGTTAGGGAAGGATTGCAGGGAAGTTCCCGCCCCTTTAATTGTTGTGTCAAAGTCTAGCATCGCATTTGCACCAGGCTAACTCTTCTTCAATACGCCTAAGCATTTGAATGGTCTGTCAGTCTGTCTGTCTCTCTCTTGTTCAGTGAACGTTTTTTAACTGCTTGCTGTTTTATGGTGATTGCTTTGCGATGGCCTCATTATCACTTCGTAGGAAGCAATTCATGAATTAAATGAAATATCTCGAAGCTATTTCATAACACACACATATATACTGTGTATTTAGGTACTAATTCATATATGACAACAATTTCATAGCCAATACAGAGTCAACAAGCTAATTGGGTAGCTTGTTGAAGAATAAATGTCTTCAGCAGATGCAGAAGACATAATAGATGTCTGATATATAACAGGAGAGGGTACCAATTTTATGGAGGGAGGGAGGAATGTGTTTTTGTGGGGGTTGTTTCGTATGATTATTTAGTTATCACTGTTTTATGTTTGAAATATTTGTTTACCGTGTAAGGTGCCTAAGACCTTTGGGTATAAGGCAACTTGTAAATCATAATCGTATTTCAGCAAGTGTAGAAATCCCCTCTCCTGCATACCTGGTAAAGGGACAAGAGCATGGTCACTTATTCAGTGAATCCATCACCTAGAGTGGCTTTAGACTAGAGAGTGGCTGGCAGTGAGCAGTATCCATGAGAGAGTTGTTATTGATACAGGGGATATTGACAGAAGTATACTTGACCTGAATATTCCCTGGGAATATGACATTAGCAGGGTTGAGACTGGCATGGGAGTTACTGACAGTCATAGCTGATCCCTTGATCTGCACCGCGTTTACTTGGGAGGAGGTGCTACTGATCTCAATGGAATGTGCTGCCGAGTACGGATGTCTAGGGGACATCAAGGGGACCAAGAATGCCAATTTTAAACTACATAAGCGATGCATTAATGCGTTGAAAACTGGCTGAGATCTTTTAAGGCCATGCTGCAAGACCCACGTCAGCAGCCAGCGCTGGTCCAGAAAATGTCCTGCCGCTGCTGCCTTTCAAATGCCCAAATTGCAGTGATTTCTTAGAAGACAAGATGGTAGCAACTCTCATTAGAGTGGAGGTTCCTGGCTGCAGCAGCCACTGATTGTGATATAGGTGATTTATTGCCCCAGGGACAAAATAATTTGGTCAGCCTTGAATCCTATGAGGAGGCACGGTTTGCTGCTCCAACTCAAGCAGAACAAAATGTATTGCGTGGGAGAAGGGAATTTTTTGAGCAGGACCTGGGGGGTGGTGTCTGAGTTCCCTTACCTTTTTTCAATTAAATAATTATTTTATTTATTTATTTTGCCTGGGGGTGCTGGAATATACACCCAATGCCTGAGCCAAAAATCCACCCATATCTGTAATCAAAGTTTTGACAATTTCTAATGCAAATTATTAATAATATCTTACATTTCGCCACTGGCAGGGGGTGGTTGGTCTGGCACTGTCACTGGGCTGGTAATAAGCAAACTTATTGGTGAGTTCCCCCACATTTTTCTCCAGAAAAAAGCACTGGGGACCCCCTTTAACATTATTTTTTTTAAAAAAAACAAATATCGTTACAAATAGAGCAGGATTTTTGTGTCAGCTGACATTAACGATGGGAATATTCCATCAGTTCTGACTTGAAACATAAATTAGTAGCCCATATGTCTAAATAGGTATCCGAGTGAGAATGACGATTATAAATGATGCCTTCAAACGTTGGAGGGCAGTGACATGTTCCGCGCCCTGAGCAGAGGAAAATGAATGTTGGTTCTTCTATAAGGGCTGGCAGGGCCGATTTCTGTTGTCCACGCTTCAGCATTTGTGACTTAGTGATTTAGTGCCATCCACATTTTCATGAGCACACCATTTTATTTTGTACACTGGATGGAAGTCCTGAAGTTTATTGTCCCGTGGATCGTCATTTGTGTGTGTTCGTGTGGTTTCCCCCCCCCCCCACCGTCTCACCCCTTTGTCTGGAGCCCAATCTCTAAATCTCTCCGGCCGGCTGCAAGTCTGAGTTCATGCTTACGCGGAACCAAGCGCCCGAGGAAAGATGTCTTTTGCAGGCTCTGTGGTCCGGCTTGGTTAGCAGGTGGTTCGTGAGGGGCTGGGTTTCCAAAAGCGCAGCAATCGCTGCATCGGCTCTGTTTAGTTTGCCTTTCAATCCTCTCTGGGTTTCAGAGCCTTTTGCGAACGCGCGTCCGGCGACCTGGGCCTGACAGCCGTTGATGCGCTCCGAAGGCGCGCCTGGATCAACCGGGGCAGGTGAAACCGTGTCAAAAGCGCAGACCTCTCTCCCGCAGCTGGATCGGAGTAACAGGGCCGGCGGTTCACTGTGGACTCTCACACGTTCTGCAGGGGGGGGGGAATACACACACACACACACTCTCTCTCTTACTTATTTGCAACAGCGGGATTACTTTTACCTTTATTCTAGAACTCAGATGCAAGTGCGTAAATTCAGCTCGCCTTTCACAATCAGATACACATATTTTAGCGCACGCAGCGCTGGGTTTTGGTGTTTTTCTTGGGGGTTTTTTGTTTTTGTTTTTTTGCTGCTGCTTTTGATAGGACTTATTTTTCACCATACACTTCCACAGGGGAGCAATTCTTTCCCTGAGCTGGACAGATGGAGTTCAGGTGCAGCGTTCAGGCTTGCCAATTTCCTCTTTGACGTGGACGCGGCAGACTAGACGTGCGTTTCTGCTGCCTTTTGACTTTGAGAGAAGGCGAAGGCGTCTATTTCTTGCTTTGGTGGAACTGGCTTTCCAAAGGGGGGGGGACAATAAATACCCAGCCACCCACCTCACCACTCCTCTGTCTCGCTGAGAGGCTGGGAACCTTGCAGAAAGTTTCCTCTTGCTGCCATAGCCCAAGGTTATTGTGTGGAAGATTAGAATTGGGCACGGGCATCCGGAATTTATTTTTATTTCTGGGAGGGGGCAAAGTAAATACTTCATACAAACAGCTAAAAGTTTCTCCCTAAACAAATGAGAATAGGGCCTTGCCCATTTGCCTCACATCTCGGGTTCTACAAATCCTAGAAACGTCCTTTATTTCAGGCATAGGCAAACTCGGCCCTCCAGATGTTTTGGGACTACAACTCCCATCACCCCTGACCACTGGTCCTGTTAGCTAGGGATGATGGGAGTTGTAGTCCCAAAACATCTGGAGGACCGAGTTTGCCTATGCCTGCTCTATTTTAATAGTTTTTATTGACTGCATTTCTATCCCACCTTTCCTCGAGGGGGCGTACAGGATTCTCCCGCTCTCCACAACAACCCTTTGTGGTAGGTTAGGCTGAGACACTGGCCCAAGGTCACCCAGTGAGCTTCCTGGCGAGTAGGAATTTGAACCCTGCTCTCCCAGGCGCTCTAACCACTATCCGCGCTGTCTTTAGGGGGGGGGAATGCCCCCACCAAGTGGGAAAAGGCGGTTATGCGATCCTTCACCAGAAGCGTAGATGTCAAGTTCAGGTTACCCCCTTGGAAGACGAGGTCTCGCCCACACCCTAGGCAGAAAGCGGCCCTTCCGACTCGACGGGGCGCGCTCCTTCGGATTCCCAGCTGCCCGCGATGGGAAGCGGCGCGAAGCTCGTGCCTTTGGTGATATTGGCGATCTAATCGCCTCTGGGTTCAGATATTGCCCTGAGGTTGCGATGCGTTTGCCTGCTAATGAAAAGCCCAGAGGGAGAGGGCTTCGACCACAAGTAAACGTAAGTGAGCAAGAAAAGCAGGAGAGAGAGAGAGAGAGCGTAAAGCGAGACGCAACTTCCGTGTAACCATGCAACAAGAGAATGTTAGTTCTGGCCGGGTGAGACCCGTTGTGCTCACTGGGGCTTATTTCGGAGTCAATCTGGCTGGACTCGGTCTGCATGTGGAGCGCAGATAAAGCTGCTTTCCTCTTCTCTCCCCCTCTAGGTTACATAAGATACGTAATTTAGAAAGGCGCAGGGGGGCGGATAACAAAGGCTGTATTTGGGTGTGTTGAAGGGCTGGGAGTTCAATTCAGTTCTAGTACTCAGAACGAATTCCGACGTTCAGGCTTCTTTCATTCAAAGTCAGGGGTTCCCAGACCTTTCTGCCCCACCAACCACTTGAAAATTGCTGGGGGGTCTTGACCATAGGCGCCGAGTCCATGGGGCCTGAGGGGGCCGAGCCCCCTCAAAAATTCGTTTGGGGGGGCTCTGCCCCCCCCAATAATTTAAGAAAAACAAAGCCACCCCGATCTAGAGAGGGGGTGGGGTTGCGGGCTCTCGACCCATCAACAATCTCGCGGGGCTGGCGTCAGCCCCGCGAGAAGCGGGGATTCCCCCTAGCTCATTAATATTCACCGCCCAGGGCGGCAGCCAATCGGCTGCCACAAAGGCCGGGCCCTCACAGGTTCACTTAAGGTCGGGGCCCCTTTCGTTCCCCCAGCAGCAGCGGTTTGGAGGTCTTGGCCCCCCCCCCAATATTTTTTATAAGTCGGTATGGGCCCCGCCCCCCCAATATTTTTTATAAGTCGGCGCCCCTGGTCTTGACGGACCTTTCTGCCTGTTGTAGCAGCCGCGGCAATGCGCTCTGTTACATGCTGTGCGATTTTGCATTGTCCGTGCTTCTTCAGTTTCTTATACACTGCAGATAATTGTAGACTCCAAACTGTAATACAATAAAATGCAATACTGTCTTCGCCCCTAAATTCACAGGCATGTCCTGAGTGAAGCTTGTCTCGTGTTCCAATGGTAGGTTGCCATATTTCAAAAAGTAAAATTCTTGAGCTTCTTTAAGGAAACCACCGACATTGTTGAGCTTTTATTTTTGGGAACAAACAAAAAAATAGTGATATTATGCCTTTGAAGCTGCTTGCGCTGTTTTTTCCATCGGGATTTTCCTGATATTTTGCCAATTCGGCAAAATTTTCCCCTGACGCCATTTTTACACCCGAAAACTAGGACATCTCAGGAATTTTCCTGAGGTATGGCAAGCCTAGCCAATGGCTACAGTTTGGGAACCTCTGTTAAGTGTATGTCTTTTGCACCAAACTCCACTTGGTGGATCTGGGCAGTTCTAGCTTTCTGTTTTAAAATAAAAAAAGTAGATCGCTTTAGTCTGAAATCATCCCTTCCGCCTCCTAAAAGATTCGCTTTAACACGGGCCCATCTGCACTAGACATTTAAAGCATTATCATACAGCTTTAAACTGCTACGGCTTCCCCGCAAGAATTCTGGGAATTGTAGTTCGTTAAGGGTGCTGAAAGTTGTGCGGCAGTCCCCTCCCAGAACTACCCAGTCCCCTCCCAGAACCTCCCAGAATTTCCTGGGAAGAGGGATGTTAAAGCACCCTGGGAAACTGGAATAGGAGTCTCCTGAGTGACAACTCTCAGCATGCTTAAGGAACTAGAGTTCCAAGGATTTTTCGTGGGAAACTTTGATTGTTTAGAGGGGTATGATACTGATTTAAATGTCTAGTGCAGGTGGGGCCTGAATTATTCTCTCCCTGAAAGGGGGAGGGTTTTTCTGCGACCTTAAGCACCCCTGGCCTAGGCTTCAGGTCTTCCTCCCTCGTTTCTTCCTTCCCTTGGAAGAAGATTTGGGAGTTCGCCTGATTTGCCTGCCCAGGAGAAGCGACCCGCTCCTGGTTTGAGCTTGGGTAGAAAGCACATTGCCAAGCAATCCTTCTCTGGGCCTTTTCTGGTAGAATCTGGCGCTACGTTTCTCTCCGGATTCTCTAGCAAAACTGTAAGGATAGATGTTACTGGTGGTGACCGGGACGCTCTTTAAAACGTCTTCACTGATGAGTCAGACTCATTTGCTTCCTCAAGACTCTGGGCAATGGGCACGTACTTCGAGATACAGTAAAGAGCCGGCTTTAGGATAAGAGAGCAAACGGATTGACTGGTGAGCGAGCGCGCAGCAGTCCGGCAGACGTTTTTTTCCGAGGAAACAAGCTTAAGATGGAAACGTTTTATAGTTGTGGTGCCTTGAAAAACCAAAGCCGTTTCTCCGATGCAGAAAGCTGCGATTCTTTAGGTTGAGAGCCAACCGGGCTGGACATGATGGGCCTGAACTTCTACACAAACTTGCCTACGATCCAGCTGCAATTCTATACTGCCAAGCTCTTACGGAACGCAAGAGGATTTCGTTTTCAATCAACCAGCTTAGGATGACCAAGGGTGACTGGACTTCTGCACACTCGCGCAGATCGATCTTACGCCCTTATAGTCCCATCTGCTTCCAGGAGGGTCTTCCTCCCAAGTTTATGCATTTAGGGCTGTTGCCTAACTTTGGAGAGTTTCAAGGGCAGAAGTGCTTCGGAGAAGCATTCCGAAGTAACGCTGCATTGTAGCATGAATTCGGCTTGGAAAGGGAGATCTTTTCCCTTCCAGGTGACACTTTCCATTTCAGCCTAGTCTGTTCTCTTTACTCACTGGCTCTTTCTCTCACACACTCTTTCTTTTCACTGTAAAACCAGAATCCGGCGCTAGATTGCCCAAACTCCTCCTCAGTCCGGCGTTGTCTTAAAGGCAGAGCCAGTAATTGCCGCTTTGGGACCCGGTTTCCTACGCTCCAGCGACGACGCGGTGTGTCGTTTCGCCTCCTCCCAAACACATGTCAGAGAAAAGTCGATCTCAGAAAGACCAGGAGCAAGCCAGCTGTTGGGGCGCTAAGGAAGCGAAAGCTTCGCCTGAAATAGTTCCCAGACGAGGGTTGGAGCGCAGGAGGCGAGGGACCGAATCCATCCCCTTTAAAATTCGACGGCGGGGGATTGATGGAGGGCGCGGCGCGGTGCCCCAGAAGTAAATGGGGAGCCGGGCAGATAATATATTTTTATTAAATAATAAACAGATAAATATAATAGGAGGGAGATAAGTGACCAAAATGTTTCCTTGTCGCCCAGGTGAGCCGGTTCACCTTCACGCTGAAACCAGCCTGGTTTGCCCCCTCGCGCCACAACTGCGCCCCTTTGGCGTCTGCCTCGGGGGTCGAGGGAAGGGAACCTGAGCTTCCCTTGGGGGAGAGAACTTTTGCGCCAACCCATCTGCTGTGGGGAAGGGATCCCAGGGAGAAAAACCCCACCTCCCCGCTGGAAGGGAGTAAATCCAGGACTCATTGGGCGTCGGGGGGGGGGGGAGGGCTTGCCGCGTCTGTTAGATCTGCACGGTCTTTCGACGGATCCTAGCTGACGCGGAGCTGCCCGCGAGTGCAGTTAAAAGTTAGGGAGGGGGATTCTGCTGTGATGTATTTAAGAGGCCAGCCTGACGATGGTGGTTGCGTGTATTCTAGTTGTGGGGATGGAATGAGGAGGGGGCGAACCATGTGCGCCCCCTCGAGCTCCTTGACGACAAAGGGTGGGGTAAGCATGCAGTAAAGGAAGGAAGGAATACATAGAATTATTATCCCAAATGTCCTTAAAAGAGAAGGACCCGGAAAGAGCTTTCCGGCATTTCTCCTGTGGGGCACGGGACCAGCCATTCGCGGTGGGCATGGGACGGGTATGTGGAAAGGAAAGAAATATTCCAAGCCTCTCTAGTCCCACTTGAGTTACAAAGCTTAATGCGTCGCGATCGTTTTTGGAGCGTTTGTAATATAGGTTGGTGGTTTGCTTGTTTTTGTTTGTTTGTTTTGTCCAGTACAATCTGTGGGTGTTTTCTTTTTCTTAATTCTTTCCTTTGTGCTGAGGATTCTGTGAAGCTATTAGGAAACATTGGATTTAATACACACGCCAAACCCGCATTCTGCTGCCCGTTTGCATCCTCTCGGAGGAGGAAATCCTGGCCCGCGCCTTCGCCGGCCTGTTTACATAGCCCTTGGCCCCGGGGACCGAAAGAGAGATTTGTCGTTAATTAGTGGATCATCTGAAAGCGGAGAGGCTCCAAACTAATTTGCCCCGAAACGGCCCTGTAATAGCCCTGCAATTCACTTCCTTGGGCTCCTTCCAGATTTGAAGGGTGGAGGGTGTCTTCCGACGGCAAAGCCTCGCTCGCTCCCGCCATTCAGCCGGAGCTGGCTACGTTTAGCAACTCACAAGCGAGAGAACCGGGATCTGTTTCTCTTTTAAACCTAAGAGAATGCGCATGGTTTCTGTTTGGTTGATGAAACTGGTTTAAAGCTAAACGCTAGTTTGTTCCCGGAGCTCTGAAAAGTACCAAAAGCTCCGAAAGGTTCCTTTGAAGGAACAAGCAGCCTCTAGAAAGCAGGTTGGACTGAAAGCCCAGTCTGAGGTGAGGTGGGGGAAATGACTCCAGAAATTCCCTTACTCGCTGGGTGAGCAATCTGGAGCCATCAAAATCGACGGCGGTGGGGGAACCACCTCTTCCTCGTTGATTTCAATGTGATCTCTCACTGTAGCCTCCCGAGTTCTCGCTGGGAGAGCTGACCTCTGGTTTTCGCGCTGGGCATTTTGCCGTCTGTCTCTCCCCACCCCCAATTTGCAGTGGTTGGGGTCGCCCTTGCTTGAATAGCTATTGAAAGTTTGGTCTTGGGCGAGGCCATCATCCTCAATGCTCCGGAAACCTGGGTCTCCCCGACGGCTTCCTCCTTTGCATCCGGCTTGCCCGTCTACACTGGGACGCCCCGTCTAACACCCGCTCGGAGCTACAGCCGCCGCCGACAGCCCCGCGCTTTTCCTCGGGAAAGCGAAGCGTTTTTGTTTCTTGGAAAGGGCGGCGCGTTTGTCAAAAGGCCAGGCGTCCAAAGGACTACCTCCGAAGTGGCACCGAGGAAGGAGGGAAGGGAGGGAGGGAGGAAAGAAGGAGCAGACCCGGGGCAGAAGCAGAGCAGCCAAGACGCGCGCCCAGGTGCGCAGCGCGGGGATGTCGGCCTGGGCTGAAACTGACAAGCAGGCAGCGCAACTACCCCTCCTTTGTCCGAGAGAAGCCCATCGCTGTGGCCCCCCAATTTCCCTGATTTAGAGGTCACGCCGCGAATTGTCTTTCCTTTTATGATTATAAAGGAAAAGATGATGTCATTTAAAGGCAAACAAGACCATTGATCTGGAGGCCTCTGAAGCCTGTGTAAGGTAAGGAGACTGGGAATAATAGGAGGAGAGAGGAGAAGGAGGGGGAGACCCAGAGGCGGAGGGGGAGGAGAGACCCACCTCCTTCCCTCTGGGCGGGGGGAGGAGGCGGAGGAGCATCGGGCGCCAATGGAAAGTAGCCTCCTGATCTTGGGAGCGGGGAGGGAAGGGGGTTCCACTTTCCTCCCCCCCCCCCTTCTCCTCCTAATGCCTGTTGGAAGCGAATTGAGCAATTATCTAGTTTACCTTCTCCTCTTGGAAGTTAACGATTGGCGGGATCGTGGCTGCTGCTATTGACCCAACACTTTCCATTGAGAGAGAAAACGAGGGAGAGAGGCGAGGAGGAGCAGACAGGGGCGACCGTCCCCCGCCAAAGGCGCGCAGAGGCGGCGATGGGCCGGCACGAGTCCGTCGGGATGCGCAGGCTGGTGCCGCCGCCGGCCGTCGAGATGGAGAGGCAGCTGTCGGCGGTTCTGGAGGCGGTCCAGACGGCGAGCGAAACGGCGAGGGCGGCAGCGGCGGTGGGCTTGGTGTGGGCATCGGAGGACGAGGCGTCGCGGGTGGCAGCAGCCGCGCGGGGCTCCGTCGGCTCGGCTCAGTGAGCGGGCTGCGGAGGGGCAAAGGCAGCTGGAGAGGCGCCCAGGCAAGCGAGCGGCCAACCATGAACAATAGCGGCCAGCCGCCACAGCAGCAGCACCCCCCGACGGCTGCCAAGAGCCTGGCTGCTCCTCGAGCCAACATGTTGAGTGCCTCCAAGCCTTTGGCATTCTCCATCGAGCGCATCATGGCCCGGACGGCCCCGGAGCCAAAAGCCCTGCCGCTGCTGCCCCACTTCTTGCAAGGAGGGGGTCCCAAAAGCGCCGAGCAGCACGTCAAGCCGCAGCATCAACAGGCGGAGGCGGCGCTCAGCCTGGCATCTTCCATCCCTTGCATGATACCTTTCGTGCCGCTGGCCTACGAGCCCTTAGCCAAGGCGGGCTCGGAGTCCAGGAAGCCCCCGATGGACCCACCGCTGCCACCCTCCCCCTCTTCTTCCTCGTCGGCGGCGTCTTTGAGCTGTGCGCTGAGCCTCAAGCCGCCGTCGGGGGACCTGCAGCCGCTGCAGCAGCACTACAAGCTTGTCCGGCCCCGCGTGGTCAACCATTCCTCCTTCCACGCCCTGGGCACCCTGGGCTACTTCAGCCGCGCCACCGAGCCGCCGCAACCGCCGCCGCCGCCTTCGGGCCTCAGCCTCCACCCGGTGGCGTCCTACTTCCTAGGCTCGCCGCTGCACGCCTCCTCTCCCGCCGCCTTGCACGCCCCGACGGCGCCCAAGGCCTACCTGGCGGAGAGGAACAAGCTGCACGTGTTGCAGCCCGGCCCCGACAAATACCCGACGCCGGCCTTCAAGGATTTGGCGCACGCCCAGCTGCACAGCGCGGCAGCCGCCGCCGCCGCAGCAGCTGCCGCCGCCGCCGCGCACCTTCTGGCCACCGACAAGCTGCCCTTCAAGAACGTCGGGGCGGACTTCAGCCGCGGCTCGCCCAGCGCCAAGCCCAAAGTCTTCACCTGCGAGGTCTGCGGCAAGGCAAGTGCTGCATCCGGCCCCTTTCCCAAATCCGATCCGCCAAGGCGGCCGTCGAGGCTGCTGTTTGCTGCGGCTGCTGCGCTGGCTTTCTCGTGCACCCTTTCTAATCGCGTTTCTTGTCTCTTTCTGCTTTCACTTTCTGACCCCTCCCCTTCCCCCTTCAAGGTCTTCAACGCGCACTACAACCTCACGCGCCACATGCCGGTGCACACGGGAGCCCGACCCTTTGTCTGCAAGGTCTGCGGCAAAGGCTTTCGCCAGGCCAGCACACTCTGTCGCCACAAGATCATCCACACCCAGGTACCGACCGCGCCGTCGCTTGCTAGTTCGCTCTCCCTCCGCTCTGCGCCCCGCAAACGCGCGGATTTCCCGACCGCCTGTACAAAGCCAGCAGCCACGCGCGGCTCCCACCCGACGGCTCCGCGCCGTGGCTCTGCAAGCCTCCTCCCTTCCCGTCCCTGGTCCATCGAACTGGCCAGCATCTGCCTCTCGCTGTCTGAGTTAGATTGTTCTGCCTCCTCGACGTGCGGAATGTTTGTCTTCTGGAGGCAGTAACTGGAAAGCGAGCTGTTCGTGTGTGTGTGTGTGAGAGAGAGGGGGGGGCAGGCGTGGGGGGGGGAGAAATACTAGGTTTTTTTCTTTCCCACCTCCCCAACAATAGTGCTTCGGAAATGTCCCCTAGACAGCCACCTCTCCACATTCCCCTGCTCTCCCTTTTCCCCACTTTTCCGTCGGCTGTTTATTTCACTAGGGCCACCATCCTAAAATACGCTTCCTCGGAAGTAAGCCCGACTAAACTCACATCCCACCAAGCGCGATTAGGCTCCGGGTTCCAGCTTCGGTGTCCTCCCTCCCCGCAACCCCGCGCGAGTCTCCAATAGACTTGAGGGGCGCTCGCTGCCAGAGTTTAAACTTTACAGGACGAGGCCCTCTCGGGTAGCAAAGGAAGCTGATCTTCTTTCCAAGCGAAAACAGCACCTTCCTCCCCAGTTCTTGCTGTCCTGGGGGGGGGGGAGAGCCAGGATTGTGCCCCGCTTGGAGTGAAGCTGCAAAACGGACTGGCTTTTGATTGCGTTTGTCTCTCCTTAAAATTAAATAAAAATAAAAATACAGGAGAAGCCTCATAAATGCAACCAGTGCGGGAAAGCGTTTAACCGGAGCTCCACGCTGAACACGCATACGCGGATCCACGCGGGCTACAAACCTTTCGTCTGCGAGTTTTGCGGGAAAGGGTTTCACCAAAAAGGTATGACACTGCATTCGATGGCGTCGTTGTTGTTTCAGCGCGCGCGCGCGCGCACCCTTTTCTCCTCCCGTATCCGATGCTCAAAACGAATATGCTAAAAAAAATTTAAAAACGGATATCAAACGCATATTTTTTAAGCGTGTCTAAAATGTTACGCCTGCATTATTGTTTGTGTGAGCTCGGAGAGTTATGTTGCGGGAAGGAGGATCCCCGATGTTATAGAAAACCAGGAGCAAAAGATAAATATAGAGAGATATCTATTTAGCCTCTCCAATTGTTGTTTTTCTCGAATGGCCACTTCTGTTTAATTGGGGTGAGGGGCGAAGCATTAGTGTGGATTTAAAAAGGCGAGAACGATTGCAATTATTATTGTGAGGATAACTGGGATTAACAACTTAGTTTGTGCAGGTTTATGCGGAAATAAGTGCCGCTGATTTCCGTGGGCTTGCTTAGAAATAAGGCCGCAATTTCCTGAATCCAGTGGGACTTACTTGTGAGGTGGCCTGTATAATATTGAAACCCAAGGCAGCGATGTCTTGCACTCTTACCTGGGAGTAAACCCAGTTGAGCTCGACGGCACTTATTTCCAAATAAACGAACTATAGGCTTGCAAGTGTTAACCGGAGTCTTATAAGAGTAAACTCCGAATATTCTGCGCGGTTCTGTTTGTAGATGCAAATTGCAAAAAGAAAACCAGGATCCACAACGCACCGCTTCGGATTAAGATGGTTCCGCTTTGCAGAGGTGCATGGAATTAACATTCCCATCTTAAATATTTATTTGGGAAGAAAATCTTTAAAAATAAAAATCGTAGATTTTGTTTAGTACCGCATTGTGGATTATTCCAGTCCTAATTTAATCCACCCTAAAGCGGTTTGATTTCGCTGGCTAACGATTTTATTTTATTTTGGATGAGGGAGAAGAAGAGGAAAGGGATTTAAACCGCTTTATTATTTGGAGTACCCCGGTTCCTGAAAGTCACTCTGGAAGTCAGTTCACGGAATTTTGTCCAAATAAGCAGCGTTTTGGATCTGGGCACACAAATCGGCTAACCAGGAGCGTCCCAAGATTTCAGTTTCGTTGGATTTTGGTGTCTGTGTGTTTGAGTGTGTGGTTTTTCGTTCGATTGCTTGTTTCGTTCTTGTTTTTAAGGAGAAAAACTTAAAAGAATTTGAATTCTTTCGACGGAATGGACTCCGGAATGCCAAGCGAAGATATTAACCCGAGCTAGTTTTGTGTTGTTTTGTTTGTTTGTTTGTTTGAAGCGGGGCTTGTGGGTGTGGGTGTGCGCGCGCGCTTAGGCTGTGTGTGCTTGGGGGACGGGAGAGGGTCTCCCCACGTGCATCACTGAGCGCCTTGCCCTGTTGTTTGTGTCCCCCCCCCTCCATCAAATAGGAAACTACAAGAACCACAAACTGACGCACAGCGGCGAGAAGCAGTTTAAGTGCAATATCTGCAACAAAGCCTTCCACCAGGTGTACAACTTAACTTTCCACATGCACACCCACAACGACACCAAGCCCTTCACCTGCCCCACCTGCGGCAAAGGCTTCTGCAGGAACTTTGACCTCAAGAAGCACGTCCGCAAACTGCACGACACCAACGGCAGCGGCGGCTCCAGCTTGGCTCCCTTGCGAAGCGCCGTCGAGCCAGAACTGCAGCCGCAGCCGCAGCCGCCGTCAATGCTGCTTCACCGCCCGTGAGGCGCGCCGCCGCCGCCGCCCGCCCTTCTTCTGCATGCACTTCGACGGCGGTCCGCGCTTCTCCCTCGCTCCCTCCAGAGAAAGCCGTCGGGTTTTTCTTCCCCTCTGGGACTGCTGGAGAAAGATAGAGAGACAAGGAAATTGCTTTTGGTTGTTGTTTTTTCTCTGCCCCCGACAGTCGGGGAAAGAAAGACTTGCGTCTCCCCGCCTGAGCCGGGGAGCTGGTTTTGAGAAAACCAGGACTAATGAAACGTTACTTCGGGCGTATATTTATTGAAAAAGCTGGGTCGAGACCCGGCCGGGAAGTCTGCCTAGAGTTGCCAGGTGCTCACCTCCAAGAGGGGTGCGGGGAAGAGACCCCCTTTTGCTATGAAAATCCCCTGTCCTTTTTTGAAAAGGTCCCTTCCTTTTAAAGGACTTCCATTCGCTCTAGAATTTCTTGCAGCGCCCAATTGGTGTCTCTTGTGTGTGAGAGAGTGTGAGAGAGATTTTAAAGCGTCCCCCCCCACATCTCAGAAACTCTGGGGTGTCCCTTGCTCAAAGGGGTCCTTCTAAGTACCCTGCCCCACAGAAAACAGAGGGGGGGCTCCCTTTTTCAAATGCCACCTTCGACGTGTGCCATTTCAAACGTCGGCGCGGCCGGCGCTTTATTCAGCGGCTGTTAAGTCCCGGGTATTTAAATGCAGGATTCCCTACCTAAGGTTATCCAAATATATATTAAAAGCTCGGGTTCAGCAACCAGTGGCAAGGGTTTTCTAGCTGAAGGGACGCTGACTTACGTCGAAGGCCCTCCTGTCCTTGTCGCAAGGCCCCAGTCCCACCCATCTGCAGTGCCCCGGGAGCGCGACTGACCTTTCTTGGGAAGAGATCTGCGTCCTTTCAAGGGGCTCTCCCCCTTGCAAAAAGTCGCCTTCCCGCCCCGGTGCAGAAAACGGAACCGGCGTCTCTTTAAAGTTCAGCTGTGGCTCTGCACTGCAAGGACGGCCCCTCGACGGTCCGGAAAGTGTCACCCCAGCTCAGCTCCAGGGTCGTGTGTGTCACCTTACTTCAGAGTGTGGCTCGCCTAACTGTGTGCGTGTATGAGAGAGAGAGAGCGACGCCTTTTAAAATATAGCAGACCCCTCCAGTCCCTCCTTTGGCAGGGAAGGTCTCCTCCTTGAAGGGATGCGTCCCCAAGACGATCTCTTGTTCCCCGACATCCAACAGTGTGTTATTTTGGGCTCTGACAACCCTCGATATTCATCCCTCGAATTCGGTCGCTGTATATAGAATAACAACCCCCTCCTACCCGAAAAAAAGTGTGTCGATTGACTTTGCCGGCTGGCTGAATCTCGGATTCTCGATTTCCCCCTTTCCCCGACGGTCTTCTCCCTCCTACTCCTCCTTCTTCCTTCCTTGTGCCTCATCCCCAACCATCGCCAACTCTCCTCTCCTCGACCTTCGTGATCTCTTGTGAACGGGGACGGGGTTGGCTTCAGTTTTGTACGGATCTGAAATTCCCGGTTGTATTTTTAAAAGAATTATTATTATTATTATAATTATTGCACGTGCCAAAAAAAAAAAAAAAAAAAGACTTGGTGGATCTGGTGGCAAATAAACGGGCGAACCGCCCCTTTCAAGCAGAGTGCGTTGGCTCTTGGCGACTCGAGGTGGCGGGGAGGGAGAGAACGGGTTGTGGATCGGCACCAGGGGAGCCGCTTGGCCTCGCCGTCGGAGCTGCGAGGCCTCCCGGCCGCCGCCCTTTGCTTGCGAGGCTCCGCCCGACGCGGCTGTCGTCGAACTGCTAAGCGCTCCTTCCTGTCCGCTTGCCAAAGCGTTGATCCAACTGCTAAAGACTTTAATTAAGACTCGGGGGTAATTAGTTCGGATTGATCAAAGCTCAGCAACTCGAGATGATTCGCGGCCAGCCAGAGCGCGCGTCCCTCCTCCGCCCCTGTTGACGGAGAGGCTAGAAGGAAGCGTGCGCCATAGCGCGCAGTCGGGGGACGGCTTCCCTGATCTCCCCCACCTCCTGGCGACTGCAGGTCAGGCAGGCCTGGGAGAACTTCTCCCTCTCCCTCGGCCTCAACCTGGGCCTGGCAAATGGGGCGAAAGAGCCCACCGAGGGCTCCCACTCTCGCACCCTCTGGATCCATTCCGGATGACTTGGGGTCGCCAAAGGAGGCAGCGAAGACTGTGGATGGCCGGCACGCCGCGCGTTTAAAGCGCATGGCTTCCTCTGATGGGTGCTGGGAACTGTAGATTATCAAGGGTCCTGGGACTTTGGGCGCAGGGAGGGCTAACCAGGGGTCAGCAACTTTTTCAGCAGGGGGCTGGTTCACTGTCCCTCAGACTTTGTGGGGGGCCGGACTATATTTTGAAAAAAATAAATAAAATGAACGAATTCCTATGCCCCACAAATAACCCAGAGATGCCTTTTTAAATAAAAGGACACATTCTACTCATGTAAAAAGACGCTGATTCCCAGACCGTCCGCGGGCCGGATTTAGAAGGCGATTGGGCCGGATCCGGCCCCCGGTCCTTAGTTTGCTTACCCACGGGCTAGACTGTAATTCCCAGGAGCCGCCGCCCCCTTAAATGCAGCCAGCAACGGTGAAGTCAGGAGGCAGCGTTTCCTTTTCTCACGAAGGTCGAGAGCTTAGAAGGTTTTTGGCAGCCAAGAAACAAGCCAGAGAGCATTGCGAGGGTCAGAACCAGTCCGCTGGTGTGGATCTATTATAATTATTGTTACTATATATTTTTAAGTAGCGCCCGCTGTATTCTGGAATAGGAGGGCATATAGGACGGGAGGCAGACGGCTAAAATACGTCTGGCGAAGCGAGTGGCAAGAGAGCAAATCAAAGGCCAAAAGAAAGAGAGAGAAAAGGCAATGGGGGCGGAGGGGAGCGCCCCATGGCAATTGGGGGCGGGGTCTCGGTGGGGCTAGGCGGCCTTTCACCCGTGGCCAATGCAGGCCTTGGGTTGAGGGGGCGTCCCTGACGTTTTGTGTTCCCCGGAGTCTCCCGCTTTCTTTGCGAGGGGTTATATATAGGCAAGTGCCTGCGCGCGTGCGTGTGTGTATCCAGACCAAGTTTTCATAGAAAATCACAGAATTGTAGAGTGGAAGGGACCCGCGGGGTCATCTAGTCCAACCCCCTGCAATGCAGGAATCTTTTGCCCGACGTGGGGCTCAGATTTTGTTTCTTAAAGCCCTTAAAAAAGAGAGAAGACGCTTCCTTTTCACCCCGGAAAAGAGCAATGTGCAAAATAATAGTGAGCATAATCGGTGTGAGTCGCATGCCGTCGAAGGCGAAGCTCTTATTGATTCTAATCACCCTCGATGGCGCCCGACGTCATTAGAGTCATTAGCGCCGCTTCGTCTTGACAAGGCGCGCTGCCAGGAGGCGACGGGGCGGCTGCCAAGTTTGTTGGCTTGTTTGTTGGGGGGGGGGGGAGCTCGCGATACCATTTTTCCTTGTACGAGCTCCCCCCACCCCCCGCGCGCGCGCTTTTATGCATTTCCCGACGTGATTTATATACTATATAAATCGGGTGCTGTTTAAGCGCCGGTGGTGGGCATCGCCAAACAAAAACAAAACTTGGGTTGGTCAGAGAGAGAAATCTTATCAGAAGTTCCCGTCTCCCTCCTGCCAAATAAAAATAAGAACGGGATTAGTAAAATTTCACCAAGCTGAACAGAGAAAACAGTTAAGGCCACGGTCGTCCCTAACCGCCTCCCTACATCATTCCCAGGTAAATTTCCTTGGAAGCCACAAAAAAAAAATGATTTTCCATGTAACCTTGCTTAGGATTTGGGCGGATTCCACTAGAACGATTCTTGTTCAGCAAAAGACGCGGCACCTTCGTTGTTGGGATGGTTAGTAGAGAAGCATGATTGTTATTTTAGATTTAACAACAAAGAAAGATCTATAGTTTTTTGGGGGGGGGTTGTTTTTCCCCCAATAAAGGTTTTTTTTTTAATTAAAAAAAAATCCGACCAATTCTCTTCTTCTTTTTCGAAAAATTTGAAGAAATTGGAAAGATAAAATAGATGCATGATTAACTGTCGGTTTCTTCTTCTTCTTCTTCACCCTTAATCATGCATCTGTTGTTATTAAAATTTTATCACCGTTACTCATACATTATTATTATTATTATTATTATTATTATTATTATTATTATTATTATTATTAAAACCCCATGTTCTTTGGCTACAATGCTGCCATCTAGAGAATCCGCTCCCCCCCCTTTTTTTTTTTTTGCCGAAGCAAAGACCCGAGCCCTTTTCTTTCGGCCCCTCGAAGGTGCGAGGCTTGCTTTTCAAGCCAACCTCGAAAAGGAAACCCGGCTCCGCGGCTGAGCCGCAATCGCTGGCGCGCCTTTTTGCGCAACGCGCGGCGCGTTTTTTCCTAGTGGAGGGATGCTCGGATCGCCACCCAGGCGCCCGCCATCTCCTCCCCCCGTCACTGGCAGAACGGGCAACTCTTGAGTGGGGAGAGCGCGGCGTTTTCCGCGGCGCTGGTTTTTGTTTTATTAAAAAGGTTTTGCTCTCGGGAAGCGTTTTGGCCGCACAGAATGAGGAAGTGGCGCTTACAATGCGACCCTCTCCTCCCGTTACTCCCGTAGGCCAAAGTGCACAGGATCGCAGCTTTGCGCGTGATCCTGACAAGGATGATTTGAGAGCAACGCGTCTAAACGCAATATACTTTTGTTCCCTCAGCCAAGCAACCCAAAGCAGCAATCGCGCGCTTGGCTCTGGCGTCTCCTCCAAACGCCGACCTGACCGATACCTGCTTGGCTTCAAAGAAGGGGGTGACCTCCTGTAACTGCAGCAGACCATGCCGTTGCTGCGCGTTAATTCGAATTAGCTGGTGCCTCTCTCTGGCCAACCCGCTCCACCAGTTTGGCGCGCATCTCCAGTCAAAGGATCAGGGCAAAGGATGAGACCTTGCGCAACGGCTTCTAAGGGCGCAGAGGCTCAAATCCGCATCATACAATGAGTTGCGGATACTTCCTGGGAAGGAAGTTCTTATTGGTTCTCTCGGGGCTTACTCCCGAGGAAGCGAGCGGTGCCTTGGATTCATCTCCGATCTGCGTTGCATTTGCTTTGTTGTTGTTGAGATTTATTCCTTGGGATGCGGGAAGAAATATATATATATATGGCATTATTTCACAGATCGGATTCCTCCCATCCTTTGACAGGGCACATCGGCTCAAAGGACTGGCATTGGATAATTTAAATACTGTATCATCCTTTTTACTTTATTGTTGATTTATTATTGTTTCCATTGAAGAATAGTTCAGTCAGCAGAACCTGAGACTCTGAATCTTGGCCAAAAGTTTTCCGTATTGCAGGGGGTTGGACTAGATGACCCCGGTGTCCCTTCCAACTCTACAATTCTGTGATAACTGGGAAGGCGTGTGCCGTGGGATTCAGCTGAGCTCGTGATTCCAGCTGCAGTGCAGTCCGCTTACCTGGGAGTAAGTTCCACTGAACTTACTTCGAAGGAGACGTTCTACAGGGGGAGGTTTTAAGGAACCAATCCTGACTACACAGTGACATCCTGCGAATGACTCCTAAGTAAACGTGCAGAAGCTCGGGCTGTAAGAGAGGTTCGGTAGCTTTTAGGATTCGCTGAATCGGGGCCAAAAGGCTAGAGTTGCTCGGCCACATGCAAACGAGAACTAGGCTCTTCCACCTTGAAGGAAGTTCAGCAGCTGCACCTGACAACAAGATGTACCTGCTGAAATTTTGCCTTCTGCATATAACTGTTTAGGGGCCTCCGCCTCTTATTTCTCTGGCCCTTCTGACTAAGACTTAACCAAATGAAGCTGAAGCAAGATGAATAAGTTTCTAGACCATAAGATTCTCCCAACTGGGTATGACTATTGTTTTATACAAAACCTCTGTGCCTGCCGCAAACCCCACCCTTCTCTCTCTCTCTCTCTCTCTTTGTACAAGTATATCATCAGATTGTAGAGCTAAAAGGGACCCAAGGGCCATCTAGACCAACCCCACAATGAACCTAGGAGACAGTCCATTATTTCACTCATTTTGCCCCACAGAGCCGAAGCCGAGAGGCCGTGACTTGAACCCAGCGTCCTAAAGAGTCTCTTGGGAGGATAGCAGTTCCTCAGAGCCTAGATTTAGCTCTGGCTACACAAGACTGGCTGCTGGATGTTTTCCTGCCCTATTACCAGGTCCACATCTATAACATAGCCTTCTCTGAGTTCCAGCGTGTCTAGAATTGCCCTCCCCATGCCACCTGCAACCCGGCAGCACTCCTGTGCGTTGTTATAATAGTAGTAGTAGTAGTAGTAGTAATAATAATAATAATAATATATTATTTATACCCCACCCATCTAGCTGGGTTTCCCCAGCCACTCTGGGCGGCTCCCAACAGAATGTTAAAAACACAATAAAACATCAAATATTAAAAACTTCCCTAAATAGGGCAGCCTTCAGGTGTCTTCTAAACGTCAGATACAGTGGTATCTCGGGTTACATACGCTTCAGGTTACAGATGCTTCAGGTTACAGACTCTGCTAACCCAGATATAGTACATCGGGTTAAGAACTTTGCTTCAGGATGAGAACAGAAATTGTGCTCCGGTGGCACAGCGGCAGCGGGAGGCCCCATTAGATAAAGTGGTGCTGCAGGTTAAGAGCAGACCTCCGGAACGAATTAAGTTCTTAACCCGAGGTACCACTGTAGTTGTTTACAGTTATACCTCGGGTTGAAGTAGCTTCGGGATAAGTATTTTCGGGTTACGCGTTGTGGTGACCTGGAAGTAACGGAGCACATTACTTCCAGGTTTCGCTGCTCACACATGCGCAGACGGTCAAAATGACGTCACACGCATGTGCGGAAGTGGCAAATCGCGACCCGCGCATGTGCAGATGTGGGTTGCGTTCACTTCTGGATGCGAACGGGGCTCCAGAATGGATCCCGTCCACATTCAGAGGTACCACTGTATTTCCTTGACATCTGATGGGAGGGCGTTCCACAGGGCAGGTGCCACTACCAAGAAGGCCCTCTGCCTGGTTCCCTGTAACCTCCCTTCTCGCAGCGAGGGAACCGCCAGAAGGCCCTCAGAGCTGGACCTCAGTGTTATATGTGCTGGCAGGAATTCAACAGGTATAGCTTTCCTTGGCACGACACCTGCAGATGGTAAGCAGTGTGTGCAAATAACTTATTCCCAGCTGCATGCACCTCGCTCCTCCATGCAGCAGTTTAAGCCCTCAAGCCGTGCTGCAGAGAGAGCTTTCTCCCCCTTTGCTAAGACTCGCCTAGGAGAGACCCATCCCCCATGATCTCTAGGAGGCGACAGTTAAGCATCGCCTTAGGAGCTCTGCATTGTGTGTGCCCTCCGGCGCCCTCTGTCGGAATTCTCTGTTCCTGCAGCGAAGCGGCACTACATTCGCTGCACCGCATCCCTCTAGATTTCGGCTGGATTGCTGGAGACTTCCCTGTGTAAAAGCCCACCGTTCTCAACTCATTATATGCTACGGCAGATCTTGCCATCTGAGCTCCACGTGGCCCTTGGGAAAGTTTCTACCTCTTCATAATTTGGGTTTTTTGTTGATTTTTTTAAAAAATAATGCTAATAGGAGCTGCATAGTAATTGAGAACAATCACAGTGGCTGGAGTTCATATCTTGTTTGAAGGCAAAAGTACGATTTTAACATGTGGGGTGGCACGGGCATAGCCGGGGTGTGTGTAGCTGCCCCCCTAAATCAAGTCAATAAATTATATATAGGGAGTGGTACCTTGGGTTACATACGCTTCAAGTTACATATGCTTCAGGTTGCAGACTCTGCTAACCCAGAAATAGTACCTCGGGTTAAGAACTTTGCTTCAGGATGAGAACAGAAATCGTGCTCTGGCGGCACTGCGGCAGCAGGAGGCCCCATTAGCTAAAGTGGTGCTTCAGGTTAAGAACAGTTTCAGGTTCAGAACAGACCTCCAGAACGAATTAAGTTCTTAACCCGAGGTACCACTGTATATGGGTGGGATGCGGGTGGCGCTGTGGGTTAAACCACAGAGCCTAGAACTTGCCGATCAGAAGGTCGGCAGTTCAAATCCCCGCGACAGAGTGAGCTCCCATTGCTCGGTCCCTGCTCCTGCCAACCTAGCAGTTCGAAAGCACGTCAAAGTGCAAGTAGATAAATAGGTACCGCTCCAACGGGAAGGTAAATGGCGTTTCCGTGCGCTGCTCTGGTTCACCAGAAGCGGCATAGTCATGCTGGCCACATGACCCGGAAGCTGTACGCTGGCTCCCTCGGCCAGTAAAGCGAGATGAGTGTGTAACCCCAGAGTCGGCCACGACTGGACCTGATGGTCAGGGGTCCCTTTACCTTTACCACTGTGTATGTGTATGTACACACACACACACACACACACACACACACACACACACACACACACTTAACTGACCAATTTTGTTGTCGATAGCTTGGTTCTTCCCCCTCCCCCAGCACAAAGCCTGCCCCCTCAAAATAAATCCTGGCTATGACCCATGCTAACTGACCACTTGTGTCACAGATAACTCAGTACTCTGAGATAACCCCCCTTCCGAAACATAAAGCCTGCCTTTCTGGCTACACCCATGTGGGGTGGTAGAGAGAATGAGCTGTCTGACAGCAAAGGTGCAGCCAGGGGGTGGAGGCTGTAAATCAAGTAAATAAATGAAAATACTTAACTATACATGTTTACACTACATGGTTGGGGAAGGGTTGTCAAGCATCATAATTCTTAAGCTATGAAGCAAACTTCCTCGCCTGTTCCTAAAAAGCAATGCTCCCTCCCCCCCAAAATTGACTTGATCAACTAAGCAGCCACGTGGTAGGGTGGCCCTATGCAAGAGAGAGCAAAGTCTTTGCACCTTTAATAGAAGAGAAATTTCAGCATGTGTAACTTACACAGTGAGTGGAATTCTTTTTTCTACCCAGCCATCAAAGGTGCAGGAGGTTTGCAATGTTTTGCATGTGGGGGAAGAAGGGAGACAAGGGGTGGGGGGAGGAGACAGAGAATTCCAGGCACTTGGAGGAAGATCCATTTCAGGCTTGACAGGTTTTGGAACAATCCTTCCTCTGGGATGCATTTTCCCTGCAAGCAGTTCTCACTAACAGTAGGGGGCGGGGGGGGGGGAGCTAACCTTTCCCCAAGAGCTAAGTTAAGTGCCGGATTTATGTAAACAAGCTATAGCTTAGGGCCCCACTCTCTTGGGGCCCCCAAACAAATTAAAGGGGGGAAAAAACCCTGGATGTACATTTCCAAAATATAAGGTAAAAAACAAATAAAATAAAACCTACATACAGCAACAGTGTTTTGTGTTGTGCAGGCTCCTATGATGTATATAAATGGGCCCCGTCTGCTAGCCTGCTCCCTAAAATATACTGATTTGCTCATTTCTATATATAGGGTGCCTACATTCTGCATGGACTTTGCATTCTGCACGGACTTTTCAACAATTACTTTGATAAAATACATATTTTGTTATGTGCAAATGGCTTTAGATACCTATTAGGTCCATAAATTACCATATAGCATATTTGTTGTTTAGTTGTGTCCGACTCTTCATGACTCCATGGACCAGAGCACGCCAGGCACTCCTGTCTTCCACTGCCTCCCGCAGTTTGGTCAAACTCATGTTGGTAGCTTTGAGAACACTGTCCAACCATCTTGTCCTCTGTTGTCCCTTTCTCCTTGTGCGCTCAATCTTTCCCAAAATCAGGGTCATTTCCAGGGAGTCTGGAAATACAGCATATGTTCAACACAAAAAACAGCAACAATTTGTTGTTCACAAAGGACAGCTGGACATATAAAGGGCCCCATTACCTTCAGTAGCTTAGGGCCTCATCAAACCTAAATCTGGCCCTGGGTATGTTGACATCAGCCAGCCCACTGAGCACCACATGCACACACATACACACAACTTACCAACACCACACTTGCCAGCACACAGCTCTCTTTCACTTGCTCACAAACCTACGCACACGAGAAGAGCCTGTGGGACCAAACCAACAGCCCATTGAGTCCTGCATCCTCTTCTCACAGTGGCCATCTGGATGCCTGGGGGATGCTGACAACAGAATCTGACTGCATCATCGCTTCCTTGCCTCTTGGTTCCTGGCAACTGGTATTGAAAGAGAGCGAAGGTAGGAAATAGCCATCATAGCCACGCAGATGCCTGAGCACACAGACATGTGCAGAATGGACATTTCCAGCTCTAACTGTTCTGATGCTGGATTGGAGATTTCTGGAAACCCAGGCATTTATTACTTCTGCATGTATTCAACCTGGGCAGGGACTCTGGAAGCACAAAACATGGGACAACCTGCTCACCTTATACGTGCAGTGGTACCTCGGGTTACAGTCACTTCAGTTTACAGATGCTTCATGTTACAGACTCCGCTAACCCAGAAATAGTACCTCAGGTTAAGAACTTTGCTTCAGGATGAGAACAGAAATTGCGGGGCAGTGGCAACAGGAGGCCCATTAGCTAAAGTGGTGCTTCAGGTTAAGAACAGTTTCAGGTTCAGAATGGACCTCTGGAACGAATTTAGTTCTTAACCCGAGGTACCACTGTAATGTGTTCTCTTCTTCTCCGCACCATCTCTGTAACTATTCCTTTTTTACGTGATTATGAATGATACACCAGAAACCACACAGCTCCTTAAAAAAATATCAGTTGACATATGTTTCTGACAACATACAGTATTTTTCGTTCTATAATACACACCAGACCATAAGGCGCACCTAGTTTTTGGAGGAGGAAAACAAGGGAAAAAATATTCTGAACCCCAGAAGCCAGAACAGCAAGAGGGATCGCTGCACACTCCATAAGACGCACACCACACACATTTCCCCTTACTTTTTAGGAGGGAAAAAGTGTGCCTTATAGAGCAAAAAATATGGTATATTTTGATGTTCAAGAAATGAATTCTAGATGGATCCAAAATTTAATGCATATGGAATTTCTCAGAATCACACTAAATACATATGTTTAAGCATGGTTTCCCCCTCCCCATTTATAAGCTGCTGTAGCTGAAATAAGCAAGCACTCTTCCAGACTCCTTGTTTATTGAGCAGTTAAATGATGTCCACTCTTTGCTGAGCACTCCTCCTGATTTGCTTACACGGAGGAAACATGACAGTGATTATTCATCCCAATGTGCTTGCGTGCTGCTTGTACTCCTTCCCCATTCATAATTTGTTCGTCCCACACTTTGGGGCGCATTTCCTCTTCACGTTCCTCAGTGGCATTGGGTGATTGGCAGGTAGGCCTCCATTCAGACTTGCCCCACGATGGGTGGGGGAGATAATGATCTGGTCTGTCGGTCAAATCCAGTTCACCACCCCTGCACTAGGGTGGCAGAGTACTTTAATCCCCTTGAATTGTGCAACAAACATACACTTCCAGCATGCTCTTGAATCACTCCTGCAAAATTCTGACGCCCTGGAGGTGACCCCTGTTTGTCACCAATTCTTGTAGGTATCAAGGTTTCAACATCTCATCCTCAGATGAAAACACACCCTTTTTCTGCACAGGCCTTTAAGGGTAGAAGATGAGATCAGAATATCCCTTCCATCAAAAGTTACATGCAATCAAGCCACATAACCCATCCTGGATGAGCTATTAAAGGTAAAAGGTAAAGTTAAGTCCAGTCAAAGGCGACTATGGGGTTGCAGTGCTTAACTTGCTTTCAGGCCAAGGGAGCGACGTTTGTCCACAGACAGCTTTTCGAGTCATGTGGCCAGCATCACTGAACCACTTCTGGTGCAACGGAACATCATGACGGGAACCAGAGCGCATGGAAACACTGTTTATCTTCCTGCTGCAGCAGTGCCTATTTATCTACTCGCACTGGTTTGCTTTCAAACTGCTAGGTTGCTAGGAGCTGGGACAGAGCAATGGGAGCTCACCTCATTGTGGGGATTTGAACTGCCCACCTTCTGATCTGCAAGCCCAAGAGGCTCAGTGGTTTAGACCACAGCACTACTCACATCCCTACGATGAGCTGTTATATGCCTATGAGTAAATAAATTTGAAGTAATAACCTTAGAGCGCCGTCCTATACATGTCTACTTAATATGGGCTCATTTCCAAGTGAAAGAATATAGGATTGCAGCCCTAAAAGGTGTTGGTGGAAATTTGTACATAATTTCAATAACCTCCTTGGAAAACTGTTAAATATTTCTACATGCTAACATGTAAGAATGCCGTCTGTTTTGGGTGCAGTAGCACCTCCAAGTTATTCATTTTACCTACTTTTATTTTACACAAGGGCATCCCAGAGTTATTTTACTTGTTCTTAAAGGAGTCAGGTACCAGTATACCATCAAATGAGCTGAAACTGAGTGTTTAATGCATTTTGGTAACTGCATATTGAATTTTGAGGCCACCTTATTTTCATCCTTATGTGGTGATTGCTGGCTTGGTTTTTTTTTGTCTTTTGCACAGTCAGGACAGATTTAAAAATGGATGGTTTTTAAAAATAAAAATATGTTATTACAAATGTTTTTTTAAAAAAATATATATGGAGAAAATGGAAGGTGAAACTTGACTGGAGTAAATATGAATTAAGTATCTGTCTCCGTTTACATGGGAGATAGTTTTGTGTGAGATCGATTGTGTGTGAGTCTGGCTTGGTTCATTACTAGAATGTAATCCCCATCATTTTACCACTGGATAATGTGGTCCTTAGGAGCCAAATAGTTTCTCTATCTCTGCTCAAATTTTCACCTCACTCCTACTTGACAGTTACACAAGCCTCACAAAGGAAGGGCAAAACCAAGATTGCAAGGAAGGTGGTGGTGGGAACCCAAAGTTTCACCTCCTAAGACTTCATTGGGACTCTAAAAAACAATCACTCTCAATTCAGCCCTACAGATTGTGCAAGCATCTGCTACAGAGGTGGAGCAGTGATTGCTTTCATGGAGGTTCTGCATAAGGAAGAAGCAATGTTTGCTCAAACAATGCAAACACCCCCGGAAGGCCGTCGTTTGACTAGAAATATAATGGGATTAGATATGCCATTCTTTATGTTCTATCATTCCATGGAGGGAGTGGTAGTCAGTTGTTAGGGCTAGCCAATGCAGGGAGACAAACAGCCCAAGTGTCTTGGGAAGAGAAATATGTCCTCATTCCTTGCAAAGGTGGGGGAGCCCGGAGGACACAATGAGACGAAGTAGAGATCTATGGGAAATGGTATTTAGTAGGGGAAAGAAACGACTGCCCAGATGTCAACAGGGACTGGAAGGGCTCTGGCGAGCGTGTGATGGAGACCGTGGGGTCAGAGTCTGACTCAGGAGAGGGGTTCAGGGATTTATAGGGTTTGGTGCCACCCGTGAGGCAGGAGCCAGGGCAAGGGGCCAAGGACAAGCAGTCAGAGAAGGAGGTGGGGGGCTCAGGATGTGTTGGAAGCTGAGGAAGAGACTGTTCGGGTGATGGGTGGGCTGGTCAAATGTCCCCTGCCCTCTGCCACACTGTCTCCTAGAATCAATAGGGGCTTGAAGAGGGAAGCACAGTGACAACTTCAGTGCAGGAGCAGTTTTTGGGTTGCGTGTATGCACTCCAGCAGACAAGGGCGTAGCCTACTGTTGCTTCAACTATTCCACTGGGCACAATCCTAGCAGGGCCGTCTTACTCATAGGTGCTAGGGGTGCAGGGCACCGGGCTCTCAAGGGCACCAGGCCGAGAATCTGGGGCCTGAGAGTTGAGTCTGGGGAAGAGCCTGCCCGTTGGTTGGAGCGCTGTGGTGGGCTCTTCTGCTGCCGTGAGTTCAGGGGCGACCAAGCCAGCGAGACACTGAGGCAGCCAGCTGGCTCCGCCCTCCTGCGCGCCTGGGACTGGGCAACCTGGGGAGAGGGGGCGCCGGGTGGATTTTTGACCCCGGCGCCGCATATGCTTATGAAAGCCCTAAATCCTAGAAAGGTTCGTGTCAGCTATGTAGACATTAGAAACATGTGCATGTGTGTGTGTGTGTGTGTATCTGGTGCACCTTAGGAGCTGCTATAAGTCAATAAAGAATTAACCATTGGCCACATGGGCGTAGCCAGGATTTATGTTGGAGGGGGGCAGGACACCCACCTGTCATTGTCCTCTGTCTGGCAGATTCGGAATGAAATGTCTCAATCACAGTTGTTCTAAATTACTTTCTTTTTATCAAGTGCTCAGAAAAATCTGTCGTTTCCATTTCAAATGTTCTGATTATTTCTCATTTTAGTTAAGTATTTTTTATTGATCTACTTGACTTAGGGGTGGCAGCTGCCCCCCTGCCCCTTTAGATATGCCCATGATTGGCTATTTGCCTTCCTCGGCAGACCTAGCAACAGGGACGCGGACTTATAAAAAATATTGGGGGGGCCCGGGAAAGCTCATGAATAATAAATAAGCTCATGAATATGCAAATAAAGTGGCGCCGCCTCCTCGTGAGCGAATAGGGGAGAGCGTGCTGCGCCTATTAATCAGCTCCAAAGGAAATTGGGTGGAGCTTTTGCTCGGGAGGGAGGGCAGGAGGCATGCAGCCCGCCCCTCCCTGTGCATTTTGGGCTGGGGGAGGGGCGGCGATGGCGCTCTGCTGGAGGGGCGCCGGAGATTATTGGGGGGGCGGAGCCCCCCCAAACGAATTTTTGAGGGGGCTCGGGCCCCCTCAAGCCCCATGGAGTCGGCGCCTATGCCTAGCAACCATCCCTTCAACTTCACTTTGTGAATTCAGGTGTATGTCAGCCTAGGGATGTGGGTGGCGCTGTGGTCTAAACCACTGAGCTTCTTGGGCTTGCTGATCAAAAGGTCAGTGGTTCAAATCCCCGCAACGGGGTGAGCTCCTGTTGCTCTGTCCCAGCTCCTGCCAACCTAGCAGTTCGAAAGCACACCAGTGCAAGTAGACAAATAGGCACCGCTTTTGGGGGAAGGTAAAGGGCATTTCTGTGCGCTCTGGTTTCCATCACGGTGTTCTGTTGCACCAGAAGTGGTTTAGTCATGCTGGCCACATGACCAGGAAAGCTGTCTGTGGAGAAACACCAGCTCCCTCGGCCTGAAAGCGAGATGAGCATCACACCCCATAGTCACCTTTACTTATTCAGGGGTCCTTTACCTTTTTACCTTTTGCTGTCCAGATGTTGGAGTACAATTCCTATCGCCCCCAACCATGACCCAGGGAGTCCAGCAACAATAATTTCAATGCAAGGGGCCTGGCATCATGCTCTTATCTCAGCCAGGGCAGGCAGGCTTTAAAGAGCTGCCCCAACCCCTGCCCCTGTAGTTGGGGCAGCAAGCGTTGCCAATGTTGCCTGCCTGCCCAGGGTCCTGGTCCTTACAGGACTCTGCAGTCCCACCTATTATCCAGGTGCTCTGAGTGGTATCTTTGGTCCTCTGCCACTTCCATCCTCACAACAACCCACTGATGGAGATGAGTTTGGAAGAGAGGGCTTAGCTCACCCAGTGAGCTTCGTGGCTGAGTGGAGATTCAGATTTAAAGCTGAGGAGTATCTTCATATAAAGGTAATAGGGTGACAGAGTTTCCTCTTTGTTTGGTAGCTCAGTCAACGCAAGGCCCACTTTGTGTCATGTCATATCAATACACTACTGAATCTCTGTACCAAGTTGGCACTTGGTGGTGTTTAGACAAAACAGTCCTGTGCTTGGAATGAAATTTAGCACCAACAGCAAAGGCGTGAAAGGCAAACGACTCAACAGGCATATGCATCTACATTATGCATTAATGTAATTTGCATTTTTGAATGTGGCATTTAATGGAGATTTTAAAAGCGTTCTCGGCTGTTTCGGAAACTTGATTGAAAAGGAGATGTTCACCATTTTCTGTGCAACAATATTCAGCATATAGCATAGGTGTTTTTTAAACTATTCAGAAATCGCCCTGTTTTCTGGAGAAAGAGCAACTTCCAACTTGTCAGGATTCAGTTTCAGTTTCTACACCCTCATCCAATCTATTACAGCCTCCAGACACTGATCAGCCCCACCGGAACAACTTCCCTCGATACAGATGGCAAGAAGCGAAGCTGAATTTTCCCCAAAAATCTCTGGACGATCACTTCCAGTGACTTCGTAAGCGTTAAAGAGCATGTGAGACAGAATCGACCCTTGTGGGACTCCACAGCACAGTTGCCATGGGGCCAAAGAAGCACATGCACACACCTACACACCCAATACACCTAAGACTTTCTGAAATTGGCCATGTAGATACATGTGGAAACACAGAGACCCAATTTTTTCCAACTCGCTGTCCAGAGAACCGTCCAGGAGGATCCCAAGGCTGATGCTTTCAAAAGATGATGAGAAATCAAGGAGGGATCTATAGGATTGCCCTCCTCCTCCACTTCCTCCTTTCCCAATACAGACAAACAATCAGGGTAACCAAAGCTGTTTTGGTGCAAAAACTAGTCCAGAAACTGGATTAAAATGAATGAATGAGTGAATTTTATTATTACGGTCACAGACCAGTGCCGGCTCACTTACAATATCAGGAAAATCATAAATCACAACAGGAATGCATTGAATTGCAATTGGGTATAACAGAGACAATTCAGATATAGCGGCAGTTAAAAATATATATTAAATCTTGATCACTAAAGTATAACCTAAAATTGTCATTTAAAACCATAATCATTTTGGTAGTACTGTACAGCTTGTTCCCTAAATTTTATGGCAGTTGCACAGAATTTGGCCACTCTTAGCGTAATCTCTAGGGACGCAGGTGGCACTGTGGGTTAAACCACAGAGCCTAGGACTTGTCGATCAGAAGGTCAGCAGTTCAAACCCCCACGACGGGGTTAGCTCCCGTTGCTTGGTCCCTGCTCCTGCCAACCTAGCAGTTCCAAAGCACGTCAAAGTGCAAGTAGATTAATAGGTACCACTCCAGCGGGAAGGTAAATGGCGTTTCCGTGTGCTGCTCTGGTTTCGCCAGAAGCGGCTTAGTCATACCGGCCACATGACCTGGAAGCTGTACGCCGGCTCCCTCGGCCAATAAAGCGAGATGAGCGCCGCAACCCCAGAGTCGGTCACGACTGGACCTAATGGTCAGGGTTCCCTTTACCTTTACCTAGCGTGATCTCTAGATCCTTGTTCTCTACCAGGAGTTTTAGACATTGGGGTCAAAATGGGTCAAGTTAATAAGTTCCCACCAAGTACTGGTTATACATTGTTTTTAAAGCATTTTTAAAAGCACCCCATGCAAATCCTGGGAACTGTAGTTTTTAAAGGGTGCTAAGAATTGTAGCTTTGTGAGGTGTAAACTACAGCTTCCAGGATTTTTGAGGGAGGGGGGATATATGGTGTGTACGCAGCCTTATTCTGTAATCAGGCCTCCTTTTAAAGGCTAATTGGGTATTTGTTCTGGGGATATATATGTTTTGTCTATTTTAATGAACCAAAATTTGTTTAAGTGGATAAGATTCCACATAAGCCCCATTCTGCATGTGTATGGAAAACATGTTTGCCATTTCTGCCTCCTCCCCATAATAAGGAGAAGAACAAATCCTTGATTGTAATTAGCGGATATTTGTTAGGACAAAGCCGACAGCATCTTAGAAGTGGCTGCTCTGTCTATGCTAAATACAACACGTCGGAAATAGCATTTCTCTCTATGCATTTGGTGCGCAATCGGACAAGGACACCCAGTGTGATACTTCGATTAATTGCTGTGCTCGTGATGCAGAGAGAGAGCGAGCATCAGTTTGCCTGTGCGATTTAAACAAATTAAAGTGAAACTTTGAAACGAAAGCTCGGAAGAAGTTGAGTGTTGCTTTTATGGCTCATTAACTATTAGCACTAGCCGTAGTGCAAAATGGCTGTTAATTAACGTAAGTGTATCTGTTACACAGCCTATTAGCCACCGGAGAGGGGGATGCATTGGAAATGAGATGCGGCGTGATCCGACAAATAATAACCTGGCTGAAGGTTCACAAAAAACTCACATATTGTGGATCTTTGCAACAGGAAGTTTTCACTTCCTTTGTGCTATGTTGAGGTCTAAGTAAAAGTTTGGGAAGATCTGATTCACCCCCACCCCCCTTCCATGATCAGGGGAAAAAATTATATGTATGAAATATCCAATAATACAACGCTCTAGGGTTCAATTTATTCAATTCTCCGCCTAGCTTGCCTGAGGATGCTCTGTTGAGTTTCTGGCTATTTCACTCACGAAATCTTCGCACCAGTGTTGAGACCTGTTGTCAAGGAGAACAGATGGAGTTCATAACTGCAAGTCTCCACCTTGCTTTTCTCTTAAAAATCCTACTACTAATTTCCTTTCCATGTCTTGCAGACAAAAGTGGGTTGCCATAACAAGGTGATCCCTAAAGCTATGCCCTCTTTCTTTTTTCTTTCCTTTGTATAATTTTTATTAAATTTTCTGCTTTACATTTTAGAATACTCATTTAAACAACCTTAAAATATCAATGACTTCTTTCTCTTTCCATGGTTCATTTTGCATAACATAAATCCCTGCATATTTTATATAAACTAAACCATTCAGTATTCCATTATTACATCCATCAAAACTTGTTTACACTGTTGAATTTATCTTAAAGCTGCCCACGTTTTCAAATGTGCACAATTCCCCCCCCCCCCAATATATTCAATAAACCTTTTCCAGTCTTCTTTAAACATATGTTCTTCTTGTTCTCTTATTCTATATGTTAGGTCCACAAGCTGCGCATATTCCATCAGTTTAAGTTGCCATTCTTCTTTAGTTGGGACTTCACTCGTTTTCCATTTTTGGGCTAACAAAACATGGGTCACAGTAGTGGCTTACATAAATATATATATTTTTAATAATATTTATTAAAAATTTTCAAATATAACAGAAAAGAAAAACATCCAAATTTAAGGCCTTATTTTCAATGTCATCTTTCCAGGACTTCCCCTCCCCTCCCCCTCTTGTATTCCAGTTCTTTCAAATAGATTCAGCAAATTCTTACCCCAAGTTTTAAAGTTATTATCATTAACCCAATTTAAAAAATATTTTCCCATCCCCTAAAATCGACCTGTTCCCTTCTACGAGTTCCCCTCTTTAGTATACAATACAGATTGACATAAAAAAAATAGAAAAAAGAATAAAATGTAATTTAACACCCTTTGGATTCCAAATTTCCCTCCCCCCTTTCCCGGTTGCGTTCCCAATGTCCGTCAATGTCTGCTGTCGTCCTGGAGCTCCCACATCTAAGCCATAGTCCTTCACCAGTCCGCTTTGCCGTCTTTTTAATAGTCTTTGCCGTCTTTTGGTCATCTTTGATTTCGAATGTCCAATCTTGAAAGGGGTCTATCTTCCAACTTTGTCCAGTTCTTGTTATTCTTGTTGTTCTTGTTGTTCTCTCTTCTCCTCTTTTTTTTTTTCCCCCTGCTCTCCTGCACAAATGTTCTAATTCCAAAAAGCTTGTAATTCCTCTACAGAGGCTTTATTATTCAGGAACAAAACATTACGTCAAGTCCCTTCCATTCTTCAATAGATAAATCTATTGTCTCCTTTAGTGTGTAGACCTCTGTAGACAAAATAGTGTTCCATTTCTGCAGTTTCCCAGGAGATAAAAAGTCCGATTCAAATTCCCTGCCAATACTTGTAATGACCCACAGCTCCTCTAGAGGGATTATAATAACTCAATTTCCTTCCCGATCACACCCACCAGTCAAAGTAACTTATTATTCCTTGTTTTAAACAGTTTATATCCAATTCATAACAAATGTAACCAGCAAAGTCCTCGTAACAAAGTTCTCTTTTTGTTCTTCAGTTTTGGCAGCTCCTTTGACAGCTGTCAAAACCTCTATTTCTCCTCTCCCGGCGCTCTCACGGATCGCTCCCGGGGTTTTTCGGGGGGGGGGTTGTATTTTAATTTACATTCCACTTTTCTCCTCCAGCCCAGCTTATAATTTTCCATCGCGAAATTAATAACTTTATCAAAAAAAAAAAAGGTTGCACTCGATCTTAGTTGTCAGGTCCTTTGCTTTAGCTCCTCTACAACAGGGGGGAGGCTGACTTCCTTTTTGCACCTCCCCCGCTCGCTCCGAATTTAAGAAAAAAATTGCTCCCCTTTTTAATCCAAGTTCCAATTACTCACGGGTTATTCTTTTAAGTCCAGATTTTCAATGAAAGAAGTCAGCGCTCTCCGCCAAATGGCATGCGGCTTCACTCGGCAGGGGAAGCGGAGGACTCACAGCACCACCACCCCCCTGTCACCCGCTCCGTAGCCTTTAAAAAGGCTCCTTCGCGTGGTCGGGGGGGCGCAAACGGTGCCCGCCGAGTCACCATGCCCATGGGTTTCAGCGCCCATGGTTTTTGAGGGTCCCCGCGTCGCCGGCGCGGTAGAACCCAGCCCCTGCCGAGCAGGCTCCCTCCGGAGCTCGGAGGGAGTCCGCCATTCGGCGATGGCGCCAACCCGGAAGTCCCAGTGGCTTACATAAATAACCTTTTTTTGACACCTGGGAATTTCCGTCTGAATTATCCCCAACGAAAAGGACTCTGTTGTTGTTTTTTGAAAAGTACTTTTAAACATTTTTTTCAGTTCATTATGAATTATTTCCCAATACTTTTTTACCCTTTTACAGGTCCGCCACATATGATAAAACGTACCCTCAGTCTCATTGCATCTCCAGCACATATCTGATTCAGTCTTATACATCTTAGCAGGTCTACTCGGAGTAAATCATTTTCAGGTAGTTCTCCTTCAAGGAATAACATGCTGTAAACTTCAGATCACTCTTCCAAAGTTTTTCCCATAGATTTGGCCATGCCTGCTATAGACCATTAGTCAGGGTAGCCAACTTGAATAAAATACTGGGGGGAGGGCAGGTAACACCCGCCCCATATCAATCACACACACCGTTTAAATGGCAATGCCCATCAACTTTGGGGGGACAGACCCCTCAATATATTTTATGGGGGGGGGCAAAGGGACCTTGGCTTGTTAGGAGTTGGTTCCTATGATTTCAATCACCCAACAGACATATATGTTTACCCAGGTTTCCAAACTCTTCTTCTTGCACACTTTCCTCTTTTTATGTTAAGCAGTATATAAATCATATAAATAGATAACCAGACTCCCCACATCCCTGACCATTGGTCATGCTGGCTGGGGATGTTGCAGTCCAGAAATATTTGGAGCATCTCAGGTGGAGCATCCAAAATATTACTGATAACCCACAAATGATGTCCTGGCAATCTGGTATATCGGATATTGGGGGGGGGGGTGTTGGGATACTGCCAGGGAGACAAAGTCCATCATGGCTCCCAAGCCGTCTCCGGACGTCCATCGACCTCCCGTAGAAACGCAGTATCAGCAATTAGCGACACGAGCTCCAGAAAATAGCTTTCCACATTCCAGAACTGATGCATGCTCTATGAGCAGATAATGCACAGCGAAAGTTGCACTCAGGAGAGTATCATTTAGAAGTTTATTCAGCGTTGGTCAGAACAAAGAAAAAACATGACTGCCTGCTTCGGTCTGCTCAGGCACAGAGAGAGAGACAACAGAAACATCCTGTGAACAGGAAATACGCAGACTCTGTGACTCACAAAGCCTGCTCTCTTTTAAGGTGGAAATATCCTAACAGGGGGGACCAGTGGAAAGAAGCACATTTGGAGTCTCAAATAGTTGTCATTTTAATCTGAGGGAAACTACTTCATGTGCCAGGTATGATGACCCAGGTACGCTGCAATTTGAAAAGACAAATACTGCCTGTGGGGATGGAATCAAGTTATATTTTCCAAAAGGGAAAAAAATATGACTGTCCAAACACCTCTTTAATGTACCGCTGCTGTCCTCTCTCAGCAGCCATTCCATCAGGCTGCAGCAGAGGAAGTGGTAAAAGCACACAGTCCACTCAACTGGCTCGGGCTTTCCACCTGTTTTTTTTTTAAATAAATAAATGAAGAATTAGTTCCTGAATTTGCTTGTTTTCTTGTTCTTTCCTCAGTCCCCTTTCCCTCCCTAATCCTTTCTATCATCCCTCACACCTGCCATTAAATGTGTCTTTGCATCAAATGTGCAGGGTGATTTGTTATTTTAAAAAATGCAAATCACATTAGCTGATAATTAATGGGCTCAGAGCAGGCACAGAGGGACAAATTTAACCCTTTCCAGCCCCTGTTCTGAAATTCCCCTTCTGAAACTAACCACAAGTGGCAGCCAATGGGAAATTTCATCCTCATGCCATTTCCCTAGGATTTGACTCAGCGCACGGTGGGGGCAAAACATTAAAACCCACCCCTCACCTCCACGACGTCCGGTTTGCTCTGGATTGGGGCTTCAGGCCACTGCTATTTGCTCAAACAAAGAAACACCATGCGATTGTTTATTCATTAAACTCCTAGCCTGCCCTTGCGTCCAAAGGAGCCCAGGGCAGCAATCACTTCTGTGAAGAAAAAAATGCAATGGCAAATATTTACCGCACTTTAGAATGGTTAAGAAACGCCTTAAAATGATAAAACCTCTAAAACAAATTTCAGAAGAGATGTCACAACGTTGTGTAGCTGGCTGGGCCTCTTGAAACATTTTGAGCAGAGTGATGTTGTCTGTCTAATGTCTGTTTTGACCTTATATGAAGTGCCTGGAAAACGTTTCGCCAGAGTGGCCCTCTCAACCTCCCTACCTGGCCCTTGGAATGCTCCTCAGGCTACAGTCCCTACTTCACAGTCTGAGTGTTTTTGTCTGCGTGAAATATGCCATTGAACTTGCATAATGTCCTTTCCCTGTCTGGATAGAGGATAAAAAGGACTGTGTGTAGAACTCAGCCTAGTGCACAAAGGTAAAAATTATATTTTTAGCTCCAACCAGTTTTTTGCCTTGGCTACCACTGACACGTTCCCCTTGGAGAAAGGTTATCCAGGAAAATAATAATAATAATAATAATAATAATAATAATAATAATAATAATAATAATAATATAGCATATCCTTTATGAATAGCAATAGGGATATCATGTGTGCATGTGTGCGAGACAGAGAGAGAACGAAGGAGACCCGAGTATTTATCCAATATAATGCAAGCAAGTTTGGTGCCAGAACAAATTGGCACTAGAGTAAAAGTTTTCACCTTGAAATGCTAGGAGATTGTGAACGATAGCTTCTTGAAAAGAGAGGAGTGATGGGAAAGAAGGGTGTGTTTTTATAAAATAATGTATTGGATAATGCTCTGCATATATATTGCCCACAGGTAGTTATGAAGAGCAGTTACTGTGCGGGGCCCAAACGGGAGCTGATTTCCTAAGATTAGTAAGGGGAATGGCTTAATTTCTCCTCTGCCTATGAAGGAAAGGAGCTGCGTTGCATAACGTGCCAGCGGCACATTCTAAGAAATCTGGATTCAAATTGGATTAGCTCACACATAAAAATGAGTCTGACTGTCAGAGCCTGACTCCTGGTGGAATTCTGTCTGCAGAATAAACACTATTCAATTTGGCACGGTTGGCAGTCTCTGGACAGAATAGCAAGCATGGGGTGCAGGCCTAAGCTAAAGTATATTGGTTGTGCCTTACTTTGCGGGGAAAAGCGGGAACCTTGCCAAGCTCTAAGTGGCATTATCAGCCCCTCAGGCAGGTGCAAGAAGCAAGTGAAGTTTGGCAGGGCCGGGTGAAAAGACGAGGCTGGATTTTTTTTCATGTGGGAAACTGAAAGGAAATGTGGTTGCATGACTAATAATTTCTTTTTGAAGTATTATTATTTTTGCCAGAGCTTTTTCTTCAGGTGGGTGCCATTGCCATTGTAAGAGAATGTGGGAGTTATTCATGGTGAACCTTTTTCCAATAATAATAATAATAATAATAATTTATACCCCGCCCATCTGGCTGAGTTTCCCCAGCCACTCTGGGCGGCTCCCAATCAAGTGTTAAAAACAATACAGAGTAAAATATTAAAAACTTCCCTGAACAGGGCTGCCTTCAGATGTCTTTTAAAGATAGGATAGCTGCTTATTTCCTTCACATCTGAAGGGAGGGTGTTCCACAGGGTGGGCGCCACTATCGAGAAGGCCCTCTGTCTGGTTCCCTGTAACCTCACTTCTCGCAGTGAGGGAACCGCCAGATGGCCCTCGGCGCTGGATCTCAGTGTCTGGGCTGAATGATGGGGGTGGAGATGCTCCTTCAGGTATACAGGACCGAGGCCATTTAGGGTTTTAAAGGTCAGCCCAACACTTTGAATTGTGCTCAGAAACGTACTGGGATGATGATTAAAGCACACTTTATGCAGTCAGTGAACACCACGTTGGTTGAAAACCTGCTTAGTTAGTTAAGATTAGGGTTGCCAGATAAGGAGCATCCCAGACCTTGAGATTTCGGAGGGGGGCGGCGTCTCCATGAACACTGCAGGCTCCGAGACATAGGGAGCAGCTGACAGGGTGCTCCAGGAGGCTGAGGCAGGCAAGAAGAAGAAGAAGAAGAAGAAGAAGAAGAAGAAGAAAAGGAGTTTGGATTTGATATCCCGCTTTATCACTACCCGAAGGAGTCTCAAAGCGGCTAACAATATCCTTTCCCTTCCTCCCCCACAACAAACACTCTGTGGGGTGAGTGGGGCTGAGAGACTTCAAAGAAGTGTGACTGGCCCAAGGTCACCCAGCAGCTGCATGTGGAGGAGTGGAGACGCGAACCTGGTTCCCTAGATTACGAATCTACAGCTCTGAACCACTACACCACACTGGCTCCCTAGCTGGCCAGGTGGGGCTCGCTAGCTCTGGGAGGAGGGGTGTGATTTCTCACCTGGAGTAGGCTTGGAACAGGTGAGGGTCATCTGCCTCGTCAAGCCCAGATGCTGCAACCAGCATGCAAAGTACAAAAGGGAAGCAGAGGTGGGGTGCTGTGTCTGCTCAACTGCCCATGTTGATGGGCCTTAGCTTGGATGCTCGTGGGCCTCAATGGGGTTATGCTTTGGGTTTGATTCTGGACTGTATCCTGACTGCAGGACTTGGCTTCTTGGATTGACCCTGGACTGGGTTTCCTGACCTTTGGACCTTTGGACTTTGCTTGTGTGGCTGGATCCTGGACTTTGTACCTGATGCACTGACTTGCTGCCAGGTAGGCCAGTGGGCAAAGAGACAGCCTGGGGGAGCTCTCTGGGGTAGGAAATCCAATACAGTGGTACCTCGGGTTAAGAACTTAATTTGTTCCAGAGGTCCGTTCTTAACCTGAAACTGTTCTTAACCTGAGGTGCCACTTTAGCTAATGGGGCCTCCCGCTGTCACCAAACGATTTCTGTTCTCATCCTGAAGCAAAGTTCTTAACCCGAAGTACTATTTCTGGGTTAGTAGAGTCTGTAACCTGAAGCGTCTGTAACCTGAGGTACCACTGTATTGCACTAGTAAGGTAAATGTAAAGGACCCCTGGACAGTTAAGTCCAGTCAAAGGCGACTATGGGGCTGCGGTGCTCATCTTGCTTTCAGGCCAAGGGAGCCGACGTTTGTCCACAGACAGCTTTCTGGGTCATGTGACTAGCATAACCAAAGCTCCTCTAGTGCAACGGGACACCGTGACAGAAGCCAGAGCGCATGGAAACGCCGCTTACCTTCCCGCCACAGCGGTACCTATTTATCTACTTGTACTGGCATGCTTTCGAACTGCTAGGTGGGCAGGAGCTGGGAAAGAGCAACGGAAGCTCACCCTGTTGTGGGGATTCGAACCGCCAACCTTCTGATCGGCAGGCCAAGAGGCATAGTGGTTTAGACTACAGTGCCACCTGCGTCCCAGAATTGCACTAGTACCACCTCCAAGGAGATGCTGTCCTTGTTACCTGCCGTCTAGCTGTGGAGCGACTTAGTGAGGTCAGAGAGCAGGACCTCTAAATCCAGCCCCAAGCAGATTCATGCGGATACAGCAGGTTCTGCAGGTAATTTATTGCCAAGCTTGAAAGGGGCTTGCAAGGAAGTTCCTTAGGGGCTGGAAATGAATGAGTAACCAGTTTTGTTGGTGTGAGATTGGTGTAATACAATCCAGCTGCTACACACCCAAGATTTGGGGGATTGCATCTTATACCCGTTGAGTATTTGCCAGCCTCTGTTCACACCAAAGTAGTCTATTTGGGATTTGAATTCGGCAGAGGCCAAATGCGCTTGCTCAGTTTTCAGTGCCGTTAACTTTTTTTGCAGAGTCTCGAGAAACAGTCCGCTTCTATATAGAACAGCAGGTCCTGCGGCTCATTTTTCCCCAGTACAATTGGTTATGAAAAACCACACTGCACTTGTCTGCATGCATTTCATAGCAATAAATCAGCCCTTCAAAATACTGTTTGCCTGCTCGGTAATATTTGGTGACTTAGATGAAATCTCTTGGGCCCCTTCCAAGATTCAGGACTTGCTGCTGCAAATGATTATTATTACTGTATTTGTATTACTGCTTTTTTTAAAAAACAAACAAACCAAAAACCCAAAAAAAAACCTAGCACCATCTAGTGGAAATATCAAGTACTGCTGCGTTGCTGCAGATCTGGAGGTGTACACATTTTTTAATTAGATTTTCTGCTGTGTAGTTATGGTTCGGTTTTTCTGTGTGTGCATTGGTGCAAGGTTGTCCACGACAAGCAGTCTAAATCTTATGCCAATGTTTAGGAACTGCACAAGACCTGAAGGTGCCAACCCTGTATGTGGCAGCTGTGCTATTCATTGCATGCTATGGAACATTAGAAAAGGAACTGAAAAATAAAACCACCGATAGCATAAAGCCGTTTTGCATAACTATGGTGTGTAAAAATTGGGGTTTGCCTTTTGCTGCCCAACTCCCCATGGGACTCTGAGTCCCCTAAGTTCATGATCGGTCCGAGAAGAATGGATGGAGGTAGAATCCAGTGGAAAGCAAGGCAGATATTTATTTTTATGTTGCAACAGAGTTCTCTCGCCTCCTTCCAAGGAAGGAGAGACCCTGAACAAAAGTGTGCAGGAACTTTTAAAGACTTTTGACATTGCCCAACCCCCTTAGCCAAAGGCCACCCTAAAATCATCAGACATACATCATAGGAGGCGGTCTACAGCAGAAATCTTGTCTGCCAGGATACCTGATAATGATCACTGAGTGCATTACCTGGGCAGCCTGGCTATTCTTTTGTGATGGTTAATACTTTAGCTCCTGAATCCAGGTCACAGGCTCACCCTGTTCATACACAAATATGCCCTTAAGACAGGATTTGGAAGCGGAAAAGACAATGGGAAGGCTTTCCCCATTTGCCTCCCTTACTGCAGAGGAATATTTGAGGTCACTGGGAGAGTGAAAATGGCCTCAGGATTGCTCTCCTGTACTATTTCAGACACATGGTTTATATATTTAGATACATGTGCATGATTGCTGTGGTGCAGGATCGCCCCCTGGGCGGATCGCCCCGCCCCCGGGTGCATGGCATGCGTGCCATTCCGGGTGCCCTAGTGGCTAGCTCCGCCTCTGCCACCACCTCACCCTTCACTTCCTGCAGCTGAATATCTTGAGCTACTCCTGTCCATCTCTGGCATACCCTCCAACTTTTGTCTGCTGGAAATAGAGACATCTTATTCAATAATAATAATAATTGATAAATTTATTTATTTGTACCCTGTCCATCTGACTGGGTTTCCCTAGCCACTCTGGGCAGCTTCTGATATCTATAAAACCATAACAAAACATTGGACATTAGCAAACTTCCCCATACAAGCTTCCCCTTCTAAAGGTTGTATAGTTACTTATCTCCTTGGCTCAAGGGTCGGATAACTGCATACCTTCCAACCTTTCTCTGCTGAAAATAGGAACCTCCTATTCCATACCCTGGGATGTGAGTGGCGCTGTGGGTCAAACCACAGAGCCTAGGACTTGCCGATCAGAAGGTTGCGGTTTGAATCCCCACAACGGGGTGAGCTCCTGTTGCTTGGTCCCTGCTCCTGCCAACCTACCAGTTCGAAAGCACGTCAAAGTGCAAGTAGATAAATATGTACCGCTCCAGCGGGAAGGTAAATGGCATTTCCGTGCGCTGCTCTGGTTCGCCAGAAGCGGCTTAGTCCTGCTGGCCACATGACCCGGAAGCTGTACTCTGGCTCCCTCAGCCAATAAAGCGAGATGAGCGCCGCAACCCCAGAGCCGGCCATGACTGGACCTAATGGTCAGGGATCCCTTTACCTTTTAATCCATACCCTGCAACAATTCTCTGATGCAAATAGGGATGTCCTAAGGAAAAGCGGCACATTCCAAGATCAAATCAGAAACCGGGGTGGCTTCTTTAAATCTGGGACTATCCCTGAAAAAGAGGGACACTTGGAGGGTCTGTTGTGGCACAGGAAAGCAGTTTTTCTGAGCTATCCTTGCAATCATGAAGCTTGTAATATTGCTAAACACACACACAAGGCCTTCAATCGTGCCCCTCAAACAATTTCCTGTTTCTGCTCAGGAGCACCACAGGGCAGAGATCAAATAATGTGCTTCTCTTTTTCACAAACGGGGCTTGAGAAACTGTCATGGATCACAGAGGTATTCTTAGAACAGTCAAAGTCTCATTTGGTAGCACTATAATTAATTGTCAGATAGATGACATTACTTGGAGTCGTCGCGTTCTGCTCCCCCGTGCATATATTTTAAGTTCTTGGCATGGGCAGGTGGACATTTTCTACAAACTATAGTGCTGCATCAGTGACCCAATGGAAATGCGCACATTAAAAAGCTCCTATTATCTTTCTGAAATCAAATCACTACCTCGTTTGCCTCTGCCTTGGATGTTTTAAGATAATGAACACTTCCATAGCAACAAAAAACCTGATGAGAAACGATTAGTTTGATTTGGACTGTTGCAAGTGGGGGGAAAGTAATATAAATTGCTGGAGGGGGTAGAAAGCTGCATTGAGAGGAAAACATTAAGGTGAATAGGATTTCTACCGCCCCCTCTTTCTGCTTGACAATAGTCTTATCTGAAAAGGGAATGTCTTCCGTAGGGAACAGCGGAGCAATGCAAGCAGCAGTTTTCCATGGGCCAAAGTGGTACATGATGCTTCTTGGGATGTGGCCAGGTACAGAAAAGACTCAGTGCATAGGGCACTAGTTTATATGGGGGACCATAAAGAAGGCTGATCACCGAAGAATTGATGCTTTTGAATTATGGTGCTGGAGGAGACTCTTGAGAGTCCCACGGACTGCAAGAAGATCAAACCTATCCATTCTTAAGGAAATCAGCCCTGAGTGCTCACTGGAAGGACAGACCCTGAAGCTGAGGCTCCAATACTTTGGCCACCTCATGAGAAGAGAAGACTCCCTGGAAAAGACCCTGATGTTGGGAAAGATGGAGGGCACAAGGAGAAGGGGACGACAGAGGACAAGATGGTTGGACAGTGTTCTCGAAGCTACCAGCATGAGTTTGACTAAACTGTGGGAGGCAGTGGAAGACAGGAGGGCCTGGCGTGCTCTGGTCCATGAGGTCACGAAGAGTCGGACACGACTAAACGACAACAACAACAATTTATATGGGCAGCAGATTATAAGATGGAGGGAGGCAAGCAGCTTGCAGGCTTGCACTTTGCAACATGCTCAGATCCAGTGAAAGCTGGTCCATTAGGGCAGGGCTGTCCAACAGGTAGATTGTGATCTACCAGTCAATCGCTGGTGGATCCTGGTTGATTGCAGGATTGCCCCCCCCCAAAAAAGCTCAGCAACTTTGGCTCCCTAAAAATAGCTCAACAACTCTGATCAATCCAATGGGCAGATCACTGCCAGTTTTTTTTATAGTGGTTGTAGATCGCAGTCTCTTGGAAGTTGGACAGCCCTGAATTAGGGCAAATGGAGAGGTGCCCTGCTAATCTCAGACTGTGCCTGCCTGCCTGCATTCTTACTTAAATCCAAAACAAAGGGTTTCACCGCCTCTCAGGACTCACTTGTCTTGTGCCGAGAAAGCATGGACTTGTAAAAGGGTAAAAGAGTATTGGGAAATGATCCATAAAGAATCGAAAAAAAACGTTTAAAAGTACTTTCGCCCCCAAAACCAGAGTTCTTTTTTGTTGGGGATAATTCAGGCGGAAATTCCCAGGTGTCCAAAAAGGTTATTTATGTATGCTACTACCACGGCCTGTGTTTTGTTAGCCCCAAAATGGAAAACGAGCGAGGTCCCAACCAAAGAAGAATGGCAACTTAAATTGGCAGAGTATGCACAAGTTGCAGACTTGACATATAGAATAAGAGAACAAGAAGAACATATGTTTAGAGAAGATTGGAAAACGTTTATTGAATATATGGGAAATAATTGTGTACAGCTGAAAAAGCTGGCAGCCTTAAGATAAATTCAACGGTGTAAATCAGTTTTGATAGCTGCAATAATGGAATACTGAATGGTATAGTTTTTGTAAAGTATGCAGGGATTTATGATATGTAAAATGAACCATGGAAAGAGAAGGGAAGGCATTGATATCTCAGTATTGAGTATTTTTAATTATAAAACATACATTTAAATAAAAATTATATATACGTATACATACATATCTGTATATATATAATTTTATATATAGAGAAAGCATGGGCCCAACAATCAGTTCCTCCCCCCCTTGCCTGTGAGAGTTCAGAACTTAACTGGTTAAGTGTTCTGAGGTGTGCGTCACTTTCTGACGTCAGCTTTAGAAGCTAAGGAGGAGCTTGTTTCCTGTACTTTCTGTTCTCTCTGTGTGTTTGAGAGAGAGAGACATATTTGCTATGGCTGCAAGCAGTGATGGACAGTTTTTCTGAGAAATGTACCAATAAAGAGCTGTAAATAGACAGACCTGTCTTTGTATGTTTGTCTGAAGAAACTGACAGCTTTACACCGCTGTATGCTACTCTGCTAAGGCGTGACTGGGCGAAGCAGAATTTATTGCGCAGCTACGAAGGAAGTGTGCTGGACGCTGTAAACGGCTGATTGAGATCGTAAACTAATCAGCGGTCACGCCTAAACGATCAAGCTGGAAGATCGATATCTCACATTGCCTTGCTCTTTTCCCAGGGAAAACCTACTCTTTAGCTCTGAATCGGAACAAACAGCAATCCGCAGAAAATCAGATTGCTTTTGCTGAGTGCTAAAGAGTGGTTTTCCCCAGGGGGAAGCAGCAGGACAAAAGTGTGGATATATGGTCCTACTTTTCATAGGCGGCTCCATATGCAGTACACCTTCAAAGCACATTCCTCCCCTCAAAGAATCCTGGGAACTGTAGTTTAAGGGTGCTGGGAATTGTAGCTCTGTGTGGTGAACTACAGCTCCCAGGGTTCCTTGCGGTGGGTTGTGTGTTTCGATTGCACTTTAATGGTATAGTAGGCAAAAAACAGTGGCCTGCCCTAAGTTCAGATACCTTTCTGGTATACAGCTATAGCCCTGTAGTGACCCTTCATTTGAAAAATAAAACCCAACAAAGGAACAAATCATTTTTATTTTTACATTAAACAGAAATTAACCTCAAATATATCTCACTGGTTCTTTTAAAATGTTGATTAATTGTGGTCCATAGGCCCTCGATACCTAATTAACACCTAGTGTTGGAAAGTCAGGGTCCGTGAATGACTTTTATGTATCCTGATAACTTCAGAGACAGAGCTGATTTAAAAAACGGATCCTAGTTTTTCATCAGCAGGGGAAAATTTATTACTGTCAGGACATTTTTTGAACTGTTAAAACCAGGTCTTGCTCTGTCACCCTGTTGGAGTGTTTGGTTGGCAGAGTTATGCAGTATTGAATAAGTCATATGCTGCAAGTTACAGGGCAATCTGTTTGAAATTTAGACACCAGAAATATTTATTTGCACATCCAATTAGGCTAATTGTGTCTTCTGCGGTGGATGCCTGCAGTTCCCTTAGTACCATATTCATATTGTTTCGTCTCATTAAGTAGTTTAATTTAATTATTTTCCACTCCACTCTTGGCTGCATTCTGTGCCTAGCCATTTAAAAGTTTTCCCAATTAAACAAACACTCTCCATGCCATGGGCATTTCCCCCCCTGAAGGGATTGGCCTAAGCCTTGGAACGGCAATGGTTTTGTTTAATTTTGTTTCATTTATCTCTAATCTAGCAACCTACCAAATATTTACGGATGCATTTGAACATCTCTTAAGTTATCATAACCAAATTTGCACGATTTGCAGCTTGTGGAGTGGCATGTGTCTGGTGCGGAGGGGCGATGCGGGGGGGGGGGTGTTGGCTCAGTGTGGGTGCAAAACAGCAGAAGCACCACATTGCCTCCAGCTCCCCACACCTCCTGCTCTCCCTTGGGTAAATGGCAGTGACTTGCTGTATACAGTGGTGCCTCGGGTTACAGACGCTTCAGGTTACAGACACTTCAGGTTACAGACTCCGCTAACCCAGAAATAGTACCTCAGGTTAAGAACTTTGCTTCAGGATGAGAACAGAAATCGTGTGGCGGCAGCGGGAGGCCCCATTAGCTAAAGTGGTACCTCAGGTTAAGAACAGTTTCTGGTTAAGAACGGACCTCCGGAATGAATTAAGTTCTTAACCTGAGGTACCACTGTACCAGGAGATAAGTGGAGTCAGGAGATAAGTGGAGCCATGGGCATGGGGGGGGGGCAGAGGGCACCGTGCCCCCCCCCCCGTAGATCATGTAAAACAATAGAAATACTTAACTGAACAGTCACATTGGTTCTGCCCACCCCCAACTTCATAGAACTGGTCATATTGTGTGGATGCCTGATTATTGTCTTCCAAAGCAACTACTCTATTCCAAACTTTAAAAATGGAAAGCATAATGCCAGTGGTCAACAAAAGAGGTTTAAAGACTCTCTCAAGGCAAATCTTTAAAAATGTAGTATAAACACCGACAACTGAGAAACACTGGCCTGCGAGCGCTCTAGTTGGAGAACACCCTTTACCAAAGGTGTCATGGGCTTTGAAGATGCTCAAACTCAGGACTAAAGGGAGAAAAGCACTAAGAGGAAGGCATGCTTGGCAAACCTTCATCATGCTCAACTCCCATGTGCAAACCTATGTCCCCACTGTGGAAGGACGTGTGGACCCTGAACTGGCCTCCAGTCACTTACGGACTCACTGTTAAAACCGTTTTTATGGAAGCAAATCTTACTCGGCTACGAGTGATCGCCAAAGAAGAGGAGGCCCCCGACAACCCCCCAACAAAAATCCTGGCTACACGAGATGAGCGCAGAACCCCAGAGTCGTCCGCGACTGGACCTAAGGGTCTGGGGTACCTTTACCTACCTAGGGACGTGGGTGGCGCTGCGGTCTAAAACCACTCAGTCTAGGGCTTGCCGATCGGAAGGTCGGCAGTTCGAATCCCCGCAGCAGGGTGAGCTCCCATTGCTCTGTCCCTGCTCCTGCCAACCTAGCAGTTTGAAAGCATGTCAAAGTGCAAGTAGATAAATAGGTACCGCTCCGCTGGTGGGAAGGTAAACGGCATTTCCGTGTGCTACTCTGGTTCGCCAGAAGCGGCTTAGTCATGCTGGCCACATGACCCGGAAGCTGTCTGTGGACAAACGCCGGCTCCCTCAGCCTGAAAGCGAGATGGGCGCGCAACCCCAGCATCGTCTGCAACTGGACCTAAGGGTCAGGGGTCCCTTTACTTAACTTTACGCCCATGAGTGGTACCCTACACAAGTGGTTCCTGAGAACAAGGAACAAGCTTTCATCTATGTTTGAATCTGTCATTTTGAATAAAGGTTACGAATCAAACCTTTTGAACTTGCACTGATTTCGAAATAGATATAGTGGTTTCTAAGAATTCCTGAAGTAGGAGGCAGCTGTTTGCCAATGTTTCTCAAATGAGAGACCATTCCGCAAAATGACCCATACGCCCATGGCAATGGAATGTAAGGACCTCCCATCTTAACACTTGAAGAGAATCTTTGGGTGCTGACCATGGATGGTAAATCCCAAGCATGGACATTGCCATTCAAATGTTGTGCATGTACCATGTCATGTGATTTTGTGGGGTGGGGCTTATCTGCCCTGCCCCCCCATGGACGTAGCCAGGATTTATGTTAGGGGGTGGGCTTTATGGGGGCGGCAGAACCTCAGTTAAGTATTTTTATTGATTTACTTGATTTATGGTGGCAGGCTGCCCCCCTGGCTAGTATTTTATTCAATTTGGCACCCCTGGAACCAAGAGTGGATTTTTGTGATAGGACCATCAGCTCAATTCTGGCACTGGAATGCTTTACTTTAATGTTCTTTAATTCGGGGGGGGGGCGCGTGTGTTGCTTCTTTCCAGCTGCTTTTTTTTTTTTTGTACCTGAAGATTCTAGTGAAACAAAGAAACCTCTGCTAGCCTAAAAAGGTAAAGCTACCCCTAACCATTAGGTCCAGTCGTGGACTATTCTGGGGTTGTGGCACTCATGTCACTCTGTAGCTTCCAGGTCGTGTGGCCAGCATGACTAAGCCACTTCTGGCGAACCAGAGCAGTGCACGGAAACGCCGTTTACCTTCCCGCTGGAGTGGTACCTATTTATCTACTTGCACTTGATGTACTTTTGCAAGGGGTCAGCAACCTTTTTCATCTGTGGGCCGGTCCACAGTCCCTCAGACCATGTGGGACTATATTTTGAAGGGGGGGAGAATGAATTCCTATGCCCCACAAATAACCCAGAGATGCATTTTATATAAAAGCACACATTCTACTCATGTAAAAACACCAGGCAGGCCCCACAAATAACACAGAGATGCATTTTAAATAAAAGCACATATTCTACCCATGTAGAATCTGCTGATTCCTGGACCATCCGCGGGCCAGATTGAGAAAGCGATTGGGCCACATCCGGCCCACGGGCCTTAGGTTGCCTACCCCTGTGCTAGACCATCGTTAAGCTACACTGTAACTGGCAACAACTTTCCAGGGTTTCAGGCAGGGATTTTCTACAGCCTTACCAAGAGAGACCAGAGACTGAACCTGGGCCTTTCTACATGCTAAGGGAGCTAACTTGAGTAAAATTTTGAGTGAGGGGGCAGGTAAGCCACGTCCTGCATAATCAATCACAAGATACAGCGCACACACTCCATTTGAATGGTAATGGCTGCTGCTGCTGCTGTTGTTATTCCCTGCCCATCTGGCTGGATTTACCCAGTCACTTTTTTGGGGGGGGGCTAGCCCTCTTAAATATTTTATGGGGGGGGGCTAAAGGGACCTTGGTCCCTAGGAGTTGGCTTCTATGCTACATGCAAAGCATGTACTCTGCTCCAGTGTGACAGTAAATGCGGAACTCACATGTCCCAAGCTTGCATTTCATGGCCTTTGGGTTTCACACTTCTCCCCTCCCCCTATTTCACATTTCTCTCCTTCCCTTCCCTTTTTTTATGCACATACCAGATCTGTCAGAAAGGGGGCTGTGGGTCTAAGACTGCCACCCGCCCGGATTTTCCCGGACTTTGGAGAAATTTCAAAGGCGGAATTGATTGGGGGGGGGGCATTTCCGAATGCTGTTGCTTTGTCTTGGATCTTAGGCAAGTCAATCGAAAAATTGAGCGTTTTTGTAAAATAATAATAATAATATACCTCAGCAACTTTGGCGTTTGTCTAAAAAAAAGTTCAGCAAGTTTCAGGTTTCCCTAAGAAAATTTCAACAATTTCGCTGGTTTCCTTTAAAAAAGTTTTGGGGACTTCCTAAAAAAAAAAAGCTCTATCTTGGGGTCTTCCTGGAAAAAACCCCTCAATCTTGGGGACTTCCTAAAAAAAAAGCTCAGTCTTGGGGTCTTCTTAAAATCTTCCTTTAAAAAGGTTCAACAACTTTCGGGGTGTCCTGGTTTTTCGAGTGCTGCTGGTTGGTGCCTTGGGAAACCCTCCTCCAGCGCGGGATCCTCGCGTGCTCTCGCCTAGTGACGCAGCTCCGGGTGGCCTCTGCGACTGGCGGAAGGGGAAGGTTGCTCCCACGAGGTCGCGCTCGATTGGCTGGCGGCGGGGGAGGCGGCCCGACTCCCCCTCGCAATGTTGCAAACCGCGCGCCTTTGATGGGCAGCTGGCCGCTTCTTGCGCAAGGCCAGGCAGGCGGAGCTCGCCGGGGACAGGCAGCCGGGCGCCCGCCTTTCCCACGCGTGGACCCGAAAGGTAAGCGAGCAAAGTGGCGTGCGCTCTTGGAGAGGGCAGCCTGCCTGCCTGCCTGCCTATCTGCGACGGGCGGGGGGGGGGGGAGCCTGAACTTCGCCGCTCCCAGGTGCTGAATGAGGAGATCATATATGTATATAGTTGCAACGGAGGCCTAAGAGCCTCCGGGAATCCCAGCGCCCACGTTGCTGCTGGAGATGCTGAGATCCTGAGATCTAGAGATCCAGGCGCCTGGGATCGCTTGCCGTAGGCCTCCCGGGGAAAGCCGAGGTGCAGACTTGCATTGCACAACCTCTAGTGTGAAGCTGCGTTGCGGTTTTTTTAGTGGAGCTTTTTTCCCCATTTCTGGCAATGCGTAATTGGGGAGCGTCGCGCACGCTTGTCTTTCCTCGCGCTCTCTTGCCTTTCACATTTGAGCAAGCCTTTAACTTTCTTTTTTAGAATGATTTTCATCAGTTTTCAAAACTAAACTAAGCCTTTAAAGCTTCTAGCTCTCAGTGTGGGAGCCCAAAGATTTCTTCTTCCCAGCGGATTAGGCAGAGACCCTTTTTAAAAAAAGAGAGCGAGAGCGCTGCTCCTCTGATTACTCGGCCATATGGGTGCTTTCGTGGGCCAAAGAAACCGGCTTGTGTGCTTCCGGCGCGTCTCCCCATCTCTCCTTCTACCTGAGGCTTCATGCACCTGATGAAGTAGACTTTCCTAGCATCGCGGAGTTGGAAGGGTCCATAGGGTCATCTAGTCCAACCCCCTGCAATGCAGGAATCTTGTGCCCAACACGGGGCTCGAACCACAACCCGGAGATTAACCCTCGTGCTCTAGCAACCGAGCTATCCCACAAAAGTTTATATCGTTTTTTAAAAAGGTAGTTTTTAAGTTGCAACAAGCCTGTGGTGTTGTCTTTTTGCTGCGAGAAACTTAAAAGGGTTCTGGGCATTTTAAATGTCTTCCCTTTTCATTTTATAGGCTGATGGGCAATGAATCCTGTGAGCAACTGACTCTTCTCCACCTCCCTTTTGTCTCCCTCCCTACATTCCTCAAGTCTGGAGACTTGAGGAATTTTTAGCCTGAGGGAAAGGTGGTTGTTCCTTTCAAGAGGAGTGGTTAGGTTGGCCTTTTGATGCCAAAAAGGGCAGTGAGTCTTTAAAGCAATGGTTCCTAAAGGGTGTGGCAGGAGAAGATGGCAACTGGGGGGGGGGGGGGGGAGAGATTCAAGGACAATCAAAGAAACATTTAAACACTTCAGTGTAGTATGGTATCAAACAAACTTTTACTATAGTACTGTATCATAGTATAGTATCAAAATATTTTTGATAGTATAGTATATTTTTTTATTTTTTTGCAGAATATGGATAATTATCTTTTCAAATTGAGAGCAAGATCAATGAACAAGGACAATCCTAGTTGTGTTTGTTACCAATAAAAAAATAAATGGTGTGCTGCGAACAAATTTTTATTCTGAAAGTATGGCCCAGAGGAAAAAAGTTTGAGAACCACTGCTTTAAAAACTAAAAATATGTTAGCATTTCAAGGCTCCCTGACTATAAAGACTCTACAAGGTGCTAGTCTTCAAGGAACCACAATACTCTTTATTGTTCACCTTTCTACCTTGCTTCTCTAGTTGACGATGTTCATAGGCCCTGGCAAATGTACAGCCTTTGCAACTACAGACAGATAAGTTTAACAACCTTTATGCATTGCCCATAGAAAGGCATAAAATCTTTTGCTGTTTATATCAGTGGTAATTGGCTTCCACTTATTGGAATATATAAGGACCTTTAAGCTCAGTAATGCGAATGGTTTTACTGAGGGCTTGGTTGTCCTGGTAGTAGTCTTGCATTTGTTTGGAATATATTTAAAAGGCAGTGTGTGTGTTTTTCTTTTTTGCCTTAAGTCAAGGCAAAGTTGGACCACAGAGTTCTCCTGACTTCAAGGGAATAGTGTTTGCAATGGCATTAGTGAGGAGGGAAGAGGTTTGGGAGTGGTGAACTTTTCCACTCTTAGTCATCAAATAGCAACTACTGTGACTGGTGAATCCTACAAGAGAGACCAAATAGTTGTGAATGTGTGTATGGAACCATTGTTGCTGAGAACTGTAATAGCAAAGATGTTAAAGCTACAAATCTAACCAATTGTTCTCTATGTTATCCAGTCTGATAGATTGTGGCACTAAGATCAACAGTTTCCAGTCCGCCTTGGGAATGTTGTCAGGCTATGATGAGATGGGCAGTAGATCATATTTGGAATCAAACCACTTTCTGCTCAATACTGGAGCCACAATCTATTGAAATTTTACAATGCCTGCTGGGTAATTTTACTGTGTTGATATGTATCAATAACAACATGCATTTTGAAAAATTGAAAATTCTCATTCTCCCTTCAATCTTCCATGAATTTGGTGTGTAAAACAGCGGGAGTGATGTCGGTTGGAGTTTCAGATTTGTAATGTTTGGGTTTTTGCTTCGTGTGGAATAGTGCTTGTTTCAAAAGAAACCACCAAGGTTACTAAAGGGGTAACTAAAACTTCAGTCCTAGGCACACTTACCTGTGAGTAAGCCTTACTGAACTGAAAGAAATTTACTTCCAAGTAGAAGCAAGCTCTGCAAAACAATTTTGGGCCTGCAGTATGGATATCTTCAGGGCTGCGTCCAAATTCTTCTTTTTATAATGTAAAGAGAAGGCCAGGGTTTCATACTGCATTTGACAACGTAAGAAATTGTACATGGTGCTGGTCATGTTTAAGAATGGAGGTATAAATATTTAAATAAAATCAATAAATGGACAAATGTTGGACAAATGTTGGCGGTTATAGGTTGGCAACTGTCAACCTTTCACGCTGCGTATCGTTCATCCTTCCACTTAGTGTGAGAACCATAAATCTATTCTTGCATCCATAGTTTTGGAATTAAAAGTCAGAAGGGACTAGCTGATGATTTAGGCCAAGTTTTTTCTCATTCATTCTGCACTGATTACACTGTTTAGAATTCTTGGGTTCCTTGATTGAATTTGAGATACAAATGTTACTTTTGGCTGTTACCAGATTGCTTCCCTTGTAACAATTTTCAGTTCATGTTCTCACTTGTAAGGAAGACAACATTCAAGGTTTTCCCCCCTCTGAAAAAGTTTGAAACGTTTGCACAGTTAATTAATTGGCAATGTGCAGTTATGACTTCTGGATTGCACCTTGTGTTAAAAACCAACTAGTTTTACAGCAGATTTCTAAGGAGACCAGGGTTTTTGTTTTTTTTTTTGTTGGGGGCAGGAGATGGACGGACACGCAATGGCTGATTCTGAACACCTTTATGTTGCATCTCCTTATTACTTTGTCTTTGCTTGCTGTTAGGTTTTTAATCATGCTTCGAGCATTCAAACGCACAGGTGGTAGGTTTGAGAGCCATCTTTCAAGGTGGCAGAATTATCATAAATCTGTCCTGGCAATCAGAAGAGAGGATGTCAATGCCTGGGAAAGAAGAGCCCCGTTAGCCCCACGGCACGTCAAACTTTTAACCAACCTGGGCTACAAAGTTCTGGTGCAACCGTCCAATCGAAGGTCCATCCATGAAAAAGTAAGTCCTAACATTTTTGTTGTTGATCACGAGGGTAGGAGCGGCGTATGGTTTGTTTCTTGTGCACGTCTAATCACAGTTATTGGGCCCTTGATGTTACAATGCCCATAGTGGTTTTATGGGTGCTGATGAAGCCTCTTGGCAGTGATTGGCCGAACTGCTCTGATGTCACAGAGGGACTGAGCAAGCCACAAAGTTTGCTGCTGCTGTTTGAGCTGCCTTGTTTTCTGGAGTGGGGCAGAGCAGAGAAGGCCCTAGAGAAGGAGAGGCTGAAAAAGCAAATGCAAGGGACTTGGTAAAGAGGTGGTAGGCACCAGACAAGTCTGTAGAACTGGGCAGCACCTAGGAAAAGAGGGCTGGAAGGAGTGTGTGAATGAATGACAGGAGGAGATGGGGCAGTGAGGAAGGAGCTGCAGATGAATGAGCAGAAAATGGAAGAGTTGGAAGCAGCAGAGGGGATGGAGGTTGACAACAGTGGTGACTTCAGTGGGGGGTCCAGGTCCCACTCAGCAGAATGGGCAAACCCCAACAGGGCCAGCATCCCCCAATTTAAAGTAAATGAAGTAAAATGGCACCTGAACTCCTCCCATAAGTCCATCAGGCTGAGAGTCTAAAATTGCTTTAACAGTCCCACTGAGTTCACATAAAGATTTATGGAATCAATATTGTGGTGGCCTATGGCTTTAAACAATTAAGGTACATTTGTATATGAACCCACAAGCCACATCTTTGGCTGAAAGCCTCCCCTCTTTCTGATATGAAAATAGCAATCCTTGTGTACTGCCATTTTGCTCTGGCACCGAGTGTGTGGTTTCATTTAGAACTGGCAGGTGAGAACGATACCCCTCATAAGTGGGGAAGGAATCTCTTCTCCCCCACCCACAGGAGTGGATAGCCAGTATAGAAATAAGGCTCAGCTTCTGGAATAGCATCTACTGAACTATCTTGATATTTTCTGCCTTTGTTCAGTTTGGCTCGAGACGTCAATTCCTCTTCAATGCTTTGTTTGCAGGACTATGTTAAAGCTGGCGGTATTATACAGGAAGACATTTCGGAGGCCTGCCTGATTGTGGGTGTGAAGAGGCCGCCGGAGGATAAACTAATTCCCAACAAGAACTATGCATTCTTCTCTCATACTATTAAAGCTCAGGAGGCAAATATGCCCTTGTTGGATGAGATCCTGAGCAAGGTAATATTTTACTTACGGAGGACTGCTAACTATTATTATAATATGGTGAAATGGTCAGTTCAGCAGGGTGAGAGGATTTAAAAAGTGCAATATTGGGTTTCCACGTTGCGGCAATGAATTAACGGCAGTGTGTTTTAGTAGCATAAAAGGCAAAACAAACATTAGTGTTGTAACTCACTCTACGTGGGGCTGCCCTTGAGACTGACCCAGAAGCTCCAGCGGGTGCAGAATGCCGTGGCAAGACTCCTTACAGGGTCTTCATCACAGGATCACATTCACCCGGTGCTATACCAGCTGCACTGGCTCCTGGTGGAGTACAGGATCAGGTTTAAGGTGCTGGTTTTAACCTTTAAAGCCCTATACGGCCTATGACCCTCGTACCTACAGGACCGCCTCTCCTGGTATGTCCCCCGGAGGACCTTACAGTCTTCAAATAAAAACATCTTGGAGATCCCGGGCCACAGGGAAGTTAGGCTGGCCTCAACCAGAGCCAGGGCTTTTTCGGCCGTGGCCCCAATATGGTGGAACGCTCTGTCACAAGAGACTAGGGCCCTGCAGGACTTGACATTTTTCTCCTGGGCCTGCAAGACAGAGCTGTTCCACCAGGCCTTTGGTCAAGGCACAATCTGACCCTCTTCTGTAATCCTCATCGAACTCTAGCCCAATGGTTGCCATTAATTTGATTCTGAATTGATTTTAGAATGTATTTCAATTAATTGACTGTGATTTTATGTAAACTGTGTTATTTTAACTCTTGTTAGCCGCTCTGAGCCCGGCTTTGGCTGGGGAGGGTGGGATATAAATAAATTTTTATTACTATTATTAGTAGTGAACTCAGAGTAGACCCATTGAAATAAATGGACTCAAGACACATTTTCCCTGATCTAACCCCCTACTGAGATGAATGGAAGTGGCTGGAAGGCTTATCTTTGCCTCTTTTTATTTAGAAATCCCATTTATCTCACAGGAGACGTTCCCAAAGCATTGCTTTATAAAAGAATTGAAGCGACGTCCTTTACATGCATCTTTCTATAAATGGCAGGGGCTGCTGTGATTTTATTTTAATTTTTAGTGTACTCAGATGAGTGGAGCCTGAGAACAATTGTATACGGTGTGTTGTACTTGCAGAATATTCGACTGATAGATTACGAGAAAATGGTGGATCACAGAGGAGTGCGAGTTGTAGCCTTCGGAAAGTGGGCTGGCGTTGCAGGTATCTAAAGAAAATTCTGTGTTTTGGCCATTTTCAACCAGAAGTCACTCTGTCTTTGCATCTGCTAGCTTTTATTTATTTAACTTACTCATTCACTATAAAAGCATTAACACACTGCTTAATGTTATATATAAAAAATCTCTAAACAGTAATTAGTGAGCATGGGGTCGGGGAGGAGGGATGCTTCTGCTATGCCACCTTCAAGATTTTTGCATTTTATTTTATTCTATTTTTAAATTTTTTATTTATACTTTTCAGGTTTATACATTTCACTAATTTTACAATCCTTTTGACATTGCAAAACTTTACTTCCTTCCCTTTCTTTCTGTAGTTCCTTAAATTTATTGTTATTAATAACAATAACAATAATTTATTTATACCCTGCCCGTCTGGCTGGGTTTCTGCAGCCACTCTGGGCGGCTTCCAATAAAATATTAAAATACAGTAATGCATCAAACATTAAAAGCTTTCCTAAACAGGGCTGCCTTCAGATGTCTTCTAAAATATCCAAATATCTGCATATCCAAATTAACTTAATTTGCTCATTTATTCATCTTCTTTAAATATATACTCTTATGAAACCAAGTTATTACAATAATCCTGCCAATATTCTTATCTGTTTACAATTTATCTGTAAATATTCAACGAACCATTTCCACTCTTTTATAAAAAGTTATCTTAAGTTTTTGTATCCATTCTTCCTTTGCTGGGACTTCTGCTTCTTTCCATTTTGGGGTGAGTAACGTTATTGCCGCTGTAGTACCATACATGAATAAGTTTCTGTACAGTTTCGGTAGTTCTGTCCCTATAATTCCCAAAAGGAAAGCTTCTGGTGGTTGTTTTTTACACAGGTTATTTTAAACAACCTTTTCATTTCATTATATATCATTTCCCAGTAAGCTTTAACCTTACTACAAGTCCACCGCATACGATTAAAAAAAAAGTCTTTCTCTTTACATTTCCAACACTTATTTGATTTAGATTTATACATTTTTGCCAACTTACTTGGATTTCTCACCTTACGTGAGACATAAGAAACTTGGGAAATTGCCTTCATCTGGTCAGTACTACTCGTCTATGAGGAGGTGTTGTGTGAATTGTGTATATGAATGTGCATGAGTGCTGGCTGTGCACATGTGAGTCCAAGTACATGCCTGTAACATGCCTGTCCCTGTAAAATCTGCTATGGCAGTGGCTTTCCAGCAGGACTTTTTTTCAGCCAGAACTCCCCATAAATCAGTTTTGGTACCTCTCAGGTGGGTGCCATTGCTGTTGTAAGAGAACAAGAGAGCCTGTTCATGGTGAGTTCTGGTGTCACTTTTTGTAGAAAAATAGCATTGCTTTCCAGGGTCTTGGGTCAGGTCCATTTATAACTAGACACGGTGAGAACTGGGAGCTTTTGCATGCCAAACAAGAGCTTCACTACTGCATTATGGCCTTTCTTATTTTTTAATTTTTAAAAATAAAGATACTAAGACGCATTTGGGAGACAGGAGAATGAAACCCCTGCTAAAATATTCTGTTTGAAGCAACTATCAGGAAATAAGGATTTGTTTTAAGTTTTTCAGTCTAAGCTTCTTCTTTTTTAAAACAAAATTGTTTAACCGCATCGGTTAACGAACATGGATACGTATGCTATAATGTTAATGTTTGAGTTAAATAAATTCTTTAAATTGTTATTAAGGAAATGATTATTTTTCTCCTTCCAATAAAGTACAGCAGAAAAGTTGTCCAAATAGAAACAGTTAACTTATTAAACCTCGTAATGATTTCATAATTCTTTGTCTATGTATTTCTAATAGTATAACCAAATCAGTAATTTTTGATATAACTGTAAAAACTACTCTGAAATTTTATTATTCCAAAAATGAAACCTTCATCTGGTAGTAAATATTAAGATACCAGCAAGTCTTTCTGTAAAAAAAATGATTTAAATCAAGTCTTACTGACTAATGATTTAAATCGTGATTTAAATTGATTTGATTTAAATCAAATCCACCTTGGGCTTGGATGACTGTTGGGTTCATGGTGGGTGTTCTGCCTTGCCCAGGCACTTGGAGCAAATGGGCCCTTGAGGCATTGTGGCTCTAGAATTCCCTTTAATTTTCCTTACTTCTCTCACCAGTTTGACTTTCCTGCAGCATTTAATAGCTCTGTGTACTGTACTAACTATGTATTATGTAATTCTGAACCAGGTATGATCAACATTTTACATGGAATGGGATTGCGATTTCTTGCCCTGGGGCATCATACTCCTTTTATGGTAAGGCGTGCGCGCGCTCTCTCTCTCTATATATATATATTATCAGGGGAACATGGGGGTGGAGGGGTAGGATGGGTAGATTTTTGTTAATTTGTCCCAAAGGCCTATTGACTCCATCATCAACAACATCATCATTTTGTTATTTATACCCCGACCATCTGGCTGGGTTTCCCCAGTCATTCTGGGCGGCTCCCAACAGAACACAAAAACAGAATAAAGCTTCAAACAGGGCTGCCTTCAGATGTCTTCTAAAAGTCAGATAGTTGTTTATTTCCTTGACATCTTATGGGAGGGCGTTCCACAGGGCGGGCGCCACTACTGAGAAGGCCCTCTGCCTGGTTCCCTGTAACCTCACTTATCACAGCGAGGGAACCCCCTGAAGGCCCTCGGAGCTGGACCTCAGTGTCTGAGCTGAACAATGGGGGTGGAGATGCTCCTTCAGGTATACCGGGCTGAGGCCTTTTAGGGCTTTAGAGGTCAGCACCAACACTTTGAAATGTGCTCGGAAACGTACTGGGAGCCAATGTAGGTCTTTAAGGACCTGTGTAATATGGTCTTGGCAGCCACTCCCAGTCACCAGTCTAGCTGCCCACTGACATTAATCTCTTCCTGGTTTCAGCACATTGGTATGGCCCATAACTACAGAAACAGTAGCCAGGCTGTCCAAGCAGTCCGCGATGCCGGTTACGAAATTTCCCTAGGCTTGATGCCAAAGTCTATTGGACCCATAACATTTGTGTTTACAGGCACCGGCAACGTGTCTAAGGTAAGGCATTCTTCAAGTGCATGGCACTAGTACATTTTCTCATTGCAACCGAGATATTGGCTTCTTGTTGTACATATAAGGCTTGTTCATATCTTCCAATAAAGCTATAGGCCCCTTTTACTGCATTTCTGTTCCTTCCACACAGGATTAATGAGATGTGCACATAAATTTTCCCATGTGACGGCTGGAACATAGGAAGCTCCTTATATTGAGTCAGATCATTGGTCCAAGTCAGTGTTTGAAATTAGCCAGGCACGTTTTGCTACTGGCGTGGGTCCAGTTGCGACCACATGGAGATTTCTGGGAGCCAGGGTGGCAACTGGGCCTTACTCCACAGTTGTTACAATTTTCATTTCCATTTCCACTGCGTGTGTTTCTCGTTCTTGCATACTGGGATGAGTGAATTGTTGTAAGAGCAACTGCAGTCAAGCAGTGTGTTGTTGTTGTTTAGTCATTTAGTCGTGTCCCACTCTTCATGACCCCATGGACCAGAGCACGCCAGGCACTCCTGTCTTCAACTGCCTCTCGCAGTTTGGTCAAACTCATGCTGGTAGCTTCGACAACATTGTCCAACCATCTCGTCCTCTGTCGTCCCCTTCTCCTTGTGCCCTCCATCTTTCCCAGCATCAGGGTCTTTTCCAGGGAGTCTTCTCTTCTCGTGAGGTGGCCAAAGTATTGGAGCCTCACCCTCAGGATCTGCCCTTCCAGTGAGCACTCTGGGCTGATTTCCTTAGAAATGGATAGGTTTGATCTTCTTGCAGTCCATGGGACTCTCAAGAGTCTCCTCCAGCACCATAATTCAAAAGCATCAATTCTTCGGCGATCAGCCTTCTTTGTGGTCCAGCTCTCACTTCCATACATCACTACTGGGAAAACCATGGCTTTAACTAGACGGGCCTTTGTTGGCAAGGTGATGTCTCTGCTTTTTAAGATGCTGTCAAGAAGTGTAGTTGAGATCAAAGAATCATAGTATTGTAGCATGGGAAGGGACCCCGAGGGTCATAGACAAACAGACATTTCGTTGTTGGGATTCAAGGTGTCATATGGTGCCTAGCTTATATGTCTGAGTTTCTTACACTGGTCCCAAGTCTGTCTAAGTCAGAGCATTGGTCATTGTCTGCATGGACTGACAGCAGCCAGGAGTCTTGCTGACCTACCTGGAAATGCCAGGGATTAGAACCTGTGACCTTTTGTGCAAGGCATTTGTTCTTCCACAGAACCTAAACTCCTTAAACTATTAGGATGAACATGATCTGTAGGTCTCTAGCTGTGTATATGCTGCCGCTGCTGTTTGATTTCAGCCCTTGAGGAGCACCCAACCATCTGGAGAAGGTGCAAAGGGTTGGAGGAGTTGGATGGTTGAAGGTCTAGGTAGCAAGTATACATTCTGGAATAATATGGTAGGAAACTGACAAAAGCAGACAGAAGGAGATGCCTGAGGTCATACACTGAATGATGTGCTAGTACCAGGTTTAATTTTCAGGTTTAATTCCAGAACCTACCCCCCCCCCTCTCTAATGTGTGCAGGATAGTCCTTGGCAGAAGTGTTGTTCCTTTGATTGCCCAATGCCTTGCATTTTATATTTATTTTTTGGTAAATCTAACCTCACCATCTGTCTTACTTTTATCTACAGGGTGCCCAAGAAATGTTCAATGCCCTCCCTTGTGAGTTTGTGGAGCCCCACGAGCTGAAGGAGGTCTCTCGAACTGGAGGTAGGGCATTCTGGGATGGGCTTCAGAAGCTCTGTGGGGTACGTTCTTTCCCTTTTATTTACAGTGCTCCCCTCCACAGACCTCAGAAAAGTCTACGGGACGGTGTTGAGTCGACACCACCATCTTGTAAGGAAGACCGATGGCGTGTATGACCCCGTGGACTATGACAAGCACCCAGAACACTACACCTCTCGTTTCAACACGGATGTGAGTACAGCACTCCCATTATTGTACCCTTAAGTGTTCCAAGAGAGTCAGACTCTGCCCTATAGTTACCATGACCTCTGTTACCTACGACACCCAATTTCCTGTCAGTGTAGCTCATGTAACCAATGTGCTTTTCTAAAAAATAATAATTAAGCTGATGATTCTCATATATATAATTTTTCTGTTTTACAATTTAGAGTATTCATTTAAACATCCTTAAAATATCCATTACTTCCCTTCTCTTTCCGTGGTTCATTTTGCATATCATAGATCCCTGCATATTTTACAAAAACTAAACCATTCAGTATTCCGTTATTACATCCATCAAAACTTACCGTATTTTTCGCTCTATAACACGCACCTGACCATAACACGCACATAGTTTTTAGAGGAGGAAAACAAGAAAAAAATATTCTAAACGAAACAGTGGATATATGATTTTTGTGGTTCATGCTGTGGCCACAGACATGTGATCTGACGGTGAGTTTGGGGTAGCCCAATGCAAAAATCCTGAGGATCCATGTGGATCCATGCTTTGTAACCACGTTTTTGCGCCATTGCGACCCCATGAAACAGTGGGTGCGTGTGTTTTTTGGTGCAGGCTGTAGCCATGGATATGCTATGTGATCTGATGGTGAATTTGGGGTGACCTAGTGCAAAAATCCTGAGGATCCATGTGGATCCGTGCTTTGTAACCACGTTTTAAGTGGGGAGGGAAGGAAAAGAACTCAAGGGACAAGGAGCTCGCGTGGGGGGTGTGGAGAAGGATGCTGCTGATAATGCAGGAGAGGCTCCTCTCCGGCTTTGCTCCTTTAGAACAAGCAGGCTCTGCGTTTCTCCCTCCTCCCCGGCAAGGAAACCATGATAGTAACCACTCTGAGACAAATCAAGAAAAATTGCGACCAACAATCTCCCCCAACAAGCGCAGTGAGGTCAAAACACACACACGCAGAGAGGGAACTGGCCCTAAAGTCGCAGGGCGCTGGGGGAGTGAACGGGAAGCAAGAGAAGGAGAAGGAGCCCTCACACACAGAGAGACACACAGAGTGTCAATTCTAAAGTCGGAGGGACAGCGCAGGGAGAGTGAACGGGAAGCAGGAGGAGGAGAAGGAGCCCTCTCTCTCACACACACACACACAGAGTGTCAATTCTAAAGTCGGAGGGACAGCGCAGGGGCGCAGGGAGAGCGAAGGGGAAGCAGGAGGAGGAGAAGGAGCCCTCTCTCACACACACACAGACACAGAGTGTCAATTCTAAAGTCGGAGGGACAGCGCAGGGGCGCAGGGAGAGCGAAGGGGAAGCAGGAGGAGGAGAACGATAGCTCAAGCACACACACACACACAGCCCCTACAGTGGCTAATCCAAAATCGGACAGCAAAAAACTGCAGGCAGGGACAGAGAGTACGGGGTTGTTTTAAAGCAGCCAACCCCGCTCTGCTTCTCTCCCTCCTCCCGGCTAGGCTGGCTGAAAAGCTTCGCTGCTACTTAGCAGATCAGTGGGGAGGAGAGAGGAACATAGAGGACGGGGTTTTTTTAAAGCAGCCAAGCCCGCTCTGCTTCTCTCCCTCCTCCCCAGCTCGGCTCGCTGACAGGAGCCGCTTACACCTGCTTTGCTGTTTCAAAGCAAGCCACAGACTGCTCACAACTGCAGCAGATTCCCCCGCCATCTGTAGGCATTCGCTCCATAACACGCACAGACATTTCCCCTTACTTTCTAGGAGGAAAAATCTGCGTGTTATGGAGCGAAATTTACGGTACTTACACTGTTGAATTTATCTTAATGCTGCCCATGTTTTCAAATGTGCACAATTTCCCCCATATATTCAATAAACATTTTCCAGTCTTCTTTAAACGTATGCTCTTCTTGTTCTTATTCTATATGTTAGGTCCGCAAGCTGTGCATATTCTGTCAGCTTAAAGTTCCCATTCTTTAGTTGGGACCTCGCTTGTTTTCCATTTAAACTGATGATTGTCTAGATGCATCTAGAGAACCACCTAGTTCCATGACCAGATGATAAAGTGAGGCTTACTATCAGCATCAAGCATTTGCATCACATAGTTACTGAATCACATAGTTAACTATTCGGATCAAGGTGTTGGTTCCTTACAGGATAAGAAGAAATTGCAGCTTTATTTTACAGATTGCACCTTACGCTACTTGCGTGATCAATGGGATCTACTGGGAGCAGCATACTCCGAGGCTGCTAAGCAGGCAGGATGCACAGCGACTTCTGGCCCCTCTGCGACCTGCTGCTGCTGCTACTGAGGGATGTCCACAATTGCCACACAAGTAAGAAGCTTGTATTTGGTGATAGCAGGCATCAGTTACATCGGTGCTGGGGATCCTCTGGTTTGTTTTTCTTTTGAGGACTGCATTTGCTCTGAGGCAATCTTATGGGGACTGAAACTAGAAGTTGGTGGGGCCAGAGCTAAAAATTTGACTTGGCTTAAAGTTTGCTCTGTCATGGAAATCTACTCAATATTGATCCAGAGTAGAACTCTGACGTATAATTAGCAGAGTAAAAACGTAAACACGTTGCAGGATTCCAAAAAAATAGACCAGAGGCAATTGTATTTCATCCAGCAGAGCTTTACTTCTTGGTTCTCCAGCTGTTTTTTGGACTATAATTCCCATCATCCCTCACCACGGGTCTTGCTAATTTAGGATTGATGGGAATTGTAGTCCAAAAACAGCTAGAGAACCAAATTTAGGAAACCCTGGTCCAGAACCATCCCTTGTTTGAAATCTTTACTAAGGTTCCCTGAGGAGAGTATTTTTTTGAGTACTAATGGCAGACTAAATCTGTCTTGTTCAGCTGTTGATTTCTTTTGACACTGTCAATGGTGGTGCACTTGGGAGTTGTATCTTCAAGACTTTAAAAAACTGAAAATCATTTATTGGCTATGTGGCTGTTTTTTTTAATAGACTTGTTGCAATATGTGACATCTCTGCAGACACTGGCGGGTCTATAGAATTTATGACAGAATGTACAACAATAGACAGCCCCTTCTGCATGTATGATGCTGATCAACATATTATCCACGACAGGTGAGAGGGTCTTCCTAATTTTCTTTTGTGTTGAGAAGCCCAGTTTTAAAGCAACACACAGGTATTGCATAGTGTTGCATTTAATTGTGATGGATACAGTTGAGGTGTCTCCAAGCATGCACGGACTTGGATCTTGGAGGTTAAGTAGCTTAACAAAATGCACCAGAGGAAACTTCTTGCGTTCCTGTTTTGTTCAGGAAGGTCCCTCACACACACACACAAATCACTTTGGAAGGTTGGTGGCCTTCCTGAACAAAATAGGATTGACTCTTGGTGGGGAGAAGTGGAACTGCCTCTGAAGACAGTTCAGAAACTTCAGCTGGTACAGAATTCGGCTGCCAGCTTGCTCACTGAGGCAAGATGTTCTGAGCATGTAAAACTGTTACGGTAAAATCTGGTTGCGAGGCTGCTCTGCTACCCAGCTCGTCGGACTAAGTCCGCGGGTCCCTGCGGAGGAAAATGAGCTCAGCCGGAGACAGGAGCAAGCTGCAGAAGATCCAAGTTTATTGCGCAACAGGTTCAAGGCGAGATTGAACAGTGAGAAAGGGGTGACATGAACTTTTGAAACTTCCCTCCATGTTCCAGAATACAGTGCAAAATACATCCCAGTTACATCATGAATACATTAAGAAGGGGTTGGGTTACACAGGATTAACATATGGAGGAGGGAGGGGGGAATATGCAGAGCTGGAGATATGCGCAGATAAGCACATCCTGAGTACCAGTGATGAGAAGACAATGGTCCATGTACTGGCATTGCCCGGAGGAAAGGCTTGGCAGAGTGATTTGACAGGATTAGGGTCTTGACACCTTGCTTGAGGGATTATGGAGGACAGGGGAGGTGTCATGGAGTCCTAGAGAAATTGAGCAAATTGGCACGTTGATTTTCTATGAATTTTATAGATTTTAGTCCCTTTTGACATTGACAATTGGAAATAAATGGATATATTGTAGCGAAGAAGAAGGTGAAGAAGACATGCCCCCCCTTCCGTATCAAAAACCAATCCTGACCAGAATATACTGGCTGCCAATCAGTTTCTGCGCCCAATACAAAGTGCTGGTTTTGACCTATACAGTGGTACCTCGTGTTACAGATGCTTCTGGTTACACGTTTTCAGGTTATGGATGCGCCGAAACCCAGAAGTACCGGAATGGGTTACTTCTGGGTTTCGGTGCTCGCGCATGCGCAGAAGTACTAAATCACACTTTGTGCATGCGCAGAAGTGCCGAAATTGTGTCACGCATGCGCGCAGATGTGGTGCTGCAGGTTGCAAACATGCCTCCTGCACGAATCACATTCGCAACCCGAGGTTCCACTGTAAAACCTTAAATGGGTGTGGGCCACAATATCACAGAGACTGCCTCTCCCCGTAGGAAACTTCTTAGACCCTGCGATCATCATCTGAAACCCTTCTTCATGTGTCTCCTCCAGGAGAGGCCTGGAGGGGGTGCAGGGAGCCTTTTCTGCAGTGGCTCCCCCCTTGTAGCATGCTTCCCCCAGAGAGGCTCGCCTTCCTATCATATCTTTAGGCGCCAGGCAAAAACATTTGTGTAAAAAGAAAAAAAACTTTTTAAAATGTTCTTTAAAAAGAGATAAATAGTGCACAAGGCTTTTGTTGCCTGGAATCAAATTTCTGTTTCTTCTAGTGTGGAGGGATCAGGGATTTTGATGTGTTCCATTGACAATCTCCCAGCTCAGCTTCCTATAGAATCAACAGAATGCTTTGGAGACATGCTTTTCCCTTACATTGAAGAGATGGTAAGTGGGCGACTTGTTTCTATTTTGAGTTTTTAAGTGTTTGTGCGTTGGGGAGCTTCTGGCCTGCCCCGTAGGTAGGAAATCTGCTGTAAAACTTAAGTGACAGAAATGAAGTGTTTCTTAGAAACTAATTCAGACTACACAAGGTAGAAACTTCTCAAATAATGGTCTTTTGTGGGACCTTTCCCCCTCCTCCTCTAAAACCTATGGCTACTAAACACAGGTGACATGGAAATTTGTGCAGACTTCTCTTAAAAGAGCCGTTCCAATAAATGTATTTATCCATTTTGATGAATAGGATTTTGATTCTTTACAGTATGCATTTTTCACTGTTATGATCTGGCCAGTTGTGTAAGTGTTCTTTTTCAGAGGGGAATTAACTCTCTCTCTCTCTCTCTCTCTCTCTCTCTCTCTCTCTCTGTGTGTGTGTGTGTGTGAAAATTCATTTCCTGTTAATAGCCAAATCTTAGTGGCTGTGTTGTGACAAGACATAATGTTCACTACAGTGGTACCTCGGGTTACAAACAGTTCGGGTTACAGACTCTGCTAACCCGGAAGTAGTACCTCAGGTTAAGAACTTTACCTCAGGATGACAACAGAAATTGCGCGGCAGCGGTGTGGCAGCAGCTAAAGGCCCCATTAGCTAAAGTGGTACCTCAGGTTAAGAACGGTTTCAAGTTAAGAATGGACTTACGAAATGAATTAAATTCATAACCAGAGGTACCAATGTACATGGGATTCAGGTTGATAATGAAAAAAATCCTGGGCTGTGGATTTATTCCGCTGCCCACTCCCCATGGATCTCCCCATGGATGGTGCCACTCCCCATGGATCTCTCCGATCAGCAAAGGAGGAGTCTGCAGTCAAATTAAAGAAGCAAAACAGCAGTCAGTAGACCTGATCCTTATTTGTTGCAACAAGGTTCAAACACACAAGGACCTCTCTCCATTTTCCATAATACATTTTTCAACAGCATTATCGATACATCACAAATATGAGCCCATCACCCACTCCTGTCAACAGCCCCAGTTCTCAACACCTTTTAACTACCCTCTTTCCCAAACAGCAATAAAGGTATTTACACATCCCCCTAGCTAGCTGCAAGGCTTTCCTGCGCTTCTCCTTTGAAAGTATCAGAATTCAATCCACCATCCTAATGGATTTCTGTCTAGCGTATGAACTGCCCTTGATCGCCTCCTGCCTCCTATTGTGAGGCTAAGTTCATACCTTATGGAGGGGCAAGGAGTATGTGTGACCTTATGCTTAAGGGATTATGGTGGCAGGGGGAGCCATGGATTCCCCTATTCCAGAGGAGTCATTAGCTGTTGGAACCAAAGAAATCGGTCAAGCCGTTGAATTCAGAACAAAAAGAACATCTATAAACAACCGCATACCCTTAATTTTGAGGTTGCCGGGAATGTAGCTCTGGAGTGGAAAAAAAGTTCTCCACCCCTGGTCTATATACTGACTGGTGTCTCTCCAGGACTTCATACCAGTCTTTTCCAGCCCAGACTAGATTGAACCTGGGATCTTTTGCATGCAGATCCGATGCTCTGCCATTGAGCTTAGGAAGCCCTTGCAGTCAAGGCCCAGCAGGTGACATTTATATACCCCTCTTCCTGGTCATTGTTTTTCAACTCTTCTCTGAAGCTGTGTGTTAATGGCTTTGGATGAGTCATAAGTGGCTGCTTAGAGAGTGTTAATGGTTGTTGTGTAGACTGGAAGCAAGAAATTCCAGGAGTCCTGGGCTCCCTTAATGGCAGCAAGAGCTTTCCTGTGAATATCTGCTGCTGCAAAAAGTGAGAGAATGCCACAAACCATCTACCCTCCATACAGTGTTCTGCACTGTGGTGTGGAGCCCCTGTAACATTTTTTATTTTGACACAGGTCATCGCGACACATAATCTGACCACTTCCAATTCCCTGTTGAATTAAAAAGAGGGGGAAATGATTATCTTATAAAGACAGCATTTTCTTTTTGCTGTTCATTAAAGGCCGTTGTATATGCTTGTAATAATTCAAGTGATTAACTGTACAATCCTATGCATGGCAAGAGAAAGTGACCAATAAATTTAATTAATAAATAATAATACAGTGGACCCTCTGGATATGAATGTACGGTAATTCATCCCAGGGGTCTGTATGTACCCTGAAAAATCCGCAAGTAGAGGTGCCACTTCTGCACACATGCGTGGTGCAATAAAGCACTTCTACGCATGTATGTCCGGCGAAACCTAGAAGAATACACTTCTGGGTTTGCCGTGTTTGCAACCCGAAAGTTACGTTACCCGAAGGTAACATAACCTGAGGATCCACTGTAATATACTGGAAGTAAGACCAGCTGAACTAAAGTGTATGTGTTGTGTGTGGAGCTTTGCTTAGACATAGGCCGCAACCATAAACCCCCCCCGGTTTTTGAGTTACCACAAAACAGCCAAACAAGAGTGAGGCAACTGCCTCAGGGGACATATTCCCAGAGGCAGTTGCAGCAGCAGTAGCACCTGGCTGTTCTCCCTGAGACCCTGGTCACCCTCCTCTGTTGGCGCACGGCCTCTCCTGAGCCTTGGTCCAGTTGCAGTAGGGGACATAATCCTGTAACCTGTTTTGAAATAAGATTCAGCTCCCGTCCCATGAACTGCTCTGTGTGGAAGTGGCTGTGGGCGCCATCTTGTTTGTCACCTCAGGTACCAAAATGTCTCAGGCCAGCATTAAGCAGTGTTTGAAACTCCCATTGTATCTAGGCACATTTTGCGACAGGGAATTGCATCAGTTTCTGTGCTCTGGGCGCAGCCCTGCGCCTGAGATTTTCGATTAAAACCGCAGAGTGGAAGGAAAAGACGACCTTTTTCTGCCTCCCCATGTTACCGGAAAAATCCGAGGGCTCCCTTGGACAAAAAGTAAAGACACCAACCAGAGTAAATTGGAGCAAATCAGCAGCCTGTAGGCTTGGCCTTTATTGACTGTTGCAACAGGGTGCTCCCCTCACTTGCAGGTGAGAGGAAAGACACAGAAAAATGGTGTGCAAGACCTTATAAAAACTTTTGAAATTCCCATCCTGTAGGTCAAGCCCACCCCCAGAAACATCATGCATACATTACAGAAAGGAGGGGTTGAGGGAGGAGTTGTGGTGGTAACCTGAGTGTCCTGTCACCTGGCTGGTTCCCTTCTCCTCCTCCCCATGAGTCATTTTCTGAAGACAAAAGGTAGTCGCAGTTTCCTGCCCCCTGAGGGAAGATCTGATCATTGTCCTTTGTTCCAGTCCATGCTGAATCCACTCCCATATGGAAGTTCTTTGTGATCTTGCTTGTCTTCTGTCTAGGACCATCAGGGTTGGCATAGCAACTGGGCAGGGCTCCTGTGGATGTGCTGGGATGCTGAAGGGATTATGGCTTGCCTGTATCAAACCTTCCCCATTTTGTAGTCCTTCGTTCAAGGAGTAAAATAAAAGTAGAACAGTGCAAATCCGATGCATGGTTGATTTTCTATGAATTTATGACAGAAGCGTAGCGTATGTAGTGTGTGAGTGTGAGTGTGTGTGAAGTTTGTACAAACTGAATGATGGGGGGGGGGTTTTCCTGCTACACCCACTACTCTCTGAAGACTGGAAAAGAGACACTCTTAATAATATTAGGGGGGTGGGCAGGGGAAGGACTAGACCATGTATAAATGAACCTAATATTTTAGTTGCAGTTCATCCATTTTCAGCTTTGTATTTTTGTTATTTTTTAAAAAAAGCGCCCAGCCATTCCGTTGTTCCGCCTGTAACCTCAGTTTCGGGTGCCACTTAGCTCCTAGCTTTCATATCTGTTTCTAACACTAAGAGTTAGCACTGTGCATCTTGGGGAGACAGGTTGCTGCATCACCTGAGGCAGAAAAATATCTTGGAGCAGCCCTGGGCAGGTAACTTGCCAGTGTTAACTTATCTCTTCTCTGGTCAGTCAGAAAATACAATCTCATCGCTTATCACCACTTTGTGTAGTTAGGAGAGCTTTCCCCAGCCATCCTGTCTCTTAACTTTAGCTCTTGTATTGGTGAAAGAATGAGATTTCCAGAGTTACACATGTCTGTCTTGATTAGTGGTTCCCAAATCTCTACTAAGGAAACCACAAGTAGAATTTGTCCCTTGTCTTTTTGGCCTTCCCGCTAATCCTGACTCGGTTCTCCTGACCTTTAAAGCCCTAAACGGCCTCGGCCCAGTGTACCTGAAGGAGCATCTCCACCCCCATCATTCTGCCCGGACGCTGAGGTCCAGCGCCGAGGGCCTTCTGGCGGTTCCCTCATTGCGAGAAGCAAAGCTACAGGGAACCAGGCAGAGGGCCTTCTCGGTAGTGGCGCCTGTGGAATGCCCTCCCATCAGATGTCAAAGCGATAAATAACTACCTGACATTCAGAAGACATCTTAAGGCAGCCCTATTCAGGGAAGTTTTTAATCTGTGATATTTTAGTGTATTTTTGGTTTTTATGGAAGCCGCCCAGAGTGGCTGGGGAAACCCAGCCAGATGGGCGGGGTACAAATAATAAATTATTATTATAAATTATTATTCTCCAGCCTGTTGGTCCTGCTTGCTGGCTTCACGCTATATAGATATACATGGCAACAAGATTTGTTTCATGCGTATTATATCTTGCCTAAACGGTGGCACAGCGGCTCTGTGAAGTGGGGTGGAAGGGGGAAGTGAATCTAGGAAGAAGAATTTAATTGACAATTGAAGGTCAGGAGAATTTCAGGTCTTCGAAGTAGCCTGACTAGCAACACAGTCTGCATTTTAACCTCAGTTTAAATCTTGACGGTTGCCTTGTTTTTAATGAATTATACTTTTCCGAGACTCTTATCTGTGAAAGATAATTATCTGTCTGAAAGCAAGTGCTCTGACGGGAAACCTTGATCTCCACAGCTGTTATCTGAAGCCTCGGAGCCCCTCGAAAGCCAGAATTACTCACCTGTAGTTAGAGACGTAAGTCTTGCAAGCCAATTGACTCCTTTTTTTCTCTCTTAACTTGGGCATGGCGAGGTCAGCCGCAAGGAAAGTAATGATGTGTTTCGTATACTTTTGTAGGCAGTGATTGCATCCAATGGTTCATTGACTGATAAGTATAAATATATCCAGAAACTGAGGGAGCGCAGGTAATATAGCTTTCTCTCCCCACCCCCAGTATATCTGACTAAAGTTTTGAATTGTTGTGTCATATTGTGTTTCAATGATGATGGGTTATTCCTACCTTGTTTTCTGTGGTGAAGCATGAGTGTGGCACGGCTGTCACAAGTATTTATTCTAATGGCGCTGATGCAGAAGGCAACTTGGGGATCTTCTCTGCAGGTTGTTCAGAGATGTGTTAATGATTCCACATTTCGATAATTTCCTCTGTGAGTTTACGAAAAGAATGCCATGGGGTCCCCACAGGGCTCTTGGGAAAAAATTAAGCAGGGGGTGGTTTTCACTAGAAAAAAGTGAATTCGGGGGGGGGGGGGCGGGACAACTGCGCTGAGGAGGAGGCAGTGATCAAATGAAAGAACTGGCTGCAAAAGAATAGAATTGAAATACAACAGTGAAGAGATCTCAGCTACACGGGAAAATTCCTTTCTGATCTTGTACATAGGAAACAGTTAGCTCCAGAAGATGAGAACAAAATCTATCCACTGAACAACCTCAAGAGAAAGTTATTGAGATCTTTAAAAAGATCTAGCTCAGGAATTGGGGAAGCAGCTGCCCTCCTGATAGTCTTTGGTTCCCACCTGCTCTGTAGTCCTGGAAGTTACAGTCCAACAGGAAGTGGAAGGCAAAGGATGAGGCTCCTTGATCTAGGTTCTCAGCTTTTCTTTTCTTTTTTAGTGTTTCAGTTCTCATGTTGGGGAGGGATAGGCTTCCCAAAGTTTCATCCTTAAAATATGTCAAAGCCCAAACCTTGAAGACACACAGCCTGTAGGGACCTGGTTCCTCCATCCAAGGACACGGGTGGTGCTGTGGTCTAACCACTGAGCCTCTTGGGCTTGCCAATCGGAAGGTTGGTGGTTCAAATCCCCACAACAGAGTGAGCTCCCGTTGCTCTGTCCCAGCTCCTGCCAACCTAGCAGTTCAAAAGCATACTAGTGCAAGTAGATAAATAGGTACCACTGCGGCGGAAAGGTAAACGGCATTTCTGTGAACTCTGGTTTCTGAAGTGGTTTAGTCATGCAGGCCACATGACCCGGAAAGGTGTCTGTGGACAAACGCTGGTTCTCTCGACCTGAAAGCGAGATGAGCGCCGCAACCCCATAGTCGCCTTTGACTGGACTTAACCATCTAGGGGTCCTTTACCTTTTTACCTACCCAAGGGCTGTAAGAGAAATGCTTTCTTTGTTCATGCCTCCTTATTCTAAGATTCAGTAACTTAAAGTTGTAGTCAAGTTTTAAGTTGACCCTTTTTTTAACGGTGTCAGGCTAGCTTATTCTGGAGTATCTCTTTAGCAAGTCATGCTGTCAGGTCACATGTAGGAACATGCAAAGGTGCCTTAGATCAAGCCAGGCTGTTAGTCAATGTAGCCGAGTGTTGTCTACACCAGGGAGGCCAGACTATTCATGCCAAGGGGGTTGCAATAGAGCTTTGACATGGAACCTGCATCTCGTCATGTGTGGGGTGGCCTGAGACCCTGGCTGGGTCCCAGAGTCCACCCAAAAAGGCCCAAAGACTGCTTGTTGGATCGCCCTGGTCTATCTGGACTGGTAGTGTTTATCCAGGTTTATCCTGCAAGGAAGATTTTCTGTCACTGAGCCACTTCTCTTCCCTGGAGCCTTTAAAAGCCAGAGTTTTTAACTTTTATTTTCATATTGATCATGATCATAACGATGCCATTTAGCAAAACAAAATTAGCACAGAAAAGCACATTCAAACGTGTTTTAAAGAGATGGTATGCCAGGAGTAATTTTCATAGTTTTCCTTGGAAACATAAAAAAATAAATAAATGCAGAGCAGACCCCAGAGTTGTTGTGGGCTGGAGACCTAAAATTTTGCTGTGCTCGTCTGGTTCCTTTTCCACTCCTAATTGAGGCTGAAAGTGTTTTGGCTAATGTTAGAATTTTTTTGGAAGACTGGATTGAAACCATTGTGTTAAAGAGAGCTCCTTCCTTGCTTTCAAAACTTACTTTAAAACATACCAGTTGTTGAAGCCTATTTTGTTGACTTATTCTCTTTACTGACTTTTGTCTCTTCTAGGGAGTACACCCAGTCACTGACCATGGATAAAAAGAGGAAGATCTTGATACTTGGATCTGGCTATGTCTCGGGGCCTGTGATAGAATACCTCACGAGAGACCCCAACATTGAAATAACAGCAGGTTTGTAAGTAAGACCGTAGCATTAGAAGCACAAAGGACTTGAGAGTGTTGCCTTTGTATAAGTAAATATTTCCTATCTGAAGTCCTAACTTACCTGATACTCAGATCAGTGCTCCTTATTTTTAATTACAAAGTACAGCCGTTGGGTGAGATCTAGCACTGTAGCTCCATACACAGAATGAATTTCATTTATTATATTTCTGTGCCAATAATAATAATAATAATAATAATAATAATAATAATAATACATTTATTTATACCCTGCCCTTCTGGCTGCGTTTCCCCAGTCACTCTGGGCAGCTCCCAACAGAATATTAAAAACACAATAAAACATCAAACACTAAAAACTTCCCTAAACAGGGCTGCCTTCAGATGTCTTCTAAAAGTCAGATAGTTGTTTATTTCCTTGACATCTGATGGGAGGGTGTTCCACAGGGCGGGCGCCACTACCAAGAAGGCCCTTGGCTTACATACAATAAATATATCCAACATATATCCAACAACGTCACAACATGAATTGTATAAAACAATTAACAAATCATCAGTAAAACAGCCACCTTCTGTAAAACACTCTTAACAAAACAAAAAAATGGCTAAAAAGGACAACCCCAGGAAAAGTCACATTATAAAATCCGCAAAGCATTACAGCTCTCCTAATCCATGAAACAAGATTAACAGCATTAACAAACCAACAGCCAAAATCAAACTAAGCACTGTTGAATTCACACACAAACTCTCCCCTTGCCTATGACTCGTAGTCTTCCACTCAGTTCATCAAAAGACAAATACACATCATGCCCTTGGAAGCAACTCCGTTTTGAAGGCTTCCAGGGCTCCAAAGGCTGGGATTTCTGCTCATGTGGGGAGAGTTACACTGATGGAAAAGGCCTTCCTAAGTTCACAAGTTTCCTTGAGTACAAAGACTCCTTCTGTTCACAGAGTGACTGCATTGGCCCAGTTTGCATGTCACGGTAAACCGTAGTTAATTTGCATGTCACAGTAAACCGTAGTCAATTTGCATGCCACAGTAAACCATAGTTAATGGCTTACTGTGAATGCGCTTCTCTAGGCTCCTTTGCTCCCTTCTGTTAGCACATGGAAGAAACAAACCACAGACTGTTTTCTACACATTGTGGTTTGTTGAGGGTGAAATAAACCCTGACTCAGATATAATGCTCAGCCAGGTATTGTGGTTTGTTTCTCCACAGTAGGAAGAGAGGCTCAAAGGAGTTCAACTGGCTCATGTATGGTTTACTGTGACGTGTACCTACTGTATCATATCTGTTAGGAGCTATGTCTTAAGGAAGCTGGTCAAAGCAGAAAGGCAAGCGGGTGTCTCGAAGGAGATGGCTTTGGACTTTGTTTCATCTTCTGTGTGTCTTGAAGCCTGAATGTATACATACATTAGATACTTGCCCGAGAGGGAAACAAACAATGCAATATCTTTTGCAAATCCAGGTTTTCAACATCTTACATGGAATGGTTATCTGCTTCTGAGCCTTATTATTGGAAGACATTGTTTTCCTTTCTGTTTCTGTAGGTTATTTTATGAACTTTCCCAGATCCTATATTTGCATTATTTTTCAGAAACACAGAGATCTGAAAGCTAACAGATTTGAAACTCAGGCTATTAAAATAAATAAATCTGAGCATTTCAGGCATGATTCCATCATATTCTCAACAGTCACAAATGCTATAAATTTAGTTTGTTTAAACAAGACTGCTAGTTCGCAAGCTGTACCAAAGGCTGGTTGTCACACATGGCCTGCTGGCTATAACAATGCCCACCTCTGTTGGTGGAGACTTTTGTAGGAGTGAGTGGCTTAGAGCTTCTAAGACCTAGCCATCTTTTAGTCTTTCATTCGTTGATCTTCTTGATTTCTTTCCCCCACTAACAGTTTCTTCGTTGAGCCTTTATCCTAGAACAGGTACTGCTTTGCCTGCATGGATTAGCTTAGTTTTAGTTGGGTCTTGCAAGGTTCTGGAATGGATTTACCAAAACTGAGCGGGTGACTTTGGGTCCATCACAGCCTCTTAACCTAACTCACAGGGTCATTGTAGGGATTAAGCAGGGGAGTGGGGAACCATGTATTCCTTGAAGACAAAGGTGGGATGTAAATGCAAAGAAATGGGCTTAAGAATAGGCTTATGATGGGACGCGGGTGGCGCTGTGGGTTAAACCACAGAGCCTAGGATTTGCTGATCAGAAGGTCGGTGGTTCAAATGCCCCTGACAGGGTGAGCTCCCGTTGCTCGGGCCCTGCTCCTGCCAACCTAGCAGTTCGAAAGCACGTCAAAGTGCAAGTAGATAAATAGGTACCGCTCCGGTGGGAAGGTAAATGGTGTTTCCGTGCACTGCTCTGGTTCGCTAGAAGCGGCTTAGTCATGCTGGCCACATGACCCGGAAGCTGTCTGTGGACAAATGCCATCTCCCTCGGCCAGTAAAGCGAGATGAGCGCCACAACTCCAGAGTCGGTTGGAGATGTTAGCCTGGCACCCAGAAATCTCCATGTGGTCACAATTGGACCTGTGGCAATTGCAAAATGCGTCTGATCCCTTGGGAATTTCTAACACTGGGTGAAAGGGAGGGGTCCTGGGAATGTGGAGTCCCGAAGGCTCCCTTGGCAGCTGGACAGAGGAGGGGGTGGACAGGGGGTTCATTCTTCCTGGTGGCAATATGTCACAATTTTATACATTAAAGGGAAATCTACCAGTAAAGAAAATCCACCCGCTCATCAAAAAAAAAAATATTCCATGACACACCCTTTAAAACAAGGAAGAGCAGCAACCCATGCTATCCGGGGCCCAGTTAATTTCTCCGAAAGCTTCTAAATTTAAACCAGGCGCCCCCCCCCCCCATTTTATACAGAATTGGTCCTGCCGAGGTTGCATGACACTACATGACTAAGTTGTCTAAAACTTGCTGAGAGGTTATGATTGAATGCTTATTTAATGGGAGCTCAAGAGGAGGAAGTCTTGTCTGCCGCTTTCAGCCAATGTTCTTGCTCTATGACAGCATCTGTCATGAAGAAACAACTTGAGCAGCTGGCTAAGAAATACAGCAATGTTGTTCCTGTCGTTGTGGATGTCACCGAAGATGAGAAGAGATTAGAGGCCATGGTGAAGAAGCACAACCTTGTTATCAGGTCAGTATGTTCTGGTGATCGCATAGATCAGGGGTTAGCAAACTTTTTCAGCAGGGGGCCGGTCCACTGTCCCTCAGACCTTGTGGGGGGCCGGACTATATTTTGGAAAAAAACAACGAATGAATTCTTACGCCCCAAATAACCCAGAAATGCATAATAAAAGTCCACATTCTACTTATGTAAAAAAAACCAGGCAGGCCCCACAAATAACCCAGAGATGCATTTTAAATAAAAGGACACATTCTGCTCATGTAAAAACACACTGCTTCCCGGACTGTCCGCAGGCTGGAATTAGAAGGCGTTTGGGCCGGATCCGGCCCTGGGCCTTAGTTTGCCTACCCATGGTGTAGGTGCTTCAGCGATTCCCCATGGTGTGGGTGCAATGGGCCAGGTTAGCTCTTGACGATTTTACCTGGTAGTGATGGTACTGAACTTCAGGCTAAAAGAGGATGCTTTTGTGGAAAAGCCCAAAATGCAGCTACCGGGTGTTCCTTCATGTGTTAACGCTTTTAAAAGATGCACTGAAGTGTGTATTTGTGAGAGAAGCCCATTCTTTCAACTGCATGCTTGACAAGGATACCGCAGAATTGGTTGTGGCTCCCTCATTCACGGGTGACCCTTTCATTTTAGCATCATTATAAAAACCAGGCCTTAATATTTCGCATGGAATTGTCTTCCCCATACTGTGCCACACATACATTGTCCCTTGAGATGAATGCCCATGCAGGAATGGTTCCCTTGTTGGTAACATGCCTCTTTGAGAGTCGAGGATAGAGCAGGTCATCCTAAGTTCACATTTTCTAGTGTCTGACCTTCTCATTTGTCTTTTTAGCTTGTTGCCTTACGCATTCCACCCTGTGGTTGCTAAGAAGTGCATTGACAACAAGGTGAATATGGTTACTGCCAGTTACCTGACACCTGCTATGAAAGAGCTGCAGGAAAGGTAAGTCTCTCTTATGTTCTCCCTGCTAAAGGGAGAAAGCAACCCTGTATCAGGAATTTTTAAATGTCTAACCTTTTACAATTTTTCATGTGCTGTAAGCCACCCAGAGTGGCTGGCAAAACCCAGCCAGATCTTTCATGCACATCTCTTCACTCGATGCTGGAACATGCATTGCGAAAATAGTGTCACTGTGGCAAGTACCACTGCTTATACATGGAACCACTTTAGCAACCATTGATCATAGCTTTATGGCTTCCTCAAAGATCCCTTTTTACAGCCCACTGGTGGCTCAGAACTCATAATATAGATAACAGGTGGCACCTGCACACTTATAAAAATGCTTTAAAAAAAAGTTTTGAAAAAGACATTGAATTTGTCATAGCTCACTGTCGCCATCTAGCGTCACATTTGTATATTGCACTTTACAACACATTTAAAACATTTTATTGGCACCTGTGTAGACGACTCCACAGAGTCTTTAGCAAAGGCAGGTAGTTTAAACCTTACTGATGCAAATGAAAGGCGCAGTCATGTTTTCTAAGTTCTGTTCAAGTGTGCAGAACAATGGGAGAAGGGCGTACCGTTCCTCCTTGCTCTCCTTGTAAAAAAGGGTTGCACAGATTCAGTTGTCTGGATGTGGGTCCCCTGTCTATACTCATATTGTCTGTGAACGATTGAGCTTGATTTGTGTTTCGGTGCCTCCCAAGTGTCCTAATTGAAGCGGGACATCCCAGATTGACAGAGCGATGCGGTGCCTCAATTTCCCCATTGGAAATATTGGGGGTATGTTGTTTTGGTCTGTAAAGATGCCCTGTTACAGGATTCTTGTTTTGAAATGATACACCCTCTTATTTCAGTGTCGAGGCGGCTGGCATTACCGTTATCAGCGAAATGGGTCTGGATCCTGGGCTTGATCATATGCTGGCAATGGAGTGTATTGATAAAGCGAAAGAAGTGGGGGCTACGGTGAGCTTAATAAGTAATCAATCTGTTCAGAGGTCTTCCCCTCCGCACCGCTCCTATTCTATAATACCTCCTTTGTTGTGGGTTTATCAGCTGTCACCCACTGGGCTTAGAACACCCCACTCCTTCCAGCCCTTCCCAGCTTTGTATTTTCTTCCTTTTTCACTTAGGCATCAGCTACTGCCTAACACAGAGACAGGGTGGTAGAATAGAAGTGAAGTCCAGGCTATTTCCTTTGAATTCCTTTTAAATATGGAATTACATTTAAAAAATAAATTTAATTAAATGGTTTTTCAGATTAAAACTTTACAGTCACGTATCCAACATACAACATAGAAACAAGATTCCAAAGAATCTCCTGGACTTCCCTTCCTCCCCTTTGTGGTTCCTATTGTTAATCATTTCCTTCTGCATCTTTTATAATAACCTCTCCATTATGTCCAAAATTCACCATTAAACTACAAGTGTTATTCCAGTCCTACTAACGATTTTAACTGGTTAGAATGGTTTTTAAGATAAACTATAAATTTTATCCATTCCTTATTAAAAATTTGGCTTTCCTGATTTCTGATTCTTCCGGTCATTTTAGCCATTTTGGCATAATCCATCAGCTTGATCTGCCATTGTTCTCTGGTAGGGTCTTTATCATCTTTGCATCTCTGGGCCAATATGGAATTCCATACAGGAATATGATTGCACACAGGGGATCCAGCTAATATAAATCAAGATTAAGGGTTCAATCCTATAGGCCAGAGGTGGGGAACCTGAGGGCCATGTTCCCTTCTGTTCAGCCTTTTGAGGGCCGCTTGCCAGGTGGGTGGAGCCAGAGGCAAGTGTTCTGTACAGTTGGCTATTTTCCACAAACACACCCTCTTGCAATCCCCTCGGTGTCATCTATCCAGACAAGCAACAGGCAAGATCAGAGTTCAAGGACTCAATCCAGTCAGGGACAACACTCGGGGTGTGAAGCAGGACCAACTGAGGGGCACGACCTGGAGAAAGTTCCAGAGAAAGGAGCCTGGAGGCCTGGACCTGAGGGTCCACACACTAATGGCAAAATAAATGGAACGTATTTTATTGATAAAAATATTTGTATGCCTCTCACTCATAACAAGATGGCGAACAACTATATACAGTGATACCTCAGTTTTTGAATGTCTCCATTGATGAATGTTTCGGTTTTTGAATGGCGTAAACCCGGAAGTAAATGCTTCCATTTTCAAACACGCCTCAGAAGTTGAATGGCTTCAACTGGTGTATATATTACTTTTCTCAATTTTCTCTATTAAATTTGTGGACTGCCATTTGCGCCTCAGTTTTTGAAAGTTTCTGCACTCGAATGGTCTTCCGGAACAGATAACGTTCAAAAACCGAGATACCACTGTATAATGATACTATGAAACATTATAAATAAAAATGACTGACTTGTCTAGAAAATATGAGTTTTTATCAATAGTATCTCTTGGAGTGGTGAATGGCACTATATATAGTGGGAAGAAACTCCAGTGACAATCCTTGTTTTTACATATTTTTACATGGTTGTTTATTTGCATAGATTTTAAAATGTTATATATGGATGTTTTAGGATGGCCTGTACTTGTAATGCCTAATAAAGGTTTGGTGAAGTAAAGTAGAAAAGATTAAAATGATTTAGGGCTTCCATATGTCCAGATTTTCCTGGGATTTCAAAGGCGGAATTAACTGCCGGGGGGGGGGGGAGGGCGAGGTTCGAAAGGCAGTGCTTTGTCCTGGATCTTAGGCAAGTCAATCGAAAAATCACAGGTTTTTTGGTGATTTTGTAAAAAAAAGTTCCAACAATTTTGGAAGCTCAGCAACTTTTGGGGTGTCCTGGTTTTTACTTTTTGACATATGGCAACCCATGATAACTGAATAGGCCTGTCAGCAGTGCTATTTTTCTAGAAAGGGTTACCAGAACTCACCATAAGCAGCTCCCAGGTTCTCCTAAAATGGTGCTCGCCTGAGAGGTGCCGGAACTTAGTTCCGGCAAGTTCCGGCTACAGAAAAGCCCTGCCTGTCAGCACATGTTTTCAAGATGTGCCTGAAAATTCACAGCGAAGATGGCAGCCAAAGACATACAGTGGAAGACATTCCACTCATATGGAAGCCCCCATGCGTTCTGCAAGGCTTAGTCCTTGGTACATGAGTCCCATGTTCTAGGTACATGAGTCCCATGTTCTAGGTACATTAGTTCAGGGGAAAGTTGACTCTGCCCCCCCCAGCTGTGTTGGGCCTGTGGGTTGATGAGCATCTGGCTGCTTCCAGACTAGGAGGCAGCTGGGATGTTGGAGAACTGTTATGGCCATGGGGTGGACTTGTATCAATCTTTTGGCCTACTCTGGTAACTAGCGTGTTGTCATCTGTTTTGCTGTGTTGCAAATATATTGTACGTTGCCTCAAGTAGGTCATTTTGTAAACAAAGTATGGCTACTGCTAAATGAAGACTTGGGTATGGAATTGCAGCCTCAGCAATGCAGAATAAAGCTGTGCCGAATGAACCTGGAGCTTTGGGACGGATATAGTTTAATTGGAGACAACTCCTTTTCTTCATCTGCAGGTGGTGTCTTACACTTCCTTCTGTGGTGGCCTGCCCGCTCCGGAACATTCTGGCAACCCCTTGAGATATAAATTCAGCTGGAGTCCACAGGGAGTCCTGCTCAACACCGTTCAACCTGCCACGTATTTAAAAAATGGAGAGGTGAAGCTGTCTTCATATACCTGTTAAAATGCAGAGATGGGGAATCACTAAGTCTAATAATAATTGATGAGTTATTTTCCTTTCTTTTCTCCTTGACTGAATGTACCGTGCTTAGAATTAAGGCACAGAGTGCCTCTGAGTGCAGTCATAGCCTTGGGATTTATTTTGTGTGTGTTGGAATCATTCTCACAGTCCTGCCACACACAAAAACAAAATCTTGTCCCGTCCCCCCAGCTTTCATTTTAGCAACCTAATCTCTCTGTAAAATATTTTTTCATTAAACAATTGGGAGTTGAAGTCTTTGCCAATCTACTGTTAGGCCCCCAGAGATCTGTCAGTAGTTCCTAGGCTACCTTCTGCCCACCCTGTTTTAGGCTACATACCCTCCAACATTTCTCCGATGAAAATAGGGGCGTCCCATTCCTTAACGATAATTTTACTATTTATACCCCACACATCTAACTGGGTTGCCCCAGCCACTCTGGGCAGCTTCCAACATATATAAAAACATTAAAAAAGAACACTTCCCCATACAGGATTGCCTTCAGACGGCTCGGGGGTCAGATAACGCCATACGCTCCAACATTTCTCCAATGAAAATAGGGACATCCTAAGGAAAAGTGGGACATTCCAGGATTGAATCAGAAACCGGGACGGCTTCTGTAAATCAGGGATGTCCCTGGAGAATAGGAACACTTGGAATGTCTGAGGCTATAATTCTGAGTGCCCTGTTATCTCAGGCCAAGTGAGCAAGGCCAAGGCACCAGGGATTGTTGTGGCCTGTATCATTGCCCATGCATCTATTCTCCTGGTGTAGTGATCTGGTTCAACCAGTTCTACTGGAGTTCAAAATGTGCAGAAGCACCTTGGGGTTCATGTTCTTGTATTTTATTTTTCTGAGTAAGATTAGTAGACGAGTGCCTGTCTCTTATTTTCTTGTTTTCTATGACAACTCCATGTAGATGCTCTCATTTAAAATGCATTTCTGCATTTATTTATATCTCACCCTACTGAAGTCTTCTGTGGTTATCAAATTAAAATGACCAATAACATTAATATCCTTAGAATTGGGGTCATTGTGAGGTTCTGTAGCCATGAGCTGTTACCATGGACTCTGATTATTTCCCAGGTTTACTCATCCCATGCATAAACTTTGCTGTCAGATGGAATTGGTCCAGGTTGCAGTCTGAAGTAGTCCAATCAGATAACTTAAGATCACTTCTGAAATTTTACGAGATACCATTGGTGTCTAAATAGCTCTGCGCATAAATATCTCTGTGTCTCCAAAGCCTTAACATGAGTTTGCAGAGTTGTAATATGGGAGATGTGTTTATTGTCTGCTTGAGCCAAGCAGGGTTCAAGATCTGGAGTCTATGCATACCCTGAATTCACTTAAACGTCATAATCTTAACACAATTTATTTCTGTGACTTTCAGTGATGTTGTAATTCCATGTGACACTTGCATTTTTGAATGTTTAGGATCAAAGTTTATAATCATTCTGGTTTAAGACACCCCAGAACTGAGCAATTTTTATTGCGAAGAACTGGTTTGCTAAACTGAACGTTACGCTGTTAATCTTATAAACTAAATAGTTTTGAATGGATTCTTGTTGAGAGCCTGGAGGATATGTTTGCATAGGTAGTTATACTGAGAAGTGTGGAGGGAAAACAGGACGTTGAGGATGGGTTTGGGATCCTCCTGCATAGAAATGAAAGGAATCCACAGTCTGCCTTCTCACGGGAGACGGACATTTCTGAATAGGGACTTGGTGCTTGTGAGGACTCCTGTTATAAAACATAGTACTGACTATTGTTTTTCACAATCCTTAGATTATTAATATTCCAGCCGGAGGAGCTTTGCTTGATTCTGTTACTGTCATGGATTTTTTCCCAGGATTAAATTTGGAAGGTTTTCCAAACAGGGACAGTACAAAATATGCCAAACCCTATGGCATTCAGTCAGCTCACACTCTCTTAAGAGGAACATTACGATACAGGGTAAGTATGTTTGGTACCGTGAAGGTCATGGGGAATTCCAGGTGAACGTATGTTATGGTTTTTATTTTATTTTTATTTTTTATAGAATATTTATAAAAGTTTTCAGAAATAATACAATGAAAAAACCAAAAAGAAAAAACAACAAAAATAAAAAAATAAAAACAACAACAAAAAAAGAAAAACACATAGAATTTCCGTTACTTATTTTCTTTTAACTTATTTTCAAGACCTCCTCATAACTCCCTTTCTTGTATTCCAATTGAAATTGTTCGTTCAGCAAATCCTCGCCATTAGTTTTTACTTATTTCTAACCTTATTTTTCATATCTCTTAAACGTTACAGCTGGAAACCATTTAATTTCTGTCCAACATCATTCTAACATTCATTAATTTTACAATATTTCTGCAAATAGTTTTTAAACTTCTTCCAATCTTCTTCCGCCGACTCTTTTCCCTGGTCTTGGATTCTGCCGGTCATTTCTGCCAGTTTTTATCCGTTAAGAGAAAATTCGGCTGGAGTGGGAGGTTCTGTAAATGGCTGATATGCCAAGCTTAGCTTGTGGCCGTGCTTATGTAATAAAATATTGTAGAAATGCGAAGGTGTGGAGAGCATCCATTTTACTTTGTGTGAGTTTCGGATGAAGACTGTCCTGCGTGCCCTTAACTGTGATCTCACCTGTAGTTTTATAAATCATTTAACGCAGTGCTTTTTTCTAAAAAACACATTTAGGGGGTACTCTTATTTTAACTCAAGAAAATCATGACTTTATAGTTTAAATAGGGAAAAATAAATACAGTAAATAGACAAAAGTACAAAGATTCACAAAATGTGTTAATGTTCCCACCCCCCAGAAAAAAAAGCATTGATTTAATGTGTTAAGACAAATGGAAGTTGTTAATATTGCAGTTGTTGTATAAGGGATTGTTATCTTGACTGGAATATAATTGAAATTAATAAGATTTTGGAACGCAGAAATAAAGTAAATCATCAGACCATCAGTGCCAGCACGCGGGGGGCCACATAAATTATATCACTTGGTGTTTGAATGATTGGTATTAATAATTGTATTATAATTTAGCACTGTTATAATGAGGCTATTATTGGATTATTGTAATTGAAAACTAATAAAAATTATTATTAAAAAAACTGATCAGCCGTAGGTCACCCTTTGTATGCACAAGGTATTGGGTTCAATGGAAAGAATCTTTGTGCTGTGAAAATGTTCTGTGAGATATTTATGTGAGATCTTGGGAGAATAATTGCTAGTCGGGGGAGGAAATATTGAGTTAGATCAAGGTTAGCTAATCTGTGACCCTCTAGATGCTGTTGGGCTACAACTCCCATCATCCCCGCAGGGGTGGACTTTGTTTTATTAAAATTCAATGGTTCCCTGTGGCGAGGCTTAAATTTGCCTTCCATCCTGCTCAATTCACTGTGTTGCAGTTACAGCGCCCTCTAGGCTGGGAACCCAGTGCAGTGGAACTGGTCGCATTGCCCTAACTTTCATTTTCACTTCACCTTTCGTATACTGCCTTTATATTTTACTACACACAAGGCAGTTTGCAGCAACAAAATATACAACCAGGAACTCGCACCTTGTAATATAACCTGATCCCATACAGAAAGTCACAATTAAACATAACTTTAAAATGGAACGACTTCTATCAAATAAAGTAGTATTCAATAATTATTGGACTATAATAGTGCACAATAAAATTAACTCTCGAAACATTGGCACACAATAACGAAACACGAATTCACTCTTAACTGTTACAATGAATAATTACGAAACTGTGATCAATAAAAATAACTGCAAGTCACAATACATAAAATACCAAAATGAATGCAGAACTATCCACCTCTGATCCCTAACCAATAGTCATGCTGTAGTTGGAGTCCCAACAACATAAGGAGGGGCACAAGTTCTCCACCTCTGGGTTAGATTGACCCATGGCCTGACAGCACAATTGTATGTATGCTTGTTTATTTTATTTAAACTATTTTATCATAGCACCCTATCCAGTTTCAGGGTGGCATACAACAGCAGGCAAAGCACAGCAAGGCACTTATTGCACAAGAACTGTGTGTGCCAAAGCCGTCTTCAGATTTGTTGCATGTCGTTTGCTGCCTTCTGTCGAAATACCTATGCAGGCATATCGAAGGAAAGCTCAAAGGTTGGAATGTGAGGGAAACCATGTTGGTAGATTTCTGGTGTCACATATGAGTTTGGCATGTTGATCCCTGTGTTCTGTGGCAGTTTCTAACCCCTCCCCCCATTCTTCCAGGGTTATTCTAAAGCTATTGGAGGCTTTGTGAAACTAGGACTGATAAATTCAGAGCCATGTCCTATGCTCAGTGCAACAGCAGCTTCTATAACCTGGGTGAGTGTTGCTTTCATGGTCCAAGAGAAGTCTGCAGCTGAGGCATGTGTGAAATGGGTTCGCTTTGTATTTTTGCCATCTACACCTATAATTATTTTGAAATCCAGTGTTCACACAACAGTGGGCTATCCCATTCTTGACAACAAAGCTCTGTTTGCACAGCCAATGGCTGTACCTTCTGCCCTTCTCATAAAGGTAAAGGGACCCCTGACCATTAGGTCCAGTCGTGACCGACTCTGGGGTTGCGGCGCTCATCTCGCTTTACTGGCCTGGGGAGCTGGCGTACAGCTTCTGGGTCATGTGGCCAGCATGACTAAGCCACTTCTGGCAAACCAGAGCAGCGCACGGAAACGCCGTTTACCTTCCTGCCAGAGTGGTACCTATTTATCTACTTGCACTTTGACGTGCTTTTGAACTGCTAGGTTGGCAGGAGCAGGGACCGAGCAACGGGAGCTCACCCCGTCACGGGGATTCGAACCGCTGATCTTCTGATCAGCAAGCCCTAGACTCTGTGGTTTAACCCACAGTGCCATCCGTGTCCACCCTTCTCATAGCCCACCACTTTTCACATTTCTGCTTTGAATGCAGACTGTTTCTACTATCGCACGAAAAAGCTGGTGTTCGTCACCTGCAGTTTTCTTAAGGTGCAAATGCTTGTACTTTCAGTGTTCTGACTATTGGATGTTGATCTGTTATTATTGATTTTATATATATATATACCCAGAAAGAACTTATGTGCAGGCTACTTGGACTTAAGCAGTCTGCCACATACGATGATCTCCGAAATGCCGTCTACAATAAACTGAATGAGGATGCAAGGCAGCTGGATGCAGTCGAATGGTAGGAGATTGACCTTTCAGGATTGACCTTTCCCCACATTTCCTCCCTTTTAAGTGCTTCTCTAGCAAAGCCAGCCCACTCATGAGATAAGGTGAGGCAGCATATATCCACAGGGGCAGCAGATCCCAATGTAGATCTTCATTCCCCCGCTTGTTTCTGATGTAGATCTTTATTCACCTCTTCCTTCCCTGGCAGGGAGGCGAGTGCCATTTTGTGGTTGGCCTCAGGTGCCCAAATGACTTGGGCCAGACCTGCTTTCTATCATCCAGGCATATGAGACTAGTTAAAATGGCTAAGAGTAGCCTGCCAATTCCCAGAGAGCCAGTGTGGTGTAGTGGTTAAGAGCGGTGGACTTGTAATCTGGGGAACCGGGTTCGTTTCCCCGCTCCTCCACATGCAGCTGCTGGGTGACCTTGGGCTGGTCACACTTCTCTGAAGTCTCTCAGCCCCACTCACCTCACAGAGTGTTTGTTGTGGGGGAGGAAGGGAAAGGAGAATGTTAGCCGCTCTGAGACTCCTTCAGGTAGTGATAAAGCGGGATATCAAATCCGAACTCCTCCTCTTCCCATTTCTTAAAAGCATATTTCAAAGTGAAACATCTGGTGTGAAACTGCAATGTTCAGCAGCTCAATTTGCATGTAGGCCTCTGGCTTGATGATGTTATGTGATACTGTTCTTCATTTGCATGCTTCATTTTGGCTGTAAGGCCACAAATGCATAACGATAGAATAAGATTATAAAACAAGCAAATCCAATAAAGGAGTAACGGCAATCAAAATAATTACTGTGACATAATCGGGTGTACTTAACCTTCTCTGCTCTCTGCATATATCTTGATAGAACGTAAGTAAAAACTGAAAAGGAAAATGCAAGCTGATTGCAGAAGTTTGGTTCTGCATGGCAACACTGGAGGTGTAGCCCCAGGGCATGGCACTGTAATAAAGATGCCAATTAAGATGTGAGGAGGATCGTTGCATCTGCTTCGCTTTCTCCTGACCCATCGGTTGCCTGACCCAAATTGCGATGTGGTGGCATCCCATTCTTCTTGCTTTGCGATCACGGGCTCAAGCCACTGCTCTCCGTTTTTGGGGAGAAAGTCCTGGGCTTTTTCTGACAAATGGTGCCTTGTCCTTGCTCTTTCAGGCTGGGGTTACTTGGAGATGAGCCCGTTCCAATAGCAGAAACAATAGTCGGCGCACTAGCGAAACACATGGAGGCCAAGCTATCCTATGGTATGTGAAACACTCTCTGCTCATCCTGGCTTTGACCTATAAATCCTTAAATGGCTCAGGACTGCAGTACTTCAAGGACTGCCTCTCCCCATATGAACTTACTCAAACCCTGAGATCACTTTCTGAGGCCCTCCTTCATGTGCCTCCTCCTTGAGAGGTCCAGAGGGTGGCAACATGAGAATGGGCCTTCTCTGCAGTGGCTCCCCATCTGTGGAATGCTCTCCCTGGGGAAGTTTGCCTGGTGCCTTCATTATACACCATTTTTAACCGGGTCTTTGGTTGATTGACATCCGATGCCCTTTTAAATGTGCTTGTGGAAGGGGGAGGGTTGTTGGGTTTGTTTCTGTTTCTATTTTTATTATGTCTTTTGTGTTGCTTATATTGCAATTTTATGTAAATTCCCCTGAGATCTACAGGTATACAAATCTAATAAATAATGATAATAAATAATATTATATATACTAATATATAATATCAATCCGGCTGTATTTTTGTATTTATCTTTCCACCTTGTGCGGGAAGCTAAACAAATTATGTTGCTGCCCCCCCCCAATTGCTAAGGGCTGCCCTCAACCACTTTAGCATGTCTAGGCCAGAATACTAAAACAAGCAACTTCATTTTGTTCCTTCAGTCAAGACTATTTAGCTCCCCAACCCCATCCCATTTATTTTTATATTTTATTTCTGGCTGGCCACAACCAGATATTGGTGGAGATCTCTACATCAGTTATGTTACATTCTGCAACATTCTACATTTGGGAGGCAGAAAGATGAATTTCCTTCACAATCAAAAGCAGAGCTAAGGAGAACAGAGTTGGCATCTTTCACACACTGAGTTTTCTTGGGTGTCGTGCAGTTCACTGTTAAAGCTACAGCTTGTTCATCTTTTCTGACAACAGAAAAAGCAACATATTTCTGTCTATTCCTTAGGTCCCGGAGAGCGCGATATGATAGTCATGAGGAATGAAATAGGAATCAAACATCCGTCCGGTCATTTGGAAGACAAATATGTCAATCTTGTGGTGTATGGAGATGATAAAGGATATTCTGCAATGGCTAAAACTGTAGGGTACCCGACTGCTATCGCAGCAAAGATGGTTCTTGATGGTACGTACGGGTCTTTCTAAGTTGTGTGGTGCACCTGGGATGTGTGTTTCTTTTAAGTAGCCTTCAAATGTGCAAGTATTGTTTTAGGCAATACTTTTAATAATTTTTAAAAGGCTGCATCATTATTATTAACATCCTTATTAATAATCACTTGAGGGGCTTTTTTGTGTGTGTGTGTGTTTGTACATGACAACACTCACCAATATGGAGTACTGGCACCTCTGTTTTTTTGCTCCCCATGGCAGCCTATTTGTGCTAGCAAAATTGAGATAGATAAGACTTCCAGCACTTTTTAATCCCCCCCCCACCAAAGAAAACGCCCCACTGTTCATTTGTAAGTGTGAATTATAAGTCTTAAGCTCATCACAGTGATTCTCTGGTCATGCAGTTCATTGTTGTCCTCACATTCACCACAGTTTTGTGTGCTAAGTTCCTTATCACCCATGTGACATCCATCATGTCACATACTTGGGCCAATTTCAGGGTCCTAGCACCCAGCAGGACCCAATGTTATGTGTCCCGGACTCCCACACTCCTTGGCACTCTGTAGAGAAGTGTGTTTGTTATTATTGATTTTAGCATTCATACTGTTTTCGTAAGGTGTTTGGGGCCATTTATATGAGGAAAGTGGTTAATTGCAATAATTAATAATATAAAGTGCAGGTAGACTCTGCCATCTGGAACGCCTTGTAGCTTTGCTCAGAGTATTGCTGCCTGCCAAAGAGGAGGGACCTCATAAGATTTTGCGCAGGGTCCCCTCGGCCTAGGGGACGCGGGTGGCGCTGTGGGTTAAACCACAGAGCCTAGGACTTGCCAATCAGAAGGTTGGCAGTTCGAATCCCTGCGAGGGGGTGAGTTCCCGTTGCTCGGTCCCTGCTCCTGCCAACCTAGCAGTTCGAAAGCATGTCAAAGTGCAAGTAGATAAATAGGTACCGCTCTGGCGGGAAGGTAAACGGCATTTCCGTGCGCTGCTCTGGTTCACCAGAAGCAGCTTAGTCATGCTGGCCACATGACCCGGAAGCTGTACGCCAGCTCCCTTGGCCAATAAAGCGAGATGAGCGCCGCAACCCCAGAGTCGGTCACGACTGGACCTAATGGTCAGGGGTCCCTTTACCTTTACCTTTTACCCCTCGGCCTGCAGCTGTAAACTGTAAGTGTAAGAGGAACTGGTTTGTTTTAAGAATTGGTAGAGCTCTCGTGCCCAGTTCCTCCCAAATGAACCCTTTCAGAAGCTGTTGGACTACATCTCCAGTTATCCCTGTCTCTTGGACATGCTGGCTGGGGCTGATGTGAGTTGGAGTCCAACAACTTTTGAAGCACCCCACGTTGGGGAAGCCTGCTATAAGCACACGTAATTTTGCTCTTCCACTGTGAGCAGAGTGCCAGGGCTTCATTTTAGTGAGGCTGCAATCCTTGTCACCCCACTTACCCGGCCCCCGTTGAATTAAATAGGACATACTTCTAAGAAAACGTGGTTAGGATTGTACTGTAATGTTTTAAAATACCGTATTTTTCGCTCTATAAGACGCACCAGACCACAAGACGCACCTAGTTTTTGGAGGAGGAAAACAAGAAAAAAAAATATTCTGAATCTCAGAAGCCAGAACAGCAAGAGGGATCGCTGCGCAGTGAAAGCAGCAATCCCTCTTGCTGTTCTGGCTTCTGGGATAGCTGTGCAGCCTGCATTCGCGCCATAAGACGCACACACATTTCCCCTTACTTTTTAGGAGGGAAAAAGTGAGTCTTATGGAGCAAAAAATACGGTAATTGCTGTACAGGTTGCTTTTTTCTCTATATCTCCTTTAAAGAAGAGTTAATCAAATAGAAGAGGTCTGGAGTGTGGCAACACAGGAACGGCTTTTTCTGGGTTGGCTCCCCCATTTGTGGCATGCTTTCCTCAAAGAGGCTTGCTGGGCACCTTCATTACATAGCTTTAGGCACCAGGCGAAAATGTTTCTCTTCAGCATACGGCTGATTAACATACCCTGGCCTTTTAAATGTATCTGTGGAAGGAGGTTATTGGTTTGTTTTGCTTCTGCTTCTGTTTCATCATGTATTTTGAAGTTTTAGGTTGCGAATTGCACTGTGATCTTCAGATGACGGGGTGGTATACAAATTTAATTGATGATAACAGTGACATTTTTCTCTTTATGTTCCAGGAGAAATTGACACCAAAGGCATGGTCATCCCATTAACCAAGAATATTTATGGACCAATACTCGAACGTGTTCGAGCTGAAGGAATTACCTACAGTACCCAGAGCGTTATCAAACAATAAAGGAGACATATTTTCTACCCTCCTTTTTTCCAGCCTGTAATTTTGCACGCACATTTTGAAGCCTAAAAATAGTTGTCCGTAGGCACTATTCCCCTGAAAGTCTTCCCTGTCCAGAGCATATTGAAATGAATAGCAGCTACACAACAGCAGAACTGTTCTCTTGTGTGCAGTGCCAGTCTGCTTTAGTGAAACTTCGACAAGCGAAATTCCGGGTGAGTTGTGCTGTATGCCTTTTTTTATAGACTGTGATTCAACCCACTCTTGGCCTGGAAGCAAATCCCATGTAATTCAGTTTGGCTTACTTCTGAGCATGTTGCCCTGCAAGGGTGATTTGTAAAGCTTTTAGGTGGAGAACAGGTGTCCAGTCATAGCAGAGGAGCGCAGGAGTCTTCAAATGATGCCAAAATGTTTTTACGCATGTTCTAAATGCTGCAACATTGCTGAATGTAGTGAGTTCAAGACTTCAAGAAAGAACAAGAAAGGCCTGTGCCTAGAACTGAAGACCTTTTTACAGACAGAAGATAAAGGGTCACATAGACCAATGGTCTGAAAATCCTATCATGGCAGACACAGCCATGGGAGTTTCTCTCTCTCTCTCTCTCTCTCTCTCTCTCTCTCTCTCTCTCTCTCTCTTGTCCTCATCAAGTGTTCCAGTTAGGTTAAAGTAAATGTGGGGGGCAGGAAGAGAATAACTTCTGCGGCCTCCTAACTTTGCCAGGTACTAAAATTTGAGGCACCTTCACAAATTTGCTTCAGACCGTCACTTTCCACAAATTGGAAGGTGACAAGTGTAACAACCGCGATGGTGGAGCTAGTATATTAGTCTTCATTCACCCCACCTAGGTGTTTACTTTAACCTGATCATGATACCTGAAGGGGGCTTATATCATAATCAAAAGTGGAAACTCATTTTAATTTGCACTGTAGTGCTTAGAAAATCACATCAACAGTATTTTTGTGTGTATTGGAAAAAACCCATGATTGTTTAAAACACTTTAGTAACATATTTGATGTTGATGTGAGAGCTTGGAAAATGGCATTCTCTGTACCCTACGTCAAACATAGTTTCACATGTGCCAAATTCTGTATTGTTTGAAACCATGCTTCAGTCTCCTGGTTAATATCCAAAACAGACCTGAGCTATGGAAAGACAGTTCATTGCAGTTTGTATACTTGCTACAGGCTTTTAGTTTCTCTACTATATATTCTGTGAAACTATTACATTGTGCATCTAACATCTTTATTTGCTTTATGCTTGTGAGGATCAGCAATATTTTAGATGCAGTTTTTGTACTGTGTGTGCTGTCCTTTTGAGAGAAACGCCTAAGTGTTCTTGTTCTGCAGTTGCCTTTCCAATCAACGTCACCCAAAACAATAATGCAGTCCTGAAGGAGAGTTTGGAAACTTTCATTTCTGATGCAGACTTAGACTATATCTGCAGCTTTCCATGTTGCCCAGACCTAGACTGACCGCTTAGTCTGAACCATGCTTAGTCAAGCTATAGTTCTTGAAGTGGCCTTATTTTCACCAACTGTGATTAAGATAAAACACAGTTCAGGGTTCAGATGTGAAAACTAAAGTGTAGGATGGGGGAACGTGGGAGCCCAAGACTCCTTATAGCTTGTCTTCATTATTGCAGTTCGCTATTGCATGTGAACCATGCCATTGTTTCATTTTCAAGTTGAAATTAACTTGCTAAAAAGATTTTCCTTCTGTTTGCCTCCGGTACTCTGGATTTGTCAGACATCTCTCTTGAGGGTGAATTGCCAAAAAATAATTGTCACCTCTGGCACGATCTCTTTAGTAACGAGTTGAAAATGTAGATGGAGTTCTAGTTTTTGTTATAAAACTCCTGTTTCTTTTGGACAAAATGATCTGAGGAAATGAACTATAAACTGAAATAACCATTGTCGAAAACATGTAGTTGTCACGGAGAAGAAGCCGTAGGAAAGTGGTAAAGTGAAAATGATTTACTAGGAGAACAATGAAACTGTTTCATTTCTATTCTGACTTATACATGTTCTGTGTTCGAATCAGGGGGCTGCCAGCCTAGAAACCTCTTGCCACATGTTTGAATGCCTCACAATCCTCTTAACTTCCATACGGTAAAGAAAGGTCTGTTCGAGAGCAATCAAGAAGGTATTAACTTAAGTCATCTACCTGTGTTCTTACAGAATATGTCCACGTACGGGAATGTGCTGCAAGAAACACGAGGAAGAAATAAGTTCATTGGGTTTTAGAGCTCACCCAGCCCGACTGCTGTGGTGGTGTTTGTATACCAGACCAGTTTGGCTGCTGGCTGGATTCAGCCCTCTTAAATAGCTTGGAGGGTTGACTAAGGGGAAGATGGCTTCTTTTCAGTTTGCACTGTGAAATACTACTTTCCAGTGCCAACCCTGATGAAGGGAACACACAAACTCCCTGCTGGCTGGGTGTCCTTTTCGGTCTTCTTGCCATAGTCGGGTTTACTACCTTTGGGGCTCTCACTTTCTCCCTCAATGTAGGGCACAAAAAGCCACCCCCCCTTTGGCATGGAAGCACCCCTTCTGTTTTTTGGGGTTTTTTTTAGTAATTGGGCAGCTTTTCAGTTCTAATAGGCTGTTTATGACTTTTATTTTAGAATTAAAAACCCAATGCGTGTCCTCTTCCCACCGCTCATCCAACTCCCCCAGGCAAGAAGTTTCTTTTCATGGAAACTCTCCTTTTATATGACCTAATACTTTCAGTTTGCAGGTCTGGAAAGGGACAAGTGAAATCACATCACTTAGAGCCGGATCACGGAAAAAGTTTGTATCTGCATTTCTTTTCAGTATCCTTTTCTTACCAAGGTCAAAATGTATTTTTATGTGTTGTATTGGGTTTGGGTAAATCCTGTGCTGCTTCTGCGATGCCATTTTCAATTAAAAACTTTTGACTTTCATTTATACTTGTCTCTTTTCACGTGGTTCAAAGCTGTGTGAGTGTAAGATACAGAACTGCAAAGGGGGCCAAGAAGATGAAATCTTTGTGTAAGCTAGCTGCAGGACCTTCTAGAGGTTTTGCAGGGGCCAGGAACTTTTTTGAAATGCACACATTTCAAATTCTGAGAGAGTACCGGGGGGCCCAGTCACAAAATAGATGCTATAGCGGGTGGTGGTGGCATAACACAAAGTTAGTCACCCCTGACAATCTGTTTAGCATGGGAAGTTAGCCAAGTTCTGCTCTTCCGATTGTGGCGATCACACAACATTAATTTCACTCACACTGATGCTGCTGCTGTCTATCAGAGTGCTTCTTGGGACCAAGAAAAGTTTACGAGGTGGTAACACCAAACTCATTTCACAGAAATCTCTTCGAAAGTTACACCATAGCTTTTTAGAAGGGCTAGAGCAGGGGTAGGCAACCTAAGGCCCGGGGGCCGGATGCGGCCCAATCACCTTCTAAATCTGGCCCGCGGACTGTCCAGGAATCAGCGCGTTTTTACATGAGTAGAATGTGTCCTTTAATACATCTCTGGGTTATTTGTGGGGCATAGGAATTCGTTCATATTTTTTTCCAAAATATAGTCCGGCCCACCACATGGTCTGAGGGACAGTGGACTGGCCCATGGCTGAAAAAGGTTGCTGACCCCTGGGCTAGAGACTTACTATTTCAAAGAAATGAAAGCTCAGAATCTTTGGCACCTGCCCAGGGCTCCAGTAAGCCTTTGCGGGTGCCATGAGTTGGCAACCCTGGCTTTGCATGCTGTTGGTGTGTGAATCTTGTCAGTTTGATGTTTGCTGATTGTTTTGAGCTGTGAACGTTAAGGTTAGTGAGGTAGTGGAATATCTTTCTGGGAGTTCTTTTTTAAAGCTGCTTGGGTAAATGAAATTTGTTTAGCATGTGTGGGAAAATGTAGTTTAGGGGTGAAGGTTGTTTTATTGTAGAAAAGCACGTGTGTGTGTGTGTGTGTGTGTGTGTGTGAAAATGTGAGTCTCCTTTCAATGGCTAGATTTGTTATTCTGCTAGTAGTCAAGGTGCTATGTAACCTACAGGAATCATAGCCATGAATACTGATGGTTCGTAGGTTATCTGGAGGCATTTGGCTGACCTGGTGGGAAGCAGATTTAGGTGGATCTGGCCAGATTCTTCTTATATTCTTTACCTCAAACCTGTGCCAAGAAAAGCACCTATTAAGTTTCCCATCACATTTTGACAGGGGTGGAATTGACACACACTGTGAAAATGCTTTTTTAAAAAACCTTTTGAAAAATACATTGAATTTTGCATAGCTCAGTCTCACCATCTAGTGTCACATTTGTATATTGCACTTTACAACACATGCAAAACGTTTTATTTTCAGTTCTGTAGCTGAGCCCAGGATGCCTGTCGGGTGACGAGCTATAGTACAAAACAAGAATCAATGTAAGAAAACAGACAACATTTTGTCAAATGGCGACAATTTCAAAATTCTCATTGAAGTTAAAAGTGGCATCATTACAAAATGTTGATTTTCCTAGATGACTGTGCTTTTGAAATGTGTCAGGCAAATGTGATCCCATGCAGGTTTACTCAGAAGCGAGTACCACTAAGTTCTGCAGAGTTTACTCCCAAATAAGTATAGGATTGCAACTTGGATAAATCTTTTCCTGGCACCCATCTCAAGTTCACTTCCTGGTTTTCCATTTTTGTTGTTGTTACTTCAATGCTGTCCTGTCCTGTGTTCGTACTAACTAGGTAGCTATTGTCAAGTTTGCATTTTTTGTAGTCTGAGAAAGGCAAACAAAAGTTAAATAGGCATTGCTAGTTAAAGATGTCTTGGGAGACTTGCGATAAGGGCAACAGCATCTTTTCTACACTTGACCCAGTTTACCAAAGTAGGCTCTGCATCTTTTGAGTCTGCAGCATGGATTACAATAAAAATTAATTAGAATATGTCATTTTTGTCTGAGACTGTTTGCTACCTCAATTTAGGAACCGATGCACATTTATTAAAATGAATAATCCAGGACAAGTTGAAGATTATGAAAGATTTCTTATTCCTTTTTGCCCCAGATCAAAACCCAATGTGTTGCTAAAGAGATTATTCCAAGGACTTATGTTTAAATAACTAGTCAGCATGCTAAAATGATGAATGTGATTACAGATGTTGATGGAAGGAGACCTTGCAAGCTGCAGACAATTCCTTGATTTGTTTTATTTATTTACTTACTTAAAATAACACCCCTTCAACGAAGTTTTGCATAAAGGTGGCTACCTTAGTGTAACATTCTAAAGGGGGCCATTTGCACCATAGTAAGTGATTTTAGGATTGCAACTTTAGTTCACAACCAGGTTGATTTTCCTGGGTCAAATAAGTGGTGCACAAGATCATTATATCCTCATTGATTATCTGAATTGCTCTGTGCCCTAGGATTATGGGTTGGGAGAGAAAATAGAAGGAAAGAGGATTAGGAAATGGGGTTATAGAAGCAGCCATAAGATCAAAATTAACCCTGTGGCACTTACATCCCCAGGGATATTATGAAGAAGAATTATTGGGGCTGCTTATGCTCAGTGCTTGTTTTGGAACAAATAAGGGGGCAGGATGAACTGTCCCAGTGAAAATTGTTTTGCCTTTTTAGGCCATGCATCTGGAACATAAAAGCTGCCCTCCCCTCCGGTATGTACTTTAAATGCAAATTTGGATTTACTTTCTTTTTGAAGGCAGCTCAGTGTCTTGTACAGTAGCGGCCCAATCGCCTTCTCAATCCAGCCCACAGACGGTCCTGGAATCAGCGTGTTTTTACATGAGTAGAATGTGTCCTTTTATTTAAAATGCATCTCTGGGTTGTTTGTGGGGCCTGCCTGGTGTATTTACATGAGTAGAATGTGTGCTTTTATTTAAAATGCATTTCTGGGTTATTTGTGGGGCATAGGAATTTGTTCATATTTTTTCTCCAAAATATAGTCTGGCCCACCACATGGTCTGAGGGACGGTGGACCATGGCTGGAAAAGGTTGCTGACCCCTGGACTGGAGTGATCCCTGAGGTAGCAGCAGGCATGCACTTTGTTATAATAGTGACAGCACTGGTTGCCTTTTTTGCAGGTTCAACCCGTTGTTTTACTGTACCTCCTGAAAGGTGACTGGAACTACTAAAGCTGTCAGTGTACGACATACATTTAGCAAGCAATCTGAGCAGCGGATGGTGTGCCATTTAGGAAAAGAGCATACATGGAAAGATCTAGTCTTCCTCTCCTGTTTCTGATCATATGTGCTGATCTATCGGCGGCACATCTCTCTCTAGTTATTAAGAGGTATACAAATGTATCCACACAATGTTCAGAAAATACACTACTGGTGTCTTTTTGCTTTCGCTTCTTTTCTTTTGCAGTTGGTGACTAGGCAACCTTTCAAAATTTGTCGTGCTTTTTAAATTTATTTTTTAAAAATCGTTTAAATTGGATTATTATTTTTTTACATAGCAAACAGATAAATGAGGAACGGTACGTCTATTGTCTCCGCTTTCAATTTATAGTCTATGACAAAAATGTCTCTCACCAAACTGTTAAAAAATAGACATCTTGCAGTTGGGGAGGGGGATATTGTTCTATTGCCTATTCATAGTGTCAGCATCACATGGGTTAGGTCCTTTGTTTGTGTATTTATTTTTATTGATGAGCTTGGTTGGTTGTGTTTAGTTCATTGTGGTGTGGCTTATTTGTGTGAGGGAGGTGGGCTAGGTTGTTGGGTCAGGTGGGCCATATTGATTTGTATACTGTTGGAGGGGACAGGCCATTGTCCTGTTGTGCTGCGGATGTAATACAAGGGAACCATACTAGGGTAAAGGCATCCTCCATAGCTTGTCCCTGTGCTGCTTTGAGTTTGTTGGTTAACTTTTTTAGTAGGGTGGTTTCCTATACGTTTTGGTACCAGTGGTCTATATACACTCCTGATAGGTCCTTCCAGTGTCTAGTTGTGATACTTCTAGCGGTTGAGAGTGACTTATGCGTTCATGTGCATTGTTGTCCTGGAAGATATTTAATAGGGCGAGTTCTAGGGTTGCTTCTTGTTATCTTGGAAATTTCCTGCAGTACTGATATCCAGAAGGACTTTCCGGCATTCCCGCCACATGTAGAGGTACATGCCTATTCTGGTGCAGCCTCTCCAGCATTTAGATGAAGTTCCTGGGTGTATCTGTGCCAGTTTCCATGGCGTTAGAGTAAGTTCTCTTCTTTTGGCTGAGATGGATTTGAATGGCGGTTTAGACCATTGGGTATGGTTTAATTCATGTTCTGCTCCCATTGGTATTAATTGTGGTAAGGGGGTCTGTAGTATCTTATATTTAATATATTTACTGATTATTATTTTTTACCCTGCTTCCCCCTCCCCACTGAAATCTATTCTGCCCTTGGAAAAAATGAACAGATACCCCACTGGGAGTGAAACCTGATTCTGCAATATTGGATGTTCAGCACTGATGAGGCAGATATTGTTTAAAGCATATATATATTTACAGTAGTTGGAATATTGATATTTATTTTGCAATGCCTTGGATAAAAACACTTTAAACAATGCTGAGTACAGATGTTATTCTCATAGAAACTTCTTATTTCAAAACAAGTGTATTTCAGTTTCCCACAAAAGTTAAAACTGCATGCAGAGATATGGTTACTCACTTAGGATGCATGGGATAATATATCAGAAGTTTTTTTGTTTTTGTTAAAATTAAAAACAGGTACTGAACTACATCATTTTAACAATGCAATTACACAGAACTAGAAAACTGACTTTGTAGTAAAATATAAAAATCTACAATTATAAATATAAATTTGGTCCATGGAATCCACTCTAGAAATATTTACAGTAAGTATCAGCTATTCTAAATGCCTACCAAAAGTTTTAAAATGTTGAATATTACAGAGAAGAGAATTATATTTACATTCTACCATATTAAAAGTTAGATTTCTAGCAAATGTAAGGAATCCTATAAATAACAGCAAGTAAAGGGATACTGAAACATGACATTTGTTGCTAGGAACTTTAGGATCTATAGTTATGATTTAAAAAATAATTTAAAATAAAACCAAAGAAATTAGAAACTATTACTGTAAAAGAGACCACAGTTTCATTCTTAGAAACACAGTATAGTTCAATCAAATTAGTCCAAACATAACAAAATGCATTACAACGAGTCTTTCAAAAAGGCACACATAGTTAATGATATAAGTTCAGTAATAGAGCCATTTGTAACAACAGTTTCTTTTGAAGAAGTGAAATAAAAAGATTATCGAATAGCTGGACGTTTCTTCCAACCCCACCTCACCCTCACCGCCCCACACAATTTTAAAAAATTAAAAGCAACAGTAGTGAAATTTCCAGCTCTTGATAACCACTGCCATGTTCCGTTCATAGTCAAACTAAAGATTCCAAGCTTTCCGCTGCATTGCCGTCTGGTAAAGCTGAACCATTACTGTCTATAGATACTGAAGGGTTTTCTTCTTGCCTTGAGCTAACAAGACTGAGAATAGTTTTGTAGAGGAACTGATACTGGTCCTAAAAGCAGGTGGGGTAAAGTAGGTTAGTGTGGTTGGTCCAAACAATAAGAATCACACCCCCACAACCCATTTGCAAGCTCAGCTGGTGAGTGGTGGTCATATTGTAGCCAAAATAGGGTGAACATAACAAGAGCCTGCTGGATGAGGCCAGTATTCTGCTCTCACAGTGGCCAGCCTGTGTGGGAAACCCCTAAGCAGGGCCTGAGTACAGTCATACCTTGGATCCCGAACGCCTAGCAAGTTGAACGTTTTGGCTCCCGAACGCCGCAAACCCGGAAGTGAGTGTTCTGGTTTGCGAATATTTTTTGGAACCTGAACGTCTGACACGGCTTACATGGCTTCAGATTGGCTGCAGGAGCTTCCTGCAGCCAATCGGAAGCTGCACATTTGTTTTCGAAGTCGAACGGACTTCCAGAACAGATTCCGTTTGACTTCCGAGGAACCACTGTACATGACAACTCTCCCTCCTGAGGTTTCCAGCAACTGGCATTCAGAAACATATTGTCTGTGAGAAAGAATGGGGTGCTCAGGGAACCCCAAATATTGCAGAAACACACACACACACACACACACACACACACACACACACACACTCACACCCTTTATGCAAAGCCTTTTTAGATGATGCCTCAGTTATGCAATTCCCTCTCAGCTGAGATAGGACTGGCAGAAACTCCTTACGAATCTTGAACAGGCCCTTGATAGATATTAGTCTCTGTGTTGCCAGGTATTTTATTTCTGCTGCTTTACTAGACATGTTGTATTTTAACCTCTGTGTAACTTACTCTGGATTGCTATGGCAAGGAAGAGTGGTTTAAGAATGTTTCCCTGAATTAGAATGACATGGGGACCTTAAAACACCGTTCCGAGTCATTAAATGCTATGCTGGAAGGCTGGCTAGCAAAGCAAAATAAGATGGTAGCTGGTGAAGAATATATTCAACCTTTATGTAATTCTTATTATTACCTGGGGAATTATGTAACACTCAATTACCATAGTTTTAACCCTATTTTTTTTATAGAGCCATTATTTGGTGGTCAGAGTGTTGAACTAGGACTTAGGAGACCAGGGTTCAAATGCTAGCCTAGCTATGAAGTTTGCTGAGTTGAGTCAACCAAAATCTCTCAGCCTAAGCTACCTCAGATTTTCGTGAGGATAAAGAACCATGTACCCCACACCCATGAGCTCTTTGGAGAAGAGGTGGGATATAAATGTAATACAGAGGTAAGTAAAAATAAAAAAGCATATAATGTGATTCTTTCCTTGATGGGAATTTCATAACACATAAGAAAATTGTGCCAGATATTTATTTATTTACTTACAATGTCTGTGAAGACTCCAGGCCTCATCAGATTTATCATCTTAGCTACGTGATAAACATCCACACAGTTTTCATTTTCTAGCTGATGCATTAGCGTCGTTAATGCACAGAAGGTACCTGCTGTCACTCCTCCATGCCTTTGAGGGCAAAAAAATACAAAATACACATGTAGAAATAGTCATTTTCTACACTTAAAGTAAGCAAGAAAAAAAGAGACTTGATTTATTTCCTAACAATGGTGCAAATCTGACCTCTAAAACATGTTAATTTATAAATAAGAGTATTTATATTGTTTCATTCTTACAACCAGTGTTTGCACCTATTTGTCGCAATGTATACATTTTGCACGCCTTCCTTTTTCACCTAGAGAGGGAATGTCTAAATATTCCCCATACAAGGTCTTATGACCAGCAGTGATGAAATGTGTCTATTGGAGCCCAGAAGACTTCTGGATCTGAGCCAGGAAGGCATGGTTAACATCATGCTGAGTATATAGTTTTATAAAGAATATAACATTTGGGTGTTTCTGTCACCCAAAAATATAGGTTTGGTAAATCTGCAGTTGCTGTGTGAAACACACACAGAGATACAGTGGTACCTTGGGTTACAAACTCTGCTAACCCAGAAGTAGTACCTCAGGTTAAGAACAGAAATCGCGCAGTGGTGGCAGCGGGAGGCCCTATTGGCTAAAGTGGTACCTCAGGTTAAGAACGGTTTCAGGTTAAGAACAGACCTCCAGAACGAATTAAGTTCATAACCAGAGGTACCACTGTAATAGGATTTCAGCAACTGCAACAGGTCAGTACTTACTCATCATGCACAATCATGGGTCCATCTCTGTTGGAAGTTTCTTCTTTGATGACATTTATGAGTTCAAATGTTTTACTAATAGGACTGTCTGGATTTGGCCATTTCGGACACTGAAAATGCCTCACTTCAAGCACATAATCATCCTAAATAGGAAAAAAAAAAGACACAGAATTCATACCTTCAACTGATTCTTGTTCTGTGTATTTATTGATAAAAAGATGTGTATTGAGCCAGCTGTCACACATTCATCTTTCAGCTTTCATGATCTTATGCTTTCAAAGATGTCAGTCTGTGTGTCTGCTCATAAATTCGCCTCTCCCTCACCTGTGGGCCAATGGCCCATAAAAAAGAGGTGGGGGGGGAATTGCCATGAGCAGAATGGATTGTTTTTATTTCTCAGTTTGTTTGGACTGATAATCCAAATCAAGGAATATGTATCTTCACAATGGCATCATCCTGAATAGCAAAGTGACTTAAAGTTGCTAGCAATATAATCCTTGGGAGGGTTCAAGACTAACTGAGATGGATGGTGTCCATAGTCTTATTGTGCCTTTTGCAATTACAATAATACAGAGATAAAAGTCAATCTGACAAGTTAGAAATGTTAACTTTTTCATCATAGGATTATTTTATTAGCAGAAACCTCTATAGCATGTTTTACATACGTGTACCTTACTGCAAAATATTTGAAGTCCCTCATGGGGAAAAAAAAGGGTGTTTGGGTGTGTGTGTTTTTGGTTTGTTTACTTTTTGAAAAAAAATTAACCCTGCAATTTACTCTGGGGTATGTTTTTTAGTTAGCAATTCAGATCACAGTTTTATTGTTGTTGTTTAGTTGTTTAGTCTCCAGCTATAAGGCATGGTATCAAGAGTACCTGTGTAGCTTCTAAAATGAAATCCTGGATTATAAGCTTCTCTTCATTTGACAAGCATTTGTGTTCTTCTGAAATCAGGCTGACTTTAAAGCTCTCACAATTTATAGGGTCTTCTTTGTTTGGCCAGTATACAAATTCATCTTCAGCCTGCTAAAAGAAAAAGAAACACTTCTAAACAGTGCTATTTTTCTAGAAAAGAGATGCTAGAATTCACGATGAACATCTCCTTGTTGGTGGGCAATGGAACCCACCTGAGAGGTGCCAGAACTTAGTTCTGGCTGGGGGGAAAACATGCTTCTAAACAAACTCCAAATTAGTTATAAACTATAGCTATATCCAGCTGTTTTGTGAAGCAAAAAAAATACATAGTGCTAATGATGTGGGACGCGGGTGGTGCTGTGGGTTAAACCACAGAGCCTAGGACTTGCTGATCAGAAGGTTGTTGGTTCAAATCCCCACGACGGGGTGAGCTCCCGTTGCTCGGTCCCTGCTCCTGCCAACCTAGCAGTTCGAAAGCACATCAAAGTGCAAGTAGATAAATAGGTACCGCTCCAGCAGGAAGGTAAACGGCGTTTCCGTGCGCTGCTCTGGTTCGCCAGAAGCGGCTTAGTCATGCTGACCACATGACCTGGAAGCTGTACACCGGCTCCCTCGGCCAATAAAGTGAGATGAGCGCCGCAACCCCAGAGTCGGACACGACTGGACCTAATGGTCAGGGTTCCCTTTACTTTAATGATCTGTATGCCTTACTTAAACTTAACCGAAATTATTAAACATGCAAGTAATGTTATGCTAAAACCATGGTCTTCCCGTTTCTTTGCAAAACTCCCCATTCCTCATTTCATATTTTTTTTAAAATCAAGTCATCCTTACATGTGAAGGAATGACTTTCTCATCCATAGCTATTCCTATGGATGCCCAGAACACACACAGTTTAGGTCTAAAGTCTTCAGAATTCCTACATTTTAATACTGGTTCCTTATTGGAATTATCACTGCTTTGAGAATATTCTCACAGCACACAAATTAAATCACTAATCACCAACTACCTCTTTATTTTATTTTCATATTCTTAATGTCAAAATAATTACTTGATAAATGGTAACTATAAGAAAAGATGAAATCTCATGTTCTATGTTTCTTGCTGAACTAAAAACAGTGCTATAAAGTGAAGTATTTAACTCTTTAATATAGTCTTACCATATTCTGACTATCTGGAAGCATGACAATTATCTGAGCATTGTGGTCCCATATCATTCTCCAGAAATCTTTGATTGTATGTAGTAGAGGATGCTGGGTAATAATGTATTCATTACTTTGATAATAACCCTGCAAAACAAATACATTCACTGAGGTTACCCTGTTCTTATCAAGAAAATAATAATAATAATAATAATAATAATAATAATAATAATGATAATAATAATAATAATAATAAAAAATAATAATAAAAAATAACAACAACAACAACAAATCAGTCTACTTCTCACAAATACAAGATGAGGTTTAAACCCATGCTATGTTTTTCCACATCAGTTCTACAGATACAAGGTTCTGAGTTCTTCTCTTCATGGCATCATCCTAGGACATAGCTAGAATTTTAGCTTAGTTTACCAACTTGTTTTTATATATTTGTTTGTTTAGCTTCCTAGAAGCCCTTTCAGTTTACAGGTGACATATAAATAAATATTACTCCTCTGCAAATAGAAGGCACTCATTTTATTATGCAAGCTGGCCATAGCCTTCATTTCACTAGCTTAATTTAGAAGCTGTTTAGAAGCTGTTTTTCCTACGCTAACAATATTCTCAGGTTTCATTCTTTAGCAGATGGAAAAATAATACATTTTTATATTAATGTTACTTAGCTGCACTACAGGCAAGTGGAACTGGCTAACAGAACAGAGGCCTTGTTTCTAGATTGAATGTTCCTCTTTACCTTCATAATTTTTTACACTTAGAAAACCATATGCAAAATTGAGGAGTTATAGATTAACGATGTCCCTGATATGCTCAATCTTTCTTTTTGGAGCTTTAGTGGCATTGATAATGGTTGGCTAGCATAGCAATGCTAAATACCGTATTTTTCGCTCTATAACACGCACCCAACCATAACACGCACATAGTTTTTAGAGGAGGAAAATCTGTAGGTATGCCACCCGTAGGCATTCCCTCCATAACACGCACAGACATTTCCCCCTACTTTTTAGGAGGAAAAAAGTGAGTTTTATGGTGCAAAAAATATGGTAATTACATCAGAACTAGAAATTAGTGCAATTAGCAGGACACGGGGGTAGGCACAGTTATCAAAAACATTTGGGAGCATTTCTATGTTATCTTCTATGCCCACACTCTACACAAAAGCAGTGGCATCGCAATGGGGGTGGCACGCCCCGGGTTCCATGCCTGCGGGGGTGACAAGAAGTCACCCGTGGGGGATCGCGGTGGCGCAAGCAGCCATCGTGCCGCCGCAGCTGCCTTTGGAAGATCCTTTCTTCACGGCTGCAGTCGCGAGCAGAGGATCCCGGCACAGGCAGCAAACCGCTAAGTACAGTGCATGGGCGGTGTGACACACATGCGCTGTACGTAGCAACGCCGCACATGCGCTGTATAGCAGTTTGCTCGAGCGCTGTATGGACGGTGCTGGGATTTCTCCATCACCACTACAGCCATGTTTGCGGCTGCAGCGGTGACGGAGGGATCCCGGCACCATCTGTACAGCGCTGGAGTGGCGCCGGCAGCCAACCACGCATGTGCGGTGTTGCTACGTACAGCGCATGTGTCGTATGTAGCGATACCACACATGCGCCATACCTCGTGACGCCCGCACCGGGTGTCATGACGCCTTCCTTCGCCCGTGCACAAAAGCCATGTGCAGAGTGCAATCACCCAAGTGATTGCCAAGAAGCTGGCAAAAATACACAAATGATTTCAAATTACAGTATAATTTAGGAAGAAACTCTCTCACCATAATATAGGAAGCGTTGATGTAGTCTGTGCCTTCACCAGACAACGATGGAATACCAACTCTAGATCTCTCCACTGTAAAACAAATGTGAGAACCATTTTACTTTCTCTAGCATACATGCAAATTCCTGCTATTTGCACAGATTCTGTATTTCTTCAAATCAAGAGATCTGGGAGAACCACTGACTTAATGGCAAGGGAGCGACATTACCCATTACCCAGCTGCTCTGCCATTGTGTAAGAAGGGGAAATGCCACAGGTCTTTTCCTCCCTTCTGTCTGGGCAATGATGAAAGGCAAAGGGCCCATGCAAATTATCCTGCTGTTGTTGTAGGCTTTCAATCTTACAGCAGTGGCACAGGATGAAGTGATGAAAAAACAGCTCTTGCACCACTCCAGAAATTTATGGACCTTAGTTTTAGTGGGACTGTTCTTTCTGGTCCATCAGGATTATTCAAAGTCCCATGCAACGCCATTCATGCGGAACTGTTCCCCAATGCAATTGTGACTACAGTGGTACCTCGGGTTACATTCACTCCAGGTTACATATGCTTCAGGTTACAGACTCTGCTAACCCAGAAATAGTACCTCGGGTTAAGAACTTTGCTTCAGGATGAGAACAGAAATCGTGCTCCCGTGGTGTGGCAGCAGCAGGAGACCCCATTAGCTAAAGTGGTGCTTCAGGTTAAGAACGGACCTCCGGAATGAATTACCGTATTTTTCGCTCTATAACACGCACCCGACCATAACACGCACGTAGTTTTTAGAGGAGGAAAACAAGAAAAAAAATATTCTAAATGAAACAGTGGATGTATGATTTTTGTGGTTCATGCTGTGGCCACAGACATGTGATCTGACAGTGAGTTTGGGGTAGCCCAATGCAAAAATCCTGAGGATCCTTTGTAACCACGTTTTAAGTGGGGAGGGAAGGAAAAGCACTAAAGGGACAAAGAGCATGTGTGGGGTGGGTGGAGAAGGATGCTCTAATAATGAAGAAGAGGGGTACAAGGGGAGAAGGCTCCACTCCTCTCCCGCTTTGCTCCTTTAAAGAAGCAGGCTCTCTGTCCCTCTCTCCTCCCCACTCAGCGGCTCTTCTCCCGCTTTGCTGTTTAAAGAGAGCCACGGAGGAGGGAAGGAAGGGGAACCATGGATCCTCTGCTCACGACTGCAGCAGATCCCCCCGCCATCCACAGGCATTCACACAGACATTTCCCCTTACTTTCTAGGAGGAAAAAAGTGAGTGTTATGGTGCAAAAAATACGGTAAGTACTTAACCCGAGGTACCACTGTATTGAAATAACACTGTCACAAGCTATGAACAAAGAGGCTTTATGACTACTTACATTACATTGTCTGAGCTGTATAGGGAGCAAAAACAACTTGCCACATGGTGCTCCACCCATATCATGTCTTTTTCATCAGCCTCCAACACATTAGGCTGCACGCTGAATCAGGTCTAAGCAAACTTATAAAATGTGGAACTACACCATAATTAATCTGGGTCACCAAGCAGCACATATTTTAGTATGTCAGTCATTCAGCTACAAATATCAAAAGGTAGAAGCTGCAATAAAGCAGTATTTATTCTCTATGAAGTTCGCAATGTCATTTATGGATGGTCACTGTGACATATAGGATATTAGGCTTAAGTGGCTTATTGGTTTAATTTTGTAGTCAAACTCAAGGTATTCTCAACAAACTTACCAGGAATTATGGATGAGGTCCTGTTCTTTTCTCTATTGCACTGTTTCAGTGCAGTAGAATAATCACACTGCTGTATATTAGATTGGCTCAGAAGCTGAAGACGAAATGAAGAAAAAGAACAGAGTTTTGGGTTGTGTGAATCACAAATAATATACATGCAAGTGTGGTTCAGGCCAGGACTACATATATTTATGAGGCTACACTGGCCAATGATCCCAGCTCTCATACCAGTTTATAGGATTACTTATATTGTAAATTCAGCCAGTTAATTTTATTTATTAATGGAACTTTTAGAATCACATCTTTGTTTTCAACATGCTTTAACAAAAACAAATAATTAAAATTATTTATAAAACCCTGCAAAAACAGCAGCAGATTAGCACATCCTAATAGATTTCAATCATCAAATGCCTTGGAAAATGCAGTTACATTTTAATCTGGCATTGGAATCCCATTAAAATTAGAACATGGAATGGCTCCAGGGAAAGAGAATTACATAGGGATGGATCCATCACTGAGAAGGTACAATCCCACACCACTAACCAGCATACACTTGTGAGGTGTAATCCTGTGTCACTAACCAGCAGAGAACAGCCACTACTTAGTGAGACAGAGAGAAGGGCCTTTCCCACCAATCTTAAAACCTCAGTCAGATGATATAAGAAGTGCTTTGACAAATACTTGCATCCCAGGCCATGCAGAGCTCTGAATAATGGGTGTTCTATGGCATGATTCAGATGCTGAATTCTACACTAGCAGCAGTTTCTGGCCAGTCTTTCAGGGAAACACAGCACAAAAGAGCACTGCAGTATTCCAAATAGGAGGTTACCAGAGTATGCAGTACTGTGGCCAGGCTCTTCCAGTCCAGAAATGGCCATAGACGGGACACAAGTCATAGCTGGTCTCCTTGCCAAAGAAACTGCCTGGGGCTCAAGTGGCAGTGCTGAATCTAGAACAAGACTATGAACCTGCTCCTTCAAAGGTGAGTTTTAGCTTCAGGCTGTTGGCCATCATCGAACTCATTAAAACAGCCCTACGATTCAAATGCCATATAGACATTTTTGTGCAGCATTGGTTGTCCTGAATCCTTGAAATCAAAGGGATCTCACCTTGAATTGTTTCTCTAATCTTGTATTTCCCATTGGTCCAGGTATTAAGAGTGAATTAACATAAGCGTGAATGTGGTTTTCAGGTACTTCTGTTTCTTTGCTGAGTATGGCCTCCACAAGTGCATCATGAATAAAGACATACTGTTCCTATTTTAAAAGAAAAAGTAAAGAAAGGCATTAGCAAATCATTTCAGTTTTATTATTACAGTGGTACCTCGGGTTACATACGCTTCAGGTTACACACTCCGCTAACCCAGAAATAGTGCTTCAAGTTAAGAACTTTGCTTCAGGATAAGAACTGAAATTGGGCTCTGGCGATGTGGCAGCAGCAGGAGGCCCCATTAGCTAAAGTGGTGCTTCAGGTTAAGAACAGTTTTAGGTTAAAAACGGACCTCTGGAAAGAATTAAGTACTTAACCCGAGGTACCACTGTAGTTGCTATTGCCGCGCAAAAGCCAGCTAACTTTGCCTGCGTATGGTACAGATTAACCACCAAAACCAGAATAGATCTTGCTAAGGATGTACAAATATTATCCAAAAGGCAGAAACTTGTCATCCCCACGATACAAATATTATCATTTTATTTTGTATGTTGCCTTTCTGCAGTTAAAACAATGATCAAGGTGGCTTACAACATGACAAGATTTACATAATTACAACCATAGCAAAGTAATCATAAAAATAAATGAAACACATAAAAAACTACATAACCAAACTGAACAATTTCCACACAAAAATAAAAGTACAAAGAATTAATATCAATAACAGCAGCAAAAACTCCCCACAGAACTCCCCCCCCCCAAAATACCTCAGTCCTTGTTGGGCAGCACCAGCAGAAGTCTTTAAGAAGCCTGTCAGGCCCCACCCTAGGCCAGGCAGAGAGAGGCAAGGAGCAGGACCCACAAGCTCTCAGCAGTTATACAGATTTATATACTATTTGTAAAGGGTAAAGGGGACCCCTGACCATTAGGTCCAGTCGTGGCCGACTCTGGGGTTGCGGCGCTCATCTTGCTTTATTGGCCGAGGGAGCTGGCATACAGCTTCTGGGTCATGTGGCCAGCATGACTTGAGCCGCTTCTGGCGAACTAGAGCAGCGCACGGAAACACCGTTTACCTTCCCGCCGGAGCTATTTATCTACTTGCACTTTGACATGCTTTCGAACTGCTAGGTTGGCAGGAGCTGGGACCGAGCAACGGGAGCTCACCCCGTCGCAGGGATTTGAACCGCCAACCTTCTGATTGGCAAGTCTAGGCAGTGTGGTTTAACCCAAAGTGCCACCCGCTTTGTACACAAGTATTAAGAATTATGCTAATCCCTTCCATTCTATGATTCTATGTTGAGATTCCTGCATTGCAGACAGTTGGACTAGATGAGTGTTGGGAGTCTGTTGCAACCCTACAATTCTTTGATTCTATTTGAAAAGCATCGACTCTGAAGGTGCTGCAGTGTGATCTACTCCCAGGGTGGATCCGCATGCCAACGTCTCCTATTTCTAATCTCCCAAATTACTCTAAAATTCATAAGAAGTTTACTGGAAAAGAAATAATGTATGGGAACAATACATCGGCAATTAGGAAGCACTTTTCCTTGAGGTAGAGAACAGTAAACAACTTTTTTTTTTTTTGGTCTTTTGGAAGCTGTGGTTTAAATTAGTACCAGAGAGTTCTAGTAAGTTTGTTTCTCGATCTGTTTTAAAATCTTGTAAGAGGTTTTGTGAAACTAAGAACACACTTTTTCTTACCTCCGTCTGCACCAAATAGTTCCTTTGCGTCCGTATGTGCTTCAGGAATCCAAATATGTTGACAGTCCCTTCGTGCTGAATCTGCTGAAGCATACTATCTAATACTATGTATGTGCCCGTCCTTCCAACACCAGCACTGTTAAACATTGGAAACAAAATGAATAAATCTGAATCTAAGAAACAGCAAAAGTACAGCAGCCCAGAGCCATCCGTTCATGGAAACACAGCCAGATATGGATTAAATAAGTTTGGTATTATTTATAGGTAAAAAAGGTAAAGGACGCCTGGATGTTTAAGTCCAGTCAAAGGTGACTATGGTGTTGTGGCGCTCATCTTGTTTTCAGGCTGAGGGAGCCGGCGTTTGTCCACAGACAGCTTTCTGGGTCATGTGGCCAGCATGACTAAACCGCTACTGGCGCAACGGAACACCGTGATGGAAATCAGAATGCACAGAAACACCGTTTACCTTCCCACCACAGTGGTACCTATTTATCTACTTGTACTGGCATACGTACTTTTGAACTGCTAGGTTGGCAGGAGCTGGGACAGAGCAACGGGAACTCACTCCATCACGGGGATTCGAACCGCCGACCTTTCGATCGGCAAGCCCAAGAGGCTCAGCCGTATGCTTGCAAAACTCATACTAGGAAACAATTCTGAACATTATGGTTCAAAGATTGCTTTGTTAAATGTTCTTAACTGATCGAGGAAGCCACCTTTGTGGAAGATCTACATGCATACATGTGTTCATAGGAAGCTCTTGATTTGAGACATGATAGGTCCAGAAAACATTCATTCAGTTTTTATTCTTGCAAATAATGGGAGCAGTAATTGCTTTGGTAAAAACAACAGACCTGCAATGAACCACAACTGGTCCTACAGCGTGACGTTTAGCATACGATGCTTTTCGGACAAAGGTGAGCACAGGCAAAGTATATTCAGGAACACCCATATCAGGCCACTGAGTATAGTGATATTGAGAAACTACACGACCACAAGGCCTTCCTTTTTGGGAACCCTAAAACGACAATAATTAGCGAGAAATGCATATTTAAAAAAGAAAGAAATACAAACATTATTTTTTAATTGCCCAAACTATGAATTTTCAAATTCTATGTTGGGGAAGAGACAGAAGGCCACTGCATCTGATATGAATATATAAAATTATAGAGAGGATCAGGACATGGATGATAGAGAGGAAATTTTATTTCTATACCACTCTCCTGCCATCGTAAAAAATACAGTGAATAGTCAAAACATCTAAAAATTAATAAACTGGATCATGATATAACAAAGCAGCATAATGAGAGAACTGTGGTAATAATTACAACAATGAATTTATTCATATGCTGCCCATCTGGCTAGGTTGCCCCAGTCAATCTGGATGGCTTCCAAAAAATTACAACACAGTAAGTCATCAAACATTAAAAACTTCCCTATAGAGGCCTGCCTTCAGATGTCTTCTAAAAGTCAGATATTGGTTTATTTTATTGACGTTTAATGGGCTTTCCACAGGGTGGATACGACTACCAAGAAGGCCCTCTGCCTGGTTCCCTGTAACCACACTTCTCGCAGTAAGGGAACCGCCAGAAGCCAAATGTGCAGGCAAAGAAGTTGGCTGAATATTAACGTTGGGGGCCCTAAGTTCAGCAACTGAGGTGCTGCCACTAAAAAAAGCTCCGTAGTAAGTTGCTAATCAGGTACGGCCCTAAAAATAATTTCCTGTGAACATCATTAGAATATAATGAACTTCTCTGCTTACTTTAAACCCAGAAGCCAATGAGAATTTTACTGGTAAGTTGACTCCCTTGCAACAATAAAAACAATTGTGTCTCACAATGGTATACAAAACATTTTTTATTTCTTGCTGTATCAAAGTTACTATTTAGTGCTGCCACCTACCTTTTTCACCTTGGTATTCCTAATAGTAAAATTCCTCACAGTGTAATAGGCAAGCACATGAATGCTCTTTTGAGTGACTAGAAAGTTTCCATATTCTTCACTACCATCAGCAGGCCAGTACTGGTCACATTTTCTCTGACAGCCAAAGGAATATACAGTATTAAAACAATGTTTTATCATTTCATACATTAAGTGGGGTGTAATAAATAAAAAAGACTGCAATCCTAACTCCATGTACCTGGATGTAAGCCCCACTGAATTCAGCTGGACTTGCTCCTGAGTAGACATAGTTAGGAATACATTGGAAGTATTTTTTAATCAATAATATGGCTAGGAGAGGGGGGAAACACTTTTTTTTGTCCCCACCAGCTAATCCCAGGTCCCCAGGCTGCTCAGACTTGCTATTTATATACAAAGAATATATATATTGTTTGCATCCCTTAGTACCATTATTCATAGTATTGAATTGAATCTTGCAGTACAATACTGTGAATATTTTCTCAGAAATAAGTCCCAATTTCTTCGAGTATAATTCTCACGAAAGTGTATAGGTTTACAACCTCAGTGCATTAGCTAGATAAACAGAGAGAAATGTGCTATATAAAAGGAAAATGTTTATAAAGGATGTTTATACCCTTCCTTTCTCCACCAGGTTAGTTATCATTACAATGACTTCCACATTATGTTCCCAGATCATTCTCCAGAAATCTTCTGCTGTTGATTTTAAAGGCCCTTGAGCTGCGATATATGCTTTCGGTCTGTTGTAGCCCTGTGGAAAGGAAAAGAAAAGAGTCCATTAATATATAGCAGAATAAAAGGGAAAGAACTATCAATTGATTGCAAGGAAGACATGAAACTAGTCCAGAGACCTAGTGATATGTCTCCTTGCAGCAGCTCACAGAAAGGTAGCTTGTCACTGGAAGAGATTAAGAGCTGTTCAACAGTGGAACAGACTCCTACAAGAGGTTGGGGGGGGCTCCTTCCTTGGAGGTTTTTAAGCAGAGGTTGGGGGGCTATCTGTCGTGTATTTGAGATTCCTGCATTGCAGGGAGTTGAACTAGATGACCCCCAGGGTCCTTTCATACTCTATAATTTTTTGATTCTATGGTCCTAACATTCATTTCAGGGCTGATGCCAGTGAAACAATGTTCAGGATGCTACAGGCTGCATTGCGAGGGACTCTTAATGAAATCCAGGGTTCCAGATGCACTGCATAAAGGTGAACAGGTTCAGCCTGTGGTCAACCAGATGTTGGTGATTGGATAGCTCCGTTGGTAGAGCATGAGACTCTTAATCCCAGGGTGATAGGTTTGAGCCCCATGTTGGGTGAATGATTCCTGCATCCTAGGGGGGTTGGATTATATGACCCTTGTGGCCCCTTCCAACTTTACAATTCTATGATTCTATGGTTGGATTCCAACACCTATCAGTCCTAGGTTGCATGGCCAGTTTCTAGAGCGAGTCTTGATCTATTCTACCTAGCCTATAACTTAACAGAACTCCATCATTCTACCTCCTCCAACCCCCCATTGCCACAATCTGGCATTGCTCTCTTTCGGTTCCAATGGTGGAAAACAAAACATCCCCCTCATCTGCTGCTGCTACACCCAAAGTCCTGTTCTAGTGGCTTGAAAGAACAACCCTAACACAAGCTCACAGTAAAGGACAGTGAAATAGGAAGATGAACTTACATCTACGTAGTTGGCATTAATGTAGTCAGTAACTTTTCCATCCTTGTCTGCAAGTTGTGCAAGTTTAACTCTGCTATGATCATCTAAATTGAGGAAGAACATTGGAATACACAGCTTTCAGAATAGTGGTTTTCATTCTTTGAAAGTAAACATCCAAAGTTAAAAGTCAACATTGATAGCTGAAGCTACTTCAGTCCCCACATGCTGCCTTCCCACTTACATCCCTCCAGTACAGGAGTGGCACTGCATGTCAGCTTCCTCCTCATTCTCAGTGTTGTAGAACTCAACAAATATTGGGTTGGTTCTGCCTGTCATTGGCTCTGGTTCTATCCTGCCTTCCACCCTACCAGTTCCAACGGGCACCAGCCACCATCTGCAATACAGTTGTACCTTGGAAGTCGAACGGAATCCGTTCCGGAAGTCCATTCGACTTCTGAAACGTTCGACTTCCAAAGCATGGCTTCTGATTGGCGGCAGGAAGCTCCTGCAGCCAATCACAAGCCGTGGAAGCCCCGTCGGACATTCAGCTTCCAAAAGAACGTTCAAAAACCAGAACACTCACTTCTGGTTTTCAATTGTTCGGGAGCTGAAACGTACGAGTTCTGGGGCGTTCAAGAACTAAGGTACAACTGTATTTGGACAGAACTGAAATTCTGAAAGCCCATCTGGTTTTGACATGTAACTATTTGCCCACGTCTTGGCTGCATTGGGAAAACAGTTTTTCAATATAGTTTTATTCCATTTATTTTGGTTCCATTTTTTCACCCTTACACAGGCGCATTGGCGTAGCGTGGGTTGTCAGCACCCGGGGCAAGGCAAGTAATTTGCGCCCCCTAACCCTGGATTTGCGCCTCCTAACCCTATCCCTAACCTAACCCCCAGATGTTGCGCCCGGTGCGGCCGGCACCCCCTGCACCCCCCACTCTACGCCACTGCACAGGCGGTATCTGTTATGAGAGGTGCATGTGTATGTCCAACCAGCCCGCTCATCCCAAAACAATGCATGCGGAAGATCTTGTTTTGAGCGCAAATACTCTGAATGTTTGGCCTTTTGGAAGAGTGGAGCAACTGAATGCATGGGTGAGATTTGCACACAGGCCTTCCATAACAGGCAGGGGTGGACTTGAGTAAACCTTGGTAATATGGTGCCCGATGTGTGGCCAAAATTTGGAGCACCCAAAAAATGGTTTTTCCTCAATTATGGATCTTCTCAATTTTGTGTCCCCTCGGCTCAGCACCCTAATGTGGAGGAACTGCCCACCCCAGCATTGGCCTAAATCCAGCACTGCAATAGGCACTGGCTGGTTTACCAATGTACAATACTGGGATATAGTTCCAAACAGCAAATTTGTATCTTCATGTAAACCCTTGATTTTATTTCCTGACTTCTGGCTCTTAAAGAAGATAAGGCATCATTATGTCAAACTGAAGAGGGATTAACTTGGAAAATGAAGGTACTGTCTCTTCCCCTATCCTTCCCTTAAAAAAAAAAAGCATTAAAAGGCAGATGTCTCTTTGATATTTCACATTGGCCTTGTTAGGTGAAACTTAGCAATATTTTTTTAAAGCACCAAAATATTCTAGCTCATCACCCTCTGCAGCTTAAAACAACTACTGTATATTTATTTAGTTATACCTATGCCTTATAACTCACTTGTTTCATTCTAGTGATTTATTACAGATATTGAGGCTGTATAGAGGAGTGCCCATGGATCAGAAAAGGATTCCCTATACACTTCACTATAGGGGTCTGTTCTGAACATTCAAAGGGATACATGCTTATTGTTGAAATGGATGGGAAAGCTCTGTAAATGTAGGAGATCCTTGATTACATTTTCATGGGCCCTCAATAGTATCTGAAAGAACTCAGTATACCTGGAGCACTCAAGGGGCTCTGGAACATACCAAGTATTTAAGCTCTTGACATATGTGTACAAATGGAGGAGGAGGAGAAGTATTTATACCCCACACACCTGGCTGGGTTGCCCCAGATGTATGCAGTTACTTACAGGCAACAATATTTATGTATCTATTCTTATTCTTGTTGTCCGGATGATTAGAGCTGTCTGAAGTGATGCCCAGATCAACTGTGCAGCTCTGAATTTCCTGAAAATAGAAAGCGAGAACATCCTGTTGAATACAGAATATTTGCGTGCATGGCCCCACCCCACAAAATATACAATGCATGTTGCAACTATGTCTTTTCTAAAATAAGGTATGTTGAAAGAATTCCTTACCTGGTAAAACTCTTTCAGTGTCTAATGAAGAAATGAATGCAAAAAAAGGTAAAAATAAATTCCCCAGCACACAACAAATGAGTAAATGTTTATATAGTACAAATACAATGGAAAGCAATCATGGCTATGAGATAAATATACACATATATACACATTCATAATAGGACACAGCTGAGTATATCTAATTTACAGCATGCAGGTAAAAGAAATTAAAATAGAAATATAATTTCAGTGACTAGAGAGATAATTTACCTGCCACTGAGGTAAGTAGCAAGCCACCCACTGACTGTAATGAATCAGAATGGCTGATTCAATACACAGGCTGCCAATAATTAACCATAGATTGTTTTAGTATTATAATCCACAAAAAGTGGTTTGTGGACACAACCAACTTATTTGTTTTACAAATAAAACTATTAATAATGATAACTTCCCCCATTAGAAACATGCAATTATTCAATCATGCACAAAAGAGCTAAAATACATGAATTGCAAATGAAGTTAAGTTCGGTTTTAGTGATGCAAGGCACAGAAATTAGGTGTTAAATGAAATTACTTTTAACACTTTCTTATAGCACTATATCCATCATGTATTAATCACAGAGTTATCACATTCAATTATCTTTGGGCCAGTGGCACTGTCAAACAAACAAACAAACAAACAAACAAACTGAAAACATGATTAAAGTCTCACAATCAGCGTTGAACAGTTTCCCCAATATCTTTCTGAATTTGTCAAATTAGTGAAAAACTTAACCATTCCATTTTGATCAAGGGCCTGTTCAGAAGATGTATTGCATCTATATTTAGAACACGTTCAAATTTTATACACAAGTGTAAAAAGAAAATGGCTTGCATTTTCTGCTTTTGTAATTATTGTATAATGTGTGAAGTGGGAACTCAGTATCTCCTGACGTGAGATGCATATGTTGAGTTGCAGATTTTAGAGCCTTAGAATTTACCAGAAGAGAGCTTTAGGAGTTCACACACCGAACAGAAAATGTAAGCCACACATAATTCTTTGCACTTCTTTGGCTAGTTCGTCTGTTTATTGCTTGATATATGTCCCTGAGTTACTGCACTTCTGAAGCTCTTAATGTGTAGGGGTTCCCCACTGTCAGCTACACAAATGGCGCTCACGTACATTGAAAGTTTGGGTCTCCCCTTTTCATAGCCACACATGAGAAAGCCATCTTCTGAAGAACATATACTCAACAATCCTATCTGTGCACATGATACACTATGTGGTCATGCATAAAATCTGACGGGGGTGAAAGAAGTAGCTTCCAAAAATATTAGTGCATATTTCCTCTACCAATCACATGGAACTTCTGCTATCACAGTCACATGAACACCTGTAATTATAACGGAACGTTCAAAACATGTACCAGATTCTCATTTTAATAGGAAAATATTTCATACCTCAAATTCTTCAGCAAACCCATTACTGGTATGCAAATCTGCAACGTGTTTTGGAAACTGCTTTGTTGGGATTGCTCCAACATCATCTTAAAGATGAATTTTGAGAGAGCAGAGGGGGGAGAGAGAGAAATATAATTCAAAACCATGCAGTAGACAACATTTCCGTATTTCTCCCAACTGTATTATGGCAGAGTAAAACATGCAAAATATTCAGGTATTCTTATTAATTCAGCACATGGTAGTGTCCCACAATCCTGCTTCACACAACTAAGAACAGAGCTGGAAGTGTGAGATACCAGAAATAGAAATATAGTTGTGGATGGAATGTTGTACTTTGGTCTACTCACAACCCAGCTGTGAATTGCTATTCTGTTTTTGGATTACTACCCTTCTTGGCTCAGTGATGTATCATTTTTTATTTTTCATTTGGAGCCATGCAGTCACTGCGGAGGGTGAAGGTATTGGCTGAGATGATGCAGCAGGTCAAATACTCAAAGAATCCTCCATCCGGGAGCACTCTTAAGAAGGATTGCTTATATTAGTTGAAAACCTTGTTATGAATGAAGGCTGCTGGGTGCCCTTCATCTCCCCCTTCCAGCTGTGTTAAGTTTCTTCCGCCTTCACATATACGCATAGCCAAGATGCCTCCCTTGAAAGGTGCATAAGGATAAGGAGGTCATCAACCCCCAAACAAAACGACAACAATCATGCCTTTATATGCACTACAGTGTGGGGATAAATCCCGATTGTTCTCAAGTTATCCCGCAGTCTCACATTGGCTTTGCAAAGTTCCATTTCATTTTGTCTATTCAGCTATTGGAGAACTGACAGGACATTGAGGAAAATTCAAAATGTCCACCACAGGAAGCTCCATAACAACTGATATCGAAAGAGAATTTCTAGGAATACCAATGGATTGAACTGAACTTAATAATAATAATAACAATAATAATAATAAATTTTATTTATACCCCACCCTCCCCAGCCAAGGTTGGGCTCAGGGGGGCTAACAACCAATAATAAAAACAAGTTGATTTAAATACAACTTAAAAATAAGATTAAAATTCAGCAGTAAAACATCAAAACATTAAAATGCAGCCTCATCACGGGAGGAGAGAGGAAAAAAGAAAGAGGAGGAGGGAATCAAATTGACTCCAAGCCAAAGGCCAGGCGGAACAACTCTGTCTTACAGGCCCTGTGGAAAGAAATCAGATCCTGCAGGGCCCTGGTCTCATGAGACAGAGTGTTCCACCAGGCCGGAGCCAATGTTGAAAAGGCCCTGGCTCTGGTTGAGGCTAATCTAACTCCCTTAGGGCCCGCGACCACTAGGGTGTTGCTATTTATGGACCTTAAGGTGGTGCCCCATGGTTATATTGGCTTCACTTGCAGGCTGGTTTTCTGATGAAAACTCTACCCAGTGCCATGAGAAGATCACACATTCAAATTATTTTTCATTGTAAGCATGTATGTACATATGCATATTTTACTGTAATGAACAGTGTTCTCTTCCCCACAAGTCAGCGTGCATAATACCCAAGGAGGGGGCAGTTGGTTTGGCACCTGAGACATAAAATACCACAAGCACCTCTCTCTCCCTGGCACCAAAAGTACAATAACACCAATTTAAAATAACTAACAATTTCCTTTCATGACACCTGTAACCTACTGCCTAAGGCAACCACCTCACTCTGCCTAATGGTAGGGCTGGAAATGAACAGCATGTGATTGACCCTGAGCATTGTAAAGTATCAGCAGATTTTCAGGAGTAAATCATATAATTCCTAAACAAGGCCTTGTTCCAGAGATAATGATCACTTACTGGTCCAATCAAGAGAAAGCCAGGCATTCATAAATGCCATTGAAATCAATGGGAACTTCAGAGCTCTTAACTGTGCACTGAAGCTCCCCTGACTGTAATGAACTTGCAGCCTGATTGTAGCATGTTTACTTGGCAACCTCACTGGAGTCATATTTTCACACACTGCAGCCACAGCTTTCAGGACATCATTTTATATTTTAGAACACAATTTGTTTTAGGTACAGAAAACATGCATTAAGTATAATCTCAAATAGACACAGTCTCGTACAGAATCTGAAAATGTTCTACTCAAAACAGGTTGACGTAGTAAACATATGCATTGATTAACTGGTGAAGGTCACACTGTATCAATCACCTTTGCCTCTGGAAGACAATACATTTCCTCACAAGTATTTTCAAAAGAATTCTACTGATTACTCATGCAGAATTGGGCTCTCTGGGAGCTCCTGGAGGGCCATGGTTAGGCACACATGAGCAAGATGAAGCTTCAATATCATCCAACAGGTATCTTATTATTTCACACTATGGAATTTCCAAAGTGCTCCATGTGATGAGGAAATGTCAGGCAAGCTGCATAAGCTTCCATCAGCAGGTGTTTAATCATCTACGACACCTACTATTTCTTAGGCTTCAGTTACCAATAATTCATTAATTTGTATTGGGATCCATCTGTTCTTTTTACTTGAATGGATCTGAATGCACAAATTGAATTAGCTATTCAAGCTTACATAAAATTGTGCAAATGGGCAACACTAACTTCAAACTTTGGAGAAGGACACGGTTGTTACAACTGTGCTTTCAAATCAAATTAGGCTGAAATCCTATGCATGTTGTTACAGAGAAGCTTGGCTCATCTGGAACTCTGCACATGACTCAGAACTATGCGTTGATCGACTATGTATTTTTTCTAGCTTTGTTCTGTGCCATTGCAAAATAACGAGGACAGAAGCATTGGTTTAAGATGAATCACATCTCATAGAGGTCACATCTACACTGTGCACTTAAAGCATTCTTATACCACTGAGAAACCTGGGAGTGGCAGCTTGTTAAGAATGCTGTGAGTTTAGCATCCTTAACTATGGTTCTCATGTTTCTTTGGGCAATTCCATGACCTATAGTGCTTTAAACCTATAGTGCAGACACAGCATGAGTGAACAGCCATAATGGACAACACAATAGGTGAAAGCCTATTTATTTACTTCTGTATCAGCTGCATTTATATCCAAAGAGCTCAGTGCCGAATATACCATTCACTACCACCATTTTAACTAGTCTCTGAAATATTTGCCATATCCAATGCAGCTGGCACCTTCATTATACAGCTTTCAGCAAATGCTGAAGGTGTGCCTCTTTACCTTGGCTTTTGACACTTGTGATGTAGCTTGATAAAAGTGCCATAGATGCCAGTACACACACACATGTGTCCACACACACACACACACACACACACACATGTCATGGCACTCCTTACTGGTTAAAAGTTTCTCATTTCATCTTCTGTACTGGTCATTTAAAAGTCTCAGCTCATCAGATAACTGCCCATGAAGTCATTATGGCTTCTTTAAAGGTAAAGGGACTCCTGACCAGTCCAGTCACGGACCAGGTCCAGTCACGGACAACTCTGGGGTTGTGGCACTCATCTAGCTTTACTGGCCGAGATAGCTGGTGTTTGTCCGCAGACAGCTTCCGGGTCATGTGGCCAGCATGACTAAACTGCTTCTGGTGAACCAGAGCAGTGCACGGAATTGCCCTTTACGTTCCCACCAGAGCAGTACCTATTTATCTACTTGCACTTTGATGTGCTTTCGAACTGCTAGGTTGGCAGGAGCAGGGACAGAGCAACGGGAGCTCACACCATCGCGGGGATTCGAACTGCCAACCTTCTGATTGGGAAGTCCTAGGCTCTGTGGTTTAGACCACAGCGCCACCTGCGTCCCTATGGCTTCTTTAGATGTCTCATGAAAAGGAGAATAGTAACTGTACACATCTTAGGCTCTACAAATGCCAGAAGTTTACAGTAAAAAAAAAATGAAAGCTGGGGATCGGGGGTTGACTCCCCCACCCCCAGATGCCCAAACATAGAACACAACCAAAGACCGATGCTAATATCTCAGAGCACTGGTTGCCCATCTACATGGACCATAGCTTCTGACATACCCTCCTTCTAGTAAGAGAAACAATCATTAATTTACCATTACTAAAAGATTCATGCACGAGAAACTCATTGGGGGGGGGGGTTAACTACACACTTAACCAAATTACCTGACACAGGGAAGACTGGTGCCGGAGGAGTAGATATCACACGAGGGGATGTGTTATCTTCTAAATAAAAGTGTGCTGTTTGGAAACATTTCCTAAAAGAAAGAAAGAAACATTTCAAAGGGATACATATTAGCTACCTAAAGCATTCTGAGATGCCTTCTTAGAACTGTTTCCAAAGCTCTTTTTTTTTAAATGTTACAGAAATACTTGAAAAGTATTACCTGCTTACATCTACTAATAGCTAAATAATCATTGTGGACTTTCTTGCACCTCAGGGTAATAGCACTTGGGGAAAGTTGCAACCATGTAGGTCTCCTTGATTTTATTGAGAGGTTATTATTTTTATTTATTTGGAAAACTGTACTTATAAACCTCCAATCAATTATAAACAAATTACCAAAATGGTATATGGTGTATATATAAGAATAAAAATACAAGTAAAAGCAGATAAAACAGTTCTGAAATTAACCAGTTAAGTAGACACAGAAAATGATGAGCCCCAAAAGTATGCAGCTATGGCTGGATCATGCCCTTCAGTTCATTATATGAATAGATGGTACAGTCATTCCGAATTGGAATGGTTTTTACCTGAAGAAGATGCAGAAGATATAGCAGGCATCTGTCATAGTGAAGTATTCAAAGGTGCAAATTTGAAGCAGGTATAACTGTTTATGTCATACCAGGTTTCAGTGGTATCAATTCAAGTGCTAGGCAATTGTTCTCTTTAATATTGTAGCTGCTAGCATACACCTTTTTATACCACTGCGAGAAACCAGCTTCCTCAGAGACATCAAATTTGAATGAAAAAGCAGAAAGTTATGAAGAGGAAAATATAGAAGCTTGTAGTGGGAAAGGATAATTAAGCCCCAGTCCACTCTACTGTGATATATCTCATCCACATAAGTTGCTACATTGCAGAGTGTGTAGTATGTAAATGTTAACCAATGAAGGGAGTGAGGTTTTGGAATCAAAATATTTACTGAGCATCACAATATTAGTTGAATCCTCTTTCATTCTCCAGATGTGAAGATAATAGGAACGACATCTGGTAAGAGACTGCTATAAGCAATTCAAAAGACTGTAATAATCACCTTCAGCTTTACACAATGCAGCATTTTCTTAATTAAAAAAACCTATCTTCAGATAATTAAGCTTGCTAATAACACTTTATATGGGTCATTTGCTTTGTTTGAAGTATTATTCACAATTGATTAACTTTATAGTGAGGTAGCTGCATGAGGGGCGGAGGACAGAAGTATAATGTTACATTTATCACTTTCTACTTTATGCCAACAGTACCTAAATTTCCTTTTTTGCTTTCTTTGCCATTTTGTGGAACTTTTAGGCTGACCCACAAATCAATTAAATGAAACACTTAGCTTTATAAGCTGCTGTAGTTTGATTTGAATATATAACTATTGCTTACTTTAACAACTTAGATTAGACTGAAAGTCATTGTTCCTTTGGCTTTGCTTCAACAGTCTTCATGCCATGGCATAAAGGAAATAACCTGATAAATTACTACCCTGCTATGCTAATAAAAAAGAAAGTAACAAAAGTACATATATAGCAGCTTAAGTGCATTGCAAATATTATTTAAATGATCAAGGAGGTGGTTTCAGAAGTCCAAAATTTTTCTTTTGCTGTAATCAGCTTAAACAGATGTACACAACTGCAACTTTCTCAATCCAATCTCTGCACCTGGCTGTAAATGTTTTTGCCACATTAAACCTTTTTAGCGGACACGGTAATTGTTATGGTACTTGTCAAGGTTGAGAGGACTTTCCAGAATGTTTTCTTCAAACCAAATTTACAAATTTTGTTCACTAGAAAGCCACATACTTAATGCATTTGGAATGAATCAACGGGATCTGAGCAGGAGTGGGAAACCTGATTTGGCAAGTGGACTATAGCCTAACCCAGGCTTCCTCAAACTTGGCCCTCCAGATGTTTTTGGCCTACAACTCCCATGATCCCTAGTTAGAAGGACCAGTGGTCAGGGATGATGGGAACTGTAGTCTCAAAACATCTGGAGGGCCGAGGTTGAGGAACCCTGTCCTAACCTTCCCTACCTGCTGAAGTCCCAAGTCTAAACGGTGGGTGGGGATGCTCACCGATCAATCACCTGATGTCAATGATGTCAGATGCTCATTAAAGCGCCACACAAGGCTTGCAGAGAGCTCTGCACACTGCTTTTAAAGTGCTGCTGATCAGCAAGCTTAATGTCATTACTTATCAGCTGTTGGGCAATACAAGCCTGACTTCAGCTTTGTGATCGAGTTCCCTGTATGGAACTCAGCTGTGTAGCCAATCTATCTTCATCTCTAAATGCACCACATCATCTAATGTCACCTGTGGGGCAGGTGGGCATGGCATGGGACCTGTGCTTGGCCAAATTTGGCTCATGGGTCAGTGGTTTCCTGCCCCTGGATTTCAGTATTCCCACTGAAATGTGGGCCATATAATTTCTTGGCTGCCATCAATAAGATATTGAATTACATTACAGTATTACTGCAAGGGTTAAAATCTCATAATAGACATGAAGTGCTTTAACCAACTGATATTGATCTACAAATATTCAGTATTATTACATCAGGATATGATAAACAGTCAACTTACCATAAGAAAGCCCATTAAAAAAGGTCACACCACCAAGCAAGACTATATGAATGTTTAACCCCATGACGTTTTTAAACTGAAAAAATGGGGGCATCATTTCAATCCTGGCTTTGTATTAAGGCAGCAAAGAATGAAAACAAAGTGCAAAACATTTTCTATAAAGCTAATTTTATGTTGCTGACAGTTTGCAAAATGTATTTTTAAAACCAGGTTTATCGTGTGTTTTGCATGGATCTACGTGTTAATACAAATTTCATTTTCACACATGACATGTGCCAGGCTCCTTTGTGTTCTATGTAGTATTCTTAAAACCTGACAATTTTTTACCTATAAATTGGTCCCACTGATTTCAATGGAACTTACTCTCAAGTAAGGCTGCAATCTTCTGTACACTGAGCCTTTGCAGTGTCATCCATCACTTATAATTAGTGCATGGAGCAATTGCGAGAGACGGGTAGCAAAACATATTACTGTTGTTGGGGAGATGAGGGAGAACCCAGCACTTATTCTGTAAATGTGATTGTATATGAAACCTGTAGTATGCATTCCTGTGATACTGTGGAAGGCATGTAATGAATGAACCAGCTCCGAGGAAGGCAGAAATAAACTTATACAAATACAAATGTAAACTGCCAAAAAAGAAAATAATTTACAATATGGTTCAATGTATTGTATTTTACATTCTTACAGATTCCTGACCAATAATTCAAAAAGAAATATTTCATCTCCCAGACTTTGAAACTGTGGTAAGAGTGAGTAATCTCCTTAAATTATATTTAGTTGTTATATCACAGAAATTGCAAAAAAAAATTAAAAAAAAATGTTAGTGACCTCTTGTGGCCAATGCAATTCCTCTTTTGGAACAACAAAAAAGAGAGCTACAAATTCTATTTTGTAGTACACTGAAAAGACACGAGGGATTAAATTTAACATCTAAGAGATATTACCATTAATGGGATATCTGTTTTATTTTGAAACATGAAGGTTGCAAAACGGTATATCTTTTTGGGGAAACAGAACAAAATGAACACAATGTCATCTGAAAAGAACAAGGATCAGAACACATGTAGGATTACTAAAACTACAGCATGCAATCCTGGCTTTAAAGTGTATGGCAGTATTTTCTTCTTAAACAGGAAAGATTTCAAATACCATTTAGCCTCAAAAGATAAAACCTCTTGGAAGATGAATATGAACAGTCATGTAAAATGCCACAAAGCTTCAGAGAAGCTTGTCAACAAAATGAAGATGGTTAGCTATAAATCTCCATTTAAAACCCAGAACAAATGTACAGGAAATGTAAACTAAAAAAAATAAAATAAAGGGCTGCATTCGACAAAGCCATACTCATTGTAGACCTATTTAAAATAAATGGAAATGACTACCTTAAGTGCACTCTGTGCCTGACTTGGTTGGACACTTATTGAAAAAGCTCAGCTATTTGGATATTTCTCTTCAGTGGGCTGGTTTGCGCATGTATGTACACAATCAACAGCTGAAAGTGTGAACTGACTCTATTATTAATTTATTATTTAATTGTTAAATTACTATATATTAATATCATAGAATTGTAGAGTTGGAAGGGTCCATAAGGCTCATCTAGTCCAACCACCTGCAATGACCGATGGCCATCCAACCTCTGCTTAAAAACCTCCGAGGAAGGAGAGTCCACAACCTCCAGAGGGAGACCGTGCTATTAGGTTATATGTAAGCTCAACCTGTGGTGTTAAATCTGTTGCAGCTCTTTCACGCTTGCAAGTTATTACTTGATGTTTCAACAATAAAGAGATGCAGCTTTATGCATAAACTAGTAAGTAAAGGTAAAGGGGACCCCTGACCATTAGGTCCAGTCGTGGCCGACTCTGGGGTTGTGGCACTCATATCGCTTTATTGGCTGAGGGAGCCAGCGTACAGCTTCTGGGTCATGTGGCCAGCATGAGTAAGCTGCTTCTGGCGAACCAGAGCAGCGCATGGAAATGCCGTTTACCTTCCCACTGGAGTGGTACCTATTTATCTACTTGCACTTTGACGTGCTTTCGAACTGCTAGGTTGGCAGGAGCAGGGACCGAGCAACGGGAGCTCACCCCGTCACGGGGATTTGAACCACCGACCTTCTGATTGGCAAGTCCTAGGCTCTGTGGTTTAACCCACAGCGCCACCCGCGTCCCATAAACTAGTACTCACCCCATTATTCAGAGGTAAAAGATGTTATTTTTAAAATAAAACTGCAAAGGGGAAAAAAGAGGGTAGATATAGCACTAACATACTTCTCTTGTATGGCACAACTCTGCTTGATTCCAAGGCTGAAAACTATTTCATAAAGCCTAATCCTAAAGATTAGGGAGAAAGTTCAGGGACTGTAGGGCAAAACATTATTTCTTTTGGTATGCATACCAACCATGGACAGCTTGTGAGTGCCCCCTGTGGCCATAGCCTTACTTGACAGCAGAAATTTGGTCTGAGAAGCCAACCACTATGTTAAATTTCCAACATAACATAACAACTTTGGGTGCTCTCGAATATTACAGTGGTACCTCAAGTTACATACGCTTCAGGTTACAGACTCCGCTAACCCAGAAATAGAACCTCAGGTTAAGAACTTTGTTTCAGGATGAGAACAGAAATCGTGCTCCAGCGGCGCAGCAGTAGCGGTAGGCCCCATTAGCTAAAGTGGTGCTTCAGGTCAAGAACAGTTTCAGATTAGGAACGGACCTCCGGAACAAATTAAGTACTTAATCTGAGGTACCACTGTATAGGAAATGTAACATGACGCTCAGCTTCTAGAGTCAGAAGCAGCCACCAGGTAAGCCTGCAACTGGCGGAAAGGATGGATAAACTGGAGTTAGCACCAATGGGTGTTCAGCCCTGGGCATCTGCCCAGGGTGCCAGGTTTTGATGCCAACAAAAGACTTTGCACCAATATTAAAAGAGTGCATTAGTCCTAATGCACTTCTCTACTGGTAATAATTACCATAGCTACAAATGGCTTTATGTTACTGTGCAAATGTAGGTGCAAAAGCAGGAAGTTCTTGTGGCCATAGGTCCTATTCATATTCTCTGTGCACACGGGCTCTAAAGGTAATCAATGGGATATGGTGGGGAGAGAGAGTGTTGGGAATGACTTACCTCCTAAAGGGATTTTTTTTGCTGCTGTTGTGCTATCTATGCTTGTGTCAACATAAACACTCTTGAAGCATGGTGCAAAGAGATGGAAGCATGCACAGGAAAGTGTCAGACACTTGCCCACTTATCGTACACAACCTGCTGCTTAGCCATGAGAGTGCTAGCCAATATGCACCTCACTGGAGATTGTGGCATTTCAATATTCAGCAATGTTTTATATTATTCTTTGTTTGAAGCAGCTTCTCTGACAGCACCATCTAGTTTTTTAGGCTATTAACCTATGATGCTAAAGCGTGCAAGCATATGAAAATGAATTGTATCACGCAACAGGTTATGAACACAAATAACAATATAAATGCATTTATAATCTTACCTCCAATATATGAGAATACCAACAAGAATCACCAGACAGATGAAAGTCAGGGCAGATACGACCACAAGAGGTATGACTGTCTTCTGTTCTGGGAGACCAATACGCGACTGAAGGCTACTATTACTTGCCTCTGCAGTCAGAGAAAATTGAAACAACCTATATTTAAACTTTGGCAAAAGGCACGGCATAATTGGCCACGATTTCAGAGACCCAGGTACTGTCAACTTACCATTCTAAAATTTTAGCACACACTGCAGAGAACAAATACATTTGCAAACCAGTTTAGGGAAAAGTAAGCAGGTAGATGGCAAAGCAGACCACCACAGCGGAGGCAACTGAAGACCCTAGCAGAGCAGAATTTCATTTTGCAGCTACTGCAAAATAATATTTTTGAGGAAAGAGAATAAAAATGAAGAACTTCGATTCAATTATGTATTAGTAAATAATAGAAAGCTCCAGGATGCTGAAACCAGATATACTGAATTATGTAAAGATTGACCTAAAATAATAGTTTGCTTAGACATTCTGTTATTAGCTAAAAATGGAAAGGAATTATTATGAGTACATATTTGTTGCTGATAGTTCCTTTTGTAAGATGTGAAAACTTGGTTCCCTATCTGTCTCATTTTTATAAGAAAGCTGATCTATACAAGAAAGATTTTATTATTATTGAATGTCTTGAGCATGCTCTTCATTGATGATAAACACATGTATTATAATGTTGCTCTAATAAAAAGGGAGGGATTTGGAGTATTTTATGAAGATCAGACATTAAGCTGTAATCAGTAGCACTTGGTGGAAATTGTAGAATCTTCTGTACCAAAACATCTGCTTTTCTTCATTTATCTTCATTTATCTATTTGGAATAAATTTTTATTCAATGGTTTAAAAAAGAAAACTGCCAGCTTCATATCTACTTCAAGTCCGATCAGACTTGAAGGGAAACTGAAAGCGAAGCCTAAGGCCTTAACAGACATGTCCCATGATCAGTAACCATGTTGTGTAGTGTCACAAATTGACAACTTACCCTCTAAGCACCCTCATTTTTCTTGGTCTTTCAGGCCAAATCCAGATGGGGAGAATGGGGTGCCTGGGGCCAGCAAAGATTCCCCATTTTATCCTGGTCCTGTATTGCCTTACAATACATATAAGCCTTAGTGTATTACTAGATAAATCCTCCTGCCTGTTTGTTGCTAGCATCTCTAGTTAGCAGGGTGCATAAGGAGTATTGCATACTGAGTAGACAACAGGCACCATGGAAGGATTTCTGGTCATTGCAGTGAGATGTGTGTGTGTGCGCTTGCACGCATACACACAATTTCAATTGAATACTGTGGTTTTATACTGGATAGATGTCAAAGACATGTATAAAACACTCCAGTCTTTAAGCAGTGACTGAGAAGTAGGGCCCCCAACTTGGTTTAAGAGTACCACTATTCTTACACACGGAAATTAAGCAGAAAAGCTTGTTCCGACGTTGAGAGAAACTACAGAAAAATCTTCACCACCTTCTCTTACAGTGGCAATGACACCCACCTGAGAGGTGCTAGAACTGAGTTATGATGAGTTCCTGCTGAAAAAAGTCCTGAGTGGAACCATGGTTGGCCCAGTACTGTCCCCAAACCATAATGCCTGTTTGGGGGACTTCTACTGGCTGCAGCTAGTGAGGTCTTGCTACTACCCTTGCTTTTGGTGAGTGCAGCGAGGGCCTCTGTATTGGCAGATACCCCTGAAATGGTAGAGTGAAACCTACAAAAAATCCTAACCCCCCTCTAGCAGTGCTGCTCAGGGGGTTAGCATTGCACCCTAGGAAACAATTCTGGCCTGTAAAGCAGTACATAAAATAATAACAACAATTTTAATTCTTATTACATATAATCAGTGAATGACAAGAAAAATAATAGTGAATATGAAAATCACACAATACCAACACAATAAAATATTTATTTTCTACCCTTAGCAAGGAAGGGTTTCTAATTTTATAGATCAACGTTCCGCTGTCATTGCTGTCATTTTAAAAATAGATTTAATAGGCAGCTCTGCTTGATTAGCGAAAGACCTCCTGATAGAAAGCACCTGTGTCTAATTGCTGTTATGATAAAAGCAAAATAAGGCACATGTCGGAAGGGAAATAGTTCTCATGAAAGTGCTCTAATGAGAATGGGAGGCTCAGTCGTTAACAAGTGATGTTGTCCAAGCAATATGATATACAATGCTTTTTAAGTATCCTTTTAGAGACCTTTAGTGTTAATTGCAAATGAAGCATTTTACCTTTAATTACAGCAAATTAGAACTTCTATCATTTATATAATTAACTAGTTTAACATTTTCTTTCAAAACATGGTTCCTTATTTTCCTGTATCTACAATCAGGACACAAAGCACATCATTTAAAATGATGAATGATTTTATGTTGAAGCAGTTCTGTACGACACACCTATATGGCTTTCCCTAGTTTGTTCATATATCAAATTTTTTATTTGATTATCTTTCAAGCTGTGTAGCACATGAGGAGGGAGAGAAAATGGTTTAGTTCACATTTTGATAGGAAACTACCAAATTTGCACACCCCAAACTAATATACAAACTGAAAAACACAATAGTCCTTGCGTACAAAAAAAAATGACTATATAGTGAAAACAATGTACAAAAATGCATGGCAGGGGAAATGGCCTAATAAAAAGCATTTATTAGGAGAAATGAGGACAAAAATGCATATGAATTGTCACACACTTTTTTTTTAAAAAAGGTAACAGCTGATTAAAAATGGAGCAAACTGAATTTAAGATTAGAAAAATGATAAACTGAGAGCAACTGAAATTGACAGATTTACCCATTCCTGATACTTCAGTGAAGCAAACTATTAGGCATAGTTACAGGATATTCCTTAAATCTTCTGGTTCTATATCTATGACTAAGATTCCTGAAATTCATCCAATTAAGGTTAAGGCCCCTGGAGAAGGCATACTTCCCAGGCACCTGTTATTTCCTGAATTTGAAATATTTGTTTAGTTGGGTAACACTGCCCTCTACAGACAATGGATATGTGTAAACGAAACAAACAAACAAATAAAAAACCCCTCAGTGTCTTTAGATTGCTGACTTAAGTGGCAGTTGTCAATTTAATTTGCAGTTTGATCAGCTCACATCTATTTTTAATTAGAGCATATCTGTGCCACAGACCATCAGCAGCCATGTTCACCTGGCTAATCGGGGGCAGGTGTGAATATCAAAGGCTACTCCATCAGGACTGCTGGGACAATAATCATATCATAATCATTACCATCCTCTTTACCCAGAGAACCCTGGGAACTGTAACTGTGAAAGAGTCTTCTGAGGATGCCTTGGAAGTTAAATTGATATACAACTGATAGTTGCAATCCAGTATAGAATGTATTTCAATAAGGCTCAGTTTTAATTGCTTTTTCACTCTTAGTACCTGACAGCACAAACGAAACTTGATTTGGCCAGGAAAGATCAGAAAGTTAAGATGGGTGTTCCTGGTGGAAGTTGTCAAATTTGTGATGTTTCACAAGTTTTTTGCAACTACAGAAGGAAATGTATTACTAATAATTAGGGCAGATTTATTAAGCATATTAAAATTAAAATGAATATTTATGTAGCCAGCTACCTTTCACATCACCCAACATGGAAGAATATAAAAACAAATGTAATTAAAAAATACAATAAGACATAATTAAATCATGCCTTCAGACCACATAGAACTTATCAGTCTTTCAGTAAGTGGAAACATCCTTAGGTCTTAGGCTAGAGAACTATTGTTTAGTGCATATCTATGCTACTGGTCAAGCCACAGAGCATGTAACTGCAATTAAGAGGGCTAGGATAGGAACATCTAAGACTGGTTAGTACCTTTAGAAGAGAAGAGTTGCAAAGATTATGAGAGTTAAATACGGTATGTCTAATTCACAGTACAGACATATCCCTTAGCCATCTCTTAACTGAGAACAACTTGGGACTTTTTTTAAATTAAAAAACTGGCTTGCAGATTTGAATATGATAATGCATATGCAAGCGACCTACTTCAGTTTCCCCAAATCTTACTATTGCACCATGCCTGTAGATGAAATGGTCATACTAATTCCTACTGGTCACGTATTTGTGTTTTACCATGTGGTTCCCTTTATACCCAAGTAGAAGAAGAACGCTACAGATCTGCAAGTTACACAATTGATGGCCATAACTAACCTGCCTCAGAAACGTTGAATACTGATGAGTGACCACTAGGTATGGATGCTACTGGTGATTGCTGCGATCCAGAAGTTAATTCTGTTTCTGAGTTACCTGCTCCAACTACCCTTTCAGGGTCAGGGTCATTAACATCAGAAAAACTGAAATCTGTGGAAGTCTCATTATCGTTAAAGCTATCTGAAGGACCTTGGCCAGAACCACTCTCTTCATCATTTGCAAAAACCGTCCATGATTTAGGTTCCGGTGCCTTTTGTAAGGGATTGCTAACAGTCTGAATGTGATTATCCAATACAGCTGGATCACTGTGTTTCTTAGTTTTTGTCTTCCAAGCAAGGGCTGGTGCTGCTGTATATTTCAGCTGTTCCACCTCATCGGTTTTCACATGGTCTGAGAGAGCAATCGTGGTTTTTTCTTCTTCCTCTTCAGCCGTTTCAACATCTGGATTTATAATTAAATTATGTTTCTCGTTCACATTGTTTACCTGTATATCTGGCTCATCTACCTCCTCCTGAGTGTCTCTAGGGGAAATGCATGTGTGACAACTGTTTACAGGCAGGCCACTATCGTATTCATAATCATCATCAACAACAGAAGACCACAAATCTGTACCAGAACTGGCCGTGGTAGATAACTCACTGGTTACTTTACTGGGAACTAATAAAGTGTTTAAAGTTTTACCAACTTCGGCGCTGGGAGAACCAGGTGTAACAGAAATATACATATCCAGTATATCTTTAAAAGTATGCTGAACAGAATCAGAAATTATTTCAGGCACAGGAACGGCAATATCAATAACATTGGTAGTTGAGGGAGGAGTGAGAAACTCATCCTTTTCGGAAGCACTTGAAAAGCTATGGCTGTTAGCCGATGTATCTGTCTTTGGTAAAATATTAGCCGGCAAAACAGGGATATTCACTGTGTTCACTGTTTTGAGGGGAAAGGCACTTGTATTTTCAAAACTGGTTGACTGATATGACATGCCATTATTGTACAAGGAAGGAGCAACCTGGTGTGTGTCTTCATCGCTAAGCAACCTGGGTGAAATGTATTCACTGCCTATATGGGCAACAGTTAAATCTTCTGGTGAATCTGTGGGGTGGTTGCTGGTATGTGATGTGTTTGCAGCAGATGGTGCTGAAGGGTAATGCAACACTGTTTTATTCACAGCAGAATCTAGTGCCATTTTGTGCAATATTTGGTCAAATATAGAACTACCATTATCAGCCCATGCTATTTTTTCAGTCAGTACTGGATCGCTAGGCACAGTTACAGATGCTCTATGCAGTATATCACCGTCAGAAGACTGAAAGGAAGTTTGCAGCAATGCATTATTATTTAGTGCAGCTGAAGCCTCATAAAAATACTGCTGGGTAGAAGGAGACAATATTTCACTAGAAGCAGGGGTAGAGAAAGCTTGCGGTGAGAATGCACTAAGCACAGGCTTAAGCAAAGTATCGTCAAAGGCTAGAGCTGTAACATGCAAAGGTTGAATAGGAACATGAGTTTCTGAGAGTTTACTAACATCATAATTAAACACCTTAGTAACAGGAAAAGCAAAAGATACTGGAAGGATTCCCTTTGCACTAGAAACAGCAATGATTTTTTCTTCTAAGGTTGTATCCTGCTTAGTAATCTCATCATTAGAAACTGCTGGTGGAAGTTCAGTCTTTGCACTTTCCGTAGCAGCCATTTCACTGAAAGAAGAAATTTGCAGTTCTCTGTCATTTTCATTTATTGCACCACTTTTGTGAGGCATGTCAACATCACCATTAAACCCAGGTGTGCCACATATCAATTCGGGTGAAGAAGCTTTACGTATAGACAAAATATCTGTGTCAGGCAAAAGGGACTCACTACCAGAATTTGCTTCAGACCAATCCATTTCACTAGCAAGAGAACACGTAGGCTGCAGCAAAGTATCAGCTTGCAAGATTGCAGAAGTCTTATGCACCAGCACACTGCTATAGCTGCTAAATAACGGACCCTGATGAGATGCGTCAACAGACTCATGCACAAATTCTGACGTATAAGCAGCAACATTTTGAAGAGTGTCCACATTACTAGATAAAGCATAGGTAAGTTCAGACATTGTAGACAGGGCATGCATATTTAAATCACTGCTGGATGGTTCAACTTGAGACAACAAGCGAGTTCTATCATGACCAAATATCAATGTCTCTGAAGCAGCACGGGCCATCTGATGCGATACCACATCAGACAATTGAGCGAGGCTTGACTGTATTAATTCGCCACCATCCGCCAATGTCAAAGAAGCATGCAGGAGCACCTTACCACTCTCAACAACTGGAGTAGTTTGCGGAAATGTTTGAGAAACCATATACAGATGGTGAAACAATTTACTACTGGAGGAAGCAGAGGAAAATGGAAGCAAAGGTACATCATCATAGGAAGACAGGGTGGAGTCAAATGACACATCAACACTGGGAAATATGGGTGTGGCATGCAAGGTCACATCACTACTTGATGCAGCAGGGAAAGTGCTGAGCATCTGAGTGCCAGACAACAAAGGGGTTACTAGAGAAAACACTTCACTACTGTAGGAAGGCTGAAGTGGTATCTCACCATTATACACTGGTTGAGTTGTCTGAGAGAGTACCTCACTGGCAGCAGAAGCTGAGCCATGTTCTTCAGAATTTGAAGAGACAGAGTAAGAGGACAACTCAGTTGGGGAGAGAGCAAAAGTAGAAGGATGTGGCAATTCTACATCCGCAACTGAAGCATCTTGTGACACCAATGGACCACTGGGATGAGGTGCCGTTGTAGGATTTGGGGAACTAATGTGAAAGAGCTGCTTCCTATCCAATGGAAGAGCAGTAATATCTGTACCATTATGATACCACAAATTCCCATCGACTGCAGGCATTTTCTCTGCAGAGTCTTCAGCTCTTGGAGGCACTATATCTTCTGACAGGATTTTAATATAGTCTTGAGAGAGATCATCGTGCATGCTTACTTCTGGGCTTCCTGAACTAAAGATGTTTTCCTGAGAGGTCTCCACAGTGACTAACCATGTAGCAGAAGTGGTGGGAACAGAAACCCAAGAGTCCTCGGTGTCTAGGTCAGGTTTAAAAGCAGACACCTCTATATCATCTTCATTACTATCAGAAGCAGATGCTCTTGTTGTCTCATGGTCAGAAAAATCATGCTCATATTCTTCCCCATTACCTTTGGTGGAGCTGTCTGCTGGAGGGACAACGGCAGTAGCTGACTGAGATTCCATGAAATCATCCTCTTCTTCCTTTGGTACTTCAGTGGCAGATTGAGAAGTTGTATCAAAAACTGATTTGGAATGGTCGTTTCCCCCATATGGGTCTTCCTCTCTTTCCAAGTATCTATTTGTTCCCGCTTCATTGAATTTTGTCCCCATTCTCTCCTGACTGTAGCTAGGCGTCGTAAACTGGAACTCTTTTTTCCTTATCTGGTTTGCCACACTATCTGTGCCAGCAATCACGGCAGCTTCTTCACCCACCCCTGCCCTTGCCTCTTCGATTTCATCTTCCTCCTCCTCCTTCAAAAACAACACAGAGACACATACAAAACACAAGTCAATGTCTTATCAGAAGATAAGCGAATAGAGGGAGATATGTTACAATGAAATCTCATGTCTTTGTTTGAATTTCCATCCATTATGGAATAAAAATGGCAATTAAAATTTAAAATATTTAAAAATTAGCTGCTAGTTCAAAATGATAATTCATTTGATTTTTGCCCCCCAGAAATGGAGAACAGGCTTGTTTGCTTAAACATCATACATAGAATCTAACTCAACTGTAGGGCAGAGAACAACAATCATATGTATTTTTTATCTTAAAAATTGTGAAGTAACTTCCAGTTTAGGCATTTGGCATTATTTAAAATGAAGATAGTCATCTCAAACTATACTTAACAAGTTTAGAATAAGTAAATTATGACTTAATTTTCACAACAGCAATTGTTTCGGGCACAAAATATCATTGTTGAATGCATAGTCAAGCAACACAGCATTTGTTTATTGCTTAGAAGGACCAGATTAAGAGAGATAAAGCATTCTCCTGAGCCATACTTTCCCTAGTCTAGCAAAAAGCACTCATAACACATGGTTTTTCAGGAAGAACCATAAAGCCAACAGTGAAAATGCTTATACAAATTTGGCCTAGATGTAGGTGAATCAACCCAATACCCAAACTCAGTAAATTTGTTCCTAGTTTCTCAAGAGCTATACTAACACTCAGTTGCGTGTACGGGCAGTAGCTGTGCTGATTGCTGCTCAACTCAGCATGCCCATTTGACCATCCTCTGTGGTAGGAAGGATGCTATATCTCTTTAAGAGTCTTTTTTAAAAAAAACCAAAAAACACCACAGCCTTTTTTATTAATTTGATTTTTTAAAAAACAAAAACTACGCAAAGGTGGCCTTGTCAACTTGGACCTGTAAACGCAAAAGTTAATTTCACATTTCAATCCAAGGTTCAAACTTTTAAAATTAGGGTGGACAGATTCAAAATAGGACAGGTCTCTTACACCTTTCAATAGGTAGAAGAAGGCTTTCAGAAGGTGAAGGTTACACAAAACACCTGCTGAAAATTTCTCCTCTAGCTAGTGTCCTGTCCTCTTTTGAATCTGGCCACCCTAGACCACAATGGATATTCCACTAAACTCTAGGAGCGTAAGTATGGCAGTCATTGGGCAAGTGAAGTACGAGACAATACAATACCTCATAATCTTCAGTTTCAGTCAATTCGGGAAATTCAATTTCTATAAAACAAAAATATGCACTATATAACCTAATATTTGAACCTCAAACAAACATCACTCATATATTCAGGGATGAAATAACAACTGATGGACCGGAAAGAGATATTTTCTTTACAAGAAACCCCTATGATCAGCATTCTCAACCCCCTCCTCCAACTTCTGCAAACCTTGTTGTGACAGGGGATGGGTGTAGGAAGCAGATATAACAACAATTTGTAAGGTAAAAGGGTAAAGGACCCCTGGATGGTTAAGTCCAGTCAAAGGTGACTATGGGGTTGCGGAGCTTATCTCGCTTTCAGGCCGAGGGAGCCAACATTTGTCCACAGACAGCTTTCCGGGTCATGTGGCCAGCATGTCTAAACTACTTCTGGCACAATGGAACACCGTGACGGAAACCAGAGTGCACAGAAACTTCTGCCGCAGCAGTACCTATTTAGCTACTTGCGCTGGCGTGCTTTCAAACTGCTAGATTGGCAGGAGCTGGGACAGAGCAATGGGAGCTCACCCTGTCGCAGGGATTCGAACTGCCCACCTTCTGATCTGCAAGCCCAAGAGGCTCAGTGGTTTAGACCACAGCGCCACCCATGTCCCTTCTAAAAAACAAAAAACAATTTGTGGTTCAATGTTGGAGCACAAATACTGTAAATTTTTCAGTTGTCTATGCTACTACACTATAAGCGTCAAACTAGATAATGTTGGATGTTGTTTTTCTTTGTTTAAAAGCAGCTATGTGACTGTGTGTGTTTTATTAGCTGTGTGTGCATGGCTACAGCACTAACAGAAGGTGGGTTTAATCATATTTTCCATGTTGCTTCCTTGATTAAATCTCCTGCCACTTCCAGCCAAGGAAGGTGGGACGGGGGGAGACAGCTACAATATGGAACCCCCATCCCTTGTGGTTAATTGCAGATCTCTGTGTGTGCATGCATCTCTTAAACCCAAGAAATGGACATGCTTTGCACCTCTGATGTCCTTTCATCATATTACAAATACCTTTTATGGCAGACAACCCACCTGCCAAATTCAGCTTATTTTTATCCATAGTGAATTTGCAAGTTTTTTTACTAAAAAAATCTGTGCTGCTCCCGTCTCTAAATTTCTTTCATTCTTTGTTTGTTGCTTTCCATATTTTATTTCAAGATGATTGCCCGCTTTAAAAAAAAAAACACCAAACAAGACAGAAGATACTTTTATTCCACCCTCAACACAAGAATCTCTGCGGAGAGGCTACTTGAACTGATAATACATAAGCAAGCGTATTGCTTGTGTACTACTTAAGCGGCCTATGAAATTTAATAAGAATGTACTACTGGACAAGTTACTGTAGTTATATGCTGTTCTTGTATTTAAATGAACAACAATTAAATAAAAATACTGGTGGAGGGGGAAATGGAAAGGTGGGATTTTTTCTTAATAAACAGTTTACAACAAATGATGGTGATGATGGGGAAAATGTTGCAGCCCAACCCACACTTTATCACTACCATGGCCCTAATCAAAATTGACCCAAATGATTTATATGTAAAGAAGTAACAGAGAAGCAGAAGCAGCTATAGATTGAGAGGCATCAAATATTTAAAAATGGTCTTACCTGGTAGCTTTCTGGAGCTTAGGAGGCTAGGGATAAAATAATGATAACATTCCCTGGCTTCTCAATTGTTTGTAATGAATTTTTTTTTTTTGGATATCCATTTACAATATTTTATACTGCAGGTCCAAAATATATTATGTAGCATTTCAGTACACTTTTTGAACAATGTTCATTTCCATTGCAGAAAAGCATGATTGTTATAACAGTTAAAATGAATTTGGGCTTGGATTTCCACCTTCCCCCATTTCAATTTCCCATTCTTTTCCCCCCCTTTTTGTGCAATGCTTGAACTTATGTCTAATAGTTCAGGGAGTTAGAACTGTATGAATGGATGATTAAATACCATACTGGTAAATGAAATCCTATGACAACAACAATAATAAATCAACAAAACTTCAATTTACATTTTAGAGGCAGATTTCAACAAAATGTGTGTCAGGAGTGTGTGTAGGAGCCAGGCCCTGTGACCAGTAGGGCTTCGCAGAACTGGGGCCTTCCTAAGTTTGTTCTGGAGAGGCAAGGCACAGGTGAGGCCATTTGGTAACTCACTGCACTTGGTGGCAAGAGCCAGGAAGGGATATAAGGTCAGCATTTCCCTTCGGCTCTTTGCCACAGCAACTCGTTTCCTGCCTTGCTGCGTTTGGCTTCTTGCTTCCTGATCCGCAGACCTTGGCTTCGTGACTCCTTGCTTCTCGACCCTCAGACCCCTGATTCTGGACTCTTGTTCCTGCTCCCACCCCACCATCTTACCCCCAGTCCCGACATCCTCAGCCAGGATTTTGATCGCCAGTAAACCAGACTGTGATAATGTGTTCACTTCAGGAAAAATGGCATGTATTGCTACTCTACGGCAAGCACAGTAACTAAGCAGCATGTGACTTTCTGTAGCTTTTAAAGTATCTATCAAATTGGCACAGATGGAATCTCCTTTCCTTCATCTGTTTCATCCCCTGAACCAGACAGGGAGCTTCCTAATCTCTTTGTGCTGCATCATCTCCAGAACCTCCTGTGAACAACCTGGTCCCACAACCATCAATTCTTAGAAGCCACTGATACTCCTAGCCCTCTGTACTCCAAGCTGGGAATCATGGCTCTACTTCTTATGTAGATAAGATCTTTTGAGTCGGGATGACAAACCTTTCCCACATCCTTTTAGCACCCTTTCCCCAATTCTCTTATTCTGTTTTGATAGATTCCGGAGGCTATACAAAAAGAGTTCCTTTCCAGGTTGATCAAAGCAACCGGGATTACACCTAAAAACAAATGCATGAAGCAACAAGCAAGAGTACAAAAGGAAGTAAGACCACTGATTCTTCTGAGGCTCCTGCTTGTGCATTTGCACTGTGCTGATCTTGCTGCAACCTCAGTCTTTCTGTTATTGTATTCAATAGCAACTTGGTTGGAGAAGGACCAAGTTAGCAGCACAGCCCTACCATGCCATCCTCTATACCAGACATGTTCAACTGGTTGATCACGATCAACCGATTGATCGCAGGGCATCCCTGGTTGATCCCAGTTGATCATGTGATCCTGACCAATCACCCACAAAATAATAATAATACTAAAGCTCAACAACTTAGGTTCTTCCTCTGCAAAAAAAGCTCAGCAACTTTGGGTCTTCCTTCCCCCAAAAAGCTAAAAACTATGTGAAGGCTCCCCCTTAAAAGGTCAACAACTTTGGTCAATCCAATGGATAGATCACTACCAGATTTTTTATAGTGGGAGTAGATCTCAGGCTCTTTGGAGTTGGACATGCCTGCACTATACAACTGAAGAACTCAATAAGTCATAAATTTTCCACTGCAATCAGAGAAAAATCAGTCTGGAGACAGAAGTCCAGCACAGTGTTGCTATGTGGATTTGTGTCTTGCATGTTCTGAAGATTTGGGGGAGATGAATAGGGACAATTCAGTATGAGGGGTTGAGAAGGAAAGGAACCATCTGCTTCACTCTCTGCCCAGGGTTCAAAAAGAGACTTGCACTGTCTTGAGAGTGTGATCGGCTGCCAATTCCAGAGAGAAACGCCCATGAATCTATTTAAGGGATATTCAACATGGCATGTAGAAAAGGAGGAACTGGAGACAACAAATGAAATCATGCAGGAAATTAAGAATGGGAGTAATCAAGAGGAGACAGCTAATTTAACAAATAATCCAACTTTTTTTGGATTAGATCAAAACCTGGAGCAATTTCAATCATCTGAACATATTCCAAGAAAACATCTGCAAGTTGTGACCGTGCTATATAATGGTATTCTAACAAGTTGGTGGGAAACAAAAGACCGAAGGCCTTTTCCTGGCTTTCCATAATCATGATCGGTAGATAAAGAAAACATGTGTGCGCATGAGAAGCAGAGCCTTCTTATGCCTTTCTACATGGGGAGAAATATAACCTTAAGAACAAAAGAAGAGTCTGCTAGATCAGGCCACTTGACCATCTAGATCAGCAACCGGTTCTCACAGTGGCCAACCAGATGCCTGTGGGAAACTGGTAAGCAGGACCTGAGCACAAGAGCTGTCCTGGGGCTTTCAGGAACTGGTATTCAGAAGCATTTCTCCCTCAAGCTGTGGAGACAGAGCATAGACATCATGGATCTTTGCTACATATAGCCTTAAGCTCCATGAATTTGCCTAGTCTTCTTTGTTGGTGGCCAACAACAACAAGATCTCCCTCTGGATTCTCCAGGCATCTGATAAGATCCAATTCAGTGGGTAAGATCAGGGTTTTGCAAGGTGTGGCGGCAGACCAGTAAGAAAAGATATTACACTTGGGGAAGCTAATTGGCACACAATATGATAAAAATAGGATTTAAGTGAAAGTGAGGATGAGCCCTTAATCATTACTGGTATTAACTTCCAGTCTGTAATCTGGGTGTGTGTGTGCTCAACAGTTCTCGATTTCACAGAGGAATCATTGAAGGGAATCCTCAATGATGTAAAAATACAAATGGAGCTATTTTTGAGGACCAAATGAAGACTGCTCTTCTTTGAAGGTTTGATTAAGTTGTCTTTCTCCATTTTCTTCATACGTATTGTTTGTATTGTACTCCCAAGACAAACAAAACTGTAATCCTATACCCTTGGTGTGGGACGCCTTCGGCCTTTTAGATGTTGCTGAACTACAACTCCCATCATCCCTGGCCATTGGTCATGCTTGGTAGGGCTGATCTGAGTTGTAGTTCAGAACCATCTGGAGGGCCAAAGGTTCCCCACTCCTGCTATACCCACATAACTGGGAGTAAGCACCTAATACACTTAATGAGATTTATATTCTGAGCAGAAATGTTCAGGATTTAATAGTATATTCCACAAGTCCTCACACTTTGTCATAACAACTCTACCAGGCCAATAAAACACGGGCTGCTAAATGGTGATAAAAGAAAGGCAAATTACTGGGAAAGACTTGCTTCCTACCTCAGATCAAACACAGAATTTAAATTCATTTATGGCATTTGATGCTTTGAAACTGCTGAGAAGTATCCTAGGAGAGCGAAAAGCATATGGAAAATTAAAGCCTGTACAAGGATCCTCAAACAACCCAAGATATCAGACTCATGGGAAATGGTAGGATGTTCATGTATCCTCTGGTCCAGAGACTCTTGTAGAAAATTGTTTAGGAATTAGCTTATACCCCTCCTGATAACTCTCTGTGCCATTCTGGGTAGGTTGCCTTAGACTATGAAAAATTATTATTGTGTATTATTCAATTTGCACTATTCATATAAGGATGAGGGTGAAAATTTATATGTTTATATAATTTTAAAATGCAATTTTCCTAAGCTGCGGTAACTATTCAACTATTCTGAATTCAGAGAATAAAGTTAGGATGAGTAGTTCAACAGAAATAAACCAAACCACTAATATAGTGTATTCCACATAAAGGAGTGAAAATAGAGCTTTGAAGTAAACAAAACATAATAGTTAGTTCTTTTGAATTTTGCTGTCCAACATTAAGAAGCAAGGGAATTCCATCACCACATTTGCACTGAAGTAGAATTTCAAAGCGGCAACATGCAATAAGATTTCAAAATCAATGGAAATCACATTCAGCAATTTCTTTTTACTAGTACATGGACTATTGTTTAATATACAAGCAATTTAGCAACTGACAGTTTATTTGACCGTGTGAAATAGATGGTCCAGCTATGTCATGGTTAAGTAGGCATTTGAACCTAGGTTTTATAAAACTACATTGAAATAACTTAGGCAGCAGCAGGCAGGAACATTGCCATTATTATGGTTCATAATCTGAAATAACAGAACACCCAATGTTTACACTTAAGGAAATGTCAGGAAACAGAGAAGCTCAGAAATGTCAAATGAAAACCATTGATACTGAAATTCCATAGCACTGCATTTTCAGCTGGTTTGCAAATAAGATTCTTGTGTGTTTTCATAGAGAGAGGAAAAAGTGCACTTACCTGGATCATCCAAAGGCATGTCAACAATCACTTGATCACTGTGTTTTCCATAGAGACCATTAGCACAAATGGCAACTATTTGAAGAACATAACTTGTATTAGGCAGCAGATTATTCAGAATGGCCCCCTGGAAGGAAAGAAGCCAATTAACTACATTATGCACATTCAACACACCTGCTTCTTTTCTTGCCTCAGGCTTCTGCATGTTAACTACATTCCCAACTCTTAATAACCCCTATAATAAGGAATACTCTTCAGGTGCAGCATTTCCCCCCAAGTAATACACATGCATGCAATGGTCAGAACTGATACCCATCTGATAAAACTGACAATGGGCAAAGCTGTTGCCCAAAGTTACACAGAATAAAATGAATTCACATGGCTTAGCCTCAAAATCAGACTCAATAGTGATGGATGCTTGTTTCTTTTGATGTGCCTGCCCCATTCATGTAGAAAGTAGGGAGAGGATTGGTCTTCCTTCAACAGTAAAAGGAATGTGTAAGGGAGACGAGCCAAATCCTAAATCATGAGCATCTTACTCCCCGCACCGCCCCCCACACTTGTTGTTCTGGCTGATTTTCTCAATTCATTAGTTTGCTTCTAGTCTCAGAGCTGAGATAAAGTTGCCCGGAGTAGAGCGAACATGGAGAGGTTAGAGGGACAAGGAGAGTTCAGTGCCCCACTGCCAGCTGTTCCTTTCATAGTTAAAGCATCATCTAATTTTATATGTGAATAGGGCAGACATGTGAATGATGGCTCTGTCACTGGCCCAAAGCTTACCCTCTGTGAGAAGTGCATTGTACCAGTTATATAAATATCACCATGGGTAATTAAAGTTATCACTGAGAGAGGGCAACCAGCATGCTGAGTTCTCATTAGTGCTAGCAAAGCAGTCCCTCGCAATAAGGATTTGTAAGTGGATCACCATCTTTGTTTTTGTACCAAATAATAAATAAATAACAGTGGTCAGTTACCAAGTCCTGATACCCATCTGTTAGAAATTCATGCTTTGTCTGGTCTTCTCCTTCCAACTCCTGATAAAAAACAGCAAATCTCTCGATCATTGTGTCATATACAACTCGTGGCCTCTCCCAGGTAACCAGAAGGCTGGTGTAGTTCTTTGGATCAGCTTGAACATTCTCTGGCTCTAAGCTGCAAACTTAGAAGAAAACGACACAAAGAAAACCATGTTATTACATGTTTAAGCAAGTCATGATACATATGCAACAGAAATAAAAGGAAACCCACAACATGTTCCTCAGCTATAGGGTGAGCCCAGCATCTTCCTGGCTTCACAACTGAAAGAACAGGCTATAGGCCCCTAAATCAGATGCTGTCTCAGGAGTGGTTGTAGCAGTAAATTCTAAAGAGCAGATATACTTCATTACAACCCCAAAGCCACACTCTCATAGCCTTGCCCCTGCAATGACAATGCAACAAAAATGCATTTTGACCAATGCAGACTACGGCTTCAATATCATGGCAGCTTTTTTTCTCATTCACTTCTCCTGTTTTGCTGACATTGAATTTGATGAACAGGTGTTTTTTTTGGGGGGGGGCAGAGATTGCTTCTGTTTCAATGACTAGCTAGAATCTTATCTTCCCCAAAGGAAATCTAAGGAGGAAAGTGGCCCCATATCTCTAAAAAACAGAATAGATGTTAAGTCTGTCTTCACCTTAAAACAAAACAAATTCCTTCCAGTAGCACCTTAAAGACCAACTAAGTCAGTTCTTGGTATGAGCTTTCGTGTGCATGCACACTTCTTCAGATACCTGAAGAAGTGTGCATGCACACGAAAGCTCATACCAAGAACTGACTTAGTTGGTCTTTAAGGTGCTACTGGAAGGAATTTGTTTTGTTTTGACTATGGCAGACCAACACGGCTACCTATCTGTAACTTCACCTTAAAAGCCAACTCAAGAGAGTCACTAAATTATCATAGAGTCATATTATTAGAGAGTCATATTATCAAGCAGCCACATCGTGGAGATTATGGATCCATCTGTATAGAGGCTGGTATGCATGTTGAAACCGTTGGTATCTAATTGATTACTTTGCAGAGTGTATTGCTTTCATCACTTCAAAGCAGAAACACAGGTCTGTGGAGGTATTAGTGCACTGCCATTTGGAACAACTTCTGTTTGGCTGGATTTAAAGTGGCTAAAATGCAGCCACACAGATATAGGCATTGGCCTTAAGGATGACAGTAATTTAATCCATCACTACAGTGGTCAGTTTTCATTAAAATGATTTCAGTTAATGGAAGACGTGTTATATATATATATATATAAAATCATCTAAGAATTTGGCTCTTGAACACAAGAGGGCACTCAAGGCTCAATATTCATTTCCAGTATTAAACCTGTATGATGCAAAAAGGTAAAGGACGCCTGGATGGTTAAGTCCAGTCAAAGGAGACTATGGGGTTGCAGCGCTCATCTTGCTTTCAGGCTGAGGAAGCCACCGTTTGTTCACAGACAGCTTTCCGGGTTATGTAGCCAGCATGACTAAATCGCTACTGGTGCAACGAAACACCGTGACGGAAACCAGAGCGCACGGAAATGCCATTTACTTTCCCGCTGCAGCAGTACCTATTTATCTAAATGCAGTGGTATGCTTTTGAACTGCTAGGTTGGTAGAAACTGGGACAGAGCAACGGGAGCTCACCACTGTTGTGCGGATTCGGGCTGCAAGAAAATAGTGCTCAGTAGATTACAAGAGGTGTGGAGGGTGGAGTGTGAGACTACTTAACTAACTGACCAATTGCATTGCAGATATCTCAGTTGTGCTCCCCCCAACACAAAGCCAGCCCTCCCCCCCAAAAATAAATCCTGGCTATGCCCATGGCACCAAACTCTAATATTTAATTATCATCTCTCTCTTTCCCATAGAAATGGATCATGGGAAGATTTTAAATTATGGATCAACACATAAAAGAAGAGTTTGGATTTGATATCCCGCTTTATCACTACCTGAAGGAGTCTCAAAGTGGCTAACATTCTCCTTTCCCTTCCTTCCCCATAACAAACACACTGTGAGGTGAGGGGGGCTGAGAGACTTCAAAGAAGTGTAACTAGCCCAAGGTCACCCAATTAAAGAGCTACTTAAGCAGTGTAAAATAAAAATTGTAGATAAAATGAAGCTAAAAACAAACAAAACAAACAAGGAACAAACAAACTGAGGGTGACTCATGCTTCCTATACCTATGATTCTTTGAAATGTCTGAAGCAATTCAGAGATGCTCTGCTGAAGACAGATGCAGAAGCAATGGCACCAAAACTGCATGAATCTTGCCACGCATGGAGGCGCAAGGATTTCTCTTTTTAAAGAAGGCTGGGAATGAAAAGTATGAAGCACATATAGCCTGAAGTTGCTGGTTTGACAAGTGAAAAATGGCCTGTATGGAGCTCTGTTTCCACTCCATGTAAACACTGGAACTCCTGCATGCAGAAGGGGTGCCAATAAAACGAAATTCATTTTCGTTTGGACCCATGAACCTGATGTATGTGAGTGCTTGGTCCCATGAGAATCTTTGCAAGGAGGTTACTGTGAAAAGGCAAGTTGTGATGAGATGGAACTTTGTATGTACTTAGACTTAAACCACATGGATATGCCTCCTCAGTTCCTCAAGATTCTTATGCATCTCAGTCATCTTCCTATTTTCTAGCTTAATGCATGCCACCTGGCCAAGGAGAATACTGTAATCCAAACAGCTGCTGGAGATAAAAGGCAAGGAACAAAATAGGGGATAACAGCAACCCCCAATGGATGTTCAGCCATGGGACAAAACTAAGGAGGGAAGCAAAACAGCTGCAGCCCTTGTTCTAGCAGTAAGAACAAGGTCAAAAAAGAAAAGAAAAGAAGCATAGTATCAGGACCTACAGCACAAAAGGAACAGACACAACTGGTGTTCTGATGCAAAATAAATAATAATTAAAATTTAAGTATGCATTTAACAAATAAAAGCAGTGTTTTTCAATGCCCACTAATTCTATATGGAGCTATAATATGCAGAACTCAAAGAACCTAACACATTTTTTTTTTATGTACAACCTCATCCTTATCCTAGCTACTTATAGCCACTACTGCTCACTTTATTCTTGGTGATTTATCTCATTGAAAACACCAGCTTATTGTTAAACTGATTAAACTGTTAAAGAGAAGAGATGCCCTTCAATATTTTGTGACTTTTGGGTGGAATCATTTAGCTAAGTTTCTGAAATGGGAAAGGGAATCACGAAGGCTCAACAGCGATGATTTATAAGTTGTTTTTTTACCCTGCTTCTGAGGCTTATTCTGAGGCTTATGCCCCACTCGACAGGTTACATAAATTATAACCACAACCACAATAAAACATTTTTTAAAAAATTCAGTTAGGAAAAAATATAGGTATGACAGATAAGAAACAAGACTTCGCTTATACCAAAACCTGCAAAAGCCTGAAGGTTTATTACTGCAGAAATGGAAATTCCATATGCCATTCAATGCACATTAGCGATGAACAGTAAAATCTTCTTTGATTTAACAGGAAAGGTGCTTTTCTCAGGGCAAAGAACACAATTGGCAACTTGTACAGCTTTTATTACACACTGTCGTCTCTGAAGCTATATGACCATTTCATTGTTGTACTGAATTTTAAAAGTAAGGCTTTTTTTAAAAAAAAAAAATCCCAATTGTTGCTTGATACCAAATCCAATTGGGGGGAATATGCGTGTACTGAAAAAATGCATAAAAATTGTCACTGTGCATGCAGGCCCTGCCCCCCACCCCCAATATAGCTGGCAGGACTGCATGTATATGGTCCCACTCTGTAAGCAAACAATCACAAAGAACAGCTGTTCAGGTGGGTCTGGATTTAATTTAAAGCACACACAACTCTTTCCCCCCTGCCAAACAGCTAATTGGTATGATGACTGATTTCCTGACTGTTTTGTGCATGTGTGGATTTGAATCAGAGCCCATATATTTCTTATAGAAGCAATTTGTTGTGGTTAAGATTATGGTCATATCTGTCAAGTAAGCAAGTTAGCAAGACATACCTGCTTCATGAATTACTTCCTCTCCAGTATATGAGGAAAACACCTGGCCGGAAAATTTATGCTGTTGCTCTCTAAAATTGTTTTGCAGGTAGTCCATCAGCATCACGTAACCAGATTGTTGCATGGTAAGGACATCGCAAAATACTGACAGCTGCAAAAATGCAATAAATGCAGTCACACAGGGAGTTTTCTTTAGAAACAGCTCTGCATAAACTATACTAACAAAAGGCACTTTTAGGGTGATGGAAAAATCAGTATTTGCATTGTACACATTGTTGTGATTGGGTCATAACTCTCATGCAACATATATTGAAAAGGCAGCATTTACATTCTCATAGTTCTTTCCCCCTCCTTCGTGTTTTAGTTTAGCGTATAATGAGGTTTGTGTACTAATTCTTTGTGTTTGGATAAGTGAAATTTTGCTTTGTGATTGTTCATAAAGTGGGACATGTGTGTATACATACTTCAGCACTCAATGCCACCACTACGGTGAAAATGTTGTGTATATTTTTGTGTGTTAAAATAATTATTTATTTGACATGTATTATATTATGTAAGTTACCTGGTTTTCTGAAATGTTAACAGTGTCTTTGAATATAATCCATTCAACTGTCTCTGAGCAGGGCGGAGTCGACAAAGATCCATTATACGTGTAATATTTGTCTGTTGCATTTGGCAATAGGTTCAACAAGATGAAAGGCTCCAATTCAGTTTTTTTTCCTGCAAAATATAATTTTTAAGTAAACAGTGATGTTATGCATAAATCCAGGATGCATAAAATAAAAGCAGAGCCCAAACAATATTTTTTAAACAGTAGCAAAGAAATCATCCCACTGTGAGGTTAGTTACTGTGACGGTTGTGGGAAAACAAAAACTAAACGTTATTTATATATAAACACAATTCAGTGAATTATTTGGGGGATGGGGGGAGGGTTGCACATATTTTGACTGGGTAGAAAGGTGCCTCACACACCTGCTGCCCTGATCCTTGCCTGTTTTGAAAACTGAAAGGCTGATTAGACTCCTTTCACTTTGAGTTCTCTTTGTTTAACCTTTCTTGCATTGCTGGCTGCCTACTTTGTATTCATAGCCAAGCATGACAGTAATTATACATGTGTGAAAAATGCCCTTTAGATACTGTTCCCAGTCCCTGGGTTCTGCTGTCAGTTCTTATATTTTACACAGTGGCCAGCAGCCCATCTAGGAGAAGGAAGACTCTGAACCCAAAGCTTTCTGCTGCCCTGCAGGATATCTTTGGGAGAAGAAAAGGCTAAGGAGTATACACTACACAAATCCAAAGTGGAGTCCCTAAGATGTTTGAATGACGCCTTGTGTGCGTCCTTCCGGCCACTCCTGCAGCCAAGCTGGTGCCAGATGTATTGCTCTGCTTTCTTTGGTCCACATTAAAAGGGTGAGTGGGGAGGGGGTCTTGTTGAATGAGCAGCCCAGGACCTCCATACAGGTTTGTGCCCTAGGTTTGTGCCACTTTGGTACTGTTAACATAGCAGTGTGACTTCACCCACGGAGGCGCACAGCATTGCCTCTCGAGACATTGACGGATGTCAACAACAATGACCAGCAACCCAAGTAATTTACTAACATCAGTTCTAAGGCCTGTAGTGGAAATGTCACAACTTTGTTCAGCTGGTTTTGTAGCTAGAATGTTCTTCTAAACATTAAACCCAAATCTGTGCCGCCTGCAGTATTTAGTTTTAAATTCAGAGGCTTCGAATAATAGCTACCTTCCTTCTTCCATCATAGCTGTCTTTCTGATATCTTAAGATTGCTTTCATAAGCTCCATACTTTAAATATTATCATAAGAACTTTACAGTTGTGACAGCTTCATCAAATTAAGTCAATGTCAAGTGAATATAAAGTTATGCACAATAACTTTCACCCCACGGCAATAAAAAAACAACAACAGCTGATGGCAGAGACCAAGGAAAAAAGATGGGAGAGCAGTCTCATCTCTTCCCAGGAAATGCTAGGAAGCACTGCTGCAAGAAAAGTATGCAGCAGCTGCAGAGACTTTTTCTTTCTTGGGATATTAGCTAGGGCAGGACTAGGGCTTAAAGCAGTCTTCCTCAAACTTGGCCCTCCAGATGTTTTGAGGCTACAATTCCCATCATCCCTGACCACTGAGCCTGCTAGCTTGGGATTATGGGAGTTGTAGGCCAAAAACATCTGGAGGGCCGAGTTTGAGGAAGCCTGGCTTAAAGGGTATTCCTCAGCTAGTCTGCCTTTATTGGTAGTTCGAACTGGAGGCTACTGGATGAACAGAGAAAATTCATTTGTGGGCCCCTGCACAGTGGAGCCATGGGGAAGGGGTGTCCAATATTGGAATCAAATAAGGCCACAACTTTCATTGATTATAGATATGAGGAGGTTTTGGCATAGACATTGGGTGTGTATCCGAAAATCAACCAGCCTCCCTGCTGGCTGATGGACAATAGGGGTTGACCATTGCCAGGCATCACCATATGCATGCACAACATCTGAGCAACTCTCTCTGATCACTGGCAGGAGGCGCCATGGTTCCTTTAGAGGGGATATCCCATTATAGTGGGGTAGCAGCGGGGGCACCCCCTGCCTGCCTGGACTAAGGATTCAACCCAGTGCCTTATTTGCCCCAAAGTTGGGAAGATTGCTATGAGGTAGGCCCAATTAGTCTTCAAGGAAAACTTGTCCCTGGCCCTGAACATGGTGACCAATTATCTCCGTAGCTTGTTTATCATGTGGCCACTTATCAGGTCCGCTCTGAGGTTGCAGCCCTCTGCTTGCATCCAATTGGCTCCTGGAGCCTCCTGAACATTTACCTGGCAGGAAACAGCCTCTCCCATCGCACTGAAGCTAGATGGAAGGAGCAGGCAGCTGCCCCCTTTATCACAGCTTTGCTTGGTGGCAACTGCTGCCCTGCTACGATTCCGCAGGGAATGGGAATTAAAGAGAATTCCTTCTTTAAGAACAAGAAATCTGACTACACCCCTTCCCAACAATTCACGTTGCCAAATACATTATTTTAATATTCTTATTATTATAATCTTCTTGAATGAATCTCTTTGTAAAATGCATTAATATTTTGTTATTGGCTGCTTGGATCTTCCCTAAACACGGGAATCACCGGAACTTTCCTGAAGTAAGATTTTAATAGTACCTTCTTTGTTCTTATATAATGGCACTGTCAGCAGAGCTGAGGAAAAATGCTTCCACTAAGTTGCAGTGTTTTGTCATCATGTTAGACACTTCCATACATGTATCACGTTTGCAAACTAAAATGTGTGATCTGATAGATGTTCACTTCACAAAAGATTGATAGAAATCCTCTCCAGAGTTTGTCCAGTTTGCCACCATCGCAAGACTGATGAATTAACTCATATTTATTAAAAGAAGTTTACAGCTCAGAAAAACAGTATCCGGTTTCACTTTCTGGACTGTTGAAACGAATGTATCAATGGCACAAAGAAATCAGTCTTACACAGCTCTGAGCCACTTTTGTTTCCAGTCCATAAAAGGAGGGCAAAGTGCTTGAATCTTTGTTTTCTAACTGAACAAGAGTACACAATAGTTATATTTTGATTGATCTGGTTAATTTGGAGACTGCTTAATATATAAAAGACTAAGTGTTTCACAAAATAAGAAAACATAATGCTACAAAGCCAAAATACAAATAAAGAAAAATGCATGCTGATAGAATCATAGAATTATCACAATAAAAATCCTGAATTAAAATACAGAGCAGTGCACTCTTAACACCTAATGGTCAGGAAATGCCAAAACAAAAACAAAAAAGGAATGAAAACATGTTACTGTTGATGCCTTTTGGGTGTCCCAAAGCATTGGAGCCAATGCAGGAAAGGCTCACTCCATGTTGTAACTAGAAGGCAATCCATCAGCCATGGCACTCCTCCTCTTTAGATGCTGACTATAGGGATAAACTGTAGTAAAGGTAAAGGGACCCCTGACAATTAGGTCCAGTAGTGGCCGACTCTGGGGTTGCGGTGCTCATCTTGCTTTATTGGTCGAGGGAGCCAGCATACAGCTTCTGGGTCATGACTAAGCTGCTTCTGCCGAATCAGAGCAGCGCACGGAAACACCATTTACCTTCCCACTGGAGCGGTACCTATTTATACTTTCGAACTGCTAGGTTGGCAGGAGCTGGGACTGAGCAATGGGAGCTCACCCCGTCGCGGGGATTCGAACCGCCGACCTTCTGATCGGCAAGTCCTAGGCTCTGTGGTTTAACCCACAGTGCCACCCGCGTCCCATTATACTGTAGTAGAACAGTCAAAAATTTATAAACTTCCCCAAAAAGGACTTAGTTCAGAAATCCCAAAACAAGTAAAATTAATGGCTGCCTTATCATTAATTTAAACACAGTACACTTAGCACCCAGCTATTAAAAGATTTGGATCTCATAAGTATGTGGGCATCTCTGGAAATGCAATGGAATGCATGTGCAGACAAATTCACTTCCTCATCTGAAGTGAATGAGACTGTCAATTTCAGATGGTGGCAGCAGAGAGGGCTCAGCACTGAAGCCTGGTAAATCAGCTCCCAATGTCCCTTCCCGGCCCTTACAGGTATATTTATGAAAGGCTATAGGAATCAATACGCATATTGATTCAGTTTCAAATTGTGGTATATCTAGACTTCATAAATTCACATCACTTCTAGGGGAATCCTATACCCACTTAACATTAATTCAATGAACCTTACTCCTGAGAGTAGACATGTATAGGATTGCACTGTCAGTGTATTCAAATGGATAATTGTGCAAATGGTTTCTCGTGTTACACCACTAACTCACCAAAGCGACTAACACTGGCCACACCATCGATAATTGAATTGTAATCCATATTATCTTCCAGACCAACCTGTTGGAGAAATATTGCATGATTTATTCTTAAGTCAAGTCTACACTTTTATTAATTTGTTATATCTTGAATTACACTGGGCAACAATTTTTTACCTTTTGAATGTTGTCTAGATTTCTACAACTGATTTAGGGTATTTTTGCACTGCTGAATCAGGAAATGGCATCCGTTTCTCTCCTTCAGGTCAGGTTTACTGTAAACTGAATGGTGGACATTGATAAAGGTAAGTACACGTAAATTGCATGTTGCTTCACCATTTTTCAAACTTCAGGGCTTGAACTTCCGTTTCTTGGAACTCCTGGAATGCTCAGCGGCAGGGAGGTCTCTCTTCAGAGTCCAACAGTAGTCAGCCATCATGACTGCATCCCAGCGACCCTGATACCTGGTCTCCATCTCTTTCATGTCCTGATGGAATCTCTCCCCCTGCTCGTCACTCATTGAACCCAGGTTCTCAGGAAACCAGTCCATATGTGAAAATAGGTAGTGCATCTTGATGCTCATGTTGCAGCCCAGGTTTCTGAAAGCAGTCAGCATGTTGTTGACAAGTTCTGCGTAGTTTCTGGCCTTATTGTTGCCAAGAAAGTTCTTCACTACCAGAACAAATGACTTCCACGCTTCCAGTTCCACTTCGTTCATTGAGTTTCCGAACTCTGGATCTCTGATGAGCTGACGGATCTGAGGACCGTCAAAGATGCCAGCTTTCAACTTCTCCACGGTCAATCCTGGAAAAGCCTGGCACAAGTAAGTGAAGCAGTCACCATCCTTGTCCAGAGCCTTGGTGAACTGCTTGATTAAGCCAAGCTTGATGTGCAGCGGTGGAAAAAGTATTCTGTCTCAGTCCACCAGAGGGTCATTGATGACGTTCCTTTTTTTGCAAGGCACCAATTCCTCCCGCACAGGCCAGTCCTTCTTCGTGTAATGCTGAGCACGGTCCCTACTATCCCACATGCACAGAAAACATGGGTACTTGGTGAAGCCAGACTGTTGTCCCAACAAAAAGTTCACCATCTTCAGGTCAACACAAATAAACCACTTGTGCTGATCATAACCAATTCTCTCCAGCACATACTTCACCGCTTCATAGTTCTCCTTCAGTGTAGTCGAGTGAGCCAGGGGTATAGAGACAAACTGGTTGCCGTTGTGTAGCAGAACACATTTCAGTGATCGCTTGCTGCTGTCAATGAACAGTCTCCAATCTTTGGGTTCGTACTGTGGCACTCCAAGCTTGAGCAGAAGCTGCGCAATATCTGCACAGTACACCAAGTCCTTCTCTTCCGAGAAAAAACGGAGGTTTTATGACTTCAAACTGATCCCTTTTCGACAATCACCCAGAACTATCGGACCTGAATACTTATTGTCATTAAAATAATCATTTCCAATCAAAACAATTATTCGGCATGGCATTTTACCCCTACCAACTTCTTCTAAAATGCTCCACACAAGCGTACATGTGAACAAAAACGTAAAAAAAGACATGTGGCCATAGCTCAAAAACTTGACCTGATTGAGCAAAACCAATGTGATTTTTGGATTCAGCGCATCAGATTCATCCTAAATCAACTGAAAAAATGCAGACAACAAATTTGTTGTTGACCAGTGTTATAAAGTTGTATATTTATATTAATATTGATGCATATGTGCGCGCGCACACAAAACCGAATGCTAAAATATTTCAGTGGATAAGGCTTGCTTTTCCTCATGGAAAATTAATTAGCAATAAGACATGCACAAAGTACAATGCTTACCTTTAAGATGGAAATGATTACATTTCTGAGTTAAGATGAACAATATGCAAAATGATGATTACCTCAAATAAAATAGATAAAGCTCTTAATTTCCCATTTCCTTCAATTGCCTTATCTAAATCCACAAACTGATTTGAATCATAACAGTATATTTGCATCTGTAAAAAGAATAAATAACAACAATTTAGGTGTTTTCTCCCTGTCAAACATCAATAGTATCAGATATGTGTATTAACTTCAGATAAAAGCTTTTGAAACTCAGCCCTGTTCAAAGATATCTAAACACTGCTTGGAAACCTATCTTACACCTAATAAAATATTATCAAACTCTGCAAAACAGGATGGGAAGTCAATGGGGTCTGTCTCAGCCAACAGAGGAGGCAATCAGAAATAGACGTGATGTGGCAAGTAAACATGAGCTGACTCAAGGCCTCATCTGAACTAGATTGTACCAGTACACAGGGCGGAGGAAGGGGACTGCAGTAGGTGTGGGCTGTCCCGGGTGTCACCACTGGGGTGTGTGTGACAAAATGCCAGGCAGCACTCACTGCGGAGCCTGCAGCATACCTGAGCCATGTGTTTCTCCTGGGAGAGATGTGGTGGCTTGGGTGTACGTAGGCTCTGTGCTGCCCAAACAGTCCACCTGCTGCCTCCCCCCTCCAGCTGTAGGGCGGCTGAGTGGGAGGAGGCAAGCAGACTCCGAAGGCCCCATGGTGTGCCCCATCCCAATGGGCAGCTCGCCCTGCCCCTGGGCGCACCACCCCAGGTGCCCGAGCCCCTTCCTCCCCCGCTGCCAGTATACACATTAAACTCAAGTACAAAATGCATGCAAGTTAAAATGGGAAAATACCCATAAAGCACTCTTAATTATGAAAACAGCAAATGCATGTCAGTGTGGCTGAGTTTGCCTACAGTGGTCCACAAATCAAGTTGCCAGTTGCATTGCTTTCCAATGGTTTCCCATCTCCTTTCCCAGCTAAGGAGAAGACAGCTGGGGTCATGGCTACTATTGTGTTGGGATCTGGAGGTGCTTCAAGTGGAGCATAATTTCAAATGCACTATTAGAAGATGGGCAGTGCTGACAGCAAAAACAGATTTGTGGATCTCGTGTCCCTTCATTAAACACTGAAACAGTGAAAACAGTGAATGGGCAAGGATCACATGCCTGCTTCCATATTTACTGCACAGAAACCTGGCAATTTAAATGTGGGTATTTTACATTCCAGTCGGGGGAAAACCGAAGTACGTGTCAAGTTTTAATTGACCCTTAAATAATTTAAAGGCCATCTGAAACGTTTCTGGTAGAAACTGTCTGGTTTCTGCCTTTGCCATATCAACTATGCAGCCAGCAAACCTGTCACTGTTCAGGAAAGGATTTAGGCTTACACTCTATGGCATAACATTAAAAGAGCTGCCAATTACAAATACTCTGGGGGAGAAATGGAATACAATAGGAAAGAAAAAACAGGGCAAGGAAAGATAAGTAGTCATGAAGACTAGCTTCAGAAATACACTACTGCTAGGGGATCAAAGTTATAGGTGATTAGCTTTTCTTGTTCCTCATTAAGTGAAGAGACAAAGCTTTTTCCTGTCCTCAAGGGAGGACTGAGGACTGTCCATTCAAGGGAGGAAGCAATTTATGTAAACCTCTGTGGAAGCAACATGCTTCCTCCTTGACTGAAATGAAAGCTAGCGTGTATTAGCCTTAAACCAACGTATTGGCTACATTGAGTATACGACATATTTTAGAAGACCAAAACAGGCTTTGAGGAGATTCCTGCTCCACTTCCAAAACATCAACAAAAGGGATAAATTCCACAGTGTTGGAGGTCCGGCAACTAAAGAATCACCTTGCTGGTGCATCTCTATCTCTGCTGGCAGAGCAGTACTGGCACACCACTTGCTAAGGCCCCTCAGCCAGCTTTATGGTGGGGTTAGGGTGGGCCCTTACAACAGATATTGTGAATTCTGAAAGCATAAACCACCATGGGAAATGATCTTTCAGTATGACAAAGGAGAAAGCAAGTAACAGATGACAATTTTATGGAACTCCCATCCTCTTCAGGTCAGACAGGCTCCCTCTGTACTGAACTTCAAGTGTCTACTGAATACTTTAAAAAAAAAATTCCAGCAGGCATTTAAATAGAAGTCTGGTTTTGGTTTTTTTTTTGGTTTTGTTTTTTTGTAGTATTAGCTGATTTGTACCTTTTCTATATTGTATTTCCTGTACACAACTTGCAGACAATAGTAGTTAAGCAGTATATAAATTGTTTAGATAAATTAATACATGCACACAAAGAACTTCAATGATCGACTGCTGCTTGTTTAATACTCAGCACTATATGTGGCTATTGCACATTTTAATGCCTTTTGTACACATGAAAGTGCCACAAATATCCTCGTATTTCTAATGGCTTACTGTACATAATCTCAATACGTTCATTACCTCAAGAGGATACTTTTGTCCATCTATGCTATGTTCAGATCCATCATGGGATATATTGCATTTTCCCCAGTGAAACATTATTTTGCTTGCTTTATATACAGCTTCTAAGCCTCCTCCAATTACATAGTAATCATTTGCCAGATTAATTTCCACTAAAAAGAGAAAAGGAGTTGTTATTAGGCATGTTAAAGAGGAAAACGCAACAGCTTTTCAATTCAAACATATCAGTGTTAGAATAATAACAACAATATTAATAATAAAACCCCAACATTTTGAAGTTCTCATTATAACCAGCCTGCTGGTTGGTGCACTTCAGATGTTTGGGACTACAACTTTCATCAGCATGTGCTTCTGGAGCTGTTGGGACTTGTAGTTCAAAACACCTGGAGGACACCACATTGGTGAAGCCTGGTATAAACAGGGCCAGCCCATCCATGAAGCAAAGTGAGGTGACTGCTTCAGGCAGCAGGATCCACAGGACAGCAGATCCTGATGTAGATCTTTATTCTATCCTTGTTCCTAATGTAGATGCTTACACTTTTTTCCCTGGCAGGGAGAGGGTTGTGCCAATTTGTGCTTTGCCTTAGGTACTAAAATGTCTTGGGCCAGCCCTGGGTATAAATGAAAGCTCAATGCTATGAGTTGGTTCCTAAGTTAATGCAACTTAAGCCCAATTGACTTCAGCAGGAACTAAGGAAACAATCCAACCTCCCATTGCACCAGGCTGGACTGAGCATTATTGTCCTTCCTCTGAACTAGCCTCTGCCTGAGAATTCCTGATGATGTCATTCCATCATCATTGAATGTTCCCTTGCAATCCACAGGATACCTGGTGGCGGCAGATAAAAGAGAGCCCTGAAACAGAACATTACAGGGCAGGGAGGGTTTGAGCTGGCTTGTGATCTGTTGGATCCTGAGCCAGCCTCACTACCATCATGTGACAGCCTCAGGCCAATTCCAAGTGCAATAGCTGCACCAGCTCCAAGCCGGTGAAGCTATTTTCTGCTTCCCAACTTTCTGCCCCAGTAGACATTCGTGGTGGGAACGGTGTGGTAGTCCTGCTGCTCTCTCAGTTCCTGCCAGACGGTAGCCAAGGTTTGGATTGCGCTTAGTCATTTTCAATATATTCCATGGATGCAATGAGAGCTAAGTTCAACTAACTTAGGCTGCAAACCCCACTTTACCTGGGAATAAGCTCCACTGAATTCAATATAATTTAATTATAAGTCGACATTGTTAGGACCACCTTGCTTGCCTTGATCGAACCCAAAAAATGTTGATTCGATTGTGGACACTGGATATTCTAGCATGAGAAAATTCCTTGCTGTAATTACAGAATTCTAGTGCTAGCAGCTTGATGATGGACCAAGAGTCTTAAGATGAAGCTCAAGGTAGAGCAATAATTTTACTTTCATGCTTTCCATCACCAAAGAAATGCCTGTGTGATCATGCACCACATACAGACTTTCCCTGTGCGCTGAAACAAGAACGCTGGTATCTGCATGAGTGTAATCCTTTGCTTTACTGGTACTGGTTCTTTCTAACTATTATGAGCTCTCAAATGGAAAACTAAAGGAGATCTCAAGAATATTTCACCCACCAGCAAATATAAACCAGCTTCATATGAGAAACAGCACAAATGTATTGTTTCTTTCGAAAGTTGTTTGGAAATCCCTCTAAGAGGAAAAACAATCCAAATGCCACTGTTTCATAGTTATGTAGTTTCACATAGTGTTCTTGTAGGATGGAAGAGAAAACAATTTAGTATTGTAAAATTTGGACAGATCACCAACATACAGTCGTACCTCGGAAGTCAAACGGAATCTGTTCCGGAAGTCTGTTTGACTTCCAAAATGTATGGAAACCAAAATGCGGCTTCTGATTGGCTGCAGGAAACTCCTGCAGCCATTTGGAACCCGCGGAACCTGCGTTGGATGTTCGGGTTCCAAAAGAACGTTTGAAAACCATTTGAAAACACTCACTTCCAGGTTACGATTGTTAGGGAGCCGATTTGTTCGGGAACCAAGGCATTTGAGATCCAAGGTATGACTATACATTCAAAGCACATCCAAAGCACATGACTTCCCCCAAAGAATATGAGGAACTCACAGAGCTAGACTTTCCAGTCAACCTTAACAAACTGCAGGAAGCTTTGGGGAAAGTCATGTGCTTTAAATGTGTGGTGGATGTGCTTTAAATACATTGAGTCAATCTACCCAAAGTTTAACTATTAAAAGCAGTATTAACATAAATCTAAGGAATTCTGTGTCTGGGATCAAGAGATATTTTTTGGTGCACCCAATAGCTTAAGCATGCCCAGCAGGACTTTCAATTTTTGTCCTTTGATCAACAGAACCCCAATGGCATTCTACAAATTGTTTTGGAAATACCTTTCAGTTTCCAGTGTGATGTGTTATCAGGTAATGCAGCATGGAAATTGCTGCCTGAGAAACAGTTCAAAGCCCCCTTTACATAGCATGCAGGGCAATTTATTTATATCCAAGACTGTGCAAGATATCACAACTCTCCTGGAAAATCTAGAGAAATGATACACTGCACATTCAGACAGACAGCAAGCGGCAGTAGACAGCCTCCTCCAGATCTCAATTCAGGTGGTTCACTAGCGCTTTCCCATAGTAAACCTATGTGTACACCTTTGTAGCTGGCAGCAGCTGCTCAATTAGTAATGGCTTCTCTTTGAAATTCCAGCCCTACACATAAGTGAGGGGTTCTTATAAAATGATTGCTCAAACATAATGGCCTTTATAAACTGCTCTTTGAAAACACTAGCTGTGTAGTTGTGAAAACATTAGCATAGCAGCATGTCAAGTGTAGGTATTAACAGTCAATAATTATTATGTGGAAAATACTTAAATCTTTATTTTCAGTAAGCATGCATTAATGGATTACAGTAATTATGCTATTTCTAGGGCTATTTTTGTCAATGCATGTAATTTCCCTCTGAGTCCTCTTGACTTGATGCTTGAATCTTACTGCCAGCTGTCTTCCTCGTAATTGCAAAAACCCAAACTTGAAGATGATTAAAAGAAAGAAAACGAAACAAGAGGTTTTAAAATACTTAAATGCAAAAGGTTGAATCAAAACATTAAATAAATCAAAAAAAGGAGATGTGAAATTTGTACCTGTTTTGCCTGTATTGTAGATTAAAGTTTCTTCTGCTGATTCTTTTTCCCAGCCTTGGAATTTCAGCTCCTTAAGATTCACATTTACTCGAGTTAGATCCTCATCAATATTAATAGGCGATTGCTTGGCACCATTGCAAGCTGGATGTTTCTTCCCCCAGTTTGTTTGATTTAATGCTCCTAAACAATCAAAACATCAAAACAATACAGGTAAGCAATCTAAATAAACTTATATGAAAGCACTTGGTTTTATATGAAAGCAACAACAAATCAATGTTCACAATACAATGTGCATCAATGCCCATTCTGGAAAACCTAGTTACATTATAGACTAATTTTATCCCCTATTCAGTGCATAAGATCCTTACAAGGCTCAATCATCTCAAAGCATCTGTGGTAGAATAGCACATATGAATGCTCCACCACATCAAAAACTTGCTTCATGTGTGAAGCTAACACGAAGAGCTTCTAGCCTAGCATTCTTGAACTCCTTGTTTCTGCCTTTAATTCTGCAGGTTGACTTGTGGTTCAAGACAAGCATGCAAATGAACATCTGGAATGGTAACAGCTAATTAGCAGTTCTATGGGATTTCTTTCAGATTTACTTGCTGAGAGTACAGGGCTTGGGCCCCAGGTTTCCAAGAGGAATATTTTAATTTTGAAACATCTCCGAACATCATCATCATCATTATTATCATTCTGCCCTTCATCCGAGGATTGCCGGGAGTTTTACAATATAAAAACACAAAAATGACAAGAGTTTTGTGAATGTTGCATATGGTGTTGCACCGTGTGTCTTTTTCAAATGTCTTAAATGACAAAAAATGAAAAGGGGGGAGGAGGAATGTTTGCTGTGGAGTAACATGGCTTACCATGGCTTTCTGCAGTCACTGCATCCATGGTAATAGCATTGATGCAGGGATAAGAGCTGTTATTTGGATAAACGTATCAGTCCGAATGTTTATAATAGCTTCAAGAAAATATCCACAACTCCTGCAAATAACTGCTCACAAGTCTTCTCCATGTGAAAATGGTAATCTGTCAGCAACCAATTTAAGTAAACACATTCCTTCTCTTTTGTGAAATAAAAAATTGAACTTTATGGAAGGGAATGGTCAATCTCACATGGATTGATTGCCTAAAATTTACACTCTTAGAACCAATTATCTCTATATTGCTGAAAAAGACTCTGATGTTGCAGATATTAGCCTCTTAATAAGGCAGGAGCCTTTCTGTACTGTTACCAATATCTGGTTTGAATGATTCATACAAGTGCCCCCAGCAGTCCTTCTGGTCCAGACATGGCCAAACTTCGCCCTCCAGATGTTTGGGGACTACACTTCCCATCATCCCTGACAACTGGTCCTGTTAGCTAGGGATGATGAGAGTTGTGGTCCCAAAACATCTGGAGGGCCAAGTTAGGCCATGCCTGTTCTAGTCAGTACCTTTCCTATTGTAGCTGGTTATCATTCACCCTCCAACAAGCCACAGCTTTTCCTTGCCAGACACAATATTTCTCCTTTCCAGCTAAATCCAAGAAAGCTGTCTCAGTTCTAAACAAGTGCCTGTCATCTGGATGAGGGTGAACAAACTGAAACTCAATCCAGACAAAACCAGAGTGCTACAGGTCAGTTGAAAGGCAGAACAGGGATCCAGCCTGCACTGGGTGGAGTTACACTCCCTGTGAAAAGCCAGAAGTTTGCAGTTTCAGTGTGCTCCAGGATTCTGCCCTGAACCTAGATACCTGGGTTTCTGCAGTGGCCAAGAGTGCATTTGTATAGTTAAAGCTAGTTCACTAGCTGTGCTCATTCCTCAATGACATCCCTTTGAAAATCTGTTGGCCAACACTGGTTGCATGGAGCACACAACTCCCTTGTTACAACAACTTCTCTGGCTACCAGGCTGTTTCTGGTCACAATACAAAACGATGGTTGTGAATCTATTTGGCTTAGTCCCAGGCTATTGGAAGGACCATATACTCCCATGAAAACCTGCCAAGACTCTGAGATCTTTGGGGGAGGCCCTTCTCTCAGTCCTACCACCTTCACACGCATTGTCAGGGGTCCGTGCAGGAGCCAGGCTCTGTGACCAATAGGACTTTGCAGGACTGGGGCCTTCCTAAGTTTGTTCTGAAGAGGCAAGGAGCAGCCTCACAGACTGGTAACTCACAGGTAACTCAATAGGCCGATTGGTAACTCACAGCACCTGGTGGCAAGAGCTGGGAAGGGATATAAGGTCAGCATTTCTCTTCGGCTCTTTGCCACAGCAACATACTTCCTGTCTTGGGCTTCTTGCTTCCTGATCCTTGAACCTCAGCTTCTTGACTCCTTGCTTCTTGATCCTCGGACCCCTGATTTTGTGACTCCTTGCTTCCTGACCCTTGGCTTCTTGACTCTGGAGTATTGTGTCCAGTTCTGGGCACCACAGTTCAAGAAGGACACTGACAAACTGGAACGTGTCCAGAGGAGGGCAACCAAAATGGTCAAAGGCCTGGAAACGATGCCTTATGAGGAACGGCTAAGGGAGCTGGGCATGTTTCGCCTGGAGAAGAGGAGGTTAAGGGGTGATATGATAGCCATGTTCAAATATATAAAAGGATGTCACATAGAGGAGGGAGAAAGGTTGTTTTCTGCTGCTCCAGAGAAGCGGACACAGAGCAATGGCTCCAAACTACAAGAAAGAAGATTCCACCTAAACATTAGGAAGAACTTCCTGACAGCAAGAGCTGTTCGACAGTGGAATTTGCTGCCAAGGAGTGTGGTGGAGTCTCCTTCTTTGGAGGTCTTTAAGCAGAGGCTTGACAACCATATGTCAGGAGTGCTCTGGTGGTGTTTCCTGCTTGGCAGGGGGTTGGACTTGATGGCCCTTGTGGTCTCTTCCAACTCTATGATTCTATGATTCTATGACTCCTGGCTTCTGGACCCCTGTTCCTGCTCCCATCCCGCCATCTTGCCCCCGGTCCTGACATCCCCTGCCGGGACTTTGATCGCCTGCGATTCAGACCGTGACATGCATGTTTGGTGGGGATGCAGGAGGGCCTTCTTGGTGGCTGCTTTCAGGCATTGGAACTCCTTTCCTAGAGAGGCTTCTCTGGCTTCCTCCTTGTTGTCCTGCTCGCAGGTAAGGACTGTCTTATTTCAGCAGGGTTTTGGGAACTACTGTTATGGAAACAGCTCTTGATAGTGTGCCGTACTTTATTTCCTATATGCATTTCAATAGATACCGTACTTTGCCGAAATTACCTTGCAGCTTTCACTAAATATTTAGAAGCACTTTGAAGGTAAAGGACCCTCAGTGGTCTGAGAGTGAGGGACAAGGAACAGGATGGAAGGGAAGGGAATGCTGCTATCCACAGACTGTGGGTAACTGACCCCAAACCCCAGCAAAGTTGTGACTATTAAAACAAAAATGGTAAAAAAAAAAAAATGAAGTCAAATAACTATGGCACAAATAACACAAACAGTTTCTACTTGGGAAATAAATAAAAAAATCCAACTTGCCAAATACCATTCATTTTTATGGGCTTAAACTATGATTTATTACATTCCAGATTGTGTCCTTAGGTTATAAGCGCACTGAAGTCCCACTGCAGTTCAAAACTATTATATCAGTAGCCATAGTCCATCTTTAAATTTAAAACAGAATTTTTAAAATTGATATAGCATTTCAGTATCTCTTACCTTTAACCTCAACTGAGAAATAAATCCAGCTGTCACTAATTAAAGATTCCAGATCATTGTGAACAGTCAATTGGTCAAAAAGTCATGCTGCTCTTTTGAAGAGTGACATAAATATAAAATTGGTCATGGCTAAGATTCAACCATAAGTTCTGAATAATGAGCTATTACATTGGAGAGGTGATAGTTATTGCTTGCTGTTTTAATGTTTTTTCGAAGTGAGTTGACTATACTGTAGATTTGAATTTCTAAAATAGCGCTTTTTACTGTGCAATAAATATATATTGATTAAATAAGCAATTAAGTTTATTTCAACCACGTTAAAAGGGGTCTATGGCCATACTACCCTGAACATGCTCAACCTCATCTGATTTCAGAAGCTAAGTAGGGTCAGACCTGGTTAGTATTTGGAAGGGAAACAATGTTAAGAGTCATTAAAAATGTCGTTGAGACTTGTTAATAAGTTATAGAAAGACTGAAAACAGCTACTTGTTGCCAACATGCTAAACTTCTATGTCAAACATCAACCCCACTTTATGCTCTACATCATTGGCAACTAAGATTGTGCCAGGGACCATTCTGAGCTAAGTTTGCTTATTTCACTGCCTGAACTGATCACCCTCCCAGCAAGGACCAACACTTTAAAAAGTCTTGTTGCACCATTCATTTAGGCACTAATTTTTCTCTTCACCATTTTGTCTTCAGATTGCTGTTGGCTACAAGGCAGGGCCCCAGACCTTTCCAACAAAATGTAATGTTCACTCCTCTTTTCTGTGGCAGTTGTTCCATGCCTCATAGTTCCAGGGAAAGAGGCACAGGGAAGAATTAGTGTTACCTGGAATTAAGACAACAGAGGTTTGGGGTGTGTGCTTGTGATAGGAGACTGCCTTGCCTGCCCCAGAGGTGTAGTGGTCTGGGGTTATAGGAGGTTAAAATGCCTGCTACTATTTCTCCAAGGTGCCTGTCTCCTGCATCCTAGAGGAGCCCAATCAGCACAAAAGGGCAGCTTTTTAGCTATTGAGAAAGGAGTCTTCTCACCCTTTGTGCTGATTTGAGCTATTCAGAGTGAAAGGAGGTAAGTCGGCTCCTGAGGATTGGCTCCTAAGGTCAGTCTGAAGAAGGTGCTCAGGAAGAAAACCAAGAAGTTGTTTTGGAGGCTCCAAAGGAAAGCATTTAGGAACACTGAAAACACAATGTTTCAGTTTAATGGTGTTCAAGTTCTGTTGCATACAATGGAACTTCAAGGAAAGGGCAGTTTAAACCACTCCAAAAGAAGATATCAGAGCACTCCAAATCATTTGCTCGTGTACATGCACAGAAAATAGTAGACCTAACTGAAAGGCAACACATGGAGAGCTGCATTGATTCAGCTGGAAAAAGAGACAAGAAGCAATTCATTTGCAAAAAAACAACAACAAAAAAACACAACAAAACTATGAACAGAAAGGATGAAAAGGTGGCCAGGCACATCAATATGCAATTTTGTATCTAACAGAGAAGCTAGCACAGTTTCAGATTATTCAGATTTCAAAGAGGGTAAGACCTTTCTCTTGGTGACTAATGGAAAAGCACGGTCTTTCTGTTGCCCTGCAGCATACGACAGAACTGCTGATCTTTGCATACTGTCACCAAATTCCAGGAAGGATGAAAGAAAAGTGTTTCAAAAGGTACTACTCATGAAAGAGCTAAGACTTCCAGCTATGATGAATTAATCAAGTGGTGCATATGCCAGGAAGCATGAACAGCAGTTGAAAAACTTTAAAAAAATTAAATAAATCCCTACTTCTGGCTGTCACAGCAGTTGGCAGAACTGAGCATCTAGATAAACAAAGTATAGTATTTTCCTCCATCATTTGCACAACCATAACGAACAGCTAAAACTATTGAAATCATATGCATTAAAGCAGAAATAGACTGATCTAAGTATTTTTATTGCTATTAATGCAGCATACAAATCATAGCAACATGTTATGTCTAAAATGCAAATTTGAATGATAAATTGAATAATTAAAATGTTGGTTGGTTTAAACAAATAAGGAGTATCCAACTCCTCTTCACAACCTTTTTTTTTGGCTCCACTGCCCTGAATCTAAGTTGTGAATTTACAAAGCTCACTTGGCTATACTCATGGGTTGGGATAATGAAAAGTACTTCACTTGCACACAACCCGAAACCTTATTTATCTAATATGGTTGTAAGAAAACCTCTGAACAGCTTCAAAATTATAAAATAATCAATAAAAACAGACACTTTGAAACATTCAAGAAGAGTAAAACCAACAGTAGTTATAGCTTTCTAACTTTGAATTTCTTTTTAAACTTCCGAAGTTACTGCTGTAACTTCTACATGCCTGGATAGGCTTGAATAAGCAAAAATGTTTTAAGCAGGCATCAAAAAGAATACAGTGAAGGCACCTGCTCGATGTCAGTAGGCAAGGGAGAACCAAAGTGTAGTTGTTCCCACACTAAAAGATTGATTTCCTAGAAGCGTGGAACACGTTATATGTGGCACCTGTAATTGTGTCACTTCCATAGGTTGAAGTGATTGAGGGGGTGCATATGGGCTAGGAAAACCCTGCAGGTAAACTGGTCCCAATACATTGAGGGTGTGTTTTTTTAATACTAACTGTAACATCTTGAACCTGCCCAGGTAGCAAATGGGCAATCTAAGTCCAGAAATCTATGCAGATGTGTTATATGCTGACAGCGTGTGACTCCTGTCAGAAACCAGGCTGCAGCGTTTTGCACTAACTGCTGCTTCCAAATCAAGCATAAGGGGATGCATTGCAGCAATCCAATCTTGAAGACACCAATGCCTGAACCTCTGTGGGCATGCTCTCCCCATCCAGGAATGACCACTGCATCACTTTTGCACCAGTTGTAGCTGGGAAAAGGCACTTCCAGTCACTGAGGTTACCTGTGCCTCCAGAACCACTTATCCATTTCGCCAGGATTCGAGCTCAGTTTATTCTGAGATTAACCTGGTTTCCAAATCATTTGAGCTATTCCTTAGACACACACCCTTTATAGCACCAAGTCTACTACCCACTTTGTTAGCACTCACCATTTTGTTTCAATTGCTCTGTAATGACCGCTCCCCACTTAAAACGGGGGGCGCCTTTTGCGTGGACGCGTGCAGCCCTGGATCTGGAGTGGCCCCATCAGCATAGGCTTTGCCTTCCCCCAGGTGGGATACCAGGGGTCCCCGCCTACCCCAGCGAGTTGTCCAATCCCACCTGGGGGAAGTGTTGCCAGGGAAACCAGGCCAGGTAAGGGGAGGGATTACCTGCCCACACAATAGAGGGTGGATCTTAATTGTTAATCCTCACTTGGCTCCAGAGCTTCTCCCACCCTACCCACCCTCAGTTAATGTCTTCTTTTGCAGGTTAACTTTTTTTTTTTTTCATAGGTTTTGCAGGTTAACCTGTCTCCACAGGTATGCGGGCGCTGCTACGATAAGGTCGCTGTTAAAGGGCCGGAAAGGAATTTCCCTGCATTGGCAGGTTTCGCCTTTCCCGTAGCAAAACGTCACAACTTTGGCGGTATCAGGCCTTGGGCGGAATCCTTTAGTCCATCTTCCTCTTTGCGGCGGCGATACCAGGGTTCCCCGTTAAAGGGGTTTTTGAAGGGAGGCTTTGGCCGTACGCCGAAAGGTCGTCATTGCTCTCCCCTGCGGCGGCGTAACGGGGGCGGCTATCTCTGCTTGAACATATGTTCTCCAGAGCCGGCCCATCCCCCCCACACACACTGGATAACCCTGATGCTCCCTAGGTCCCCGGCTGGGGACTAGGGAGGGAGAACGCCCAATGCCTGAGCCAAGGTCTACCCACATTTGAAATTTAATAAAGTTGTGGCCAATTTAATCCCATAGCACGTTGTCTAGAGTCGTTATTCCACATGACGGGGGGACCACTCGGGATCTGGGGACTCCGCCTGTCCACGCAATTGAAAACTGGCCGATTCAGATTTGGAGAATGTGCTAGTCTACAACATAATCATAAAAATAATTTATTTAGGAACAGGCAGATGGTAGATAAAAAAAAGAAAAGAAATGGATGCTCCCCGATTAAATGTGAAGCACTTTAGTTTCCTGCCAGGGGTTCTGGGACACAGAGAGTTGTGAAGATGTAAGATGCTTGGGGCCTAGGGAGGTAGGACAAGGAAGGTTCAAACACCATCAAACTGAGGGAGCCTGTGCCTGTCTCAGGTCCATTCACCAGAACACAAACCAGAATTCATGCCCATCATTGCAACAACTTTAAAGCACAGGCATCTTTTCAAACCAAAGATAAACTTTCAAGCCCTTAGCCCTAAAATAATATCCTTGGTGTGAAAGGTATTGAATCACCCTCAAAACAGGTCCCCTCCAAGGGATCATTTTGTTCTCCCTCTCTCATAGCTCTAGAACTCACGGACACCAATTGAAGCTGAATGTAGGAAGGTTCAGGACAGAGAAAAGAAAATACATGTTCACACAGCATGTAGTTCATTCACACCCACAAGAAATAGCAATAAGTCATGTCAGTCTAACCTGATCTCGTTTTTTGACAGAATTACAAGCCTGGCAGATGAAGGGAACGCAGTGGATGTAGCCTACCTTGATTTCAGCAAGGCATTTGACAAGGTGCCCCATGATATTCTTGTAAAGAAGCTGGTAAAATGCGGACTTGACTATGCTACCACTCAGTGGATTTGTAACTGGCTGACTGACCGAACCCAAAGGGTGCTCATCAATGGTTCCTCTTCATCCTGGAGAAGAGTGACTAGTGGGGTGCCACAGGGTTCTGTCTTGGGCCCGGTCTTATTCAACATCTTTATCAACGACTTGGATGATGGACTCAAGGGCATCCTGATCAAATTTGCAGATGACACCAAACTGGGAGGGGTGGCTAACACCCCAGAGGACAGGATCACACTTCAAAATGACCTTGACAGATTAGAGAACTGGGCCAAAACAAACAAGATGAATTTTAACAGGGAGAAATGTAAAGTATTGCACTTGGGCAAAAAAAAATGAGAGGCACAAATACAAGATGGGTGACACCTGGCTTGAGAGCAGTACATGTGAAAAGGATCTAGGAGTCTTGGTTGACCACAAACTTGACATGAGCCAACAGTGTGACGCGGCAGCTAAAAAAGCCAATGCAATTCTGGGCTGCATCAATAGGAGTATAGAATCTAGATCAAGGGAAGTAATAGTGCCACTGTATTCTGCTCTGGTCAGACCTCACCTGGAGTACTGTGTCCAGTTCTGGGCACCACAGTTCAAGAAGGACACTGACAAACTGGAACGTGTCCAGAGGAGGGCAACCAAAATGGTCAAAGGCCTGGAAACGATGCCTTATGAGGAACGGCTAAGGGAGCTGGGCATGTTTAGCCTGGAGAAGAGGAGGTTAAGGGGTGATATGATAGCCATGTTCAAATATATAAAAGGATGTCACATAGAGGAGGGAGAAAGGTTGTTTTCTGCTGCTCCAGAGAAGCGGACACGGAGCAATGGCTCCAAACTACAAGAAAGAAGATTCCACCTAAACATTAGGAAGAACTTCCTGACAGCAAGAGCTGTTCGACAGTGGAATTTGCTGCCAAGGAGTGTGGTGGAGTCTCCTTCTTTGGAGGTCTTTAAGCAGAGGCTTGACAACCATATGTCAGGAGTGCTCTGTTGGTGTTTCCTGCTTGGCAGGGGGTTGGACTCGATGGCCCTTGTGGTCTCTTCCTACTCTATGATTCTATGATTCTATGGGCACCAATTTGGGATGCTTTAAAAGAAGATCTAGACAAATTCGTGGAGGATAGGGTTGCCAATGGCTACTTAGCCATGATGGCTGCATTCTACTTCCACTCCAGTTGTTGGGAATCACAAGTGGGGAGAGTGCTGTTGTACTTAGCTCCTCCTTGGGCTATTGACATGACCCAGCAAGCCATTCTCATGTTCTTGCCTATTATGTTCTTCCAACAGGAGACCCTCACTTTCTATCACAGCAGAGGAGTTATTCGTATGGTAGTAGAGCAGCTTCTCCACATCCCTGAAAGTCTTATCTATATGCCTTCCTGCCTGTTCTCCAAGTCAGCCATGTAAGACTCATGGGAATTAACCCTAAGAGCCAGGAGAACATTGCATTTCTTCCCAGCCAGCAGAGAGTCATTCATGTGGCGCCGAGTGAGGAAGAAAAACACTGGACAGCCACCACACACCTACTGGCTCTCTATCTTGTTTTATATGAAAGGCTTTTTAATTAAAAAAGATAAGAGCTTTCCAATTAAAAAAATACAATGCAATTATGACATATTGCACACAAATGTGCATGTAACCGCTGTTTTAACCTTCTGCAACTGCTTAAGAGTCTGTGCATCTAGCCACCAATTATTTCCCTGATGGAAAGCCGATCAGATAAAATCAGATCAGTGCCAGATTTAGGGTGGTGCTGGCATCTCTCCCCCCCCCCCCCCGGGGTGCCAAGGCAAAGGGGTGCAAAATTGAAAAGATCCGTAATTGATAACTTCCACTTGGGAGCACCAAATTTTGGGCTCACTCAGAGTGCCATACAGTGGTACCTTGAGTTAAACGCCTCAGGTTACAAACACTTCAGGTTACAAACTCTGCTAACCTGGAAGAGTTACCTCGAGTTCAGAACTTTGCCCCAGGATGAGAATGAAAATTGTGTGCCAGTGGTGCAGCGGCAGCAAGAGGCCTCATTAGTGAAAGCACACCTCTAGTTAAGAGCATTTTCAAGTTAAGAAGGGACGTCCGGAAGGAATTAAGTTCATAATTAGAGGTACCACTGTATTACCAAAGTCCACCCCCGATCAGATACAGTGGTACTTCGGGTTACAAACACTTCAGGTTACAGATTCCGCTAACCTGGTAGTAGTACCTTGGGTTAAGAACCTTACCTCAGGATGAGAACAGAAATCTAATAAACAGAGAAGATAGACGAGAGAAAAGATGTAATTATTACAAAAGATAAACAAAATAAGCAGTATGAAATGTGCATAGATTTAATGAGTGACAAAATTATGCAATGAGACTAAGTCAATAATCACAATATGTTTGTGTCTTGGTTGGTAGGTAGGTAGAAGGGGTGGTGAAGGTGAGATATGTGTTGTATGTTTTGTACGTAATATATGTAATGTAATGTTAAGTGTATATTGTTTTGTAAAGTATTGATATTTAGAATAAAATGTTTTTTTAAAAAAGGAAAAAGTTCAGACTCCCAAGAATAGATGGCGGCAGTCTCTAGTTCAGAATAAAACATTTGCCTTAATTGATTGCTAGTTTCTTTAAGAATTAAAGTCATATTTCTATTTGTAAATTTTAACATTACTCGGTGTGAAAACTCTGTTGTGTTATTTCATATTACTATTATGTACTTCTGGGATTTCAGACCTGGCTCACTGCTAGAGACGGGAATAAGATAGTCGCTTGTACATTTTTAGGAACAACTGCAAGTGAGCTGGGATTTTATTAGCCCAAGTAGAACAGGTCTCTAGCGGTGATTTGCACTCCTTCTCTTTCTCCGATAAATCAGAACACGAGGCAAGGGAGGTTATAATGATGCTCGTATGCCGGGTTAGACATATGTCTAGTAAATGATAGCTGCTGATCTCCCTGGGAGTTCACATAATGACACACATCTTCTGAAAACATGAAATTCACTATAAAAAAGATCGACATAAATAGTCAGAAGTGCAGTCGCAAGAGAAGTCTGCTGACATTTTGATTCCCCCCAACCCTCTACATTGCTATACTTCTGTTTAAATCAGCCTGACAACTATCATCCAAAATTTATACACATAAACCTTTGGCTATTGAGCCAAAGAGGCACATGTTTTGTGAACATTTCCACAATAATTTTTTAAACACACACACCTTTTGAAAGAATGTAAAAAGAAAAATGCTTGCAGGTCTTAGGAGGAAGAGAGATGCATCACCGTTGTCAAGGCAATTAGTCCATCTTTCCTTTGCCTCAACCCAATTGGTCATAGTTGTTGTTGTTTAATACATTTTTGGTTTGTAAGCATAAATATTAAGTGGAAAATACACTAGTGCCATTGGCCTGCAGCTGTTTTTATTTTTATTATTTTTATTAAAGATTTCTTAGTGTACAAAAACATGTGCGTTGTCTCTTTTTTCAGGTTGTGTTTTCTACAATTCAGTTTCATTTGTTGTGAGACATTAGTGTTACATACAATGTTAGGCTAGGAAGAAAAGAAAGGGAGGGGGAAGTTGAGTGGGGTGGGGTGGTTATGTTTCTATTCTTCTACTTAGTGTACGTGTAGGGTTTTGTGTCAGCGTTACTTGTATGGGTTCTCTTACTATTTGCTTGGTGGTGAGAGAGGTTGGGGGTGGCCTAGGTTGTGGTTGGTTGTCTTTGGTTGGCTGTAGTGAGGGGTGTGTGGGTGTATTTTTGAATCGGGTTAGCCAGATTGATTTGTATGCTTTTGGTGGATTCTTGTTGTCTTGTTGGGCTGTGTATGTGATAAAGGGGAGCCATACCGGGGTGAAGGTGTCCTCTTCTATTTGTCCCCGTGTCAGTTTCAGTTTATTGGTTAGCTTTTCGAGTAAGCCCGTTTCCCATACAATTTGGTACCATTGGTCCATGCTTACTCCCGACAGGTCTCTCCAGTGTCTGGCTATGACGTTCCTGGATGCTGAGAGTAGGTGGGTTATGAGCTCTTTATGATGTGAGTGGGCAATTATGATCTTGGAAGATGTTTAGTAGGGCCAGTTCTGGGATGACTTCTAAGTCAAATGTCGCTGGAGATATGAATCAGGATGACATCGATCTGCACTGTTATCTGCATACATTCAGCGGGATGCAAATCAGAATGCAATCTGAATGTACATCTCCACTCACTCAGCTAGTCAAGTCAGTATCACAGAGAAAATCTTGCCATGTAGCAGTGGCCTGCAACAAAAAGCACAGGCGTGGTGTGACACAACAGGGGTGGTTGGCTCACTTGCTTCAGAACTGGGATGCTTGCTTTCTCTCCATTGCAAAATGAGGATAATTAGAAGGCTTGGTTTACTTGCAGTGGCACAATCATGATAAATCAGACAATGATGCAATCACGTTACATGTCAATGTAATACTGTGATGCCCTCTCACATTAAAAAATAAAATAAAAATGGTGCCGACGGTGGAACACAGGCTGGTAACAGGTAGCAAGGTGGGTGAGGCGGGAAAGAGTATAAGTTTGTGTTTCCCCTCTGCAATCATTGTTGTGCCCCCTGAAATGGCAACTTCTGTAGTGAAAACTAAACCTGTTGAAAAATTAGCCTATCACCACTGACAGCGAGATATACCTCCACACTTCAATAGCATTTGCTAATCTGTTTGCTTTGTTGCTCTTCTCTTGTAACAAATTTTTTGAAAAATTATCCCCCCAAAAATTGGAGAACTTTTTTGCCCTACTTTCTTTCTAAAAAAAGAAATATGCTTCATTCTGCCTTGCTTAATCTTTTAAAATTGCTAAGTAATTCACACTCTCAATTCTATGACAGATATACTAGATGAAAACTCCCTCTTAAAACACATTTGTTTGTAAGTAAGCCCTCATGGTTTCAATGGAACTAATTTGCAAGTATGGGTGCTTATGATGAACTCTTAACTTGAATTGTTATTTTTTACACGGCCTACCCATCTGCAAATCTGTTAAGTCTAATATTAGTCAGTCCTTTCCTGTCCAGTCCTTTCCAAATCAATGCCAATGGCTATTGTTGAGTTCTTCGGTCATTAGTACAGTTACATAATGCATTTAATATCACATTACATTAAACAATGCATGTTCCAAATACTTGCAAATGTAGCAAAAATAAATTGAACAAAAATATTTTAATTGAGTTATTTCTTCTGAAAAGACTTGTAAAAAAGGTCAACTCCAAAACACATCAAAGTTTAAAAAAAAAGGGAAAAGGCTGTTTTACTGCAGGAAGGATGGAGATTTTGCAATACTCTAATGGAAATTTGTTAATTAAATGGCTTGAGGCAACTGAGCAAGCAACAGTGGTAAAGAACCAAGCCAGTTAATCAAATCGATTCCCTGCTTGTCAGAATTGTAAAAGCAGATAGCACTGGAATGTATTTTTTCATGTTGTGCAATTTCCACATTAACCTACAAATTTCCATTTTCTCCATCATAGCATTTGTTATGATGGTTCCACAGAATAAGAGATAAAGCAGACAGAGATGTTATTCTTACTGAACATCTTTCTCAGACAGCGCAAGTAATCAGCATTATCTTAGTTTCTACAGAGCATGAAATTAATGTAATTTCTCTGCTTCCTTTTGCTACATAATGAAATTTCACATTTTAAGACAAATACATGGTTCCAGAATGTGGTGTCACTACTAGCAGCATAACTTTCATCAATATTCCATACATGCATGCACAAAGTGTCTTTAAATTAAGTAGAAATTCTAATACTCCACAGCTGCTAGTACAGGAAAATGGAGTGTCTCCACCCCCATTTTCAGCCCAGACACTGAGATCCAGCACTGAAGGCCTTCTGGCAGTTTCCTCATTGCAAGAAGTGATGTTACAGGGAATTAGACAGAGGGCCTTCTCGGTAGTGGCTCCTACCCTGTGGAACACCCTCCCATCAGATGTCAAGGAAATAAACAACTATCTTATTTTTAGAAGATATCTGAAGACAGCCCAGTTTAGGGAAGTTTTTAATATTTAATGCTGTATTGTTTTTAGCACTCGATTGGGAGCCGCCCAGAGTGGCTGGGGAAACTCGGCCAGGTGGGCGGGGTATTACTATTATTATTTATTAATATCATTATCGTCATCATCATCTTACATATAAGAACACCTTATAAATGCAGGTAGATATTTTTCTTTCCAGAAAATATGTAGTCTTTCCCTACTCTAGAGAAAGAGGGAAGTTTTGGAACACACAAGTTGATATTTTAAAGGTCTAACAGCCTATATTTCCATGCTTTACTTTGCTGCATATTTTTTGTTTTTAATTCTCTACTGAGGTTCTCTCACCAAAGAGTACTTGCCCCAACCTTGGCTCTTGGCACCCAGGAATTCTCCTTTTATACTTACTTTCCTCACCTCCTCACCTCTTATAGCAACACTAAGTGTACATTTTCTTTCTGCTTAAAGCTATGTTGGTTTCTATTATATCTCCTCTTACATATTTTTGTTAAAATAGCTCCTTCAGAATTATGACTAAATTGTCAAGAGCAGAAACATAAGATTCATTTTACCAAAACTGTGTCCTATCATACTTTTGTAGCACTGTTACAAGATCATTTTTCCTGCAAGTGCTATCATGGTTTCAAAACCTACCATGTGTGAATCGTCTTCTCAGTTGGATTATACTATACCTTGAGACTTGATAACGTTGCATAAAAAGATTTTGCAGCTACCTTACAAATTCATCATTCCTCAAAATTAAGTGCTTTGTGAGGATTAAATAAATAATTTATGCATCACTTAACTACAAAAGTCTCTTGTCCAATATTTCAGATAAATAGCTTTGAAGCCAAGGCACCTAACACTTCTATTTCCTAATACATTACAATTAACACTTTTGCATTGGAAAAGTGAGAAAATGTATTCTAACATTTTTTAAAAAAATATATACCTAGAGAAGGTTAAGTACAGAATATCACTAGCAAAATGGTTTGTGCTTTCTGGAATTTGGAAGCAAGCTGCTGAACTCTCTACTGAGAACATAAATGTTTTATAACAAAGGGAAACAATGAAAACAAATTATTGTCTAAGATAATCTAATAAATGCTTCTGGTACACTTTGTGAGACAGAAGGAAAGATTAAAGTTGCATTCAAAAATGTAATTAGTACTGTGGATTGCTGTACAGAATTAAATTGAAAGATGATGAAAAGTTATCAGGGTTCCCCTACCACCATTGTTCTGCTAGCTAGGGGTATTTTAAAGATGATCATTGCTTTGCAAGTATAGAATTCACTTACATTACTTAGAATTCTTACATAGTTTTCATTAGATTAATGGACAGTGACATCTACTTCCTAATTTGCTTCATGATTTAACAACTGTGGACAACTGAAAGCATATTTTAACTACTATTTCAGGGATGTGTGGCAGACGGGGGAATTAAATGCTTCACTGATCTGAAATGAAATCTGTGAGGTACAGCACAACCCTATGCACGGTTGTTGTTAAGCAGAAGCAAGCCCCAATGGAGCTTACTCTCAAGTAGAGTGCATAGAATTGCTCTTTTGTCCTGCATGATGACTGTAATAAAATTATAGTTTTGCATAAATGTCTGTTGTTGTTGTCTAGTCATTTAGTCGTGTCCGACTCTTCGTGACCCCATGGACCAGAGCACGCCAGGCACTCCTGTCTTCCACTGCCTCCCACAGTTTAGTCAAACTCATGCTGGTAGCTTCGAGAACACTGTCCAACCATCTCATCCTCTGTCGTCCCCTTCTCCTTGTGCCCTCAATCTTTCCCAACATCACGGTCTTTTCCAGGGAGTCTTCTCTTCTCATGAGGTGGCCAAAGTATTGGAGCCTCAGCTTCAGGATCTGTCCTTCCAGTGAGCACTCAGGGCTGATTTCCTTCAGAATGGATAGGTTTGATCTTCTTGCAGTCCATGGGACTCTCAAGAGTCTCCTCCAGCACCATAATTCAAAAGCATCAATGTAATTCAAAAGCATCAATGCATAAATGTCTATAACTGGCCTATTTGTAAGTCAAGTTACTAACTGAGAGCAGTTTTAAAGAGTTATGCGGGGCAAACTAGATGTGTCATCAATCATATCATTAGCCTTGTGTGATCATTGTTGTTTTTATGTAACAGCCATGGGGATGGATGACCTAGATCAGGTTCATGGTGTGCATGTGAGAGGTGGCATACCGTCCAACTTTTGGAAACCCAAAACCAGGATGCACGTGTTCCAGAACATGCTCTTGGACAAGTCCCCTCATGGGTGGGCCGGTCCTGATTTGATATGTCCCTAGGCTCTTGACTTCCATTTGCAAGAAATGAAACTATCCAGTTTCACCAAGTGGAACTTGGTGACTGACTTTCAGCTTTAGGAGTTGGAAGGTTAGCTTTTCTTCTAATACATTCATGGTTGAGAACACCATTCACAGTTGTAAGAGGTTGTAAGAAGTTCACCACAATCCAATAAACATGTGGTTTGGCTAGCAGCCATATAGTAATATGGAATTAAAAGGGTTGGCTTCCTTTTGTGGTATTTCCTGCACTTCCCTAAAAAGTTCAGTTGTTGACACTTGGTAGAATTTCACAGAATTTATCAGACCACTGGTTATAATTGCATCTACAAGTTGTAAAGTACCAATTCTATGAACATCAGCTGTGTATTCAGTTGAATTAAAACAAGGCAAGAAATTCAATGTTTTTGTTTCAAGAGCAAAAACCTAAGCATGACCTCCTGTTGTATCGAAGCAAGAAAGACAAATTAAATGCTATTTGCATAAGAAAGCAGGAAGGTTCTGGTGAAAGCTACACTGCCTCAGTAATCATGGGAAAACACAACTTTTTATAACAGTCGCAGAAGCCTTAGTTTTCTCTTATGTCCCTTGGTTTTTGGCTGAGACTGAGGTTAACTTCAGCTCCACCACAACTTTCTAGGATAATAATTTATTAGATTTCTATACCACCCTCCGTCCATGGGTTGCAGAGTGGTTTACAATATAAAAACACAAACATACATAACATAGTAACAAACAAAAACAATATACTCTCATCCAGTTTAAAAGGCCACAGCTTGTTCAATTAGCCAATGGCCTGGGAGAAGAGGAATGTTTTTGCATGGTGCCTAAAGATATGTAATGAAGGCCAGCCTCCCTGGGGAGAACATTACCCAAACCGGGAGCCACTGCAGAAAAGGCTCGTTTTCATGTTGCCACCCTCTGGAACTCTCATGGAGAAGGAATATGAAGAAGAGCCTCAGATTATGACTGCAGTGGCTGGGTCAGTTCATATGGGGGGACAGCCCTTGTTGGTAGGCTTTTAGCATGCTTATGGACTGCACCTTCAAGATACATAGAACCCTGCTTCAAGTAGCAAAACACCACACCAAAGGATTATGATGCCCCTGTTCTGTGAAATAGCTTTCCTGATTATATTTGGCAGGCATCCATAACCTGCACTTTTCAGGTGGAAGGATTCATAAGGTAACACAAAACGTGTAGTTTGATGAGGTCACTCGCATACTGAACATAGCTGTCAACATTTCCCTTTTTTAAAGGGAAATTACCTTATTCTGAATAGGATTCCTTGCAAGAAAAGGGAAAAGTTGACAGGTATGATACTGAAGGACTATATTAGCTATCAGTGATTTGCATTTCCAGCAAAGGTAATATATTATTAGGCCAGTGTTGTGTATTTCACTGGAGTAATATTTGGAGACATGGCTTAAAATGCCACTCATCCATGAAGTGATGACCATGTCTGGTGCAAAGTATAAGTGTTTTTGAACCAACTGGAAATAGTGCTGCTAGTGCTATCAACTTCAATTATTATGTAAATGGACAATTACCAGAGTCAGGAAGCTATTAAGAAAATGTCGGGTTTTTTGAGGAGATAGCAAGAAGGAACAACAAAAATTGGCAAAAGAAATACAAGCAGAAAATAAGAGATGTAGAAAGGAAGTATCAGGTCTTAGAGATTGTATAGGCAATATAATAATCTCTTAGCCTTATTTCTTGATCATGTAAAGATCCTATGTTTTACACAATTTCAAAGTCTCTTCAGTCACATTGTAAGATACTATATCCACATTTACGTGATATAAATATAAGAACAAAAGGACTTCTTGCACAAATCAAATTCCAAAGGCATACTCAGTCCAAAATAATAGTTTAATTGGGCTAGGCATAGAAACCTTTGTCTCCTAAGAGGAAATGGCTATGCCCAAGAGATGGCTTTGTATCTGAACACCTCAGCTGAGGTGTCTCGAGATTTTAATCATTTAGGAACTGTAGACAATGAGTTAATCCACTTGCATATTATCCACTTGCAGGTCTGAACACCAAGGAAAGGAAAAGATCTGCAGGTGTGCAGTAGAAGCCCTTAGGCTATAAAAACAGCTGTAAAGTAGATCTGCCAATGCTTCGCGACCTGAGGGGAAATTTTGTCCTCTCTTGAATGAATGCTGAAATCCTGTGCAAAGTCTACGTATAATAATTCTTTAGCAGGGTTTTTATCTCCCATGGTTGTATGCAGAACAAAGATTAGGAAGGAAGACATAGGTCACAGACAGTTTGAGCATGACTGCACCCCAACAATATATTGGACCTCCAAACTCTGTGAGTTTAATCTAACTTAGTCACTTCTTTTGCACCTTTTTTTGTGAATGTCTCCAGAAAAAGTTGAAATATAGCATCAGCCTAACTGCTTTCTGATTTATAGGATGGTGACTTGGACCACTACTGAAGCACTTAAAGGCCCAGTCCACCCATCACACTAAGCCAAACTATGGCAGTAAATCCACAATCATGCAGGTAAAGAGGTAAAGAATCCCTGAGAATTAAGTCCAGTCGCGGATGACTCTGGGGTTGCGATGCTCATCTCACTTTACTGGCCAAGGGAGCCAATGTTTGTCCGCAGCCAGTTTTTCCGGGTCATGTGGCCAGCATGACTAAGCTGCTTCTGGCGAACCAGAGCAGTGCACGGAAACACCGTTTACCTTCCTGCCGGAGCGGTACCTATTTATCTACTTGCACTTTGACATGCTTTCAAACTGCTAGGTTGGCAGGAGCTAGGACTGAGCAATGGGAGCTCACCCCATCGTAGGGATTTGAACCACCGACCTTCTGATCGGCAAGTCCAGAGGCTCAGTGGTTTAGACCACAGCGCCACCCGCATCCCTATCATGCAGGTACTCAGAATAAAAACGACACTGGTTTCACACTTCCCCTGGTCCCCCTGCTGACTCAACTTTAGAAAGTTATTCGTTCATCTTCAATAAGGAATCCAGAAGAGTTGAGAAAGTTCCTCTCTTGTTTCACATTCAGGGACTGAACTTCAGGTTTTGTTTTTAGGAAGGGGAAATCTAAATACAAGACCAAATACAGAACACTCCCTGATCTCTTCATGCTTTTAGTAGCTAAGATTTAATCTATGTGGGAGCACATTTTTACCCAGTTGATTCAGTTTACATTGTAAAGACAGTTTGTTTATTTATAATAACAGACCGTCATAAAATATCAAATAGTACACTTACCTGAATAGGACCAGTCAACCTCTTCAATAATTTTGCGTTGCTGTCTAATGTATCCAGAAACAAATTCTAAAATAAACAAGCAATAATAAAACATGTCAGCATCAAGTAGTACAGAGAAAAAATAGAAAAGAAACGGCATCGGTGTCAATGTGCTACCTTTGTTCTATATTCACACAATATTGAAGCGTAATTAACATAAGTTGTGCAGTGGTAAAGTCTGAAGCGCAGGCAGTCTTCATGGCAAGCCACACACTCATAGCCAAGCTTCTTCTAAGGCTATGCAGCAAAAATGATTTTTCGACCTACAGTATCTGTTTATTTTATTTAAAAGCTTCTTATGCATCATTTAATAATTCAAAAATCCCCAAGCAGTGTGCAGTCTAAAAAACAATATATTTTAAAAATACACAATGCTGTATATTTTTAAAATACGCAACCTAGAACCAGTAAGACAGCAATATAAAAGAGCATAAAAATGAAAGTGAATAAAATAGAAATTCAGAAGATTCAAACACACAAAACAGGGGCCAATTTCATGGGTCAGGGAAAGCCTGGGCTAAAAGAGAAGCTTTCATAAGAAACCTGATGCAACTGATTGGTCCAGCAAAGGGCATTCCACAATACAGGGGCAACAGCAGAAAATGTCCATTTATGGATTTCTGCACTATGAGATTCTGCATGGGGCAGTGCCATAAAAAGAATTTCCCAAGATGCCCAAACTGATCTTACAGGTCTATGCAGGGGCAAGCAGTATTTGTTCACTCCTTCCTCTTTGCTTATCATCTAGGCTGATGAATAGTTCCGGTATACTCAAAAGCTTGCGCATTGTTTTGTGACTGATTAATTGGTCATCATAAAGGGGAGTTTGATTTTTTCCCCGAATTGCTGATCATAAGCCAGCAATTTCAGGCTGTACAATTAAAATTATTATTATTATTATTTTCATACACTTTATGCTTTTAAGAAAGAGAAAATCTCAGTGGTTTACAACACATTAAAACATCAAATAAAAGAAACCCAGAACAAAACATTACTGCAGAAAGTCAAATATAAAATATACATTCAGAGCGACGTATATAAGTAATAGGAAACAAAAATATTATATTAAAGATTTAAAAACAAAACATTACAAAGGAGGTCAAAGTTGATTTGGTACTCGTAAACAACAAACCTGCTTCCCCTCAACCTGTCCCCCAATGTCATATAATGTCTCCACAAATAAATTAATTCTCCACAAACTGCTGAAACTGTATAACCTCCCTGCAAACTTTCTGCAAACAAATAAGGATAAACAGGTAAAAGAGTAGAGGAAACAGGAAGTCTGGATCTATGAGGCAGACAGCTTGAAGAGCAGCAAAGAAGCTGTTTTGCTAGAAAATTTACAAAATGTTCTAAAGGAAATTTTTTATTCAATATCTCACCTATAGCGACAGTGAAATAAATAAAAAACAGTGGAAGCTTAAGGGTGCCCAGGTCACCTTCTGTTGGGTAGTAATCAGGGGAAAACATAACAGGATTCTGCTTCGCAGAGCATCTCAACATGCAGACATACACACAGAGAGAAGAGCTATGGAGAGGCAAAGACTGCTTAGTTTAGCACAAACCTTTCTGAACATTCCTTGTAGGCTTTCCCCTTGTGTGTAATGAACATGTTTCAACAATTAATATATTTAGCTATAATTGACATAATAGCTGTGGTTTGTGTTGGCATAGTTACAATGGCACTCTCTTGCTTGGCAAGTGAGGCAAACTCATACTGCTAAATGCCTGTCAGTTATAATTTCCTTAGGATCCATAAATTGGGTCGTTAATTTAATTAATAACCAGATTAAACTAAATATTTAATTTAGGCTAAATATTAATTTAATTTAAACTGGGAAGTTTTTCCACGATAAAGCTGAGAAACTGAAAGGAGCACATTAATCTAGCTGCTCTTGAAGGAAGCTGATTTTCTAGAAAGTTTAGGCCCTGTTTTGTCACAGAAACTGCTTTGGTGGCCCTGGATGATGACCTCTGTCGGGGGAGAGACAGGAGACATGTGTCCCTGTTAATTTTCCTCGACTTCGCAGCAGCTTTCGATACCATCAACCATGGTATCGTTCTGGAGCAGCTGTCCAAGTTGGGGTGAGTGGCACCGGTTTGAGTATATAGTACCACTACTGACCCAACTACACGGGCTGCCAGGCCAATTCAAAGTGCTGGTTCTGAACTATAAAGCCTTAAACGGCTCAGGACCACAATACAGTGGTGCCCCGCAAGACGAACGCCTCGCAAGACGGAAAACCCGCTAGACGAAAGGGTTTTCTGTTTTGGAGGCGCTTCGCAAAACGAATTTCCCTATGGGCTTGCTTCGCAAGTTCGAAAATGTCTTGCGAGTTCCTGCAGGGTTTTTTCCCCTTTCCCCCCTTTTCCTAAGCCCTAAGCCGCTTATCAGCTGATCCGCTAAAAGCCGCTAAACTGCTAATAGCGCTAATCCGCTGTCAATGGGCTTGCTTCGCAAGACGAAAAAACCGCTATACGAAGAGCCTCACGGAACAGATTAATTTCGTCTTGCGAGCACCACTGAACAGTGGTACCTTGGGTTACAAACGCTTCAGGTTACAGACTCCACTAACCTGGAAGTCATACCTCGGGTTAAGAACTTTACCTCAGGATGAGAACAGAAATTGTGCAGCAGTGGCGGGAGGCCCCATTAGCTAAAGTGGTACCTCAGGTTAAGAACAGTTTCAGGTTAAGAATGGACCTCCGGAACGAATGAAGTTCTTAACCAGAGGCACCACTGTGCCTCAAGGACTGGCACTCCCCATATGAAGCAACCCTTTGCTCGTCTTCTGAAGCTCTTCTTCATGTTAGTTCCAGAGAGTGGCAACACGAAAACAAATCTTTTCTGCAGTGGCTCCCTGTTTGTGGAATGCTGTCCCCAGGAGACTCGCCTGGCACCTTTATTACATAACTTTAGGTACCAAGTGAAAATGTTTCTCTACAACCAGGCCTTTGTCTTATTAACATTCTATGTTATTTTAAAATGTGTTTTTGGGAGGACGGTTATTGGTTATTGTTTGGTTTGGTTTTATCATGTATTTTGTGTTATCATTTTGTATGTTTATGTTGTGATCTTCAGATAAACGGTGGTACAGTGGTACCTCGGGTTAAGTACTTAATTCGTTCTTAACCTGGAACTGTTCTTAACCTGAAGCACCACTTTAGCTAATGGGGCCTCCTGCTGCTGCCGTGCCGCCGGAGCGCGATTTCTGTTCTTATCCTGATGCAAAGTTCTTAACCCGAGGTACTATTTCTGGGTTAGTGGAGTCTGTAACCTGAAGCGTATGTAACCTGAGGTACCACTGTATAGAAATTTAATTAATTAATTAATTAATTAATTAATAATATAAGATAGTTTATGAAGAGTGCTGCTGCTCTGCACTTTAGTCCAAAGTAATTCCATTAATAAAACGACATGGGGAACATAAACTGAAATTTTGTTTGATATTATAGGTATATTTTAAGTCATCAGAAATATGGCAACGCAGGTGATGCACTTGTGGTAATAGGAACATACTGTATCAGTGTGTTTTGTTTTAAAACAAACTTTTAGTCAATTAATTCTTATTGTATTTTAAAACAAACTTAAATGGTGTGCATTTAGGCTACTAAATGGGAGTGGCTAGAGGGAGAATGTCTCACCAGTGTTTAAAAACCTACTCTGTATGCCAGCCCTTAGCCAGACAAAATTCATTGTGAAAGCAGCTCAAATTCAAAAATGCACTTTTAAAATAAAACTGATTAAACAAATTTAACTGTAGAAAAAATAACTGTTTGCAGCTGCATGTTATGTATTATTTTGTTATAAGAAAGGAGTAGTACTCTGAATGTTACAAGTTTATAGTAGTTTTTACAAATCTATCTAACAAAGGCTCAACATTTCCCATCATGTTCAGTTTGATGAACAAAAATGTGACTAGTGGCATATGCTAGTTGCAGTCCACACACACCCAGCAGGGGCCGGTATTTGTAATATGTACATGTGTTAGGAAGTACTGGGAGAATCCTCTATGGATTTTCCTTCTAACACACACATAACTGGATCAAACAGAATCTACTGAGAAAAAGACCACTTATACTGGGTGTTTTTAGTAATCAATTCATTGCCTAAGTTCATTGATTACCCATTTGTTTTCAAGATAAATGTAAAGTTCTTATGCTAACATTTAAAGTCCTGAATGGTCTAGGTTCAGAGTTTTTGCAAGACCAACTGTACCCATATAAACCTTACCAGGGCCCTAATCTTAACCTCAGAGATCCTGCTGTCTGGCTCTCCACTGAAGTCAACTAGGCTAGGAGATACTGCGGACTTTTCAATGGTTTTTCTACTCTTGTAGACTTCTCTCCACCAAGAGCTCCACTTTGCCCCACTTCCTAAATTCATTTCGCCAAACTTTTTATTGATCTTATTGCTGCCCCATGTGTGTTTTTAATCTGATGTTGTGTTTATTATGTTTCTTTACTGCAAGCTAACTTGGGAGGGCTTGTTGTAAAGGTGGACAGAAATATAATTTTAAATTGACAAAGGGCGATTTTGGAGCAGGTATGATGCACACATATATTCCAGAACTTTGCTTCATGAAAGCTCAAGTGTGCACCCAATGAGGCAGTTGCAACAATGTCAGGGACACAGCGGGAGCGCAGGGAGGGGAGGAGATGGAGAGCGAGGGGGAGCAATCCGAGGGCAGCGTAGGAGAAGAAGACAGTAGCCCGAGAGATTCCATGAGCCTCTCCAGCGAATCGGAAGATTCACAGAAGGGGGCGCCGGTGGCCAGGGCAAGGGGGGCCCCAAGGGGGACACCCCAAAAGCAAGGGGCCAGCGGGGACTCCCAGAGCAGCAGTTGGAAATCAGGACCAGCTTCCCCACCAGAGCGCAGTGGGGGGGAGGAGTCCCAGGTATCGGGACCAGCGTATTCACCACCAGCGAGAGGAGATGAGTCAGGATTGACCACGCCTCCATCGGAGAGCGGGGGAACGGTCAAGAGGAAGGTTGCCGGCTGGGCGCGCGTGCCAAGTTCAAATGTACAGGCGAGCAGCACAGCAGGTAGCCCGGATAGGGAACCAGGTCCTAAAGCCCGCCGGAAGGAGGGGGAAGAATCAGGGGGGTCAGCGTCAGAAGAGTCCAGAAAGGATGAAACCCCAGCGGGCAGGAGGGCCCAGAGGAGGAAGGAACTTAGGAAGAGGTGGAGCACGGCTAGAGTCTTAAACTGGTGTGGAAGGGGAGGAGACTCAGATGGAGCTTCGCCGGTCTAGGGGTTAAGACGTAGAGTTGCACGCTGCGGCTTTGAAATGGAAACCAAACTTCAATAAAGACTTTTGTACATAACGATAGCCTGGCGTTGGTCCTCTGTGAGCTGGGACCAAGGGGCAGCTCTGACAGGCGATTTTGGAGCAGGTATGATGCACACATATATTCCAGAACTTTGCTTCATGAAAGCTCAAGTGTGCACCCAATGAGGCAGTTGCAACAAGACAGAGGCCCCACCTCGAACCTCAGCTTATGTATCTTCCCCACCTGAGCTGCCCACTAGCAGGTGAAGAGTCCAACTGCGTGGAATCTGTTTCTGTACCTCTGACTTCAATCCTTTCCTGGTCCTGGAAGACAGTGGAGTGGGAGAGTTGTGGGCAGGAAGAGGAGGTGTGGAAGACCCTGTCTCTACACCAGGCTTACTTATTTCTCCCTCCTTCTGCATGGGTTCTTCACTCTTCTGTCCTGCAGCTTCTCCTAGGCTCCCCCAGATCACTGATACCTTCGCCCAAGTCAGTCTCCAATCTTGATTCTCCTGGTGCCCACTTATTGGTATCCAGCCACAACTCCTCAGTTTCCAGCCAGTCCTAGACACATGCCTTTGGTGGCTTCAGTCCCACCAAATATGGAGAGACAAAGTAACAACTATACACTGTTACTGTTTCGACACTGCTCACCCACAGGCAACTGCTAGACTTATAAATACACATTGAGTTTGAGCATGGACCACAGCAAGTTAATATTACAGAATCAAAACAGAGGTAAATGAAGCAATCCAAATCTATCTGTAAATCTTCAGAAAGTGAGATAAATATGCTACCTTGAGGGTCCTGGGTCTATCCAGGGCCCTACTAAAGCCATACAAAATATAACCAAAATCTAAAAGATTATAGGGACGCCACAGTGCTATCAAAACTCAGATATATTTTTCTCTACAAAGGTACAGTATTTGAAACAACCAACATAGACATAAACTTTGCTTTTCAGTACTATGTCACCCTTTTACTAACACAACAGCAAAAACATTTACAACATCTCATGGTACTGACATAAAGTCTCATTTTGGTTTGTTGAACCAAATAATGGAAGCCATGACCTTTCTTCAATTGTCATCTTGTACTCTATTTATCCCTCTATTTAAACAGGAAGCTCTTCGGTGTAGAGACACTCTCTTACCGGCTTCAGATTAGCTAACTGTAAACAGAAAGGTCATAGCAGTGTTGCACTAAGCTATCCATGTTCCACAGCCAGATAGAAATAGTCTTGGAAAGACCCAAGAAATTTCTGCAACTAGAAAATGGAACCTTTATTGAGAAGGTGTGGGGACATACCATAACGGTTAGATCTAGATCAGCTAGATATAGGAGAGAATTTTGACCCACTCCAGCCCATATCCCCCCCCTCCCACAGATACCCTCTGTCCCATCAAACCAGTTCTCAGGATGGAATGTAGACCTGCAGTTTAGTCCACAGTCGGCTGGCAGGTTCAATTATATTTTGGGGTTTTATCTCCATCTGGAAGCATGCTATGTTATCTGCATGGCAAAGCCCTACAAAAGTCTTAGGGTGTGTTCATATGACTGCTTTAGCATGCAGCTGTGCTTTTCCTTGTGCATTTCACAGCTCCCCACCACCACCAAGCTGTTCACATCAGTAGACCTTTATTAGGAATGGCTTAAGGGACGCGGGTGGCGCTGTGGGTTAAACCACAGAGCCTAGGACCTGCCGATCGGAAGGTCGGCAGTTCGAATCCCCGTGATGGCGTGAGCCTCTGTTGCTTGGTCCCTGCTCCTGCCAACCTAACAGTTCGAAAGCACGTCAAAGTGCAAGTAGATAAATAGGTACCACTCTGGCGGGAAGGTAAATGGCGTTTCCGTGCACTGCTCTGGTTCACCAGATGTGGCTTAGTCATGCTGGCCACATGACCCGGAAGCTGTACGCCGGCTCCCTCGGCCAATAAAGCAAGATGAGCGCCACAACCCCGGAGTCAGTCATGACTGGACCTAATGGTCAGGGGTCTCTTTACCTTAAGGACTGCAATCACTGTGAAGATGGTTTGAGAAACAACACCATCAAAGTGTAACGTTTTATAACAAAGCAAAGGATGCATATGTATTTTGGATAACATCCTGTGAACACAGATTAAAAACCCAGTGCAGGAAATAGGAGTGTGGGGACCCAGCCTCAGTCTTTGCAAGCTAGCCCAAGTTCACTTTCTTCTCCTTGAGGCAGCATGCTAGAAATATGATGCCAGAAACATTGATGAACAGCCAGAATATCAGTCAAGTAGGAATGAAACTGGTCTTATGAGACATGCTTATGTTTTTACTTTATGTCAATTGGATGCAAATGGAAAATTAGATGTTTATCTGACCCTCTTATTCTCCACCAACTTTTCAGTACATTTCTCAAATCAATTATCTCATTCAGCCTGACAGCAAAAAGAAAGGGGGTGGGGGTTGAAAAACCCCTATTTAACTATTTGTGCTGGTGAAATATTGTGCAGATCATAATGTAGAGAGAGGAGATCCAGGAGTCAAAATGGAGGAGACTTTATTTAAGCAATGCAATTCACATTTTATAGTGTGGCCACAGACCTGGTTAAAAAACAACCACTGCCACTTCTGAAATAGAAATCTTTTATTCTTCACTGCTCTGATTAACTTGGCTATATGAATGCAAAGCAGGTCTTGACAGCTTTCCATGAAAACAGCCGACCCTTTTCATAGGTTAACACCATTGTAACTTCCCTTTATACTTTGAACAGATTGCCATGGACACAGATTCAGAACCCAGCCATTCACACCAGGTCTCTGAAAGTTTACACAAGTCTACAGAGTGAACAAAGCCAATAGTTTACTAGCACAATCTTTCTGATATATCTTCTGCAACATTTCCCGCTGTCTCTGAAGACAAAGTTCCAGTTAAATTATTAATATTAACCAACATGAAAGGTTTGTAATTTTCTCTGAAGTTGATAACACCTAGTTGTATGGAAGCGATAATATATTTCTCAAATTATACCATATTTCAATAAATAAAAATTGTGGTACTTGATGTGTTCTGCTCAATAAATAATGCTTTTTGTCATATATGGGAGGAGACAAAGCTCTATAGTTGCTGTTTTAGTGGAATATTCACTGCTGGGAAACAGAAAAACCTGCAAATTTTTGAGGAAAAGAATGACGGTGACCACTTGAAGGTGGGGTGAAAGGTGAGACATAGGTGAGACAATATTGCTTCTGGACACTATATGTGTGTTAATACAGGAGTAATGTGTGAAGAAAGAGCTTGTTCTGCAGCAGAAAAACATGTGTTGAGATGCACCTATACGAAGCCCAAGATTTGGTATTCAAGTTTCATATTGCTCCTTTTACTTTTCATATTCAGAATTCACCTCTATGCACTTCATCAACAAACAAGCAATTTGTGGTTTTTTTTAATTCCCACACCATTTGGAAGGCACATATAAATATTCTGCTTATAGCAAAGCCTCAAAATGTGGAAACGGTGCCAATATTTGCATTATCATAAAAGAGGCATCTTGTTTATTCCTTAACCAAAGCAATCTGGGGCTCTTATTCTACTGAAGTCATTTTCCCTTTTACAAAGCTCATGGGTTTTAATAAAGGCTCCTTTTTTTTCATCTGGAATCTAATTTTGTAGCATACAAAGCTAATTATGGAGCTAGTGTATTTGCCTTTGATCTCAAGGGCTGGAAATTTACTAGGCTCGGGGTTAATTACTACTTTCTATCACAAGCCTTAAAAAAAACCAAAACCCTTCATAAGTCAAGGGTAGATATAACTATTCTAATCATATACCCTCATAGGAACAGAATCCACAGTGTACAAAAAAAGCCACTAATTAACACGAACAGCTAAAAAAAACACTGAACACAAACAAGCAGCATTTACACCTTCAGAATAGTTCCCTTCTTGGTATTAATTGCTAGATCGTGACTTTTAGTAGAGAGAATGCTTGAACTGATGCATTTAACAAATTTGCATTTACTAACTTCTTGCTTTTCCTATCCAGAGTAGTACCTGCCCTTCTTCCACCTTTGCATAGGTGTATTATGTCTTCATTTAAATTTGTTTGAGCAGTTATAATCTGAAGATGGCTCTTAAAATGGCATAAACACCCTGCCTTGGACAGCTGCAGTAAAATTGTACACACGGTTTTGAAGAGCTATTAACTTTGTGTCATAGGCTCCTCCCAGCCACAGTCTGGCTGGCTTTCCCCCATTTCACATCCATTCTCAGCACTGAAAGCTTCCTTTCCCTGGTCCTCTTTCCCTTCCTTCTTTCCTCTCATTTATACCCCTAGGGAGTAAATCCAGAGGTTTCTGCCTGTGAAATTACCTTTCTCACTTGATTCTTTCTAGCTGTGAGTTAACCTTTCCTTAACGCTCATACAGAGGAAACGTGGATGCCAAAGCCATGCTATAGCTTCAGCAAATATTAATAAAAAGTGGTACAGAGGCTAAATGTTTAGGAGTAAAGAGGGGTAATCTCTCAGTTTGCACATCTTGTGTAAGACTTAATTGAACAGCTTCTTGCAAGTATCCTGACCTCTCTTTTACACCTTTTACATCCTCACCTCTCTTTTACACCATACTCAGAAAATATGTGGTTACGGGTGGTTTTTTCTTTTTACATTTTAAAAATAAAAATGCATATATATTCCCCCCCCCCTGAAACTAATAATGCACACAAGTTTATTTTTTAAAACCAGATATGACTTGCAACAGCATGTGTATTTAGGGATATTTAGGGACAGCCAGTACTATCTGGACCCAAAGTATTCGCTTAAGGACCCAAGAGAGACTGGAAGGAAATCTCAAACCCTTGTAAAAAGATTTTTATTTTTATTTTTATATGTGTTGGTAACCCAACTTAATTCATTCTGGAGGTCTGTTCTTAACCTGAAACTGTTCTTAGCCTGAGATACCACTTTAGCTAATGGGGCCTCCCACTGCCACAGCGCGGCTGCCATGCAATTTCTGTTCTCATCCTGAGGTAAAGTTCTTAACCTGAGGTACTACTTCCAGGTTAACGGAATCTGTAACCCAAAGTGTTTGTAACCTGAGGTGTTTGTAACCCGAGGTACCACTGTAATTTTTAACATACGTTTTGGCATTGTCACCCACAGCTGCAAAGTCATCTAGCTTACGTATAGATGTTCACAAAATTGTTTCTACCCTCCGTGATATTTATTCCATAAATAAGTGCTAGCAATTGACAACAAGCACTCAGTTCACTCGGATTGTTAGGACCAGCTAAGCAACTGCATAAATTCCCTGAATGAGGCATATTGGCAATATACACAGTGATGGAATAGCACAAAACACTGAGTTACATAGTGACCGAAACAATATTTCAGGTGAAAAATATACAGTGGTACCTCAGGTTAAGTACTTAATTCGTTCCGGAGGTCCGTTCTTAACCTGAAGTGTTCTTTAACCTGAAGCACCACTTTAGCTAATGGGGCCTCCTGCTGCTGCCATGCCGCCGGAGCCCAATTTCTGTTCTTCTCCTGAAGCAAAGTTCTTAACCTGAAGCACTATATCTAGGTTTGCAGCATGTGTAACCTGTAGTGTATGTAACCTGAGGTACCACTGTATGGGCAAACATTTAGATTCAAGCACTGGACAGGCCTTGTTTTCAGTCTTGGCAATGAAAAGCCTATTCTTGCCATGTCTGCGGAAAACAAAGGTGCTACTAAATTCATAATAAAAGATAGATCAAGATAGAATTAGATTTGCATGCCTGATATTATGCAGCTGACTTCATTAAGTCATTGGTTGCAATGCAATGTTTTGAACAATGTACCTTTCATTCAAAGTAATTTCCAACAAGAAAAGAAAGGGGGTGGCAGTTCCTATGGTAGAGCAGGAAATGACTATAAGGTTATCGACATCTAATCAATAGATGGAGCTTATAATAATGTAATGGAAAAAATCAGGCATGCAAGCTGAATTTTTAAGATTATTGTTTCATTATTAAGTGTCATTATACAGTGCAACCTAATGGCTTCTTTGGAGGAGAAAAATATTTCACGTGGCAATTAATAAATCTAAATTAAAAGATGTCTTATAGGCTTTTAGGCTTTAAAAAAGTGAGTGAAACAGGACCCTGAGGCCAAAGAAAATATGGAATTAACCAGCTTATATACACTGGGCTTCCACTTATAAGATTCTGTCAAGATGTGACTCTTAGCTGGCTCTATAATCCTTGACTGGCCTTTTTTAGTTATTTACAAAATATTTTCCCCACTTTGAAGTCCCAGATACTCAAAAAGCAGCTAACAAGGGTCATTGTTCACACTGTTCTTTAAAAGTTTTATTTGCATCTTCTTCATATTAGAAAAGCTTGTTTCATCCCTGAAGTATATATATCAACATTTTTTAATAAGGAAAATGTCTCTGTGTGGTGGACTTCCCATGTCATTCTCTGTATTTAAAACTTTCTGTTGCAATTATCACAAGCTTGCATTTCACCACATTCTAGTCGCCATACTAGCCACATTCTAGGCTTTAAAGTTTCTAGTATAATATTCCAGACATTTGGGATACAGTCACCAAGTTGGCATGTAAAAACCACTCACTGTAATTCAGACACTGGCGGAGCTTGCGAGGAAATGAGGGAGAAGTAATCAACTTATGTCAATAATATCTGTTGGCAGGGTGCAATGTACCCTCAATGTGGGGGGGGGCAGAGGAGGCTAAATGTGGCACTGGGGATCCTCCCGAGTATGAGAGAGGAGCCACCGGCCACTGAAGCCGCTCCACGCATGGTCTCCTCCTGATGATGTGACAGTGCATATGTGCCTTGCAGCACACATATGACATCACACATGTGACATGCACCAGGCACATGACAACACACACACAATGCTTGCTGGGCCTCCTCAATCCTGGGTGTGAGACGGTGCCGCACACCTGTGTGGTTGGTCATCAGCATTGGCCTCGGCTGGCTGCAGGGACTGACAAGATTGCCTGACAAAATGTAAAACTTTATTGAGCCAATTGGGGTTTGGTGGACGGGTGGCGGTAGGTGGTGGACGCGGTAGGGCCAGGCTTCTGTGGGATCCACCAGCGGGGCATATAGCCAGTTGTGCTTCCAGCACACAGCACAGTTGTCCCGCCTGCCCCTTCTCTGTGTTGTGGCTGCACAGAGGTAGGCAGGCAGCTCATATATATGGCCTTGCTGTGGAATTATTCAGTCACCATATTCATAGCCAGGAAGTAATTTGCCTGCAGATGCATTGGGCCTGTTGGGGGGGGGGGTTGCCTTCTTTTTTGCAATGGCCACAACTTTTGGCAGAAAAAGGCATTGGATTGGATTCTTAGTCTAAAGCTGGGGGGTTGGGTAGCTAGGTAGTTGCCCGAACCCCAAAATCCAAGATGGAACTCAGGGTACTCCAGTAAAGGGGTCCAAGGTAGGGTTCTGTCCAAAAGCCTAGAGGGGGCTGGTGGGCCATAGAACACTGTGCAAAGTCTTGCAATTTCCCCACAATATGTTCTGAAAAGTTGACCTTAGCTGGAACAATCATTGCATATAACAGTGTGCAGTACGAAGACCATAAATATTGCATTTTATGATGTGGCTGTTGACTTTTAAATAGAATCGTAGAATCATGGTGCTCGAAGGGACCATGATAGTCAATCATTTTGTATGACAGGAACTATAGTCAAGTGCTTCCTGCCATGTCACAGCGCTGTGGCCTTGAGAAAAGTTACACCTCCCAAAATCCTCCTTTCTACTCAGCTATTAAATATACAGCACGTACCGCATCTGTAGATACTCCAAGTGTCAACCCGGTTCCTGATTTGATCCCAGAATGACCCGCTTTTCCTTAGGATGTCCCTGTTTTCATTTGAGAGGGTGTAGAGAGTTGGAGGGTGTGGAGTTATGCAGCCCCCCAAGCCAAGGAGATAAGCAACTATGTAACCTTTAGAAGACATCTGAATTTAGCCCTGCATAGGGAAGTTTAATGTTTTAATATTTTTTATACATGTTGGACTTCTGCCAAGCTAGCAGTTCGAAAGCATGTCAAAGTGCAAGTAGATAAATAGGTACCGCTCTGGCGGGAAGGTAAATGGCATTTCCATGCACTGCTCTGGTTCGCCAGAAACAGCTTTGTCATGCTGGCCACATGACCCGGAAGCTGTACGCCGGCTCCCTCAGCCAATAAAGCGAGATGAGTGCAGCAACCCCAGAGTCAGCCATGACTAGACCTAATGGTCAGGGGTCCCTTTACCTTTACCTTTTATACATGTTGGAAGCTTTCTAGAGTGGCTGGGGCAACCCAGTTAGATGGGTGGAGTATAAATATTATTATTATTATTGAATAGGAAGTCCCTATTTTAATCAGAGAAATGTTGGAGGATGTGCATCTGAACACCCAAATACTGTATATGATAACATCCCATCTCTCACAGCAAAGTGGAGGTGGCTTGACATATAGAGAACTGAACTTTTTTACTTGCTCTAGTTCACGTGCCGCAGCTGCTGCATCATGTGAACATTAGGATTCATTGTTCTGGCCTGCAGCACAGTCAATGCCTCATGGAAGTCCAGCTGGGACACAATAGCTATAAACATCAGCCAATAAAAAAGCAGTGAATTAGTGTCATAGTTACATAAGTAAGACTTTTAAGAGGGTAACATATGCTTATTCCTTTGGATGATTAGCCCTGTTTCTGACACATAACAACACACTCCGTTCCTCATGCTATCTCCTGAGGCTTTCCCTGAGAGCTGAACAGTTTTCCAGGAAGCCATGTATCTTGAATGAACAGAAAATCAGCTTATTTAGAAATCATATATGCATGATACAGAGGAGTGTAAAATTATAACAAGTCATGCCAAAAACTAATGAAAGCAGAGCATTTCAGGAAGAAGGAAGCTTTCAGAACTTTGAAGAACATCTCAGGTTCTTAGGATTAATCCTAACAGCTGGCTCTCAAATCAAGCCCTATACATAATTCTAGGACAAGATTAAGGTAGGATTTTAAAATAGCTGTTAAACCCCCTTACACCAAGTTGAGAATAGCTTTTATATATTATTTTGCAGGAACAGAAACTTGATTTGACCGAAGTATAAAATCAAGCATGCTTCATTTCCTCAGGGCTTGCATGTGTCATATTCAACAAATATGTACGTGACAGAATTACACATGGAACACACTTGCCCATGTGTGACATAATACCCATAGCTAATGATTTACTGAATCCATCAATGCAGTAGGCAATAAAGCACATATATTCCCCAGCCCATGTGCAAAGAATTTGGTACATTGCTTATACAGTGGTGCCCCGCAAGACGAATGCCTCGCAAGACGGAAAACTCGCTAGACGAAAGAGTTTTCCGTTTTGGAGGTGCTTCGCAAAACGAATTTCCTATGGGCTTGCTTAGCAAGACGAAAATGTCTTGTGAGTTCCTGCGGGGTTTTTTTCCTCCCCCCCCTTTTCTAAGCCACTAAGCCGCTTATCCACTAAGCCGATAAGCCGCTAAAAGCCGCTAAACCGCTAATAGCGCTAATCCGCTAAGCCGTCAATGGGCTTGCTTCGCAAGACGAAAAAACCGCTAGACGAAGAGAATCGCGGAACAGATTCTTTTCGTCTTGCGAGGCACCACTGTACTAGCCTAGCTGAATTTGTTTTATGAGCAATTTGAAGATTGTGTTGAAAACTCATCCTTAAAGAGAATGTCAGTTGAGTTTTTTAAGCAATACTTGGCACTTAAAAGTATCTTTCCCCCTTCTTTTCTGTGAGTTCTTCTTCTTCCAATTCAACAAACCTCATTCAAAGCATCTACTTCCAGATCAAACAGAAAGACTGTAAGTACATCAAGGCATTGAAGACCTTGTTGCTTTCCTTTCTCAACACTACAATAAGCATGACCCCCTGCCAATGTCTGTAATAAAAGTCTAGGTCAAACGTTACAAACTCCCAACTGTTTTTCCCCATCCACCTAGATTCTCTGTGCCACATCCTGTCCAGTTCTTAATAGTGCTTCATCACTAGTAAGAGGTAATTTGAATCACAGCAATAAAGGATTTACTCCTTTTCATTGTTACCATATGTCACAGCCACCCAGGTGGGTCCCAGCTCACGAGAGACCTTACTCCGTTGTAGTTTACTTACAGGAAAAGTTTATTGAAGATAATTGCTTCTTTCACAGTTCAGCATTGTGGCTGTACGTCTGTCACGTTAGACCGCCGAAGTCCCCCTCTGACTCCTCCCCTCCTCCACACCAACTTAATAGCCTGGCTCTAGACCACCTCTTCCTCTCCTTTCTTTTCCGCAGGGTCTTTCTGCCCCCCTGGGTTCTCTCTTTCCGGGATTCGCCTGAGGCTGAATCCTCTGCCGCCTCCTGCCCCCTCCTTCTGGCTTTGGGGCCGGGCTCCTCCTCTGAGCTTTCCCCACTTCCGCGCGCCTCTATGTTTGAACTTGGCGCGCGTACGTTGCTTTTGACCTTTCCTTCGTCCTCTATACTGCCCCCTGTTCCACTCTCTACCCTTTCCGGCTGAACACCTTGCTCCAACCCCCTCTCTCTGTTTTCTCCTGTTCCTCCTCCCTCCGAGAGGCTGACAACTCCACCCCCTTTACTCCGTTCCGGCTGAGACCCCTCTGACAGCGTCTGTGCTTCACTGGGCTTTCTCCCCTCCTTCCCTGACTTTTCACAGCTTCTCTCTTCTCCTGCTTTTCGCCTGATCATGCTAGCTCCCTTTTGGGAATCCTCTGACTCACTGCTTAGGCTCATAGATTCCCTTCGAATTCCGTCATCTTCTTCCTCGTCTCTCTCTCCCTCCTCCCACTCGCTTTCCGTCTCCTCTGCCATCTCCTCACTTCTCCCAGAAACCCTGACATCCATCCCCCCCTCGAAGCCCCCCCTTCCCCCCTCCCGGTCGCTGGGTGCAGGTTGAGGGAAATGTGGTTCTTCCTGGGTCGGTTCAGGATACCGGGTGTCCACGTCAATCTTCTCCTCTGGCAGCTCCGTATACGTGTGTTCGAACTCGGGTTCCCCCCCTGAAGGCATCACAGTCTCTTCCTCCCTCACTGCTTCTCCTGGCGCTGCCTGCCAAGGACCTATCATCCACCTCTGACTCCATACCTCCCTTGGCTGATCCACCCACCAATAAGGGTTTGTCTCTCCCCCCCCCAGGCGGGGATCCCTGGTCGGGCTTGTTTTGGGCGTAGAGCCCTCGGGCGAGGAGAAACCCCCGAACGTGCTGCCCGACAAAGTGGGCGTGAAAAGCCAATCATCAAAATACTCCTCGGGCATGGGTTTGTGCGGAAAAATTGCATGAAACTCCTCCTTCAACAGGGGTTCGTCCAGAGCGTAACCCGGCACCCAGCTATTTGCAGAGACTGGAGTGCCTTCCCTGGCGAGAAAATATTCAACTCCCTCCTCCCCCCATCGTGAATCCAGTATCTCTGTGACCTCATTAAGAGGTTCTGGTCTTGGCGACTCCCCTCTCTCAGGCGCCCTTCTACGTGGCTCTGGAGGTGCTTCTGACTCTTGAAACCTGTGTGGGGCTTTGTAGGGAGTGAGCACCGACCTATGAAAGACCGGGTGCACCCTGGAGCCCTCCGGAAGGGCTAGGCGAAAAGCCACCGGATTGATCTTAGCCTCAACTTGATATGGTCCTAGCTGCCTGTGTTCTAACTTCTTTTTGGCCAACGACCTGGCCGGCATCGCGTGGGCTGCTAACCATACCCAGTCCCCAACCTGAATGTCTTCCCCCGCCCTTCTGTGTTTATCGGCTTGCACCTTATACGCCTGCTTTGCCAGCTCCAAATGTCTCCGCAGCTCCTCGTGCACCTCTTGCAACTCTGCTGCAAACTGGTCGGCATTTTGAGGTCCCCCCCCTTCAGGTGCTGTAAAGCTCGGGAAGGTTCTGGGATGACGTCCATAGTTCGCGAAGAAAGGCGTCACCCCGGTGGATGCGTGCTTCGTGTTGTTGTAGGCGAACTCAGCCATCGGCAGGTAGTCCACCCACGCCGCGGGTCGCTGGTTGGCGTAACACCGTAGGTACTGCTGCATGATCGCGTTGACCCTCTCCGCTTGACCGTTGGTCTGTGGATGCCTCGCCGACGTCAGGTTGATCTTGACGTGCAAGATACCCAGAAGCTTCCGCCAGAAAGTGGAAACAAATTGGCGCCCCCTGTCGGACAAGACGGACTGCGGTAGTCCATGCACTCTGAAGACGTGATCGATGAAGAGCTTTGCGGTCTGTTCTGCCGTCGCCACCTTGGCACAAGGAATGAAGTGCGCCATCTTGGTGAACAAGTCCACAACCACTAACACCGCCGTCTTACCTCTGGAGCTGGGCAGGTCTGTAACAAAGTCCAACGCTACCCTCTCCCACGGTTGCTGCGGTGTCTCCAGCGGTTCTAACAATCCCGCCTGCTTCTGATGCACTGGTTTGGACCTCTGGCAGATATCGCACCTGGCTACGTAGTCCGCCACCTCTCCTCTCATCTGGGGCCACCAAAAGTCCCTTGCCACCAACTCCATCGTCTTCTCTTTGCCGAAATGGCCCGCACTCGGGGCATCGTGCAATTGTTGCAAAACCGTGGCGCGAAGCTCGTCGGTGGGCACGTAAAGGGCGCCCTTGCGAGTCAAAAGTCCATCCTGCAACTGAAACTCATTGTTGTCAGGCGACCCTCTGCGGAGCTCCTCCATCTTGGATTGTGCAAACTGATCCTCTTGCAGCGCGCGTCGCACCGCGTCCAGGTCGACTGCGATGGTAGCGCACGTCCACGCCTGCGGTGCGAAAATGTACTTCGCTGCGATTGGAGCTACTTCCTCCAGGTATTGAGGCTTTCGGGACAGCGCGTCTGCTATAACATTGGAGTCTCCAGGGATGTATTCTATTTTGAAATCGAAATCCGCAAAGAATTCCGCCCAGCGCATGTGTCGTTGGGTTTGCAATTTAGCCGTCCGCCAATACTCCAAGTTCTTGTGATCCGTGCGGACCTGCACCGTGTGCTTGGCTCCTATCAAGAAGTGTCGCCACGCTTTGAAAGCTGCATGAATGGCCAACAACTCCCTGTCCCATATGGTGTAGTTGCGCTCCGTCTTGCTGAGCTTCCGGGAGTAGAATGCACCCGGTCTCCAGTTGCCTTGCGAATCCTCTTGCAAGAGGACGGCCCCAACTGCTCTGTCTGATGCATCTGTCTCTACCCGCATGGGCCTGCCAGGATTCACGTGCAGCAGCTGCTCCTCGGAGGCGAAAAGGCTTTTAAGCTTCCGAAAGGATCGCTCTGCTTGTTCGGTCCAGACGAACTTCTTCTTCTTGGAACTGAGGGTGTCAGTGATTGCCGCCGTCGCGTTTGCAAAACCTTTAATAAACTTGCGATAAAAATTGGCAAAGCCGATGAACCTCTGGACCTCCTTCCGATTTCGAGGGCTTTTCCAGTCCAACAGCGCTTGGACTTTAGTCTTGTCCATGGCCAGTCCCTCGTCGGACAGCTTGTAGCCAAGGAAATCTACCTCTCTCACATCAAACTGGCACTTCTCCAACTTGGCGTACAGCCTGTGTTCCTTCAGCCTCTGCAGAACTTCCTTCACGTCCTTATCGTGATCCTCTGGCGATTCCGAGAAAATCAGGATATCGTCGAGAAAACAGACACACTTCTTGTAGAGGAGACCTGCCAGGACGTGATGCATGAATGCTTGGAAAACATGGCTGCCATTTTGTAGACCGAAGGGCATAACTCTGTATTCGTACGTGCCCAAAGGAGTGAACATGGCCGTCTTCCACTCGTCGCCCTTCCTGATGCGGATGAGGTTGTAAGCTCCACGTAAATCCAGCTTGGTAAAAATCTTCCCCCTCCTGACTGTAGCCAAAAGGTCGTCAATTTTGGGCATGGGGAAGGCCTTGGGCTTAGTTAGTCTGTTTATGAACCGGTAGTCCACAATGAGCCTCTTCTGGGGCGTGTCTTTCTTTTTCACAAAGAAAACAGGACTGCCTCCCGCTGCTTTAGATTCCTGGATGAATCCGCGCTTGAGGTTGTGTTCTATGAACTCCCGAAGCTCTTGCAGCTCGTCTTCCGACATGGAGTACAGCTTGGCAGTTGGCAACTGCGCGCCTGGCACTAAGTCAATCGCGCAGTCGTAAGGTCTGTGAGGCGGCAATTTGTCAGCTTCCTTTTCGCAGAAAACCTCCAAGAACTCCGCGTACTTGTGAGGAACCGCTTGCACCATACTCAGATGCAGCTGCTGTTCGGCTTCTCCTCCTTGATCGGTTTGGATGCAATTCTGGGCGCAATACGATGAACAAAAGGTGATCTGCCTCTGGTACCAAGCAACCGCGGGACTGTGCCTGTCCAGCCAACTCATGTGAGAGGGGAAGGAAAAGAGGTCTGGCCTGACTCCCCTGCCGTGAAGGGACCCCGTCACTGAGAAAGAAAAAACTCAAGGTGGGTGATCGGAAACACCGTAAAATGGGGTTGAAACAAGTCCCCGTTCGAGTCCTGCCGGAATGAGTAAGAGCGTCTTCAGCAAATTAGGCTGATAAGAGGCGCAGCTTGAAAAAACCCCCAGCTTCTATCAGCTTCTATCAGTAAAAGGACACTGGGAGCCGACGGAAGAACTCTCAAGCTTTCCTCCCTTCCTTCCCTATCCAGCCCCAGCAAAGCCCTTCTTGTTATCTTAATGTCCGGAGGGTTTACTCCCCACGCCGCCACTCTCCTCAAGTCTGTCCGATAATAAGGAAAACGGGTGACAGCTAATTTATTGCCAACTCCGTGTTATGCTCTGAACTATAAGCTATCAAATTACAAACAGCCACCCCAAATCTTGCCTCAATTTGGACTTTAGTCTACAGCTGGGTGGAGTTTTTGACTTCCTAAGAGACATAGTTTCTGAAACAGGAAGAATAACCCCTGACTGGTAACAAAGATTTACAAATGGTACTTACTAGAAAGAAACGTAAGGACCTGGGGATAGCGACAAGTCCATTGTTCCAGGAGTGTTATGAGAAACAGAGTAAAATCACGCAATACTTTTCACATACAAGGGACAACGAGAATGGAAATGGAAATGAGCAAAAGATGGCTGAGATGATTGAGTTGAAGCAGGATGAGGCCCTTCTTTTTTCCTCTGCTGCTCAAGATCACTCAACCTTCTCTAGAGGAATACAGGACTCGGAGAATAACAACCAAAATAGAAATACAATGAGCCTGGCCCATGAAATAGTCCTGGCTGAGATATTATCCTCAGAGTTACAGGAAGAAACCCAAAACTCCCAGAAAACCCAGACTTCATCTATGGGCTCCCAGACGGAAAACAATGACTGCTATCCTCAGGACTGGCTGCTCTCTATAAATCTGGATCTGGCAGCTATGAAAAAATATTTAACAATAACAAATGGGCTGCTCCTGACACTAGTGGAAAATTATTCCCTCCAAGCTAAAGGCTCAGAATCTCATGGTGCTGACCCACCAACCATCCCTCAAGAGTCAGAATATACAAAGCAACCAGCAACCAGCAAGTGCACACAAGGATCATCAGTGGAAAATCATTTACACCAAGGAAAGGACATAGGGTTGTATGTCTCTGTCCCCAAAACTGAATCTCCTACCCAAGCAAATCAAAAGAAGCGAGGTATCAGTAAGAGATCCCATAAGAAGAAAGCTGAAACTAAAAAGAAAAGTAAGAACATAAAAACTACAAGGAAATCGGTCATAAACCGACGTGCATGTAAAGTATGTTGGAAAAGACTATATAAGCTGATTCCAACAAAATCAAAAACAAACTCTAACAAACCTGCTACACACGGCAGCAGAGAGAACAACAGTGTGGATCCAGGAAAAAAGATCCAGCTGAAGTCCTTGAAAGAAACACCATTGCTGCCTAACAAAACAAGTGAGGAAACGGAATCACTACCCGGGTGCTCTATGCTGAAACCTCAAGGACCCATAAATATTAAAGAAGACTCACCCCATACCATTGATTATGGCAGATCTCAAGATGAGCCAGTAGCAGGGCAAGATCTGTCCCAGGATAAAGGATGGAAACTGATACTGGCAGATAGGAAGTTGGCTTTTCTAAACTACCCGAAGCCAAAGGGCTTCCTCACACAGAAAGAACGCTCGGTGCATTTTGTGAATACTTTAGATGATATGCTGCCAGGGAAAATAAAATTAAATGACATTATCTCAGTAGATTTCATATTCTACAATGGATACTCTCTGCGAGTGATTGCCTCCTTCAAAGATCAAAACTTGGCTAAATATATATATAGATCAAGACATTTGCTGTTAAAGAAAAGGATAACGGTAACAAGATATTTTGAAAACAGCACATGTTTGAATTTGTTTTCTGATGATCTTACGACAGCTGAGACAAGATTTACTTGTAAAGCAAAGGAGGAGAGAGGACACTCAAAAGATAAACTGGAACATACTGAGCAAGGGTCCTTGAAACTAAGACAGGAGATGAGACTGCCTAATGAGGGGACTGATAACTTCTATCCAGAAGAAAAGGCATTAATAAATCAGTTTGGATTGTTGCCTTTCCTTGCCCAATCTGAGATCTTGGGAAGATTGGAGACCCTTAGAAATAAGCTAACAGAGATGAATGTTCAGGAAAAAGTAAGAGAGAAAGATCCGGCAACGGACCAATTAAAGAAAGAGAACCTCCCTGAAAAAGCCAAGACAGACCCCATGAAAGATTACTCCTATAATACCTCTGTAACTGCAGAGATAAACCTGTTAACAATAGATCTAACACAGAGCGCAAGGGACAACAACAAACTACCATCTAAGAAGGAAACCATCCCTATGGCAACCATGAAAGACTACCCTTACAATATCTCTGCAGCTGCAGAGATAAATCTGATAGCAACAGATCTAACACAGTGCGTAAGGGACAGCAACAAACTACCATCTAAGAAGGAAACCATCCCTATGACAACTACAACGCGCTCTTGGACTAGCATGAGATACCTGGATGAGGATGAACTTGGTATCAGACAAATAGAACACCCTAAGGTAGATTCGCCAAAAAAAGGAGTACTGATCACTAATGTTAGCACGTTGCACCCTTCAATCGATTTCATTGAGTATCTGGGCGATAATACATCTATGGACATTGCCAAAATGAACGAAATTCAACCAATAAATAAAAAGATAGGCCCTAAAAACCTTTTAAAGGCAAATTGACTAAGATCAACTTTTGGCAAGACAACGTGCAACCTTGCCCTGCTAACTTGGAATATTGCAGGTTGGCAAAAGAGGACTTCCGACCAATCCTTTGCTAAATATATTCAGAGACATGACATTGTGTTTCTCCAGGAGACCTGGAGCACAAGTGAAGTGGAGTTAAATGGCTTTTCTGCGTTCTCCCTCCCAGGTCTTTTAAGTACTAGAGGGGGGCGAGTTAAAGGTGGGTTAGTTACTTTAATCTCAACAAGGCTAAGGGCCATATTTAAAAAACTAGACCCACTAGACCATCTGGCCACAGCTGTGCAAGTACAGTGGAGAACCCACAGCTTGCTGCTGATTAACGTATACCTACCCCCACAAAGAGAGAAAAGATTGATAAGAAATACCTGGGCTCAGTTAGAACAGTATCTTGACAAACTATCAAATCAATTTCCTGATGCCTCTGTAGTGGTGGCAGGCGACCTAAATGCCAGAACTGGACAATCTGATGAGGCCTTGTATGCCCATTTCCATGAAACAGCCCCCATTATAGAGGAAGCCCACTCAATACCAGCCAGAACCTCAAAGGATAAAGGCTGCAATTATGCTGGCTTATGCCTATTACACTTGGTCAACAAGTTGGACTTGGTTATACTGAATGGCCGTACTGAGGGGGAGAAGGTCGGAGAATTTACATTTATATCTAATAATGGCGCCTCCACAATTGATTATATAATCGTGTCGTATGATCTTCAAAACAAAGTTTTGGAATGCAAAGTGGAGGAGCGCTTAGACAGTGACCATCTGCCATTAAGTGCACTCGTAGTTGCGGGAAAGGATTTATCCTGCGCTGAGAAAATCGAACATTCGAGCCCTACAGCTTTGGAGCTCAGATATTCTCGTATCAGATGGACAGATGAACTGCATAAGGAAATTTCAAGTAGGCTGTGTTCAAAGGAATTCCTCATTAAGAGAGATAACCTTATAACTTCCTCAAGCCATGAATTAAAAATAAATTTATTTCAGGAGTTAATTTCACTCCTTCAAGATTCCCTGAAGGAAAAAAGGAACAGCTCAAGTAGGCAATCCTCAGTATATAAAAACTCCAAACCCTGGTTTGATCAAGAATGTCAGGACATGAAGCTAAACTTACTGAAAAAATACAAGAATTATAGATCTGCCAACTTACCCCAACTCCCCACGGTCTGGTTTGAAGATAAACGAAATTATAAAATCCTGATCAAAAACAAAAAACTCCAGGCACAGAAAAGAGAATGGAAATGCCTAATAGATGCATCCAGAGAGAGAGACTCGGCCACCTTCTGGAGAATGGTAGCAAATGGAGTGCGATCTACCTCCTCAGAAGTGGAGTATACTATACCTGCAGGGACTTGGGAGGCATTTTTCCAATCTTCATATTCAGCTCTGCCTTTGACACAGCCACTAACACAGTGTGAGGCAGGTGACGAGTGGCCTCCGGTGTCGGTTGCGGAGGTCAGGAGGCTTATTCAGGCACTCAAACACAGAAAAGCCCCGGGAGCAGATAATATCTCTCCTGAGCTTCTTAAAGCCAATATTGACTGGTGGGCCCCAGTCCTTGCCAGCCTATTCACCAGCATAGATCAAACAGCAATAATACCAGAGGACTGGGGATTGGCAATCATCGTTCCCATATTCAAGAAAGGCTGTAAACTTGATCCAGCCAATTACAGACCAATCAGTCTCTTAAGCATCATCAGCAAACTCTATGCAACTCACTTACGTGAAAAGTTTGCGGACTGGCTGGAACGGGAGCACATCCTTAAGGAAGCCCAGGCTGGTTTCAGGGCACATAGATCAACTCTAGACCAAGGACTGGTATTGCAACATCTAGTGGAGAAATACACCTCAAAGAAAGGAGGCTCCCTCTATGTAGCCTTTATAGACTTCAAATCAGCTTTCGATTTGATACCCCGGCACAGACTTTGGGAAAAATTAAATGCCACAAACATCGACAGACGTCTTTTGCTTCTTATCCGTAGATTACATGAAAATACTCGGATCCGTGTTAGATGCGACCGTTATGGGAACCTATCAAAGGAAATCCAAAGTTTCCATGGTGTCAAGCAAGGCTGTGTTCTTGCCCCTATTCTATTTAATTTCTATATAAACTCCTTAGTCGGAAAGATGGAGGAAGCAAGTACTCACCCCCCAAACCTAAATAATATACCAATTCCAGTCCTTTTGTACGCAGATGATGCGGCACTTATTTCCTTCTCTTGTGTGGGCCTAAGAAAACTTTTACGAGCTCTTACAGAGTATTGCGAAGCTGAAGACCTAATAATAAATTACACTAAATCAAAAATTATGGTGTTCTCCAAGAGAAAACTCCGACATAAATGGAAAATTAATAACCAACCTATTGAGCAAGTAACATCTTTTAGATACCTTGGAATAATCTTTGACGAGAAGGGATCTTGGTGCCATCAGATTAAGAATTCCATTGCAAATGCGCAAAGATCTTCTAGAGCTATCATAAGATTCTTCTACAGAAAAGGAGGTCAATATGTTCCTGCTGCCTCCCAGGTCTTTGTCGCAAAAATACTTCCACAACTGATGTATGGCACCCAGATATTTAATTGTCAAAAACTTAAGTCCCTGGAATCTGTACAAACTAAATTTTACCGCTCCCTACTAGGGTTACCTACCTGCGTTTCCAACGCAGCCATTAGGCTGGAGGTAGGTCAACTCTCTATTAATGCCAGGATATGGATCTTGAAGATTCACCTCTGGCTAAAACTCATATTTTTCCCAGTGGGAGTGGCTCCATTGACTCTATTAGACCCGTTCCAATCTAAATGGAGATTGTCGCTTTATGAAAAATTGAAGGGCCTGGGGCTTTCCTCACAAGAACTTATAGCCTCAGGTTTTGAAAAGGCTAAAAGGATGGTGAGCCAGCGAATAGGAGATGTAGAGCTTCAGGATCATATGAGCAAGATAGATAAATATCCAGCTATCCAAGATTATGGAAAAGGGTTTAATCTAACACCATATTTGCTGGATCTACAAATCGCAAAATACAGGCGGGCGTTTACCCTTACCAGATTTGATGTACTGCCATCTGCCTTACTAAAGGGCAGATACGAGGGCAAACCCTATGTTGAACGAGTTTGCCCATGTGGTCTGAAAGAGGTGGAAACGGCTTCACATGTGTTGCTACACTGCGACCTTTACGGGGATATTAGGTCACTGTTTATCTCCCCCATCGTTCAGAAATTTCCAGGTCGATCTGAACTTCAGCGGCTGAAAATTCTACTAGGAGATAAAAACCCAGAAGTAACACTGAAAGTGGCCAAATTTTCTGCGGCTGCGATCAAGCGGAGGGCATTAGCTGTAAAAAAGTAAAAGACTTGACCCCTGGGCAAGCCCCCTTATCTTTTAAGCCTATACATATATTGCAGTGCATAAATGTGTATATATGTGTGTGTGTGTGTGTGTGCATATGTGTTGCTTTTTATGTATAATTTTACAATTTTTTTAAATTGACACCATTATTCCCTTTGTAAACTATTGTTGTTTTATGTTTCTCTGGTCTATGACCGTAATAAACTCAATTCAATTCAAACTCATGCCCAACACGATGGGCGTGTCCGATAAGTGGGTGACATTGAAACTAATAAGCTCTCGATGGTCTCCAATTTGCATCATCATGGGAGGGGTTTGCTGCACCACTTGCCCCCCCAGCAACTTCCTGCCGTCTACCGTGACCACGTTCAGAGGCGTCGTTGCAGGCAGGAGCGCTATGTTATGCTGCTTGACGAACTGTAATCCCACGAAATCGGCGTTGCTTCCCGAATCGATGGTTGTTGGAACCTCGAGAAGTCGCCCATCAGGCAGCTGGAGTGTTGCTGTGAGTAAAACTGCTGGTTTGGGAGGTAAAGGGTCCATGCGCTGCAAGGATGCTGGGGACTTCTCTACAGATCCGCCTGGCTGAGCCCCAGTAGCTCTGCTTCCAGCCAGGCACTGCAGTTTCCCTGAAGCTGCTCCTCTGATTGCACCTCTGCTGTCACAGTTGCTAGTGCTGCAGTGTGCTTCTGGAGCCTCTGGGGGCACTCTTTCGCCATATGGTGTGCACTGTCGCAGATGTAACACTTCCTGGTCCCTCTAGGAGGCTTCGCTTTGGCTGCAGCAGGGATGGGGCTCTGGGATGGCTTTTGAGCCCTAGCACCACCAATCTCCATTGGCTCTTCGCCTTCCTTCCCCATTGGTGAGGGGTGCGCACGGCTGAAATCCCTGTGCACAAAAGGGAGAGCTTTTGCTTGCGCGCGCGCTTGGGGCCCCCCCTCCTTGTGCCACGGACGTCCCTCATGTCGAATTCCTATAGCCAAAGCCCGTTGCACCACGTCTTCCAGGGTCTGGGGTCTGTCCCCCCTTGCGATCTCATCCTTGACGGAGGGGCTCAATCCCTCCCAAAAAAGATCCCTGACCGGTAGACTGTCCTTCGGCCAATCTAAGGCGGTGAGCAATGCAAAAAATTTAGAATGATATTGGCGTACAGTGGCTCTCCCCTGCCTCAGCCCGTGCATCTGCCGGCGCGCAATGTCCTTATCCACAGAGGATTGAAAACAAGCATCCATTGCCTTGATAAACGCATCTGCATTGCGACGGGCTGGTCCATCTTCGCGCCACAGATTGCGTAGCCAAGCCCTGGCCTCCCCATGCAGGTGCGAAACAATAAATCCCACTCTCTCCTCCTCATCTCTAAAATCATGACGGAGTAAATGCAGTGCATACACGACATCTGCCCTGAAGTTGGGATAGTCTTGCAAGTTGCCATTAAAATGCGAAACTAGGGCACCCCCCCTCCTTCCAAGCGCAATGCCCTCCGCTCTGGAGCCCGGGGTCCCCGCCTTGTCCGCATTTTCCCACCTTGCTTGCAAATCCTGGCACGCTTTCTCCAAGTCAGCATTCTTCTTCTGCGAAGCAATGACTGCCGTTGTGAGGGTGGTAATCTGATCCCGGAGTGCAGCCAGCTGTTCCTCAGCACTCATGGCTGCCCCGTTCGTGAGCTTCGCAAAAAAAAATTTTTGCTTTCAGAGGGAGGGGGACTTTCTGTCACAGCCACCCAGGTGGGTCCCAGCTCACGAGAGACCTTACTCCGTTGTAGTTTACTTACAGGAAAAGTTTATTGAAGATAATTGCTTCTTTCACAGTTCAGCATTGTGGCTGTACGTCTGTCACGTTAGACCGCCGAAGTCCCCCTCTGACTCCTCCCCTCCTCCACACCAACTTAATAGCCTGGCTCTAGACCACCTCTTCCTCTCCTTTCTTTTCCGCAGGGTCTTTCTGCCCCCCTGGGTTCTCTCTTTCCGGGATTCGCCTGAGGCTGAATCCTCTGCCGCCTCCTGCCCCCTCCTTCTGGCTTTGGGGCCGGGCTCCTCCTCTGAGCTTTCCCCACTTCCGCGCGCCTCTATGTTTGAACTTGGCGCGCGTACGTTGCTTTTGACCTTTCCTTCGTCCTCTATACTGCCCCCTGTTCCACTCTCTACCCTTTCCGGCTGAACACCTTGCTCCAACCCCCTCTCTCTGTTTTCTCCTGTTCCTCCTCCCTCCGAGAGGCTGACAACTCCACCCCCTTTACTCCGTTCCGGCTGAGACCCCTCTGACAGCGTCTGTGCTTCACTGGGCTTTCTCCCCTCCTTCCCTGACTTTTCACAGCTTCTCTCTTCTCCTGCTTTTCGCCTGATCATGCTAGCTCCCTTTTGGGAATCCTCTGACTCACTGCTTAGGCTCATAGATTCCCTTCGAATTCCGTCATCTTCTTCCTCGTCTCTCTCTCCCTCCTCCCACTCGCTTTCCGTCTCCTCTGCCATCTCCTCACTTCTCCCAGAAACCCTGACACCATATAATCACAGGCAGCGGTGAAGGCCAACTTGAATATTGGCGGAGTGCAGGTAAGCCCTACCCCACATAATCTATCACATGATGCAGTGCACACACACCATTTGAATGACAATGCCCATCAACTTTTGCGGAGCAGCCCCCTCAAATAGTTTATTGGGGGGCAAGACTCTAGAAGTTGGCTCCTATGATGACAGGAGATAGACTAGGTGGCATTGAGGCCCCAAAAGCAAAATAAGGCCCAGATTTTGGTAATCATCAATTAGGTCACCTCAGCCTAAATGGATAAATAACAGAAGGAACCCAGTTCCACATCTAAGTCATGATTACACAAGAATCTATTTTTTTCCATTACTGAATCATGCCAGACAGCCCTGCCTTACTAAACCAGTGCTTGAAGGGTAGGTGGGGTGGGTGTGGATGGCTTCATTTCAAATTAGCACAGACTTCGTTTGGTCTGTTATCAACTCACCACCTTTATAGCTGTGTAAACTATTTGCTAACAAGCCTGAATTAGTGCATCCACAATGAAAAGAACCATGCTACTATGGGGCTTATTTCTATTCTCTAGCCTTGCCCAAACCAGAGTTGCTTGTAAAGCTGTCAGAGACAGCAGGTTGTGGTTTATAAAGCCATATACAACTTGAGAGCAGGATTCTGGGAAGATCATTCACCCCTTACAAACCCAGTCGATGGCTATGCTCTGCAGGCGAGGAAGGCCTCCTACAGATATCATCTTATCAGGACGTCTGTTCCACACAATATAGGAATCAGGCCTTTAGTGTCATGGCATCCACTTTTTGGATTTCCCTCCTCTTAAATATTAAACCCTTCTGAAGGTATTCCTCTTCCAACCAGCCCTTTAAGTTGAGATGCAGTCTGCATCTGTATTGGAATTATTAAAAGAAGCTTTTACTGTTTTATTGCTTGTTATCTGCTGCCCTGGCCTCCATTGGGCGGAATGGCAGGTTGTATATGCAATCAATCCCAGGAGAGTTTTACAATAACTGGGGGGAAATGGGATAGTTTTAGATCCACCTGAAAAGAAGTGGGATAGTGTTCTACACCACACCATCCCACTTTGAGAACTACAACAGGTACAAAATCGACCGACCGCATTTGTCTAGCTATTGTAAACATTTGAATATTTGGGGGACATTTGGCACATTTGCACACACATTCACAAGGGGACATAGGGATGTATAAATTTATCTTTCCCATTCCCATGTTTCCTCTGAGGCTTGCGCTCTAGGAGATGACACCGTGAGTCAGAAAAACCTCCAGCAGATTGTTCACTGCAGTCACGTTGCCATGAAGGGGAAAGCTGGAGCTCCCTCTGTGCAGATAATAAAGACTACTGGCTCATGGTAGGAACATTTCTCTGCAAGATTCCTACAAAACAAATCCCACAGCAGACAGCATGATTCAGAAAAGGCACAGAAGCACTGAGAATTAAATAGCAGCAGCACCCCGAATCTTTTTGTATAGACCTACTGGCCGTGAATGAAGAAAGAGAATAATTCCTAAGCTAAACTTATTTGTACGAACACTTGAATGACAACTGTTGAGTCCATTTTGTATTCAGTTGCTGACTACTGAAGTTTGCTCTCTTGCCTTAACCAACAGATGCCAAACGCTGAAAACTCTCACGGAAAATGGTGATGCAGTGGTGCAGTAAACAACAATTTTACAGAACAATTGACAACTTAATGTGAAAATTATTGTTTCCCTCAGTTGCTGTTGTTGTTGCAGTATCAGTACAATATGTGCTTGCAGCTCTTCAAAGTTTCAGGAGCCACATGCTTCTTTGAAACAGGTTACAGATGTTCATGGTTTATGAATTATATATTACATTTTTATTCCAGATTACTCCAATAGACTTCAGTGAGGCTGCCTGAAGTGCCCAGATTAATCTTTTTCACCTGAAAACACTTGAAAAATATTCCTTATTACATAACCCCCACAGCGATAAAACAGACATTTAACAGGGGATGCTAAAACCCCTACAGAAATAAATGAAGTTGTTCGTGACAAACAGGGAGGGAAACGTTAACAGCCGCTTCAGTCCCAATATGGTGGCATAATAAGCTCTAGGAAAGGCTATGAATAGATATTTATATATTTGTTATATTTTATCCCACTCTTTCTCCTGGGAACTCTGGGTGGTTAAATGCCTCTCATTCTCTCGCCCTTTATTCTCACAGCAACCTTGTGAGATGTGGTAGGCTGAGATATAGTGTCTAGCTCAAGGTCAGCCGGTGAACTTAATCTGAACCTAGTCTCCCTGGTTCTTCTGGGAGGAAAGAAGATGGCCTGTTTGGGACAGGGCTTTACTATACTGGAAGGAGCAAGTTTACTGATTGGAGGCACCCTTGGATGCAAGGAGCTTGAAGCTCAGGTGGCCTCGGTGGCTAGGAGAGCCTAGTTCCTGCTAAAGCACCTGAAGTATGTGTTTTCAGGACCTACTATATTAATGTAACTGGTTTTTTCTTTTTAAAAATTATTTGTATTAAAGATTTTCTTGGTTTACTAAAGTACATGTATTGTCTCTTTTTTCAGGTTGTACAGTCTCTCTTACAAATCAGTTACATTTGTTGTGGAGCATTAGTGTTGAGTAAAGGTGTCATGGACTTTGAAGACACTCAAACTCAGAATGCAAGGGAGAAACGTGCTAAGAGGAAGGCACGTTGGGCAAATCCACACTGTGCTCAACTCCCGCCTGGGAACCGATGTCCCCACTGAGGAAGGACGTGTGGGTCCAGAATTGGCCTCCACAGTCACCTACAGACTCATTGTTAAAACCGTGTTTATGGAAGACAATCTTACTCGGCTACTAGTGATCGCCAAAGAAGAAGAAGAAGAAGAAGTGTTGAGTACAGTATAAGGTTGGGGAAGAAGAGGGGGGAGAGGAGGGATGGTGTGGTGAGGCTTATATTATTTTGTATAGTGTACATGTGGGCTTCTGTGTCAACATCAACTGGGCAGGTTCTCTATTCGTTTATTACATTTCCTTGATTGCAAGAGGTATTGGGGGGCAGGGTGTGGTTGGTTGTCTGTGGCTGTCTGCAGTGGGGTTTGTTTGCATTTGTGATGTGGGGAGGGCTTGTTGGGTCAGGTAAGCCACACTGATTCATATGCTGTCGGTGGATTCTTGTTGTTGTCTTGTTGGGCTGTGTATGTGATAAAAGGGGAGCCATGGAGGTGTCCTCTTCTATTTGTCCCCATCTCAGTTTCAGTTTATTGGTTAGCTTTTCTAATAAGGCTGTTTCCCATACAATTTGATACCATTGGTCCATATTTACTCCTGACAGGTCCCTCCAGTGTCTGGCTATGAGGCTTCTAGCTGCTGAGAATGGGTGGGTTATAAGCTCTGTATAATGTGAGTGGTCATTATGATCTGGGCAGAAAGAACTCAATCATAATCTTCAGAATTTTTGTTTTAATGCATAGCCTGCCTTACAGCAACTCACAGAGCAGTACTGCTAGGTACCTAGGCCAGAGTTAAAAGGGAATTAGAGTTAAAGAAGATATGGCGAGGATTGTTATCCTAGCCAATCCTCAGTTTTGGAGGCTTCTCCCTAGGCAGCATGAGAAGTGTGGCAAAATATAACTTATACCTTCCACCATTTTTAGTAGTCCCTTCAGTTCTATTATGTGTGCAGTATATAATAATGATGGTTCTTCCCCTTTCACACCTATGGCTACCTTCACAAAGCCACAAAAAGGCATATCCTAACTTGGTCATGCTCATTAATTTCAGGGGTCTTCTCTGAGTAAAACTTAGATGGATACCACCCATGGTATGGAAGCTATTATTACTCGCCTTGAGTTACTCGGACTGAGTTAAGCCAAAACATGGATCAGACAATAGCCTGTGTTGCACTGTGCTTCCAGGTCTAGTCAATATCCACTGGAAGAGAAGTAGGGAAGGAGAGGCTGAACCTGGCAAAGATGACCAGAGGTCTTCCTTGCATTGATATTTAAGATGAGCTTTCAAGCTTTTTAATTTTCAGTGTTCCAGAGGTTCAGTGGATAGTCTGTGCTAAATAATGTCCCTCTTAAGACTTAAATTGCTTGAAGGAAGCCATTCCTATTAAATTCAAATTAAAGCTTTTCCACTGACTGCTGGAATACTGAAATTAGCTGATATACTGTACAACATTCAAGGCAACAGAAAGCTAGTCACATTAAAGGAAACGCCTAAAGACTTGCCAAGAAAATTTACATACACTAATGACTGTGTGTGAAATTCTATCACTGTGTGCACAGAAACAGGTCTTTATTCATCAAGATACATCTGGGTGCATTTATTTGTATACAATGTTCAGTAGACAAAGCAATTGAAAGAAGAAAACTAGAGCTGCATGTTGATACTTGGGAGATACTATTTGTTTCATTTTCCAAAAACTTTATAGTGATTTTTTCTCTCTCCATTCTGCATTTCCGGAGATAAAATATTTAAAGTTGTTACTTAGCTGCAGCAACTTTTCAGAGCTATCTAGACATCACTTAATGGAAGTGTTTGGCTCTAAGTCAATTTAGTTCCATTGATATCCTTAGGACAGAGCTGACTTAATTGGATGGACGATTGAAGTTTTATTAATTCTCCAACCAAGCCAGAATTCTTCACATGCACAAAATATGCGAATTTAATTTTGCTAATAACTTCTGGGATCAGTAACCCACAAATTTCAAAGTGGGTCACATGAATGGGTGCTGGGATTAAAAACCTGTGAGAACAAAGGCCAACAAACGCTCAGTGCAAAACTGCACTGCTCTGGTTGTTTCAGGATATAAAGGAGCTACTGTCACAGCAACACCTGTAGCCATAAATATCTAGAGCAGCAGCACTCAACTCTGATTACTCTGCCACCCACTTTTGCATTTTCACCAAATAAAAAGAGCTTCACTGCCATATCAACCATGGCAACACATTTTTGTCATTGAGAGCCAGATTCAACCCAATTCTGTTAGAAGAAGCCAGTGCAAGAACTCCTGCTAGTGCAGTGAGGCTTCCCCCCTCCCCCTGCATCTTCCCTCCCCAAGGAGCAAGCAGGGGGAGGAAAGGAGATCATTCCATTGGGCAAGCAATTCCACTCTCAGTGTTTTCTTTGTAGGCTACTCTCCTTTAGCTTCCTTTAAAAACCTGTGCGCTATCTCTGTAGTCTCTCTTCTCTCAGTTCATCTGTTTTATTCCCTGTCCCTTATTGTTCTGTCTCTGTATCTCCATCTGTTATCTCCTCCCCTTTGCTTTTCATGCTCTATTTTTGCCCATGCCTCGTTGCTAAACAGCAACAGTAATAAAGGTGTCTACCTCCCAGTAACTCACATACTAATAGCTTTTGTAGCTATTACATACCTAGGTTTGCAACTACAGTGCAGTGGCGTAGCGTGGGTTGTCAGCACCCGGGGCAAGGCAAGTAATTTGCGCCCCCTAACCCGTGGATTTTAGCAGGGGGCAGAGAGCTGCGAGTGCGAGCGCACCCCCACCCAGATGTTGCACCCGGTGCGGCCGGCCCCCCCTGCACCCCCCACGCTACGCCACTGCTACAGTGGGAATTGTATCTTCTCTCTACTGTCCTGTTTCAGCCTTTTCAAGTATCTCTCCTGTCCTAATTTTTTAGGAAACAAGCACAGTCCACCATCCGTACCATACATGCTTAAGGCAAAGCTCTAAAGGTGAGACACAGGATAGGCATTGCAAACAACCCGTGTACTGAAGTTGTACATATAAAGCTGGCATGTGGACACCCTTTAGTTATGCTGATGCAAAACCCTATAATTTTTTTATCACAATACACAGTGCTATTTTTCTAGAAAAAGAGGTGCTGGAATTCACCACAAAAGCCTTCCTTGTTCTCTTATAATGGCAATGGCACCCACCTGAGACGTGCCAGAACTGAGTTCTGGCTGGAAAAAAGCACTAACAATAGAGATGCTCATACAGCATTCCTCATAGGAGAGTGGGTTCATCCCTGGTGGCTATGCCCCTCTGCCACCTAGCATTCTGGCAATTCCCCATGCCAGTTGTGCACAGTGGCGTAGCGTGGGTTGTCAGCACCCGGGGCAAGGCAAGTAATTTGCGCCCCCTAACCCGTGGATTTGCGCCCCCTAACCCGTGGATTTGCGCCCCCTAACCCGTGGATTTGCCCTAACCCCAGATGTTGCACCCGGTGCGGCCGGCCCCCCCTGCACCCCCCACGCTACGCCACTGGTTGTGCATTTTAGCCAGCGTGTGAAGTCGTCCTGCATGTATACAATGCCTGCATTGCCATGGGGGAAGACTGGGCCTACCAGGACCTTATCTTACATGGAAACACTCGGCATGAGTAGACCGCAAGCACATTGGGGTATTGAACACGTTGGCCAAACACCCAGCTTGAAGTGGGAGGTGTAGCATGGGTGCTTTTAGGGTCCCTGAGAGAAGGAGAAGCCAGGGTTGAGGATACTCTAGGCAAAGCCCAGGTGAGAGATGGGATGCATGGCCACTGATGATATGTGTGAATTCTTATGCCATGGACTATGTGGGTGGTTGGAGGTACTGAAGATATAAGTGCTTTTTTGGTGCTGCTCTTAACTGGATTGAGATTAATACCCACCTGCAATTGCTGTTGCCTTGCTGTAGTAAAGGGGAACATATAGCCCTCTTGATGCTATTGGACTACAGCAGGCATAGGCAAACTCAGCCCCCCAGATGTTTTGGGACTACAACTCCCATCATCCCTGACCACTGGTCCTGTTAGCTAGGGATGATGGGAGTTGTCCCAAAACATCTAGAGGATTGAGTTTGCCTATGCCTTGACTACAGCTTCCATCATTCCTAATCATTCCCCACTGCTCTTGTCATATCCTCCTGATCATTCTTCCTTCGTGAGGAAGCAGGAAAAAACTCAAATGAACTTAGTGCATACTGTTTGGCACAGAGTGGTACATGCCAATATATCCTTCTTTATTTATATCCTTCTTTATTTAAGGATGTGTTGATGTGATGGGCAGAACAACTTGGATGTGTATAAATGTTACTTCCATACACTTCCTTGTGCATAGATGTTGCTCTATATAGATTTCACCATGGGATATGTTTTTTTAAAAAACTTATTTAAGTTGCCTTTAGGATTATGATTTTTTTAAAAAATGTGGGTGAAGGTATTCTGACTCCCACATGACATCAGAAACAAAGAGGTGCAATATCAGAAACTAAACAAGTGATTAGGGTGCAATATTCTAATGTCTGGAGCAACCTCATTAGCCTCACCCTTTCATACTCACCCTTTCATACTCCTTGCCCACATTTTCTGCAGAGCAAGTTCATTTCTATCTGAAATCTTTGTTAAAACAGGGGCAGTGTGCCTTTGCAAAAATACTTCAGAAGTTTTGGGGGCTAAAAAGACCTATATATATTAGTAGTTAAGTTTCTTTGAAAAAGCTGCCTGTACAGTAATGAGTACATTTTACTTTTAGCTTATAGCTTTAAAGACTTTTCGCTTTAAAGATTTTCTTCCTGTTGATTTATGTTTCCTTATGCAGAACCCTCTGGTGTGTTCAAACAGAACTTGTCTTAATGAGATGAGTTTATAAGCACAGTGACAAGAGAGGTGCAATACTGGGAAGGCTCACAAATGGTGCGTGAAGTTTTAAGAATAAGGCTTTCAGCTGTGATACTCGATTTCTAGAACCGACTCAGTCGTCCAACCCTCGAAGGAAAACTTGAAGAACACTGTTTCAAGATAAATTGAAATTGTCAGCAAAAGAGCTGAACCTTCTCGCCCTTAAATTCCTAATTAGAGCAGCCACAGTGGGAACTGACCATTTAAATGACAAGTGCAAGAAAGAAGGAAAACAAGACTTGCTAAGATGACAGTTCTCAAACTAATTACTTCGCAGTAATCCCACAGTATTCAGTGGAAACTACGTCAGATGCAAAGACAATGCAGGGGAACCAAAGTAAGATTTAAGCCCTTTTCAGGCCTATTGGGGGAAAAACCAGTTCTTAAATAGGCTGAAATTCAATACTGTACTTTAGCACAACTAGGTTGCCAATTCGGCTGTAAGTGACTCAAGCACTTTGAAGAATGCTGTGAGGGGAAACGGGGGGGGGGGGATTGTATCAGTTCATGACTGCAACTTTGTCCCTTCCAGATGTTGCTGGACTTCCATCAGCTCCAGCCAGCATGGCCAGGGTGATGGGGATTGTAGTACAGCAACATAAGGATAGCTCTACTGCTAACACCAAGGTTAAAGGTTCAATCCCCATATGGGACAGCTGCATATTTAGGTTGAACTAGTAGATGATCCTCAGGGTCCACCTCTGATTCTATGATTTCGCAACATTTGGAGGAGAGCTCCAGGTTGGGAGAGGCTGCATTATAGTACAGTGTTACCTCGGGTTAAGTACTTAATTCATTCCAGAGGTCCGTTCTTAACCTGAAAATGTTCTTAATCTGAAGCACCACTTTAGCTAATGGGGCCTCCTGCTGCTGCCGCGCCACCGGAGCACGATTTCTGTTCTCATCCTGAAGCAAAGTGCTTAACCCGAGGTACTATTTCTGGGTTAGCGGAGTATGTAACCTGAAGCATATGTAACCTGAAGCGTATGTAACACGAGGTACCACTGTATCCACTCACCACTGCTTCTAAAATGAACTATTTATATGATGTGGCAAATGTATCCAAATACTGTAAGAGTAAATAACATTGCTCCATGTAAATTATTGCAACATACTAACAATTGCAAACTTTATGCTGTCCCATTCCTTATACATAGTATCCACACACTGTTTTCATTTATTCAGCTTTTCAAATGTCTTGCAACAATCTAATGTAAAATTGTTAGTAATTTTCTTTGTATTCCAGCAAACAGTGTGGATTTGTAGAGACTTGCCAATTATTATTTTTTTTGGGGGGGGGAGAGATATAAACCCTCTGAATCTGATCTCAGCAGTATTTGTGGGTGAAACTTATCATATCATTTATATCATTCTTGACCTTTTGCTCAGCCTCTGGTTTAATCTGTGCACCGCCATTTATATTCATATGGTCAAGATTCACTAAATAGGCCCCAACCAGTCTCAATGGAGAGAAATAAACAAAGAGAGTACAAAAGATCATTCAGTTGAGGAGTTACCGCTGGCCATTAATGTGCAACCGGGCAATACTTTCCAGAGATTTAAGACTGGGGAGAGGCAAAAGACTAGTAAGGATGCCAAACACCCACACATTCATTTATGCAGCACAGCTGAAAATATGAATAATGGTGCTTCCAAGAGGAGGATATTTCATGCAAGTATATTATAAGCAACACAACGCAAAACGAAGGAAAAAAGTTGCATTGAAACGAAGCAAATGAAATTGCAACAATACACCATGAACTAAGTCTACATATCATGATCAATCAAATCCCCACAGTCTTCAGCATTGTCATGGCAAACACTTTTCATGCTAGTCTTACTGAGTAGTTAAAGGTAAAGGGACCCCTGACCATTAGGTCCAGTCGTGGCCGACTCTGGGGTTGCGGCGCTCATCTCGCTTTACTGGCCAAGGGAGCCGGCGTACAGCTTCCGGGTCATGTGGCCAGCCTTGACTAAGCCGCTTCTGGCGAACCAGAGCAGAGCACAGAAACGGCGTTTACCTTCCTGCCAGAGCGGTACCTATTTATCTACTTGCACTTTGATGTGCTTTCGAACTGCTAGGTTGACAGGAGCAGGGACCGAGCAACGGGAGCTCACCCGGTCATGGGGATTTGAACCGCGACCTTCCAATCAGCAAGCCCTAGGCTCAGTGGTTTACACCACAGCGCCACCCATGTCCCCACCGAGTAGTTACTATATATTTATTTATACCACACCTTTTCCCCAGATGGGACTCAAAGAGGTTATATGTATGCTCCATGCGCACAAACACAAAGATTTCCTCAATAATTTTGGAACTAGACTTTTTTTTATAATTAAAAAAAATACAAAACCAAATGTTAGGCAAAGTGGAAATATTGAATAGATTAGAAAACAGTAACAGGTAACGAGCATCCAAATTTACTATGATACTCCAGTACTTAGTACAGTATATTCATTCATGGGAACAATCCCATAATTCAGTATACAAGTCATTCTCACTCAAGAGGATCAACAACAGACTAACCCTGAGATGATACAACCTGCTGTAGTCCCTCGGGTCATATTTGAAAAATAATCAGGGGCCTTCAGACGTATATAGCTAATGTTACACCTGATGTATTGTTGATCTTATTGGTGCTGTATGTTTTAGCATGTCCAAGTTTCATATTCACATATCACAAATTAGCATTCTATTTTTCAATGTAAGCTTTGTGGATCTTCAGTAAGGAAATGTTTCATCAAGTCTGCAAAACTCAAGGTTCTGATTTACATCTTTTAACTAAGATGATTTATAATATAAAGCTACAGAAAAAGCAGGCTTTTTAAAAATAAGGCTCAGTAAATATTCCTGTAGTATTAAGGTTGCAAGCAACAGATGCAGACAAAAACAATCATTTTCTCATTATGAGGAAATAAATAAAGTTCATCTACTGTTGAGTTTGCCACTGACTTCAGTTAGTAGATTTCTGCTACTACAGTATACCTATTTTGACCTACAATTGTGGACATACTAATTTCATTAAAATGACCTCTTTGTAAAGAATCAACCCCAAGCACTTAATAATGACAATAAGAATGGCATTAAATTACTCAAGTCATTTTAATGTAACCTCTGTTGAACCAGTCACAGTTAGCTATAAATTAAGCCCTTCCAGCAGTCTTCAAAATGGGAACTCAGATTACTTTTATATGTGCAATAAATCATACATTTAATATAATGGCATCTCCTGCATAGCTGGTATATGACACTGATCCCTTACAGTTTACAAAGGTTTAATGAACCAAAAGCAGCAGCACCTATTGGACAAAAATGTAGGTTAATATCTACTTTATCTGTTGTAAAACTGGACATGGGTATAAACGACTGCAGGAAATATTTACTTTCACTCACAGCACAGGAAGCAATATGCTCCAGTCCTCTGTTTGCCAAACGCTAATAATGTAACCACAGACATCATTATATGTTCCATGCAAATAACAACCTGACCACGTATTTCATTTCATTTTACATTTATTGGACAAAAAAAAAAAAAAATCCTTCCAGTAGCACCTTAGAGACCAACTAAGTTTGTTATTGGTATGAGCTTTCGTGTGCATGCACACTTCTTCAGATACATTATTGGACAGTTAGTTGTTTTGCTCGCACGCCTAGCTCATCTATTTGACACGATTCCTTCGAGAAATTCCCATCCTCGCCCGCTCTCACTGTATCCCACTTATGACACCCCCACCCCCAACCTCATTGGACACAAGTGTCATTCATGTCAATGGCAACAGCTCTCACATTCGTGGCTTGCAGTTGCTACTCAATGACAACTGCCCGAACACGCAGTGCAATCCAACACAGAACACATTGCACAGGCAGGTCGATGCCTGTTTCCAACGCGTTGTTTGGACTGTAGGCAATTTCTCATTCAGTGACTCTCTTCCTTCCCTCTCTCTCTCTCTTCCTTATGTCATGTGCAGATGCCAACAGGAGCGCTTCCTCCTGCCTGGCTAAGGCAGAGAACAAATGGCTGAAGCAGCAGCAGCATCTCTCTCTCTCCCCCCCCCCCCGCCCCCTATTTCCCTGCTTCCTTGTGCACAGCTTATGCCTTGGGGGCATCCTTCCTTCCTGCTCTGCAATGCAACCAAGCGAGGCTTTCCCTTGTGGTTTCACAGTTCAGGCAAAAGGAAGGGGGAAGGAGCCCCCCCCCAGCTTGCTCCCAATCGATGTGTCTGCTGGCAATCCTGGAGAGAAACAGGGGCACCCCGCCTGGAGCAGGAGGTCAGGAGGGTGCATGGGTGCCAACTTGAATAAAATATTTGGGGAGCACAGGTACACCCCGCCCCTCATAGTTGATCACATTGCATGGTGCATGCACACCATTTGAATGGCAATGCCCATCAATTTTGGGAGCCCCAGTCTCCTCAAATTTTTTATTGGGGGTGAAGACCCCTCAGTCCCTAGAAGTTGGTTCCTATGGGAGGGTGCCAACTTGAATAAAATATTGGAGGTAAGCCCATGGACATGGCCAGGATTTTTGTTAGGAGGGGCAGGCCTTTTGTTGCGGGGGGGGGCAGAACCTCAGTTTGCTAATGCTTTTTATTGATTATTGGTGGGGGGCAGCTGCCCCTCCCTGCCCCCATTGGTTATGCCCATGGGCAAGCCCTGCCCCACATAATCAAATCGGCATTTGAATTGGCCCCCTCAAATATTTATGAGATCCCATAGCACCTAGAAGTTGGCTTCTAGGGGAGGGTGCCTACTTGAATAAAATATTGGGGGGTAAGCCCATGGACATAGCCAGGATTTTTGATATAGGGGGGCAGAACCTCAGTTTGCTATGCATTTTTGTTATGGAGGGGGGCAGCTGCCCCCCTCTGCCCCCTTGGCTATGCCTATGGGTAAACCCCGTCCCACACAATCGATCCAGTGCATGCACACCATTCAATGGCAATGCCCATCAACTGGGGGGGAGCGGCCCCCTCAAATATTTTATTGGAGGGGGGGGAATCCCTCAGCTCCTAGAACTTGGCATCTAGGGGAGGGTGCCAACCTGAATAAAATAAGAGGGGCGAAGCCCCGCCCCACATAATCGATCGCAAGAATCGGAGCATGCACCCCATTCGATTGGCGATGGGGGAGAGGAGAGCTCAATTTTGGGGGGGGGGCTGGTTCTGAAGGGACCTCGGCCCCTCGGAGTTGGCTCAGGCTGGCCCGAGCTTCCCTCAGGAGAGACCCTGGGAAACAGCAGGTGCTTCTTGTCCTTTCTTCCTCTTCTTCTTCTTCTTCTTCCCTCAGGGGCTCTCCCTCCCTCCCTCCCTCCCCCCCCCACCCGCGAGGGCATGGCTGCCCTGCACCTCAGGCTCCGCGCTCATCCCGAGAAGTCTCCCTCAAGTTTGGCAGCGAGGGGAAGGCAGACCCCCCGTTTCGAGAGAGGGGCCCGTGAGGCTGGAGGCGAGGCGAGGCCGGGCGAAGTGGCCTCCCTCACGCGCCACAGACACTCACCGCGTCGGCAGAGGCAGAAGAAGAAGAAGAAGAGCGGCAGGGACGCGAGCAGCCAGCGCCGGAGGATTCGCATTTCCACACCGTCTCGGCTGCTTCTTTCCTCCCCTCGAAATGGAAAAGCAAACACCGCCCTCTTATTCGCTCGCTTCTCTCCGGGCTAGTGAGAGGCGTTGCGCCTGGCGGGGAAGGAAGCGAGCGAGAGAGAACGAAATAATCCCCGCCAAAGACACACGCTCTCTCTCTCTCTCTCTCTCCGCGAGGGACTTCGCAGCCTCCTCGGACCGAACGCGCTCCGAGAGAGCGCTGTCGCGGCTCGCGCGGCCGGTGTCTGCGCGTGCGCGTCTGCGCGTAGCTGCGAGAAAGGAGGGGGGGGGACGCATGTAGCGCTCGCGCGCGCGCGCTACGCTGGAAGAAAAGAGCTGCGCGCGAGACGCAGGCGGAGTTGGCGCGCGAGCGCGACTTAGAAGGAGCAGAGCGCGGGGAGGGGAGGGAGGGGGAAGGTTTGGCGGGAAGGCGGGGGGCGAGACGAGAAGCGCCCCGCGTGAGGGGAAAGAGAGCGCCTGAAAACCAGGCGGGCGGCTTGGACCCCGAGCATCCTTCCTTGGGGCTCTTGCTCCTCGCCGCCGCCGCTGCTGTTGCTTCAAGTCTCTCACGCTCCTCTCCTCTCAAAAAAGCAGGAGACGAAGAGAAGCGCTACCTCAGAGCTTGCGGAAAAGATGAGGTGGAGATTTTTTCGCCCTGCCACATGCCCGGAATTTCCCGGACACACAGAGAGTACCTCGGTCCTCAGCCCCTCTGCCTCTCATGCTCCATTCAAAATCATAGTCGTGCCCCCCCCAAAAAAAACTCGGCGCTCAGTGTGACCTAACTGGTCGTGCTCCCCTAAATCCGCCGCTGGGAACGACTCCCCGGGATCAGCTGCCTAAAGGCTTCCTCACTGTTTCTAATGGTAGAGCCAGCCCCACATTCTGTCCATAGTAAAGGTAAAGGGACTCCTGACCATTAGGTCCAGTCGTGGCCGACTCTGGGGTTGTGGCGCTCATCTCGCTTTATTGGCCGAGGGAGCCGGCGTACAGCTTCCGGGTCATGTGGTAAGCAGGACTGAGCTGCTTCTGGCGAACCAGAACAGCGCATGGAAACGCCGTTTACCTTCCCGCCAGAGCGGCACCTATTTATCTACTTGCACTTTGAGGTGCTTTTGACCTGCTAGGTTGGCAGGAGCTGGGACAGAGCAATGGGAGCTCACCCCGTCTCGGGGATTCAAACCACCGACCTTCTGATCGGCAAGTCCTAGGCTCTGTGGTTTAACCTACAGCACCACCCGCGTCCCTATTCTGTCCATAGCTGTCAACTTTTCCCTTTTCTTGCGAGGAATCCTATTTGGAATAATAAGAAGTGTTTGGATTTGATATCCCGCTTTATTACTACCTGAAGGAGTCTCAAAGCGGCTAACATTCTCCTTTCCCTTCCTCCCCCACAACAAACACTCTGTGAGGTGAGTGGGGCTGAGAGACTTCAAGAAGTGTGACTAGCCCAAGGTCACCCAGCAGCTGCATGTGGAGAAGCAAACCGGGTTCACCAGATTACGAGTCTACCACTCTTAACCACTGGCTCTCAGTTTTAAGGGAATCTCCCTTAAAAAGTTGACAGCTATGATTCTGTCCCATGGGGTCATTTCCCCACAGACCTGTGAGAGGTACTTCAGTAGGGTTGCCATATTTCATAAACCAGTACGTCCCAAAAGTTTTTGAGCATTTTTTAGGAAGACCTCAAAATTGATGAGCCCTTTTAAAGGAAAACCCCAAAGTTCTTGAAGTTTTTTTTAAGACCCAAAGTTTTTTAATCCCAAAGTTGTCGAGCTTTTTTCTCTCTCTTTCAAAACACACACACAAAAAGATTTCCAATTGACTTGCCTAAGATCCAAGACAATGCACCACCTTTGAAATCCCTGTAATGTCCAGACATATGGCAGCCTTATATTTCAGCCTCTATTAGTGATGAGCAAAGGCTATGGTAGCCCATAGAGCTGGCTTCACTCTGTGAGTATGGATCTTCTTACTATCCCTTTTACAGCAATTGGGCACATGGGATTCTGCCCTTAGGGTGCTTCCTGAATTATCACAACTGTTAGCAGCCCTCGGACATCAAGATTAGGAGGAGTTTGACCTAAACTCTGGCACCACTCATTTTAAAAATGAAGCTGCCAAATTAAGTTTGCACCATTCTCTTGAATCCCAACAAGTCTGAGAAAGCTTCATATTCTGGTTTAGCCATTCTCCATTCAAGAAACATCCGCCCTCCCCCTGTCCCCCAGAAACAGTACTTCTGTCTTGTCCGGATTCAACCTCAATCCGTTAGCCGTCATCCATCCTTCAGCTGCCTCCAGACACTCACACAGAACATTCACCACCTTCACTGGTTCTGATTTAAATGGGAGGTAGAGCTGGGTAAAGGTAAAGGTAAAGGTACCCCTGCCCATATGGGCCAGTCTTGACAGACTCTAGGGTTGTGCGCTCATCTCACTCTATAGGCTGGGAGCCAGCGCTGTCCGCAGACACTTCCGGGTCACGTGGCCAGCGTGACGAAGCTGCTCTGGCGGGCCAGCGCAGCACACGGAAACGCCGTTTACCTTCCCGCTAGTAAGCGGTCCCTATTTATCTACTTGCACCCAGGGGTGCTTTCGAACTGCTAGGTTGGCAGGCGCTGGGACCGAGCAACGGGAGCACACCCCGCTGCAGGGATTCGAACCGCCGACCATGCGATCGGCAAGTCCTAGGCGCTGCGGTTTTACCCACAGCGCCACCCGCGTCCCTCCAGAGCTGGGTATCATCTTCTAATCAAGAGCGTAAAAGAGGCAATGAGAGGGGCTGTGATCAACTCTCAGCTGCCAACTCAAAGGCAATTCCGTGTGGGGTTCTCCAGCCCCTGCTTGGTCTGCCTTGTCTACATTAATCATGGCCAAGACAAAATGGAGCACCAGTACTTTACTGGAGCAGTAAAGTTATCAGGGCAGCAAAGCTTTATTTAAAGTGCACATATTTATTTGGCTGCTCAGAGACCGGGGGTGGGGGAGAATTATTCCAACACCTTGTAGACCAGCTGATTTATTTTGGCTTCATGACTTGGATGCTCATCCCTCAGTAACTTAGACCTTATCATGACTTTCTTATTTATTTCTTCTAGGGTTGCCATATTTCAAAAAGCAAAAATCCAGTGGCCAGAAGGGGGAGCTATGCAGGATGTCGCCATGACGGCAGTAGCCCAAGATCTCTGATCAGCATGAGCTCCCTTTGTCATAAGACAGCAAAGTCGGTTTTCATACCCTGAAACATCTTAAAGGCTCTCCTATTTGATGAGAAGGGCTGAGCGTCCAGAGAGACAGAACAAGCTCATCGGGAAACACTCCGCTTCAGATGACAAGCTGTTCTTATCTATGACTTAATTTTCTATGCAAGTCCATACAAGAGATAAAAGATTGCTTGGTTCACCTAATGGAACTGTAGGGGAAGCAGTTTAATTCAGCTTTGCTATGATTCCGTTGATTATGTCTGTCTTACGGTATCTGCAAATGGTCTAACCACTGAATCTCTCCATGGCAAGCGTTCAGTAACCATCTGAATCCCCACTCTTGGTAAGTAAAAATCATTATCGATCCTACCACATCCTGCATTATACCTTATTTAACTGTACATGGAAAACCCACTTTATAGTCTCTTTTATCTCCATCACACAGATTAACCTCCTAAGCTGTCCACTGTGGGCCCTGGACAGAAGTCTCTGCTCAGTTTCCCCTAGACAGCGACGCTGACTTGGGTCCTACACTGTGGGTACCTAGCACATGCCCGCTGCAATGTCATGACATCACATTGCTGCAACATCATGACATCGCAGCATGGTGTGTGCACATGTGCTCCAGTGCCACTGCAGCACCTAGAACAGGGTCTCTGTCTGCTGCGTGGCCTCCATCCACTACCCCAGTGGGCCCCAACAGAGGCCCCAAAGGCGCAGGCCCTAGCCCAGTCACTGCAGCGGCATCTGAGTGCCAAAGGTAAGGCGGCAGGGTGTTGGTGGCAGCACACAGTGATTGGAGGGTGGCGGTGGAGACTGGGCACCCCCAACAAAAATTGTTGGTGCCAGTGCCCCTATGGCTGACTCTGTCCATAAGAAATGATGCTCCCATGACTTCCCTGGTCTAATGAGGCCCAACAGCAAGGACTTTCTGCTGCAGCCACATTCTCCAACTACCTGGTAAGCCTAGAAGGGAATGACTGTTTTGGAGAGGGCTGGCAGTTGCCTGAGCCTGTTCAAGCCAGTCCCAATCTTTGGAAAGCTATTTGGCTTGCCTTGCAGTGGGCTCAGAGTTTCTGAACCTCACCTATTCTGATTCTCATTAACGATGCCCAAGCAAAAAGGATGGCAAAGCTTTGGTATTTCAAATGTCAGCGGTGCCCTGTGCAAGGCCAAAATTCGGCACCCCCTGCCTCTCACCTTCTGTTCAGTACATCTTAGTTGTGATGCCCTGTGGCAACCCCTAGGCTTGGCACCGAGTGTGGTGGAACCCATCGCACTGTCCTAAATCCACCTCTGGCCAGTCCTGCAGTTATATAAAAATACGTCATCTGCTGTGCAAAATTTCACTGTTCAGAATTCGTGCAACACATAAATCCTGCTCTGTAGCAAATTTGTGCATGCTTCCAGAGCCTACAAATGCTGAGACCTCCCCACCCCCTCAACTCTTCATTTCTCATCCACCATGGAGCTGAGGAGGAGAGGAAGATTGCATGAGCACTGACAGAACGTGTGTTGACAGGGCGAGTACAATTTGTGCAGGCTCCTGCTGTTACCCATCTCCCCCCAAGGCTGGCTACAGAACTAAGCGCTGGGAGTGAAAAGGAGAAGACATTGCATTTGCTGTGTGGCCGATATTCCACATGGCCTCACATTTTGTCCACACATGCCAAGTTATCAGCCAGCTCAGATTGCTTCTGGAATTGCCATTATTACCTCCAAATGGCCCCCACCAAAATAGTGATAGGGCGTGCAGATTTGTGTGTGTATGTGTATTCCAGTGTTTAATGTCAGGAGAAAAAAGAAATAATCCAATATTCGTTTTGACTCCATAGATAAGATAAAATGTACAAAATAATGTTGGGGATATAAATTTATTGTCCGAGATTACTTATCTCATTTTGGGAACAATCCCGTTATCTATTTACACTGAATAACCTCACTTTCCGGCTGAGAAGGATTTTTTATTTCATCAACGGTTTGCAAAACATTTCATGTTTTAATTCTTATTTAGCTATACATGGGGACATCCTTCCTAAAAACGTAACTATTATTGTCCATGGAAGGGATTTTAATAAACATTGGGTAACACAACAGCTTCATTGCTTGCCTCCAAAGCTCAGAAGTCATGGTTTTGGGTCAATCCCTAGTCTGAGTCAACTTCAACACACACATGATGAATGCATGAACACATCTGGGAGGGGGTGTATTTGTATGCATGCACATACCTGTCTAAGCCAATGACAGTAGTGCATACATACAAGGTGACTGAAAACTGTGGCGCTCATTCTCTTATTCTCAGGTGGCTGTTTATGAGAAACTTTAAATGCAATATTCCTGTCCATCTCTAGACACAGAAGGAAAAATCGCTCAGATTTTCATTTTTCATTTCGGAGAACTCCAAAACTGTCCCCTTTCAGTTCTGTGAGTCTGTTCAGGAAATCTGTTCCAGTCTATGGAAAACCTTTATTCCCTTGCTGTCTGAGATATGGCAAGCAGACATAAGAAAGAGAGGACTGTAGTGCTAAGATTCTGAAACAGCTTGCATGAGAAGATGCTCGTGACCTTCTTTCTTACTGCTCGCTTTTCAGGAGAGAGCAAAGAGGATTTCATTCCAATGAGAGTTCCCCTAATCTGGTCTCCTTACCATTGGTTTTTAACTATTTTATTGTTGGTTCATTTTAAAACCTTGAGCAGCTCAACTAACCTTCCCTTTTAAAGAAGCATCTGTTTCTCATGCTTTGTTTGTTTGTTTGTTTGTTTAATTAATGAATCTCCTTCTACAATTGTGTCAAGGTGATTTACAAATATATAAAAACAGGTTAAAATAGTTTTAAAAACAGTACAGTACAGAAGATAACTGAATATATGTTTTAAAAACAAAATGAACATCTAAAGACGAGATCTTTTATCCAGCTATAAAACAAAATAAAATAATAATGATAATGATGATGATAAAATAAAAAGATGATGATGATGATGATGATGACAGTGGTGATGATGGTACTAATAATACCCCACTCATCTGGCTGGATTGACAGGCCTAAAAAGCCTGTCAAAACAAAAATGTCTTCAATTGTCTCTGGAAAGTGCTGTTTCACGTCACCCCAATCTCTCACCCGGGGTTTGTGTTTTCTCTAGAATGAGGTTCAGCAAAGACTGGTGTCTCTATGATATATGGCTTAGTCCAGGGGTCAGCAACCTTTTTCAGCCTTGGGCCAGTCCACCATCCCTCAGACCATGTGGTGGGCCAGAGTATATTTTGAGGGGGAAATGAACAAATTCCTATGCCCCACAAATAACCTAGAGATGCATTTTAAATAAAAGGAAACATTCTACTCATGTAAAAACACGCTGATTCTCGGACCGTCCGTGGGCCGGATTGAAAAGGCGATTGTGCTGCATCCGGCCCATGGGCCTTAGTTGCCTATCCCGGTTTAATCTTTCTAACTACCAACAAGTTGAGGGACGGGCGACACCCATTTGCTGTCTGGCACAGAGCCATTTCCTTTCTTACCTTAATGGCCCATACTTAAGAGGGTCATTACCTCGCCAGGAAGCTAGCATGGAGCCAAGTGAGGATTCCCAGGTAAGATCCTCCCTCTATTGTGTGGGCAGGTAATCCCTCCCCTACCTAGCCTGGTCTCCTTGGCAACGCTTCCCCCAGGTGGGATTGGACAACTGACTGAGGTAGGCGGAGACCTCCAGGTATCCCACCTGAGGGAAGGCAAAGCCAAGCCTATGGTGTTGGAGCCGCTCCAGATCTAGGGGCTGCACGCGTCCACGCAAAGGGCGCCCCCCGTTTTAGGCGGGGAGCGGTCATTCCAGGAATTGAATCTATGCTGGATTTAGGAAGGGGGCCCTGGCAAACAGCCTACCCCACCAAACTCATAACAGTACAGAGAGTGAGTGCCTATCTTATCTCAACAGCAGCTACACTGAAATACCCACTCCAAGTAACTGAGCAGTGGACTCATAGCAGAATGGATGCCAGTACAAATTCTACAGACAGGATGTTATATGCTGGTGGTAGTTTGTCCCCACAAAGCAATCCAGCTGCCATGTTTTAAAGTAACTGCAGCCACTGGGCCAACCTCATAGAGCACACTGCAGTATTATTATTACTACTACTACTACTACTACTACTACTACTACTACTACCCCGCCCCACCCATCTGACTGGGTTGCCCTAGTCACTCTAGGCAGCTTCCAACATATATAAAAACACAATAAAACATGACGCATTAAAAAGATTCCCTATATAGGGCTGCCTTCAGATGTCTTCTAAAGGTTATTTAATGACTCATCTCCTTGACATCTGATGGGAGGGCGTTCCACAAACAAGACTAATCTTGGAAGTTGCGGATATAAGGTCAAAATGATGAAGTTGTGATGATTGCTTGTGTTTTATAGTTTGCTGTTGTTTTTGCTGTGAGCCATCTTGAGCACACTTTGATGTAGAAAGAGGGGATAATTTTTCTTATAACTCCCCCCCCACACACAATAAACATAATAAATAATAATACAGCTAACTTGTTTCAGCAAAGTTATGAACTAACCCTTCAGAAAACATATTGGTGTTTCTTGAGTGATTATGCAATAAGCTGTCACTTTTACTTAGTAATTTGATCACACTTGAGCAGTGGAGTGCTGGTCTCGCTAACATTGCATTGTCAGCATTCGTTATAGAATTTTGTCTTTTGGTGTCCACACCAGGCTGCTTCCTTAGTAAAAATAAAATTAAAACATTAAAAAAATGATGGGGGCTAAACGGTAACTGTGTGGGTTTAAAAACCAAAAACACAAAACCATCTACTGTTATTACATGAAATGTAAAGAAGATGTGTTCAGCAGTCTGAGGCCTTCAGTCAACTAGTGCTATTCTGAATGGCAATAGGCGTGGGTGGAATGCACATAGTTTATTGCCAAACTGCTCCCAATTAGCAGAATCACATATTGACATGACTGAAAAGGTTACTACAAAAACCCATTGTGTGTTATCCAACATTTCATGAGTATACTGCAGCCCTGTCTTCCTGACAGGATTTTCAGGGGGTTCAGGTAGAGAATGAGGGGGTTGGGGTGGGATGGGGAAGACTGCTTGCACAAGCTGTCTTCTAATCCCATAATGTTGGGTGCAACCTATTAGATCAAGGGCGGATATTATTGGGCTCAGTGGAAGATGGTTTGATTTCAAATCCTTAGGAACAAGCTACCTGTCATGGTCAGAAAGACTTTAGGTAACATATAATCCCCCCAACCCCGATAGCACCCTTGGATTTCAAATATATTTTTATCATACTATATACCCATGCAATCTGTCAGCAAATATATATATATCAGGGCTGCCTGTGTGGGGGTTGCATTTTAGCGGTTACATAGTGCCAAAATGAAATTGGCAACATTGCCCAGGTACCATTTGTTATGTGGGAGGAAGAACCGAGACATGCTTTGCGGGAAGCAATTCACAGGATCCAGAGAGGCATAGAAAAGTCAAAAGTGAAGCTAGTTGGGCTACCAGCAACTAAGCTACGTTTGTTTGTTGCATCTTCATTTCCCCCAGTCTCATTTCTTGAGAATTCCTTGCATCTCTTTTGCTACTTGTGCCACTCTAAACGCAAGTTGCACAGCTTGCACAGTAAGGTGGATGTTGTGTTGATGCAAACAGCCAGATTGTATTCTCTTTTATTTCTACCGTGTAGCAAATATGTCAACACACCCTATGTATGCTTTACTGACTGCTGTACTTAGGTATCATTTCTGTTTTCTATTTTTCTAGCTTCATTATGTTTGCTAGCATTAGAATGATAACTACATACATTGTCTTATGCAACGGCATCTTAGGGTTTTTGCACTGTAGCTTTCCCTGCCCTGCCCTGTGGCAGCTACATTTCCCTAAATTAGCAACCCTATTCTGTGCAGGGAATTAAACCCCAATGAGTTCAAAGGAACATATTCCCAAATAGGAATGAGGCCAACATTTAATTCAGTTCACATTTGAAGGGAAACCTACCTAATGGCTGCTCAGTCCTTTCTCAGGTGGATGGCAGATGTGGCCCCTCACCCTTGGCCACCATCCCCAGAAGCCAGAACACATGCATTTGCTGGCCATTCTGGGAATTCTCCCTACCAGCACAATCACAGGGTAGGACTTCCCTCCAGAAAGATAACTTCAAATGGGCCAATCAGCAGTGCCTTGCCGGCTGGTTGGGCATTGGCTGCTGCCATGCCCAGTCTGGCAGCAACACATACCTAATTTCTGTAACAACATACAGACCCAAACACAGCCATCCTTGTGGTGGCCCAGCCAGATGGGTGGGGTATAAATATTTATTATTATTATCCTTCAAAATTTGCACTTCTCCGAATTTTGCAGTGCAGTTCTCCAGCCATGTCATGTGTTGTTGTTTGTTGTTGTTTAGTTGTTTAGTTGTGTCCGACTCTTCATGACCCCATGGACCAGAGCATGCCAGGCACTCCTGTCTTCCACTGCCTCCCGCAGTTTGATCAAACTCATGTTGGTAGCTTCGAGAACACTGTCCAACCATCTCGTCCTCTGTTGTCCCCTTCTCCTTGTGCCCTCAATCTTTCCCAACATCACAGTCTTTTCCAGGGAGTCATTTCTTCTCATGAGGTAGCCAAAGAATTGGAGCCTCAACTTCAGGATCTGTCCTTCCAGTGAGCACCCAGGGCTGAATTCCTTAAGAATGGATAGGTTTGATCTTCTTGCAGTCCATGGGACTCTCAAGAGTCTCCTCCAGCACCATAATTCAAAAGCATCAGTTCTTTGGCGATCAGCCTTCTTTATGGTCCAGCTCTCACTTCCATACATCACTACTGGGAAAACCATAGCTTTAACAATACAGACCTTTGTTGGCAAGGTGATGCCTCTGCTTTTTAAGATGCTGTCTAGGTTTATCATCACTTTTCTCCCAAGAAGCATGCGTCTCTTAATTTCATGACTGCTGTCATCATCTGCAGTGATCATGGCGAAGGGACTTGAATAGCCCAGAGAAGCTATGAGCTATGTCGTGCAAGGCCAACCAAGATGGACAGATCATAGTGGAGAGTTTTGACTTAACATGATGCACCTGGAGCAGGAACTGGCAAGCCACTCCAGTATCGCTGCCAAGAAAACTCCATGGACAAAAACAACGGGTATGTCATGTGTACAGAAATGCAAATATTAGCCAAAAAAAAATCATATACCAAAAAAATAACATATATTAGGGGGAATTGTTTTGCAAAACGATGTATCTCAGACAAAATTGCATACAAAAAAATATATATGTGCATGTTATGAGAAATTTGCTGATGAACTTCCATGAGAACTTCTTTAATTGCAAACTGATGTGGAAATGTGGAGATCTCAACTTACTGGAAAAGTGAGAAACTGAGAAAAACCGAAAGTGACAGATACATTCATCCCTACTCTCAGACATGCATAAGCTTGAACTGCAATATTGCAACACACACTTACCTGGCAACGAGGCTTCTTGAAGTGAACAGTCCTTACCTCTGAATAAGCATGCATGGTTGCATTGCTGTAATTCCAAACACACAATCAGGCAGAAGCCCCACTGACATCACTGTGGCGCCTCCAGACAACCTGCTTACTGAGTATTCATCCTGATGTGCTTGTACAAAGCCTACACCCAGGTTATTCAACTTCACATCAATTCATTGTTATCCCATACTTCCTAGTGAGTTTCCCCACCATTTTCTTTATTGCAGAAAGTTCTTTTAAGTGGGTTTGTTGCACAAAGAAGCCATAACACTTTACTCCACTGAAACTCCACAAACATAAATCTGCCAGTATGTGATGATTTCCCCAAAATAATGGCACTCTAGGGGAACATTTCTGAGTAAACATACTTAGGATTATGCTATAACCATTATTAGGATGATTTTTCGACACCCTAGGGACAAGTTTTAATTTGTTAAGCCTTCTTGTTTGAAAACAGGTTCCACAAAAATACTGGAGCTTTATTTTTATGAACACAGTCTAACCAAATGTATTACTTGATAGGAATTCAATGGGAAATTAATGATCAGATTCTTTTAAATGGGAAATCGGTGCTCAAATTGCTCTGATTTAAATGGCTCAAATAAAATATTTAGGATTGAGATCTGAGAATTGGGCAAGCTCCTATGATCTTTATAAAAATTAATATGCCCTTGCATTTTCTATATTTCCAGTGCTGGGTGTCCTTTTGCTTGGGAAAGAGAAGGAATTAGGGAAGGATAGTGTATTGCCACTAATAGGATAGTAGATTCCCACTACTGTGAGGGCTTGGAATCCAGGGAAGCCCAGAAACACGGCTGCTGACTCACCCATTATTTAGTATTCTGGACATTGTGCACTACATGGCTGGATTTGGGGTTTTTTTTGGGGGGGGGGTTGCCCCCCTGGGAGGGACAGTGAGCTGTCAAGTTGCAGCAGCTTGTGCATGGTTTTTGTATTGGCAGCAGATTGAGCAGCCCTTCCTTACCTTCTAACAGATTGTAGAGGGAATATGGGGAAGGGGTTTGTATAGTTAGCAGGAAGAATAAGCCAACACCAGCAGCTACACTGCTCATTCTCCTGCTTGCTAACTTCCTTGTCAAAGTTAGAGGATCCAAGCCCAACAGCAGCAGAAAGAAGAGAGAACAAAGGTTTCAGCGAACTTGAACCTCAGCATCTCTCATATTAGAGATTAAACGCTGTTTTAGGTGCATGGTAATGTGGTTATTCATTTACCATGTGGCCAAAATTCAGTTTTTCACTACACAGCACAGGTACTGCACAGATACTGGGTGGAGGCTTGGCATTATCAGGTTTTGTGCTGTCAGATCAAAATCTGATCATCTTGACATGGCATGACTGTAGTGTTATCTAGAACACTGGTTAGCAAAAGGAGCCATTATCTGGCTAGACCTCACTCTAGTCTATTTTGCAGAGATATCCATTCTAGCCAAAAGCTGTGACTCAGTGTCTCTTGGAAAGAACAGTTGGGCTATGTGCAATGAATACTAAACACACTTTCTAGATACAAGCAACTGCTGCTTAGAAAAAAATGGGAACTTTCTAAGGAATGGGAAGGACAAAGTAAGGGGGACGAAAAAACTAACTGTTCTTCATGAACCTTATCCTTCCTATTTGTTTGCAGATGTGATTAACTTTCCATTTGTGTTTATCTGCCATACTGCTTAGCTTATCATACGTCTATTATCAAGGTTTAAAATTTGCCTTCTTATTTGTAATAACCCCTGCTTACAATTACTGCTCCTACTTCACAGTACAAATTAATCTTTCATGAGTTCATGAAAGAGGCAAAAGGACAAAACAAAGACTATGTATCCAAACATTCAACATTACATAACAACATTACATAAGCAATAAACATACTGAAAATATTACAGGAGAAAGGGAACATGGTTCAATTCTTTTCCCTAGGGAACCCAACTCTATTGCACGGCTTGAGATGTTCAATAAATATTTCAAGGAAACATTAGGAGGAGTGCAAAGCATCTATTGCATCAGACAAAATTATATTTTATTTTGACTTTGCCAAAGCTGACACATTCATTTCTGCCTCAGTGGGTGACTTTGCTTCTGTTCCTTGTCCTAATAGTAAACTGTGGATTTGTAAATCACAATCCAGCCCTTGCTATCAGAAACAGGGAGTCGATATATGCTTGTGACATATGAGTCTCCTAGCACTTACAGTAACACATAATCTTAGTGTTTTTAAATGTCACAGTGCTTCTATGTACCTCTTTCCATGATCCTGGGATAACAACCGGGGTTATCTAACAACAATCTCTTGTTTCTGCACTACCACCAATCTGGGCATGAAAAATGGGTACAAAAGGAGTGATTTGTTTCCATGATCAAGCTGACAAAGACTAAAAAAGACATGGAAGTGCCTAGCAAAATCAAATGCCCTTAATTGATTTCCTTTCCACGTGGTTATAAAAGCTATAAGTGATCAACTGCACACACTCATAGATAAGCATGTTCCCAGTTGTCAGCTATCTTTGATCTACAGCCTTTACTCAATATTTTTCCAAACAGATGCAGAAATTCTTATTTGACTTTATCTTTTTAAAACAAGTCTGGATAGTTAGCTTTGTCTGCAGTTGATATTACCCTAATTGCCAAATTACTCTGCAAGCTTTGCTTAATTTGCCACATTCTAGTTACTCTCTGCTTCTTTTCCCTTCTTCTTCACCTTTGCTGCTTTCCCCCCTCCTTCCTTTCTTTTCATGTTCTCTTACCATTCTTTCCCTGCTTCCATTCAGACCATCCTCCCTGCATTCATTTCTGCTTTTCATGCCCCATTTGTTCTTTCCTCGCCATGCCTGCTTCTTCTTCGGGTTCAGTACTTCTTATTCCAGGCCTCTCTTTTTTGTTGTTCTTGCAATTTGAATAATCACTCTTTCCTTTGTGTCATTGGACATCTCCATTGATCTTACCAACCTTCTCCTTACTTAAAAGGTAAGGTTTTTCCCAAGGCCATATTGCTGTAGTAGGGGAGAAGCTCAGTGACCCCTTCCTAATCAGGGCACCATGGCTGTGCCATGAGGCTACAGCAGGACCATAAAAACAATTAGAGCATTTTAATTGGTGAACAAGTTACAATTTGATGCTGTAGTTATTGGTAATTTTAGAGTTAAATACTGCCTCTAGTTTTTATGTTTTGGAGATAAGACTCCCCCCTTAACTTGTTGTGCATACTTTTAATTTCCTCTGCAGTTGTGGATTAGCTTGTTCATCAATAAGCAGCTGTTTGTTTCAGGCTAAGAAGAAGAAGAAGAAGAGTTTGGATTTGATATCCCGCCTTTCACTCCCTTTAAGGAGTCTCAAAGCGGCTAACATTCTCCTTTCCCTTCCTCCCCCACAACAAACACTCTATGAGGTGAGTGGGGCTGAGAGACTTCAAAGAAGTGTGACTAGCCCAAGGTCACCCAGCAGCTGCATGTGGAGGAGCGGAGACACGAACCCGGTTCCCAAGATTACGAGACTACCGCTCTTAACCACTACACCACACTGGCTCTCGTAAGCTTGCCATACGTCAGGAAAATTCCTGACATGTCCTGGTTTTCAGTTGTAAAAATGGTGTCAGTGAGGAATTTTGCCGAATTGGCAAAATGTCAGGAAAAGCCCGGATGTACAGCAAGTTGAGCTACAATTATTTCAGCAGGATTCAAGCACATGTAGCAAAGCACTGCTTCACAGCCTTGACATATAAATAAATGCTTTGTGGTGCAATACAGATAATGTTAAGTGTGTCTGCAAAGAGCCAACGAAAACAGTGGTGGAAAAAAATCAGGCTCCATTGATTTTATTGGGATTTGAGCACATCCTTCTGTATATTGTACTGACATAGCTCAAAATTTGGACAATGTTTCAAAGGAAGCAAATGATTTCTCATCGACGGCTGTTTCAGCACAAAGTGAAGAGCTTGCCTACCTGATTCAGGGTTAAGCCTTGAGAAGGATTGCTCTGTGTAGACATTCATCTGGGTCCTTCCTCATGTGCAGTCCCTTGCCATGTCTGTTTATTATTGCATATCTTTATACTCTACCTTTCAGGATATAAATCCTACCAAGGTAGCTTACAAGTAATGCTCAGTTGTGTGCTTTAGAAGTGTAGTTTAAAAATTGCCATATCAGGATCCTTCCCACATGTTGGTTGATGCTAGATCACTTGGTGGCGCTGGGTGGGGAGGAAGTAGATCAACAGGCCCTGAAGTGGTCTTCATCTGCTTGCCTGCTTCTCCTGGAATCCTTCCTGTAGAGCACTTGATGGTAGAGCACTCTGCTTTTTGCAAGAGGCATGGAAGGTGCTGGCAGTCCTAAATCTCAGTCCCAGTGAAGAAACATCAAACTTGGAGGAAGATGAAGGTGGAGGAAGATCAACTCAATGGAGGATCCCTGCACTGTACCTGTGCCTAGCTGCGCAATGAGGAGATACAGTAGAAGTGTGGGCATATTCTGAGGTCCCTCATCAGCCAATGGAACCTCAAGCCATGTGCTGTTAACTGCCTCCTCGCCTCATTATGTTGTAATTCAGGTTAGGCTCTGCAACCTTTTGAGTTCCAAAAATGTTATATAGTTTTCTCTCAGTCCAGTGGGTGATTCTTTGGAAGTATACATGCTTCAGTGCATGTATTCTGAACTGCATGTAGGCCCTTCCCTATTAATTTGATCTTTGTAGACCTGCCCCTTCCAGAAGAGGACCTCAGTATGTATATTAGAGCACGCATGGCGCTCTGAATCAGGATCTTGGCTTTCATGAAAATCTGCAGTCAGCAGGTTTCATTTCCTACCAAGCAAACACATGGACATTGACTTTCCGCAAGAGCCATAAGACTTCTGAATGGGAAACAGTGGCACAAAGAGGACAAAGAGTGCCAATTCGGGAGGCGGGTGTGAAAGCAAGAATTCCTTCCATGCCTGCTAAAGTGTATATTACAAAACTGGCACCTACTTGGCAAATCACCCATTCAGGAACTGACATTGGCAGAGCTACAGGGATAATCCATGTGTGAGGGGGCTCTGTTAATTAACAATGTCTCTAGTATATGTGGCACTAACATAGTTTTGTATAACAGCAGATCCAAACCCCCGTGCTATCCAGAATTTCTTTTTTCTTTTCCGTTCAGTGGGACACTCTTTGGAGCTACTTTGTATTATGAACGAGATCATTCTGCATTGCCCCTTAATTTAGTTCCATTATTTATGCCACAGTTATCCTCTTAGTTGCCCTTGCCACAGAAAAAAACCAGCATTGGTACAATTCATTTAAAGAATATATTCCCCCCCCCTTTAAAAAAATACTGTTTTTATTTATTTTCATGGTACAGAAGATAAATTTTCAGAAAACAATTGTTAAAACTGTAAACAACAAATAACTTGTCTTGATAAAATTACAGACTTTTATCATGCCATGTGTTAAAGTTTCATTTGATTACTCTAAGAGATCACACCACATTTTCCCATGAGTGCTAGGTGGATTCCTGCCACAGTCTGAACAATTTATGTCTTCAATAAACATTTGCCATATGCTATAAAAGGAATATGGATTGTGTTTGCCCTTTGCCGCTCTCACCTGCTATGGACCATACTCTGTTATACCAAGAATCAATGTTCAGCCCTTCACCGGTTTTCCAACATCTCTTGATAGTGACAAGAGCTTGTACTCAACAAAACGGGTACCCATTTGCCAACTTCATACACATTAAGGGTATGTCTGTATCTAAGCCCTTGCTGCAAGAATAATTTCATTTCCCTTCATTTCTCTCCCTCCACCTCTCCTTCCTTCTTTCCCTTAATGTCTCAAGGGTGACTATCATTCTTTTTTATATGTATGTACTTCTTCATTGTGGAATGAGAAGGCAATTGCATGAGATAGGATTAGGTCATTTTTGAAAAAGGTAAATGCCAGCACATTAAGTGCAGATAGCAATAACACCAACACTGTGCTTGCTAGGGGAGGGATGGTTTGGAATGCAAGCTCTAATCAGCATCGCTGCTTGCTCTGTCAAGCAGCTCTTGCATCCTTAGTGAGCAGCAGTAGTTGTGATGACACCCCTGGAGCTGCTATGTCTGGATCCAGAGCACAGCTGGTCTCAGTCAGGTCATTGCCACTATCCTCAAAAAGAGAGAGGCAAGCTCACCCCTTCTATGTGTTGGTGGTAGAGTTGCACAGCAGGCTTGGCTGGGCTAAACCCTGACGTGCCTCACAGATCGATAATGTCATTGCCTCACATCAGCTGGCTAGGTTTCAGCACAAGCTTAGAGGCACCTGGTGCAAAAGGAATGGGCACTCTACTTCCCTGTCAGGTATTTGTTACGGACCCACTTCCTCGGCCTCCTTCCCTGCAAGCCAGACCCACATGGTCTCTGGCCAATTAGGAGTTTCCCTTGGCCGCCACAAACATGAGGGCATTACCAGCAAGCGAGATTAAAAATGAGCCAATCAGGGCCCAGATCTTGGGGATTCCTTTGCTGGCCAGCCAGGCACTGGCCACAGCCAGTAGTGCCAGGGATGGGATGGAGGGGGCTTCAGCCCCCCCATATTTTTGGGCAGGGGGCAGCAGGTCCCCAAATATTGAGGGGGCCGCCACCCCCCACTGCCAGGTGCACTCTGTGCAAAGATTGCATGCAGTGGGCAGCATCATGTGACGTGTCACATGACATGTCACATGACCGCGACCCCTCATTGTGGGGGGCAAGTTGGCGCCCCTGGCCACAGTCATGACTGGCCAGAAAACAATGCATAAAAGGACCTGAGTTTGTTCGGTCACAGGTTGTCTAGTTGCTGGCAGAGGGGAGAATGGCTCTGTGACTGGGCCCGCAAATACTTTTCCAATAGGTTCCAGGACATAGGAGCCAACTCCTAGGGGCCGTGGGGACTTCAGCTTCTGCAATAAAGGTGATGGGCATTGCCATTCAAATGGTGTGTGTGCACCAATGCCATTTGATCAATAATATGGGGCGGGCTTTACCTGGGTGCCCACAATGTTTTATTCAAGTCGGCATCCCTGTTCCAGGAGGCACCTTCCCTAAGACAAGTCTGCCATGTTAGACATCAGAATATGCCATCAGTTTCTTCTTTGTGTATTCATATTTTCATCAAAATCCTTGCCTTCTCTCAGAAACAAAGAATTGTATATATTTCTACAACAGGCCATTTTATGCATGTACTTGACCAATGATTCTGTACAAGTTAGGTCAGCAGTAGCTTCTGTTATGATATATATCAGTTAATCAAGAAAAGAAAAGGGAAAAAAGTAATGAGCTTTCACTGGGGCTTAGTTCCTAGCACTCGTGCTCTTGACCGCAGCTATTTTCCATTAAGGATCATTTGTTTGTCCAAAGGAAAACTGATGTGAAACCTGGTGCTACCATAGATAGCCCCACTCCTCTGTATACAATGCATGTGTACCAAACAATATATGAATAAAAGGGAAGAAAATACATTTAAATGTGCCGTTTCCTGTATTCCTAATACACCATTCCCTTAAAAAAATTTTTTACTACTTCACAGGTAAGAATATTCAAAGAGTATACTGTTTGTGACCTACAAACTTTTGCTCATCTATATATGTGATGCAAAGTGACCCCTCCCCAATTCTTCCTACAGAAGCCTCTTACATGCAAGTATTCTTTATTTATTTTACAGAGGTACGAAGGGTCAGCAGCATCACATTAACTAATCCAGCTGTTCTTGGGGAATCGTGAGGCTTTCTAGGAAAGAACCATGTGGTTTGCAATCAGCATAGAACTCATGACATTTTAGCCTCTTTTTTGTAGGGAGGTGGCAGACAGGATGCGGGGGGGGGGGGGAGAGAAGGAAGGAGTGCTGTGCAAAGCAATGCTCTAGAAGCTTTTCCCATGGCAACTGATATGCCTATTATATCTTTTCGTTTATACCATCGCCAAAAATGTGGGTCGTTAACAGAAGCATCAGGGTTGTTGCATTAATGATAAATGTCATGGAGCTTTTGGAGTGTCTCATGGTGCCCTTTTGTGTTAACCGCTTTAAAAAATATATTATTTACAAGGTACCGTATTAAGGAAGAGCTAGTACATAAAAATACAGTTTAGCAAAATGCCACCTCTGGAAGATAAGGGTTATTTGGTTGCCAAGCAACGGATTTTCTAAAACCAAAAGCTTAACTGAGGATGAATGTTGTGAGCCTCTGCAGGCTGGGAGCAGGAAAAGTTCCACTCTCTCATTTCATTTCTTAAGTTTATTAAGAGATTATTGGTGACATTTGTAATTCGTTAGCAGAGAGCTAATGGTACACAGCATCAGACTCGATGCAAACAGCCTTTATTATATTTTTTTTCATAAATGGAACAGTACATTTCAAACTGTTGCAAATCAAAGTATCGCAGCACCGGAGTAAATTCTAATTGCGAGTGAGAGTTGAGAGACTTAAAACTGTGCAGCTGATTACATAATAGAGCACATAAAATGATTGTCTTGTTATTCTGTTTAGCATAGGCTTTTCTAAACAGGTGCAGACGACAAATCTGTGCATGCACCGCTGTATTAACTTCCTCCCACAAAGTATAGTTAGATCATGGTGCAACAGAAACATAGGAGGTTCCAAAGCGAAACAAGGTGATATGTTTGAACTTGGCACTCATACCACATGCAACTGGGCCAGCTCTGCCTTCATCTCCTTAGGCTGTGCCCAATGATTCACATATTATTAGTTGTGGGGTGAGGAGAGTAGGTGTGGATCACAGGGGAAATCTTTCAGATTAGATGCAGCAAGGAATAGCAAGAGAATGTCAAGACAGTTAACCCTAGAAGGAATTCGGTTTGAGTGGCTTGTGAAATACTTATTCCTTCTAGTGGAATATGCAGTCCCATGACAGTGAACACTCACGGAAAACATTTTATCAATCTTCAATTGACTTTGGTATGTGTAATATAACACCTTATATTTTTAAAACTGTTTTGCATTAGCTTCCACATGTCTGTGGCCAGAATGGAAAATTTGGCTTCTAGGGCCACTCAACCCATATTTCCCAACATTGTATCATAGCCCCCCGACTCCTTTGCAACATTTTGGCGATTTGGATATATCAGGATGTCAGCAGCTTTGGAGCCAGTCACCATGAAGTCAAAATGCAGCCACTCACATTTGTAGGGCTTGCATGGCCCCGTCATATGACTTCCCTGAATAACATTAACTTTAATAAATGACAGCGATAAGAATAATATTACTATAGTTTTTAAATTGCTCAGCTCCTCACATAGCACACATTGTCTTATAATAAGGTTCCAAATAGAAAAAGGAAGAATTCCCGTTACATAAGCTGGATGGGCATGTGTAATAAGAAACAGGGACCTTTTGCTCTGAAAAACAGCAGGAGATGTGATTTACAGATTGCAGAACTTATGTCGGTAAATAAACCAGAGGTCTGGTTTCCAGAGGACATAGGAGAACGGGCACTAGCTTGGAGGGATGAGAGACAGTGTCTTGAAGGCAGGCACACAACCAATTTTGAAATTCATTGCATAATTTTGACTTCTTTCTTCCCTCTCTGTCTTGAAATGCATCTCACGACAGTTGATGGTTGGATGGTTCTGTGTAAGAGAAAGACCATTATTCTTGCCATGCCACCTGAAGTGCAATCTTACATATGTCTGCTCCAAGTGGCTTACTCCCAGGAATGGAAGAAAAGTTAAACGCACCACCTCAACTTAGAACAGTGGTGGTGCTGGGGAACCACATTCCCCATTGCTTTCCTTATGCTGTTGTTTTGACATGGCTCCTTCCCTTTGTTTCTGGCTAAACTAATCTCTTTTAAAATTGTCTCACTTCCCCTCCCTCTTGCTTGTTCAATGACTTTTCCCAAGCTCTCTTTGCTGTGGCCTTGACTGATAGTTCCTATACTGGCAAAGCTGTGAATGAGCTAAAGCTCTCTTCCGGTTTCTCTCTCTGCTGACCTGAAGCACAAAGCCTCTGGTTTTTCATGCAAGATCTCATGCGGCCGGAAAGCTGCAATGCTCAGATAGCCCTCAATTCCCACCAGGCAATCATCAATAAGAGCGAATTTGTAAAGCAAAAACACCACGTTAGAACTTAAAACGAAAATCTGTTGCCCAAATGCTTCCATAACTGTAGCTCTTCGTTTATAATTTATAGTGTGCCTCATTTGGATGCAAGGAAAATGTTAATTACAGCGGCTACCAAATTTAGATGTGTCTAAAATATGTAGAGAGTGGGGAGACACTGAAGCATACTTGGAAGGCTGTTGTTTCTATAGAGATATTGTAGGATAAAGCGTACCCGTGTATTGCTCTTCCATTTTTAAATTCTGATGCTCCATTTGAGATATTAGTGAGTGAGAAAGCTGGGGAAACCCTCATGCAAAGTGAATCTCAAACAGGGAGTATCTTCTCAGTGTGCTATATCATGCAGTTTTCAGCCCAGTAATATTTACTGCCTGGTATTAGCCAGAGCATTCTTTCTCAGACCTGCTACCTGAGATCTTTTAGCTTTTAGGATGCCATGGATAAACTGGGTCTGTACGCATGCAGAGCATGTGATCTACCAGTAACTATGGGCTTGAAATCTAAATGGATGTGCACGGCCATAAATGTCTCAGTTGAGTCTTATCAAATATGTTACTTCTTCATGATGTGGAAGACATTCTATTGACTTGATCCCCCAAAATGGGGCTGAATGGGACTTTTTCTATATACTTGATATCCCAGTAACAATGGTACAAGCTAGACAAAGAGCACGGCATAATTCCTTCTCATCAATGAGAACATTTTCAAATCTGTTGAAAAGTGTTGATCTGGTAAGCGTTTAAAATACAAGAGTAAAAACTGGACAGAGCCATTGACAAAATGAATACAAAATATGCTAAACAAATGCAGGCGTGTGAGTCTTTTCATCTGTGTTCTACAAAACGAGAGTCTCTAATCGAGATTATTGTAGGTTTCCTTTTTAATACCCATTTCATAGACTTTGAAGGAATTTAGACTCAGCACTTCACTTTCCCTTGGTCTTAATGAAACCTTGAATTTAAATGAATATTAGCTCTCTCCTCACATATTCTGTCTAGGCTTATGAGAGCTGCCTATTGTAACCAAATACAACAGTTTCTTTAGCAGTGCTGAATTTACTAAAAGACAGCCCTTCCTCAATGGGGGGTTACCAAAAAGGGAGAGAGAAAATTTCAGAGTGTCAGCAAAGGGACAATCTAATCCTCTTTGCTACTACATCTGTTCTAGCAGTCTTGCTCTACAAATCAAAAGGCATCCCATTAATTAAAGCCCTTTTCCCTTTCATTTTTATTCAAGTCGTGAAATGTGACCAGTATTCACAAAGATGGGGGGGGTACCGTACTTCCAACACCAATATATACCAGAAGAGTATACACTTTGATTTGTTGTCTAGTTTCCGCTTACTATTCTTCTCTTGTTTTCTCCCTCCCTCCCTCTCTCCCTCCCTCTCTTTCTCCCTTCTTTTTAAGTCGAGGACCTTCTCCTGCGGTAAAGCGCACTACATTCAGAGAGTCTTACGAAACAAAGCTCCTGCTTCTTGGTCAGCAACAAACTCATCTTTGTTTGTGCAGCTCAGTTAAGGAAAGAAGGCCAATTTGATGCAGGTTTCTATGGTACAAAGGCATCCATTTGTATGCAAGCTCTCTGGCAGGCGCACCGCAGACTATGAGATCATCTGTTGCTGGAATTGCCAGCTGTAATGAGGAACTGTAAAAAATTATAAACTCTTTAATACAGTTCATTTATTTTTCTCAGCTGTCTGTGCCATAGATTTATGCGCAGTTCTGTGGGCAGCTAACAAGGCATCTCTAGGAGCACCTCTTCAGACCAAGAGTTCATTGGGCATTTTCTCCACTTTTGATGGGATACTAATGATATTTGTCTTAAGCAGGAAGTGATGCTTAACTGCCTCAGTTGGGTTGACTGGAGCTTAGAGTACTCTAATCCTATATTTGTTGGACTTTCATAGTGGTTTTGTGATCCCACAGCAGGTGAACATCTACATCACACTTGCCTATTCAATCATTGTGTGTGTGTGTGTGTAAAAGCAGGGATACATTTTATGTACTCAGATTCCCTCCCCCATTTTTTTCAGACATTCATTTACATAGAAATATATGGATTTCTTTTTGCATTTCCTAAGAGAAGAAACAATTGTTAGATTGAGTTTCCTTTAAAATAATAATTAAATAAATGCTTATGAAATGAAATGAAAGAAGAAATGGTTATTCCTGTAAGTCCGCTCACCTTTCCTGGTGGGCGGCATTGCAGCCAGGCATCCGGGAATCAACAGTGATCCGACGTGAGGGGTGGAGAGTTGACGCCCCCATCTGTGTCTTCCCTGCTGCGTCACCAGCACTGGGTGGGACCCTGCCCAGGGTGGCCCCACTGAGCAGTCAGACCAGGAAGGGGTGTGGCAATGAGAGATTTAACCGCGGCGTGGCCGGGCGGGACCTCCTCTCTTGCCCTTTCACATTTGCTACTACCAGATACTGAGGTCCAGCTCTGAAGGCCTTCAAGAAGTGACAGGGAACCAGGCAGAGGGCCTTCTTGGTAGTGGCACCCTCTCTGTGAAACACCCTCCCATCAGTTGTCAAGGAGATAAGAAACTATTCAACCTTTAGAAGACATCTGAAGGCAGCCCTGTATAGGGAAGGGTTTTTTTAAAAGGGTTTTTTTAAAAGGGTTTTTTACTAACTACTACTACTAATGGTGTGTGTTTTTTTCTCTTTTAAGCACATGCTACTGATGCAGAATGATTAAAGATATTTAGCTAATTAATCATCTGCCCTTTATCCAATCACTTTTGGCAATGGCAGTTTCTTAGTCCTTGGAAGGAAAGTGTGCAAAGTCCAAGTTGCTTGTGGGCCCACCTTAGCCATGACATTGTTGTCCATGTGAGGACAAAGCATGGCACTCCGTGAGCCTGGGCTCTTTTTTTCTCAGTTTCATATTAGTGCACAGGGATTCTAGGCTATTTTTGTGGGGGAAGAATATGGCAAGTAGTTCTCTCTGGGTGGCTTACCTTCAGGAAGTGTTGCTAGTTTTATACGCTATGAAATACATGTTATCATACCACATTCAGCCTGTGATGGTGCAACTTAAACAGCATACAGAAAGATAATCTTGGTTCTCTTTGTCAGCCAGATATATTTAAATTTGCATGTTACCAAAACCTCAACGTAGATTATTGTGTGTGTGGTTTATCTTCACTGTGAAGTATGTAGCTTTGTTTATGGGATTGCACAGTTATTAGAAGGCCATATATAATATTATAATTGCAATAAATTAATCAAATAGCACTATGACATAAGTCCCAGTTGGTAAAGTATGAGACTCTTAATCTCAGGGCCCTGGGTTCAAGCCCCATGTTGGGCAAAAAGATTCCTGCATTGCAGGGGATTGGACTCGATGGTTTTTGTGGTCCCTTCCAACTACTAGTTTATGATTCTATGATTCTATGACATGCACTCTAATAGGACTCATATGTGTAAAGCTGCAATCCTAAACACATTTGCATGGGAGTCAGCTGCGCTCTTTCATGAAAGTGAAGCAGAAGAACTTTGGATCTGAAGTTTGGGGCAATTGTAGGAAATGCAGTTTCGATTGCACCACTTGGGGGTGGCTTAACTGGTGAGTAACAATTTGTAATGTTGCCATTCAAGCATACCTTGATCTTCATTTGAGAACTTTAAAACAACCATATATAAAGAATTCATAAGCTTTTGGTTATCAGATCCTATGGTCTGGAGATAATTAATCTCCGTAATTAGAGATTATTGTATTCTCCATGAATGCAGAATATCCAATTCCAGGCTGCACAAAAGGTAAGTTCAGTTTGTTTGTGAAATTCTCTGTTTGCATCTGGTATATATTTATATAACTGGCATATATTCCTTATCGATCAACCAAAAGTAAGATGTGAGTTCTGAACTCCATGAATGTATATATAATACTAAATTGATGGAATCTAAACTAGATGTCAGCCAACAACTAATTAATTGTTAACTTCTTCAGATTGATTCAACATAGCCCAGTTATATGCTGCCAACATACAAGTAGCTCCCTTTGACAACATTAATTATGGATTCTGGCAGACAATAGCTGATGGAATTATTCACTCTGGGTGTGATCCACATAACACAGAGTTTCTTGACAAAGCTTTCATTAATTTGAATGGAGCTGAATCCATTGTTTTAAAAATTCTACAGAATGACAAAAAGGATGTATTGTTTTGTTCTACACTACTCCTGTTAGTGCGTGGGAAGTAATCTATATTAAAGATGAACTATTTGCAGCACACACTTCCAGTTAATTTTCCACTTTCTTAGGATGCTAGTGCTGATTTATGGAGCATATTCTTGTTGAACAAGGCAAGCTATATGTTGGTGCAGAGTATGGATCCCAGTTTATAAACTGAGACTCTCTTAATGATCTTCAAGTCCATGCAGGCAAAAGTGCCCTTTGTCTGACCCCAGAAATTCCAGTCTTCCAAACTGTACACCTTGCATCCAAAACAGTCGTCCTGCATCAGCCTCTTCCTGAACCATTTTCAAAATGGATTCCTTCTGGGTAGCAAATTCACACCCCATTTGTGAGCAGTGGTCAAAACTCCCATTGTTCTGGGCGCATTTTGCCGATAGGGAATTTCATTAGCGTGAGCAGTTTCTGAGCTCTGGGCGCTGTACTGTGCCTAAGATTTCCAATTAAAATTACAGAGAGGACCTCTTTCTGCCTCTCCACTTCCAGCTACTCTCTGAAGGCTAGATTTGGGTGGGTGGGCAGGGGAAGGACTAGACCATATGAAAAATGAACATAATATTTGAGCTGCAGTTCGTTCATTTTCAGCTTTGTATTCTTGTTATTAAAAAAAAGTGCACCTAGATGTCCTGTTGTTGCTCCCATAAGCTTAGTTTAAGGTGTCATTTAGCTGCTAGCTTTCATATCTCAGTTTCTAACACTGTTTGTGAGCTTCCGGTCATATTGGAGGCAGAATGCCAGTGTAGATCAATCTTAGTCTGATCTAGCAGAACAATTGTTATCTTGAATCTATGCATAAGTCTAATAATCTGATCACAACTTGGATTTCAATAAAATGAAGAGCTGCATAAGCCTATTCTTGGCTTCTCCCTATTATTAAGTTTCGGATAAGAAAAGGTAATAAAAGTGCACTTAGGTGATTAGCCGTAATTCTATGCACACTTGCTAGGCAGAAAGCGCCATGAGGGTGGGCAGATGAGCCTCAGCTTGTCCAGTTTCATTTTTGCTGTTACTCAAAAATAAATCTGTCTCATCCTCTTTTGTGCAGATCTGTCAAAAGATTTAATGAAAACTTCGCATTATAATTGTATGTATTATTATATGCATTTCCCCCATGCGTATTTTCCAACGAGCTTTCATGTAAAATACACATTTTATATGGATTTTAGCTATAAAATACTTGCTTTTGTGCAACAAAAATTCATTGCAATATCCAGAGAAGTGTGTAATCTGATTGGAGTTGCATCCCAATCCTCAAATAAATTTGAGACCATCAAATTGGGTCAGTCGGCTGTGAAAGGCAGATTGGGCAAATATTTTACCTCTAGTGGGACACGCTTTGGAATAAGCATGCATCGTATTGCACGGCAAGTTTTGGAACAAGAGGCGGGGGGGGGGATTACACTGGAATAATGTGATATCACAAGCCTTCAATTTCTCATTCATTTCTTGACAATATCAGTATTGACTTATAATGCAATGCAGCAATCTTCAGCTCCGTTCTTTTGAGGCCAGCAGGCTTGGAAAGACATTCTGAAGCCTGTGAAAAAATCCATACAGAGTAACAGTAAAGTCTGTAGGCTTTCAGACTCCATGGTAACTCAAACTGCCTGACAAATCCAGGGCACTTTTCCATTTAGGGCTTTCTCGTCCTCTGCTAAAGAATAAAACAGTCTCTTTTTCAACCTTCTTAGTCACTGCAAATTGGTGGATCTTCTCAGAGGAAGCCAGTTGGAGCTGGCCTCCCCTGCCGGTTGTATAGAACAAATCCAATGGTTGGCAAACACAGAGCAAAAATTTATAAAGCAGGGAAACCAGCATAATGGTGAGTGCTCTCAAAGCTGGCAGCCCTAGAGGCCTCAGCCACGAAGGGAGTGTCAGTGGGCACACAGTAAATTACAGAAGACTTCAATGGACCAGGAAGACCTGCTCCAAAGCCTATTCAGTTCAATGGGAAGACTTCTATTGATTTCAATGAGCTCACAATCTGGCCGTGGAAGAAGGATACACTTCAGACAGTCCTTTGCTTTCCAAGCTGAGCTGAAACACACCCAAAGCCTTTGCATGATCCAGTTTTCAGAGATTTAGCTGTGAGATCTGCATGGCATACCATAGGAACATTTGGACGGCACTAGGCTTAGGGAGAGGAGAACTGGGGACCATTCCCCTTGACTTCTTAGTTCTATTGCCTTATGACAAGAAGGAATTGAAGGGCTCCTTGGAGAAAACTAAAGAAACCCTATATTGTAGTAGAGAGGTTTCTATGATTGTGGGAGCAGAACACTGGGTGAATAAAAATGAGCAGGCTTTGGGATCAGAATAATAGAATTGTAGAGTTGGTATATTTCTGGTTTATATATATATATCTCCCAGAAATGTGGAGATTATATACATCTCCCCGAAATGTGGAGAGCTGAATTTAAGATTGATAATATGAAAAACTTGGAGAAAATCAAAATGGACAGCTCCATTTTTCGTTACTTGAGACACTTTTTAATGTCACAATCCAATCTGGAAACATGAGAACCTTCCCTGAATAATCTGAATTCGCCTCCTATCTGGGGTAATCACAGAACTAATAGTCACCCTAGTAGATGCTATAAAACAAGGTGGCTTTCCTAGAGAAGGAAACAGATTTGTTTGTGGAAGAGCTGACATTTTGCTGAAGTTCACACTAATTCTGTTCTTTTAATCTGTGTCTTCAAAGACTATCAGAGCTATGAATTCATCTATCTAAAGGTCATCCTTACCTGATATGATATTGAAAACATGTGAGTGCTTCCATGTATCATTGACTACAACAAGGACTGTCAAAAACAACTCTCCTGTAATTGATTTGTGTTTTCGAGCAAAATTGTTCCTTTTAGTGGATGTGGTTGTAATTTTAAGGCAGGATTGATTAGTGGCATCTGTTGTGTATGAAGGTTTAAAGCAAAAAAGAAAACAATTCCAGATCCAAAGTGCAAAAAAGAAGGGGGTGGAGATCAGGATCAATGACATTAAGTATTTAAAGTCAAATACATAACACGACCTTGATGTTTTGAGTATATTAGATTGGATAAGGCAAGGTTAACTGAATGCTCTGTCCAGCCATAAGTTGCTTGCTACTATTAAATACCCTTAGTTCAGCAAGTGGACGTGAAAACAAGCCTTCTCTTTAATATAAGGTTTAATTACAGAATATCTCCAAACTGGGTGAATGGGTGGTAAAATGGCAAACGAAACTCATTGTAAGCAGGTGGGAATTGGTGCACATTTAAGGCAAAAAAAACCCCTCTCCTAATTTCACTTATATGATAATAGGGATTGAACTAGTGATTATTTCACTAGTTCACCCATATTTTAAAAAGTAAAAACCAGGACACCCCAAAAGTTGTTGAGCATTTCTTTACAAAACCACCAAAAAAGGTGATATTTCAATTGACTTGTCTAAGCTCCAGGACAAAGCACCACTTTTCAGAAATTCCACCTGGACGTCAATTCTGGTGCCCTACTAGTGATGATTGACCAAGAATGAAACCTTGGATTTGTAAAAGATAGCTCAGTGAAGATGCTGACCTTATGCTCGGAAGCTATGAAAAAGGGCAAATCCATGTTAGGGATCATTAGGAAAAGGAAAATAAATAAAACTGTCGATATCATAATTCCATTATGTCAACCTATGGTGAGATCACACTTGGAATACCATGCACAATTCCAGTTAGGTTGCCTCAAAAAGGATATTGTAGAGTTGGGAATATAGTGGACGCTCGGGTTGCAAACGTGATCCGTGCGGGATGCACGTTCGCAACCCGCAGCCTTCACAACCCGCATGTGCGCGTCTGCGCACGCACAGGTTGCGATTTGGCGCTTCTGTGCATGCACAAAGTGTAATTTAGTGCTTCTGCACATGCACGGCTGCCGAAACACGAAACAAGAAGTACTTTCTGGTACTTCTGGGTTTTGGCAGTCTGCAACCTGAAAAAACGCAACCTGAAGTGGACGCAACATGACGTATGACTGTAGTTCAGGAGAGGCCCCCCAAAATTATCAGGGGCAACTTCCCTATGAAGAAACCTTATAACATTTGGTGCTTTCTAATTTAGAAAAAAAACAGCCATTTCATTCCTATTCTCTGCTTCTTATTTCTTAACCAGTTTCCAAAATCAAATGTGACTGGGTTGAATTTTCTTGGCAACTGTCCATTTACATATGCGCTGAATTTGCTAGAATGAGGGTCACTGTTTCTGAATAGTTCAGCAGCTTTCCATTAGGGTCCCCCCCACACACCCAAAAGACCCCAACAGCTAGTGTAAAAACAGCACAGCTGTAAGGGCAAACCAGAAGAACAAAAAACAATGCTAGATGATAATTCTCAGCACATTTAAAAGCTTTCATGGATGCAAGTTTTTAGAAGTAGCTTTTCCTAAAAACGATAGACAAAAAGTTTTGATTGATAAAGAAATGACCGTTTCCTTTTCTCCCCAAACAGGGTGGGAGCTAGCAATGTGCAGCTGTCTTTTTGTTTGCTACCCCTAACCCTCAGTTCATGCATCAAATAAAATTGTAGAGTTGAAAGGGACCCCAAAATTGTAGTGCTGGAAGGGATGTCCACGCTCCTGCAATGCAGGAATCAAACAATTCAGTATTCATATTCTTGCAAGCCTAATTTGCTATGGGGTGGAAGAAAAGTGAATTTGCTAAACGCTGCAGTAAAGAGATGGAACTTTGCTAAAACTTTGCTTTGTGCCACTGAAGCTAAAGTTGTGCATCAGGAACAAATCAAATCACAACCGGTGTCCTTTGTGAAGTCACTAGCAACCAATCTCACTTCTCTGTCTCCCACCGCTGATATGCAGCTAATAATACTGAATTATGTTAGAGGGTTGATGCTAATGCCCATGTATCACTTTGAATGTTCTCATCGATATCCTCTTCTCAGACTAGTGCAATCACACAAATTAAGCACATTTAAATTAATAAACTGGCTTTGTGTAGCCTGTTCTTTATCAAGTATCCAAAGGTTTTAAAGTTTTGTGAGCCTAGCTAGGAGAGGGAATGATGATGATAGGAGACCACCAAAGAAAAAGGCAGAGATGGTCAGTGGGCCAAGATAAAGTAGTCAGACAAAAGCCATACGAGTTGTCATGAAGTTGAAACAAGCCACAGTTTCTCCATCAGCATTCTGAGCGATGATGCTAACAATCATTGCCAAGTGACACATTTGACCTCAACTGAAGTACTGGTTTCAACCCAATAAACTTATGGTTGATCTGGCTTTCCAACAGCACTAGCAAGGGTCAGCTTCATCCAGAATTAAAGGTGGGTACGGTAACTTGATGCATTTGCATGCAAGGTGAGTTGCCACCCCAGCAGATATCTTTATTTAAGGAGCTTATATCCTGCAAAACCCGAGGGAGATGCAAATGGCACCAGGTGTAGATTCAAGATCAGATATATTCCCTTTATTAAGGAAAGAACTTTTCTGCCACACACCTATAATTTTATTAAGAGGCTCTGGCAAGTAATTGCACTGCTTAAGTGGTGGCTGGTGGCTTCTGACACAACTGAGTGGGATTAAATACCTGTAATTCACAGTTCCCTGTTATTTATTATGGAAGTGGCTAACAGCAGCATGCATAAATGCACAGTAGTTTCTATTTGGTAGCAACACAAGCCACTCATTATTAGAGTTACTATGTTATTGTTGGGCACAGAATTATTAGGGTTACTGTGTTATTGTTAGGTACAGAATCGGCACTGCTTGATCCCGGTTGGCAATTATTTAGTTGGGGACACGACTAAACGACTAAACAACAACAAAATTCTTAATAGCATGCAACAGTTCAGCATGCAATTTTTGAAACTGCCTTTGAAAATATATTTTGAACCAAGGAGACAGATAATGACTGACCTACATTTTTTGCAAATCAATGCCTGCGACCAGAGCAGTAAGGTAAAAGAGAATATATTCATGAATAGCATATAGGAACAGGAAAAAGAGTATATTTGAAAACAAAACAATACTATTACTAACAACTATGGATGAAGGGATGCATACCTTCTGGTAAAGTATTTCAAAATGCCATCTTGTTTTCATTTTGTTAGGAACTATGTATGGCCAGAGAGAATGGTTATTCTGAATATTCACACACAAATAAGGCAAAACAGATTTTGTCGGCTTTGGGGATTGTACTGAGACTTTGGTCGGGGAAGGTATGTCACAGGGCATTTGTGAGAGATCTATCTGGATACTTTTGCAGAAGTTCAACAATCCAGATATGATTAGAAGTGAGTGTAATGGATCCACTTGCAGCAACCTTTAGGCAGAGGACAACGAGATAAAGGAAACAAATGAACAAACATGGGTGGTTGATGGGAGCCTGGCGCACAAGCCTGTGCATGAAATTTGCTAGAAGGCTTTGTGAAATGCCTATTCAGTCCAGGTGTGCCCACACTGAACCCTGTTTCAGGGAGGGAGAAAAGAGAACACACTGAAATACCTCCCAGCTACACCTAGCAAGTTAACAGAGGATTGCTAATTTCTCTCTTAGGGAGAGCTATAATTACCAAATAGAATTTACATGGGCTGGGTTTGTTCTGTATACATACATAGCTTTAGAGATGAATTTAGAGGAGAGTTTATGTCTTTCAACCCAGCTTTAACTCTGTGAGTGCAGCTTTCTCCTGATTGAAGTGCAGAGTGTCTGAGGACCAGGACATTTGCAGGGAAACCAAAATGCTTGTTTACAAAGCTATTGTACTACCAACCTTACTGTATGCTTGTGAAACATGGACCACTTATACACGCCATCTCCAACTCCTTGACAGATTCCATCAACAGTGTCTCTGAAAAATCTTACACATCACTTAGGAAGACAAGTGAACTAATGCCAGTGTACTGGAAGAAGCAAAGCTTACCAGTGTCAAAACAATGATTCTTCAACATCATCTTCATTGGACTGGTCATGTTGTTTGGATGCCTGATTATCGTCTTCCAAAGCAACTACTCTACTCTTAAAAATGGAAAGCGTAATGCTGGTGGTCAACAAAAGAGGTTTAAAGACTATCTAGGCAAATCTTTAAAAATGTAGCATAATCACAGACAATTGGGAAACACTGGCCTGCGAGCGCTCCAGTTGGAGAACAGCCTTTACCAAAGGTGTCATGGACTTTGAAGACACTCGAACTCAGGATGAAAGGGAGAAGCGTGCTAAAAGGAAAGCACATTTGCCAAACCCTCACTGTGATCAACTCCCTCCCGGAAACCTATGTCCTCACTGTGGAAGGGCATGTGGATCCAGAATTGGCCTCCACAGTCACTTAAGACCGTGTTCGTGGAAGACAACCTTACTTGGCCATGAGTGATCACCAAAGAAGAAGAATGAATAGTTCCCTTGGAAATTAGATGACATTCACTGACAATGTTATTGAAACTAATTCCAGCTTGCTAGATTCTGGACTTCTAATTTACCTGAGATAAATCTCACCATACTCATACATTTTAGACTCCCATGTGCCCTTCTTTTTCCATTCCACCGTCGTGAGAAAATAACAAGTTAAACTCAATTATAGTATTGTCAGGGGCTCAGGAGCAGAGGCACAGGGGAGAGAGGAAACGGAGAGCGAAGGGGAAGAATCTGAGGGCAGCGTAGGGGAGTATGACAGTGGCCCGAGAGATTCCATGAGCTTCTCCAGCGCTTCAGAGGATTCCCAGAGGGGGGCGCCGATGGCCAGGGCAAGGGGGGTCCCAGGGGGGACGCACCAGAAGCAAGGGGCCAGCGGGGACTCCCAAAGCAGCAGCGGGAGATCAGGACCAGTTCCCCCACCAGAGCGTGGGGGGGGGGGAAGAGTCCCATGTATCAGGGCCAGCGTCTCCTCCAGTAGGGAGAGAAGATGAGTCTGGGCTGACCACGCCTCTATCAGAGAGTGAGGGAACGGAGGGGAAGTCAGGTCCAGCTAGCCCCCCCAAAGGGGGAAGCAGTGACAGGAGCAGTGTAACGGTCAGGAGAAAGGTTGCCGGCTGGGCGAGAGCGCCAAGTTCAAATGTACAGGCGCGCGGGACGGCAGAAAACCCGGATTGGGAACCAGGTCCTAAAGCCCGCCGGAGGCAGGGGGAAGACTCAGGGGACTCAGCGTCAGAAGAGTCTAGAAAGGGCAAGACCCCAGTGGACAGGCAGACCCAGAGGAGGAAAGAGCAAAGGAAGAGGTGGAGCAAGGCTAGAGTCTTAAACTGGTGTCTGGGGGGAGGAGATTCAGACGGAGCTTCAGCGGTCTAGAGTTCAAGACGTAGAGCTGCGTGCCGCGGCTTTGGAATCGAAACTGAACTTCAATAAAGACTTTTGTATATAACAAGAACTGGCGTTGGTCCTTTGTGAGCTGGGACCTCGGGCAGCTCTGACAAGTATGGTTAATTGATGGCGGTATTGAACTGGACACCAATCTATATTTAAATGAACGGGGGTAGGGATGGAGTTGTTAGGGAGGCCTCACATTTAAATGAATGGGGAGCACTTAGAACTGAATACATGTTAGAAAACATGTTAAGCATGCATTGGGGGCCACTTTCAAAGCCTAGAATCTTTGGTTAAAATGACAAGGTCAGGTATCTGGCAGAACTAGCTCGGGACATTTTGCTGCCTGAGACAAAGGACAAGATTATGCACCCACTTACTCCTCCCCCCCCCTTGAGACCACATATCCAAGCCTGAGCACAATCTAGCCATTGTCCCAAAGAAGGAAAAATACCTGTATCCCTCCCCCTCCCCCTCCAAAACACACACACACACACACACACACACACACACACACACACATTCAGATTTCAGCAACTCAGTTAAGCAGAGCTTTCTTTCAAGGTCTATACACAGAACATGTGGGCCAGCTTGGTGTAGTGGTTAAGAGTGGAGGACTCGTAATCTGGTGAACCAGGTTTTCTTCCCCGCTTCTCCACATGCAGCTGCTGGGTGACCTTGGACTAGTCATGCTTTTCTGAAGTCTCTCAGCCTCACTCACCTCACAGAATGTTTGTTGTGGGGGAGGAAGGGAAAGGAGATTGTTAGCCTCTTTGAGACTCCTTAAGGGGAGTGAAAGGCAGGATATCAAGTCCAAACTACTACCCTCCTTGTCCTCCTCCTCCTTCTCATAGAATGTCACATGACACCACAGTGCATACACCTGGATTTCATTTTCATACAGTACAGAAGTCCGAAAGTCCCTTGCCTGGATGCACCACCCAAATCCAAGCTGATCAAAGCGGGGAGAGGATGCAGATGCTTCACAATCAACCTCTGAAAACCACCCACGATTAAGGTGGTGACCTACTCCTGCGGCCTCTCAAGATGGTCTAGAGCTGCAAGACATGTGACCTGTGAATAATCGAACACTTGTACGCATAATCAGGTCGCCTTTGAACTTCCCATCTCTGATACTTACAAACATATCAGAGATGCTTTCAGTCCCAGGCTTATTAATATTCAGAAAGGACTTCAGAACTTTGATTCCTCTTGTAAAATTTGCTTTCATTTCTTTTTTTAAAAGTTATTGGTTAATTGAGAGCATCGTGATGTTGCTCAATTAGTACATCTCCCTTTTAAAGTACACCCCTTTTTATGATCATTGCCCACAACTCACTCGCTTAAGTTATAAAGAGGGAAACCAAAGAAGACTCAAAACCAAAGCTTCTGCCAGCTGTCTGTCATTCTTTACATCAAGGGCAGATGCATGCTCTGTCGGGAGAGAGGGAGTCAGAGTGAGATTGATAGAGAAGACAAATAACCTGTTGGGAAAAATGCAGAAGAGATGCAAAGGACGTTCAATGAGAATGGCTTTCAAAGGAACAGTGCCTTTTACATTTAAATCTCTTTTCATCTTCTTTTTAATTGTTTCATGCTGGGCTATTTGTGCATCAGTACTTTTTATTCATTTATTGTGGGCTCTCCTGAGAAAAATATATAGAGCTTTTCTGGGAGTAATATTCCAGGTGTTCTTTCAGGTTTTTAAATTACCGCACTACGGATCCTACTTAGTTGACTGTGCTTTTGTGCTTTTCTCCCCTCACCTGCAGATAGATGCAAGATGTGAAACTCGTAAATCTTTTGAAATCATGCTTTCTGGCTGTGCTGTACCTAGAGCTTCATTTATCAGTTTATATCTTGCATTTTGCTTCATCTATTCTTAAATGGATCAAGTGGGCAACAATATTCCAATGAAACAACAAAAATAATATATAGAATGCAGAGTATCATAATTAGGGGCTGTGGGATTCTACAGTTGGAATATGCATTTGCACAGAGTGCATACGTCATAGGATTTCCATATTTGATATAATGGCAGCCAATTCATGATCAACTCTCCCATGTTGTTGTTTCAAATTGATAGCTGACGTAACTGAAACGACAACGTTGAGTGAAAGCGGGCATAACCCTTCCTGCCAACCATTTGCCCAATGAAAATAGCTCTTACTCCCCAGAAGCTACTATTTGTTCCATTAGGGCCAAGCTACATATTAAACTTTATTGTGTAGCATGTTACTATGCTTCTTGTTTTTCTTCAGTCACAGGCACAGTTGTGATTGCAATCAGGATCAGATACCAGGGTGTCTACAGACCTTTCCATATGTTCACTTCAGCAGAGGGGGCCCTCTTGGTAGTGCCACCTCTCTCTGAATTTTGTAGGGTTGTGGTCCAGAAGAGGGCATCCTCTGTGACAGCCCCTAAGTTGTGGAATTACATCCCCACAGAGATGCATCTGGCACCTTCACTATACAACTTTAGGTGAATGCTGAAGACACTCCTCTTTGACACCTGTTGTTGTTGTTTAGTCATGTCCAACTCTTTGTGACCCCATGGACCAGAGCATGCCAGGCACTCCTGTCTTCCACTGCCTCCCACAGTTTGGTCAAACTCATGCTGGTAGCTTCGAGAACACTGTCCAACCATATCGTCCTCTGTCGTCCCCTTCTCCTTGTGCCCTCCATCTTTCCCAACATCAGGGTCTTTTCCAGGGGGTCGTCTCTTCTCATGATGTGGCCAAAGTATTGGAGCCTCAGCTTCACGATCTGTCCTTTCAGTGAGCACTCAGGGCTGATTTCCTTAAACATAGGTTTGATGTTTGTGCAGTCCATGGGACTCTCAAGAGTCTCCTCCAGCACCATAATTCAAAAGCATCAATTCTTTGGCGATCAGCCTTCTTTATGGTCCAGCTCTCACTTCCATACATCACTACTGGGAAAACCATAGCTTTAACTATATGGACCTTTGTTGGCAAGGTGATGTCTCTGCTTTTTAGGATGCTGTCTAGGTTTGTCATTGTTTTTCTCCCAAGAAGCAGGCGTCTTTTAATTTTGTGACTGCTGTCACCATCTGCAGTGATCATGGAGCCCAAGAAAGTAAAATCTCTCACTGCCTCCATTTCTTCCCCTTCTATTTGCCAGGAGGTGATGGGCCCAGTGGCCATGATCTTCGTTTTTTTGATGTTGAGCCTCAGACCATATTTCGCGCTCTCCTCTTTCACCCTCATTAAAAGGTTCTTGAATTCCTCCTCACTTTCTGCCATCAAGGTTGTGTCATCTGCATATCTGAGGTTGTTGATATTTCTTCCGGCAATCTTAATTCCGGCTTGGGATTCATCCAGCCCAGCCTTTCGCATGATGAATTCTGCATATAAGTATGAGATGTGTGTTGTTCCTGCGACTATATATAGCTTTGTCATGTCCTCAGAATGGAAGATGACACGCTCTTCAGTGAAATGGCTTCAAGCAGCAGGCCCATTGGCAGACCAACTCTGTGTTACAAAGATGTCTGCAAACGTGGCATGAAGACTGACAACATCAAGCCCACCATGTGGGAATCCCTTGCAGACGACCGCAGTGTCTGGGCAGAATCAGTCAGGTCATGCACCCACAACAGTGACTAGAGGAGGAAGGACCACTGCGAGGAGCGCAGAGAGATGAAACACCATGGGGCATCTGCAGCAGTACAACTGGATGCCTTCATATGCCCCAGCTGCAACAAAACATGTCTCTTCCATATCAGTTTTTACAACCACAGCAAACTCTATAACTCTTCAACAGTTTGGCACACTTCTCCTTCGTCTCCCGAGACGGATGCCAATAACAAAATGTATAGAAATTGTTTTTAATACTGATTTTTTTAAAATTGTAGTAACCTGCCCTGTGACTTGCTGGTGAGGATTGACAATAACAATATCATGGGATCATGGGATTTTTCCAGCCATGGCTCTCTTGCAAATTTGTTTCCCACACATGATGCCAATGGGAACTCCCCCCTAAGCCCCATAACTGCACAGGTGAGGAATGATTTTTAAGGCAGTCACGGCTGCTTTCCTTCTGTACACTGCACTCCTGATAACAGTTGCCCCCCGCCCATGCCTGCAATTAAAGGAAAACAAGAGACATAGTCACATGCTGTGCATTAAGCATAGCATGTAGTTTGGCTCTGAAAGGTACCACATGGGTAGGCAACCTGCAAAGCAGAAGCCTTCAGCATTTCCTCGCCCATGTGGTTGAATGCTGTGAGGGCTGCTCACACGTTATGCTAGGAATATGCAAGGAATATGTTTGTGTGAATGGAGGTGAATGGAAAGTCTTCATGTGGACAGAACTCTGGCATACAGACTGAATGTGCCGATTTCAGACAATTTGAATGTATGTACCCAGGTGTGTTCATGTGCTATGTTCTCTTTATATCTTTGTATGTGGGCCTATATTAAGCAAATGACTGAAGAGAAATGAATTTGGTGCTTTGCTAAAGTGCCTCTTAAGAAGAGGAAACCAGCAATAACCATTTAATATTTATACATTTATTTTATTGAAATTAAAATGCCCTCATTTAGAGCATGTTTGAAGTGGGTAGGGAAATGTCCTATCATGTCTATCAAAGCCCATATGCTTTTTAGGGCAGAACATTACAGTGGATGCTTGGGTTGCGAACGTGATCCGTGTGGGTGGCACGTTCGCAACCCGCAGCGCTCGCAACACGCAGCGCCACTTCTGCACATGCGCAGGTTGCGATTCGGCACTTCTGCGCATGTGCAAAGCATGATTTAGCGCTTCTGCACATACACGACTGCCAAAACCCAGAAGTAACCTGTTCTGGTACTTCCAGGTTTTGGCGGGTCTGTAACCCGAAAAATCACAGCCTGAAGTATCTATAACCCGAGGTAAGAGTTTATAGTCATGGCTGCAGGGGCGGAGGAAAGGGTTGTGGTGGGGGCGAGTCGTCCTGGGTGTCACCACTGAGGGGGGGGGTGACAAAATGCCAGGCGGCACTCACTGCGGGGCCTGCAGCATGCCTGAGCCACACGTCTCTCCTGGAAGTGATGCGGTGGCTTGGGGGCCCGCAGGCTCTGTGCTGCTCCAAATGGTCTGCCTGTTGCCTCCCACTCAGCTGTAGGGCAGCTGAGGGGGAGGAGGCAAGCAGACTCCTTGGAGACCCCACAGATCGTCCTGCCCTGGCTGGCTCCGCCCCTGGGCGCAGGCACGTGTGTCGCTCCAGGTGCCTGATTAGCTTGCTCTGCCGCTGCATGGCTGGGGAAACTGTGGCTCTCCCACAGTTGGACTGCAACATATCCTAACTAGGCAACTAGTAAGGCAATACTGTGTTATGATTTTTACATATGGTAAAAAAATAATATTGTCTTAGAATGGCAATGGCGCCCACCTGAGAGGTGCCAGAACTGAGTTCTGGTGAGTTCCGTCTGGGTGGGGGGAAAAGCCTTGCATAGGACAATTTTAAAACAAGATGTAGAGTCTGAGAATGTTCTGTGCGTGAACACAGAAACTTACGATGAACTCTATCTCACACAGGTATTTAGGTAACCTCATCCCAGTGCCCATAGCTAGCTACCATCATCAATGATTAAGAACTAGAGTGCTAAAAGTTTCATCCACTAGGCCAGAGGTTTTCAACCTTTTTGAGTCCACAGCTTCCATGACCAACTACATTCTTTCTGTGGCACCCCTGTGGGGCTCAAGAGCCCAGTTATGTCGCCCCTTGCTTGCAGAGCTGGCAGCATCTCACCCTTTTTCAAACACCCTCCTTTGTGGAAGCTGTGGAAGCCTGGGGCGGGGGGCAGAGATTAGGCAAGAGGGCATCAGAGGAAGGGAGAGAAGGAAAGAAGGACAGAGGCCAGTGTTGCCCACGCCTCCCCTGACTGTCATATAAGGCACCCCAGGGTGCCACGGCACACTGGTTGAAAACCACTTCACTTGGCTCATTTTTACTTGGTTGCTATTATCTGCTTCTCAGTTGGGGTTTTTAATTGTTACCCATTACCTCCATCACCTTGCCAACAAAGGTCCGTATAGTTAAAGCTATGGTTTTCCCAGTAATGATGTATGGAAGTGAGAGCTGGACCATAAAGAAGGCTGATCGCCAAAGAATTGATGCTTTTGAATTATGGTGCTGGAGGAGACTCTTGAGAGTCCCATGGACTGCAAGAAGATCAAACCTATCCATTCTTATGGAAATCAGCCCTGAGTGCTCACTGGAAGAACAGATCCTGAAGCTGAGACTCCAATACTTTGGCCACTCATGAGAAGAGAAGACTCCCTGGAAAAGACCCTGATGTTGGGAAAGATGGAGGGCACAAGGAGAAGGGGACAACAAAGGACAAGCTGGTTGGACAGTGTTCTCGAAGCTACCAGCATGAGTTTGACCAAACTGCGGGAGGCAGTGGAAGACAGGAGTGCCTGGCATGCTCTGGTCCATGGGGTCACGAAGAGTCGGACACGACTAAACGACTAAACAACAACACCTCCAAGAGTCTGCCACCCAAAGTATTTAAATGCAGAAAGTCACGTGGTGATTTGGAAGGCAATGTCGGTGCTTTTACTGTCTCCCATGTCTCCCTTAGGAATGGTTTTGCTTCAATAATTTATAGCTCCGGCATCAGACAAGTACATGCGCGCAAATATCAGAAAACTCCTCAAGGGGAATTATTTTGTGTTGATAGCTCAGGGGTATCTGCTTTCAGTGGGAATGCTTCATCTCACAGGCCCGTAATGTATGCACTGCACATCTCATTACCCTTCCTCTGCATCCCACCATGAATTGTTTGTAATGAAATGCGTCTTCTGTGGGAGGCTTGATTTGGGGCTATGGGGATTGCCTTCCTATGCGTTTTATGCTGCTTCCACTTTGGCGTTCTTAAAATAAAATACCAAAGCCTTAGTAGCAAATAGTCAGTTTTCAATTTCTATTTTATAACGGGAAGGGTGTAATAAAGTGTACATTTATAAGCCCTAAAGTTATTAAATTCCAATAAAAGGAGATAAGTTATGGCATTTATTCAGGAGAAGGTATTGTAATGATATGGGTAAGCATTAATGATTTGTTAAAAGTTCAGGCAGTTTAATTGTAGGTTCTTTAAGCAGGTCAAGCTGAGGTGGGAATACATGAAGATCGTTGGAGCAGTTGAAGTCTTCCAGCCCTGGTTCAACAATCAATTGTACTTTGCTATAGGGACTTTTATCTCTCATTTATCTTTTATCTCTCATATCTGATTTTGATTCCTGGCTTACTGGTTTTTCTTTCGGATAATACCTGTGCTTTGGTAGCGGGAAATGTCTGTATTCAGCTGGTTGATCCGTCTCATTCTGCCACTTCTTGTTGTCTTTATTTGAAATCTTGGATTCATTTCCCCACTCATATTAAGAGGTCTTGTCCTTTCTCATAACTTCTCTATTTCTGATCTTTCTGCTACTGGTTTTGTTTTTGTTTCGGGGTTTTTTTTGTCAGATCACTATGTTATCTCTTTTAGTCTTGCTCATGCCCCTCCCCTCAACAGGATTCTGCTCCTTTTTGTGATATCCAAATGATTGTTGTTGAGGCTTTTTTCTGTAATATTGTCCTCTTCAATTCCATCTGTTACTCTGCTGCTTGTATGCCAGATGCTGCTGTTTCTTCATTTAATTCTACTCTCTCGACTTCCCCAGGACAAACTCACACCATTTTCTACACCAGAGTTGTGAGGCTGCAAAAGGTGGGTGTAACGGGGTTGGGGGTTGTTTGTGCATAAGGCGCAAACTGCTCCGAGCTGAGTAGTTTGGTTAAAACTTTCCCCTGGCTGGACAGTCAGTACTCCGTGACTGTCTCAATCACTGGCAGAATCCGTCAGTGGGCGTTTCCTGAATTTCTTCCAACATAGCAGTTCTTTCACACCCAATTGCCGCCTAGCTTCTCTGCGCGGCAGCTTTCTGCGCAGAGTAGGCGTTCCCAGAGGAGGTCCCCTGCTCCCCCCGCTGGCTTCACTGGAAGAGTCCTGGAGCCTTCCCTCTGAAGCTCCCTCAGACTCCCCTTTCTCCCTAGCGTCACGTCTATTTCCTTCCCCAGTGGAAGCTTCCCCTCTCTCCTTGCTGGTTCCCTCTCCAGCGTCATTAGGGAGCCTTATCTCCACCCTTGGCTCCAATGGCAGTTCCCTGACAGTGGGTCAGAGCAAAGTTGCATACCCTCCAACATTTCTCCGATGAAAATAGGGACGTCCCATTCCATAATGGTAATTTTACTATTTATACCTCACTCATCTTACTGGGTTGCCCCAGCCAATCTGGGCAGCTCCCAACATATATAAAAACGTTAAACATTAAAATATCTTCCCTATACAGGATTGCCTTCAGACAGCTCAGGGATCGGATGACTCCATGCCCCCCAGCATTTCTCTAATGAAAACAGGGACATCCTAAGGAAAAGCAGGACATTCCAGGATCAAAACAGAAACTGGGACAGCTTCTCTAAGTCTGAGATGTCCCTGGAAAATAGGGACACTTGGTGGGTCTGAAGTTATTGCTGACATGTTAGGTTCTAGCTAAAGCTGACTAGACCAAAGGACTGCTACATGTGATATCTAGGACTCTTCTTCTGATGAACCACCCATTTTAACAATTGCCAAGCAGGCAGCAATATGGTAGGAGAAAGACATGAGCCTTAAAAAAATAAAAATAATATACATATTTCTGACCAGTCACATACCCCGCCTTCCTATATCTATGGCTCTAGTGAGAGAACTCTATACAGACCAAGAGCACTCAGTTCACTTTGTAGTGACTTTATCTTGTGAACCTCCCTGTGATCTTCGGATGCAGAGCAATATATGTATTTAATAAATAAATAATATTTCTATGGCTTTCTAGACTTCTCCCAAAATTGCTGGTTGTCAATAGCTTCTTAGGCTAAGATTAAGCATAAAAATTGCTGCTTTTCATTTAGTTCTAATGCTAATGTATACCGCTCTGTGAATTGCTATTTTGGGATTAATAATATGGAATATCAGCACCGTGAAGTATAAAGCAGAAGCGAAATATGAACCTGGAGGCCTGGTAGTGGGTGGGTGATAGACAGGGCCTTTTCGGTGACAGGGCCTTTTCGGTGGCTGCACCAGCATTGTAGAACAACTTCCCTCACAAAGTGCATGCGGCTCACTTTTTGGCTGTATTTTGCTGGCTAGTGAATAAATTGTTATTCTGTAGGATTTTGTCTGCTAAGTACTGATTTATTTTTTTTACAAAGTTATTTAAAGGTTGTGCTTTTTATTTGTGGTTTTAATGCTGTTGTATTTTACTGTATTTTTTGCATAATTTTGTATAACATTGTTGTTTTAACTGCTCCAGGTACAGGCACCAGAAAGGGGAGATATATATTTGTGCAGAATAGCGGAAGCTTGATTTTTGCACAGGGCTTGAAAATGATAAAAGTTACAGGCCCAGAAGCGCTTCGTATTATTAAACGAGAATCTGTCCTAGGATGTGGGACATAACTGAAACCAAAGAGATGAATGAATTGGCAGGAGACAGAGCAAGAATGTACAAGCCAGTATCTGGCACTAACAGCTTTTGAAAATTAATTGGAATAGAACCTAGATGGAATCCTTCAATCCCAGAGCTGCTGTAACCTACTTTTCATCAAATGCAAACCTGGTGTATCTAAAGCATTGAGCAAACCTACAAAAATGATACAGTTCTGCCATATCATATAAAGACTGATCTACTTGAAAATAACATGGAAAAAGTGACAGATTCCACCCTGGTGTCCATTATTATTATTACTACTACTACTACTATTATTCCCTGCCCATCTGACTGGGTTTCCCCAGCCACTCTGGGTGGCTTACATCTCATTAAAAATGGTAAAACATTAGACATTAAAAATTTCCCAATACAGGGTTGCCTTCAGATGTCTTCTAAAAGTCAGATAGTTGTTTATTTCCTTGACATCTGATGGGAGGGTGTTCCACAGGGAGGGCACCACTACCAAGAAGGCCCTCTAACTGGTTCCCTTTAACCTCACTTCTCACAGTGACGGAAACCGCCAGAAGGCTGGACCTCAGTGTCTGGGCAGAACGATGGGGTTGGAGACCATTTAGGGCTTTAAAGGTCAGCACCAACATTTTGAATTGTGCTCAGAAACGTACTGGGAACCAATGTAGGTCTTTCATGACTGGTGTTATATGGTCTTGGCAGCCACTTCCAGTCACCAGTCTAGCAGCCACATTCTGGATTATTTACAGTTTCCAAGTCACCTTCAAAGGTAGCCCTATGTAGAGCGCTTTGTAGTAGTCCAAGCGGGAGATAACCAGAGCATGCACCACTCTGGCGAGACAGTCTGTGGGCAGGTAGGGTGTCAGTTGGTGTAACAGATGGAGCTGGTAGACAGCTGCCCTGGACACAGAATTGACCTTCCCTGGACACAGAATTGACCTGTCCTTCATGGACAGCTGTGAGTCCAAAGTGACTCCCAGGCTGCATACTTGGTCCTTCAGGGCCACAGTTACCCAATTCAGGACCAGGGAGTCCCCCACACCTGCCTGCCTCCTATCCCCCCAAAAAGAGTATTTCTATCCTGTCAGGATTCAACCTCAATCCGTTAGCCGACATCCATCCCTATGACATGTTTTATTGATTTAAACTGATAATGTCTAGTTCAGGAGTCAGCAAGGCTTACTGGGCATGGGCCGGATCACTCCCCTGGAGATCCTCCCTGAAATTGCGTCTGCACATGTTCTCAGTGCTGGAAATCGCTTCTGCGCATGCCCAGATGCCGTAAATCGCACCTGTGCAGAAGTGATTTTTGGCACCGCAGAAATGCGCAGATGTGATTTCTGGCACCTGGGCATGTGCAGAAGTGATTTTCGGAGCCACAGAATAGAGTCCCTGCACCGTGCTGTGCAGGGTTAGCACAGCACACGGGGACTCGCCGAGTGGGTGGCTCGGTTCGGGAGCGGCTTGTGGGCCGGTTAAACGGCCTCCATGGGGACCCCTCGTCTAGTTAAACGTATTCATTCTCCTTTTGCCCAATGGAATATTAGCTCATGGCAGAGATACATGCAATACGTATCAAGCAATAATTAACCATATCCACCATTTCTTCCATTCCATAGAAGTGTATATATGAGAATCAGTATGCTTGTTACTAGGGAACTGAGAGGGTTTAATGTGGTATGATACGGCTTTAAATGTAGTGTAGATGGGGGAATAATAGTGTGGTTTTAACCTACCTAAGTGACAGGCCTGTTGAAAGGGATGCAACATAAGAATGTATGTGAAGTATTTACAGATGTTTAGTATTATCGAAACTTAGCCTTCTGAGGCTTTAATCAAACCCTTCTGGTTCAATTAAACTGGATTGTTTTGTACCTACGTAGCTTGGGCAAAACGAAGCGGACTGCTGTATTACAAACAAGTAAAAGTGTCTTGGAAGTTGCCTTTCAGTGATACCTTTACGGTTTCAGTTGTAACTAACTCATGTTTTAACTGGTTCCAAAACACAGTCCTCTGTACGTAGCCGGTGATAAAAGGCTTTCCCATGGGATGTATGTTGAAAGTCGTGAAGGCGAGCCCATTACTAAACAGAGGGCAATAACAAAGCAAAGTGAGATGCATTGTGAAACCTTGTGGAATTGCAAACCACACCTTCTCCCTTTCCAAGTAACTAGGTTATCAAAGGATCTCTCATTAAGGCTTCTGATAAAATTAAATGGGCAATTATGGCATGAGTGTGTAAGGACAGAAAACACCCTTTTTAATTATGTATGGCTTTTCCTCATGCAATGTCGTATGAAAGTTGCCTTCTTGTTCAGTGCTATACCATCAAAAGTTACTGCTTCAAGGGATCTTATAGATATAATGATATTATTTAATAACCCCTTCGCTTAATTTCATCACGTTGCCTTTAGTAGGAATATGTTGGGTGAGTATGAAAGGCTGCAAGCACACAGGGTGAAAACGTAGCTCTTGGTTTTATCATGAGAAATTTGGAATAATTCTATAAATATTTAGACCCTAGGGCCAGGGTGGTTAAACCGACAGAATAAGAGGTCTAGCAAGAATATTCTAGGTGGTGCTAAACTGTTTCTCACGATGGTTGTGAAATCAGATACATGACTAAGAATAATAAAACTATAGAAATTATTCTGAATGTGGTTTACTCACATTGGGTGGACATTTGTTCCAGGCAATACTATATATCAAATGTTTAAGATATATAAATAATGGGACACAAAAAGCACCTGAAAATTAGCCATCTGCATAAATTTTCAAAGGCTGTACTTTTTATCTTTATAGCATCATCTACGAACGACATATTCTGGAGTGTGTTGCTGAATCCGCAGACCCTCATTTTTCTGATCTTAAATTTGGTTGACCCCATTAACACATCAGTTTTCCAGCATTATTTTTTTTAATCTGCATGAAAATTTATATGCATTTTCACACAGATTTTCCTGAATATATTCATTTTGTGTGCAATTCTACCTAACATACATATTTTTGAGTGAGCGTGTGTTGTTGTTTTAAGGAAGAACTACTTTGCAGAATGCTAAGAAGTGCAATGTTCAAAGAATAGCCTCTTAACTCAGGACTCCATGGGGTGGCCACACCACTGACACCAGGGAACTATGCTGATATCAAACTGATATCAAACTGAATAGCATTTGTGTTGTCAGGGGATTTTGTGTTGACAGGAGCTGGGACAGAGCAACAGGAGCCCACCCCCTTGCACAGATTTGGAGTGCCAACCTTCTGAATGGCAAGCCCAAGAGGCTCAGTGGTTTACACTACAGGGCCATCCACATCCCTAAGACCAAGCTTAGGCTTATGGGGTGGGCTACTGGGCTTCTTCACATATCTGAAGTAGCCTCAAATCAGAGAGGGAGATTTACAGCGACAACCAGGATTGTTATTCTGTAGATGACACTTCCCCCTTCTTTAGCAGTATGGATAGTGGGAAAAGAATCTCCTGCAGAAGACACTTGCAAACAGCAAGCTGTATTTTTTTTATGGAATAAAGGTATTGTTGTTGTTTATCAGTAGCAGAAGTCTAAAATAATCCCCAGCCTTCTTGTTTCAAACATGCTAGCATAGGAATAAAATGCAGCCTGATCTTATGTGGGTGCTTCAAATTCTGTTTCTGAATTTGGGACAGCTATACAGCTGCAAATAAAATGTTTTAAGTGTGTTGCAAAGTGCAATATACAAATGTGACACTAGATGGTGGAAGTGAGCCATGCCAAATTCAATGTATTTTTCAAAACGTTATTTAAAAAAAGCATTTTCACAGCGTTTTTTATATGTGTGCAGATTCCACCTCAGTTTCATTTGCCAATCCGGGGGGGGGGGGCACACTGGAGCTACCACATGTTCATCAGCCTCACTTGCTACTTTCACCCCAATAACAGGGGTGTTCTATTTGCATAGAAACAGCATCTAACAAGATGACATATTGGTCTTTGGGATAGAAAAACAAGAAATACAATCAGCCTGGAAGTTTTCTATTTGTCTAAAACAAGTGTAATTTATGGCACTGACCTACATGTTGGCATACTTGGAAGAAGCGAGCTAGATTTTTGTCTGGGTGAAGAAAAGGTGACCAATTCAATTACTGCAAGACAAGTTAGTAACTGCTAGCATTACTAGCATTACCTAGTATTACTAGACAGATCAGTTGTTTCAGGAGCCACCCTTAGTTTACACTCAGTAGTTGCGATTATTTGCAATCATTCACCAAAGTGAAGTGGCACTTTAAACAATGACCCAGATATTTCAGAAGCTTGTTTCTGATCCAGCATATGTAATCCTAGAAGGTCAGTGAATATCTTCACGGTTTCATTGCACAAAGATTTTTGTGGGTTTCCTAGGTGATTTAGAAGGCAAAGAGAGAGAAGTGTTTATCTGTATGATATGATCTGTGTACAAGCTGTTAACATGGGAAAGGTTAATCCTTACGGCAAGTTGTAGGTGTGATTGACTTTCTGATCCATTTAACTTTGTTGTGTGTTTTTTAAAAATAAAAATAAATGACAGCTTAATCCTGTACATGATCCTCAGGGTCCCTTCCAACTCTGCAATTCTATGATTCTATTATTTATTCTTAGAACAGGGTTGCCATATTTCAAAAAGTAAAAACCAGGACACCCCGATTTTTCAATTGACTTGGCTAAGACCCAGGACAAGCGTCGTTTGGGTGGGTAGGGAGTGAAGAGACAAGATCCAAAAGGCAGACTTCTTGCACTGACGCCATTAGCTTTTGTTTGCCTAGCCTTTTCTTCCCATAAAGAGAATGCTGTGGTCGATCCCATAATGTGTTGAGGCACGCAATACATGGGACATTTCAATACCTTGCCTTGTTTATTGCACACAAAGGCAATGCCCTTTTTATGGGAACAACAACTGCCGTTTGATAGCTACCTGCGTTTTCATGGTGCTCCAGCTCTGCACTTGGAATGTGTTTATTGCCATGGTTCACTATGAGGCAGCCAGCTGGAGAATTTATTGTGATAGTTAAGTAGAAGGGACTTCCTTCCCCCTCCCACCATGTTGCAAATTTACAGCGCTTCCACAGAGCTCAAAGCAATGCCTCCTGTTGTTTTCCATATGTACAAGGAACGATTTCCTATTGTTAGTGCATACAATTCAGCAAAGACATTGGGAATAAATGGGTTAAGGCATTCCTTTGTTATGGAATGTGCAAAGCACTGACTTTGTCAATGCAACATGCATGTTCCTGGAACATAATGATCCCGCATCAGAGGGAAAGTGGGCACCTTGGTCAGCAACAGAGCAAAAACAGAATAACCTGAAATAAAAGAGTAGAAAACCAGGGGCTTATTTGCCTAATCACTAAATTAAACCCAGCCTCCCTCACCCCACCCTTGTGGATCTCTGTCCTATTATTCTCTCTAGTTTTATGTTAATGTTGTGTAAAACAGAGGAGATCTTTAAAGTGAAATATAGGATCAAATACTTAAATGCTTTCTATAGACTAGTGTATAAAAAAACCACAACGTATGGTTTAAATTAGTTTCTGTTTCTGGTTTAGGCCAAGTAAGTCCTTAGTGCTGTAAATGAAAACAAGACTTTGATAGTAAGTGCTATAAAGAGAGTTTTACCGGTGAACTACACTTATTGGAAATATCCAAAGACAAGATTTGTATGGATCTTAAATTCCCCGTCCCTTTAAAACTAGGAAAACTGGCGGCTAGCTCTTTATCTTCCCCACACATCATATCTAGGTCCAGTGTTTTAGTCCTACCCCACCTTGGTATCAGAAGCAGAAGCTTAAGCCTCCAACAACTTCTTCCTTGGTGAACATTCCAGACACGTTTGCCAATTCAGACCTAACACCAAACCACAGATTATTATTCTGTGCAGTAGCCACCACAAGTCTCTCTCCTTCATTTCCTTCCTCCTTTTATGCACTTGAGGAAGCAATTTAAATATTTGGGTATGGGGTGTTACAAACCATAGGTTTGCATTTCAAGAGAATACACACAAAACAGTGCTTTGCATAAACCACGACCAGCTAATAAATCAGCCACAATGGGTTCTGCAAACCAGTTTCCTGTATTTGAGCAAAAAGAGAGAATGCATTTTGTGACTCACCTTAACCAGAATCTAAAAAAAATCCCTCCTCACACACAGAGAAGTGATGAAGGGGATCGCGTGAGCCCTAAGACTCGACGCAGCATGTGCACATTAACAACAGCATGTGCTTTAGGGTTAGGTCTGAATTGCACCAGTGCTGATGAAAATAACAAAGCACATCCACAATTTGTGCTGGGCAGTGGAAAGTGTTCAATAATTTAACCCAACGAGCAGTGCTTTGGTGCAGTAGCAAACCCAGAAGTAATAGAAAGTCATGCACAAGGAAGAGAAGAACTGCTAAGCAAAACTAGGATGTCGTCTCAACAAAGACTTGTGCTCAAATGACTGTCTTGTTGTTCAACAGTCTAAATCAGCTCCTGACTGGCAGGGATTCAAATGCACTCTGGAACTTTACATTTGCATAATTAAAGTGGACTAAAGTGTTCTGTTGCTCTGCTGCAACAAATCCACTTTAAAAACACCAGATTGTTTGGGGTTAGGAAAGTGCTGAGGAAATGCACAACCAATAACAACTGATTGATTGACAAGAGGGCATAACCACCTCATAAGTAAACTAGGGTGAAATTAAGATGAACGCGCAAACCAATCAGAACAAATGCTTGATGAAGACTGGATATTGCCTAACTTCTGTGAGGAAGACTGTCTTTCTGGACTGAAATTATTGCTGGTATTCGCTTTGTTTTGCAGAAATCCTTTATATTTGCAGATTCGCACATGCTCTTAAATTATGCTCCTGTGCCATGGCGAAGGGTCTAATAGATGGACAACAAAAATGGATTTTACAAGTCCCTTTGCTTGTTGAGAGACTTATATTACAAAGACAAGCACCCATGATTTTCTGCTTAGTGGTTGGAAGATCTCACTGCCCTTTCTGTATTCAAGCACATGGTTTATAATTCTTGGTCTCATTTAGGTACATATTTGGACACATGAGCTGCTTATATGAATCTATACATTTAAATTCAAACTGGTGGATATTTGCAAATAAAAATTCTACAGATTTTTTTTTTTAAAAGAGAACTTTAATATTAGCTTTGCAAGCACATCATGATGAATGCTCAATAAGCAGACCATGTTGAGAAGCCACAAAGAAAAATACAGTGGTGCCCCGCAAGACGAATGCCTCGCAAGACGGAAAACCCGCTAGACGAAAGGGTTTTCTGTTTTGGAGGTGTTTCGCAAAATGAATTTCCCTATGGGCTTGCTTTGCAAGACGAAAATGTCTTGCGAGTTCCTGCGGGTTTTTTCCTCCCCCCCTTTTTCTAAGCCGCTAAGCCACTTATCAGCTGATCCACTAAGCCACTAAAAGCCGCTAAAAGCTGCTAAAAGCCGCTAAGCCGCTAATAGCGCTAATCCGCTAAGCCGTCAATGGGCTTGCTTTGCAAGACGAAAAAACCGCTAGACGAAGAGACTCGCAGAACGGATTAATTTCGTCTTGCGAGGCACCACTGTAGTGGCTCTTCAGCTACTTATGTGGCCCAGGCGTATTCTCCCCAATGCTGGGCTCCCAAATAAACAGATAGGAGAAGATTACTTTGCATCAAATCAGGAGGTTTGGAATGGGCATTGAGTCTAACCATTGAACTATCAGGCCACCTGCTGGGGTAAACCTGTTGGGGATCAATGGGAGGAGAAGAGGTCCTATGGCACATATCAAGTAGGAACCCCTTGCTGGGATGCTGCCTTGAATAGTGCTATGGCCCTAGCCCCCACCTGGGCTTCTGGACAGAAGCGACTCCTTCCAGATACCCCCAGAAACAAGAGAACTGGGCTCCTGTCCACCAAATTTACTCAATGCCTAAATTGCTAAAGTTGTGGCAATTGCTATGAGGTAGGAAAAACCAATGGACAGAGCCCATTAGTCTGATGGAGACATTCCTGCCTGTCCCCATATATGGCGACCATCAAATAGTCCATAGCAAAGTCAAGCACAGCATAGATCCATCAAAACTGTGTACAGAATAAAACACAGAAGTGCAAGCTCTAAGACCAGTAAAATGACATAAACAAATTCTGAAAGTATTCAAACAATTTCATCAGATATAAAATTGACAATTTGATAACTTTAGTTTATTTTGCACAATGCAAAATCATAAGGTATGGAGCTAAAATGGCCCGTGTAAATAATTTAAGGATATAAAGGGGAGGTTATTGTTCTCCTAATCGGCATGATACATTATAACAAAATGCATTTAATTAAAGTAAATGAGGATGAGTTTGGGAAGACATATGGGCCCTGTATTGGGAAGTTTTTAATGCTTGACGTTTTATTATGTTTTTATGTGTTGGAAGCCGCCCAGAGTGGCTGGAGTAATCCAGCCAGATGAGCGGATGATGATGATGATTAGCATGATCACATACACTTGTTTATTTATGTTTATCTATGAACTTTGTTCATAGTTATTTAGTTCATAGTAACTTTGTTAGGGACGCGGGTGGCGCTGTGGGTAAAACCTAAGTGCCTAGGGCTTGCCGATCGCATGGTCGGCAGTTCGAATCCCCGCGGTGGGGTGAGCTCCCGTCTTTCGGTCCCAGCTCCTGCCCACCTAGCAGTTCAAAAGCACCCTTAATAGCAAGTAGATAAATAGGTACCGCTTTATAGCGGGAAGGTAAACGGCGTTTCCTTGTGCTGCGCTGGTGCTGGCTCACCAGAGCAGCTTCGTCACGCTGGCCATGTGACCCGGAAGTGTCTCCGGACAGCGCTGGCCCCCGGCCTCTTAAGTGAGATGGGCGCACAACCCTAGAGTCGGACACGACTGGCCCGTACGGGCAGGGGTACCTTTACCTTTACCTTTACCTTATGAACTTTGTATAAACATTTGTGTCATCCTATTTCTATAATTAGAAATTTCCCAAGCTGCTTACAAAAATGAGCAATCCAGTTAAACAATTAAGAAATGTGCAGAATAAAAAGCACATTGGCCAACATCAAAGGTGAAAACCAATAATCCGGAATGAATTAGAAATAAATAAAATATATAAAGACACAAAAACTATTTGTTCCAGTTGGCCCTGCCTATAGTATTTTGTTCAAGACCTTACATGATTACATGCTGCAGGAGCTTTTGTTCCAGAGTAAAGCCAGTTATTTCATTGTTCAACTCTGTTTCAAGTCTATACATTCTAGGATTATCTGAAACCACAGCATATAATATTCACAGGCAATCACAGGAGAATCTTGGGATATTTAGCATATTGCCTCAGTCTTGACCCAAAACATGTTTCTTTTGGGGGGGGGCTGTTCTGGACTATCATAATGAATTATAACAGGGCTTACAATCTGCATCTATGATATGAAACTTCTATGATATGAAGTGATGTGTTGCACATCACTGGAAAGAGTCAACTATTTCAGGAGAAACAATACTGTGAATAAGTGGACAGAAGGAGAATTTGTTAAAATATAATAGAGTTCCATGTACAAAATGCCCCGTAAAAGTCCTCGATGAAGTTTCCAAGCCAATTGACATACTATATGGGTCATTAAAGATGCAGGCCCCGTCCATTATGCATGGCAGAAATGCAAGACGCTTGAAGTAAATAATTGACAAAGTGTAAAAAAAACAACAACAATAAAAAACCTGATGAAAAGCATAGAAGAAAACAATGCTGCAGCTTGAGAATGAGGAGGACGTTTGGATCCTATGCAAAATATAATTTAAAATTTGTAAGTTCCTTCAGGGGACAGAGGCAGCCACAGGTGGGGATTTGTGAATCTGTCAGTTTCTCATTTTATCAATTTTAATTTCAGTTCCCCACATCACTTTGCGATTTATTTATTATTTAAGTCCTCGTGAAAATTCATCAGCATTTTGGTATGAATTTCTTCTACTATGATAGACACATTTTGCCTAATGCATATATCTTTGCAAAGCAACATAACGTGTTTTTGTATTCCATCTTCACCAATATACTGACTTTTATCCATTTCACCCTAGTTTCATGCATTTTGTGCACATTACTTGGCTGGGCAACAGTCTTGCAGAATTCAGAGAAGTGCAACTTTCAAAGGATGCCTGTTTATCAGTTTGCATATTGTTTAAAAAAGTGTGAACTGGTTGTTGTTGTTTAGTCGTTTAGTCATGTCCGACTCTTCATGACCCCATGGACCAGAGCATGCCAGGCACTCCTGTCTTCCACTGCCTCCCGCAGTTTGCTCAGACTCATGTTTGTGGCTTCGAGAACACTGTCCAACCATCTCGTCCTCTGTCGTCCCCTTCTCCTTGTGCCCTTCATCTTTCCCAACATCAGGGTCTTTTCCAGGGAGTCTTCTCTTCTCATGAGGTGGCCAAAGTATTGGAGCCTTAGCTTCAGGATCTGTCCTTCCAGTGAGCACTCAGGGCTGATTTCCTTAAGAATGGATGCGTTTGATCTTCTTGCAGTCCATGGGACTCTCAAGAGTCTCCTCCAGCACCATAATTCAAAAGCATCAATTCTTTGGTGATCAGCCTTCTTTATGGTCTAGCTCTCACTTCCACACATCACTACTGGGAACTGGGAACTTCACCTTTAAATGTGAACTAAATTGAATTTCACCCCAATCCCTTCTTTTTACTAGTTTTGGACCTGTTGGATATCAAAAGTCTCAACACTTCCCAGGATGATACAGACAACTGGTTTATCATTTGAATGGGCATCATCTGGGTGGAAGACCGCCTCAAATATTTTATTGGGGGGCAAAGACCCCTTGGCTCCTAGGAGTTGGCTCAGCACCCACAACAAATTACAGTTCCCAAGATTATTTGGAGGGAAAAACATGACTTTTTAAAGTGCTATAATACGGCTTTAAATTTATGGTGCAGATGGGCCATAGTGTGGTGTAAAAGGGGATGCGGGTAGCGCTGTGGCCTAAACCATTGAGACCCTTGGGCTTGCTGATCGGAAGGTTGGTGGTTCGAATCCCCTCAACAGAATGAGCTCCCATTGCTCTGTCCCAGCTCCTGCCAACCTAGCAGTTCAAAAGCACGCCAGTGCAAATAGATAAATAGGTACCGCTGTGGCGGGAAGGTAAACAGTGTTTCTGTGTGCTCTGGTTTCTGTCACAGTGTTCTATTGTGCCATAAGTGGTTTAGCCATGCTGGCCACATGACCCAGAAAGCTGTCTGTGGACAAACACCAACTCTCTCGGCCTGAAAGCGAGATGAGTGCCGCAACCCTATAGTCGCCTTTGACTGGACTTATCCGTCCAGGGCAAGCATAGGCAAACTCGGCCCTCCAGATGTTTTGGGACCACACTTCTCATCATCCCTAATCACTGGTCCTGCTAGCTAGGGATGATGGGAGTTGTAGTCCCAAAATATCTGGAGGGCCAAGTTTGCCTATGCCTGGTCCAGAGGTCCTTTACCTTTACCTTTACCTTTACCTTTACCTTTACCTTTACCTTTACCTTTACCTTTACCTTTACCTTTACCTTTACCTTTACCTTTACCTTTACCTTTACCTAGTGTGGCATGAACTCTAGTCCACAAATACATGTGCTGGCAGGGATGGACTATCAGCAGCTCCTATCATCTAGTTCCTTCTTGAGTCAGTCAGTTTCCATGCTGAAATGTAACAATAGGTGCAGCGAGGGTATGTTTGCATTGTATGTTCCCAAGCACAACCTGTGTGCTTTTGTAATCCATAACAATCAATACAGTGGTACCTCTGGTTAAGAACTTAATTCGTTCCGGAGGTCCGTTCTTAACCTGGAACTGTTCTTAACCTGAAGCACCACTTTAGCTAATGGGGCCTCCTGCTGCTGCCCTGCCGCCGGAGCCCAATTTCTGTTCTCATCCTGAAGCAAAGTTCTTAACCTGAAGCACTATTTCTGGGTTAGCGGAGTCTGTAACCCGAAGCGTATGCAACCTGAAGCGTATGTAACCCGAGGTACCACTATAGTTAAATAACTGGGGTTCTTAAAGTGTGGTTGGACTCATGTTGCCCCCAAAGCTGACCACCTGCCTGTCCCACTCTTGCCATAATAAAGGAAGAACTTTTTTGTTGTTAAATTATTTCTTTGATGCTAAAATCCCCCTCTTTCCTGACCTTTCTAGCACTCTGGGCCTTCTTTCATCTCCTTGACTGATTTCTTTCTCTCAGCAAAAAAATCCAGGGTCTTGAAGACTGTTCCAAGTCAGCCTACCCTTTAGTTCTTCTTTCTTCTTCCTCCTCCTTCTCCTCTTGCTTTCGATGTCCTCATCTTACCCTGCTCAAAATCCTCTGCTTTTCTACCACCACCCCCGTTTTCATGCCTTTCCCCCATGCGACCAGTCCGCTTTTGTGTCCCTTTGTATTATCCGGCGACTGCGTAATAAAGGCTCAGCTTTTGTCAGCTTCCTCCCTTCAGCACATTTCCCCTCTGTGGTCTGTAAGAAGCAATGGAGCGAAGAATAGTAATATTTATAAAAACTTAAGTCAGAAAGTGCAAAATCCCAAAATGGTTTTAGATATGCCTATCATCTGAAGAAGGCTCATTTCCTCTGCCGATGATTTGTTCTTTCTAGTGGAGAGTGCAGAAGTTTCTGAGCTTTAAAATCCTCAAGGGAATTCAGATGTCTTGAGGACTATCTCATTGGCTCCACTGTTCCCATTTCGTGCTTAAAGAGGGTGGAACTAACCCTGTACAAATCTGGAGCTAGTGTGATCCCTAATCCTCGACTCCTTTCTGCTGCTCATGATATCAGCAGGTAGGATGGATTAAGAATTGTGGTAGCAATATATACAGGAGAGTATAATTGGCAGGGAGCCCTTTGATACTTGCCAGGCGTCTTGACTGAGGGACTGTAGAAATCCTGAAATGGGACTTGACTTAGCCTTTGATTAATAATACAGTGGACCCTCGGGTTACGTTACTTTCGGGTAACGTAACTTTCGGGTTGCGAACGTGGCAAACCCGGAAGTGTATACTTCCAGGTTTCACTGTGCGCACATACGCAGAAGCGCTCTGCATGCCATGCGCGTGTGCAGAAGTGCTCTATCGCACCACGCACATGTGCAGAAGCACACTATCCCACCATGCGCATGTGCAGAAGCAGCGCCTCTAGATGCAGACTTATCGGGATACGGACAGACCCCCAGAACAAATTAAGTTTGTATCTGGAGGGTCCACTGTAATAATAATCACAATCATAATCATAATCATAATAATACGTTGCCCATCTGAATGGGTTGCCCCTGCCACTCTGGGCATCTCCCAACAAAATATTAAAAACACATTAAACCATCAACCTTTTAAAACTCCCCTGAAGAGGGCTGTCTTTTAGAAGTTAGTAGCTGGGATTGGGAACTTTTGTCCAATCCTCAGGGTGGAAATTGACTGACTCAACAAGGAACTCGACGACAGGTACTTGTCTGCATATTCTATGCCTGTGTGAAAGTTACATTAATCTAGTAATACAGACTTGGCTCCACCACTGTATTTTTGTTGCTCCGAGACATGTTTTGGGTACCTGATCCCATCACATTTCTAACATGTATTTTGATTTACAAAAAAAAAAAAAAACCCAAGCATGCCTCTGCCACGATCATTCCTCTGTGGCAAATTATACACGAGCAGCATGTATTTGCATATGGAATAGGGCCCTGAAATGTGATTAATATGTAGGCATGATCAAATGCTGCCAATTGGGTTGCGCAAACTCTCCTGCCCCCAACGTAATCTAAAAATGATCATCGTAAGAGGAGTTGTGCATATTCTCCTGAGCTAGCTGAAGCTGAGCAATGGTATGTTATACACAAGTATTCCCTTTTCCAGGATGTCATTTTGGTCTATCTGGCTCTTACGTATTATTAATTTTTGCACAAAAGGGAAGCGTCCAGCTTTATTTGAACAAACTATGTAAAGCTATTACATAGGTGGTATTATGTGCCTGGGCAATTGTTTTGAATGATTTTCTCAATATCCCCCTTATGTGGGAGAGACTGTGGGTAATGTGCATCTCATGGTGGAAATGTATTAAAAAATAAAATCTGGAAGTTGTTTCATATGGATGTGATGTGTTTCTAGAGAGCAAACTATATGCCGTCCTAAACTGATGCTGTTAAATATCCCTGATGCAGAAAATGCTGTGCAGCCTGTCTTGTTCTTGAAACTCAGTGGAAAACAGCTGAAGATCTTACACTGGACAGGTGTAATGTAGTGATTATGGGGGAAAAACCCCATGATTTCATTTGAAATTTAGACTAAGACAAGAATCCCCACAAGGCTGTGGCTATGGGAGAAGCAAGACTCTCTTGGGGTGATTATGCTGTGAATGCCTCTGTTGTAGTTTCAGGCTGTATATTTGTGCAAATAAACCATATATCATAAAGACCCCACAGTCTCCACTATGCCTCATTCCAAAAGGAAACATGAACCCTGGGTAAGGGCCTGGAACTCCTGGAATCTTGCACCGCTTGGAGATTGGGGTGCTGTGCAGTAATATTAAACTCAGGAGGGGGCAAGAGAGAATTGTGACTTTCTTCCAGTCCTGTACACTGCCAAGAGCATCAAAGACTTGATGCAAATAAAAAGAATTGTAAATAATAATCTCCTGGAGCTGAGCTGTGACAGCAACCACACTCTAAATCACTGCATGCCTTAATGTGGTTTGACATGTTAATTAGTTCTGAGTAGGCTCATTGTCTTGCGAGGGGAAACAGCTATTACACTGAACTCAAATATACTATGTGACTTTCACTTATTTCATTTATCCTAATGCAAGGCTAGTTGCATTGCATTAAAAACAAGTTGAATTAAACTTACACATCTAGCAAAAGGAAATTTTGCACTGTAAACTCTGCACTTCCTCCAGTGTGTGGATTAATGAGCCCAACTCACATGGCTTATTGTTCTACATCATGAAAATTCACCATTCCAGTAGATATGATTGCACCAAAATAAGTGCTTAAAATGCACCGGCGCTTTAGATAATCATGGCAGAAGTAAGTTTTTTGAACATTTTTCGGCATGGGTGCGGAGTTGCTCTGCATAACAAATAATTTAAAAGGTGGTAGCTTGATTGTATTTCCATCTCAGGGAGGTACAAAAGGCACACACTAGGGTTGCCATGCACCCTCTTTTTCCAGGACATGTTCTCTTTTTCCAGGGGTAAAATTTCTGTCTAGGAGGATTTTTTGAATTTACCAAAATGTCCTGGGTTGCGGGAGTGGACTACTTTTTATCTTGCATACACAGTACAGTGGTACCTCGGGTTACATACGCTTCAGGTTACATACGCTTCAGGTTACAGACTCTGCTAATCCAGAAATAGTGCTTCAGGTTAAGAACTTTGCTTCAGGATGAGAACAGAAATCGTCCTCCGGCGGCGTGGCAGCAGCAGGAGGCCCCATTAGCTAAAGTGATCTTCAGGTTAAGTACGGACCTCTGGAATGAATTAAGTACTTAACCCGAGGTACCACTGTACTAGACAAGCAAGTGCAAATAATATACATATTGTGTGTGTGTTTTGCATGATGCAGGAAAGGACCAGGTCCTTGTTTTTGTATATTTTTATGGGACATTGTGGGACGTGGGTGGCACTGTGGGTTAAACCACAGAGCCTAGGGCTTGCCAATCAGCAGGCTGACGTTTCAAATCCCCACGACGGGGTGAGCTCCCGTTGCTCAGTCCCTGCTCCTGCCCACCTAGCAGTTCGAAAGCACGTCAAAGTGCAAGTAGATAAATAGGTACCACTCCGACGGGAAGGTAAACGGCGTTTCTGTGCGCTGCTCTGGCTTGCCAGAAGCGGCTTTGTCATGCTGGCCACATGACCCGGAAGCTGTATGCTGGCTCCCTCGGCCAGTAAAGCGAGATGAGCGCCGCAACCCCAGAGTCGGCCACGACTGGACCTAATGGTCAGGGGTCCCTTTACCTTTTAAGGGACACTGTAGAATGCACCACCACTAGCCCCCTACCCCAGGCACTGGCAAATGTGTCTTCTTTTTTGCTATTCAAAATATGGCAACCCTAGATGCCCTCTATACAACTCTAGAAAGGGTCGAGGGATTTCTGACAAAGGATTCCTTTCACTCCCATTAAGATACAATTCCGAGGGTTCTGTGGGATGCCAAGACAGTTGAACCATGTTAAATTTATAGCACAGATACACTGTTGGCTCTTTGAGAGTGTGTTTGTTTGTGGTTTGCGATGGCCAATGAATAGGGAAATATTGGTTACAGTTCCTAGCAAAGGTTCATGTAGCAGCTCATTGGCACATTACCAGGTTCTGCCCCTGAGACCCACTGAATGGGAGAGGGGGACATTAAAACTTTATTAGAGGATGACACAATGCCTTGTTGTTGCATCCTCCAGCTTCCCCTGGTGGACATTGATAGTCAACAACAACAATTTTATTTTTTATACCTCGCCCATCTGGCTGGGTTTCCCCAGCCATTCTGGGCAGCTTCCAGAGTACAGTGGTACCTCGGGTTACATGCGCTTCAGGTTACAGACTCCACTAACCCAAAAATAGTGCTTCAGGATGAGAACAGAAATTGTGCTCCAGCGGCGCGGCAGCAGCAGGAGGCCCCATTAGCTAAAGTGGTGCTTCAGGTTAAGAACAGTTTCAGGTTAACTACAGACCTCTAGAATGAATTAAGTACTTAACCCGAGGTACTACTGTATATAAAACCATAATAACATATCAAACATTTAAAACTTCCCTAAACAAGGCTGCCTTCAGGTGTCTTCTAAAAGTTGTGTAGCTCTTTATCTCCTTGACATCTGATGGGAGGGCATTCCACAGGGAGAGCGCCTCTGCCGAGAAGGCCCTGTGCCTGGTTCCCTGTAGCTTCACTTCTCACAGTGATGGAACCGTGAGAAGGTGGACCTTAGTGTCCAGGCTAAATGATGGAGGTGGGGACACACACAAGCCACTGCTGGCTTCCATGTGCTATCATATCACACAATTGCAATCAAACTAATTAGCCATGTCTCCTTTGTTTGGTTTGATTGTTCAATACCAGGATCTCTGCCCTGACGAGCCGACAAGCTAGTTTCTGCTGAGTAGACATAAAGCCAAACCTGCACGTAGTGATAAAGTGAACAGCTAATAGATTACAAAACCAAAAACAAGAATTTATCTAAAAACACCTATTGGGAAATACTTGAGTAAAATAATGTGGGTTGTTGCCACATTGTCAGCAACTTGGGTGTTCTCTGTCTCCTTCTGGGAAGGGAGGAAAAGTGTTTAGGTTCCTCGAAGCAGTTTGGAATGGGAGTGGCAATGAGGCACAAGAGGTTAGAAGTGAAGCACTAAAAACAAATGATACTTGTTTGGAAGGATACTGATATTTCTCGAGGAGTGCATGGTTCCATGCAAAGATTTGGGCTCTGAACTCAGCAGAATCAGCCACACAAACATTTTGGGGGAAACTCACCAAATTTCATTACAGTTTGTTTTCTCCATCTTGAGTTGAATTTCGTCACCATTGCTCCAAGCTAGTAGGGTTGCCATATTTCAAAAAGTAAAAACCAGGACACCCCAAAAGTTTTTACAGATCCAGCAGGACAAAGCTTCTAGTTACTGACACACTCTGGCAACCATGTTGTCATGTTATCATGTGATAGAACTTAGCACAACTTGCTGCTATTCCAGATGGAGGTGCTTCGTTCGACGTCACTGATATTGCAGGCTTTATTGTTTTATTGCTGACCTGTGCCTGACTCCAGGGACGTGCGTGGTGCTGTGGGTTAAACCACAGAGCCTAGGGCTTGCCAATCAGAAGGTTCAAATCCCTGCAACAGGGTGAACTCCTGTTGCTCAGTCCCAGCTCCTGCCAACCTAGCAGTTTGAAAGCACATCAACGTGCAAGTAGATAAATAGGTACCACTCTGGTGGGAAGGTAAACGGCATTTCCGTGCGCTGCTCTGGTTTGCCAGAAGCGGCTTAGTCATGCTGGCCACATGACCCAGAAGCTGTATGCCGGCTCCCTTGGCCAATAAAGCAAGCTGAGCTGAGCCCCCAACCCCAGAGTCATCCGCAACTGGACCTAACAGTCAGGGGTCCCTTTACCTTTACCTTTATGCCTGACTCCAGCTCCTGACACAATATCTCAGGTTATTATGAGTTATTTAGATTTACACAACAATTGTGTTCAGAATATTTTGGGGCTTTCTTGCCATTTAATCTTGATTATATATCCATAAGCAGGTCTTTGAGCCTTCCGGCAAATCTTGCTGCCTCCCCTTGACTTTCCCTACAGAACTCTGAAATTGTGCGCTTCATAAACTTCAGCAATAAATATTGTCCTCAACAAAGTTCATAACATTTCCCTGTAGGCCAATATTTAACAATATCTAAGCACAAGAAATATGTTCCTGGATCTCTAATGGCAAATTGTGCTAAGAGGAAGCTGCCTATCATATGGTAAATTTATTTTACTGAAAGATGCTTTCTAAATGGCTGTCTTTTCCTTTAGTCGCTATTTCATTCTCATACTGTGATGACACTTTGAGATGGAATCATTGTGTTGGCATGAAGAAAATCTGTCAGATCAGCTTTAGTCACCAAGTTTAACTAATCAGTTAGCTGTTGTGTCTTGTTGAAACTCACCTTATAGGCTTGCATTAATTGCCTGCGCCAAGTTTTCATCTTCACCCTCAGGCTCAGATAATTTCATTTGATCCGTCTTGGTACATAGTGATGTTTGAAGCAAATCATTGAGATATAAAAATGGAGATTGTGGGCCTGATATACTTCAGTCAGTACTAATCCCTAAAAGTGAAAGGAATACATGAGAAGCAACGCGCTACTGTTCACAGTGCTGTGCTGTTTTTGAAAACTGGATGTTGAAATTTAATGAGTTGAACTTGGCAAAAAGAATGAAAAAGAATCTAATTGCTTTTGCTGTTGAAAAAATGTTCCACAAATCTGCCTCTAACACAAGATCTCACATTTCAAACAATTCCCCTTTGTGTTTAGTCTTGAATTAACCCTAGTATCTTGGTTGTTTGGACAGAACCATTCCCAATAGTGAGGCTAATATGAAAGAGGACTATTTATAATGAGCATGACCATTCTGGCCCAGGTTGGGTTATGGCCCCTCCAAATGTCCTTTTTACAGTATTTTGTATTCATGATGGTTTGTGCTCATGGTGGTTTTGGGGTGGTTATATGTGATCTGTCTTTCAATACTGTCCATGTCTGCAAAAAATTGGGACAGTGAGAGTTTCATTTCCAATCAGTGCATATCCCATAACTTCCTGCTGAATTCTGTTGCTTTTTTACACCACAAACGTTCTGGTTTATTATTTGTCCCACTTTTGTGCAAGAACAACCCTCCAGACAGCAATAATGTGGTAACACTGGGGAAGCATCACAGAACGAATGAAGCAGAATGATGCATGGACAGTCCAGTCTAAATCCACTGCTAATACGTTAATATTGTGTCAATGGCCACTGAAAAAATGCTTGTATGATGGGATGGTTTCATTCATTGACTAAAGCTAGAATGTCATTAAGCCAAGAGCTATCCCCCCCGTTCAGTAAACACAAATGGTAGATCTCTCCTAAAACTGTACCACTTCAGGATCCAAGCAGAGGATGGCATGGCTGAATGCTACCTCTTTCAAAACCTGCAGAATTTCTGCCAAGTTATTTTAAGTGATGCTTAGCTGCAGGCTGGTGGTCTGACCGAAACCACAGCAGTTCCCTCATCCTCCTCTCCGAGAGAGATGCTTGGCTGCTCCATGCATGTTCCCAAGATGGTCTAATGAAGCAGCATCCCTTCCAGCTAGGTTCTCTCAGCTGGGGAAATGAAAGAGACAGAAACCTTTGGGGGAACTGAAGCACAACATATAAAAACCCTTCAAATGAAATAGGATCCAGGACAACTATTCCATGTGCTCTCACAGACTTGTTGATTTGAAGATAATTCTATGAGAAGGTAGAAGACAGTATTCTGTCTTTTGCTCTGTAATACATTTGTTTAAAAGCAGGATGGTTCCTCCAAATTTAATAAGATCAGTTGTATCCTTTCCAATACATCACACACACACACACACACACACACACACACACACACAATTTTTGGTCGTATGTAGTTGAGAGGCCTGTTGAAAGAAACTTCAGTATATTTTTGGCCTCTTACATAAATCTAAAAATGCACATTCAGCCTGCAGGGATAGCTGCAGCTTTTCCCAACCAAGCATGGATGAAGCGGATCTATGGAGAATTCATAGTCCAGTGACAGCAGTAAGTGTGGCCACAGATGGAACAGACCTCAATTAGGCCATGGTCCAGTGAGGATCAGGCAACCAAGCATACTTGGAACAGATTCACATAATTTATGGGCCAGTGGTGATGATCACAAGTCCGTTTATGACAAACGTCAAGAGAAGATATACTTGTAAAGCCACCAAATTTAAAATAGTGGCTAGCTTACAGGAAGCTTTTTGAAAAGTTCTGTTTGAAGAATGAGAGGATATTAGGTGAACAATAAAAACGGCAGCTCTTTCACAGGACGTTCATTAATTACAAGCACAACTCCCCCTCCAATTTTGCCCCCTCCCAAAGAAATATGAAGTTGAAAGAATGTTCAGTAGCACCGTAACACATTCAAAAACTAGTCTAGGCTAAACAGTCCTGAAACGACACCACTGGATTATGACAGAAAAATAATAATGGGGGGATTTTTTAAAAAATCAAACAACTTACATTGAACACGAATTGTATCCCCACTCATCGATTTCAGCCTCACTGATTGTGCGGTATAATGACAAATGTGTGTATCATGTTGGCCCCTTTGAGTCCTCACCACCACTTACTGCTTTGAACAGAAGTTGCACCTCGCTGCTGGCAGTGGAGCAGAATTCAAGGATGCATCACCATTCTGCTGAGTCCTGGCGATGCTGCTCTCTGCAAAAGAAGCAGTTAGATCAGGCCTACCTCTCTACCCCAATAAATCCCAACAAATCTGTGTGAAGGTATGATTGGATATTTGAAGGCTCCACACCCTTTATCACTCTCGCGTAGAGCAGCTGAGAAACGGAAGGGATTTAAGCAAGAATCTCAATTGTTCTTGTTGGGTACGCAACTGGATAGGGTTGCCATCTTCCAAACTGTGAGAACCTGGACAGTTGCTTCTTCTTCTTTTGGCCAGGGTTCTTGAGTTCTGTTTTTGGTTTTTTGCCCAAAGTTGTTAAGCTTGTTTAGCAAAATCGCAGGAACTTGCCATTTTTGAGCTCTTTTCATGGATACTGCTGCCGACTGCAGTATTCTGGATATGCCCAGGAAATTCCAGATGTATGGCAACAGTTGGATGATGAGCTAGATGTACAGAGGGGAGGGAAGCAATCAGAGCCATGTGCAAAAGTTCTGCAGTTGGAATTAAAGGGCATATATTCTGAGCCTCGGAATTTGTTTTCAGTACCAAAAAGAAACTTCATTTGTAGCCCTTTCACACAAAAGTCCATTCCTAACAAGCTTTCTTCATTTTGGCAGCCTAGAATCATAGAATCATAGAATCATAGAGTTGGAAGAGACCACAAGGGCCATCGAGTCCAACCCCCTGCCAAGCAGGAAACACCATCAGAGCACTCCTGACATATGGTTGTCAAGCCTCTGCTTAAAGACCTCCAAAGAAGGAGACTCCGCCACACTCCTTGGCAGCAAATTCCACTGTTGAACAGCTCTTACTGTCAGGAAGTTCTTCCTAATGTTTAGGTGGAATCTTCTTTCTTGTAGTTTGGAGCCATTGCTCCGTGTCCGCTTCTCTGGAGCAGCAGAAAACAACCTTTCTCCCTCCTCTATGTGACATCCTTTTATATATTTGAACATGGCTATCATATCACCCCTTAACCTCCTCTTCTCCAGGCTAAACATGCCCAACTCCCTTAGCCGTTCCTCATAAGGCATCGTTTCCAGGCCTTTGACCATTTTGGTTGCCTAATTTAGGTGGAAAAGTCATGTTGTTGCTGCTACTCTTAAACTCTTGCAGATCATCTAGAGAGCTACCTGTAGATCTTGATCTCCCTTCTCCACATCCCTGCCCAAGGACACCTCACTGGCGGCAGAGATCAGAGGGTGGCACCCCCCACTTAGCTCACTGCTCCCTAATCCAATCCTCTGCCTGAACTTGTTATAAAGAGCTCCTTAGTTGCCTTTTCCTACTAAGGAAAAAGAAGTGGCCCTACCTATATATATATTAATTCAGAATTCTCCCCTTGTAAAATGGAATGTCAGTCAACCACAGGATATTGTGTGAATATTGAAACATTTGCCAAATGCAGAATGTTTAATACCTGTATCTGACATCTGATTATGCTTTATTTCAATGTTTGATATTTGACAGTAGAAGGTAGCTGACATGCATTGGGATTTAGTGTTTTTAGCAGCATTTGATATTTGGCACTCAAAGGCGTTTAATATTTGACAGATGGTATGCAACGGTAAGCATTTTCAGGCAGCGTCTTATGGGATTTCATTTTTAATACTTGCCCAAAACAAAAACAAAATATCAGGGTCTATGGCTGTGATCCACACTTACATGGGAGGAAATTCTATTGCATATAGAGAGGTTTATTTCTGAATCAACATGCATAAGATTGCACTGTGGAGTACTAATATATCAAATTTAGATGTAGAATTTCACATTTATTTATTCATAACATTATTTATATGCTGTTGTTTTGGGCATAGCTCACATGAGGCAACTCAAAACATCATAAAAACATGGTAAATGCAGCACTCCAAAAATAATTGAAAGCAACAAAGGCAGCAACATTTATTTGAAAGTCCTGTTACGACAGATATCAAAGACTTACAGAGCTCTCTAGAAGAAGAAAAGGCAATAAAAATGAGGGGTTAAAACACAGTCTGTGGACCATCACAGAAAAGTCTCCACCTTGTGTGCAAATTCAGAATTTCTAATTCACAATTTGAAGAGGAGAAATGAATATTTCAAATATTTGTGAGCATTTGTATCATTTTTTTGTTTTTTTTTTTTTTGTTTTTTTAAAATCATGGCCTTAAAACCTAACAGTTCACACCACTCATGAAATACGGAAAGAAATTTGGACTCACGTTAGGGATCTTTCTAAGAGCAGAAAGGGTCCTTCCACAAAAACACCTCACCTTCCATGAACTGAAGCTCTCTCCATTCATGGAACAAAAAGGTGGAACCACCCAAGCCATCACATTCACTGTTTAAACGGTATTTTCTTTGCAGCCACCTTTCATTAGCTATTAGTCAAAATCTGCCTATTATGCAATACTTCCAATTCCCAGATTATAAACACTGATGGGATGTCCAAAGATAACATATGTGTGTCAAGCACTTTAAGCTTCTTCAGGCATCAATGATAGTAATCTTATTAAAGCTACATTTGTCTGGCTTGGATCCAAACCTGCCAACTCTAATATCACACACACTGTCACAAAGACTTCTGACTTGGAGGTGTTTGTGGGTGGATTTATTCACAGTCCTTTTCACCAGTGTCATAGCGTGGGTTGCCAGAGCCCAGGGCTGTGCAGAATGGGGAGAGGTAGGGAAATGGATGGAAAACACATGCACATTCAACTGCCTAACATCGTCTGCGTCACCTAGAAGATCACGGCCACAGAGATAAGAAAAGAAGAGTTGATCCATTGTCTGGAGAGGTCACTTTGTCAGGCTCCATGAAATATGGGGTTTTCACTGCCAAACGTTGCAGGGTGCCTTTTGCAGGTGTTTTGCGCTGCTTTGGAGTGAATCAGATGGCGTCGGATTTTCGGCGAAACTGTGGCCCCATGGGTTAGGGTGCCAAAGGCTCATTTTGTCGGGTTCTGTGAAAAGTAGGGTTTTCACAGCCAAACATTGCAGGGGGTCTTTTGCCAGCACTTTGTGAGGCTTTGGAGAGCAAAACCTCGCCTCTTGCAATGCAGGAACCACCAAAACGCCTTCAGAGCTGGATCTTAGTGTCCGGGCTGGATGATGGGTGTGTAGACACTCCTTCAGGTGCAAATGAAAGGAATAAAAATAAGAACTTAATTAATGAATTAACGTATTTTTCGCTCTATAACACGCACCCGACCATAACACGCACATCGTTTTTAGAGGAGGAAAATCCGTAGGCATGCCACCCGTAGGCATTTCCTCCATAACACGCACAGACATTTCCCCTTACTTTCTAGGAGGAAAAAAGTGAGTGTTATGGTGCAAAAAATACGGTAGATTGCTAATGACAACCATAGATGGATGAATCAATCTATGCCCAGTCTTTCCCCCCCAATATGCCTTCCTAGAAGTAGGAACACTAGAAGCTAGCCTTATCCTGAATCAAGCCATTGGTCCATTTAGCTCAGTATGTCCACACTGATTGTGGCAGCAGCTTTCCAGAATTTCAAACAGGCCTACTTAGAGATGCTGGGGATCTTCTGCCTGCAACACATGTGGTCCACCCCTCAGCTACAGTCCTTCCACATTCATCTGAAAGCTTATTTATTTCATCCTAAAGCAGGAATTGAAATATGTATTTCACAGCATGTTTTCTCTCAAAATGCTGGTTTCAAAAGGATCTTTTTTTATTTCAAAACAGACTTTTAAAAATTTCTATTTTGAGACCAGGACCATGTCAGAACTTTCAGGGTGCGCAAAAGGCTGTGGGTAAGTAGGTTCCGACCCACAGCTTAGTCTGGGAGGTATGAGCCAGTCAGTATGGAAACTGGCAAGGACTGACTTCTATGAGCATCCTAAAGGCAGCACACTCTATCTCTCCCTTAGATCTGACTAAGCTCTTCCCATGGAAAGGACTTCAGCTTACGTTTGCTGGCATGATATGCAATAAAGCACACAAACTGCAGCAAAAAGATGTATGTTTTGATGCCGGTTTTATATGAATGTTGGTGCTACACACACAAAAAGGAGGCATCTGGGTGCATCAGAATGAGTGGAGGAATTACAGGCACAGTTCCCAGAATTGTAGCTAAATCTTAGCTCTAAGCACTTCCAATATTTATGTCGGCTTCATGCTCACTCAGAAAGTGGCGGAGCAAAAATAACTGCATGAGTTATCTCTTGATTTGCAGCTGCTCCAGCAATTCACTCGGAGCTGCTGGGATAATACATTAATCTTTGCACAGCTGCTGTGAATAGTCCAGGAAGCGGCTTGCTCCACAGCAATCCCAGTCCTGGTCAAGACGCTCCCAATGTCTCTGTTTGAACTGTGGCTTTCAGAAGGCTGCAAAATGCCACATACTCACAATCTAATGCCAGGGAGGGCAACATCACTAAATCATCAACACTTGCCGGTGCCAGCAATGCGACTGTCAAGTGGTCGCCATTCGTAGTACAAGTACTGTGCTCCCGAGACTGACGAAAGCACGTTCTGAAAGGCTGGCTTCCCAATGGATGATTTGCCATGGGTGAAAAGTTCAACCCATCATCACAAGGGTTTATGGGAGCCTAATAAACTTTTCTTGGGAGAAAAGCAATGACAAACCTCGACAGCATCTTAAAAAGCAGAGACATCACCTTGCCAACAAAGGTCCGTATAGTTAAAGCTATGGTTTTCCCAGTAGTCATGTATGGAAGTGAGAGCTGGACCATAAAGAAGGCTGATTGCTGAAGAATGGATGCTTTTGAATTATGGTGCTGGAGGAGATTTCTTGGACTGCAAGAAGATCAAACCTATCCATTCTGAAGGAAATCAGCCCTGAGTGCTCACTGGAAGGACAGATCCTGAAGCTGAGGCTCCAATACTTTGGCCACCTCATGAGAAGAGAATACTCCCTGGGAAAGACCCTGATGTTGGGAAAGATGGAGGGCACAAGGAGAAGGGGACGACAGAGGATGAGATGGTTGGACAGTGTTCTCGAAGCTACGAACATGAGTTTGACCAAACTGTGGGAGGCAGTGGAAGACAGGAGTGCCTGGCGTGCTCTGGTCCATGGGGTCACGAAGAGTCAGACACGACTAAACAACAACAACAAACTTTTGCTTAAATGTATTTATGTCATGAGTCAGGAGTTGGCTTTGCCTGCTGAGCAGCAGCCTGTAGGAGCAGAAGGCAAAGTGAGGGTTTCCAGCCTCAGTCAGTTGCTGGAAACAACATTCACCGTTCCTGACCAGACCTTGTTGCTTCTTGCTTCATGCAACCTTGGACCCTTGGCTTTCTTGACCCCCAGATCATCTGACTATGTGAACTGAGATATTCCTGACCTTAGGACTGGACTCCACCTCATATATGGACTTTGCCTCCAGGCAAGTAGCACCCTGAGAATTGGCTGATTGGCTGGCTTCTCCCTCCACTGAGCTTTGCTATGGCTGGCAGCACAGTACTACGACAATTTATTTACCTACCATTATCTAGGGCTGCCATACATCTGGATTTTCCTGGACAGAAGGTGAAATTGACGTTCAGTGGGTGCCTTGTCTTGCATCTTTGTAAAAAGGCTCAACATCTTTCAGTGTGCCCTGGTTTTTTACTTTTTGATACATGGCAATCCCACCATTATCGGCTAAGGAAATGTTTATAAAGAAGAGACATGTTCTTTTCCCTGAAAGGCTAATAAATTATAACCCCTCTCAGCTAAGTTATTGGAAGCAATTAAAAGTGCAGTTTTTCCACAGCCATGTGTGCTGGCACGACATTTCTCCATGAGAACAAAGATATTTGCCTGGTGAGCCTTTCACCACTTATTATGTTTACAATAAACCACTATTATGTTTACAAGATAGATTGTCTATGTGAGGCTTCCTTTCAGCTTGATCTGGAAGCTTCAGTTAGTGCAGAATGCTGCGGCACGGTTGCTGACGGAAGGGAGACCCTGTCAGCATGCAACAGCTCTTCTCAGAGACCTGCACTGGTTGTTGATCTTCTACCAGGCAAGTTCAAGAGGTTACCATCAGTGGAAGAAGTCCTTGACAACTTGGAGCCAGTTTACTAGCGAGATTCCTTTACCCCATATATGCTTGGCCCTGATACAGGTTCCACGCAACAATCATTCCGTACTTATAAGAAACTGATATTTTAGTGAGGAAGTGCGTACATTTTGGAACTCCCTTACTATTGACACCAGGCAGGTGCCTACACTACATTTTTGTGTAGGCAAGTCTATCTAGGCACGTAGAAGCTTTCATGTGTTTTAATTTGGTTTGAGCTTGTTGTTGTTTTAAAATGCTTTAAAATACTTGTTTCTATTTATTTATTTTTTACTGGGTGGTGGGTTTTTTTTGTAAACTCCTTGATGTTTTATTACAATCAAGTAGCTCAGCCGGTACAGTATGAGCCTCTTAATCTCAGGGTTGTGGTTTCAGCATTTCAGCACTATGTTGGGCAGTAGATTCCTGTATTGCAGGGGGTTGGACTAAATGTGATCCCTAGGGGATGATCCCTTCCAAATCTATGATTCTATGGTGGAATCTACACAGAGATTTTTATATATATAAAAAAAACACCTCTGTGAAAATGCTTTTTAAAAAACCATTTTGAAAAATACGTTGAATTTGGCACAGCTCACTGCCACCATCTAGTGTCACATTTGTGTATTGCACTTTAAAACACATTTAAAACGTTTTATTTGCAGCTGTGTAGCTGAGTCCTATGATTCCTCTATGAGATAATGGGAGGTATGAGGTAATACAAGACAACTTCATATTCTTCACGTAACTGAATAGTTAATGTGGAACATCAGATTTTTTTTTTTTATTACGTCTGTACCCCACCTTTCTTCCTCCAAGGAGCTCAAAGTGGCATGCCTGGTTCTCCTTCTCCCCACTTTATCCTCAGGTTAGACCCAATATCACCCAGGGAGTTTCATGGTTGAATGGGAATTTTCAAAAAGTGAAAATCTGGACACAAAATTTGTTGAGCTTCCCCACCCCCTGTTTTGCCCAAAGTTGTTGAGCTGTATGGCAGCCCTACCGCTGCTGAGGTTAAATATTAAGGTAATCAAAAGCTCTGATAAACCTATGTGCCATCTTATAAGAATTGATTGGTATGGGCACCATCCAAAAGGCCAGACGGGCAACCCAAATGCAATGTTTGAAGGGCTCTCTCCATCAAGAGCATTTTGGAAAGAGCAGGGGATTAATATTCATTCATTCAGGTTCTCCTCCATCTTCTCCTCCTCGGATATGGAGCTGCTATTGAAAAGTCCTGTCCCTAATGCTGCAAGGTGGCACTTCTGTTTTCTCCGTTTTCTTGTAATGGAATGGATTTGCAAATTCGGCCTGCAATAGGATCCAGTGGAGCTCAGGACCCACAAGACCTCATTTCACATGTTAAGAGGGCAAGCAGCAAAAGCAGACACCACCTGCTTACTGCTTTATTCCCTAAACAGGCTGAGAAAATATCTTGGCGGCCAATTTCAGCAGCGTCTTTTTTTTTTTTTTAATTTTTATTAAGAGTTTTGTTAATACAATAAAGAGAAAAAACAGAATACACAGAAAACAGACAAAAAAGAAACAAACATAAAATTTGGCATCTTGTGATAACCATCTTTTCTTCATTTTTGGACTTCCTCACATCTCTCGCTCCTGCATTCCAAATTTATAAAACTTTAGCCAGCAACTTGTCACCTTGTTTCCATTCTTATTGTACACATTTCCAGTATTTTGTCCCTAACTTTGAATATTTTATCTAGGTCTTAGATACCTAATTTTAACATGATATTTATTCAAAATTTATTTTTCTCATAAAATTCACTCATTCTCATAATCTGTTCAACTAACTTTATGGTGCCCTGTTATTTTCAAATCTCTCATCCTTCTTAACACTCATATAGTTTACAGTGTTTTTGTAGATAGTCCTTAAATTTCTTCCAATCCTCCTCCACTGCTTCCTCTCCCAGGTCTCGGATTCTGCCAGTCATTTCTGCTAGCTCCATGTAGTCCATCAGTTGCATCTGCCATTCTTCCAGCGTGGGCAAATCTTGAGTTTTCCAGTATTTGGCGACAAGTATCCTTGCTGCTGTTGTTGCATACATAAATAATGTTCGATCATTCTTTAACACCCTCTGGCCAACAATGCCCAAAAGGAGGGCCTCTGGTTTCTTAGGGAAGGTATACTTAAATACCTTTTTCAGCTCATTATATATCATTTCCCAGAAGGCCTTAACCCTGGGGCAAGTCCACCAGAGGTGAAAGAACGTTCCTTCAGTTTCCTTACATTTCCAACACTTATTATCTGACAGGTGATATATTTTTGCTAGCTTGACTGGGGTCATGTACCACCTATATATCATTTTCATAATGTTTTCTTTCAAGGCATTACATGCCGTAAACTTCATACCGGTGGTAGGAACAGATGATCTACGCGGCTGTGAAGTTAAAGTTAAAGTTGTTTGTCTAGCTTTCGCTCTAGCCGCTCTTGTTTTCCCAGTGCCACTCATTCCAGTTTTGTCTACTAGTCAAGGTCAAACTAAATTGTTCCCATGGGAATCCAGCAGCCCAGAGGGTAAACAGACAAATAGGAGGAAAGGAAAGAGAAAGTAAAGTCACATACAACTGTAAATCCAAAATCCTCTAGAGGGAGTTCGAATATGTCTTGAGGGAAAAAGCCAAATTGTTAAAGTCCAGTTACTTTCCAAAGAAACTTCAATTATTCTTGTAGTTAGCAGAGTTGGTTTAAAAAGCACTACAATGTCTCTAGCAAATGCCAGAAAGGATGTTTCAGTGTAGCAAATCCACAAGGACTCAGATTGTAACAAACCCAAATTACAAAGTATCAAAGTCTGCAGCGTCTTAAGCAAGTACACTAAGATTTATTTTCTGCCCCATTTCATGCAGTGTCGGAATGTGAATTGTTTCACTGGCCACTGGTAATAGCGTATTTCCGAAGGCAGCGTAGCAAATAAAAGTCAGAAATGGATTAAGGAAAAACACACCAACAATCATTCTGGTGCAGTAAACTGGGGTGTTGAGAGCATGGCATCTATCCACATGCACAAAAGCTGCCTATTTTTGAAACAGAACACAGGCTTGCAATTCCTTCCCCTGAACAATATTAAATCACAAAAATCAAGGCCTGGCCATCTATTACAGCCTCTTTTTCCTGGCAGGCTATATAACATTAACTGCCTGTGCAGCGAGCACACAATGAATTTTACTCTGGGTTGATGTATAGCAGCTACATTTTTATATCGGCATCTGCAATCTTCACCTCTGCATATCAGCTCCAAATAAGTAATTCACTAGAATTCCACATCTACCAGCCGCCGCCAGCCTTACTACAAAGTAACAAGGAGCAGCTCATTCGAGCAGCGTTTTTCCACCTCCAATCTCCATGCGCCTCTCCTGTCATTTTTACAAAAAAGGAGTTCAAGGGATTTCTATTTGGCTTTTACACACTGGGGCCGAGAAATGTCAAAGGCTTAGCACTGTTCAGGGATACATGGTGGTTTAGTTAGGCCACACAGCAAGGATTTAGTAGAGTAATGGCTGTAAAATTTCAAATGCTTGAATCCATTGATCAGACCAGAACAATGTATGACTTGCCAGGGTGAACATTCCCTACCAGCTGTGTATGACATTTTTGTCGGCTACTTGGGGCACTGCCAGGAAAGGGGCATGCCATAATACAAGACAAACGTAGGATACTTTCGCCCTGGTGGTGCACCAGTTGGGGAGGCCTCTGGTAAATAGATCGATCAACTACAATGGTAATTAACCAATCAATTAGGACCGATTTTCATCAATAGGGCAACAATTTAGGGGCACTTTATTTTGCGGGTCCACTGAGGCCATGGGCAAGGGAGTCAAGGCATGATGAAGTTGCAATGAACATAGTGCAACCATTTTGGGATAAAACAGACCACAACTTTATTGATTACAGATGTCAGCAGGCCTTGGTGCAGGCATTATGTGTGTGTCCTCTTTCAACCAGCCTGCTACTGGTTGATAATTATTTGGCAGGCTTAACCAAGGTTAGGAATCACCCTGTGAAATATATCAAATCGGGGCAACCCCTCTGAGATCACCATTTTGGGAGTGCTATGGCTCATCGGCCCCTGTCTGGGTGTCTGAACAAAGCACCTCTCCCAGGATTCATTTAACAGAATATCTGGGTTCTTTGGACTGGGTGGGGCTCCCAACCCCGCTATATCCACCTTGACTAAAGATCCACCATTTCTGACATGTAAAATATGTCAGATCCTTACAATGGATCTGAAAAGTCAGAAGTTAGAGGCAAGGAATGGGGGAAGGTTTGGAGGCCACTTTTACAACATGCAGTTGTGTCTGGCTGAAAACGGCTATCAAAAAGCAGCATAGCGATGGAAGGAAGCAGAACATTGATTATTCAGTTTTGATGGGCAGAACCCATTCACCCTACTCTAGCAAGGGCAGTCTGCTGGGGGCCACAGGTTCCAGTGTGTTGAGTGCCCTCTAGGTCAGTCGCCGTGTGTGCAAAAGGATGCCGCGTGTGAAATTCCTGCATCTAATCCCAAGGCTGCCCAAGTGCTGCCCTTGCTAGATCAATGCTGAACAGAGTACTAATTGCTTTGGCTGTGCCAATGACTTATTTGTGGTGTGGATGGGAACTGATTTCAGACCCTCCATGGGATTTCAGACCCTATTTTCCAGGGAAAGTCCTGGATTTACACAGTGGCGTAGCGTGGGGGGTGCAGGGGGGGCCGGCCGCACCGGGCGCAACATCTGGGGGTTAGGGTTAGGGATAGGGTTAGGGTTAGGGGGTGCAAATCCACGGGTTAGGGGGCGCAAATTACTTGCCTTGCCCCGGGTGCTGACAACCCACGCTACGCCACTGGATTTACAGAAGCCATCCCGGTTTCTGACTTGATCCCTCAGTGTCTCACTTTACCTTAGGACGTCCCTATTTTCATCAGAGAAATGTCAGAGGGTATGGAGTTATGCAACCCCTGAGCCAAGGAGCTAAGTAACTATACAACCTTTAGAAGACATCTGAAGGCAGCCCTGTATAGGGAAGTTTCTTAATGTTTAATGTCTTATTATGTTTTTATATGTTGGAAGCCATCCAGAGTGGCGGGGGAAACCAGTCATAGGTACAAGTAATAAAATTATGATTGTGACTATTTTCATTGGAGAAATGTTGGAGGGTATGTGATTTCAGTCTTTCCCACTCAGTGGGTGCATCAAAGTTGCTCTTTTCAGCAGTGCCTTTTATCTCTGAACTGGGGTAACTGGACGGCAAGCTGGGAGAATCGGGGAGGGGGCCAGATGTTGCTGAATTCTCAGTTCCCTTCATCCCCAGTCAGCATACCCTATGGCCACGGATAATGGAAGTTATTATGGGTTATTCACAATATCAGGAGGGCCACTGGTTCCCCACCTGTGCTATAGGGTGTGTTGATGCTTTCCATCTCCTGAATTAAAGAGTGTTGGGGCACAGAAGAAGATGCAGAGGTGCCTGGACCACCGGAGTGGAGATTGTGAGGCTCTCTATTCTACATTCTCTGCCATTGTATAGAACATTTTATGTAACTTTAAATCTCCCATGCAATTTGCTTTCCCTCTGTGTACAGGGTTGGTGAGGTAGCAAGATCCAACAAGTTTATCCGAGCAGAACATCTTGCTTTAATAAAGTAACGTAATCCTGGCAACAAATGAATATTTATCAGCTGTTTGAAAGTACCTCTTTGATGACACATAGTGTATTTACATAAAGGCAGGTGGCTTTAGCAATGTTCTCACTAGTTTCAATTGAACAATGAATAATAGAAAGGGGGAGGGAGGAAATGGAGTATAAATTGTCTTGCCCAGATGTGTGTTTCAAACTATAGAGCACCTCAAATAGCTGATGAGAGGACAGTATGTAAAAAACTTGCCCACATGCATTTGGACAGTCCGTATGGGCAGCGCAAGTTGTTGCTAAGCAACCATGAGTCGCAATATATTCAGAATTAATACAAATAAAGGGAAGGACTTCTGCACCAGATCATGTGTGGGGTAATAGCTAGAGTATGCTGGGCATGACTGTGCAAAATGGATTTAAATAAAGATCACTGGGTGGCCTACTTGAGCAACCAACTCTTAGGCTGAAGGCTGGTGTAATATTAAAAAAGGGCTCACAGTGTGTTCAGATACAGTGTTGTGAACCCACAGATAAACTGTTGGATGAGCACACCAGCAAATCAAATGCTGATTGAAGGCAGCATTTTTCCTTCACCTGTTTCCTGGGCACTATCTTGGAGGCTGGAAAGTTAATAAAGCACATTGAAAGATCAGGGCCTAAGGGGGAATGGAATTGCATCTACTCTATTCTGAACTTAAAAATGGAAAGCATAATGCTGGTGGTGAACAAAAGAGGTTCAAAGACTCTCTCAAGGCACATCTTTAAAAATGTACCATAAACATGGACAACTGGGAAACACTGGCCTGTGAGCGCTCCAATTGGAGAACAGCCTTTACTAAAGGTGCCATGGGCTTTGAAGACACTCGAACTCAGGATGAAAGGGAGAAACGAGCTAAGAGGAAGGCACGTTTGGCAAACCCTCACCGTGATCAACTCCCACCCGGAAACCTGTGCCCCTACTGTGGAAGGACGTGTGGATCCAGAATTGGCCTCCACAGTCACTTATGGACTCACTGTTAAAATCGTGTGTATGGAAGACAATCTTACTCGGCTACGAGTGATTGCCAGAGAAGAAGGAGGAGGAGGAGGAGGAGGAAGAGGAGGAGGAGGAGGAGGAGAAGGAGGAGGAGGAGGAGGAGGAGGAGGAGGAGGAGGAGGAGGAGAAGAAGAAGAAGAAGAAGAAGAAGAAGAAGAAGAAGAAGAAGAAGAAGCATCATTTCACCAAGCTTAAGTCGTACTTTGCTAACGTTCCCTAGCCAGAGACAGAGGTGGAAGTGAATGAGCAGATGAGGAAGGTTTGATTTGCTCGTATATTTGGACATAGCAAGCTGTCTTCTGCCCCATCAGACTATTAGTCCATCTAGTCCAGTGCTGTTTACTCTGACTGGCAGCTCCTCTCCAGGGTTTTCCACATCCCTCATTGCCTGATCCTTTAAAACCCAAAGGATTGAAAGTTCACCTGTGGAGCCAGGCTAGCACAGGGTTGAGCACCCACCCACCCCAGTGAGAATGATGTTGTTTTTATATCTAAACAGAATTAATTACGTCCTTTTTACATTATCCCACACCATACATTTAAATGCAGAGGCTGTTCATCTCTGTGCAAAGGAAATGCAATGCAAATGCGGGGTAGGGTGGGCCTCACCAATTATGCATTGTCTGTGGGCTGAAAACAACAACAACAGTGAATGCCAATTGTGTTTCCTGCATTGATTTCCATTCAGGACACAGGGCGAATAAATGAACGTCAGGCATTTCTGCATCCCGTCTCTGTTTGAATTCTCCGACATCCTTATGTGTAGGCCACCCTGAGCTCCTTCAAGGAGCTGTGGGATTCAGATGTGACAAAGAAATATGAGTGAGAGCAGGGTAAAACAGGCCATTTCAGCAAGTGCAGCCTCTAATATTATTTCAGAAAATCCATCTTCCACACAAGGACCATTTGCTTTTTGTTGTCTCCCTCCCTGGCCAGAGAGATGTGTCCATCTTAAGATGCATCTCTCTACAATTGTGTCAGTCATCTGACATGCCTCGCTCAGCATTTGATGAAAGCTCCCATCCCCACCCCCAGACAGAGATGCTAATGGGCATGTATCCTTGCATGACAATTGCATACTAAAGGTCAAAACCTGCCATGAATTTGACAGAGGCTGGTTGACAGGAGATCATGGTATTCAAATTGTAGCAACAGCATGTAATAAATAGCATAAGGTAAAGGTGAAGGGACCCCTGACCATTAGGTCTAGTTGTGACCGACTCTGGGGTTGTGGCGCTCATCTCGCTTTATTGGCCGAGAGAGCCGGCGTACAGCTTCCGGGTCATGTGGCCAGCATGACTAAGCCGCTTCTGGCGAACCAGAGCAGTGCACGGAAATGCCAATTACCTTCCCGCCGAAGCGGTACCTATTTATCTACTTGCACTTTGACGTGCTTTCAAACTGCTAGGTTGGCAGGAGCAGCAGGAGCTCTCCCCATTGCAGGGATTTGAACCACCGACCTTCTGATCAGCAAGCCCTAGGCTCTGTGGTTTAACCCACAGCACCACCCACGTCCCAATAAATAGCATAGAATGCTGTTTATTTTCATGGCAGTATGTAATGTGACAATCCCTCCTCAGCCACCCGGTCTCATGGCAAACATGCAAGCCTTTCACACCCAAATAAGAGACTCAGTATGAAGCAGGAGGCTCAGGAGAAAAGGCAAATGATAAGATTTCAGTGTCTTGTTATTCATTAACTTTTCAATGCGCACAACTCTGCTTCAAACGACTGGAAAGAAAGAACATCCAAGCTGTTCACCTGCAGAGAACTCAGGATGAGTCAGACTTAAAGTCAGACTTAACAACACTTGCTATGCATTGGAATATGCTAGGGCTGTCATATGTCCAGATTTTCCCCGACATCACTGGGATTTCAAAGGCAGAAATGATATCCGGGGCGGGGGGGGGGGCGGATTTCCGAAATGTGGCACTTTGTCCTGGATCTTAGGCAAGTCAATAAAAAAATTGTGGTTGGTTGGGGAGGTTTTTTGGCATAAATGCTCAACACCTTTCAGGTTTTCCTAAATTTCAGGGACAGAGGAAAATATTTCAATCAAAGAACTCAGGAGTAAGTCCCACCAAGTTAAATGGAGCTCATTTCTAGGTAAGGGTATATTAGGGTTCCAGCCAAAGCCTGAGAAGGAAAATATGGGGGTTATTCCACTCCAAGTTCAGGAAATGGGAAACCCCCCAAAATTATTGAGCCTTTTTTAAGGGAAACCTGAAAGTTGTTGAGCTTTTTTAGCCAAACCCCAAAGTTGTTTTTGACCCCCCCCAAAAAAAACACCCCACAATTTTTCGATTGATTTGCTTAAGAACAAAGTGCTTAGGAAATCCCCCCCGGACATCAATTCCACCTTTGAAATCCCAGTAATGTCTGGGAAAATATGGACATATAGCAGCTCTAGATCTGGGTACGAAGTATTTGGCACAACTGTTCTATGAGGTGAACTTTAAAGTACCCAAACAATTCTGGGAAACTTCATTTTTTTAGGGACTGGGACTTTTTGCTAGTTCTTATATAAAACTAAAAAATGTCAAGGTCCTTTGATTAGGAGCCATTGCTAGGAAATTTGGTTCAATTGCTGTAAGACTATTTAATGGAAGCATGTGATGTTTTACTGGGGAGGGATGGGAGTTGCTACAGGGCTCATTATCCTTCTCAAATAGCGGCCCTAAAAATGCCTTTCCCCACATAACCACATTTATTTTTACAATTTAGTTGGAAAGAGCCATTAGCTGTTAGAAATATTTTGTGCGTGGTGCCTCCCCATCTCCCGGTTTTGGAAGGCATGTTGAATAAAAACCACTCACAAACACTCCCAGTGTACCTGTTTTCCAGGGACAGTTCCAGAAAAGCCACCTGAGCTTCTGATTTGACCCTGGAATGTCCCTATTTTCCCCACCAGCTTGAGGAGGAGGAAGAGCAGGCATTTGTTCTGAGTGATGTCAGCAGCAGTAGTGGCAGCTGTGAGGGAGCCTCCCATTGCCTCTTTGTTGCCTCTTCATGTGCATCCCCATGCCCAGTGTTAGAAATTGAGATATGAAAGGTAGGAGCTAAATGGCACCTTAAACCGAGGTTACGGGCACAACAGTGGAATGTCTAGGCTCTTAAGAGGGTCTCTTCTCCAGTCTTTGGAGGGTAGCCAGAAGTGGGGAGGCAGAAAAAGGTCCTCCTTTCCTTCCACTCTGCAGTTCTAATCTGAAATCTTATGCACTGCACTGCACTGTGGCCAGAGCTCAGAAATGGCTCGCGCTAATGAAATTCCCTGTAGCAAAATGTGCCTAGGACAATGGGAGTTTCAAACACTGCCCATGCCCATTATGGTGCAACCAGTCAGCAGTAAATACAGGTTTAACGAGGAACTAGAGCCAGATTGGGGCATTTGATATTACAATGGCATTTTATATTTTGGGTGGGAATTTATTTGAAAACATTTGAGCTGTAGCTCTGTGCCTTTCTGCACATTTCCGAGTCAAATACGCAAAGCTAATATATAACCCAGCCAGATGGGCAGGATATAAACAATAAATTATTATTATTATTATTATTATTATTATTATTATTATTATTACATATAAGGTTAAAATGGATCATATGGAAAAATTTCCAACCTAGCATTGCACACTTAGTGACTACTTTCCTCCCAGTCATTTATTGTTAGATACCAAGCTAATACAATGAAATATGTTAATCCTCATTCTGCGCTTATTACAGCAGTATTAGGAAATCACAAATTTGTCAGTCATGTCTCTGTAACTTTGGAGACAGAGAACCGCATGGTGTTCCATTTGGGGATAGCTGTGAAAAGTATGAGGAAGCTTCAGCTACTGAAGAACACAGTGGGTTACCTACAGAAGTGCCAAATTGAGGAAAATATTAGGGAGTTCCAGAGCTGGAAGTGAAGGACCAAATTGATTCTACATACCTTCCAACATTTCTCTGAAGAAAATAGGGACATCCTATCCATGCTTGTCAACATTTCTCCGATGAAAATAGGGACATCCTAAGGAAAAGCAGGACATTTGGGGATCAAATCAGAAACCAGAATGGCTTCTGTAAATCTGAGACTGTCCCTAGAAAATAGGGACACTTGGTGGGTCTGTAAGATGATGGGTTCTTCCACAATGGTTGCAGCTTGCCTTCTCTCTCTCTCTCTCTGCTTCTTTCTCCCCACCCCACCCCATTTTTCAAAATATTTTGATTCATTCCCCCACATTTGTGATATTAACACCCAGCCCACAATTAACTTGTGAAATGGCAGTGCCCCGCTTGATACCTGCAAGAACTTAAAATTGCAGTTGTCTTCCTGAGATGGCCAACGCTGCCAACCTTGCATAACCCTCTAAAGTACAAATTGGTAGATTGTTGAACATTTTTTAAAAAGTAACCTTCAGTTTAAATGTCAGCTTGGCAAGAGGATTTGTACAGTGTGAAGAGTTAGCTGCCTTGTATGGAGAAGGGACTCTCCCTGGAAAACAGGGACACTTGGAGGGTCCAATACTCCGTTTGTCTCTCTCTTCCCTCAGACTCCAGGTTCTTGTAGTTGGTTGAGACCAAAATGCATTGACTGATGATGTGCTTTTCCTGGTCTGGAAAGGCAAGCTGCAGGAAACCTGTGGGGAGCATAGCCGGCATGTTCTGGGTAATTTTCTCTTCCTCCAGAGGTTGCTATTACGAGATGGTTGACAAGGGTTAAAGCATTCATTTTAACCACACAAAGGGCATAGGTGACTGGCAGGCCAGTTGGCACCCATCCCTACAATTCTATAATTTAATTTCGACACTGGAATCCAACATCAGTCAGGTGACCTATCAATGGCTCATGGTGGCTTGAATGGAGAGAAAATCTCTAAATCCTTTATGCTGCCAGAAGGAGATAATTTCACAAATGTGGCTTCTTGGCAGGGAATCTGCATCACTAATATGCCAGATAGAAAGCCTCTCATACTCTCTTTTTTGTTTTTGTTTTTGTGCCTGTTAATTGCAACTGTGTTGCTTCTAATAATTAGTTTTATGCAATCCAGAGCAAAAACAGTTTTTAAGTGGTGGGAATTTTTCCATTACATCTGATGATACAGAAAATAAAATAAATTCAAAACACGCTGAAATGCTCCTGTTCCTCCAGAATTTGACAACTTGACAATTTTGCTTTTCTCCTCACAAAACCCACATCTATATTGGAAAAGTATCCCTGCCCCCCACCCCACCCCCGTAATCCTCAACAAATTATTTTCCTGTAAAAAACCCTTCTTTGCCAAATGCACCATAATCTCCTTTTAACTCTGCTGCATCTAATCCCACTTCTGTGTCAGATACCACCAAACAGATGCTTTCGTTTCCCACCACCCAAATGAAGACTGCTATGTTAGAATGTATATATGGAAGACATTTCTGCAATGCATTGGAAAACAGAATGATCTCTGCACAGGAGACACTGTAAGAGGCCTAAAATGAATTTATTTTAAACCAAATATTTTCAGGATGCTCCCTATAATTTTTTCCTCCCTTGCTGATTAGACCAGATTGAAACTATAGCATGAGATATAACTGCTGGCATTTCAGATTTCCTGTCCTTTCCTGTTGTAAACCATCAGTAGAGTGGGGGTGAATACCAGAATGAATGCTTCTGCTGTGCTTTGGGGCAATGCCAGGAATTTGCTGTCATTCATAAATTGTTCAAGCCAAACACCTCACTTTGAAGCCTCAGCAGAAAATTCCCCAAGATCAAATTGCAGTCCAAGGCACAATTGCTTATTATGTATCGCTCTTTATTAAAACAGACAACCAATTGCTTCACAACAGGAAAATTGCCAGTGAAAATGCATCCTGATTTATAACCCAGTTTATTTTGCAGGTGGATATTTAAAGGATTTACAAAAGAATGCTTGCCAAAAATAGGGAGGGGGGACACCTATGCCCAGAAATAAGTTTATCTGTTTGTTCTGTAACACACACAAAAAAACTTTAATAATGACTTTTTTTAAAAGTGCCCACATTTCATTAAATGACAGGATTGGACACCTATCCTCATAAATGCCCCCAACAGAGCTGCCATACGTCCAGACATTACAGGGATTTCAAAGGCGGAATTGACATCTGGTGTTTTTGTATATAAAAAAAGGGTCTTCCTTTAAAAAGCTCAACAGTGTCCTGGTTTTTACTTTTCGAAATATGGCAACCCTAGAATTCTATTGGAAAAAATACCAAGAGTACAGTACTCTCAGCCTCCCCTATGCCATATCTTTGAAATACCACTAGATGGTAGTATAAGCACCAACTAGAAAAGCATAATCCCGGGCCCCCTCCAGAACATGATGAAACTAAACGCCTTAGGTGCTTCTCCGTCAATGTTTCATTAAGATTTATAAGGCTTCGTTGTCAAAAGTAATGTGATTTTAAACTCCAATTCATCATGTTAGGTCACACTCCTATTGCAGATGAAGACAGGTCTTCCCATTTCCTCAAACTTCAGGGAGATGAAGCACGTCAATTAAGCGTGTACTGAAATGAAAAGTCAGTATTTTTGCATATATTGCAAAAATAGGCTACATAGCCTCCAGGAGCATCTTATAAACAGCCGCTGCTTGTTGTTTACGCCACAATTACTATCTAGAAATCCAGCAGATGGGCAGGACGGAATTGGACCTCAGGAACTTCAATCACATTTTTCAAGCTCATATTAGTTTTATAAAATACAAAACAGTTTGCATATTTAGAGAATGTTTCACACCCCCGTTTCCCATTGCACATATAAATAGTGCTCATTTTTTTAGTGAGGCTTTTTATCACTGGCCTCCTTCCCCTACGGCAGGGATGGGGAACTGCTTCCAGCCCAAGAGCCACATTCCTTTCTGTACAACCTTCTGGGGGCCACATGCTAATAGTAGGCGGGGTCAGAAGCCAAAGAGGTGGAGCAAGGGGTGCAGATTTTACCTTTGTACATAAGGCTAGTTTCTACACATGCTTGCACACCTTTCTTTATCCTCCATCCAGGCTAGGAAAGAAGCATTGTCAGAATGGAAAGACACATCCCAGCCAGGCAAAACGTTTTTGGGTGACCTGTTTGTTGAAGATTCATCCAGATATGTTTGCAGGGAGATTAGATGATGCTGGCTGTTCAATGAGTATTTGTTGTGATTTTTTTGCGGGGAGGTTAGATGATGTTGTGTCAAAGCAAACGTTATCCTGCACTTTCCAGTGCATTCCCGCCCGCCCCATCGTTTCCCTTCTCGCAAAAAGCCCAAACTTTTGAGAAGCGGATTTGTTGTTGTTGTTGTTGTTGTTGTTGTTGTTGTTGTTGTTTATTGAGTTTATATACTGCCCTATACCCAGAAGTTTCAGGGCGGTTCACAGAAAAGATCACAACATATATAATCAGAATAAAAACAATGACCCAATAACAAACACACCACAGAAAAGAGCCACATTTTAAAAAGGTATAAGATGTCAAACAGATCAACCAAGAAAGGAATGTTTTTGCCTGGTACCTAAAGGTGTATAATGAAGGCGCCAGGTGAACTTCCCTGGGGAGAGCATTCCATAAACCAGGAGCCACTGCAGAGAAGGCCCCGTTCTCGTGTTGCCACCCTCCGGACCTCTCGAGGAGGCGGCACACAAAGGATGGCCTAAGAAGATGATCTCAGGGTCTGGGTAGGTTCATATGGAAAGAGGCGGTCCTTGAGATATTGTGGTCCTTGTTTGTTGCATAAGAGCTACAGAACAACTATAACTGTGCAACCCGAATTTGCCAACGCATGACTGAATCCCATCCAAAAATAGCAACAGCCTGGAATCACGGTGGGAGGGGCTGCTTTTCTGAGTGTTATGAGACCATCTGATTTTGCCTGTTTGATGGCTGAAATTATCTACAGAACAGCCATTGCCTTTCTGTGGTTGATAAGCCTACAAGTCTCAGCATCTCCCACATTCTGGCTGGGGCAGATGGGAGTTGTAGTCAAAAACAACTGGGTGGCATTAGGTTGGTGAAAGCTGATATAGAGCATTTTGTCCAATTGGACACAGCTGTCAACTTTTCCCTTTTCTTGCGAGGAATCCTATTCGGAATAAGGGAATTTCCCTTAGAAAGGGGGAAACGTTGACAGCTATGATTGGACAACATTAGGCACTTCAGCTTATTAATGTTATTTTTGGTGCTGTTACTCAAGCTAAGCTTTCATGACATCAAATGAATTTACAAACGGACAAACTAGGGGTCCCCGCCTCCATTCTCGTGTCATTAAAAAGAATAAATCAATACATACTGAAGTATAGCGGTAAAAGTCGTGGTTTTGAAAGTATCACATTCATGGCACAATGGGTCTATGCCTCTGACTGCTAACCAAAAGGTTGGTGGTTTACTTTAAGACCCATTTCACCTCTACAATTCTATGATTCTGAGAGAAATCTCTTAAAGGGAAGATGAGACAGCAACTGAAATAACATCAGAACTTAATGTCACACTACAGACTCTTCCCTTGCGAATAGGCCGTTGTTATCCAATCAACAGCTTCCTTTACAGATGGGGCACATAGCATAGGACTGCCATATGTCCAGATTTTCCCGGACATTACCAGGATTTCAAAGGCGGAACTGACGTCCAGGTTGGGGGGGGGGAGGGTGAATTTCCCAAAGGTGGTGCTTTGTCCTGGATCTTAGGCAAGTCAGTCAGAAGATTGGGTTTGTGTAAAAAAAAAAAAAAAAAAAGCTCAACAGCTTCTGGGTTTTTGTAAAGAAGAAGAAGAAGAAGAAGAAGAAGAAGAAGAAGAAGAAGAAGAAGAAGAAGAAGCAGCAGCAGCAGCAGCAGCTATACTGCTAAAACACAAGACAGCCCCTTAACCACAGCTAACTACTAAGGGACACGGGAAGAATTAAGCTACGTAAGGAAATAGCACAGTGTTATGAATATTGTATAAGCAGTAAGTGTGCAACTCCTTGGATATTATTTCAAGAGAATAATGGAAGCCCATTGACTGAGCTGTCTGAAGTGCCTTGTGATGCTATTTTCTGATCCTTAGACTGCTCTGCTAACAGCACTGCCATTCATTTTAATATAAGTCTCATCTAACAGAGCACTTTGGGAACCAGGCCTTTTAATTTATGTTATTTGGATCAAAGGAGACGTAAATGTTCATTTTTTGAGAGCCCTTAATTCTCTCTTTCACACAGGCCAAACTAAACAGAGTTAGAAAACCCATTAAATAATAATAATATGGTCAGGCCGCAGAATGTTGCTACGTTCAGAATATAAAGCCACTTCTTGAATGCTAATTAGGTATAAGAAAAATTCCCTTCTAGCGTGACCTTTTTAAAAACTGCCATAAAGCTAAATTTGTTTTAAAGACTTAAATATGCTCTAGGCTTTCCCTCTCACTTTTTTTAAAAATGCACGGTAACTAGGCAACTTGTAAATGAAAGTTGCCCAGGTACCTTTTACGCACCTTTTAAAAAGCACTGGAAATTGATGTCAAAGGCAGGATGACACTACAACTGATGCTTAAGGGAGAATTGAAAGAACAAACATGCACGTCAGGATGTGACCTGCTTCCAAATCACGATTCAGCTCTTTTTAATTGTCTCCCAGCAGTTTGCATCAGTAAGGCTACAACAATCCTGTCCGCAATTAGTTGGGAATTAGTTCCGCTGAGCACAGTGAGACTTGCCTTCGTGCAAAGGATCTGCCTTCATGTTATTCAGCACTTAGCACCCAACATCCAACACATTCAGCCTGGAAAAGAGAAGATATGATAGAAAAAAGGCGATATGATAGCCATCTTCAACTGTCTCTAGGACTGTCACATGGAAGAGGAAGCCAGCTTGTTTTCTCCTACTCTGGAGGATAGGACTCAAACCAATGGCTTCAAGTTACGAGAAAGTCGATTCCGACTAAACATAGGGGGAAACTTTCTGACAGTAAGAGCTGTTCGGCAGTGGAACGTTCTCCCTCAGGAGGTTGTGGGCTCTCCTTCCTTGGAGGTTTTTAAGCAGAGGTTGGATGGCCATCCAGTGGCATAGCGTGGGTTGTCAGCACCCGGGGCAAGGCAAGTAATTTGCACCCCCTAACCCGTGGATTTGCACCCCCTAACCTGTGGATTTGCGCCTCCTAACCCTAACCCTCAGATGTTGCGCCCAGTGCGGCCGGCCCTCCCCTGCACCCCCACGCTACGCCACTGTGGCCATCTGTCATGGATGCTTTAGCTAAGATTCCTGCATTGCAGGGGGTTGGACTAGATGACTCATGGGTCCCTTCCAACTCTGTGATAATATCCTTTGAACTGGAGATGAGAGGGACAGAATCCTCCATTGGAAAATGTGGAATACGTGGTGGTGTGAGACCAATGATATATGTCTGTGGCATATGATCTCTTTCACACTTGCTAGTCACCACTAGCTGCTGCACGTACAGAATGATGATGGTGTATGTGTGAAGCTATGATAAATTATGGATTTTCAGAGACTTCAATGATGGCAGGGTTGTCGTTGGCCACAATGCACATACAGTGGTACCTTGGGTTACAGACACTTCAGGTTACAGACGTTTCAGGTTACAGACTCCGCTAACCCAGAAATAGTAACTTAAGAACTTTGCTTCAGGATGAGAACAGAAATCATGCTCCGGTGGTGCGGTGGCAGCTAAAGTGGTACCTCAGGTTAAGAACAGCTTCAGGTTAAGAACGGACCTCTGGAACAAATTAAGTTCTTAACCCGAGGTACCACTGTGTTTATTGTGCCCATCTCATTTTGGCCCCTGGTCAAACAGGTTTTCCTTTTCTTTTGTTTGGATGAACGAACGAACAAATGGACAGCAGAAAAAGTAAGATAAAAATAGAAATGTATCGTGGATTTTTAGTGTGGCTTTCTGTTTTGTCACTGCAGAACACTTTGGAAAGGCAGCAGAAGTCAGCCACTTTCTGTAGCCTCTGACAGAATGTTGAATGAGGGTTTTCTTTCCTTCATTTGATTCTTGTTTGTGTGAGCCGAGACTAATACTTAAAACTTTCAAATTCAGTTAACTCTCCTAAATCTAATAAAGCAGGGGGATAGGGACATCCTGCTGATTTGAAAAATATTAATACCATGGCATATTAACATTTTGTTTGAACAAGATGTTTGGTCCCCTGTGTTATATTAAAAATAAATGCAGGATTTTGCCTTTCATCAGCTCTAAGTAATTTTGTGGAATTAATAGATTAGGCAGTGCAAAAGAATCTCATTAAAAGGGTCATAAACTTACAGTTACTGGTCATAAGGCTTTGATTAGAGAGAAATGATGTTTCTAAAGCTAGAAGGAAAGTTATAAAAGCATGATTGCTCCCTGTGTTGTATTTCCCCCAATACAATTACAACTCCCATAATTTGTGGTCACTGGTCAATTTTACAAAAATGCAATTTTGACTTCCCTTTGTCCATTCAGGACAAAGCGCTGCCTTCCAGAAATCCCCCCAGAATATACCCAACATCTGGTTGTGATTACAGTTTCCTAGCTTCTGGGTTTCTCAAAAGTGTCCAATATATTCCTTGATCCCAGTATAATAGTAGTGCGTGAAAAAACTATTTTTCTTTGTTTCATTTAAACTTGTAGTGTCTAGTCTGAATCTTTACATACAAGAAATAAATAATGTTTCCAAGGGCTGCGTCCTCTTACTATCTTTAGGTATTGATTTAGCTAGAAGTTATGTTATTTGACTGCTGTCACCATCTGCACTGATCATGGATATCAAGTAAAATCTCTCACTGTCTCCATTTCTTCCCCTTCTATTTAGCAGGAGGTTATGGGGCAAGTAGCCATGATCTTAGTTTATTCAAAGTTGAGCTTCAGACCATATTTTGTGCCCCCCTCTGTGATCCTCATTAAGAGGTTCTGTAATTCTTCCTCACTTTTTGCCATCAAAGTTATTCAATTCACTCAAAAATTGAGCCAAGCTGTTGTTTTTATACTAGGCTAAGAAATCAGGCCTCAACGCCTTGACCTGCGGAAAATCATTTTTTTGAAAAAAATCCCTAAGCTACAATTTCATAAAAAATCTGACTTTCGGGAATTCACTTCAAAATGGTGCCAAACGATTTCAAATGCTCCCCTGAGAGGTTTGGTGGTCGAAACAGAAGGCTTTTTATGACAGGACAAGAATCCACCCTCTCACCGGCAGAAAATCATTTTTTTGAAAAAATCCCTAAGCCACAATGTCATCAAAAATCTGACATTCTGCAATTCACTCAAAAATGGTGCCAAACTGTTGCAAATGCTCCGCTGAAAGCTTTTTGGTGGAAACAGAAGGGTTTTTATCATCGGAAAAAGAATTAGCCCTCGATGTCTTAACTTGACAAAAAATTCTTTTTTGAAAAAATCCCTAAGCCGTGTGGTCACAATTGCAGAAAATGCTCCCCAGAGAGGTTTGGCGGTCAAAACAGAAGGCTTTTTATCACAGGACAAGAAATCAGGCCTCGACAACTTCACCGGCAGAAAAATATTTTTTTCAAAAAAATCCCTAAGCCCCGGGGTCACAATTTCATCAAAAATTTGACATTCTCTAATTCACTCAAAAATGGTCCCAAACGGTTGCAAATGCTCCCCTGAGAGGTTTTTCGGTGGAAACAGAAGGGTTTTCGTCATCGGAAAAAGAATTAGCCCTCAACGTCTCAGCTTCCAGAAAAACATTTTTCTCAAAAAATCCTTAAGCCGCGCGGTCGCAATTTCAGCAAAAATCTGACGTCCTGCAATTCACTCAAAAATGATGCCAAACTGTTGCAAATGCTCCCCTGAAAGCTTTTCTGGTGGAAAAAGAAGGGTTTTTATCATCAGAAAAAGAATGAGCCCTCGATGTCTTAGCTTGAGGGGGGGGGGGGAATTAAATCCCTAAGCCGCGTGGTCACAATTGTAGAAAATGCTCCCCTGACAGGTTTCGCGGTCGAAACAGAAGGCTTTTTGTCACAGTTCAAGAAATCAGCCCTCGACAACTTAACCGGCAGAAAAAGATTTTTTTTGAAAAAATCCCTAAGCAATTTCATCAAAAATCTGACTTTCGGCAATTCACTCAAAAATGGTGCCAAACAGCTGCAAATGCACCCCTGAGAGGTTTTTGGGTGGAAACAGAAGTGTTTTTATCATCGGAAAAAGAATTAGCCCTCGATGTCTCAGCTTCCAGTAAAACATTTTTCTCAAAAAATCACAATTTCAGCAAAAATCTGACGTTCTGCATGTCACATTTTTGATGAAATTGTGAGCCCGGGGCTTAGGGATTTTTTCAAAAAGCCTTCTGTTTATCACAGGAAAAGAATTCAGCCCTCAACAACTTAACAGGCAGAAAAAAAAAAATTTTTGAAAAAAAATCCCTAAGACCCGGGGTCACAATTTCATCAAAAATCTGACTTTCGGCAACTCACTCAGAAATGTTGCCAAACAGTTGCAAATGCTCCCCTGAGAGGTTTGGCGGACCAAACAAAAGGCTTTTTATAACAGGAAATAAAATCAGCCCTCAACAACTTAACAGGCAGAAAAAGGCGGTCGAAACAGAAGGCTTTTTGTCACAGTTCAAGAAATCAGCCCTCGACAACTTAACCGGCAGCAAAAGATTTTTTTTGAAAAAATCCATAAGCCCCGGGGTCACAATTTCATAAAAAAATCTGACTTTTGGCAATTCCCTCAAAAATGGTGCAAAACGGTTGCAAATGCACCCCTGAGAGGTTTGGCGGACCAAACAAAAGGCTTTTTATAACAGGAAATAAAATCAGCCCTCAACAACTTAACAGGCAGAAAAATATTTTTTTGAAAAAAATCCCTAACCCCCGGTCACAATTTCATCAAAAATCTGACTTTCGGCAAGTCACTCAAAAATGGTGCCAAACGGTTGCAAATGCGCCCCTGAGAGGTTTGGCGGACCAAACAAAAGGCTTTTTATAACAGGAAATGGAATCAGCCCTCAACAACTTAACAGGCAGAAAAAAATTTTTTTTGAAAAGAATCCCTAAGCCCCGGGGTCACAATTTCATCAAAAATCTGACTTTCGGCAACTCACTCAAAAATGCTGCCATACGGTTGCAAATGCTCCCCTGAGAGGTTTGGCGGACCAAACAAAGGGCTTTTTATAACAGGAAATGAAATCAGCCCTCAACAACTTAACAGGCAGGAAATTTTTTTTTTGAAAAAAATCCCTAAGCCCCGGTCACAATTTCATCAAAAATCTAACTTTCGGCAGTTCACTCAAAAATGGTGCCAAACGGTTGGAAATGCTCCCCTGAGAGGTTTGGCGGTCGAAACAGAAGGCTTTTTATAACAGGAGAAGAAATTAGCCCTCGACAACTTAACCGGCAGAAAAAGATTTTTTTGAAAAGATCCCTAAGCCACAATTTCATCAAAAATCTGACTTTCGGCAATTCACTCAAAAATGGTGCCAAACGGTTGCAAATGCACCCCTGAGAGGTTTTTTGGTGGAAACAGAAGTGTTTTTATCATCGGAAAAAGAATTAGCCCTCGACGTCTCAGCTTCCAGAAAAACATTTTTCTCAAAAAATCACAATTTCAGCAAAAATCTGATGTTCTGCATGTCACATTTTTGATGAAATTGTGAGCCCGGGGCTTAGGGATTTTTTCAAAAAGCCTTCTGTTTATCACAGGAAAAGAATTCAGCCCTCAACAACTTAACAGGCACAAAAATTTTTTTTGAAAAAAATCCCTAAGACCCGGGGTCACAATTTCATCAAAAATCTGACTTTCGGCAACACACTCAGAAATGTTGCCAAACAGTTGCAAATGCTCCGCTGAGAGGTTTGGCGGTCGAAACAGAAGGCTTTTTATCACAGGCGAAGAAATTAGCCCTCGACAACTTAACCGGCAGAAAAATATTTTTTTGAAAAAATCCCTAAGACCCGGGGTCACAATTTCATCAAAAATCTGACTTTCGGCAACTCACCAGAAAATGGTGCAAAACGGTTGCAAATGCGGCCCTGAGAGGTTTGGCGGACCAAACAGAAGGCTTTTTATAACAGGGGAAAAAATCAGCCGTCGACAACTTAACCGTTAGAATTTTTTTTTTTTGAAAAAATCCCGAAGTCCCGGGGTCACAATTTCATAAAAAATCTGACTTTCGGCAATTCACTAAAAAATGCTGCCAAAGGATTGCATATGCTCCCCTGAGAGGATTGGCGGTCGAAACAGAAGGCTTTTTACCACACGAAAAGAAATCAGCCCTTGACAACTAAACCGGCAGAAAAATATTTTTTTGAAAAAATCCCTAAGCCAATTTCATCAAAAATCTGACTTTCGGCAATTCACTCAAAAATGCTACCAAACGGTTGCTAATGTGCCGCTGAGAGGTTTGGCGGACCAAACAGAAGGCTTTTTATCACAGGAAAAGAAATCAGCCCTCGACAACTTAACCGGCAGAAAAAGGTTTTTTTGAAAAAATCCCTAAGCCCCAGGGTCACAATTTCATAAAAAAATCTGACTTTCGGCAATTCACTCAAAAATGGTGCCAAAGAGTTGCAAATGTGCCCCTGAGAGGTTTGGCGGTAGAAACAGAAGGCTTTTTATCACAGGAGTAGAAATCAGCCCTCGACAACTTAACCGGGAGGAAAATATTTTTTTGAAAAATTCCCTAACCCCAGGGTCACAATTTCATAAAAAATCTGACTTTCGGAAACTCACTCAGAAATGTTGCCAAACGGTTGCAATTGCTCCGCTGAAAGGTTTGGCGGTCGAAACAGAAAGCTTTTTATCACAGGAAAAGAAATCAGCCCTCGACAACTTAACCGGCAGAAAAATATTTTTTTGAAAAAATCCCTAAGCCCCCGCCCGGGGTCACAATTTCATCAAAAATCTGACTTTCGGCAACTCACTCAGAAATGTTGCCAAACGGTTGCAAATGCTCCGCTGAAAGTTTTGGCGGTTGAAACAGAAAGGTTTTTATCACAGGAAAAGAAAACAGCCCCCAACAACTTAACCGGCAGAAAAAAATTTTTTTGAAAAAAACCCCTAAGCCCCGGGGTCACAATTTCATCAAAAATCTGACTTTCAGCAATTCACTCAAAAATGCTGCCAAACGGTTGCAAATGCGCCCTTGAGAGGTTTGGCGGTCGAAACAGAAGGCTTTTTATCACAGGAATAGAAATTCGCCCTCGACAACTTAACCGGCAGAAAAATATTTTTTTGAAAAAATCCCTAACCCCAGGGTCACAATTTCATAAAAAAATCTGACTTTCGGAAACTCACTCAGAAATGTTGCCAAACGGTTGCAATTGCTCCGCTGAAAGGTTTGGCAGTCGAAACAGAAGGCTTTTTATCACAGGAATAGAAATTAGCCCTCGACAACTTAACCGGCAGAAAAATATTTTTTTGAAAAAATCCCTTAGCCCCGGGGTCACAATTTCATCAAAAATCTGACTTTCGGCAATTCACTCAAAAAGGCTGCCAAACGGTTGGAAATGCTCCCCTGAGAGGATTGGCGGTTGATTTGTTGGAAAGTAAAACTCCAAGGTGGTTGTCGCCTATGGAGGCAAAGGCTGTTAAAAAGCTAAATATAGAGGCTAAATGGCCGAGATATTGGGAAATTTTGGAACAAGAAGGGGACAGATTGAAATTGCAAAGTTTTGAGAAATTAAAAGGGAAGGTGAGAGATTGGCTTCATTATTATCAAATAATAGAAGTCTTTAAAATGGACAGGAAAACTGGCTTCCAGGTGGAAAAATCAAAAATAGAGACAGAACTGTTAGAACCCAGTACTAAGAATTTGTCAAGAATGTATAATTTGCTGCTGAAATGGAACACACAAGATGAAACGGTTAAATCTGCAATGATTAAGTGGGCACAGGACATGGGTCATAACATTATGTTTGCTGACTGGGAAAAGTTGTGGACCACTGGGATGAAGTTTATGGCATGTAATTCCTTAAGAGAAAATATTATGAAAATGATTTACAGATGGTACATGACCCCAGTCAAGCTTGCAAAAATCTATCACTTGCCTGATAATAAATGTTGGAAATGTAAAGAAATTGAAGGAACATTTTACCACCTTTGGTGGACGTGCCCAAGGATTAAGGCTTTCTGGGAAAAGATCTATAATGAACTTTAAAAGGTACTTAAGTACACGTTCTCTAAAAAACCAGAGGCCTTTCTCCTGGGCATGGTTGGCCAATTGGTGTATAAGAAGGATAGAACATTTTTTATGTATGCTACAACAGCGGCAAGAATGCTCATCGCAAAGTACTGGAAGACACAAGATTTACCCACCGTGGAAGAATGGCAGATGAAGGTGATCGACTATATGGGTTTGGCTGAGATGACGAGCAGAATCTGAGACCAGGGAAGAGAAACGGCGGAGGAAGATTGGAGAAAATTTAAGGACTATTTAAAGAAATATAGCAAAATTAATGAGTGCTAAAATGATGTTGGATTAGAAATTAAGTGGTTAGTAGCGGTAACGGTTAATTTAAGGAGAAAAAGCAACATTAAAAGTAAGTTAAAAATAAGGGAAGGATTTGCTGAAAATAAATTTGAAATTGGAATACAGAAAGGGGAGGTATGAGGAAGTCGGGAAAGTAAGCTATAAGAAATTAAGAATTGAACTTATATGTGTTTTATGTTTTATTATGTTTTGTGTTGTGTTTTTTATGTTTTGTTTTGTTATGACAAAATCTGTTGAAACCTTAATAAAAATTTTTTTAAAAAAAAATCCCTAATTTTCTGACTTTCGGCAATTCACTCAAAAAGGCTGCCAAACGGTTGAAAATGCTGCCCTGAAAGGTTTGGTGGTCGAAACAGAAGGCTTTTTATCACACGAAAAGAAATCAGCCCTTGACAACTTAACCGGCAGAAAAAGGTTTTTTTGAAAAAATCCCTAAGCCCCGGAGTCACAATTTCATCAAAAATCTGACTTGGCAATTCACTCAAAAAGGCTGCCAAACGGTTGGATATGCTCCCCTGAGAGGATTGGCGGTCGAAACAGAAGGCTTTTTATCACATGAAAAGAAATCAGCCTTCGACAACTCAACCGGCAGAAAAATATTTTTGTGAAAAAATCCCTAAGCCCCGGGGTCACAATTTCATCAAAAATCAGACTTTCGGCAACTCACTCAAAAATGCTGCAAAACGGTTGTAAATGCTCCCCTAAGAGGTTTGGCAGTTGAAACAGAAGGATTTTTATACACGGGAAAAGAACTCAGCCCTCGCTAACTCAACCGGCAGAAAAAATTTTTTTTGAAAAAATCCCTAAGCCCCGGGGTCACCATTTCATGAAAAATCAGACTTTCGGCATCTCACTCAAAAATGGTGCCAAACTGTACCAAATGCTCCCCTAAGAGGTTTGGCGGTCGAAACAGAAGGCTTTTATCACAGGAAAAAAAATTAGCCCTCGACAACTTAACAGGCAGAATAATATTTTTTTGAAAAAAACCCTAAGCCCAGGGTTCACAATTTCATTAAAAATTTGACTTTCGGCAACTCACTCAAAAATGCTGCCAAACGGTTGTAAATGCTCCCCTAAGAGGTTTGGCAGTCGAAACGGAAGGATTTTTATACACGGGAAAAGAAATCAGCCCTCGATAACTCAACCGGCAGAAAAATATTTTTGTGAAAAAATCCCTAAGCCCCGGGGTCACAATTTCATCAAAAATTTGACTTTCGGCAACTCACTCAAAAATGCTGCAAAACGGTTCCAAATGCTCCCCTAAGAGGTTTGGCGGTCAAAACAGAAGGCTTTTTATCACAGGAAAAGAAATCAGCCCTTAACAACTTAACCGGCAGAAAAATATTTTTCTGAAAAAATCCCTAAGCCCCAGGGTCACAATTTCATCAAAAATCTGACTTTCTGCAACTCACTCAAAAATGGTGCCAAACTCTTGCAAATGCTCCCCTTAGAGGTTCGGCGGTCGAAACAGAAGGCTTTTTATAACAGGAAGAAAAATTAGCCCTCGACAACTTAAACGGCAGAAAAATATTTTTGTGAAAAATCCCTAAGCCCGGGGGTCACAATTTCATTAAAAATTTGACTTTCGGCAACACACTCAAAAATGCTGCCAAACGGTTGTAAATGCTCCCCTAAGAGGTTTGGCAGTCGAAACAGAAGGATTTTTATCACGGGAAAAGAAATCAGCCCTCGGTAACTCAACCGGCAGAAAAATATTTTTTTGAAAAAATCCCTCAGGCAATTTCACCTAAAATCTGACTTTCGGCAACTCACTCAAAAATGCTGCCAAACGGTTACAACTGCTCCCCTAAGAGGTTTGGCGGTCGAAACCGATGGCTTTTCATCACAGGAAAAGAAATCAGCCCTCGACAACTCAACCGGCAGAAAAATATTTTTTTGAAAAAATCCCTAAGCCCCAGGGTCACTATTTCATCAAAAATCTGACTTTCGGCAACTCTCTCAAAAATGCTGCCAAACGTTTGCAAATGCTGCCCTGAGAGGATTGCCGGTCGAAACAGAAGGCTTTTTATCACAGGAAAAAAAATTAGCCCTCGACAACTTAACCGGCAGAAAAATATTTTTTTGAAAAAATCCCTAAGCCCCCGCCCGGGGTCACAATTTCATCAAAAATCAGACTTTCGGCAACTCACTCAAAAATGCTGCCAAGCGGTTGCAAATGCTCCCCGAAGAGGTTTGGCGGACCAAAAAGAAGGCTTTTTATCACAGGAAAAGAAGTCAGCCCTCGACAACTCAACCGGCAGAAAAATATTTTTTCCAAAAAAACCTTAAGCCCCGGGCTCACAATTTCATCAAAAATCTGACTTTCGGCAATTCACTCCAAAATGGTGCCAAACGGTTGCAAATGCTCCCCTAAGAAATTTGGCGGTCGAAACAGAAGGCTTTTTATCACAGGAAAAGAAATCAGCAGTCGGCAACTCAACCGGCAGAAAAATATTTTTTTGAAAAAATCCCTAAGCCCCGGGGTCACAATTTCATCAAAAATCTTACTAACTGATGTGAAAGAAAGAGGGGGATTTGCCCTGCCAGACTTGAGGTTATATTACGAATCTGCAGCCTTCTGCTGGTTGAAAGATTGGATCTTATTGGAAAACACTGATGTCCTAGATCTGGAAGGGTTTGACAATGCTTTTGGGTGGCATGCATATTTGTGGTATGACAAGGTTAAAGTTCACAAATTGTTTAAAAACCATATTGTCAGAAGAGCAATTTTGATGGTCTGGACAAAATATAAGGACTTATTGGAGAGTAAGACTCCGAGGTGGCTCTCACCGGTGGAGGCCAAGGCACGTAAGAGACTTAACATGGAAGCCTATTGGCCTAAATATTGGGAAATAATTGAAAAAATTGGAGACAATTGGAGGCTGCTGAGCTTGGAAAAATTGAAAAACAAGGTGCGAGATTGGTTGCATTATGCACAAATCCAGGAGGTTTTTAAAGTGGATAAAAAGGTTGGATTCCAGGTGGAAAAATCGAAACTAGAGACAGAACTGTTAGAGCCAAAAAATAAATTACTTTCGAGAATGTATAATTTGCTGCTTAAATGGAATACACAGGACGAGACAGTCAAATCCGCCATGATAAAATGGGCACAGGACTTGGGGCACAACATTATGTTTGAAGACTGGGAAAGGTTATGGAACACCGGAATGAAATTTACGGCATGTAGTGCCTTGAAGGAAAATATTATGAAAATGATATACCGGTGGTACATGACCCCAGTCAAACTTGCTACGATATATCACCTGTCTGATAACAAATGTTGGAAATGTAAAGAGGCGGAAGGGACATTCTTTCACCTCTGGTGGACTTGCCCGAAAGTGAAGGCCTTTTGGGAGATGATTCATAATGAACTAAAAAAGGTACTTAGATATACCTTACCTAAGAAACCGGAGGCCTTTCTTCTGGGCATTGTGGACCAGAGAGTACTTAAGAAAGACAGAACTTTTTTTATGTATGCTACCACAGCAGCAAGTCCAATCTTGGAAGGAGTCTATCTCAAAAAGGCCCATTTTTTCCATCCAGATTTTTATATACTTGGGAGTAAAACTCCGATTTTATTTCTTAAACCTTTCAAATCTGGATGTCCCAAATGTTCCCACTTCCAACTTTGTCCAATTCTTATTATTCTTGTTGTTCTTGTTAATCTCTCTCTTGCTTTTCCTGTTTTCCTGCACAAATGTTCTAATTCCAAAAGCTTCTAAATTCCACTGCAGAGGCTCTGTTATTCAGGAACGAAACATGATGCCAAGTCCCTTCCATTTTTCAATAGATAAGTCTATTGTCTACATTAGTGTGTAAACCTCTGTAGCCAAAATAATGTTCCATTTCTGCAGTTTCCCAGGAGATAAAAAGTTCTGTCAAATTCGATGCCAACAACTTGTAATATCCCTCGGCTCCTCTAGGTGGATTGTAGTAACTCAGTTCCCTTCCAGATCACGTCCACCAGTCAAAGTAACTTATTATTCCTTGTTTTAAACATTTTGCATCCAATTTGTAACAAATATAACCGGCAAAGTCCTCGTAACACAGTTCTCATTTTTGTTCTTCTGCTTTGACAGCTCTTTGACAGCTGTCAAAACCTCTCCTTGTCTTCTCCCGGCGCTCTAACTAAAACGCTCCCAGGTTCCGGGGGGGGGGGGTTGCTTTTTGAATAAATTCCACTTTTCTCCTCCAGCTCAATCTTATAATTTTCCATAGCGAAATTTCATAACTTTATCAAAATAAGGTTGCGCTCAATCTTAGATGTTAAGTCCTTTACTTTAGCTCCTCTACAATGGGGGGGGGGCTGACTTCCTTTTTATGCCTCCCCCGCTCGTTCCGAATTCTTTAAAAATTTCTCGCCTTTTTAAATCCAAGTTCCGATTACTCACGGGTTATGCTTTTAAGTCCAAATTTCCAATGGAAAAATATTTCTCAAAAATGGTGCCAAACGGTTGCAAATGCGCCTCTGAGAGGTTTGGTGGACCAAAGAGAAGGCTTTTTATAACAGGAAAAGAAATCAGCCCTCGACAACTTAACCGGCAGAAAAATATTTTTTTGAAAAAATCCCTAAGCCCCGGGGTCACAATTTCTTTAAAAATTTGACTTTCGGCAACTCACTCAAAAATGGTGCCAAACGGTTGCAAATTCTCCCCTAAGAGGTTTGGCGGTCGAAACAGAAGGCTTTTTATAAGAGGAAAAGAAATCAGCCCTCGACAACTCAACCGGCAGAAAAATATTTTTTTTCAAAAAATCCCTAAGCCCCGGGGTCACAATTTCATCAAAAATCTGACTTTCGGCAATTCACTCAAAAATGCTGCCAAACGGTTGCAAATGCTCCCCTAAGAGGTTTGGCAGTCGAAACAGAAGGCTTTTTATCACAGGAAAAGAAATCAGCTCTTGACAACTTAACCGGCAGAAAAATATTTTTGTGAAAAAATCCCTAAGCCCCGGGGTCACAATTTCATCAAAAATCTGACTTTCGGCAACTCACTCAAAAATGCTGCCAAACGGTTGCAAATGCTCCCCTAAGAGGTTTGGCGGTCAAAACAGAAGGCTTTTTATCACAGGAAAAGAAATCAGCCCTCGACAACTCAACCGGCAGAAAAAGATTTTTTTGAAAAAATCCCTAAGCCCCGGGGTCACAATTTCATCAAAAATCTGACTTTCGGCAACTCACTCAAAAATGCTGCCAAACGGTTGCAAATGCGCCTCTGAGAGGTTTGGCGGACCAAAGAGAAGGCTTTTTATAACAGGAAAAGAAATCAGCCCTCGACAACTTAACCGGCAGAAAAAAATTTTTTTGAAAAAATCCCTAAGCCCCGGGGTCAAAGCTTCATCAAAAATCTGACTTTCGGCAATTCACTCAAAATTGCTGCTAAACGGTTGCAAATGCTCCCCTAAGAGGTTTGGCGGTCAAAACAGAAGGCTTTTTATAACACGAAAAGAAATCAGCCCTCGACAACTCAACCGGCAGAAAAAGATTTTTTTGAAAAAATCCCTAAGCCCCGGGGTCAAAGCTTCATCAAAAATCTGACTTTCGGCAATTCACTCAAAATTGCTGCTAAACGGTTGCAAATGCTCCCCTAAGAGGTTTGGCGGTCAAAACAGAAGGCTTTTTATAACACGAAAAGAAATCAGCCCTCGACAACTCAACCGGCAGAAAAAGATTTTTTTGAAAAAATCCCTAAGCCCCGGGGTCACAATTTCATCAAAAATCTCACTTTCGGCAACTCACTCAAAAATGGTGCCAAACGGTTGCAAATGTGCCCCTGAGAGGTTTGTTGGACCAAAGAGAAGGCTTTTTATAAGAGGAAAAGAAATCAGCCCTCGACAACTCAACCGGCAGAAAAATATTTTTTTGAAAAAATCCCTAAGCCCCGGGGTCACAATTTCATCAAAAATCTGACTTTCGGCAATTCACTCAAAAATGCTGCCAAACGGTTGCAAATTCTCCCCTAAGAGGTTTGGCGGTCGAAACAGAAGGCTTTTTATCACAGGAAAAGAAATCAGCCCTCGACAACTCAACCGGAAGAAAAATATTTTTTTGAAAAAATCCCTAAGCCCCGGGGTCAAAGCTTCATTAAAAATCTGACTTTCGGCAATTCACTCAAAAATGCTGCTAAACGGTTGCAAATGCGCCTCTGAGAGGTTTGGCGGACCAAAGAGAAGGCTTTTTATAACAGAAAAAGAAATCAGCCCTTGACAACTTAACCGGCAGAAAAATATTTTTTTGAAAAAATCCCTAAGCCCCGGGGTAAAAGCTTCATTAAAAATCTGACTTTCGGCAATTCACTCAAAATTGCTGCTAAACGGTTGCAAATGCGACCCTGAGAGGTTTGGCGGTCGAAACAGAAAGCTTTTGATCACAGGAAAAGAAATCAGCCCTCAACAACTCAAGTGGCAGAAAAATATTTTTGTGAAAAAAATCCCTAAGCCCCGGGGGTCACAATTTCATCAAAAATCTGACTTTCGGCAACTCACTCAAAAATGCTGCCAAACGGTTGCAAATGCTCCCCTAAGAGGTTTGGCGGAACAAACAGAAGGCTTTTTATCACAGGAAAAGAAATCAGCCCTCAACAACTCAACCGGCAGAAAAATATTTTTTTTCATAAACTCCCTAAGCCCCGGGGTCACAATTTCATCAAAAATCTGACTTTCGGCAATTCGCTCAAAAATGGTGCCAAACGGTTGCAAATGCTCCCCTAAGAGGTTTGGCGGTCGAAACGGAAGGCTTTTTATCACAGGAAAAGAAATCAGCCCTTGACAACTTAACCAGCAGAAAAAGATTTTTATGAAAAAATCCCTTAGCCCCGGGGTCACAATTTCATCAAAAATCTGACTTTCGGCAACTCACTCAAAAATGCCTCCAAACGGTTGCAAATGCACCTCTGAGAGGTTTGGCGGACCAAAGAGAAGGCTTTTTATAACAGGAAAAGAAATCAGCCCTCGACAACTTAACCGGCAGAAAAATTTTTTTTTGAAAAAATCCCTAAGCCCCGGGGTCACAATTTCATCAAAAATCTGACTTTCGGCAACTCACTCAAAAATGGTGCCAAACGGTTGCAAATGTGCCTCTGAGAGGTTTGTTGGACCAAAGAGAAGGCTTTTTATAAGAGGAAAAGAAATCAGCCCTCGACAACTCAACCGGAAGAAAAATATTTTCTTTCAAAAAATCCCTAAGCCCCGGGGTCACAATTTCATCAAAAATCTGACTTTCGGCAATTCACTCAAAAATGCTGCCAAACGATTGCAAATGCTCCCCTAAGAGGTTTGGCGGTTGAAACAGAAGGCTTTTTATCACAGGAAAAGAAATCAGCCCTTGACAACTTAACCGGCAGAAAAAGATTTTTGTGAAAAAAATCCCTAAGCCCCGGGGTCAAAGCTTGATTAAAAATCTGACTTTCGGCAACTCACTCAAAAATGCTGCTAAACGGTTGCAAATGCGCCTCTGAGAGGTTTGGCGGACCAAAGAGAAGGCTTTTTATAACAGAAAAAGAAATCAGCCCTTGACAACTTAACCGGCAGAAAAATATTTTTTTGAAAAAATCCCTAAGCCCCGGGGTCAAAGCTTCATTAAAAATCTGACTTTCGGCAATTCACTCAAAATTGCTGCTAAACGGTTGCAAATGCGACCCTGAGAGGTTTGGCGGTCGAAACAGAAAGCTTTTGATCACAGGAAAAGAAATCAGCCCTCAACAACTCAAGTGGCAGAAAAATATTTTTGTGAAAAAATCCCTAAGCCCCGGGGGTCACAATTTCATCAAAAATCTGACTTTCGGCAACTCACTCAAAAATGCTGCCAAACGGTTGCAAATGCTCCCCTAAGAGGTTTGGCGGAACAAACAGAAGGCTTTTTATCACAGGAAAAGAAATCAGCCCTCAACAACTCAACCGGCAGAAAAATATTTTTTTTCATAAACTCCCTAAGCCCCGGGGTCACAATTTCATCAAAAATCTGACTTTCGGCAATTCGCTCAAAAATGGTGCCAAACGGTTGCAAATGCTCCCCTAAGAGGTTTGGCGGTCGAAACGGAAGGCTTTTTATCACAGGAAAAGAAATCAGCCCTTGACAACTTAACCAGCAGAAAAAGATTTTTATGAAAAAATCCCTTAGCCCCGGGGTCACAATTTCATCAAAAATCTGACTTTCGGCAATTCGCTCAAAATTGCTGCTAAACGGTTGCAAATGCTCCCCTAAGAGGTTTGGCGGTCAAAACAGAAGGCTTTTTATAACACGAAAAGAAATCAGCCCTCGACAACTCAACCGGCAGAAAAAGATTTTTTTGAAAAAATCCCTAAGCCCCGGGGTCACAATTTCATCAAAAATCTCACTTTCGGCAACTCACTCAAAAATGGTGCCAAACGGTTGCAAATGTACCTCTGAGAGGTTTGTTGGACCAAAGAGAAGGCTTTTTATAAGAGGAAAAGAAATCAGCCCTCGACAACTCAACCGGCAGAAAAATATTTTTTTTCAAAAAATCCCTAAGCCCCGGGGTCACAATTTCATCAAAAATCTGACTTTCGGCAATTCTCTCAAAAATGCTGCCAAACGATTGCAAATGCTCCCCTAAGAGGTTTGGCGGTTTAAACAGAAGGCTTTTTATCACAGGAAAAGAAATCAGCCCTCGACAACTTAACCGGCAGAAAAATATTTTTTTCAAAAAATCCCTAAGCCCCGGGGTCACAATTTCATCAAAAATCTGACTTTCGGCAATTCTCTCAAAAATGCTGCCAAACGATTGCAAATGCTCCCCTAAGAGGTTTGGCGGTTTAAACAGAAGGCTTTTTATCACAGGAAAAGAAATCAGCTCTTGACAACTTAACCGGCAGAAAAATATTTTTGTGAAAAAATCCCTAAGCCCCGGGGTCACAATTTCATCAAAAATCTGACTTTCGGCAACTCACTCAAAAATGCTGCCAAACGGTTGCAAATGCTCCCCTAAGAGGTTTGGCGGTCAAAACAGAAGGCTTTTTATAACACGAAAAGAAATCAGCCCTCGACAACTCAACCGGCAGAAAAAGATTTTTTTGAAAAAATCCCTAAGCCCCGGGGTCACAATTTCATCAAAAATCTGACTTTCGGCAACTCACTCAAAAATGGTGCCAAACGGTTGCAAATGTACCTCTGAGAGGTTTGTTGGACCAAAGAGAAGGCTTTTTATAAGAGGAAAAGAAATCAGCCCTCGACAACTCAACCGGCAGAAAAATATTTTTTTTCAAAAAATCCCTAAGCCCCGGGGTCTCAATTTCATCAAAAATCTGACTTTCGGCAATTCTCTCAAAAATGCTGCCAAACGATTGCAAATGCTCCCCTAAGAGGTTTGGTGGTTTAAACAGAAGGCTTTTTATCACAGGAAAAGAAATCAGCTCTTGACAACTTAACCGGCAGAAAATTTTTTTTTTGAAAAAATCCCTAAGCCCCGGGGTCAAAGCTTCATCAAAAATCTGACTTTCGGCAATTCACTCAAAATTGCTGCTAAACGGTTGCAAATGCTCCCCTAAGAGGTTTGGCGGTCAAAACAGAAGGCTTTTTATAACACGAAAAGAAATCAGCCCTCGACAACTCAACCGGCAGAAAAAGATTTTTTTGAAAAAATCCCTAAGTCCCGGGGTCACAATTTCATCAAAAATCTCACTTTCGGCAACTCACTCAAAAATGGTGCCAAACGGTTGCAAATGTGCCTCTGAGAGGTTTGTTGGACCAAAGAGAAGGCTTTTTATAAGAGGAAAAGAAATCAGCCCTCGACAACTCAACCGGAAGAAAAATATTTTTTTGAAAAAATCCCTAAGCCCCGGGTTCAAAGCTTCATCAAAAATCTGACTTTCGGCAATTCACTCAAAATTGCTGCTAAACGGTTGCAAATGCCACCCCTAAGAGGTTTGGCGGTCGAAACAGAAAGCTTTTGATCACAGGAAAAGAAATCAGCCCTCAACAACTCAACTGGCAGAAAAATATTTGTGTGAAAAAAATCCCTAAGCCCCGGGGTCACAATTTCTTTAAAAATCTGACTTTCGGCAACTCACTCAAAAATGCTGCCAAACGGTTGCAAATGTGCCTCTGAGAGGTTTGGCGGACCACAGAGAAGGCTTTTTATCACAGGAAAAGAAATCAGCCCTCGACAACTTAATTGGCAGAAAAAGATTTTTTTAAAAAAATCCCTAAGCCGATTTATCAAAAATCTGACTTTCGGCAACTCACTCAAAAATGCTGCCAAACGGTTGCAAGTGCTACCCTAAGAGGTTTGGCGGTCGAAACAGAAAGCTTTTGATCACAGGAAAAGAAATCAGCCCTCGACAACTCAACCGGCAGAAAAATATTTTTTTTCAAAAAATCCCTAAGCCCCGGGGTCACAATTTCTTTAAAAATTTGACTTTCGGCAACTCACTCAAAAATGCTGCCAAACGGTTGCAAATGCTCCCCTGAGAGGTTTGGCGGTCGAAACAGAAAGCTTTTGATCAAAGGAAAAGAAATCAGCCCTCGACAACTCAACTGGCAGAAAAATATTTGTGTGAAAAAAATCCCTAAGCCCCGGGGTCACAATTTCTTTAAAAATTTGACTTTCGGCAACTCACTCAAAAATGCTGCCAAACGGTTGCAAATGCGCCTCTGAGAGGTTTGGCGGACAAAAGAGAAGGCTTTTTATAACAGGAAAAGAAATCAGCCCTCGACAACTCAACCGGAAGAAAAATATTTTTTTGAAAAAAATCCCTAAGCCCCGGGGTCACAATTTCATCAAAAATCTGACTTTCGGCAACTCACTCAAAAATGCTGCCAAACGGTTGCAAATGCGCCTCTGAGAGGTTTGGCGGACCACAGAGAAGGTTTTTATAACAGGAAAAGAAATCAGCCCTCGACAACTTAACCGGCAGAAAAATATATTTTTGAAAAAATCCCTAAGCCCCGGGGTCACAATTTCTTTAAAAATTTGACTTTTGGCAACTCACTCAAAAATGCCTCCAAACGGTTGCTAATTCTCCCCAAGAGGTTTGGCGGTCGAAACAGAAGGCTTTTTATCACAGGAAAAGAAATCAGCCCTCGACAACTCAACCGGCAGAAAAATATTTTTTTGAAAAAAATCCCTAAGCCCCGGGGTCACAATTTCATCAAAAATCTGACTTTCGGCAATTCACTCAAAAATGCTGCCAAACGGTTGCAAATGCTCCCCTAAGAGGTTTGGCGGTCGAAACAGAAAGCTTTTGATCACAGGAAAAGAAATCAGCCCTCGACAACTCAACTGGCAGAAAAATATTTTTGTGAAAAAAATCCCTAAGCCCCGGGGTCACAATTTCATCAAAAATCTGACTTTCGGCAATTCACTCAAAAATGCCTCCAAACGGTTGCAAATTCTCCCCTAAGAGGTTTGGCGGTCGAAACAGAAGGCTTTTTATCACAGGAAAAGAAATCAGCCCTCGACAACTCAACCGGCAGAAAAATATTTTTGTGAAAAAAATCCCTAAGCCCCGGGGTCACAATTTCATCAAAAATCTGACTTTCGGCAACTCACTCAAAAATGCCTCCAAACGGTTGCAAATTCTCCCCTAAGAGGTTTGGCGGTCGAAACAGAAGGCTTTTTATCACAGGAAAAGAAATCAGCCCTCGACAACTCAACCGGCAGAAAAATATTTTTTTGAAAAAAATCCCTAAGCCCCGGGGTCACAATTTCATCAAAAATCTGACTTTCGGCAATTCACTCAAAAATGCTGCCAAACGGTTGCAAATGCTCCCCTAAGAGGTTTGGCGGTCGAAACAGAAAGCTTTTGATCACAGGAAAAGAAATCAGCCCTTGACAACTCAACTGGCAGAAAAATATTTTTGTGAAAAAAATCCCTAAGCCCCGGGGTCACAATTTCATCAAAAATCTGACTTTCGGCAATTCACTCAAAAATGCTGCCAAACGGTTGCAAATGCTCCCCTAAGAGGTTTGGCGGTCGAAACAGAAAGCTTTTGATCACAGGAAAAGAAATCAGCCCTCGACAAATCAACTGGCAGAAAAATATTTTTGTGAAAAAAATCCCTAAGCCCCGGGGTCACAATTTCATCAAAAATCTGACTTTCGGCAACTCACTCAAAAATGCCTCCAAACGGTTGCAAATTCTCCCCTAAGAGGTTTGGCGGTCGAAACAGAAGGCTTTTTATCACAGGAAAAGAAATCAGCCCTCGACAACTCAACCGGCAGAAAAATATTTTTTTGAAAAAAATCCCTAAGCCCCGGGGTCACAATTTCATCAAAAATCTGACTTTCGGCAATTCACTCAAAAATGCTGCCAAACGGTTGCAAATGCTCCCCTAAGAGGTTTGGCGGTCAAAACAGAAGGCTTTTTATCACAGGAAAAGAAATCAGCCCTCGACAACTCAACCGGAAGAAAAATATTTTTTTGAAAAAAATCCCTAAGCCCCGGGGTCACAATTTCATCAAAAATCTGACTTTCGGCAATTCACTCAAAAATGCTGCCAAACGGTTGCAAATGCTCCCCTAAGAGGTTCGGCGGTCGAAACAGAAGGCTTTTTATCACAGGAAAAGAAATCAGCCCTCGACAACTCAACCGGAAGAAAAATATTTTTGTGAAAAAAATCCCTAAGCCCCGGGGTCACAATTTCATCAAAAATCTGACTTTCGGCAATTCACTCAAAAATGCCTCCAAACGGTTGCAAATTCTCCCCTAAGAGGTTTGGCGGTCGAAACAGAAGGCTTTTTATCACAGGAAAAGAAATCAGCCCTCGACAACTCAACCGGAAGAAAAATATTTTTGTGAAAAAAATCCCTAAGCCCCGGGGTCACAATTTCATCAAAAATCTGACTTTCGGCAATTCACACAAAAATGCTGCCAAACGGTTGCAAATGCTCCCCTAAGAGGTTTGGCGGTCAAAACAGAAGGCTTTTTATCACAGGAAAAGAAATCAGCCCTCGACAACTCAACTGGCAGAAAAATATTTTTGTGAAAAAAATCCCTAAGCCCCGGGGTCACAATTTCATCAAAAATCTGACTTTCGGCAATTCACTCAAAAATGCTGCCAAACGGTTGCAAATGCTCCCCTAAGAGGTTTGGCGGTCTAAACAGAAGGCTTTTTATCACAGGAAAAGAAATCAGCCCTCGACAACTCAACCGGAAGAAAAATATTTTTTTGAAAAAAATCCCTAAGCCCCGGGGTCACAATTTCATCAAAAATCTGACTTTCGGCAATTCACTCAAAAATGCTGCCAAACGGTTGCAAATGCTCCCCTAAGAGGTTTGGCGGTCGAAACAGAAGGCTTTTTATCACAGGAAAAGAAATCAGCCCTCGACAACTCAACCGGAAGAAAAATATTTTTGTGAAAAAAATCCCTAAGCCCTGGGGTCACAATTTCATTAACAATCTGACTTTCGGCAACTCACTCAAAAATGCCTCCAAACGGTTGCAAATTCTCCCCTAAGAGGTTCGGCGGTCGAAACAGAAAGGCTTTTTATCACAGGAAAAGAAATCAGCCCTCGACAACTCAACCGGCAGAAAAATATTTTTTTGAAAAAAATCCCTAAGCCGCGGGGTCGCAATTTCATCAAAAATCTGACTTTCGGCAATTCACTCAAAAATGCTGCCAAACGGTTGCAAATGCTCCCCTAAGAGGTTTGGTGGTCGAAACAGAAGGCTTTTTATCACAGGAAAAGAAATCAGCCCTCGACAACTCAACCGGAAGAAAAATATTTTTTTGAAAAAAATCCCTAAGCCCCGGGGTCACAATTTCATCAAAAATCTGACTTTCGGCAATTCACTCAAAAATTCTGCCAAACGGTTGCAAATGCTCCCCTAAGAGGTTTGGCGGTCGAAACAGAAAGCTTTTGATCACAGGAAAAGAAATCAGCCCTCGACAACTCAACTGGCAGAAAAATATTTTTGTGAAAAAAATCCCTAAGCCCCGGGGTCACAATTTCATCAAAAATCTGACTTTCGGCAACTCACTCAAAAATGCCTCCAAACGGTTGCAAATGCTCCCCTAAGAGGTTCGGCGGTCGAAACAGAAGGCTTTTTATCACAGGAAAAGAAATCAGCCCTCGACAACTCAACCGGCAGAAAAATATTTTTGTGAAAAAAATCCCTAAGCCCCGGGGTCACAATTTCATCAAAAATCTGACTTTCGGCAATTCACTCAAAAATGCTGCCAAACGGTTGCAAATGCTCCCCTAAGAGGTTTGGCGGTCGAAACAGAAGGCTTTTTATCACAGGAAAAGAAATCAGCCCTCGACAACTCAACCGGAAGAAAAATATTTTTTTGAAAAAAATCCCTAAGCCCCGGGGTCACAATTTCATCAAAAATCTGACTTTCGGCAATTCACTCAAAAATTCTGCCAAACGGTTGCAAATGCTCCCCTAAGAGGTTTGGCGGTCAAAACAGAAGGCTTTTTATCACAGGAAAAGAAATCAGCCCTCGACAACTCAACCGGAAGAAAAATATTTTTGTGAAAAAAATCCCTAAGCCCCGGGGTCACAATTTCATCAAAAATCTGACTTTCGGCAATTCACTCAAAAATGCTGCCAAACGGTTGCAAATGCTCCCCTAAGAGGTTTGGCGGTCAAAACAGAAGGCTTTTTATCACAGGAAAAGAAATCAGCCCTCGACAACTCAACCGGAAGAAAAATATTTTTTTGAAAAAAATCCCTAAGCCCCGGGGTCACAATTTCATCAAAAATCTGACTTTCGGCAATTCACTCAAAAATGCTGCCAAACGGTTGCAAATGCTCCCCTAAGAGGTTTGGCGGTCGAAACAGAAGGCTTTTTATCACAGGAAAAGAAATCAGCCCTCGACAACTCAACCGGAAGAAAAATATTTTTGTGAAAAAAATCCCTAAGCCCTGGGGTCACAATTTCATTAACAATCTGACTTTCGGCAACTCACTCAAAAATGCCTCCAAACGGTTGCAAATTCTCCCCTAAGAGGTTTGGCGGTCGAAACAGAAAGGCTTTTTATCACAGGAAAAGAAATCAGCCCTCGACAACTCAACCGGCAGAAAAATATTTTTTTGAAAAAAATCCCTAAGCCCGGGGTCACAATTTCATCAAAAATCTGACTTTCGGCAATTCACTCAAAAATGCTGCCAAACGGTTGCAAATGCTCCCCTAAGAGGTTTGGTGGTCGAAACAGAAGGCTTTTTATCACAGGAAAAGAAATCAGCCCTCGACAACTCAACCGGAAGAAAAATATTTTTTTGAAAAAAATCCCTAAGCCGTGGGGTCACAATTTCATCAAAAATCTGACTTTCGGCAACTCACTCAAAAATGCCTCCAAACGGTTGCAAATTCTCCCCTAAGAGGTTCGGCGGTCGAAACAGAAGGCTTTTTATCACAGGAAAAGAAATCAGCCCTCGACAACTCAACCGGCAGAAAAATATTTTTGTGAAAAAAATCCCTAAGCCCCGGGGTCACAATTTCATCAAAAATCTGACTTTCGGCAACTCACTCAAAAATGCCTCCAAACGGTTGCAAATTCTCCCCTAAGAGGTTTGGCGGTCGAAACAGAAGGCTTTTTATCACAGGAAAAGAAATCAGCCCTCGACAACTCAACCGGCAGAAAAATATTTTTTTGAAAAAAATCCCTAAGCCCCGGGGTCACAATTTCATCAAAAATCTGACTTTCGGCAATTCACTCAAAAATGCTGCCAAACGGTTGCAAATGCTCCCCTAAGAGGTTTGGCGGTCAAAACAGAAGGCTTTTTATCACAGGAAAAGAAATCAGCCCTCGACAACTCAACTGGCAGAAAAATATTTTTGTGAAAAAAATCCCTAAGCCCCGGGGTCACAATTTCATCAAAAATCTGACTTTCGGCAACTCACTCAAAAATGCCTCCAAACGGTTGCAAATTCTCCCCTAAGAGGTTTGGCAGTCAAAACAGAAGGCTTTTTATCACAGGAAAAGAAATCAGCCCTCGACAACTCAACCGGCAGAAAAATATTTTTTTGAAAAAAATCCCTAAGCCCCGGGGTCACAATTTCATCAAAAATCTGACTTTCGGCAATTCACTCAAAAATGCTGCCAAACGGTTGCAAATGCTCCCCTAAGAGGTTCGGCGGTCGAAACAGAAGTCTTTTTATCACAGGAAAAGAAATCAGCCCTCGACAACTCAACCGGAAGAAAAATATTTTTGTGAAAAAAATCCCTAAGCCCCGGGGTCACAATTTCATCAAAAATCTGACTTTCGGCAACTCACTCAAAAATGCCTCCAAACGGTTGCAAATGCTCCCCTAAGAGGTTTGGCGGTCAAAACAGAAGGCTTTTTATCACAGGAAAAGAAATCAGCCCTCGACAACTCAACCGGAAGAAAAATATTTTTTTGAAAAAAATCCCTAAGCCCCGGGGTCACAATTTCATCAAAAATCTGACTTTCGGCAATTCACTCAAAAATGCTGCCAAACGGTTGCAAATGCTCCCCTAAGAGGTTTGGCGGTCAAAACAGAAGTCTTTTTATCACAGGAAAAGAAATCAGCCCTCGACAACTCAACCGGAAGAAAAATATTTTTGTGAAAAAAATCCCTAAGCCCCGGGGTCACAATTTCATCAAAAATCTGACTTTCGGCAACTCACTCAAAAATGCCTCCAAACGGTTGCAAATGCTCCCCTAAGAGGTTTGGCGGTCAAAACAGAAGGCTTTTTATCACAGGAAAAGAAATCAGCCCTCGACAACTCAACCGGAAGAAAAATATTTTTTTGAAAAAAATCCCTAAGCCCCGGGGTCACAATTTCATCAAAAATCTGACTTTCGGCAATTCACTCAAAAATGCTGCCAAACGGTTGCAAATGCTCCCCTAAGAGGTTTGGCGGTCAAAACAGAAGGCTTTTTATCACAGGAAAAGAAATCAGCCCTCGACAACTCAACCGGAAGAAAAATATTTTTTTGAAAAAAATCCCTAAGCCCCGGGGTCACAATTTCATCAAAAATCTGACTTTCGGCAACTCACTCAAAAATGCCTCCAAACGGTTGCAAATTCTCCCCTAAGAGGTTTGGCGGTCGAAACAGAAGGCTTTTTATCACAGGAAAAGAAATCAGCCCTCGACAACTCAACCGGCAGAAAAATATTTTTTTGAAAAAAATCCCTAAGCCCCGGGGTCACAATTTCATCAAAAATCTGACTTTCGGCAATTCACTCAAAAATGCTGCCAAACGGTTCCAAATGCTCCCCTAAGAGGTTTGGCGGTCAAAACAGAAGGCTTTTTATCACAGGAAAAGAAATCAGCCCTCGACAACTCAACCGGAAGAAAAATATTTTTTTGAAAAAAATCCCTAAGCCCCGGGGTCACAATTTCATCAAAAATCTGACTTTCGGCAATTCACTCAAAAATGCTGCCAAACGGTTGCAAATGCTCCCCTAAGAGGTTTGGCGGTCGAAACAGAAGGCTTTTTATCACAGGAAAAGAAATCAGCCCTCGACAACTCAACTGGCAGAAAAATATTTTTGTGAAAAAAATCCCTAAGCCCCGGGGTCACAATTTCATCAAAAATCTGACTTTCGGCAACTCACTCAAAAATGCCTCCAAACGGTTGCAAATGCTCCCCTAAGAGGTTTGGCGGTTGAAACAGAAGGCTTTTTATCACAGGAAAAGAAATCAGCCCTTAACAACTTAACCGGCAGAAAAATATTTTTGTGAAAAAATCCCTAAGCCCCGGGGTCACAATTTCATCAAAAATCTGACTTAGGGCAATTCACTCAAAAATGGTGCCAAACGGTTGCAAATGCGCCTCTGAGAGGTTTGGCGGACCAAAGAGAAGGCTTTTTATAACAGGAAAAGAAATCAGCCCTCGACAACTTAACCAGCAGAAAAATATTTTTTTGAAAAAATCCCTAAGCCCCGGGGTCACAATTTCATCAAAAATCTGACTTTCGGCAACTCACTCAAAAATGCTGCCAAACGGTTGCAAATGCTCCCCTTAGAGGTTTGGCGGACAAAAGAGAAGGCTTTTTATAACAGGAAAAGAAATCAGCCCTCGACAACTTAACCGGCAGAAAAATATTTTTGTTAAGAAAAACCCTAAGCCCCGGGGTCACAATTTCATCAAAAATCTGACTTTCCGCAACTCACTCAAAAATGCGGCCAAACGGTTATAAATTCTCCCCTAAGAGGTTTGGCGGTCGAAACGGAAGGCTTTTTATCACAGGAAAAGAAATCAGCCCTTGACAACTTGACCGGCAGAAAAAGATTTTTTTCAAAAAAAATCCCTAAGCCCCGGGGTCACAATTTCATCAAAAATCTGACTTTCGGCAACTCACTCAAAAATGCTGCCAAACGGTTGCAATTGCGCCTCTGAGAGGTTTGGCGGACCACAGAGAAGGTTTTTATAACAGGAAAAGAAATCAGCCCTCGACAACTTAACCGGCAGAAAAATATATTTTTGAAAAAATCCCTAAGCCCCGGGGTCACAATTTCATCAAAAATCTGACTTTCGGCAATTCACTCAAAAATGCTGCCAAACGGTTCCAAATGCTCCCCTAAGAGGTTTGGCGGTTAAAACAGAAGGCTTTTTATCACAGGAAAAGAAATCAGCCCTCGACAACTCAACCGGAAGAAAAATATTTTTTTGAAAAAAATCCCTAAACCCCGGGGTCACAATTTCATCAAAAATCTGACTTTCGGCAACTCACTCAAAAATGCTGCCAAACGGTTGCAAATGCTCCCCTAAGAGGTTTGGCGGTCGAAACAGAAGGCTTTTTATCACAGGAAAAGAAATCAGCCCTCGACAACTCAACCGGCAGAAAAATATTTTTGTGAAAAAAATCCCTAAGCCCCGGGGTCACAATTTCATGAAAAATCTGACTTTCGGCAATTCACTCAAAAATGCTGCCAAACGGTTGCAAATGCTCCCCTAAGAGGTTTGGCGGTCAAAACAGAAGGCTTTTTATCACAGGAAAAGAAATCAGCCCTCGACAACTCAACCGGAAGAAAAATATTTTTTTGAAAAAAATCCCTAAGCCCCGGGGTCACAATTTCATCAAAAATCTGACTTTCGGCAACTCACTCAAAAATGCCTCCAAACGGTTGAAAATTCTCCCCTAAGAGGTTTGGCGGTCGAAACAGAAGGCTTTTTATCACAGGAAAAGAAATCAGCCCTCGACAACTCAACCGGCAGAAAAATATTTTTTTGAAAAAAATCCCTAAGCCCCGGGGTCACAATTTCATCAAAAATCTGACTTTCGGCAATTCACTCAAAAATGCTGCCAAACGGTTGCAAATGCTCCCCTAAGAGGTTTGGCGGTCAAAACAGAAGGCTTTTTATCACAGGAAAAGAAATCAGCCCTTGACAACTCAACCGGCAGAAAAATATTTTTTTGAAAAAAATCCCTAAGCCCCGGGGTCACAATTTCATCAAAAATCTGACTTTCGGCAATTCACTCAAAAATGCTGCCAAACGGTTGCAAATGCTCCCCTAAGAGGTTTGGCGGTCTAAACAGAAGGCTTTTTATCACAGGAAAAGAAATCAGCCCTCGACAACTCAACCGGAAGAAAAATATTTTTTTGAAAAAAATCCCTAAGCCCCGGGTTCACAATTTCATCAAAAATCTGACTTTCGGCAATTCACTCAAAAATGCTGCCAAACGGTTGCAAATGCTCCCCTAAGAGGTTCGGCGGTCGAAACAGAAGGCTTTTTATCACAGGAAAAGAAATCAGCCCTCGACAACTCAACCGGAAGAAAAATATTTTTGTGAAAAAAATCCCTAAGCCCCGGGGTCACAATTTCATCAAAAATCTGACTTTCGGCAACTCACTCAAAAATGCCTCCAAACGGTTGCAAATTCTCCCCTAAGAGGTTTGGCGGTCGAAACAGAAGGCTTTTTATCACAGGAAAAGAAATCAGCCCTCGACAACTCAACCGGCAGAAAAATATTTTTTTGAAAAAAATCCCTAAGCCCCGGGGTCACAATTTCATCAAAAATCTGACTTTTGGCAATTCACTCAAAAATGCTGCCAAACGGTTCCAAATGCTCCCCTAAGAGGTTTGGCGGTCAAAACAGAAGGCTTTTTATCACAGGAAAAGAAATCAGCCCTCGACAACTCAACCGGAAGAAAAATATTTTTTTGAAAAAAATCCCTAAGCCGCGGGGTCACAATTTCATCAAAAATCTGACTTTCGGCAATTCACTCAAAAATGCTGCCAAACGGTTGCAAATGCTCCCCTAAGAGGTTTGGCGGTCGAAACAGAAGGCTTTTTATCACAGGAAAAGAAATCAGCCCTCGACAACTCAACTGGCAGAAAAATATTTTTGTGAAAAAAATCCCTAAGCCCCGGGGTCACAATTTCATCAAAAATCTGACTTTCGGCAATTCACTCAAAAATGCTGCCAAACGATTGCAAATGCTCCCCTAAGAGGTTTGGCGGTCGAAACAGAAGGCTTTTTATCACAGGAAAAGAAATCAGCCCTCGACAACTCAACTGGCAGAAAAATATTTTTGTGAAAAAAATCCCTAAGCCCCGGGGTCACAATTTCATCAAAAATCTGACTTTCGGCAATTCACTCAAAAATGCCGCCAAACGGTTGCAAATGCTCCCCTAAGAGGTTTGGCGGTCGAAACAGAAGGCTTTTTATCACAGGAAAAGAAATCAGCCCTCGACAACTCAACCGGCAGAAAAATATTTTTTTGAAAAAAATCCCTAAACCCCGGGGTCACAATTTCATCAAAAATCTGACTTTCGGCAACTCACTCAAAAATGCTGCCAAACGGTTGCAAATGCTCCCCTAAGAGGTTTGGCGGTCGAAACAGAAGGCTTTTTATCACAGGAAAAGAAATCAGCCCTCGACAACTCAACCGGCAGAAAAATATTTTTGTGAAAAAAATCCCTAAGCCCCGGGGTCACAATTTCATGAAAAATCTGACTTTCGGCAATTCACTCAAAAATGCTGCCAAACGGTTGCAAATGCTCCCCTAAGAGGTTTGGCGGTCAAAACAGAAGGCTTTTTATCACAGGAAAAGAAATCAGCCCTCGACAACTCAACCGGAAGAAAAATATTTTTTTGAAAAAAATCCCTAAGCCCCGGGGTCACAATTTCATCAAAAATCTGACTTTCGGCAACTCACTCAAAAATGCCTCCAAACGGTTGAAAATTCTCCCCTAAGAGGTTTGGCGGTCGAAACAGAAGGCTTTTTATCACAGGAAAAGAAATCAGCCCTCGACAACTCAACCGGCAGAAAAATATTTTTTTGAAAAAAATCCCTAAGCCCCGGGGTCACAATTTCATCAAAAATCTGACTTTCGGCAATTCACTCAAAAATGCTGCCAAACGGTTGCAAATGCTCCCCTAAGAGGTTTGGCGGTCAAAACAGAAGGCTTTTTATCACAGGAAAAGAAATCAGCCCTTGACAACTCAACCGGCAGAAAAATATTTTTTTGAAAAAAATCCCTAAGCCCCGGGGTCACAATTTCATCAAAAATCTGACTTTCGGCAATTCACTCAAAAATGCTGCCAAACGGTTGCAAATGCTCCCCTAAGAGGTTTGGCGGTCTAAACAGAAGGCTTTTTATCACAGGAAAAGAAATCAGCCCTCGACAACTCAACCGGAAGAAAAATATTTTTTTGAAAAAAATCCCTAAGCCCCGGGTTCACAATTTCATCAAAAATCTGACTTTCGGCAATTCACTCAAAAATGCTGCCAAACGGTTGCAAATGCTCCCCTAAGAGGTTCGGCGGTCGAAACAGAAGGCTTTTTATCACAGGAAAAGAAATCAGCCCTCGACAACTCAACCGGAAGAAAAATATTTTTGTGAAAAAAATCCCTAAGCCCCGGGGTCACAATTTCATCAAAAATCTGACTTTCGGCAACTCACTCAAAAATGCCTCCAAACGGTTGCAAATTCTCCCCTAAGAGGTTTGGCGGTCGAAACAGAAGGCTTTTTATCACAGGAAAAGAAATCAGCCCTCGACAACTCAACCGGCAGAAAAATATTTTTTTGAAAAAAATCCCTAAGCCCCGGGGTCACAATTTCATCAAAAATCTGACTTTTGGCAATTCACTCAAAAATGCTGCCAAACGGTTCCAAATGCTCCCCTAAGAGGTTTGGCGGTCAAAACAGAAGGCTTTTTATCACAGGAAAAGAAATCAGCCCTCGACAACTCAACCGGAAGAAAAATATTTTTTTGAAAAAAATCCCTAAGCCGCGGGGTCACAATTTCATCAAAAATCTGACTTTCGGCAATTCACTCAAAAATGCTGCCAAACGGTTGCAAATGCTCCCCTAAGAGGTTTGGCGGTCGAAACAGAAGGCTTTTTATCACAGGAAAAGAAATCAGCCCTCGACAACTCAACTGGCAGAAAAATATTTTTGTGAAAAAAATCCCTAAGCCCCGGGGTCACAATTTCATCAAAAATCTGACTTTCGGCAATTCACTCAAAAATGCTGCCAAACGATTGCAAATGCTCCCCTAAGAGGTTTGGCGGTCGAAACAGAAGGCTTTTTATCACAGGAAAAGAAATCAGCCCTCGACAACTCAACTGGCAGAAAAATATTTTTGTGAAAAAAATCCCTAAGCCCCGGGGTCACAATTTCATCAAAAATCTGACTTTCGGCAATTCACTCAAAAATGCCGCCAAACGGTTGCAAATGCTCCCCTAAGAGGTTTGGCGGTCGAAACAGAAGGCTTTTTATCACAGGAAAAGAAATCAGCCCTCGACAACTCAACCGGCAGAAAAATATTTTTTTGAAAAAAATCCCTAAGCCCCGGGGTCACAATTTCATCAAAAATCTGACTTTCGGCAATTCACTCAAAAATGCTGCCAAACGGTTGCAAATGCTCCCCTAAGAGGTTTGGCGGTCAAAACAGAAGGCTTTTTATCACAGGAAAAGAAATCAGCCCTCGACAACTCAACCGGCAGAAAAATATTTTTTTGAAAAAAATCCCTAAGCCGCGGGGTCACAATTTCATCAAAAATCTGACTTTCGGCAATTCACTCAAAAATGCTGCCAAACGGTTGCAAATGCTCCCCTAAGAGGTTTGGCGGTCTAAACAGAAGGCTTTTTATCACAGGAAAAGAAATCAGCCCTCGACAACTCAACCGGAAGAAAAATATTTTTTTGAAAAAAATCCCTAAGCCCCGGGGTCACAATTTCATCAAAAATCTGACTTTCGGCAATTCACTCAAAAATGCTGCCAAACGGTTGCAAATGCTCCCCTAAGAGGTTCGGCGGTCGAAACAGAAGGCTTTTTATCACAGGAAAAGAAATCAGCCCTCGACAACTCAACCGGAAGAAAAATATTTTTGTGAAAAAAATCCCTAAGCCCCGGGGTCACAATTTCATCAAAAATCTGACTTTCGGCAACTCACTCAAAAATGCCTCCAAACGGTTGCAAATTCTCCCCTAAGAGGTTTGGCGGTCGAAACAGAAGGCTTTTTATCACAGGAAAAGAAATCAGCCCTCGACAACTCAACCGGCAGAAAAATATTTTTTTGAAAAAAATCCCTAAGCCCCGGGGTCACAATTTCATCAAAAATCTGACTTTCGGCAATTCACTCAAAAATGCTGCCAAACGGTTCCAAATGCTCCCCTAAGAGGTTTGGCGGTCAAAACAGAAGGCTTTTTATCACAGGAAAAGAAATCAGCCCTCGACAACTCAACCGGAAGAAAAATATTTTTTTGAAAAAAATCCCTAAGCCCCGGGGTCACAATTTCATCAAAAATCTGACTTTCGGCAACTCACTCAAAAATGCTGCCAAACGGTTGCAAATGCTCCCCTAAGAGGTTTGGCGGTCGAAACAGAAGGCTTTTTATCACAGGAAAAGAAATCAGCCCTCGACAACTCAACCGGCAGAAAAATATTTTTTTGAAAAAAATCCCTAAGCCCCGGGGTCACAATTTCATCAAAAATCTGACTTTCGGCAATTCACTCAAAAATGCTGCCAAACGATTGCAAATGCTCCCCTAAGAGGTTTGGCGGTCGAAACAGAAGGCTTTTTATCACAGGAAAAGAAATCAGCCCTCGACAACTCAACTGGCAGAAAAATATTTTTGTGAAAAAAATCCCTAAGCCCCGGGGTCACAATTTCATCAAAAATCTGACTTTCGGCAACTCACTCAAAAATGCCTCCAAACGGTTGCAAATTCTCCCCTAAGAGGTTTGGCGGTCGAAACAGAAGGCTTTTTATCACAGGAAAAGAAATCAGCCCTCGACAACTCAACCGGCAGAAAAATATTTTTTTGAAAAAAATCCCTAAGCCCCGGGGTCACAATTTCATCAAAAATCTGACTTTCGGCAATTCACTCAAAAATGCTGCCAAACGGTTCCAAATGCTCCCCTAAGAGGTTTGGCGGTCGAAACAGAAAGCTTTTGATCACAGGAAAAGAAATCAGCCCTCGACAACTCAACTGGCAGAAAAATATTTTTGTGAAAAAAATCCCTAAGCCCCGGGGTCACAATTTCATCAAAAATCTGACTTTCGGCAACTCACTCAAAAATGCCTCCAAACGGTTGCAAATGCTCCCCTAAGAGGTTTGGCGGTTGAAACAGAAGGCTTTTTATCACAAGAAAAGAAATCAGCCCTTAACAACTTAACCGGCAGAAAAATATTTTTGTGAAAAAATCCCTAAGCCCCGGGGTCACAATTTCATCAAAAATCTGACTTTCGGCAACTCACTCAAAAATGCTGCCAAACGGTTGCAAATGCTCCCCTTAGAGGTTTGGCGGACAAAAGAGAAGGCTTTTTATAACAGGAAAAGAAATCAGCCCTCGACAACTCAACCGGCAGAAAAATATTTTTGTTAAGAAAAACCCTAAGCCCCGGGGTCACAATTTCATCAAAAATCTGACTTTCCGCAACTCACTCAAAAATGCGGCCAAACGGTTATAAATTCTCCCCTAAGAGGTTTGGCGGTCGAAACGGAAGGCTTTTTATCACAGGAAAAGAAATCAGCCCTTGACAACTTTACCGGCAGAAAAAGATTTTTTTCAAAAAATCCCTAAGCCCCGGGGTCAGAATTTCATCAAAAATCTGACTTTCGGCAACTCACTCAAAAATGCTGCCAAACGGTTGCAAATGCGCCTCTGAGAGGTTTGGCGGACCACAGAGAAGGTTTTTATAACAGGAAAAGAAATCAGCCCTCGACAACTTAACCGGCAGAAAAATATTTTTTTGAAAAAATCCCTAAGCCCCGGGGTCACAATTTCTTTAAAAATTTGACTTTTGGCAACTCACTCAAAAATGCGTCCAAACGGTTGCAAATTCTCCCCTAAGAGGTTTGGCGGTCGAAACAGAAGGCTTTTTATCACAGGAAAAGAAATCAGCCCTCGACAACTCAACCGGCAGAAAAATATTTTTTTGAAAAAAATCCCTAAGCCCCGGGGTCACAATTTCATCAAAAATCTGACTTTCGGTAATTCACTCAAAAATGCTGCCAAACGGTTGCAAATGCTCCCCTAAGAGGTTTGGCGGTCGAAACAGAAAGCTTTTGATCACAGGAAAAGAAATCAGCCCTCGACAACTCAACTGGCAGAAAAATATATTTGTGAAAAAAATCCCTAAGCCCCGGGGTCACAATTTCATGAAAAATCTGACTTTCGGCAATTCACTCAAAAATGCTGCCAAACGGTTGCAAATGCTCCCCTAAGAGGTTTGGCGGTCTAAACAGAAGGCTTTTTATCACAGGAAAAGAAATCAGCCCTCGACTACTCAACTGGCAGAAAAATATTTTTGTGAAAAAAATCCCTAAGCCCCGGGGTCACAATTTCATCAAAAATCTGACTTTCGGCAACTCACTCAAAAATGCCTCCAAACGGTTGCAAATTCTCCCCTAAGAGGTTTGGCGGTCGAAACAGAAGGCTTTTTATCACAGGAAAAGAAATCAGCCCTCGACAACTCAACCGGCAGAAAAATATTTTTTTGAAAAAAATCCCTAAGCCCCGGGGTCACAATTTCATCAAAAATCTGACTTTCGGCAATTCACTCAAAAATGCTGCCAAACGGTTGTAAATGCTCCCCTAAGAGGTTTGGCGGTCAAAACAGAAGGCTTTTTATCACAGGAAAAGAAATCAGCCCTCGACAACTCAACCAGAAGAAAAATATTTTTTTGAAAAAAATCCCTAAGCCCCGGGGTCACAATTTCATCAAAAATCTGACTTTCGGCAACTCACTCAAAAATGCTGCCAAACGGTTGCAAATGCTCCCCTAAGAGGTTTGGCGGTCAAAACAGAAGGCTTTTTATCACAGGAAAAGAAATCAGCCCTCGACAACTCAACCGGAAGAAAAATATTTTTTTGAAAAAAATCCCTAAGCCCCGGGGTCACAATTTCATCAAAAATCTGACTTTCGGCAATTCACTCAAAAATGCTGCCAAACGGTTGCAAATGCTCCCCTAAGAGGTTTGGCGGTCAAAACAGAAGGCTTTTTATCACAGGAAAAGAAATCAGCCCTCGACAACTCAACCGGAAGAAAAATATTTTTTTGAAAAAAATCCCTAAGCCCCGGGGTCACAATTTCATCAAAAATCTGACTTTCGGCAACTCACTCAAAAATGCCTCCAAACGGTTGAAAATTCTCCCCTAAGAGGTTTGGCGGTCGAAACAGAAGGCTTTTTATCACAGGAAAAGAAATCAGCCCTCGACAACTCAACCGGCAGAAAAATATTTTTTTTTTTCACAAAATCCCTAAGCCCCGGGGTCACAATTTCATCAAAAATCTGACTTTCGGCAACTCACTCAAAAATGCTGCCAAACGGTTGCAAATGCTCCCCTAAGAGGTTTGGCGGTCGAAACAGAAGGCTTTTTATCACAGGAAAAGAAATCAGCCCTCGACAACTCAACCGGAAGAAAAATATTTTTTTGAAAAAAATCCCTAAGCCCCGGGGTCACAATTTCATCAAAAATCTGACTTTCGGCAATTCACTCAAAAATGCCGCCAAACGGTTGCAAATGCTCCCCTAAGAGGTTTGGCGGTCGAAACAGAAGGCTTTTTATCACAGGAAAAGAAATCAGCCCTCGACAACTCAACCGGAAGAAAAATATTTTTTTGAAAAAAATCCCTAAGCCCCGGGGTCACAATTTCATCAAAAATCTGACTTTCGGCAACTCACTCAAAAATGCCTCGAAACGGTTGCAAATGCTCCCCTAAGAGGTTTGGCGGTTGAAACAGAAGGCTTTTTATCACAGGAAAAGAAATCAGCCCTTAACAACTTAACCGGCAGAAAAATATTTTTGTGAAAAAATCCCTAAGCCCCGGGGTCACAATTTCATCAAAAATCTGACTTTCGGCAACTCAATCAAAAATGCCTCCAAACGGTTGCAAATTCTCCCCTAAGAGGTTTGGTGGTCGAAACAGAAGGCTTTTTATCACAGGAAAAGAAATCAGCGCTCGACAACTCAACCGGCAGAAAAATATTTTTTTTTCAAAAAATCCCTAACCCCAGGGTCACAATTTCATCAAAAATCTGACTTTCGGCAATTCACTCAAAAATGCTGCCAAACGGTTGCAAATGCTCCCCTTAGAGGTTTGGCGGTCAAAACAGAAGGCTTTTTATCACAGGAAAAGAAATCAGCCCTCGACAACTCAACCGGAAGAAAAATATTTTTTTGAAAAAAATCCCTAAGCCCCGGGGTCACAATTTCATCAAAAATCTGACTTTCGGCAATTCGCTCAAAAATGCTGCCAAACGGTTGCAAATGCTCCCCTAAGAGGTTTGGCGGTCGAAACAGAGGTTTGGTGGTCGAAACAGAAGGCTTTTTATCACAGGAAAAGAAATCAGCGCTCGACAACTCAACCGGCAGAAAAATATTTTTTTTTCAAAAAATCCCTAACCCCAGGGTCACAATTTCATCAAAAATCTGACTTTCGGCAATTCACTCAAAAATGCTGCCAAACGGTTGCAAATGCTCCCCTAAGAGGTTTGGCGGTCTAAACAGAAGGCTTTTTATCACAGGAAAAGAAATCAGCCCTCGACTACTCAACTGGCAGAAAAATATTTTTGTGAAAAAAATCCCTAAGCCCCGGGGTCACAATTTCATCAAAAATCTGACTTTCGGCAACTCACTCAAAAATGCCTCCAAACGGTTGCAAATTCTCCCCTAAGAGGTTTGGCGGTCGAAACAGAAGGCTTTTTATCACAGGAAAAGAAATCAGCCCTCGACAACTCAACCGGCAGAAAAATATTTTTTTGAAAAAAATCCCTAAGCCCCGGGGTCACAATTTCATCAAAAATCTGACTTTCGGCAATTCACTCAAAAATGCTGCCAAACGGTTGCAAATGCTCCCCTAAGAGGTTTGGCGGTCGAAACAGAAGGCTTTTTATCACAGGAAAAGAAATCAGCCCTCGACAACTCAACCGGAAGAAAAATATTTTTTTGAAAAAAATCCCTAAGCCCCGGGGTCACAATTTCATCAAAAATCTGACTTTCGGCAACTCACTCAAAAATGCTGCCAAACGGTTGCAAATGCTCCCCTAAGAGGTTTGGCGGTCGAAACAGAAGGCTTTTTATCACAGGAAAAGAAATCAGCCCTCGACAACTCAACCGGCAGAAAAATATTTTTTTGAAAAAAATCCCTAAGCCGCGGGGTCACAATTTCATCAAAAATCTGACTTTCGGCAATTCACTCAAAAATGCTGCCAAACGGTTGCAAATGCTCCCCTAAGAGGTTTGGCGGTCAAAACAGAAGGCTTTTTATCACAGGAAAAGAAATCAGCCCTCGACAACTCAACCGGAAGAAAAATATTTTTTTGAAAAAAATCCCTAAGCCCCGGGGTCACAATTTCATCAAAAATCTGACTTTCGGCAATTCACTCAAAAATGCTGCCAAACGGTTGCAAATGCTCCCCTAAGAGGTTTGGCGGTCAAAACAGAAGGCTTTTTATCACAGGAAAAGAAATCAGCCCTCGACAACTCAACTGGCAGAAAAATATTTTTGTGAAAAAAATCCCTAAGCCCCGGGGTCACAATTTCATCAAAAATCTGATTTTCGGCAACTCACTCAAAAATGCCTCCAAACGGTTGCAAATTCTCCCCTAAGAGGTTTGGCGGTCGAAACAGAAGGCTTTTTATCACAGGAAAAGAAATCAGCCCTCGACAACTCAACCGGAAGAAAAATATTTTTTTGAAAAAAATCCCTAAGCCCCGGGGTCACAATTTCATCAAAAATCTGACTTTCGGCAATTCACTCAAAAATGCTGCCAAACGGTTCCAAATGCTCCCCTAAGAGGTTTGGCGGTCAAAACAGAAGGCTTTTTATCACAGGAAAAGAAATCAGCCCTCGACAACTCAACCGGAAGAAAAATATTTTTTTGAAAAAAATCCCTAAGCCCCGGGGTCACAATTTCATCAAAAATCTGACTTTCGGCAATTCACTCAAAAATGCCGCCAAACGGTTGCAAATGCTCCCCTAAGAGGTTTGGCGGTCGAAACAGAAGGCTTTTTATCACAGGAAAAGAAATCAGCCCTCGACAACTCAACCGGAAGAAAAATATTTTTTTGAAAAAAATCCCTAAGCCCCGGGGTCACAATTTCATCAAAAATCTGACTTTCGGCAATTCACTCAAAAATGCTGCCAAACGGTTCCAAATGCTCCCCTAAGAGGTTTGGCGGTCGAAACAGAAAGCTTTTGATCACAGGAAAAGAAATCAGCCCTCGACAACTCAACTGGCAGAAAAATATTTTTGTGAAAAAAATCCCTAAGCCCCGGGGTCACAATTTCATCAAAAATCTGACTTTCGGCAACTCACTCAAAAATGCCTCCAAACGGTTGCAAATGCTCCCCTAAGAGGTTTGGCGGTCAAAACAGAAGGCTTTTTATCACAGGAAAAGAAATCAGCCCTTAACAACTTAACCGGCAGAAAAATATTTTTGTGAAAAAATCCCTAAGCCCCGGGGTCACAATTTCATGAAAAATCTGATTTTCGGCAACTCACTCAAAAATGCCTCCAAACGGTTGCAAATTCTCCCCTAAGAGGTTTGGCGGTCGAAACAGAAGGCTTTTTATCACAGGAAAAGAAATCAGCCCTCGACAACTCAACCGGAAGAAAAATATTTTTTTGAAAAAAATCCCTAAGCCCCGGGGTCACAATTTCATCAAAAATCTGACTTTCGGCAATTCACTCAAAAATGCTGCCAAACGGTTCCAAATGCTCCCCTAAGAGGTTTGGCGGTCGAAACAGAAGGCTTTTTATCACAGGAAAAGAAATCAGCCCTCGACAACTCAACCGGAAGAAAAATATTTTTTTGAAAAAAATCCCTAAGCCCCGGGGTCACAATTTCATCAAAAATCTGACTTTCGGCAATTCACTCAAAAATGCTGCCAAACGGTTCCAAATGCTCCCCTAAGAGGTTTGGCGGTCGAAACAGAAAGCTTTTGATCACAGGAAAAGAAATCAGCCCTCGACAACTCAACTGGCAGAAAAATATTTTTGTGAAAAAAATCCCTAAGCCCCGGGGTCACAATTTCATCAAAAATCTGACTTTCGGCAACTCACTCAAAAATGCCTCCAAACGGTTGCAAATGCTCCCCTAAGAGGTTTGGCGGTTGAAACAGAAGGCTTTTTATCACAGGAAAAGAAATCAGCCCTTAACAACTTAACCGGCAGAAAAATATTTTTGTGAAAAAATCCCTAAGCCCCGGGGTCACAATTTCATGAAAAATCTGACTTTCGGCAACTCAATCAAAAATGCCTCCAAACGGTTGCAAATTCTCCCCTAAGAGGTTTGGTGGTCGAAACAGAAGGCTTTTTATCACAGGAAAAGAAATCAGCGCTCGACAACTCAACCGGCAGAAAAATATTTTTTTTTCAAAAAATCCCTAACCCCAGGGTCACAATTTCATCAAAAATCTGACTTTCGGCAATTCACTCAAAAATGCTGCCAAACGGTTGCAAATGCTCCCCTTAGAGGTTTGGCGGTCAAAACAGAAGGCTTTTTATCACAGGAAAAGAAATCAGCCCTCGACAACTCAAACGGAAGAAAAATATTTTTTTGAAAAAAATCCCTAAGCCCCGGGGTCACAATTTCATCAAAAATCTGACTTTCGGCAATTCGCTCAAAAATGCTGCCAAACGGTTGCAAATGCTCCCCTAAGAGGTTTGGCGGTCGAAACAGAGGTTTGGTGGTCGAAACAGAAGGCTTTTTATCACAGGAAAAGAAATCAGCGCTCGACAACTCAACGGGCAGAAAAATATTTTTTTTTCAAAAAATCCCTAACCCCAGGGTCACAATTTCATCAAAAATCTGACTTTCGGCAATTCACTCAAAAATGCTGCCAAACGGTTGCAAATGCTCCCCTTAGAGGTTTGGCGGTCAAAACAGAAGGCTTTTTATCACAGGAAAAGAAATCAGCCCTCGACAACTCAACCGGAAGAAAAATATTTTTTTGAAAAAAATCCCTAAGCCCCGGGGTCACAATTTCATCAAAAATCTGACTTTCGGCAATTCGCTCAAAAATGCTGCCAAACGGTTGCAAATGCTCCCCTAAGAGGTTTGGCGGTCGAAACAGAAGGCTTTTTATCGCAGGAAAAGAAATCAGCCCTCGACAACTCAACCGGAAGAAAAATATTTTTTTGAAAAAAATCCTTAAGCCCCGGGGTCACAATTTCATCAAAAATCTGACTTTCGGCAATTCACTCAAAAATGCTGCCAAACGGTTGCAAATGCTCCCCTAAGAGGTTTGGCAGTCGAAACAGAAGGCTTTTTATCACAGGAAAAGAAATCAGCCCTCGACAACTCAACCGGCAGAAAAATATTTTTTTGAAAAAAATCCCTAAGCCCCGGGGTCACAATTTCATCAAAAATCTGACTTTCGGCAACTCACTCAAAAATGCTGCCAAACGGTTGCAAATGCTCCCCTAAGAGGTTTGGCGGTCGAAACAGAAAGCTTTTGATCACAGGAAAAGAAATCAGCCCTCGACAACTCAACCGGAAGAAAAATATTTTTTTGAAAAAAATCCCTAAGCCCCGGGGTCACAATTTCATCAAAAATCTGACTTTCGGCAACTCACTCAAAAATGCCTCCAAACGGTTGCAAATGCTCCCCTAAGAGGTTTGGCGGTTGAAACAGAAGGCTTTTAATCACAGGAAAAGAAATCAGCCCTTAACAACTTAACCGGCAGAAAAATATTTTTGTGAAAAAATCCCTAAGCCCCGGGGTCACAATTTCATCAAAAATCTGACTTTCGGCAACTCAATCAAAAATGCCTCCAAACGGTTGCAAATTCTCCCCTAAGAGGTTTGGTGGTCGAAACAGAAAGCTTTTGATCACAGGAAAAGAAATCAGCCCTCGACAACTCAACTGGCAGAAAAATATTTTTGTGAAAAAAATCCCTAAGCCCCGGGGTCACAATTTCATCAAAAATCTGACTTTCGGCAACTCACTCAAAAATGCCTCCAAACGGTTGCAAATGCTCCCCTAAGAGGTTTGGCGGTCGAAACAGAAGGCTTTTTATCACAGGAAAAGAAATCAGCGCTCGACAACTCAACCGGCAGAAAAATATTTTTTTTTCAAAAAATCCCTAAGCCCCGGGGTCACAATTTCATCAAAAATCTGACTTTCGGCAATTCACTCAAAAATGCTGCCAAACGGTTGCAAATGCTCCCCTTAGAGGTTTGGCGGTCAAAACAGAAGGCTTTTTATCACAGGAAAAGAAATCAGCCCTCGACAACTCAACCGGAAGAAAAATATTTTTTTGAAAAAAATCCCTAAGCCCCGGGGTCACAATTTCATCAAAAATCTGACTTTCGGCAATTCGCTCAAAAATGCTGCCAAACGGTTGCAAATGCTCCCCTAAGAGGTTTGGCGGTCGAAACAGAAGGCTTTTGATCACAGGAAAAGAAATCAGCCCTCGACAACTCAACTGGCAGAAAAATATTTTTGTGAAAAAAATCCCTAAGCCCCGGGGTCACAATTTCATCAAAAATCTGACTTTCGGCAACTCACTCAAAAATGCCTCCAAACGGTTGCAAATGCTCCCCTAAGAGGTTTGGCGGTTGAAACAGAAGGCTTTTTATCACAGGAAAAGAAATCAGCCCTCGACAACTCAACTGGCAGAAAAATATTTTTGTGAAAAAAATCCCTAAGCCCCGGGGTCACAATTTCATCAAAAATCTGATTTTCGGCAACTCACTCAAAAATGCCTCCAAACGGTTGCAAATTCTCCCCTAAGAGGTTTGGCGGTCGAAACAGAAGGCTTTTTATCACAGGAAAAGAAATCAGCCCTCGACAACTCAACCGGAAGAAAAATATTTTTTTGAAAAAAATCCCTAAGCCCCGGGGTCACAATTTCATCAAAAATCTGACTTTCGGCAATTCACTCAAAAATGCTGCCAAACGGTTCCAAATGCTCCCCTAAGAGGTTTGGCGGTCAAAACAGAAGGCTTTTTATCACAGGAAAAGAAATCAGCCCTCGACAACTCAACCGGAAGAAAAATATTTTTTTGAAAAAAATCCCTAAGCCCCGGGGTCACAATTTCATCAAAAATCTGACTTTCGGCAATTCACTCAAAAATGCCGCCAAACGGTTGCAAATGCTCCCCTAAGAGGTTTGGCGGTCGAAACAGAAGGCTTTTTATCACAGGAAAAGAAATCAGCCCTCGACAACTCAACCGGAAGAAAAATATTTTTTTGAAAAAAATCCCTAAGCCCCGGGGTCACAATTTCATCAAAAATCTGACTTTCGGCAATTCACTCAAAAATGCTGCCAAACGGTTCCAAATGCTCCCCTAAGAGGTTTGGCGGTCGAAACAGAAAGCTTTTGATCACAGGAAAAGAAATCAGCCCTCGACAACTCAACTGGCAGAAAAATATTTTTGTGAAAAAAATCCCTAAGCCCCGGGGTCACAATTTCATCAAAAATCTGACTTTCGGCAACTCACTCAAAAATGCCTCCAAACGGTTGCAAATGCTCCCCTAAGAGGTTTGGCGGTCAAAACAGAAGGCTTTTTATCACAGGAAAAGAAATCAGCCCTTAACAACTTAACCGGCAGAAAAATATTTTTGTGAAAAAATCCCTAAGCCCCGGGGTCACAATTTCATGAAAAATCTGATTTTCGGCAACTCACTCAAAAATGCCTCCAAACGGTTGCAAATGCTCCCCTAAGAGGTTTGGCGGTCGAAACAGAAGGCTTTTTATCACAGGAAAAGAAATCAGCCCTCGACAACTCAACCGGAAGAAAAATATTTTTTTGAAAAAAATCCCTAAGCCCCGGGGTCACAATTTCATCAAAAATCTGACTTTCGGCAATTCACTCAAAAATGCTGCCAAACGGTTCCAAATGCTCCCCTAAGAGGTTTGGCGGTCGAAACAGAAGGCTTTTTATCACAGGAAAAGAAATCAGCCCTCGACAACTCAACCGGAAGAAAAATATTTTTTTGAAAAAAAATCCCTAAGCCCCGGGGTCACAATTTCATCAAAAATCTGACTTTCGGCAATTCACTCAAAAATGCTGCCAAACGGTTCCAAATGCTCCCTTAAGAGGTTTGGCGGTCGAAACAGAAAGCTTTTGATCACAGGAAAAGAAATCAGCCCTCGACAACTCAACTGGCAGAAAAATATTTTTGTGAAAAAAATCCCTAAGCCCCGGGGTCACAATTTCATCAAAAATCTGACTTTCGGCAACTCACTCAAAAATGCCTCCAAACGGTTGCAAATGCTCCCCTAAGAGGTTTGGCGGTTGAAACAGAAGGCTTTTTATCACAGGAAAAGAAATCAGCCCTTAACAACTTAACCGGCAGAAAAATATTTTTGTGAAAAAATCCCTAAGCCCCGGGGTCACAATTTCATGAAAAATCTGACTTTCGGCAACTCAATCAAAAATGCCTCCAAACGGTTGCAAATTCTCCCCTAAGAGGTTTGGTGGTCGAAACAGAAGGCTTTTTATCACAGGAAAAGAAATCAGCGCTCGACAACTCAACCGGCAGAAAAATATTTTTTTTTCAAAAAATCCCTAACCCCAGGGTCACAATTTCATCAAAAATCTGACTTTCGGCAATTCACTCAAAAATGCTGCCAAACGGTTGCAAATGCTCCCCTTAGAGGTTTGGCGGTCAAAACAGAAGGCTTTTTATCACAGGAAAAGAAATCAGCCCTCGACAACTCAAACGGAAGAAAAATATTTTTTTGAAAAAAATCCCTAAGCCCCGGGGTCACAATTTCATCAAAAATCTGACTTTCGGCAATTCGCTCAAAAATGCTGCCAAACGGTTGCAAATGCTCCCCTAAGAGGTTTGGCGGTCGAAACAGAGGTTTGGTGGTCGAAACAGAAGGCTTTTTATCACAGGAAAAGAAATCAGCGCTCGACAACTCAACGGGCAGAAAAATATTTTTTTTTCAAAAAATCCCTAAGCCCCGGGGTCACAATTTCATCAAAAATCTGACTTTCGGCAATTCACTCAAAAATGCTGCCAAACGGTTGCAAATGCTCCCCTTAGAGGTTTGGCGGTCAAAACAGAAGGCTTTTTATCACAGGAAAAGAAATCAGCCCTCGACAACTCAACCGGAAGAAAAATATTTTTTTGAAAAAAATCCCTAAGCCCCGGGGTCACAATTTCATCAAAAATCTGACTTTCGGCAATTCGCTCAAAAATGCTGCCAAACGGTTGCAAATGCTCCCCTAAGAGGTTTGGCGGTCGAAACAGAAGGCTTTTTATCACAGGAAAAGAAATCAGCCCTCGACAACTCAACCGGAAGAAAAATATTTTTTTGAAAAAAATCCCTAAGCCCCGGGGTCACAATTTCATCAAAAATCTGACTTTCGGCAATTCACTCAAAAATTCTGCCAAACGGTTGCAAATGCTCCCCTAAGAGGTTTGGAGGTCGAAACAGAAAGCTTTTGATCACAGGAAAAGAAATCAGCCCTCGACAACTCAACTGGCAGAAAAATATTTTTGTGAAAAAAATCCCTAAGCCCCGGGGTCACAATTTCATCAAAAATCTGACTTTCGGCAACTCACTCAAAAATGCCTCCATACGGTTGCAAATTCTCCCCTAAGAGGTTTGGCGGTCGAAACAGAAGGCTTTTTATCACAGGAAAAGAAATCAGCCCTCGACAACTCAACCGGAAGAAAAATATTTTTTTGAAAAAAATCCCTAAGCCCCGGGGTCACAATTTCATCAAAAATCTGACTTTCGGCAATTCACTCAAAAATGCTGCCAAACGGTTGCAAATGCTCCCCTAAGAGGTTTGGCGGACCAAAGAGAAGGCTTTTTATAACAGGAAAAGAAATCAGCCCTCGACAACTTAACCAGCAGAAAAATATTTTTTTGAAAAAATCCCTAAGCCCCGGGGACACAATTTCATCAAAAATCTGACTTTCGGCAACTCACTCAAAAATGCCTCCAAACGGTTGCAAATTCTCCCCTAAGAGGTTTGGCGGTCGAAACAGAAGGCTTTTTATCACAGGAAAAGAAATCAGCCCTCGACAACTCAACCGGCAGAAAAATATATTTTTTTTCAAAAAATCCCTAAGCCCCGGGGTCACAATTTCATCAAAAATCTGACTTTCGGCAATTCACTCAAAAATGCTGCCAAACGGTTGCAAATGCTCCCCTTAGAGGTTTGGCGGTCAAAACAGAAGGCTTTTTATCACAGGAAAAGAAATCAGCCCTCGACAACTCAACCGGAAGAAAAATATTTTTTTGAAAAAAATCCCTAAGCCCCGGGGTCACAATTTCATCAAAAATCTGACTTTCGGCAATTCGCTCAAAAATGCTGCCAAACGGTTGCAAATGCTCCCCTAAGAGGTTTGGCGGTCGAAACAGAAGGCTTTTTATCACAGGAAAAGAAATCAGCCCTCGACAACTCAACCGGAAGAAAAATATTTTTTTGAAAAAAATCCCTAAGCCCCGGGGTCACAATTTCATCAAAAATCTGAATTTCGGCAATTCACTCAAAAATTCTGCCAAACGGTTGCAAATGCTCCCCTAAGAGGTTTGGCGGTCGAAACAGAAAGCTTTTGATCACAGGAAAAGAAATCAGCCCTCGACAACTCAACTGGCAGAAAAATATTTTTGTGAAAAAAATCCCTAAGCCCCGGGGTCACAATTTCATCAAAAATCTGACTTTCGGCAACTCACTCAAAAATGCCTCCATACGGTTGCAAATTCTCCCCTAAGAGGTTTGGCGGTCGAAACAGAAGGCTTTTTATCACAGGAAAAGAAATCAGCCCTCGACAACTCAACTGGCAGAAAAATATTTTTGTGAAAAAAATCCCTAAGCCCCGGGGTCACAATTTCATCAAAAATCTGACTTTCGGCAATTCACTCAAAAATGCTGCCAAACGGTTGCAAATGCTCCCCTAAGAGGTTTGGCGGTCAAAACAGAAGGCTTTTTATCACAGGAAAAGAAATCAGCCCTCGACAACTCAACCGGAAGAAAAATATTTTTTTGAAAAAAATCCCTAAGCCCCGGGGTCACAATTTCATCAAAAATCTGACTTTCGGCAATTCACTCAAAAATGGTGCCAAACGGTTGCAAATGCGCCTCTGAGAGGTTTGGCGGACCAAAGAGAAGGCTTTTTATAACAGGAAAAGAAATCAGCCCTCGACAACTTAACCGGCAGAAAAATATTTTTTTGAAAAAATCCCTAAGCCCCGGGGTCACAATTTCATCAAAAATCTGACTTTCGGCAACTCACTCAAAAATGCCTCCAAATGGTTGCAAATTCTCCCCTAAGAGGTTTGGCGGTCGAAACAGAAGGCTTTTTATCACAGGAAAAGAAATCAGCCCTCGACAACTCAACCGGAAGAAAAATATTTTTTTGAAAAAAATCCCTAAGCCCCGGGGTCACAATTTCATCAAAAATCTGACTTTCGGCAATTCACTCAAAAATTCTGCCAAACGGTTGCAAATGCTCCCCTAAGAGGTTTGGCGGTCGAAACAGAAAGCTTTTGATCACAGGAAAAGAAATCAGCCCTCGACAACTCAACCGGCAGAAAAATATTTTTGTGAAAAAAATCCCTAAGCCCCGGGGTCACAATTTCATCAAAAATCTGACTTTCGGCAACTCACTCAAAAATGCCTCCATACGGTTGCAAATTCTCCCCTAAGAGGTTTGGCGGTCGAAACAGAAGGCTTTTTATCACAGGAAAAGAAATCAGCCCTCGACAACTCAACCGGAAGAAAAATATTTTTTTGAAAAAAATCCCTAAGCCCCGGGGTCACAATTTCATCAAAAATCTGACTTTCGGCAATTCACTCAAAAATGCTGCCAAACGGTTGCAAATGCTCCCCTAAGAGGTTTGGCGGACCAAAGAGAAGGCTTTTTATAACAGGAAAAGAAATCAGCCCTCGACAACTTAACCAGCAGAAAAATATTTTTTTGAAAAAATCCCTAAGCCCCGGGGACACAATTTCATCAAAAATCTGACTTTCGGCAACTCACTCAAAAATGCCTCCAAACGGTTGCAAATTCTCCCCTAAGAGGTTTGGCGGTCGAAACAGAAGGCTTTTTATCACAGGAAAAGAAATCAGCCCTCGACAACTCAACCGGAAGAAAAATATTTTTTTGAAAAAAATCCCTAAGCCCCGGGGTCACAATTTCATCAAAAATCTGACTTTCGGCAATTCACTCAAAAATTCTGCCAAACGGTTGCAAATGCTCCCCTAAGAGGTTTGGCGGTCGAAACAGAAAGCTTTTGATCACAGGAAAAGAAATCAGCCCTCGACAACTCAACCGGCAGAAAAATATTTTTGTGAAAAAAATCCCTAAGCCCCGGGGTCACAATTTCATCAAAAATCTGACTTTCGGCAACTCACTCAAAAATGCCTCCATACGGTTGCAAATTCTCCCCTAAGAGGTTTGGCGGTCGAAACAGAAGGCTTTTTATCACAGGAAAAGAAATCAGCCCTCGACAACTCAACCGGAAGAAAAATATTTTTTTGAAAAAAATCCCTAAGCCCCGGGGTCACAATTTCATCAAAAATCTGACTTTCGGCAATTCACTCAAAAATGCTGCCAAACGGTTGCAAATGCTCCCCTAAGAGGTTTGGCGGACCAAAGAGAAGGCTTTTTATAACAGGAAAAGAAATCAGCCCTCGACAACTTAACCAGCAGAAAAATATTTTTTTGAAAAAATCCCTAAGCCCCGGGGACACAATTTCATCAAAAATCTGACTTTCGGCAACTCACTCAAAAATGCCTCCAAACGGTTGCAAATTCTCCCCTAAGAGGTTTGGCGGTCGAAACAGAAGGCTTTTTATCACAGGAGAAGAAATCAGCCCTCGACAACTCAACCGGCAGAAAAATATATTTTTTTTCAAAAAATCCCTAAGCCCCGGGGTCACAATTTCATCAAAAATCTGACTTTCGGCAATTCACTCAAAAATGCTGCCAAACGGTTGCAAATGCTCCCCTTAGAGGTTTGGCGGTCAAAACAGAAGGCTTTTTATCACAGGAAAAGAAATCAGCCCTCGACAACTCAACCGGAAGAAAAATATTTTTTTGAAAAAAATCCCTAAGCCCCGGGGTCACAATTTCATCAAAAATCTGACTTTCGGCAATTCGCTCAAAAATGCTGCCAAACGGTTGCAAATGCTCCCCTAAGAGGTTTGGCGGTCGAAACAGAAGGCTTTTGATCACAGGAAAAGAAATCAGCCCTCGACAACTCAACTGGCAGAAAAATATTTTTGTGAAAAAAATCCCTAAGCCCCGGGGTCACAATTTCATCAAAAATCTGACTTTCGGCAACTCACTCAAAAATGCCTCCATACGGTTGCAAATTCTCCCCTAAGAGGTTTGGCGGTCGAAACAGAAGGCTTTTTATCACAGGAAAAGAAATCAGCCCTCGACAACTCAACTGGCAGAAAAATATTTTTGTGAAAAAAATCCCTAAGCCCCGGGGTCACAATTTCATCAAAAATCTGACTTTCGGCAATTCACTCAAAAATGCTGCCAAACGGTTGCAAATGCTCCCCTAAGAGGTTTGGCGGTCAAAACAGAAGGCTTTTTATCACAGGAAAAGAAATCAGCCCTCGACAACTCAACCGGAAGAAAAATATTTTTTTGAAAAAAATCCCTAAGCCCCGGGGTCACAATTTCATCAAAAATCTGACTTTCGGCAATTCACTCAAAAATGGTGCCAAACGGTTGCAAATGCGCCTCTGAGAGGTTTGGCGGACCAAAGAGAAGGCTTTTTATAACAGGAAAAGAAATCAGCCCTCGACAACTTAACCGGCAGAAAAATATTTTTTTGAAAAAATCCCTAAGCCCCGGGGTCACAATTTCATCAAAAATCTGACTTTCGGCAACTCACTCAAAAATGCCTCCAAATGGTTGCAAATTCTCCCCTAAGAGGTTTGGCGGTCGAAACAGAAGGCTTTTTATCACAGGAAAAGAAATCAGCCCTCGACAACTCAACCGGAAGAAAAATATTTTTTTGAAAAAAATCCCTAAGCCCCGGGGTCACAATTTCATCAAAAATCTGACTTTCGGCAATTCACTCAAAAATTCTGCCAAACGGTTGCAAATGCTCCCCTAAGAGGTTTGGCGGTCGAAACAGAAAGCTTTTGATCACAGGAAAAGAAATCAGCCCTCGACAACTCAACCGGCAGAAAAATATTTTTGTGAAAAAAATCCCTAAGCCCCGGGGTCACAATTTCATCAAAAATCTGACTTTCGGCAACTCACTCAAAAATGCCTCCATACGGTTGCAAATTCTCCCCTAAGAGGTTTGGCGGTCGAAACAGAAGGCTTTTTATCACAGGAAAAGAAATCAGCCCTCGACAACTCAACCGGAAGAAAAATATTTTTTTGAAAAAAATCCCTAAGCCCCGGGGTCACAATTTCATCAAAAATCTGACTTTCGGCAATTCACTCAAAAATGCTGCCAAACGGTTGCAAATGCTCCCCTAAGAGGTTTGGCGGACCAAAGAGAAGGCTTTTTATAACAGGAAAAGAAATCAGCCCTCGACAACTTAACCAGCAGAAAAATATTTTTTTGAAAAAATCCCTAAGCCCCGGGGACACAATTTCATCAAAAATCTGACTTTCGGCAACTCACTCAAAAATGCCTCCAAACGGTTGCAAATTCTCCCCTAAGAGGTTTGGCGGTCGAAACAGAAGGCTTTTTATCACAGGAAAAGAAATCAGCCCTCGACAACTCAACCGGAAGAAAAATATTTTTTTGAAAAAAATCCCTAAGCCCCGGGGTCACAATTTCATCAAAAATCTGACTTTCGGCAATTCACTCAAAAATTCTGCCAAACGGTTGCAAATGCTCCCCTAAGAGGTTTGGCGGTCGAAACAGAAAGCTTTTGATCACAGGAAAAGAAATCAGCCCTCGACAACTCAACCGGCAGAAAAATATTTTTGTGAAAAAAATCCCTAAGCCCCGGGGTCACAATTTCATCAAAAATCTGACTTTCGGCAACTCACTCAAAAATGCCTCCATACGGTTGCAAATTCTCCCCTAAGAGGTTTGGCGGTCGAAACAGAAGGCTTTTTATCACAGGAAAAGAAATCAGCCCTCGACAACTCAACCGGAAGAAAAATATTTTTTTGAAAAAAATCCCTAAGCCCCGGGGTCACAATTTCATCAAAAATCTGACTTTCGGCAATTCACTCAAAAATGCTGCCAAACGGTTGCAAATGCTCCCCTAAGAGGTTTGGCGGACCAAAGAGAAGGCTTTTTATAACAGGAAAAGAAATCAGCCCTCGACAACTTAACCAGCAGAAAAATATTTTTTTGAAAAAATCCCTAAGCCCCGGGGACACAATTTCATCAAAAATCTGACTTTCGGCAACTCACTCAAAAATGCCTCCAAACGGTTGCAAATTCTCCCCTAAGAGGTTTGGCGGTCGAAACAGAAGGCTTTTTATCACAGGAGAAGAAATCAGCCCTCGACAACTCAACCGGCAGAAAAATATATTTTTTTTCAAAAAATCCCTAAGCCCCGGGGTCACAATTTCATCAAAAATCTGACTTTCGGCAATTCACTCAAAAATGCTGCCAAACGGTTGCAAATGCTCCCCTTAGAGGTTTGGCGGTCAAAACAGAAGGCTTTTTATCACAGGAAAAGAAATCAGCCCTCGACAACTCAACCGGAAGAAAAATATTTTTTTGAAAAAAATCCCTAAGCCCCGGGGTCACAATTTCATCAAAAATCTGACTTTCGGCAATTCGCTCAAAAATGCTGCCAAACGGTTGCAAATGCTCCCCTAAGAGGTTTGGCGGTCGAAACAGAAGGCTTTTTATCACAGGAAAAGAAATCAGCCCTCGACAACTCAACCGGAAGAAAAATATTTTTTTGAAAAAAATCCCTAAGCCCCGGGGTCACAATTTCATCAAAAATCTGACTTTCGGCAATTCACTCAAAAATTCTGCCAAACGGTTGCAAATGCTCCCCTAAGAGGTTTGGCGGTCGAAACAGAAAGCTTTTGATCACAGGAAAAGAAATCAGCCCTCGACAACTCAACTGGCAGAAAAATATTTTTGTGAAAAAAATCCCTAAGCCCCGGGGTCACAATTTCATCAAAAATCTGACTTTCGGCAATTCACTCAAAAATGCTGCCAAACGGTTGCAAATGCTCCCCTAAGAGGTTTGGCGGTCGAAACAGAAGGCTTTTTATCACAGGAAAAGAAATCAGCGCTCGACAACTCAACCGGCAGAAAAATATTTTTTTTTCAAAAAATCCCTAAGCCCCGGGGTCACAATTTCATCAAAAATCTGACTTTCGGCAATTCACTCAAAAATGCTGCCAAACGGTTGCAAATGCTCCCCTTAGAGGTTTGGCGGTCAAAACAGAAGGCTTTTTATCACAGGAAAAGAAATCAGCCCTCGACAACTCAACCGGAAGAAAAATATTTTTTTGAAAAAAATCCCTAAGCCCCGGGGTCACAATTTCATCAAAAATCTGACTTTCGGCAATTCGCTCAAAAATGCTGCCAAACGGTTGCAAATGCTCCCCTAAGAGGTTTGGCGGTCGAAACAGAAGGCTTTTTATCACAGGAAAAGAAATCAGCCCTCGACAACTCAACCGGAAGAAAAATATTTTTTTGAAAAAAATCCCTAAGCCCCGGGGTCACAATTTCATCAAAAATCTGACTTTCGGCAATTCACTCAAAAATGCTGCCAAACGGTTGCAAATGCTCCCCTAAGAGGTTTGGCGGTCGAAACAGAAGGCTTTTTATAACAGGAAAAGAAATCAGCCCTCGACAACTCAACTGGCAGAAAAATATTTTTGTGAAAAAAATCCCTAAGCCCCGGGGTCATAATTTCATCAAAAATCTGACTTTCGGCAACTCACTCAAAAATGCCTCCAAACGGTTGCAAATTCTCCCCTAAGAGGTTTGGGGGTCGAAACAGAAGGCTTTTTATCACAGGAAAAGAAATCAGCCCTCGACAACTCAACCGGAAGAAAAATATTTTTTTGAAATAAATCCCTAAGCCGCGGGGTCACAATTTCATCAAAAATCTGACTTTCGGCAATTCACTCAAAAATTCTGCCAAACGGTTGCAAATGCTCCCCTAAGAGGTTAGGAGGTCGAAACAGAAAGCTTTTGATCACAGGAAAAGAAATCAGCCCTCGACAACTCAACTGGCAGAAAAATATTTTTGTGAAAAAAATCCCTAAGCCCCGGGGTCACAATTTCATCAAAAATCTGACTTTCGGCAACTCACTCAAAAATGCCTCCATACGGTTGCAAATTCTCCCCTAAGAGGTTTGGCGGTCGAAACAGAAGGCTTTTTATCACAGGAAAAGAAATCAGCCCTCGACAACTCAACCGGAAGAAAAATATTTTTGTGAAAAAAATCCCTAAGCCCCGGGGTCACAATTTCATCAAAAATCTGACTTTCGGCAACTCACTCAAAAATGCCTCCAAACGGTTGCAAATTCTCCCCTAAGAGGTTTGGCGGTCGAAACAGAAGGCTTTTTATCACAGGAAAAGAAATCAGCCCTCGACAACTCAACCGGCAGAAAAATATTTTTTTTTTCACAAAATCCCTAAGCCCCGGGGTCACAATTTCATCAAAAATCTGACTTTCGGCAATTCACTCAAAAATGCTGCCAAACGGTTGCAAATGCTCCCCTAAGAGGTTTGGCGGTCGAAACAGAAAGCTTTTGATCACAGGAAAAGAAATCAGCCCTCGACAACTCAACTGGCAGAAAAATATTTTTGTGAAAAAAATCCCTAAGCCCCGGGGTCACAATTTCATCAAAAATCTGACTTTCGGCAACTCACTCAAAAATGCCTCCATACGGTTGCAAATTCTCCCCTAAGAGGTTTGGCGGTCGAAACAGAAGGCTTTTTATCACAGGAAAAGAAATCAGCCCTCGACAACTCAACCGGAAGAAAAATATTTTTTTGAAAAAAATCCCTAAGCCCCGGGGTCACAATTTCATCAAAAATCTGACTTTCGGCAATTCGCTCAAAAATGCTGCCAAACGGTTGCAAATGCTCCCCTAAGAGGTTTGGCGGTCGAAACAGAAGGCTTTTTATCACAGGAAAAGAAATCAGCCCTCGACAACTCAACTGGCAGAAAAATATTTTTGTGAAAAAAATCCCTAAGCCCCGGGGTCACAATTTCATCAAAAATCTGACTTTCGGCAACTCACTCAAAAATGCCTCCATACGGTTGCAAATTCTCCCCTAAGAGGTTTGGCGGTCGAAACAGAAGGCTTTTTATCACAGGAAAAGAAATCAGCCCTCGACAACTCAACTGGCAGAAAAATATTTTTGTGAAAAAAATCCCTAAGCCCCGGGGTCACAATTTCATCAAAAATCTGACTTTCGGCAATTCACTCAAAAATGCTGCCAAACGGTTGCAAATGCTCCCCTAAGAGGTTTGGCGGTCAAAACAGAAGGCTTTTTATCACAGGAAAAGAAATCAGCCCTCGACAACTCAACCGGAAGAAAAATATTTTTTTGAAAAAAATCCCTAAGCCCCGGGGTCACAATTTCATCAAAAATCTGACTTTCGGCAATTCACTCAAAAATTCTGCCAAACGGTTGCAAATGCTCCCCTAAGAGGTTTGGCGGTCGAAACAGAAAGCTTTTGATCACAGGAAAAGAAATCAGCCCTCGACAACTCAACTGGCAGAAAAATATTTTTGTGAAAAAAATCCCTAAGCCCCGGGGTCACAATTTCATCAAAAATCTGACTTTCGGCAACTCACTCAAAAATGCCTCCATACGGTTGCAAATTCTCCCCTAAGAGGTTTGGCGGTCGAAACAGAAGGCTTTTTATCACAGGAAAAGAAATCAGCCCTCGACAACTCAACTGGCAGAAAAATATTTTTGTGAAAAAAATCCCTAAGCCCCGGGGTCACAATTTCATCAAAAATCTGACTTTCGGCAATTCACTCAAAAATGCTGCCAAACGGTTGCAAATGCTCCCCTAAGAGGTTTGGCGGTCAAAACAGAAGGCTTTTTATCACAGGAAAAGAAATCAGCCCTCGACAACTTAACCGGCAGAAAAATATTTTTTTGAAAAAATCCCTAAGCCCCGGGGTCACAATTTCATCAAAAATCTGACTTTCGGCAACTCACTCAAAAATGCCTCCAAACGGTTGCAAATTCTCCCCTAAGAGGTTTGGCGGTCAAAACAGAAGGCTTTTTATCACAGGAAAAGAAATCAGCCCTCGACAACTCAACCGGAAGAAAAATATTTTTTTGAAAAAAATCCCTAAGCCCCGGGGTCACAATTTCATCAAAAATCTGACTTTCGGCAATTCACTCAAAAATGCTGCCAAACGGTTGCAAATGCTCCCCTAAGAGGTTTGGCGGTCGAAACAGAAGGCTTTTGATCACAGGAAAAGAAATCAGCCCTCGACAACTCAACTGGCAGAAAAATATTTTTGTGAAAAAAATCCCTAAGCCCCGGGGTCACAATTTCATCAAAAATCTGACTTTCGGCAATTCACTCAAAAATGCTGCCAAACGGTTGCAAATGCTCCCCTAAGAGGTTTGGCGGTCGAAACAGAAGGCTTTTTATAACAGGAAAAGAAATCAGCCCTCGACAACTCAACTGGCAGAAAAATATTTTTGTGAAAAAAATCCCTAAGCCCCGGGGTCATAATTTCATCAAAAATCTGACTTTCGGCAACTCACTCAAAAATGCCTCCAAACGGTTGCAAATTCTCCCCTAAGAGGTTTGGGGGTCGAAACAGAAGGCTTTTTATCACAGGAAAAGAAATCAGCCCTCGACAACTCAACCGGAAGAAAAATATTTTTTTGAAAAAAATCCCTAAGCCGCGGGGTCACAATTTCATCAAAAATCTGACTTTCGGCAATTCACTCAAAAATTCTGCCAAACGGTTGCAAATGCTCCCCTAAGAGGTTTGGAGGTCGAAACAGAAAGCTTTTGATCACAGGAAAAGAAATCAGCCCTCGACAACTCAACTGGCAGAAAAATATTTTTGTGAAAAAAATCCCTAAGCCCCGGGGTCACAATTTCATCAAAAATCTGACTTTCGGCAACTCACTCAAAAATGCCTCCATACGGTTGCAAATTCTCCCCTAAGAGGTTTGGCGGTCGAAACAGAAGGCTTTTTATCACAGGAAAAGAAATCAGCCCTCGACAACTCAACCGGAAGAAAAATATTTTTGTGAAAAAAATCCCTAAGCCCCGGGGTCACAATTTCATCAAAAATCTGACTTTCGGCAACTCACTCAAAAATGCCTCCAAACGGTTGCAAATTCTCCCCTAAGAGGTTTGGCGGTCGAAACAGAAGGCTTTTTATCACAGGAAAAGAAATCAGCCCTCGACAACTCAACCGGCAGAAAAATATTTTTTTTTTCACAAAATCCCTAAGCCCCGGGGTCACAATTTCATCAAAAATCTGACTTTCGGCAATTCACTCAAAAATGCTGCCAAACGGTTGCAAATGCTCCCCTTAGAGGTTTGGCGGTCAAAACAGAAGGCTTTTTATCACAGGAAAAGAAATCAGCCCTTGACAACTCAACCGGAAGAAAAATATTTTTTTGAAAAAAATCCCTAAGCCCCGGGGTCACAATTTCATCAAAAATCTGACTTTCGGCAATTCGCTCAAAAATGCTGCCAAACGGTTGCAAATGCTCCCCTAAGAGGTTTGGCGGTCGAAACAGAAGGCTTTTTATCACAGGAAAAGAAATCAGCCCTCGACAACTCAACCGGAAGAAAAATATTTTTTTGAAAAAAATCCCTAAGCCCCGGGGTCACAATTTCATCAAAAATCTGACTTTCGGCAACTCACTCAAAAATGCCTCCAAACGGTTGCAAATTCTCCCCTAAGAGGTTTGGCGGTCGAAACAGAAGGCTTTTTATCACAGGAAAAGAAATCAGCCCTCGACAACTCAACCGGCAGAAAAATATATTTTTTTTCACAAAATCCCTAAGCCCCGGGGTCACAATTTCATCAAAAATCTGACTTTCGGCAATTCACTCAAAAATGCTGCCAAACGGTTGCAAATGCTCCCCTTAGAGGTTTGGCGGTCAAAACAGAAGGCTTTTTATCACAGGAAAAGAAATCAGCCCTCGACAACTCAACCGGAAGAAAAATATTTTTTTGAAAAAAATCCCTAAGCCCCGGGGTCACAATTTCATCAAAAATCTGACTTTCGGCAATTCGCTCAAAAATGCTGCCAAACGGTTGCAAATGCTCCCCTAAGAGGTTTGGCGGTCGAAACAGAAGGCTTTTTATCACAGGAAAAGAAATCAGCCCTCGACAACTCAACCGGAAGAAAAATATTTTTTTGAAAAAAATCCCTAAGCCCCGGGGTCACAATTTCATCAAAAATCTGACTTTCGGCAATTCACTCAAAAATTCTGCCAAACGGTTGCAAATGCTCCCCTAAGAGGTTTGGCGGTCGAAACAGAAAGCTTTTGATCACAGGAAAAGAAATCAGCCCTCGACAACTCAACTGGCAGAAAAATATTTTTGTGAAAAAAATCCCTAAGCCCCGGGGTCACAATTGCATCAAAAATCTGACTTTCGGCAACTCACTCAAAAATGCCTCCATACGGTTGCAAATTCTCCCCTAAGAGGTTTGGCGGTCGAAACAGAAGGCTTTTTATCACAGGAAAAGAAATCAGCCCTCGACAACTCAACTGGCAGAAAAATATTTTTGTGAAAAAAATCCCTAAGCCCCGGGGTCACAATTTCATCAAAAATCTGACTTTCGGCAATTCACTCAAAAATGCTGCCAAACGGTTGCAAATGCTCCCCTAAGAGGTTTGGCGGTCAAAACAGAAGGCTTTTTATCACAGGAAAAGAAATCAGCCCTCGACAACTCAACCGGAAGAAAAATATTTTTTTGAAAAAAATCCCTAAGCCCCGGGGTCACAATTTCATCAAAAATCTGACTTTCGGCAATTCACTCAAAAATGCTGCCAAACGGTTGCAAATGCGCCTCTGAGAGGTTTGGCGGACCAAAGAGAAGGCTTTTTATAACAGGAAAAGAAATCAGCCCTCGACAACTTAACCGGCAGAAAAATATTTTTTTGAAAAAATCCCTAAGCCCCGGGGTCACAATTTCATCAAAAATCTGACTTTCGGCAACTCACTCAAAAATGCCTCCAAACGGTTGCAAATTCTCCCCTAAGAGGTTTGGCGGTCGAAACAGAAGGCTTTTTATCACATGAAAAGAAATCAGCCCTCGACAACTCAACCGGAAGAAAAATATTTTTTTGAAAAAAATCCCTAAGCCCCGGGGTCACAATTTCATCAAAAATCTGACTTTCGGCAATTCACTCAAAAATTCTGCCAAACGGTTGCAAATGCTCCCCTAAGAGGTTTGGCGGTCGAAACAGAAAGCTTTTGATCACAGGAAAAGAAATCAGCCCTCGACAACTCAACTGGCAGAAAAATATTTTTGTGAAAAAAATCCCTAAGCCCCGGGGTCACAATTTCATCAAAAATCTGACTTTCGGCAACTCACTCAAAAATGCCTCCATACGGTTGCAAATTCTCCCCTAAGAGGTTTGGCGGTCGAAACAGAAGGCTTTTTATCACAGGAAAAGAAATCAGCCCTCGACAACTCAACCGGAAGAAAAATATTTTTTTGAAAAAAATCCCTAAGCCCCGGGGTCACAATTTCATCAAAAATCTGACTTTCGGCAATTCACTCAAAAATGCTGCCAAACGGTTGCAAATGCTCCCCTAAGAGGTTTGGCGGACCAAAGAGAAGGCTTTTTATAACAGGAAAAGAAATCAGCCCTCGACAACTTAACCAGCAGAAAAATATTTTTTTGAAAAAATCCCTAAGCCCCGGGGACACAATTTCATCAAAAATCTGACTTTCGGCAACTCACTCAAAAATGCCTCCAAACGGTTGCAAATTCTCCCCTAAGAGGTTTGGCGGTCGAAACAGAAGGCTTTTTATCACAGGAAAAGAAATCAGCCCTCGACAACTCAACCGGCAGAAAAATATATTTTTTTTCAAAAAATCCCTAAGCCCCGGGGTCACAATTTCATCAAAAATCTGACTTTCGGCAATTCACTCAAAAATGCTGCCAAACGGTTGCAAATGCTCCCCTTAGAGGTTTGGCGGTCAAAACAGAAGGCTTTTTATCACAGGAAAAGAAATCAGCCCTCGACAACTCAACCGGAAGAAAAATATTTTTTTGAAAAAAATCCCTAAGCCCCGGGGTCACAATTTCATCAAAAATCTGACTTTCGGCAATTCGCTCAAAAATGCTGCCAAACGGTTGCAAATGCTCCCCTAAGAGGTTTGGCGGTCGAAACAGAAGGCTTTTTATCACAGGAAAAGAAATCAGCCCTCGACAACTCAACCGGAAGAAAAATATTTTTTTGAAAAAAATCCCTAAGCCCCGGGGTCACAATTTCATCAAAAATCTGACTTTCGGCAATTCACTCAAAAATTCTGCCAAACGGTTGCAAATGCTCCCCTAAGAGGTTTGGCGGTCGAAACAGAAAGCTTTTGATCACAGGAAAAGAAATCAGCCCTCGACAACTCAACTGGCAGAAAAATATTTTTGTGAAAAAAATCCCTAAGCCCCGGGGTCACAATTGCATCAAAAATCTGACTTTCGGCAACTCACTCAAAAATGCCTCCATACGGTTGCAAATTCTCCCCTAAGAGGTTTGGCGGTCGAAACAGAAGGCTTTTTATCACAGGAAAAGAAATCAGCCCTCGACAACTCAACTGGCAGAAAAATATTTTTGTGAAAAAAATCCCTAAGCCCCGGGGTCACAATTTCATCAAAAATCTGACTTTCGGCAATTCACTCAAAAATGCTGCCAAACGGTTGCAAATGCTCCCCTAAGAGGTTTGGCGGTCAAAACAGAAGGCTTTTTATCACAGGAAAAGAAATCAGCCCTCGACAACTCAACCGGAAGAAAAATATTTTTTTGAAAAAAATCCCTAAGCCCCGGGGTCACAATTTCATCAAAAATCTGACTTTCGGCAATTCACTCAAAAATGCTGCCAAACGGTTGCAAATGCGCCTCTGAGAGGTTTGGCGGACCAAAGAGAAGGCTTTTTATAACAGGAAAAGAAATCAGCCCTCGACAACTTAACCGGCAGAAAAATATTTTTTTGAAAAAATCCCTAAGCCCCGGGGTCACAATTTCATCAAAAATCTGACTTTCGGCAACTCACTCAAAAATGCCTCCAAACGGTTGCAAATTCTCCCCTAAGAGGTTTGGCGGTCGAAACAGAAGGCTTTTTATCACATGAAAAGAAATCAGCCCTCGACAACTCAACCGGAAGAAAAATATTTTTTTGAAAAAAATCCCTAAGCCCCGGGGTCACAATTTCATCAAAAATCTGACTTTCGGCAATTCACTCAAAAATTCTGCCAAACGGTTGCAAATGCTCCCCTAAGAGGTTTGGCGGTCGAAACAGAAAGCTTTTGATCACAGGAAAAGAAATCAGCCCTCGACAACTCAACTGGCAGAAAAATATTTTTGTGAAAAAAATCCCTAAGCCCCGGGGTCACAATTTCATCAAAAATCTGACTTTCGGCAACTCACTCAAAAATGCCTCCATACGGTTGCAAATTCTCCCCTAAGAGGTTTGGCGGTCGAAACAGAAGGCTTTTTATCACAGGAAAAGAAATCAGCCCTCGACAACTCAACCGGAAGAAAAATATTTTTTTGAAAAAAATCCCTAAGCCCCGGGGTCACAATTTCATCAAAAATCTGACTTTCGGCAATTCACTCAAAAATGCTGCCAAACGGTTGCAAATGCTCCCCTAAGAGGTTTGGCGGACCAAAGAGAAGGCTTTTTATAACAGGAAAAGAAATCAGCCCTCGACAACTTAACCAGCAGAAAAATATTTTTTTGAAAAAATCCCTAAGCCCCGGGGACACAATTTCATCAAAAATCTGACTTTCGGCAACTCACTCAAAAATGCCTCCAAACGGTTGCAAATTCTCCCCTAAGAGGTTTGGCGGTCGAAACAGAAGGCTTTTTATCACAGGAAAAGAAATCAGCCCTCGACAACTCAACCGGCAGAAAAATATATTTTTTTTCAAAAAATCCCTAAGCCCCGGGGTCACAATTTCATCAAAAATCTGACTTTCGGCAATTCACTCAAAAATGCTGCCAAACGGTTGCAAATGCTCCCCTTAGAGGTTTGGCGGTCAAAACAGAAGGCTTTTTATCACAGGAAAAGAAATCAGCCCTCGACAACTCAACCGGAAGAAAAATATTTTTTTGAAAAAAATCCCTAAGCCCCGGGGTCACAATTTCATCAAAAATCTGACTTTCGGCAATTCGCTCAAAAATGCTGCCAAACGGTTGCAAATGCTCCCCTAAGAGGTTTGGCGGTCGAAACAGAAGGCTTTTTATCACAGGAAAAGAAATCAGCCCTCGACAACTCAACCGGAAGAAAAATATTTTTTTGAAAAAAATCCCTAAGCCCCGGGGTCACAATTTCATCAAAAATCTGACTTTCGGCAATTCACTCAAAAATTCTGCCAAACGGTTGCAAATGCGCCTCTGAGAGGTTTGGCGGACCAAAGAGAAGGCTTTTTATAACAGGAAAAGAAATCAGCCCTCGACAACTTAACCGGCAGAAAAATATTTTTTTGAAAAAATCCCTAAGCCCCGGGGTCACAATTTCATCAAAAATCTGACTTTCGGCAACTCACTCAAAAATGCCTCCAAACGGTTGCAAATTCTCCCCTAAGAGGTTTGGCGGTCGAAACAGAAGGCTTTTTATCACAGGAAAAGAAATCAGCCCTCGACAACTCAACCGGAAGAAAAATATTTTTTTGAAAAAAATCCCTAAGCCCCGGGGTCACAATTTCATCAAAAATCTGACTTTCGGCAATTCACTCAAAAATGCTGCCAAACGGTTGCAAATGCGCCTCTGAGAGGTTTGGCGGACCAAAGAGAAGGCTTTTTATAACAGGAAAAGAAATCAGCCCTCGACAACTTAACCGGCAGAAAAATATTTTTTTGAAAAAATCCCTAAGCCCCGGGGTCACAATTTCATCAAAAATCTGACTTTCGGCAACTCACTCAAAAATGCCTCCAAACGGTTGCAAATTCTCCCCTAAGAGGTTTGGCGGTCGAAACAGAAGGCTTTTTATCACATGAAAAGAAATCAGCCCTCGACAACTCAACCGGAAGAAAAATATTTTTTTGAAAAAAATCCCTAAGCCCCGGGGTCACAATTTCATCAAAAATCTGACTTTCGGCAATTCACTCAAAAATTCTGCCAAACGGTTGCAAATGCTCCCCTAAGAGGTTTGGCGGTCGAAACAGAAAGCTTTTGATCACAGGAAAAGAAATCAGCCCTCGACAACTCAACTGGCAGAAAAATATTTTTGTGAAAAAAATCCCTAAGCCCCGGGGTCACAATTTCATCAAAAATCTGACTTTCGGCAACTCACTCAAAAATGCCTCCATACGGTTGCAAATTCTCCCCTAAGAGGTTTGGCGGTCGAAACAGAAGGCTTTTTATCACAGGAAAAGAAATCAGCCCTCGACAACTCAACCGGAAGAAAAATATTTTTTTGAAAAAAATCCCTAAGCCCCGGGGTCACAATTTCATCAAAAATCTGACTTTCGGCAATTCACTCAAAAATGCTGCCAAACGGTTGCAAATGCTCCCCTAAGAGGTTTGGCGGACCAAAGAGAAGGCTTTTTATAACAGGAAAAGAAATCAGCCCTCGACAACTTAACCAGCAGAAAAATATTTTTTTGAAAAAATCCCTAAGCCCCGGGGACACAATTTCATCAAAAATCTGACTTTCGGCAACTCACTCAAAAATGCCTCCAAACGGTTGCAAATTCTCCCCTAAGAGGTTTGGCGGTCGAAACAGAAGGCTTTTTATCACAGGAAAAGAAATCAGCCCTCGACAACTCAACCGGCAGAAAAATATATTTTTTTTCAAAAAATCCCTAAGCCCCGGGGTCACAATTTCATCAAAAATCTGACTTTCGGCAATTCACTCAAAAATGCTGCCAAACGGTTGCAAATGCTCCCCTTAGAGGTTTGGCGGTCAAAACAGAAGGCTTTTTATCACAGGAAAAGAAATCAGCCCTCGACAACTCAACCGGAAGAAAAATATTTTTTTGAAAAAAATCCCTAAGCCCCGGGGTCACAATTTCATCAAAAATCTGACTTTCGGCAATTCGCTCAAAAATGCTGCCAAACGGTTGCAAATGCTCCCCTAAGAGGTTTGGCGGTCGAAACAGAAGGCTTTTTATCACAGGAAAAGAAATCAGCCCTCGACAACTCAACCGGAAGAAAAATATTTTTTTGAAAAAAATCCCTAAGCCCCGGGGTCACAATTTCATCAAAAATCTGACTTTCGGCAATTCACTCAAAAATTCTGCCAAACGGCTGCAAATGCGCCTCTGAGAGGTTTGGCGGACCAAAGAGAAGGCTTTTTATAACAGGAAAAGAAATCAGCCCTCGACAACTTAACCGGCAGAAAAATATTTTTTTGAAAAAATCCCTAAGCCCCGGGGTCACAATTTCATCAAAAATCTGACTTTCGGCAACTCACTCAAAAATGCCTCCAAACGGTTGCAAATTCTCCCCTAAGAGGTTTGGCGGTCGAAACAGAAGGCTTTTTATCACATGAAAAGAAATCAGCCCTCGACAACTCAACCGGAAGAAAAATATTTTTTTGAAAAAAATCCCTAAGCCCCGGGGTCACAATTTCATCAAAAATCTGACTTTCGGCAATTCACTCAAAAATTCTGCCAAACGGTTGCAAATGCTCCCCTAAGAGGTTTGGCGGTCGAAACAGAAAGCTTTTGATCACAGGAAAAGAAATCAGCCCTCGACAACTCAACTGGCAGAAAAATATTTTTGTGAAAAAAATCCCTAAGCCCCGGGGTCACAATTTCATCAAAAATCTGACTTTCGGCAACTCACTCAAAAATGCCTCCATACGGTTGCAAATTCTCCCCTAAGAGGTTTGGCGGTCGAAACATTAGGCTTTTTATCACAGGAAAAGAAATCAGCCCTCGACAACTCAACCGGAAGAAAAATATTTTTTTGAAAAAAATCCCTAAGCCCCGGGGTCACAATTTCATCAAAAATCTGACTTTCGGCAATTCACTCAAAAATGCTGCCAAACGGTTGCAAATGCTCCCCTTAGAGGTTTGGCGGTCAAAACAGAAGGCTTTTTATCACAGGAAAAGAAATCAGCCCTCGACAACTCAACCGGAAGAAAAATATTTTTTTGAAAAAAATCCCTAAGCCCCGGGGTCACAATTTCATCAAAAATCTGACTTTCGGCAATTCGCTCAAAAATGCTGCCAAACGGTTGCAAATGCTCCCCTAAGAGGTTTGGCGGTCGAAACAGAAGGCTTTTTATCACAGGAAAAGAAATCAGCCCTCGACAACTCAACCGGAAGAAAAATATTTTTTTGAAAAAAATCCCTAAGCCCCGGGGTCACAATTTCATCAAAAATCTGACTTTCGGCAATTCACTCAAAAATTCTGCCAAACGGTTGCAAATGCTCCCCTAAGAGGTTTGGCGGACCAAAGAGAAGGCTTTTTATAACAGGAAAAGAAATCAGCCCTCGACAACTTAACCAGCAGAAAAATATTTTTTTGAAAAAATCCCTAAGCCCCGGGGACACAATTTCATCAAAAATCTGACTTTCGGCAACTCACTCAAAAATGCCTCCAAACGGTTGCAAATTCTCCCCTAAGAGGTTTGGCGGTCGAAACAGAAGGCTTTTTATCACAGGAAAAGAAATCAGCCCTCGACAACTCAACCGGAAGAAAAATATTTTTTTGAAAAAAATCCCTAAGCCCCGGGGTCACAATTTCATCAAAAATCTGACTTTCGGCAATTCGCTCAAAAATGCTGCCAAACGGTTGCAAATGCTCCCCTAAGAGGTTTGGCGGTCGAAACAGAAGGCTTTTTATCACAGGAAAAGAAATCAGCCCTCGACAACTCAACCGGCAGAAAAATATTTTTTTTTCAAAAAATCCCTAAGCCCCGGGGTCACAATTTCATCAAAAATCTGACTTTCGGCAATTCACTCAAAAATGCTGCCAAATGGTTGCAAATGCTCCCCTTAGAGGTTTGGCGGTCAAAACAGAAGGCTTTTTATCACAGGAAAAGAAATCAGCCCTCGACAACTCAACCGGAAGAAAAATATTTTTTTGAAAAAAATCCCTAAGCCCCGGGGTCACAATTTCATCAAAAATCTGACTTTCGGCAATTCACTCAAAAATGCTGCCAAACGGTTGCAAATGCTCCCCTAAGAGGTTTGGCGGTCTAAACAGAAGGCTTTTTATCACAGGAAAAGAAATCAGCCCTCGACAACTCAACCGGAAGAAAAATATTTTTTTGAAAAAAATCCCTAAGCCCCGGGGTCACAATTTCATCAAAACTCTGACTTTCGGCAATTCACTCAAAAATGCTGCCAAACGGTTGCAAATGCTCCCCTAAGAGGTTTGGCGGTCGAAACAGAAAGCTTTTGATCACAGGAAAAGAAATCAGCCCTCGACAACTCAACTGGCAGAAAAATATTTTTTTGAAAAAAATCCCTAAGCCCCGGGGTCACAATTTCATCAAAAATCTGACTTTCGGCAATTCACTCAAAAATGCTGCCAAACGGTTGCAAATGCTCCCCTAAGAGGTTTGGCGGTCGAAACAGAAGGCTTTTTATCACAGGAAAAGAAATCAGCCCTCGACAACTCAACTGGCAGAAAAATATTTTTGTGAAAAAAATCCCTAAGCCCCGGGGTCACAATTTCATCAAAAATCTGACTTTCGGCAACTCACTCAAAAATGCCTCCAAACGGTTGCAAATTCTCCCCTAAGAGGTTTGGCGGTCGAAACAGAAGGCTTTTTATCACAGGAAAAGAAATCAGCCCTCGACAACTCAACCGGCAGAAAAATATTTTTTTTTCAAAAAATCCCTAAGCCCCGGGGTCACAATTTCATCAAAAATCTGACTTTCGGCAATTCACTCAAAAATGCTGCCAAACGGTTGCAAATGCTCCCCTTAGAGGTTTGGCGGTCAAAACAGAAGGCTTTTTATCACAGGAAAAGAAATCAGCCCTCGACAACTCAACCGGAAGAAAAATATTTTTTTGAAAAAAATCCCTAAGCCCCGGGGTCACAATTTCATCAAAAATCTGACTTTCGGCAATTCACTCAAAAATGCTGCCAAACGGTTGCAAATGCTCCCCTAAGAGGTTTGGCGGACCAAAGAGAAGGCTTTTTATCACAGGAAAAGAAATCAGCGCTCGACAACTCAACCGGCAGAAAAATATTTTTTTTTCAAAAAATCCCTAAGCCCCGGGGTCACAATTTCATCAAAAATCTGACTTTCGGCAATTCACTCAAAAATGCTGCCAAATGGTTGCAAATGCTCCCCTTAGAGGTTTGGCGGTCAAAACAGAAGGCTTTTTATCACAGGAAAAGAAATCAGCCCTCGACAACTCAACCGGAAGAAAAATATTTTTTTGAAAAAAATCCCTAAGCCCCGGGGTCACAATTTCATCAAAAATCTGACTTTCGGCAATTCGCTCAAAAATGCTGCCAAACGGTTGCAAATGCTCCCCTAAGAGGTTTGGCGGTCGAAACAGAGGTTTGGTGGTCGAAACAGAAGGCTTTTTATCACAGGAAAAGAAATCAGCGCTCGACAACTCAACCGGCAGAAAAATATTTTTTTTTCAAAAAATCCCTAACCCCAGGGTCACAATTTCATCAAAAATCTGACTTTCGGCAATTCACTCAAAAATGCTGCCAAACGGTTGCAAATGCTCCCCTAAGAGGTTTGGCGGTCTAAACAGAAGGCTTTTTATCACAGGAAAAGAAATCAGCCCTCGACAACTCAACCGGCAGAAAAATATATTTTTTTTCACAAAATCCCTAAGCCCCGGGGTCACAATTTCATCAAAAATCTGACTTTCGGCAACTCACTCAAAAATGCTGCCAAACGGTTGCAAATGCTCCCCTAAGAGGTTTGGCGGTCGAAACAGAAGGCTTTTTATCACAGGAAAAGAAATCAGCCCTCGACAACTCAACCGGCAGAAAAATATTTTTTTGAAAAAAATCCCTAAGCCGCGGGGTCACAATTTCATCAAAAATCTGACTTTCGGCAATTCACTCAAAAATGCTGCCAAACGGTTGCAAATGCTCCCCTAAGAGGTTTGGCGGTCAAAACAGAAGGCTTTTTATCACAGGAAAAGAAATCAGCCCTCGACAACTCAACCGGAAGAAAAATATTTTTTTGAAAAAAATCCCTAAGCCCCGGGGTCACAATTTCATCAAAAATCTGACTTTCGGCAATTCACTCAAAAATGCTGCCAAACGGTTGCAAATGCTCCCCTAAGAGGTTTGGCGGTCAAAACAGAAGGCTTTTTATCACAGGAAAAGAAATCAGCCCTCGACAACTCAACTGGCAGAAAAATATTTTTGTGAAAAAAATCCCTAAGCCCCGGGGTCACAATTTCATCAAAAATCTGATTTTCGGCAACTCACTCAAAAATGCCTCCAAACGGTTGCAAATTCTCCCCTAAGAGGTTTGGCGGTCGAAACAGAAGGCTTTTTATCACAGGAAAAGAAATCAGCCCTCGACAACTCAACCGGAAGAAAAATATTTTTTTGAAAAAAATCCCTAAGCCCCGGGGTCACAATTTCATCAAAAATCTGACTTTCGGCAATTCACTCAAAAATGCTGCCAAACGGTTCCAAATGCTCCCCTAAGAGGTTTGGCGGTCAAAACAGAAGGCTTTTTATCACAGGAAAAGAAATCAGCCCTCGACAACTCAACCGGAAGAAAAATATTTTTTTGAAAAAAATCCCTAAGCCCCGGGGTCACAATTTCATCAAAAATCTGACTTTCGGCAATTCACTCAAAAATGCCGCCAAACGGTTGCAAATGCTCCCCTAAGAGGTTTGGCGGTCAAAACAGAAGGCTTTTTATCACAGGAAAAGAAATCAGCCCTCGACAACTCAACCGGAAGAAAAATATTTTTTTGAAAAAAATCCCTAAGCCCCGGGGTCACAATTTCATCAAAAATCTGACTTTCGGCAATTCACTCAAAAATGCTGCCAAACGGTTCCAAATGCTCCCCTAAGAGGTTTGGCGGTCGAAACAGAAAGCTTTTGATCACAGGAAAAGAAATCAGCCCTCGACAACTCAACTGGCAGAAAAATATTTTTGTGAAAAAAATCCCTAAGCCCCGGGGTCACAATTTCATCAAAAATCTGACTTTCGGCAACTCACTCAAAAATGCCTCCAAACGGTTGCAAATGCTCCCCTAAGAGGTTTGGCGGTCAAAACAGAAGGCTTTTTATCACAGGAAAAGAAATCAGCCCTTAACAACTTAACCGGCAGAAAAATATTTTTGTGAAAAAATCCCTAAGCCCCGGGGTCACAATTTCATGAAAAATCTGATTTTCGGCAACTCACTCAAAAATGCCTCCAAACGGTTGCAAATTCTCCCCTAAGAGGTTTGGCGGTCGAAACAGAAGGCTTTTTATCACAGGAAAAGAAATCAGCCCTCGACAACTCAACCGGAAGAAAAATATTTTTTTGAAAAAAATCCCTAAGCCCCGGGGTCACAATTTCATCAAAAATCTGACTTTCGGCAATTCACTCAAAAATGCTGCCAAACGGTTCCAAATGCTCCCCTAAGAGGTTTGGCGGTCGAAACAGAAGGCTTTTTATCACAGGAAAAGAAATCAGCCCTCGACAACTCAACCGGAAGAAAAATATTTTTTTGAAAAAAATCCCTAAGCCCCGGGGTCACAATTTCATCAAAAATCTGACTTTCGGCAATTCACTCAAAAATGCTGCCAAACGGTTCCAAATGCTCCCCTAAGAGGTTTGGCGGTCGAAACAGAAAGCTTTTGATCACAGGAAAAGAAATCAGCCCTCGACAACTCAACTGGCAGAAAAATATTTTTGTGAAAAAAATCCCTAAGCCCCGGGGTCACAATTTCATCAAAAATCTGACTTTCGGCAACTCACTCAAAAATGCCTCCAAACGGTTGCAAATGCTCCCCTAAGAGGTTTGGCGGTTGAAACAGAAGGCTTTTTATCACAGGAAAAGAAATCAGCCCTTAACAACTTAACCGGCAGAAAAATATTTTTGTGAAAAAATCCCTAAGCCCCGGGGTCACAATTTCATGAAAAATCTGACTTTCGGCAACTCAATCAAAAATGCCTCCAAACGGTTGCAAATTCTCCCCTAAGAGGTTTGGTGGTCGAAACAGAAGGCTTTTTATCACAGGAAAAGAAATCAGCGCTCGACAACTCAACCGGCAGAAAAATATTTTTTTTTCAAAAAATCCCTAACCCCAGGGTCACAATTTCATCAAAAATCTGACTTTCGGCAATTCACTCAAAAATGCTGCCAAACGGTTGCAAATGCTCCCCTTAGAGGTTTGGCGGTCAAAACAGAAGGCTTTTTATCACAGGAAAAGAAATCAGCCCTCGACAACTCAACCGGAAGAAAAATATTTTTTTGAAAAAAATCCCTAAGCCCCGGGGTCACAATTTCATCAAAAATCTGACTTTCGGCAATTCGCTCAAAAATGCTGCCAAACGGTTGCAAATGCTCCCCTAAGAGGTTTGGCGGTCGAAACAGAGGTTTGGTGGTCGAAACAGAAGGCTTTTTATCACAGGAAAAGAAATCAGCGCTCGACAACTCAACGGGCAGAAAAATATTTTTTTTTCAAAAAATCCCTAACCCCAGGGTCACAATTTCATCAAAAATCTGACTTTCGGCAATTCACTCAAAAATGCTGCCAAACGGTTGCAAATGCTCCCCTTAGAGGTTTGGCGGTCAAAACAGAAGGCTTTTTATCACAGGAAAAGAAATCAGCCCTCGACAACTCAACCGGAAGAAAAATATTTTTTTGAAAAAAATCCCTAAGCCCCGGGGTCACAATTTCATCAAAAATCTGACTTTCGGCAATTCGCTCAAAAATGCTGCCAAACGGTTGCAAATGCTCCCCTAAGAGGTTTGGCGGTCGAAACAGAAGGCTTTTTATCGCAGGAAAAGAAATCAGCCCTCGACAACTCAACCGGAAGAAAAATATTTTTTTGAAAAAAATCCCTAAGCCCCGGGGTCACAATTTCATCAAAAATCTGACTTTCGGCAACTCACTCAAAAATGCTGCCAAACGGTTGCAAATGCTCCCCTAAGAGGTTTGGCGGTCGAAACAGAAAGCTTTTGATCACAGGAAAAGAAATCAGCCCTCGACAACTCAACCGGAAGAAAAATATTTTTTTGAAAAAAATCCCTAAGCCCCGGGGTCACAATTTCATCAAAAATCTGACTTTCGGCAACTCACTCAAAAATGCCTCCAAACGGTTGCAAATGCTCCCCTAAGAGGTTTGGCGGTTGAAACAGAAGGCTTTTAATCACAGGAAAAGAAATCAGCCCTTAACAACTTAACCGGCAGAAAAATATTTTTGTGAAAAAATCCCTAAGCCCCGGGGTCACAATTTCATCAAAAATCTGACTTTCGGCAACTCAATCAAAAATGCCTCCAAACGGTTGCAAATTCTCCCCTAAGAGGTTTGGTGGTCGAAACAGAAGGCTTTTTATCACAGGAAAAGAAATCAGCGCTCGACAACTCAACCGGCAGAAAAATATTTTTTTTTCAAAAAATCCCTAACCCCAGGGTCACAATTTCATCAAAAATCTGACTTTCGGCAATTCACTCAAAAATGCTGCCAAACGGTTGCAAATGCTCCCCTTAGAGGTTTGGCGGTCAAAACAGAAGGCTTTTTATCACAGGAAAAGAAATCAGCCCTCGACAACTCAACCGGAAGAAAAATATTTTTTTGAAAAAAATCCCTAAGCCCCGGGGTCACAATTTCATCAAAAATCTGACTTTCGGCAATTCGCTCAAAAATGCTGCCAAACGGTTGCAAATGCTCCCCTAAGAGGTTTGGCGGTCGAAACAGAAGGCTTTTGATCACAGGAAAAGAAATCAGCCCTCGACAACTCAACTGGCAGAAAAATATTTTTGTGAAAAAAATCCCTAAGCCCCGGGGTCACAATTTCATCAAAAATCTGACTTTCGGCAACTCACTCAAAAATGCCTCCAAACGGTTGCAAATGCTCCCCTAAGAGGTTTGGCGGTTGAAACAGAAGGCTTTTTATCACAGGAAAAGAAATCAGCCCTTAACAACTTAACCGGCAGAAAAATATTTTTGTGAAAAAATCCCTAAGCCCCGGGGTCACAATTTCATCAAAAATCTGACTTTCGGCAATTCACTCAAAAATGCTGCCAAACGGTTCCAAATGCTCCCCTAAGAGGTTTGGCGGTCGAAACAGAAAGCTTTTGATCACAGGAAAAGAAATCAGCCCTCGACAACTCAACTGGCAGAAAAATATTTTTGTGAAAAAAATCCCTAAGCCCCGGGGTCACAATTTCATCAAAAATCTGACTTTCGGCAACTCACTCAAAAATGCCTCCAAACGGTTGCAAATGCTCCCCTAAGAGGTTTGGCGGTCGAAACAGAAGGCTTTTTATCACAGGAAAAGAAATCAGCGCTCGACAACTCAACCGGCAGAAAAATATTTTTTTTTCAAAAAATCCCTAAGCCCCGGGGTCACAATTTCATCAAAAATCTGACTTTCGGCAATTCACTCAAAAATGCTGCCAAACGGTTGCAAATGCTCCCCTTAGAGGTTTGGCGGTCAAAACAGAAGGCTTTTTATCACAGGAAAAGAAATCAGCCCTCGACAACTCAACCGGAAGAAAAATATTTTTTTGAAAAAAATCCCTAAGCCCCGGGGTCACAATTTCATCAAAAATCTGACTTTCGGCAATTCGCTCAAAAATGCTGCCAAACGGTTGCAAATGCTCCCCTAAGAGGTTTGGCGGTCGAAACAGAAGGCTTTTTATCACAGGAAAAGAAATCAGCGCTCGACAACTCAACCGGCAGAAAAATATTTTTTTTTCAAAAAATCCCTAAGCCCCGGGGTCACAATTTCATCAAAAATCTGACTTTCGGCAATTCACTCAAAAATGCTGCCAAACGGTTGCAAATGCTCCCCTTAGAGGTTTGGCGGTCAAAACAGAAGGCTTTTTATCACAGGAAAAGAAATCAGCCCTCGACAACTCAACCGGAAGAAAAATATTTTTTTGAAAAAAATCCCTAAGCCCCGGGGTCACAATTTCATCAAAAATCTGACTTTCGGCAATTCGCTCAAAAATGCTGCCAAACGGTTGCAAATGCTCCCCTAAGAGGTTTGGCGGTCGAAACAGAAGGCTTTTTATCACAGGAAAAGAAATCAGCCCTCGACAACTCAACCGGAAGAAAAATATTTTTTTGAAAAAAATCCCTAAGCCCCGGGGTCACAATTTCATCAAAAATCTGACTTTCAGCAATTCACTCAAAAATGCTGCCAAACGGTTGCAAATGCTCCCCTAAGAGGTTTGGCAGTCGAAACAGAAAGCTTTTGATCACAGGAAAAGAAATCAGCCCTCGACAACTCAACTGGCAGAAAAATATTTTTGTGAAAAAAATCCCTAAGCCCCGGGGTCACAATTTCATCAAAAATCTGACTTTCGGCAACTCACTCAAAAATGCCTCCATACGGTTGCAAATTCTCCCCTAAGAGGTTTGGCGGTCGAAACAGAAGGCTTTTTATCACAGGAAAAGAAATCAGCCCTCGACAACTCAACCGGAAGAAAAATATTTTTTTGAAAAAAATCCCTAAGCCCCGGGGTCACAATTTCATCAAAAATCTGACTTTCGGCAATTCACTCAAAAATGCTGCCAAACGGTTCCAAATGCTCCCCTAAGAGGTTTGGCGGACCAAAGAGAAGGCTTTTTATAACAGGAAAAGAAATCAGCCCTCGACAACTTAACCAGCAGAAAAATATTTTTTTGAAAAAATGCCTAAGCCCCGGGGACACAATTTCATCAAAAATCTGACTTTCGGCAACTCACTCAAAAATGCCTCCAAACGGTTGCAAATTCTCCCCTAAGAGGTTTGGCGGTCGAAACAGAAGGCTTTTTATCACAGGAAAAGAAATCAGCCCTTAACAACTTAACCGGCAGAAAAATATTTTTTTGAAAAAATCCCTAAGCCCCGGGGTCACAATTTCATCAAAAATCTGACTTTCGGCAACTCAATCTAAAATGCCTCCAAACGGTTGCAAATTCTCCCCTAAGAGGTTTGGTGGTCGAAACAGAAGGCTTTTTATCACAGGAAAAGAAATCAGCGCTCGACAACTCAACCGGCAGAAAAATATTTTTTTTTCAAAAAATCCCTAACCCCAGGGTCACAATTTCATCAAAAATCTGACTTTCGGCAATTCACTCAAAAATGCTGCCAAACGGTTGCAAATGCTCCCCTAAGAGGTTTGGCGGTCGAAACAGAAGGCTTTTTATCACAGGAAAAGAAATCAGCCCTCGACAACTCAACCGGAAGAAAAATATTTTTTTGAAAAAAATCCCTAAGCCCCGGGGTCACAATTTCATCAAAAATCTGACTTTCGGCAATTCACTCAAAAATGCTGCCAAACGGTTGCAAATGCTCCCCTAAGAGGTTTGGCAGTCGAAACAGAAAGCTTTTGATCACAGGAAAAGAAATCAGCCCTCGACAACTCAACTGGCAGAAAAATATTTTTGTGAAAAAAATCCCTAAGCCCCGGGGTCACAATTTCATCAAAAATATGACTTGCGGCAACTCACTCAAAAATGCCTCCAAACGGTTGCAAATGCTCCCCTAAGAGGTTTGGCGGTCGAAACAGAAGGCTTTTTATCACAGGAAAAGAAATCAGCCCTTAACAACTTAACCGGCAGAAAAATATTTTTGTGAAAAAATCCCTAAGCCCCGGGGTCACAATTTCATCAAAAATCTGACTTTCGGCAATTCACTCAAAAATGGTGCCAAACGGTTGCAAATGCGCCTCTGAGAGGTTTGGCGGACCAAAGAGAAGGCTTTTTATAACAGGAAAAGAAATCAGCCCTCGACAACTTAACCAGCAGAAAAATATTTTTTTGAAAAAATCCCTAAGCCCCGGGGTCACAATTTCATCAAAAATCTGACTTTCGGCAATTCACTCAAAAATGCTGCCAAACGGTTGCAAATGCTCCCCTAAGAGGTTTGGCGGTCGAAACAGAAGGCTTTTTATCACAGGAAAAGAAATCAGCGCTCGACAACTCAACCGGCAGAAAAATATTTTTTTTTCAAAAAATCCCTAAGCCCCGGGGTCACAATTTCATCAAAAATCTGACTTTCGGCAATTCACTCAAAAATGCTGCCAAACGGTTGCAAATGCTCCCCTTAGAGGTTTGGCGGTCAAAACAGAAGGCTTTTTATCACAGGAAAAGAAATCAGCCCTCGACAACTCAACCGGAAGAAAAATATTTTTTTGAAAAAAATCCCTAAGCCCCGGGGTCACAATTTCATCAAAAATCTGACTTTCGGCAATTCGCTCAAAAATGCTGCCAAACGGTTGCAAATGCTCCCCTAAGAGGTTTGGCGGTCGAAACAGAAGGCTTTTTATCACAGGAAAAGAAATCAGCCCTCGACAACTCAACCGGAAGAAAAATATTTTTTTGAAAAAAATCCCTAAGCCCCGGGGTCACAATTTCATCAAAAATCTGACTTTCGGCAATTCACTCAAAAATGCTGCCAAACGGTTGCAAATGCTCCCCTAAGAGGTTTGGCGGTCGAAACAGAAGGCTTTTGATCACAGGAAAAGAAATCAGCCCTCGACAACTCAACTGGCAGAAAAATATTTTTGTGAAAAAAATCCCTAAGCCCCGGGGTCACAATTTCATCAAAAATCTGACTTTCGGCAATTCACTCAAAAATGCTGCCAAACGGTTGCAAATGCTCCCCTAAGAGGTTTGGCGGTCGAAACAGAAGGCTTTTTATAACAGGAAAAGAAATCAGCCCTCGACAACTCAACTGGCAGAAAAATATTTTTGTGAAAAAAATCCCTAAGCCCCGGGGTCATAATTTCATCAAAAATCTGACTTTCGGCAACTCACTCAAAAATGCCTCCAAACGGTTGCAAATTCTCCCCTAAGAGGTTTGGGGGTCGAAACAGAAGGCTTTTTATCACAGGAAAAGAAATCAGCCCTCGACAACTCAACCGGAAGAAAAATATTTTTTTGAAAAAAATCCCTAAGCCGCGGGGTCACAATTTCATCAAAAATCTGACTTTCGGCAATTCACTCAAAAATTCTGCCAAACGGTTGCAAATGCTCCCCTAAGAGGTTTGGAGGTCGAAACAGAAAGCTTTTGATCACAGGAAAAGAAATCAGCCCTCGACAACTCAACTGGCAGAAAAATATTTTTGTGAAAAAAATCCCTAAGCCCCGGGGTCACAATTTCATCAAAAATCTGACTTTCGGCAACTCACTCAAAAATGCCTCCATACGGTTGCAAATTCTCCCCTAAGAGGTTTGGCGGTCGAAACAGAAGGCTTTTTATCACAGGAAAAGAAATCAGCCCTCGACAACTCAACCGGAAGAAAAATATTTTTTTGAAAAAAATCCCTAAGCCCCGGGGTCACAATTTCATCAAAAATCTGACTTTCGGCAATTCACTCAAAAATGCTGCCAAACGGTTGCAAATGCGCCTCTGAGAGGTTTGGCGGACCAAAGAGAAGGCTTTTTATAACAGGAAAAGAAATCAGCGCTCGACAACTCAACCGGCAGAAAAATATTTTTTTTTCAAAAAATCCCTAACCCCAGGGTCACAATTTCATCAAAAATCTGACTTTCGGCAATTCGCTCAAAAATGCTGCCAAACGGTTGCAAATGCTCCCCTAAGAGGTTTGGCGGTCGAAACAGAGGTTTGGTGGTCGAAACAGAAGGCTTTTTATCACAGGAAAAGAAATCAGCGCTCGACAACTCAACGGGCAGAAAAATATTTTTTTTTCAAAAAATCCCTAACCCCAGGGTCACAATTTCATCAAAAATCTGACTTTCGGCAATTCACTCAAAAATGCAGCCAAACGGTTGCAAATGCTCCCCTTAGAGGTTTGGCGGTCAAAACAGAAGGCTTTTTATCACAGGAAAAGAAATCAGCCCTCGACAACTCAACCGGAAGAAAAATATTTTTTTGAAAAAAATCCCTAAGCCCCGGGGTCACAATTTCATCAAAAATCTGACTTTCGGCAATTCGCTCAAAAATGCTGCCAAACGGTTGCAAATGCTCCCCTAAGAGGTTTGGCGGTCGAAACAGAAGGCTTTTTATCGCAGGAAAAGAAATCAGCCCTCGACAACTCAACCGGAAGAAAAATATTTTTTTGAAAAAAATCCCTAAGCCCCGGGGTCACAATTTCATCAAAAATCTGACTTTCGGCAACTCACTCAAAAATGCTGCCAAACGGTTGCAAATGCTCCCCTAAGAGGTTTGGCGGTCGAAACAGAAAGCTTTTGATCACAGGAAAAGAAATCAGCCCTCGACAACTCAACCGGAAGAAAAATATTTTTTTGAAAAAAATCCCTAAGCCCCGGGGTCACAATTTCATCAAAAATCTGACTTTCGGCAACTCACTCAAAAATGCCTCCAAACGGTTGCAAATGCTCCCCTAAGAGGTTTGGCGGTTGAAACAGAAGGCTTTTAATCACAGGAAAAGAAATCAGCCCTTAACAACTTAACCGGCAGAAAAATATTTTTGTGAAAAAATCCCTAAGCCCCGGGGTCACAATTTCATCAAAAATCTGACTTTCGGCAACTCAATCAAAAATGCCTCCAAACGGTTGCAAATTCTCCCCTAAGAGGTTTGGTGGTCGAAACAGAAGGCTTTTGATCACAGGAAAAGAAATCAGCCCTCGACAACTCAACTGGCAGAAAAATATTTTTGTGAAAAAAATCCCTAAGCCCCGGGGTCACAATTTCATCAAAAATCTGACTTTCGGCAACTCACTCAAAAATGCCTCCAAACGGTTGCAAATGCTCCCCTAAGAGGTTTGGCGGTTGAAACAGAAGGCTTTTTATCACAGGAAAAGAAATCAGCCCTTAACAACTTAACCGGCAGAAAAATATTTTTGTGAAAAAATCCCTAAGCCCCGGGGTCACAATTTCATCAAAAATCTGACTTTCGGCAATTCACTCAAAAATGCTGCCAAACGGTTCCAAATGCTCCCCTAAGAGGTTTGGCGGTCGAAACAGAAAGCTTTTGATCACAGGAAAAGAAATCAGCCCTCGACAACTCAACTGGCAGAAAAATATTTTTGTGAAAAAAATCCCTAAGCCCCGGGGTCACAATTTCATCAAAAATCTGACTTTCGGCAACTCACTCAAAAATGCCTCCAAACGGTTGCAAATGCTCCCCTAAGAGGTTTGGCGGTCGAAACAGAAGGCTTTTTATCACAGGAAAAGAAATCAGCGCTCGACAACTCAACCGGCAGAAAAATATTTTTTTTTCAAAAAATCCCTAAGCCCCGGGGTCACAATTTCATCAAAAATCTGACTTTCGGCAATTCACTCAAAAATGCTGCCAAACGGTTGCAAATGCTCCCCTTAGAGGTTTGGCGGTCAAAACAGAAGGCTTTTTATCACAGGAAAAGAAATCAGCCCTCGACAACTCAACCGGAAGAAAAATATTTTTTTGAAAAAAATCCCTAAGCCCCGGGGTCACAATTTCATCAAAAATCTGACTTTCGGCAATTCGCTCAAAAATGCTGCCAAACGGTTGCAAATGCTCCCCTAAGAGGTTTGGCGGTCGAAACAGAAGGCTTTTTATCACAGGAAAAGAAATCAGCGCTCGACAACTCAACCGGCAGAAAAATATTTTTTTTTCAAAAAATCCCTAAGCCCCGGGGTCACAATTTCATCAAAAATCTGACTTTCGGCAATTCACTCAAAAATGCTGCCAAACGGTTGCAAATGCTCCCCTTAGAGGTTTGGCGGTCAAAACAGAAGGCTTTTTATCACAGGAAAAGAAATCAGCCCTCGACAACTCAACCGGAAGAAAAATATTTTTTTGAAAAAAATCCCTAAGCCCCGGGGTCACAATTTCATCAAAAATCTGACTTTCGGCAATTCGCTCAAAAATGCTGCCAAACGGTTGCAAATGCTCCCCTAAGAGGTTTGGCGGTCGAAACAGAAGGCTTTTTATCACAGGAAAAGAAATCAGCCCTCGACAACTCAACCGGAAGAAAAATATTTTTTTGAAAAAAATCCCTAAGCCCCGGGGTCACAATTTCATCAAAAATCTGACTTTCAGCAATTCACTCAAAAATGCTGCCAAACGGTTGCAAATGCTCCCCTAAGAGGTTTGGCAGTCGAAACAGAAAGCTTTTGATCACAGGAAAAGAAATCAGCCCTCGACAACTCAACTGGCAGAAAAATATTTTTGTGAAAAAAATCCCTAAGCCCCGGGGTCACAATTTCATCAAAAATCTGACTTTCGGCAACTCACTCAAAAATGCCTCCATACGGTTGCAAATTCTCCCCTAAGAGGTTTGGCGGTCGAAACAGAAGGCTTTTTATCACAGGAAAAGAAATCAGCCCTCGACAACTCAACCGGAAGAAAAATATTTTTTTGAAAAAAATCCCTAAGCCCCGGGGTCACAATTTCATCAAAAATCTGACTTTCGGCAATTCACTCAAAAATGCTGCCAAACGGTTCCAAATGCTCCCCTAAGAGGTTTGGCGGACCAAAGAGAAGGCTTTTTATAACAGGAAAAGAAATCAGCCCTCGACAACTTAACCAGCAGAAAAATATTTTTTTGAAAAAATGCCTAAGCCCCGGGGACACAATTTCATCAAAAATCTGACTTTCGGCAACTCACTCAAAAATGCCTCCAAACGGTTGCAAATTCTCCCCTAAGAGGTTTGGCGGTCGAAACAGAAGGCTTTTTATCACAGGAAAAGAAATCAGCCCTTAACAACTTAACCGGCAGAAAAATATTTTTTTGAAAAAATCCCTAAGCCCCGGGGTCACAATTTCATCAAAAATCTGACTTTCGGCAACTCAATCTAAAATGCCTCCAAACGGTTGCAAATTCTCCCCTAAGAGGTTTGGTGGTCGAAACAGAAGGCTTTTTATCACAGGAAAAGAAATCAGCGCTCGACAACTCAACCGGCAGAAAAATATTTTTTTTTCAAAAAATCCCTAACCCCAGGGTCACAATTTCATCAAAAATCTGACTTTCGGCAATTCACTCAAAAATGCTGCCAAACGGTTGCAAATGCTCCCCTAAGAGGTTTGGCGGTCGAAACAGAAGGCTTTTTATCACAGGAAAAGAAATCAGCCCTCGACAACTCAACCGGAAGAAAAATATTTTTTTGAAAAAAATCCCTAAGCCCCGGGGTCACAATTTCATCAAAAATCTGACTTTCGGCAATTCACTCAAAAATGCTGCCAAACGGTTGCAAATGCTCCCCTAAGAGGTTTGGCAGTCGAAACAGAAAGCTTTTGATCACAGGAAAAGAAATCAGCCCTCGACAACTCAACTGGCAGAAAAATATTTTTGTGAAAAAAATCCCTAAGCCCCGGGGTCACAATTTCATCAAAAATATGACTTGCGGCAACTCACTCAAAAATGCCTCCAAACGGTTGCAAATGCTCCCCTAAGAGGTTTGGCGGTTGAAACAGAAGGCTTTTTATCACAGGAAAAGAAATCAGCCCTTAACAACTTAACCGGCAGAAAAATATTTTTGTGAAAAAATCCCTAAGCCCCGGGGTCACAATTTCATCAAAAATCTGACTTTCGGCAATTCACTCAAAAATGGTGCCAAACGGTTGCAAATGCGCCTCTGAGAGGTTTGGCGGACCAAAGAGAAGGCTTTTTATAACAGGAAAAGAAATCAGCCCTCGACAACTTAACCAGCAGAAAAATATTTTTTTGAAAAAATCCCTAAGCCCCGGGGTCACAATTTCATCAAAAATCTGACTTTCGGCAATTCACTCAAAAATGCTGCCAAACGGTTGCAAATGCTCCCCTAAGAGGTTTGGCGGTCGAAACAGAAGGCTTTTTATCACAGGAAAAGAAATCAGCGCTCGACAACTCAACCGGCAGAAAAATATTTTTTTTTCAAAAAATCCCTAAGCCCCGGGGTCACAATTTCATCAAAAATCTGACTTTCGGCAATTCACTCAAAAATGCTGCCAAACGGTTGCAAATGCTCCCCTTAGAGGTTTGGCGGTCAAAACAGAAGGCTTTTTATCACAGGAAAAGAAATCAGCCCTCGACAACTCAACCGGAAGAAAAATATTTTTTTGAAAAAAATCCCTAAGCCCCGGGGTCACAATTTCATCAAAAATCTGACTTTCGGCAATTCGCTCAAAAATGCTGCCAAACGGTTGCAAATGCTCCCCTAAGAGGTTTGGCGGTCGAAACAGAAGGCTTTTTATCACAGGAAAAGAAATCAGCCCTCGACAACTCAACCGGAAGAAAAATATTTTTTTGAAAAAAATCCCTAAGCCCCGGGGTCACAATTTCATCAAAAATCTGACTTTCGGCAATTCACTCAAAAATGCTGCCAAACGGTTGCAAATGCTCCCCTAAGAGGTTTGGCGGTCGAAACAGAAGGCTTTTGATCACAGGAAAAGAAATCAGCCCTCGACAACTCAACTGGCAGAAAAATATTTTTGTGAAAAAAATCCCTAAGCCCCGGGGTCACAATTTCATCAAAAATCTGACTTTCGGCAATTCACTCAAAAATGCTGCCAAACGGTTGCAAATGCTCCCCTAAGAGGTTTGGCGGTCGAAACAGAAGGCTTTTTATAACAGGAAAAGAAATCAGCCCTCGACAACTCAACTGGCAGAAAAATATTTTTGTGAAAAAAATCCCTAAGCCCCGGGGTCATAATTTCATCAAAAATCTGACTTTCGGCAACTCACTCAAAAATGCCTCCAAACGGTTGCAAATTCTCCCCTAAGAGGTTTGGGGGTCGAAACAGAAGGCTTTTTATCACAGGAAAAGAAATCAGCCCTCGACAACTCAACCGGAAGAAAAATATTTTTTTGAAAAAAATCCCTAAGCCGCGGGGTCACAATTTCATCAAAAATCTGACTTTCGGCAATTCACTCAAAAATTCTGCCAAACGGTTGCAAATGCTCCCCTAAGAGGTTTGGAGGTCGAAACAGAAAGCTTTTGATCACAGGAAAAGAAATCAGCCCTCGACAACTCAACTGGCAGAAAAATATTTTTGTGAAAAAAATCCCTAAGCCCCGGGGTCACAATTTCATCAAAAATCTGACTTTCGGCAACTCACTCAAAAATGCCTCCATACGGTTGCAAATTCTCCCCTAAGAGGTTTGGCGGTCGAAACAGAAGGCTTTTTATCACAGGAAAAGAAATCAGCCCTCGACAACTCAACCGGAAGAAAAATATTTTTTTGAAAAAAATCCCTAAGCCCCGGGGTCACAATTTCATCAAAAATCTGACTTTCGGCAATTCACTCAAAAATGCTGCCAAACGGTTGCAAATGCTCCCCTAAGAGGTTTGGCGGACCAAAGAGAAGGCTTTTTATCACAGGAAAAGAAATCAGCCCTCGACAACTCAACCGGAAGAAAAATATTTTTTTGAAAAAAATCCCTAAGCCCCGGGGTCACAATTTCATCAAAAATCTGACTTTCGGCAATTCGCTCAAAAATGCTGCCAAACGGTTGCAAATGCTCCCCTAAGAGGTTTGGCGGTCGAAACAGAAGGCTTTTTATCACAGGAAAAGAAATCAGCCCTCGACAACTCAACCGGAAGAAAAATATTTTTTTGAAAAAAATCCCTAAGCCCCGGGGTCACAATTTCATCAAAAATCTGAATTTCGGCAATTCACTCAAAAATGCTGCCAAACGGTTCCAAATGCTCCCCTAAGAGGTTTGGCGGTCGAAACAGAAAGCTTTTGATCACAGGAAAAGAAATCAGCCCTCGACAACTCAACTGGCAGAAAAATATTTTTGTGAAAAAAATCCCTAAGCCCCGGGGTCACAATTTCATCAAAAATCTGACTTTCGGCAACTCACTCAAAAATGCCTCCATACGGTTGCAAATTCTCCCCTAAGAGGTTTGGCGGTCGAAACAGAAGGCTTTTTATCACAGGAAAAGAAATCAGCCCTCGACAACTCAACTGGCAGAAAAATATTTTTGTGAAAAAAATCCCTAAGCCCCGGGGTCACAATTTCATCAAAAATCTGACTTTCGGCAATTCACTCAAAAATGCTGCCAAACGGTTGCAAATGCTCCCCTAAGAGGTTTGGCGGTCAAAACAGAAGGCTTTTTATCACAGGAAAAGAAATCAGCCCTCGACAACTCAACCGGAAGAAAAATATTTTTTTGAAAAAAATCCCTAAGCCCCGGGGTCACAATTTCATCAAAAATCTGACTTTCGGCAATTCACTCAAAAATGGTGCCAAACGGTTGCAAATGCGCCTCTGAGAGGTTTGGCGGACCAAAGAGAAGGCTTTTTATAACAGGAAAAGAAATCAGCCCTCGACAACTTAACCGGCAGAAAAATATTTTTTTGAAAAAATCCCTAAGCCCCGGGGTCACAATTTCATCAAAAATCTGACTTTCGGCAACTCACTCAAAAATGCCTCCAAATGGTTGCAAATTCTCCCCTAAGAGGTTTGGCGGTCGAAACAGAAGGCTTTTTATCACAGGAAAAGAAATCAGCCCTCGACAACTCAACCGGAAGAAAAATATTTTTTTGAAAAAAATCCCTAAGCCCCGGGGTCACAATTTCATCAAAAATCTGACTTTCGGCAATTCACTCAAAAATTCTGCCAAACGGTTGCAAATGCTCCCCTAAGAGGTTTGGCGGTCGAAACAGAAAGCTTTTGATCACAGGAAAAGAAATCAGCCCTCGACAACTCAACTGGCAGAAAAATATTTTTGTGAAAAAAATCCCTAAGCCCCGGGGTCACAATTTCATCAAAAATCTGACTTTCGGCAACTCACTCAAAAATGCCTCCATACGGTTGCAAATTCTCCCCTAAGAGGTTTGGCGGTCGAAACAGAAGGCTTTTTATCACAGGAAAAGAAATCAGCCCTCGACAACTCAACCGGAAGAAAAATATTTTTTTGAAAAAAATCCCTAAGCCCCGGGGTCACAATTTCATCAAAAATCTGACTTTCGGCAATTCACTCAAAAATGCTGCCAAACGGTTGCAAATGCTCCCCTAAGAGGTTTGGCGGACCAAAGAGAAGGCTTTTTATAACAGGAAAAGAAATCAGCCCTCGACAACTTAACCAGCAGAAAAATATTTTTTTGAAAAAATCCCTAAGCCCCGGGGACACAATTTCATCAAAAATCTGACTTTCGGCAACTCACACAAAAATGCCTCCAAACGGTTGCAAATTCTCCCCTAAGAGGTTTGGCGGTCGAAACAGAAGGCTTTTTATCACAGGAAAAGAAATCAGCCCTCGACAACTCAACCGGCAGAAAAATATATTTTTTTTCAAAAAATCCCTAAGCCCCGGGGTCACAATTTCATCAAAAATCTGACTTTCGGCAATTCACTCAAAAATGCTGCCAAACGGTTGCAAATGCTCCCCTTAGAGGTTTGGCGGTCAAAACAGAAGGCTTTTTATCACAGGAAAAGAAATCAGCCCTCGACAACTCAACCGGAAGAAAAATATTTTTTTGAAAAAAATCCCTAAGCCCCGGGGTCACAATTTCATCAAAAATCTGACTTTCGGCAATTCGCTCAAAAATGCTGCCAAACGGTTGCAAATGCTCCCCTAAGAGGTTTGGCGGTCGAAACAGAAGGCTTTTTATCACAGGAAAAGAAATCAGCCCTCGACAACTCAACCGGAAGAAAAATATTTTTTTGAAAAAAATCCCTAAGCCCCGGGGTCACAATTTCATCAAAAATCTGACTTTCGGCAATTCACTCAAAAATTCTGCCAAACGGTTGCAAATGCTCCCCTAAGAGGTTTGGCGGTCGAAACAGAAAGCTTTTGATCACAGGAAAAGAAATCAGCCCTCGACAACTCAACTGGCAGAAAAATATTTTTGTGAAAAAAATCCCTAAGCCCCGGGGTCACAATTTCATCAAAAATCTGACTTTCGGCAACTCACTCAAAAATGCCTCCATACGGTTGCAAATTCTCCCCTAAGAGGTTTGGCGGTCGAAACAGAAGGCTTTTTATCACAGGAAAAGAAATCAGCCCTCGACAACTCAACTGGCAGAAAAATATTTTTGTGAAAAAAATCCCTAAGCCCCGGGGTCACAATTTCATCAAAAATCTGACTTTCGGCAATTCACTCAAAAATGCTGCCAAACGGTTGCAAATGCTCCCCTAAGAGGTTTGGCGGTCAAAACAGAAGGCTTTTTATCACAGGAAAAGAAATCAGCCCTCGACAACTCAACCGGAAGAAAAATATTTTTTTGAAAAAAATCCCTAAGCCCCGGGGTCACAATTTCATCAAAAATCTGACTTTCGGCAATTCACTCAAAAATGCTGCCAAACGGTTGCAAATGCTCCCCTAAGAGGTTTGGCGGTCGAAACAGAAGGCTTTTTATCACAGGAAAAGAAATCAGCGCTCGACAACTCAACCGGCAGAAAAATATTTTTTTTTCAAAAAATCCCTAAGCCCCGGGGTCACAATTTCATCAAAAATCTGACTTTCGGCAATTCACTCAAAAATGCTGCCAAACGGTTGCAAATGCTCCCCTTAGAGGTTTGGCGGTCAAAACAGAAGGCTTTTTATCACAGGAAAAGAAATCAGCCCTCGACAACTCAACCGGAAGAAAAATATTTTTTTGAAAAAAATCCCTAAGCCCCGGGGTCACAATTTCATCAAAAATCTGACTTTCGGCAATTCGCTCAAAAATGCTGCCAAACGGTTGCAAATGCTCCCCTAAGAGGTTTGGCGGTCGAAACAGAAGGCTTTTTATCACAGGAAAAGAAATCAGCCCTCGACAACTCAACCGGAAGAAAAATATTTTTTTGAAAAAAATCCCTAAGCCGCGGGGTCACAATTTCATCAAAAATCTGACTTTCGGCAATTCACTCAAAAATTCTGCCAAACGGTTGCAAATGCTCCCCTAAGAGGTTTGGAGGTCGAAACAGAAAGCTTTTGATCACAGGAAAAGAAATCAGCCCTCGACAACTCAACTGGCAGAAAAATATTTTTGTGAAAGAAATCCCTAAGCCCCGGGGTCACAATTTCATCAAAAATCTGACTTTCGGCAACTCACTCAAAAATGCCTCCATACGGTTGCAAATTCTCCCCTAAGAGGTTTGGCGGTCGAAACAGAAGGCTTTTTATCACAGGAAAAGAAATCAGCCCTCGACAACTCAACCGGAAGAAAAATATTTTTGTGAAAAAAATCCCTAAGCCCCGGGGTCACAATTTCATCAAAAATCTGACTTTCGGCAACTCACTCAAAAATGCCTCCAAACGGTTGCAAATTCTCCCCTAAGAGGTTTGGCGGTCGAAACAGAAGGCTTTTTATCACAGGAAAAGAAATCAGCCCTCGACAACTCAACCGGCAGAAAAATATTTTTTTTTTCACAAAATCCCTAAGCCCCGGGGTCACAATTTCATCAAAAATCTGACTTTCGGCAATTCACTCAAAAATGCTGCCAAACGGTTGCAAATGCTCCCCTTAGAGGTTTGGCGGTCAAAACAGAAGGCTTTTTATCACAGGAAAAGAAATCAGCCCTCGACAACTCAACCGGAAGAAAAATATTTTTTTGAAAAAAATCCCTAAGCCCCGGGGTCACAATTTCATCAAAAATCTGACTTTCGGCAATTCGCTCAAAAATGCTGCCAAACGGTTGCAAATGCTCCCCTAAGAGGTTTGGCGGTCGAAACAGAAGGCTTTTTATCACAGGAAAAGAAATCAGCCCTCGACAACTCAACCGGAAGAAAAATATTTTTTTGAAAAAAATCCCTAAGCCCCGGGGTCACAATTTCATCAAAAATCTGACTTTCGGCAATTCACTCAAAAATTCTGCCAAACGGTTGCAAATGCTCCCCTAAGAGGTTTGGCGGTCGAAACAGAAAGCTTTTGATCACAGGAAAAGAAATCAGCCCTCGACAACTCAACTGGCAGAAAAATATTTTTGTGAAAAAAATCCCTAAGCCCCGGGGTCACAATTTCATCAAAAATCTGACTTTCGGCAACTCACTCAAAAATGCCTCCATACGGTTGCAAATTCTCCCCTAAGAGGTTTGGCGGTCGAAACAGAAGGCTTTTTATCACAGGAAAAGAAATCAGCCCTCGACAACTCAACTGGCAGAAAAATATTTTTGTGAAAAAAATCCCTAAGCCCCGGGGTCACAATTTCATCAAAAATCTGACTTTCGGCAATTCACTCAAAAATGCTGCCAAACGGTTGCAAATGCTCCCCTAAGAGGTTTGGCGGTCAAAACAGAAGGCTTTTTATCACAGGAAAAGAAATCAGCCCTCGACAACTCAACCGGAAGAAAAATATTTTTTTGAAAAAAATCCCTAAGCCCCGGGGTCACAATTTCATCAAAAATCTGACTTTCGGCAATTCACTCAAAAATGGTGCCAAACGGTTGCAAATGCGCCTCTGAGAGGTTTGGCGGACCAAAGAGAACGCTTTTTATAACAGGAAAAGAAATCAGCCCTCGACAACTTAACCGGCAGAAAAATATTTTTTTGAAAAAATCCCTAAGCCCCGGGGTCACAATTTCATCAAAAATCTGACTTTCGGCAACTCACTCAAAAATGCCTCCAAACCGTTGCAAATTCTCCCCTAAGAGGTTTGGCGGTCGAAACAGAAGGCTTTTTATCACAGGAAAAGAAATCAGCCCTCGACAACTCAACCGGAAGAAAAATATTTTTTTGAAAAAAATCCCTAAGCCCCGGGGTCACAATTTCATCAAAAATCTGACTTTCGGCAATTCACTCAAAAATGCTGCCAAACGGTTGCAAATGCTCCCCTAAGAGGTTTGGCGGTCGAAACAGAAGGCTTTTGATCACAGGAAAAGAAATCAGCCCTCGACAACTCAACTGGCAGAAAAATATTTTTGTGAAAAAAATCCCTAAGCCCCGGGGTCACAATTTCATCAAAAATCTGACTTTCGGCAATTCACTCAAAAATGCTGCCAAACGGTTGCAAATGCTCCCCTAAGAGGTTTGGCGGTCGAAACAGAAGGCTTTTTATAACAGGAAAAGAAATCAGCCCTCGACAACTCAACTGGCAGAAAAATATTTTTGTGAAAAAAATCCCTCAGCCCCGGGGTCATAATTTCATCAAAAATCTGACTTTCGGCAACTCACTCAAAAATGCCTCCAAACGGTTGCAAATTCTCCCCTAAGAGGTTTGGGGGTCGAAACAGAAGGCTTTTTATCACAGGAAAAGAAATCAGCCCTCGACAACTCAACCGGAAGAAAAATATTTTTTTGAAAAAAATCCCTAAGCCGCGGGGTCACAATTTCATCAAAAATCTGACTTTCGGCAATTCACTCAAAAATTCTGCCAAACGGTTGCAAATGCTCCCCTAAGAGGTTTGGAGGTCGAAACAGAAAGCTTTTGATCACAGGAAAAGAAATCAGCCCTCGACAACTCAACTGGCAGAAAAATATTTTTGTGAAAAAAATCCCTAAGCCCCGGGGTCACAATTTCATCAAAAATCTGACTTTCGGCAACTCACTCAAAAATGCCTCCATACGGTTGCAAATTCTCCCCTAAGAGGTTTGGCGGTCGAAACAGAAGGCTTTTTATCACAGGAAAAGAAATCAGCCCTCGACAACTCAACCGGAACAAAAATATTTTTGTGAAAAAAATCCCTAAGCCCCGGGGTCACAATTTCATCAAAAATCTGACTTTCGGCAACTCACTCAAAAATGCCTCCAAACGGTTGCAAATTCTCCCCTAAGAGGTTTGGCGGTCGAAACAGAAGGCTTTTTATCACAGGAAAAGAAATCAGCCCTCGACAACTCAACCGGCAGAAAAATATTTTTTTTTTCACAAAATCCCTAAGCCCCGGGGTCACAATTTCATCAAAAATCTGACTTTCGGCAATTCACTCAAAAATGCTGCCAAACGGTTGCAAATGCTCCCCTTAGAGGTTTGGCGGTCAAAACAGAAGGCTTTTTATCACAGGAAAAGAAATCAGCCCTCGACAACTCAACCGGAAGAAAAATATTTTTTTGAAAAAAATCCCTAAGCCCCGGGGTCACAATTTCATCAAAAATCTGACTTTCGGCAATTCGCTCAAAAATGCTGCCAAACGGTTGCAAATGCTCCCCTAAGAGGTTTGGCGGTCGAAACAGAAGGCTTTTTATCACAGGAAAAGAAATCAGCCCTCGACAACTCAACCGGAAGAAAAATATTTTTTTGAAAAAAATCCCTAAGCCCCGGGGTCACAATTTCATCAAAAATCTGACTTTCGGCAACTCACTCAAAAATGCCTCCAAACGGTTGCAAATTCTCCCCTAAGAGGTTTGGCGGTCGAAACAGAAGGCTTTTTATCACAGGAAAAGAAATCAGCCCTCGACAACTCAACCGGCAGAAAAATATTTTTTTTTTCACAAAATCCCTAAGCCCCGGGGTCACAATTTCATCAAAAATCTGACTTTCGGCAATTCACTCAAAAATGCTGCCAAACGGTTGCAAATGCTCCCCTTAGAGGTTTGGCGGTCAAAACAGAAGGCTTTTTATCACAGGAAAAGAAATCAGCCCTCGACAACTCAACCGGAAGAAAAATATTTTTTTGAAAAAAATCCCTAAGCCCCGGGGTCACAATTTCATCAAAAATCTGACTTTCGGCAATTCGCTCAAAAATGCTGCCAAACAGTTGCAAATGCTCCCCTAAGAGGTTTGGCGGTCGAAACAGAAGGCTTTTTATCACAGGAAAAGAAATCAGCCCTCGACAACTCAACCGGAAGAAAAATATTTTTTTGAAAAAAATCCCTAAGCCCCGGGGTCACAATTTCATCAAAAATCTGACTTTCGGCAATTCACTCAAAAATTCTGCCAAACGGTTGCAAATGCTCCCCTAAGAGGTTTGGCGGTCGAAACAGAAAGCTTTTGATCACAGGAAAAGAAATCAGCCCTCGACAACTCAACTGGCAGAAAAATATTTTTGTGAAAAAAATCCCTAAGCCCCGGGGTCACAATTTCATCAAAAATCTGACTTTCGGCAACTCACTCAAAAATGCCTCCATACGGTTGCAAATTCTCCCCTAAGAGGTTTGGCGGTCGAAACAGAAGGCTTTTTATCACAGGAAAAGAAATCAGCCCTCGACAACTCAACTGGCAGAAAAATATTTTTGTGAAAAAAATCCCTAAGCCCCGGGGTCACAATTTCATCAAAAATCTGACTTTCGGCAATTCACTCAAAAATGCTGCCAAACGGTTGCAAATGCTCCCCTAAGAGGTTTGGCGGTCAAAACAGAAGGCTTTTTATCACAGGAAAAGAAATCAGCCCTCGACAACTCAACCGGAAGAAAAATATTTTTTTGAAAAAAATCCCTAAGCCCCGGGGTCACAATTTCATCAAAAATCTGACTTTCGGCAATTCACTCAAAAATGGTGCCAAACGGTTGCAAATGCGCCTCTGAGAGGTTTGGCGGACCAAAGAGAAGGCTTTTTATAACAGGAAAAGAAATCAGCCCTCGACAACTTAACCGGCAGAAAAATATTTTTTTGAAAAAATCCCTAAGCCCCGGGGTCACAATTTCATCAAAAATCTGACTTTCGGCAACTCACTCAAAAATGCCTCCAAACGGTTGCAAATTCTCCCCTAAGAGGTTTGGCGGTCGAAACAGAAGGCTTTTTATCACAGGAAAAGAAATCAGCCCTCGACAACTCAACCGGAAGAAAAATATTTTTTTGAAAAAAATCCCTAAGCCCCGGGGTCACAATTTCATCAAAAATCTGACTTTCGGCAATTCACTCAAAAATTCTGCCAAACGGTTGCAAATGCTCCCCTAAGAGGTTTGGCGGTCGAAACAGAAAGCTTTTGATCACAGGAAAAGAAATCAGCCCTCGACAACTCAACTGGCAGAAAAATATTTTTGTGAAAAAAATCCCTAAGCCCCGGGGTCACAATTTCATCAAAAATCTGACTTTCGGCAACTCACTCAAAAATGCCTCCATACGGTTGCAAATTCTCCCCTAAGAGGTTTGGCGGTCGAAACAGAAGGCTTTTTATCACAGGAAAAGAAATCAGCCCTCGACAACTCAACCGGAAGAAAAATATTTTTTTGAAAAAAATCCCTAAGCCCCGGGGTCACAATTTCATCAAAAATCTGACTTTCGGCAATTCACTCAAAAATGCTGCCAAACGGTTCCGGGTTGATGCGATCGGTGTAATGGCGGATTCCCTCCGAGCTCCGGAGGGAATCGGCTCCTCTGAGGATGGGTCTTGCCGCGCCGGCGACGCGGGGACCCTTAGAAACCACAGGTGCGGATACCTGTGGACCTGGTGACTCGGTGGGCACCTTAAGCGCCCCCCCTGACAGTCGAAGAGCCTTTTTAAAGGCTGCGGAGAAGGTACGGGGGGTGGCGTGGTGCTGAGAGTAAACCGCTACCTCAGTGGAGTGAAGCCGCAAGCCATTCACCGGAGAGCGTCAACTTTCTACCTGAAAATTCGATTGGATACAAACACCCCGTGAGTAGAAGAAAATTTGGACTTTTAAAAAAACCGTTATCCTTAAATCGGGCAAACGGGGGGATGTGCTAAAGGGAAGTCCGCACCCCCCCTTCATACAGGCAATTGGAAGCAAGGAGCGAAAATCTAAGATCGGGAAAAAGATTTTACGTTTACGGAAACTGGTAAGAGACTTTAATAACTTTTAAGAACAAGTTTTATCTTGTCAAGTTGTGCTGGAGGGAAGAAACGAACTTTGGAAACTTTTGTGACCCCCCCCCCTTGGACCTGGGAGCGTCCTGCACCAATCTAGCCTTAAGGAATCGGAGTTTGACAGCTGTCAACTGAGCTGTCAAACAGCTGAACAAAGGACAAAACTGTATTACTATATATCTCTTTGGTTTAAAGGTGTTACATATAAACAGACGTGATTTGAAACAAAGTAAATAAACAATAGGGTAAAGGATTGCTGGCGTAGAACTGTGAACAATGGAAATCCCCCTAGGGGAAACCAGTGACACTACAATGGCTGCAGAAGGAAAATTACTAGCACAAATTGAGAGAGCTTCTTTTCTCGTGGGAATCTTACAAGAACAATACACGACCTTGATTTTCAAAACAAACAATCTTGCTGACGGAACTAGAGACTTGTTCTTGAGAGACTCTGTAGCTCAACCAAATATGACATCTTTGGAGGGGGTGAAGGAGGAAGTCGGAGAAGAGAAAGTGTGGAAACCTATGGTGCCAGAGAACAAAGAAATCTTTTGGATTACAAAGTATGAAGACATGAGACTGAGGAGAAAAGTGAAGGAGGAAGCCCTTGGAAACTGTGGAATTATGAAAATTAAAGGAGTAAAGAAATATAACTGGGACTTCCTCCTCTTTTCTGGCCTTTATTATCTGCAACCTGGAGGACTTTTGGTAGAACCCTGGCAACAAATTTTCTCAATTAGGTTTGAACTGGGAGAAGAGGAAGTAACTGTAACAGACACCCTTCGAGACCTGGAAACCAGCAAAAAGGAATATCAACAGAAAAACCGGAGAGAGACTGAAATAGACTTGAGGGCTGGAGATGTGAGGAATCCTGGCTAGGAATTTTATGGAAGGATAACTATTTGGGAAGGGACAGATACCCGGGCAGGGAGGGAGGGGGGAAAACAGATTTTTGAAAAACTTTATGATTTTTGGCTATTGTAAATTCGATTTATACTTTAATATAAAAAAAAGGGGAGATTGGTATATAAATTTTGATTGATCTTAGAAACAAGGATTTATTGCATATAAGAAGATAGGGTAATATTATGGGGTTTAATAAGATGAACTAAGTTGGAGAATAAAGAGATTAAGTTTAGAGAGAGGAATAAGAACTTGCTGAATTAAATGGGGGAAGTGGGATGTATGTGGGGGGGTGGGGGGAAGTCATATATGTTGTGTGTTGTTAAAAAATTTGAAAACCCAATAAAAATTTAATAAAAAAAAAAAAAATATTTTTTTTTCAAAAAATCCCTAAGTCCCGGGGTCACAATTTCATCAAAAATCTGACTTTCGGCAATTCACTCAAAAATGCTGCCAAATGGTTGCAAATGCTCCCCTTAGAGGTTTGGCGGTCAAAACAGAAGGCTTTTTATCACAGGAAAAGAAATCAGCCCTCGACAACTCAACCGGAAGAAAAATATTTTTTTGAAAAAAATCCCTAAGCCCCGGGGTCACAATTTCATCAAAAATCTGACTTTCGGCAATTCGCTCAAAAATGCTGCCAAACGGTTGCAAATGCTCCCCTAAGAGGTTTGGCGGTCGAAACAGAAGGCTTTTTATCACAGGAAAAGAAATCAGCCCTCGACAACTCAACCGGAAGAAAAATATTTTTTTGAAAAAAATCCCTAAGCCCCGGGGTCACAATTTCATCAAAAATCTGACTTTCGGCAATTCGCTCAAAAATGCTGCCAAACGGTTGCAAATGCTCCCCTAAGAGGTTTGGCGGTCGAAACAGAAAGCTTTTGATCACAGGAAAAGAAATCAGCCCTCGACAACTCAACTGGCAGAAAAATATTTTTTTGAAAAAAATCCCTAAGCCCCGGGGTCACAATTTCATCAAAAATCTGACTTTCGGCAATTCACTCAAAAATGCTGCCAAACGGTTGCAAATGCTCCCCTAAGAGGTTTGGCGGTCGAAACAGAAGGCTTTTTATCACAGGAAAAGAAATCAGCCCTCGACAACTCAACTGGCAGAAAAATATTTTTTTGAAAAAAATCCCTAAGCCCCGGGGTCACAATTTCATCAAAAATCTGACTTTCGGCAACTCACTCAAAAATGCCTCCAAACGGTTGCAAATTCTCCCCTAAGAGGTTTGGCGGTCGAAACAGAAGGCTTTTTATCACAGGAAAAGAAATCAGCCCTCGACAACTCAACCGGCAGAAAAATATTTTTTTTTCAAAAAATCCCTAAGCCCCGGGGTCACAATTTCATCAAAAATCTGACTTTCGGCAACTCACTCAAAAATGCCTCCAAACGGTTGCAAATTCTCCCCTAAGAGGTTTGGCGGTCGAAACAGAAGGCTTTTTATCACAGGAAAAGAAATCAGCGCTCGACAACTCAACCGGCAGAAAAATATTTTTTTTTCAAAAAATCCCTAAGCCCCGGGGTCACAATTTCATCAAAAATCTGACTTTCGGCAATTCACTCAAAAATGCTGCCAAATGGTTGCAAATGCTCCCCTTAGAGGTTTGGCGGTCAAAACAGAAGGCTTTTTATCACAGGAAAAGAAATCAGCCCTCGACAACTCAACCGGAAGAAAAATATTTTTTTGAAAAAAATCCCTAAGCCCCGGGGTCACAATTTCATCAAAAATCTGACTTTCGGCAATTCACTCAAAAATGCTGCCAAACGGTTGCAAATGCTCCCCTAAGAGGTTTGGCGGTCTAAACAGAAGGCTTTTTATCACAGGAAAAGAAATCAGCCCTCGACAACTCAACCGGAAGAAAAATATTTTTTTGAAAAAAATCCCTAAGCCCCGGGGTCACAATTTCATCAAAACTCTGACTTTCGGCAATTCACTCAAAAATGCTGCCAAACGGTTGCAAATGCTCCCCTAAGAGGTTTGGCGGTCGAAACAGAAAGCTTTTGATCACAGGAAAAGAAATCAGCCCTCGACAACTCAACTGGCAGAAAAATATTTTTTTGAAAAAAATCCCTAAGCCCCGGGGTCACAATTTCATCAAAAATCTGACTTTCGGCAATTCACTCAAAAATGCTGCCAAACGGTTGCAAATGCTCCCCTAAGAGGTTTGGCGGTCGAAACAGAAGGCTTTTTATCACAGGAAAAGAAATCAGCCCTCGACAACTCAACTGGCAGAAAAATATTTTTGTGAAAAAAATCCCTAAGCCCCGGGGTCACAATTTCATCAAAAATCTGACTTTCGGCAACTCACTCAAAAATGCCTCCAAACGGTTGCAAATTCTCCCCTAAGAGGTTTGGCGGTCGAAACAGAAGGCTTTTTATCACAGGAAAAGAAATCAGCCCTCGACAACTCAACCGGCAGAAAAATATTTTTTTTTCAAAAAATCCCTAAGCCCCGGGGTCACAATTTCATCAAAAATCTGACTTTCGGCAATTCACTCAAAAATGCTGCCAAACGGTTGCAAATGCTCCCCTTAGAGGTTTGGCGGTCAAAACAGAAGGCTTTTTATCACAGGAAAAGAAATCAGCCCTCGACAACTCAACCGGAAGAAAAATATTTTTTTGAAAAAAATCCCTAAGCCCCGGGGTCACAATTTCATCAAAAATCTGACTTTCGGCAATTCACTCAAAAATGCTGCCAAACGGTTGCAAATGCTCCCCTAAGAGGTTTGGCGGACCAAAGAGAAGGCTTTTTATCACAGGAAAAGAAATCAGCGCTCGACAACTCAACCGGCAGAAAAATATTTTTTTTTCAAAAAATCCCTAAGCCCCGGGGTCACAATTTCATCAAAAATCTGACTTTCGGCAATTCACACAAAAATGCTGCCAAATGGTTGCAAATGCTCCCCTTAGAGGTTTGGCGGTCAAAACAGAAGGCTTTTTATCACAGGAAAAGAAATCAGCCCTCGACAACTCAACCGGAAGAAAAATATTTTTTTGAAAAAAATCCCTAAGCCCCGGGGTCACAATTTCATCAAAAATCTGACTTTCGGCAATTCACTCAAAAATGCTGCCAAACGGTTGCAAATGCTCCCCTAAGAGGTTTGGCGGTCAAAACAGAAGGCTTTTTATCACAGGAAAAGAAATCAGCCCTCGACAACTCAACCGGAAGAAAAATATTTTTTTGAAAAAAATCCCTAAGCCCCGGGGTCACAATTTCATCAAAAATCTGACTTTCGGCAATTCACTCAAAAATGGTGCCAAACGGTTGCAAATGCGCCTCTGAGAGGTTTGGCGGACCAAAGAGAACGCTTTTTATAACAGGAAAAGAAATCAGCCCTCGACAACTTAACCGGCAGAAAAATATTTTTTTGAAAAAATCCCTAAGCCCCGGGGTCACAATTTCATCAAAAATCTGACTTTCGGCAACTCACTCAAAAATGCCTCCAAACCGTTGCAAATTCTCCCCTAAGAGGTTTGGCGGTCGAAACAGAAGGCTTTTTATCACAGGAAAAGAAATCAGCCCTCGACAACTCAACCGGAAGAAAAATATTTTTTTGAAAAAAATCCCTAAGCCCCGGGGTCACAATTTCATCAAAAATCTGACTTTCGGCAATTCACTCAAAAATGCTGCCAAACGGTTGCAAATGCTCCCCTAAGAGGTTTGGCGGTCGAAACAGAAGGCTTTTGATCACAGGAAAAGAAATCAGCCCTCGACAACTCAACTGGCAGAAAAATATTTTTGTGAAAAAAATCCCTAAGCCCCGGGGTCACAATTTCATCAAAAATCTGACTTTCGGCAATTCACTCAAAAATGCTGCCAAACGGTTGCAAATGCTCCCCTAAGAGGTTTGGCGGTCGAAACAGAAGGCTTTTTATAACAGGAAAAGAAATCAGCCCTCGACAACTCAACTGGCAGAAAAATATTTTTGTGAAAAAAATCCCTCAGCCCCGGGGTCATAATTTCATCAAAAATCTGACTTTCGGCAACTCACTCAAAAATGCCTCCAAACGGTTGCAAATTCTCCCCTAAGAGGTTTGGGGGTCGAAACAGAAGGCTTTTTATCACAGGAAAAGAAATCAGCCCTCGACAACTCAACCGGAAGAAAAATATTTTTTTGAAAAAAATCCCTAAGCCGCGGGGTCACAATTTCATCAAAAATCTGACTTTCGGCAATTCACTCAAAAATTCTGCCAAACGGTTGCAAATGCTCCCCTAAGAGGTTTGGAGGTCGAAACAGAAAGCTTTTGATCACAGGAAAAGAAATCAGCCCTCGACAACTCAACTGGCAGAAAAATATTTTTGTGAAAAAAATCCCTAAGCCCCGGGGTCACAATTTCATCAAAAATCTGACTTTCGGCAACTCACTCAAAAATGCCTCCATACGGTTGCAAATTCTCCCCTAAGAGGTTTGGCGGTCGAAACAGAAGGCTTTTTATCACAGGAAAAGAAATCAGCCCTCGACAACTCAACCGGAACAAAAATATTTTTGTGAAAAAAATCCCTAAGCCCCGGGGTCACAATTTCATCAAAAATCTGACTTTCGGCAACTCACTCAAAAATGCCTCCAAACGGTTGCAAATTCTCCCCTAAGAGGTTTGGCGGTCGAAACAGAAGGCTTTTTATCACAGGAAAAGAAATCAGCCCTCGACAACTCAACTGGCAGAAAAATATTTTTTTTTTCACAAAATCCCTAAGCCCCGGGGTCACAATTTCATCAAAAATCTGACTTTCGGCAATTCACTCAAAAATGCTGCCAAACGGTTGCAAATGCTCCCCTTAGAGGTTTGGCGGTCAAAACAGAAGGCTTTTTATCACAGGAAAAGAAATCAGCCCTCGACAACTCAACCGGAAGAAAAATATTTTTTTGAAAAAAATCCCTAAGCCCCGGGGTCACAATTTCATCAAAAATCTGACTTTCGGCAATTCGCTCAAAAATGCTGCCAAACGGTTGCAAATGCTCCCCTAAGAGGTTTGGCGGTCGAAACAGAAGGCTTTTTATCACAGGAAAAGAAATCAGCCCTCGACAACTCAACCGGAAGAAAAATATTTTTTTGAAAAAAATCCCTAAGCCCCGGGGTCACAATTTCATCAAAAATCTGACTTTCGGCAACTCACTCAAAAATGCCTCCAAACGGTTGCAAATTCTCCCCTAAGAGGTTTGGCGGTCGAAACAGAAGGCTTTTTATCACAGGAAAAGAAATCAGCCCTCGACAACTCAACCGGCAGAAAAATATTTTTTTTTTCACAAAATCCCTAAGCCCCGGGGTCACAATTTCATCAAAAATCTGACTTTCGGCAATTCACTCAAAAATGCTGCCAAACGGTTGCAAATGCTCCCCTTAGAGGTTTGGCGGTCAAAACAGAAGGCTTTTTATCACAGGAAAAGAAATCAGCCCTCGACAACTCAACCGGAAGAAAAATATTTTTTTGAAAAAAATCCCTAAGCCCCGGGGTCACAATTTCATCAAAAATCTGACTTTCGGCAATTCGCTCAAAAATGCTGCCAAACAGTTGCAAATGCTCCCCTAAGAGGTTTGGCGGTCGAAACAGAAGGCTTTTTATCACAGGAAAAGAAATCAGCCCTCGACAACTCAACCGGAAGAAAAATATTTTTTTGAAAAAAATCCCTAAGCCCCGGGGTCACAATTTCATCAAAAATCTGACTTTCGGCAATTCACTCAAAAATTCTGCCAAACGGTTGCAAATGCTCCCCTAAGAGGTTTGGCGGTCGAAACAGAAAGCTTTTGATCACAGGAAAAGAAATCAGCCCTCGACAACTCAACTGGCAGAAAAATATTTTTGTGAAAAAAATCCCTAAGCCCCGGGGTCACAATTTCATCAAAAATCTGACTTTCGGCAACTCACTCAAAAATGCCTCCATACGGTTGCAAATTCTCCCCTAAGAGGTTTGGCGGTCGAAACAGAAGGCTTTTTATCACAGGAAAAGAAATCAGCCCTCGACAACTCAACTGGCAGAAAAATATTTTTGTGAAAAAAATCCCTAAGCCCCGGGGTCACAATTTCATCAAAAATCTGACTTTCGGCAATTCACTCAAAAATGCTGCCAAACGGTTGCAAATGCTCCCCTAAGAGGTTTGGCGGTCAAAACAGAAGGCTTTTTATCACAGGAAAAGAAATCAGCCCTCGACAACTCAACCGGAAGAAAAATATTTTTTTGAAAAAAATCCCTAAGCCCCGGGGTCACAATTTCATCAAAAATCTGACTTTCGGCAATTCACTCAAAAATGGTGCCAAACGGTTGCAAATGCGCCTCTGAGAGGTTTGGCGGACCAAAGAGAAGGCTTTTTATAACAGGAAAAGAAATCAGCCCTCGACAACTTAACCGGCAGAAAAATATTTTTTTGAAAAAATCCCTAAGCCCCGGGGTCACAATTTCATCAAAAATCTGACTTTCGGCAACTCACTCAAAAATGCCTCCAAACGGTTGCAAATTCTCCCCTAAGAGGTTTGGCGGTCGAAACAGAAGGCTTTTTATCACAGGAAAAGAAATCAGCCCTCGACAACTCAACCGGAAGAAAAATATTTTTTTGAAAAAAATCCCTAAGCCCCGGGGTCACAATTTCATCAAAAATCTGACTTTCGGCAACTCACTCAAAAATGCCTCCAAACGGTTGCAAATTCTCCCCTAAGAGGTTTGGCGGTCGAAACAGAAGGCTTTTTATCACAGGAAAAGAAATCAGCCCTCGACAACTCAACCGGCAGAAAAATATTTTTTTTTCAAAAAATCCCTAAGCCCCGGGGTCACAATTTCATCAAAAATCTGACTTTCGGCAACTCACTCAAAAATGCCTCCAAACGGTTGCAAATTCTCCCCTAAGAGGTTTGGCGGTCGAAACAGAAGGCTTTTTATCACAGGAAAAGAAATCAGCGCTCGACAACTCAACCGGCAGAAAAATATTTTTTTTTCAAAAAATCCCTAAGCCCCGGGGTCACAATTTCATCAAAAATCTGACTTTCGGCAATTCACTCAAAAATGCTGCCAAATGGTTGCAAATGCTCCCCTTAGAGGTTTGGCGGTCAAAACAGAAGGCTTTTTATCACAGGAAAAGAAATCAGCCCTCGACAACTCAACCGGAAGAAAAATATTTTTTTGAAAAAAATCCCTAAGCCCCGGGGTCACAATTTCATCAAAAATCTGACTTTCGGCAATTCACTCAAAAATGCTGCCAAACGGTTGCAAATGCTCCCCTAAGAGGTTTGGCGGTCTAAACAGAAGGCTTTTTATCACAGGAAAAGAAATCAGCCCTCGACAACTCAACCGGAAGAAAAATATTTTTTTGAAAAAAATCCCTAAGCCCCGGGGTCACAATTTCATCAAAACTCTGACTTTCGGCAATTCACTCAAAAATGCTGCCAAACGGTTGCAAATGCTCCCCTAAGAGGTTTGGCGGTCGAAACAGAAAGCTTTTGATCACAGGAAAAGAAATCAGCCCTCGACAACTCAACTGGCAGAAAAATATTTTTTTGAAAAAAATCCCTAAGCCCCGGGGTCACAATTTCATCAAAAATCTGACTTTCGGCAATTCACTCAAAAATGCTGCCAAACGGTTGCAAATGCTCCCCTAAGAGGTTTGGCGGTCGAAACAGAAGGCTTTTTATCACAGGAAAAGAAATCAGCCCTCGACAACTCAACTGGCAGAAAAATATTTTTGTGAAAAAAATCCCTAAGCCCCGGGGTCACAATTTCATCAAAAATCTGACTTTCGGCAACTCACTCAAAAATGCCTCCAAACGGTTGCAAATTCTCCCCTAAGAGGTTTGGCGGTCGAAACAGAAGGCTTTTTATCACAGGAAAAGAAATCAGCCCTCGACAACTCAACCGGCAGAAAAATATTTTTTTTTCAAAAAATCCCTAAGCCCCGGGGTCACAATTTCATCAAAAATCTGACTTTCGGCAATTCACTCAAAAATGCTGCCAAACGGTTGCAAATGCTCCCCTTAGAGGTTTGGCGGTCAAAACAGAAGGCTTTTTATCACAGGAAAAGAAATCAGCCCTCGACAACTCAACCGGAAGAAAAATATTTTTTTGAAAAAAATCCCTAAGCCCCGGGGTCACAATTTCATCAAAAATCTGACTTTCGGCAATTCACTCAAAAATGCTGCCAAACGGTTGCAAATGCTCCCCTAAGAGGTTTGGCGGACCAAAGAGAAGGCTTTTTATCACAGGAAAAGAAATCAGCGCTCGACAACTCAACCGGCAGAAAAATATTTTTTTTTCAAAAAATCCCTAAGCCCCGGGGTCACAATTTCATCAAAAATCTGACTTTCGGCAATTCACACAAAAATGCTGCCAAATGGTTGCAAATGCTCCCCTTAGAGGTTTGGCGGTCAAAACAGAAGGCTTTTTATCACAGGAAAAGAAATCAGCCCTCGACAACTCAACCGGAAGAAAAATATTTTTTTGAAAAAAATCCCTAAGCCCCGGGGTCACAATTTCATCAAAAATCTGACTTTCGGCAACTCACTCAAAAATGCCTCCAAACGGTTGCAAATTCTCCCCTAAGAGGTTTGGCGGTCGAAACAGAAGGCTTTTTATCACAGGAAAAGAAATCAGCCCTCGACAACTCAACCGGCAGAAAAATATTTTTTTTTCAAAAAATCCCTAAGCCCCGGGGTCACAATTTCATCAAAAATCTGACTTTCGGCAATTCACTCAAAAATGCTGCCAAACGGTTGCAAATGCTCCCCTTAGAGGTTTGGCGGTCAAAACAGAAGGCTTTTTATCACAGGAAAAGAAATCAGCCCTCGACAACTCAACCGGCAGAAAAATATTTTTTTGAAAAAATCCCTAATCCCCGGGGTCACAATTTCATCAAAAATCTGACTTTCGGCAACTCACTCAAAAATGCCTCCAAACGGTTGCAAATTCTCCCCTAAGAGGTTTGGCGGTCGAAACAGAAGGCTTTTTATCACAGGAAAAGAAATCAGCGCTCGACAACTCAACCGGCAGAAAAATATTTTTTTTTGAAAAAATCCCTAAGCCCCGGGGTCACAATTTCATCAAAAATCTGACTTTCGGCAATTGACTCAAAAATGCTGCCAAACGGTTGCAAATGCTCCCCTTAGAGGTTTGGCGGTCAAAACAGAAGGCTTTTTATCACAGGAAAAGAAATCAGCCCTCGACAACTCAACCGGAAGAAAAATATTTTTTTGAAAAAAATCCCTAAGCCCCGGGGTCACAATTTCATCAAAAATCTGACTTTCGGCAATTCACTCAAAAATGCTGCCAAACGGTTGCAAATGCTCCGCTAAGAGGTTTGGCGGACCAAAGAGAAGGCTTTTGATCACAGGAAAAGAAATCAGCCCTCGACAACTTAACCGGCAGAAAAATATTTTTTTGAAAAAATCCCTAATCCCCGGGGTCACAATTTCATCAAAAATCTGACTTTCGGCAACTCACTCAAAAATGCTGCCAAACGGTTATAAATTCTCCCCTAAGAGGTTTGGCGGTCGAAACGGAAGGCTTTTTATCACAGGAAAAGAAATCAGCCCTCGACAACTAAACCGGAAGAAAAATATTTTTTTTCAAAAAATCCCTAATCCCCGGGGTCACAATTTCATCAAAAATCTGACTTTCGGCAATTCACACAAAAATGCTGCCAAACGGTTGCAAATGCTCCCCTAAGAGGTTTGGCGGTCGAAACAGAAAGCTTTTGATCACAGGAAAAGAAATCAGCCCTCGACAACTCAACTGGCAGAAAAATATTTTTGTGAAAAAAATCCCTAAGCCCCGGGGTCACAATTTCATCAAAAATCTGACTTTCGGCAACTCACTCAAAAATGCCTCCAAACGGTTGCAAATTCTCCCCTAAGAGGTTTGGCGGTCGAAACAGAAGGCTTTTTATCACAGGAAAAGAAATCAGCCCTCGACAACTCAACTGGCAGAAAAATATTTTTGTGAAAAAAAATCCCTAAGCCCCGGGGTCACAATTTCATCAAAAATCTGACTTTCGGCAATTCACTCAAAAATGCTGCCAAACGGTTGCAAATGCTCCGCTAAGAGGTTTGGCGGACCAAAGAGAAGGCTTTTTATAACAGGATAAGAAATCAGCCCTCGACAACTCAACCGGCAGAAAAATATATTTTTTTTCAAAAAATCCCTAAGCCCCGGGGTCACAATTTCATCAAAAATCTGACTTTCGGCAATTCACTCAAAAATGCTGCCAAACGGTTGCAAATTCTCCCCTAAGAGGTTTGGCGGTCGAAACAGAAGGCTTTTTATCACAGGAAAAGAAATCAGCGCTCGACAACTCAACCGGCAGAAAAATATTTTTTTTTCAAAAAATCCCTAAGCCCCGGGGTCACAATTTCATCAAAAATCTGACTTTCGGCAATTCACTCAGAAATGCTGCCAAATGGTTGCAAATGCTCCCCTTAGAGGTTTGGCGGTCAAAACAGAAGGCTTTTTATCACAGGAAAAGAAATCAGCCCTCGACAACTCAACCGGAAGAAAAATATTTTTTTGAAAAAAATCCCTAAGCCCCGGGGTCACAATTTCATCAAAAATCTGACTTTCGGCAATTCGCTCAAAAATGCTGCCAAACGGTTGCAAATGCTCCCCTAAGAGGTTTGGCGGTCGAAACAGAAGGCTTTTTATCACAGGAAAAGAAATCAGCCCTCGACAACTCAACCGGAAGAAAAATATTTTTTTGAAAAAAATCCCTAAGCCCCGGGGTCACAATTTCATCAAAAATCTGACTTTCGGCAATTCACTCAAAAATGCTGCCAAACGGTTGCAAATGCTCCCCTAAGAGGTTTGGCGGTCGAAACAGAAAGCTTTTGATCACAGGAAAAGAAATCAGCCCTCGACAACTCAACTGGCAGAAAAATATTTTTTTGAAAAAAATCCCTAAGCCCCGGGGTCACAATTTCATCAAAAATCTGACTTTCGGCAATTCACTCAAAAATGCTGCCAAACGGTTGCAAATGCTCCCCTAAGAGGTTTGGCGGTCGAAACAGAAGGCTTTTGATCACAGGAAAAGAAATCAGCCCTCGACAACTCAACTGGCAGAAAAATATTTTTGTGAAAAAAATCCCTAAGCCCCGGGGTCACAATTTCATCAAAAATCTGACTTTCGGCAATTCACTCAAAAATGCTGCCAAACGGTTGCAAATGCTCCCCTAAGAGGTTTGGCGGTCAAAACAGAAGGCTTTTTATCACAGGAAAAGAAATCAGCCCTCGACAACTCAACCGGAAGAAAAATATTTTTTTGAAAAAAATCCCTAAGCCCCGGGGGTCACAATTTCATCAAAAATCTGACTTTCGGCAATTCACTCAAAAATGGTGCCAAACGGTTGCAAATGCGCCTCTGAGAGGTTTGGCGGACCAAAGAGAAGGCTTTTTATAACAGGAAAAGAAATCAGCCCTCGACAACTTAACCGGCAGAAAAATATTTTTTTGAAAAAATCCCTAATCCCCGGGGTCACAATTTCATCAAAAATCTGACTTTCGGCAACTCACTCAAAAATGCCTCCAAACGGTTGCAAATTCTCCCCTAAGAGGTTTGGCGGTCGAAACAGAAGGCTTTTTATCACAGGAAAAGAAATCAGCGCTCGACAACTCAACCGGCAGAAAAATATTTTTTTTTCAAAAAATCCCTAAGCCCCGGGGTCACAATTTCATCAAAAATCTGACTTTCGGCAATTCACTCAGAAATGCTGCCAAATGGTTGCAAATGCTCCCCTTAGAGGTTTGGCGGTCAAAACAGAAGGCTTTTTATCACAGGAAAAGAAATCAGCCCTCGACAACTCAACCGGAAGAAAAATATTTTTTTGAAAAAAATCCCTAAGCCCCGGGGTCACAATTTCATCAAAAATCTGACTTTCGGCAATTCGCTCAAAAATGCTGCCAAACGGTTGCAAATGCTCCCCTAAGAGGTTTGGCGGTCGAAACAGAAGGCTTTTTATCACAGGAAAAGAAATCAGCCCTCGACAACTCAACCGGAAGAAAAATATTTTTTTGAAAAAAATCCCTAAGCCCCGGGGTCACAATTTCATCAAAAATCTGACTTTCGGCAATTCACTCAAAAATGCTGCCAAACGGTTGCAAATGCTCCCCTAAGAGGTTTGGCGGTCGAAACAGAAAGCTTTTGATCACAGGAAAAGAAATCAGCCCTCGACAACTCAACTGGCAGAAAAATATTTTTTTGAAAAAAATCCCTAAGCCCCGGGGTCACAATTTCATCAAAAATCTGACTTTCGGCAATTCACTCAAAAATGCTGCCAAACGGTTGCAAATGCTCCCCTAAGAGGTTTGGCGGTCGAAACAGAAGGCTTTTGATCACAGGAAAAGAAATCAGCCCTCGAAAACTCAACTGGCAGAAAAATATTTTTGTGAAAAAAATCCCTAAGCCCCGGGGTCACAATTTCATCAAAAATCTGACTTTCGGCAACTCACTCAAAAATGCCTCCAAACGGTTGCAAATTCTCCCCTAAGAGGTTTGGCGGTCGAAACAGAAGGCTTTTTATCACAGGAAAAGAAATCAGCCCTCGACAACTCAACCGGCAGAAAAATATTTTTTTTTCAAAAAATCCCTAAGCCCCGGGGTCACAATTTCATCAAAAATCTGACTTTCGGCAACTCACTCAAAAATGCCTCCAAACGGTTGCAAATTCTCCCCTAAGAGGTTTGGCGGTCGAAACAGAAGGCTTTTTATCACAGGAAAAGAAATCAGCGCTCGACAACTCAACCGGCAGAAAAATATTTTTTTTTCAAAAAATCCCTAAGCCCCGGGGTCACAATTTCATCAAAAATCTGACTTTCGGCAATTCACTCAAAAATGCTGCCAAATGGTTGCAAATGCTCCCCTTAGAGGTTTGGCGGTCAAAACAGAAGGCTTTTTATCACAGGAAAAGAAATCAGCCCTCGACAACTCAACCGGAAGAAAAATATTTTTTTGAAAAAAATCCCTAAGCCCCGGGGTCACAATTTCATCAAAAATCTGACTTTCGGCAATTCACTCAAAAATGCTGCCAAACGGTTGCAAATGCTCCCCTAAGAGGTTTGGCGGTCTAAACAGAAGGCTTTTTATCACAGGAAAAGAAATCAGCCCTCGACAACTCAACCGGAAGAAAAATATTTTTTTGAAAAAAATCCCTAAGCCCCGGGGTCACAATTTCATCAAAAATCTGACTTTCGGCAATTCACTCAAAAATGCTGCCAAACGGTTGCAAATGCGCCTCTGAGAGGTTTGGCGGACCAAAGAGAAGGCTTTTTATAACAGGAAAAGAAATCAGCCCTCGACAACTTAACCGGCAGAAAAATATTTTTTTGAAAAAATCCCTAAGCCCCGGGGTCACAATTTCATCAAAAATCTGACTTTCGGCAACTCACTCAAAAATGCCTCCAAACGGTTGCAAATTCTCCCCTAAGAGGTTTGGCGGTCGAAACAGAAGGCTTTTTATCACAGGAAAAGAAATCAGCGCTCGACAACTCAACCGGCAGAAAAATATTTTTTTTTCAAAAAATCCCTAAGCCCCGGGGTCACAATTTCATCAAAAATCTGACTTTCGGCAATTCACTCAAAAATGCTGCCAAATGGTTGCAAATGCTCCCCTTAGAGGTTTGGCGGTCAAAACAGAAGGCTTTTTATCACAGGAAAAGAAATCAGCCCTCGACAACTCAACCGGAAGAAAAATATTTTTTTGAAAAAAATCCCTAAGCCCCGGGGTCACAATTTCATCAAAAATCTGACTTTCGGCAATTCACTCAAAAATGCTGCCAAACGGTTGCAAATGCTCCCCTAAGAGGTTTGGCGGTCTAAACAGAAGGCTTTTTATCACAGGAAAAGCAATCAGCCCTCGACAACTCAACCGGAAGAAAAATATTTTTTTGAAAAAAATCCCTAAGCCCCGGGGTCACAATTTCATCAAAAATCTGACTTTCGGCAATTCACTCAAAAATGCTGCCAAACGGTTGCAAATGCTCCCCTAAGAGGTTTGGCGGTCGAAACAGAAAGCTTTTGATCACAGGAAAAGAAATCAGCCCTCGACAACTCAACTGGCAGAAAAATATTTTTTTGAAAAAAATCCCTAAGCCCCGGGGTCACAATTTCATCAAAAATCTGACTTTCGGCAATTCACTCAAAAATGCTGCCAAACGGTTGCAAATGCTCCCCTAAGAGGTTTGGCGGTCGAAACAGAAGGCTTTTTATCACAGGAAAAGAAATCAGCCCTCGACAACTCAACTGGCAGAAAAATATTTTTGTGAAAAAAATCCCTAAGCCCCGGGGTCACAATTTCATCAAAAATCTGACTTTCGGCAACTCACTCAAAAATGCCTCCAAACGGTTGCAAATTCTCCCCTAAGAGGTTTGGCGGTCGAAACAGAAGGCTTTTTATCACAGGAAAAGAAATCAGCCCTCGACAACTCAACCGGCAGAAAAATATTTTTTTTTCAAAAAATCCCTAAGCCCCGGGGTCACAATTTCATCAAAAATCTGACTTTCGGCAATTCACTCAAAAATGCTGCCAAACGGTTGCAAATGCTCCCCTTAGAGGTTTGGCGGTCAAAACAGAAGGCTTTTTATCACAGGAAAAGAAATCAGCCCTCGACAACTCAACCGGAAGAAAAATATTTTTTTGAAAAAAATCCCTAAGCCCCGGGGTCACAATTTCATCAAAAATCTGACTTTCGGCAATTCACTCAAAAATGCTGCCAAACGGTTGCAAATGCTCCCCTAAGAGGTTTGGCGGTCGAAACAGAAGGCTTTTTATCACAGGAAAAGAAATCAGCCCTCGACAACTCAACCGGAAGAAAAATATTTTTTTGAAAAAAATCCCTAAGCCCCGGGGTCACAATTTCATCAAAAATCTGACTTTCGGCAATTCACTCAAAAATGCTGCCAAACGGTTGCAAATGCTCCCCTAAGAGGTTTGGCGGTCGAAACAGAAAGCTTTTGATCACAGGAAAAGAAATCAGCCCTCGACAACTCAACTGGCAGAAAAATATTTTTTTGAAAAAAATCCCTAAGCCCCGGGGTCACAATTTCATCAAAAATCTGACTTTCGGCAATTCACTCAAAAATGCTGCCAAACGGTTGCAAATGCTCCCCTAAGAGGTTTGGCGGTCGAAACAGAAGGCTTTTGATCACAGGAAAAGAAATCAGCCCTCGAAAACTCAACTGGCAGAAAAATATTTTTGTGAAAAAAATCCCTAAGCCCCGGGGTCACAATTTCATCAAAAATCTGACTTTCGGCAACTCACTCAAAAATGCCTCCAAACGGTTGCAAATTCTCCCCTAAGAGGTTTGGCGGTCGAAACAGAAGGCTTTTTATCACAGGAAAAGAAATCAGCCCTCGACAACTCAACCGGCAGAAAAATATTTTTTTTTCAAAAAATCCCTAAGCCCCGGGGTCACAATTTCATCAAAAATCTGACTTTCGGCAACTCACTCAAAAATGCCTCCAAACGGTTGCAAATTCTCCCCTAAGAGGTTTGGCGGTCGAAACAGAAGGCTTTTTATCACAGGAAAAGAAATCAGCGCTCGACAACTCAACCGGCAGAAAAATATTTTTTTTTCAAAAAATCCCTAAGCCCCGGGGTCACAATTTCATCAAAAATCTGACTTTCGGCAATTCACTCAAAAATGCTGCCAAATGGTTGCAAATGCTCCCCTTAGAGGTTTGGCGGTCAAAACAGAAGGCTTTTTATCACAGGAAAAGAAATCAGCCCTCGACAACTCAACCGGAAGAAAAATATTTTTTTGAAAAAAATCCCTAAGCCCCGGGGTCACAATTTCATCAAAAATCTGACTTTCGGCAATTCACTCAAAAATGCTGCCAAACGGTTGCAAATGCTCCCCTAAGAGGTTTGGCGGTCTAAACAGAAGGCTTTTTATCACAGGAAAAGAAATCAGCCCTCGACAACTCAACCGGAAGAAAAATATTTTTTTGAAAAAAATCCCTAAGCCCCGGGGTCACAATTTCATCAAAAATCTGACTTTCGGCAATTCACTCAAAAATGCTGCCAAACGGTTGCAAATGCTCCCCTAAGAGGTTTGGCGGTCGAAACAGAAAGCTTTTGATCACAGGAAAAGAAATCAGCCCTCGACAACTCAACTGGCAGAAAAATATTTTTTTGAAAAAAATCCCTAAGCCCCGGGGTCACAATTTCATCAAAAATCTGACTTTCGGCAATTCACTCAAAAATGCTGCCAAACGGTTGCAAATGCTCCCCTAAGAGGTTTGGCGGTCGAAACAGAAGGCTTTTTATCACAGGAAAAGAAATCAGCCCTCGACAACTCAACTGGCAGAAAAATATTTTTGTGAAAAAAATCCCTAAGCCCCGGGGTCACAATTTCATCAAAAATCTGACTTTCGGCAACTCACTCAAAAATGCCTCCAAACGGTTGCAAATTCTCCCCTAAGAGGTTTGGCGGTCGAAACAGAAGGCTTTTTATCACAGGAAAAGAAATCAGCCCTCGACAACTCAACCGGCAGAAAAATATTTTTTTTTCAAAAAATCCCTAAGCCCCGGGGTCACAATTTCATCAAAAATCTGACTTTCGGCAATTCACTCAAAAATGCTGCCAAACGGTTGCAAATGCTCCCCTTAGAGGTTTGGCGGTCAAAACAGAAGGCTTTTTATCACAGGAAAAGAAATCAGCCCTCGACAACTCAACCGGAAGAAAAATATTTTTTTGAAAAAAATCCCTAAGCCCCGGGGTCACAATTTCATCAAAAATCTGACTTTCGGCAATTCACTCAAAAATGCTGCCAAACGGTTGCAAATGCTCCCCTAAGAGGTTTGGCGGTCTAAACAGAAGGCTTTTTATCACAGGAAAAGAAATCAGCCCTCGACAACTCAACCGGAAGAAAAATATTTTTTTGAAAAAAATCCCTAAGCCCCGGGGTCACAATTTCATCAAAAATCTGACTTTCGGCAATTCACTCAAAAATGCTGCCAAACGGTTGCAAATGCTCCCCTAAGAGGTTTGGCGGTCGAAACAGAAAGCTTTTGATCACAGGAAAAGAAATCAGCCCTCGACAACTCAACTGGCAGAAAAATATTTTTTTGAAAAAAATCCCTAAGCCCCGGGGTCACAATTTCATCAAAAATCTGACTTTCGGCAATTCACTCAAAAATGCTGCCAAACGGTTGCAAATGCTCCCCTAAGAGGTTTGGCGGTCGAAACAGAAGGCTTTTTATCACAGGAAAAGAAATCAGCCCTCGAAAACTCAACTGGCAGAAAAATATTTTTGTGAAAAAAATCCCTAAGCCCCGGGGTCACAATTTCATCAAAAATCTGACTTTCGGCAACTCACTCAAAAATGCCTCCAAACGGTTGCAAATTCTCCCCTAAGAGGTTTGGCGGTCGAAACAGAAGGCTTTTTATCACAGGAAAAGAAATCAGCCCTCGACAACTCAACCGGCAGAAAAATATTTTTTTTTCAAAAAATCCCTAAGCCCCGGGGTCACAATTTCATCAAAAATCTGACTTTCGGCAATTCACTCAAAAATGCTGCCAAACGGTTGCAAATGCTCCCCTTAGAGGTTTGGCGGTCAAAACAGAAGGCTTTTTATCACAGGAAAAGAAATCAGCCCTCGACAACTCAACCGGAAGAAAAATATTTTTTTGAAAAAAATCCCTAAGCCCCGGGGTCACAATTTCATCAAAAATCTGACTTTCGGCAATTCACTCAAAAATGCTGCCAAACGGTTGCAAATGCTCCCCTAAGAGGTTTGGCGGACCAAAGAGAAGGCTTTTTATCACAGGAAAAGAAATCAGCGCTCGACAACTCAACCGGCAGAAAAATATTTTTTTTTCAAAAAATCCCTAAGCCCCGGTGTCACAATTTCATCAAAAATCTGACTTTCGGCAATTCACTCAAAAATGCTGCCAAATGGTTGCAAATGCTCCCCTTAGAGGTTTGGCGGTCAAAACAGAAGGCTTTTTATCACAGGAAAAGAAATCAGCCCTCGACAACTCAACCGGAAGAAAAATATTTTTTTGAAAAAAATCCCTAAGCCCCGGGGTCACAATTTCATCAAAAATCTGACTTTCGGCAATTCGCTCAAAAATGCTGCCAAACGGTTGCAAATGCTCCCCTAAGAGGTTTGGCGGTCGAAACAGAAGGCTTTTTATCACAGGAAAAGAAATCAGCCCTCGACAACTCAACTGGCAGAAAAATATTTTTGTGAAAAAAATCCCTAAGCCCCGGGGTCACAATTTCATCAAAAATCTGACTTTCGGCAACTCACTCAAAAATGCCTCCAAACGGTTGCAAATTCTCCCCTAAGAGGTTTGGCGGTCGAAACAGAAGGCTTTTTATCACAGGAAAAGAAATCAGCCCTCGACAACTCAACCGGCAGAAAAATATTTTTTTTTCAAAAAATCCCTAAGCCCCGGGGTCACAATTTCATCAAAAATCTGACTTTCGGCAATTCACTCAAAAATGCTGCCAAACGGTTGCAAATGCTCCCCTTAGAGGTTTGGCGGTCAAAACAGAAGGCTTTTTATCACAGGAAAAGAAATCAGCCCTCGACAACTCAACCGGAAGAAAAATATTTTTTTGAAAAAAATCCCTAAGCCCCGGGGTCACAATTTCATCAAAAATCTGACTTTCGGCAATTCACTCAAAAATGCTGCCAAACGGTTGCAAATGCTCCCCTAAGAGGTTTGGCGGTCTAAACAGAAGGCTTTTTATCACAGGAAAAGAAATCAGCCCTCGACAACTCAACCGGAAGAAAAATATTTTTTTGAAAAAAATCCCTAAGCCCCGGGGTCACAATTTCATCAAAAATCTGACTTTCGGCAATTCACTCAAAAATGCTGCCAAACGGTTGCAAATGCTCCCCTAAGAGGTTTGGCGGTCGAAACAGAAAGCTTTTGATCACAGGAAAAGAAATCAGCCCTCGACAACTCAACTGGCAGAAAAATATTTTTTTGAAAAAAATCCCTAAGCCCCGGGGTCACAATTTCATCAAAAATCTGACTTTCGGCAATTCACTCAAAAATGCTGCCAAACGGTTGCAAATGCTCCCCTAAGAGGTTTGGCGGTCGAAACAGAAGGCTTTTTATCACAGGAAAAGAAATCAGCCCTCGAAAACTCAACTGGCAGAAAAATATTTTTGTGAAAAAAATCCCTAAGCCCCGGGGTCACAATTTCATCAAAAATCTGACTTTCGGCAACTCACTCAAAAATGCCTCCAAACGGTTGCAAATTCTCCCCTAAGAGGTTTGGCGGTCGAAACAGAAGGCTTTTTATCACAGGAAAAGAAATCAGCCCTCGACAACTCAACCGGCAGAAAAATATTTTTTTTTCAAAAAATCCCTAAGCCCCGGGGTCACAATTTCATCAAAAATCTGACTTTCGGCAATTCACTCAAAAATGCTGCCAAACGGTTGCAAATGCTCCCCTTAGAGGTTTGGCGGTCAAAACAGAAGGCTTTTTATCACAGGAAAAGAAATCAGCCCTCGACAACTCAACCGGAAGAAAAATATTTTTTTGAAAAAAATCCCTAAGCCCCGGGGTCACAATTTCATCAAAAATCTGACTTTCGGCAATTCACTCAAAAATGCTGCCAAACGGTTGCAAATGCTCCCCTAAGAGGTTTGGCGGACCAAAGAGAAGGCTTTTTATCACAGGAAAAGAAATCAGCGCTCGACAACTCAACCGGCAGAAAAATATTTTTTTTTCAAAAAATCCCTAAGCCCCGGTGTCACAATTTCATCAAAAATCTGACTTTCGGCAATTCACTCAAAAATGCTGCCAAATGGTTGCAAATGCTCCCCTTAGAGGTTTGGCGGTCAAAACAGAAGGCTTTTTATCACAGGAAAAGAAATCAGCCCTCGACAACTCAACCGGAAGAAAAATATTTTTTTGAAAAAAATCCCTAAGCCCCGGGGTCACAATTTCATCAAAAATCTGACTTTCGGCAATTCGCTCAAAAATGCTGCCAAACGGTTGCAAATGCTCCCCTAAGAGGTTTGGCGGTCGAAACAGAAGGCTTTTTATCACAGGAAAAGAAATCAGCCCTCGACAACTCAACTGGCAGAAAAATATTTTTTTGAAAAAAATCCCTAAGCCCCGGGGTCACAATTTCATCAAAAATCTGACTTTCGGCAATTCACTCAAAAATGCTGCCAAACGGTTGCAAATGCTCCCCTAAGAGGTTTGGCGGTCGAAACAGAAGGCTTTTTATCACAGGAAAAGAAATCAGCCCTCGACAACTCAACTGGCAGAAAAATATTTTTGTGAAAAAAATCCCTAAGCCCCGGGGTCACAATTTCATCAAAAATCTGACTTTCGGCAACTCACTCAAAAATGCCTCCAAACGGTTGCAAATTCTCCCCTAAGAGGTTTGGCGGTCGAAACAGAAGGCTTTTTATCACAGGAAAAGAAATCAGCCCTCGACAACTCAACCGGCAGAAAAATATTTTTTTTTCAAAAAATTCCTAAGCCCCGGGGTCACAATTTCATCAAAAATCTGACTTTCGGCAATTCACTCAAAAATGCTGCCAAACGGTTGCAAATGCTCCCCTTAGAGGTTTGGCGGTCAAAACAGAAGGCTTTTTATCACAGGAAAAGAAATCAGCCCTCGACAACTCAACCGGAAGAAAAATATTTTTTTGAAAAAAATCCCTAAGCCCCGGGGTCACAATTTCATCAAAAATCTGACTTTCGGCAATTCACTCAAAAATGCTGCCAAACGGTTGCAAATGCTCCCCTAAGAGGTTTGGCGGACCAAAGAGAAGGCTTTTTATAACAGGAAAAGAAATCAGCCCTCGACAACTTAACCGGCAGAAAAATATTTTTTTGAAAAAATCCCTAATCCCCGGGGTCACAATTTCATCAAAAATCTGACTTTCGGCAACTCACTCAAAAATGCCTCCAAACGGTTGCAAATTCTCCCCTAAGAGGTTTGGCGGTCGAAACAGAAGGCTTTTTATCACAGGAAAAGAAATCAGCCCTCGACAACTCAACCGGCAGAAAAATATTTTTTTTTGAAAAAATCCCTAAGCCCCGGGGTCACAATTTCATCAAAAATCTGACTTTCGGCAATTGACTCAAAAATGCTGCCAAACGGTTGCAAATGCTCCCCTTAGAGGTTTGGCGGTCAAAACAGAAGGCTTTTTATCACAGGAAAAGAAATCAGCCCTCGACAACTCAACCGGAAGAAAAATATTTTTTTGAAAAAAATCCCTAAGCCCCGGGGTCACAATTTCATCAAAAATCTGACTTTCGGCAATTCACTCAAAAATGCTGCCAAACGGTTGCAAATGCTCCGCTAAGAGGTTTGGCGGACCAAAGAGAAGGCTTTTGATCACAGGAAAAGAAATCAGCCCTCGACAACTTAACCGGCAGAAAAATATTTTTTTGAAAAAATCCCTAATCCCCGGGGTCACAATTTCATCAAAAATCTGACTTTCGGCAACTCACTCAAAAATGCTGCCAAACGGTTATAAATTCTCCCCTAAGAGGTTTGGCGGTCGAAACGGAAGGCTTTTTATCACAGGAAAAGAAATCAGCCCTCGACAACTAAACCGGAAGAAAAATATTTTTTTTCAAAAAATCCCTAATCCCCGGGGTCACAATTTCATCAAAAATCTGACTTTCGGCAATTCACACAAAAATGCTGCCAAACGGTTGCAAATGCTCCCCTAAGAGGTTTGGCGGTCGAAACAGAAAGCTTTTGATCACAGGAAAAGAAATCAGCCCTCGACAACTCAACTGGCAGAAAAATATTTTTGTGAAAAAAATCCCTAAGCCCCGGGGTCACAATTTCATCAAAAATCTGACTTTCGGCAACTCACTCAAAAATGCTGCCAAACGGTTGCAAATTCTCCCCTAAGAGGTTTGGCGGTCGAAACAGAAGGCTTTTTATCACAGGAAAAGAAATCAGCCCTCGACAACTCAACTGGCAGAAAAATATTTTTGTGAAAAAAAATCCCTAAGCCCCGGGGTCACAATTTCATCAAAAATCTGACTTTCGGCAATTCACTCAAAAATGCTGCCAAACGGTTGCAAATGCTCCGCTAAGAGGTTTGGCGGACCAAAGAGAAGGCTTTTTATAACAGGATAAGAAATCAGCCCTCGACAACTTAACCGGCAGAAAAATATTTTTTTGAAAAAATCCCTAATCCCCGGGGTCACAATTTCATCAAAAATCTGACTTTCGGCAACTCACTCAAAAATGCTGCCAAACGGTTATAAATTCTCCCCTAAGAGGTTTGGCGGTCGAAACGGAAGGCTTTTTATCACAGGAAAAGAAATCAGCCCTCGACAACTAAACCGGAAGAAAAATATTTTTTTTCAAAAAATCCCTAAGCCCCGGGGTCACAATTTCATCAAAAATCTGACTTTCGGCAATTCACACAAAAATGCCTCCAAACGGTTGCAAATGCTCCCCTAAGAGGTTTGGCGGTCGAAACAGAAGGCTTTTGATCACAGGAAAAGAAATCAGCCCTCGACAACTCAACCGGAAGAAAAATATTTTTTTGAAAAAAATCCCTAAGCCCCGGGGTCACAATTTCATCAAAAATCTGACTTTCGGCAATTCACTCAAAAATGCTGCCAAACGGTTGCAAATGCTCCCCTAAGAGGTTTGGCAGTCGAAACAGAAAGCTTTTGATCACAGGAAAAGAAATCAGCCCTCGACAACTCAACTGGCAGAAAAATATTTTTGTGAAAAAAATCCCTAAGCCCCGGGGTCACAATTTCATCAAAAATCTGACTTTCGGCAATTCACTCAAAAATGGTGCCAAACGGTTGCAAATGCGCCTCTGAGAGGTTTGGCGGACCAAAGAGAAGGCTTTTTATAACAGGAAAAGAAATCAGCCCTCGACAACTTAACCGGCAGAAAAATATTTTTTTGAAAAAATCCCTAAGCCCCGGGGTCACAATTTCATCAAAAATCTGACTTTCGGCTATTCGCTCAAAAATGGTGCCAAACGGTTGCAAATGCACCCCTAAGAGGTTTGGCGGTTGAAACAGAAGGCTTTTTATCACAGGAAAAGAAATCAGCCCTTGACAACTTAACCGGCAGAAAAAGATTTTTTTGAAAAAAATCCCTAAGCCCCGGGGGTCACAATTTCATCAAAAATCTGACTTTCGGCAATTCACACAAAAATGCTGCCAAACAGTTGCAAATGCTCCCCTAAGAGGTTTGGCGGTAGAAACAGAAAGCTTTTGATCACAGGAAAAGAAATCAGCCCTCGACAACTCAACCGGCAGAAAAATATTTTTTTTCAAAAAATCCCTAAGCCCCGGGGTCACAATTTCATCAAAAATCTGACTTTCGGCTATTCGCTCAAAAATGGTGCCAAACGGTTGCAAATGCACCCCTAAGAGGTTTGGCGGTTGAAACAGAAGGCTTTTTATCACAGGAAAAGAAATCAGCCCTTGACAACTTAAGCGGCAGAAAAATATTTTTTTCAAAAAATCCATAAGCCCCGGGGTCACAATTTCATCAAAAATCTGACTTTCGGCAACTCACTCAAAAATGCTGCCAAACGGTTGCAAATGTGCCTCTGAGAGGTTTGGCGGACCACAGAGAAGGCTTTTTATCACAGGAAAAGAAATCAGCCCTCGACAACTTAATCGGCAGAAAAAGATTTTTTAAAAAAAATCCCTAAGCCGATTTATCAAAAATCTGACTTTCGGCAACTCACTCAAAAATGCTGCCAAACGGTTGCAAGTGCTACCCTAAGAGGTTTGGCGGACCACAGAGAAGGCTTTTTATCACAGGAAAAGAAATCAGCCCTCGACAACTTAATCGGCAGAAAAAGATTTTTTTAAAAAAATCCCTAAGCCGATTTATCAAAAATCTGACTTTCGGCAACTCACTCAAAAATGCTGCCAAACGGTTGCAAGTGCTACCCTAATAGGTTTGGCGGTCGAAACAGAAGGCTTTTTATCACAGGAAAAGAAATCAGACCTCGACAACTCAACCGGCAGAAAAATATTTTTTTGAAAAAATCCCTAAGCCCAGGCGTCACAATTTCATCAAAAATCTGACTTTCGGCAACTCACTCAAAAATGCTGCCAAACGGTTGCAAATGCTCCCCTAAGAGGTTTGGCGGTTGAAACAGAAGGCTTTTTATCACAGGAAAAGAAATCAGCCCTCAACAACTTAACCGGCAGAAAAATATTTTTTTGAAAATATCCCTAAGCCCCGGGGTCACAATTTCATCAAAAATCTGACTTTCGGCAACTCACTCAAAAATGCTGCAAAACGGTTCCAAATGCTCCCCTAAGAGGTTTGGTGGTCAAAACAGAAGGCTTTTTATAACAGGAAAAGAAATCAGCCCTCGACAACTTAACCGGCAGAAAAATATTTTTTTGAAAAAATCCCTAAGCCCCGGGGTCACAATTTCATCAAATATCTGACTTTCGGCAACTCACTCAAAAATGCTGCCAAACGGTTATAAATTCTCCCCTAAGAGGTTTGGCGGTCGAAACGGAAGGCTTTTTATCACAGGAAAAGAAATCAGCCCTCGACAACTCAACCGGCAGAAAAATATTTTTTTTCAAAAAATCCCTAAGCCCCGGGGTCACAATTTCATCAAAAATCTGACTTTCGGCTATTCGCTCAAAAATGGTGCCAAACGGTTGCAAATGCACCCCTAAGAGGTTTGGCGGTTGAAACGGAAGGCTTTTTATCACAGGAAAAGAAATCAGCCCTCGACAACTCAACCGGAAGAAAAATATTTTTTTGAAAAAAATCCCTAAGCCCCGGGGTCACAATTTCATCAAAAATCTGACTTTCGGCAACTCACTCAAAAATGCTGCCAAACGGTTGCAAATGCTCCCCTAAGAGGTTTGGCGGTCGAAACAAAGGCTTTTTATCACAGGAAAAGAAATCAGCCCTCGACAACTCAACTGGCAGAAAAATATTTTTTTGAAAAAATCCCTAAGCCCCGGGGTCACAATTTCATCAAAAATCTGACTTTCGGCAATTCACTCAAAAATGCTGCCAAACGGTTGCAAATGCTCCCCTAAGAGGTTTGGCGGTCAAAACAGAAGGCTTTTTATCACAGGAAAAGAAATCAGCCCTCGACAACTCAACCGGAAGAAAAATATTTTTGTGAAAAAATCCCTAAGTCCCAGGGTCACAATTTCATCAAAAATCTGACTTTCGGCAATTCACACAAAAATGCTGCCAAACGGTTGCAAATGCTCCCCTAAGAGGTTTGGCGGTTGAAACAGAAGGCTTTTTATCACAGGAAAAGAAATCAGCCCTCGACAACTCAACCGGCAGAAAAATATTTTTTTTCAAAAAATCCCTAAGCCCCGGGGTCACAATTTCATCAAAAATCTGAGTTTCGGCAACTCACTCAAAAATGCTGCCAAACGGTTGCAAATGCTCCCCTAAGAGGTTTGGCGGTCGAAACAGAAAGCTTTTGATCACAGGAAAAGAAATCAGCCCTCGACAACTCAACCGGAAGAAAAATATTTTTTTGAAAAAAATCCCTAAGCCCCGGGGTCACAATTTCATCAAAAATCTGACTTTCGGCTATTCGCTCAAAAATGGTGACAAACGGTTGCAAATGCACCCCTAAGAGGTTTGGCGGTTGAAACAGAAGGCTTTTTATCACAGGAAAAGAAATCAGCCCTCGACAACTCAACCGGCAGAAAAATATTTTTTTTCAAAAAATCCCTAAGCCCCGGGGTCACAATTTCATCAAAAATCTGACTTTCGGCAACTCACTCAAAAATGCTGCCAAACGGTTGCAAATGTGCCTCTGAGAGGTTTGGCGGACCACAGAGAAGGCTTTTTATCACAGGAAAAGAAATCAGCCCTCGACAACTTAATCGGCAGAAAAACATTTTTTTAAAAAAATCCCTAAGCCGATTTATCAAAAATCTGACTTTCGGCAACTCACTCAAAAATGCTGCCAAACGGTTGCAATTGCTCCCCTAAGAGGTTTGGCGGTTGAAACAGAAGGCTTTTTATCACAGGAAAAGAAATCAGCCCTCAACAACTTAACCGGCAGAAAAATATTTTTTTGAAAAAATCCCTAAGCCCCGGGGTCACCATATCATCAAAAATCTCACTTTCGGAAACTCACTCAAAAATGGTGCCAAACGGTTGCAAATGCGCCTCTGAGAGGTTTGGTGGACCAAAGAGAAGGTTTTTATAACAGGAAAAGAAATCAGCCCTCGACAACTTAACCGGCAGAAAAATATTTTTTTGAAAAAATCCCTAAGCCCCGGGGTCACAATTTCTTTAAAAATTTGACTTTCGGCAACTCACTCAAAAATGCTGCCAAAAGGTTTCAAATTCTCCCCTAAGAGGTTTGGCGGTCGAAACAGAAGGCTTTTTATCACAGCAAAAGAAATCAGCCCTCAACAACTCAACCGGCAGAAAAATATTTTTTTGAAAAAAATCCCTAAGCCCCGGGGTCACAATTTCATCAAAAATCTGACTTTCGGCAATTCACTCAAAAATGCTGCCAAACGGTTGCAAATGCTCCCCTAAGAGGTTTGGCGGTCGAAACAGAAGGCTTTTTATCACAGGAAAAGAAATCAGCCCTCGACAACTCAACCGGAAGAAAAATATTTTTGTGAAAAAATCCCTAAGCCCCGGGGCCACAATTTCATCAAAAATCTGACTTTCGGCAACTCACTCAAAAATGCTGCAAAACGGTTCCAAAAGCTCCCCTAAGAGGTTTGGCGGTCAAAACAGAAGGCTTTTTATAACAGGAAAAGAAATCAGCCCTCGACAACTTAACCGGCAGAAAAATATTTTTTTTAAAAAATCCCTAAGCCCCGGGGTCACAATTTCATCAAATATCTGACTTTCGGCAACTCACTCAAAAATGCTGCCAAACGGTTATAAATTCTCCCCTAAGAGGTTTGGCGGTTGAAACAGAAGGCTTTTTATCACAGGAAAAGAAATCAGCCCTCGACAACTCAACCGGCAGAAAAATATTTTTTTTCAAAAAATCCCTAAGCCCCGGGGTCACAATTTCATCAAAAATCTGACTTTCGGCTATTCGCTCAAAAATGGTGCCAAACGGTTGCAAATGCACCCCTAAGAGGTTTGGCGGTTGAAACAGAAGGCTTTTTATCACAGGAAAAGAAATCAGCCCTCGACAACTCAACCGGAAGAAAAATATTTTTGTGAAAAAAATCCCTAAGCCCCGGGGTCACAATTTCATCAAAAATCTGACTTTCGGCAATTCACTCAAAAATGCTGCCAAACGGTTGCAAATGCTCCCCTAAGAGGTTTGGCGGTCAAAACAGAAGGCTTTTTATCACAGGAAAAGAAATCAGCCCTCGACAACTCAACCGGAAGAAAAATATTTTTTTTCAAAAAATCCCTAAGCCCCGGGGTCACAATTTCATCAAAAATCTGACTTTCGGCAACTCACTCAAAAATGCTGCCAAACGGTTGCAAATGCTCCCCTAAGAGGTTTGGCGGTTGAAACAGAAGGCTTTTTATCACAGGAAAAGAAATCAGCCCTTAACAACTTAACCGGCAGAAAAATATTTTTGCGAAAAAATCCCTAAGCCCCAGGGTCACAATTTCATCAAAAATCTGACTTTCGGCAATTCACACAAAAATGCTGCCAAACGGTTGCAAATGCTCCCCTAAGAGGTTTGGCGGTTGAAACAGAAGGCTTTTTATCACAGGAAAAGAAATCAGCCCTCGACAACTCAACCGGAAGAAAAATATTTTTTTGAAAAAAATCCCTAAGCCCCGGGGTCACAATTTCATCAAAAATCTGACTTTCGGCAACTCACTCAAAAATGCTGCCAAACGGTTGCAAATGCTCCCCTAAGAGGTTTGGCGGTCAAAACAGAAGGCTTTTTATCACAGGAAAAGAAATCAGCCCTCGACAACTTAACCGGCAGAAAAATATTTTTTTGAAAAAATCCCTAAGCCCCGGGGTCACAATTTCATCAAAAATCTGACTTTCGGCAACTCACTCAAAAATGCTGCCAAACGGTTATAAATTCTCCCCTAAGAGGTTTGGCGGTCGAAACAGAAGGCTTTTTATCACAGGAAAAGAAATCAGCCCTCGACAACTCAACCGGAAGAAAAATATTTTTTTGAAAAAAATCCCTAAGCCCCGGGGTCACAATTTCATCAAAAATCTGACTTTCGGCTATTCGCTCAAAAATGCTGCCAAACGGTTGCAAATGCTCCCCTAAGAGGTTTGGCGGTCAAAACAGAAGGCTTTTTATCACAGGAAAAGAAATCAGCCCTCGACAACTCAACCGGAAGAAAAATATTTTTTTTTGAAAAAATCCCTAAGCCCCGGGGTCACAATTTCATCAAATATCTGACTTTCGGCAACTCACTCAAAAATGCTGCCAAACGGTTATAAATTCTCCCCTAAGAGGTTTGGCGGTTGAAACAGAAGGCTTTTTATCACAGGAAAAGAAATCAGCCCTCGACAACTCAACCGGCAGAAAAATATTTTTTTTCAAAAAATCCCTAAGCCCCGGGGTCACAATTTCATCAAAAATCTGACTTTCGGCTATTCGCTCAAAAATGGTGCCAAACGGTTGCAAATGCACCCCTAAGAGGTTTGGCGGTTGAAACAGAAGGCTTTTTATCACAGGAAAAGAAATCAGCCCTCGACAACTCAACCGGAAGAAAAATATTTTTTTGAAAAAAATCCCTAAGCCCGGGGTCACAATTTCATCAAAAATCTGACTTTAGGCAATTCACTCAAAAATGCTGCCAAACGGTTGCAAATGCTCCCCTAAGAGGTTCGGCGGTCGAAACAGAAGGCTTTTTATCACAGGAAAAGAAATCAGCCCTCGACAACTCAACTGGCAGAAAAATATTTTTGTGAAAAAAATCCCTAAGCCCCGGGGTCACAATTTCATCAAAAATCTGACTTTCGGCAATTCACTCAAAAATGCTGCCAAACGGTTGCAAATGCTCCCCTAAGAGGTTCGGCGGTCAAAACAGAAGGCTTTTTATCACAGGAAAAGAAATCAGCCCTCGACAACTCAACCGGAAGAAAAATATTTTTTTTCAAAAAATCCCTAAGCCCCGGGGTCACAATTTCATCAAAAATCTGACTTTCGGCAACTCACTCAAAAATGCTGCCAAACGGTTGCAAATGCTCCCCTAAGAGGTTTGGCGGTTGAAACAGAAGGCTTTTTATCACAGGAAAAGAAATCAGCCCTTAACAACTTAACCGGCAGAAAAATATTTTTTCGAAAAAATCCCTAAGCCCCAGGGTCACAATTTCATCAAAAATCTGACTTTCGGCAATTCACACAAAAATGCTGCCAAACGGTTGCAAATGCTCCCCTAAGAGGTTTGGCGGTTGAAACAGAAGGCTTTTTATCACAGGAAAAGAAATCAGCCCTCGACAACTCAACCGGAAGAAAAATATTTTTTTGAAAAAAATCCCTAAGCCCCGGGGTCACAATTTCATCAAAAATCTGACTTTCGGCAACTCACTCAAAAATGCTGCCAAACGGTTGCAAATGCTCCCCTAAGAGGTTTGGCGGTCAAAACAGAAGGCTTTTTATCACAGGAAAAGAAATCAGCCCTCGACAACTTAACCGGCAGAAAAATATTTTTTTGAAAAAATCCCTAAGCCCCGGTGTCACAATTTCATCAAAAATCTGACTTTCGGCAACTCACTCAAAAATGCTGCCAAACGGTTATAAATTCTCCCCTAAGAGGTTTGGCGGTCGAAACAGAAGGCTTTTTATCACAGGAAAAGAAATCAGCCCTCGACAACTCAACCGGAAGAAAAATATTTTTTTGAAAAAAATCCCTAAGCCCCGGGGTCACAATTTCATCAAAAATCTGACTTTCGGCTATTCGCTCAAAAATGGTGCCAAACGGTTGCAAATGCACCCCTAAGAGGTTTGGCGGTTGAAACAGAAGGCTTTTTATCACAGGAAAAGAAATCAGCCCTCGACAACTCAACCGGAAGAAAAATATTTTTTTGAAAAAAATCCCTAAGCCCCGGGGTCACAATTTCATCAAAAATCTGACTTTCGGCAACTCACTCAAAAATGCTGCCAAACGGTTGCAAATGCTCCCCTAAGAGGTTTGGCGGTCGAAACAAAGGCTTTTTATCACAGGAAAAGAAATCAGCCCTCGACAACTCAACTGGCAGAAAAATATTTTTGTGTAAAAAATCCCTAAGCCCCGGGGTCACAATTTCATCAAAAATCTGACTTTCGGCAATTCACTCAAAAATGCTGCCAAACGGTTGCAAATGCTCCCCTAAGAGGTTTGGCGGTCAAAACAGAAGGCTTTTTATCACAGGAAAAGAAATCAGCCCTCGACAACTCAACCGGCAGAAAAATATTTTTTTGAAAAAAATCCCTAAGCCCCGGGGTCACAATTTCATCAAAAATCTGACTTTCGGCAACTCACTCAAAAATGCTGCCAAACGGTTGCAAATGCTCCCCTAAGAGGTTTGGCGGTTGAAACAGAAGGCTTTTTATCACAGGAAAAGAAATCAGCCCTCGACAACTTAACCGGCAGAAAAATATTTTTGTGAAAAAATCCCTAAGCCCCAGGGTCACAATTTCATCCAAAATCTGACTTTCGGCAATTCACAAAAAAATGCTGCCAAACGGTTGCAAATGCTCCCCTAAGAGGTTTGGCGGTTGAAACAGAAGGCTTTTTATCACAGGAAAAGAAATCAGCCCTCGACAACTCAACCGGAAGAAAAATATTTTTTTGAAAAAAATCCCTAAGCCCCGGGGTCACAATTTCATCCAAAATCTGACTTTCGGCTATTCGCTCAAAAATGGTGCCAAACGGTTGCAAATGCACCCCTAAGAGGTTTGGCGGTTGAAACAGAAGGCTTTTTATCACAGGAAAAGAAATCAGCCCTCGACAACTCAACCGGAAGAAAAATATTTTTTTGAAAAAAATCCCTAAGCCCCGGGGTCACAATTTCATCAAAAATCTGACTTTCGGCAACTCACTCAAAAATGCTGCCAAACGGTTGCAAATGCTCCCCTAAGAGGTTTGGCGGTCAAAACAGAAGGCTTTTTATCACAGGAAAAGAAATCAGCCCTCGACAACTCAACCGGCAGAAAAATATTTTTTTGAAAAAAATCCCTAAGCCCCGGGGTCACAATTTCATCAAAAATCTGACTTTCGGCAACTCACTCAAAAATGCTGCCAAACGGTTGCAAATGCTCCCCTAAGAGGTTTGGCGGTTGAAACAGAAGGCTTTTTATCACAGGAAAAGAAATCAGCCCTCGACAACTTAACCGGCAGAAAAATATTTTTGTGAAAAAATCCCTAAGCCCCAGGGTCACAATTTCATCCAAAATCTGACTTTCGGCAATTCACAAAAAAATGCTGCCAAACGGTTGCAAATGCTCCCCTAAGAGGTTTGGCGGTTGAAACAGAAGGCTTTTTATCACAGGAAAAGAAATCAGCCCTCGACAACTCAACCGGAAGAAAAATATTTTTTTGAAAAAAATCCCTAAGCCCCGGGGTCACAATTTCATCAAAAATCTGACTTTCGGCAATTCACTCAAAAATGCTGCCAAACGGTTGCAAATGCTCCCCTAAGAGGTTTGGCGGTTGAAACAGAAGGCTTTTTATCACAGGAAAAGAAATCAGCCCTTAACAACTTAACCGGTAGAAAAATATTTTTGTGAAAAAATCCCTAAGCCCCGGGGTCACAATTTCATCAAAAATCTGACTTTCGGCAATTCACTCAAAAATGGTGCCAAACAGTTGCAAATGCGCCTCTGAGAGGTTTGGCGGACCAAAGAGAAGGCTTTTTATAACAGGAAAAGAAATCAGCCCTCAACAACTTAAAGCGGCAGAAAAATATTTTTTTGAAAAAATCCCTAAGCCCCGGGGTCACAATTTCATCAAAAATCTGACTTTCGGCAACTCACTCAAAAATGCTGCCAAACGGTTATAAATTCTCCCCTAAGAGGTTTGGCGGTCGAAACGGAAGGCTTTTTATCACAGGAAAAGAAATCAGCCCTCGACAACTCAACCGGAAGAAAAATATTTTTGTGAAAAAATCCCTAAGCCCCGGGGTCACAATTTCATCAAAAATCTGACTTTCGGCAATTCACTCAAAAATGCTGCCAAACGGTTGCAAATGCTCCCCTAAGAGGTTTGGCGGTTGAAACAGAAGGCTTTTTATCACAGGAAAAGAAATCAGCCCTCGACAACTCAACCGGAAGAAAAATATTTTTTTGAAAAAAATCCCTAAGCCCCGGGGTCACAATTTCATCAAAAATCTGACTTTCGGCAACTCACTCAAAAATGCTGCCAAACGGTTGCAAATGCTCCCCTAAGAGGTTTGGCGGTCGAAACAGAAAGCTTTTGATCACAGGAAAAGAAATCAGCCCTCGACAACTCAACCGGCAGAAAAATATTTTTTTTCAAAAAATCCCTAAGCCCCGGGGTCACAATTTCATCAAAAATCTGACTTTCGGCTATTCGCTCAAAAATGGTGACAAACGGTTGCAAATGCACCCCTAAGAGGTTTGGCGGTTGAAACAGAAGGCTTTTTATCACAGGAAAAGAAATCAGCCCTCGACAACTCAACCGGCAGAAAAATATTTTTTTTCAAAAAATCCCTAAGCCCCGGGGTCACAATTTCATCAAAAATCTGACTTTCGGCAACTCACTCAAAAATGCTGCCAAACGGTTGCAAATGTGCCTCTGAGAGGTTTGGCGGACCACAGAGAAGGCTTTTTATCACAGGAAAAGAAATCAGCCCTCGACAACTTAATCGGCAGAAAAAGATTTTTTTAAAAAAATCCCTAAGCCGATTTATCAAAAATCTGACTTTCGGCAACTCACTCAAAAATGCTGCCAAACGGTTGCAAGTGCTACCCTAAGAGGTTTGGCGGTCGAAACAGAAGGCTTTTTATCACAGGAAAAGAAATCAGACCTCGACAACTCAACCGGCAGAAAAATATTTTTTTGAAAAAATCCCTAAGCCCAGGGGTCACAATTTCATCAAAAATCTGACTTTCGGCAACTCACTCAAAAATGCTGCCAAACGGTTGCAATTGCTCCCCTAAGAGGTTTGGCGGTTGAAACAGAAGGCTTTTTATCACAGGAAAAGAAATCAGCCCTCAACAACTTAACCGGCAGAAAAATATTTTTTTGAAAAAATCCCTAAGCCCCGGGGTCACAATATCATCAAAAATCTCACTTTCGGAAACTCACTCAAAAATGGTGCCAAACGGTTGCAAATGCGCCTCTGAGAGGTTTGGTGGACCAAAGAGAAGGTTTTTATAACAGGAAAAGAAATCAGCCCTCGACAACTTAACCGGCAGAAAAATATTTTTTTGAAAAAATCCCTAAGCCCCGGGGTCACAATTTCTTTAAAAATTTGACTTTCGGCAACTCACTCAAAAATGCTGCCAAAAGGTTTCAAATTCTCCCCTAAGAGGTTTGGCGGTCGAAACAGAAGGCTTTTTATCACAGCAAAAGAAATCAGCCCTCAACAACTCAACCGGCAGAAAAATATTTTTTTGAAAAAAATCCCTAAGCCCCGGGGTCACAATTTCATCAAAAATCTGACTTTCGGCAATTCACTCAAAAATGCTGCCAAACGGTTGCAAATGCTCCCCTAAGAGGTTTGGCGGTCGAAACAGAAGGCTTTTTATCACAGGAAAAGAAATCAGCCCTCGACAACTCAACCGGAAGAAAAATATTTTTGTGAAAAAATCCCTAAGCCCCGGGGCCACAATTTCATCAAAAATCTGACTTTCGGCAACTCACTCAAAAATGCTGCAAAACGGTTCCAAAAGCTCCCCTAAGAGGTTTGGCGGTCAAAACAGAAGGCTTTTTATAACAGGAAAAGAAATCAGCCCTCGACAACTTAACCGGCAGAAAAATATTTTTTTGAAAAAATCCCTAAGCCCCGGGGTCACAATTTCATCAAATATCTGACTTTCGGCAACTCACTCAAAAATGCTGCCAAACGGTTATAAATTCTCCCCTAAGAGGTTTGGCGGTTGAAACAGAAGGCTTTTTATCACAGGAAAAGAAATCAGCCCTCGACAACTCAACCGGCAGAAAAATATTTTTTTTCAAAAAATCCCTAAGCCCCGGGGTCACAATTTCATCAAAAATCTGACTTTCGGCTATTCGCTCAAAAATGGTGCCAAACGGTTGCAAATGCACCCCTAAGAGGTTTGGCGGTTGAAACAGAAGGCTTTTTATCACAGGAAAAGAAATCAGCCCTCGACAACTCAACCGGAAGAAAAATATTTTTTTGAAAAAAATCCCTAAGCCCGGGGTCACAATTTCATCAAAAATCTGACTTTAGGCAATTCACTCAAAAATGCTGCCAAACGGTTGCAAATGCTCCCCTAAGAGGTTCGGCGGTCGAAACAGAAGGCTTTTTATCACAGGAAAAGAAATCAGCCCTCGACAACTCAACTGGCAGAAAAATATTTTTGTGAAAAAAATCCCTAAGCCCCGGGGTCACAATTTCATCAAAAATCTGACTTTCGGCAATTCACTCAAAAATGCTGCCAAACGGTTGCAAATGCTCCCCTAAGAGGTTTGGCGGTCAAAACAGAAGGCTTTTTATCACAGGAAAAGAAATCAGCCCTCGACAACTCAACCGGAAGAAAAATATTTTTTTTCAAAAAATCCCTAAGCCCCGGGGTCACAATTTCATCAAAAATCTGACTTTCGGCAACTCACTCAAAAATGCTGCCAAACGGTTGCAAATGCTCCCCTAAGAGGTTTGGCGGTTGAAACAGAAGGCTTTTTATCACAGGAAAAGAAATCAGCCCTCGACAACTCAACCGGAAGAAAAATATTTTTTTGAAAAAAATCCCTAAGCCCGGGGTCACAATTTCATCAAAAATCTGACTTTAGGCAATTCACTCAAAAATGCTGCCAAACGGTTGCAAATGCTCCCCTAAGAGGTTCGGCGGTCGAAACAGAAGGCTTTTTATCACAGGAAAAGAAATCAGCCCTCGACAACTCAACTGGCAGAAAAATATTTTTGTGAAAAAAATCCCTAAGCCCCGGGGTCACAATTTCATCAAAAATCTGACTTTCGGCAATTCACTCAAAAATGCTGCCAAACGGTTGCAAATGCTCCCCTAAGAGGTTTGGCGGTCAAAACAGAAGGCTTTTTATCACAGGAAAAGAAATCAGCCCTCGACAACTCAACCGGAAGAAAAATATTTTTTTTCAAAAAATCCCTAAGCCCCGGGGTCACAATTTCATCAAAAATCTGACTTTCGGCAACTCACTCAAAAATGCTGCCAAACGGTTGCAAATGCTCCCCTAAGAGGTTTGGCGGTTGAAACAGAAGGCTTTTTATCACAGGAAAAGAAATCAGCCCTTAACAACTTAACCGGTAGAAAAATATTTTTGCGAAAAAATCCCTAAGCCCCAGGGTCACAATTTCATCAAAAATCTGACTTTCGGCAATTCACACAAAAATGCTGCCAAACGGTTGCAAATGCTCCCCTAAGAGGTTTGGCGGTTGAAACAGAAGGCTTTTTATCACAGGAAAAGAAATCAGCCCTCGACAACTCAACCGGAAGAAAAATATTTTTTTGAAAAAAATCCCTAAGCCCCGGGGTCACAATTTCATCAAAAATCTGACTTTCGGCAACTCACTCAAAAATGCTGCCAAACGGTTGCAAATGCTCCCCTAAGAGGTTTGGCGGTCAAAACAGAAGGCTTTTTATCACAGGAAAAGAAATCAGCCCTCGACAACTTAACCGGCAGAAAAATATTTTTTTGAAAAAATCCCTAAGCCCCGGGGTCACAATTTCATCAAAAATCTGACTTTCGGCAACTCACTCAAAAATGCTGCCAAACGGTTATAAATTCTCCCCTAAGAGGTTTGGCGGTCGAAACGGAAGGCTTTTTATCACAGGAAAAGAAATCAGCCCTCGACAACTCAACCGGAAGAAAAATATTTTTGTGAAAAAATCCCTAAGCCCCGGGGTCACAATTTCATCAAAAATCTGACTTTCGGCAATTCACTCAAAAATGCTGCCAAACGGTTGCAAATGCTCCCCTAAGAGGTTCGGCGGTCGAAACAGAAGGCTTTTTATCACAGGAAAAGAAATCAGCCCTCGACAACTCAACCGGAAGAAAAATATTTTTTTGAAAAAAATCCCAAAGCCCCGGGGTCACAATTTCATCAAAAATCTGACTTTCGGCAATTCACTCAAAAATGCTGCCAAACGGTTGCAAATGCTCCCCTAAGAGGTTTGGCGGTCAAAACAGAAGGCTTTTTATCACAGGAAAAGAAATCAGCCCTCGACAACTCAACCGGAAGAAAAATATTTTTTTGAAAAAAATCCCTAAGCCCCGGGGTCACAATTTCATCAAAAATCTGACTTTCGGCAATTCACTCAAAAATGCTGCCAAACGGTTGCAAATGCTCCCCTAAGAGGTTTGGCGGTCGAAACAGAAGGCTTTTTATCAGAGAAAAAGAAATCAGCCCTCGACAACTCAACCGGAAGAAAAATATTTTTTTGAAAAAAATCCCTAAGCCCCGGGGTCACAATTTCATCAAAAATCTGACTTTCGGCAATTCACTCAAAAATGCTGCCAAACGGTTGCAAATACTCCCCTAAGAGGTTTGGCGGTCGAAACAGAAAGCTTTTGATCACAGGAAAAGAAATCAGCCCTCGACAACTCAACTGGCAGAAAAATATTTTTGTGAAAAAAATCCCTAAGCCCCGGGGTCACAATTTCATCAAAAATCTGACTTTCGGCAACTCACTCAAAAATGCTGCCAAACGGTTGCAAATGCTCCCCTAAGAGGTTTGGCGGTTGAAACAGAAGGCTTTTTATCACAGGAAAAGAAATCAGCCCTTAACAACTTAACCGGCAGAAAAATATTTTTGTGAATAAATCCCTAAGCCCCGGGGTCACAATTTCATGAAAAATCTGACTTTCGGCAACTCACTCAAAAATGCTGCCAAACGGTTATAAATTCTCCCCTAAGAGGTTTGGCGGTCGAAACGGAAGGCTTTTTATCACAGGAAAAGAACTCAGCCCTCGACAACTCAACCGGCAGAAAAATATTTTTTTTCAAAAAATCCCTAAGCCCTGGGGTCACAATTTCATCAAAAATCTGACTTTCGGCAATTCACTCAAAAATGCTGCCAAACGGTTGCAAATGCTCCCCTAAGAGGTTCGGCGGTCGAAACAGAAGGCTTTTTATCACAGGAAAAGAAATCAGCCCTCGACAACTCAACCGGAAGAAAAAAATTTTTTGGAAAAAATCCCTAAGCCCCGGGGTCACAATTTCATCAAAAATCTGACTTTCGGCAACTCACTCTAAAATGGTGCCAAACGGTTGCAAATGCTCCTCTGAGAGGTTTGGCAGTCGAAACAGTAGGCTTTTTATCACAGGAAAAGAAATCAGCGCTCGACAACTAAACCGGCAGAAAAATATTTTTTGAAAAAATCCCTAAGCCCCGGGGTCACAATTTCATCCAAAATCTGACTTTCGCCAATTCACTCAAAAATGCTGCCAAACGGTTGCAAATGCTCCCCTGAGAGGTTTGGCGGTCGAAACAGTAGGCTTTTTATAACAGGAAAAGAAATCATCCCTCGACAACTTAACCGGCAGAAAAATATTTTTTTGAAAAAATCCCTAAGCCGGGGTCAGAATTTCATCAAAAATCTGACTTTCGGCAACTCACTCAAAAATGCTGCCAAACGGTTGCAAATGCTCCCCTGAGAGGTTTGGCGGTCGAAACAGAAGGCTTTTTATCACAGGAAAAGAAATCAGCCCTCGACAACTGAACCGGGAGAGAAATATTTTTTTTGAAAAAATCCCTTAGCCCCGGGGTCACAATTTCATCAAAAATCTGACTTTCGCCAATTCACTCAAAAATGGTGCCAAACGGTTGCAAATGCTCCTCTGAGAGGTTTGGCGGTCGGTAACAGTAGGCTTTTTATCACAGGAAAAGAAATCAGCCCTCGACAACTTAACCGGCAGAAAATTTTTTTTTAAAAAATACCCCTAAGTCCCGGGGTCACAATTTAAGCAAAAATCTGACGTTCTGCAATTCACTCAAAAATGGTGCAAAACTGTTGCAAATGCTCCCCTGAAAGCTTTTTCCGTGGAAACAGAAGGGTTTTTATCATTGGAAAAAGAATTAGTCCTCGACGTCTTAGGTTGCGGAAGTGTTTTTTTTGAAAAAATCCGTAAGCTGCGCGGTCACAATTTCAGCAAAAAACTGACATTCTCCTATTCACTCCAAAATGGTGCCAAACTGTTGCAAATGCTCCCGTGAAAGTTTTTGCAGTGCAAACAGAAGGTTTTATTATACATTTAAAACCAGCCCTTGGCCCCCTATCCCCTCGAAAAGCATTTTTTGGGGGAAATCCCTCGCTCACTGGGTCACAATTTCACCAAAAATCTAATGTTATTAGAATAACTCAAAAATGGTTCTAAATAGGTGCAAATTCTCCCCTGAAAGGTTTGGCAGTTTTATCTTAGATTTAATCAATCAGTCCTCAGAACTCTAACCCGCAGGTTCAAAATTTTGCGAAATGGATGTCTTGGTCGGTGGTATCAAAGGCCGCTGAGAGATCCAGCAGAACTAGCTTTCACCTTTGTCCCTAGCCTGCTGGAGATCATTGACCAGCGCAACTAAGGCAGTTTCAGTCCCATGATGAGGCCTGAATCCCACTGGAAGGGATCAAATTGGTCTGGATCCTCCAGGCATGCCTGGAGTTGTTCAGCAACTACCCGCTCAATCACCTTGCCCAAGAATGGAAGATTTGAGACTGGGCAATAGTTGGCCATATTGGCTATGTCTAAAGATGTTTTTTAAAGAAGCGGTTTAATAACCACCTCTTTCAGCGGGTCTGGGAAGGCTCCCTCACAGAGAGAAGCATTCACCACAACTCATGGATGGCAGTGGTCTTGTGATTCATTGACCTGGCATTGTACAGCTGCACCTTCAGGTCATGTGGGTCTCCGTTGCTGATTCCAGTATCCATCTGGTCAAGACCAGACCTGGAGGCAAAGATAGTCTTCAAACAGCGACTAAATCTGCTTCCTCGGTAATGACATGGTCTGGTCTTAGCCTAACTCCTCCTATTAATGGCACCATAACTCATTCCTCCAATTTATTTGACTCTTATAAACCTTAACTTTTACTCCCCTTCTACTCTCTTCCTGGTTTCCCATCTGCTATCTTTTCAACTGCGTTTTCTTGCTCTACAAAGTTGCTTTCATGACCTTACATTACTCCACATTGTAACCTCTACTGCTGAGTATTTTTGTCAGCCAGTTACGATTATTTTCTTGTTATAACATTTCCCCATATAATCTATATATAATGTTCAGTGCTCTTTTAAACCCTTATTGTCTTTATATCGCAATCTATTTGTCATACTGGCAAATTCTATACATTCTAATATTTTAAGGTGCCATTCTTCTCAGGATGGTACTGCATCTCCTGTCCACTTTTGTGCTACCAGAATTCGGGCAGCTGTGGACACATACATCCATAGAGTAAATAGATCTTTGGGGATTTCTGTTGTTATTCCCAGAAGAAAAGCTTCTGGGTTTTGGGGAAACGTCTTTCTAAACATTTCCTTAAGTTCATTATGTACTATCTCCCATAATTCTTTTATTATTCTACAAGACCACCATGAATGGTAAAATGTGCCAATTGTTTCTTTGCATTTCCAACACAGGTCACTTTTATATTTAGACATTTTGCCTAGTTTGCTTGGTGTAAAGTATCATCTGTGAATGATTTTTGGGTAGTTCTCTTTTAACGCATAACTAGCAGTGAATTTTAAATTTGTTTTCCACAATTGTTTCCACAAATTCAAATCAATATTATGACCCACATCTTGTGCCCAAAGGGCAGGTCATGCATGGAGTCAGGAGCAAAAAACCAAGATGGGCCAGAATGCAAAAGTGGGCAGAGAAAACCCCCGTCCAGGAAAGCAAGATATTATCAAACTTGAAGGATGCTTCCCAGCCAAGGAGGTTGTGACCCGGGCTGCGGGGAGCATGGCAGCCTGAGGAGAGTCTTGAGGGCTGGATAGAGAAGCCTGGCGTCACATCCCTGTGTTACAACCAAGGGGAAACATTGCTCCAGAGACAGAAAACCTGCTGTTGTTGGCCTAATCCAGGCATCCCCAAACTCGGACCTCCATAGGTTTTGGGACTACAATTCCCATCAACCCTGACCACTGGTCCTGTTAGTTAGGGATGATGGGAGTTATAGCCCCAAAACATCTGGAGGGCCGAGTTTGGGGATGCCTGGCCTAGTCACTCGAGAAGGAGTGTCTCCACCCCCAATGTTCTGCCCAGACACTGAGGTCTAGCGCCGAGGGCTTCTGGCGGTTCCCTCACTGCGAGAAGCCAAGTTACAGGGAACCAGGCAAAGGGCATTCTCGGTAGTGGCACCCGCCCTGTGGAACACCCTCCCACCAGATGTCAAAGAGAACAGAAACTATGAGATTTTTAGAAGACATCTGAAGGCAGCCCTGTTTAGGGATGCTTTTAAAGTTTGATGCATTACTGTATTTTAATATTTTGTTGAAAGCCGCCCAGAGTGGCTGGGGAAGCCCAGCCAGATGGGCATGGTATAAATAATAAATTATTATTAATATTATTATTATTATTAAGGAGGCAATAGGTTTCCAATATGTCACCCCCTCATCTCAAAACCCTAGAAACTGGGTTAAGGAGGGCAGCAAACTGCTTCTAGCTCAGGCTCTCCCAAACTGGGGCCTCCAGCTGTTTTTGGACTATGATTCGCATCACCCCTGACCTCTGGTCCTGCTAGCTAGGGATGACAGGAGTCATAGTCCAAAAACAGCCTGAGACTCAAGTTTGGGAAACCCTGCTCCAGCCTCTGGCTTGACGAAGGTGGAATCTACACACATATAAAAAATGCTGTCAATATGCTTCTTCTCAAAACGTTTCGAAAACCACATTGAATTTGCCATAGCTCACCGCCGCCATCTAGTGTCACATGTGTATTTTTTTTTTTTTAATAAAATATTTATTAGGGTTTTTTATAAAAGAAATACAAAGATAATAAACAGCATTGCTTTGTTTTAACAAAATTTCATAACTTCTTTGGACTTCCTCACGTCTCCCGCTCCCACTTACATCGTTAATAAATTTTTTCAAGCAAATTATCATCTTATTTGCAAATTTATAACCGCTCAATTCAATATAGTGTAACAATTCTCCAACAAATTTTTGTTTCTCTTAATCTCATTTATCGTCAATTTCCGATCCAATTTAGTGATGGCCAATTATTTATAACCAAGCATCCTTATTAACATTCCTCTAAATCACAATATTTTTGTAGATAAATCTTAAATTTCTTCCAATCTTCTTCAATCCTTTCTTCTCCCAGGTCTCGAATTCTGCCAGTCATCTCCGCCAGTTGCATATAGTCCATCAGCTGCATCTGCTATTCTTCCAGTGTGGGTAGATCTTGAGTTTTCCAGTTCTTAGCGATGAGTATCCTTGCTGCCGTTGTTGCATACATAAAGAATGTTCTATCCTTCTTTAACACCTTCTGGCAGACAATACCCAGAAGGAAGGCCTCTGGTTTCTTAGTGAAGGTATACTTAAATACCTTTTTCAGCTCATTATATATCATTTCCCAGAAGACCTTCACTTTAGGGCAGGTCCACCAGAGGTGAAAGAATGTTCCTTCATTTTCTTTACATTTCCAACATTTATTATCAGACAAATGGTATATTTTGGCAAGTTTAACTGGGGTCATGTACCATCTGTATATCATTTTCATTACATTTTCCTTTAAAGCATTACATGCAGTAAAGTTCAGCCCAGTGGTCCACAACCTTTCCCAGTCCTCAAACATAATGTTATGCCCAATATCCTGTGCCCATTTTATCATAGCCGATTTAACCATTTCGTCTTGTGTATTCCATTTCAACAGCAAGTTATACATTCTTGAAAGTACCTTAGTCTTAGGTTCTAACAGCTCTGTTTCCAACTTCGATTTCTCCACCTGGAACCCTAACTTTTTGTCATTTTTAAACACTTCTTTAATCTGAGCGTAATGTAACCAGTCTCGCACTTTATCCTTCATTTTCTCCAAACTCTGCAATTTCCAATTATTTCCATCTTTTTCTAATATTTCCCAATATTTTGGCCAGTCGGCTTCCATATTGGGTCTTTTTCGGGCCTTAGCTTCCAGAGGTGAAAGCCACCTTGGAGTTTTATTTTCCTATCTAGTGTCACATGTGTATATTGCACCTTACAACACACATTTTATTGGCAGCTGTGTGACTGAGTCCATATGTGGTTGTTCGGGGTCTCCTCAAGCTGGAGATGAGAGTCGGAAGAAAGGATTGTCTTCCTCCCCCCCCCCAAAGAATCCCAGGAACTGTGGTTTGCTAAGGGTGCTAGGAATTGCAGTTCCCAGGATTCTTTGAGGGAAAGCTGTGTGCTTTAAATGCACGATAGTCTGAAACTCTGAAAAAAAAAACTGGGAATGCTGGTTGGGGGTGATAGGAGTTGTAGTTCTACACATCTGGAGAGTGGCAGGTTGGGGAAGCCTAGGATAGGCTGAGCATGAGATCAGCCTCCTCTGGTCACCGTAATAGCTGAAGCAGCAGGTAGGTCTGGAATTTCCTGAAACTTAAATTTTATTTTTAAAAATTCATTATTACAGTTTCCAAAACCACATTCCATTCCCTCAATCGTACCTTACCTTATAATAAACGATAGCATTTCTTGAAACTTTATTTTTTAAAAAAATTATTTATATTTTTCATCATTACAGTTTCCAAAACCATGTTCACATTGAAACCAACATTTCCCTCAATCATATCTTACTTTATAATAAACAATGCAATTTCTTGAAACTTTCTTCCAGGCTGTCATTCTGTTTTTTTCTGCGCCATAGACATTTCTATGAGAACACGCCCCAATTCTTTAGAAACAAGTGATGCCACGGCAAGGTCACCCATCTTAGCAAAGCCATCACAGTAGGTTCTCCCAGCAAAAAACATACAATTAGCAGCTTTTTCGTAGTCCCCCCCTCAAGTTTATTAAATTCTGCAGCCCTGGTGCTCTCTGTGCTGCTCTAAGCCCTTCTGAGAACAACAGGAGTTACTGCCAGGTAAATAATAATAATAATAATAATAATAATAATAATAATAATAATAATATCTGGCTGGGTTTCCCCAGCCACTCTGGGCGGCTCCCAACAGAATATTAATAATAATATGTAATAAAGGATTGCAGCTTTTATCTGTGGCCTTCCAAATTTTGTTGGACTTCTGTTCTTATCAACCCAACCAGCATGACTAATAGTTAGAGATGAGGGTATCATAAATCCAGTACAATCTGGAGACTCTAACTTTAGATGTTAGGGCTGCCATATTTCAAACAGTGGAGCTTTTTTAAGCAAAGTTGTTAAGCTCTTTTTTAAAGTTTTGCCCAGAGTTGTCAAGCTCTTTTTGGCAACATAGCAGAAAATAAAATACTGTTTTTGAGCTATTTTTATGGAAAGTCAGCAAAAACGGCACTGCCATCATGGGCTGCCTTACGTCCAGATTTTCCTGGACGTTTTGACGATTTTTGCCCAGACACTGCTGCAGCTACAGTATTGGATAAACACAACAATATGTGGAATGAATTTATACAAACTGTAGTAGACTATAAATATTTATATTGGTAATAAGTTAATAATATGGAATTTATAAAATAATGTATGGGTTAGGGTATTTTTTTATCTATTCATATCATGTTTCTCTCACCTTTACATAGTTCTGTGTTCTGTTCTTTTCCATTTTTTCTTCTTTTCGTATCACTTTACTACTTTATATTTGAATTTCCCCCCCAATAAAATGTCAATTAATAATTGCCAAAAAGGGGGGGGGGATGCCTTTAAAGAAGGAAGAACTTTCAACAAAGAATGGGGGAGATATGCAGATTTTTTTTAAAAAAAATGGTAAACAATTAAATACATCAAGCAGTTAAAAGAAATATGTAACTGTGCAGTATACAGTAATGGATAGATAAACTACAGTAAGATTAATTGGAAGTCAGTTTTAAATTTCTTCTCTCTAAGTTTTATAATTGTGTTCAGTATCAGGAGTATATATGATGATAATTATATTAATCTTCTTGTATCTTATAGTGTGGTGGTTTGTTTGATTTTTCTGTTATTTGTTTGTTTGATTGTATGTTTGTTTACTTGTATGTACGTCTGTTTTCTCATAAATGTATTTATTTTAAATTAATAAAGATATTTTTAAAAGGTGACTTTTGCAGAAATACAAAGAGTAAGAAACCAAAGGAGCAAAGAAAGAGAGGCAAATGTTTGTATACGGTACGGCTGGCATATGTCCAGATTTTTCTGGGCATTTATCAGGATTTCAAAGGTGGAATTGACGTCCGCGGGGAATATCCAAAAGGCGGCGCTTTGTCCTGGAACAATAAAAAAATCAAGTCAATCTAAACATAATGAATGTTTTAGTTTATGCAAAAGATGCAGGAATTTATGGTATGCAAAACGAACAATAGAAAGAGAAGAAGGAAGTCGTTGATATTTTAAGGTTGTTTAAATGAATATTCAAAAATGTAAAACTGAAAAACTTAATAATAATTTTTTTTAAAAAAATCAGTCTTTTTTGGCATCTGTGTAAAAAATAGTTTGGGGGTGTCCTGGTTTTCCACTTTTTGAAATATGGCGAGTGGCGACCATAAGGTGGAGGGAAGTCTAAGCAACGACAACTATGTATGCAATCGTTATTTGACGATTGTTGCTGTCCATTTGGAAAAACCTGAAAATAAAATTTATAGAAAAAGAAAAAAGATGGGTTTAAATTAAAATGGGTTTAATTTGACGGCGCAACTAAGAGACCCCAATGATGAATCTGCTTCTGGAAATCCCATTTTGGGGCTATCCGTTGAAGCATCAAAATGATCTGAAAGCGTGAGCTGGATTCGAGATATAAGAGGCGGGAATAAAAAAAGCAATGGTAAAATTAAGTTAAGGGTCATGATTATAACGATAGGGTTGCTATATTTTTCAAAAGTGAAAATCTTTGGCAAATCTTTGTTGAGATTTCATTGGCGAAATTGTGGAGCTGCTCCCCCCCGCCCCCTGGCAAAATTTCGAAAGAACTGGACGTTTCCGAGCTATTTATGAGGAAAAGCGGCACGCGATCCATCCGCCCGGGTTTTCCCGGAGGCACAACCCGACACCCCCTCACGCCCGCGGCGTTGGCCTGTGGCCGGGGAATTCCGGACGTATGGCAACCCGCCGAAACGAGGGGGAAAAGAAAAAGGGGGACATAAAAAAGAATGCTATATTGTACGCGGAGTCGATTTGTTAGAATCTCAATAACCAGAGGTGGGGTTTTTTTTTGGTGGTGGTGGGGGGGACAATGCGGCCCGGGACACCGCGCTCTGCACTTGCCTCGGAGCGCTCTCGGTCTTGGAGCGCCTCAGGCTACACGAAGGCCGCTGCGCCACCACAGGCGCGGCGGTCCTCCAGCGCTAGAGGGCGGTACTCCGTACCTTGCTCTGTGGAGCCGCTCTAGGCGGCCGCCGCTGGGTACGCATCGCGAGCCTCCAAGGCGCATGCGCAGTCGGAGGAGGAGGCGAGGAGGAGGCGGCAGCGGCAGCAGCAGCGAGGCGCTCGCTGCTGTTGGGCCGGCGAAGGCGGCAGGTAAGGCGGGCGAGGGAAGAAGAGCCTCCCCGGGAGGAGAGGCGCGCGCGCGTCCCCTGCGGCCTTTTCCATCTCTCCCTCCGGCCCGGTTCCTCTTTCGCGGCCGCCTCTCGGCTGCTGCCCGTCCTCGGCTGGGCGCCTGTGGCCGCTCACCTCGGACGCCGGCGGAGGAAGGAGGCTCCCCGGCTCTTCTCTTCCGAAAGGCGAGGGAGCCCGCGCGCGGCGCAACACACGCAGCCCTCGCAGGGTTCGAAACTCGCGTTGTTCCGGGCGCATTTGGCGACCGGAAACGCCAGCAGTTTCTGAGCTCTGGCTGCAGAGTGGAAGGAAAGGAGGACCTTTTTCTGCCTCCCCGCTTCCAGCTACTCTCCGAAGACTGGAGAAGAGACCTTCTTCTCCTCCAATCCACGAGATGATGATCATTACTTTTGTATACTGCCCTGTGCCCAGGTCTTAGGGCAATGCGTGAGGAAAAGATCACAATATAAAAACACAAAATGCATAAGAAAAATAACCCCCCCCATCACACTTTAAAAGGGCATTGAATGTCAATCAGCCAAAGGCCTGGTTAAAAAGGAACATTTTTGCTTGGTGCCTAAAGGTGTTCAGTGGTACAGGGTTACAGAAGCATCATGTTACAGATGCTTCAGGTTACAGACTCCACTAACCCAGAAATAGTACCTCGAGTTAAGAACTTTGATTTAGAACGAGAACAGAAATTGCGTGGCGGCAGCAGCGGGAGGCCCCATTAGCTAAAGTGATGCTTCAGGTTAAGAACACTCCGGAACGAATTAAGTTCTTAACCCGAAGTAACCACTGTATAATGAAGGTGCCAGCCATCTCTTCCTAGGGAGAGCATTCCACAAACATTGTAGATAGAACAGTGGGAACTTTTTGTCTCTCTTCCCCCACTCCTGCAGGCAGTTTCGAAATTCCCATTGTTCTAGTGGCATTTTGCAACAGCGAATTTCATTAGTGCAAGCAGTTTCTGAGCTCTGGGTGCAGCCCTGCATCTGAGATTTCTGACGAAAACCACAGAGCGGAAAGAAAGGAGGACCTTTTTCTGCCTCCTTGCTTCCAGCTATTCTCCAAAGACTGGAGAAGAGATCCTCTGAAGAATATTAGGGGGGTGGGCAGGGGAAGGACTAGACCATGTGAAAAATGAATGTAATATTTTAGCTATAGTTCGTTCGTTTTCAGCTTTGTATTCTTGTGATTAAAAAAGTGTGCCTAGACATTCCATTGTTGTGCCCATAACCTTGGTTTATAAGGTGCTGTTTAGCTCATAGCTTTTGTATCTCCATTTCTAACACGCATGCCTTCACATTTATACTTTATTCAGTTAGTAGCAAAAGGAAGCTTTCAGTTGAATACAGAAACAGTGATTCAAGAGCTGGAAGGAGCCAATATATAACACACATTGCGTGGTGGTTACAGTGTTAGATTAGGACAGGGTTTCCCTGTGCCATTTAGCTCCTAGCTTTCATATCTCAGTTTCCAACAATGATACCTTGCTTTGAGTCTTGCCTCTGCCCTGAACTTCCTAGGTTTCTACTCATGTCTTTCTCTCAGCCTCAGTCTACCCATCTGCTAAATGGTGTGTATGTGCATTCGGTGATACTGGCTGACTTTAGGTACTTGAGCCAACTCCTAGGAGCTGAGATCCCTTTGACCCCCCCCCCCAATAAAATATTTGAGGGGGCTGGCTCTCCTCCCATAGTTGGTAGGCGTTGCCATTCTAATGGTGTGCATGGACCGCATCGTGTGATCCGTTATGCGGGGCTGAGGTTAGCTGGGCACCCCCAATATTTTATTCAAGTTGGCACCCCTGTGCTTGATGGAAGGGTCGCCGCTGCATAAGGCATGTGAAGCTCTTTCTAATGGTGTGCATGGACCACATCGTGTGATCCGTTATGCGGGGCTGAGGTTAGCACCCCTGTGCTTGATGGAAGGGTCGCCGCTGCATAAGGCATGTGAAGCTCTTTGCGTGCTTGAAAACATTTTATTTTGTTTGATGTTAATCCCATATATGCCCCCTTCCAATTCTGCAGTGCAGTGATTCTATGCGCTTGCAGGTGTCCTGAGAAGTTCAGACTGCATGGGTTAAATGAACATCCCAGAGCATTTACAGAGTGTGGTTCCCATGGCCGCTGAGTAGCCGCAGTCAGCTGCCACGCACCTGGAGCTGGGGAAGTCTGAAGTCCCCGCCTCCTCCAGGAACTTTGAGCACCTACACTTCTTCCGAGAAATTAAATACTGCTTAACACATATTAATCCTCTTGTACTCTTGTCACTCTGAGTGATAACAGGGCACATTCTCCCTCCCCGCCTCGTGTATTATGGGTGCATAAAGCTGAGCATGATGACATTCGTTTGTCTCTTATCCATGTCACCACTGGAGTGGTGAAAGTCTGCATTCTCAATTCATTATCAGTGAAGTGGGGATTGGTTTTCTAGATAAAATTTAATAGGAGGTTACAGTGACAACTTCTATGCATGTTAAAGCTACAGCTAAACCTCTTTGAAAACTTTTTCTGCCTCTTCCTCTTAGGCTATGTCCTTTCCTTTTTATCTGCCTAGATTCTGCAGAACCAATATTTGTTGGTTTCTTGCCCTGACCTCTCCTTCTCTGCAGCCTTGGAGCATTCCTTGTATTTCAAGGAAGGGGCAGCTTTCCCAAAAGGCATATGCAGCAAAGCCTACTGGACAGTTTCCCCTTCACACCACTTTTGCGTTATTAACATTTACAGACCCATCAAAGTAGAGATTACTCTGCTTCTGTACTGGGTGGGAGGCGTCAGGATGACCTGTTTGTTGAGTCATGATTGTGATGTCCTTGTGCAAAGTTTGCAGGGAGGTTAGATGATGTTAGCCCATTGCTGATCATTTGTTCTGATTTGTTTGCCCTGCCGCATGAGGCAGTTGTTTTCCCACACTTGCCAGTGCATTTTCCTGTCACTTATTGCAAAAAGCCCATGGGGTGTGTGTGTGGGTGGGTTTGCTGTACTTTAATTGTGCAACCCAAATGTGCAGTTGAATCCCACTTGCAAAACAGAGGCCTCTAGGTCTTTGGCAGTGGTTTTCATGGAACCCTGGGGTGCCTTGAATGATGGTCAGGGGTGCAGCGGGCACCACTGGCCTCTATCCCTCTTTCCTTCCCTCCCTCTTCTGATGCCCTCTTGTGTCTCTGCCTCCCAAAGGCTTGCACAGCTGTTTGTTGCAGCAGTCCTGGCTGCAAGCTCCCCAGGGGAATGGTACCTCTGGCGCTGGCCAAGGGATGCTTCCCAGGCCCCTGTGGGGCATTGTGAGGAGGCACCTCTCTTTGGGGCGGGGGTGGGGAGTTCAGACACACAATTAGCTGACTAAACCTTGTCAGAAAGGAGCATGCACAACGGCTATGAATTTGTAGGCACTACATATATATAGAGTAGTTCTTAAGGCAGTTTGATGGAGCCTCTGACTGCAAAGAGTTTTAAAAGGGCGGGGTCAATTGAGAACAAAATAATAAATGGGGCTTCATAAGTAAGTGTCAATTGATGCTTGTTGGGACCACTATCATGCTTTCATGTCCTGCCCCTCTCGTGGGGGTGTGGTAGTAAAGGTTGCTGCATCACTCAAGAGGAGGAGTGCACATGCGGTCTCTCTCTCTGGAGCATGGCAGGGAATTGTGCCCTGTGACTCTGCCCAGGGAGAGGGCAGAAGCAAGAGAAATCGGAGAGGCTGCAGTCGCCACTTCCTTCTCTTGCTTGACAAACCTGGTTTGGCAATGTGGAGAATTTGGACCGTGGGGCTCCCTAAAGGGAGAACGCAGGCCACCCACTTCTTCCATGTGCAGTACAGTAGATGTTCAAGCTTGCGTACATGATCCGTTCGCAACCTGAGGCACGTTCGCAACCCGCAGCGTTTGCAACCTGCAGCGTGTCTGTGCATGTGCGGGTTGCGATTAGGCGCTTCTGCGCATGCGCAACCGCCGAAACCCGGAAGTAACCTGTTCCAGTACTTCTGGGTTTCGGTGGGTCTGTAACCCGGAAAAACGTAACCTGAAGCGTCTGTAACCCGAGGTATGACTGTATAGTGTGGAGCATTCCAATCTCTTTGGTAACTAAGGTGAAATCTACACACATATAAAAAACGCTGTGAAAATGCTTCTTTTAAGAAACATTTTGAAAAATACATTGAATTTGGCATCCATGTTCTCCCTGGTTCCCCCCTGCATTTATGTACTTCCCCTTCCTTTGTTAGGTCGTAATCATCATCTAGAAGCAGGAGACTGACCTTTTTTACTTTGTATAGCTCTGTGTAGTATATCCATTGGTAGATACCACATTCGCGCCCTTCTCCCAAGTGTTAGCAGTTTGTTTTACAAAAAGAAAATATCTGACAGTGCTCAGTTTAGTTCAGTTAATTTTTTTTGTAAGTGCATGCCTTTAGACTAGGCATTTAAAAAGCAGTAGAGGTCATACCTTTCTTGAATAGTTTAATTAGCGCTTTAGTTTGTGTGTGCATGTGTGTATATATAAAATCGGCTTGCAACTTCTGTGCATTTAAATTGTGCAAATTATGTTTTTGCGCTTGGTCTAAACAGATAAATGAGAGGGGGGGGCATCCAGGAAAGAATAAATGGCACTGACCTTGGGAGACTGTGTATAGCCTTGGGAGAGCGTTTGGAGGTGCAGTGAGAGTGTGTTTTGACTATACACAATTTTGGCTTTACACGTGATCCCTGGAACATAATCCCTTGTAAGTTGAAGGTCAACTCAATAGTACTTCCACTCCATAGTAATTTATACTTTACTGATGAGGAATCCTAAAACTGAATGTACAGAAAAGTGTTTATAGGGCTTATTCCTATACTTAACATTATTTGTACAGTTTCAGTCTTCTACTGCAATGCTATTCACACGTGCCTGAGACTGAACGCAGAGTACTGAGGACTTGCTTCAGAGTAAGCATGCATGGGAATTGCACTGTTAATATTATAGTAAAATATTGTACAGGAGGTCATGGGACAAAGGATTCCTTATTATCTAAGCACTACAGTATTTGCCTTTCCAGCTGTAAAATAATAATAAAAACCACAAGTGTTTGCATTGTAGGCCTGGCTTTTCTGATACGATGGTCTTAAATTGCTTTTTAATTTTCATTCTGAAGTGGAACAGTTAACAGCAGAGTTATTTTGCAGTTGCATGATACAAACATGTACATTTATATTGGGCCCCTGAGCATCTTTATGTATCGAGAGAGAGAGAGAGAGATTGTAGCCCTTAAGACTGGTGATAGATAGGAAATTCGTCCTCGGGAAATAGAGGAAAATTGCACAGAATTCTGAATAAAAGTTTTTCAGTGGTCCACAGTAGCTCCTTACTTCCTAGAAGCAACGGCATTAAGCAAAATCTCCAGGTCTCGCCTTTCCTGGCATGCAATGTTTGATAGCAGCCAGCCGTACAGTCTGCATGGGTGAGATAAATGAAAGCCGTGGCTAAAAAAATTACCCTCCTGAAGAAGGTACATCCCCTTTTGGTCCTTGAAATGGTTTTTCCTTCACAACCCCTAGTTTAGCACTAAAGCATCGAACCGAAAATGCATGTGGCCGCCACACATGATTGCCTTATGTGATTTCAGGCCAAAGGCAAAAGTGGGGGAAGCATAGCGTGGGAAGCGTAGTGTAGAGAGGAAGCGCAGCGGCAGAGCACACACTTCTCATGAAGAACGCCCTGGGTCAAACTCTGGCATCTTCAAAGATCTATGGCCAGCAGAGAGTAGATCATACTGGGCTTGATTAACCAGTTCTCTGGCTCAGTATTTTTGCATTTCTGTATTTTTCCATCTGAAGAAATGCATGCAATCTAGCTTTTAAAAATTAAATTGAGAAATTGCTAGCTTACCATTTTTTCTTTAATGGTCCATCTACTGATACACAAATTAATTTTAAAACACCTTTCTTTTGCGTGGGTTGTGTGGAATGAGATCTTTGGTATAATGAGATCTTTGGTACAAGGCCCGTTGGGAGTGCCAGGCAAAATCAGGTTTAGCCAAACACCAGGTGCATTTGGCACCTGGCTTTTGACCACTTGCAACCTAGTGAGGATGCCTGGGTGCCAGGGTGGCACCTGATATCTCCACCATCTGGAGGTGCATGCCTGGGGAATCATTGGAACTTGACTATTTTACACACTAAAACCACATCCTGTAGAAATCACTAGTTACTTTTATCTGCGCAATCAGAATGAATTTCAGAAACCAAAATGCTTTTTCCGTGCAGCCTGAGCAGGAGCGGTGTACAGCATTGTAATTAATTGTTGTAACTTGTCTTCCTTTATTCCACCCCACTGTCCTGCTCACAGTTGCGAGGAGTATTCTTACGTTAGGAATCGTCTGTGTCACCATTCAGAAAAAGAGGCAGGATCAAGTGATCCTCTTTAAGTTCTTAACGAAGCTCAATCTTGTCATCTGAACTAGCCGGATGTTTAGCTGAGAATTGATCACAGTCAGTCCATCATTTGAAAAATAAGACTTTAAAGCTGTCTTGCCCCCAAATGGAAACTAGACATTCTGTTTTGGCAAGCCTAACCTTGGTTTAAGGAACCATTTGGCACCTGGGCTTATATTATCTGAGTTTCTAAAACTGGGCAAAGTGTCTTCTGGTCAGCCCCCTTCTCTGTCAGTGGCCCTGGTGGGTTTAATGTGACTACAGTGGCAGTGATCCAAAGAGCATTAAGCCACCTGTATAATTTCCCACAATGCCCCAGGGTGAACCTGGGCTGGAGGCATTGTGGGAAATTTAAAGAGTGGCTATTCCCAGTCACTTGCCACTGCTCAGAAAGAAGGATCTAGGAGGGGCCCAGGGCAACCTTTGTCCCTGGGCCCAGCCAGCTGCCCAGAGATATCAGGTGCTGACGTATGCTTTCAAAATCCAGCTATTCTGCAATTGCGAAATTGAAAAGGTGAAAGTGCACGCACACTTGGAGAAAAATATCTGAGGACTTGAAAAAAAAATACGTCTAATTAACCTCCAAAGGAACATGTAATAGAAAAATCATGACCACTGTTGCAGAAGAGCTGTTATTTCCTACTTCTCCTTCACAGATTCTAACCCATAGTACTTTTTTGCAGCGCTATGTGTAATATTTTGCAAGAGAACTTCCTTGTTTCCTTTCTTTGCCTCTGCTACTTTAATTTGAGCCAGGCTTGCAAGTGCTGCTAGGATTTGGCATAGCTACATAGAGAAGGGATGGTCTCTGAATATCGGTAAAGCGCCTCTTCTGGTTATGAAATAAAACGCCAAATTCAATCCTGCATAGTCCTTCAAATAAACTTGTACACAGAAGCTGTTTTCTCTTAAGGGAGGTGCAGTTTTTGCAGCAAAGCCAACCAGCTGATTAGAGTTCCCTTCCCACTACGCCCTGCGACTCAGTAAACGGAACGAAATATGATCTCTTTCCAGAGACTACATTTGGTGTTGATCAGGTCAAGAAAAATGATAAGGAGTGGAGGTTTGTGGTGGGAAGGTACGGACTCGATAACTGATAAAGAGTTTCATTTGTAGTGCGCTGAGCATGCCCAACGGCAGCTATATATATATCATAGAATCACAGAGTTAGAAGGGACCCTGAGGTTCATCTAGTGCAGTATTATTACTGAAAAAGGGAATCTGCTGCAAATCGCCTGGGACAGTTTCTAGTCGCTGGTGGCGACCTGGCAACATGCTAATGAGCCTGAAGTAGTTGTGTGGAAATGGTAACAGTTATTAAGAAAAACAATTTGTAAATTAGGATTTGCATATCTGATGCCTAGTGGCGTGATGTCAACTGTTCTAAAGTTTTATGTATAAGTAACAAGATTATTTCACATTAAGTTGGATTAACTTGAATGCTGAGAATAAAGATTTAAGAAGCAGTGTTGACCAGTGACAGAAATGAGGCATTTCCTCAGGGGCAGTGTTAGAAATCAGATATATAAGATTATCGCCAAATGGCACCTTAAACCTGGATTACGGTCACCACAACGGAATACCCAGGCACTTTTTTTGCAATGAAATTGCTTATTACTGTATTATCATTGTTATTATTATTTCTATACTACTTTATGTTTTAAAGAAAAAAATATCAAAGTGGTTTACAACACATTAAAATATCAAATACAGCAATCCAGAATAAAACAAATTCAAGGAAAATATTTCAGATCCTTCTCTAAGTGACATTCTGCCTTCCCCATATTCATTTACCTGCTTAATTTATAGAGTTGCCCCCCAGCAGAAATGCTCTAGGAAGCCAGTGGGGTGTAGTGGTGACATTGGGCCAGTCACAGCCTCTTGCCCTACCTCACAGGGTCATTGTAGGAATTAGCCTGAGGAGGTGAGAGAACCATGTACTCCTTGGAGAAAAAGGTGGGATAGAAATGCAAACAAATAAGCTCTTCTGCTTACCTTACCTGCTTAAGAAATCTGGAGGGGCCAGCCAGATGGAGATGTCAGCTGCCATCCTGGCATCCAGACATCTCTATGTGGTCGCAATTGGACCTGTGCCAGACGCAAATGGCGCCTTGCTAATTTCTAACACAGGTTACAATTGGCTGCCATTCTCTTTTTATTTATGCTTTTCACTCCTCACCCTTTTCTTTTTCACAACTCTATTCAATAACTCAACCCTAAAATATTAGATTATCTTTCCCCAACAGTTGTTGAGGGCTCCCAGTTCCTCCCATCTCCAACCATCGCTCATGCTGGCTGGGCCTGATGGAAGCTGCAGTCCGAAAATCTGAAGGTCACCAGGATGGGCAAGGCTGTGTGCAGATTTATGAAGGCTGCAATCTTGTAGACATTTCCCTAGGGAGTAAGCTTTATGGGATTAATGGGGGCTCCCTTCTGAAGAAGTGTGTTAAGTGTTGCATGGTAAAATGCCTCAAGTGTAGCTGCTGTCTAAGTGCCAGGAAGGAATAATATATATATTTAAAAACTTACACCTGAAGCAAGGTAGAAGACTTTTATTTATTTATTTTTTTGGTATTAAAGGCTGTCGATCCGCCCCCCACGCTTTTCAGGTTTAAGCGGGCCAGAATGATCATGTTTTACAATCTTGCATGGGCACGCATGCGGTAGTTACTTATTACTAAATTAAGAATGATTAAGACAGGCTGGTGTTTTTAATACTGGTGCACCTGCTGTGTGTAATTGCAGCCTGCCGCGGGTAAAAACCGTAAAGATTTTAGTGAATAGTTTTTCATCTTACCCACAAACAGCTTTTTCGGAAGTTTAATTTGAGCAGTTTCTCAGAGGGCATTCTCCTCTCCCCGCCCCATACCAAATTGTTCTAGGAACCATATTTTAGCTTCTGTTTCTCTACATTGGGTGAAAGGTCTACATCAGAATCTGCATTTGATTGTAAAAGGTTTTATTACATTTTTAAAAATGCATCACTATAGCTGTGACCTTAGGTGCATAGACTTGCGGAGAGGCTCCTTTAAAATCACTGGGATTTGCATCTGAGTCAACATGCCTTGTTGGATCAAGCTGCAAAAAGAGAAGTTTCTAGAAAAAGTTGCTTCTTTAGATTTGGAAGCTTGGGGGCAGCAATTGTGAAATTGGGTAGGTAGGCTGTTAATCTATCCCTGGGCAAGCCCTTTCCCCTCCAACACATGTAAAGATAAGGAAGAAAATCCTGTTTGAGCTAGGACATTGGGAGGAATGTGAATTTTTTGTTTCTCTGATAAATGCCCGCCTTTGCTGTAAGAGCTCCCAAGCAGCCAAAGCCCCCATTATATTCCCTAATGTGGAGAGAAGTGGCTTTCTCTTTTTCACCTCAAAAATGATTTTTTTCACTTCAGTCTTTATTGCTCTGAATGGGGAAAAAAATGTGGGAAATGATGGGCCTTGTGAATGCTCTGGGCCAAAGTAACATCATTCCAGAATTTCTTAACACTGATTTTCAGAGAGTCAGATCTTTTCAGAGAGTCAGATCTGGCTTATCCAGTTTTAAAGAAAATGCTATGTGGAAAGGAAACATTCTGTATGGAAAATAGCAGGAGAGATGGGCTTTAATGGGTGATTGCTGATTTAAAAGTAAGGATTTGTGGGCTGGCAAATAGGGAATAGGTTAATAGTTAAGTAAAAGTCTAGCAGGAACTAAAAATGAGCAGCCAGTGGGAAATGAAGAGGAAGAAAATTGGGGGAGGAAATCAAAGATAAAATGCTAAAATATTTTAAGTTTTTTGAAATGTAATATGGAAACGTATGTACTATTGAGCAAGCTAAAAAGGGTGGGAAGTGAAACATCAAGGAAGCGGGGTGGGAAGTCACCTTTAAATTTGCATGAAATTTGAATTAATGTGATGTTAAATTCATTACTTTTTTTGAAAAGTAATAAAAATTAATTGGCAAAAAAAGTAAGTAAATATTCTAAACTTTGGTTTTAGTATACTGTGGCACCAAAGTGGGGGGAGTCTTAGAGTGCTGGACTAGGAACCCATGCAACCATGAACCTTGAGCCAATAACTATCAGCCTAGACCACTTCACTGGGATGTTGTGAAGAGGGAAGACCCTTGGAGAAGAGGTGGAATAGAAATGTCACAAGTTCAGTCATACCTCGGGTTACGATCGCTGTCGATTGCGCATTTTCAGGTTACAGATGCGCTGAAACCCAGAAGTACCAGAACAGGTTACTTCTGGGTTTCGGCACTCGCGCATGTGCAGAATAACTAAATTGCACTTTGCGCATGCGCAGAAACGCCGAATTGTGTCGTGCATGCACAGACGCAGCACTGCGCTGTGGGTTTAGAATGTGCCTCCTGCACGGATCACGTTCACAACCTGAGCTTCCACTGTACATAAATTATTGTTTAATGTTGATTTGAACAAGAAGATCTGAGAATGCAGTTTATAAACCGCAATTTCTGGAAGCTGCATTAAGGTTTTGTTTTGTTACACTAAAGTGGTGTATAAATTTTATGAACTCCTCTCATGTTCAGTGCTGTAGATCACCATTACCGGGATTTCAAAGGTGGAATTGACATCAATGGACTCATTTAGACATAGCAGTAAACCATAGAACAGCTTTGGGTTTGTATGTAAGGTAATAAATTTGGAGCCGAATCTGTAACAAACTTCCGTTTCTGATTTTCTCCAAATGTGGGGAGGCTGGTTTATAGTAACAAGAGAGTTAGGTGTTTTGATAACAGCAATCAGTAGTTCGTTTCTCGAACTGGAACCTGGCCTGTTAGCTCCTCGAGGGGCTTGGAATGCTTGGATACCAATCCTTGTTTTGATCAATTAAAGGGTATATCTTCCTTCCAAACCATACAGGTTCCTTGTGTACTTCCTTCCGATTGCACTTGCAATTAAGCTACCTATTTTCCCCTGAGAGAGGCAAAGGCGTATGATGTAACTTCAATTACTTTCAGTGCTAACTATGTCTTTTGATGAATTGTACGACATAGTGCGTAACAGGTGAGATAATTGCCTTTCTCTTTTGAGAATGTATTTCCCCACCCATTCATGAATGAATGAGCTGTTCCCCTCCCCATTGAATGCAGCTTATATCTTAAATGGAGAGATTCATTCAGCGTAACAAAACATTTTCTTCAAACATGGGCTTGATTCATATCTAACACCAAACTATGAGTGTCCAAATGATAGGACTTTTTTGTGCTTTCCCCGTTTTTTTAATGATTTATTTATTGTAATACCCCCCCCCCCTTGCCATACGTCTGGGTTTTCCTGGACATTTTGCCAATTTAGTAAAAATCCACCAGGCCACAGAATGGCTGCCCAATTCCCGGATGTGTCCAGGGAAACCTGGATGTATGGCAGCCGTACCAAATGAGGCTTGTGTTTGCATTCTCCCTGCTTTCCTCACAAACTTTATCTCTCTCACTTCCCCATTCATGCAGAGTATCGTCTGCCATTTTATCCAGATTTTGCAAACTATAGGGCAGGGTTTAGCTAAGGAGTCCTGCCAGTGGAAGCCCTGTTCAAGGACTTCCACTTGCTCTACGGGGCTTCCCACTGCCTTGGAAGTTAGCTCTTGGGCAGTCAGACTTATCTAGTTTATATATCAAGGAATGAAACTTGTATGCTTCCCAGCATTAGAAATTTGCCAGGCTCATTTTGCACCTGGCTATTAGCGGGTGGCGTTGTGGGTTAGACCATAGAGCCTAGGACTTGCTGATCAGAAGGTCGGCGATTTAAATCTCCACGACGGGGTGAGCTCCCGTTGCTCAGTCCCTGCTCCTGCCAACCTAGCAGTTCGAAAGCACATCAAAGTGCAAGTAGATAAATAGGTACCACTCCGGCGGGAAGGTAAACAGCATTTCCATGCGCTGCTCTGGTTCGCTGCTCTGGTACGCCGGCTCCCTCGGTCAATAAAGCGAGATGAGCGCCGCAACCCCAGAGTCGTCCACGACTGGACCTAATGGTCAGGGGTCCCTTTACCTTTATTAGCCACTTGGGACCAAGTGAAGATGACCAGGCAGCAGGATGGCACCTGACATCTTGGCCATCTGGAGGTGCATGCCCAGCAACACATCCTGTAGAATTCTCTCCAATATATTTTATCTGCACAATCAGAACGAATTTCAGGAACCAAAAAGTGCTATTGAAAAATACGACTTTCGAGCCATCAGGCCCCCCAGATGGCAACTAGGTATTCCATTTTGGTGACTGTAACCCTGGTTTAAGGAGCCATTTAGCACCTAGCTTATACATCTGAGTTTGGAACACTGATACTGTCCACCTTCTGGGGCTTCTCATGCACAGAAGTCACCTGGCCACAGTTATCCATGTCTGATGAACTCCACAATAGACCACCACAACTTTTATCTGAGGCTTCCTTTTAAAGAGTTTTTGGTGTGCTTTGCTTTCCAGTATTCCTTAACTCAATACATTACATGTTTATTTCATTTTAGGCAATTTATTTATTATAGAGAAATGTTTATCAACTTATTTTACTGTTTAGTTCTACTAGAATCAGAGATTCCCAAGTCATTGTCATAAAGGCAGAATTAACTTCCTGATGCTTTCACAAATGAGCACCCCATGTTCTTCTAACTCAGTGAGAACACTTTGAATTGATTTAACTAACATAGCATTTTGTCTTTTGTTTTTCTGTGTCCTCTAATCTCCAGCATTCATACAAAAACTGCATTGTTATTTGACTGAGTCTGCACTTTCCCCTTGTTCTACAAGTATCTCATGCTGCATTCTAATCTGCCTGATAGTTAAAGGGGTGGATGGAAAAACCTGTTTCCTGGTCAAAACCAGTGTTAGAAACTCAGATATAAAAGCTAGACTCCAAATGGCCGCCCAAACAAAATGTCTAGTTACCATTTTGGGGCAAGATGGCTCTATTTTTCAAATTATGGAGTGAATGCGATTGATTCTCAGCTAAACATCTGGCTAGTTCAGATGACAACCTTGAGCCTAGGTTAAGAACTTTGAAAACATAAAGAAGAAAAATCACTTGATCCAGGGACAGTCCACATATGTATTGTCCTATTCCGACCTCTTTTTCTTATTGGTGACTGCTCCTGCTCAGGCTGCACAGAAAAGGCATTTTGTTGTCTGAAATTCATTCCGATTGTGAGGATTAAATATAACTCATAGAATTCTACAGGGCGGGGTATTTGTGTGTGAAAACAGACCAGATCCAAGGATCCCCAGATGGTAGAGATGTCAGGCCTCATCCTGGTGCCGAGGCATCTTCAAGTGGTCAAAAGCCAGGGGCCAAATGCCCCTGGTGCCTGGCTAATGTTGAACACTGGATTCAGCTGAAAGCTGAGTAAGCTCTCCCTGGTAAGCTCTCCCTGAATAAAGTGAATGTGAAGGCATCCATGTTAGAAACGGAGATGAAAGCTAGGAGTGAAATGGCACCTTAAACCGAGGTTATGGACGCAACAATGGAACGCTGGAAGGTGTGTAGATATGCCTGTCAACCCCTGCCCTCAGGAAAAGTGTTGGCACTAGGATGTACATAGAGAAAGTAGAGCACAACTTGTGTGCAACTTTCATAATTTGCCAGGCGCATTTTGCACCGGGCTATCAGCCACTTGTTTACCTTCCCGCCGGAGCGGTACCTATTTATCTACTTGCACTTTGACATGCTTTCAAACTGCTAGGTTGGCAGGAGCAGAGATCAAGCAGCAGGAGCTCACCCTGTTACAGGGATTTGAACGTTTCCGTGTGCTGCCCTGGTTTGCCAGAAGCAGCTTAGTCATGCTGGCCACATGACCCGGAAACTGTCTGCGGACAAATGCCGGCTCCCTCGGCCAATAAAGTGAGATGAGCGCCGCAACCCGAGAGTCAGCCACGACTGGACCTAATGGTCAGGGTCCCTTTACTTTTATCAACCACTTGTAATCAAGTGAAGATGTCCAAGCGCCAGGATGGCACCTGACATCTCCACCATCTGGAGGTGCCTGCCTTGGGATCCTGGGATCTCGACTGTTTTCACACACCAGCAAAATATCCTGTAGAATTCTCTCTGCTATATTTTATCTGCACAATGAGAACGAATTTCAGGAACCCAAAAAGTGTATTGAAAAATACAACTTTTGAGCCTTCTGGCCCCCAAATAGCAACTATACATTCCCCTTTGGCGATTGTAACCCTGGTTTAAGGAGCCTTTTGGTGCCTAGGTTATATAGCTGAGTATCTAACACTGCTTGTGTGGAAGAAGTGAAACTTTTTCTAGGTGGTAGGGACTGCTTCGGAAGCAAAGACGAACTTGTATTTTTGGCTGTTAATAGGAAGTGGAGGAGGTGTTCGAGCAGGAAATGTCAGTGGGGGAAAAGGCACAGAGGCAAAGAGAAATAAATATTCAGTGATCTGAGAAGCAAGGACATGAGGGAAGAATGAGGAAAACACTGCTGACTTTGCTTGTTCGCGTGACTGATAGAATCGCCATGTATTTTCAGGGTGACTATGGTGAAAAAGAGATGAAAAATGTTTACATTTTCCAAGGGTACTATAGTACCCTACAAGAAGTTGCCATCGGGTCAGGTTTCTAGATAGCAAAAAAATAAAAATAAAATGCAGAAGCCTTAGATCAGTCTCTCTCCATGTCATGCAAATACGATGTAAGACCTCTGGGTTTTCCAAACTTCCTGCTATTATAACAGGCCTTCCAAGTGTCCCCGTTTTCCAGCGGCGGTCCTGGTTTCTGATCTGATCCTGCTTTCCATTAGGATGTCCCTATTTTCATCAGAAAAATATTGGAGGGTATGGAATAATGCAAGGAAGTCAGGAGGAGATAAGTATATATACAACCTTTAGAAGACATCTGAAGGTAGCCCTGTATAGGGAAGTTATTTTTTAATGTTTTATTATGTTTTTATCTGTGTTGGAAGCTGCCCAGAGTGGCTGGGCAACTCAGTCAGATGACCAGGGTATGTATGTATAATGTATGTATGTATGAATGAACAGGATGTCCCTATTCTCATCAGAGAAATGTTGGAAAGTATGTTATAAAGCCTCTGCAGGCACATTTTAAAATTTTACATATTCATTTTGTAATGAAATCGTATTTTTACTTAATCGTTGCAAGCCACCAAATAACTACTTTGAGCAGCATACATACACATAGTTAAATAAGCAAACCACTCACTGGTTTAATCTGCATAATTTCATAAAAATCAGCTGAAGAGCAGCTGAGTTATAGCAGTTTAAAATGTCTGAAGTGCTGAACTTGCAAGTAGGGGTTTAGAAAACAATAAATGCCAAAGGACAGGGTTGGGGCAGCAGACTCAGGAGAAGTATTAGTGCATAGAGATGTGCGTTCTAAGCGATCAGAGTAAGGAAGACCGTGGAATGTATATTCAACTGTTCACCAGGTCACCATAGGCAACCACAAATTCTGTCTAGGCGAGTATGCAGAATTCCTCCCAGGTGAGAGTTTGGGCTGGCAGAGAGGCAAGGGTGCTCTGCAAGCAGTGGAAGTGAAATTGCTTCTTCTCCCTCATCCTGGAAGCTGATCAGGCTAGCATGGCTGAGGCATTCAGCATGTTCTGTTGTCAACCCCAGCTCACCTGCCAGCTAGGGGAAAACGAAGATGGTAGGCATGGCTGGAATCAGCTGGGGAGGGGCTCATTTCCCTGTAGGCAGTGTTAGAAAAGGTTAAAAAGTAAAGGACCCCTAGATGGTTAAGTCCAGTCAAAAGTGACTGCGGTTGCGGCGCTCATCTCGCTTTCAGGCCGAGGGAGCCGACGTTTGTCCACAGACAGCTTTCCAGGTCATGTGGCCAGCATGACTAAACCACTTCTGGCTCAAAGGAACACCATGACGGAAACCATAGCGCACAGAAACACCACTTACCTTCCCGCCACAGTGGTACCTATTTATCTACTTGCACTGGTGTGCTTTCGAACTGCTAGGTTGGCATGAGCTGGGACAGAGCAATGGGAGCTCACTCGTCGCGGGGATTCAAACCACCAACCTTCTGATCGGCAAACCCAAGAGTCTCAGTGGTTTAGACCACAGCGCCTTTTAGGCAGTGTTAGAAAGTGAGATATGAAAGCTAGGAGCTAAATGGCACCTTAAACCTAGGTAATAGGCGCAACAATGGGATGTCTAGGCATGCTTTTTTTTACAACAAGCCTAATGAACTGCAGCTAAAATATTATGTTCATTTTTCACATGGTCTAGTCCTTCCCCTGCCCACCCCCCTGGGGTCTCTTCTCCAGTCTTTGGAGAGTAGCTGGAAGTGGGGAGGCAGAAAAGGGTCCTCCTTTCCTTCCACGCTGCAGTTTTAATTGAAATCTTAGGCGCAACACTGCACCCAGAGCTCAGAAACTAATGAAGTGCACCTAGAACAATGGGAATTTCGAAACTGCCTGCAGCAGGGGTGGGGGAAGAGGGAGGAAAAGTCCCCACTGTGCTATCTGCAATGGCTCCCTGTTTGTGGAATGCTCTCCCTAGGGAGAGTTGGTTGGCACCTTCATTATAAACCTTAACCAGGCCTTTGGCTGATTGACATCCAGTGCCCTTCAAAAATGTGATGGGGAGAGCGGATTTGTTTTTATTATGTATTTTGTGTTCTTATATTGTGATTATTTTTTTTGTTGTGCACTTCCCTAAGACCTGGGTATAGGGCGGTATACAAAAGTAATAATAATAAAAATAATTAGTGGAGGAACTGGAAGATTGGGGCGACAAGGGGAAAGTCCGAGGGGAAAGCATGGCAGTAGCTACAAATAAAAAAAATGGCCTGCTTAAGAGGGATAAAATTTCCTGCATTTCAAGGTGAGGTCTGTTCACTTTCCATTTTGATACTTCAGATGCTGGAATGAATTTGTACAGCCCCTCAACCTTGACTCTTCTCTTTTACATTGAACTCCCTTTTTCTTTTCTCTTCTCTTTTTTCTTCTTTCTTTCTTTTTCTTTTTCCTTTCTGTTCCCTGAATTGTTCAGAAAGAGTTCCCAACTTTGCTTGGTGATGTGGAACAATAAAAAGATAATGCAGGCTTTAGTCATAAGCTTAGCAGTGGAAAATATTGTGGCTTAATTCAGACAAATTATGGTTGCTGCTGCAGCTGAGCAGATGTGATGCTATAAAATGATCTGATTAACAGCACGTTTATGAGACTGCCCAAACTGAACTGCTTTGAAATTGGAGTTTTTAAATAAGTTAATTTTAGTGAAATGGAAACGTGGAATAAATTGGCTCTTACAGGCATATTTTAAATTACGTTTATGTGCGGAAAGCCTATTGAAAGCATTGCTTGGATTTTGAAATACCTGCTCAGGGAATTCTACAAGGGTGGGAGATGACCAATTTTCCAGAAATTGTTACTGCATGTTAGAATTCCAGATGGTCAAGTCTTGGTGTAGAAATTGGTGCATCTGCGGTAAAACATTCAGCTGAAGCTGGGTTTTAGGCAGCAGATCCTGTTGAACCAGATCTCTATCTTGAAAAAATATCAGTGTGCACCCAACCTGCTTTTATATTTGGTTTACGCTGTAAGCATCAGAGAGAAGGAAGGTGCACGTGCCTTTTGAGATTAGCTCTTTTCCAGCCTGGAGAATGTAGGAAGAGCTACAAACAATCTTCCTCCAAAACACATTTGAATTAATGCTAATCTAGCTGTGCGAGAGTCCTGGCTGTTAGCCCAGTGCCCTACTTTCTTGAGCGGGAAAAGGATCCTTAGAATGGGCTCCCCTTCCCTATTTTTATGACATTTTAATTTAGGAGCATTCGGTGAAAGACAAAATTAGCGAGGAATATGTGGAACTGGTAAAGTCATGTTACTTTAGTTTATTGGTTTCGCCAGTGTTGTACAGGTGTACAGTACGTAGAATCGAGTTATTCAACAACAGACAGCCTTTGAGCATGCAGGGGGGGGAAAATCATTATATTAATATTAAGACTGGAATCCTAGGAGCTATTTTAGGCACAATCAAAAGCTTGCAGGCACCCTCTGGGAAATTGACTCTTCCTTTTTGAGAACTGGGCCCCTGTGTCATATATTGCAAAGTGCTTTTGAAATCTCTGTGGGATTTCAAATCTGTTTTGCATGCAGCATGGGGAACTATTCAAAGCACTTCAGCACTCAGAACTAGGTTTCGTTTTTTGCACCTTCTTGGTTTTGATAGTAGTACAGTTGGCGTCATTCTTCCTGTGCAAACATTTTTCACTGAGTGAGGGTATGCCAAATGAGCGCAGATGGTTTATTCTGATTCCCCCCCTTCCCTCCCTAGCCTTTATTTTTAATCCATACAGCATATAATCTATTTGGAATTGGTAGGTGCAAATAAATACAGCTCATGGTGCATATTCACAATTCAATTGCAATACGAATGAAAATAGATACATTTATTGATTTCCATAGGAGATTTCGTAGAGCGCTTGTAATCTCTAACAAATCCCATGGCTTCTCTTTTTAATGTTCTGTAATGTTGCCTCTTCTTACCTAATAAAAGTTGTGCAGTGTTCCAAGGAAAACAGAAGTATGGTACTTTGGGTTAAGTACTTAATTCGTTCCGGAGGTCCGTTCTTAACCTGAAGCACCACTTTAGCTAATGGGGCCTCCTGCTGCTGCCGCGCCGCCGGAGCACGATTTCTGTTCTCATCCTGAAGCAAAGTTCTTAACCTGAAGTACTGTTTCTGGGTTAGCAGAGTCTGTAACCTGAAGCGTATGTAACCAGAAGTGTATGTAACCTGAGGTACCACTGTATGGGGCTCAGAGTGCCCAACCTAAAATGAAATGTATACAGATAACCCTTGCAGCCTCTTCTTGTATCCTGTCTTAGTTGCTTACCAAAATAATTTCTAAAAGTCTCCAGATTTCATTGCATGGTGAAATTATACATTTTTTATTCGGGATCATGGTGTTGTCATCAGCCCATTATAATGTTCTAACGGCACTGATTAACAAAAAATGCTCTGTTTGATTGTTCTAGTACAGTATAACTGAACGCTGCTTTTATCCCTTCATTCTCCTAGGGAGCTGGTTAAATGCAATTGTGTCAATAACGAAAGAAGGGCAACCATGAGAATAGCAGGTAAGAACAACGACCACCTTATTTTTTGGCTGGTGAAACAAGGTACGTTAGTCTGCACGGAAATGAAGATCTGTCCTCTCAATGTTTCACAGTTCAGTTAATCATGAGTGTTTAGTTTTGAAGTGGTCAGCCAACATTTAATTCATTGGGACTATATGGCCAGGCTGGTTTAAATTATGTGTGGTTTGAGGTGTATCTGTTTTTTCCTGCTTTTTGTAGCATATTAGTATATTAGCAATGGGAGCAGTCAGGAATGGATTTTGGTATGTTTAAGGTCTGGGGAGTTTATCTTTTGTTATATAAATGTTTTTATTTCAGTTTTATAATGCAAATAAATAAAAAGAGGAGCAAAATGCAACAGCACTATTCAGAGCAGTCATACACGTTCATGCCAGAATTAATACATTTCACCAGTCCATTTCTATAATAAAGTGCCATGTGTAAGATACGTATTTTAGAGGTACATTGCAATATATACAGATATATAGTTTTTTGGGGGGGGACCATATTTGATAATAAGCTCTGTATTCTTTATATTCTAATAAAATTTATTCAAAAGAAAGAAAACACACACACACACACACACACACACACACACACACACACAGAGAGAGAGCAAGGCTCGTTTTTGTGGGCCAAGGGCTCTTGTTCCTTTCCCAGCAGCGTTCAGGGTGTTGCTCTTTTTGATCTAGAAGTCTTAGTCAGATGGCTTGAGAAATGTGTTGTTGCATCAAAATAATAGCAGTTGGTGATAACGCATCCTTTTTTCGGAGCAGGAGCTGCGAAATTGGCGGTAGCGGTAGCTGTCTTTCTGCTGACATTTTACGTCATATCCCAAGTATTTGAAATAAAAATGGACGCCAGCCTAGGGAACCTGTTTGGTAAGTGATTTGCTTCTGTTGTTTTCCCTGCATATAATTTCAGCCAGAATTATGCCGCTAAAGAGTGTAATCTTACACACATCTATTCAGATTTAATTCCCAATGAGTTCAGTGGAGCTTACTTCCTAGTAAGTGCATACAGAGTTGCAGGCTAGGTGATTTGTGCATGTTTAATACTGCTTTGAAAGAATTATTTCTCTTCTGAGCCTCGTGTTCTCATATATGCTGTGATGTTAAACTAAACCGTGCTGGGTGGTTTTGTTTTGTTTTTGATTTTTGCAAATTGCTTATCAGCAGCAAGTCAAAAAGAGTCCTCCTTTTATTTATTCTATTTTATTTCATTTGTTGCTAATTTGTTAGTGTTTTGCTTCCTGTTTTATATACAGAAAAAGTTTTATTTTTAATCTTTACTTATAGCAAATAAAACTTTATAGAACCTAAAATGGCTTTCTTTAATGAGCCAATAACTCAATCACACAATTTAGAATGGAGAAATATTAATTTGTAGGCAGTTATCCCATCCAGTAAAAATACTGTTCCGTGACAGCACGTTCTGCACTCAAACTGGAATTGTACAGCTTCTGTAGGCCAGCATTGTCTAACCTTGGAGAAAAGCCATAACTTTTAAGCCTTCTCTTCTATTTGATAGACTTTGACATGTTTTTTCTTTGTTTGAACGTGATTAAGGAATAATATAAAATGTTATCTCTTTCAGCAAGATCTCCACTGGAGGTACCTGCACGGCGTAAGTATCGCATAGCAGGGTTTTTACTTTTTCGTGTTCTATGTTCTTAGTTCTCCTATAAACCCAAAATAAGATGCACATGACCCACAGGCAATCTCCAGCCTACTCTCTTATCCCAACTTTCCTAAGAATAACTAGACCACATGTGAATTTACACACAGTGGCAGAGCAGGACCATAGGGGCTGGGGCAGAAAGCCTTGGAGGAGTGGTCATGAGCCCTGGGTTTGAGTTTCCTTGCTGAAAACCCTTCCAGCTACTAATGAACTGAAGCGAACTCCATCACCTAGATGGGGCCCTAAAAGGTACCTATTATTCCTCCTTTTTCTTCTTCTTCCTGGATGGAGACGTTCCCACTTCTTGACTCGGGCTTACAGTAAAGCCATTAAAATTGTTCAGGAGTGTTTAACAGTTGCTTTGATCACTTTTTCAAAGAGGTGGCTCATCTCAGACATGGTGGCTCATCCTCTTGGCACTGTACTCACAATAATAATAAATTATAGACAGACAGACAGACATACCCAGCCCATCTGGCTGGGTTTCCCCAGCCACTCTGGGAGGCTTTCAACAGAATATTAAAAACAGGATAAAACATCAAACCTTAAAAACTTCCCTAAACAGGTAGTTGTCTGTTTCCTTGACATCTGCTGGGAGGGCGTCACTACCAAAAAGGCCCTCTGCCTGGCTCCCTGTAACTGCTTCTCGCAGGGAGGGAACCACCAGAAGGCCCTTGGAGCTGGACCTCAGTGTCCAGGCTGAACGATGGGAGTGGAGACGCTCCTTCAGGTATACTGGGCCAAGGCAGCAACAGCAAGGTTTGCGGGAGCATCTGTGTGGGGCTGCTGAACCTGGAGTTCCCCTGACATCGCCACCTTGCTTCATCCTGACCACTTCAGTGCCGCCACTGGGAAGATGCCACTGCCTCCACCCCACCCTATATGAACCGCCACTGGAATGTTCAGCTCCAGATTTACACATTCTTTATGTTCTGCCCAGTGAACATTACAGTGAGCTGTATCTTGGCCCGGGTCCCCATTTTTTGCTGGACCAGGACTCCATCAATCGTAACCAGGATGGGCAATGGAAGCTGTAGTCCCAACAACATTTGGAGACTCAAGCTTGGGGTAGCCATTGCACTTACCTCCATCCTTCTGTGTAATTTGTGGAGCCTGAAAAAGAAAGAGCCGTATACAAACAGCTGGGCAGCTCTGTTGGTTTTAGAGCGTGGTGCTGACAGTGGCAAGGTTTCTGGTTCAATCCCAGCTGCATATTCCTGCCTTGCAGGGGGTTGCTTCCAACTCTATGAAATATCTATATCTCACATTCCAGAACGCATGAATTTGCACATGTCTGCTCTAGTAGAAGTTGGTGGGGTAAAGGATGCTGCTTTTATTTCCCAGTTCTTAACCGTTAACATAATATTCATCAAGACAAGTGTGTAATTTTTTTGGCTTCACAAAACACTTTTTCAGATGATTTTCTTTAAAAAAAAACCATCCTGTTGAAATCAACGTGTTCATGCTGTATAGTCTTTAGAAAGAAAGAGAAGAGAGCATCTGATGTTATATCGTTTTTCTGCTAATGGAATTTCTTTTTCCCTCCAAAGCTACAAAACCCCCGAGATATAAATGTGGAACGACTAAAATTTGTCCAGAGAACCATTTTGCATTCAAAATGGCAAGTGGAGCAGCCAACGTCGTTGGGCCTAAAATTTGCGTAGAAGATAATGTGTACGTATCACCTGATTTCTCTTCTGTTGGTTTCCGGAAGGTAGTTTTGGATAATTTGCACCCTGGTCTTGAATAGAAAAAGTGCCTTGGCTGCTGTTTTACATTGGATTGGCAGGATATAGGATTTCTTAATAAACAATATCTGATCCAGTCCAGGGAAAATGGGAAGAGCTGGTGTTTCTGGCACCAAAACGCATGGTACGAGAGAAGGGTGGATGAAGCCTGTCTTTGTTTGTTTTTAAGCAACCACATCCATTCTTCCAGTTTTGTGTTGATGTGCCAAACCGGCAGTGCTGAAAGTGGAAACAAAATTTATGGGTATCTTGCGGTTATGAATGTTAATGCGTGTATGTTCCACATGCTTCACATAACTGCACTCTGTTAAGATAGTCTGCTCCTTGGATAACGTCATAAGACGTCAAACTGGAGGTTACTCTTTTAATTGCAAAGGGTTTTACCCAGACTTGGCAGTCAGGTCTTGGTTGGCAGAATGGAGAAGGGTGCAGATTTGGGCATTTCTTCCTGCATCTCCTCTCAACATGCTCTAGTCTAGAGGGTCCTTCCAGGGACGTGGGTGACGTTGTGGTCTAAACCACTGAGCCTCTTGGACTTACTGATTAGAAGGTCGGTGGTTTGAATCGCCATGATGGGGTGAGCTCCCGTTGTTCTGTCTCAGCTCCTGCCAACCTAGCAGTTCGAAAGCATGCAAGTGCAAGTAGATAAATAGGTACCGCTCCGGCGGGAAAGTAAACGGCGTTTCCATGTGCTCTGGATTCCATCACAGTGTCCCATTGCACTAGAAGCGGTTTAGTCATGCTGGCCACATGACCCGGAAAGCTGTCTGCGGACAAGTGCCGGCTCCCTCGGCCTGAAAGCGAGATGAGCACTGCACCCCATAGTCGCCTTTGACTGGACTTAACTGTCCAAAGGTCCTTTTAGAGCAGCCTTTCTCAAGCTGTGGGTCCCCAGATGTTGTTGAACTACAACTCCCATCACCCCTAGCTAGCAAGGCCAGAGCTCAGGGATGATGGGAGTTGTAGTCCAACAACTTCTGGGGACCTACAGGTTGAGAACCGCTGTTTAAGAGGGTCCTCCCACCCTTCTGGAGGTTTAAGGGGGACCTGGGAGGACTTGGGGGAAGAAGGAATTGCCAGAAATGGCTTCCTGCCCCTTTCCACTGACAAAAGCCTTCCTTAACCATCAGCGGAGTGACACGGTTGGATACAGCCCCAAATGTTCTGTAATAGGTTAGGCTTTGTCACTTTTTACTGTGATTAAAATGGCATTGTAAGATTAGAAGCATTTGTGACCATGGGGCAGCCTCTTTCCTCCGTGCGGCTTCATCAGGGTCAGTAGCAGAACTTTCCCCACACACCGCCACTTAAGTATACAAAACTTGAAGTCCATTTCTGTAAGATTAGTATCCAGCACAATAACATATATATCTCTTTGCAGATTTTTTTGCTCAGCACAGGCCATTTTCCCTAGTGGAGTTAGTCAGTCTCATACTCTGCTTTATAATGTACCAGGATGAAACCCTGTCCATACTCATCTGTGTTTTTGTATCCTGGATGCAAATTTACTGTAGAGTGCTGGAGATAATGTCAAGGTTTAAGGATGGATTTGTACTAGTGATTAACAGCCATGCCAAATATTTGCATGGCTTCCTTACTGTTCTGCAGTATACACCACCATCCCAAAAGGGCTCAGCCCTGCCAGTCCAATGCTAGCCTTACTCAGAGTAGACTCATTGAAACTAATGAACATGACTAACTTAAGCCCATTGTTTTTAATGGATCTTAATTGGATATATTCCAAACCTTTACGGGGGGGGGGGTATTACTGGCCCAGCTTCTCCGGAGCCCCTTGTCATCTGCTTTCATCTTTCAACTTTGAGAGTTACTGGAAAGAACAAATTGGTCTTGCATTCTTGTGCGTGTTCATATTAAGAGTTTTCTTCTTTCGATCGCTATTTCTCTTGAAACTTCTAGAGCCATTGTTCGGCCTCCTTGGTCCTTTGCCCTTTCACCCCAACCAGTCAGCTGGCTCCAAAGCTTCCAGATTGTTTTATTTCACTGCAAGATTAGATTACTTATCCAAAGGCCAGAGTTGTGATCTGGAACCTCAGGTGACATCTGAGGGACTTACGAAGCAGGAAAAGAAGTGTTTCTTGATGTATCTGATGAGGTTAATGTCCTCCTTTAAGTGCTTCCTCCATTGTTTCATAAGTTAAGATGGCACTCAGGCTGTGCTGAGCAGGGCTGCAGGGTCCCTTTTAAGGTTTGCAGCTTGGGGGCTGCTTTCAGATCTGGCTCTTAACTGGGCACCCCCAAGTTCACCTGTGTCACACAACGTCTTTCTCAAAGCTCAGTGGGCACACCTGGTGGCGTCCTTACCCAAGTCATCCTCTGTTGAAATGTTAATCCATTGTTTCTCAAACGTGGGTCCCCTGTTCTTGTTGGGACTACAACTTCCATCATCCATGACCGCTGGTCCTGCTAGCTATGGATGATGGGAATTGTAGTCCGGCAACAGCTGGGGACCCACGTTTGACAGACGCAGTGTTAATCGTACACTCTTCCTGTCCAGGTTCCTTTCTACCAACACTTCAGCAAGAAACCTAAAGTGATGTATTGCTACCCCCTTGTGGTAAATCCTATGCATCACAGTAGCTAACTCACGACGGAATTGGTAAAAAACCAAAACCCAGCACCTGTATCTTAAAAATGAAATACAATACTTGGCTCACAAATGCTGTTCTGCTGTGACAATCTGATGGTCCATAAAGGACATCATGTGTGCTGAACCCAAACCATAACCGAGCAAAGGCCATATCAAGAGTATTTTCTCTTCCATAGCCCAACTCTTGTTTCAGTTTCTATGCTCCGTAAGATAGTGCCAGAAAAGCTGCTCTGTAGATGGACCTGTTGTTTAACAGGAAGTTGATTAAGATGGTGCATGTTCTTCTTCTTATAATAATAGGAGGTTCTCTTTTCCCAGAAATGGGACATGGGTTAATTAGTCAGATTTGCTTAACTTGAAGAACGTGTGTTAGTTAAAGCTGTATGTTTTGAGATTGGCTAGATGAGTCTCACAGCTGGCACTGGAATAACTGGTCTCCCTGAATTGTAGCTTTTCAAAGTAGACCCTGGGTGGACTCCTCTTGCATGTTAAATCAGATGCACAGTCCAATTTGTTATGCTGTCTGCCATCTGTAATAATTTAAAGTGATGATGGAAAAAGAGCCAACACTTCCTGTAGCTGTAAGGTGTGCAAATTTCATTTAGCCCAGAGGGGAAAAGTTCACATTTCTTACAGGATGTCGTTAGAAAGTATACTATACTCTCCACAACCTCCAGTTGGCAGCGGGGAGTTGGAGAGGGGGAAAGCTTGTCATAATTCCCTTTCTCTGTGGTTTTCGTTTCAGGTTGATGAGTGGAGTTAAAAACAACGTTGGAAGAGGGATTAATATAGCTCTGGTCAATGGTAAGTGACTGGTTTGGGGTTTTTAAACCGTATCAGCGTTCTTATATTAACGTTACAACTATTTCCAGGCAAGTAGTAAGGAAGCCTGAATGCTGGCTCGGAGAATTAATCATAGTAGAAGGCAAATTTCACATGTGGAATGACTGGACCTAGCTACAAATGAACAGTCAGTGGTAACTTTCAAAAGTGGCTAGCGTGACCTGCAACTAAATGTTGCAGCGTTAGAGTGGTCCTGTTCAGGGTCCTTCCAGAATAATTCCATTCCACTCCCCCACCATCATTCCCTCCCCTGCTTTCCCCACAGAACATGCCCAGTCCTCATTGGGGGGGGGTGCGTCTCTTCATCTGGTCCCCCCCTTGCAAACTTTGGGTGGATGGCACCATTTTGCCAACATACAGATCTACACTTGGAAAAAGAGTGTTTATGTATTGACTATTTCCTTGAGAAGAAACATACAAAGTCTGGCTGGCACTGGTTCTCGCTTTGTTAACTGAAAGGTTTTATTCGCTCCTTCCTTCATGGCAGCCGACAGCACCGAAACAAAATCACAGTAAAACTTATAAAAATTGATTGGATCCTAGCACGCTCTTGCCTTTTTGTACTTGCTGAAGTCATTAGAAGTAATTCCAGAAAGAGATTGCTGCCATTGCCCTTTGCAAAAACCTTAATAACTTGGGTGACTCTGAGCTGAACTGTTGCCCGTTGCTTCCTAGGATGTTATCCTCTAGCAGTCCAGCCCCAAATGGGCAGAGTTTTGGGGGTATTCCTGCTAAGTACCTACTTCTTAAAACCTTCATGAAACTCTAAAACAGTTCTGATTGTGGTTTTTCCTAGTTTACATGGTGATTTTGGTTTGCTAATGAAACTGTTGGCCAATAGTTCACATTTCTGTCCCCAAACATAATCTAATCTTTGTGTGTATACTGTGATTAAATCCAGCACTGCATCCCTGTTGTAAGCAGCCCACTCCGATAACTTTATTAAAAATCTTTACAAAATGACAACTTGCATCTGTCAGTATTACTGTATTTTTTGCTCTATAGGACGCACTTTTTCCCCTCCAAAAATTAAGGGGAAATGTGTGTGCATCCTATGGAGCGAATGCAGGCTTCTTGGCTTCAGCGATAGCAACGCGAAGCCTCCAAAGCGCAGAGGGAGAGCCCCCCCCCCCGTGCTCCGGAGGCTTTGCGTTGCTTTCGCTGAAGCCACCGGAGTGCAGCGTGAACTACCGCTGCGCTCCGGGGGCTTCAGGTAGCTATCCGCAAGCCTTCAGAGCGCAACAGGAGTTTCCGCTGCGCTCCGAAGGCTTGCGGATAGCCGCTGAAGCCTGGAGAGCGAGAGGGGTCGGTGCACACCGATCCCTCTTGCTCTCCAGGCTTCGCTTCGCTGGAGAGGCGCTGCAGTTTTCCCTCTCTGCGCAGCACCCCTTCAGCGAAGCAGGAGGAGAAATGGAAGGGGCTCCGTTTCTCCTCCCGCTTCGCTGAAGGGGTGCTGAGCAGAGAGGGGGAGAATTCCCCCCCCCATTCTCCCCCTCCTATGGTCCGGTGCGTCCTATAGAGCGAAAAATGCGGTGTATTTTTTTCAAGAAAAAACAACTAAATTGGAGGACAATTTCAGTGGGGAGGACATTAGGCGAAAGCTTAGCCAAAGTTGTGTGTAATGGCTTTTAACATTCTGGTAATCACTAGCTTTAAAAATGTGGAAATCGCTCGTGGCCTCTGCTGGTGATGGCTAAAGTCAAGCAATGGCCAAAGATGGAGGCATCCTGTACACTTAGCCAGATTCTGTCTCTGGTTGGCAGCTGTGTTAAAAGCCCACTTTGCTTTGTTATAAGCACAACAATGCAGAGCCTTTTGAAGGGACTGTTTGCAGCTTCCATGTGAGCAAAAGCTGTTCACTTTATCTGTAGTGGTTTTCGAACGTGCTATTGCGTTTAACTTATTTATTAATCCTTTTCTAGGCAAAACAGGTAGCATGGTGGATACAAAATTCTTTGACATGTGGGGTGGAGGTAAGTGCTGGAATACTTGCTTATTATATTAAAAAATCAGTATAAAATGAAAGTAGTTAAGCGAGTTTTCCTGCTCAGATGTTGAAAGAAGAACTTTGAATCGAAAATTGCATTTTGATTTAATACTAATAATAATCTCAGAATCTAGACATTTGAAACTTATTGGCATTGCTAGATTGTTTGCAGACTTGAAATATAAAATCTCCCATCAGCTATCAAATATGTTATATGCTGGCAGGTGTGTGAGCGAAACTGAATGATCTCTGCATTTTTAGCTTGTGCAGATTGCTGAATAGGGAGCTGGGCACTTAATTGGATTGATTCATTTAATGGCATGATTGATTGATGTACGGTGGTGGGGAAGAATGAGTTGATTTTCTTTTGCTTCATTGTGAATCAGGTTTATATGTTAAAATGTGAAATTTATATTTTTAGCTCATTTTCATTTTGAATTATTTTGCTTCCTGATCTTTAGAGGATGCTTGGATTTAGTCCTTTGCAATGGATTTTCTTTGCATTTTTTTCGCAGCTGATTTTTATGTGACAATGTTGATTTTGATACTGATGAGGATGCTCTAGTTAGTTAAGTTTTATAGAATGTAGAAATTGTCTCCTTTTGTTTTGGTATTATTTGCTGTTTATTTCAGATGTATTAACCTATGTTGTCAACCGCTTAAGAGTTTTGTTTAACTACAAGCAGTATATAAATGTCTAAAAGCAACAATGAAACAACAACAACCATGCTTCTGAAATCTACACAGCAAAAGGCTGGGTGTGTTATGGGTGTAGTCTCAGCTCACAGCAGGAAATGGAAAGAACTAGAGCCATGCATGGAATGGAGTGTGCACCTAGAAAGTGCCCCCAGAAGATCACAGCTGGGGAACCTGTATCCCTCCAGATGTTGAACTACATCTCTCTACTTTTGGCTGAGGCCAGTGGGGTTCCAGCAACATCTGGACGCCACATGTTCCTCATCACTACGGTAGCTACGGTAGGATTTTTGTAATTGGCGTGCAGAAGTTCCATAGTAGACAAATAAATGTGGATAGCATTCCCTGGTTGAAGGAAGTTAAAAACATTAGCATATACCATTGCATATTGGCTGTCATTATCATCAAATGCTAAACACCATGGCATGTCACCTATCACTACTGTGAAACGCCAGAAATAGAAATTTTGAGCAGTCTGCAAACACTTGGCATCGAAATTTAGCAAAGAACATTCAGAGGTAATTCTTAAACATAAATTAGTTGGGGCTCTTAATCCCAGCAACATTGCTATTTTCCATCTCATATCTTCTTTGAAAGGAAGTCCCATGTAGAAATTTTAGCACTGCATTCGATTGTGACTGTGTTGTGCTAAACTTCTGTTTCGTTTAGATGTCGCCCCGCTTATTGACTTTCTGAAGACCATTAAAGATGGAACAATCGTATTAATGGCAACCTACGATGATGGCGCAACTAAGTAAGCAGTTGCTAAGACCACCCAAAAAAAGAGGGTTGTTTACACATAGGGAATCAGTCATATGGATAAGGACTAAGGCGGCGATATCTTAACTTGTCAGCTGCTGTAGTAGCAGTGGAGGACACCATTTCTCTGAATGTTTGACATTCCTAAGGCCATTTCCCCAGTCTGTAGGAGGTGGCTGAGCCTAAGCATTTAGGCTCAAGAAGGACACTGACAAACAGTTCAAGAAGGACACTGACAAACTGGAATGTGTCCAGAGGAGGGCAACCAAAATGGTCAAAGGCCTGGAAACAATGCCTTATGAGGTACGGCTAAGGGAGCTGGGCATGTTTAGCCTGGAGAAGAGGAGGTTAATGGGTGATATGATAGCCATGTTCAAATATATAAAAGGATGTCACATAGAGGAGGGAGAAAGGTTGTTTTCTGCTGCTCCAGAGAAGCGGAGCAGAGGAGCAATAGTTCCAAACTACAAGAAAGAAGATTCCACCTAAACATTAGGAAGAACTTCCTGACAGTAAGAGCTGTTTGACAGTGGAATTTGCTGCCAAGGAGTGTGGTGGAGTCTCCTTCTTTGGAGGTCTTTAAGCAGAGGCTTGACAACCATATGTCAGGAGTGCTCTGATGGTGTTTCCTGCTTGGCAGGGGGTTGGACTCGATGGCCCTTGTGGTCTCTTCCAACTCTATGATTCTATGATTTGTGGGGAGGAGAGGATACACATTGCCAAAGCGTGGAGATCAAGGTAGTGGGGTATGAGAGCAGGAAAAATAATAACCACATTTTGCAACCAATGCAAATTCCTGCATTGCAGGGGGTTGGACTGGATGACCCACATGGTCCCTTCCAACTCTACAGTTCTGTGATTCTATAGACGAGTCTGAAAAGCCCGGGACCCAAATTTTCATGCTATGGTGGCTCATTTACCAGTAACGTATTTAGCGTGAACTCTGGAAGTGTACATTCGATTCTGACCAAACTAAGCCTCCTGATGTAGACTGTTCTCCAATGTCAGGTGTGGGGCTGGTAGCTGTGGTTTTGAGAAAATGACCTTGTGGATCTAATTAGGTCCGTGGCCTGATCTAGCTATATAATCAGGCAAAATGACTAGGAAAATCCCTGAGAACTTGAATGCAATTGCCCTTGAATAGGCCATGCCTCTGGAGTTTACAGCTGGGAGCAAGGAGAAGGGGTAGTGACCCGAGAGAGGCTAGGATAATTGTCGTATATACTCGAGTATAAGCCGACCCGAATATAAGCCGAGGCACCTAATTTTACCACAAAAAACTGGGAAAACTTATTGACTCAAGTATAAGCCGGTTCACCACACCACAAACCTGGTGGTGGCAGCAGCGGAGGAGGAAGGAGCAGCCCAAAAGGACCCTCTCTCGAGTATAAGCCGAGGGGGGCTTTTTCAGCAAAAAAAATGTGCTGAAAAAGTCAGCTTATACTCGAGTATATACGGTAGATGAAATACATATTTTTCTTCAATGGCCATGGAAGTTTATCTAAAGCATTGGCATCCAATAGCATCCATCTGTATCAAAGTGAAGGCATCACTGGACTTGAATTGTACCGTTTTGCACAAGTAAACACAACTCGAATGGCAAACGAATCAGAATGGTTATTTGATTCGTTACCCCAATGTTACCCCCCAGAGGTTGCTGCTGTCATTGCTGACATCTGGTCATGCTGGTTGTGGCAGATGAAAGTTGCGCACTCAGAAGCCAACCTATTGGCAACCCATGGTTAATAAAGCCAGGACCTTATCAGTTCATTTGTATATTAACCCTTTTGAATCTTTTCCAAGGCTTAACGAAGAATCGCGGAAACTAATATCTGAACTAGGAAGCACATCCATCACGAACCTTGGCTTCAGAGACAACTGGGTCTTCTGCGGCGGGAAAGGAATCAAGACTAAAAGCCCATTTGAACAGGTTTGTTCCCAGGTTAACGTTTGGAAAAGCCATGTGGAGTCCAAGACTCACAGCTGACGTACCTTGGCCTCTGCAGGCAGCAGAATGAATGTGCTTGTAGAATCCTGAGATGATATGAAGGACTGCACTTCTTCAGACTGCAGACAGAGGATGCCCATTTTAATGTTTCTGCACTAAAAACATTCAAGCAACCAACCTTCCTGTAACTAGAAATCCAGCACTTTAAGAGAGAAAAGTTTTAACTTTGCAGGCTTTCTGTTTGCAGGAAGTGTTTAAGATAGGGAAACATCGAGTGGTTTCCACCTGCAGAATGAAATGGTGTCGCCTGTTCTGCCATCCCAGCATTTTAAACACCTTACTCTGCTGCAAGAAGTCTCAGTAATACCTTTTGCCGTAATCCGAAAGCACATTGAATTTCCACTGTTCACCCTGCGAGGGAAGTTAGAACTTGCCGTTTCTGTAACAGATACGGGAACATCTCAGATAATGCTCACGGTTTCTGCATTTCCTAGATCATATCTGCATTGTTTTTAACGGGTTCTGAAAATTAGCCTCAGAGCACATTCCTCCTCTTCTGTATTGCAGCTGTAGAAATATATGCAAACTTGCAACTGCTGTTATACATCTGCATTGATTTGAATTTTCCCTTTCATTTGGTGCAATTGGAACGTTTAATTCAGTTCTGTTACACACAAGTTTCCAAAAGCCTCTGCCTTTCATGTTTCAGGCACACCAGCAAGTTAAAGTGTTTGCTCCATGATTGCTTCCTTATCATTTTATTAAAAAACAAAATGGAAGGCTAGAATATAGAATCCGAGACCTGGGAGAAGAGAGGGTTGAAGAAGACTGGAAGAAATTTAAGATTTATCTACAAAAATATTGTAATTTGGTTGAATGTTAAGAAGGATGCTAGATCATAAATAATTGTCCACCACTGAATTAGATTTGATTTTGACGATAAGTGAGATTAAGGAAAATATAAATTTTTTGGAGAACTGCTAGATTTTATTTAAATGAGCGGATATAAGGTTTTAAACAAGATGATAATTTGCTTGAAAATTTTTTTTATAACGATGTAAGTGGGAGCGGGAGACGTGAGGGAGTCCAAAGAAGTGATGAAACTATGTCATGATATAAGTAATGTTGTTTATTATTTATGTATTGTATTCAAAAACTTTAATAAATATTTATAATAATAAAAAAAATAGAATATAGATTTTAAAAATATAGTGGTACCTTGGGTTAAGAACTTAATTCGTTCCGGAGGTCCATTCTTAACCTGAAGCTGTTCTTAACCTGAAGCACCACTTTAGCTAATGGGGCCTCCCGCTGCTGCGTGATTTCTGTTCTCATCCTGAAGCAAAGTTCTTAACCCGAGGTACTATTTCTGGGTTAGCAGAGTCTGTAACCTGAAGCTTCTGTAACCCAAGGTACCACTGTGAGTGTTTAGCCTTTGACCAAGGATAGCTTAACTAGGTGTCTTACTGTCTTACTATTCTACAGGAAGTAGAGTAAGCCTTATTAAACCAACTGTGACATACCTGGTTATGTATATATTTGCAAGATCACAGTAGATGAAAGGAGACTACAGTTGTACCTTGGGTTATAGACGCTTCGGGTTACAGACGCTTCAGGTTACAGACTCCACTAACCCAGAAATAGAACCTCAGGTTAAGAACTTTGCTTCAGGATGAGAACAGAAATCGTGTGGCGGCAGCAGGAGACCCCATTAGCTAAAGCGGTGCTTCAGGTTAAGAACAGTTTCAGCTTAAGAACGGACCTCCAGAACGAATTAAGTTCTTAACCCGAGGTATGTAAAAAAGTTTTATTTCGTAAATGTATGCTGAAAGCCAATTATCACTTTAGTATTTTGACTGTTGCAATTGTCACCCCACCCCCCACCCCTGTTTGCAGCATATTAAGAACAACAAAGACACAAACAAGTATGAAGGATGGCCAGAAGTCGTGGAGATGGAAGGCTGCATTCCACAGAAACTGGACTGAAGGCATTGTCAAATGGACATTTACAGTGCGAAAGGACATTGGAGGGAAAATGCACTTTCTCCTGCTGTTGGGTAGAGAATACTTTGTATGGAGGAAGAATTATTACTATGTATGGGCACATCCCATCCAGGCTAGTATCTCGCTCAAGACCCATAAAAATGAATGGGAGCTGAGCAAACGAGCATGGTGAATGGCGCAATTCATTTTTAAATGGGGCTTGTGCAGGGATTTATCCGGCCAGATTGTGCCCCATGTAAATACTCTCCAAGCATGTTTCCACCTTAGAATGTGCATGGGCATTGACATTTTTGAAAATCCGATTTATTTATTGTCAAAACAGAGATCCTTCTTTTGGTGTAAATGTGTACATAGGCCCAGACCGAGGAAATTACTCTTTCTAAGCATCTTCCTCCTATCCTTACTTGCTTTTCTTTTACTCTCCCCCCCCCCCCCAAGCACAATGTTCAGGTTATTTTATGGTAAACCTCTTTTAGAACTACCAGCATAGGCCATTAAATGTACCCAATAAATAACTGAACTGATCCTGAGCTATGTTGTAGTTTGCTCAAACAATGGTGACATTGGCTGCAAGTGCATATCTAGTGGGATACGCCAACCTTAGCCAAAAATGGGAACTTATATTTATGCTCTGCCTCTTTGAAAGCAGCATTCTTCTGTGATCTCTACTCCTTTTCAAACCTTCAGATAGGTGAAGGTTGAGTGTTGAATACAAAATTGTAGGCTGCTATAAGAAGCACAATTAAACCCTTTTAAAATGAAAACCAATGTTATATCATTGCGTTCGTTGCTATTGTTAGATTATCTGTGGCCCATGCTTCTGGTTAGCAAGACATACTGCTAATAGAGCAGGATAATGTAGTTGCTTTGTGTCTGTGTGTGTTCAGCTAGACATCTTTTAAAGTTCTATAAACCACCAACCGCTCCAGTTGCTTTAGGTAGTATTGGAGAGAAACCCACCATTGGCAGTTAGTGTTATTCTGGAAGCAAGCAATTGCATGTTAAAAAGTAGACTTAATTTCTATTAGGAATTAAACTCAGCACGCATCAGCCAACCTGGGCAGTTTTGCTACCTATCCTACAAGTAAAAAAATTGAGGAAAGGGGTTGAATATTTTGGGGAAGGGAACTCTTACGGAGCACATCTACATTATAGGACTGAAAATGTTGCCAATTGAATATCCCGTTTTAACGATAGGGTTTAAAAGGGCAGACCACATCTTTAAGGATATTTGATGTTCGTTTACGGTGCATTTCATCACCCCTTGCCCCTGCCATCTTCCACATGGCAGGTGTGTGCATCCTATAGGTACTGATGGTTTGGAAAATCCATGTGCCACATTTTTTGTGACTAGGCTCTAAAGGGCTCTACATGCACAGTGCACACCTCTGGCAATCGCTAGAATCCACAGACCGCTTGTTGCACCCCCCTCCACAAAAAACCACCTCCAGGAAGCAGAAAGGCAAGCTTCTTCCACAACATGCTGGTACTTGGTGAGAACTGTGGGCCCAGTGTTCCTAAAAGTGACTCAGGCCATTTGGGTTCTTCTTAGTAGTGGAGGGGGGGGAGGGCTGCAGTGGTGCTAATTTCTGCAGTCCTCCATTGGGGTTCCAATTTGGGGGTTTTTTTTTACTTGTACCCAACTCAGAGGCAGTGAACCTGCAGCCCTTCAGATGTAATTCAGCTACAACTACCGTCCCGCCTCCCCACTGGTCTTAAAGACCTTATCAAAGTGTAATATAATTTTGATGGTGTGTTTGCTGTAGGGGATCAAGTTATACTTCTGTGTACAGTCTTGTCAAGTCTGTGCTGTGTTGGCAGATAGGGTTAGCCAACCTTCCCTGCCCCGACAGTAGGAGCATTTTAAAACCAAGCAGTTGACTTGGTTACTGAGAGTTGCAGTTGGACTAATCAAATATTGTTTGCACTAAAGATATTAAAGCAATACTGATAATTATGACTTAAAATAGTTCAGAAGAGCCACCCAACTTTCCAAACCAAGAGCTGGTGACTGGAATCTGAGCTGCTTTACTGTTTTAACCTGTTCATACCATGTTTTTTCTCCCTTCTTAGCAATTTACTGTAGTCTAGCAATAAAATGCACCCTCAACCGTCAAGGCAATTATTTGTAAATACCATGCAGATTTGTTGTTCATGTTCAGAAGAAATAAAACCACATTTCCGAGTATTATATTTTTTCATCAAATAAAAATAAAACTTCAATAAAAGTTTTTAAAACCCACGACCAAAAGTTTTATGGGCTCCGCCAGAAGCCCATGTTTTTACTTGGTGTACAAAGATGCTGAAAGCCTGCCTTAGAAAGGTGAAGCACAAATGTGACAAACCCAAGCATCAATCCCCCTACACGAAAAGCAGGAAGTCCTGATTGGCTGCAGCTCTGCTGAGAATCCACACAATCTCTTTGAAAAAGGAGTTTGATGCTTGCATCGTTGATCCCTGGGATCAAGAAGTATGAAAGCCACACTGTAGCTGCTTCATGCTTACATTGTGCAAAGCATGCTAGCTGTGGACATCTGCCAGGGAATTCCTTCTGAGCATAGGTTTTTTGAGTGTCACAAAACCTCCCTGCGTTCTGGAACCAACTAGGGTTTCAGGGTGCAGGGAAAGGGTGTAGGTGTCTCCTTGCAGATGGCCCTGTCTAAGGCTTGGACTTCAAGAGTGATGCATATGTAACCATAAATAACTTTTTATTCAGTTAACGAAGGTGAAAGAACATGGTCATGTTTTAAGTATAAAGCAATGAAATACAGCACCTTAAAAAATTAAGCATATTAGATGGAAGTTGCTTGGTTACCCCGTTCAGTTGCTCCACCTGCAATAATCTTACTCATTCTCCCGTTGAGTCTCTGTCTGTGCAGATGCCACGTGAGCTGCCTGCATCTCTGCTCTCAAACCCATGTGATGAGTTATAAAAGATCTAAAAACCACCTTACCAAATGGGGAAGATTAAGCTTGTCTCCATCAAAGGCGAAGGGGTAGGATCCAGATCTAACCATACTTCAGGCAGAAACCACTGGAATCAAAGGGATCTAAGTTGGTTGTGGTTAAGTTCCCACCGATTTCAGTCTAAGCATGATTAGTTCTGGATCCAACCCTATAACCACACTGCCAGTTCTACACACACTTGCATGGGAAGAAGTCTCATTAATCTCAGACTTGCTGCTGAGAAGCCATGCACAAAAAACCAACCAAAGCTTATCTCAGTTCTAGAAATTTAACAGGCTTAAATAAAACACTGGATGCGAACACGCATAACTTAAATACATGCACTATATAAACTTTTAGTCGTATCAAAAATACAAGACATTTAAGCACAGATGCTTTCCTTCAAAGCTTCCATTTACATAATAATTACCATGACATCACCCTTCATTTTTTCAGAAGTATAATCAGTCCTGAAAGACACTGTTGAGGCTGCCACCCCTATGCATGCTTAGCTGGGAGTCAAAACCACTGAACTCGATAGGATCAGAACAAGCAAGCATAGGAATGAGCTGGGTTAAGTAGCGGGTTTCATGTGCATATGTATTCCAGCAGTTCCAGGAAGCCAACCCACATGTGCATAGCATTTAGGGTTTTATGTACCACACAGTGGAGACTTCCGGAGGCGGCGCGAAGGGTAATGGCTGCCCTTTCCTAACGGGGAAGGGAAGCTCCGCACGAGAAGGGTCGTCCGCTACGGCGCAGCGGAGACCCAAAACGGAAAACCGCAGGCAGCAGAAGCCTGCGGTCCTGGGACCCGGCGGGCGCCTGTAGCGGCCACCGAAACGTTGAAGGAACCCCGTAAGGGGCTCCGGATCGCGGAGGAGGCTGCGGCGCTGTGGGTCGTTCCGCAATCGGCGGAGTGAAGCCGCGTAGCTGTTGCCAGTGAGCGCTGACCTTTCTTCCTGAAATTTATGCCTTGAAAACAACAACCCGTGAGTAAACATCTGACTCTATGCAATTTGGGACTTTAAAAAAAAAATATGTACCACACAGTGGCTGCAAAGCAAGATCTGCAAGAGCTAATAAAAATTCTGCTTTTGAGCTGAAACTCGAGGCTTGCCCAGTTCCGCCAGCATTTCTTCCCGTCAATAGTGCTGATGTTGACAAAACGCTGCTCAGGCTGCTAAGTAGATATATGAGCCAAGCTGAGTGGCTAAGCCGGCATATAAGATAACCAGTTGAGAGATTATAACCAGATGCAAATAAGTCCATTCAAATCAATGAGATGTTTCCACGAAACCGCCCATGATCCAGCAAAACAGGCCAATGTATGACACCAAACAGGGCAGTCTGCTGCCAGCTATGGAAGATAGAAGGGGACCACTAGCCATTAAAGCAGGGTGGCCCAACAGGGATTCAAATTTGGAGCGCAAGACTGTCTTCTTCGATCCACGCTCACTTGCCCCCCCCCAACATATGTGACATCAGGTTGTAGCAGGTAGTGATGTGGCTTTCAATGCACCATTAGGAGCCTTAGAGCAAGCCGATTGTGCATTGGCAAACAGGTTTCCTAGGTGGCCCTTGCTCCCGTAGTAGCTGATGTCTGCAAGCAGTAGGTTTTGGAACTGCCGCCCATCGGCTAACGGGTAAAGGTGACGTTCGAGGAGCTTGAAAAGACCATGCAAAGCTCTTTTGCAAATCCTGCATGGTGCTTTGAAGTCCTAACTTTGGGACTTCAAAGCACCCAACTACCTGACATCAATGGGAGGTCATGTGTTAATGGGTGGGCAGCCCTGTCCACCTGTGAACTTTGATCCAGTAAGAATCTGCAGAGCCAAAAAGTTCACCACCTGAGAATTAAACACTTTTCCCTCACACATCTCCTCCCCATAACAACCAGAAGCCGTGATCCAGGAAAGCTTGCACAACAGACCTATACAGTCAGATTTTCTGCTGTTTTTAGAAAAAAGTCCCACGCCATCTCACTGAATTTTAAAATTCAATTCAGAGCTGCTCCTGCTGTGCAATAGATTAACCTACTGTTGTTCATTGGTGATGATTCTATGATACATAGAGGTTATCTGGTCCAGGCAAGATCTGCAGTGCAGGATCAAACAACAGCATAAACCTTTGCTTGAACCTCTGCCTGAACGCCTCCAGCAATGGACAGCCCACAACTGTCTGAGACTGCATATTCTGCTATTGAATGGCTCTTAAGAAAGGCTTCCCTTAAAAACTTTAGCCGAAATTTCCTTCCCTGCAATCTCACTGCTGGTCCTAGTCCCATCCTTTGGAACAGTGGAGAAGAAGCCTGTTCTGTCTTCTGTATGACATCCCTTCAGATATTTGAAGGCTTGAACTTAATCATCACTCCTTCAGGCAAAATATACCCAACTCTTTCAAGCATTGCACACAGAACTTGGTTTCCAGATCCTTCACCTGATCAACCCTCCTGTAGACATGCTCCCCATTGCGCGGATTCGAACCACCGACCTTGATTGGCAAGACATGCTCCAGTTGGACAATGTCCTTAGAAACAATGGCACCATTCACAAAGCAGGAACGCCTTGACTTGCCTTTTTTCACAGCACAACTTTACCCATGACTAATCAGAATGGATGCTTTTGAATTATGGTGCTGAAGGAGACTCTTGAGAGTCCCATGGACTGCAAGAAGATCAAACCAATCCATTCTTAAGGAAATCGGCCCTGAGTGCTCACTGGAAGGACAGATCCTGAAGCTGAGGCTCTAGTACTTTGGCCACCTCATGTGAAGAGAAGACTCCCTGGAAAAGACCCTGATGCTGGGAAAGATGGAAGACACAAGGAGAAGGAGTGCTTGGCGTGCTCTGGTCCACGGGGTCACGAAGAGGCAGACACGACTAAACAACAACAAGAAGAACAAATCAGAATGGGCCTTACTTCCAAGTAAATGGGATAACAGCCTCAAGCTATCCATATTGGATAAGCTAGAAGAGCCAAAGTAATTAAGAGCCAAGGTAATTTAGAATCAGTAGGTTGGTGAACCAGATTAAAAGAGCTGATCTACCTTAGTAGCTCAGATGGCAGAGCAAAAGAGTCTTAATCTTAGGGTTGTGGGTTCTAGCCCTGTTGGGCAAAATATTCCCATATTGCAGGGGGCTGGACTAGATGACCCTTGTGGTCCCTTCCAACTCTACAATTCTATGATTCTAAGACATTTCTTCCTATAAGACCAAAGGCACATCAGCAAACACCTGAAAAACTAAATCTAGAGGATAATTTTGTGTTCCTCTCTCTTCCTTTCTTATAAGGAGCTTCTGTTTTAAGAGTTATGTTGAAAGTGAGGCCATTAAAGGTTGGTCCAGTGTTCTCTTAGAAAATTCCAGAAAGCATAATTTAAGCAAATATACTAACAGTGCAATCCTGTATGTCTACTCAGGAGCTCACCCCTCTAACTTCAACAGGACTTGAGGCAATTCCAGACTGTTGCTATTTGGGGGTGGGATTCTACCACAAACTGGCAAATTCAGGCTCTGCCATTATAGCTGACTGGAAGGTTTGCTGCAACAAAAGCCATTCCCCCAATAGAACAGACTTTTTGCAATAAGGAAAGTGACAGGAAAAGGCACTCGATAGAAAGTATGGGACAATGTTTGCTGCGACACAATGTCACCTAACCTCTGTGCAAACAAATCAGGATGCATGTTCATTGAATAGCCAACATTGCCCAAAATTTGCAAGCAAGTTCTTAAGTTTGCAAAGCCTATTTTTTCCTTACATCAAGTACAGTATATGACTAAATCTACAGATTAAAAATTTTATTGGACGGAGCTCCAATGCCATCTAGTAGATCCAGACTCACAAAGCTTATCGGTTTATCAATATTGGCCACAGAAGTGGCTTTCGGTGCAAGAGGAAGGGATGAGGTGGTGGCGAGGTCATTGTTGTGCAAAGACACCAAAGGAGTTGATCCAATACTCCTGCTAGTGCATTTGCACCACAATGACCTCCAAGTCACCCCCTTCCTTCCTCCACCCGAGCTGGCAAACCACTTTTGACTGGCCATACTTGCAATGACTAGGAAACGATGACTGTGCCAAAGAAACAAGATAATGGATTAACCTGATCGGAATAAATGCCTCTTTTATTGCAGGGTGGCCCAAAAGATCTAAAGGGAGCAATATCTTTTCTAGGATTTATCTACCCTTCTTAATAAGCTGAGCTGGCAGCAGTCCTGCAGCTGATAGGAGGAAGACAATGCATCCATCCATCATGGATTGATGATCCTCCGGTCAATGGAGCATGCGTCAAATTCACTGACACGCACACCACAGTTTTCATAGCACACTGGTGTGTTATAGTCACAGACAGGTGTGTTTAGCAATAGCATATGGGAGACATTTTCATAAAAAGAATGGAGCATCACCAAACAAAAATAAACAGCATAATTGGGGGGGGGGGGGGAGAGAGAATGAGAATGCCTTAAGCGATGACACAACAACGTTCCTACAAAGCTGCTCCATTTCTCTCCCTTTTCCTCAATGAAGCTTTTAATGGCACTGGAGAAGACACAACTAAAATTTTAAAAAACCACCAGGAGGGTGCAGCTACACATCATTTCACTTTAACTGGCGTGTACTCCCAACGCCAAGGTCCAGATCTGCCCAAGAAAGCTATTCAACCCATTTTAGACTCGGCTCGGTTAACTGATGAACATCTCAGTCTTACCCTTAACATCTGACTAGCTAAGTAAACAGCTGTACAACTGCTGGTAATCCTTTGCTCCCAAAGGTCTCAATAAACAGAGTACTCTTAATACATGGGATCAGCTTATCTCGTACCAGGCATCATTGTAGCCTCCAAATGTTTCATTTAAGCTCTTCTGGCTGCCTTGAGATCTGTGCGTGTCCAGCGTTGGCAAAGACGTGTCCATCTCGACTTCAATGATCAAAATACTGACTATTCACGGCGATCAGGGACACGAGTCGATCCAGTAGGCCACCCAGCTAGGCAAAATTCTTCAGATGATCCAGGTCTCCACTACTATTAGTTTTAAATGGGGCCTCTGCTTATTCCGAGCTGCCCTTTCGATACGAACCAACACCTTTGGCCCTCGAGGCTCTTCATCTCAAGACGTCTCCTTAGCAGGACCACGAGAAGGCTACTTCTCAGGGTTTTTCTCTCGTCATCTATTTTCAGGGCAAGTACGGTTTCACTTGCAAGTATGGACATCAGTCATGGTCTCGCATCTTCTGCAGCGTACGTAACAACACCAAACAAACTTGCAATCGCATCTCTCCACTTGCCTGACAACATGTGTGTTGTAACCGCGGCCGCAGCACAGGAGGTTGCATCCATCCGGCCCCTCGGAAGTACGGTTGCATTCCCTTCCTTGCGTCCCAGGGACTCCCAGTTTGGGATCTTCAACGCAGTAGTTGGGGGACTTGTGGATGTACAGCAGATCTTCTTTGCGGATTGGTATCTTCCGCTGCCTTTTGTCTTTCCTGCGTATCTTTCTTCTCGCCCTCTCGGAAATCTGGATGCTGCTTTCGTACTTCTCTTTCAAAAAACTGCCAATCTCTGCAAAGGAGGACATAGTCTTCCAGCATGTCTTGAGAGCACAGGAGCCCGAGACTCCGTGGCAACGGCAATCCACCGTCATCAGCTTTGCGACGGCCTGGGGAAAAGTTGAGACCAAATCAATCAAGCAACGTTCCACTCATTTGTTAACTACCGAGCAACAGATTCTACGCTTCTAAGGCTATGAAATGACAATGCCCAAAATGTTTAAACATCTTCCATTTGGGAGTCATTTGCTTCTCAGAAATGAGGCCAGAGATTAAAGAACAAAAAAGCAGACATGTAAGTGAGAGAGAGCCATATGCACAACTAGAGCTCAGGTTCTTGCTTTCATTGCAATAGTTCTTGTAGCCGAAGAGCCAAGCTGTTTCTCAAAACAGAACTACACCCAGTCTCTTCAGCTACGGCAAAAGTTGCCCGCCTTTTAGGACCAGCAGGCAAATTTCAAATTTTGAGAAAGAGCTGTGGGGCAGCAGTCACAAAAATAATAAAAAAGCCTATTATTACTGTTATTATTGTTGCTGCTATTAATTGTTGTCAAAATTTAAATACTGCCCTTCGTGAAAAGATCTCGGGGGCGATTCACAGAATGGTTGTTATGGGGTCATGGCACAGCACAACACGGCTGCCGTGGTGATGGCAGAGTTGCATAACTCAAAATTAGAGACAGCGTCGTCGTTGCTGCTGCCCCATGGTCAGACAACCTCATACTTGCCACGGGGAATCACCTATGTCCTGCTGGCTTCGATTGTGGAGATAACACAAAATTGACTTTGCACATGGCCAGCAACACAATTGTTATTGTTGTTTTTGTTTGTGTAAGAACAACAAAAAAAGCATTCCTCCTGGACCAGGAAAAATATGTAAGGCGGGCATGCCAGTCTCACTCTTACACTCTCAGCACATATAGATACCAGAGACACACCTGCTTTTCTCTCCGAAACACAAATACTTGTCTTCCCCACCTATACACAGTAACTCCTTTTTCCTCTATCCAAGTGCACCTCTCATGTTCTTAAAAATGGCACATCAATCTGTGTAAGCATCTGAATAAGCACAAGATTATATATACAGTGGTACCTCGGGTTAAGTACTTAATTAGTTCTGGAGGTCCGTTCTTAACCTGAAACTGTTCTTAACCTGAAGCACCGCTTTAGCTAATGGGGCCTCCCGCTGTCACTGTGCGATTTCTGTTCTCATCCTGAAGCAAAGTTCTTAACCTGAGGTACTATTTCTGGGTTAGCGGAGTCTGTAACCTGAAGCATCTTTAACCTGAAGGGTATGTTACCACTGTATATACCTATATTTATGGCAGAGCAGCTGATATGTGCACCTGAACCACGAGAACCATGCTTTTCACTAGAATCTTGTCCTCTACTGAAATCATTGCTAACCCAAGCCCCAACTTGAAATAGCACCCCTGACAACTAAGAGCTTGCAAAATCCGAGTCCAGTATTGATCTGAGCTGCATTATTGGAATATATTAGAATATATATTTTTGTTTTAATTCCTGCAGCGGTGGTGGTAGGATGCTGCTTAGAAGTCATACCTTCTGCAGCAAATCCCAGGTATCTAAAAACTAGAGAGTTTAGTGGTTAGTCTTGGACTTGGTTGTGATGTTCACTAAGTGACCCTGGACAAGTCTCACTTTAACTTACTTCGCAGCTAGTTGCTGTGAAGATAACACAGGATAAGGAAGACACAAGAGGTGGTGGGCAGTTATTTTGAACAACCTGAGGGTGGACAGGATAAAAATACAGGTTTGGATCCAGACATGCCCCTCCATGAATGAACAGGCTCTTTCTGCTCACAGCAGGCCCCGAGGTTCATCTGAGGTTCCTGGCTAAGGGTGGGGAGAAGTGATTTTCACAAATTCCATCTGCAACCCCCAACACTTGCCCTCCCAGGCAGCTCAAGAGTGTTCCCCAACTTTCTGGTGTAGTTTTTTTAGCAGGCTGCAGAGGGAAGGAGGAACCGCTGAAAAACCGCGTGGACACAACTCTGCATAGGCCTGGATCTAAAGGTAAAGGTAAAGGGACCCCTGACCATTAGGTCCAGTCGTGGCCAACTCTGAGGTTGCGGTGCTCATCTCACTTTATTGGCTGAGGGAGCCGGCGTACAGGTTCCAGGTCATGTGGCCAGCATGACTAAGCAGCTTCTGGCAAACCAGAGCAGTGCACGGAAATGCCGTTTACCTTCCTGCTGGAGCGGTACCTATTTATCTACTTGCACGTTGGCGTGCTTTCGAACTGCTAGGTTGGCAGGAGCAGGGACCGAGCAGCGGGAGCTCACCCCGTCACGGGGATTTGAAACGCCGACCTCCTGATCGGCAAGTCCTAGGCTCTGTGGTTTAAACCACAGTGCCACCCGCGAGGCCTGGATCTACCCCATAAAAAACAAGCCACTTTGTGCACGGCCCAGAATTTGTCAGACAGTGGCACCATTCAGACTGAAATGCAACGGTGGGGAAAGACAAGTTTTCAACCTTCACATTTAAAACATGCAGGTTTCTTAAAGAAAAGCTCCATACAGGGAATGCATAATCGGAGGAAGCTATCTTTTTGTGTGCAGGTCAAAGAGATGGAAGATCTTGGGGCATGGTGACTTAAGGCCAGGGACATGGGGAATCAGCCAGGAAACTGTGTCTCCCTCTACCATTCATTGGCTACATATTACAGGGAAAGAAGTGGAATGGGGGGGGCAGGAGTCAAATCCATACCAGTCTTCCAGCTTCGTTGTTATGCAGGTTCATGGCTAGCAGCCTGCTGCCATCTTTCCCCGTGACATTTTCCGCAGGGCCGTCTAAAAACTTTCTGCTCAGCCACATTCCGTACTGGATGTCATCAGAGCAGCCGCCCCAGTGCCAGCCTTCGCTGGCGGAGCCGCCACTCTGTAGCTTGGGGTCACATGCGCAGTCGGTCATGTTCCCCACGCTGCACGAATGAGTTATGGAATGCACAAGGCCCGCTGCTGTCACCGCTGAGATGAACGCTGTTTCTTTGGTACCTGCAGAAGGACATAGTCATTCAATCAATCTCCTTTATCGGCATAGAAAAAGTGCTTCATATACAGTCGTACCTCGGAAGTCAAACGGAATCTGTTCCGGAAGTCTGTTCGACTTTAAAAATGTTCGGAAACCAAGGCACGGCTTCCGATTGGTTACAGGAAGCTCCTGCAGCCAATTAGAAGCCACGTAAGCCGCGCCGGATGTTTGGGTTCCAAAGAACGTTCGCAAACCGGAACACTCACTTCTGGGTTTGTGGTGTTCGGAAGCCAAAATGTTCGACTCGCAAGGCGTTCGTCAACCAAGGTGCGACTGTACATGATCAGAACACAACACAGTTAACGAAACATAGGAGATACTTTAGGATGAAACTGTACAGGCACCGTGAGATACGAAAATGGCTCTTGGGACCTACGGTGACGTAATTTCGTGGCGTCACTCAAAAATCTTGCCACATTCTCCACAATGTCATTTCTACAATTGCTCAGCAGATAAGACACCCTGGAAGAGTCGCTAAATCCCCTCCTTCAAAAAAGGGGGTCAAATATTTATCATATGTTTTTTGCATAAACTGGAAAATAAAATAAAACACGTGTGAGGGATTCAACCTGTTTTTTGCCACAAGGGCAGTGACTTTCAGAGGATGGGATTGTCGAAAATCTACCTGCTGGTGGCAAGACATTAAATCTTGCAAGGGAAAGAGCTCTGCGTATGTGGGGATTGAAAGCTGTTGTAAATAAGGAGCGTCCTGACCGAACGAGGGTGGAATTCCCAACCCCAAAGGGAAACAGGTTTTGTTGGCTGCGCTGCTAAGGGTTTTGAATTCAATCTCTAGGATGTGAGGGCGATCTGGCTGCAATGTCTGTCACCCCACTGATCGCCAGGGTTGGATTCGACTGATCTGGAGGGCTAGGCAGCTTTCCCCTTCCACCCTCACCGCCTCATGTGCCTCCCTCCCAAAGCTGCACGCTTGGTGGAAGAGGCCGACCATCCCAAATAGGAGTGTACCACTCTTCAAAACATCACTCAAAAAGGTGTGGCCAGAATAGTGCCCGCTCCCATTAAGCCAGCAGGAGAGAGAGAAATCTTGGCCCCCCTCCTGGAGAAATTCATTCAGTTTACGTCCAGCTGAAATCAACAGGGCAATTTAGTCGCAACGAAGTTCAAAGGGACTTCAGTGTTACCAGCTTGCTTTGGATTGGGGCCAGTGTACCAAGATCACATAACTTAGGGCAGCAGTCACCAGGTTGGTGTTCTCTAGGAGGGATGCGGGTGGCGCTGTGGTCTAAACCACTGAGCCTCTTGGGCTTCCCAATCGGAAGGTTGGTGGTTTCAATCCCCGCGACGGGGTGAGCCCCCATTGCTCCGTCCCAGCTCCTGCCAACCTAGCAGTTCGAAAGCACGCCAGAGCAATTAGATAAATAGGTACTGCTGTGGCGGGAAGTGAAGCAGCGTTTCCGTGCGCTCTGATTTCCTTTGCGCCAGAAGTGGTTTAGTCATGCTGGTCACATGACCCGGAAAGCTGTCTGTGGACAAATGCCAGCACCCTTGGCCTGAAAGCGAGATGAGCGCCGCAACACCATAGTCGCCTTTGACTGGACTTAACAGTCCTAGCTTTAACCTTTACCTCAAGATGTTGCAACAACAATGACCACTAGTTCTGCTGGTTGGGGAAGGCAGGAATTGTAGACCACCAACATTTGGAAGGCAATTGTTGGCTACCTTTGAATTAGTCCAAAGGATGGGGAATCTTTGCCACATGGTCTCCACATGGTCACAATTGGCCCTGCGCCAGTCGCAAAAGGCACCCGGCTAATTTCTAATGTGCATTGCATGGATGGGACGTGAGATGGTGCGTCTCAAACCCGCCACTTTCCCACTCCTCCCAACCAGAGGACCTACCGCTGCTCAGTTCATAGCCAAAGCCGGAGGAAGCGGGAGCCGCAGAGATGGGCGAAGGGTTGGAAGCCATAGAAGCCGTCTCAAGTGGCAGGAGGCAGTTCCAGCGCTCGTGTTTGAACTGGCTCTGGCACTCTTCAATCCCCAGGCGGGCTCCTTCGCGGATGCTGGACAGGAGGTTGGGCTGCTTCTTGCACAGCTCCTTTTGACGACCGTTCAGAGGCAGGTTGGCGCAGCCCAGTTTCTCGGGGACACCGAAGGAGGCCATGCCCAGCCACCTGAAAAAGCAGCCCCTGGGGTGAGACCCAAGCACCGGACATTTCATTTGACACAGGTAAGACGAGAGCGGCCAAATCAGGAAAGAGGAGCTCAAACAACCCAGCGATGCGAAAGGACTATCAAAACACCAGAGGGTCAAAGGAACACAAATTCACAGAAGACCCACAGAGGGAGTAGCCAAAGCTGTGTCCTTCGGATGTCGCTGGACTACAACCCCCATCATCCCTGACCATTGGCCACGCTGGCTGAGACCAATGGGAGTTGTGGTCCTCAACATCTGGATAGTAAACAATGCTCACCAGTTAGATCATATTACACTGATCCCGGAACGACTGCACTGGCTACCAATTAGTTTCTGGGCCCAATTCAAAATGCTGGTTTTGACCTATAAAGCCTTAAGTGGCTCAGGACCGCAATACCTCAAGGACCGCCTCTCTGCATTCATCACCTGACGCCCTTCTTCCTTAGCCTCCTCCACGTGATGTCCAGATGGTGGCCTTTTCTGTAGTGGCTCCCTGCTTATGGAGTGCTCTCCCCAGGGCGGTTCGTCAGGCGCCTTCATTCTATATTTTTAGGCACCAGGCAAAAACGTTCCTCTTCACCAGGCCTTTGGCTGACTGATGTGGGAAGGGGGGTGTTATTATTTTGTTGTTTTGTTTTACTTATTTACTTGTTTTATCCTGCATTTCAATCTTTGAACCGCTCTGAGATCTTATGATGAAGGGCCGTATATCTATCTATCAATCAATCAATCAATCAATCAATCAAGTACAGTCGTACCTTGGCTCCTGAACGCCCTGGAACTTGGACGTTTTGGCTCCTGAACGCCGCAAACCTGGAAGTGATTGTTCCGGTTTGTGAACGCTCTTTTGGAAACCAAACGTTCGACGGGGCTTCAGCAGCTTCTGATTGGCTGCAGGAACCTCCTGCAGCCAATCGGAAGCTGTGATTTGGTTTTCAAATCTTTTGGAAGTCAAACGGACTTCTGGAACAGATTCCGTTTGACTTCCAAGGTAAATAAATAAATCTGGGCATTTCCCTTTAAAAAAAAAGTGATGCTCAGAATACCTTGTAATCTTTATTGGCCACTTCCGAAAGCATTATATGACGCTTCCAAATGCAACATTCCTCAGAAATAGGTGTGGAACAAGAAGCACCTGAAATCAGACGATAAGCTAGGACTGGAGAGGAGAGGGAGGGATTAGTACTAGGCATCTTGGATTTCTGTGGCAGGGCAAGACTGAGAGGATTGCCTGAGAGGATTCTGCAGGAGGGATCACTATCTCCCACATCCCCAGAGCGCAGGGTTTGACAGCTGGGTGGAGTCGCCCATCTGTCAATCACCTGGCGCCACCATGACATCAGGCGACCCAGTTTTTCTTTCTTTACCTTATATGACATCAGGTGTGGGGCAGGTGAGCTTGGCCAAAAGAGCCCCACAGGAGTTCTAGAGAATCTAATGAGGTCCAAGTCCTAGGCACCCTTTCTCAAACTTGGGTGGTGGTGTTAGGCTACAACTCCCATCATCCTCAGCTACCAGGGATGATGGGAGTTGTAGTCCAACAATATCTGGGGACCCAGTGTTAGGGAAGGCTGGGCTAGAGGCTTCCCACTGTGGCCTTCTAACTCGGCAACAGTCAGAAAGAGGACTGAACAGTCCCATGGTAGGTGATAGATGTCACTGAGGAAATTCCCATAGTAAACAAAGGGCGATTTTAAAAATCTCATTGTACAATGTAGCTTTCCCCTTTTGATATACAGTGGCACCTCGGGTTAAGTACTTATTTCGTTCCGGAGGTCTGTTCTTAACCTGAAACTGTTCTTAACCTGAAGCACCACTTTAGCTAATGGGGCCTCCTACTGCTGCCGCGCCACTGGAACACAATTTCTGTTCTCATCCTGAAGCAAAGTTCTTAACCCGAGGTACTATTTCTGTGTTAGCGGAGTCTGTAACCTGAAGCGTATGTAACCTGAAGCATATGTAACCTGAGGTACCACTGTACTGATATGAGATAATTCAAACACAATTCCTGGAGCCACTTGGGGAAAATACACTCATGAGAGACTACTGGATTGTAACAGCCTGTATCACATCTGCAGTTAATGACATTCCCGCAAACACCCCAAGCCCCTGGCATTTGTGTGTGTGTGTGTGTGTTTAATTTAATCACCACAAGACATATCCAGGCAGGATTCCACCTTGCCAGATCCTGAGCACAAAATTATCTCTGCAAATGTGAAAGAATTGTTTCACAGAACACATCCTCTGAGCACAAACTAAAAAAAACTTGTGGGATGAGGCCAAAGGCATTCTCTTTCCCAAGCAAATGCGTGTGGGAAGCAAGAAGAAGAGGAGGAGTTTGGATATGATATCCCGCTTTATTACTACCTGAAGGAGTCTCAAAGCGGCTAACATTCTCCTTTCCCTTCCTCCCCCACAACAAACACTCTGTGAGGTGAGTGGGGCTGAGAGACTTCAAAGAAGTGTGACTGGCCCAAGGTCACCCAGCAGCTGCATGTGGAGGAGCGGGGAAGCGAACCCGGTTCCCCAGATTACAAGTCTACCGTTCTTAACCACTGCACCACACTGACCCACTACTGTTGCCATGTAACTGGTGTGCTGGATTCTGCCGCCGCCGCCGCCTTATTTGATAACCCTGGTTTCCAGTATTTACAGAGCAAGGGAGAAATGCTTCACAGTTCACTTTCTCCATTCCATGCTGGGTGAGAGCATCCAGGGCTGATCTAGTGTTTAGAGCGTTGGGAGACCAGCTTTAAATCTTCACTCACTCTTTGGACCAGCCACCGTTTCTTAGCCTAACCTACCTCACAGGGTTGTTGTGAGGATAAAATGGGGAGGGGGGGAACCATGCATGTACCCTTCAGTTTCTTGGAGGAAAGATAGGATATAAATAAATGCATGCTAAACTGTAGACCATGTAACCAAGTTTCAAACAGATTCGTACCTTCAAATCAAATCAGGGTTTCAGGTTCCTCTCAAACAACACACACGAAATAGATCTGCAAACTTTACTGCCACCATTTGTGAATATTATAAAAGGGGAGGCAGGTTTGTATTTATTTTTAATAAAGGAATCGAAAAAGTTCGCTTTCTAGGGCGTTCTAGAAACTTGTAAGGATGAAATCAGCCTTCCGCTTTGCTACGTTTGCAATGTGCCATTTGATGGGGAAAATGGCAACCCTGGTGAAAATGTACAGGCAATGTCTCTGCCATTTATATATATATATATATATATTGCGCGCTAACATTTCCCAGTTTAAAAAGGGACGTTTAAAAAGGTGTTTCAGGAGCATTTGCACACATCCTGCCTTGGCGTTCCTTCTCTCAAGAAGACAACAGGATTCCCTGGATTCTTGGAGCCTCCTTAGTAAAGCAGCTCCTTTTAGATCGGCATAAATGACTATGCATGCAACCACCCCTTTGAGCTTTACTAACGCGGCGGCATTTGTTATGGGAATGAACATCCTGGCCCACCAGGCGAAGGTTTGAAAGTCGCGTGACAACCCACCAAAGAGCTTTCCTTATAAACAGCCGCGCCTCGCACGTGCAAAAAGAAAGAAAGAAAGAAAGACGCTTCCGTGTCGTGCGGGAAAGCTGGCATTCTATTATGCACAGACCCGGGAGATCCAAACCACGCACGTGTGAAAACTGCCCAAAGCTCGGAATCGAGTTAACGCCTGGGTAACGTCGTTGTTTGAGCACCGTGCTGATATAACGCCAAGGTTGTAGGTTCGATCCCCGTATGGGACAACTGCGTATTCCAGCATAGCAAGGGGTTGGATTAATGATCCTCGTGATCCCTTTCCAACTATTATCTTTGAGAGACATTCTGCAGAGCTGAGAACGGCTTTCATTTGTCCCGAAGGCAGGAGAGGCGCAGCCAATTCGATCACCCCACCCCCGACCCCGGGAGATGAGGGATCCCGCTCGGCACCCGCTTCTACTCACATCCAGTTGCCGTGGGCGCCGCAGGGCCAAAGTTGCCAGAGCAGCGCCGTGCACAGCACGCACAGGCGAGGCAGGATTCCCCAGGGCGCCCCCTTCTCCATAGCCAGAGCATGGAGATCCCCGGGAGATCCCCACCCAGCCGCTCTCCGCTCCCGCAGCTGCGATCTTCAGTCCTGAGCAGAGACAGCGCCTTAAAAGCCCTTCCCCTAACTGAGGGGAGCGCCGCTCACGCGGATCACCTGCGAGGGCAGCGCGATCCCCGGCCGGCGATCCACCGGACGCGACCCAAGAGAGCAGCGCGCCCTCCGAAAGGGAGAGAAGTTCTGGCGCGCCTTGCCTCGCTCCTCTCGACTTCGGCGACTCTCGCTCGCCGCCTCATTGGCTGGCGGCGGCTCATCAATATGAAACGCGCTTCTCATTGGCTGCGGCGCGTTCCGAAGGGCTCGCCCGCACGCGGTCGCAATCAGGCGGCCTGTGCTGTGCTCTGCGAGCCTTCTGCAAAAAAATAAGAATAAAACCAAAATTTTGCGCTGCAAGAAGGGAGAACGCGCATCACGGAACAGGCGCTGCTCTGGATCCTGAAAAATGCTGCTTTCCGTGTCTCAACACCATTTTACTAGGAATTCTCCGCTTGCCGCCGGGAGAGATGGCACAATAACTCCCTGGAATGTGATAGCAAGCTGAAGTTTGCATCCTTAGGAAAGCTCGCTGCATCAATAAGAAAACAGATCAGGGATGTTACAGATAGGTAGCCGTGTTGGTCTGCCATAGTCAAAACAAAAAAATTCCTTCCAGTAGTACCTTAAAGACCAACTAAGTCAGTTCTTGGTATGAGCTTTCGTGTGCATGCACACTTCTTCAGATACCTGAAGAAGGTATCTGAAGAAGTGTGCATGCACACGAAAGCTCATACCAAGAACTGACTTAGTTGGTCTTTAAGGTGCTACTGGAAGGAATTTTTTTGTTTTGAGATCAGGGATGAGCAGCCTTTTTCCAGCTCGAGGGCCACGTTCCCTCCCGGGCAGCCATCTGAGGGCCGCATGGTTGATTGATTGACATCCAATGCCCTTTTAAAATGTGGTTTTTTGTTGTTTTTATTTTAATTGAGTGTTTTGTGGTGTTGTCTTTTGATTTTGTTCTGTGAACCGCCCCTGAGACCTCCAGCTATAGAGCGGTACGATGGTACCTCGGGTTACGTATGCTTCAGGTTACAGACTCCGCTAACCCAGAAATAGTACCTCGGGTTAAGAACTTTGATTCAGGATGAGAACACAAATCGTGTGGCGGTGGCGTGGCGGCAGCGGGAAGCCCCATTAGCTAAAGTGGTGCTTAAGGTTAAAAACAGTTTCAGGTTAAGAACGGACCTCTGGAATGAATTAAGTACTTAACCCGAGGTACCACTGTATATAAATTCAATAAATAATAAAAATGCCGCCTAGGCAGGATTTTTGTTGGGAGGGGGCAGAACCTCAGTTAGCTATGTATTTTTATTGGTTTAGGGGGCAGCTGCCCCATGGCTGTACCCATGCAGAACAATAAATTGCAACTTTTCCCTTTGTACAGTGGCCTAGTTTCCCATGCTCACCTATCCTCCATCCGTGCATTATCAGAGTTTGAGGGTATGTTCCAGCCAGGTCTAAACACTAAAGGCAGGGGCAAAGTAAGGCTGGTGAGGGGCGTGGCTTGGGAAGGGGGTGTGGTCTAGGGAGGAGCCAAGGGCAGGATTTTAGACTTGGGGGTCACGATTAGCTCCCATGCCTAAAATTCCTTACCTATCCCTGCAATAGATCTGAATAAATCTAATTCTTATAAAAGCTTTAGACAGAGAAATCAGAATAGTTTCCAATCCCGATAGTTCTGGAGGTTTAAAAAAGTTACTTTCTAAAGAAGGAAAGCGTCCTCTCTCCCAGTGCATAGGATTGCAGCCTCGCTCGTTTTTCAGCAAGTAGCGCGAGCCAAATTATTACAAATTGCTGTATCACCTGAAATGGAAATTGTGTTAAATTCTGGAACCATTCCTCCAGGATTTTGACACATTTAGGAGGGATGTTGTATCGTTTTGAATCTGCTGTTTATGACTCTGCATCTCCCTCGTGCACTGGAGCCAGGTTCCGATGAAGTACCCTGTTGTGGGGGCACCTACTTGCGCCCCCTAAAAAAACCCCCCACAAAAAACACCGAGGGGCACAGCCTCACAGCCCCCCCCCCATCTATGGACCTGTAATTGATTTATTTTATTTCTGAAAACAGAGATGGAGGCTGTTTTGACCAGGCCCCTAGCTGTACAGAATGGGGATTTTTACACAGGAATATACGAGAACACTGTCTTAGACCATTGGTCTATCCAAGGCTCTCTTTTTTTAGCCAAAACTCACCGGAACTCAGTTCCGGCACCTCTCAGGTGGGTGCCATTGCCATTCTAAGAGAACAAGGGAGGCGTTCATGGTGAGTTCTGGCAACTTCTTTTCTAGAAAAATAGCACTGGTCCATCTAGCCATCTATATACAGTGGTACCTTGTTTCTCAAACGCCTTGGTACTCAAACGCCAAAAACCCAGAAGTAAGTGTCTGGTTTTCAAACATTTTTCGGAAGCCGAACATCCAATGCTGCTGTCAGATATTGTTTCTGGGGTGCCTACACCAATCAAAAGCCGCGCCTTGGTTTTCAAATATTTTGGAAGTCAAACAGACTTCCAGAAACGGATTAAGTTTGACGCTTTTGTTTTTGCTATTTATTTTGCGTTTTTGTTTTTGAGGCTTTTCCGGTTAATTTGTTTTTGTGACTGTGTGGAACCCAGTTCAGCTACTGATTGATTGATGGTGTGACTGCGGAAATGGATAATGTTAAATTGCTGTTTTAGGGGTTGTTTTTAAAAGTCTGGAACAGATTAATCCGTTTTGCATTACTTTCTATGGGAAAGTGCACCTTGGTTTTGGAACGCTTTGGTTTTGGAACGGACTTCCGGAACGGATTAAGTTTGAGAACCAAGGTACCACTGTACTGTCAAGGGCATTTTGGGGTTTCAGACAGGGGGCGTTCCCAGCCCTACCTAGAGATTCCCTACCTAGGAATTGAACATGGGATATTCTGCCTTCAAAGCAGATTCTCTGTGGCCGAGCTATGGTCCTTTTCATCAGTTACTGCCCTCAAGTCCAAATAACAGAAGCAAGATGAATGACTGAGGTGGACAACAAATGCACCTGACTTCTCAGAACTTTTCTGAAGGAGTGGGTGGGCATCCATCACATTAGAACAGCAAGACTACGCTTATTAAAATATGAGTTACGCATGTGCTTTGATTTGTAGAACAAAAGAAATAAATATTAAGTGGCCATGGGTTTGGCAGGGGGGGGGGGGAGCCTGACATCCACTCACTCAGAGGAGAAGTTTTGATTCGACCTTCTGTTTTCTACCAGCCCTAGTACGATTCTATGAACTGAAAAACAACATTTCTGCCATTATCTTGATCTATATCCGAAACGACTTACTTCATCAAAGGCTATCTGACTTGCCTGAAGTCAAGGAAGTGCAGAAATCTTCTTTCAGATATTTTTTTACTTGGCAAAGGATGTGAAGGAGAGTGAATGCTCCATAAATGAGATAATTTTACTTCGGGAAATATTTCTGTTGGAGGGTAGGGGAACACATCCCAGTTTTACAGCTGTTGCATTCCACAAACGAGGGCAGCCCTATTTAATTGGGTGCGGCGTTTGTGAGGTTTATTGTAGAAGGAAAACATCGGGATATTGTTTGAGAATAGAACATACAGACACACACACACACACCGGTAAGTTGCTGTGTTTGTGTATCACACAGAATGATAATGGAAGACTGCCTTTATGGATCAGATGAAGGATGATGGAGTCCAGCCTTTGGTACATTCTCCTCCCACCTTCTCTTAGCTTTCCTCTTGACCTTACATCAGTCTCTCTCTCTTTTTTAATAGACATTTTATTGGGGGGGGGGGACTCAAATATGAAGCAGTAAAGTGATTGGTGGTTCAAATCCCCGTGACGGGGTGAGCTCCCGTTGCTCGGTCCGTGCTCCTGCCAACCTAGCAGTTCGAAAGCATGTCAAAGTGCAAGTAGATAAATAGGTACCGCTCCAGCGGGAAGGTAAACGGTGTTTCTGTGCGCTGCTCTGGTTCACCAGAAGCGGCTTAGTCATGCTGGCCACATGATCCGGAAGCTGTACGCCGGCTCCCTCGGTCAGTAAAGTGAGACGAGTGCCTCAACCCCAGAGTCGGTCACGACTGGACCTAATGGTCAGGGGTCCCTTTACCCCAAGCCCCGCGTTTCTTGGACCAATGGGTGTCTACAGAAATAAATCTAATCATCTCAACCGATCCACAGCAGAGTTCCACCAGTGGTGCATCTACACTCACTTAATACTTGCCTGAGGACTCATTTCAGGGATGAAACCAACTGGCTTTCTGTTTGCTGAAACTACATCCATCTCAGCTGTGCCTCACTGAAGAAAAAGACTCTCAAGCCCGTATCAGTTCCATTCAGGAATTTTACAAATTTGAAAACTTTGAGGGGTGAATTGGGGGTATATGGTGCCCTTCGTCAGGAGACAGCTTGTCTTGTACAATCGTACCTTGGAAGTTAAACAGAATCCATTCCGGAAGTGTGGTCGACTTCCAAAATGTTCGGAAACCAAAGCACAGCTTTCGATTGGCTGCAGGAACCTCCTGCAGCTAATTGGAAGCCCCTTCGGACATTCAGCTTCCAAAAATAGTTCGCAAACTGCAACAGTCACTTCTGGGTTTGAGGTGTTCGGGAGCCAAAACGTTTGAGAACTAAGCTGTTCAAAAACCAAGGTATGACTGTATTTGGGTGAGTCACTTTGTTGTAAGGAAGTCTCAGCATGCAGGCGTAAGAAGATAATAGCTGTGTGCACCTCCATAGATTTATAGCTCACGAAAAGCGATTCAGGCTTTATGTACATTGGTTGATTGGTTTGGGGATATATTTGTATCCTGCCCTTCAAAATCCTGAGGCAGTTTATAGCACAGTCTGAAACGTAAAGATAATAATAACTGAATGATGGAAACACAATACAGTGAAACAGAACAAAGCCTCTGAGTAGAATGCTCCCTCGAACTACTAAGACTTCATAAAATGTAAAATGCTTGCAGGTTACATAATTCTTGATTAATTTTCTTTGTTCAGGAGGATGCTAAGACTAAATTGCAGGACAGCAACTGACTGTAACTTAGGGCTCATTCGCACTTTTGTTTGTCCCGTGATTTCTGAGAGGTTCTTCTTTTGTCCTGCTGTCTTCCTCAGAAAATACCTGCTGTTTCCTGCTGAACTGGAACAATCTGCAGATTGGGGTTTGTTCTGATTCAGCAGTTGGCAGTGGGTTTTCCCAGGATAAGTTGCGGGACAGTAGAAAAACCTCTCAGACCTAGAAATCATAGAACTGTAGAGTTGGAAAGGACCACAAGGATCATCTAGTCCAACTCCTTGCAATGCAGGAATATTCTGCCCAACGTGGGGCTCAAACCCACAACTCTGAGATTATGAGTCTCACACTCTACCAACTGAGCTGTCATAGCACAAACTGAAGTGTGGATGAGCCCTTACTAATAGTGAATGGAAACACAGATGGATGAATACACCGAAACACAACACATCATTTACGGAAGTGTCAAGGTTAAAGCTAAGTGGGAAAACGGGATTTATTTAAGTTGCTTCATATTTAACACCGCTCTTGACATTCTTCAGTGGCAACAGGTTAAAACCTCCCTGCAGCTGCCTTGGGGAGTTAACTGAAGGAAGTCCTCCAATTCTGACATAAAATGATCCGCCGTGCCAGGCCACTCGTTTTCATTCAAAGAAAATAAAAAAGCCACCCTATCATTTTTAAAGCCTGGCTTCTGCAGTAAATTAACTTCTCGCTGTAGCACAAGCCGTCCAAATAGCTCCCGCAGGCATATTCCAAAGGCTCAAATGATTACATATAACTTGCACATCAAACTTTCAGTGGATGAATGCATTATTATTATTTTTTGTAATGTTAATGGAAGCTTCGGAGTCAGGAGTTTAATTTTTCATCTGTCGTCTTGGGTGCTATGGAAGTGCTTGTCAAGTCTTGGTGCTTCAAAGAGTACTTCTCAGGCCTGTCCCTCGGGACCAGTTCTACATCGGCTGCCACGTAGAGACCTCGTTCGCTTGTTCCTCTTGGCAACGGTGACCCTGTGGTAAGCTTCTTGTGTGCAGATTCTTGCCATCGGCTCTGGTGGATTCTTCTGCCCACAGCACCACAAACACCCTGAAGGAAATATAGGCTGTGCCTAAGCAAGCCGCCTCATATGATGTCCTCCTCACTTGGTAACAGCAACCACATGGAGAAATTGCTGTAAGGCTGCGTTCGTGAGGAGATGGTTTGCAACACTCACAGCCACCGTCTCTTCATACAATAATCAGGAGTGAAATATGAGATACTTTGCCCTCAGCTGAATAGCACAGTGTCTTCTTCCACTCAATCCTCCGCTTTGGCCAGCAATTGAGGTAACTTATCTCAGAGAATTAAGTATTTTTCTTCTTCTTAGCCGAGTACATTTTGGGCTCTTCAGCATGGCCAGCAAGTTGACCGTATTTACTTCAGATGTCTCCTGCCCACTGCAGCTGTTCTGGTTTCCAGAAGTCTTCACAGCTTTGACCACATATGGACCGTAAGGTCTCCACAGATATTCCAGATGCTTGCAAATAATGGCTTGAAACAGAGGGAGTGGTATCACATTGAGCAGCTAATTCTTCCTCTACACTTTGACAATTTCCCATTTGAGGATTCAGACTGTGAAGGTTCGCAACCATGACCTTATACCTTGGGTAGCAATGTTAAAGATATGGAAGCTAGGAGCTAGAAGGCACATTAAACCAAAGTTACAGGCGCAACAACAGACTCTTCAGGTGTGCTTTTTTTTAATAACAAGCATACAAAGCTAAAAATGAATGAACTGCAGCTAAAATACTATGTTCATTTTTCACATGGTCTAGTCTTTCCCCTGCCCACCCCCCTAATATTCTTCAGAGGGTCTCTTTTTCAGTCTTCAGAGAGTAGTGGGGGAGGCAGAAAAAGGTCCTCCTTTCCTTCCACTCTGCAGTCTTAATCTGAAATCTTAGGCGCAGCGCTGTGCCCAGAGCTCAGAAACTGCTCGCGCTAATGAAATGCCCTGTCGCAAAATGGGAGTTTCGAACACTGTTGGGAAGTCCAAGATATATTTTCTGACTAACCTTTTATCAGTGCTACGACGTATGTCATACAGGTATTGGTTCTGCTTAGGGTTGTACTGGACAGTACGTCTCCAACAAAGCACAACTAAAAGGGAGGCTTATAAACAAAAATAGTTTCTAAAGAAAGATGTCAGTTGTGAACCTGGCTGGAAGCTCTAGATCAGTGTTTCTCAAACTTGGGTCTCCAGCTATTTTCAGACTAAAGTTCCCATCATCCTTGTCCCCTGGTCTTGCTAGCTAGGGATGATGGGAATTGTAGTCCAAAACAGCTGGAGACCCAAGTTTGAGAAACACTGCTCTAGATACTAAGCCAAGAAATACATAGCCTGTCTATGGTAATTTAGTAGCAATGGAATCACCTTCGTAAGACCTAGAGACATTTCTTATTACTTCAGATATTTCTGGCATTCAATATAGGACTTGAGTCCTGACGCAAACTAAGGAACAATGGAAGATGAAATTCGTAATGTGGAATACAAAATCAAACCACATAACTGGAACTCAAACGTCAGCAATAGCACCCCACAGAATTTGTTGAGGTCTACCTATATTCATGACGGCATTGATCACTTGATCAGCTGTGCAGTTTTTCACTGATGCTTTTCCTTTGGCAAACGTTAGCAAATTTGCTTCATTTTGGCTGATATTCCGATGATTTGGAAATAATAATAACAATTAGACATAACATTGGCAAAGCTGTGTCTTTTGCCACTGTTATTTTACACTGGAAGTGCTCAATACAGGCCTGGATGATTGCAAGGGTAATTCAGTAGTGACCTCCACGGTTGTCATCTAATTAACTTCAAAATGAAGAGCTTTGATTCATCTTAAGTATTAAACGTCTGCAGTGCGGGCCAGTGAAATCCAATGCATTTCTACTTAAAACTAAGTCCCATTGTTAACTAGAACTTCATCCTATGAAGGTGTATACAGGATTGCAGTCTGCAGGTGCTTCTTTTAAAGTATTGGCTCTGTTGTTGTTATTTTCCTTTTTATCATCCATGAAAACTGCTGCCCCAAATAATTTGTCTTGTAATGTCTGGAATAGAAAGGTATTAGAGACAAGAGGTCACTCTGCTTATCGTTGTCTGGAGCTGAAGCTTGTATTAAGGAAGGAGTACGTGCATTTAAAGGATGCGGGTGGCGCTGTGGTCTAAACCACTTGGCCTCTTGGGCTTGCCGATTGGAAGGTCGGCAGTTCGAATCCCCGCAATGGGGTCAGCTCCCGTTGCTCGGTCCCAGCTCCTGCTAACCTAGTAGTTTGAAAGCACTTCAAAGTGCAAGTAGATAAATAGGTACCACTACGGCAGGAAGGTAAATAGTGTTTCCATGCGCTGCTCTGGTTTCGCCAGAAGCAGCTTAGTCATGCTGGCCACATGACCCGGGAAAAGTGAGATGAGCGCCACAACCCCAGAGTCATTCATGACTGGACTTAACTGTTAGGGATCCTTTACCTTTACCTTAGGCACATTTAAGGGAAATCATAAAATAAAAAGACACACTAATAAATTACTAAAAAAAGTTTCCGATTGATGGTCTGTTAAAATATTTGTGCTTTATTTATTCAACAACAACCATAAGTATACAGTTTTCAGATTGGACATACAGGTCTCCACATATTTTGCAATGACAGTAATGTACGCTGTATGCAATTGCAGATCTTAATAGCAGCAAGCAGTGCCATAAATCTCTTTTCCTGTGTTCTTAAAAAAAAAAGGTGTCCCATTGAAAATACTGAATATGTGAGTTCATAAAGAAACTATAATGTATGGTATAACAGTTGACAAGCCCATGGATATACAAACAAGTCACTGTAGGAGACATTCATGAAATTAATTTTTGCCTTGCTTGTTGGGACTTGGCTAAGGTTTACCCCACCGGATTCAATGGTTTCATTTCACTTGGAACAGCATTCTCTTGCTCTCAATTAAGCACTAAGTTTGGAGTTAAGTAGGAGCGTGTTTCAAGGGTAATTTTTCCTTCATCCCCATTTGGGTAATGTTACTGATTGCACACCTCTGGTAAATGGTGCAGAACAGTGAACACTGGCTAAACTCCATCTAATACAAATCTCAGGTCTCTGTCTTCCCTGGGGATCCCAATTTGCAGGAGGGAGCAAGTTCCCTAGCATGTTATGATGTGGCTGCGAGGCGTCTCTCATGCTGCCAACCTGCCACATGGGGATTCGAATCAATCTGCCTTGGCTGACCAATCAAAAGCCCCGAATGACCTCCTGAAATAATAATAATAACTTACTATTTATACCCTGCCGATCTCGCTGGGTTTCCCCAGCCACTCTGAGCAGCTCCCAACAGAATATTTAAAGCACGATAAAACATCAAACATTAAAAACTTCCCAGTACAGGGATGTCTTCAGATGTCTTCTAAAAGTCAGATAGTTGTTTATTCCCTTGACATCTGATGGGAGGGCATTCCATATGGCAGGTGCCACAACTGAGAAGGCCCTCTGCCTGGTTCCCTGTAACTTGGCTTCTCGCAGTGAGGGAACTGCCAGAAGGCCCTCAGAGCTGAACCTCTGTGTCCAGATGGGGGTGGAGACACTCCTTCAGGTATACTGGGCCAAGGCCTTTTAGGGCTTTCAAGGTCAGCACCAACACTTTGAATTGTGCTCAGAAATGTACTGGGAGCCAATGTAGGTCTTTTAGGACCAGAGATGCAGCCAGCAGAGTTGGCCAGAGAAAAGACTTCTTTCCTCTGGTCCCCTCCTGGACTATGCATACAGCCCTGGCTATGGGTCTCCAATAGTTTGGTCAACAACCTCTCTGCCATCCCTCATTTTCTTGCTCTCCAGATTTTGCCACTTGGTGGGTTTCCATAAAGTGCATGGCTCTGGACAGTGGTCAGCCCATGGTTAACAGGGCTGGGAAGAAATTTTAGTCACTAGCACAATTGGACCTGTGATTTTACCTTCCTCATTGCAATGCAATGGTTAGGACTATTAACATTTATTGTCTCAGCTTGGTAGCCATGGGAGAGGCATTGGGCAGCATCTATAGCTGGGTTAACCAGGTAATGGGTGCCCCACTTTCCTCAGAGGGAATTCCCTTAATGGATCTTGTGGTGGCACCTATGCCTGCAGCCCTAGCTCAGGGAGGGGCATTAGGTTGCTGAACCCCCAGGTTGCTAGAGGGGTGTAAGTGGGCAAGACATTCCAGCTAATTCCTCATATGTGAACATTGGCTAGCAGTCAGACCCATTTATATCAGGATCACCACCCCATGCCATGCCAAAGCTGTGTACTGTGTTGTGGCCAAGATAATTATTTCCCTATCAGTCTGGAAGCACAGTTTATCCACCTAGGCTCCTAAACCTGTCTCTGTGTCACAACCAGGTCAGAAGTCGGACAAATGGATTGAGAGCAGATATTTCATCTGTGAATGCCTTAAGTTGTTTGGAAGATTAGACACAGGCCTGAGACTGACAAAGCCCTTTCTAATCAGCAATGATTTTTCGAGGAGTGGAAGGGATCACCTTTCCTTGAAAGCTTGCAGGACCCTATTCCCATCTAAAGTGGCACAGATTGTACCAAGCAAAACGTATGCAAAATTCATATCAGCTACCCTTAACCAAGCAGAAGGTGTATATCCACAGAGGCAAAGCTCGTGTCTTAAATTTCTGTCTCCACTGACTATGGAAAAAAGTGTTCCTGAACTCATTGAAATAACTGCGAGCTGTTTTGGTGAAACGACTGCTTCACCCACGTGCAAATGGACTCTTTGGTCACACCAAATTGTGCTAATTCACTGTGGAATAATTTGGAAAAGTTGTTTACCCAAGAAGAAGTGTTAGAAGTTAGTTAGGGTTGCCATATTTCAAAAAGTGAAAATCCAGACACAGTCCCCCCCCCCCCAATCTAAAATAATAATGAAGTTTTAAAGGTATTTTGAAGGGAATTCATCAAAATCTACACTTCCGACAAGGGTATGGATTTTCTCAGACATTTCAGCAGTTTCTACCCGGACCCTTGTTTCTGATGGCCGAATGCCATATATGTCTGGGAAATTTTGGAAATATGGCAACCCTGTGTTAGTTGAACAGTTTCAGGGAACTAGTGACTAAAGGCACAACTTCATAACTTCATTGTGACCTATTGCCAATGAAATACTTCTGCATCATTTGAGTTCATTGGTTATGCTGGCTGGGACTGAGGGAAGCTGTGGTCCAAAATATGAGGAAGGTTATGCTAGAGAAAATTTTGAAATTTAAAAACTGAGTACCGCAATGTATTCTATAATTGGTCATGATGAAGACAGCACACAATAAAGGGATACTTTCTCCTGATCTCCTCACATACCAGGATGTGCATCAAACAAACAAACATTATCTCATGGAAATCTTGTACCACATAATACACTGATCAGACTCCTTTTCTACACATTTACTTTTATCACTGATGAGCAACTACTTATGAAAATATCTGGTCCACACTAATTATTACATTAAATGCCAGTGGGCTTTCATGCTATAGTGATAACTTCATATAAAAATATACGTATAAAAATATAGCCTGGGTCGCTTTCGAAACAGCAGCATCTGAGGAAAATTAAACACAATGTACTACAGCATAGGAAAACCATACAATGGTGATTATGCAGAAACTGCATTGCACATTTGCCAGCATGAACTATAACACGACCAAAATTCATCCTTAATAAAAAAGGAACCCGAGTCCCACTTTAATATTACTATGAATATAAACATCTTTGTATAAGCAACCCTCTCTAAGTTTTTGCTTCCATTGCAAGAAAACCCAGTCACAAGAAACCACATAATGTAGAAAAGAAATATATATATATAAAGAACACAATCAGAATTAATATTCAGAAATCTAAAGATAAAAGGTAGTGATTTTTAAGACTGTACAATAAAACAGGCCTGCTTTCCCCCCACAAACATACCTTTGGCCCTACTGCAGCATCTTTCATGCTGGAGTCAATGTATGAATTATTTCTGCAACAAATATGTATTTATTTCTTTAAGCCTACAATGAGAGGGAAATGGTGAGCTTGCAAATTGAATGCAAATAAGGGCAGGGCTTATTATATGTGCAAATTCTGAGGTCATCCACTGGGAAATGTGGAAATTGTCCCTTCATTTTATAGGTGTGATGGTTGGTGGCACACACTTGGCCGGATGAGGGGAGGCTGCCACTTGGGGTTTTCCAGAACTCTATGAGAAATTGCACATGCAATCTATGGACCTTCTGACTCATAGCAGGGTTCCAAATATCAGTTCAACAAGCTCTGCCTGTAATTTTTGGGTGCTGGAAGCATCCGCCATGCTGCTTCTGACCTTTGGGAGAGACTTCCAACATAGCACAGGAAGTCACAGTCATAAGCAAAACAGAGAGTTGATGTATTGTGATGGGTCAGACTGTGAGCCAGAAAGTCCTCTGTCCAAACTTGGTATCAGGCACTAACTCACTAGGTGGCTTTGGTAAAGCTTTGCTACAAGGTGTGACCGGAAAGTTCGGTGAATGGTCACAGAAATCGGACAGCGAGAAATATTTGAACATACATACCTTACAGGCCTTCAAAGTAGGCCCTCTCTGATACAATGCACCATTGACAATGTTTGTAGAACTGTTGGAAACTTCTGGAGAAGTCCTCTTTTCGTACTGCTTTCAGATCCCTCGTCACAGCAGCTTGGAGGTGTGAAATGTTGAAAAATCTGTGCCCTTTTAGTGCAGATTTCAATTTTGGAAAAATAAATAAATCTGGTGGGGCCAGATTGGGAGAATATGGCGGGTGGGACAACTCAGTAACCTCAGTAACGATTTCGCTCGGAATATGCAATTCTTCTGCCATCATTCGGACGGACAAGCACCGATCCCACATCAATAACTCACAAACTCTGTTGACATTTGTCGCTGTTCTGCTTGTCAGCGGTCTGACAGACGGAGGGTCATCTTCAATGGTTTGCCGGTTTCCACTTGGCAAATTGGCACTGGCCATTTGGTTTTTTGCCTACCTCGTAGCAAATCGTCACAACTCCTTGGTTTTGGCGGTTAGGTATTGGTAGGGGTATTGCTATGTAGATGTGTTGGGGGGGAGGAGCACCATCACCTCCCCCCAAATATGGAAGGGTAGTCTGGTAAAGGATTCCGGGGGGCGTTGCCTCGTCTGAAGCCTATGGAGGCCAGGGCCTAAAGCGCGCCCCTGATTGGTGACCCTGGGGGAGTACCTAGTTGATGTGCATCAGCAGGGCTCCCCCTGCTGGTGTTAACCCTTTCCGGTGTTCAAGCAAACAGGCTGAAGCCGGATAGTCTGATAGGACCAATGCCTAAGCCAATACCACTCTTACCTGTAACCAATAAAGTTGTGGCCAATTTTAGCCCATTAACCTTAAATAACTGTGTCCTGTGTCTTTATTCTTACTGGGGGGAGGCGGGAACTTGCCACGCAACTTCATCTCTGTACACAATTGTGAGCATTTCATGGGTTTCTGATGCCAATTGTATGCTAGAATATTTCTCACTGTCCAATTTCTGTGACCATTCACCATTCTGGTCACACCTTGTATTAGCTATTGTGCAATCCAAAACGTGCCAAGTCTCTGCTCCCTTTTTTAAAAAAATTGTTGTAAAGCTCCAATAAAACGAGTGGCTTCTCCATGGCTGCACACTTGTGGGTGTTTGGAGAAGTTCTCGTCTCGCATCCAAGAATAGTTCATAAATTAAGGAGGACCAAGAGGTACGAAACAACATATTTAGGGCAAAACTAGACGTGATGTGATTGGAGCACCCAAGGTCATTTTCTTGTTCAAAAAACAGCTGTGGGACATGTGTGCGATTTTAATTAGTGCTGCAATAGGGAGGTTAAGTTAACTTGCAGCTCAGATCTAAAGCAACCTGCCTACAGGGTAATTTGGACAAGAAAATGATTTCACAATCTCCAGTCATGGCACTCCCATGTCGTGTCTGCGTTGGCCCTTAGGACTACAGGACCTGTTTGCCATCATTACCTAAGTGCAAATGCTAGAAATGGACATCTGGTTCTATAGATGAAGATGTGATGCCTGTTCTTAAGTGCATATTCTTGTACTACTATTTTGCTATGCCATAAAACTCTTCAAAATGGAATGAGATTTGTTTCACCGGCAATATAGCATTCTAATCCGTACCTAAACTTGAGCAACATATATCACATCCTATATAACATTACATTTACTTAGCTTACAACTGTTTAAACATTTGGCAATATTTCAAGTAACGTCTCCCCCTCCCTTTGCCCTCACTGCCATTTCTCGTGCTTCTCTGTCTCCCATTCTGAAACCACAGATACATGTGGACACATCTTGATTTTATAAGGCTTTGCGGAAAGTGCCACATGTCTTGAGTTATGCTGGTATGTTCAGCCACTCAGAGAAGTGTGTAAAAAAAATAATAGCCAAATCTGGTATGGCCTGTGTATCGCCACATGGGAAAGAGAGGAGGCTGGAACCAGGCACTTCAGCCGAGCAAAGTTACATTCCAAGAACCTTCCTGTCATTTGCACAAATGCGGCTGAGGAGGATTTCTGAATACACTTGGTTTATCGGACCTCGCACATGATAAGGGGATTGAGAATTTGAGGCATAGGCTTGCAGTTTCATCAGGTTGTTTTGGCTGTTGAAAAATTTGCCCAGAGCATAGGGCCTCGATAAAATCATTGCCATGGGAGAGCTTCCTTCAGAAGCTTTAGATTTCACCACCTGAAAAAGAAAGAAAATGTCCTTGTGAAACTTTCACACGGGTGCTTCAGGGTAACAGAATGCAGCACCCATTTAAGCTATGGATGAATTGCGGAGGGATAGCTAGATTCTATTTCTGCTTTATTTTGGATTAGCCTCATAGGCTGATTAACTTCTTTCTGGAGCCTGATTGGTCTTCTCCTGCAAGCCAATCAGTTGTTGCATTTTAGGATCCCACCTGCCTATTGTTCTAGGATCCAAGCTTAGTATATAACAGCATTTCATATCGGCTATAAATAATTCGTCCTAACAAACCCTGACTCCCCTCCAGGGAGCTCTCAGCCGCAGAGTCTCCACACACCGCCATCTACAAAACAGTTCGTGATAATTTTGATGCATGGAACGTCATCGCCCGTGTTGTCAAGTAGCATTGCTTGAGCTTCAGGGCTCAGAGACCTGCTGCCGCTATCGCTTTTCACTTCTGAGCAACTTGAGCGTTTTGACGTGACTGCAGATTGACCTGCCTCCTCTAATTCTTCAACTGTTTCATTTTGAAATGCTCCATGACTGATAATCTCTGAGTGCACCGTCCTGCTTTTCACAGCAGGGATCATTCTGGTTGAAGTCAAACACCTGAAACCAAACCAGCTGACGCAGCTGCTTCTCCTCTTCCTTTCATTTCAGCGCATCAGCTCCAGACAAAACAATATGTTGATGTGCTTTGAAGTGCTATCCCATTGAGGCTCCTCTAAGAAGCAGAGTGGTTCCATGATATGTTAACTCTGAGGTTTGTATCCAATGGAGACGCTTGCCTCAGCAAAAAAGGGCTTCCACTAGCACAAATCAGGGTCCAATCTACATTTCCCAGACATAGCTGGTATTCATCCCTCATAAACAGCGTCCTGGTAGAAATCACTGAAATGTCTGGTGAAACCCAAACGTATGGCAGCCCATGTCGGACGTGTAGATTTTGGCAAATTTCAACAACTTTGCCTGAAGCTCAAACTTTTGTGTCCAGATTTTGAAAGCAACCCTGTGCTTTCTCCCATACTGCTCCAGAGGGCCCCCAAACTCTCAGGAGCAGCTTTGGGGGTGACAACATGGGGCTTAGCAGGATAGAGGTGATCAGCTGGCAATGGGTATTCTAACTTGCGCAGATGGAAAGGCATTCCTCAAAAATATCGGAGGATCAGCCTTAAATGTCGAAGGTACTTTCCATGTCTTTTAGATGGGCTAAATGGCAGTTTAAGAGATGGCCAACTTTTGTCTTCTTGAGGGAATGTTCTATTCTCCAGACATGGTTTGAGGGCCAGGAGCACAGTTTGCCACAATAAACTGACCCCCACCCCCAAGAGGTCAGGTTCCATGACCAATTTGGTGCCATCTAGCATAATTAAGGTCTTCATTATGGAGCACGTTATACTGCGTAGAAGTATGAACCAAATCCAATACGGATATGTCACCCTGAAGTTTGTCATATCTGCCCTTGAAAGCATTATTCTTTTCTCCCTGAGTAAAACTGCTGGAACGACATTTTACCTGGTTTAATATTTAGCAGGGCCATAAAAGACCAGATAAAATTACAAGGGGGAACTGCCCACCGGCTATTTCTGATTGCAAGCAAAGTGCTGTAATGTACGCAGAGAGGTTGCTTAATGTACTTTAAATGGTATCTTTGGGGAAATCTCAAATCTCTTTGCGATTAGCACCTGCCGAGGGAAAGAAGTGTGCAAATGCATGCGGATAGAGAGGTCTGCTGTAGGGATCTGCAGCTCAAGATACAGATCAGCCCGGTGCTGACAGAATCTCTCAATGCACCTTCTCAGTTCAGTGAGCACAAGCTATCCCATGGAGGGCACAAGCACAAACTCTCCATCCCTGGTCCCTCATTCTGCATTTCTATGCGTGCTTACTCATGGGAAAGTCAATGGGGCTTACTAGTAAGTGCATTTAGGGATGCAGCATAACGTCTGAAGCCCTAGTGTGGGTTGCTTTGGTGTGCTTGCATTGCAAATCTTTGCACCAAAGCTTGACAAAATGTTGTTGTTTAGTCGTTTAGTCGTGTCCGACTCTTCGTGACCCCATGGACCAGAGCACACCAGGCACTCCTGTCTTCCACTGCCTCCCGCAGTTTGGTCAAACTCATGCTGGTAGCTTCGAGAACACTGTCCAACCATCTTGTCCTCTGTCACCCCCTTCTCCTTGTGCCCTCCATCTTTCCCAGCATCAGGGTCTTTTCCAGGGAGTCTTCTCTTCTCATGAGGTGGCCAAAGTATTGGAGTCTCAGCTTCAGGATCTGTCCTTCCAGTGAGCACTCAGGGCTGATTTCCTTAAGAATGGATAGGTTTGATCTTCTTGCAGTCCATGGGACTCTCAAGAGTCTCCTCCAGCACCATAATTCAAAAGCATCAATTCTTCGGCGATCAGCCTTCTTTATGGTCCAGCTCTCACTTCCATACATCAGTACTGGGAAAACCATAGCTTTAACAATACGGACCTTTCTTGGCAAGGTGATGTTTCTGCTTTTTAAGATGCTGTCTAGGTAAATCTCTCACTTGACAAAATATAGCCCTCTAATTGGCTCAAGGCCCCTCGGCACCACCGTCCCAGCAGGGAGCAGGAAGGAACCATGAGGCTCCTGGATGGGTGCTGAAAAACATCTGCCCCAGTTGGGGTGCAGGGTGGGGCAAAGCCAATGTCCATGCTCCCAGCTTGCTAGCGGGATCCACAAAAGCAGCTTAGGGTTAGTTCAGACAGCAGTTGGGACGTCCGAAGGCCATGGCAAACTAGAGATGCTCTATTCACAATACAGTGGTACCTCGGGTTACATATGCTTCAGGTTACATACGCTTCAGGTTACAGACTCTGCTAACCCAGAAATAGTACCTTGGGTTAAGAACTTTACCTCAGGATGAGAACAGAAATCGTGCTCCTGAGGCGCGGCAGCAGCAGGAGGCCCCATTAGCTAAAGTGGTGCTTCAGGTTAAGAACAGTTTCAGGTTAAGAACAGACCTCTGGAATGAATTAAGTACTTAACCCGAGGTACCACTGTAATGTTGTGGCCTTGTTTAGCCCCCCCCCCTTATTGCTCCCCAATCTTGCTTTGGCATGGGCACCCTTGGTTAGCGTCAAGGATTAAATGACAAGCAATTACCTCGTGAAAATGGCACCCACACTTCCCTTGCAAAAACTCCTTGTACCGTCCCATGGTAATAATAAAAGTATCAACCACTTCGAAGCCATATTGCTTTGCAGTGTTCAAAATAGCTTGGTTTTCCTTCCACAGATCTCGCACTTCGGCCTGCAATTGAAATCAAGTCATCTCATATTATCTCATTTATCCAGCTTTTGGTTAAATCAAGACATGTTATCATTGGGACAGTAAGCATATGGATATTATGTACAGGTGTTGGGCTGGAGAAAAGATAACCTTAATTCTTGAGTTATTTGATCAGTGTTTCCCCCAGCAAATAGTTAAGCTCAAACATGTATTTCTTCAAAAGAGAGGAACAGAGGGGGAAATATTGTGTCCCTTAGATGTCACACCTTTTAAAATAACTGAACCCCAAACTTACAGATGTGCACAAATGAGAAGGTGCAAAAAGTGCTGTGCTCCAGTGTGGCAGTTTGGGACTAGAAACAGAATTCTACCATACCACATTGCATGCATTTAAACAATTTTCTAATTTTTTATTTTTATTTTTATTATTTTATTATGTTATTTATTTGGTTGATTTTTATTTTTTTATTTTTTTATTTTATTTATTTGAATGATTGATTTCTTCATCCGATGATCACAGGATGGTTTACAACATAAAAACACAAAAATACATACCATAGTAACAAATGAAAGCCATACCCACCCCCGACAGTTTAAAAGGCCACAGTCTGTTTAATTAGCCAAAAGCCTGGGAGAATAGATTTAATACATTTGGTATATAAAGCTGTTCTACAGTAACAAATGCATAGATGGTACATAGCCTGAAAGCCATAGATGATAATAATTGTATGGTACAGTATAAACATGTTTTTATTTTGGTGGTTGACAGAATGGATGAAGGGGCTTAAATTGTGGATACAAACTATCCCTAGAACCTGTTTTCAATGCCAAGGCTCAACTCTGAAACACTTGATGTCAGAAAATATGAACGGGCCTCTAGACGGGTGCAAAGTACATTTCTTTAATCACTGAATATTCATAGAGGGGTTGCTCAACAGGATTTAAGGGAAAGGGCTTCCAAACCAGGCCAAACACTAACCCCTTCTGGCCAAGTGTTTAGATTTAAAGCCAATTTAGGGAGCCTCATTAAAATTAAGGTACAGTGCTGCTACTGTCTGTTTGTGAATTTATAGTTTGTTTATTTGACTGTATGTTTGTTTATCTGATTGTATGTTTGTCTGTTGGTTTGTTTGCTTTCCTGGCATAAATTTATCTATTTTAAAACAATAATGATATAAGATATACAGTTAAAAATAAAATAAAATAAAATAAAGGTACAGTGGTACCTTGGTTGTCAAACTTAATCCGTTCCGGGGTCCTTTCGACTCCCGAAACCATTCAAAAACCAAGGCGCGGCTTCTGATTGGCTGCAGGAAGCCGCAGAAGCCATGTTGGACGTTCGGCTTCCGAAAAAGGTTCACAAACCGGAACACTCACTTCCAGGTTTGCAGTGTATGGGAGCTGATTTGTTCGAGAGCCAAGCCGTCCAACAACCAAGGTACCGCTGTATTAGTAATACCAAAACATGCAGCACCATCTAGCTCAGTAAGTAGAGCAGGAGACTCTTAATCTCAAGGTTGTGGGTTCAAGCCCCACATTGGGCAAAAAGATTCCTGCATTGCATTGGACTAGATGACCCTCGTGGTCCCTTCCAACTCTACAGTTCTACAATTCTACGTGTTTAGGATGAGGCATAAAACATAACCTGGCAAAATATAATGTTGTACGGGCATAGCAGCTGTGCTCGACAGGAACATGACCCACCATACTTCTGAGGAGCAACGTGTCAACAATGACCGCTCCCCGCATAAAACGGGGATCGGGAGCGGCTCCATCAACACAGGCTTGGCTTCGCCTTCCCCCAGGTGGGATACCTAGAGATCTCCGCCTACCTCAGTCAGTTGTCCAATCCCACCTGGAGGAAGCGTTGCTAAGGAGACCAGGCCAGGTAGGGGAGGGGCTACATGCCCACACAATAGAGGGAGGATCTTTCCTGGGAATCCTCACTTGGCTCCAGAGCTTCTCCCACCCTACCCACCCTCAGTTAAGTCTTATTTTGCAGGTTAACTTTTCTTCACAGGTATGCGGGCGCTGCTACATCAAGGTCGCTGTTAAAGGGCCGGAAAGGAATTCCCCTGCATTGGCAGGTTTTGCCTTTCCCGTAGCAAAATGTCACAACTTTGGCGGTATCAGGCCTTGGGCGGAATCCTTTAGTCTATCTTCCTCTTTGCAGCGGCGATACCAGGGTTCCCCGTTAAAGGGGTTTCTGAAGGGAGGCTTTGACCGTACGCCGAAAGGTCGTCATTGCTCTCCCCTGCGGCGGCATAACGGGGGCGGCCATCTCTGCTTGAACATATGTTCTCCAGAGCCGGCCCATCCCCCCCCCCCCACTGGATAACCCTGATGTTCCCTAGATCCCCGGTTGGGGACTGGGGAGGGATAACGCCCAATGCCTAAGCCAAAGTCTACCCACATCTGAAATATAATAAAGTTGTGGCCAATTTAATCCCATAGCACGTTGTCTTGAGTCGTTATTCCACATGATGGGGGGGGGGTGCTCGGGATCTGGGGACTCCGCCTGTCCACGCAAAAGAAAATTGCAAACCCATCCTAACGGAGAAAAAAATGTAACCTACTGGTGACAAGAAATGCACTCCATCCACTGGCAGGTGAAAGCCCATTCCCAGGGATTTTATCACTACCAGGATATTTGACAGATTCGCCCTGTGGATCAAATGAAATAAAACACACACATTTTATTTACAGATATATAAAACTGACGTACCATAAGCACCTCTTACTTTTGTCTCCGTTTCGTATAATGTCCCATACAATGCAGAATCAGATAAAATGATGTCTGTTTGTTTTTTCTGGGAGCAGCCAGTTTGATACTGAGAATATGAGCTATCAAAAGTTTAGCACAGGGTTCGCGAGCCCTTGGCTATCACCACGATACATTCCGGATCATGTTTTGTCAGTGAATTGTAGCTCATTTTGGTGAGTAGGGTTTTTTTTTTCATTTTAATCTGTCTGGTATTTGTGTGACACCTTCCCAGCAACCAAAGTGAGCTCAAAATGGCTTACGATAGTAGCAAAGCACTGACAAATGAAAACATGCCCTAATACAAAAAACTGATGAGTTATGCAGAGTTGGAAAATTGACACATAAACTATGTGAGAAAGACAATTGTAACTTCAAGGAAGACTGGGAACTTTTTACAAGGTATTTAAAAAAACAACAAAATGACATGGACTCCTTGGCAGGTTTTGAATAAACATCCACAAATTTATTAATAGAATATATGACAGATAAGGTACAAACTTTAACATGCAGAGAATAATATGTGCAAAGAAATCAGAGAGGGGAGCTGAGGGAAGTCTTTGGTGAGGGGGAGAGGGAGGGATAAAAAGGGGGAAAATAATGTAATTGATTATTTGGATTGATAATTTGTTCTGCTGAAATTGTCTAATAAAAATATTTTTTAAAAAAACAAACAAACATGCCCTAATACAAAAGAAATGCATGTCATTCCATAATTCACAGGCTAAAAATGAAGCTTGCAAGAGGACAGAGATGGAGACAGTGACATAGCATGGGTTGCCAGTGCCCGGGCCACATGAAGGGGGTACGTATGCACATTCCACTGTCTAACGGCATCGCCATCACCCAGCAGATCACAGCCCTAGAGCTGATAAAAGAAGAGTTGTTCTGTTGTCTGGAGAGGGAAGGTTGGCATATGTCCTGATTTTCCCAGAATACTGCAGCCTGCAGCAACGTCCAACAACTTTGGGCAAAAAAAGAGCTCAACAACTTTTCTCACCAGATTTTCACCGTTTGAAATATGGCAACCCTAGAAGAGGTCACTTCCCGGTTCGCATGTAGAAACCCATTTTCAACTGAAGCACACAGTTGTATTGAGGCAGCACAGGGTGTTGAAATTTTGCACCCCTAACAATTTTGCGCCCAGGGCAACCGCTCCTATGGCCTCCCCCCATGCTCTACCACTGCACAGAGCACTAGGAAAGGTATTGAAATCCTCTGGAAGAATGGGCTCTGTGCCGATGACTGCCGGAAAACCTTCTAGGCATGGAGAACTCATCATGTGAATTGAAGTGGAAGTTATTTTACAGTTTGGTGCAAGAACAGCAACGAAAGACTGTAGCGTGGACACTTACCGCTTCAGCACTTTTTGAATAATATGTAAGTGGTTGAAATTGAGCCATTGGACACCACCGACAACTAATATAGTCTGGTCTGTGTTCTCTAGCGGCTGTGATCTGGAATAAAGAAGAAAGCCAAAACTGCAAAATATACCCTGCCGCAGAATCAGAACAGATGGCAAGCACTGACTTCAGCCAACCCTACAGGCCATTCCTGGCCACAAATGGCTGATGTCATTTAAAGTTACATAAGCTTAAAGAAATTAGAGACATATTAAGTAGTTATACTTTTTCTCATTTTCATTTTGCACAAATCTAGATATATATTTGGCAAAGGCAGCACACACACACACATATTGTCAGGGAAGAGAATTTCAGCATTGTGCCAAGATATCAGCATTGGACTGGAATTCGAAGGAGGTTATAGGGTGACCTCTTCACAATCTTCTCTTTTGCTCAGTGTGCAAAAATACCCATGGAATACTACTGACATAAAGGGGGCATGAAGAAGAAGAAATAATCTGTGTCAGATGATACATCACTAAGAGGCAGAGTGTGATGTACAGCTCAGGACCGCAATACCTCAAGGACCGCCCGTTTCCATATGAATCTACCTGGACCCTGAGATCACTTTCTGAGGCCCTCCTTCATGTGTCTCCTGCTCGAGAGGTCCAGAGGGTGGCAACATGAGAACGGGCCTGTTCTGCAGTGGCTCCCCATCTGTGGAATGCTCTCCTTAGGGAAGTTTGCCTGGAGCCTACATTATACACCTTTAAGCGCCAGGCAAAAACATTCCTTTTTAACCAGGCCTTTGGCTGATTTGATTTACATTCTATGCCCTTCTAAAATTGGGCTCTCTTCTGTGGGGAGGGTGTTATTGGGTTGTTGTTTTTATTCTGATTATATATGTCATGATCTTTTCTGTGAACAGCCCTGAGACTCCCAGGTATAGGGCAGAATATAAATTCAATAAAAAAAATTAATAATATAGACCTAGAGACGCGGGTGGCGCTGTGGTCTAAACCACAGAGCCTAGGGCTTGCCGATCAGAAGGTCAGCGGTTTGAATCCCCATGATGGGGTGAGCTCCCGTTGCTCGGTCCCAGCTCCTGCCCACCTAGCAGTTCGAAAGCACATCAAAGTGCAAGTAGATAAATAGGTACCGCTCCGGCGGGAAGGTAAACGGTGTTTCCGTGTGCTGCTCTGGTTTGCCAGAAGTGGCTTAGTCATGCTTGCCACATGACCTGGAAGCTGTCTGCGGACAAACGCCAGCTCCCTCAGCCAGTAAAGCGAGATGAGTGCGCAACCCCAGAGTTGTCCGCGACTGGACCTAACGGTCAGGGGTACCTTTACCTTTACCTTAGAGGCAGTTACTGAAGCTCTGCATTAAGTAATCAGGACTGCCAACTTGCCTGCCCATTGAGGGGTCTCAGCATCATGTGATGTGTCCCACCAACGCTCTTGTGTTGGCAGTGGGGGATGGGGTGCATGGAGGGTGATCTTCACCCTCCGAACATCCCGTGGATATACGCCAATGCTTGCCCATGCTCGCCTGGTGTCAGAGGATGGTGGCCCCCTCAAAAAAAATTGGGGGGCTCAGCTCCCTGCCCACAAATATTGAGGGGGCCAAAGCCCCTTCTGCCCCCTATAGTTGGCACCCTAAGTAGTAATTCCTTCTCATCAATACAATAATTGACTAAAACGTCTCCAAGGGACTCAGAACCTCTCACAAATTCCTTCCCTCTTGTGGCTAGAGCAGGGGTCAGCAAACTTTTTCAGCAGGGAGCCAGTCCACTGCCCCTCAGACCTTGTGGGGGGCCGGACTATATTTTGAAAAAATAATAATGAGTGAATTCCTATGCCCCACAAATAACCCAGTGATGCATTTTAAATAAAAGCATACATTCTACTCATGTAAAAACATGCTGATTCCTGGACCGTCCGAGGGCCGGATTTAGAAGGCGATTGGGCTGGATCCAGCCCCCAGGCCTTAGATTGCCTACCGATGGGCTAGAAAATGCTGGCATAGAGACACTGGATGCAAGGAAATCAAGTGAATCGCTGTCAAAAACGATACCTTGGGAAACAGACGCTCTATCATACCTGAGTAGCAGCTGCTTGAGAGCCTCTTCAAAGGTTGGTCTTTGCTTTACGTCAATCCAAAACTGGGGGTAATAGGAGTAGCTGATAAAAGTGTCCCTGTTGTTCACGTTATGATAGAACTTCATGTCATGAGCCTTTTGCCATTCTTGGAGAGTCTCGTTCACTCTCTCTATTAAGTAATACATCATCCCTCTGTTGGTGGAATCGCCAATGAAAAGAACCTTTAAGGGCGAAAAAGCATATCGCAGCATTTCATGTTCTCAAGTTTGCAGGCATCTGCGGAACGAAAGCAGCTTAAATCGAAGCGCTTTTGCTCAGCCGAGAGGCTATTTATTTGTTTTCTTATAGTCAATGAATTTCTACACCACCGGTTGTCATAAATAACCTCCGGGCCGTTTGCGCGTAGAAAATCATTAAAGGGACAAAACGCAATGACACCATGAAACCAATACTAACATCTGTAGGAAGCCAACAACAAAAAGCAGTACCCCGTTACAAGTGGACAACATTGATCAGGTACTTTCAAATACTTAGGGGGAAATACACCACATATAAACGACATCAACCTGCCTGCTGCAGGTATTTGTAGGTATTTGTGTTCCACTTCTAATTCTGGCAAGGCTAACAAGTCGCTAGAAGCATCCATGTTATGTAGAAAGACAGGAAACTGACTTATACCAAAGTGTAATCTACACACATATGAAAACCATTATGAAAATGCTATTTTTTTAAAAAAAAAGAAGCAGCATTTTTAAAAAATACATTTAATTTTCCATAAGGCTCACCATCGCCATCTAGTGTTGCGTTGTATATTGCACATAAAGGTAAAGGGACCCCGACCATTAGGTCCAGTCGTGGCCGACTCTGGGGTTGCGGCGCTCATCTCGCTTTATTGGTCGAGGGAGCCGGTGTACAGCTTCCAGGTCATGTGGCCAGCATGACTAAGCCGCTTCTGGCGAACCAGAGCAGTGCATGGAAATGCCATTTACCTTCCCGCTGGAGCGGTACCTATTTATCTACTTGCACTTTGACGTGCTTTCAAACTGCTAGGTTGGCAGGAGCTGGGACCGAGCAACAGGAGCTCACTCCGTCGCGGGGATTCAAACCGCTGACCTTCTGATTGACAAGTCCTAGGCTCTGTGGTTTAACCCACAGTGCCATAAAGCACATTTAAAACGTTTTATTTGCAGCTGTATAGCTGAGTCCCAAGTCTACATAGTCTGGGATTGGCCTGCCAAGCTTTCAGGCTGGAGTTTTTCCCAGTCCTACACAGAGATTGAACTTCTGATTTTCAGCAAGCAGAGCAGATACTCTGTTGTTGAGTTATTCCCCCCGCCCAACCGAGCTAGGGCTCTTCACGTGTTTTGTGATCTGTAACTGTGCTTTGCCCTTAACACAAAGCAAGTGGGAAAGAATGGCAATTAATTACCATTCAATTTCAACTAAAGAATGTGCGATAATTATGGTCTTGGTCAAGATATTGCCCAGCATTATAGCACTGGACAGCTCTGTTGGAAAATGACCACAAGCTAAAATTTAAACTATTTGACAGTTGCCTAGTGTAGAAGGAAGTCTGTGCTTTTTGCTGCAAGGACCAAGCATGGAAATATCTCATTATGTCTATAAAATGGGATTAAATCATGGAATTAATTAGACAGGTATCATAAATCAGGCACAGTTAAGAGATTTACAGCAGAATCTAACCGCATCTACTCAGAAGTAGGTCCTACTGAGTTCAAACTTTCTCCCAGGTAAGTATGTTTTAGATTGCACCTTTAACTCTAAAATGCTCCTTTAGGTAAAAGTATACAAGTTCCTGTTTAAACAGGTGTATTGTAAGACCGTTAGTAAATATTGTCTTTTTAATATTTCGTGTTCTTATATAATACATCGCTGAGGGCGTTTTATTACAGCAGTAAAATGTGAATTGCTTTCTTACCATAATAAATAATATGTATGCTTCATCACCTTTCACTTAAAATGTAATTGTGCAATTAGGTATACCTAGTTATCTGAACAACTACTTATTATTCATGACCTGTTCCTCACTTCAACTTTTTCTCAAAAGTTGACGTGTACAATAATTAAAGTTTTATGCTTCAGCACATCACTGAACTATTACGGTAAAAGTTAATTAACCATAAACTTATATGAGGTTTTGTGACACAGATGTAAAACTAATTAAACCATTTTTATTTGGTTTTCACATTCCCCCCCCCAACACTGTTAAGCTCATGTCATTTCCCAAATGGATACAATTTAACAAATGCAATATAGCCTTCACATAGTTTGCGTTAATAAGGGCTTCAAAGACAAACTGCTGCATATAATATGAAAGGAAGTGAGCAAAGAACTTCTCAACCCGGAATTCCTTTCAGACTCCACATATGACTGATTAACTTTGCTAACACACCATTAATCTATATAGACCCTCTTTAAAAAAAATACTTTGGGGAATTTATATATTTCCCCTTTTCATGTCTCAGCCAATCCATGGCTTTCATTTCACCACAGGTGATCTTGAGTTAGTACTGACAGAAATAATTCAAGCACAAAGTCACATGCATGGAAATGGGGGGGGGGGAGTGGTTCAGATGAAGGCAATAGCACCTATTAGAGATAGACTGAAACTACACTCCTGGGTGGAATCTACACACATATTAAAAAAACCGCTGTGAAAATGCTTTTTAAACAAGTTTTGAAAAATATGTTGAATTTGGCATAGCTCACTCTCGCCATCTAGTGTCACATTTGTATATCACACTTTACAGCGCATTTAAAATGTTTTATTTGCAGCTGTATAGCTGAGTCCCTGGACACATTTAATGGCTCCCATTGGACCAAGCATTCATTGGACAGCATTAATTTGTGTGTTAATTTGTGTGTTATATTCCAGCTTTCACGTGATGTAAAAGCCACTTCTAGAAATCTAGCGGAATAATATGCAAGTTTAGTGCTAATTTCCGTGTTATATTTGCTTCCAGAAAAAAATAAAAATGTTTGCAATCCTGGGATCCACTTGCAAGCCTGGAAGTTTGTATAGGGCTGTGCACCTATAGGGTGCTCTGTAAGTGGGATTCCTTTAGGAATCACTTTTCCTCTCCTTAGCAAGTGATCCTGCAGGGTCCCAGGAGAGGCTCCACAACCAGCTTTCCTTAAGAAAAGCTCCTTTTCCTACAGCTGGGTTTAAGTGTTCCTTAATTTGGATAACATATAGCAAAATCTGTACTTTTTTTTTTTTTTTACTTACTTGTAAAACTTGTGCCACCGGCTATTGTACCTGAGCCACAGATCTCTGTCAAATGTTAGACAGTCAAGCCATGCCTATTAAGAATTTCCAAGCAACCATCTTAGAATGTTCACTACAAGAAAAGTCAGTCTAGTGAGGTCCGCCTGAGACCTGCACAAGAATGTGAAAGAAGGGAGATTTGTTAAGATTAGGCAGAAGCAATGCCATGCATTAGATACCCAGCAAAAGAAACAGAGTGCATGCAAAGTGTGTCTATTCTCCAACCATAATACAGTGGTACCTTGGTTCTCAAACACCTTGGCACTCAAACAACCTGGAACCCAAACACTGAAAACCCGGAAGTGTTTATGAACTTTTTTCATAAGCCGAACGTCCTCCGTTTTGAGTGTTACGCTTCCGATTTGAGTGCCTCACTTCCCTTTTGGGTGTTACGCTGAGGTCTGTCTGTTTTTGCTATTTATTTTGTGTTTTTGTTTTTTGCGGCTCTTTTTGTGTGTGACTATGTGGAACCCAGTTCAGCTATTGATTGCTTGATTGTGTGACTGCAGTACATTGTTTATTGCTTCCATTTTATGGATCAATGGTTTCGTTAGATAGTAAAATTCATGTTAAATTGCTGTTTTAGGGGTTGTTTTTAGAAGTCTGGAACGGATTAATCCATTTTGCATTACTTTCTATGGGAAAGCATGCCTTGGTTTTGGAACGCTTTGGTTTTGGAACAGACTTCCGGAACGGATTACGTTTGAGAACCAAGGTACCACTGTATGTTGTGTTTTAGTCTTCATCTCAAACATGTCACATCTTAATGTGTGACTGGGACCTACAGTGGTACCTCGGGTTAAGAACGTAATTCGTTCTGGAGGTCCGTTCTCAACCTGAAACTGTTCTTAACCGGAGTTACCACTTTAGCTAATGGGGCCTCCCGCTGCCACCGCGCGATTTTGGTTCTCATCCTGAAGCAAATTTCTTAACCCGAGGTACTATTTCTGGGTTAGCAGAGTCTGTAACTCAAAGCATCTGTAACCCAAGGTACCACTGTATTTCATTCAATGCCTGAATACTGTCAAGTCAAGGCCAACTAGAAATGAAAGCGCAACGGTCACAGGGAGATAATTCTGAAGTAAATCAAGGCTACTTTAATATATTAATAGCGTATATTCATGTGCAAACTTATGCCGAAGAATGTCAGGACAATGTATTCGGCGCTGAGATAAGCTGAATCCCTTTTCAGCTTTCCTGTTCCAAATTTACAACCTACCTTTTTGTTTTTTACACATTGTTGCAGCTCTGGTTTGTTCACAATGGGATATTGACAATTGTGCGGCTGCCATGTTATCTGCCTCCAATCACAGGTTCTGTTGTCGGAACAACTCAGACAGGGCACGATCCATTGTCCTAAAAACAGAACATAACCACACTTTGGTTTTCATCTGGGCTTTTGTTAAACACACTTGTATTCGCTGTTACTAGGAGGAGGCGTGTGTGACTAGGACAAGATTTCTTCCTACCGCCTGGTCACTGACTGCCAGACAAGACCTCAATGTGACAACCTTTAAGCTTGGCAGAATAACGCAAGAATCTTATTTCTGTATCTGCCTTTCCTCCCAGGAGCTCAAGGCTGTGTAGATTACCCCCCCCCCCCCACACACACACCATTTTCTCCTCACAACAGCCTTGTGGGTTAGGTTAGGCTCAAAGATGGTGACTGGCCATGGGGTCACCCAGTGGGAACTTAAACCTACTTTATACCAGGTCAGATCGTTTGTCCATCTAGACCAAGGTTTCCCATCATCCCTGACCACTGGTCCTGCTAGCTAGGGGTGATGGGAGTTGTAGTCCAAAAACAGCTGGAGACCCAAGTTTGGGAAACAGGCCTAGGTTTTTCATATCACCTGCTACCTGATCCTTTCAACTAGAGATACTGAAGAATGAACCTGAGAACCTGCCCATGAAAGGCTTGAGCTCCATCACAGATTTTCGATCCCTTCTCTAAACATTGCAAAGTTATAATTTTTATAATTAATTTATACAACACTAGACAAGTGTTGAACAAAGTTCCTGCTGTCAACACTTGCCTCTCCTGGTTCCTTAGGAGATTAGGGTTTTGCCACTGTAGTATCTAAAGAAAAGCCTTCCTCATTCTGTATAAAGCTTTGCCCATCTTAAGCTGCCACCATGAAAGGAGAGAGTCTTCTTTCCTTTAATACTATTTTAAAAGTCTTTTTCACCAGCTCATTTCCATCAGTATCCTATGCATGTTGACTCAGGAGCTAAAACCCATTGTGATCAAGGGAGCTTATTTCTTGATAATAATGGGTATAGGAATATCTAGGAGTAGTAAGGAATTATGCACTTTTTAGCAATATTAAAATATTGTTATATATCCAACAGACATTTGTTTCTCAAGAAGCACACAGAGTTTTGACCTAACCTAGCTGTGTCATCAGCATTCAAAGTTCATGGTTCATTCTTGATCTTTTTCGCTTAATGTGGCTCCCTGTAGCAAAATAACCTGCATTCTAGTGGAACAGGATGCCTTTCTGAACCTGTATGAAATATGTCAGGAACAAACCTTTTGTGTCTCCCATTTCACATGTTTTCAACTGCGGCTCTGAAATGGCTGACAGGTAGACAGCAGAGAGAGGTTGCAAGCCACAGGGTTCTTCAGGATGAATGAGTGTGCCACAATCCTGTATTAAAATGTGCAGATACGATTTGTTAACACCCAGCCGTTATTTTGTAATATCACATATAAAATACATTGGACAATACAATATTAAGAACTCCCCAGTTAAGAGAATGTTGCAAGGGAAGCTGTTCTTTCCTGGTTCCTGCTGTCAGACTTAGCTGGCTCTGAAACATGACCAAAAATCAAACATACATAATCCCAACTCTGCAAATATGGACTTTTTCTTCTTCTGGGGATGCACAAGTCTCTCAGTCATAGTTTCATTCAGCTTCTTGCTTTCAGAATCTTAAGATCAGTTTTCAACATTTCCACATCAGTTTGCAATTTTAAAAAGTTATCATGAAAATTCCTCATGTTATCTGCGTCAATTTGTACTAAAATACAAATTATAGAATAAATTATAAAATAAAAGGGACGTGGGTGGCGCTGTGCGTTAAACCACAGAGCCTAGGACTTGCCGATCAGAAGGTCGGTGGTTTGAATCCCTGCGATGGGGTGAGCTCCCGTTGCTCAGTCCCTGCTCTTGCCCACCTAGCAGTTCGAAAGGACATCAAAGTGCAAGTAGATAAATAGGTACCACTCCAGTGGGAAGGTAAACGGTGTTTCCGTGCGCTGCTCTGGTTTGCCAGAAGCGGCTTAGTCATGCTGGCCACGTGACCCGGAAGCTGTATGCCAGCTCCCTTCGCCAATAAAGCGAGATGAGCGCCACAACCCCAGAGTCGGCCACGACTGGACCTAATGGTCAGGGGTCCATTTACCTTTTTACACATGGTGGTTTGCAACTTTGCCTAATATACCAATTTTGCAAAGCAATTTTCCCCTAAAATAATACATTTTTTGTATGTCATTGTCACGAATATATGCATTTCTAAGGATTCTTTACCACAGTTTATGCACTTTTGTACATGTACTTGGCTAGATAGCTGTATTGCAAAATTCAGTATAGTGTGCATTTCGAAGGATGATAGTGTTTTGTTTTGTTTTGTTTTGTTTTGTTTTAAATTTCTATACAGCTCTGCATCTGAGGATCATAGGGCAGTTCACATATAAAGACACAAGAATACATGAGAAAACAAAAACAGTACCTAAAGACATTCAACGGAAATGTGAGTAAGATAGTTGCCTTTAAATATGGACCAAATTGAATTTCTCCCCCATCCCTAAATGATAGCACAATGGATGTGTTTTGCATGTAGAAGGTTGCAGGTTCGATCCCCTGCAGTTCCAAATAGGCTTCGGGAAAATTCTGACTGAAACCTTGGAGGGCTACTACAGGTGCAGCACAGACAATAGCGAGAAAGGGTGAACCGATCTCCTGCCTTGGAACAAGACAGCTTCATATACAGAAGCATCACAACCATGCGCTTTCCATTGGTGACTCTGTCAGGTCCGTATGGAACCTCTGAGCCCAGGATTTACACAACATTGGAACAGCAACCACCAACAGTACTATCAAAGGCTTCTACCATAAGGCATGACAATTTGCACAAGCCTTCGCAGGCAAATTCCAGATTCCTGAACCAACTGCTATTGCCGTCGCCCGAGTGTCATAAGAAAATTGAACAGGGATTTTCTTGTTCATTTCTTGCGGATGTTGCAGGTATTTAAGCAACATGCCATAATCTTTGCTTTCATTGCAGGCTGATTAAATGCATCTTTGCCTTCAATTCAGCTAATGAAAATATGACCAAAAACGTTATTTTATTTTGTTTAATGTTTAAAACAACCCCTGATCTCTTGCAGGGATGAATGCAGGACGTATGCAGTATGCAAGGGAGGGCTAATGTCTTGTGATCAAAGGCGGCATTAATATTGCCTTGTAAAATGGAGTGGCCAAAGGTCAGCCACTCACATTTACTTTAGCTCCGCATAAGATACTCCGAGGATTTTATTCAGAGTGTGTGGCTTTGGAAGGTTCCTTACAGGCACTTGCAGAACTGCAGAATTTCCAATGCTTTATTCAAAGATGAAAGCTGACAAAACTTTGGAAGTTGTCAAAAATATCGGACACTTAGAATGAGAGGCAGGCAAACAAATTATATTTCTTTTTGGGGAGGGGCACCCTCATTTATACAAGGGAATCAAGAAGGAACCTTTGAAATGTCTGGACTGATTTCAAAAGAATGCCAGGTTGGCAGGTGCCCTTTAAATCATAGCGTGATAATGTTATTTATACCACTGCAAGTCACAACAGAGAAGATTCAATAGGGAACAAAAAATGAGCACCTAGTTTAGTTGGAGTAGTACAGTTTATGTTGAGTTAATCATGCTGGCATTGATTCCAACACCTGAACTCTCTGGAGGTCTCCCAAAGGGGTTCTACTGAACCCACAACTTATGTTATTAATTTATGTTCAAGAGAGAGGTTGGTGCGAGACATACTGAAAGGGAAATAAATTATACAACCTCTAGTGAATATGCCAATGTGGTCTTAAATGGATTATGGCAACTGATTTCAGCAGGTTATTTGGTAACTTGGCTTCATGTCAGCTGAAAAAGCGACACGCTTGTATGTAAATCTAAGCAAGCCATAAATATATCAAGAATACGTGTTTCAAAATATTAGCAACAAGGTTGATTCAAGCTCGGGTCCATGTTCCTGAGATCACATGATTACAGCTATACTTCTCACATATTAAAAAGTTCTAATTTATTTAAAACACTTGAATAATTACATCCTTAGAGCATCAGCATCCTATGATCTCATCCAAGGCATTTTCTGGATTCATCAAGCTTGAGTCCAGCAATAAATCACTGAAATTGTAAAACAGGAGTAATAGAAAAATGAAATGAACTAGCTTGGGGATAGATCTGCACAGTTCTGCTGCCCTCATAAATAAATGTCTGTGTGTTGCCTTTGACTTGCTATTCATTCATTTAACTTGAATAGCATTTATATTTCAGGAAATTTAAAATCTAAAAATAATATGAACATTGCAAAAAAGCATCCTTGCATGTCATGATGAAAATCAGAAATTCAAGAACTATGCATTCCTAGTGGTAAGGGGCACCATTCTTTTAATGAGGAATGAGGTACTGACTGATCACTAAAAACCCTGAAAAAGGAGAGAAAACTGAGAAAGGAGACTGCGTTTGGTGTGGACTGTCCATTCACATTCACTTGATCACACCAAATTGTCTGGTATGGGCATGCCATTAGGCATCTACTTTTGGCAAATTATGTTCTGAGTACTTCCCCCTTAATTAAACGATAGGTCCTATGCTTTGCCAAAGGGAAGGCACTGTAAGATTCCCACAAAACAACAGGAAACAGTAGGGTTGGTTATATTAAAGGAGACATATGCCCTCTAAATCAAAACAAGTACAAACAGGACTCACCCAGAAACATACGGTTGTTTTTAAGAGCTTTTCTAGTGATAAAACAGAACCACGATTGCCATGATGTGCATGGCATTTGTTAGCTCTGAGCAAACAAGTTTTCCAGGTTTCTGAACCACAAGGAAACCTGCAGCTCCTCTTTGCCCAATCGTCCAACAGAAAGATGGGCGTCCAGATCACAGGTGGTATAATATATCATATCATATAATATCTAACATATAATATTCAGCTCCATGAAAAAATATCTCAAATATATGTCTCAAATGGGCCACAGAGAACATCACTCCATGCCATAACAGAATGAAGTATGCAGTCAGCTTGGTATGACAGCTATATCTAAAGAAGAGGAATAGTATTCTTGCTTGCACTGTTCAGTTGTGACTACACAGCTCTATCTCATCTAATCAGGACAAAATGAAATTACCAATTCCTTCTCTGAAACATCTGCAACTCATTGCATTTTTTTTAAAAGGAAAAGCTCCTCATGAATTCTTTTAGTCAGCTGATGTCCGTTTTCATACACAACCAAAGTGTACGATGAAAAGTGATTAACAAATGCTGTAGGAAAAGTAGGCTAATAACATTAGTCGGAATGAGCTCATAAAAAGTCAGATAGGATTCTCACTGCAGAGAAATAAATTATGAGCAGATGGGTTAACCCTACTCTATCAAAAACGATTCATGCAGCAGAGCAAATGAGAAGCAAATGCCACCATAATTGCCACGGTGGTTTCTACTGCAACCCACCTGCCTCGGGGTTTTATGCAAATGATTGATGTATGTGTGCTCCACACCCAGCCACATTCTGGGCTCCCTATTTCTGGCCTCAAAAAGTCCCATCTAAAAGCAACAGCACAATATCCAGCTCAACACATTGAACTCTTTGCCCTCTTTTTGGGGGAACAGGGTGCTCAAAATAGATATGTGCTTCCATGCTGGAAAAGACGGGAAAACGGCTGAAGATTTGGTAAAAAGTTCATGAATTAAAAGACATTCTACCCTGAGTGAATGAGGTAGTGAATAGCCTTACTCAGTGCTTGCTATTTTTCTAGAAGAGGTGCTGCAACTTCCCATAAACACTTCCCTTGTTCTCTTATAATGGCAGTGGTGCCCACTTGAGAGATGCCGGGACTGAGTTTCGGCTGAAAAAAAACAAACCCCTGGCCTTACCGATGCTATATTCTGGATGGAATTAAAGGGCAACAAATAATCATCCATGATGATTTGCCAGAGATGGAAAGCGTCGCTTGTGAGGTTTTTTGTGCTAAGTGTCGTTTTAGGTACAGTCGTACCATGGAAGTCGAAAGGAATCAATTCTGGAAGTCGGATCGACTTCCAAAACGTTCAGAAACCAAAACGGGGCTTCTGATTAGCTGCAGAAAGCTCCTACAGCCAATCAGAAGCCACGGAAGCCCTGTCGGATGTTCAGCTTCCAAAAATAATTCACAAACCGGAACAGTCACTTCTGGGTTTGCAGCGTTCGGGAGCCAAAACGTTCGAGAACGTTTGAGAACAAGGTACAGTGGTACCTCTGGTTACGTACTTAATTCATTCCAGAGGTCCATTCTTAACCTGAAACTGTTCTTAACCTGAAGCACCACTTTAGCTAATGGGGCCTCCCGCTGATGCTGTCGCCTCACAATTTCTGTTCTCATCCTGAAGCAAAGTTCTTAACCCGAGGTACTATTTCTGGGTTAGCGGAGTCTGTAACCTGAAGCGTATGTTACCTGAAGCGTATGTAATCCAAGGTACCACTGTACTACGCACCTTGACTAGGCTAGTTGCAAACCAAATTCATATTGGGGTTTTCTTTCAATAAAAAAGCGTAAGGTTTACTCCAGCACAATGGCAAAGGATGAAATTTGCTGCCATTAGTTCCTGCACAACTAGTTCCCTGAAGATCTGGGCTACTCCTCTGGGTGTGTAAGCATCTGGAAGATTCCCTTTGAAGTAAATATGTTCTGATAAAAGTCGGAGAGGAAGTTAACGCGGCATCAGGCACACGAACAGGATTAGGCTGCTCTCCCACACAACGCCACAGACCCAATTAATTCCTGCCCTTCATGCAAAAGTTGAGGGGGGGGGTTACATGTGTGTTGAGGGATAACGCTAATGCAAAGCATACTCTGTTCGCAGGCATATCTCTTTGTTCGTGTTTACCGTCTACTCTCTAATATGCTTCCAACAGATCCGAGCCGCAGGGCTTTGATGTTTTTAATTTTGTTAATATCACAAAGGCCTCATATGAAAGCAGCGTCTCGTATCGGGTGCGATGGCTGTATATCTATAAAAAAAAAAACCCGTGAAGCCATATGCTTCATCTCCCCATTTGGGGAATTAAGGAATCACATGGGTGATTGATGAGAAAAAAACGTGCCGGCTGGGCTGCAAAAAAAGCAGCCTTCTTCCCGCCGATAGATTTCCATTAACCAGGACGTTTCGCTGCCTACCTCTTTCTTGAATGAGGGAATCTATAAAGGGGTCAGCCCTAGACCTTGACACAGCACAGACTCTTGGTTAGGACAGTTCAAATCCTCTGCAATCCCTTCTATGATTTTTAATGGGTTGGGTAAGAACCAACTGGAAAGACATTTGTAGCTTTCTATTCATAACAATTTGAAGGACCGCTGTTTACGCTGCATCCAGTGTGCTGCTTTGGGAAGTGGCGTGCACATGGCGATAACCACAATCCACATCTATCCTGATCTATCTCGTCTTTTAAAATGAAATCTTATGTTTGCTTTCCCAAACTGGCTTCAATCCAAATTGGAAATCTGGGCCTGATTGCCTTGATACAGCAACCTCCATTCCTGACCAGCCGTTAGGCACGCAGGCGTTTGTCTCAAGCCGTTGTTTTGGGTGTGGTGAAAGGGCATCAAATTGTTAGCTATGATTGTTGTGTTTTTGCTGCCAGGAAAGCTGGAGTTCCCGTGGGAGCTAGACGTCAACTCGCAGCCTTTTGATCCAAAGGGAAGCCACAGAGCTCCACAGATGCAAGAACCAGATGCTCGTGAGAACCCAAGAAGCACAACCTGAGGATTCTCCTAACATCCTTCCTCTGGCAGTGGAGCTAGAACAGAGCCATGGTGTCTGCTTGCCATCGATGAGTGGATAAAGACCTGAGAGCTGGGGATGGGGAAGGAGAGGTTGGGTGTAGGAAGTACTCATGGGGTGATGGAGGAGAATGAGGGGAAGGGGGGGATCAATGCACAGGAACCAGAACAGCAGGACACATCACCAGAGGGACCTCTGTCTCCATGAGCATGGCGGGTGCTGAAGCATAGGGAACAGTGAGAGGGGTGCTCTAGGAAGCTGAGACAGACAAAGGCCTACAGCCCAGGTCCCTAGCTCGCCAGGTGAGGCTTGCTAGCTCTGGGAGGACATGTGTGATTCCTCAGATGGAGGAGGCTTGGAACAGGTGAGGGTCACTTGCTGTCAGGGACTGGACTGAAGAGGAATGGTAGAAACCTTCCCCCTCCTCCTGCACTATCAGAGAAGAGGGAGACGGTATAGATTTAGAACAGTGGTTTGCAGAAGGTCACAGTTCAGAGGCTGCAGAGGGGAGAAGGTGGGAAATATTGGGAGAGGAGCAGGAGGAAGAAGAAGATGCACCAGGGGAGAGACTGCTGACAGACTCAGTGTCTTTGGAAAGCAGGCCAGACCCACTCCCTCCCATGTCCAGGCAGGCATTGAGAGTAGGAGAACAGAAAGCTCAGAGGCAGAAAGCACAGATCAACCAACTTAGGGATGATGTATAATAGGAGAGGCAGAGATGGTGGGACTTTACTCGCAGCAATGGCATTATCCAAGAGGCAGCATCACACGTCTCTTTCTCTGAATATTGAATAAATTATCTCAGTAAGAACTTCTTGTTTCCCCATTTCTGGCTGCCAGCCGTGAGGGAGGGGGATCGAATTCCCTGAAGCCTGACACCTGCCTCATCAAACCCAGATGCTGCAACCAGCAGGGAAAATAGCAGGGGTGCCGACTTGGGCCCCAGGGTATGGGTGCCCAGCATGTGCGCTGTGATGTCATATCATGACATCACACGCCCCGCAGCCTCGGAACCTGACTTCCACCTCCAAGGTCTTGTGAGACCTCGGACGTGACTTCCGGTGCTTTGCAAGGCACTGAAAGTTGCATCAGGAGCCCTGCGGTGTTGAGCATGCACAACAAAACTCAAGGCCCCAGGGTCCCCTATAGTTGGCTCCCCTGCAAAGTATAAAAGGGAAGCAGAGCTGAGGTGCTGTCTCTGCTCCACTGCCCATGTTGAAGGACCTCGGCTTAGGAGAAGAAGCGTTTGGACTTGATATCCCACCTTTCACTCCCCTTAAGGAGTCTCAAAGCGGCTAACATTCTCCTTTCCCTTCCTCCTCCACAACAAACACTCTGTGAGGTGAGTGAGGATGAGAGACTTCAGAGAAGTGTGACTAGCCCAAGGTCACCCAGCAGCTGCATGTGGAGAAGCAGGGAAGCAAACCCGGTTCACCAGATTACGAGTCCACTGCTCTTAACCACTACACCACACTGGTGTAGAGATGTTGCAAGGTCTCTGCAGGACTTTGGACATGTGGCTTGACCCTGGACTGGGGGCTTGACATACTGGCTTGCTTCCAGGTAGGCCAGGGGTTCAGGACAAAAGAGAATGAAAACCCATGGTCAATTTCAGAATGAGGCTGCACACTGAAGGCGATAAAACTGAAGGGTGGTTTATATCGATATCAATACTACCAATCAATACCAATATTTTGGGATTCAGAGCTGTCAAGTGAAGAAACGTTTTGCTTTGGAAAATCGATAAAAGAACGGCCATCTCTAGGTTAGATTTCCCTGGCTGGCTTATACCAATGCTGCTGATAAATATACTCTCGTTTAATGCACACAGCTGGAGAACAGAAATAAGGAAGACAAATTGGCTCCCCCAAATCACCTACAAATCTGTTCTTTCTTTCTTTGAAACCCATAATGGTAACTAAATTGGCTCTAATAGATTTTCAGCGCTCTTGCTGCTTTAATCAAAGAAGAGAATTTAATGTTGGATGGGCATATATATATATACACACACACACACACACACACACACACACACACACACACTATGGTACCTCGGGTTAAGTACTTAATTCGTTCTGGAGGTCCATTCTTAACCTGAAACTGTTCTTAACCTGAAGCACCACTTTAGCTAATGGGGCCTCCTGCTGCTGCCGCGCCACCGGAGCACGATTTCTGTTCTCATCCTGAAGCAAAGTTCTTAACCCGAGGTACTATTTCTGGGTTAGCAGAGTCTGTAACCTGAAGTGTATGTAACCTGAGGTACCACTGTGTATGTGTGTGTGTGTGTGTGTGTGTGTGTGTGTATCTCACAACATTTTCCAAAAGATATTGATTAAGGGTTTGCCTTCTGGTGCATAGCAGATAGAACGCAGTCTACTTGTAGCTTGCTAGCATGATGGCATGGAGGAAGCTTTTTTTACAGATTGGATGCTGAAGCTGGTGCCAAAGGGCAAGATCCCGGTTAAAAACTGACTCTGTTCTCCGTAGCAGAAAGTTCACAGCGCTCCATACCCTCAGTTTCTTTCGATTCGGGAAGAGTAATCAAGGAACCGGTAGCAAAAAGTGACTCAAGCCATTCCAGCGGCAATAAATTAATCTGGGACACTGAATGAATCACTAAGTTCAAGCACTTACATCTGCTGCATGAGACCATGATGAATGAGTTAACAGGGTAGCTTGGCAGGTGCGTAAAACACAAGGCAAGGTTGCTGCTGAATTAAAAAGGTGGAAAACACAGTTACCTAAATTAGGATATACAGCTATAAGAAATAGAGAGAAGGAAATTTTGGGGTAAGGCAATAAGTGAACAGATGAAAGTCAAGGGGTTCTGGAATCAAGTGGAGCCTTGTGCTGTCTGCTGCTTCTCTGCTACGTCTCTCTATACCTGAAAGAGTGTCTCCACCCCCATCGTTCAGCCCAGACACTGAGGTCCAGCGCTGTTGTGTACTAAAGTGGGCGGTTAGTTAGACAAACCCAGAAACAGAAAACAGATCCTGTGAGCAGGTAAAGTTGTGGCGAACTGTCTCTACATGGATAACGGGGAATAAAATAAGTTGATTTCTCCCATATCTCAAAATAGCACATCTCAGCCTATCTGCATGCACACGAAAGCTTATACCCAGAACAAACTTAGTTGGTCTCTAAGGTGCTACTCCCCTTCATGGATCACTGCCTTGCCGTGGCGAAGGGGCTTGAAAAACTCAGAGAAGCTATGAACTATGCCGAGCAGGGCACCCAAGATGAACAGGTCATAGTGGAGAGTTTTGACCAAACGTGATCCGCCTGGAGGAGGAACTGGCAAGCCACTCCAGTATCCCTGCCAAGAAAACTCCATGGACAAAGACAACAGGCATATAAAAGTTATGACACTGGAAGATGAGCCCCTCAGGTCGAAAGGTGTCCAACATGCTACTGGGGAAGAGCGGAGGACAAGTACAAGTAGATCCAGAGCTGATGAAGCGGCTGGGCCAAAGCCGAAAGGACGCTCAGTTGCGGATATGCATGGAAGCGAGAGGAAAGTCCAATGCTGTAAAGAAAAATATTGCATAGGAACCTGGAATGTAAGAACCATGAACCTGGGTAAGTTGGATGTGGTCAAAAATGAGATGGCAAGAATAAATATTGACATCCTGGGCATCAGTGAACTAAAATGGACGGGAATGGGCGAATTCAGTTCGGATGACCATCATATCTACTACTGTGGGCAAGAAACCTGTAAAAGAAATGGAGTGGCCCTCATAGTCAACAAAAGAGTGGCGAAAGCTGTACTGGGATGCAATCCCAAAAATGATAGAATGATCTCGATACGAATCCAAGGCAGACCTTTTAACATCACAGTAATCCAAGTTTATGCACCAACTACTGGTGCTGAAGAAACTGAAATTGACAAATTCTATGAAGACTTACAAGACCTTATAGAAGTGACACCAAAGAAGGATGTTCTTCTCATTATAGGGGATTGGAATGCTAAAATAGGGAATCAAGAGATAAAAGGAACAACTGGCAAGTTTGGCCTTGGAGATCAAAACGAAGCAGGGCAAAGGCTAATAGAGTTCTGTCAAGAGAACAAACTGGTCATCACAAACATGCTTTTCCAACAACACAAGAGCCGACTCTACACGTGGACATCACCAGATGGGCAGCATCGTAATCAGATTGATTATATTCTCTGCAGCCAAAGATGGAGAAGCTCTATACAGTCAGCAAAAACAAGACCTGGAGCTGACTGTGGCTCAGATCATCAGCTTCTTATAGCAAAATTCAAGCTTAAACTGAAGAAAGTAGGAAAAACCACTGGGCCGGTAAGATACAATCTGAATCAAATCCCTTATGAATACACAGTGGAAGTGAGGAACAGGTTTAAGGATTTAGATTTGTTGGACAGAGTGCCTGAAGAACTATGGGTGGAGGCTCGCAACATTATACAGGAGGCAGCAACGAAAACCATCCCAATGAAAAGGAAATGCAAGAAAGCAAAGTGGCTGTCCAACGAGGCCTTACAAATAGCAGGGGAGAGAAGGCAAGCAAAATGTGAGGGAGATAGTGAAAGATACAGGAAATTGAATGCAGATTTCCAAAAAATAGCAAGGAGAGACAAGAAGGCCTTCTTAAACGAGCAATGCAAAGAAATAGATGAAAACAACAGAATGGGAAGATCAAGAGATCTGTTCAAGAAAATTGGAGATATGAAAGGAACATTTCGTACAAAGATTACCATAATAAAGGACAAAAGTGGTAAGGACCTAACAGAAGCAGAAGACATCAAGAAGAGGTGGCAAGAATACACAGAGGAATTATACCAGAAAGATATGGATGGCTCGTACACCCCAGGTAGTATGGTTGCTGACCTTGAGCCAGACATCCTGGAGAGTGAAGTCAAATGGGCCTTAGAAAGCACTGCAAATAACAAGGCCAGTGGAAGTGATGATATTCCAGCTGAGCTATTTAAAAATTTAAAAGATGATGCTGTTAAGGTGCTACACTCAATATGCCAGCAAATTTGGAAAACTCAGCAGTGGCCAGAGGATTGGAGAAGATCCGTCTACATCCCAATCCCAAAGAAGGGCAGTGCCAAAGAATGCTCCAACTACAGCACAATTGCACTCATTTCACACGCTAGCAAGGTTATGCTTAAAATTCTACAAGGCAGGCTTAAGCAGTATGTGGACCGAGAACTCCCAGAAGTGCAAGCTGGATTTCGAAGGGGCAGAGGAACCAGAGACCAAATTGCAAACATGTGCTGGATTATGGAGAAAGCTAGAGAGTTCCAGAAAGACATCTACTTCTGCTTCATTGACTATGCAAAAGCCTTTGACTGTGTCGACCACAGCAAACTATGGCAAGTTCTTAAAGAAATGGGAGTGCCTGATCACCTCATCTGTCTCCTGAGAAATCTCTATGTGGGACAAGAAGCTACAGTTAGAACTGGATATGGAACAACTGATTGGTTCAAAATTGGGAAAGGAGTACGGCAAGGCTGCATAGGAGAGGATGCCCAGATCTTTCTGGTGACAAAGCATAGCTTTGTAGTTGTGTCTTAGCCTATTAAAAAGGAACGAGCTGAATGCTACATGATTCACTGCAATTGAACACTAAAGGAAAACTGCAGGGAACTGTTGTTAAAATGTTGAGTTGCATTATAAATGTACAGGATCTTGGTTGTTTTAATGAGGGTTACTGTACGTTATTATTCTAATGATATTGGGATTTACTATTATTATTGTAATGATATTGGGATTTACTAAAGTTTTACAAACAAAATATTCTGTTAGTTTTTTAAAATGTTGACTGTAGCTTCACTTTTTATTGTGCAGGAAATGGACTTTGGCTAAGTCCAGGGTGGGGAACTTATGTCCTTCCAGTTGTTGGTGAGCTACAAATCCCAGTTGGTGATGCCAACTGGGGTCGATGGGAGTTGGGAATTTAACAATACAGTGGACACTCGGGTTGCAAAGGTGATCCATACGGAAACCATGTTCGCAACCCGCAGCGTCTGCAACCCACAGCACCACATCTGCGCACACACGGGTCGTGATTAGGTGCTTCTGCACATGCGCAAAGCGTGATTTAGTGCTTCTGCACATGCGCTGAAACCCAGACGTAACCCAGTCCGGTACTTCCGGGTTTGGCACAGTGCGCAACCCGAAATCACGCAACCCTGTATGTGGAGGGCTACAGGTTACTCAGCCCGGGACTATGTAATAAAGATATCTGTGTTTGTCACATCCTTGAAACATCACTACAGCAACCCTTCAACCCTCCTTTTAAAAGCACAAGGAAAGTCGTCCTCTGAGCAAATTTGTACTGGCCAAAGTCAGTCCACATGGACAGAATGTCAACTAGGACAGCAGGAACCAAATTCAAATGATATCTCAGCCACCTAGCTTCGCGACGGTCACTATCTGCCAGCCTAAGGTAACTTACAAGGTTCTGATGAAGGTACAGTTGAGGAGCGAGGAGTTACACATGATCTCATTTGACAAAGTCATCACATAGATATTGGCTGAGATCTAGATAATTACTGTTAGAGAACCAAGGTGGGGGTGTTCCTCCTAAACACTAAAACTAATAAATGCTAGGATTTGGTATTATTTGTGATATGAAGAGAGAATATAAGCTGCAGAGGAATTTCTGGGCTGCCTTACGCAAACCAGCCTGGCTGGTAGAGGGAAGAGCAGATCAGTTAGCATTACAATAGAGAGCCACTGAGGGTCGTCAACAACTCCTTGTCCCAGGTGTGACCAGAGACCAGAGATCTGGAACTGCCCTGGGGGAGGGCAAGGGGCTTCTGGGAAGAAGAAGGGGGAGATCCATCTTGGCCAGGCAGAAGGAAGGACGGCCTGCAATGCTTGGGGCCATGCTATGAGATCTGGACCCCCTCCATGCACACTGAGGGTGTTAAATAGGCAAATAAACTCTATTTCTTAAAGTGCGACAGCCTCCACCATGTCTTCTATTCTCCAAAGGGACACAGAGCCTGTGGGGGCGCCTGAGATCCCATGCGCCCTTGCCACAGCTTAGCAGAGAGAGGGACCAGCGCTGGTCTTTTGTAACATTACTTTTGATGAGCCCAAGGACACCGGGGAGCTGGAAGAGCTGCAGAAAAGCGCTGGAACAAATCCGAAAGAGAGGATATGATGGAGATCTCTGAAGTTATCCATGATGTAGAAAAAGTGGATACAGGGAATTTTACTCCTCCTCCCATGATACTAGAATCCGGGGCCATCCAATGAGATTGAATGGTGGAAAACAGAATGGTGCACAGCTTAACTGTGGAATGAAAATGTGGTGAAGACCATTAACTTAGATGCTTTTAAAGAGGATTTATGGGGGATAAGTCTATTAGTGGCTTCTAGTTTTGATGGCTATATGGTACCTTCAAGTTCAGAAGCAGAATGGATTCCAGCTATAGTAATGGTAATATTGCTTATTACCAGAAAAAGGTGGAAACTTGGGGCCAAGCTATTGGTTGTATGCTTTGAGACCAAAGATACTTTGGTCTGTTCCAGCCTCAAAAACACACACACACCATGATGTGGCAGAGTCCTGAGTCATCTACAACAAGGATATCTGCTAGAGTGTTTTTTTTTTTAAAGAAAAGTTTTGAGAAACACAATTTAATAATCCAATTTGCTGTTTTTACAAAAGCAATTTTGCTTCTCTTTATTTGGCCCGTAGGCGAAATGTTCCTTGAACGCTAACAACTCTAACAAATCAATTGTGTCTACTTCAGGCAACTAGATACTCACAAAAATGTTAATCATATTTAATTAGTTTTACACAGATGAGTTCGTTCTAAATAACTGTGATTTGTTAATTCTAAATATTGAATCAGATATCAGTTTAATTAAATTAAAGCAGTCGGCTGTAATTTAGTCTTTCTGAAAATGAACGTATGATCCAGAGGTCAGAAGATTGCATCTAGACATATGAATTAGTATATCTATAGATATCCTAATTCATATGTATAGATGCACTTTTCCTAAGACAAAGTACCACTGCAGAGTATCAGAAACAAGAATGAAGGCAGAATCCAGTAGAGAACCTCTACCCTAAATCCTATTGAAATGAATGAAGCAAGCTATATCCTGCACTACAACACATCCATTTCATGTCCATGTTAGATCGCACCCTTTTTAGCAGCTCCGATGCCAGAGATCTCTTCTAGAGGACAGCTATTTCATCTAGTCATTCCATTCATGCTTTGGAATAAGTGTGCTTTCCTTCAAAGACTATAAGCCACGACAAGTGCGACACTCTCAAGGTTACGGAAAGATAAAAGTGCTTTTCTAAATCACATGTTTGCATACGGCTGCAACGCGTGACCTATATGCAGAGGTCTGCGGTAGATACCCTCTGATTTAAAACCATGTTAGGTTCACAAAGGGAAGACGACATATGTTCCACCAGGCAGCTAAAATGCGCTCTACGTGGGGCTACCTTTGCATGTGACCTGGAAACTGCAACTAATCCAGAATGCAGCAGCTAGACTGGTGACTGGGAGCGGCCACCGAGACATATAACACTGGTCCTGAAACACCTATATTGGCTCCCAGTACATTTCCGAGCACAATTCAACGTGTTGGTGCTGACCTTTAAAGCCCTAAATGGCCTCAGCCCAGTATACCTGAAGGAGCATCTCCACCCCCATCATTCTGCCCAGACACTGAGGTTCAGCTCCGGGGGCCTTCTGGTGGTTCCCTCACTGCAAGAAGTGAAGTTACAGGGAACCAGGCATAGGGCCTTCTCAGTAGTGGCGCCCGCCCTGTGGAACGCCCTCCCATCAGATGTCAAGAAAATAAACTATCTGAGTTTTAGAAGACATCTGAAGGCAGCCCTGTTTAGGGAAGTTTTTAATGTTTGATGATTTATCGTTTTTTTAATATTCTGTTGGGAGCTGCCCAGAGTGGCTGGGAAAGCCCAGCTAGATGGATGGGGTATAAGTAATAAATCATTAATTATTATTATTATTATTACTTTATTATTATTATACCAGTAACATCTTTTTCAGCACACCCACTCACCTCTTATAGGTTTAGAAGAGTTCGGTGATACTCAACAGCAAGCTCACTGCATTGTGAGTAGGGTTGCCATATTTCATATTTTCAAATGTGAAATTCAGGACACTAAAGTTGCTGAGCTTTCCTTTCTCTTTTTGAGCTATTTTTAATGAAAACTGCCAAAATCTACACTTACAACATGGGCTGCCATATGTTCAGGACATTTCAGCAATTTCCACCGGGACACTGTTCCTGATGGCCAAATCCTGGCTACATCCAGGAATTTCTGAATGTATGGCAACTCTAACTTATCCCTAACAAATGGCCACAGGTACTTGTGGCAGATGGTACCATTTTGGATATTTAAGAACTGGAACTTAGGGAGCTGTGTTTCACAGATCAGATCAGAAGAATCTTTATTTGCATCAGCCACTAGCCATAGCAATAAAATAAAATAAAATGTACTGAAGTACATGTACTGAAGAGGTAAAAACCTAAACTATACAAATTACATATAGAAGGTTTACATCAATAATCACACTGTTTGCTATTAGTATATAATGGGAGGAAATATATATAACCGAAGCTGATTCAGAAATTCTAGCTGAAGATACCTAGAGACTATAAGGGACCACTGTCCACCCTTTCTGTCCCAGAATTTGGGGACTGGTGAGTCCTGTGTCTGTGCTTTAATATGACTTGTGTGAGGACAACTGCTGAGATACACTGGGTTCATGGTTAAATCTGTCTATTCCTGCTCAATTTGTGTCCTAAATTCTATTCATGGGAACAGTCAGTTACTAACCATTCAGAGGTTCTGTGTGCACTTGATTTGTAAAAATAAATCATACAGAGAGGTCATGGGGTTGCAAGTAAGCACTCGGATGAACCGTGGGAATGCTAGTAAGTTTCCTGGTGTCCAAGCACTGCTGAATTATATGCCTGTGCTTTAAGGGCCTATCTGAAGGCCAGAGGAAATGGACCCCACAGGCTCCCACGAAAGCAAAAAAGGTTCATATTCCAGCATGGAAAATCTCCCCCTGCAGTTCATCAATAGCTGCCACTTACACTACAATTCTGCACACTTCCCTGGGAGCAATTCCTACTGAACTCAATGTGATTTACAAGGGTTGCTGAGAAGGATGGGCAATGTTGCTGGAGAGAACCTGGGGAGCTGAAAGAAGGCAGTACCGTAGGTCTGGTGGATGCATTGTGAATATATCAGTGCCCCCTGCAGACTATGAGAGTACAGTGGTGCCTCGCAAGACGAAAAGAATCCTTTCCGCGAGTCTCTTCGTCTAGCGGTTTTTTTGTCTTGCGAAGCAAGCCCATTAGCGGCTTAGCGGATTAGCGCTATTAGCGGCTTTTAGCGGCTTTTAGGGGCTTAGCGGCTTAGCAGATAAACGGATTAGCGGCTTAGAAAAAGGGGGGAGGGGAAAAAAGTCGGAAAAACTCGCAAGACATTTTCGTCTTGCGAAGCAAGCCCATAGGGAAATTCCTCTTGCGAAGCGCCTCCAAAACGGAAAACCCTTTCGTCTAGCGGGTTTTTCATCTTGCGAGGCATTCCTCTTGCGGGGCACCACTGTAATCGCAGGCTCCTTGTAGAGTGGACAAAAACTTTAAAAGACATTTTCCCTCCCCAGTGTTTATTTCTTAGGGTCAGTGTTTTTTTTCCTGGGGGGACACAGGGGTACGCATACACCTAAACATTTTGTGATTCTTTGTACTGTTGTCCATTTACTGTACAGTAGTGCCCCGCAAGACGAATGCCTCGCAAGACAAAAAACTCGCTAGACGAAAGGTTTTTTCGCCCGCGATTTGCCTCGCAAGACGAATTCCCCTATGGGCTTGCTTCGCAAAACGAAAACGTCTCGCGACTTTGTTTCCTTTGTGTAAAAACCGTTAAAACCAAGGGTGCTTAGCTTGAGCAGCTGCAGTTGCGACTTGACTTCGAGGAGCAACTGTTAGCACGTGGTTTGGTAGCCTTTTCTCAGACTTTGCTCACTTTTGAAGATTTTCCAAAACTTTTCCAGAACTTTTCCAGAACTTCTCTTTCATCCATTTGGTAAGTTAAACTTTTAAAACTTTTTTGGGGGGTTTTGGATTTTGGGTTGGGGTGTTTGGGATTCAAGGACTTGGTGCTGGGAAGGGGTTTGCGATAATCTGGGGGCTTGTGGGCCTTTTTGGGGAATTTTTATGATTTTCTGTGACCACTGGGCCAGGTTTATTTTTTTTGAAAAATTTTCTGAGTTTGAATTTCTGAGTGCTGGCCATGTTGTTATTTTTTGAAATTTTTTTTTGTCTGGGTGGGGAAGCAGTTGGGGAGGGGTTTGCAGCAGTTGGGGAGGGGCTGGGGGAGCAGTTGGGGAGGGGTTTGCAATTTCTGTGTTGTGGGTGGGTTGGTGCGTGTCTGTGGGAGCAGTTGAGGTTTTTGAAGACATTGGTGATTTTTGAAGCTTTTCCTAAACTTATTTTGCAGCCATTTGAGGTTTCTGAGGACGTCGGTGGTTGATTGTTGAAGCTTTTCGAGAACTTCTCTTTCATCCATTTGGTAAGCTAAACTTTTAAAACTTTTTTTGGGGTTTTTGGATTTTGGATTTGGGGTTGGGGTGCTTGGGATTCAAGGCCTTGGTTCTGGGTTTTAATTTCTGTGTGGTGGGTGGCTGGCTGCTTTTGTATTTTTTGGGTTTGAAGCACATCACTGATTTTTTTTTCTGTTTCTGAGTTTACGAAGGTAGGAGCTGTGCTGCCATGGGACCCAAGAAGACTGCTGCTGCGGTGGCCGGCGAGAGGAAGAAGGAGAAGGTGACGCTGGAAATGAAGAAGGAGATCATCTGGAAGCACGACGGCGGAATGCGTGTGACGGACATCGCCAGGGAGTACGGCAGGAACCCATCGACCATCGGGACCATCCTGAAGATGAGGGAGAAGATCCTGGCGACTGATGCAGCCAAGGGAGTCACCAGGATCGTGAAGAACCGCCCAGCTGTCCTGGAGGAGGTCGAGAAGTTGCTGCTCATCTGGATAGAAGAGAAGCAGCGTGCAGGGGACACAGTGTCTGAGGCCGTCATTTGTGAGAAGGCCAAGGCCTTGCACGCTGACCTCATCCGGGAACAGCCAGGAACCTCAGCCGAGCCAGAAGTCTTCAAGGCTAGCAGAGGTTGGTTTGACCGGTTCAAGACAAGATCTGGCATCCACAGTGTGGTCAGGCATGGAGAGGCTGCCAGTTCTGATGTTCCTGCGGCTGAAGACTTTGCAGCGGAGTTCCTGGAGGTTGTGACGACGGAGGGCTACATTCTGCAGGCAGAGGCTGCGCAGGAGCAGGCCTCACTGGAAGAGGAGGAAGCAACTGAGGAACGGCTGTCCTCCGAAAGACTGAGGGACATTTGCCAGAAGTGGAAGGAGGTGCAGACTTTTGCAGATCTACACCACCATGAGAAGCACGTGGCACATGACGCTGGGAACTTTTATGATACGAGGGTCATGTCGTCTTTCAGGGAGCTGCTGAAAAGGCGGATAAAGCAGCAGACTATGGACAGGTTCTTGACCAAGAAGCAAAGAGTGGAAGAGGAGCCTTCTTCGAGTGGTCCCCCAGAGTCTTAGAAAATGTACTGTACACTTTGTTGATTTTTAAATGTTTTTCTGTCATGTTTATAAAGTTAATTTATTTTCCCTTCAATTTTTGAACTGCTCTTTACAGTATGTGTGACTTTAAAGAGCAGTTAATAAACTGTTGTTGTACCAAATTTGGCTTTGTTTGGACTTTTTTTGACCATAGGAACGCATTAATTGATTTTCAATGCATTCCTATGGGATTTCGTGCTTCGCAAGACGAAAAATTCGCTAGACGACAAAAATTGCGGAACGAATTAATTTCGTCTTGTGGGGCACCACTGTACTTATTTTTCCCTATTCGAACTATAAAATATTGATTTTCTTGAGTCAAAATGAGAGTACCCTAAACATTTTTTAAAGAAAAAAAAAGCACTGCTTAGGGTCCATATAAAAAACCGGGTCAGTGGATATGTGTGCCAAGATTCATATTTGTAACCCAAAGTACATGATTTTAGGCTTGAGCACACAAGACAAGAGTACACATTTGTCAATTTTCTGCTCCTGCAGAGGCGTTGCTTACAAAATTTTTTTTAAAAAAAATGTTTAGTGTGGGTCAATGTACCAGCATGACAAGTTTTGTCCTTCTGTCCCAAAATGCAGAAAGCTAAAATTATTAGATTTCAGGCTTAACCATTCCACTAAATAGCCTGATGGAACATTATATAGATGAAACTGGTTAAATGCCTGGATCCTATAGCTTGTACACAGACATGCATCTGCTGCATAATTTGCCTGGACCATTTCATATCGACTGGTCATACATGAGTGCAGAAGTATTGGGCAACTGATATATGGACTTCTGATTATACGGGAGGGCTCATAAGCCCTATGTTGTGGCACGCAGCAATCTGGTTTGCTGGCATGAAATAGGCTCTAAAATATACAAATAATTAAGTGTAGGAACTTAAGATTTCTAAGTCCTACCACAACAACTATCTCTATCTCTATCTATATGCACAGTGCTTTTTTTCCCTAAAAAAATGTTTAGGGGTACTCTCATTTTCCTACTCATATTGAAATACTGCCCCCTCAATGAGGCCAAACTTAGATTCACAAAATGTTTAGAGGTATGCGTATCCCCAGAAAAAAGCACCGTATATGCACAAAGGAAAAATAAATTACAGGGACAAGCATTAAATGTGAAAAATATATTGCCCAAGTCACCAAATCTGTTGTTGCATATTTTCTCAATGCCACAAAGTGAACACTTTCTCTCCTGTGGCTAGTGATTCATTTTGCTTTCGGCGACCCACTGGCCCACAAGTGGGAAAAGTATTTCCACATGGAAAATAGGTGGAAACAAAAATTTATTGGTATTGAAACAATAATTAATAAGGAATGTCAGAAAGAAGAAGGAGCTGCCAAAACTGATTCCAGGCACAAGTCTTTCCTACTGTGTAAAATGTATTCACCTGGTTATACATTTAAATCCTGATTTTTATGTATTCGCCTTCCTTAGTCTATGCAGGAAGCAGACAACAGGGGATAAGGCAATAGTTCATTTTGTGAATGGGTGTTGAAGTGTTACATACAGCTATGTAACTGGCTATTGAGCTCCCTGAAGAGGCCAGGCTAGATTTCCCCAAACAGTATTTGTACATACCTATAGGCTCACGTATTGTTATGTATTTTTTATTCTTCTGGTGTTCCAATTGTCTGCTGGCAAATATTGTTTAATAATCTGCCAACTAATTTACTGCAGTATTTCATGGACAATAATTTTAGCCTAACCTTTTTGGGGGCTGCATTGTCTGTATGCAAGTATGTGGTACAGTGGCCAAGGAAACTTTATAATTGTTGAAGGAAGTCATCAAATGATAGTTTGCTTGTTAACATGCTTGAGTCAATGTTCATCTATTGCTCTTTGTGCTAGTATTGTTAGTTTTAGTTTGTAACTTGTTTAAAAGGGAAAAAACCATAGGTAAAATAAAAGAAAAAAATCCCTGGGTCCAGATTTGGGGCAAGTGAGAAAGATCCAGCAGAGATTTAAAATAACAAAACATGCAGCAATGTAAAGTGTAGAAATATTGGCTGTTAGACCTTTAAAATAGACCCTTCTAAGTTCTTTCCAATATTCTCCACTTCTCTTAACATGGAAAGAGGCCACATGTTTGATTAACTTCAGAATGGTTTACTTACAAACTCTTCAAAGGTCAAATTCATGTGCTTTTCCACACAACAGCAAGAAAAGACAGGAAGTGGGGGACTGTGACCTAGGTAAGCCTGGCATGACAGCTTACTCTATTGTCTTAACCCCTTCATGTATTAATTAGAGATAAGCATGTTGATTATATGTGGCTGATTTACCCTACAAGTATCACATCCATTTTATTTCCATTTCTTTTTGAGGCATTCCCTGCTCGTTTATACTAGCTTGAGCATTACTTGGCCTCCTATGATTTATTCCAAGTTCTTCACATGCATTTGTAATGCATTTATATTGAGGACAAAATGGAGAATGGAGGAAAACAAACTGAAATCAAATCCAACAACGAAAGGTCGACAGCCAAGTTTGGGTGTGCAATGTCAAAATAAATAATGAATTTCATAAGCACCTTACAAATTCTCTCTCTCTCTCTCTCTCTCTCTCTCTCTCTCTCACACACACACACACACACACACACACAGAGAGAGAGAGAGAGAGAGAGAGAAAGCCACAAGCTATAATTAAAAGCAAGCAGCTTGATGCATCTCTGCAGAAATCATATGCTTTTAACTTTATTGTATTGTATATGTTGTGAGCCACCTCATTGTATCTTGTGAAACAGCTCTTTCATAAAATATAGCAGTTATAGATAGGTAGCCGTGTTGGTCTGCCATAGTCAAAACAAAATAAAAAAATTCCTTCCAGTAGCACCTTAAAGACCAACTAAGTTAGTTTTAGGTATGAGCTTTCGTGTGCATGCTTTAAGGTGCTACTGGAAGGAATTTTTTTATAAAATATAGCAATGAGGCTTACAACATATAAGATGCAATTAAATCGGTCTATAAATACCTAGAAAACACAATTAAAACATCAGTAGACACTTAAAGAAAGAATTCGTATTAAAGAAAAATTTGTATTGTGAAGGCCTGTCTAAACAGTGCAGTTTTTGGAAAACGTTTGAGAGAAGGAAAGGATGGTTTCTGCCAAGGCTCTATTCTAATCCTAAACATATTTGGTGGGGGGAAAGAGCCCCATTTATTGCAGCTGACTTTCCTTCCAAGTAAGGAAGGAAGTAACTGTACGGTTTTGCCCCCCAATGTTATCTATTTATGAAGCATCACTGAAGAGGCTGGAACCAATTAGTATGGTTATTTGGTTGCCCATCTATGCCCATGAGCTCTGGGATGATAACCCGGCACTCGTCTTATCTGGATTGCTATATTTTAGATAGCAAAATCATCTCTTTCCCATGTCACAGACTCTTGCAAGAAGGAAGTTCTCCTCCACGCTCTTGTCTTCATTTTTTGCTGCTCTCTTATATTTCACGACCCCTGAGCTAATCCCGCTATTGTTCCTATTAGCAAGTTTAAGCAGGCAAACTTCAAACAGGCTAGCAGTGGGTCACGAGGTTTAATGGGCACATAGATAATCATCTAAATTACATTTCTAGGGCTGATGGACCAGACAGGCTTAGAGGGTAACTTTACCAGCTTTTACTGTTAATCAGCAAGGATTGTGTGTCTCAGTGTGTATCTGCCTTCGCCTGCCTCCTGAAGGGCTGGGCCATTGGGGCTGATTAACAAAGGCAGCTGCATTAGCTTTCCTCTCTCGCTGAAGTTCGTTCAGGAGGCCCAAACGACATGAAAGGCAAACACGACCACAGCTCAAGCGCCAAGCGCTCATCACTGTGAAATTATCCACCCTCCGCTTGCAAGATTACTATCGTCAGCAAAACAGTTGTTGCCAATTTTCACAATCTGTTAACACTTTGAAACTTGCCTACTGACTGATCCTCGATCCTCTTTCACCTCGATTGTGCATCTCATTGAGGGAAAAGTGCAGCAAACTACTTCACATTGTCTACCGAGTTCGAAAGTGATGGCTTCAGACAGGCTCAAAGGGTTTCGGTGACTGTGTGCTCCAATTAATAGGGCTTCGTTTCAAGGCAGAAGGAATCAACCAAGCAAGAAAGGTTGGGTGAGTGAAATGAATACTCCCAAGCACATTTGTTTCTTGCAAACATGAGGCCTTTAAAAATGAGGGGGAAACACACCACAAAATGACCTTGTTACATCAGAAATCCAGACCCACCAAGTGTCCCTATTTTCCAGGGTCAGTCCCGAATTTACAGAAGCCGTCCTGGTTTCTGATTTGATCCCAGAATGTCCCGCTTTTCCTTAGGACACCCCTATTTTCGTCGGATAAATGTTGGAGGGTATAGCAGGACACCCCTATTTTCACTGGAGAAAGGATGGAGGGTATGGAAATCCCAATCTCCAGATTTGAATATTGTGTGAACAATTCTATGATTCTAAGCATCGAACCAGGAAGTTCAAGAAGGTACCTTTAATAGTTGTAATGCAAACAGTGATTTCAGTTGACCTGTTGTGGGTTTTAAAAAAATTATTATTGCAGCATTATTTTAGCAAGAAGCAGGATCCTTGTCATTGCATCTATTTCCCTTAAACTGTTAAAGATGCAGCTACTCTGTTTAGGGTTAGGAACTGGGAAGCAAGAAACAGTACCATCACCTACATATGTTGACAAATTCTACATTCGAATTCACATTTCAAATTCATTTCAAACGTAGCCCTGTAAGAGCACAAGAAAAATCCTGCTGGGTCAAGGCCAAAGCTCATACAGCCCAGAATTCAGTTGACTTCGTAGGCTATGATGCTCTATAGTATAAGCACAAAAGAAGGAGCAGGAGGAGGCCAGGAAGATTAGAAGACATTCGTGAGAAATAACTGAATTGTTGCAAGCGACCCAACATAGCCAGGTCTCCGCCATAACGAGGAATGAGATCATAGCTAATTATAAGTGCCTCATCCTTGGAGGAGAACAGATGAGGAAAGGCTAAAAGCCATACCAAAAAAAGGAGCTTAAAGAGAATTTAAATTAGCTAAGTGACACACAGAGTTAATCCTTCCTCAGCCTGCTGCCCATTAATGAAAATAGTCTGCTGATGTCATTTCATTCATTTGTGACCCAACTGCAAAAACAGACTCAGCATTCTTAAAGTCTGAACTTTCAGGGCTGAGGTAGGTTTACAGCAAAATGGACAAAAGTAGATGAGGAAACCAGGCTGCCCCCTTCTTATAAATATTTCAAGGAACAAACAAAAGCAACAAGGAAAATATTTCAGATCAATCGTTGGGCGAGTCCTTGCCTAGCTTCATACATGGCTTTCATTTAATGGATTTTGAACCACTTTAAACTGTACCCACGGCCTCTATTTGGAGAGGAAATGATGCACTTGTTGGGCGATTTGAATAGCATATCTAAGGCAAGCAGTACCATTTGGCTGAAAGGAACCATTTTGGAGAAGCAGTAGATCAGCCGTGAGCATTATTAGGGATAACCTCCTGGTTTGGACAACCTATGGCCCTCCTGTTCTTGCTGGGCTTCAACTCCTATCCATCTCAGCCAGTATGGCCAAGAATTAGGCATCGTGGGAGTTATACTCCCAACATCTTGAAGGTCATAAGTTGCCCAGTCTTGTTCTACTCTCTGCAAGGACTGCCACATCTCCCTTCTGTGGGATGTAATCCATTAGTGCAGTCAAATGCAACATTCCTTATTTCCCTAGAGTGGGCACAGGCATGGGGGCATTCAGTCAGTATAACTTCCTGTTCCACTGGTCTGGAGTTTTCCTCTCCCTGCATGTGACTTGGGAGATAGGCATGGCTCTGGCTGACTCCATAAAAGAGCAGAGTCATGCAGCCATTTTTCTGAGTCTGTTTAGTCTTTCTATTGTCTTGATTCTAGCAGTTTTGTCTTGTCTTCTTGTTTTGTTGATCTTTTGCTGCCATGCTGCTCTCTTGCAGCCATTTTGTATTCCTAATGTCATTTTACTGTCTGCTGGCTCTCAGACAGCAGCACACAAGTTCAGTCTCCATATGAGATTAACTCACGGTTTCTTTGTGTAACTACCAAGTAAAGCCTGCCTTTCAGGGATCATATCATGAACTAAAATGTGAGTAAACTTTTTGTTACTTTACTCAGAAATACTCTTGTGTTTTTATTCTTTTAGGAGGGATAAAAGGGGACACCAGGAAATAATCTTAACTAAGAGATTCAAATGAATCTGCAAACTGGCTTCCAGCTATATGGAAGGGAATCTGCTCTGCTACATCACTTACTAGCATAAGTGAAGGAAGGATAATACTTATTCAATACAGTGGTGCCTCGCAAGACGAAAAGAATCCGTTCCGCGAGTCTCTTCGTCTAGCGGTTTTTTCGTCTTGCGAAGCAAGCCCATTAGCGGCTTAGCGGATTAGCGCTATTAGCAGCTTAGCGGCTTTTAGCGGCTTAGAAAAAGGGGGGAAAGGGGGGAAAGTTGGAAAAACTCGCAAGACATTTTCGTCTTGCAAAGCAAGCCCATAGGGAAATTCGTCTTGCGAAGTGCCTCCAAAACGGAAAACCCTTTCGTCTAGCGGGTTTTTCGTCTTGCGGGGCATTCGTCTTGCGGGGCACCACTGTATATCCTTCTGTCTTTAACATTCCCACACCTTTCCTATGCCCTTTTTGTGCTGCTGTTGTTCCTCATTCCTGAGTGTCTCCTGCCATGATTTTCAGAAGAAGGCAATGGCATTTCATGTCCTGAAGGCATTATGCAACTCAACTGCTTCATTTATTTTTGGAGGAACACAGTGTTCTAGTGATCTTTAAGAGGAGCCTACTGGACCTGTTTGTTCACAGGTCCACCTAGGTCAGCATCCTATTTTTACCAGTGGCCAGTCATGTGGATCCAGGAATCCTACAAAAGGTTGATGCCCACCCTCCATGTATGTTCTCCAGAACATTTAGACCTATACAGCCTCTGAGCAGTATTGGTCTTCATCCATCTCGATGCACTTCTGCAATTATTTTTAAAAGCCAACTAAGCAAGGAGCCATCTCCACATCCTGTCTCAGTGTGACTTCTACATAAGATTCACGTGTACAAGTTACAGTACATGTGTGGGATTTTTGGAGTGCTGCTGACCAGGGTGGTTCTCTTTCAGCCATTCAGCATTTGTGGAATAAACTTAAGATATTTTCAGAATGCTCAAAAGGGACCAATGTGATGTTCTTCCCTGGTGGTGGGATAGCTAAACATACTTTTACCGTGTCCCAAAATGAGCTACAGTAATGGCACGCAATGGCTACACAAGAGGATACTAAGATTCCACCTACTATACCTTGCCAACTAATTAGAGAAGGGACAGAAAATGGCACATATCAATTTAGAAGGCACTGGAGCAGAGAAAGAGAAGTGTGCACTTTTTTGTTAATTAATGGGGACACTTAATTTTTATTTTATTTTATTGGAAATTTAATTATTATTTTTAAGGGCTATAATCAGTTATTCAGTGATGCAGGCCTAGAAAAAAACAACAACAACGCTTATATGGGCTTCTTAAGTGTAGCATTTTTATTATATTACTTGCCTAAACTAGCGACTATAGGTTGTATTCAATCAAGTCATACTCAAAGTAGACCCATTGATATCAATAGATTTCATTGGGTCTACTCTAACTTAATTGGACGATTCAGAATCTGGTTTTGGAGACCACTCTACTGAGGATAAATTTAATATTTGCAACATGTGAAGAGAATTGCAAGATAATTACGCAAGTCTTTCCAATCTGTGTACTTCAATATCTCCTTTTATGTGCCTCTCACACAGCTACTAGAAAGTTATTTGAAATACGATGCTGGAAATGTGGAGCCGAAGTTGTAATTGCATTTTTTCTTTCTTCTTGAGACAGAAACACACATTTTAAACATAGTCCTTTCAATCCAAAGGAAACCCAGCATAAACCCTACAGCCACCTCTTAATTTACAGGGAACCCTCCTACAAGTCGGCCTAATGCAAACAATGGGAAACCCATGCTTCTTAAAATGCCATCGTAGGCTCAACAGTTTATCCCCCGACTAATTTGCTTTTAATGAGGATATTATGGGTACTGTAAGAAAGAGAAATAACAATAATTTGGTCTCTTAAGGGCTGTTCAGCTTTGGAACTGCACACTTCTTCGCTGAATAGCCTTGAACTTAATCCAGGATTACTCAAATGCATGAGAATTGCTGGCAGACTGGAAACAACATCCCTAGCTCTCCCTTTGTGTTGCAGCCTTCATCACGGTATCAGCTTGCAGTGAAACTTGAATATCCTAACGGGATTAGACATGAAAGAGAAGAGTCTCAGGATTGGGCTTTCAACTGAAACCCCGCTGTGAGAAAGACCACGCCACTGTCTTTGACCTTTTCCTTCCTATGCATGAGCCCAGTTGTGCCTAGCCGAGGGTCTAAAGAAGACCCCGTCCCTTTCCTCTCTGTTTATCCTTTTGCTCCTAGAACAGGTGTCTGGTTACTAAAGAGAAAAGGCATGGAAGTCTCTGATCTCTGGCACAGGCAAAGCCCGCCAGCATGAGTAATGTGCTTCAGAACTGGAAAAAACACACAAAAAAACACCAGCGCTACAATATTCAAGCTATGGAGAAATTCTCGTGTGCAAACAGCACCTTATTTGCCTGCTCCCTCTCTAAACTCTAAAAGCAATCATTAGACACTTTAATGATATATAATGAATAGGATGGCTTGTTCCCGGAAAGGGTGCCTTCCTTAGAATTAATACAAATACTGGCCAGGGTCCAAGGATCTAGCTCAGGCACACCCAAATGCCTGGGCCTGCCCCGCGGGAGTTTTGGCTTTCCGCCTTTAAATAGCAGGCTGCTGTGGTGCATCGCAAACTGCTTTGGGAATTCCTTCATTTTCAAAGCGGTTTGCAGCGTCTCGTGGGGGCCTGCTGTTCACAAGACGCAAGCCCAAAGGTCCCCTGGGTACATGGAAATAGAAACATGTTTGAAGCGGCATGCCGCACGCTCACAATTTGCACAGACATTCCTGTTGTTCTCCTGAAAGGCCTTAAGTCCGGACTGCTATAACACAATTTGAACTGAAGCAACATTTGGACAATGAAGTATATGTATTAACCAAAAGTCAATCACTTTCGTAAAATGGCTAGTAAGGTGACCCCTTCCCTCCGGCCTCTCTTATGGTTTCACCTGCACAGTGAGCGAGTTTTGAAGAAACGGCACAAGAATCTGCCTTGTATCAAGTCGGACCATTAGAACATAAGAAGAGGCTCCTGGATCAGGCCAATGGCTCATCTAGTTCAGTATCCTGTTCTGACAGTGGTCTGCTTGGACTACTGCAATGCGCTCTACGTGGGGCTACCTTTGAAGGTGACCCGGAAACTACAACTAATCCAGAATGCGGCAGCTAGACTGGTGACTGGGAGCGGCCGCCAAGACCATATAACACCGGTCCTGAAAGACCTACATTGGCTCCCAGTACATTTCCGAGCACAGTTCAAAGTGTTGGTGCTGACCTTTACAGCTCTAAACAGCCTCGCCCCACTATACCTGAAGGAGCGTCTCCACCCCCATCATTCAGCCCGGACAATGAGGTCCAGCTCCGAGGGCCTTCTGGTGGTTCTGTCACTGTGAGAAGTGAGGTTACAGGGAACCAGGCAGAGGGCCTTCTCGGTGGTGGCACCCTCCCTGTGGAACGCCCTCCCATCAGATGTCAAGAAAATAAACAACTATCTGACTTTTAGAATACATCTGAAGGCAGCCCTGTTTTAGGGAAGTTTTTAATGTTTGATCTTTTATCGTGTTTTTAATATTCTGTTGGGAGCTGCCCAGAGTGGTTGGGGAAACCCAGCCAGCTGGGTGGGTTATAAATTATAAATTATTATTATTATTATTATTATTATTATTATTATTATTATTATTATCCTGGAACTGTTTGGAATTCTATGATTCTATGATCGGTTGCAAATTACACATGCCCTACTGTTGCAGTGTGGACAGACGTAATAGGGACTATCCAAGCATGCAATCATCCACATGCACTTGGGAGTTGCTTTTGAGGACTTGCAAAAGTAGGAAGCCTCTGAAGCAGTTGGGAACTGAGAAATATGGCCCAGGAAGAGGAAAAAGGATTGACTGAAACTGTGGAGGCAAGTGAAAACATGCGATCCACAGAGAACAGAGAGGAGATCCCAAAAACATTATAGGACAATTTGATTCCTTTGCTGGAGAAGAATGCATGAAGCGACAAGGGTTTTACATGAGAAATTACTTCTACTATTCCACAAAATCAAACAGTACCTGCACAAAGCCACACACCATAAAGTCGTCAAACAATGGCAAGCTTGGGCGGTCTTCTCGGTAAATGATGATTTTGTACATGCTCACAACCTCGTGGAGTGATTGAGATCTATCTGTTACCAGGACATTTATTCTGTTTATTCCTAGTCCAAGAGGGTAATTTGCAACACTGTTGAAAAAAGCACAATAGCAAGAAAATATCAGCGAAAAGTAGAGCAACCTGTGCACTTTATAGCTTCTTATCAGAGGCCATAACAACTTTTAAGTTGTTTTTTTTATAAAAAGATTATAGATGAACTGAAGGTTTATCTGATGACATGCAACTTTGTCTTTCTGCCCCCCTGTTCTCATTAACATTCCCAATGCTCTTTTAGCTCTATATGTCTGGATTTGAGATCTCCATGGTTTTCAGTAGAGATGTTTATTTTAGTTCATAAAACACAGGTGTAGAGCATATTTTGATTTCTTCCTTTAGCAATCTGCATGATTTCACTACAAAGCATTGTTCATGTTACTGAATGTGCATACATGTATATAATGGAGAGGAAGAGCATGGCAGCAAGCCCCATTCCCCAATCTATGCATGCACAACCAGTTCTGACCCAATTGGACATGGGTACAAGTCTACAGCGTGATGAAAACTGGGCTCATTATTGCATAGCTGGGAACCTTGTTTCTGGAGGGCTCTGAGCTATGTACACAGAGTGTACCTGTTCTGCAACTTGTACATGCATAGGGATTGTAAATTCATTAACATACCCAAGTCAAAGCCTGCTGCAGCAAATCTGCATACACATCAAGTCATAGGTAAAAAAAGGTAAAGGACCCCCAGACGTTTAAGTCCAGTCAAAGGTGACTATGGGGTTGCAGTGCTCATCTCGCTTTCAGGCGAAGGGAGCCGGCATTTGTCCACAGACAGATTTCTAGGTCATGTGGCAACATTACTAAACTGCTTCTGGTGCAACAGAACACTGTGACGCATGGAAACGCCATTTACCTTCCCGCCGCAGTGGTACCTATTTATCTGCTTGCACTGGCGTGCTTTCGAACTGCTAGGTTGGCAGGAGCTGGGACAGAGCAATGGAAGCTCACTCTGTCGTGGGGATTCGAACCACCAACCTTCTGATCGGCAAGCGCAAGAGGCTCAGTGGTTTAGACCACAGCGCCACCCACGTCCCTATACATCAAGTCATATGAAGAGCACCACAGCATCAGGGCCAATTTATTGGAGCAAACTGCTTAAAGGGGCACCTTAGAAACTGCTTCACCTGACAAATCTTCCATGTGAAGCAGCATGCTCTTCTCCATGTGAACTACCAAACCAGTTAGCAATAGTCTGGAGAAATCTGCTACAGCAGGCCTTCCTAAGAAGCAAGACTATTGAGAGATAGACAACTAAGGCATAGTTGGAGCAGATCCACTGAAATCAATCTCCTTATGTCCATTAAAGTTTATGAGTCTCATCTCACTTGGATTTCACCCACATTGTCTTATCACTAGGATTTGTGTGTGTGTGTGTTTTAATTCCATGTCTCTTGAATAATAGCCCACTCTCTCAAAATACCTTGGTCCGTTCTTCTCATCCAGGTGGACTTCACAGCGACAGTTTGCAGGTTCTGCTCTAATCTTTATTGTCACCACATCAAATGGGACTTCAGAGTAGTATTCCTTGATCTTTGGGTCAAAATTAGGATTTAAATCCAAATGTGGATTGGTGAAGATCTGCTTGATATGAGGTAGGGAATCTTTATCTATAACAAAAAGGGAAATCAGTTTTTTAAATAAGCAATTGGACATTATCAATGGCTTGACTCCTTATTCTTGGCCAAATTCTATTCCCTTCTGTCAGGCATATTTTTTTAAAAAAAAATTGCATATGAAAGTGGATAAAAATATCAGGTTTTAAATACAGTCGTACCTTGGATCCTGAACGCCTTGTGAGTTGAACGTTTTGGCTCCCGAACGCTGCAAACCCAGAAGTGATTGTTCTGGTTTGCGAATGTTCTTTGGAACCTGAATGTCAACGTGGCTTCCGATTGGCTGCAGGAGCTTCCTTCAGCCAATCAGAAACCATGCCTTGGTTTCTGAATGTTTTGGAAATCGAACGGACTTCTGGAACTGATTCCATTTGACTTCCAAGCTACCACTGTAATCCAAACTGTTTCTGATGGGCAGTTCCATGGTTCTTCCCCAAGCACCACATGAAGTAAGATCTTTAAACAATTAATATGGATTAGAGTGGTAAAAGATCTTCCCACAGATTAACTGAAACATTTGTGAGGGTAATGAGAGGGAAAATGTGGCTAATGATGGCAGTCTTGAAAATGAATCAATTTGCAAGGTAGTTACCGTATTGGAAGAAGGAGACTGAAAGTAGATGATGTTTTGTTTCCTTATAGGTCTATAAATCCACCATTAGTATTTCTCAGTGCCTAAATATTTATTTTACCCAAGCAACTAGTGAAAGCAAAAATCATCCTCCAAAAAGGTTACATGAATACAGCATGCAATTTTGTTGAATGAGCGCCACCTATTGCCAAAATCTTAGGTTTGACTTACCATGACTGCAGTGTATTTTTTTAGCCAGATTTAAAAAACGCAAACCTAGAGGATAAACAAAGACAATTCAGGATGGTTTGTGATACCTCTACTACATACGTCTGCATCTGAGAAGAAATAAAAATATCATAGGATTGCCATATTTCAAACAATGAGAACCTAGAGGGGTTTTTGCCTGTTTTGGCAAAATCAACATTTTTGAGCTACTTTTATGGAAAATCAGCAAAAACGGCTGCCATACATGCAGATTTTCCCAGATGTTTTCCCGCCTGGACACTGCAGCCAACTGCAGTATTCCAGATATATCCAGGATATATTGCAACCCTAAAATATCATGGCAGATAACTCTGCCAGTATCTGCAGAACAACCATGTCAGTTATAAAACAATTCTGATAATCACGGCCAAAAGCCACAGAGAGACCAATATGATAGAAATGGACAATACAGTGGTACCTCAGGTTATAGATGCTTCAGGTTACAGATGCTTCAGGTTACAGACTCTGCTAACCCAGAAATATTACCTTGGGTTAAGAACTTTGCTTCAGGATGAGAACAGAAATCATGCGCTGGTGGTGCGACAGCAGTGGGAGGCCCCACTGGCTAAAGTGGTACCTCAGGTTAAGAACAGTTTCAGGTTAATAACGGACCTCCAGAACGAATTAAGTTCTTAACCCGAGGTACCACTGTACTTTCCCTAAACGTATATCAAGAAGCAACAGTCTTATTCAAAGAGGGAAGAAAAGCACTGTGTAGAGGCCATTTTAGTGGCAAGGGAGATAAAAGGCTGAAGGAGGGACTCATGCAATAACATTGCAGGCACCATCTAAAATGTGTTCACGACAGCAGCACAGTCATATTTCCCACACTAAATAACCAAGAATGGTCAGGGTGGAATCTGTATTTATGACAACACTCAAGCGACTGCTGTTAAGCCCCGTCTTGTGCCCAATAAGCACAGGACACCTTTGCCTGGTGGTGCTGTGGCCCATAGGTTGCAGCAAAATACTGGGCAAGGTTTTTTGCCCAGTATCTTCTCTGTGTGATGGGCTCATGGGAAATAGCTGTCCCATGAGCCCTTACTGCAGCAGCGAGGGGAAAGCCTATACAGTGGTACCTCGGGTTAAGAACTTAATTCGTTCTGGAGGTCCGTTCTTAACCTGAAACTTTTCTTAACCTGAGGTACCACTTTAGCTAATGGGGCCTCCTGCTGCCACCGCGCCGCCACCACCCCACAATTTCTGTTCTCATCCTGAAGCAAAGTTCTTAACCTGAGGTACTATTTCTGGGTTAGCGGAGTCTGTAAGCTGAAGCGTATGTAACCTGAAGCATCTGTAACCCGAGGTACCACTGTATAAGACTGCTTTTGTTGGAGCTCACAGCCATTTTGCTTTGAGAGCTTCCCACCCTCCCACCCTCAGGTTAGAGCCTTCACTGAGCAGTTTTGGGTTGTTGGTTGACAGGGCCAGAAATGATTTTTTTTCTCTCTCAAGCTAATTGGCACTTGGTTGGGGTTTTTTCAACCTTTCCCTCGGTGAAATTATGGCTTTCCTTTGTTAGGCAGAACGTTGTTTGAGGGAGGAAATAGCACTGGGCAGGATCAACGTAGTATAGCCCCCCCCCATAAGGGGCCTGAGGGGAGGACTGACCACGGCAAAACCCAAGCGTGGGTTCAGTATCTGCCTGGTTGGAATCTTCACCCTCGTCCCCCAGTGAGACCTTGCTTGCTTGGCTTGCACCACGGCAAGGTTTAACACTGGCCGACTCCCATCCAAATCCAGTGGATCCATTCCATTAACCTGGGGCTTGTGGAATGATGAACTAACTGATCCTGGGACCCAATGCCATGCCAACCCTTGCCCCGCCTGCTGCTGTCAATAATGACCGCTCCCCACACTAAATGGGGGGGCGCCCTTTGCGTTGTCATGCGCAGCCCCTTGACCCTATGTGGCTCCATTAGCACAGGCTTGGCTTCGCTTTCCCCCAGGTGGGATACCTGGTGGTCTCCACCTACCTCAGCCAGTTGCCCAATCCCGCCTGGGGAGGCGTTGCCAAGGTGACCAGGCCAGGTAGGGGGAGGGACTACCTGCCCACACAATAGGGGGAGGGTCTTACCTGGGAATCGTCAGTTGGCTCCAGAGCTTCTCCCACCCTACCCACCCTCAGTTAAGACTTCTTTTGCAGGTTAACCTTTTCTCCACAGGTACGCGGGTGCTGCTACGTCAGGGTCGCTGTTGAAGGGCCGGAAAGGGATTCTCCTTCATTGGCAGGTTTGCTTTTCCCATAGCAAAACGTCACAATTTTGGCAGTATTAGGCCTTGGGAGGAATCCTTTAGTCTATCTTCTCTAAATGGGGGTGAGCGTTTAGCGGTGATCCACGCCCCCCTTCTCTTTGTGGCGGCGATACCAGGGTTCCCCGTTAAAGTGGTTGTTTTGAGGGGAGGCTTTGGCCGTACGCCTAGAGGTCGTCATTGCTCTCCCCTGTGATGGCGGCATAACGGGGGCAAGCTCTCTCTGTTTGAATATATGTTCTCCAGGGCCAGCCCATCCCCCCCCCCCCACACACACACTGGATAACCCTGATGTTCCCCAGATCCCTGGCGGGGACTGGGAGGGATAAATGCCCAATGCCTGAGCCAAGGTCTACCCACATCTGAAACATAATAAAGTTGTGGCCAATTTTAATCTCATAGCACGTTGTCTTGAGTCATTATTCCACATGGGGCGGGGCACCCAGGGTTTGGGGGACTCTGCCTGTCCACGCAAAGATTTGGCCTGATTTTATCCCGGCACCATTGTACAGTCTGGTTATTTTGCTGTTCTCATGGGTCACATAATGCACCTGCCTGGGCAAATGGAAATCTCCTTGAGGCAATTCTACTTGGCTGCTTCAGTTTGACTACATGGCCTTCATATTGCTCTGCCCATAAGTGATCCCCCCCCCCGCAAATAGAATGAGAGAGAGAATACAAACTTTATTACCTTCATGTTTTTCTCTAATTGCAGAAGATCTTGTTTTAATGCCGCCCTTCTCTGAGTAACCAGTCCTAATGATGAAAAAGCAGAGAGATTTCTAAACTAACAAGTGCAAGGAAAGAAAACATCTGCATGCAACACTAGTGTGAGGTTGTTTCCCCCTCCCCTTGCCCCCCCCCAAGCACTTTCCTTTCAGTAGAATTCTTTTGGTAACTGCTGACATTAATAAAATGGAAGAAGCTAATCTGGAATAGTAAAGGAACCTATAAAGGAAATAGAGCTTGACCTTTGTAGATGGTCTTTGCTTCAATAATCTTTATAGGGAAAGATAATATAATTTAATCTAGCATGGGTCATATATATTTTTCATGGCATTCCATTAATAAGGGTTTAAAAATTCATTCAGTGAAAAGTTTCCATTGCATATGCAAAATGACATTTGCCAGAGGCTTGACTTTCCCTACAGTGTTGGGACAAAAGGTTATCACCATCATGTTATGCTTGTGAGTTTCTAAAATATTTGAATGCTGGACAGCATGATCAAATTCTGCTACGCAATTCTGATGACCCTAATCACTGCTACTGATAAATGATTCACAGAAGCGAACAAATGAAGTTCCCTAGGAGGGACTCGCTGCTGTGCAACCCCCACTCAATTCAACAGGACTTGTAGGAGAATTTGTACACACTCAGTTGATGCAAATGGAGGTTGTGCAGTGACTGTATCTGTGCCCATTATTCCCTTTGCACTGGTTCTCCCACGGTGCTCATACGACTGTTGTTGTTGTTGTTGTTGCCAGGGATGCAGGTGGAGCTGTGGTCTAAGCCACCGAGCCTCTTGGGCTTGCTGATCAGAAGGTTGGCAGTTCATATCCCCGCGACAGGGTGAGCTTTCGTTGCTCCATCCCAGCTCCTGCCAACCTCACAGTTCGAAAGCACACCAGTGCAGGTGGGTAAATAGGTACAGCTGCAGTGGGAAGGTAAACGCCGTTTCCATGTGCTCTAGTTTCCGTCAGGGTGTTCTGTTGTGCCAGAAGCAGTTTAGTCCTGCTGGCCACATGACCCAGAAAGCTGTCTGCGGACAAACGCCGGCACCCTCGGCCTGAAGCGAGATGAGCTCTGTAGACCATAGTCACTTCTGACTGGATTCAACCACCCAGGGGTCATTTACATTATTATTATTATTATTATTATTATTATTATTATTATTATTAACCACCCTCCATCCATAGGTCTCAGGGCAGTTCACAGCATAAAAATACAAGATAAAAACACAAAATAAGTACAAGTGTTGCTTAAAAATTTCCTTTATACTTCTTCTTCTTCTTCTTTTGTTTATACCCCGTCCATCTGGCTGGGTTTCCCAACCACTCTGGGCAACTTTCAGCACATATAAACACATGCTTTTAAATTCTCACCTAAGGCTTGACCATTTGGTTTTCATCCAGGGCACGTTTCTGGAATCCTTGTTTTGCCTGTGGAAAAAGAGTAAATAATTCTTAAAAGTCCTTGATTCATAGTGCTAGAAGTATAAGGACTTAACGGGAACATCTTTGCCTTGCCCAGTTGCAAAGAAACATTGGTCTAATATTAGGAATGTGATTTACAGAACCAAGTCACGTGGATCCTATGGCATTCTTCTTGTCTTACACATACACTATAGACGTTATCAATAATTGCTATCTTATAGCAGTGAGCTGCATTCCTTTGTGGGTGATAAGCCAAAGCCAGATGTGGCCATAACCACTCTACTTCCTGATTTCACACACAAACCCATCCCCCACTACAATGTGAATTGTGGAAAAACTGCTTGTTCACTCTAACGGGAGATATTATTCAAATTACAGTATCAGTGTCTATTTGGTTTACAGTGGTACCTAGGGTTACATATGCTTCAGGTTACATATGCTTCAGGTTACAGACTGCACTAACCCAGAAATCGCGCGGCGGCGGCATGGTGGCAGTGGGAGGCCCCATTAGCGAAAGTGGTACCTCTGGTTAAGAACAGTTACAGGTTAAGAACGGACGTCCAGAACGAATTAAGTTCTTAACCTGAGGTACCACTGTATTTGATTTGTCTACCTTGCTTCTCCTGTAGAGAAAACACCTCAAACTCTGTTAAAATTGCTAAAAAAAAATCCATTTAAGCACACACACACAATAGCTGGCACCCTAATCTAACAGATTACTGAAGATAATAAGCCAGAATTGGAACTCAAAGGACAACTCCATTGTAGCCCTAGCCTGGAAATGGATATTGATATATAATGGGTCAGTGTGTCTGGCTGTTAACTAGAAGTAGGTTGAAGCCACCCAGCAACAGCTGTGTGCAGGATTCCTGGATTGCAGGGGGCTGGACCAGGTGCTGAGCAAGATTTTGGACCTGCGACTCATGGCTCCGAGAGAAAGCCGAATGAGGTTCCTCCTAGCGGATAGGGACAGGGACATTACTGCCCCAGTGGCTTCCTTTTTAACCTCCATCTTACTTGAAAGGGTTTTTAATGAACCATCTCTCTAGGGCAGGGGTCAGCAAACTTTATCAGCAGGGGGCCGGGTCCACTGTCCCTCAGACCTTGTGGGGGGCCAGACTATATTTTGAAGGGGGGGGGAAATGAACGAATTCCTATGCCCCACAAATAAACCAGAGCTGCATTTTTAATAAAAACAAACATTCTACTCATGTAGAATGGCTCCACAAACAACCCAGAGATGCATTTTAAATGAAAGGACACATTCTATTCATGTAAAAACATGCTGATTCCTGGACGGTCCGCAGGCCAGATTTAGAAGGCGATTGGGCTGGATCCGGCCCCTGGGCCTTAGTTTGCCTACCCCTGCTCTAGGGAATAGATAGGGTGAAGCAGAACAATTGAGTACCTTGTGATCCTCGACAATCTCACTCCTGTTCCTTTTAAATTGATCCTAGTGTTTTGAAATGTTTTAACTCTTAATGCCAAGAAAGCTATTTGTATTTATAATTGACTAGATGATCCTAGGGGTCCTTTCCAACTGCATGATTTGATGCAACAAAGTGTATCATTGCAGAAGTCCAAAGCGTTGTCATCTTTGCATGGAATCTATCTCTAAACCCAGAAATAGGGTCAAATTGCACCTTACCCCTTTGGAAGGTTTGCACGTGGTACTTTGTTAATGATGTGCAACTGTTCAAGTAAATTTGAAAGGAGCCAATGCACAGACAGGATCGAGCCAAGTTTTTCACCCGGATTCACCATACGATAAAGGTCATGCATCAAAAAGTGGGTCTTGGGAACAGTGGAGGGGAACAGCTGAAAGGAAAAAAAGTGAATGTGGATCAGATTAGTACAGACATGCAGTTTGTTAATTTGTGGGTGAACATATCAGATGACACAGTGATTCTTCAAACAGCTCTTGTTTATTCACAGGCCAGAACAGAACAGAACTGAAGGGTTCAGTCAGCCTGCTTATATAGAGCTCCAGGACAACGTAACTGTAACAATTTTCTAAAACTATCCAATCACTGAAGGTCACTTTCGATCCCTTATTTGCGTAACTATCTACAGTATCCCCCTGCTGGCCCAGGGTGAGAACTTCAGTACATAACACAGTTGATTTATAGTTGTAGAAATATTTATAGACTGCTTAATCATAAAACTCAGTAACAACAACAACAAATTTATTACTTATACCCCTTCCATCTGGGTAAGCCTCCCCAGCCACTCTGGATGGCTTCCAACAGAATATTAAAAACACAATAAAACCATCAAACACTAAAAACTTCCCTAAACAAGGCTGCCTTCAGCTGTCTTCTAAAAGTCAGATAGTTGTTTACATGGTGTACATAGTTTAATTACCAATAAACCAGTTAAAACCACAAAGCTGTTTAAAAATATACGTAAATAATTATCAATGGAATGCAAAATCAGTAAATCTTTTAAAGCAAATATAGCTAATTAAATTATACTACTGTGTAGGTTGAAATAAAAAATCAGCTGGCATAAAAAATGATAGTGAGAGTGCCTATTTAATGTCAATAGGCAGGGAGGTCAAAATGATAGGTGCTGCCACACTAAAAGATTTAATAAAACATTGTACGGCCCTTGTGAAATTACAAGTACACACTGATAAGTCTTTGTATCTCTTACTCGTTAAAAAAAAAAAGACATATTCCCCCCTATTTTCTTTCTCCCTGCTCTGGTGAATAAAAATCATATCAAAGGTATGTGGGGAAATGTTCGCATTGACAAAACAGACTTGCTATAAAACAAACCCACAAATGTTGGCTTACCACTTCATATTGTCCTAGATTCTGCAGCTCTTTCACAAAATTGATCAGTGGGTTTAGTTCTTCTAAAGTTAGACAATGGTCAGATTCCTTTGGGAGATGCTCTTGCTGTGAAAGGAAAGCAGAAGATCATAGGCAGTAGGGGAAGCCTTGGGTCCTAAGGCAAAGTACATGTGTTCTGAGGCAGACAGCTCTCTGCTACTGGCACCCTGACTCCTTGACCAATAAAAAGCTTTATTACTTTAATCTGTTGGGGTTTTATAAACTTGTCCTTTGCTGGAAGATGGACACATGCTTAATGACCACAACATCCAGAAGAAATCCACCTTGCATTGACTCACTGGACAGCTCCATACTTTTAAGGACCAACACATATTTCAAACACAGGACTTTCCCCCCAAAGAATGCTGTGAGTTACCCCCTCACAGAGCAACAATTCCTAGCATTCTTAACAAACTATAGCTCCCATATTTATTTGCTGGCAGTCTTGTGTTGTAAATGTGTAAGGTAAGAAGGTCAAGTAAGCCTGGACAGTTAAGTCCAATCAAAAGTGACTACAGGGTTGCGGCGCTGAAATATACTTAGAGTCGAGTAGGGATTTCATGCTCTTTATTTCAGCTCATAGGAACAGTGATTCATTTTCCCCAAAACCTCAGGCTTTATATACATTATTTACAAAATGAGTACCGTCTGATTGGTTGATTATGTTTCCCTCCTGGCTCCTGATTGGGCTGCTGCTGCTGCAGGCCAATCAGTTGTTGCATCCTAGTATCGTACTGGCCTAATAGGCTGATTAACTTCCTCCTGGGGTCTAATTGGGCTGCTTCTTTTGAGTTTTAGGATCCTACCTGCCTATTGTTCTAGGATCCAGGCTTAGTATGTAACAGGCACTCATCTTGCTTTCAGGCCAAGGGAGCCCTGCATTTGTCCACAGACAGCTTTCCGGGTCATGTGCCTAGCATGACTAAACTGCTTTGGGCGCAACAGAACACCGTGATGGAAGCCAAAGCACACGGAAACACCATTTACCTTCCCACTGCAGCTGTACCTATTTATCTACTTGCACTGGCATGCTTTTGAACTGCTAGGTTGGCAAGAGCTGGGACAGAGCAACAGGAGCTCACTCCACCGTGGGGATTCGAACCATTGACCTTCTGATCGGCAAGCCCAAGAGGGTCAGTGGTTTACACTACAGTGCCACCTGCGTCCCCATTGTAAGTAAATGTGTACTGGTGTGCTTTAAGTGTATGGTTTGGATCTGCCAGCTGAAATCAAGTAAGTGAGTTTAGGATTGGGATATTGGAGGCACAGCTTCAAATACATCCTAGAATCATAGAGTTGGAAGGGACCACAATGGTCATCTAGTCCAACCCCCTGCAATGCAGGAATCTTTTTGCCCAACATGGAGCTTGAATCCAGATTAAGAGTCTCATGCTCTGCTGACTGAGCCATCTGAGATATATAGGATAGGCTGAAATGGTCCATAGTTTGGAGGATTGTCAGCCTATACTTTCCTAACTTCTCCTGCCTGTTGAAGAAGGCCAAATGATTTTTTTTCATATAATAACAGAATGCAAACCATGTTCAGGATTGTGCTTAAAATAAACAGAATACTAGAAACGGGGTGAGCATACTATCTGAACTTATGAGATTCTACATCATGCCAGCATCATGTTTCTGGAACCTCATATCTCTGCCTCATAGCACAAGACACGACCCACCTCTGAGTTAAAATAGAGTAACATTAACATTAACCATGGTTAACACTGGTGCCAAGTTAAACCTGGTCGAGAGTAGCAGAGGATTTTTGAGAAATGGCTGGGTTGGCAGGAGTATAGCCTTACTCTTATGCTGGACAAACACAGAAAAGCACAGATATTTTACAGAGTGATCAGATTGTTAGGCGTTTTTTTTTTTTAAAAAAGCGACTAATTAAGTGTAATAAATATTAGATAAACAGATCTACCAATACCTTAATCCCTGTTGATCGGTAAACATTCTGCAAAGCCTCAAAGAAAGTAGAGGAAGATGACTGATTTGATAAGAGGATTCTGAAAGTATCTCCAAGAAGGGTTTCTTTAACAGTTTGGTCCTGAAAATCCGACTCTCCGTCAGCTTGAAAATCAAAGTGTTCATGTACCTAGGAAGGTTATTAACTTAAGGTTATTGACTCATTCGGAGATGAATATTTATCAAGTGCACTGCTCTCAGTACCTACAATTTGACCATAAATGTAAAATCCACCAGGGGTTGTTTATCAGAACAAAATATGGGCAGTGATCATATTGGGCTAGGAGCCCAAAGCAGGTCTGGGAGCCCAAGGGAGTTGCGTGTCGAGGTCCCCAAGCTACCTCAAATAAAACACAATTCACACAGAAGTTTTGTTTAAGGTTTTTGGCATAATTTTGGCCACAACTTTATTAAAATACAAAAAAATGTGAGTGGTTGCTTAGGCATTGGTTGCAACTATCTGTCCCCGCCCGAGGACAGACTGACATTTGCAAGCCTGCGAAGTCAGAAAGGGGAAATATTTTGGGGAGAAAGGTGGAGCTGGGTACCATGCCCTCACCTCTCCCCAAATGCTCCCAGGGGCTCTTGCGTGGCCCTAGCCCTTTGACATGGGTTAAGACAAAAGCATGGCGAGCCCCTGGATTCCTTTAATGGATTACCCTTGCAGCAGCAGCATTGGAGGGACAGGCACAGCCAATCCATGCCCCTCCACCAACCAATTCATAAAACCAATGCCTAACCGCAACCTTGCAAGTTGTGACGATTTGCTATGCAGTAGGCGGAAACCAAATGGCACCAGCCAATCAGCCAAATAAACAAAATTCTTACCGGCCCCTGCCCCAAAAGCAGGCGGCCCCAGGACAGGCATAGCAAGGTCAAGCGAACAACCCTAAATATAGGGAGGGTGGATGGGTGATCCAATGTGCACAGCGAAAAGAGGAAGCTCAACGGTGTGCGCAGGGAATATATAGCTTATGGCTGTCAATCACGAAATGACAACATCACATTCTCCCCAACGACAAGAGGAGCCCAATCACAATGGTGGCCAACTATCTTTTACCCGCCGAGCAACAGTGGGATGTCTTGTTAGACCCCACCGCAACATGTGCTCTCCATGAAGGACAACATGCTATGCCTTATATCGAGTCACACTGAGTCCATCTATGACACATCAACTGTCCCTCTGGAAGGGCTGACAACATGCATAGACCTTCAGCTCCAGGCTAAATTGACTTGCGGGGATGGAGATAGCCCTGTAAGGGTGATGAAGGTGTTTCATATTACTGTTTCTGGATTTACTTTTATGTTCACCATTCCAGTGTGATGCTTTAAGCTCCGTGGTTTCTGCAGTATAAGGAAACTTCACTGGGAATTCGTATAGGATTTCCTCTCGCTTAGCTGCAGGCAGCTGCTCATGTGGGAAAATGCTGCCGACGCTTGCTTACCTCAAGAAGAACCAGATCCATAGAGCGGCTGAGCCCAACGTCAAAGGTTAGCATCTGAAAGCAGGAACTGCACCTGAAGTAAGATGACAGAAATGAAGAGTTGGTTCTGTCTTCAAAGGAGGCAATGACCTAAGATACAGATTTCAAAATGCACTGCATCTCTCTCAGAAAGCCTCATTTTAATGACTGCCTGTGAGTAATACTGTTGTGAGGGGTCTTTCTTTTGTTTTTGTAGAGGGGGTGGAGATAGATTGTATGCATGAAACCAGGATTCAAATCCTGGAACAGCCAGGCTAGCTTCCTGGAGAGATAATGGCCCTCTAACTATGGGCCATTAAGGTAACAAAGGAAGTGACTCTGTGCCAGACAGAAAATGGGTGGGGGGCCCTCCTTCAATTCGCTGGAAGTTAGAAAGACAAAGGCCAGAATTGAGAGTCAAATTATGTGAACTAGAAACTGGAAGCTGGCAGCAGGGCAAAGCTGAGAAGGCAAAGAGTGAGAGCCATGTCTGATTTCTGCCAGAATCGAAGGCAGGGGCAATAAGAGAAGCAAGACCCTCTTGGGGCATTGAGGCTGTGAGCCCCTCCACTGTAGGCTTAAGCTGTATATATGTGTAAATAAACCATATATTATAAAGACACCACAATCTCTGCTGACCCTCATTTAGAGGAAACTAATCCCGGAAACCCTGGAATCTTGCACTGCTCAGAGATTGGGGTTGCCTGAAACAATACTTTAACCAGGAAGGAACAAAACACCTCGGAAAGTGTTCAGTGGCTTCAGATAGCAGATTCCAAGAAGATGTCTTTTAAAAAAAGAAGTCTTTCTCCTTACCAACAGATACTTCTTTCTGTATCTATTGCTGTTTTAGACTCTGAGCGTTCAAATAAACCCATCAAGGCAAAGCTACATGGCTCCATTATGTCCCAGACTTTGGAAGCCAGGTCCAAGGCACCCTCATATTCCAAAGAGCATCTCTAAGAAAATTCAGCTTATTTCAATTTGTGTGCTTCAATCTCCTTACTGGCTGGAGGTCTTTGGTCCGGAAGAAGAGGCTTCACTAAAAACCTCAGTTATCAATAAGAGTTTGGTTATTGCTTCTTTCATGTCTTCCAGCGCCTGCTGTGGGGAACTGCCTTTCAAGACGGTTTCGAAAAAGGCTTGCAGCTGCAAATGAAAAGGAAAAAAAATGCAGGAGTTTTCAAAAGCCTGAATTATGTTGCATTTCTTCATCTTCATGAAATTCGTGAAGCCCAGCAAGAGATGGGAGCCAAGATTATATCTGTAATATGCAGTCTGGCTGAAATACGGACCCTAACATACTATCAGCATCTACCGGATGCTGAAGTAACTGGCTGTACCACAATCCGGTCAAAGTCTAAAACGGTGAAAATGACAGACAGAGAAAAACATGGGTGGGAACTTTAAAAAGAGAAAGAGATTGTCCTATTGTATTCTGCACATCTCTAGCTGATTTCAAAATCTGAGCACTCTCACCCGTGCATTTATAAAGCCAACTTTCATTTCAGTGCACGGTGGATAAGATGCAAAGAGCTTCTTACACAAGTGGGGAAATAAAACAAACCAACAAACCAAGTGTTTTTCAAGCTCTTTGGTAATAAAACTGAAATGAAGATGAAAGTACAGGCTTACCTTGACTGAAAAGTGCTTCTTCTTGGGCGGATACCAGACGACAGCAGTTGAATGAATGAATGCCCGCAGAGGTGTTAAAGATGTCACCAGCACGTACACTTTGATGATGACTGAAATGTCTTGAATTTTAAAGGTGTCTTTAGTGGGTGACGGATGCCTGGAAAATGACAGCACAGTGTTAGGCAAGGGCTGCTTCCTTTCTATCAAAAGTTCTTCCCTTCCTGTTTAACTGGCACAAAAATGCCTCCCATTATGTTCCTCAGTGCTGGTCCAAACATTTTCCTGCTGAAATAGAGTCAGAATGGTACCCCACTTTCTGAGGACCCGTAGTTTTGAAAATATCTCACTGCACAATTCAGACACCAACCTTTGCCCTCTATTTCACAAAGCAGCAATATATCCCCAAAGCCTTGCAGAACTAGCGTGCTCCAATTTGGATACACCGGACACATTTTGACGCTATGTTAAAACCAGTTTAGCCATATGGTCGACATTTGCTTGCTTAATGCAAGCCATAGTTAACATTAGCCACAGTTTTGTCCGTTCAGATGACATGACAAGTTGTGATTGAACAAAAGCAGAAACGAAAGCCTCAGATGTTCTCCTTGCCGCCACAACAATGGGGGAGAGAAAATTGGTTGCATGTGAGCAGGGTCGCCAACTATAGGGGGCTCTGGGTGCCCGTGCACCCACAAAATTTTTGTTGTGGGTGCTCAGCACCTACACTGTGGGGCACACGACGCAACTTCTGGTGCCTCACGAAGCACCGGAAGTCACCTCCAAGGCCTCACGAGACCATAGAGATGCTTTCTAAGGTCTTGGAACCTGACTTTCAGTGGGACTGGAAGTCAGGTTCCGAGGCTGGGTGTGTGTGTGCATGTTACGTCATGACGTCACACACCCTGGGCACCCATAACCTGGGGCCCAAGTTGGCTCCGCTGCATGTGAGCATGGAACGATGATAGGCTCATTCACATAATACTTCACTATAGTTCAGTATAACACAGGCCTGAAAGACCTACATTGGCTCCCAGTACGTTTCCGAGCACAATTCAAAGTGTTGGTGCTGACCTCTAAAGCCCTAAAAGGCCTCGGCCCAGTATACCTGTCTCCACCCCCATCATTCAGCTCCGAGGGCCTTCTGGTGGTTCTCTCCCTGCAAGAAGTGAGGTTACAGGGAACCAGGCAGAGGGCCTTCTCGGTAGTGGCACCCGCCCTGTGGAACGCCCTCCCATCAGATGTCAAGGAGATAAACAACTATCTGACATCTAAAGGCAGCCTTGTTTAGGGAACGGTTCCTTGCAAATACCCCTTCCAGTTCCAAAACTGGCATCATAAAGGAATCCAGATACACCACGGGGAAATTGTAACATCTAGTTCAACCCATGGGGATGCAGTTATTAAGAACAGAAAACCAGTCTCTTACTGCTGAGCGTTCTCGATCGGCCGATGCAACATTTGTGTAAAACTTGCCCTTCTGTTATCATCTTGGGACTTCATAGTATGAAGAGGTACAATGTTTGATTCGGGGCAGGCAGAAAGGGCAACTGGAAGAGGCACATCTGAAACAACATCAAGTTGGAGAAGGAATGAAAACGAGAAGATTGTTAAAGTAGCTAGCGCCTCTCTTTTCAGGAACTGCAATGTTTTGTTATTATTTTCCGCTTTAACGTTTCTCCGTGTACACAGAGTGCTTTATTATTCCACCTTCTTACATTTTATTTATTACGCTCATTCTATGTTCTTCTTACAGGAGACGCAGAGTGGCTTATATAAGATTTCCAGTGGTGGAAGATTTTCAGACACTTTGTCAGGTCCTACTTATTTCAAAGTAGGAAGGTGTTGGTCTTCCAAGACCATCTGTGGTGGCTGATGCTCAATGAAACTGATGTGGAAGAAGACAGGGAGGCCAACATAAAGTGGAGCCAGAGTCAACGACATGCAGAGCCCACTAATTCTAGCTTTGTCCCCATCCCCCTCCATCCTGAGTCGTGCAAGGGCAACACTGAGACGAAGGAAGACAAAGCTGATAAGCAGTGCCACTCCTTGGACTGGATATAAGAAAAGTAGCAGGCAGGTGGGGGCTGGATGAAGGCAGAGGTGGCTGTGGCAGTAACTGCTGGGATAGCTTAGTCAGTAGAGCACTAGACTCTTAATCTTAGGGTTGCGGGTTCAAGCACCACCTTGGGCAAATGATTCCTGCATTGCAGGGGGTTGGGCTCTACACTTCTATGATTCTACAAACACTCTTATAATTAACGGTCAATTGCAATGGGGACTCTGGGATCTAATTTGCATATTTTATCTGAGAATTACTTTTTATTCTGTTTAATAAGAAATTTCGGTGGATATGATATATAATGCATTGGGGGAAAATGTTTAAAGTAACTTTTTCTAAAAATCCCAAAGCCTTTCTTTTAGGGATTTTAGGCGCTGAAATCCCAGTGGAGCAGAAAAGACTATATTTATGTATGATCACAGCTGTGCAGATGTTATGGGCCCAGGGATGGAAAGAAGATCAAGTCCCGATCAGAGAAGAATGGCAGATCAAGTTGATGGATTATGCCAAAATGGCAAAAATGACCAGAAGAATAAGAAATCAGGAAGACCAAAATTTTAATAAGTAATGAGGAAAATTTATAATTTATCCTGGAAAACACTGTAAACAGCTGAAATCGTTAGTAGGATTGGAATAACACTTCTAGTTTAATGGTGAATTTTGGACATAGTGGGGATGTAAAAGATTTGGATTATCATAAAAGATGCAGGAGGAAATGATTAAAAGTAGGACCCACAAAGGGGAGGAGGGAAGTCCAGGAGATTCTTTGGAATCTTGTTTTTATGTTGTATGTTGGATATGTGATTGTAAAACTTTAATCTGAAAAACCAAATAAATAAATTCATTAAAAAAACAGAGAGTAGGCTGAGAAAAAGACCTAACAAAGAAAAGAAAAAAAGAAAAAGTAAGAAATTTCAGTGGATCTGATCATGGTTTCACTGCAAATGTAGCGACTGCTGTTTTCCCCACTCCCTTACTTCGGATGATGCCATGGCCTTTGGCTAGCACAACAAAAGTTTAGCTGACTTATAATTAAATATCCATTGGACTGGGTTATAGGTCCCACTGACCTTAATGGGATCTATTCTGAAATAAGCACGCAGCGGATTGCACCCATTCAGAAAAAAACCAGGGAAAGTTTGGCATACCCAAATTCCTTGAAATGGTTAAACCCACAATTACGTTCTTGAGGCTGTGATCCGATATGCACACTTTCCTGAGAGTAAGCTCCACCGAACACTTTGGTAAGTAAACATGCACAAGGTAAGGCTGAGTCATATATTTCCATGATGGGGCTTATGATATGCTTTACACATTGCACAAAATGGTGGGATAGGAAGTGAACATATCCGGTGTTTTACATAAGTAATCGAACTGATGGAATGCTGCCAATTAGTTGAATTAAATGCTTCTGGTATAGCACCAATAAATTGCTTCACAGAAGTTACTGTATCTACAGTGATGAAACTGCGAAGGTATTGTAATGAGATCTGCCAGTAGAGGGCGTGCTCTCCCTTTCCCTTCCCCACGCTTTTGTGACAAAGCCTTTTTTGTTCATATGTGGTGTGGCTTTTTATTAACTGCAGCAAAGTCCATTTTTAGACATTTCTTAATGCTTAAGAGAGAAGTCAAGCTGTTCCTATTATTCCCAGATCTCATTACTTAGCATGAGACCACACAGTGCTAAGCTTATTAAGTGATTAATATAACTTCTACTTAAACAGATGCACTTTATTTCAATATGCCAATCTAAGAACATAATTGAGGCTGCAGGATGTCTAATTATTGCACAGGAATAAGGAATTGGTGACAAAATATTATTCAAAAGAATGCACATTCCAAAGTACCTTGGCAGATGCATACGAGGCCACAATGATCTGATCACAGTTATGATTATTACTGCCATGCTATACCATGAACAACAAGACTTATTTCAGAACAGGAGCAATGACATAATCACTCAAGAGCACCTGGGTAAGTGATGGTCTGTCTTTGCTTTGGGAAGTGAATTAGGGGAATACTGAGGTTTCCAAGTTTGCTTGCACCAGTTAGCATAGAGAAAGCCAGAGCACTATGTCAGAGGCTGGATACATCTTTCCTTTCTTTTGATGTGGCTCCTAGGTAAAGGTAAAGGGTCCCCTGACCATTAGGTCCAGTTGTGGCCGACTCTGGGGTTGCGGCACTCATCTCGCTTTATTGGCCAAGGGCGTCGGTGTACAGCTTCCGGGTCATGTGGCCAGCATGACTAAGCCACTTCTGGCGAACCAGAGCAGCGCACGGAAACACCGTTTACCTTCCCGCCGGAGTGGTACCTATTTATCTACTTGCACTTTGATGTGCTTTCGAACTGCTAGGTTGGCAGGAGCAGGGATCAAGCAATGGGAGCTCACCCTGTCGTGGGGATTCGAACTGCCAACCTTCTGATCAGCAAGTCCTAGGCTCTGTGGTTTAACCCACACTGCCACCCGCGTCCCTGATGTGGCTCCTACTTCATTCTAAGTGGCAGCACTTCTTAGCAAGATTGTTTGCATTTCAAATTTAAAGCTAAAGATTGAACTTCAGCTGGCTGCATAAAGCTGGCTGAAGATCTTTTGTTACAGATTAACAAAACTGGTGCAGTCAGAAGTAAGCAGCAAGAGGTTACTCCAAGGAAATGATACATAGGCTTGTGAGTTGAGGCCCCGCTCTGCGCTTTGTGATGAAATGAAACATTCTAGCCCAATGGTTGCCATTAATTTGATTCTGAATTGATTTTAGAATGAATCGATTTTAGGATGTTGTGTTACTTTTATTGTTAGCCGCTCTGAGCCCAGCTTCGGCTGGGGAGGGCGTGATATAAATAAAATTATTATTATTATTATTATTATTATTATTATTATTATTATTATTATTCTATGGACACAAGTATTTTAGGTTAATGGGCTAAAAAAGGCCACAACTTTATTGGTTACAGAATGTGAGTGGTATTGGGCTTAGGCATTGGAACTGAACAGACTATACAGTGGTACCTCAGGTTACATACGCTTCAGGTTAAAGACTCCGCTAACCCAGAAATAGTGCTTCAGGTTAAGAACCCTGCTTCAGGATGAGAACAGAAATCGGGCTCCGGTGGCGCGTAGTGTACTGTATATGGTTTGATGAATAAATCAGAGCTGGAGTCGTTTAAAAGCTACATTCCTCGTGCAGCAAAGTTATTAATGACTGAACAGCTTCCTTCAAATATAATAAAGCAAGTGCAATCAAATGACTGGAAGAGAGAGAGAGAGAGAGAGAGAGAAGTTCAGGAGAGCAGGCAGTTGTGACGCAAAGTGCTTCAGCAGATAAACAGGAATCAGCAGCAAAGGCAATATTTGAATGGGTGGTCCTGTCGCAAAGAGCATATACATCAGGGTATGCGTGAAGGGGACCAAAAAGGGTGAGCAGCTACTAATACACAATTAATAGAACCCAAGAAGATAAAATAAATTCATGAATTCCCCCTTCCAAAGAATGCGGCCCAAGTATTGTGGTTAGGTTAGATTTGAACCGCACTCTGAATAACGTTTCCTCTTCCTGAGTAACGGGACAAATGTTCTTCTGCGTTTGTTACATAGATCAAATCTTTTGTAAAGACTTCAAGAGCTATATCTACAGCTGCCAAATGAGCACAATATTTTATGCTTCTGATGAAGTGTGCTCTGGCCCACAGAAGATTATTCCACAATAAATGTGTCACAGTGCAATCCTGCTAGTGTAGTTTGGTGGCGGGGGGTGGGAGGGGAGAAACCCAATGATTCTTTTCTCTGCAAAAAGTATGAAGATCTATGTCCTGCCTAATGACTCATCCCGCAAAGGAGAATGTGTCAAAGTAAGAAGCCATTATGCCACCATAGGTTTATTCTAGGGTCTGGCTGTGAGAGGATAGTATTGGAAGTTCTTTTGGTATAGCTAGCAGCTGCTTTTGTGAAGGAACGCAGGTTTTTCCTCATTGGCCTGAACGAGAACACAGAGACACTACATTAGGATAGGAAGAGAATCAGAATGCCCGTGTAAAGGAAGATCTGTGGGTTTGTGAAAATCAAGAAGGCAGAAATGAGTGCCCCTCTATTAATTTGAATTTCCTGAACATTTCAGTCACAGTGCTTCCCTTTAGGAAGTCGAGAAACTTTCTCTGAAACAGTTTGCTTGCTGCCACGCTTGCCAACAAGAGTGAGAGATCCAATCAAATCAAATCACATTTTGCCTCATTTTACATCAGAATGGTACCCAGGTTACAGACGCTTCATGTTATAGACTCTGCTAACCCAGAAATAGTACCTCAGGTTAAGAATTTTGCTTCAGGATGAGAACACAAATCGCGTGGCAACAGTGGGAGGCCCCATTAGCTAAAGTGGTACCTCAGGTTAGGAACAATTTCAGGTTAAGAACAGACCTCCAGAATGAATTAAGTTCTTAAACCGAGGTATCACTGTACACATTTCTGAAGGCCTGGGCCACTCCCACTCCCAACGTGATTGGCTGTCTAAATTTCCGAGGTGCGAATCATGACTCAGAGTTTAAGGGCCAATGGCAGAGGCCCAAATTCTGAAATGTTCTGTGATTGGATATCATGTATCAAATCAGAACACAGGGGATCAGAATCCTTAATCCAGACTCAAACTCAGGGAAACACAGACCACTGAATACATAACACTGAGCACCCATCAGGGGCTTTAAGAGCCAAGCTACACAGTCAGTACATGTCAAATCCACCATCCGAGCCCCATAGTCCAAGCTGTGAAAGTTGGTGGTGGGCATTTGGGGGGAAGCCAATTTATTGAAGCACCAGTGAAAGGAGAAGATGCTTAATCCTTTTCTCCCTGATGTGATCAAAACCATATTTCTACAGTGTGCAGTTTGCCCCATTGGGGTGGGCGAAGAACGCATATACATGCAGTTATTCACATATGACAGACAACTATCAATCCAGTGTTTTATAGCAGAGAGCATTGCAGCATGAATTGGCACCCAAAATCCCTGACAAACATCAAGTATATAAGGAAAGTAATAACTGTGTCTTGATTCGTCTTTCCCCCCTTCTGTTATTTAATCCATCATATCCAAAAAGTCAATGAAAACATATCGATTACATTTCAGAGGACTGGAATGTGGTTAAAGAAGGCTTTAACACTTGCATCAGGGGAAACAATTTAACTTATCTCTCTGTATCCTCCCATGCCTCCTCTTTATTAAGAGAGAACATTGAACATTTTGTAAAGAGAAATTCTGATCAATTGATTATGTCTGCAAGCAGCTACATATTAGAAAGCACCTCATCCGAATGTTTGGAAAAGGTGCAAGAAAATCTTCATGCTTTTTTTTTTAAAATGGAACACAGCCTAACTTAGAGAGAAAAATACTTTCATTTCTCCAACCACAATGACCTAGCCTTTCGAAAAAGCTTGCACATACCAGTCAAATTATCTACTGAATAAGCTAACTGTTTTGAAGCACAGTTTTCTAATTATCCATGGTTTTCAAAGTGGTTAGGATGGAAAACTAGAAAGTGAAGGATGAAACCCTCAACCATTCAGCCACAATGATGGGATATAAGCTTTGGGAAATGCAGAATAGCATTCTCCAAATGATCGTGCTTTTGGGGGTGTCAGATAACAGCACTCTAAAATGCAGATACGATAAAGCACTGCTGTCTTACAGAAAAAAATGGCCTAGTGCTGAACTCCCCCTTTAAACAATAACTAGGACTCAACCTAAGTTCCCTTCAACTCAGTGAAGGTACACACAACAAAATGGTTCATAGGCCATTTTCAGCATGGTTCCCATGCTCTTTTATTCATGGTATTACTTCCCATATGGAAAATTTGGCATATTTAAAATGGTCTTGAAGTAACGAAAATCTCATTTGATCCATTGATCATTATTATGTGGATGCATATGCAACTGAAATGGTGCCATTCATGCACAAGAGGAAGGTATCAGCAGGCATGGGGAACCCCCAAGGTTTGCAGAAATATATTTAAAACATAGGCAACCTGCCCAGTGGGTGGGTGGGTGGGGAGGAAATACCCCAAACAGCCAAATGAGGACTGAGCAAGCTCAGTAGCTGTGGAATATTGACCAAATGTTAGGGAAATAAAACAGAAAACTCTGTGCAAGAGGGGGACTGAGCTAGACCAGGGGTTGTCAACCAGGTTTCTATCGCCCACTAGTGGGCGTTTCAGGATTCTAGGTAGGCGGTAGGAGGTTCTACGGCACAAGCTGAATCCTCCTTCCATTGAGCACTGGTGGGCGGTAAGTAAATTTACCATCAAGAAAGATGCATTAGTGGGTGGTAGGTATAAAAAAGGGACGTGGGTGGCACTGTGGTCTAAATCACTGAACCTCTTGGGCTTGCTGATCAGAAGGTCGGCAGTTCGAATCCCCGTGACGGGCTGAGCTCCCGTTGCTCGGTCCCTGCTCCTGCTAACCTAGCAGTTCGAAAGCACACCAGTGCAAGTAGATAAATAGGTACCACTCCAGTGGGAAGGTAAACAGTGTTTCTGTGTGGTGCTCTGGTTTCGGTGTTCCGTTGTGCCAGAAGCGGCTTAGTCATGACCCGGAAAAACTGTCTGCAGACAAACGCCGGCTCCCTCAGCCTGTAAAGCGAGATGAGCGCCGCAACCCCAGAGTCATCTGCTATTGGACTTAACTCTCAGGGGCCCTTTACCCTTTTTTTAGGTAAAAAAGATTGACTACCCCTGGGCTAGACTATCCGTGACAAGGACACGGGCTGGCTAGTTGGAACCCTGAACATAAGCACTCCACACTGCAACATTTTGTTGCAGGCCCACTTATATGTTAAAGTCCAAATGCACAGCAGTGTTTGTGACTCCCCCTCCCCCAATAATAAAATGCAAAACAAATCCCAGATCCATCTGGGTCACGCAGAACTAATCGTGCGCCTCTTTGGATTCCAGCCTTTGTTTTGAATAGGGTTTGAATTTAAAACAATAATGCTTCTCTGTTCCATGTTCCGTCTGAAGATTATCTAACAGCAGAACAATCTTTAGTTTTGCCGCTATGAACCCCAGCAAAATAGCCAGAAGGGCCAAGAGTGATGTGCAGCACAACAAGCTGCACTCTTCCGATACACAAACACACACAGAGCTAGGTTGATGTATGCAGGAATCAGGAGTCTTTACATGAAACCGAAACCTTTTACATTTTTTTGCAGGCAAATGCACACAAAAAAATCAGGGCTGCTGAGCATTGCACCAACTTTGGCCCTGAGTATTTATTCATTAGTAAGGCAGAACAGCAGCAGTAGTTCTGGTGAATGTCAAGCAAGGGTATGTCCCAGTGTGGGATGGCCAGGCAAGGTGCCAGTTAAGCTGGCTTTTCGTTTACTTCACTGCTAATTCTGCGCTGCTCCATTGCGGGGGAAAGCAGTGTCTTCTGTACAAACCTGCTCCTGCACCAACAACATTTTCAGCAGCAGGAGCATCAAGTGGAAAGGAAAGGGCTTCAGGAAGAAGGGGAACGGACTCCTTTAAACTAGGCCAGGTGCCAAGAATGTGGCAGTCACCCTTCTCCTCTAAACAGTTTCTCAAGGCTCTGTCACTATGATACAAAGGAAAACAGTACAAGAGGAAGCAAAATTTGCTTTCCCACCGTGGTCACCATGTGAGAATTCAGAGAATGTTGAGATTCTAGGATTTCAAATAGAGGCACTGGTGACAGGTATTTAGTGAAGCTACAAAAAAATATTTAAAATCCCACAGAATCTACACACATATAAAAAATGCTTTCTTTAAAAAAGTTTTGAAAAATACATTGAATTTGGCACAGCTCACCATCGCCATCTAGCATCACATTTGTGTATTGCGCTCTGCGACACATTTAAAACATTTCATTGGCAGCTGCGTAGCCGAGTCCAGAGTTAAGCAGTGCGGAGGCATATATAAACACATAATGGAAGTTCCATCGGTATATTGACAGAAAGGAAGAAGTTCTTCATGACAACACCATATGGTGTTGTTGTTTAGTTGTTTAATCATGTCCGACTCTTCGTGACCCCATGGACAAGAGTACGCCAGGCACTCCTGTCTTCCACTGCCTCCCGCAGTTTGGTCAAGCTCATGTTGGCAGCTTTGAGAACACTGTCCAACCATCTTGTCCTCTGTCGTCCCCTTCTCCTTGTGCCCTCCATCTTTTCCAACACCAGGGTCTTTTCCAGGGAGTCTTCTCTTCTCATGAGATGGCCAAAGTATTGGAGCCTCAGCTTCACGATCTGTCCTTCCAGTGAGCACTCAGGGCTGATTTCCTTAAGAAGGGATAGGTTTGATCTTCTTGCAGTCCATGGGACTCTCAAGAGTCTCCTCCAGCACCATAATTCAAAAGCACCAATTCTTTGGCGATCAGCCTTCTTTATGGTCCAGCTCTCACTTCCATACATCACTACTGGGAAAACCATAGCTTTAACTATATGGACCTTTGTTGGCAAGGTGATGTCTCTGTTTTTTAAGATGCTGAGTGATATATAATACAATCTATATAATCTTATCCTGACTTTCAGTAGAGATTTCCCCATAAAGAGCAAGCATAGTATCACCTGACTAAGAAGCAAACTACACATGACAATCATATGCCTGGCAGCTGTTGTTGTTGTTTAAATGGAAATTGCATTAGTTTAGGGATGGTGACCAATAGTTAATGGGATTTGAGTAGGTGGGCATTCCTGAGGAAAATCCATTTTCTGAAGCTAGTATTGGCTTTTTTTGGGGGGGGACCCCTTAATTTTTTTTGCCAGCGGGGGATTTCCTCTCAAAGCAATGATTCGTAGCTTGGTTCCAAGTGATTTCTGATGACACTCTGGCAATTTTTAAAGCAATAATTATTTGCATCACTAACTGTGGACGTGTGGGTGTTTCTCTTAGGAGGAAAGGAAGATATTTGGGTTCAGCCCACTGCTAAAAGAGACCTAAGAAACTTACAATGAAATGTAAAGTTAAGGGGTACATTTTACCACATGCAGTGAGATTGCAGGATATTTTTTTAAAAAAAGGGAAATGATATACAATGAACTGAAAAAAATGTTTAAAATAACATTTGTCAAAAAACCAGAAGCTTTTTTGTTAGGTATTTTAGGATAAGAGTTGTCAAGAGAAAAACAGACATTATTTATGCATGCTACAACAGCAGCAAGAATTTTAATAGCACAAAATTGGAAGATGGAGAAGTACCATCAAAAGAACAATGGTAAGAAAAACTGATGAATTATGCAGAGTTAGCAAAGTCAATGGACAAACTGCATGAAAAGGACAATAGCGATTTCGAAAAAGAATGGGAACCTTTTACAATATATCTGCAGAAACAACAACAAAATATGGACTCGCTGGCAGGATTTAAATAAACATTTAGAATTTTATTTACAGAGAACAAGAAGTATAACAATATGATAACACAATATTATATACAAACAGCAGAATATATCATTTGATGTAATAAACCAGAAATGGAAGCTGAGGGAAGTCAACAGGGAGGGGGGAAATTGAAAAGGGAATGTTTAGTAATGCTATTGGATATTTGTTATGAGAAAAGAAAATAAAAAAAAAAATATTTTTTTAAAAGACAAGAAATGTAAGGTTAAGGCAGCCGGTTATCGATCAACCTGCAGAAGGAATGAAGATGAAGATGACACAATTCACAGCTGACAGCACTAAGCAACCACCTGCTACTGTGAAACTGTAACTGGGAAGATGGGGGGAACTCTGTGATGGTCTCTCACATCAAGAAATTGCAACATATTCCAGAAAAATGGGTGGGGAAAGAAGGAAAGATCACCTCACCAATGGCTCTTGCTTCCTCTGACAAAGTGAAGCCAGATGTGGTGGCAGTTGAAATGGAATGTGCCCGATTAGCAAATTTAACTATGAAAATTTAACTATGAAATTTAGAGACCAAGAAGAGGCAGGTTTGAAAGAGGATTGCAAACCAATTCCTACATTTCGGGGGGGGGGGTTAGACTAGATGACCCTCGTGTCCCTTCCCACTCTACAATTCTGTGATTCTATGAATATTTGAAAAATCATTGTAAACATGTAAAAACGCAGGTAGGATTTGAATGAAAAGTGGCAGTAAAATATGTATTTGGGAATAATAGGAAAGGACGGGGAATAGGATAATTTCAATATGCAGCAACACTAGAAATTACGGAGGGGCAGCAGGGGCGGGGAGTCGACTGGTAATTAAATATCAGTGGGAAAGTATGTATGTTGTGTTAAATTTGTAAACTCTGGAAACTTATAAATAAAATTCAAAAGAAGAAGAAAGAAGAAGCAAAGCAACCAGAAATGTAGGTAGCTTCCAAGCCATGTCTGCTGAAATATACTCGGAGTTGAGTGTGAATTTCATGCTCTTTATTCAGCTCATAGTAGCAATGAATGAAACTTTCCCCAAGACATCTAGCTATATATATATTATTTATACAATGGGCCTCACGTCATTGATAATTCCGGGCTTCTCCTGTAGGCCAATCAGGTTGCGGATTGACCTCCTCCAGAAGCCTGATTGGCTGCTCCTGCAGGCCAATCAGATCGCTGATTCACTTCCACCTGGAGCTGAATTGGGTGGCTCCTGCAGACCAGTCAGACTGCTGCATTCTGGCTCCTATTGTTCTAGGATTCAGCTCAGCACATAACATCTGCCATGTCAATATCTGCAGTCTTTGTTGTTGTTTAGTCGTTTAGTCGTGTCCAACTCTTCGTGACCCCATGGACCAGAGCATGCCAGGCACTTCAGTCTTCCACTGCCTCCCGCAGTTTGGTCAAACTCATGCTGGTAGCTTTGAGAACACTGTCCAACCATCTTGTCCTCTGTCGTCCCCTCCTCCTTGTGCCCTCCATCTTTTCCAACACCAGGGTCTTTTCCAGGGAGTCTTCTCTTCTCATGAGGTGGCCAAAGTATTGGAGCCTCAGCTTCATGATCTGTCCTTCCAGTGAGCACTCAGGGCTGGTTTCCTTCAGAATAGAGAGGTTTGATCTTCTTGCAGTCCATGGGACTCTCAAGAGTCTCCTCCAGCACCATAATTCAAAAGCATCAATTCTTGCCTTCATTATGGTCCAGCTCTCAGTTCCATACATCACTACTGGGAAAACCATAGCTTTAACTATACGGACCTTTGTTGGCAAGGTGATGTCTCTGCTTTTTAAGATGCTATCTAGGTTGGTCATTGCTTTTCTCCCAAGAAGCAGGCGTCTTTTAATTTCGTGACTGCTGTCACCATCTGCAGTAAGAAAGTAAAATCTCTCACTACCCCCTTCTATTTGCCAGGAGGTGATGGGACCAGTGGCCATGATCTTCGTTTTTTTGATGTTGAGCTTCAGACCATCTTTTGCGCTCTCCTCTTTCACCCTCATTAAAAGGTTCTTTAATTCCTCCTCACTTTCTGCCATCAAGGTTGTGTCATCTGCATATCTGAGGTTGTTGATATTTCTTCCGGCAATCTTCATTCTGGCTAGGGATTCATCCAGCCAAGCCTTTCGCATGATGAATTCATCTGCAGTCTAGATACACTATTTTTGTTGTGGAAGATACCACAAAGATGAAGAGAGACACGATGTCTCTGTCAGGGCTAAGGGAGTGTACGGTGGCTGGCAGCCAAACTGAGCAGCAGACTCACCACATGCCGCCATCGGGCCGGAGGATGAAGGGAAAGGCTGCCTGTGGCAAAATTGTTGTTTTGAAAGCACGTTAAAGAAAAACACAGGGGAAATCGGGCTGACCCGATTGCAGAAGCAATGTGAAAAGTATTGCGAAAGACGGAACAAATCTAAGAAATATAGGCACTTATAAGAAGCAGTCACACTGCCATTATTTATCACTACTCATCCAAAACAACAACAACCCTCTGCTGATAGCAAAATCCAGACAAAAAGAAACACTTTAAACTCCCATCGATTGCAATGTGAGAGGTAAACATCTGCTTAAGCCTCTCCCATAAAGAAAATCAAATGATTTTCACACAGCTAGATCATGCCCTTAACTTTCTGCTTTGTTGTGCCTCACCCCTCTTAGGAAAACTCAAGTTTTATTTGTCTCCCTCTTTCTCCTCCCTATTTTGTTCTCTCATTCTAGTGGTGACTTCTCATTTTTGGAGCACAGCTATTAATTTGCGAGAAGGCATCGCATGCAGCGCACAAGAGCAACCCAAAGGAGCCCATTCCAATTTCCTTTCCAAGATTATGCACGTGACCCCCGGGCAATAAAACTTCATAATTCCAAGCCGTAATCCTTGCGCTGAACGCTAATTCGAAAGGTGCTGCCAGGAAAACTAAAGTTAAATCAACACAGCAGATACAGGGGAGGATATCCTGACTGAGGAGAAGAGCCAAGGGAAAATAGAGAAACAATAGGAAAGTGTTTTATTTATATTTTGAAATCGCTCCTCTTGAATCAATGTGCAGGCTATGTCCTTGTTTCTAAGATAACTCAGCCCCCCCCCCTTTTAAAGTTCAAGTATGGCTGAGGACTCTGGGTGGTAAAAACGAGACACTCCTTGGTGTGTCATTTGGCTGTGTGAGCCACTTTGACACCAAAACAATCCTATTCCTTTTATAATGTAATAGTTAAGTTCATTTCCCCCCTAGGTATGCATATCCGCCAACATTTCTCCAATGAAAATAGGGACTCCCATTCCATGATGATAATTTTACTATTTATACCCCACACATCTTGCTGGGTTGCCCCAGCCACTCTGGGCAGTTTCCACCATGTATTAAAACATTAAACGTTAAAAAAAACAAACCTTCCCCATACGGGATTGCCTTCAGGCAACTAGGGGGTTGGATAACTCTACATCCTCCCACATTTTTCCAATGAAAATAGGGACAGCCTAAGGAGAAGCAGGACATTTCGGGTTGAAATCAGAAAGCAGAACGGCTTCTCTAAATCCGGGACGCCCTTGGAAAATAGGGACACACTAGGGGCTGGGTATGCTCAACCATTAAAAAGATTATCCTTCCCTCTTCCCCCAGTCTTTAAAGCTTCTAGTACCAGGTTTGTGGTGGGCGAGTTACCACTTTAAAAAATGCCATGTCCATATCAATAGGTGCACAACAGGCAGAAAATTCAGATCATCATCATTATCATCATTTTTTATTTGCATGCCGCCTTTCCACAGTTAAAGAAACAATGCTCAAGGCGACTTACAGCATAACAAGATTTACATAATTACAAAAGTCATAAACAATAAATAAACCACATTCCCAAAAATGGGAAACAATGTCCACATAAATCTAAATCTAAAACTAAGAATACAGCATTAATATCACAGTTTAAAATGACATAGGTAAAAAAATAACAGCAATTTAAGCAAAAAACAAAACAAAACGGAGCCCTCTCTGCCCAGCAGCAACAGTGGCAGCAGTCCTTTATAGAGCCCATCAGGCCCCGCCCTGGGCCAGGTGTTGAGTGGCAGGACTGGGGCCCTCAGGCGCTGAGCAGGGTAGTCCTCCTGGGTGGTAGCCGCAGCAGCAGTCCGAATGGGCCTGTCAGGCCCTGCCCTGGGCCAGGTGGTGAGTAACAGGACTGGGGCCACTGATAGGTGGGCCACTGACATCATGCAATAATGCAGAAACTTACCCTAGAACAGAAGGGAGATCTGCCTCTGCTGGTAGATCTCGCTACCATTTGCACTAGATTCCTGGCAAGGATTCCTGGCTCCCAATTGTTTACCAATGGCAGTGACAAAAAGGAGACACCTTGTTGTTTTCCACACAGAGGAGCATTATGTCAGGAGAGCCTGCACATTCAGGCTGGAAGGGCATATCACTAACAGGATGAAGGAGAACCAGGCCTTAGGGCAAGCCTAGAATGGCCACATTCTCCTTTATCTGGCAAGGGGGTCTGAATTACTCTCTCATTCACCGAAGGAGGTGTGATGGGGGTTCATGGGGCTTTCCTGACAAGCCTTGCCCTCCAATGCAGCCACAACAAAGCCATCTGCACATATTGCTGGTGTGCAAAGGGGCACTAAGAGTGTAAGTGTGCATGCCCCTAGGACTCTTCCATGAAAAGGGGAGACCTTCATTGAAGCAGTGTCCCCCTCCTGCATGAGCAATAATTCAAGCAATGATTCTTCAACATCAGCTTCGTTGGACTGGTCATGTTGTGCCTGACGATCTTCCAAAGCAACTACTCTATTCTGAACTTAAAAATGGTAAACGTAATGCCAATGGTCAACAGAAGAGGTTCAAAAACTCTCTTAAGGCAAATCTTTAACACCAACAACTGGGAAACACTGGCCTGCGAGCGCTCCAATTGGAGAACAGCCTTTACCAAAGGCGTCATGGACTTTGAAGACGCTCGAACTCAGGACGCAAGGGAGAAAGATACAAAGAGGAAGGCACGCTTGGCAAATCCATACCGTGTTCATCTCACTCCCAGAAACCTATGTCCCCACTGTGGAAGCATGTGTGGATTCAGGATTGGCCTCCCCAGTCACTTATGGACTCACTGTTAAAACTGAGTTTATGGAAGACAATCTTACTCAGCTACAAGTGATTGCCGAAGAAGAAGAAGATGCATAGAGGCCCTTCCCACACTGTGAATGCACAGACAGCAGGGCATGTTTGCAGTGATGCTCGTCTGCTTGCTCCCAGGGCAACCACCAGACACACATGTTCTTTCAATGCATGGAGAGCTGTGCTGGTCCTGTGGGTTACCCAAGAGGCAAGGTCCAAGTCCGGTCCGTGGTCAAAGGTGCAACATGGAGGCAGTCCATAGTAGCTGAAGCTGGGTGCAGGGCAGGGAGCAGGGTGAAGTCAGGAACAGGCTTGCAAGCAGGAAGCCAGGGCAGGTCAGGAACAGGCTACCAACAATGTTGCTCCCGCAACTTGGGACTGGGCTGGCCGGTTTTTATCTTCCCCGAGGCATAGGGCAGCCCCAATCCACAGGTGACTCGCCCTTCTGGCCTGGAGGCAAGCACTCCTCCTGCGGGAACTTAGTTCCCTCTGCCTCTCTGCCCTGAGCCTCTGCAGCTCAGGAGAGGCTGGAGGGTTACTAGACCCAGAGGCAACCTCAGCCTCCTCTGACGGGGCTGAGAGTGGAGCACCTGCAGGCAATGGGTCCTCCATCACCTCAGGAACCAGAGCAGACTCAGCTGATGCCTGCACCTGAGGATAAAGCACAGGTGAGGACCCTTCAGGCTCATGCCCCAGCCCTGGCTCAGCTGGTTCTGGAGGCGGGGAATCCTGTGCAGGCTGGGATCCCTCAGGTTCAGCATCTGAGTCTGAATCCCAGGCCATCACAAGAGCACTGAATAGCTTTAATGCCTCTGAATGACCTTTAAGTACCGCGCAGAGCTGGTCCACACATGAGGCAGGGTAAAGCAGCCGCCTCAGGTGGCAGAAGCAGAAGAGGCAGCTCCCTGCCCACCCCACCACTTCCGGGACATGGCACTGCCACTCGTCTTCCACCCCCTGGGGTGGAGAGGACAAGTGGGGAGGCTTTGTGGGATGTCCCTCTTGCTGCATTTCAGTGGCAGCAGAAGTGGGGGGCAGGAGAAGACAGGGAGGTGGGGGGCAGGACAGGATATGGCAGCCAGGGGAGCAGGAGGCAGCTCATTCTCATTTCCCCTCAGGCGGCAAAACGGGATGGGCTGCCCTGGCACTGTGAGTAACAGGTTATTTTCAACAGTGACCCAAGATGAGCCAATGTGGGTTCACATTCCAGCAGAAACACAAAGACTTTTTTATTAAAAAAAAAATTAACCAAACGTCCATTGGAATAAATCAAAATCTTACCTGGAAATGTTCTGACTATCTGGCATAACCCTTCTTTTCTGCAAAGCAGGCGCTGTATTTGGGGAATGGCATTTGCCTGAAAACAATGGGAGAGATTCTGATCATTGGCGTTTCCTTTTCGTAGCTGCTGCGTCACTTTTATTGTGGCAGTCAAAGATGCCACTAAGGCGCTCTGCTGCTCCAGAGATATTAGCTGGGACTCATTCCCTTTGTGGGGAGAGAAAATGGACAGAAACTATCTTGAGGGTTTCAATCAGCCCTAAATCCTGTTCGTTTTTAACTGCAAGTCACGTAGGTGTGAACATCCCCAAGGCATCAGGAATCGAGGCAAGTTTCCTCTTTGGCATTCAGTCCAAAACCCTACTGGCATTTAGTTTATTTATGGATACAACTGCCAATTTCCTAGGAGGGATGTTTATAAAAGGGCAATAAAGCCTTAAAAAAAAAAAAATCTTAAAGTCAAGCCTGCCCTGGCAAGAAAACTTGTGACACCCACTTACACCCAACAGAAGGGGCACTCAATCCTTTCAAAATGCCGAGCGCATGTTGCACACTTTAATTCCTTTTGTTCCCAAGCATTCTTGCCTCAATGAGACATTTGTGTCCATTTCTTTGGAATCCTATATTTTTACTGCAATGTGTGAGAGCTGAATTCCAGCTGTGGGTGAGGTGAACTACAACAATCTAGGTCAGATAACGAAGAATTGTTGCGGCATCGTGTAGAAATTTCAGTGGGCATGATCCAGCCAAGGCTAAGCCACTGCACTTTTCACTTATATCAAAGGGGGAGAATTAAACATGTGCTTACAACTCTCCATGAAGCTGTCTTCTCCAGAATCAAGCCAACGGGATGTGCTGTTCACCCTTACAAGAAGCTACCTCTCCAGCATCTCAGAGGTCTTTTGCTCGAGATTCTTAGCCTGAAATGCTGGGATGGCCTGCACTCAGGATATGAAGCTGCCTTCGAATGAATCAGACCATTGGACTAGCTATCTCAGGCCAAACCTCAGGTGATGTCAGTCACAGAGTTCCACCCTCAAATGCAGGGCTGTTGTGCCCCACACCACAATAGCTCAGTTGGTTAGAGCGTGGTGCTGATAATGCCAAGGCTGCAGGTTCAATCCCCGTAAGGGTCAGCTGCATATTTCCGCATTGCAGGGGGCTGGACTAGAGGATCCTCAGCGTCCCTTTTGACTCCATGATTCTCTAATTTGCCAGTACAGTCGTACCTTGGAAGCCAAACGCCTTGGCAGTTGAACGTTTTGGCTCCCGGATGCCACAAACCCGGAAGTGAGCATTACGATTTGCAATGTCCAACACAGCTTCCGCAGCTTCCGATTGGCTGCAGGACCTTCCTGCAGTCAATTGGAAGCTGCGCCTTGGTTTCCAAATGTTTTGGAAGTCGAACGGACTTCCAGAACAGGTTCTGTTCAACTTCTGAGGTACCACTGTATAGGGGCTCTGCCTGGATTAAGCATGGGTTTATACAGTGCTTTTTTCTGGGGGTATGCATATCCCTAAACATTTTGTGAATCTAAGTTTGGCCTCATTGAGGGGCAATATTTCAATATGAGTAGGAAAATGAGAGGACCCCTAAACATTTTTAAAGAAAAAAAAGCACTGGGTTTATTGCAGGCCCAATCCAATTCAAGCCCTCAGCACCTGCAATTTTCATTGCCACAAAAGCCTCATTGAAACAAGTGTTGCCTGTTCCTGGCAAAAATTATCCAAGATCTCAGGAGGCTGTTTTCTCTCAGTCTTATTCTCAGAGGTCTTTCAAGTAGAGTTTTTGCAGATTGTGCCTGAGACATCATTCACACAATGGTCCTCTTCTAACACTAGCAAATTCCCATATCGGTTGGATAGCTATAACACCAAAAACGTACGATAAAGGTGCCAGAACTAGCATCTAACTGGGTGGGCCAATAACTACTTAAGGGCATATCAAAAACAAAGATGGCAGTTTTGAACCATACCTTCTGCAGTAATGTGGCTCCATGCGATTCTACTTTATTTAAGCAACTTTCGTGGTCAGCTTTGCTGGAAGATAGGCAAATCAGAAGATCCCAAGAGCTTAATTCATCTGTACAAAAGAAAGAGAAGCACAATAGGAAACAACTATTTTAAAAAATTCTCCAGGTGCCACTTGTATTTTTTGCTATGAAGCAGCATTTGTCGGACACAAGATTCGGGGCCTCACTTGATCCTGTGCAGAGTTTCACAACTTTTACTAATACAGTGGTACCTCTGTACCTCTGGTACAGAGTAAGCTTCAGGTTACATACGCGTACATACAGGTTACCAGGTTACATACGCCTCTGGTAAGCTTCAGGTTACATACACTTCAGGTTACAGACTCCGCTAACCCAGAAATAGTACCTTGGGTTAAGAACTTTGCTTCAGGGTGAAAACAGAAATTGTGCGGCAGCAGCGGGAGGCCCCATTAGCTAAAGTGGTACCTTAGGTTAAGAACAATTTCAAGTTAAGAACAGACCTCCAAAACGAATTAAGTTCTTAACCTGAGGTATCTCTGTACAGCTAAAGACTCCTCTCAGTTCTCGTCAGAATTATTTTGCCTGTATAGACCAAGTATTTATTTTCATAGGGAAGCACAATTTGAAATTCAAATCAAATTTCATAGGGAAGCACAAGTTGAAACTCAAATCACCACAGCTAAAGAGTATTATGGTGGGAAATGAAAGTACAATCCCAATGCAGCTTAGTGGGAGAGAACCTGGGAGATCATGTCTCAAAGGCCCACTTAGCCATAAAGTTCACCAGTCACAGTCTTTCAGCGTAAGCTACCTCATAAGGGTACTGGGAGAATCAAAACAGAGAGAAGGAGAACCACCATGTATGTCACATTGAGCTCATTGGATGAAAGATGGTATAAATGTGTATTTGCCGGGAATAATATGTTACAGAATCACAGAACTGTTGAGTCAGAAGGAACCCTGAGGATCATCTAATTCTAAGCCAACCCTCAGCAATGCAGGAATATGGAACTAGGCAGAGGGCCTTCTTGGTAGTGGCGCCTGCCCTGTGGAACACCCTCCCATCAAATGTCAAGGAAATGAACAACTATCTGACTTTTAGAAGACATCTGAAGGCAGCCCTGTTTAGGGAAGTTTTTTATGTTTGATACTTTATTGCCATTATTATTATTATTATTATTATTATTATTATTATTATTATTACAGTGGTACCTCGGGTTACACACGCTTCAGGTACATACGCTTCAGGTTACAGACTCCGCTAACCCAGAAATAGTACCTCGGGTTAAGAACTTTGCTTCAGGATGAGAACAGAAATTGTGCTCCAGCAGCGGGGCAGCAGCGGGAGGCCTCATTAGCTAAAGTGGTGCTTCAGGTTAAGAACAGTTTCAGGTTAAGAACGGACCTCCAGAAAGAATTAAGTACTTAACCCGAGGTACCACTGTATTATTATTCTGTTGGCTGAGGAAACTCAGCCAGATGGGTGGCATATAAATACTATGTTGTTGTTGTTGTTAAATTATGCAGCCATCCCATATGGGGATCGAACCTGCAACCTTGGTGTTTTCAGCACCACTCTGAATACAAATCTCAGGAATTACTCTGGTGAGCTTTTAGCTTCACTGAAAGGTGGGCCAGCTTAGCTCCATATTTCCTTTACCTGAATAAGCATGGGTGTATTTTATATGGATGGGGAGGCAAGAAAGGGAATGTTGGCCTGGCAATGCAACACTGATGCTAGGATCCTTTCCCCCCCTCCTCACCTTTTCCCTCACCTGCCCTCTAGGGGGCACCCTCGGTACATCAGATCATACCATACCTGCTTGCTAATGTTCTTTTTCAAGCAGTCTAGATCCCGGCAGTGTGTTGTACACATTAAGCAGCATATTGACAACTGGCTTCTCATAGATATGCGGCTCAATATTTTCATCAAGATAGCAGATGGCAGCAAGATAACATTCTCTCCTCACACGCTCTTCAGAACGCTGCCCTCTGAACGAACCACATGGAATGCCTAAGCTGGCCAAGCAATGCAGATGGACAAAGGGCTGGTAGGAGGAGAAAGGCAAACATTCTTTCATCCAAAGAGCTTTTGGAGTGGGAGAATATTATTCTGCAAACGGAGGTACCAAAAACAAAGACCTCATACGACAAACGGGCTTAAAATAAACTGGGCTACTTTCAGAAATATTTTGCATCGTATAGAAGAAAAGTGCGAAACCCCCAAAATAGCCCTTTGTGGCATTGCAAACTACCTTGTGTAACTTTATGAAATGAAAAAAATAAACAGAGTCCATGAGATGTGTACTTGAGACAGGGGTGGTTCGAAGAATGAAGGTAACCTGGGCAAAGTGCCTTCTCTACAGACCCTCGAAGTGCCCCTATTTTCCAGGGACAGTCCCGGATTTACAGAAGCCATCCCAGTTTCTGATTCGATCCCAGAATGTCCCTGTTTTCCTTAAAAAAAAAGGATCCCTAACCATTAGGTCCAGTCGTGACCAACTCTAGGGTTGCGGCGGCCATCTCACTTTATTGGCTGAGGGAGCCAGCGTACAGCTTCCGGGTCATGTGGCCAGCATGACTAAGCCGCTTCTGGCGAACCAGAGCAGCGCACAGAAACACCATTTACCTTCCCCCTGGAGCGGTACCTGTTTATCTACTTGCACTTTGACATCCTTTCCAACTGCTAGGTGGGCAGGAGCAGGAACCGAGCAACGGGAACTCACCCCATCACAGGGATTCGAACCGCTGACCTTCTGATTGGCAAGTCCTAGGCTCTGTGGTTTAACCCAGTGTTTACCAACCTTGGGCCTCCAGATGTTTTTGAACTACAATTCCCATCATCCCTGATCACTGGTCTTGCTAGCTGAGGATTATGGGAGTTGTAGTCCAAAAACAGCTGGAGGCCCAAGGTTGGGAAATGCTGGTTTAACCCACAGCGCCACCCACATCCCTATGTTTCCCTTAGGACGTCCCTATTTTTATGGGAGAAATGTTGGAGGCTATGCCTTTAGGCTTGCCACACAGCAAAGAACACTCCAAGGGAGATGCCATTTTGCTTTCCCACAATGCCCTGGAATGCCTGCCGTAATGTTGCTCCAGGGGGTTGTGTGAAATTAAAATTGAGGTTCGCAGCCACAGCTGCCCATTGTGGAGGGACTGGAGCAGGTGTCAACTACTGGGGGACTGGAGCCTTGGGCAGCTGCCAGCTGTCCTAGGAATTCAAGTGCCAATACTTACTCCTGACTTGAGAGATGTCTCCAAAAACCGCCACAGTTATGGGACAAGTATGTACCAGGACAGGTGGGAGGTTGCAACTTTTCAACTTGCCACTGTCCAGACATTATCACCATCATTTACCATCATGTTATCACCTGCTAATTTTTGAAAACTGTTATTAAAGGCAGAAGGGCAGGCCTGGCTGGTTTTCCCTCCCTGATCAGTTGCCAACCTTTGTGGGATCCATCTTGGAAGCAACAATTCGGTGGCAGGCAAGAGACAGCTATTAAAATCTGATTATCGCAATGACAAACAACTGTGCAGTACTGTTTCCGTTTACAGCAACAAGCTACTGAAGATATGAAGAGGGCTATTAAATCATTATTTATTAGTATATAAGAGCCAGCTGCAACCACACACAAATTCCTTCCACAATCTCAAGCAAAGTAAAACATAGAACTTGTTGACTATACATCTGACTAAGCTGTCTTCAGAGTCAAACGGGTCCGCTAGATTTGGATATTTGACTAGATTTGGATATCACGGTAATAATGCAAAATTTCTGTATGAATGGTAGTATATAGGAAAAGTAAATATTTAAATTTTGAAGACCCTAAAATGGAGGGGAAACAAACATAATGAGAGCCACAAGCCTGACGCATGAATTAGTAAAACTGAATTTAAGCCGGGTTTGCTACCATTGTTGTCTGTTTAGCTTTCCTTTACAGGCAAAATAAATGAAGACTGTATTAAGGTACACACATCAAATAGCAGCACTCTGCTCTCTTGACAACATCCTGCCATCGCTACAGGATGATCCCACAGAAAAGATGCCTGCTTTCCCCCTGGGCAGCTGTTAGAATCCCAGTTTTACACCCCACAGAAGAATCAAGAGCACAGGAAAACATCATCTGGCTAATCCAGAGGGACAGAAAGATAAATGTAACCCAGTCAACTCTGTTAATCAACGTGAATGAGTCTACCCAACAGAATTGTCTTGATATGCATTAGGAATAGTGCCTTCTCCATTCACAGCACCATTGTTATTTATCTTCTGTGTCCGTGGAACGAATTAAACACTGTCAGGATGAATACACAAACATCTCTATAAACAGGAAAATAAACGAGACTTTACAGCTTTAAGGCACCATGAAAGGCCTAACGAAAAGAAAGACGTACCAACATCTATTTATTTCAAGATGAAGACACCTTTGCAACTGCAAACAAATAACAGAAATCCTAGCACATCGTGCTTTCCTGTTTCTGTCCTGGACCTTGGTACTTTGGATGAACCTTCAAACTTTTGCAGAATGTGCTCATCATATTGGCAGTCCCAAGTACTGCTTCCTACATACTGGATGCATCTGTCAAGAGCTGGTTTCTAAGCCAGAACTTCTCCCTCCAGAATATCTGAACCTAAAACTACAGCGCTTTTTCTTTCTTTCTGGAATAGCCTCTGGCATCCAAGGAGACTATAGTATGAGAAAGAGCTGCTCCCGAGTTCTGACTCTGAGCCAGTGTGGTGTAGTGGTTAAGAGTGATAGACTCATAATCTGGGGAACCGGGTTCGCGTCTCCGCTCCTTCACATGCAGCTGCTGGGTGACCTGGGGCTAGTCACACTTCTCTGAAGTCTCTCAGCCCCACTCACCTCACAGAGTGTTTGTTGTGGGGGAGGAAGGGAAAGGAGAATGTTAGCCGCTTTGAGGCTCCTTCGGGTAGTGATAAAGCAGGATATCAAATCCAAACTCTTCTTCTTCTTCTTCTGACTCCCCTTGCAAGCAGATTACAACATTTTCAACTTCCCTCCATGCCCGGAACCTCTCCAGCAGCACATTTGATAATGCCCCAGCATGCCAACCATCCTAGAATCATAGAATCATAGATTGCCCTCTGAAATCACATCTCTCTTAGCTCCCCATACTGTTAGCTGCTGCTCTGAACCCTCACCCTAGTACAGTGGGAACCTTCACCCATTGACTTTACCCATTGACTTTCCTACAACCGGGTCCCTATTGCAAACAATGTTTTATGTAACTGATTCTGTTTACTGGGCCAAGTCACACAACCACTAATTTAGGGTCAGCAGAAATGGAAAAGATGTTCAAAATAACGTTTGTAAAACAACAACTCAGAAGCCTTTCTCTTGGGAATTATAGGGACAGAACTACCTAAATTGTATAGAAACGTGTTCATGTACGCAACTACAGTGGCAAGAATGTTACTTGCCCCCAAATGGAAAGAAGCAGAAGTCCCAGCAAAGGAAGAATGGATATAAAAACTTATGGAATATGCTGAAATGGAGAAACTTACCAGAAGAATAAGAAATCAAGATAGCAAACTTTTTATAAAATAACGGAAATGGTTTCTTGAATATTTACAGATAAATTGCAAACAGATAAAAAACAAGATTATTGTAATAATCTGCAGCTTCATAAGAGTATATATTTAAAGTAGATAATTAAATGAATTTGGGTATGCAGAAGATATTAAAAAATAAATTTAAGGAACTGCAGAAAGAAGGGGAAGGGAGTCAAACTTTGACATTTTAAAACGATTGTAAAATTAATGAAATGTATAAACCTGAAAAGTATTAAAATATATATATTTTAAAAGGACATGGATCAAAATGCACATCCATTGGGGATGCTGTTCATTGATTTCAGTGGGATATGCCTTTGGGTGTGCTTTTTTGAACCTCCAGCTAGCTTACATCGGAATTTGTATATATCTAGAATTTGTGCAGAGTTTGTTTGCATGAAAATAGGTCCAATCATCCACCCGCCCATCTACCTTGACCAACAAAAAAATAAATAAATTGGATAGAATTGGCCAAAAGGTTTGCTTGGAAAAATTATCTAGGCCCGTGCAACTACATTCTCCACATGGTAAGCTAAACCCGTTGGATTATCAAAGCACCCAGGGCTCACACATTTTCAAGACTATCTTCGCATCCATAAGAAACAGAAACCCGCTTCAAAATAAGCAAATTAAATAAATGCAGGATATGCTATGTTTTTGTGACCAGTTATCAACGTCTGAAGCTGTTCTGTACCTACAAATAATTGTGAACTACTGAGAACCTTGTTACAAAATGAAAGAAACTCTGGTTCTTTGAGGGTGGCGGAGGTTGAGACCCCAATTGTGTAATTTAAGGCTGGAAACAGATTTCAAAGAAATGCCTATTGTGCATGTTTATGAAGGGTTCAGTGTTTTAACAGTTCTTTGCAGCATTACGATACTTTTGAAATTAAGCATCCTACCCCGCCTTGCTCTTTCACCCTCCTTAAGCTTCAGAAAGTTTTCACTGTAAACTGAAACGCTCAAAAGTTGCACGACAATCTACTCATCTCTATACAAGCAATGCTAAACTGTAAGAATGTGTTATTATCATTCCACAGCTTTTGTTTACAGGCGTACTCTGCTGAAAGATGGGACTAAAGGGTGCAACTGAAATGAATATTTTGCTTTCCAAAGGAAAAAAAAAATTAATGCCTGCAACATATGCTCTGAATTAAGAAATAAGTGTTGCTTGTCCTGGGCCAGTTGTGCTCACATCTTCCGTTTAAGAGAAAATAAGGCAAGAATGTTGTGGTACTTTTTAAGCTATTTACTGCACAATTTAATTATTTATTGCTTGACTTTATTACTAAGATGTTTCTCTTGTGGTTACTCTAGAATGGATGCATTAATGGCACAAGAACATTTGTGCTTCTACTAGAATCGGTGGGTCCCAAGGCATGTTTATTTAACCTTAACTCTGTTGGACTGTTTATACTGCTGGAACTTGAGTTCAATTCACTTTAAATTTCTCAGACTTTCTTGTTTAGAAAAGCTGAGCTTCTTGTGACCTCTCTATCCATGGTGTTTCCTTTACCCCCCAGGCATGAAAAGAACAGAATGCCTAGTGTCCCATTTATTTATTTTTAAAAACATATTTCAGTTCCTTTAAAAGGCGGGTCCTTCAGTCCTAATTGAAAATGGCATCCAGATGTTTACAGAACACTATAGCATTTTTCCCTTCAGGGCATCTGGTGCTTTTATTTCCGTTTGCTATAGCTATTTATTTTGATGAAAGAAGACTTGCATGCACTGCTTGAATTCTACAATCACATATTAGGTTATATACGATACGATAATCTTTATTGTCATTGTCCCATACAGAACAATGAAATTGAAAAAAATCTACATCAGACATTCAAAAACCAATAAGCCTGCTATCCCAGCTATCCTAGCCTGGTTGACCCCCTAAAAACTCTGATACCCCATAATTAAATACAATATACTCCCATAGAGACTACCTTACACTGTGTTTAAAACCAAAATCGCATTTAGATAGAAGCTGTTTCTCAGGCGGCTAGTCCTAGTCTATATAACCCTGTGCTTTCTTCTAGAAGGCAGAAGCTGGAAGAGATCATTTCTGGGGTGAGCACTATCCTGCACTATCTCTGCAGCTTTCTTATGGCACCTGGAAGCATAGATTTGATCCAAGGTGGGAAAAGTGCACCCAATTATTCTTTCCACAGTCTTTACAACCCTGGACAGCATTGTTTTTTCCCTAACCGTGCAGCTCCCAAACCACACACACAAACCATAAGTTAATACACTCTCCACAGTACAATACGTAACTGGCTGCTATTGGAAGTTGAACATACCTTTCTTCCTCTATTTGTGCTATTTGTACGCATGCAGAAGATGAGGCACATACCTGGCTACTAGGAGAAATTTGGCCTACCCTTCTGCATGTGCCGCTTTTTACATGTGTGTAAGAATTTTGCGTGAACTCCACCTGAAGTGCCACAGTCTACAAAAAGCTTCACCATTTGATTCTGTTGGGAGTATAAATGGACTCATGTTGTGGCTATACTGGAGCCTTCTCCATATCCTCCAACATTTCTCTGATGAAAAAAGGGTCGTCCAGTGCTATTTTTCTAGAAAAAGAGGTGCCGGAACTCACCATGAATGCCTCCCTCGTTCGCATAGAATGGCAATGACGCCTGCCTGAGAGGTGCTGCAGCTGAGTTCCTGGTCAATTCCAGCTGGGAAAAAACCCCCTGGAAACATCCTATTCCATACCCTCCAACATTTCTCCAATGAAAACAGGGATGCGGGTGGCACTGTGGTCCAAAACTGTCTGCGAACAAATGCTGGCTCCCTTGGCCAGCAAAGCAAGATGAGCACCGCAACCCCAGAGTCGTTTGCGACTAGACTTAACTGTCAGGGGTCTTTTACCTTTTTATTCAATAATAATGATCCCCTTGCCTCAGGGGTCGCATAACTCCATACCCCGCCAAATTTCTCTGATGAAAATAGGGACATCCTAAGGCAGGCATCCCCAACCTTCGGCCCTCCAGATGTTTTGGACTACAATTCCCATCATCCCTGACCACTGGTCCTGTTAGCTAGGGATCATGGGAGTTTTAGGCCAAAACATCTGGAGGGCCACAGGTTGGGGATGCTTGTCCTAAGGAAAAGCAGGATGTTCCGGGATCAAATCAGAAACCAGGATGGCTTCTGTAAATCCGGGACTGCTCCTTGAAAAGAGGCATGGTGGCCTTCAAATGTTTTGGACTTCCGCTCCCATAAGTCCTGGCCAGTCCCATAAAGTATCGACTCTTGCTGAATGAGAGTACATTCATACGGAATAGTTGCCTCGCAAAACTGATATGGAAAATTTCTTCTTCTGGTAACATTACATGCCAAGAAGTACCTCAGAACTGGGTTTTGTAACAGCAGGAGCTGGAAAGGGCATTGCCTGTTTTCCTGATTACAGCTTGTCGAAGATCCTGCAACTCCACCAGGAAACCAGTTTCCACAGCCAAATTCCTTTTGAACACTGAAAGCTGCCTACTTAGTTCCTCCAGCTAGATTTGTGTGGGTTTGTGGATTGTAGCTACTCTGCCTTTTCCTTTCTTTAGTGGCAAAAGAGCCATTACGCCCCCTCTTAACTTGGTTCCTTCTCCTGGCCGACAAAACCAGTGCCTTTAACATTTCCTAATACGTTCTGCATTTTATGCCCTTCTGTCATATGGTTTATGTACTCTGAATTTACTCGCGTCTATTTATGTCTGTTCTAAAAGGTCTTTTTTGGCAAAACCAGACTTCAGCAAGAGATCCTACGTACGCTAAGTAAACTGGTGTAAAAATAAATGCAGTCGATTGGCAAGTAAAATGAGTAAGAGCGTCTTAGTAACTGTAGCTCAGAACGGCAGCTGTGTTGTGTCCCTCCCATTATAATTTTGTGATTCTCCCCTCCCCAACCTCAACCCAAATGGCTAATTCTGCCTCCTTTTCAGCAGCTGCATAGGACTGTTGGGCCAAAAGCTGCGCAGGAATTTACATCCTTCTTTGGATGTGTGTGTGTGTGTGTGTGTGTGTGTGTGTCCTCTTCAGAAAGAAGAGGAAGTAGCTATCTTTGGATGACATGTTCTGATTACACAGGATTGTAATAAGAGCAAGAAGAGGCAGAAGATATGGTCCATGTATAGAAGCAATAGGAGCAAGTGTAGCTGTGGATGAACAGCCTGAAATTTAAGGAATATAGTTATTTACTAGCTGTCCATTCCTAGAGAAGTTGATAGGGATATATGAGGGTTACTACTAAGGGATGTGGATGGCACTGTGGTCTAAACCACTGAGCCTCTTGGAAGGTTGGCGGTTCGAATCCCCGTAATGGGGTGAGCTCCCGTTGCTCTGTTCCAGCTCCTGCCAACCTAGCAGTTCTAAAGCATACCAGTGCAAGTAGATAAATAGGTACCACTGCGACGGGAAAGTAAACGGCGTTTCTATGCGCTCTGGTTTCCGTCACAGTGTCCCTTTGTGCCAGAAGCGGTTTAGTCATGCTGGCCACGTGACCCATAAAGCTGTCTGAGGACAAACGCTAACTCCCTCAGCCTAAAGCAAGATGAGCGCCACAGCCCCATAGCCGTCTTTGACTGGACTTAACCATCCAGGGGTCCTTTATCTTTTTAACTTTACTATTGCAGGGGTGCCATCTAGGGAGGGAAAGAGGAGCCAAGTGCCCACCAAAATTTTTCAAAGTAGGGACTGATTAGGTTGCCTCAGCCACTTTGGGCAGCTTTCAACATATATAAAAAACATAATAAAACGCTGAACATTTTAAAAAGCTTCCCTCTACAGGGCTGCCTTCAAATGCCTTCAAATGGTTTTATAGTTACAGTGGTACCTCGGGTTACAGACACTTCAGGTTACAGACTCCACTAACCCAGAAATAGTACCTCAGGTTAAGAACTTTGCTTCAGGATGAGAACAGAAACTGTGCTCCATTAGCTAAAGTGGTACCTCAGGTTAAGAACAGTTTCAGGTTAAGAACGGACCTCCAGAACGAATTAAGTTCTTAATCCGAGGTACCACTGTACTTATCTCCTTAGCTCGAGGGTCGCAAAACTGCATTCCCTCCAACATTTCTCTGATGAAAATAGGGGCATCCTAAGGAAAAGCGGGACATTATGGGATCAAATCAGAAACTGGGATGGCTTCTGTAAATCTGGGACCATCCCTCGAAAATAGAGACACATGGAGGGTCTGATATATTAGGGACATAGGAAGCTATGTTAGAGTAGGTCAAATCATTTGCTCATTTAGCCTAGCATTGTGCTCTCTCTGGCTGGCATCAGCATTCAAGAACTCAGGCATTAGATTTGTTCTGCTACCTTGTCCTTTTAATTGAAGATGCCAGGAATTGAACTTGGATTCTTTGCATGCAAACGTAAGCTTTACTACTCTCTAGGCAACTCCTGGCCCCATGAGTGGTTCAAATGAAGAAGTAGCCCAAAGGATTAAAGCATGGACTTCACATAATAATCTTAACTGCTGCACAACTATTATGTATTCAAAGGGTAGAGATAAAAAAATAAATGTTTCTCTCTCCATTATCACTCTGATCTGTTGGTTTACGTCAAAGCCAGTGTTTCAAAACTCCTTAAAATACTCCTCTTAACTCTAGGATATAGATAAATGAGGCAGAATTTGGAAACCTGAAAGTAAGGAGGAAGAAACCTCGGATAATTACATTATACAAGGAGAAGTGATTCTTATCTCCTCATCCTACCATTTTCAGTTCATCTGTTTCAGTATGTAAAGCCTGACTCTTTTAAATAGGAGCATGTTTTTATACATCAGAACCATTCTGCTAGGAAAATGTTATGACACAACATAAAGCATATGCTTTCAGAAACGAGCACGTCGAGTACTGTGCTTGCAAAAACACACGGAAATGTTATTTGCTAGCAAGAAAAAAGGAACGATTTTCCATCTGTTATAGAGAAGATCATCGCTTTGGTATGTAAGCAAGTTACTTCATTTCTCAAATTTATTCAAAAAGCTTATTCGTAAATCTGGAAACATAAGCAAGCTACAAACCCTTCCAACTCATGAAGCAGACGTCCCCCAAATTAAAAATGTCGCCTGTTTGATGTTTTCCATACAATTCCCAAAGGGCAAGGCTGCAGGTACATCTGGACGTTGAAAAAAAGCCTTTAAATCCCCTTTTACGGCTGCGGGGGGTGGGGGATGTAAGGAATTATTACTGCTGATCTCAGAACATGAATAAACTTCACCTGTACTGGTGAACCACACAGTGCGTCAGAGTGTATTTGATTACAAACCTTTAAGGAAAAGAGTTATCTATGCTGGCCATAAATCACACACTCCTCACAGCTGAGAAGCAGGCAGCCTGACACAGCTGAGAAGCAGGCAGCCTGACACTGCCTCCAGGCTGAACATCATTCACACATTTATGTAATCCTTCCCATCCACTCGGATCAATGTGTCTGTGTTTTGCTCTGTGTCCTGCCCCTATTAGAGGTATAGCTGATGGGAACACACTGGCAGGGCCTTTTGTGTTGTGGTGCCAAGACTTTGAAACTTCCTATCCCAGGAGATCAGATTGGCTCCTTCCTTCAAGCCCTTTAGATGCCAGACTAAATGCACATTTAAAGCACATTAGTTAGGGTTCCCATATTTCAAAAAGTGGAAACCCAGACACAAAGTTGTTGAGCTTTCTTTGCAAAATAATAATAATAATAATAACAATAATGATGATGAAGAAGAAGAAGAAATTTTCCAGCTATTTTTAAGGAAATTTCCCCCCCAAAAATCAACATTTCCAACATGGGTTGCCATACGTCCAGGTTTTCCTGGACATTTTTCGTAATTTCAGGAAATTCCATCCAGATGATATTTCCAATGGACAAATCCCAGATATCTCCAGGAAAATCCAGACTTTTGGCAGTTCTACATTAGTTCTCTCAGAGAATCCTGAGAATTGCAGTTTTGTTTTAAGGGTGCTGGGAATTATACCTCTGTGAGGTGGAATTAACAGTTCTCAGGATTTGGGGTGGGTGGGAATGGAGAGTCATTTGTTGGATGAGCTTCAAATGTATGGAACCTAACCTAAGGCTTAAGTACATATTTGCAACTTAAAATGCAGCAACGTCATTCCCACCCCTCACTCCCACTGTGTTTCAAATCACATTTTTACAATGCTGTACACACCAGGGAGGGGGCAGGGATGTATTCACCAAGTTTGTTTCTCTGTGCCTGCAACCCCACCCTGCCCCCAAATTCTGACTCAGCAAAGCTGTCGTCTGCACATGTGCAGTGGCTGTCTCTAAGGTACACACCTCAGCTTAACCGTGATTTGCATTTTCAAATCAGGTGGAAGCTGGTTTGATTGTAAACAAATAAAACAGAAGTGTTTCCCATGATAAATATGGATTGCGGCTAACGGTATGTGTACCTGGCTTCAAACATCAGTAGTGGGAGTGCAATTGAGCTGGATTAAATACTAATGCATGCACTTATGCAAATTTCAAGCTGCCTTTTGCCGTTTGCACTGTGACTGAGATGAAAGAAAACTGCAAATAAAATTTAAAAAGTATGCAGTAACCCTAGATCACGATCTGATTCAACTTGGAAACCCTCTGAATAATAATCTGTGGAATATATGGTCACTAAACTCTCCTCTCCCTCATGATCTGATCGTGTTACAGTTGGGAAAATATTACGGCTCCGTCAAGTCTTCTCACCTGGATTGGGGATTGCATGTTCACTCAGTTTCCTGTCTTCAAGGACTGTAACTCTATAACGGTGCTGTGCAAGGATGTGCCGATATAACAGGAGGTCTTCTTCACTGCCGGAAGACGGGATGTACAGGATTACTGTCCTTGTCTGACTTCCAAAGAATTTAAAAATGGAGTCCTCCATCTAAAACAAGTAAAAGGGGTATTCGTAAGCTATATAAGGCAACACACAGGACCGTGAAATGCTATCACATGCAAAATAGTATATGTTTTTCCTGGGAGCAGTTTCAGACAACCATATTATTTATGCAATAATTACAATAGTAATGTAGTCATGTGACATTTGAATATCTAGTTACATTCTGACTCACTAGGGGACAGTCATTTTTACTTCCTAGGGGTGGAAAGAAAATTCCCACCTAGTAAGATAATTCCCATAGGAGTTGTTAGCTGGTTGTCTGAATCCACCTTGACTAAATAGTTTTGAAACTGCATTTACCCCAGAAGTGCAACAAGGGACACAGAACACAGGTTCTCCTTGTAGTTCCCAGGACAAACCCAAAATTAGGAGATCATTCATGCAGAGTTTCATTTTTTATATGCTGGCTCCTTTATACATGAATTGTTCTTCTCACTTGTTCTCTACAGACAGGATGTGAAAATCCGCGCACTGCCCCCAAAATCTGCCTTTGAAAACAAGTAAAACAGATACCATACAGGTGTACCTGGAGAGAATATTTCATAGCTTGGGTGCCACCACGAAAAGGTTGTATATTTGGCTGCACTAGAGTGGTGAAAGGGACCAGAGCCCACATGGAAGGAGTCAGTTGCTCAGATACAGTGGTCCCAAGCTGTTTTTATATACAGTAGTACCTTGGTTCTCGAACTTAATCTGTTCCGGGAGTCCGTTCGACTCCCAAAACCATTTGAAAACCGAGGCGTGGCTTCCGATTGGCTGCAGGAGCTTCCTGCACTCAAGCGGAAGCTGCGTTGGATGTTTGGCTTCCAAAAAATGTTCACAAACTGGAACACTCACTTCCAAGTTTGCGGTGTTTGGAAGCCGGTTTGTTCGGGAGCCACGTCGTTCGAATAGGTACCACTGTACATTGAAAACTGCCCAGAGTGGCCCCAGCAACCCAATCAGATGGGTGGGATATAAATAATAGATTTATTATTATGGAATAGGACGTCCCTATTGTCATCGGAGAAATGTTGGAGACTCTGGGAAACTGACTAATTTTTAAGACTAATGGCATCAATCTGGCTGCTAGATTCTGAAATTTCTCAGACGACTTTAAACACAACCCCCTATGCAAAATGTTTCATATCTACTTGTTGTTAGAGCATGCATAGTAACTGTGGCAAGACTATCTGGTAACCACAAAATACAAAGTTTCAAGTTCCCGTTGGGAATGTAATTGTGCAGAAGCTTTAATCTGGAATTTTGCTTGCGTGTACAGTGCTACCTCGGGTTACAGATGCTTCAGGTTACAGACGCTTCAGGTTACAGACTCTGCTAACCCAGAAATGGTACCTCTGGTTACGAACTTTGCTTCAGGATGAGAACAGAAATTGTGTGCTGGCGGTACAGGGGCAGTGGGAGGCCCCATTAGCTAAAGTGGTACTTCAGGTTAAGAACAGTTTCAGGTTAAAAACGGACCTCCAGAACGAATTAAGTTTTTAACCCGAGGTACCACTGTACACTGTACATCCACCATGCAAAAACAAAACTGGAAAGTTAGAGGGCTGCCAGATAAATTTCGTATTTGCTAAACTGATGCCAAGGAGTGTTTACAGGAGACATTATGCAAACATGGAATTGTGGGTCTTTGGGTGTTGGCTATATGTTTCACTATAAATGAGTGTCAGTCAAAATGCTTCCAGTTGTTGAGGTGCCCGATAGCCAGATATAAAGTGACGCTTACAGCCATATTTTCCCAGTCGCAGGAAGTAGGTTTATGTTACACTTGGCTCAAGTATAAAATTCTTTGCAGGGGGGCAAACACATAACTGTGTTAAGCTCTTTGATGAACGACAAACATGTCTCTGTTTTTAATATAGAGTATACCTCTTTCCCTGACTACAATCAGTACAGTTGATGCTAGTTGAAACTATTCCATTCACATTTTATGAAATATGTTGAACAAACGTGTCAGGCAAGAAGTTTCAAAATATTCCAGGCAGCAAATGCATTGTGCTCAGAAGCAAAAGTAACCAGGAGTAAAGAGGAAGTTAGGATTTCAACGGTGTTGTGTTGCACACTCTTGTAATTCATGCTCGGCCAGCTGAGGTTGTATTTATAACCTATTTATTCAACAGTGAGAGATTAGGTATTCCTGCATTGCAGGGAGTACAATGATTCGAAGTACAATTTTACCTCAAAACACCCCTTCATCCCTTTTTACCCCTTTCTGCTATCTTCTTCTGAAATTTCCTTCCCCATTATATTCTTATTCTCAGTTAGCCTCAAGGGCTACTAAAGTCTCCTATTGCTTCAAATGTCTGCCTCCCTATTTTCTTCTGAATATAATTCAAAGAGTGTTTTTTACTGGGATTATGCAAAACCAACTGGAGAAATTCTGTCATGAAAAGAGAGGAGGGTGGGGGGAATTAAGATATGTTCGCAAGCAGTGGCATTTCATGGAAAATTCAGCTTCTGGTTTGAATTCAACTGAAGGCATCAAACAATTATGCAGATGATATTTCACACAATTACGCTGCGCCTTGGGTTTTGTAGTCTTTCAAACAAGGGCTCCCCTCTATTGCTGTGGACCTGGAGGCTACAGCCAAACTAGATGTGGCAAAGATTACAGCTGAATGCATCACTAATCTCTTTAAACTTTTGCAGATAGCAGCTGCAAAGGGTCCTGATTTATATTGGACAGAGCACATGTGTGCTTTTCTTAAAAGTGCAAATAGTAATGGGGGGGGCAACCAATGGAGGAATGGTGCAATGCGACAAGTTCCTCTTCCCTGTGTCAAGGTCCAGACTGGGTTATGTCCTGCACAACCTCACTATTTGTTGTTGTTGTTTAGTCATTTAGATGTGTCTGACTCTTTGTGACCCCATGGACCAGAGCATGCCAGGCACACCTGTCTTCCACTGCCTCCCGCAGTTTGGTCAAACTCATGCTGGTAGCTTCGAGAACACTATCCAACCATCTCGTCCTCTGTCGTCCCCTTCTCCTTGTGCTCTCCATCTTTCCCAACATCAGGGTCTTTTCCAGGGAGTCTTCTATTCTCATGAGGTGGCCAAAGTATTGGAGTCTCATCTTCATGATCTGTCCTTCCAGTGAGCACTCAGGGCTGATTTCCTTAAGAATGGATAGGTTTGATCTACTTGCAATGCATGGGACTCTCAAGAGTCTCCTCCAGCACCATAATTCAAAAGCATCAATTCTTTGGCGATCAGCCTTCATTATGGTCCAGCTCTCAGTTCCATACATCACTACCGGGAAAACCATAGCTTTAACTATACGGACCTTTGTTGGCAAGGTGATGTCTCACTATTTGCAAACGTTTAATACTTTGTGCATCCGTTATGCCTCATGTAGCTTCATCCTGAGATCCTGATGAACAGAAACATATGATCATGTGTTCTATGAGTAAATGCAAAGTTGTATGAATGAATGTATGCACACAAGACAATGCCAAGCCAGCACTGGCAGAAATGCCACCATGGGCTTCATTATGGAAGGCAGTTTGGCACAGAAGGACTGGAATACAGTGAGGATAAAGAGACTGATGAAGCTATTGTAAGAAAGCAGAATACCAGTTGTCACATGGTGCGAAGGGTTCAATATTTTCCTTGATAAATATCAATGAATCTGCAGTGGATTTGATGGGAAACGACAGCTTTCAGTAAGCGAGCTGTTTTACAATGCTATTTCACTGTAATAGAAAGTAAATGTTAAGCCAGATTCCACTTTAAGCAGAATTTGGCAGTCACCCAAGTTTTTTTAATACATAAAGTCCTACACCAGTAGAGTCTAACATACCTATGAGTCATGTTCTCATCTACGCTAGGCCCCAGTGGAATCTGGAGGTTCAAGGGAGAATGCCGGCTTGAGTTTACTATCTGTGTGCCCGGTAAGGACAGCCGGCAAAGGAACACAGCGAGACAATTTTAGTGCCTAACCCACAGCTGTGGAATTCCTTTCTCCTGGAAACTTGCCAAAATCTAGCTAACTTTCACAACTTTTACAAAACCTTTTCATCTGGACTAGAATTTGACAGTTTAGGCAAACCAAATATTAGTGTGTGTACACACACACACAGTGTCTGTTGATTCGTCTTAACTGTGATTACAGTTACATCATCCAGCCAAACAGTGCAATACATCAAAAACTGTCGCTTAAACTGAACCCCCAAACTCTCCAAATCCTTGACTCCAGAAACACAATTTTTGCCATTGCGGAAATGCCTGCTGGGTGTCTCTGCATGCATCCTGGTTCACACGGTCATCTCCTCCACATGATCCTTTACATGAGAATAAAAATAAATAAAAAGACAGTCCCAATGTATCACACTCTTCTGCCATGACTCTTTTGTTTGCAGGTAATCATTTTCCAACACTTTGGACAGTTCAGCATCCCTCCCACTTGGACCTACTCCTCAGAGTCTATTGCGTACTGTCTAGGGTTGCCATATTTCAAACGACAAAAATCTGGACAGCAAAAAAAAAAAAAAGGTTTAAAATGCCATTTTGGAGCTATTTTTATGGAGGATGGGTAATAATAATAATAATAATAATAATAATAATAATAATAATAAAATAATAATTTATTTATACCCCACCCATCTGGGCAGCTTCCAACTAAATATTAAAATACAATAAATCACTATCGACATGGGCTGGATTTTTCCTAGCAATTTTTCTTTTTGCTGATTTCGGCCGGACACTGCTGTATTCCGGATATGTCCAGCAAATTCCGGACGTATGGCAACCCTAGTCCTGTCCCTGTTTATTGAGGCCTTCTGGTGGAAGCAACCTCACAAAGAGAGACAATTGCAGACCTGCCTGCAGTGCTCCCTTCCTGGAGGGCAAAACCAAGGAAACAACAGATGCAAACAAAACAGGCAGGGCAACGTTTAGTGATTTAAAATTGGCCACAACTTTTATTGATTACAGATGTAGGTAGATTTTGGCTCAGGCATTGGTTGTTTATCCATTATCAGCATCCGGATGGAGGGCTTACTGTACATTTAAGAAGGATCATGCCTGGGATGGAGGGCCACTCAAGATGCAGATCTACTAAGGTGGCCCTCCACAGAGGGAAGCTCTATGGCTTCTAGACAGAGACTGCCACTGAGACCCTTCTCACAGGTAAGGTAAAAAAGGTAAAGGACCCCTGGACAGTTAAGCCCAGTCAAAGGCAACTATGGGGTTGTGGCGCTCATCTCGCTCTTAGGCCGAGGGAGTCGGCATTTGTCCACAGACAGCTTTCTGGGTCATGTGGCCAGCATGACTAAACTGCTTCTGGCACAATGGAACACTGTGACGGAAACCAGAACGCACAGAAATGCCGTTTACCTTCCCACCACAGCGATACCTATTTATCTATTTGCACTGGTGTGCTTTAGAACTGCTAGGTTGGCAGGAGCTGGGACAGAGCAACAGGAGCTCACCCTGTCGAGGGGATTCAAATCGCCAACCTTCTGATCAGCAAGCCCAAGACGCTCAGTAGGCCGGCTCCCTCGGCCAATAAAGCGAGATGAGCGCCGCAACCCCAGAGTTGGCCACGATTGGACCTAATGGTCAGGGGTCCCTTTACCTTTTTAATATGAATAAGGATGACATAAATGTTTTACAACTTTTCTCTAAAGGAAGAAAGCAAAATTTGTGTGTGTGTGTGTGTGTGTTTGTAATATCTGACCTTGGAAAGATTCAAGAATTCTAAATGTTTTAGTCAAGCCTACTACTACTAATGGTCCAGTAGAAACAATAGCCATTTCATTTTTGTGCTTTTAATTAGCAAATAAAACTTTGACAGAATATATACTTAGAAATAAAACAGCCTGACTGGAACATAGCCAAACCAAGCAGTAATTTTCCTTCACAGGCAGCGATAACGGTTAAAAATAGTTCCTAAAAACATTGCACAAGTCAGTTTTGGAAAACAGGATAATAGATCATCTAGCCTCTCATTTCCAAAGCGTCTAGACAGAAAGCTTTTGTACAGGATTGTTCTGCTTCTGGAAGGAGTTGACCCAAACACTTTCTTCATAAACTCTTGATTTAAATGCAGGTGCTTTGAAATCTTTCCTTGGCCACTTGTTTAACAGACCACAAAATGTAAAACAGGGTCTACTTCTAGACATTAATGTTTCCTACTGCAAAAACACACATGTAGCACTAAAAGAATAAATATGTTCTAACTGGATGATGAAAAATTTGGCTTCTTTCGTGGAAACTTCCCTTTCCCTTTGAAATCCAGGACCCCTAGTCATAGCTGTCAAGTGTCCCTTATTTGAAGGGTCAGTCCCTTATTCCAGCACCATGTCCCGCTGCTGTCCCTTATTGATGGATGTCCCTTAAATGATGTCCCTTAAATTTCAAAGGAAGCAGCTCCTCTCCCTCGCTCCCTGCCGGCCAGGGAGGAGGGAGGCTCCAACTGTGTTGCTTGGCTGTGTTGCTCACCCAATAAGAAGTCTAAGAATGACTTGGGGATGGAGCTTGCATGCCTTGTGTGTGGCTATTTAATGCAAGCTGAGGGGTTTTTTGAATGCTGGATGCCATTTTGTTGCACGTGCTGCTGCAAACTTCGCAGTGCAAAACCAGGCCGGGGAGCCATCTTAAGTTGAGGTTGCATAGGCCTTGTGGTGCATGCAATTCAGATTCTATTCAGTTGAACCTCTGGTTACAAAGTTGGTTGGACAGTGTTCTCGAAGCTACCAGCATGAGTTTGACCAGACTGTAGGAGGACAGGAAGACTGGAGTGCCTGGAACAGGTGAGGCTGCAGGTCCCTTATTTTGGCTGCTGGTCCCTTATTTTCAAGGCTGCTGGTCACTTATTTTCAAATCTGTAAGTTGACAGCTATGCCCCTAGTTTTCTCTAATTGTGCCATTTGCAACAAGATGTTTAGCATACAGGACTGGACTAAGCATATTGTTAAGCTTTCCATTTAGCCACTGTATCCACTGGGTAGAAACCTGAGGTTTGGCTTGGCAAACCCGAGTTCAGATTCCATGGATTGTTTCAAGATTGTGTTCTGCACAGGACCTATACTGAAGACAATAGATTCATATTAAATAGTAGCAGGATTTGTATTTCTGTTATATTGAGATCCATCTACACAATACATTTAAAGCAGTATCATACCACTTTAAACAGCCACAGCTTCTCCCAAAAAATCCTGGAAACTGTAGTCTCTTAAGCTGCAGAGAATTGTTAGAATATCCCTATTTCCCCCCTCCAAGTGTCCTTATTTTCCAGGGACAGTCCCAGATTTACAGAAGCCGTCTCGGTTTCTGATTTGATCCCGGAATGTCCCACTTTTCTTTAGAACATCTCTGTTTTCATCGGAGCAATGTTGGAGTTATGAGACCCCAAGCCAAGAACCTAAGTAACTATGCAATCTTCAGAAGACATCTGAAGGTAGCCCTGTACAGTGGTACCTTGGATTACATATGCTTCAGGTTACATATGCTTCAGGTTACAGACTCCGCTAACCCAGAAATATTACCTTGGGTTAAGAACTTTGCTTCAGGATGAGAACAGAAATCGTGCTCTGGCGGTGCGGTGGCAGCAGGAGGCCCCATTAGCTAAAGTGGTGCTTCAGGTTAGGAACAGATTCAGGTTAAGAACAGACCTCCAGAACAAATCAAATTCTTAACCTGAGGTACCACTGTATTGGGAAGTTTTTTTAACGTTTGATTTTTTTATTATGCTTTTGAATAGGTCGGAAGCTGCCCAGAAGGGCTGAGGCAACCCAGTCAGATTGGTGGAATGTAAATAATAAAATCATCATCAACATCATTATGGAATAGGACGTCCCTATTTTAATCGGAGAAATGTTGGAGGGTAACTCCCAGTCTTTCCTGAGAAGGACTGATTGTTAATCTAGTTAGGGAACTGTAACTCCGTGAGGGGAATAGGGGTTTCCTAACAGCTCTCAGCATCCTCAACAAACTACAGTTCCCAAGAATATTTTGGAGGAGCTAGGGGTGCCAACTTGAATAAAACATGGGGGGGGGGACAAAGTAAGCTCTTTTATGTATAACTGATCACAAGATGCAGCACACACACGTCATTTGAATGGCAATGCCCATCAATTTCAAATATTTCAATTTTCAATTTTTTTTGGGGGGGGGGGACGACAAAGGGATCTCGGCCCCTGGGATTTGGCTCCTGTAGGGGGAGCCATGACTAAATAGTGGCATGATGCTGCTTTAAATGCATAGCTCTGCTAAGGCAAGGAACTTAGTAAGATGGCTTCTACCAAGTGAGACCATCAGTCCACCAGCTTAGTATTGTTGAGACTTTCAGCAGTTCTTCTGGTATGCCAGGGATAAACCTGGAAGGTTTTACATGTAAAATACGTACGTGCTCTATCACTGACTCACGGCCTTTACTTGCTGACCAACAACATATAAAGTTTCTTCCCCCTTCTTTTGAGATATATTTTACAGACCTGAACTGTGTTTTGGTTAAAAAAACAACCTGTCAAACTTCATGTTTCCCCTTTTCTGAATGAGTATCATCAAGCTGTTAACCATTTTGTACACAAAACGTCGCCATCACTATTAATTCTGTTTAAATTTTTGTCAGTTGAGCCTGTCATAATTCACAGTGCTTTGGAAGCAACGTTCCAATTTATGCAGAAATCTTGCTTTTTCAGACCTGCTTCTACATAAAAAAATGTACCTCAGGCTGAGTCTTGGCATGAAAAGATTCAGTAACAACAGATGAAAAGAGCCTGGTCAAATAATTTATGCTTTTTATACTCCTCTAACTAGTGTGGGTGGATGGTTTTGCTTTTCCAAAAGCAGCCTCATTTGCTGCACTGAAGAACAATTTTGAAACAGATAAGCATATGTGATGTGCTGACGGGGGTATATTTATCTAGTTATAGATGTCAAGGTAATAACTATCAGAAGTAATGATAATGTAATGATAGTAATGATAAAACAGAAGCAGACATAGGTGCATCTATGAAAAAGTAAAACAGCTGCAGTTGTTATCTCTGACACAAAATGTCTGCTTAAATAGAAGAGATGCTCAACAGCCATAAGGTTTGCAGCCCCCTCAAGAATATGTCTCCCAAGGACATAGCTGCCGTGTTTCTGTGTTTTGTCACCTCGTGTTGTAGGACCCCTGGACGGTTAAGTCCAGTCAAAGGTGACTATAGGGTTGCTGCGCTCATCTTATTTTCAGGCCGAGGAAGCCAGCGTTTGTCCACAGACAGCTTTCCAGGTCTTGTGGCCGGCATGATTAAACCACTTCTGGCACAATGGGACACTGTGACGGAAACCAGAGCGCACAGAAATGGCGTTTACCTTCTCGCCACAGTGGTACCGATTTATCTACTTGCACTGGCGTGCTTTCAAACTGCTAGGTTGGCAGGAGCTGGGACAGAGCAATGGGAGCTCACCCTGTTGTGCAGATATCAACCGCTGACCTTCCGATCAGCAAGCCCAAGAGGCTCAGTGGTTTAGACCACAGCGCCACCCGCACTGTGTTGTAGCAACCGCTGGCTCTCCCTCACATCCAACCTAACCGCAGTTAAATGCAGCATTACTGCTTCTCTGCACCCCATTGCAAAAGTGCAGGATTGTTCATCAGCTGCAAGAACCATAAGTTATTCCCACTCGGCTTCTGCAATGGTCCTGCAAGAAGGATTGCGACTGGGGAAGTGTGATGCAAATCAAAGAGCACAGATGTGATGTGATGCAGTTAAGTCAATGGCCCTTCCTAAGCAGCCAGGTTATGTAACCCACTCTCTTATTTTGAATGTGGGTGGGTTGAATGAATCCAAGTAGAGGAGGCCAGCTTCATGGGGTTCCTGTTCCAGTGTGGATTCCCACCCCCCACCCCCTTTGTGGATTGTGTTTCTAATCAAAGTCAGACATAGATGAGGCAGGAGTACTAAAATTACATTTTATGCCAAGAGAGTTCTAAAGAATGAGCTCTGCTCCTCCCCTTCTAGCTTTCAGAATGTTAGCCCTAAAAAATAAAATAAAATAAGTCTCTTTTTTTGGCCAATAGGACAGCAGTTATGAACAAGTTCCTGAGCCAATTTTGTATTTAAACAGAAATTGCTTTGAAGTTATGCAAGCTAAAGAGAGCACCAGAGGCCAGCAAAAAAGGCCTTGCATTAAAAAATAAGTTGAAAAGACAAAGTGCTTTCCCCACTGGATATTATTATTATTATTATTATTATTATTATTATTATTATTATTATTTATATACTGCCCTATATCTGGAGGTCTCATGGCAGTTTACAGGAAAATCAAAATATAAAACCATAGGCTGACCTATGATGGAGCTCTGGGTAAGCTCTACTTGCAAGGGTGCAGAGAGCTAGTTGAAGCAGAGCATATGCAACCACTCACTTTCTGTAATCAATAAAGTTGTGGCCTAAATTCTGCCCAAAACCAAAACTATAATTTGAGTCAATTGTGTGTTTATTGAAGGGGGAGGTCTCTGGGTCTGAACATGCAAATCAGCTGCCAACAACACCCCAAATGTACTGTCAGGGAACTGACATCGGAGCCAGGAGTGGAGACAGAGCTCCCAAGCGATGCCGGAGAAGGGGCAAGCAGGGAGAGAGGGAACTCATCGGCTGGGGAAGGAAATCAGCGTAACACCAGGGATAAAGGGGGGCGGTTGGGGGAATCGGAGAGGGGTCTCCAGGACTCTTCGCTGGAGACCAGCGGGGAGAGCACTGGTCCTCCTCTGCCCACACCCACCCTGCGCAGAAGACTTCCGCGCAGGGAAAGTAGGCGTAGGCTTGGCGTCAAAGAGCTTTTGTGCTGGAAGAAGTTTAAGAAACGCCCACTGATGGATTCTGCTAGCGACTGAGACAGCCACGAAGTGAAGGGCTGTCCAGGCAGGAAAGGTTTAACCAGGCTAACTAGCCAGGCATGGTAGCAACTTACGCACGAGCAACCCCCATACATTCATTACATGTACATTTCTGAAACACGATTCTTTGTATTATCATATGGAGCTCCTCCAGTTGTCCACACCCCTCTGGCATGTTTTATTGGGATATGGTTTATTTAGGGCTGCTATATGTCTGGGACATTGCCAGGATTTCGAAGGCAGAATTGACACCCAGGGAGAATTTCTGAAAGATGGCGCTTTGCCCTGGATCTTAGGCAAGTCAATTGCAAAATTGCATTTTTGACTTAAAAAAAGAAAGCTCAGCAACTTCTGGGTTTTCCTTAAAAAATGTTCAGCAATTTTGAGGTCTTCCTAAAAACAGCTCAACAACTTTCGGGGTGTCCTGGTTTTTACTTTTTGAAATATGGCAACCCTAGAATGCTTGAGTGCTTCCTGCATTGCTAGAAAGAAACTAATTTCCTCTATCTTTCTTTTTTCCTTCTCTGGAGGCTATTTAAACATTTGTTGGCTTTTTATATCACTAGTATTTTTGTTCAGGAAGGACGAGGATTTCAACTGCGATGGCTGGAATGCTACTCTGCTTCTCATTGTTTGCTATCTAAATATAGGGCAGGCCCCTAAATCAGGAAGATATGCTGTGACTGTTGGCATCGTAGCACACAAGAGTGGGCTGAATGGCTTATGTGGTTAGTCGACAGAACTTTGTGTGTTGGGTGGAAAGATAGTGCTAAACACAAACTCATTTTCCTTAATAATTTGACATATATATTCCAAAAGGAAGATGTGGGCTGTTGTTCATGTATGAGTCGTTTCATGCAGATTATAAATTGAGTGGTACTGGGTTTAATGCTTGGACAGACAGGTAATGGAAATTTACAGCAAGTTGTATGCTGAAAGAAAATTTTATGAAAATGATGTACCGCTGGTATTTGACCCCTAGGGACCCCTGACCATTAGGTCCAGTCGTGACTGACTCTGGGGTTGCGGCGCTCATCTCGCTTTATTGGCCGAGGGAGCCGGCGTACAGCTTCTGGGTCATGTGGCCAGCATGACTAAGCTGCTTCTGGCGAACCAGAGCAGCGCACGGAAACACCGTTTACCTTCCCGCCAGAGTGGTACCTATTTATCTACTTGCACTTTGACGTGCTTTCGAACTGCTAGGTTGGCAGGAGCAGGGACCGAGCAACGGGAGCTCACCCTGTCGCGGGGATGCGAACCGCCGACCTTCTGATCAGCAAGTCCAAGGCTCTGTGGTTTAACCCACAGCGCCACCCGCGTCCTTTAAATGTACCTACTCTTTTTTTAGCCTTTTAAATGTGTATGCGGGAAGGGGGGTTATTGTTTTGTTGTTTTGGTTTAATTATTGACTTGCGTTTTATCTTGCATTTTGTTCTGTGAACCACCCTGAGATCTTTTGTTGAGGGGCGGTATATAAATTTAATAGAATAAATACATACATATAAATCTAGTAAATAATTAAATTTCCAACCTCTCTCCTCCCTTGGTTGCCTTGTGGTCAAGCGCTGCTTCAAAGTCCCTCCCAGAAGGCAAATATAAATAAATTTGCTGTGAGAACTGCATAGATTTCGTCCAACTTTTAAAACAATAAGATCGGCCATTCTTCTGAATGCTCAGAACTTGCACAGCTACAAATATTCAGTTCAGCTGACTCTAAATTGGTCCTCCATTCAGCTGTCCCTATTTTAGGTTGATTGCAGTTCCCACAGGAGTGTAGGTCAATCTGGGCTAGCCACAAAGAATGTACTACCTACTGTAATTGAAGTTCATATTTCAGCAACAGGAAAGAGGATGAATACCAAAGCCAGGCCTTGCCCTTAAATATACACACCAGGCAAACTTTTGCCTCCTTGTCATGTTGTGTATTGTGGAATCGCTTCCATAAACTTCCGTAAACTGAGTCAGATCATTAGTCCACCTAGCTAGTGGTTCTCCAGAATTTCAGACAAGGATCTCTCCTAGCCCCAATGTATTCTCCTTTTTTAGTTGTTACTCTAAATGCCACACTATCTATCTATCATCTATCTATCTATCATCTCTCTCTCTCTCTCTCTCTCTCTCTCTATCTCTAGGGGAGGGGGGAGGTGACAGTACTGTATACTCCTGAGTACCCCCAGAAAAAAGCACTGCCTACTGGGACATATTGGAAACTTTATGTATTTATGTGGTCAGAGATGATGGAAGTTGTGAGTTCAACAACGTCTGCAGGGCCACAGGTTCAACATCACGGCGCTAAGGTGTGAATATTGCCCTAAAAGGGTTCAAAATTATTGGAAGGGACAAACTTTTGTCAAGCGTCTTAAAATCTACAAGTGATAAAATACTAACAAGCAAAGAAGAACATTCTAGATGCATTATTTGGCCATACTTGCTTACAACTATGTCATCAAATTACACTCAGACCTGCTACTAAGAAATCAGCAAAAGGATATCTGAATCAGTGCTTTCCCCCTCTAAAAAAAATGTTTAGGGGTACTCTCATTTTCCCACTCATATTTAAATATTGCCCCTCAATGAGGCCAAACTTAGAATCACAAAATGTTTAGGGGTATGCGTACCCCTGTGTACCCCCAGAAAAAAGCACCGATCTGAATTATCAGCCACCCCTTAGATGAAACTATATCTGGATTACAGAGCAATTTCTAGATGCAAGCTGCCCAATAATTAGGGGCGACAAGACTGTTTTATTTATAGTCATGACATAGATTTGTTTGTAATAAGAGAAATGGTCTGGAGGACATTTAATTTAAAGAGCCATTGGCACATTTTCTAACAAATGTCACCAGGAAAATAGCTTGCACAGCCACAAGAGGTTGTTCACTTCATAACTATGATCAAACAAATAGCTAAGGTTGAAATATTTCAGCACAGCTGGAATGTGGGTAACTCAAGGACAAGTGGTTGTTTCTGGCACACAAAGGAACTATAAACAAATACTATGATGTGAAAAACATAGAATATTCTCTGGCCACACTTAAGAGCCTCTGAATCCAATGGAAAAGGTGGAAGCACATTCCTAAATCTGGATCATTCCCTCGAAGTTTTGTCTTTTTGCTGTCATGGTTGCTTTTCAGAAAATCATTTAAGGAACCTGAAAGTGGCCTCGCACGCAGCTCTGAAATACTGCCGATCTCTACATGCACTCCTGAGGGCAATTTGGGGACAAGAAACTGTGCTAATTAACCTTGGAAGTCACTTGAAAAAAAAGCCCTATCATTTGACTTGTGTGTCTGAACTCCATAAAATTCCTAACACTGTTTCGTAGATCATTGGAGTACTGGAGCTTGTCAAAGAAAGAAAGAAAGTATAAAATCCAGTATTTAACAGCATGCAATGTCATCATAAGGCTAGGTCACTGCACTGAGGACGGGGCAGATCAACTTTTAAAAGGTTTACTGGAAGAGAGGGTCACACTATTACCATTTTCCTCTGCTGTGTTAACTCCCCAAGTGCAAGATGCAATGTAAGAGCTTTTGAACAAACACACCAACTGTGTAGACTAGCCGGTGTGTATAAATAGCTGCCCGACTAGCAAACTAGCAGTGCAGAAAACCTCAGTTATGCACACCACACCCTGTAGTAAACAAGCTTTCATTCTGCCAAAACTATATTATTTCTCTGGAGGAAAACTAACTTGTAGTGCCCAAGTGGTGTTGTGCATAGTGTTGGGCTTTGACCTGGGAGACCCTTGTTCAACTTCTCGACCAGCCATGAAGCTCGCTGGAAGACTTTAGGCCAGTCCCAGTATTTATCAGTCTAACCAGCACACATTCTTGATGCAAAACTGGGGAGAAACCATGTATGCCCCCCTAAGGTCCTTTGAGGAAGGATGTGATAACAGTGTACAATGGTACCTCTGGTTAAGTACTTAATTCGTTCCAGAGGTCCGTTCTTAACCTGAAACCGTTCTTAACCTGAGGTACCACTTTAGCTAATGGGGCCTCCCACTGCTGCCATGCTGCCACTGCACAATTTCTGTTCTCATCCTGGGGCAAAGTTCTTAACCCGAGGGTTAGCGGAGTCTGTAACCTGAAATGTTTGAAACCTGAGGTGTTTGTAACCCAAGGTACCACTGTATTGAATGAGTAAATAATGTGTTAATCCACAAGAACTCTCCTTTTCTCAACAGTCAAATAGACAGGAATCCATCTCCTATAACTGCACACATTCAGGATATTTCAACAATTGTGTACCAGGAAGCCCACCAGACACTCGACACTGCTTCGAAGTGTCGAAGCAATGATTCTTCAACATCAACTTTGTTGGACTGGTCATGTTGTGCGGATGCCTGATTATCGTCTTCCAAAGCAACAACTCTATTCCGAACTTAAAAATGGAAAGTGTAATGCTGGTGGTCAACAGAAGAGGTTCAAAGACTGTCTCAGGGCAAATCTAAAAAAATGTAGTATAAACTGGGAAACACTGGCTTGTGAGCGCTCCAATTGGAGAACAGCCTTTAAAAAAAGGTGTCATGGGTTTAGAAGACGCTCGAACTCAGGACGAAAGGAGGAAACACGCTAAGAGGAAGGCATGCTTGGCAAACCCTCACTGTGATCAACTCCTGCCTGGATACCTATGTCCCCACTCTGGAGGATGTGTGGATCCAGAACTGGCCTCCACAGTCGCTTATGGACTCACTTTTAAAACCATGTTTATGGAAGATAATCTTATTCAGCTATAAGTGATAGCCAAAGAAGAAGCAGCCCACCAGAGTTGCCACCACCACCACCGAGAGAACCATAAATACAGAACACCACTCACTATTATTTTCATGCATCCCTACAATCTCTAGTTCAGGCCGATGGAGCACCGCTTCACTCCAGGTCATTAGGGCCTACAGAAAAGAATTGTGGGTGATACAAACTTAGGAGGACTGGGTTTAGCCCTCTTCTTTTCATTCCCACCCTCAGACCCTCCAAGAATCCCTATTTTCCAGGGACAGTCCCAGATTTACAGAAGCCGTCCCAGTTTCTGATTTGATCCTGGAATATCCCACTTTTCCTTAGGACATCCCTATTTTCATTGGAAAAATGTTGGAAGGTATGGAGTTACATGACCTCCAAGCCAAGGAGACAAGTAACTATACAACCTTAGAAGACATCTGAAGGCAGCCTTGTATAGGGAAGGTTTTTTTTTAATGTTTAATGTTTTATTATGTTTCTATATATGTTGGAAGCTGCCTGAAGTGGCTGGGGCAACCAGTCAGATGGGTAGGGTATAAATAAAATACAGCAACAACAACAGAATTGGAGAAAGGTTCTCATTGGAGAAAGGTTGGAGGGTGTGCACCCTTTGCTGTTATGCTGGTAGGTCAGGTTAGCTGTTCCAGAACACAATGAGCCAAGCAAGAAAAATAGTCCAATCTCCCTAATATGCCAGCATCAAATGGCTTGGACTTTGAAGACAGCATCATATTTTTAGGTAATAGGTCAGCATACAGATGAGAGAAAAAATTCAGTAGTCCTGGGAGTCTGCTTCCATGATATGCAACAACAGAGTCCAGGATGCAGCAAAATTTTGGAGGTCCTTGTAATCAGAACATTCAAATTGTTTTTGGTCTGAAATGAGAGGGCCAGTTTGGAGGGTACATAGCAAATCAGCTTAGCACTGTGCTAGCCATCAAAATCTGTTCAAAGGATTGCAATGAGGCGTAAGCAGGATTTCGGGATAGGGTTTACTGGAGGCTAAGTCAACAATCCTATACGAACTTGCAAGGCAGTGAGGCCTACTCAACACAATTATTTCTGAGCAAACACACTTGGGCCTGGAATGGGAATAACTATATACTGAGTCAAGGGGAAATTCTCTACCCAGCAAATTCCATCATAGTAGTTCTATGATTATGGAGGAAGCATTTAAAATGTACGAAAAGTGGTTGGTAAACACTCAGACCACTTCCTGTGGCCAGAGGATAGCACAATGCATTCTATGATCACTACTGTTCCCTGCTTCCTTTATCCTATTTGATACGCAATCCTATCCTTCTCCTCCCATCCTTCATCTCCCTGTTTCTTTTTGACATATTCTATATGATTTGAAGCCATAAGTCTTGGAAGAAGCAAAGTAGGATAATAACAGATAAATGCAAATCTACGGGATGTGCCTGGAGTTACTGTTGCCTTTGCCATTTCACAGGACTTTGGGTTTCTTGTTATGCATTTAGCATAGCTGTCAACTTTTCCCTTTTCTTGAAATCCTTTTCAGAATAAGGGAATTTCCCTTAAAAAGGGGGAAACGTTGACAGCTATGCATTTACTGCAAACGACGCAGAACCACATTCATTTCCCAATGAGATTGGGGTGCCACGATTGCTACTGGGCAACTGCACTTTCTCCCTCGCTCGGGGTGCTTTGACGTGGAGGCTTAATATCGTAAACGGGTCATTCAGAAATGGTTGGCAACAGATTTTGTTTAACTTATCAGATTCTCCTGGAAAGAGTGATCTGCATTAAATAGGACGTGTAGAAACATGAGCTAGCATTTGATCCCAAGGATGTTGTACGGATGCTGCGAGATGCATGCATGAGGAGAACCCATCCCACAGTCAAAATCCATCTCAGAAGTACCCTCTCCCTCTCCCCATTCTATATGTCCTTTTTGTGTAAGCCCACCCACCTTTCCTGGACCGATTCCTTTGACCATGCTCTTTATGCTTCAGCAGGGATGGAGCAGGAATGCGATTCAGTTCACATCAAAAGGTGAAGCTGCCCAATTTGCACTCCAGAAACAATATGCGAACTGGATCGCAGCCCTCCTTCAAAATGTGCAAGTCGCTGAATTTTGCGATGCCGTTCCACAGTCGAGTCACGAGTACAAAGATGAACATGCTAGAGTACAGTATGCATACATATTGATATGTTAGGGAATATAACATAACAAAATACGTTGTGTTTGGCAAAATTGCTTTGCAAAATTGCGTACGTTAGGAAAAGTTCACGTTAAGATGCTGATGAATGTTTGTGAGGACTTTTTTTGCTGTTGAAGCAAACTGATGCAGAGAACTGAACTTAAGATTGAAAAACTGAGAAAAACAAATCTAACATATTTGCCCATAGTTTCACTCCAGGGGGTTCATCACTTTGGAACAACCTCATCTAGACAATATAACAGGGCCAAGGATTCACCTTAGCTAGCAAGCAGATCCATCTCCGTTTATTTGAAGGTTAATTTTAGCTGTGACTGCCAGAAATGTGCATCCAGTTTCTAAGCCAGTTTTTCATTCTGAATTTGTCTTACCTCCTTCTGTCCTTGTAGATTGCTTGAAGGAAGGAAGCAACGGGCTTGCCTTGCGGAAATCTCCTTGTACCTCCTGTGTTGTACCAACTCCGAAACCACTTTGTCTGGTAGAACTCCATTGCCAACTGGTGAGATGTATCTCCTCGTCCTTAAGGGTGTCAGGGTCTGGTAGAAAAGGCAAGCAGCCAGCACCAGCACCACCAAGAACGGGCGAAGTCGACACCACCTCCGACCAGGCAGAATCTGCCGGCAAGCCATGGCCACCCTGGGTTTCTAATGTTGTCCCGTTTCCACATTGTAGGAAGAGTCACTCTGGCTACTCTTCATCAACGCGAAATAAAGGGAGAAACGTGACTTGCCCGCGGGGAAACAGAAGTGCTCTCCATCACTTCTGGGTTTGAGCTTTCCCATGGCATCAGCCGGCGAGAAGTTCAAGGTCTCCGAAGCAAAACAGACTACGACAAACGGCCCTTCAGGAAGCAGTCCCCGACCTGTGCAAAAAGAGAGGAGGCAGGAAAAGAGAAAGAAGTCACACGTACATACGTCGTGTGGGTTGGGAAGGAGCAGACTTCAGCATCCTGAAATAGTTAGTGGCAGAAAGAATCTTACCGTTTGGAAGAAAGTTTATCCCACAAAACTCCAGCTGAACAACTGCATTCGTGAAAGCGAAAGGTGAAAAATTATGAGGTGTTCTTTGTACAGCTGAAAAGCACCACAGATTTCCTTGTAGGTCCCCCCTCCCTTCTGTTGCTTTTTAAAATACCGTTTCCTTCATTCCAGATCTTTTTAAATTGCCCTTTTCCTGTCGGCAAATGTGCATGCCTTCTCTCAAAGAGAATTCATCTGGTTTCGAACAAGCCGAAAGGCTAGATTTCCCTCAGTTAAGTTTCTTTCTTTCTTTCTTTCTTTCCAGCTTTCGGAGTTCAAAGTTATGTTTACTTACTTGGTTTCTTAGCCCTGTCAGACGTTTTCCATTCTCCCCTAACGGGCTGCTGATTAAAACCACTCGGAGCAACACAGCCTCATGACTCCAGCTCATCTCCACACACACAGCACTCCATCTGAACTCAGTTGGACCACAGACATATAAATAAAAAACAGGACTGCCCCGAGGGGTGGGGTTACGTTCACCAAGCTCTAAAAAGCCTCACACGCTAGAAACTGTGGGAGCAAGGCTGCTGGATCACACAGCAACAATGTGCCCCCCCTCCTCACATGCTTCCAAGCTATACAAGGACTCTAAAAATGTGGCTGGAATACAGACAACTCAAACATAATGAAGAAAGAGAAATGTTAAACCAGTCTGAGAACTGTTGCTCCATGAAGGGAATAGAGGTCTCAACAATTCCAGGCACCCCCCCCCCCTTTTTAAAGCTACATTTCTTTGGGAAAAGCCATAGCTATTTAAAGTGCTACAATACTGCTTTAAATGTAGAGTGCAGATGAGGCCTTTGTATATTAATTAGTGGCTTCTTGTTAATGTGTTCTTACTAAAGATAGGATGGCATGCAGAGAAGAAAGGCATGGAAACCTAGTAAGATTTTTGAAAAGAAAAAAAAGAACCTGATTCTGTAGGTCAGGCATAGGGAAACTCCAGCCCTCCAGATGTTTTGGATCTACAATTCCCATCATCCCTGACCACTGGTCCTGTTAGCTAGGGATGATGGGAAATGTAGTCCCAAACATCTGGAGGGCCGGAGTTTGCCTATGCCTGCTGTAGGATGACCAGCTTCATATAATCAACTTCCTTAAGTCAATTTAATATATGAAAGGGTTAATACCATAGAGTAAGCTGCTTTGCAAGGCTTAGCTATGTCACTTCCTCTTACCTTGGGAGGAAATAGGTAATGAAGCCTTTGTTGTTGTCCCCAGTCTACCAGTGAGTTCTGTGTGTGAGGTTTGAGCAGGTCGTTCTGACTCAGCTGCATGGCTTTCACCAGCCTCTTTTGTGTTTCCATACCAATAGTTTAGGGGCTTTGACCACTTTGCAACAAAGTTACATTTTACTGCCTGTGCAACTTTTCTGACTGATGTAGGGGAAAGCACATGAATCTGACTTTGGAGAGTTTGTAAGTAAACCATTTTTAACTTACCAAATGTGTGGTCTTTTCCTATGCTGGGGGGGGGGAGGGACTTTGGAAGGAACTTCTAAATGGAACAGTTTTGAAACTCACTTGGAAGTTTTTATTTCCATGCTGTACTTTGCTGCATATTTTGTGATTTTAAATCTATGCTGGGGTTCTCTTACCAAAAGGTTTTTGCCCTATACTTGGATCTTGGCACCCATTCATCCTTAAGATTCGCAACAACTGTATCAGGTGCACTGAATATTCTAGCTGCACTACACTACTGAGGTTCTGCAATGCAAAAGGAGGTCAATATATACCTTCTGTTTTGAAGGTGTATAAAACCAAAATAGTTACCAAGGTTACATATAGCATACAGGTTTGGATCTTGGGAGTTAATAAATCCTCAGAGATGACACAAACCACTTTTTTCTGATAAATATATTTTGTGTGCTAAGATGTGTCTGCAATGTTGTTCTTCAACTGGAAGCAGACATTTGTTCTCTATGGATTTGGGCTACCTGTCCTTGGTTTTGCTTAAGAATTATGTTTGTTCTTGGCCAACATTGGTTAATAACAAAGGTAAATACCTCTGAAGGGATGCGGGTGGCGCTGTGGGTTAAACCACAGAGCCTAGGGCTTGCCGATCAGAAGGTTGGCAGTTTAAATCCCCACGACGGGGTGAGCTCCCATTGCTTGGTCCCTGCTCCTGCCAACCTAGCAGTTAGAAAGCACTTCAAAGTGCAAGTAGATAAATAGGTACTGCTCCGGCGGGAAGATAAACGGCGTTTCCATGCGCTGCTCTGGTTTGCCAGAAGCGGCTGTCATGCTGGCCACATGACCCGGAAGCTGTACGCCGGCTCCGTTGGCCAATAAAGCGAGATGAGTGCCACAACCCCAGAGTCGGTCACGACTGGACCTAATGGTCAGGCGTCCCTTTACCTTTTAAACACCTCTGGCTATTCACTACCTATCTTCTGTCACTAGGATTAGGAAACCCACCAACAGAGACTTCTATAACTTAACTTGTAAAATTCATTCACTATTGTAAAATGTGTCTGCTCACCCTTATACCTCGGTCTACAAACAGGGGTGGAGGACTTCTGGTTCACAGACCTTATTGGACTGGCATGGGTTCCCACCTGACCTGCGAGGCCAAACCTGATGTCATATGTGACATCTAACAAGGAGATACAACTGGCAATGCACAATCGGGAACCTTTGTGTGTGTTTCCATTTTGCCATTATAGGGCAGCGAGTCGTGTTACAAAGCACAATTCCACTGTAGGCAAGCAGGGCTTGTAGTCATAGTGATGTCAGGTGACAGGTTTTTTTGGGGGGGGGGGCGCAAATTTGTCCACTTGTCTAAGGGGCCTGCCAAGGCAGGTTATATGGGGCAGAACCTGGCCTACTGGCTGGATCCAACTCCCCATCCCTGATCTGCAACCTCATAGCGATTGATATGCTCAGTATTGGGCAACATTAACTATTCCTAGATTACAGGCAGATATTTGTGAAACGTCAATTTATGAGGTTGTCTAGGCTCTTGAGAGTTTGTCCCGTGGCCCAGTAGAAACATTAGTCCAACATTTTCCTATACTTATTTTTTGTTTTAAAAATTTATTTAACAACTATTAACAATAAACAATGCTTCTCATTGCTAAAGAAATACAAATTAACCACAGTAACAACATTTCATCTAGAAACATTCCAAACCTACTTGAATAAGCTGTAACTTTTATAGGGTTATCTCCCATAAACTTTCCCTACGGTGTCTGTATTTTAAAACTATTGCTGCTCTTTTATTTTGTTATACTCTTAATGTCCAGGACTTTTGCTACATTCTTATTTTAAAAGGCGCAATTTTTGTGCATGTCTTTTGTGCGTCTTCCCTGCTGTGGTCGTCTTCAGAACCCTGCACTACATTTGATGTTTATGGGCTACAGGCCAAATAAACTGAAACTGGATTTGGCACTTTGTGAAGGAGCCTAGCCTCTTCCTGAGATCACAGACACTCCCAACTCCTCTTCCCACGTGGCCAGGAGGGTTTTTAAAAAAGCTGACCTTTTTAAAAACTAGCCATAGTTACTGTTAAACCACAATTCCCAGTTTGGATTAAATGACACACTGTGTTTCACTGAAAGATGAAGCAAACACTTCTGAACTCCTCCTCTTAATTGTGGGAGGATGAAAGGGGAGCGAGTGCATGCCATCCCAGGAGGATGCTAGGTTCATACACATAGTGCTCATCCATGATGTAGCAAGCAGTGCATCTAAACATGTCCTTTCCTTTTGGAAAGCTAGAATATGAGGGATAAAGGTTCTCTAGCTCAGAATGTGGTATCTTTTTTGTGGAAGCGTCTTTCCTACATGGAGGAGCACTCAAACTATTCCATCCCCCAGACTGTCGAAGTACTATCCCGGAAAGACTGTACTGTATGTTGTTTACTGAATGTTTCAATTGGCTCCAAGTCAAGGCTAGGGCTGGGCAATATGTGGTTTCCAACATTGTGATATATCACCAACTAAACATCATGATATACCGATATATCACGATGTCTGAAATAAGGATGGCTTCATGGCTTTTCTTGCATCATGATCTTTGCCGGCGACTGTTCTTGTGATTCGGTGCCCCCAGCATATGAGGCAGGGGAAAACTGAGCTGACAAAGTTAACAGGGGTTGCAGGAATCAAGAGAAGAATTGGCTGGTTTCACAGCTCCTAGAGAGACTGCCTTCCGAGGTTGATGATCCCCATCTGCCCCTCTTGTCAATAGTTTATGGATGATTTTGTTCATAGATTCAGATTATGGGGCTGAATCCAAGATCAGTAGAGTGGAGTTCTGCTTGGACTTCCCTTCTCCTCCTTGCAGCCCTCTGCGCTCCCCAAAATCTGCTCTGATGTTGGGGACCTACAGGGATCTACAGGGGAGAGGAGAGGAAGGGGAAATCTGTGAGCAGACCTCTGTTCCACACATGCACACACACCATCAGAGATATTGGATGATCACTGCTAACAATGCTTTTGTTCGCGTCAACACTGTTGGGGGTATGGTTTGTTTTTTTGTAACATCTGTATTGAAAGTTCAAAAAGTACATAACTATATGTGCACCAAACATGGTGAGACGCAAACAAAAAAGAGAAAGCGAGAATCAGAACCTGAGCAGAATGGAAAACAAAGGGGGGGGCGGACCCAAAACTGTATATTTTACAAGGTTGTTATTGTACTTCACCAGATCTTAACCTATTACAGTATTTGTAAGAATGGATTCCAAATATCATTGAATTGGTCCATGGCAAGTCTGCATTTATATGCAAGTTGCTCATATGTTGCAGGTTTGTATAAATCTTCAATCTAATACCATTAGGGTGTATGTTACAAACGCTGCAAATGCCCAAATGAGCTCAAGGCTTTAAGGCTGCGATTCTACAGTTACTGGGAACACACTTCATCAAACTCAGTAGGACTAACTTCCACGTAAACATGTGTAGCCCGTAAATCCCTTATTGCCAGAATATGGAATTTCGAACAGCCAAGAGTGTCAAGAGTAACCTCTGGTGGCTACTGCAGGAACTTCTTCAAGTTTGTGTTAACCTTTCGAAAGCGACTCCACAGCGCTACAAAGAAAGCCTGTCTATATGAGTGCTAATTTTAACATTCCTGGGGACCGTGTGGTTTTTAAAAAACATAAAGTTGTACAAATTTTCCAGCCACAGCAAGACAATTTAAGAAGAACTGTATTGAAATATGTTCAGGCGTGCAACATTTCAAAAAAGTTACTGCTGTATCATTACAAAAATTCCCAAATTATGCTTAAAACAAAAATGAACAGCAATCCTGAGGTTTATGGATAGGGCAAGAGTATTTAAATCTTGCTGCATAAAAATAGTTATGGGAGAAATCCCAGTAAAAGCACTTTTGAAGTTCTATTGATCATGCTACTGCTATGGTTACCAATCAATCATCCTATTACCATGGTACCTCTGGTTAAGAACTTAATTCGTTCTGGAAGTCCATTCTTAACCTGAAATTGTTCTTAACCTGAGGTACCACTTTAGCTAATGGGGCCTCCCACTGCCACCACCACCGCACAATTTCTGTTCTCATTCTGAAGCAAAGTTCTTAACCCGAGGTACTATTTCTGGGTTAGCGGAGTCTGTAACCTGAAGCGTATGTAACCTGAAGCATATGTAACCCGAGGTACCACTGTACTATTTACCTAAAGTTGCAGAAGAGCAAAACTAGAGTCCTGTGGCCCCATGAAATCCAGTAATCTATTGTTCAAAGTCTTTTACATATGCACCACAGTAACAATCCCATCATAACCTTTAACTCTGGGTAGTGTAGAGACCTTCAATTTCCCAACTTCAAAGCAAAGTGCAACCCTATTTTTCACATGTAAGAGGGAAATTGTTTGTAAAAGCTTACCTCAGGGACACACAGCAATTTGCTAGCAGAGATGACGGCAGGCTGAATCCAATTTTGGGTTCCACTTGCTACACCGTAATTATGTGCACAGGTCATATCACTTTCCAGAATACCCTATAAAAACTTGCTGCGAGGCAATGGACCGAGAAGCTTAACAGCTAGGGAGGCATTCCATGTTTAACGGCTAATGCTATCACTTGCAGGAAGGCAGAACATTAAATTGGAGGACTAAGCCAAAAGGGCGACTCTCTCCACTTCCAAGATGCAAATAGGAAGAAAGTGTGTTCCGGGAAATATTTGCCTTATTCTAAACTAGGTTTGTGATGGTGTCATGACATCATTAGGTTTAATATGCAATGCTTAGTTGGCTGAGAGTACTCTTCCCAGTTTTGGGGGAAGGCAGAGGGTGGTGCTAGTGCTAGTCAGAAGCCTGTGAACGAAGTGGGCAAGTGAGCAAATTAGGGTGGGATGCATAGCTGTCGACTGTCCCTTATTTGGCGGGAAACTCCCTTATCCTAGTGCTGTATCCCGCTGCTGTCCCTTATTGATGATGTCCCTTAAATTTCCTGGGTTTCAAAGGAAGCAGCTCCTCTCCCTCCCTCCCTCCCTGCCGGCCAGGGAGGAGGGAGGCTCCAACTGTGTTGCTTGGCTGCGTTGCTCACCCAATAAGGAGTCTAAGAACGACTGGGGGGTGGAGCTTGCATGCCTTGTGCCAATCAAATCAGCCACGTTGCCTGGGGACTCGCCTTTGCTCAGTGCTTCCCAGTGGAGAGGTGACGGTGGTTTTCCTTGCTGAATCCCCTTTGCTGGGTTGCTGCGCTGTGGGAACCACCGCTTGAGGCTTTGTTTGGCTGCTGGCTGGGCTTTCTGCCTTTGGCTCGGAGGGGCTCAGAAGATGAACATACCTGTGCACCGAAAATCTCTTATTTTGGCTGCTGATCCCTTATTTTCGAGGCTGCTGGTCCCTTATTTTCAAATCTGTAAGTTGACAGCTATGGTGGGATGTCGGGTTGAATCTTTTTCTCTCCTACAATTCGCCTTTTGGGGCACAAATCAAGGCAGATGAGCAGCCAGCACGACTTCGTTAAACTTTAAGCTGGTAATCCTGGTCACTTTGAATTCAAGATGCAGCACAATTTTGTCCATTAATTACACATTTTGGGTTACACAAACTTATAAATTCCAAGTCTGGGAAGCAGAATAGTCAGGTTTAGGCTAATGTAGTTGTGCAAAACAAAAACTACCGTATTTTTCACCCCATAGGACGCACTTTTTCCCCTCCAAAAATGAAGGGGAAATGTGTGTGCATCCTATGGGGCGAATACAGGCTTTCGCTGAAGCCTGGAGAGCGAGAGGCATCGGTGTGCACCGACCCCTCTCGCTCTCCAGGCTTCAGGAAGCTATCCGCAAGCCTTGCAAGCCCGGCAGGAGCTCCCGCCGAGCGCGCAAGGCTTGGGGCGGCAGCCTGTTGCCCGAAGCACAGGGAGCCCTCCGGAGGGCTCCCCGTGCTTCGGGCGAGTGTCTGCAAGCCTTGCGCGCCGGGCAGGAGCTGCCGCCGGGCACGCAAGGCTTGGGGTGGCAGCCTGTTGCCCGAAGCACAGGGAGCCCTCCGGAGGGCTCCCCGTGCTTCGGGCGAGTGTCTGCAAGCCTTGCGCGCCGGGCAGGAGCTGCCGCCGGGCGCGCAAGGCTTGGGGTGGCAGCCTGTTGCCCGAAGCACAGGGAGCCCTCCGGAGGGCTCCCCATGCTTCGGGCGAGTGTCTGCAAGCCTTGCACACCCAGCAGGTATGGATGTTATGAAACTGCCCTGAAATATAGAGGTGCAATGGTTATTTGCTCAAACAGCTCTAAAAGGATACCGTTAGGTTTATTCGTTAGCTCTTTTTTATTTTAAATTTCTAGACCATCTTTCCAACCAAGAAAATACTTAAACTGATTATGTCCTATTTCTAAACACATCGCATGTGCATGTAACAATTTTCTCTTCCCCCCTCCCCCCCTTGCTTTGGAGGGTTGAGGAACCTCCAAAACAGATTTTGGAGATGTACAGGAGGGAAAGGAGAAACTGTGGCACAAGCGGATTTCTCTTGTGCAAGCCAGAGGATGTCACCCTAGTATTAAAACACTTCAAGACAGGTTGAATGAGTTTTGCCTAACATTATTTCTGCCATGTCTTAAGTGTGAGCTGAGCATAGTCCAACATGATCTTGAAATATGCAACACATTTTCATTTAAATATAGATGTGCATCTCTTAAGAGTAACTGCAATGTATCAAATTTCAGTTGTATGGGACTACTTTTATTTTTAAGTTTTCCGCTTAAATCCACCTGGTATTATTAAATGAGTAACTTCTGGCAGTGAAAACAACAACACAACAGGCATAGTACTTAGTATGTCAGAGATGGAAACCTTTTATTTATATATTTTCTTAAAAAATAAAAACTATTTAAAATCTTCCAGTTAGACAGCATATTATGAAAGCCTCCATGAAATGTTTTACTGTACTTTTCTGATAAAGTATGCCAAGCATTAATACTAGCGTTTGATTTTTTTTCCTTTTAATTTTAACACCTAATACAGTTTCAATTTAAAGGATCACTTGCACAAAAAAATAAACACATTTGGTATAAAAGGTTTATCACTTTAACACCCTTTTTTAATGACGTGTGCCCTGAATGGCCCCAAAACATATAAAGACTAGTGGTACAATTTTTGTTTTAAAGTGTACAAGAGTCTGTTTTTATTTACCAAGTACTCTAGAGGACACCAGCCCAGTGTATACAAGAACCATTTTCTTCAGCCTGCTGAATTCAGTTTCAACAAGAAACAAAGCTATAAAGGCGTCTGGAAAAAAATCCATTCTCTTAACGTTCTTTCTGCAACACTTATATACACAAAATCCCACATTAACAGCTCTCGAGTACAGAACATGCAGTAGAATGCCAGCGAAATATAAAACCATTCAAAATCTTAAATTTGCTGGAATTATTTGAAGGCTGAATTGTTGTAGAATGCCCACCGCTTAGAGAAAATGGTTAAGAGAGTACAAATGTCTGCATATGTCTGCCACTGGAACAAAATCCATGGCTAACTGGAAAAAGTATTTATAGCACAACCGCGGTGCATAAATAATTTAAGTACAATATTAAAACACAACTAGCAAAATTAAGAAGTCGACATTTTATGACAGCTAAATCCATCCTCCTTTGATTGGTTCCAAAGAAGCGTTTCCCTCCCCTTTCCCCGCAGCATAGCACGTATTTTTAATTGAAGCGAAGCGAGCAGGACATTTATTTATGCCTATTGCCTCTTCTCTTCATTGCAGCGGTACACTGTGGGCAGTACCATTTTCCCTTTGGTGCTTCTGTCAATCCGACACAGCCATAATGGAACCACTCGATAGGGCACTGTAAGGCAATCAGAAAGACATACCGATTGGTTCCTAAAAGCGGACACGAAAAAACACCAAACAGGCTCTTTTGACACGGTATTGATTTAGGCAGATATCGGTAGCTTTGCTTTGTTGTACAGAAAGAAAACAGAATTACTGGTTTTAATACCTATTCTTTGGGAATATTTGGAAAGGTACAGAAGCAAAAACTACCTGCCCTCTTTTGGTTAGCTTCAGACGTACATACTAAGCTAGTACAGTGGTGCAAGACAAAATTAATCCGTTCCGTGAGGCTCTTCGTATAGCGGTTTCTTCATCTTGCGAAGCAAGCCCATTGACAGCTTAGCGGATTAGCGGCTTTTAGCGATCAGCTGTTAAGCGGCTTATCAGCGGATCAGCTGATAAGCGGCTTAGCGGCTTAGGAAAAGGGGAAAAAACCCGCAGGAACTCGCAAGACATTTTCGTCTTGCGAAGCAAGCCCATAGGGAAATTTGTTTTGCGAACCACCTCCAAAACGGAAAACCCTTTCGTCTAGCGGGTTTTCCGTCTTGCGAGGCGTTCGTCTTGCGGGGCACCACTGTAGTTCCCTGTCTAAAACCAGTCCCCATACTCAAAGCAACTATCTATCCGCACCTACACCATGAATAACTGCTGGTGGAAAGAGTAATGCCTTGGTGTTCATGGACATGCGTAATCTTCCTTTGGAAGATGGCTCAAAATTCTGCTTTTAAATGGAAAAATGCATAGCTGACTCTAGTTCTGGGGGAAAGGGGGGTGGGAGAGAGAGAGAGAGAGAGAGAGAGGGGGGGGGTGCGCGTAATAGCTCCTGCACCCTTTTTTAATACTTACATCCTGGTTATCACAGCCCACCATTTCACCATAGGACACCTATGAGAGAATACAATATACACAAATTAAGAAAGCGTTAATGTATTCCATGGCCAGATTATTTTTCACATCAGAGTTATTGTTGCAAGGCCCTAAATGGAATAATATGCCAAACTTGTACATGTTGGAAACATTCATGTTATGAATTTGCTTTTCCATTTTTGCATTATTTTAGACTCCCTTAGACCTCCAAGAAGGGTGTGATTTTCTAGTTGATCAAATGCAAGTAAGGCATCAGTTTTACACTTGTTTTGGCAATCATTTCTTTAAATGCTTGGATAAATTATTTTATTTTTTACTTTTACAAAAGATTAGGACGGCCTGATCTTTATAAAAAAAAATACTTTAAAGCATAGGGAGGTAAAGTCGCTTCCATTATTTTCACAGCTTGAACATTCTATGTAGAATATCTGCCTTTCATTTTAACTGAAAATCTGTATTGTGTGTTTTCAGGTGAAAATCTAAAAAACCCTAATCTGTAAGCCTGGCTGTGGTCACCTGCCTTAGGTGAAATTAATATTACAGTCATACCTTGGGTTGCGAACATGATCCGTGTGGGAGGCATGTTTGCAACCCGCAGTACAGCATTTGTGCACACGCGTGATGCGATTTGGGGCTTCTGCACATGATGTTATTTTGTGCTTCCGTGCATGCACGAGTGCCAAAACCCAGAAGTAACCTGTTCTAGTACTTCTGGGTTCGGCGCGTTCCACAACCCGAAAACACACAACCTGCAGCGTTCGTAACCCGGGGTATGACTGTATATACAAACAGTCTTGATTTCAGGGTGGTTCTCAGCAGAGGACCCTTCTGTGACCTAATCCAAAGGATGATCAAAGCTGGACTACATTACTACAGAGTAAACCTGACTTTCAGGAAAGGGGTAGTAACTACACTCTTCCTTTTCCTATGAGCAAGTCATCAGGAGAGATCAAAACTGAAGTGCTCAGTGCACATAAAAGAATGGCTGAATAATGAAGCAACAGTAATACTAAAGTTTAAACAGCTGACTCCATTACCCGAGTCATTACCTGAAGCAGTTCTGCATTACTATCCCCCAAATTAAGTAGTTATTCTAGAAGCATTAAAATGTCTTCCATTACGTTTAGACTTTTTAAAACGTTAAGACTGTCCAAAAAAAGGACTGTTGTAAAAAGCTGCATTGGCCCCCAGCTGGTGAGATGCTGAGTAAAACCGCTGCAAGCTCTCACCATGGGAGCTGACGTGCTTTCACTCAGCGCTTTGCAGGCTGTGGCCAATACAGCTGGCCCTCAGCCGGGGGCCAGAAAGGCTCCTGCCCCCAGCTGAGCAAGCCCCGAGTCCCCTGCTGCTTGCACACCCAGCAGGGGACCCAGGCCTCCTTGGCCAGGTTCTGCTGGGGGCAGGAGAGCTCCTAACCCCAGTGGAGCCAGACCCAGTGTCCCTACCACTTGCTCTCGAGCAGCAAGGACCTTGGGGCTCCTTGGCCAGGCAGCACCCGCCTTCACTGGCGTAGGGGGTGGGTAAGCTACCTTGCCTGCTCGCCCCCTACTCCCCGAACACGGACCAGGCAGCCATTGTGAAGCGCATGCAGCCTGTTAGGCAATAATACTAATTATTATTATTATTATTATTATTATTATTATTATTATTATTATTACTATTATTATTTATTATTTATACCCCACCCATCTGGCTGGGTTTCCCCAGCCACTCTGGGCGGCTTCCAACAAAACACTAAAATACAATAACCTATTTAGCATTAAAAGCTTCCCTAAACAGGGCTGCCTTCAGATGTCTTCTTAAAGTTTGGTAGTTATTTTTCTCTTTGACATCTGGTGGGAGGGTGTTCCACAGGGCGGGTGCCACTACCAAGAAGGCCCTCTGCCTGGTTCCCTGTAACTTGGCTTCTTGCAGCGAGGGAACCGCCAGAAGGCCCTCGGCGCTGGACCTCAGTGTCTGGGCTGAAAGATGGAGGTGGAGACGCTCCTTCAGGTATACTGGACTGAGGGCTTTAGGGCTTTAAAGGTCAGCACCAACACTTTGAATTGTGCTCGGAAACGTACTGGGAGCCAGTGTCGAGTCCCTACACCGCCTAGCTGCCTTTCTGGGAGGAAAGGCACAGCACACCATCCCAGACGAAGGCAGCCAGGCGGTAGCCAAGCAAGGCTGCAGCCCCGATCCCGTTCCTACTTGAGTGCAAGCAGGGGCGGGGTTGGGGCTCTCAGAGCTTGGGAAGAGCACTTTAACGGAGCCCCCATCCCGTGGCTGCCACCTGTGAGCTGGTAGCGGGTCGGGGACTCAGTAAAACTGATTTGCTAAGGGGAGGACAGCAGCGTGTTCCTCGGCCAGGTGGTTTAAAGAAGTGGAGGGAGGAACAAACTGTATCAGCACATCAGCTTGATTCTCCCTCTGCTGGGGGAGAGTGCAATGGTGGTTTCACCAGCGGCATACCGCTGCCACTCCTGGCTAGTGTTTCTCCTTCAGCGTGCTGGAGGCAGAGCGGTGATGGTTTCACCAGCAATATACCGCTGAGTGAAGCTGTCATTGTGGTGTCCCCGGTCCTGGGCAATATGTTGATATATAGCCCAGTCAACACCCACCCCCCCTAATTCTTCTCTCATTGGATTGTAAGTCTGAAGCTGGGCCTATCTTTTGTTTTCGATATTTGTACACTGCTAAGATTTTGTAACCTTTTTATAAATGTTATCGCTTCCAGAGAAAATGCTTTAACATTCCTCATAAATATTGACCTTTGGATGTTTTTATGTGGAAAAGGAAATGTCAAGGCTTCCTCACTATACAAATGCCGCAGTGACAAAAGCAAAGTTTCATGGTCAGAAACGTTATATAAATTTACACAGTGTTTTGCGCATGGCACACTTTGAAATGAAAAACTTGCAGGTACTGGGGCATTGAATGGGAAGGAGGACACAAATAATGCAAGAGCTGTAGATGCACCAGGCTATAAGGAAGTGGCTGGGAATCATGAGTAACAGAAAGACAAAGACAGGGCAGAAATCAGTACTGAGAACTCCAATCTAAAGCCCTAAATGTACCTTAGCAGTATCCATGCATTTTCCACAATTTTAATTGAAGCCACAATACTGTGAAAATAAGCTGATTTAAAACAAAACTTAGCATTTTGCATATATCAACAGATTTTGATCACAACTGTCTAGCTTTACAGACTAGCCAATATAACGTGCAGTCTAAAGCACTATATTGTCTTTAAAGTGCAATCATTGAAAGTTGTATAGTTTATCTCTTAGTACCTGCTACCAGATGTGGTCGATTCTCAGTAAATGAACCAAGATCAACGAGCCAACTAAACTATCCTATAAAAACGGAAACTTTCTACCGGGTATTCTGCATAACATCATATTTTAACAAAATATACCTGATTACAAATGCAGTAACGTGGCTCATTTGGATCATAGGTCCAATCAACTTGGCTATTAGATTCGGACTCTGGTATTACTGCTGTTTGTTGAGACAGTTCCTGTGCTAGAGCCGAGGATGAGGAACAAGATGACAAGGAGGAAGACGAGGAAGATGACGACGATTGTTGATTTGAAGATTTGTTATTGTTTCTGAAAAATAAAGACATACCCAGTGTGTTCTCCCTTTACTTTCCATCAAGTTGTGTGTGTAATTTGAAACGAGAAAGACACTGCAGCATAAGTTCATAGCTAAGCTGTTGGACAATAATCTATATGTGATGTAAACATTTTCTTTTTTAAAAAAACAACCACCACACCCTTAAATTGACAAAATATAATGAGGATTTTTGAGATTAGAAATGGTATAAGCAAGTGTTCCTGCCCTGCTTTTTCTGTACTGGCTCATCATGTTCTTCCTTTCACTGTTTCAACAGTACTGATGGTTTATACACAGGGTAAATTCACATTTCATAACCACAATGGGGCCTCAGTACTATTCCGGACCTTCTTGATTTTCTATGGAGCTTTTATCCTGTGTTTGTAAGTTCTATAAATCAATATGTGGGTGGCTACTTTTATATATTTTTGATTTAGCATTCATTTCTTCTAGCGTTCAAGAGCAAGTAGGCACCCCTCAGTAAGAGTCAAAGAGAGAAAGAAGCGGCTGGGTCAACTGACATATGGAAGGAAAGAGAAGAGACTATCACCTGGGTAATTATGTATACTTCTATTCTTAGTACAGGTCTTATGTTACTAAGAACCTTTTAAAAATTAGACTGTTGTGTATGTATGATGACATCTGTGCATAAAAACATGAGGGAATACATTTAAACTTTTTAAATGTAGAGTTTGAAATCATCTCAAAGGATCAGGGAATGAAACAAAATGAGATCGCCAGTTCAAAATTTTGAGTTTCTATTAAAAACTGTGAACACTAAAAGGTAAAGGTAAAGGTACCCCTGCCCATACGGGCCAGTTGTGACAAGACTCTAGGGTTTGCGCGCTCATCTCGCTCTAGAGGCTGGGAGCCGGCGCTGTCTGAAGACACTTCCGGGTCACGTGGCCAGCGTGAGAAGGCTGCACTGGGGAGCCAGCACCAGCGCCGCACACGGAACGCCATTTACCTTCCCGCTAAGTAAGCGGTCCCTATTTATCTACTTGCACTTAGGGGTGCTTTTGAACTGCTAGGTGGGCAGGATCTGGGACCGAACGACGGGAGCTCACCCTGCCGCGGGGATTCGAACCGCCGACCTTACGATCAGCAAGTCCTAGGCACCCACAGCGCCACCCGCGTCCCTTCGTGAACACTACTAATAACAAATTAATAATTTCTCCAAATTCTTAAGAGAGCCCAGCTGAAGGGAAGCAACCATTTTTCATGAACCTACTTGCTTTTTCGACCACTCCGTGAATCTGTGGTTGATGAACTCAAAGTCTGAGATAATGTAGATGCCAAGGCGGATGATGAGTACCCAGCGGTATCCCTGGATAATGAAAATTCTCTTCCAAGTTGGAAGTCATTGTTCTTAAAGGCTTCATAACTCGCTTTTAGGCTAGACGTTCTCCTTCCTTCCTTCATCTAAAAGAAAAGCAGCCATATTAATATATTATGCCGTTGCTAGTAAACATTTAAAGCATGCTTTGAACTATCTGTTGCACTTAAAAGAGTAGACTCACATTTCCAACACTTAACAAGAAATTATGGCTTGATCGTAATTACCCACATGCTCTAAGAAACCAAGCTGGACATTGTCTTGCATCCTATTTCTAAAGCTATTTATCTTGGAGTAAGTCTTACTGAACTCAGCAGAGCATACTTTTGTACAGGTATGCACAGGATCACACTGCAAACCTTATTAAACACGTGCAAGTTCAATATGGTGGGAAGAGTTTTTAGAATGCACTATGTAAAAACAACTGCCTCCTTTTCTGTTTAACTAGTGCCATAAAAATTCAGTTTCTAAATACCAATCTGAACTAAATAAAAGTTGTCCAACTCAGCTTGCAGGTACTTTAAACGATGTATTTTGAATTTCTTACCTGTGCTGTGGCTTGCACTGCCTGAGCTGCTGCCATGGTAATAGCACCAGCTCCAGCTCCTGAAGATAATGAGCCCAGGTTATACGATGCCAATGGCTGAGAAGAATTTGCATTATATGCACTGTTGGATGAGGATGATGAATTACTGTTTCGACACCCTTGATGAACAAAGGGAACATATTTATATAGTCCAAAGTGAAAACTAAAAGTAGATTTAAATTTCAGAAAGCTGAAAACCAGCTGTGTCTACCAGTGAAAGTCAGCCACTTTGTTAATGGACAAAAAGACTAACAGGATATAATGTTCTGTAAAACAACTTGGCACTGCTCTACTCTTCAGACGTTCTTATCTATGTTTGCTCTCTTGCCCCAGGGCTAATGTGTAAAGCCTTAATCAACTCGGGCCCTAAATATTTGAACGACTGCCTCCATCCCTACTTCTTGGGTGTTACAAGATCAGAAGTACAGCTTCTATGGAACTTTATCCTGACAAGGTGCATCTGGCATCTTTATTATACAGTTCCCATTAAATGCTGAAAACACACCACTCCACCCTGTCCTTTTGTTGCCTCTTCTGTTTGTTTTGTTGTTGTTGTTGTTGTTGTTGTTTTTTAATCCAGCAGTGGGGAACCTTTTATGGCAAGAGAGACAGATCTTTATCTCCCCCACCCTGGTGGACAAAGCTGACAGGTGTGCGGAGCTGGTAAATGTGGCCTAGAGGATGGGAAAAGGCAATGGAAGGATGGGTGAGGAAAGTATATAATGAGAGAAGGTACCGAATGATAATAATAATAAATAACCGAGAAGAGGTGGATAAAGGAGTGGGAACACAGGGTCCAAATTCCAACCCCCCTCCACCTTCCAAAAGTAGTTCTTTACCACAGAAAACTCTCACAGCTAAATTTATCACCCTCACGACTCCTGAGACGAGCAGGATACAGGGAGAAAGTATTTACAATTTAGGACTGAATAAATCTTGCCACTTCCATCCTCTGAGCCCAATGCAAGGTTGGGGAAAGGTGAGTGATGCCCCCCACCCCACCCTGCAAAAACAAAGAAACACCATCACAAGGACTAGAAAGCTGCTGTTGCAAGCATGGGTGGTAAAATTAAAGGAGGGATAAATTCCTTGTCCTTGCCTTGCTTCTGTCCTCCGCCAGTAACAATTTTATTAGGGATCCACATACAGGAGTCTTACAACCGCAGCCCTGTTTAAAAATAGATTGTACCTGCCTCTCTGAAAAAGAGCCTGTGGGAGCAATCCCATTAATAGGTCAGGAAAGAGAATGTCCTCCATTTGTATGCTTAAAACTTCACTTACACCTGACATTGTAATTACCTGGTGTATTTTCTTTAGAGGCATCTGAAGTGAGAGTTGACAGAAGAGCTTCAGACTTAAATTTCTTTTCAGGGACATGATCTGCCGCTGCATGGTGAGATGAGGGATTATGCTTCCGTTCTATACGAACAAACAAAACACACACTATTAATCCAAAAGTCAAACTTGGCGCTTGTGCAAAGGGCTTATCACTACAGAAGGAAAAAACCACACACACAAACACACATCATGAAAAGCACGATCACATTTTAGTCCAGGAGCTCTTTTCCACAGATATGGGTCACCAAACTTTTTGGACCAGTGAGCACATGTTGAATTTTGTAAGAATGCTGTGGGTGCACATGGCATAATACAAAATTTGAGAGAGATCACAGATCAAAGCTTTCTCCATATTATATTTCTATACTTGCAGAGCACAACCTGCTGAATTTCTGCCTGTTGTATTGTTCTTCTTCACACCAAAGCAAAAGCAAAGGTTGCAACGTTCAACTTACTTTCTACTGGGGTGTGTGAATGAGCGTGGTGATTGTTCAGTGGCTGTGATGGTGTATCCAGTTCCAAAGAACCTATTGGAAAGAGTGTTTAAGAATGAAATATAGTTATTACAACTTAGAAAGTTTTGTTATCTGACACCATCCTTAAAATACTGCACACTGCATTTTCATCAGAAGAAGCTAGCGCTATGAAATTAACCAGAGGGGTTTTAGTTCTCTAGCCTGGTTTGCCACATTAATTTGCCACATTCAAGCCAATAGCCTCTTGAGTTCTGAAGAGAACAACCCTATCGCAGGGGCTTTTGAGGTCCAAAATCCACATTCCTTCAGGGTGCTGCATGCCATTCGTGGGCTGCGACAGAGGCAAAAGTGGCAGAGCAACGGATGTGACGCTTTACATCTGTACAACATTCCAGCCACACAAAGGTCACACACACTTCTTTCAATACAAGCAAGCAAGGGAACGATCACAGTTCAAGGGCACATCAGGAGAAACACTCAAGAAGAGCACGAAGCAGGACTGGTGAGCGGTGTGACCTGTGCAGATGGAGAGCCACAGATGGCTCCAAAGCCCGAGGTTTTTACACTCTGTCCTACCAATATGAATGCACAGAGAAGCAACAGATAAGACTTTCTTCAGGATTTTAATTCTTGATGCACACAGGTAAGACAAACTTTAAAGATGGCTTGCAATGAAGCTTCAAATGGGTATCCTGTGAAATGTTCAGGAAACAAACTAAAAAGCAGCATAAAGGATCTATTAGACCATAGATTCTCCTCTTGCTCATGCTACTATGATGGGGCCCAAGAAAAAAAATTGAGCCAGTTTTATTAGTTATGATTCATTTTGACAAATGAGAAACAAAAGGAAACCCTTTATTGCTGCAGCAGCAACAGAGTGTGATGTTATGTGCTGGCAAAATTATAATGACTGGAGAAGGCCACCAGGCATACTTACGCCTTTCCAATATTTCTGTAATCCCAGCGTTATCCGCCTCAAGTTCCATTTTAAATTTTGCTAATTCCTGGTCCAATTTTCTCAAGTGGCGGTCTACCTGATGTAAGAACATGTTTTTTGAGATGTCAGGCTATTTTTCATGCAGTTTATTACTTCACACAATCGAAAAGTTAATATGAAGTGTGGCAAACACCAATACTGTATTTTTTTAAAAATCACAAATGAGAATCTGTATAAAAGGATCCCTGGACATGAAAACATTAAGCTGAGAAAAACCTCTAACAATGAAATCCTATATGGTTCTAATCAGAAATCAATCTTGTTGAGTTCAGTGAGGCTTACTCTAAAGTTAAGTGTATACTGTACACTGAAAAAAACTATTGAACAGTAAGCTATTTAATTCAACAAGCCTTCCTTTTGTGTGAATGTGTATTAAGATTGTACTGCTGAGAATATTTAATCAATCATGTACATGTCAAAAACCTTTTCCTATTAACAAAACATATTAAGTAAGATAGTGTAAAGCCTTCGGAGCACTGTGCTACAGAAACCTTCGAGTACATGTGGCACCCAAATGCCTCCAGCATATGGCTGGAATTTAAACCCTACACAAGTAGGGTTCCACCTATAGCATTTATTCAAATGTAATGCTCACCTTTTTCGGCCAAATTACGTCACGAAAATTAGGGTGTGGATTGGATTTGATGCCACATTTACATTCCCCAGCAAATACTTTTTTGGTTTCAAGGTTTTGAAAATTGAGGTGTGCATTAGATCTGATGGTGCATCAGATTTGTGTAAATACGGTAGTTCCACACCCCAAGAAAATTTTGAACTGGTTTCACAAACCACAGCTACCATCCCCTCTTGAAATTGTTAAAAGAGATTAGATGAAAGACTGCCAATTACAGATTCACAAATCCCACTATTTTGCACTCAAGGCTTTGAGATTGCCTAAGGCAGTGCTGGGGAGCATCCAGCCCACAGGCCAAACTTGGCTCACATTTGGTCTGCAAGGCTGCTTCTCCCAAACCATGCCCACACGTGTCACACACATAGCTGCCAATGCACAATCAGGAGACTCTAGTGTACTCTAAACTGTGCACTGGTAAAGGAAAATTGGTAAACCCCAAAGCCTTTTGGACTGGATACACAAGGGAGTTTCCCATGTGTAACTTCCTCATGCACCAGATGTTTGCAGAAAGCAAGCTTGAGCTCTACCGCCACCAGCTGACAGGTGGTAAAGTAACACTTGTGTCACAGTACTAAGAATGCAATCCTAATCCCACAACACTGACAGGGAAGGGGGGGGGGGAGGATGCAGTTTAGGACAGTGAGTAGGTGTCTCTCTACCAGCCTCTGCTGGTAGATAGGAGCACTGCTAGAGGGGCTGTGCCACAACCAAGGCCCCAGCTGCATTCCAGGGAGCAGAAAACTACCACCAGCAATTTTTCAGTGGGCGGTAGCAAGCAGAAAGTACTAACATGGGGCATTTTAGGGGCAGGGCACTGGTGGCTTTAGAGCAGGGGTCGGCAACTGCGGCTCTTGTGCTGCAAGTGGCCCACGGGGGAAGTTTAACCGGCCCACGAGCCACACCCGAACCGAGCTGCCCGCTCGGTGAGTCACCGCCAGCTGCGCTAAACCAGCGTGGTGCAGGGACTCGCTTCTGCGGCGCCGGAAATTGCGTCTGCACATGCCCAGATGCCGGAAATTGCGCACAGGATCTCCGCAGGACTTGACCTGCCCAGGCAGGAAAAACCTTGCCAACCCCTGCTTTAGATCCTGCAGATGCCCTGGACCTAACTATCAGGCCCCTCAGCTATTTCAGCCTGGTGCTGGTATAGAGAAAAGGAAGACCAATCTCCAACCACATCTTGCCCTGGCTAGCATGAGATGTCATGATTTGCACAGGTGCATCTGCCATTCCACTCCTTCCCAGCTCCACTTAGGATTGCTCTGCAAATGCCTTCATGGATTTGTATATGGAACTGCTTTTGCATGTAATAATTTTTATTATTTCAGCCCTTAAAACATTTAAGTGTACATGCAAGCCAGTTAGCCCAAGTTTTTTTCAAAAAAGCTATAAGCAGAAAAATGCATTACAGTGGTACCTTGGAAGTTGAATGGAATCAGTTCGGGAAGTCCATTCGACTTCCAAAACAAAGCCGCAACTTCCTATTGGCTGCAGGAAGCTCCCACAGCCAATCAGAAGCTGCAGAAGCCGCACCAGACATTCCTCACTTCTGGGTTTGCGACGTTCAGGAGCCAAAACATTAAGACTCGCAAGGCATTCAGGATCCAAGGTACAACTGTATTATTTATTATTTTTATTTATTAAATTTGTATACCGCCCCATACCCGCAGGTCTCAGGGCAGTACACAGGATATAATCACAACATAAATACACAAAATACACAATCAAAATAAAAACAACCCAATAACCCCCCCAGACACATTTTAAAAGTGTTGCAGAGTTTTAAACGTTCACACACACAAAAATGTTATAAGAAGTGTTAAGAAGAATGAGTGTTAACGTTTTAAAAGTCTGCAAATTAAATGTCCAGTAGCCAAGTTCGTTATTTTACTTACTAAGTCATAAATCTGATTGGCCAGCTGTACTTTTTCATCTGCGTCTTCTAGGGCTTTATAGTAATCCTGTTTGGGGAAAAATAATAAAAGTAGAATACTGTGAGAAATCATTTTTAGTACTACAAAATAATAATGAACTTGGATGACCAATAATATATGAGCACTCTGAAGATAAACAAAGTTCACAAGTTCTTGAAAAATCAGTTTCAAGACAGCTGAATAAATGAAATGCAGGATACTGTTCGTTTTGACCATTTGGTCAAACATTTGCATGTTTATGATTTAACAATGTCGCTGAATACTGAGTTATCAAAATGATAGTTGAGAACATTATTTAATTTTATGGTTTAATATTATTCTTTAACTCACCACATTCCCCTATTTTGAAACATGGGAGAAACATTTAGAGGAAGGGCCATAGCTCAGTTGTTAGAGCTTCTGCTTTCCCTGCAGAAGGTAACAGGTTCTATCCCTGCCATCTCCTGGTAAGGCTGAGAATCTCTCCTGCCTGAAATCCTGTAGAGCTGCTGCTACCAGTCAGTGCAGACAATATTGAGCTATATAGATCAATGGTCTGACTTAGTATAAAGCTTAGTTCCTATCAGACTGAAGGATGTTGCTCATACTTGGGACTTTTGGCATTTCAAATCTGATTTTCAAGGCCATGATTCATACTGCTGAAAATCCAGTCAAGTATTTCTTTGCAGCTATTTCTTTTGGTGTCTTGATACCTAATACTAACTCGATACTAAAAGCTCTTGATACTAATATTCCAAATAAACAGTACAACCAACATGACTTTAAACCTGATTGCATTTATTTCTTTAGGACTATGTACAAGTCATTTGTCCATTTTCAGGTGAAGCAAGAAATCGGCTCTAAAGAAAAACTACAAGTTGTGCTTTCCATTTTTAGAGAACGGGAGCCACAATCTTCTATGAATTTATAGCTTTTTAAAAGCTCTGAGTAGATTGTTTGCGTGAGACTTGTAGTAGCATCAGAATAGCCTACTTTGGGGTGTTTTGTTTTTGTTTTATTTCTTTTGGCGAGATATTACCTCATTCCTACCTTTTTAATTGATGTCATTTGTTCTTCTCTCCATTCCGGCTTGTTTTTCTTTGCATTCATAAAAAATTCATTTACTCTTTGTTCCAGTTGATCCATTGCATCTTAAAACACACAGAACATGAATGTACATTCATTTGTCTTGTATAATTATACAGTGGTTTGCTACTGTATAGCAGAAGTAAGTAAAAGGCAGCTTGCGTGAAAACTACATGTGTATGTAAGCATCTGACAAGAGATCTAATTCATGGATCCCTTTTAAGTTTTGAAAGTAAAAGGTTAAAAAAAAAGTAAAGGACCCCATAGGTGACTAAGCGGTGTGGTGCTCATCTTGCTTCAGGCCAAGGGAGCCAGAGTTTGTCCACATAGACAGCTTTCTGGGTCATCTGGCCAGCATGACTAAACCGCTAGTGGCACAACGGAACACCGTGACGGAAACCAGAGCACATGGAAACGCCATTTAGCTTCCCACTGCAGCGGTACCTATTTATCTACTTGCACTGGTGTGCTTTAGAACTGCCAGGTTGGCAGGAGCTGGGAAAGAGCAATGGGAGCTCACCCCATCGCAGGGATTCGAACTGCCGATCTTCTGATCGGGAAGCCCAAGAGGCTCGGCGCCACATACTGAGGCATGCGGCCATTGCCCTCTCCTTCCTACACTGCTCTGTGATGCTCTTTATAATAACAGTCCCTCCACCCCAAAGTCCCACGATCAGGACACACAATACTTGGGTTCGGACCAGCAGAATCTAAAAATCATTCCACGAAGTGGAGATTATTCCGTCTATAAATCCTGGAGCTCTTCAGCAGGATAAGTCTCTTTCTCCCCCCCCCCCCCAAATAAACCTTTGATCACTTTCACCCCCATCCCTTGGAATAAAGCCCGGCTTATTTCCGCTTTGCAGCATCGATAGGAAGAAAACCCCAATTCCCTTGCACGGCGGGAGGGCTCTTGGGAGCTCGCCGACTTCCTATTCGGCGGCTGGCGCGTCGCTCACACCCAACGGCTCCACCTCCTCCCTCTGCGTGACGCGCGAGGGGGGCGGGGCTGACTCACGTACTCTGCACCTGCAGGTCCATCTCGCGCATCTCGGTGAACCTGTCGCGGAGGTCCATGGGAAGTTGTTCGATCACTAGCGAGGGAGGGGGGGCGGAGAGAAGGAGCGAGTTAGCTGACGCGGAGGGCGGGAGGAGCGGTGGGCGGGGCCTCCGCCTCGCGCTCCGTCGTCCTCCCTCCCTCCCCCCTCCCCTCGGGCCTGGCGCCCCCCCTCCCTCTACACACACACACACACGCGCGCGCACCGCGGAGACTCACTTTCCAGATAGTCCTCTAGGTACAGCATGGCGGCGTCGGCAGCGAGGCCCGCTCTGAGGTGGGCTCCGTTATTCCTGAGGCGGCGGGCGAGCGAGCGGGGGGGCTGAGGGGGGGCCAAAAAAAAAACGCCGCCTCGTCCCTTCCAATATGGCGCCGGCACCGCCAACAACACCAGCCGCTCGACTCAGCGAAAACAACATTGGCGGCGGGCGGCGCTCGCGTCGGCCCAGCCGCGATTGGCTGCCGGCGCCGCTGACGCAAGGGCTCGCGCGGCTCTCCCGCGCGGTGCTTCCTGGGGGATGTAGTCTCGAGGAGGGGAGGTCGGGAGCACGCCGGGACTACCTATCCCGCCGTGCACCGCTGCTGATGTTGTGACGCAGGGACGCGGGCGCTGGGCTTTACCCGCGCTGCGAATGAGAACTTGCCTTTGGTATTATTATTATTATTATTATTATACAAAAGGCAAGCTCCTATTAGCCGCATGAATAATTTTAATTATATTTATATTGTTAATATATATATTATTATGTTAATCTTATATATAATATGTTATGTATATACTAGCAATTATATTAGTAATATATTACTAATAATAATAATATTCAGTTTATATGCCGCCCTATACCCACAGGTCTCAGGGCGGTTTACAGAATAAAATCAAAATATAAAACCACAAGATCCATAAATCAAAATTAAAACAGCTTCTCATAAAACAACACACATTTTGAAAGGGCATAGGATGGCAATCAAACCAAGCAAAGGCCTGCTTAAAAAGGAAGTTATGGCTGTTATTGGAACAGCAGCAAAGGGATTTTAACTGACCAAGCAACCTTAGGATTCCTGCATTGCAAGGGGTGATGATCCTCATCATAATAATAATCATTTATATCCCGCCCATCTGGCTGGGTTTCCCCAGCTACTCTGGGCAGCTCCCAACAGAATATTAAAAACACGATAAAACATCAAACATTAAAAGCTTGCCTAAACAGGGCTGCCTTCAGATGTCCCCTCCAACTGTACAATTCTATGATTTTCCATCCTTAGCTGGAGGCGAGTCCTGCTAAATACAGTGCAACTTACTCCCAAGTAAGCATGGATAGGATGGTAGTTTTATATCCCCCCCCCCCAGTTATATTAAATTCCCCCCCCAAAAAAATCATATATACATTCCAATAAATAGATTTTTCTTTTGTTTGGTCGGCCCATTTCCCTTGGTGTTTTTTATTTCTCCCTCTTGCTGGATCCATTCTTCCCTCTCTTACTTCATCGCAATAATATAATAATTCTCGATTCCTTCTGCTGCTCATAGTTCAAATCCTGCCCGCGATTTCATCATACTACAGTGGTACCTCGCAAGACGAATGCCTTGTAAGACGAAAAACTCGCAAAACGAAAAAGTTTTTCGTTTTTTGAGTTGCTTCGCAAGACGGATTTCCCTATGGGCTTGCTTCGCAAGACAAAAACCTTGCAAGTTTGTTTCCTTTGTCTTGCAAGTTTGTTTCCTTTTTCTTAAAACCGTGCATTCACTTCGAGGAGCAACTCATAGCACGTGGTGTGGTAGCCTTTTTTGAGGTTTTTGAAGACTTTGGTGATTTTTGAAGCTTTCCCAAAGTCCGTGCTTCGCAAGAAGAAAAAATCGCAAGAAGAAAAAACTCGCGGAACGAATTAATTTCGTCTTGCGAGGCACCACTGTATAATATTTCCTTCAACAGTCTGAAAAAGGCTCCCATTCCTCCACAAACAAACCACTGTTAGGTTCCCGTATTTTAGCTGTTAGCTTTGCTGATTTCACATAGTCCAGGTAGTTTTTGAATTTCTTAACAAGGGAGGGGGTGTTTCATCAATTTATTACCTGCCCTTCACCCTAAAGTCCCAGGCTAGCTTACGACAATATTAAAATACAATATTACACAGTATTAAAAACAAGAAAAGGAGGGATATAAATGTAAATTAAGAAAAGAAAACAGTCTGTGGAAGTCGAATGGAACCTGTTTTGGAAGTCTGTTGTTGTTCAAAAACCAAATCGCGGCTTCTGATTGGCTGCAGGAAGCATCTGCAGCCAATCAGAAGCTGTGGAAGCCCCGGCGGACGTTCGGATTCCAAATGAATGTTTGCAAACTGGAACAATCACTTCCAGGTTTGCGGCGTTCGGGAGCTAAAATGTACGAGTTCCAGGGCGTTCAACAACCAAGGTACAACTGTATTCTGATCATGAAACTCAGCCAACATAAAAGTTGTTAAGTTGGGGGTGAACATATCAAACGACACTTCTTCCCCATTTTCAGTAATAATAATAATAATAATAATAATAATAATAATAATAGTTTGTTTATATGCCACCCATCTGACTAGATTGCCTCAGTCATTCTGGGCGGCTCCCAACAAAAAAATAAGTAAAAACACAATTAAGTAAAATAAGTAAGAAACACACGACTTCAAACACTTAAAACTTCCCTGAACAAAGCAGTCTTCAGGTGTCTTTTAAAAATCACATAGCTGTTTATCTGTTTGACATCTGCTGGGAGGGTGCCACTACCGAGAAGGCCCTCCGCCTGGTTCCCTGTAACCTCACTTCTTGCAATGAGGGAACCACCAGAATGCCCTCATAGCTGCTTCTCAGTGTCCGGGCTGAACGGTTGGGGTGGAGACGCTTCTTACTAGATTTTGGAGAATACAAGCAACTCTTCAGAAAGGAAGGTTTTGGGTTTTGCACATTTTGGTATTTTGTATTGTCTACTTATTCTAGTGTGTCACCTCACTAGCAGGAGCTGCATAAAAATGTGAGTGTAGCCATTTCAGGGCATCACCTGAAGCTTTACATTCAAGCTCCCCAATAAATAGCTGCATTTACCAAACAAGATGGCAAATATGATGAAGGCTTGCTTGCCTGTTGTCAGCACTTGAAGGCTCTCCATTCTGACTTCTGCAGTGGCGTAGCGTGGGGGGTGCAGGGGGGGCCGGCCGCACCGGGTCCAACATCTGGGGGTTAGGGTTAGGGTGCGCAAATCCATGCGTTAGGGAGCGCAAATTACTTGCCTTGCCCCGGGTGCTGACAACCCACGCTACGCCACTGGACTTCTGCCACTGATTTGAAGATATGCTTAAAATGAACATGCCCGATTTGGTTTTGCACCCTTTTTCAAGTATGAACACAGAAGAATCTCAAAATTTATAAGAAGAACTGATAGAAGTAAGAACAAATGAGCTCTGGCTGCAATAGCAGATACCTGCACTTTGTCCTGGATTACGGGTTATAGTACAAAAGTTTTTAATTGCATTTCCTTCATTGTATTTAGTGGATCATAGGTTCAGTGCGGTCACAAATCTGTTAACTAAAAAAGAAACCGACTACAAATAGCTAATCATGCTGATTTAAGAATGCTGCTGACAAAAATTGATAAATTGATAGCAGTGCACCAGGCTCATCCTTCTCATTGGGATTATTTTTTGATGTTCATGATTTTTATTTTAATATTTTCCTTTATTATCCTAATTTTCTGTGTGTAATGCAAATGTTACCACGGCTGATTTTAAGAAGTAATTGTATAATTTCCAACTTCAAGGTGTCTTATTTACAACATCATCTTCCTTTGCTATGTTGGAGGACGTCGGTATAAATATAGATACATGAAAGAATGCAAATTTGTCACTGCATCTTTCTTTCTTTGCTTAAAGAAGGTAGATTTCCAGTGTGGCAGGGTAAACATTTTAGTAAAACATTTAATAAAACATTTTACTAAGTAGTAAAAGGGGTAGGCTAAATAAGTTTGGGAACCTGCCTCTTCACAAGATTGCTTCTTGAGATGATCCAGAAACTACAGTTGGTTCAAAATATTGCTACAATATTTATATAAACATAGGTGATTAGTAAACCATTTCAAAACACATCCAAGAAATAGAATTATGAGCCGTGTCCATAATGCAGTCAACAGAATTGACAGTCTCACATGAAAACAAAGGATCATCTCAAAAGGAGTGGTGAAATGAAGGGAAATTGTCATATACCATATTTTTCACTCCATAAGATGCACTTTTTCTTCCTAAAAAGCAAGGGGAAATGTCTTTGCGTCTTATGGAGCGAATGTGTGGTCCCTGGAGCCAAATTGCCCAGGGGCAAAGGACAGATCATGCTTTTTTTTTTTTTTTTTTTTGAAAGAGGAAAGTGGGTGTTGAAACAAAGCCGCTGATCGTTTGCTGATTGGGGAGAGAGATAAGGGACACTATAGTTAAAGGAGGCTGCCTGGGAGTGGGGAGGTAAAGACATCAAACTTTCGGGGGGGGGGACAGGAAGACTAAAGCAATGAGGAGAGAAATTAGAAGAAAAGGAGGAGCAAAAAACTGCTCCAGCTAAGGAAAAGACACTAAGGGAAACAAGAGGGAAGGGAGTGTTGAAAGGAAACAGCTGATCGGTGGGATCGGAAGAGAGATAAAGGACACTAGCAGAGGCTGCCTGGGAGGGGGGAGGTAAAAGCCCCTGGATCCTCAGGATTTTTACATTGGGTCACCCCAAATTTACATCAGATCACATAGCATGTCCATGGCTACAGCCTGCACCAAAAAAAATCACGCATCCACTGTTTCCTGGGGCTGTAATGGTGCAAAAATGTGGTTACAAAGCACGGGTCCACATGGATCCTCAGGATTTTTGCATTGGGTCACCCCAAATTCACCATCAGATCACATGTCTGTAGCCACAGCATGAACTGCAAAAATCATACATCCACTGTTTCGTTCGGAATATTTTTTTTCTTGTTTTCCTCTAAAAACTAGGTGTGTCTTATGGTCAGGTGCGTCTTATGGAGTGAAAAGTACGGTAATCATTTGTTTCAGGCAATCACCTTTCTTTCTCGGTGCCTCGCAAACTAAGGCAATGTATTTCTATATTTTGCAGTGCTATTTCTGGAAGCCCGTGTGTGGCCTCAGATAATTTATTTGAATAGTGAGTGAGAGAATGGAGATGCCATTTGTCTTGGGGTTTCAATTCCTCTCTGACTCAAGCAATTATATCTTCATCCCTGCGTTAACTTCATCTGCCACCGAGTCCGTTGTCGAAATTACTTGCAGATTTCAGCTGCGAGGATGTTGGATGATCATTGTTTAGATGTTAGCCAGCAAGCCTGGGAAATTTAATGACTGTCAAAAGTGGTGAGCACCAGCAAAGAAACTCGAACTTCTTTTTGGGAGACCTCCCATGCTGAGCTGTGTCACTTTTCTAGTGAGACAGAATCTAAAAATTGCCACAAAGACACTGTGCTCGTGTGGGCTATAATCCTATACAAATACATTGCGGGTAAAAAAAAACAACCCACTCTTGAATTTGGGGAAATTGTATTTGAGAAAACATGCCCAGGTCAGAGCTGTTTGCAACTGCTTATCAACATATATTTTCAACCTATTGACCCAGGTGCTCTTAACCTTGGATTCTTAAGAATTTGAAATTTGACTTTTCCAAATATAGGATTAAAAAGGAAATGAAAAAAAAAAATGATTGGGGCAGGCTTCTTGCAAGGAAAGCGATCAATCCTAAATGCATAGAAAGAAAGCTTCCTTTAGGCATATCTGCAGTGTATCACCATCCTCTATGTTTTGGTTTTATTGCGTTTCCTCTCCTTGGTCCTGCAGAGATTGGCAGATCCACGTCGTACATGTAAAGTACATCCAACATACAATTAAAGCACATAATGTTCCCTAAAGAATCCTGGGAATTGTAGTTCCCCCTTCACATTGTAATCATCCCCAGCACCCTTAACAAACGACATTTCCCAGAAAATTCCTTGAGGAATGTGTGCTGCATGTGCTTTGAATGTGTGTTGGATGTGCTTTGAAAATAGGGTGTGGATTTGGGGCATTGGTTCTCGAGTGTACAATTCACTTCAGGTTTTTGTTTTTTTTTTTAAAAAGAATATTTATTAAAGTTTCCAAATTAATACAAAAACAAGAAAAAACCACAAAAAATAACAAAAATACAAAATTAAAAAACGATTAAAACAAGTACAATTTCCATTACTTATTTCCATTATTTCTCAGACCTCCTCTCACCTCCCCTTCTTGTATTCCAATTTAAATTATTAATTCAGCAAATCCTTATTATCCAAATTTAAACATCAATACTTAAACATCATTGCTCATTCTTCAACATTTTCCCTAAAGTCGACCAAAATTTCCCTTCCACGGCTTCCCCCAGTTCCAAACAGATAGCAGAACAGAATAAAAATAATTCACTTCAGGTTTAAATCCCCCCAAAAAGTTGCAATTATTAGATCTATAAAGTTGTACCTCGGGTTAAGTACTTAATTCGTTCCAGAGGTCCGTTCTTAACCTGAAACTGTTCTTAAAACCTGAAGCGCCACTTTAGCTAATGGGGCCTCCCACTGCCACCGCACCACCGCTGCGCAATTTCTGTTCTCATCCTGAAGCATAGTTCTTAACCCGAGGTACTATTTATGGATTAGCGGAGTCTGTAACCTGAAGCGTCTGTAACCCGAGGTACCACTGTATGGCCAAGGGGGCTTGGGGCTCTTGTTTCTAAAACAGCAGTCCTCCTCTCCCACTTTGCTGTAGCAGCTTAAGAAGCTGTGGGAATGTTCGAAAGCCATTAAAAAACAACAACACCCTAATTGTTTTGGATCCATATTTAATTGTATTCAGAGTAAACCAAATTAAACCAGGGCGTTTTCAAGGAGCATACTTCGAGTGTGACTAAACCTGGTTTCAACTCCTTGTGTTTTATTTTTCATAAAAGTTGTACTTTTTGTAACGCAAGTTGGGAGAGTTTTCAACATTTTTTTTACTATATTTTGAAAGTTTATGTAGAATGACATTCTTAAGAGTGTCTAGGGAGACCCAGCCAGATGTACAGGGTTTATTATTATTATTATTATTATTATTATTGAGCATGTACACATACACAAGCAGCAAACCAGTCTAAACAAGTTCTCTTTGACTACTGACAACTTCTAATTCTGTTTATAAATTGTCCTTGGGAGGCAGATAAACTTATAACAACATCAAGCCTTGTTCATTTATCATTGTCATAGGGGAATCTAGACTGGCAGTATCCTTTAAACGGTTTCCACTCTTTAACAGATGAATAAAGTTCATTTAAATTGCTTATACAAATCAGCCATAATGGAAATTGTATTCATCCCCACCACAAACCAAACTTTTACCATACCATTCCTTAGTGGATGGAATTTTTACTTGCCTTCCAATCTTTTACTTCCCTTCCAATATTTTGCTTGTAACGATATTTGCCTTTGCCGCTGTTTCGAAATGCGAGAAGCTGTGATCCAAAACAACTTTTTTGTCTAAAGGCATTGCACATAATCTTCTAGTTCTCATGACAGTCATATGCATCTGCTGGGCATCGTCACAGATTGTGTTGCGTCATGTGTTAAGGAAGGATGGACTTCAGAGGCTCATAATATATAGGTCTTTCAAACACAGTAGGAGATCTACAATACCAATTGCATATAGACAAAAGGGATTGGGTGAGGGATGGGTTGCGGGCTTGGGGTCCTGTGTTGGAGGGGGGCATAGGAGCCAACTCCTAGGAGCCAAGGTCCCTTGGGCCCCCAATAAAATATTTGAGGGGGCCGCCTCCCCCAAGTTAATGGGCATTGCCATTGAAATGGGGGGATGTGCCGTGTCATGTGATCGATAATGTGAGGCAGGGCTTTTATGCTCCCCAACGTTTTATCCAAGTTGGCACCCCTAGGGGATTGGGTCTTTCTGTGCCTGACACTGACAATAACTGTTAGAATTCCTGCTCCATGATTGCAGTCATAGGATTGTTGTCTATCACATGACGGTATATGTTTTGACTCCACAGAGTGGGAAGTGACGGATATAGGATGTTTGTGTTACTGTGTTCCGTGAAGTGGGACTATTGTTTCTTTTTCTCTTTGCTGTCTGATGCTAGAGAGAGAGGGAGCCATGTTGCAGTGCTCCGTGTGTTTATATGTAAATAAAGTAGATTAGCCGAAATGCTGAGTTGCTGAGGTGCGTCATGCGAAATGTGCAGACTCTGCAGATCCCTATGTGTGCCGATGTCTGTTGGCATCGGTGGCTGTGATGTTCGGGCGGAAGAAAGCTTTTGAAGCTCCGGAACGATCAACCAGGAGGGAGGGAACATGCCAGTTGGGCATGTGTCTCTGCCAGGGTCCTACTTGAGTGTAGGCTGAACTCCTGACAATAACAACCAACAGACCCACCTCCCTAGCAAGGCTTGCCACCGAAACGTAAGCCAGGGAGCAGGAGAAAGGTCTGTAGCCACAATTATTATTGTTATTGTTGTTGTTGTTGTTGTTGTTAGAATTTATACAGTCCTATTCCTGGAGGGGTCCCATGAATAAGAGGGACAAGAGAGAGATGAAAATGACACTGGACTTGTACATTGACTGCTTCCGCCACAGAATCCAAACAGATGTGACCAGAAAACACCATCGCTTACAACAAAATCTAAACCATGCTGAAAGGAGAGCCATGAGCCGCATGAAAATGACAGTCACACAGTGCCATTAACTGCCAGGTACTGCACCTTCCCAAGGATGCACCTGTCCTTAGGCTCCTATTTTTTAACTCTTTAACTTGCTCGTTTTCTACTTCCAGTATAGTCTATTAAACAGGAATGGGCCGGATCCCATATGACTGACTGCAAACATAATAATGAATGGATGAAGACTGTCTGATACTAAGAGGTTGACAACCCTTGTTACTGTGCCTGGTTGAATGTTAAATACGTAGGATTTTTTTTTCTGTTGCGAATCAGTGCTTTTATTATTATTGTTGCAAATGGCATTGGATATTGCAGTGAATATTGCAATGAATATTGCATCACAGATCTGTTATATCTGTTATAATTTTTGAGCTTGTACCTTTTGTTTTTGTTTTTACTGTACTGTCGTAGGTTTGAGGATGGCCCTTGGCTAAGTGAAGATTTGATTTGAACAGCAGACAAGCAGAACAAAGTCCCACCAAGCACAATAGGGATTCCTCCTTAGTAAGCCCAGCTCGGAGGGCAGGACAAATCAATATCAAAAGCCTGACAGTCCTGTTAAATGAGAAAAAAAGGCTTCTTTTTTATTTTAAAAAAAATGACACTGCACTGGCCAAGCCCAAACTCTTAGGAATGGCATAGGAAACTTTCCTGGCCCAAGTGGGGCAGATCCTGATCTCCCACCCCCGCAGGCCAAATTTGACAGGTGAGTTGGTCCACCCACCTGTCTATTAGCTGACATTACTGTGCTGTCAGGTGATGCCGCACTTTGATTGTGTGGATTAGAACGTGCGCCATGGGCTGTTTGAAAACCCAATTTCAAACAGCCGAGCAGGCTCTTTAAGCCTCTAAAATCCAGCGGCTGAAAAGGCAGGGTGGGACCATTTGTAAAAGAGCTTTCAAACCATCCTGTGCTGCTCTTTGAAACTCCAGTTTGACTTCACATGTAGGATGGGCGGTGATGGCTTGCATACCAAGTGGGGAGGTCTGGCAGGGCCAGGGTTGGCTTGTGGGTTGGACGTCCCCCATCCCTGGCTCTTGGACTGGCCAAAAGTTAGATCTGCATCACAGAATGGATAGTTTGTGTTATGTACTGAGTTGAATAGGATCCAAAATGCAGCAGTCTGATTGGTCCTAGAACAATAGGATCCAAAATGCAGCAGTCTGATTGGTCCTAGAACAATGCAGCAGTATGATTGGTCTGCAGGAGCCACCCAATCCAGCTCCAGATGGAAGTGAATCCACAACCTGATTGGCCTACAGGAGAATTCCGGAATTAGCCAATCACATGCAGCCCATTGTGTAAATAATGTATATAAAGCAGATACTTTGGGGGGACTTTCATTCCTCCTCACCACTATGAGCTGAATAAAGAGCATGAAATCCACTCTCGACTCTGAGTATATTTTAGTTTGATTGGTTAGAGGGTGGTGCTGATCACACCAAGGTTGCAGGCACAATCCTTGAATGGGACACCTGCATCACGGGGGGGGGGGTTGGACTAGATGATCCTCAGGGTCCCTTCCAACTCTACAATCCTGTGATTCTATGATCTTGGCCTTGGCTCACTTGAAATTTTAAAAAACCCTGAATTTTTAAATTAAAAATAATGAAGATTGCACTTGGATATGTATGATCCTGTGTCAGGGTAAATGAATTCTGCACCAACAGAATTCTTCAGCCCACAAAATTTGACAAATTTCTAATTTATTGCTTTTTTTTCTAGTGATAGGGAGGGGTACTAAAACCATATGCCCTGATCAGTACTCACATAGCAATCTATTTGGCTTTTTAGATTACACGAGAAATGTCCCGTTTAAAAAGCTGAAAATCACAAGATGTCATATTTTTTGGATGTGTTTTTTTTTAATGACGATTTTAAAAAATCACCTTTTCCTTAGGGGCTTTTTTTAATATAATGAATGCAGAGCCCCACCAGGTAGAAGGAGAGCATTCCACTTGCATTCTCACCTGCAGCCAGCAGACGGCGCAGGCACACTATCTGCAACAAGCACACCTAGGACCAAGACTGAACATTACAGCTGGAGAGTATTTGCTAACTGGAGGAAGAAGCATAAATACACAGTGTAGAAAATCATCTTTGAAAAATAAAGAATAATCCAAAGATTATTTTGTTGTCGTGCGTTAATCCTGCAGATCTCAAAGGACCGCTTTGAAAACAGGAGTTAAAAGAATTAGCCTGCAATCTTTAAACCGCTTTTGAAATTGATGTAGCAAAGTTGTGGAAATCTCTCTAATGGTTAATAGCTGGCCCTTGTGGATTTGAGAGGCAGCGAAAGTGGTTAAATTAAAAGAAACTTTGTTAGAATTTCTGAAGACTGACAGTGAAGTAGTATTTTCCAGAAATTTTGGTGCCTCTGGTAGAAAATCGAATCAGAGTCGTTCTCATTGTGATAAAAATACAATAATCAACTAATTGATCATTTGATGGCGTTTAATTATTCCCATAAATCTACCACCTTGGGCAACCGACTTCACCCTTCTGAATGGTCCTGATTTCTCCCCAAAAATGGGCTGCATGTATAAACTTTGGGAATGCCTGCTTGGACATTGTGTGCCCAAATGCAGAGTTCTCCTCCTAATTAAAGTGTAGATAAACAAGGCAACTGTCAAAGGTGACTATGGGGTGTGGCATTCATCTCGCTTTCAGGCCGAGGGAGTTGGTGTTTGTCCACAGACAGCTTTCCGGGTCATGTGGCCAGCAGGACTAAACTGCCACTTACCTTCCCGCCATAGCAGTACCTATTTATCTACTTGCACTGGTGTGCTTTCGAACTGCTAGTTTGTTAGGAGCTTGGTCTGAGCAACGGGAGTTCACTCCGTTGCACGGATTCGAACCGCTGACCTTCTGATCGGCAAGCCCAAGAGGCTCAGTGGTTTAGACCACAGCGCCACCCGCTAGCACTACATAACTGGCACTTTGGACAGAGACTTCCCTCCCGACCCCTCTAACGGGGTACCCTGTTATCGTTGCCGCTGGGGTGAGTCATCACTTCACCACACCCCAACTGTATGAAAGGCTATAGGATCCCGCCCAAGGCCTAAACCACCTGTGCTGGTCCCAGGGGGGATGAGGTACTATTACCGTAGGCCAAGATCAACAGGGAGCCGGACGGGGTAGCAGGAACGATGGTAGGGCAGAAGCAGGAAGCCAGGCGAGGAACCGGAACACTGGTAGGGTAGAAGCAGGAGTCCAGGCGGGGAACAGGAACACTGGTAAGGCAGAAGCAGGAGTCCAGGCGGGGAACAGGAACACTGGTAAGGCAGAAGCAGGAGTCCAGGCGGGGAACAGGAACACTGGTAAGGCAGAAGCAGGAAGCCGGGCGAGGAACAGGCACACTGGGAGTGCCGAACAAGGACTGGGTAAAGCAGATACTTCACAACGACGTTGCTCCCGCAACCTGGGACCGGGCTGCCTGACCTTTATCTTCTTCTAAGGCCGGGGGCGGTCCCGGCCCCCAGAAGCCCCGCCTCTCTTGGCCTTAAGGCGAGCACTCCTCCTGGGAGACACCAGTTCCCTTCGCCTCTCTGCCCTAAGCCTCTGCAGATCAGGAGAGGCCGAAGGGTTACTGGGCCCCGGGGGAGGCTCACCTGTAGCCACTGAGTCTTCCAGCACCTCTGGGGCCTGAATGATTTCACCTGGTGCCTGCTCTTGAGTTTCCTCAGCAACTAGGCCTTGCCCCAGTTCAGCCGGCCCTGGAGGCGGGGACTCCTGCGCCGGCTGGGATTCCTCCGGATCACTCTCAGACTCGGAATCCCAGGCCATCACACCATCCCCCCTCCCAGGCCCCCCCCTCACTTGAGGGCCCGGACCCGGCTTGCTGGGATACGCTGCATGAAACTCCCGGATGCAGGCAGGTGCGTGGACGTTGACCGCTGGTTCCCAGGAACGGTCCTCTGGCCCATACCCCTTCCAGTCAATGAGATACTGCAGCCTTCCCCTGCGGTATCGGGAGTCCAGAATGCGTTCCACCTCGTACTCAGGCTCTCCCTGCACCAAGACTGGCTGCGGTCGGGGACGGTCCGGGTGGAACTCGTCGGGTGGGGCCACCGGACTCAGAAGGGACCTGTGGAATACCGGGTGAACCTTCAGGTTTGCTGGCAACCGGAGACGGAATGCCACAGGCGAGACCTGGTCCACGATAGGGAACGGGCCGGTGAACCGGGTGTCCAGCTTCCGCGAAGGTCGAGAAGGGTGGAGGTGGCGAGTGGAAAGCCATACCAAGTCACCGACGTGAAGTTCCGGCCCCACCTGGCGGTGGCGGTCGGCCTGGACCTTGTACGCCTCCTTGGCCTGGTGCAGCTGCTCCATCAACAGCTGTTGCTGGGACTGGAGCTCCTGAAGCCACTCTGTCACCGCAGGGACCGTAGATGCCGGCAGCACATCCGGAAACAACCGTGGATGAAGGCCATAACTGGCTTGGAACGGGGTCTGCTGGGTGGACGCATTCACCGCGTTGTTATAAGCGAACTCCGCCAATGCTAGGTGGTCGACCCAGTCGTCCTGCTGGTAGCTGCAGTAACACCGGAGGTACTGTTCTAGTACCGCGTTCGCCCGTTCCGTCTGGCCATCAGTCTGTGGGTGGTAAGCAGATGAGAGACAGACCTCTGTTCCGAGGGCCTGGTGCAAAGCACGCCAAAACCGGGACGTGAACTGAACGCCGCGGTCGGATACTACACGCTCAGGTAGGCCATGCAGGCGGAAGACATGCTGAAGGTACAGCTGCGCGGTTTCCTTAGCTGAGGGTATGGATGGGCAGGGGGCACAGTGCACCATCTTCGTGAAGTGGTCGGAGAAAACTAGAAGGCAGGTGCAGCCACGAGACGGGGGTAACTCCACTACAAAGTCTAGAGAAACTGTGTGCCAAGGACGTGGTGGAACCGGCAACGGCTGAAGGAGGCTGGGGGGTCGCCCGGTAGGCCCCTTGGCCCGCCTGCAGACGTCACAACCAGCGACGTAGCGAGCCACGTCAGCCTTTAAACGGGGCCACCAAAACTCACGGCTTACCAGATGGGTGGTCCGATACCGCTCAAAGTGCCCCGCCGCTGGAGCGTCATGGGTCATCCGGAGAACCTCAGCCCGCAGCGGCCCTGGTGGGATGTACAGGCGCCCGTAGTGCAGCAGAAGACCCTGATGCGAGACCAGCCCTGGATACTGAGGGCATGATCCTTCGGCCAGTTCCCGGAGTCGTTCCTGGGCCCAAGCGTCGACCCGCTGCTGTTCCCGCACCCGAGCCTGCAGTGGCTCGACCTCCTGGGTGGCCAGGAACGCAGCTGGTGGTAGGATCGTGGTGGGTGCTGCTTGCTGAACCGTGTCTGCGTTGTCTTCAGGTTTCCGGGACAGGGCATCCGCCTTCTGGTTTTGGGAGCTAGGGATGTAGCGGATCCGGAACTGGAACCGGGAAAAGAACAACGCCCACCGGATCTGCCTTTGGTTCAGCTTGCGGGTGGTCTGGAGGTATTCCAGGTTCCGGTGGTCGGTTCTCACCTCCACCGGGTGTCTTGCTCCTTCAAGATGGTGGCGCCAAACCTCAAAGGCCACCTTGATGGCCAGCAGTTCCCGCTCCCACACGGTATAGTTACGCTCCGCTGGAAGGAGCTGGCGGGAATAGAAGGCGCAGGGTAAGAGTGGCGCTTCCGGTCCGTGCTGCTGAGACAAGACGGCACCGAGAGCCGTACTGGAGGCGTCAGTCTCTACCACAAAGGGTCGAGAAGGATCCGGATGTTGCAAGATTGGCGCTCTCTGGAAACAGGCCTTCAACCCTTGAAATGCCTCCTCCGCCTCCTTGTCCCAGGAAAACGGCGTCTTGGGGCGCAGAAGCCGGGTCAACGGGGTGGTGCGGTGAGCATAATCCGCAATGAAGGTCCGGTAATAGTTGGCGAACCCCAGGAAACGCTGTAGGTCCTTGCGGTTCCGAGGTGCCGCCCATTCTTGAACCGCTGCCACCTTCCCAGGATCCATTTGCACCCCACCTGGTGAGAGTCGATGACCCAGGAAGTCCACTGACTGCTGATGGAACTCGCACTTGCTGAGCTTTGCATACAGATGATGCTCGCGCAAGCGCTGCAGCACGGTCCGGACATGGCCCTCGTGGCACGCCGGGTCACGGGAGTAAACCAGAATGTCATCCAAGTACACCACCACGTACTTGTCTAGCAAGTCCTGGAACACGTGGTTGATGTACCGTTGGAACACAGCAGGCGTGTTGCACAAACCAAAGGGCATAACCAGGTATTCAAACTGTCCGTACCGGGTCCCGAATGCTGTCTTCCACTCATCCCCGGCGCGGATCCGAATCAAATTGTAGGCTCCCCGGAGGTCTAGCTTGGTGAACACCTGCGCCCCTTGCACCCGCTCCAGTAACTCCGAAATAAGGGGCAAGGGGTACCGGTCCAGGATGGTAATTTTGTTCAGGGCCCGGTAATCATGGCAAAGGCGGAGCTCCCCACATTTCTTTTTAACAAAGAGCACTGGTGCAGCAGTGGGCGAGGTAGAGGGTCTAATGAACCCACGCTCCAGGTTCTTGCGCAAGAAGTCCTGCAAAGCCTCGCGCTCTGGCTCTGTTAACGAGTATAAGCGACTCACCGGTAGAGGCGCTCCGGGCTGGAGGTCTATGCCGCAGTCAAAGGATCGATGCGGCGGCAGCTGGTCTGCCCCCCGTTCCTCGAACACGTCGTGATAGTCCCGGTACTCAGCGGGGAGCGTCGCAGCCGCCTCCTCAGTGGGCGCAGCTGCTAGCATCTCAGTCTCAGCAGGAGAATTGGGGTCTGGGAAGTGTACAGTCCGTTTGACCCAGTCAATCTGCACATTGTGAGCCTCTAGCCAGTCCATCCCAAGCACCAGGGGGAACCGGGGCATGGAAGCAATATCCAGAGTTCGTATCTCACGGTGCTGCTGGAGGCACAGGACCAGGGGCTGGGTCTCTTGAGTGACGGCGCCCGAACGCAGTGGCCGTCCGTCGATTGCCTCCACCTGTACCGGTTCTGGCTTGTTCCGAAGTGGCACCCGATGCTGGGCAGCAAAAGCAGCGTCCATATAAGAGCGGGTTGCCCCTGAATCCACCAGAGCATGGGTAAGAATCCATGGCCCTCCTGGAGGGTATAGATGTACCGGAACCATAAGGTGTTGTAATTCAATTGGTGCGGCCCCATTCTGTGCTGTTTGGGACCCCCGGTAGCTAGGGCCATCAGCTACTGGGGTTGGCGGTTTCCCTGCGGCTGGCGTTTCTCTGGACAAGACCGAGCGAAGTGTCCACTTCCGCCACAGTAAAGACAGAGATTTCCCTCCCGACGCCACGCCTTCTCTGCAGGGGAAAGGCGTGGCCGCACTGCCCCGAGCTGCATAGGCTCCTCCGTTAAATCAGTTGTGACCGTGGGGCTGCTGGAAAAAGCTGGTGCCATGAACTGGAAGTGTCGGCGACCCCGGGCCTGACGACGATCCTCCAACCGATCGTCTATTTGTAGACACCGTTGAATGAGAGTGTCTAGCGTGGTGGGGCGTTCCATTGTGGCCAACTGGTCCAGTACCTCGTCTGAAAGCCCCTCGAGATACTGGTCCCGCAGTGCCGAATCATTCCAGGTCAAGTCCTGTGCCAGCAGCCGGAACTCCGTGGTATATGCGGCCACCGTGGACTTGCCCTGTTTCAAACGCCGAATCGCCCGGTTGGCTTGACTCCCTTTCTGGGGATTGCCGAACGCGGCCTCCAAATGATTGCAAAACCCCGTATAGTCTGCCAGCAAGGGGGAGTCTTGCCTGAGTAGCGGCAACGCCCACTTGGCCGCCTGGTCCTTTAACAAACTAATCAAAAAGTGCACCTTGGTGCGGTCGTCAGGAAAGTTCCGGGCTCGCCCCTGAATATACAGCTTGGCCTGGGCCAGGAACATGGGAAAGCTGGCCGGGGCTCCATCAAATTTCTCAGGCAAAGCCACTGGGTACTTGCCAGGAGCCGGGGCGTCGGCCCCAGGAGCCGGTAGGGCCTCCAAGCGTTGCTGAAGTGCCACAACCGCGTCACTGAGCTGCTGCACGGTGTGAGTCAAGGTCTGGTTCCTCTGGGCCAAATCCACCAGTGCAGCCGCCTGGTCAGCCATGGCCTCTGGCTCTTCCCGAACGCACCCCTACGAAGGGGGAGTGCGGGTATGGCGGGAGCAAACTGTGCTGGTCCCAGGGGGGATGAGGTACTATTACCGTAGGCCAAGATCAACAGGGAGCCGGACGGGGTAGCAGGAACGATGGTAGGGCAGAAGCAGGAAGCCAGGCGAGGAACCGGAACACTGGTAGGGTAGAAGCAGGAGTCCAGGCGGGGAACAGGAACACTGGTAAGGCAGAAGCAGGAGTCCAGGCGGGGAACAGGAACACTGGTAAGGCAGAAGCAGGAGTCCAGGCGGGGAACAGGAACACTGGTAAGGCAGAAGCAGGAAGCCGGGCGAGGAACAGGCACACTGGGAGTGCCGAACAAGGACTGGGTAAAGCAGATACTTCACAACGACGTTGCTCCCGCAACCTGGGACCGGGCTGCCTGACCTTTATCTTCTTCTAAGGCCGGGGGCGGTCCCGGCCCCCAGAAGCCCCGCCTCTCTTGGCCTTAAGGCGAGCACTCCTCCTGGGAGACACCAGTTCCCTTCGCCTCTCTGCCCTAAGCCTCTGCAGATCAGGAGAGGCCGAAGGGTTACTGGGCCCCGGGGGAGGCCCACCTGTAGCCACTGAGTCTTCCAGCACCTCTGGGGCCTGAATGATTTCACCTGGTGCCTGCTCTTGAGTTTCCTCAGCAACTAGGCCTTGCCCCAGTTCAGCCGGCCCTGGAGGCGGGGACTCCTGCGCCGGCTGGGATTCCTCCGGATCACTCTCAGACTCGGAATCCCAGGCCATCACACCACCAAAGTTGTGACTGGCGCTATGGGGAAGGCAAAAACGGGAAATTCCTTCCTGGCCCCAAATACAGTAACTGTCAATAGACCACAGCAAAGCCCACCTAGCTGAAAAGGAAATGGTTAATACAGTAATAAATCCTTAATGGAGGGAGGGAAGGGTGGGTGATGCTCCCGGTTGACTGAATGAAGAGAGCTGTGTTGGCCGGGAAATATATATTTGCCGGGCAGACATGAGTGAAGCCTCAGGTTCGCTCGGCAAGCCATGCTCCCCCCCAACCGCTGCGGATTGGCTAATTCAAAGCAAAGCGTTTGGCGGGAAACCCGTGATCCTCCACAATGGCCGAGCGTGCAAAATGCAAAGTGGCCCATATGTTAATTTTCACCTTTCCCCAGTCCAAAAGGTGATGGCAAACAGATTTCTCAATTTATGCTTAGTAAGAGACATCTTAGGGACGTGGGTGGCGCGCTGTGGGGTAAACCACAGAGCCTAGGACTTGCCGATCAGAAGGTCAGCGGTTCGAATCCCCACGATGGGGTGAGCTCCCGTTGCTCGGTCCCAGCTCCTGCCAACCTAGCAGTTCAAAAGCACGTCAAAGTGCAAGTAGATAAATAGGTACCACTCCGGCGGGAAAGTAAACGGCATTTCTGTGTGCTGCTCTGGTTCGCCAGAAGCGGCTTAGTCATGCTGGCCACATGACCCGGAAGCTGTATGCCGGCTCCCTCAGCCAATAAAGCGAGATGAGCGCCGCAACCCCAGAGTCGGCCACGACTGGACCTAATGGTCAGGAGTCCCTTTACCTTTACCTTAAGAGACATCTTGAACAGCTAGAGATTATTGGGGGGTGGGGGTGGGGGGTTGAGTCCTGAACGCAGTCAGGTTTGTAGGAGACCGGGGGTGTAAAGATGATCGAAAGCCATCATGGTAGAAGACTGGTGACAGAATTGAGGAATGGACAACTAGCCCGCTTGCTGTAATAGAACTGTTGTGTGCCATTAGAAACATTAAATAATGTCTTTCTGCCCCCAGAAGAGCCTCAATCGCAATATTAGAATGCCCTTGTTCACACTTTGTCAAAAATTCCATTTCCATTGGTTCCCAGACAGAAGCCATTTATTGAAAACTTGCTCATTTGCTACATGTCTTTCCAAGTTTTGCCAAATACATTTTGCTCCATACTCTCAGCCCAAACTGGCATATTCTCCACTATAGGTGGGTCACAAAGTCTCCATTTCAAACTTTGCAGTTGTAGCAAGTTTTGTAATTACTCCTACTTTTGATTTTGGTTTGGAAAGTCTCCATCTATATATATATTTTTTATTTTTATTTTTTTATAAATATTTATTAGAGTTTTTAAATACAAATGCACCAATAATAAACAATCTTACTTCTATCACAACGTAGTTTCATCACTTCTTTGGACTCCCTCACGTCTCCCGCTCCCATTTACATCGTTAAAAGGTTTTTCCAAGCAAATTATCAACTTGTTTACGATCTTATATCCACTCATTTAAGTATAATCTAGCAATTCTCCATAAAATTTATGTTTTCTTTAATCTCACTTATCATCAAATTCAAAATCTAATTTAGTGGTGGCCAATTTTTTATAATCTAGCATCCTTCTTAACATTCAACCAAATTACAATGTTTTTGTAAATACACCTTAAATTTCTTCCAGTCTTCCTCAATCCTCTCTTCTCCCAGGTCTCGGATTCTGCCAGTCATCTCGGCCAGTTGCATATAGTCCATCAGCTGCATCTGCCACTCTTCCAGTGTGGGTAGATCTTGAGTTTTCCAGTGTTTTGCGATGAGTATCCTTGCTGCCGTTGTTGCATACATAAAAAATGTTCGGTCCTTCTTTAGCACCTTCTGGCCGACAATACCCAAAAGGAAGGCCTCTGGTTTCTTAGTGAAGGTATACTTAAATACCTTTTTCAGCTCATTATATATCATTTCCCAGAAGGCCTTCACCTTAGGGCATGTCCACCAGAGGTGAAAGAATGTTCCTTCATTTTCTTTACATTTCCAACATTTATTATCAGACGAATGGTATATTTTGGCAAGTTTAACTGGGGTCATGTACCATCTATATATCATTTTCATTACATTTTCCTTCAGAGCATTACATGCAGTGAAGTTCAGCCCAGTGGTCCATAACCTTTCCCAGTCCTTGAACATAATGTTATGCCCAATGTCCTGTGCCCACTTTATCATAGCCGATTTAACCATTTCGTCTTGTGTGTTCCATTTTAACAGCAAGTTATACATTCTAGATAGTACCTTAGTCTTTGGTTCTAACAATTCTGTTTCTAACTTCGATTTCTCCACCTGGAACCCTAACTTTTTGTCATTTTTAAAAACTTCTTTAATCTGAGCATAATGTAACCAGTCTCGCACTTTGTCCTTCATTTTCTCCAAACTCTGCAATTTCCAATTGTCTCCACCTTTTACTAATATTTCCCAATATTTTGGCCATTTGGCCTCCATATTGGGTCTTTTTCGGGCCTTAGCTTCCAGAGGTGAAAGCCCCCTTGGAGTTTTATTTTCCAATAAGTCTTTGTATTTTGTCCAGACATTAAATACTGCTTTCCTGACAATATGGTTCTTAAAGGCCTTATTGATCTTAACCTTGTCATACCATAAGTATGCATGCCAACCAAAAGCATTGTTAAAACCTTCCAGGTCCAGTACGTCAGTGTCTTCGAGAAGTAGCCAGTCTTTTAGCCAGCAGAAAGCTGCGGCTTCATAGTATATATATATATTTTAATGTCCAACTTTGCAGTTGTAGCAAGATTCGCAATACACTTACATTTGATTTTGGACCAGTATATTCTATAACCTTATGAATCACAACAACCACAACAATATCTGCAATATTTTTTTAATTTAGCACTTGGCCACAAAGGATTTAAAATTATCTTCTGAAACGCCCTAAAGAAATTGTGTATTAGCCAGCACTGTCTGGGAACTTGCACCTAGCCATACCAAAGCGTTGGGCAACTGCAGCACAGAATGACGACAAGCTATGGTTTCTTGATTTACTGTTAAGAATCCCAATGGGCACAATCCACTGCAGGAACTACTCCCAGGCAGGCGCCATTGAAATGAATGGGAGATGTGTCAGAATAAAATAGGAGAGGCCTATGGTGCTCTTGCCAGCTCCAGTTCATTTCAGTGTTTTGCTTGTGCACTGAACTTCCTGGGTGGATTGTGCCCCAAGGTCTATATTCTAGAATCCTTCCTTCCTTAACAAATGGTTGAAATAAACGGTGCTTTTATTTACTTGCCTGTTGGGAACTTTACTTATTTAATAGCTGACTCTGTTTCAGCGCCGGCTTGGCACTGAAGCAGAATATAAAGCGAGAATTTCACTGTAGCACCAGAGATTCTTTATCTGGAGTAATGTTGATTGGAAATTCATCTCTATGAATAACAGATTCCTGATTAGGAAACTGATAGCAGAAATGGTTTGAGCAATCCATTTCACCAGGCATGTGCTAGACGAATTATTCAAAAGACTTCAGCCCTCGGGATATTTACAGGACTATAGTCTCCCGCCTTCCTTTTTCTGTTCAGTGATTTCTAAAAAAATATTTTGCCTGTGCCAGAGAGGTGCATCGTGGGTGCTGATTAGTTTGGCAACTCACAGCAGGTGGCAAGGACGCTGAATTTCTATTATTATTTGACGGTGAAAGCCTGCTTTAGAATGCAATAAAATAACTTCCAATATAATAGCTGTTACATTATGATGTAACTCATTGCTGATTGACATTGACAGTTCTTTAAAGTGCACACCTATGCATGTTTACTCAGAAGTAAGACCCACTGTGTCCAGAAGGAACGACTCCCTTGTAAGCATGTTATGATGGTACATTGTTGTAAAAGCTGATCTTAAGTTCTATATGGGTCAAACTGTATAATCAAATGGGGGTTGGGGGACTAATGAGCTGTCATGTTAATACAGCACTCTTCAAAAAGGAGTCTGGACTTTTGGGGATTGTTATTATTCTTTATTTAAAGATAACAAGTGCACAGAGTAAGAAAAGATGCAAAATGGAGGGGGGGAATCGCACCCATGTAGAAAACAAAGCAACAACAAAAAATTGTATACATTAGAATAAATGTTATTGTAGTTACCCAGACCTTAACCTACTACAGTATTTATAAAAATGAATTCCAAATATCGCTAATTTTGTCCATGGCAAATTCTGGACTTGATAATCAGTCACCACCTAACAAAGATGCTCTAACAACAGAATTCCTGAATTGGCAGGGCAGGGAGGTTGAACTACGAAATCTTTGAGGTCCTTTCCATGGTTCTCTGATTCCAAACACAGAATGTGGAATCCCGGGGTTTAAATTGTTTAAAAGCATATGTTCAGCCCTCATGGTGGCAAAGATCTGCTTGAAATCTTCAAAGTGGGTTGCTGAATAGGATGATAGGGACTTCAGTGCTCAGAATTACCCTTGTCGATCAGAAGGTCGGCGGTTTGAATCCCCACGACGGGGTGAGCTCCCGTTGCTCAGTCCCTGCTCCTGCCAACCTAGCAGTTCGAAAGCACGTCAAAGTGCAAGTAGATAAATAGGTACCACTCCAGCGGGAATGTAAACGGCGTTTCCATGCGCTGCTCTGGTTTGCCAGAAGTGGCTTAGTCATGCTGGCCACATGACCTGGAAGCTGTACGCCGGCTCCCTCGGCCAATAAAGCGAGATGAGTGCCGCAATCCCAGAGTCAGCCACGACTGGACCTAATGGTCAGGGGTCCCTTTACCTTTACCCTTACATTTTGCAGATTCATACCATGGGCTGCAATATGGAGAAACAAACAACTCAGGCAGGGGGATTTGCTTAGCAAATATAACTATGGCATATTTACTTTCTGGCCAAGAACATATCGGCCGCCTTCCAGGCCGTTCACTCTTAAACTGCACCTTTAGAAAAGGGACAGTTTCGTGCCACATATTTCCTTCTTCAGATAATACCACAGAGGATTGCTGCTCTTAGCTGGGGCAACTGACCCCAGCCACCTTCATATGGCAAACTGGTTCTGTAGCCCAACTGGAAAAAACAACTGCAAGTGGGGAATCGTGATTGAACTTTCCAATTCTGTTGCAGCTAAAACATTAGTGTGCTGTTAATCTTATATATGCACTTTATCTAAAAATAAATATGGAGCGCTAATTCTTAGATCCAAGTGATTTATATACTGGAACCAGAGTACTTTTAAATGGCAAGACTTCCACAGTAAACAAGATTAACACAAACCAGCCTGCCGCAGGATCACAATGATGAATTAGTCTAAAAAGCTGCAGATTTACAGTTATTATTAATGGGACTGTTATGCAAAGAATGCCTGCACTTAGTCACTTAAATGGCAACAAAAGATAGTTTGTGCAAGAATAGATTATAATCCATTGTAAAACCGCATAAACAGCTATGTTTCCCGTGAATCTTACCATTTTATGGTGCAGCTTTTGTGGCTGCTTGCTCTTCCTTATGGAAGCCGCCCAGAGTGGCTGGGGAAACCCAGCCAGATGGGCGGGGTACAAATAATAAATTATTATTATTATTATTCCTTTTCGCCATCCGTCTTCTTTCTGCATCATGCTAAATTTAAGGCTTTGGGAGTTATCATGAACATGAAAGCTAGTGCAAACCTGTAGCCACTTCAGCTGATTTTAAGGGATGATGTTAATGGCTGCCAAATGGAAGAGAGTCACAAGTATATTTATAAGCCGAGAACCAAATGTTGAAATACTTGCTGAACTACCAGCAAGCACAGCCAATGGTAAAGGATCCTTGGACGGTTAAGTCCAGTCAAAGGTGACTATGGGGTTGCGACGCTCTTCTCACTTTTCAGGCCGTGGGAGCCGGCGTTTGTCCACAGACAGCTTTCCAGGTCACGTGGCCAGCATGACTAAACCGCTTCTGGCGCAACAGGACACAGTGACGGAAGTCAGAGCACATGGAAATGTCATTTAGCTCCCCGCCACAGCAGTACCTGTTTATCTGCTTGCGCTGGCGTGCTTTTGAACTGCTAGGTTGGCAGGAGCTGGGACAGAGCAACGGGAGCTCACCCCGTCGTGGGGATTCGAACCGTTGACCTTCTGATCAACAAGTCCAAGAAGCTCAGTGGTTTAGGCCACCGCGCCACCTGTGCTCTTCCCACCTTGGATCAAATCTGTGCTTCCAGGTGTCATAAGAAAGCTGCAGAGATAGTGCAGGATAGTACACACCCCGGAAATGATCTCTTTCAGCTTCTGCCTTCTGGAAGAAGGTACAGGGTTATAAAGACTAGGACTAGCTGCCTGAGAAACAGTTTTTATCCAAATGCTATTTTGGTTTTAAACGCTGTGTAAGGTAGTCTCTGTGGGAGTATATTGTATTTAATTATGGAGTATCAGAGTTTTTAGGGGGTTAACCAGGCTGGGATGTCTGATGTAGATTTTTTCAACTTCGTTCTTCTGTATGGGACAATGACAATGAAGATTATCATATCGTATCGTGTCCCATGGAAGTTGTAGTTACCAACACTAGGTGTGAAAAAAGATTCCCACACCTGCTGCAATGCTTCTTTGCAGCAGAGCTGTTTCATCCGACTCCTCTCTTTCTGCCAGTTCTGCTACCAACAAGGAGCACCTCACAAAACACTACAGGGAGAAGAGCTTTTGGTTTGTAGCTTAGGCCCTCAGCTGCACCAGATCTCTAAAACTGTATCAGACCATAGCTGTCAAGTGTTCCTTATTTGAAGGGACAGTCCCTTATTCCAGCGCCATGTCCCGCTGCTGTCCCTTATTGATGGATGTCCCTTAAATGTCCCTTAAATGATGTCCCTTAAATTTCAAAGGAAGCAGCTCCTCTCCCTCGCTCCCTGCCAGCCAGGGAGGAGGGAGGCTCCAACTGTGTTGCTTGGCTGTGTTGCTCACCCAATAAGAAGTCTAAGAATGACTGGGGGGTGGAGCTTGCATGCGTTGTGTGTGGCTAGTTAATGCAAGCTGAGAGGTTTTTTGTATGCTGGATGCCATTTTGTTGCACGTGCTGCTGCAAACTTTGCAGTGCAAAGCCAGGCAGGGGAGCCATCTTAAGTTGAGGCTGCATAGGCCTTGTGGTGCTTGTGATTCAGATTCTATTCAGTTGAACCTCTGGTTACAAAGTTGTCCCCCCTTCCTTGAGGGATGGAAGGCCTTAAAGGGGAAGTCCTCAGGTATGTCCCAATTCCTTCTTTCCAACTCATCCATCTATAGCCTTGGCCTGTACGGATGTGGCAACCTGGGGTTATGGACCCTTAGTGCTCCTGGTGTGGCGAGAGAGTTCAGCTATACAACCCATATTCTTGCACTTGGTCTAGTCTGACCAAGAAAGATACTGCTCCAGAGGGGTTGGCAAACCCTGCAGATTCATTCATTTATCGGACTACTTTCAACCGTTTGCAGGTATGTGCATATTGATTAAGGTGCATTGTGTGTGTGTGTGTGTGTGTGATCGTTTTTATTAGATTTTTCAAATATAGATTTATAGAAAAACCAAATACATTTCCATATACAGAGATTTCTCTGAATCTCGCGACTTCCCCCATCCCCTCAGTGGGTCCTTATGCCAATGTTTTCAACTGCGTATTATATCATAATCTATGTTTTATATCTATCCATATTATCCACTGTATTTGTTACATTACAAGTGCATTTCAAATCCTGCTAATGTCTTCATCTGCTTACAGTGGTCTCCTAAATAAATTATGAATTTCCCCCCTTCTTTCCTGAAGTTTTTGTCTTCTTGGTTCCTGAGCTTTCCAGTCAGTTTTGCCATTTCAGCGTAGTTCATCAGCTTCGTTTGCCATTCCTCTCTTTCTTCTTTCCATCTCTGGGCTAGAAGCATCCGTGTGGCTGTTGTCGCATACATAAAAAGTATTTTCTGCTCCTTTGGTGCATTTTAAATGCCATTTAAGAATGACGCACCATATTTTTCGCTCCATAAGACGCACCTAGTTTTTAGAGGAGGAAAGCTCATAGCTGTGCAGCTTCTTTTGCAAAGGAGAAAAGCCCCTTTTATGAGGATCAGCTCAAAGTTGTTGAGCTTACTTTGCAAAGGGAAAAAATCCTGTTTTTATGGGGTTCAACTCACAGTTCTGCAGCTTCTTTAGGAAAGGAAAGGGAGCCTGTCTACAGTTTCCAGACAGATAATCTAATCAGCCAGTCACGTGTTGCTGGGGAAACAAACAGCCTCCGTCTGCAGAACATTCAACAGTGAAGGCCTGGGTAAGGGACCGGGGCCAGAAAGGGAGCCAGCGATTGACCACACATTCGCTCCATAAGACGCACAGACACTTCCCCTTACTTTTTAGGAGGAAAAGAGTGCGTCTTATGGAGCAAAAAATACGGTACTAGCTATCAATGTTATGCTCTGCGTCCACTCTCAGAAGTTGTATGCATCGGTCTGCTAGCTGTGAAGAATCACAGGATGTGAAAGTGCTGTTCACGAACTTCCCATTGGCATCCTATTGGCCACTGTGAGAGCAGGATGCTAGGCTAGAGAGGCCTGATCCAGACTGGTTTTTTTTTAAAAAAACCACAAAAATCTTATGTAGTTGTCAGGGAACTGCCATCAGAGCCAGAGACGGAGGGAAGGCTCCAGAGGGATGCCGGAGAGGGTCCCAGTAGGGAGAGAGGCAGCCCATCCGCTGGGGAAGGAAATCAGCGTAGCACCAGTAGAGGAGGGGGGCACATGGGGGAATCGGAGAGAAGGCTCCAGGACTCCTCGCCGGAGACCAGCGGGGAGAGCACGGGTCCTCTGCTGCCCACACCCTCCCTGCGCAGAAGACTTCCGCGCAGGGAGAGTAGGAGGAGATTGGGCGTCAAAGAACTTCTTTGCTGGAAGAAGTTCAAGAAACGCCCACTGACGGATTCTGCCAGCGATTGAGACAGCCACAGATGGGTGGCTGTCCGGACAGAAAGGGTTCACCCAGGTAACCCAGCCAGGTGTGGCGTCAACTTACACACGAGCAACCCCCTAGAACCAGTACAGTAGTGTTTGCTCCAAACCAAAGAACGTAAACCATATGAGGTTCCTGCAGCAATTGCACCATCTCGATTAGCAAAGTTCTGCCCTCAGTGTCACAGAGACCCATGCAGGTCCCCAATGGATTAGGTAGAAAAGTAAACATTGACCAACCTTGACTGTTCTAAAGCAACCCTTGAATTCTCAAATATTTGCCTGAACCTGTAAGAAATTGCAAAACTGGGTCAAACTAACCTGGCACAGCACAGGGGAACAGAAAGTATTCCCAATGAGAGAAAGAGGGTGAAGTATAGAGCTACATTCAGAAAAGGGTACATTGCTCTTTTCCACATCTTATTTTTTTATTGTGTCCCTTTACGATCGACTGAAAGTCCCCTGGGCAAAGACTTATATCACTTTCAGATGCTGCGCAGCATCTAAAGCACTCCTGCCATGATCTCCCTAATCATTCCTCTCGCATGTTATCATATCCAGCAAGAATATATTTCTCAATGAAGCAAAGGGTTTATATCTCCCAACTTGAACAAGATATATTGCAAATGTATGCCAAGTAGAATGAAAAACATGCATTGCAATCCTTTTTGTGGGAATGTCCTCATATCGAACATTCGGGTGAATGATGCTAGCTAATGTGACCCAAAGCTCTGAATTAAGGAGACGCGAAATTCCATTAGACTGGTGACTTATGGCTGCTCGAATTGCTTGGTGACCTCCAAAGTTACAGGACAGATGTAGTTTGCTTTCTTTATTTACTGATCCTGGCTCATAAATGGATTGGACAATAGAGACAGCTCCCTTGTGAGATTCTTAGTTGAACTTGACTGAAGAATGCCTTCCCCTTGAAAACATAATATTTAGTTTCCAGCAGGGAACAGTGGGATACTGTTTGGTGCTATCTGGGAAAGAAGAAAATTAGATTATCATGATAGCACTAAAACGGCTTTGTGTGGACAAAATACAAGACCTACCTAGACAGAGATTTCTCCACAATGGGTCTTTCTTTCTTTCTTCTTGGAAACTGCTTCCGATGATATGTGCTGAATGCAGCTAATTTATCATTTTCGGTCTACATTTGAGAGCCACAAAAAAGACCTGAGCATTGATTTCAGTGGCCCTGAGCAGGCTGCACTCTGTTTTACGTCGTGAACAAGAGTCTATGAACCATTTTAAAGGAAGAACCGGACAAATAAGCTGTGATTCCCCAAACATGTGGCTCAGAAACTGCACGAGAACCAATACCATAGACTAACTATTCCTCTTTGTGACAGCATTTGCAAAACCTTTGACAAAAATCTGCTTGGAAGTGCACATTTTAATTTAGTGTGTATCATAGCTGTCAACCATCCCTTATTTGGCAGGAAAGTCCCTTATCCCAGCGTCATGTCCTGCTGCTGTCCCTCATTGATGATGTCCCTTAAATTTCCCGGGTTTCAAAGGAAGCAGCTCCTCTCCCTCCCTCCCTGCCGGCCAGGGAGGAGGGAGGCTCCAACTGTGTTGCTTGGCTGCGTTGCTCACCCAATAAGAAGTCTAAGAACGACTGGGGGGTGGAGCTTGCATGCCTTGTGCCGATCAAATCGGCCGCGTTGCCTGGGGACTCGCCTTTGCTCAGCGCTTCCCAGCAGAGAGGTGACGGTGGTTTTCCTTGCTGCATCCCCTTTGCTGGGTTGCTGCACTGTGGGAACCACCACTTGAGGCTTCATTTGGCTGCTGGCTGGGCTTTCTGCCTTTGGCTCGGAGGGGCTCAGAAGTTGAACATACCTGTGCCCGGAAAATCCCTAATTTTGGTTGCTGATCCCTTATTTTCAAGGCTGCTAGTCCCTTATTTTCAAATCTGTAAGTTGACAGCTATGGTGTGTATAACATACCCTCCAATAATTATCTGATGAAAATAGGCCTGTCCTATTCAACAACAACAGAAACAAAAACAACTTTATTATTTATGCCCTGCCCATCTGACTGGGTTCCCCAGCCACTCTGGGCAGCTTCCAACAAATATAAAAACATAATAAAACATGAAACATTAAAAAACTGCCCTATAGAGGGCTGCCTAAGATGTCTTCTAAAGGTTGCATAGCTACTTTTCTCCTTGGCTCAGGAGTTGCATAACTCCATACCCTCCAACATTTATCCGACATTTGGCTCAGGAGTTGCATAACTCCATACCCTCCAACATTTATCCGATGAAATAGTCCTAAGGAAAAGTGGGACATTCCGGTATCAAATCAGAAACCGGGACGGCTTCTGTAAATCCGGGACTATCGCTGGAAAATTGGGACACTTGGAAGTTCTGGTGCACAAATTGATTTTGAAATAATATTTTTACGGTACAGTGGTATCTCAGGTTACATATGCTTCAGGTTACATACGCTTCAGGTTACAGACTCCGCTAACCCAGAAATATTACCGTGGGTTAAGAACTTTGCTTCAGGATAAGAACAGAAATCGGGCTCCAGCAGCACGGCAGCAGCAGGAGGCCCCATTAGCTAAAGTGGTGCTTCAGGTTAAGAACAGTTTCAGGTTAAGAAGGGAACTCCGGAACGAATTAAGTACTTAACCTGAGGTACCACTGTAATTTGTATATTGTGAATGGTCAACATTCTCAGCAGACACAATGTCCCACAGAGTGGGCCAGAAATGCATTTTATTGCACATTTAGATTTCCTCCTCTTACATACAATGAGACATTGTAATACAGGCTTATCAGTCAGGGCCATGATTCAAAAACGTGATGATACCCGGGGCACACCACACCCACCACACACCCCTTCCTATGCCAGGTGGGAAGCAGCACCTTGCATGCCTCGTTTTTTTAAAAAATAGATTTATACTTTCCAAGTTACACATTTTATTAATTTTACAATCATTTTGACATTTCAAAGCTTGACTTCCTTCCCCCTCCTTTTGCGGTTCCTTAAATTTATTTTTAATATCTTCTGCATATCTAAATTAACTTAATTGCTCATTTATTCATCTACTCTAAATATATACTCTTATGAAACTGCAGGTTATTACAATAATCCTGCCAATATTCTTATCTGTTTACAATTTATCTGCAAATATTCAATAAACTGTTTCCATTCTTTTATAAAAAGTTTGTTATGTTGATTTCTTATTCTTCCACTAAGTTTCTCCATTTCTGCATATTTCATAAGTTTTTGTATCCATTCTTCCTTTGCTGGGACTTCTGCTTCTTTCTATTTGGGGGCAAGCAATATTCTGCTTAACTTATATGCAGAATTCATCATGCGAAAGGCGGGGGCAAGTAGAATGGGAAGAAATGGAGGCAGTGAGAGATTTTACTTTCTTGGGCTCCATGATCACTGCAGATGGTGACAGCAGTCACGAAATTAAAAGACGCCTGCTTCTTGGGAGAAAAGCAATGACCAACCTAGATAGCATCTTAAAAAGCAGAGACATCACCTTGCCAACAAAGGTCTGTATAGTTAAAGCTATGGTTTTCCCAGTAGTGATGTACGGAAGTGAGAGCTGGACCATAAAGAAGGCTGATCGTCGAAGAATTGATGCTTTTGAATTATGGTGCTGGAGGAGACTCTTGAGAGTCACATGGACTGCAAGAAGATCAAACCTATCCATTCTTAAGGAAATCAGCCCTGAGTGCTCACTGGAAGGACAGATCCTGAAGCTGAGACTCCAATACTTTGGCCACCTCATGAGAAGATAAGACTCCCTGGAAAAGACCCTGATGTTGGGAAAGATGGAGGGCACAAGGAGAAGGGGACGACAGAGGATGAGATGGTTTGACAGTGTTCTCGAAGCTACCAGCATGAGTTTGACTAAACTGCGGGAGGCAGTGGAAGACAGAAGTGCCTGGCGTGCTCTGGTCCATGGGGTCATGAAGAGTCGGTCATGACTAAACGACTAAACAAAAAAACATTCTTGCCACTGTAGTAGCATACATGAATCAGTTTCTATACAATTTAGGTAGTTCTGTCCCTATAATTCCCAAAAGAAAAGCTTTTGGTTGCTGTTTTTTTTACAAAGGTTATTTTAAACATCCTTTTCATTTCATTATATATACTTTCCCAGTAAGCCTTAATCTTACTACAAGACCACCACATATGATAAAAAGAACTTTCTTTCTCTTTACATTTCCAACACTTATTTGATTTAGATTTATACATTTTTTGCCAATTTACTTGGTGTTAGATGCCATCAATATATCATTTTCATATAATTTTCTCTTAGACCATAAAGGTAAAAAGGTAAAGGACCTCTGACAGTTAAGTCCAGCTGCGAACGACTCTGCATAACATGATGTAAATTCCACGACTCTGGGGTTGCGCTGCTCATCTCGCTTTCCTGGCCGAGGGAGGCAACATTTGTCCACAGACAGTTTTTCCGGGTCATGTGGCCAGCATGACTAAGCTGCTTCTGGTGAAACCAGAGCAGCATACGGAAACGGCGTTTACCTTCCCACTGGAGTGGGAAGCACTTTGACATGCTTTTGAACTGCTAGGTTGGCAGGAGCTGGGACCAAACAATGGGAGCTCACCCCGTCATGGGGATTTGAACAGCCGACCTTCCGATCTGCAAGCCCAAGGCTCAGTAGTTTACACCACAGCACCAGCCACGTCCCTTATAAACATAAACAGGTAAAGGACCCCTGACAGTTAAGTCCAGTCGCAAACGACTCTGCATAACATGATGTAAATTCCACAATCATTCCCATGCTTCCATGCCTATATTATGACCAATGTCTATTGCCCAATGTATCATTGGGGATTTTACTTGCTCATCCTTTGTCTCTAATAATAATAATAATAATAATAATAATAATAATAATAATGTAATAATGCCTCCTAGGGCTTGGCAAGAGAAGGCAGCATAAAAAAATATGGTGGCACAAAATGGAGTCTCCACTTTTACTCCCCTTCCCTAAGAGATATCATATTAAAGTGTGGAGTATCTTTTGGCTTTCACAACTTTAGAAGCAATTTCTTCTAAAGTGAGGCCGAATGAGATTATTGTTTTTCTTTCACCACAGCCTGATTAAATTTGGCGAGGAGATGAGGGATCAGATTCAAATTCTCTGAAATTATACGGCCTTAAGCTTCCAGTTGGCGATCTCCGTTATATATAATTAGGCCAAGGGGATTTAAAATTACTGACATTTGCACTTGGTTAACAACACCAGCGTTTTCAGCATGGCAGTTTGGGTTTTTTTTGTGATATTCTTTTTTCAGTGGAAGTCATAAGTAATGCTTTTGCAGCTATAATGTGGCTTTAGAAAGGGAGCCTCACTTTTAAATGTGTAAAAAAATCACGACACATTACAAATCAGGGTCTGGCTGTTTCAAGCTGGAGTTTAAAAATACATTTCCAGAGGGTAAGTTCTTATGCACAGAAAGCAGAATAGAAAACTGTTTAATTCCCACTGCATTTGGGAATTAAAGAGAACAACACTCCAACTTCATTTTAAAATTGCTCCTGCCTTTTGTATAATCTTATCAAAGTGTGAAATATCAAAGCTATAAAACCTTCAGTTTAATAGGGATTTTAAAAATCTGTATAAATACAAGCTTGAAATTTTTCTGGAAACTAATCCCTATGAATTTCTTAGGGTTTTTTCTTTTTCTTTTTTTAAAAATAAGGGATTCCCACTCCCCACTCCCAAAAGCAATATCAATACAGCTTGGCTATACATGCCTTATAATCAGAAAATTACTATCATTTGCTGCTTCAGTAAACAGAAAGAAAATAGCAACACACAATGGAGTTTTCATATCAGATAACAGACATGAACGTACCAGCTGCTCCTTTTGCTGCATATAATTATCTGTATTCCACAACATTTTTTTATCTTTTGGTTTCAATTTACTTGTACTGCTGGGATAGCTCAGTCGGTAGAGCACGAGACTCTCAATCACAGGGTTGTGGGTTTGAGTGCCACATTGAGCCGCACATTGGGCAAGAGGTTCCTGCACTACCGGGGATTGGACTCGATGAGCCTCGTGGTTCCTTCCAATTCCATGTTTCTACTTTTTTCTCCTTTCTAGGTCTCACTGCTTACCAGTATGCGTTTTTTTTTTTTTTTAAATAACTTTTATTCAAAATTAAAACAAAACATATTATCCAGAAACATATCACCCTTATTTTCCCCCCATTTTTCCTCCCTCCCCCCACAGAACCCACCCATCCCCACCCCCCAACTTCCCTCAGTTCCAGTCTTTGATTTCTCTAAAAACACTGTTTTCTGCATGTTACACAGTTGTATAAATCCTCAAACTATTTAGCTGATTATTATCAATAAAAAGTTTGTGAATGTTTATTCAAAACCAGCCAAGGAGTCCAGTTTGCTTTGTTGTATCTTCAAATACTTTGTAAAGGGTTCCCATTCTTCTTTAAAGTCACAGTTATCCTTGTCCCGTAGCTTGTATGTCAGTTTTGCCAGTACTGCATAGTCCATCAATTTTTCTTGCCATGATTCTTTGGTTGGGGTTTCTTCGGTCTTCCATCCTTGTTCTACCAGAACTCTCGCAGCCGTTGTCGCATACATGAAGATGTTTTTCAGCTTTTTTGGCAGATCTTTCCCTTCAATCCCTAATAAAAATGCTTCAGGTTTTTTAACAAATGTTAACTGGAACATTTTCTTCAATTTGTTGTATATCATTTCCCAAAATTTTTTAATTACCTTACAGTCCCACCACATATGATAAAATGTCCCCTCCTTTTCCTTACACTTCCAACATATATTTGAACTAGTTTTGTACATTTTCCCCAACTGCACTGGTGTTGTGTACCATCTGTACATCATCTTCATGTAATTAATATGCGGCTTTTTATATTGTCATTTGCCTGCCTCTTATGCCTTTTGAATCAGGACTAAGGCGGCAATCCTAATCCTATTTACTTGGGTGTAAACGTAATTGAATTGAATTGGACGTCACTGAACTTCGTGGGAATTACTTCCATTTCAAAATGCCTAAGATTTAACACCGTTGTAGTTAAGCAGCTATACAAGTCGTTAGGGAAATCTTAATTCTATCCTCCAGATATTGTGGATTACAACTCCCATCAATCCTGACCAATGACCATGCTGGGAATGATGGGAATAGTCCAAAACATCTGGAAGCTATCTCTGAATATATATTTGCCTGTGTCTTGTGCATATTTACTTGGGAATAAGTCCCATTGAACTCCATGGATTTTTGAGTAAATATACATAAGTTCAAGCAGCAAATAATATAGCTGGGTTTTTTTGCTCTACCTCAAACCATGTGATGTATTTGTGTTGCAATGTTCTTGGCGAGCTTTAAGGTGGATCAATTTCCTTTTTCCAATAATTGTGAAGTATCGGGCGTGCTGTGATATCCTTTAAATAAGAGTATTTAAACATTTCCCCCAAGAAAGAAAGCTGATTGTATTGCTTCATCTTTAAATCTTGTTCCTAAAAGCATTGCAGAAAAGACTTGGAAAGCATTTTTGAATGGCAGGGGATCGGAATGGAGAATTTTAGTTGTACATGTTAAATTTGATGTGTTTTAAAATAAATTTAAAGTGTGTGTGTGTGTTTAAATTAAACAAGACTGTTACCTTCTCCAATGCTTGGTGATTAGAGGTGATTATAAATGGAATCAAGAAATCTGCCATTGTTAAGTTGTGGGTGAACATATCAGATGACACAGCGATTCTCCAAACAGCACTTGTTTATTCACAGGTCAGAACAGAACTGAACTGAAGGGCTCAGTCAGCCTGCTTATATAGAGCTCCAGTACAATGTTACTGTAACAACTTTCTGTAACTATCCAATCACTGAACGTCACTTTTGATCCCTTATTTGCATATGTGGACCTGAACTATCTACAGTATCCCCCTGCTGGCCCAGGGTGAGAACTTCAGTACATAACAGCCATAGACATAGGAAAGAATGGACATCCTGAGGCCTAATATGTGATTCAGGTCAGCTTTGCCTCTTACAAATAGTTGTGCCTTTGACCATTTATGCCACTTCGCTTGGCTGGAAGACACTCATGACTTCAGCTGGAGCTGATCTACATGCATATGCCAGCTGATGACTCTGGACCAACTTTTGAATAAAGAAGAATTACAAGTGAAATTTGGCTTAGCAAAGAGAGCTAATTGTCAGTTTCTCAACTTAAGCGCCTCACATCCATTTTGGAGACCTGCTAACAGAGCAGCATCTGTTGCACCAAAACTCCTTGGAAGATCTGCTTGGGTTCCCTGGCCTGCCAAAGCCAGTGTCCTCTTTATATAGCTGCTTCTTAGACAGCTTTAAGGTGAATATATCATACCTTTGCAAAGAGTGAAATGGATTGTTGGAATGCCTTGTTCAACTGAAGCCCTGGCCCAGAACATTCTTGTCTCTTGAAAGATCCTCCTTTGATCTGATCATATGTCGTATGCAACGAAAATGAATGTCGACAGATCAGACACCACAGAGGCTCCACCACAAATTATTTTTGTCCTTGACGTGTTGGAGATGTCGGGGCAGAAATCAGGGCCACATGGAGTTGTGGAATTGCCCACTGCACACCTCTTTTGAGATCCAGCTCTGAGGGCCTTCTGGTGGTTCCCTCACAGCAAGAAGTGAAAATACAGATATCCAGGCAGAGGGCCTTCTTGGCAGTGGTGCCCACCCTATGGAACACCCTCCCATCAGATGTCAAGGAGATAAAGAACTACGCAACTTTCAGAAGACATCTTAAGGCAGCCCTGTATCAGGAAGTTTTAAATGTTTGATGTTTTATTATGCTTTTATATATGTTGGAAGGCGCTCAGAGTGGCTGGGGTCCAAATAAATTGTTGTTGCTGCTGCTGTTATATTGGGGTGAAATCTTGGTAGTTATCTTAGTCCTGGAAACTTTACTGTATTTCAAAGATATGCATGCTTTGCTGATTGCTATTTGGAATTTACCACTGAGTCATGCATACACCAGGGTCAGCCAAAGGCATACTGCTTCCACAATGGAAAGACAAGTCATTGCTTTGCACAGAATTAAGGATTCGCACTATCCTTATCAGAGCTGCCAATATAATGACGTGAGCATAAAGAAAAGAAATGTGAGAACATTTGGACAGTTTACCCCCTCAAGATTTATGCATCCCATTTGGCAGTAGAGTATATATGTGTCATTTGACAGTGAAGGGACTCCAAGGTTGATCTCAAAGCCTGGGTAAATATATGAAGGAAGGAGAAATGCTTTAGCTAACCTGCATATGTGTGTGTGTGTGTGTGTGTGTTTTACAATTTAAAGTACTCATTTTTATATCCTTAAGAGATCAATGACTTCCCTTCTTTTCTTTCCATGGTTCATTTTACATATCACAAATCCCTTCATATTTTACAGAAACTATACCATTCAGTATTCCATTCTTACATCCATCATAACTTATTTACACTGTTGAATTTATCTTAATGCTGCCAGCGTTTTCAGCTGTACACAGTTATTTCCCATACATTCAATAAACATTTTCCAATCTTCTCTAAACATACGTTCTTCTTGTTCTCTTATTCTATATGATAAGTCTTCAATTGTCCATATTCTGTCAACTTGCCACTCTTCTTTGGTTAGGAACTCACTCGTTTTCCATTTTCAGGCTAACAAAACACGAGTATGTAGTAGCATACATAAATAACCTTTTTCGACACCTGGGAATTTAAGTCTGAATTATCCCCAACAGAAAGGACCCTTGTTTTGGGGGGAAATTAACCTGCAATTTGAACACTGCAGGATAGATGTACACGTACAGAGCTCATTCAGATGCTGGGGTAGTTGGAGAATAATGGTGCAACCTTTTAAGAACACGACATTTCAGATCCAACTAATTATTCACATGTTTGAATGTACATTCACAGCAATAACACCATGTAAAACCACCATGCCAAGGAAAAGTATGTTTGCTTCAGTTCCTTGCAAGACTAGCCTATCCATGAAGCACCTCAGCTGGCAGAAGCCCAGAGGCAGCACCCCCATCATCACCCAACATGCCCTGCCACTTCCATCACTAGCGGAAAAGCTGCGTCAGCCCCGGTACTGATTTCCAGTGAGATCTCACTGAAATGTCAAGGCGCGCTGAAGATCTTGCGAAATTTCCAGCGAAATCTCACCGGGAATTGGTACGGATGCCAGAGCTGCTTCTCTGCTGGTGCCAGCAGTGCAGTGTCATAAAACTGTTGTTGTTTAGTCATTTAGTCGTGTCCGACTCTTCGTGACCCCATGGACCAGAGCACGCCAGGCACTTCTGTCTTCCACTGCCTCTCGCAGTTTGGTCAAACTCATGCTGGTACCTTCGAGAACACTGTTCAACCATCTCGTCCTCTGTCGTCCCCTTCTCCTTGTGCCCTCCATCTTTCCCAGCACCAGGGTCTTTTCCAGGGAGTCTTCTCTTCTCATGAGGTGGCCAAAGTATTGGAGCCTCAGCTTCAGGATCTGTCCTTCCAGTGAGCACTCAGGGCTGATTTCCTTCAGAATGGATCGGTTTGATCTTCTTGCAATCCATGGGACTCTCAAGAGTCTCCTCCAGCACCATAATTCAAAAGCATCAATTCTTCAGCGATCAGCCTTCTTTATAGTCCAGCTCTCGCTTCCATACATCACTACTGGGAAAACCATAGCTTTAACTATATGGACCTTTGTTGGCAAGGTGATGTCTCTGCTTTTTAAAATGAAAAACAGGAAGGGACAACCACGAGGGTCATGTACTTCAACCCCCGGCAAGGCAGTAATCTTTTGCCCAACATGGGTCTTGAACCCACAACCCTGAGATTAAAAGTCTTGTGCTCTACCAGCTGAGCTAGGAAGAGTCATCCCGGTGGAGGTGAGCCGTCTGGCAGTGGCGCAGCAGAGCGGGGCAGCGCTACTCATTTGGCTCAAGTGGCGAAACAGGACACACTGCCCCTGGTTCCTGCAGTACAAATTTTCCGTCATAGCAGATAAACAGCACCCTCTCCTTGCCTTTCCAAAATTACCTCTTTGTACAGAATACTCTGGGCATCCAGCTAGGCACCCAATGGATCCATTGCGAACAGTTTTTCATGGCTTCCCTACCCTTTCTGCCCCTTTGATCTTCCCCACAACTCACTGATCATAGCTCTTAGTTGAGCTAGGCAAAACTGGTCTGGAATTCATGGCTGCTTCCATACTGGGGCTAGTTTAGGTCCCAGGGCTGGAGCAAGTCCTCTAACTGATGGTTAGTCATGTGCAGTGAAATTTTTCGTAGGGGAAAAGTTACTCTAGTTTGGGCCAAGAGATGCCATCTTGCACTGGCGATTGAGGGGCTGATATTGCGTGCCTTGTTGGGCCTTTGGGAAGGTAGTGTAGGGCTCTTCAACCTGTCAGATCATCGTGCCTCCCTCCCTAAGTCAGGCAGAAGCTTCCTGGGCTTTGAGAAGGAGGCACCAGGCTTTAATACTTTAATACTCCAATTTGCCGGGAACATTTAGGAGACTACCCTAGTTCCCGTGGTCCACATGTCACTGGTTCTGAATTCCTTTACATGGCATTCATCACAACTCCCTTGATGCGATGGGAAGTATTCCTCCAATTTGGTTCTGAAGTTCAAACCGACGCATCACAGCGATTGACTCGGTTTAGCTCTCCTTTTTTGAGCTACGTAGTCCAAACTAAGTTGCTTCCAGGTGACAGAACACCAAAGGGATCAGTCATACTTTCCCGATTCGACATAGCCTTCCGTACATCTAGGACATGTTCGGCAGGGCGGTGCCGAGATAAGTTCAAAGAAATTCATCAGAGCCATTTAACCAGGAATTACTTCAGCAAGTCCTTTAAATCTATCTTGGTCTATAAAGCACAGCAATCTCCCCTTTGATCCTGTAAAGATAGAACCCAAGTACGCTATACATAGCACTGTGATGCAAGCTGAGGAGACGGTTGAAAGTGAAGCATGCCACAGAGTTATACAAAGCATCCAAACACTGCAGGAATGAGATCGAAGGCTCATGCTAAACAATATACTCCTAGCAGGCTTATCATTTCATTATGGTTCAGCTCGGGGGAAATCTTGGCCTTAAAAAGGCACCAAGTCAATAGAAAGAACTAAAGTGATCAGAGGCAAGGCCAGAGGACCAGAGGGTTTAAAAGCCAAAGTGCAGACATTCAAAGATCTGGCTTAAGTGCATCTTTTCCATGACTGTCATTTTCCAGGTCTTCCCTTTCCCATGTCAAAGTTTCCTCCAGGGAGGCTCCCTTAAGCTTTTGGTATACTGAAATTCCTGAAAGAGAGATAAGAGATTAGCAAGAAAGGAAAATGCGGAGAATTTTCTTTGCTGAGTAATGATGGTGAGTATACAAGGGAAAAGGCAGGAGCCACTCAACGCTAGTTCTGTTTTCCGAGGCAAAACAACCCAAAAGTAAAATATGTTTTCCAAATTGAAATTTGCATGGTTCCGTGTGCACTCCCAGCTGTTCACATCACTCCAGCCTAGAGATCCTAATGCTCTTCAGGCATTCATTACACTTGAGGCAGGGCGGAGAGGAAGAGAGTGCGAACTCATCTGCTTCCCAAGGCAAAAAAAAAAAAAGGGGGGGGAATTGTAATTGAGAAAAGAGAATTTGAAGCAGAAGAGGTGGTAGACTCACAGAGAGTGCCCTTTCCTACTAAGGACTTCAAGCCCAAGTCCCTAGTGGGAAGAGAGGTTGCAGCAGGAACTGAGACACAGATTGTCGTTTCTCTCCAGGAATCCTGGCATTTGCAGTGAAGTCTTGGTCCCCTGTGAGGAAAGATGTCTCCGTAGGGTTGTACACAGTGCTTCTGCCACTTTGCTCCCTTCTCCTTCCTCAAGGAAAGTGTCTTCGCCCAGGGAAAGAGAGAGGGGGAGAAGGAAGCAGCTAATTACAGGAAATGTTCACAGCACTGGTACATGCAGAATCAGCATGGCACAGGTGCCTGGCAAACAGCGCCCGCTTCAGTTCTGCTTACAATCTGAGCAGGGGTGCTCAGCTCTGCAACTAATCCCCTGCTCACATCCTCACAGTAACTCTAATGCATATGAGATTAGACTCCAGATGAGGCTGAGCTCTGTAACTTCCATCAGCCTCAGGCATCATGGTCAGGGATGAAGGGAGTTGGACAGCCCTAGTGTGGGACGTGGGTGGCGCTGTGGTCTAAACCACTGAGCCTCTTGGGCTTGCCGATCAGAAGGTCAGCGGTTCGAATCCTCACGACGGGGGGAGCTCCTATTGCTCTGTCCCAGCTCCTGCCAACCTAGCAGTTTGAAAGCTTACTAGTGCAAGTAGATAAATAGGTACCGCTGTGGCGGGAAGGTAAACAGCATTTCCGTGCGCTCTGGCTTCCGTCACAGTGTCCCGTTGCACCAGAAGCAGTTTAGTAATGTTGCCACATGACCCAGAAAGCTGACTGTGGACAAACGCCGGCTCCCTCGGCCTGAAAGCGAGATGAGCGCAGCAATCCCTTAGTTACCTTTGACTGGGCTTAACCGTCCAGGGGTCTTTCACCCCCCCTTTTTTTAAGCTTTAGTGTATGAGCCGTAGACTAACTCTTCTCTGTTTCTTCTATCTAGGATCCAGATTCCCAGTTAACCCCATGCTTGTTCTATGGGGAGTTTCCTGACATCAAACTTGCAGGAGTTGGGTCCCAAGACCAAAGAGAAATATTTAGAGCTACCCCTGCAGCAAATATAATAAACACAAACGTCGGCAGTGTTAGAGCACACATTATATTTTCTCTTTTCGGTCACTTTGATTTTAAATTGCTTCAAAAGAATTTTAAAGCTGTTGTTGGCATCCATCCGTCCCGAGAGACGGTAGAGTTTGCCTCCGGGTTAGCAGCACCAAAGTGACCTCCCTGGGGCCCAAGCCTGGGCAGTGGGTGACTCTCTGTCTCACTGATGTGGTCCAAAGGAAAATAGAGCTGTTATGTACTAAGCTTGGATCTGAGAACAATAGGCAAGTAGGAACCTAGAATGAAACAACTGATTGGCTTGCAGGAAAAGACCAATCAGGCTCCAGGAGGAAGTTAATCAGCCTATTAGGCTGGTAGGATTGTAGAATGCAACAAGTGATTGGCCTGCAGGAAAAGACCAATCAGGCTCCAGGAGGGAAGGAGAATCATCCAATCATATGTGACTCATTGTGTAAATAATGTATATAAAAGCCTGAGGGTTGGGGGGCAATTCAATCACTGTTTTACAAGCTGCAATAAAGAGCATGAAATCAGTACAGGACTCTGAGTATATTTCAAGAGCGATACCTTTGGCACCAGCTTGGCTGTAAGAGTTGCTGGAAGGAGGCGTATAATACTCATAAACACTCTGCTGTGAAGTGCCATGCCAACATAGAAGTTCCATAAGAATAACCAAAAGGTCCTGGGTTGACCCCCTTCTCGGCCTCACTGATGTGGTCCAACCACCTTAGAACTCCACTCCAGATTTGTGGAGGGTTTATTCATTTATAAGTGGTACCCCCTCCCCTCCCTTTAAAAGTACTTATTTTCCTCCGGCATGTTTTCGACTTGTTTCCAAACAGAGCATAATTGAAAAGGACTTTCAGAATGGCTAACACTTCCGGTTACACTACATTGCTTTACTTCCATGGGAACATTCTCCCTGATTCTTTTCCATTTTCAGTGTCATGGAAATTTCACAGAAGTTGACAGTCCAGCAGAAAGAAGCGCTCCTCGGGGACTGTTCATTAAGGCTGCAGAGCCTGCCAAACACTCATATGTCAAGGCTGCCTTCTTGCCAGAAGTGCTTGCTCATGCTTTGTGTCCAATGCATGCTCCCCAATCCATCACTTAAACGAGGGAGAAATAATAGAACGACCACGAAGCACATTCTCACCTCTTTTAGACTGAGGCTCTGCACACACTCAGTGGGGCTCGCTTCTGAGTAGATGTAAAAGGTAAAATGCAAACGACCCCCGGATGGTTAAAGGTGACTATGGGGTTGCGGCGCTCATCTCGCTTTCAGGCCAAGGGAGCCGGCCTTTGTCCACAGACAGCTTTCTGGGTCATGTGGCCAGCATGACTAAACTGCTTCTGTTTTTTTAAAAAAAATAATATTTATTACTTTTAAAACTTACAAAAAGGAAAGAGAAGAAAAGAGACAAAAAGAAAAACAACAACAAGAAAGGGAAAAAAATACAATACAATATATAAACAACACAAAACACAACATTAACCTAAACAAAACAAAAACAATTTAAAAACATACATTATACCATTTCAGTAGTCTATCTTTCATACCCTTGTTTCATCGACCTCCTCTCACCTCCCTTTTTGTATTCCACTTCTATTAATTGTTTCAGCAATTCCTTTCCATCTTTCTCTATTTTCTGTCATATAAATATCTTAACTTATTTTTACCCTTATTTTCCATTAATACTATAATGCTTATTTATGCTTAACTCCTTATAACATTTCAACTAAAGCCATAAGATTTCATTCCAACATTTTTCTAACACTCAGTAATTTTATAATATTTCTATTTCTGAAAATAAACTTTAAAACTTTTTCCAATCTTCTTCCACCATCTCTTCTCCCTGGTCTCGGATACTGCCAGTCATTCGTCAATTCCAAATAGTCCATCAACCTGGTGATCTTCTGTCCGAGGCTCTTAACTCTTTTCCAAGTCCCTTCTGCAGGTCTTCTTCATATTTATACATGCACTTTACTTTGTCTTCTACTGATCTTGTTCTTATTTTCCTTCCTTTGATACTGAAGAGCAGATCTCAGGGAAGCTCCAACCTAGCAATGCTTTTATTCCTTCTCGACAGGTCAACCAAATCTCCATGGTTAAATCTAAAATCCATAAGGTATTTCAGGACATGTTTCAAAATTCCTCCAAATCCAAAGGCCCCCACAGCTCCAATCTCCTCACGACCCAAGTCCAAATCCCAAAAGTCAGTAAATCCCTGCATGAAGGGATCTATCCAACTTTCCTATGACTAAACTGCTTCTGGCACAGCAGGACACCGTGACAAGTGCCAGAGCTCATGGAAATGCCGTTTACCTTCCTGCTGCAGCCGTACCTGTTTATCTACTTGCACTGGCGTGCTTTCGAACTGCTAGGTTGGCAGGAGCTGGGACAGAACAATGGGAGCTCACCCTGTTGCGTGGATTCGAACTGCTGACCTTCTGATCAGCAAGCCCAAGAGGCTCAGGGTTTAGACCACAGTTCCATCCTCGTATAGTATATGATATAGAGGTTTTTATAGATATATATTTATATATAGATATAGATAGCATAGGACCATATATAGTAGAAAAGATATAGGATTGCACTGTATGTGTATCCAAAGCTTCAGGATATTCAACATAAATGTTTAAATGTTCATGATCCTGCTTAAAAAAACATATACAAAATCAAATGCAAGATTTCAATGCCATCAAGGTTGTTTCAAAAAGATCCCTTTTCGGGAAATACCGGAGCAAGACAGTTTCAGCAAACGTGGCCCAACTGCACTGTCTGCCAATTAGGTTCTGGGCCCAACTCAAAGTGCTGGTTTAATAATATAATAATAATAATAATAATAGTTGTTGTTACAGTGGTACCTTGGGTTAAGAACTTAATTCATTCTGGAGGTCCGTTCTTAACCTGAAACTGTTCTTAACCTGAGGTACCACTTTAGCTAATGGGGCCTCCCGCTGCTACTGCGACGCCACTGTGCGATTTTTGTTCTCATCCTGAGGCAAAGCTATTAACCCAAGGTACTATTTCTGGGTTAGCGGAGTCTGTAACCTGAAGCGTCTGTAACTTGAAGCATCTGTAACCCGAGGTTAACCACTGTATTATTTTATTTCATTTATACCTTGCCCATCTGGCTGGGTCAGCCCAGCTACTCTGGGTGGCTTCCAACACATATAAAAATATAATAAGAACCCCAAACATTAAAAGCTTCCTGATACAGGGCTGTCTTCAGATGTCTTCTAAAAGCTATGTAGTCTTTGCCCTGGTATGGGGGGCCCCTTAGGAGCTGGGCCCAATTTGGCCCAATAGCTTTAAGGTCAGCCCTGATGAGACTGTGCAGGGGTTAGACCGACAAGCCCTGCACCTTTTAGGTCCCAGCTCTCATTTCCATACATCACTACTGGGAAAGCCATAGCTTTAACTATGCAGACCTTTGTTGGCAAGGTGATGTCTCTGCTTGTTAGGATGCTGTCTAGGTTTGTCATTGCTTTTCTCCCAAGAAGCAGGCATCTTTTAATTTCGTTACTGCTGTCACCATCTGCGGTGATCATGGAGCCCAAGAAAGTAAAATCTCTCACTGCCTCCATTTCTTCCCCTTCTATTTGCCAGGAGGTGATGGGACCAGTGGCCATGATCTTCGTTTTTTTGATGTTGAGCTTCAGTCCATATTTTGCGCTCTCCTCTTTCACCTTCATTAAAAAGTTCTTTAATTCCTCCTCACTTTCTGCCATCAAGGTTGTGTCATCTGCATATCTGAGGTTGTTGATACTTCTTCCAGCAATCTTAATTCTGGCTTGGGATTCATCCAGCCCAGCCTTTCGCATGATGAATTCTGCATATAAGTTAAATAACCAGGGAGACAATATACAGCCTTGCCGTACTCCTTTCCCAATTTTGAACCAATCAGTTGTTCCATATCCAGTTCTAACTGTAGCTTCTTGTCCCACATAGAGATTTCTCAGGAGACAGATTAGGTGATCAGGCACTCCCATTTCTTTAAGAACTTGCCATAGTTTGCTGTGGTCAACACAGTCAAGGCTTTTGCATAGTCAGTGAAGCAGAAGTAGATGTCTTTCTGGAACTCTCTAGCTTTCTCCATAATCCATCCACCTTTTATTCGCAGTCGTATAAGCTACACTACAGCATGGCCATAAACCTGTACGTTCAACCACTGAAATATACACCCAATATGTAGCAATGCAGATTTATGTTACTGCTTTATGAATGAATTTTGGGGTTCCTCTAAAGAATCTCAACCATTTGGGGGGTTTCCTAAGAAATACGGCATCGCATCGCGCCCAGATCACCAGGGATGCCTCTCTCCTCGCCCCAGGAGCCGGCAGGGCAGCCGTGGTCTCTAAGACCCGACAGAAGCCCGTTCTTGCTGTTCCTGCCGAGCATGCGTGGCAAGTACTTGTGCAGCTGGCGGCTGCCTCTCGTGGAGCCACCGAGGGGAAAGGAGGTGGGAGTCCGAGCGATTGGGCGAGAGTTATTGCCTAAGCAGCCCTCCTTTACCTGGCGGGGTTTGGAGAGGCTTTAGAACGGAGCACTTTCTCTTTTCCCTTTTTGCACCTTGGATCAGCTCCGTCGGGATCAGCTGTGGGGGGAGATCGCGGAGTTGCAACCCACGCGGCGAGCGTGGTAAGTTCACCAACTTCTCCTGCTCCCCGGCGCACCTCCCAGCGTTGCCCCGCGATCCTCGGGCAGGTTGGGCAGCAGCAGGGGCACATGGAGTCCATGCCCACCGTTGCTTGTCCCGGGAAGGAGTTCAGGGCATGGCATGGGATCGGGATCTGGGAGGGTGGGAGACGGAGGAGGAACCCGGTGGCTGCTCCCTGCGCCTTGCTCCAGCCGGATCCTTCGCTGTCATGGCTCGATCGCCGGTTTCTCTTGTTGCAACCCGCACCCCACTCCCCTAAAATATTTCAGGGCCTCCCCAAAGGCGCATTCAAATAGTGCGCCCCCCGTCTTGTGATCGATTATGCGCGGCGGGGCTTTCCTGGCCTCCCCCCAATATTTTATTAAAGTTGGCACCCCTGTACCCCACTCTGACATCCTCGCCCTGTCACCCCAGCAGCAGTTCCAGGGCAGAAGCAATCGTCTACCCTGAATCCTAAAACAGGGAACGGCGTTTCCATTTGCAAAAAAACCCCAAATAAATGATTTTTTAAAAATATATATTTTATTTTTGGGAAGAGGCGGGCTCAAAGAGGGGAGGGTCTGCGCTCTCCAAGAACGCGCCCCCCTCTCCGATCCTGAACTCCACTGCTGTGAGTTGAGGTCTCCTTTCTTGCGCCCTGCCGTCGGTCCGCCATCGAGGTGGTTAATGAGTAACGAAAGGAGAAACTTCTTCCCACCCCGCCAAAGCGCCTTAACCGGAGCAATGATTCCGGGATGCGGGTGAGTGGGGAGCGAGCGCGCGCCCTCGTGGCTTCAGTAAACAAGGGGGTTTCAGAAAGGTGCCACCCCGCGTGCGTCGTGTGAATGGAGGCCAAGGGCGAAAGGAGACCTCCCCTCCCAGGAAGTTTTGCATAGGGGCAGTGCAAAAAGCCAGCGCCTGCTGCTGCTGCTGCTCCTCTCCCCCTCTCTGTCCCCTCTGACTCAAATGACACTTCAGTTGAAACGTATACAGCCAGCAGAAAAGAAAAGTTTGCAAAGTTGACTGCTGCAGCAAGAGAACTTTCCATCTCCGTCCTGCGGCGCCCGGTTGGTTTCACGCCCCTGCCTGGCTTTCTCCTTATACTGTCATCCGTGAAATGATTTTCCTTTTCCTTCCTCTCTTCCTGCCCCTCCCTTTCTCCCTCCCTCCCTCTTTTTTTTTTTTTTTTTTTTTTTTGGAAGATTGCTGAAATTTTCTGTGTCAGAGGTGGCTGTTCCTAAGAGGATGTAGCGAGTCTGAGGATGGGGCTTTCTGCGGAGAGGCGCTCACAATGGCCAGAGAAGACTCGGTGAAGTGTTTGCGGTGCCTGCTATACGCCCTAAACCTGCTTTTCTGGGTGAGTTCCTCCTCCTGCTCAGATGAGAGGCTCCAGCATTTCCAGATATTGCCTCCGAAGGACAATTAGTTCACTGGGCTTACTCCTCTGTATGCAAATCTGCTCTTGCAGGGCATTTTCATGCCCTCCTTCCGATTTCCAGTGTTGCCAGTTAGCCATATTGCTCATCAACAAATTGGATTCTATCAAATAATTTATAACCTACCTTTTAGAGTGAGGCAGTTTACAAATTAAAAGAATCTTCCATAAAAATGGAATAATAATCACTATTTAAATTAGAATTAGGAGCAGCTAACGCTTCTTTTTTTTATACTGCCCGTTAGCCAAATGCAGACTAGAATACAGTGGTACCTCGGGTTAAGTACTTAATTCGTTCCGGAGGTCCGTTCTTAACCTGAAACTGTTCTTAACCTGAAGCACCACTTTAGCTAATGGGGCCTCCTGCTGCCGCCGCACTACCAGAGCATGATTTCTGTTCTCATCCTGAAGCAAAGTTCTTAACTTGAAGCACTATTTCTGGGTTAGCGGAGTCTGTAACCTGAAGTGTATGTAACCTGAAGCATATGTAACCTGAGGAACCACTGTACGTAAAGGCTTCTTCAGAGTTGTCTTAAAAACCAGTAGTGATACAGCCTTGCAAATTTCCTTGGGGAAGGGGCTCCAAAGATGTGTGTGGCCACCCCTGAAAAGGCTCTGCCGACCTAGCTATGATGAATTTATGTTATAGAGCAGGAATAGGGAACCCGTGGCCCTCCTCAACTCACGTTGGTCGTGGCCAGCGTGACCAATGGTTAAAGATCATGAGAGTTGTAGTTCAACAACATCTGGATGGCTTCAGGATCCCTACTCTTTGACAGCGACTGCTCATTCATCAGAGGAAAAGTGGAATTGGGCTCCAAAAACCTGACAGCCTGACATCATGGTCAAATGTGGTCTTTAGGGTGGATTAGAAGGTGCATGCGGGTTTTCCTTCGCTGTGTTTTCCTAGTAACACAACTGATTTTATGCAAATAGCATCTGGCCTACAGTGTGTGACATTCGTACCCTTAGGCAGCTGCTGGGTGCCTAGAATCCTGACAGGGGCCCACAGGTGCTGGTACTGGTTCTGAGCTCTGAGCTCCCTCCTCTAGGTGGCTGCTGTCCTGTATGTAAATCCACGGCCAAGATTGGCTTCCCCAACACATGAATCTCTGCAGAGAGGATACTTAAATTGAGAGTGCATAAATAAATGTATTACTTGTGTACTGTTTACTCCATACGAAACTGAGTGAGAATGTACCACTGGACAAGTAAGTGTAGTTTGATGTTGTTGTTTTTTTATAGTAATTTCTACTAAGTTTTCCATTTTAACAATCCAATCAAATCACATTAATTATTCCAAATTATACAAATACATATCATAAAGTCCAAATATTTTCCAAATTATAAATTTTTTGTTGGGGGTTCCCATGCTTCGAGTTCAGTAGGGTCCAATCATCTCATATTTCTGCTGCTTTTAGTGTAGTTTGAAGTTGTTGTTGTATTTATATGAAAACAATAAAAATTATTGGGGGGGGGAAGGGCACCAATTTAGGATGAAACCACCAGATTGCATGTTGCTGGTGCCCCCTTCAAACCTGCCTAGCACTGTCTTTGGGGTTGACATGGGGTTTGCATTCAGATGTGATGATTTTTCTAAAATGCTTTTTAGTGTTGTGTGTTAAAACAGCGTATTTTCTTCATTAGCACACCAACTACTAATTATTTTATATAATGGGTTGATAAAGCTGCATTGCCGTCTTACCTGTTGTCACCCAGATCTGGTCTTGCGAAGTTCAGGTGCTTGCCTCGTGTCGTACTACGTTTTGGTTGTTTTATCCATCCACCGCAATTTCTGTCTTCCTCGAGGTTTCCTGCCCTCTGTCTGAGAATTCATCTAGCCCCATATTCTCATTCATCTGTAGTTCTTTATTTCGCCCATTGGAGTATATGACAAGCACTCAGTTATTTGGCAGAAAGAAAAGGGAGACATTTGGGGACATCTCTGGGATAGGAGCTTTGTCCCCCCCACTCTGGGCCGGTTAATCCAAGCCATTCAGAATCAAGTTCGTTCCTCTCTATATAACCCCTCCAAGATTTGTTTCTTAGGCCTCATCTGCAGTATACCTTTAAATCAGGGGTCGGCAACCTAAGGCCCATGGGCCACAAGCAGCCCATGGGGGTCATTTAACCGGCCCATGGACCCCTACCGCCCGCACAGGGACTCCTGCCGCCTACTCAGTTGGCTCGTGTGCAACACTGGCCAGCTTCCCATTGGCTGCAGGAAGCTCTTGCAGCCAATGGGAAGCTGCGCATGACTCCTCTGCGCCGGAAGGAGCGCTGCAAATAGTGTTTGCGCATGCGTGAGCACACACAGACACACACTCCGGCCCACCGCAGCGTCTGTGGGACCATGAACTGGTCCAAGCCACAAAAACTTTGCTGACCCCTGCTTTAAAGCGTATCATATCATTTTAAACAGCCCCAAAGAATCTTGGGAACTGTACTTTAGCATTGATCTGAGGGATTAGGTTGGCAGCTTGAATGTGCTTTCAGATTTGGGGTTTTTTTTTAACAGATTTTATTAAAGTTTGAAACAGAATACAAATATTATTTTGTCAAATTTCAAGTATCTTTTTTATCAGAGATTAAAAAAACCTAACCTAAATAACAACACAAACCGAAAAGAGAAAAGGAGAACTTCTGATTCTTCATCTTGTCAGCTATATATAGAAAATTGTTGAAGGCATCCAGACCAAGATAACACCCCACAATTCTAATTTCTATAAACCAATCTTTTCTTCAATCCGCAAACCCAGGTATCAAGTTCATTTTCTTTTTCACGCAAAAAGTCTGTAAGGAGTTTCCAATCTTCAGTAAATAAGAGCCTGCCTTATCTTTGGAGGCCCAAGCAACACCCAGGTTTCAAATACCTCTTTCCTTCTTTGGTATTCCATCTTCTTATATAGATGCAATCTTGCCTCACTTAATCCATGCTCTTTTCACGGTAAGGTTAGATTACTGCAGTGTGTTGAGGCTTCTTGGGAAAAGCAGTGGTCTCATATGCAGTGGCAAGATTGCGAAGAGGGTAGTCCTGCATTGAATATTATTGTACTCATCTTGCAAAGTCTACCCTGGCTTCTAGTATGTTTTCAGGGGCGAAACAGAATGCTGCTTCGAGCTATAAACTCCAAATGGAGGAATCCAAAAGATCATGGCCTCCCTTGCAAAATTCCCATTTGCTTAAATCTGCATTGTAAGTCTCTTACCTTTTGAGGTGAGCGGGGTGTGGGCTTCAGATAGGGTCTTTTCTACGTCCCACCACTTAAATACCTCCACAGCTGGTGTCGAGGTTCCGGATTAATAATAATAATAATAATAATTTATTTTATTATTATTACCCCGCCCATCTGGCTGGGTTTCCCCAGCCACTCTGGGCGGCTCCCAACTGAATATTAAAAATGCGACAAAACATCAAACATTGCTTGAGAGCAGTACATGTGAAAAGGATCTAAGAGTCTTGGTTGACCACAAACTTGACATGAGCCAACAGTGTGACGCGGCAGCTAAAAAAGCCAATGCAATTCTGGGCTGCATCAATAGGAGTATAGCATCTAGATCAAGGGAAGTAATAGTGCCACTGTATTCTGCTCTGGTCAGACCTCACCTGGAGTACTGTGTCCAGTTCTGAGCACCACAGTTCAAGAAGGACACTGACAAACTGGAACGTGTCCAGAGGAGGGCAACCAAAATGGTCAAAGGCCTGGAAACGATGCCTTATGAGGAACGGCTAAGGGAGCTGGGCATGTTTAGCCTGGAGAAGAGGAGGTTAAGGGGTGATATGATAGCCATGTTCAAATATATAAAAAGATGTCACATAGAGGAGGGAGAAAGGTTGTTTTCTGCTGCTCCAGAGAAGTGGACACGCAGCAATGGTTCCAAACTACAAGAAAGAAGATTCCACCTAAACATTAGGAAGAACTTCCTGACAGTAAGAGCAGTTCGACAGTGGAATTTGCTGCCAAGGAGTGTGGTGGAGTCTCCTTCTTTGGAGGTCTTTAAGCAGAGGCTTGACAACCATATGTCAGGAGTGCTCTGATGGTGTTTCCTGCTTGGCAGGGGGTTGGACTCGATGGCCCTTGTGGTCTCTTCCAACTCTATGATTCTATGATTCTATGAAAAAAATCCCTAAACAGGGCTGCCTTCAGATGTCTTTTAAAAGTAGGATAGTTGTTTATTTCCTTGACATCTGATGGGAGGGTGTTCCACAGGGTGGGCGCCACTACCGAGAAGTCCCTCAGCCTGGTTCCCTGTAACTTGGCTTCTTGCAGTGAGGGAACCACCAGAAGGCCCTCGGAGCTGGACCTCGGTGTCTGGGCAGAATGATGGGGGTGGAGATGCTCCTTCAGGTATACTGGGCTGAGGCCATTTAGGGATGATTTTTAGACTTGGTTTGCATGTAATTTTAATCCATACCATGGCTTAGTTTTGAAGAAACGAGTGTGCTGCCTGTCATTGAGACGTCAGTACCGTCACTTTGCTCCCCCTCTGATGTTGCTGCCGACACTATGCTCTGAGCTAAGCCATGGTTTGGCTTTGCGGTGTATTGCTTTGGGATTTTTTTCTTAAAAATATAAAGTGGTATAGAAAAATGGGGAAAGTAATTATAATGTCTGAACTTCGAGCTCATGGTTTCTCCCTCTTTGACAAAACACAGGCTTAGCTAAGATTTATTCTATGACTTATCGCTCATGGTTTGTTTGGGGGAGATAGACCATGAATTGGGGTTTGGGTGCAGCACTATGTTGAACTATGGTTTGGTTCCCAGCAGTGCGGCAGCAGCAGCAGCAGATCAGAGGATGATCAGAAACAACCACATGAAGCGACTAAGCCATGTTTTGTCTCAGTGTTACAAGTGACTCGGGCCCTGGATTGGTCTGCTATAGAGATTCCCTTTTTTAGTTTCTTCTCCTTATTACACTGGAACGAATGGTCGTTTTATTGCTCTACGTGCAGTCTCTTGGAGAATCAAGACTTAAATGGGGTTAATAAATAAAATAAATTCACTGTTGTAAAAAGATCTCTCCTCCAGACTGATTGCGAAAAATGTAGGAAAGCTTAGTTAAATAATAAATGGATTTTGAAAAGTACCACGGTTTTTGTTTCTAACTGTGTGCAAAGATGGGCAGCTGGGGCAATCTATTTAATGACTATATTAATGTCACTAATGAGCTGCTATAGTTATTTGCTGAAGTGGGCAATTGCGGTTGCAATGATTTTAAATGGCAAGGACTGCAAAACACTTCGCCAGTGTACTACAAACTGTCCCACGGTTCTTCTAACAATCTCCTTATGGACTAGACGCTCCTCAAAGTCCCTTCCAATTTAATTCTATGATTCTACGAATTTAACACAAGAGAAGTTCCAGTTATGTGTATCTTCTGAGTAGCACTTGTGATGATAGTTTAACTGATGTTACAGGACTCCAATACGACACAATCTCTGCACAGTGTTCCTAGAGAATAATCTTTTACTTTTTTTAAAAAAAGAAACAATCCAAAACATGTTGTGTGGTGTTCTGCATGCGCTCATGAGCTTTTCAGCTCTCCTCTTTGGGCTCAGCTTCTCAAGGCTACCCTAAAAGGCTAGCAACTCAGTCTTGGCAAAGCAAACCACGAGGTACAATGATCTCTTGCCAGGAAGAAAAATGGATTGTCTACCCATGTAGACATAGAATTGGCTGGCATTCCCGCCCAAGCTCCTCTTGAATCCTGGCTGCCACTTCAGCCTTTGATGGCTCTAACCGCCGCAGAGACTTTTCAACTCTTGAGATGCCCAAGCCTGAATCCTTCCAAGTTATTTCAAAGTCATTTTCTGTTACCGTCGAGCAACCTTCCCTTCCAAATGCTGCTGCCAGATTTCCTAACTATGGCTGTAGGGCATGTGTGTCCTTGGTGTGTTCAGCTGCCGTGCCAGTCAAATGTGCGTTGATTAAGGTCCTTCGGTGCCCCTGGAGCAAGAAAACAGACATGGCGCTGCTGTCCTCACTATACTTTCCTAGAAGTAAGGCATTCCTTTGGAAATGCTTCTGAGTAAATGTTTTTGAGATTGGGCCCCACGATTCAAGATGCAGGGATGGTCATGGTGCCTTTATATTTTCACAGATTTGTTGTCTTACGTTCCATGTCAGCTGTGGACCAAAGGGCATCTTGTAATCTGACAGCCGAGGCTGCTGTAGCACAATGAGATGATTTCTTTCTTTCCTCCAGAGGTTCAGAAGCACTGGCCTTCGAGCATTATTTCTTCACGGCGTCTTTGGAAAGATTGGCAGATGGGCGTGTAGAACATAAAAAAAGGCCACAGTGTTGTGTACTTGCTGAAATGGTTTTAATTCCAGTGTGTGGTTAGGGGTCCTGAACCTTTTCAGGGTCATGGGCACATTTGGAACTTAGAAAAGGTGGCGCTGATTGGCGTTGAGTAGCGATTACTTAGGTGTGATTACTCAGGTGTGCACTGTCAGTCTTAAAGGGATGTGGGTGGTGCTGTGGTCTAAATCACTGAGCCTCTTGGGCTTGTTGATCAGAAGGTTGGTGGTTCGAATCCCTTTGACAGGGTAAGCTCCCGTTGCTCTGTCCCAGCTCCTGCTAACCTAGCAGTTCAAAAGCATACCAGTGCAAGTAGATATATACCGCTGTGGCAGGAAGATAAATGGCGTTTCCATGCGCTCTGGCTCCTGTCACAGTGTCCCGTTGCACCAGAAGTGGTTTAGTCATGCTGGCCACATGACCCAGAAAGCTGTCTGCGGACAAACGCCAGCTCCCTCGGCCGGAAAGCGAGATGAGCGCCGCAACCCCATAGTCGCCTTTGACTGGTCTTAACCGTCCAGGGGTCCTTTACCTTTTACAGTGGTACTCTGGTTTAAGAACAGCCCTGTTTACAAACGATTCGGTTTATGAACTCCACAAAACTGGAAGTAGTGTCTTGGTTTGCGAACTTTACCTCACTCTAAGAACGGAATCCGAACGGTGGAAGGGCACTGGTGGTGGGAGGCCTCATTAGGGTAAGCGCGCCTTGGTTTAAGAACGGTTTTGGTTTAAGAATGGACTTCCGGAACAGATTAAGTTCGTAAACCGAGGTACTATTGTACTTAGGTGTGATTACTCAGGTGTGCACTGTCAGTCTTAAAGGGCAATACCAACAATCCTATCCTGCAACGGCTAGCCCACTGTTCTTGTTTTATTCATATACAATATGAAAATATTCCCCCACAAAATTCAGTGGTCAAACCCATGGAGATTGATCGATTGGTTTTGTCACAAGTATTGGAGAGGAGCGCTGGATTTCTTGGATAGACCTTTATTGCCATTTTTGCAGTTCCAACGGAATCCACTGGGTTTAATATGGCTTATTCCTGTATTCCTGTGCAAAGGATTCCAACAGAATTAGCTCAGCAGGAGTCAATCGTTGAACACAAGGACTTACTAAGTACTTAATCAGCAGTTAACATTTGGCTGCAAACAAGGACTCAAAACCACATTGCCGTTTTTTGTTTGTTTGCGTGGTGTCAACTTTTTGTGATCCCAGGACAGGTTACAAAACAAAATAAAACTTCAATATAAAATATACAAATATTAAACTCGAACAGCTATATGGCCTGCCAGGGGAGAGCTTAATTTGGCAAGCGTACCCATGCTTTTACCAAGTAACTGTTTGCTTTCAGGGGTCTTAACCAGGTTAAGGCTGCAAAACACAGCACTAAACTATGTTTAAGCATTTGAAATATTTCAACTGCTTCAGACCAACACGGCTACCTACCTGAATCTATGTTTAAGCATTGTTTGCACTGGATCATACTGTAAGGATTGGTAGATGATAGTTCTACTGATGTTATTCTATTTTGTACGTTGTATACCACTTTGATATATCTTATGAAAGAGCGGTTTGAAAACAGATATTTCAGTAAAGAAAGAAAGAAAATCAACCCCTTTTAGAATACTACCACCAACTCTCATCACTGTAGAGAGTTTCTCTGTCTCTGACTTAAGATTGTTGGTGAGAAATTTGCCTTCTTTCAGAAATCAACAACTATCTAATCTGGACAGGCCTAAACTTGGTGTTTCTAAAAAGGCCCCTGTTGCTTTATTGTTTTTACACAGACTTGTTACAGCAGGTTCTTGGAAGGTAGTTGCTTTTAAGGTACATTATCTATTACTTGAAGTAAAGTAGCACTGAAGAGACCTTTTGGTTTCCGATCTCCCGAAGCCTGCAATACATATTGTTTAGTGCGGCAGGGAAAACGAGCGATTCTCAAATTTTAAGTAAAATATAACTACTTTTTTTTTGGTAAATAATTTTTATTCATTTTCCAATTAAAAAAACCCATTCATATTAATAACAAATCAAACCAAATGTTTCCACATTCAAAAATAAAAAAAACAATACAGCCAATTATAGTGCAAATTAATTAATTTCAATGGGATTCCCCATGTTCTAATATCCATCCTTTATTTTCTGCTGATATCGATCCTCTCCTCAACCAGTCATCGGTATAACTCTCTATCTTGTTTTATTTTACCATTCCATATTTATAATCACGTAGGGGCCCATTTTTCTAATATAACTACTTTCAAGGTGCTGAAGTGGACATTGTGCCGGGCTTTGTGGGCAATGCATTCAGTTTTTTCTCTTAAGAAGTACACAGAAAGTCAGCGAAAATAGGCTCTCTGCATTCTCTTTGTAATTTGTCATCACTGTGAGAGATGCATGCGAGGTCAGAAGCTGTGTGGAAACAAACAGATTTCAATCCTTTCAAGTAATGCAGAAGCTACAGGGTACGTACAGGAATCAGGTATAAAAGTGAGCCGAGTCATATAATGATATTTCATACCCTCCAACATTTCTCCGATGAAAGTAGGGGCGTCCTACTCCATAATGTTTATTATTATTATTACTATTATTATTACTACCCCACCCATCTGACTGGGCTCCCGCACCACTCCAGGCGGTTTCCAAAATATATAAAAACATAATAAAACATTAAACATTTCCCTATACAAGGCTGCCTTCAGATGTATTCTAAAGGTTGTATAGGCCCCCCCTGGCTTGGGTGTGTGTGTGACATAATTCCATACCCTCCAACATTTCTCTGATGAAAATAGGGACGTCCTAAGGAAAAGCGGGACATTCTAGGATCAAATCAGAAACCGGGATGGCTTTTGTAAATCTGGGACCATCCCTGGAAAATAGGGACATTTGGAAGGTCTGATAACCAGACGGATTTGTGGAGGACAGAAATAGCAGTAGATTATCCAAGATGGTTAACTTTATTTATTAATTTGTTTATTGAATTTACGTGCCTTCATCTGAGAATCACAGGGCGATTTACAATATAAAAACTCAAAAATGCATAACATGACAGCAAACAAAAACAGTAACCCGCACCCAGTATTTTATTTATTACACGGTATTTTATTTATTAAGGCATGTGATGTCAAGCTCAGAATGTTGTGTCATATCCTAGTCTGTCCAAAGGTAGGAGTGAACCACGCGGCATGGAGTTCTTCAATTAATGATTTTTGCTGTTGTAAATTTCAGCGTTCGGAACTGCCTGGTATTAGAGACAGGATGGGCCCTATAGCTGAACTAGCGTTTTTGTTTTCTTCGGAGGATGTTCTGTCTTTCCTGGAGGGAAGGACAATCATCCTTTCAGGAAAAGGCTCAGCATTATTTAATGGCATTTGCCCTGGAAAACAGGCAAGCGCTCTTTCAGGAGAAAAATTAAATGGGAGTTAGACTATCCCAGAACTTGTCATTTGAGCAATGAATCAGATTCTGCAATAATTCACCAGTAACCGACATTTCAGAAGCCATGACGCTATCTTCTGGGTCAAAACTTTTCTGTTCGCCTGGGTATAGAATGATAGAGTTGGAAGGGACCCAGGGGTCATCTAGTCCAACCCCCCACAATCCAGGAATCTCAGCATCCATGACCTCTTGTTTAAAAACCTCCAAGGAAGGAGAGTCCACCATCTCTTGTGGGAGTCCATTCCATCGCTGAACAGCTCTTACTGACAGAGAGTTTTTCCAAACATTTAGTTGGAATCTCCCTTCTTGAAACTTGAAGCCACTGGTTCGAGTCCTACCCTCCACAGCAGATTTTAAGCTCTGTTTTTGCTGTGCGCTTACTGCCTTTTGAAGCCGTTTTTATGATGGTATTTTATTGTTGTTTGGCCAGTCACCACCCTGCTACCTTTTGACGGAGGGCAGTTTATAAATAGCTTAATAAAATAAAAGAGATTCATACTTTAAAAGCTTGGCGCTGAGGTAAAAATGACGGAAGAGGGAGGACTAGTTAGTATGTGAGGGCATTGAGAGAGGTCAGAGAAGAGGCCGTGCCTTGGTACATCAAAGGGATCCTTTAAATTTACTTTTAGAGCTTGAGGGGCAAGTAATGTTCTTTGGACATGCTTTCTGAGATGGTGTTATCCAGGAGAAATTGACCAACCTAAAATTAGACTGGAACTGGGTACAGGCAAACGCTGCAAGATGACTGTTACTGGAGGCAAAATACTTCTTTGCCTTGAAAAGCTAGGTGTATATTTTGAAATAAATGAAATATGGAGTGTCTCGTTTTGATGAAATTTGGAGGAGGCACTGTCCATGAATCCTAGTTACAGGTAGGTAGCCGTGTTGGTCTGCCGTAGTTGAAACAAAAAAAAAAAAAATTCCTTCTAGTAGCACCTTTCGTGTGCATGGTATCTGAAGAAGTGTGCATGCACACAAAAGCTCATACCAATAACAAATTTAGTTGGTCTCTAAGGTGCTACTGGAAGGATTTTTTAAATTTTGTTTCCATGAATCCTGTGTGCATTGTGACATTTAAAAGGAAAAATTGGGTGGGCGACAGCTCCCCCCTTCTGGTTGTGTTCTGCAGCGTCACATACAAAACCAGATTGTTTTGCAGCCGCCCGCAAACGAAGCAGATGTTCAAATGCGAAGCTGCTACCATTTGGCAGGCTTCAGTCCTTATGACCCCTGTGCATTTGTGACTGTGTAGCTTCTGCGGTATAACGTGTGACATACTATTGCTGAGGAGCAGCATCAGGCTGTTTCATATCCAAAATCAGCCAGAAGAATTACGCAGGATTTGGAGAGTTTGGAAAGATCAACACAATCGACAGCATGCAGCACTCCTGCTTGAGCCAAGTCTGGCTTAATTTGGATAGATAGTTCCACTGGGAATAAAGATTCTGAGCCAGACATGACCTCTATCAAAGTTTGAAAAACCCACTACTCCTTTGGGTATCTCCCTACCGCTTTCCTGTGAAAACCATAGTATTTTGTACAACATGAGATAAAGTAACACAATTTCCGGACTTAGCCTTTGATGTCTTCTGATAGAGAAGCCTTCTGTATCTGACTTCACTTTCTGACATTTTAGTTTGGTTCAGATGTAATGGAAAACCTGGCAAAACACTCACTATTTTAATCCCCTCTCCTGCCCCCCTCTTTTCCTAGGTTGATGGAACATTTCTCCTAACCAGAGTTTCCTGTGATGTCCAGACGTGGGGAACTTTGGTTTGCTTGAATTATAGTTGGTGAGATCAAGCTGGGTTAAACTCTGGTTTCAGATCCTGGCTAGTTGACAAACCATTGCTGTTGTTGCTTAGTAGTTTAGTCATGTCCGACTCTTCATGACCCCATGGGCCAGAGCATGCCCGCTTTAAACAAATCATAGTGTCCCAAATTTTGGATACACCACAGGGCTCCGTGGGTAGTTTAAAATTGAATGCTTCTCTGCTTCATAAGGGACCTGTTTGTATATGTGAGAACCTGAGACTCAATTGTTGTTTAGTCATTTAGTTGTGTCCGACTCTTCGTGACTCCATGGACCAAAGCACACCAGGCATTCCTGTCTTCTACTGCCTCCCGCAGTTTGGTCAAACTCATGCTGGTACCTTCGAGAACACTGTCCAACCATCTCGTCCTCTGTTGTCCCCTTCTCCTTGTGCCCTCCATCTTTCCCAGCACCAGGGTCTTTTCGAGGGAGTCTTCTCTTGTCATGAGGTGGCCAAAGTACTGGACCCTCAGCTTCAGGATCTGTCCTTCCAGTGAGCACTCAGGGCTGATTTCCTTCAGAATGGATAGGTTTGATCTTCTTGCAGTCCATGGGACTCTCAAGAGTCTCCTCCAGCACCATAATTCAAATGCATCAATTCTTCTGACACTCAGTACAGTATAGTATTTTAGCAGAAACCATGGTTTCCTGTTCCATGTCAGCTAAAATTTAAATGGAACCAGTTTCCCACCTCATTCCTAGTTTATACCAGGTTTGCAGTAATACAGGTGACTAAGCTGCCATGTGTCAGAAAGCATTACTTAAGCGGTAAGCTGGTTATCTTTCTTGGCCACCCCAGACAAGCTGGCTAGCTAAGGCAAAACAGCACTCTTGTTGGTTGTTTGGTCATCATTGGAATGGGCGCATTGCTGTGAATTGAAGTAGTTTTTTTAGTAGTTAGTGCCATTCACTTTTGCCTTATCTTACTGCTAAGGTATTTTGCCTGCTCTAAATTGGAAGCAGAGTACAATGAGAAAATGTGTGTGCAAAAATATCCTGGGTCCCAGGGTATAGTCTGAGATCATATGTAAGGCTATCACTTCACAAAAGCTAAGCAGATCTAGATCTGGTCACTGTCTGGATGGTAGACTCCTTGGGAACAACATGCAGGATATAAGAGCAAGCAAGAAAGAAAAAATAAAAAAATGATGAAACTGTAGCCTGCAGTTTGCTCCAGTGTCATGGCTAGCAATATATATTTTGTATGTTTTTCCTATAGGCTACAACATTTTTAAAAAATGTCTCCATTAAAACACCAACTTTGTAAAGTATCTGCTAGTTTTGGGTTGGTTTTTTTTGGCATAAATACAATTAAGCAAATATCTGATTTAAAGTGAGGAAATGTAGCTTGAAAATGTAATGCTGGTCTGTGTGGCTTCATCACTTATTTTCAAGGCAATCACGGAGGCTGGCGTATCAAGCAAAAAATGTAAAGTAGCAATTTCATGGTGATGGCTATATAACATTCTGATGGTTTAAAATGAAACCAGAAGTGATTTGGCCAGTCGACTGTAACAAGCAGAAAATGTTGAATTGGTTACTGTTGTGTTTATAATATACCACAACTGATACCTACAGATACTTTTTGGATCTTAACATTATAATAATAATAATAAATAATAATAATAAATTTTATTTATATCCCGCCCTCCCCAGCCGAAGCCGGGCTCAGGGCGGCTAACAACACTAAACAGTACAACATTATAAAACATTATAAAAATGGATTAAAATGAATTAAAATCAAAATTGCTGGCAACCATAAACTAAAGTTTTGTAAAGATTGCCAGAGGAGGGAGTCAGGCTGCGCCCTGACCAAAGGCCAGGTGGAACAGCTCTGTCTTGCAGGCCCTGCGGAAAGATGTCAAGTCCTGCAGGGCCCTTGTCTCTTGTGAGAGAGCGTTCCACCATTATTGATATATTGGCATTTTAAGTCGCACATGATGCTGTTTTTTTTTTTGGTCTTCCGTGCTGTCTCAGAAACTTCAATATGGTTTGATTACCTTAGACTATCTTACCTTAGACTATCACCTTGATCTCAAACACTTTGCTGGAATGTAAATTCCATTAATTTCAGTAAAGCTTGCTTCAACATCCCTGAGTTTTGTCTGGAAGCTCATAACAAGTTTACACTTAAATAAGTTTCATAGAAATTAATGTGATTTGTGTAATGGGCACATTCCAGAGAAAGATAGGGCCACCTACATCCCATTAAGCAGGCTTACAGATGCAGTTAAATATAAGTGCTGACTATCAACACATTAGGGATGCGGGTGGTGCTGTGGGTTAAACCACATAGTCTAGGACTTGCCAATCAGAATGTCGGCGGTTCGAATCCCCGCGACGGGGTGAGCTCCCGTTGCTCGGTCCCGACTCCTGCCAACCTAGCAGTTCAAAAGCACGTCAAAGTGCAAGTAGATAAATAGGTACCGCTCCGGCGGGAAGATAAACGGCGTTTCCGTGCGCTGCTCTGGTTCACCAGAAGCGGCTTAGTCATGCTGGCCACATGACCCGGAAGCTGTACGCCGGCTCCCTTGGCCAGTAAAGCGAGATGAGCGCCGCAACCCCAGAGTCGGCCACGACTGGACCTAATGGTCAGGGGTCCCTTTACCTTTACCTATCAACACATTACATAGAAATAAGTTCACTGGTTTTAGTAAAACTTGGTTCCACATAATGCCCACCATCCAGAGGTTGTCAGGATACAGAGTGCCCATTGTTGGCTATGAAAGGAAAGCTCACACAAGGAAGGAATAATTTCCATTTTCAATAGCTCTGCTTCCACTTCCTATTCTCCTGCAGTTGATTGTGGTCGGCTGGCACAGAAAGCTAGGTGTGTCCCACCAATATAAATGGAACGGTGCAATCCTGCACATGGCAACTCAGAAATAAGTCCCGTTGTGTTCAGTGGGGTTTACTCCCAGGAAAATGTGTCCAGAGCTCTGCAGCCTTAAGCACTTAGCTATATTCTTCTTTCTATTCCTTTTTTCTTGCTTTCTGTTTGTTTTTTCTCCCTTCTGGCTTTGTTCTCCTATAAGACTAAGTAGCTGTTTTATCTCAGTATATTATAAAAAGATAATAGGTAGGTATTTTTGTATATCTTTGAGTAAGTATCAATATTTTTTTTTTTAAAAAAAGCACTTAGCTGTGCTCTTCGTTCCCCCCAATTTGATGGTAATTATACATAAGTGAGATGTTCAGCAAAATCATGGAGTATAATTTTTTCTTGCCACTATATTGCAGCAGATTGCAGGTGCAGGTTTACATTCTAAAAAGAAAAAAAATAAATCTCTGATAGCTCACCAGATGCGAGTGTTTCTACTTTAGCCTAGTTCCTTATGCACTAGGTTTCTGTGTGCGGGGTGTAATTTTTGTGCAGTGACTTTTTTAAAAAAGGTAATTCCTTCAGCTCCAGTTTAAAACGGCACACCTCCAGGAAGATTCTGAAATGTAATTTGCCGAATTTGTGAATTGGTTTGGAGCATAAGACGAATGGATTTCAAACTTTTTGCTGGATTGCACCCAAGGGATGTGGGCATAAGTCCAGCATGCACAGGGACTTCCTGTTCTCTTCTATGACGGGAAATATTCTTCCTATTATTGGGGATTCCCTGTTGTGCACAAGGAGTTTTCCTCTGCTTGTAAAATAGGGCATGAAAGGCCGAGTTTGTAAGGGAATTGTTTTTTCAGTATCAGAGCTACTGAACCACTGTGTTTGGGATCCGGTACAAGCAATAGTTGGACTGAGGCTTCGATAATAGGGAGCAAATTTCAATTTGTAAGGCAGAGGGGCTCGCGATTCTGATTTATTGACGTGCTTTGAGGGGAAATTCCTGCGTTGTCAATGCACACATTACTTTTTGTGTAGGAGTTGGAGCTCCTCGTTTTGCTGAATGCCTGCTTTAATTCTGCATACAGAGAAGAAAGCAGAGAGTGCCTTCTGCATTTTTATCTTGTAAATTAACCCAACTCCTGTGTAATTGCGGAGTGTGTGGTTTGGGGACCCAGAGCAAGACAGATTCGTCTGGAAATCTTCAACATTCAGTAGGAGGAAGTGTTGAGAAGAACAAATTATATTAGAAGCACAGATGCTGTGTGGGCTGATGTGTTTTTTCCCTTGCAGTCAAAAGCCAAAAGTGCATATTGAATATATAATCCAGATGCCAGATGACTTCCACTTATATGTCATCTTCTGCTGGGTAGTAACCAGTTTTTTCTTCTCCTTCAGAGTGGGGGTTATTACCCTGAACACTATTCCCACATTTGTGGTTCTGGCTCTGCATAACAAATACAGATAATATGCTGCTGAGTATGAATTTGCAGTGTCTCCAAAACTGACAGATTATTGCAGATGTCTCACAACTACTTCTCAAAATAAAAATACTTCTCAAAATAAAAATTAAACACAGAGCCTCCAAGTGTCCCTATTTCCCAGGGACAATTTCAGATTTACAGAAGCCATCCCGGTTTCTGATTTGATCCTAAAATGTCCTGCTTTTCCTTAGGATGTCCCTATTTTCATCAGAGAAATTATGGAGGGCATGGAATAGATCACCCCTATTTTCATTGGAGAAATGTTGGGATGCCCCTGTGTTGGAGGGCATGTAAATGCACTCATTTTGGGTGGTTTTGCAAATCATGGGAAAGATTTTATAATGGGGTTTCCAGCGTTTGCCAACCTGGTGCCCTCTTGGATCAAATGCTAAAGTGGGCTACTGTGCCTTACCAGTCATAGAAGTTTCCTAAATGACTTAACAGAAACTTAATTTACTTGTCCCAGAACTGATAAACAGGAGAGGAATATTCTCGATTCAGTGGAAAGATTTCTGCGAAGAATGTTGTATGCAATATAGAAGAAACCTGTTTTAGATACATCGGGTCCTTCCTTAAAGAGGAAGGTGAGACCTGGAAAACCGGCACCCTGTGCTGTGGGTGGGTACGAATGGTCAGCCACAACACCTGATTGGTAGGTCCCTCGAAACTGGGTCCAATCTGCCCAATGGGACACAGTCTAAACAGTTCAAGGAACCTATTTATGCCCATGCATGTGACCCAGAGCTTCCTCTTTCAGCGGTGCATTCAGAACACCTGCCCACCTCTCCCTATTTTTAGGGCTGTTATGTAGTGAAGTTTCACCCTGGGCCAGCAGGGGGATACTGTATATAGTTTTCACTCAGGTCTGTAGATAGTTTTCACTCAGGTCCACGTCAGTTATTTTAGGCGGGAACTCTGGGCTGTTGTTGCTGCAATGTTGACAGCCAGCTGCCTATAAAAGCAGGCCGGCTGAGCTGTTTGCAGTCAGTTCTATTCCAGCTTACGAAATAAAGAGCTACTTGGAGAAATTGCTGTGTCGTCTGCTATGTCAACCCACAACTTAACAAGGGCTTTGCGCTTGACCTTGCTATGCCGTTGTGTGTTGCACAGAGGCACGGCAGGAATTTCCCCCACTTGCGTGATTGGCTGTTGCCATTTGGGTTTCACCTACAAATCATCACAACATGTAAGGTTGCGGATAGTCTCTGGTTCAGGTGATAGGGATGGGAGAAGGCTCTCGCCATCCCTATGTGAAGGGTATTTTGTTAAAGGAATCCAGGGACTCGATGGTTTGATCAACCCCTGAGAGGGGGTTGTGCCCGTGCATGAGTCCAGGGGGGGACATTTGGGTGGTGGAGTTAGCCTGTTCCCAGTTTTCCGCTTATCCAGGTGCTCACCCTTGGCTGACCGATGCTGGAACCCTTGGTCAGCGCTACCTGCATGGCAGGGAGGTAGTAAAACCAGAGCCTATGCAACCATTCACTTTCTGTAATCAATGAAGTTGTGGCCTAAATTCTGCCAAAAACCAAAACCAAAATTTGAGTCAAGTGTGAATTAATTTAGGGGGGAGGTTTCTGGGTCTGAACACGCAATTTTTAAAATTAGCTTGCTAGCTATATATTGACTTCAGTGTAGCCTAGAGAGCATTATTATTATTATTATTATTAGCGTTTATATACCGCCCTATACCCAGAGGTCTCAGGGTGGTTCACAGAAAAGATCACAACATATATAATCAGAATAAAAACAACAACGCAATAACAACCCCACCCCAGAAAAGAGCCACATTTTTAAAAGGGTATAGGATGCTGAGTTTGTCACATTTCAGAGACAGCGTATGTGTTCATAGGGAATTGTCTCACGCCATTATTTTGTTAAATCCCATGTTGCTTCTTATCTGCCTGCTGCTCCAGCTCTCTGCTAAATTTCTACCAAAATAAATATTGGGAAGAAACATCTCTGTTCTGATATTTATCCCTTCATAGTTCCAGATGCCTTTTGTAATTAACACAACACTTGAAAGGGCCCGTCTTAAAAGTTAACTTCAGCATTGGCTGACCCCAAATCTGTAAATTATATTAGATATCTGTCTACGGACTTGTTGGACAAGAATTCCCAAGCAACCTTAGGCTAGTAGAGCATTGTTTTGAAAGAAGGAGGAGAGCTTTTTTCGTCGTGAAAGGGATATGAGTTTCCACATATGCTATGGGAAAGCTGTGCACATCAGTACAGATGTTTAGCTCAGTAACCTTTTAGTCTTAAGGTCAGTAGACCAACTGCCATCAATTGAAGAGCCAGGATTGAAAATGCTGAATTATTCTTGTTCAGTTTCTTTTCTAAACTGCCTGTATCTGCTAATGCTCATGCCTCTCTGTATTTTCTAGAAAAAATGCTCTGAACTGGTATATTCTGCAAACTGATTAATATATCCACATACCCTGCCGCTAATATTGCAAGCCTGTTCAAGTTTATTGATAGCCCACAGACCTTCAAATTTCAAAAAGAAATATTTGAATCCATATGACGAGGGGAAAAGAAACTAAACTAAAAAAAAAAAAAAAGCAACTTAAAGTAGAGTGGAAAATATTTATTGAATATATGGAAAATAATTTTACACAGCTCAAAACGCTGGCAGCGTTCAATAAATTCAAGAGAGTAAATAATATTTGTTTGATGTAAAAGTGGAAAACTGATTTGAATGGTTATAGTAAAATATGCAGGAAACTGTAATATGAACCATGGAAGGAGAAGAAGGGAAGTCACTGGATGTTTCAAAGTTTGTAAAATGTTTAATTTGATGTGTAGAAAAATGAAAACTCAGTAACTAAGAAAAAACCCAGAAAGTCCATTGACTCTATATTTTTATTGTTTAAAAAAAATCAACAAAGATTAGGACAAATGTGATGAAGAGCAGTACAGAAATGTGGTAACAGATTAGTTAATTAAAATCAGTGCCCCCAAACAATTATGTAACAGCAACACACCCAGAAAGTGTGCTTTCCATCACAGTTTTTCCTATGGCAGTCCTTACCTTAGAGCAAAAACAGATGAACTGATGACAGTTACCGTAAGCAGCTCTGTGGTAATGTCAGAGAGAAATGATATTTTAGTCATAGCGAAGGGATCAAACTCCTGCAGGTGAGCTAGTTCCCTTCATCTTATATAAGTGTGCAGCTCCTACCTTTTTCATGCTGCTGCTTTAACCTCACTTTTCAAAAGCGGCGGAATAGTAAGATAATGCAGTCCCAACATGAAAAGCAATATGACTGGGGAAATTCCTGCTGCTCAATATGATCGCAAATTGTATTGTGCAGAGAAGCATGCCACGAAAAATATTTTGCTAGAGCTTACCAAAATGCTGTGGGTTGGAGAAAAAGGGAAGAATGTTATCTCCTTTCTCTCTCTCTTTATATATATATATATATAATATGTTTTGTTGAAAGAAAGGAAGCAGAAAGAAAGGATAGAAGGAAAAGCGGCGGGGCGGAGAGAGATTACTAGACTGGTGCCATTGCTAAGAAGAAGAAAAAGGAACTTTAGAAAGGAGAATTTTAGAAAAGAGAAGAAGGGGATTCATGGAGCAAATAAGACAGGTATACAATACGGTTGTCACACACTTGGGAGCCCACAAAGAAGAAATACAACACTGGAAAAAGAGGATGGAAGAGAAAAACCAATCTGCATATGGCATGCCTATGCTAATTTATATGGATAGATGCAAATTTTAGAAATAATTACCAAAATTTGAATATACTATATATCAATATAACACACCCTCCAACATTTCTCTGATGAAAATAGGGACATCCTATTCCATAATAATAATAATAATAATAATAATAATAATACCCCGCCCATCTGTCTTGGTTACCCCAGCCACTCTTGGCAGCTTCCAACATATATAATAAATGCAATAAAACATTAAAATGTTAAAAAAAACCTTCCCTCTACAGAGTTGCCTTCAGATGGCTCAGAGTCAGATACCCATTCAATATTGATCTGATGAAAATAGGAACGTCCTACCATACCCTCCAACATTTCTCCAATGAAAATAGAGACGTACTAAGGAAAAGCGGGACGTCCCGGGATCAAATTAGAAACCGGTGCGGCTTTTGTAAATCCAGGGCTGTCCCTGGAAAATAGGGACACTTGGAGGGTCTGATAAAATGGGTAAAACTGTGACAAGATGAGCTATGGGTGTGCCAGGCATGCCAACTCTGGGGGCCCAGGGGTCTTCAGCCCCCTCAATATTTGCTTGAAGGGGGCGCAGCCTCCCCATGTTGAGAGGAGCCCAGTGCAATGTTGCGAAGGCTGCACTGACTTGCATGATGTTGGGAGGTGTGTGTGATGTTGCCCCCCAATCTTGGGGGCAACCTGGAGCCTCTGGTGCCTACTCAGCCTGTTTTGGGGTCACGAAAAGTCGGACACGACTAAATGACTAAACAGCAGCAACAACAACAACAACTGTTGATGGGCAGCTTCAAGAGCCCTGCTCTGCCTTCTTATGGTTCCTTATCTTTAAACTGGACTTGGTCTGGAGATCCCTTCCCACAGAGGACACCTTCAGACAAGCAAGTATTAAATCAGTCAAAATTAATACCATCAACCAACTGTTAAGCAAAATACAAAAAAAGAAAAAAAGAAAGTACAAAATCACAGCCTCCGTAGAACCAATTATTAAGGGAAGAATGTAAAGTATGCATTTTTAAATTTTTAATCCTCATCGTTTATATATATATAAACACCCCCCTTTCTAAGGCACCTAACAAATAATATAAAAGCCAAATAAAAGATATCATAAAACAAAACTTTTTAAAACAACAACAGAAATCCATGCCGAAAGAATCACCACTAGAATGTATCCAGAATGAGTTTCTTCTATACTGTATAAAATTCTGCACAGAAATATTTCTACTGAATTGAGAACATTCCTCTCTTAATTTATCAGTTTTGGAATAAGTGAATTAGATACTGTAAGGCCATTTAGGAGGCTGTTATGATTGAGAGTATTTTAACATTTGTATGTTTTCAAGTAAAATGTTAACGCTTGCATGTATGGTTGTAAAACTTTCTTGGTCTTTTTGCTTTATCTTTTTGTAAACCACTTCAAGGTTTTCTTTGTTTTCTGGTGTTTTTTTACCAATGTGTATACATTTTCTGAAAAATAAAAATAAAAAAGGCCTTTTCAGGTATTTGACATGTGGGTATGTGCAAAGAGGCTGGGATCAGAAGTTCCTCACCATCAGAGGTGCCAACTTGAATAAAACATTGTGAGGGCCCAGGTAAGCCCTACCCCTATAATCGATCACAAGACGTGGCACTGTAGCACCCTGCTTGTGGTTAACGCTTAGCTGGAATGAAATATTCAACGCAGCAATAGAGAAATTAAAATAGTAATTTATTTGTCAGACAAATAAATAAGAGGCTCAGTGGTACGTGGTTACCAAGCTCTGGCCTGGCCTCCTGCCATTCTGGCCAGCACTTATATTCCCTTAATCCAGCCCCCTTTGCTCCTCCTGTGGCTGCCTCTGTCCAATCAGCCTGGTTGAAATTCCTATTGGCTGTTTGCTAGAACCAATCACAAAAGATACACCCACAAGAGATACACCCATTTCCTTGCCCTTATAAGGGAGACAAAGAGCTATATATATGACATATAAGTAATAATATATCTTACATGGAATCTTAATTACCAGCTCACCTCTTGCCCTCCTTGCCCTATTGCCTTATAAAACAAATGTTTAATCTTACATTTTTATGTTCAACAGATGTCAAGGATCTTGAGTTTCACATCAACATTGAAAGATTTCCTTCATTTAATGTTTCTAAACAAAATGCCTGACAACTATATATCAAGACTGCTTGGATGGCGTCTTCTGTCTGGCAGGGGGGGGGCTGGTGGCTGACTTAATTTCAGGATAAATACAACTCTTACAACCATATGAAATAAGAATCTAGCATTCCTTAAATCCTTTGCATAATTACATTTAAGCCAATATATTTAAGCTAATATATTTCATACATTTATCATAGGTAGCCTCTTAAAAGAATAAAGCTTTTCAAAGTAAAAAGGAAGGAACTCAATAAAACACAGCTTTTAAAAGAAGCCTCTTCAGTTTGCACCTCCCCCTTTCCCCCTCCTCTCCAGCCTCAAAATAAAATAGGAAGAAGCTGCTTCTTCTGCCAAGCCAGTTGCCTTTCCAACATTTAACACATTTTAACCTTTTTAACTCTCTCAGTTTAAGAAACAGCTTTAGAAGAGACTTCCCCAAAAATGCTCTCTTTCTTTCTAGCTAAATGTTTTTCCCCATTTGCTCCTGGCCTTTCAACCTTAGAAAGAAGATCTGGCTCATTTTACTGGGAGGCACATTAGTATTATCTTTCCCCATTCCTAATGGTGTTTTCTCAGCCTTGGGGCAGCATATGTAATTCTCCCTTTTTATGACTTTGAGAATTGTTTTTCTACTATAAATCAATGGGGCCCTCTTGTCTTAGGAGAATGGCCAAGGTTTCTTCTGCCTGGCATGAAACATTTGAAAATCCTTTTTTAAGCTCATTTTTAAATACAAGCCTTGATTGAAATATATAGAAGCTTTGATAAAAATGCAGGCTTATGGTTAGGTGCCTCAGCACATGCACATCATTTGGATGGCCCCTCCAATGTTTTACTGGGGGGCCTTTGGCCCCTAGGAGTTGGCTCCTATGCCCGCCATCGCTCTCCATGTGTTGGAGGCCAAACACAGGTTGTCGTACCTAGGGGTTGGCTAGATTTTCTTCTGCCCCACAAGCACTGATAACAGTATGTGTGGCCCAAAAGCTAACTTGTTGTGTACAGTCATACCTTGGGTTGAATGTGCTTCGGGATGAGCACGTTCGAGTTGCACTCCACGGCAACCCAGAAGTAACGGAGCGCGTTACTTCTGGGTTTTGCCGCTTGCGCATGCGCAGATGCTCAAAATGACGTCACACGCATGCGCAGAAGTGCCGAAATGTGACCGGCGCAGACATGCGGACACGGGTTACGTTTGCTTCTAGATGTGAACAGGGCTCCTGAACGGATCCTGTTCGCATCTAGAAGTACCACTGTATATCGAACGCCTCCCTCAGGAGACAAAACAAGGTTTCACTGGCACTGTGAGAGGGTGAAGAGAGGCTACGCCAGGGGTCAGCAAACTTTTTCAGCAGGGGGCCGATCCATTGTCCCTCAGACCTCGTGGGTGGGGGGGCGGACTATATTTTTTTTGGGAAAAACAATGAATTCCAATGCCCTACAAATAACTGAGAGATGCATTTTAAATAAAAGCACACATTCTACTCATGTAAAAACACCAGGCAGGCCCCACAAACAACCCAGAGATTCATTTTAAATAAAAGGACACATTCTACTCATGTAAAGACACGCTGATTCCCGGACCATCCGCGGGCCGGATTTAGAAGGCAATTGGGCCGGATTCGGCCCCCAGGCCTTAGTTTGCCTACCCATGGGCTACACCTTCATGCCCATTTGCATTGTCATTCCAGGGCCTTGTGCCCATTTTTGTGCCAAGGAAGGAAGAAAAGGCTGGAAGAAAAAAGTGGACGAGGAGTCTTGATGTGGGATGAACGCCTTCATACGCGCCGGCGTGAGCTTGTCAGTTTTGTAGCTGGAACTCCACTGCACGCCAAGGGAGCATGGTTCTGGTTGCAGCTGTTCCTTTGCTTCTCTGACATTCCTGCCTCAAATATATACAGGGTTCTTCTGTCTTCTGCATAGCTGCTTGTGGTGTAGCCTGCTGCCGAATGTAATTAATAGTTGCTCGTCCAGCAACTCAATGTCACCCCTTTGTTTTCCTTTGCTTTTGGAGGGAACGGAGAGTGAAAAATAAAGCGGCGCTGCTTGAGGATTCTTAATCGATTGCGTCGTGGGCGCAATTAGAAGTTACAGCTGGAAACCTTTTGTGCCGTTGTCATAGTTTGATGCTGTTAACTGCTCAGCGAGAGAGGCCAGATAAACTGATAGGTCTGTGCTTATCTTTCCTTAAAGCAAAGTTGGGGGTGGTTTAAGGGGGCTAAAGATATATCGATGAAACTTGCGGATTTTATTTCCACAGAGGCTAAATAAAATCAAGAAAAGGCGATTCTGGTTTTCGATAGGTTGATCACATCAAGCACCCAGGCTTCTCCAAAGAGATCTCCAAATCCCCCACATAGCTTGCACCCCACAATCCCTTGCATTTTTGGTCATCTTTTGGTTTCCACCAGATCCCGAGTCCAGGTGCTGTGCTTTCTAAAGAGAGCTGGGTCACTGGCGGGTTCGTATGGTGAATAATGGCCGTTTACATGGTGTGGACTTGTTGACCTCACAGCCTCAGAATAGTCTTGTAGATTGCTCCCCAAAATCTAGTAATAAGAATTAGGCTATTTTCCAGCCACTGTTACATGCGCAATGTGCAAACCAACTGCCATGAGCCTATGTAGATCTATCATGTTGCAATCCCATAGCTGTTCAGGAAAATCATGGAGCTATGCCAGACTCCCTCTCCAGGCCCCTCCCGATAATTAATGCTTACAGAATTAATGAGTGATTAGGATCTGATTTAAGGCCTAATTAAGAGCATGAATATTATGGTTAGAGTTGGAGAGAAGACAGGGAAATGTCTGATCCTGCACGTTTCTTTGGATTCTTAAATGTGGGTGCAGGACCCACAGTCTTAAGATCTGCATATATTATATACGCTTCTTTGGGTAGGGGGAGAAGGGTTGCATAGAAGCATTGAAATTAAGAATTTTTGGACAGTAATACAAGAAGAATTAAAGAAGGTGTTGAAAATATCAATAATAAAAAAAACCAGAGATATATCTCCTTGGATTGATAGGGGAAGCGAAACCACGGAGGGGAAAAAGAATCTTCTTATATGCAAGTACAGCAGCTAGAGTAGTGATTGCTGCTAAGTGGGAGTTGCAGACTCTACGCTTAAGGGAAGAATGGATTTGTAAACTAAATGAATACTTAACTCCGGCAAAACTAACAGCTATTATAAGAAACCAATCGAATCAAAAATTAAAAAAGGAGTGGGAATGTTTTGATGAATATATGGTAAAATATTGCTCAAAAAAAGATATGCTGGTATGCCTAGATTAAAATGTAAAGTATCTGAGGGAAGGTAAATCAGCAAGGGAAGATAATAAGAATATATAGAAGATTTGAGAAGTTTGTAAACTGCAAAGATAAATGTAATCTCAGAATGTAGAGGAAATCGAGTGGGGGCGGAGGGAAGCGGGGGGAGGGACAAAAGAATATTAGGTGTGATTGATGGATATATGGGGGAATGGGGAGGATGTGATGGCGGCTTTGGTTTATTTATATTGTGATGTAATATGGAAAAAACCAATAAAATATTGTATTGGAAAAAAGAAGAAGAAAACAAATAGCAATAGTAACCTTCAGTTGCTTCCATTCTTTATCTAAGATCAGGCTACTCTTTTGATGCTATATCTGTGTTCCACTTCTGAAGGAGGTTAATTTTGTAAACTGCCCTGTGATCATTGGGTGAAGGGCTGTATATAAATTTAATGACCAATAATAATAGCAAATGATGAGGTAATCACTTTCCTCCCAACCTCCCAACCTCCCTAAATGGAAATTATGAAAGCTCAATTTGATCCTCTTCCAGAATGGGTGTATTTATATGGTCCTTTTTTTGTGGCTCGAAATTAAAAATGTCATGGCCGCATCCTTAGTTACTCCTTCAGCAGTGTTAGAAACTGAGATACGAAAGGTAGGAGCTAAATGGCACCTTAAACTGAGTTTACGGGCACAACAACGGAATGTCTAGGCGCACTTTTTTATAACAAGAATACGAAGCTAAAAATGAATGAACTGCAGCTAAAATATTATGTTCATTTTTCACATGGTCTAGTCCTTCCTCTGCCCACCCCCCTAATATTCTTCAGAGGGTCTCTTCTCCAGTCTTCGGAGAGTAGCTGGAAGCGGGAAGGCAGAAAATGGCCCTCCTTTGCTTCCACTCTGCCGTTTTAATATGAAATCCCAGATCTCAGAAACTGCTCGTGCTAATGAAATTCCCTGTCACAAAACGTGCCTAGAAAATGGGAGTTTCAAACACTGTATTTCAGTATTGTGAATGTTCCTGTTTATATATTTTCTTTCTATCAAGTTGAGTACTTTAAGTCCTTTTAGCCACAAGATTGCTATGCTCAGCAAGGGGTGGGATTTGGTGACTTCCACGGCCCCGTCAAATTCTGAAATTCTGTGGTTTTTTAAATCACGTATAGTTTAAAATATGAAATCTTAAGTTAGTTTCGCTTTTCCTGATTGCCCACGTTTGATAACCAAACTGTGAGTGTTCAGAAGTTGGCAAAACCTTTTCAACAGCTGGAATTGATCCTATTACACTCCATCATCTTAACCTAGTTCAGGCCTCTGATGAGCTGCGTATTATTCATTCAGCTTCAATCACACAAGTGGCTTTCCCCAAACATGCCAGCTTGAGTGAGGATTTCTCCCCTCCCCTGAGTAATCCGATAATTATACACATAGTGGTCTCTCAAAGCCAGTAGTCTGAAGGAAAACGTATCATGGTACCTTGTGGATTTCACTTATGAAATCTCTGCTGGAGTTATTAATCTTACAACAAGCAGAAAATAAAACCTCAAAGCTTACCGGGTCCCCAAGGTGCACAGTTTTGGGGAGAGCAGCCAGTTCGGAAACGGCTCCGTTGAGAAACTCGCTCTTCCAAAGTATTAGTAAATTGGAAAGGAGCAGACTGCCATGTTTAGAGAAGTAATACTTTAGCAACGCATCTGCTCACAGCACTAAGGGGGGTGGGATATTCTGTGCAATGGTGCACACTGCCTGTAATGCTGTTTTAATAATTGAGTCTGCTCCAAATTGTGTTTGCTAAATAAAATCCCTGTTTTATTTCAGTTGATGTCCGTCACTGTGTTAGCTGTTTCCGCCTGGATAAGGGACTACTTGAATAATGTTCTCACTTTAACTGCAGAAACAAGGTAGGCTTGTCATGGTAGTCCGCATGTAGCTAGACTGCCAAGGAGGAAAGTGCGAATGCTTGGGTTGGTTGTGGGGAAGGGTGAGGTCCCACAAAGCTTCTGAAAAGGGCTTTGGTATTTTGCATAATTTGTCTGAAATGCTGTTTTAAAAAACCCCACTGCTGGAATAATCCTGGTTAAGGTCACGTTTGCACCATACATTTTTTTTAAATAAAAATTTTATTAACAATTTTAACATAACAAATTATCAAAACAAATCATCTTCATTATTTCCCTCCTTTCCCCCCTCCCCCTCCCCAAATAACCCTCCCGTCCCCCCAAGACTTCCCTCAGCTCCTCTCTCTGATTTCTCAACTCATGTTGTTCTCTGCATACTGTAAAATTGTATACATCCTTTTATTATATATCTACTATATTAACCCTCAATAAATTTGTGTTTGTTTGTTCAAAACCTGCCAAGGAGTCCAGTCGTTTGCACCATACATTTAATGCACCATTGCAGTCAAACCTTGGTTCCTGAAGGGCTCCATTTTGGAACGTTTCAGCTTCCGAACGCCGAAAACCCGGAAGTAAATGTTCTGGTTTCTGAACAATTTTCGGAAGCCGAACATCCAACGCGGCTTCCGCTTGAGTGCAGGAAGCTCTTGCAACCAATCGGAAGCCACGCCTCGGTTGTCGAATGTTTTGGAAGCCGAACTGGCTTCTGGAACAGATTACGTTCGGCAACCGAGGTTTGACTGTGTAACACCTTAACAATCGCGGCTTCCCCCCCAAAGAATCCCGAGAACTGTAGTTTGTTGAGGGTGCAAAGAGTTGCTAGGAGAAACCTATTCCCCTCCCAGAGCTAAAATTCCTAGAATTCCCTGGGAAGAGGCATTGATTGCTAAATGGGAAATGTCGTTCTTTGAAGGGAATAGGAAGCTCCTGACCGCCCCCACTCTTAACAGATTATTGCTCCCAGGATTCTTTGGGGGAAGCCATGACTGTCTCGAAATTAGAGACAGAATTGTTAGAACCTAAAGACAAATTACTTTCAAGAATGTATAACTTGCTGCTTAAATGGAATACACAGGATGAGACAGTCAAATCCGCCATGATAAAGTGGGCACAGGATATTGGACATAATATAATGTTTGAGGACTGGGAAAAGTTATGGACCACCGGATTGAAATTCACGGCATGTAGTGCCCTGAAAGAAAATATTATGAAAATGATATACCGGTGGTACATGACCCCAGTCAAGCTTGCTAAGATATATCACCTGTCTGATAATAAATGTTGGAAGTGTAAAGAGGCGGAAGGGACGTTCTTTCATCTCTGGTGGACATGTCCGAAAGTGAAGGCCTTTTGGGAAATGATCTATAATGAGTTAAAAAAGGTATTTAGATATACCTTGCCTAAGAAACCGGAGGCCTTCCTTCTGGGCATTGTAGACCAGAATGTGGTAAAGAAGGACAGAATTTTTTTTATGTATGCTACAACAGCAGCAAGAATTCTCATCGCAAAGTGTTGGAAGACACAAGATTTACCCACACTGGAGGAATGGCAGACGCAGTTGATGGAATATATGGAACTGGCGGAAATGACTGGCAGAATCCGAGACTTGGGAGAAGAAAAAATGGAAGAGGACTGGAAAAAATTTAAGGATTACTTGCAAAAATACTATAAGCTCTATGAATGTTAAGAAAATGCACTTTTTAGGAAATACTAGCCCCAGCAACGGTAATTAGGAGAAATGAAAACTAAGGTACAAGAAAAGAGAGGTGAAATTAAGGAAAATTTTTATTGCATTATGTTTTAACTATAACATATAAGACTATGGTTACAATAACTTTGATTTTGGTAACATGAAATTGAAAGGTACAATAAGTAATGAATTGAAAGATATAATAATGAATTGAAAGATACAATAAGTGATGAAATAAGATAATAATATAGTTGAAGACTTCATATTATGAATATTGGGTTACAAATATATTGAAATGGGTAATATGACAAAATGAAAGATACAATAAGTGATGAAATAAGATAACAAAATGCTGAAGTTGGTTTTATAAATAATGCAGATTCGGGAAGATGTGGGGAAGTCCAAAAGATTCTGTAAAAGAAATATGTTTTATGAAACTTTTGTATTTTATTTTTTGTTCTTTTTTACTCTGTGAAATTAATAAAAATATTTAAAAAAAAAAAAAAAACAATGTGAGAGAATATTGTCAGGTTTGAGCCACAGTGGGCAGTAGTTGGAGGGGGAGCCAGGATTTGTGCCATCGAGTCAGCCCAGGGACCAAGCCATGAATCGGGAGTCAAAAGGGCACACCGGAGTCAGGAAGACTCAGTGTAAACGGGAAGCTTTTCATAGCTCTTCCTGCCTCAGCGGGTTCAGTGGCACTTCTGTGCTGCTGTGGAAGATTCCCTTCAGTCCTGGTGGCTTCCTGGTTCTGGTTCCCATAGTTCTCGATACATGTTCACACGAGCAAAGGCACAAACAGCTACAAGGTTCCACAAATTTTTCTTGGGACTGCATAGCCAAGCTTTCAGGAGCTAGGAAGGCATGTTTTTTCTTGCGCCCAGCTCCGCAGAATCAAAGTGTACTTGCTGCCCTGCAAACAAGGTGTTACAGGGCAGGAGGGGTTGATGGTGCCTGGGGATTTGGGTGGCACCCCCTCTCCTCCAACCCATGACGTTATTTATAGCTGCATCTCAGCACAAGACAAACCTGGGTGTCTTCCTGCATTGTCGGCAACTTTTAACAGTGGTACAGTGGTACCTCGGGTTAAGAACTTAATTCGTTCTGGAGGTCTGTTCTTAACCTGAAACTGTTCTTAACCTGAAGCACCACTTTAGCTAATGGGGCCTCCCGCTGCCGCTGCATCGCCACTGCACGATTTCTGTTCTCATCCTGAAGCAAAGTTCTTAACCCGTGGTAATATTCCTGGGTTAGCGGAGTCTGTTACCTGAAGCATATGTAACCTGAAGCGTATGTAACCCGAGGTACCACTGTATTGCTCCCATTGCAAACACTGATCGCCAGGATTTAAATTTCTGGTTTTTTGCTAGCAACTGCACTCATGAGATGGGTCTGAGGGCGTTATTTGTGACAGTCTGCCTGGTTTTTGCAAGCTTCGTGTGCATCATTTCCCTTCCCCCTTCAGCATGGCAGCAGGATCACATTCAGTGACTGTGTGAGGATTTCCCACAATTCCCTGTTCTGCTTCCAATAATTCTTGGCGTGGTGGATGCAAGAATCCTGGGAAGGGATGGGGATTCCTCTTTAAACAGGAGTCCATGTTCCCACACCCTTCTCACTTTTCATTCCGTCAGAATAGTACAAAGGTTAGAGAGGGTTAAGGGTTCGTTCAGCTGGAGTAGTCGTTTTGTGGCTTTTTCGGCAATTTTCTCACTGTAAGTCTCCTTTCTGTTCCGGTTGAGTTTGTGGAGTGTGGTGGCATCCTCCAAACCTGCTCGCCCCTCTTGAACTTTTTCTCTGAAGAGTCTAGCCCAGTATTTCCCAAGCTTGGATCTCCAGCTGTAGTTTTGGGACTACAGTTCCCATCATCCCTGACCACTGGTCCTACTAGGTAGGGATGGTGGGAATTGTAGTCCAAAAACAGCTGGAAGCCTAAGTTGGGAAACACTGGTCTAGCCCCTGGATGAGGAGTCTGTTGCCATCCAGTTGTTGTTGGACTCCAACTCCTATCAGCCTCAGCCAGCCTGGCCAAAGATGGGGATTGCAGTCCGGCAACATCCTCCAGAACCCCAAAGTCGAAAAATGTAACATCCCTATTCTTGCACCAACAATCATTGCTTGAGCCTCTCCACCCAACCCTATTCCAAATTGCTGAAAGCTCCTCTTCGCTTGTTTGCATTTTATTTATTTGTATTCTCTTTCAACGGAAGACTCATAGCTTAGCAAAAAGGAATCAGTGTTAAGAATTACAATGCAAATGCCTTATTTGCACATCCCAACAGAAAGTAATTGATATAAGGAAAACAGTACAGATTCCAAATTTAAAACTAAACAATACTTTTGATGCTAATTCCACATTTTAAGTAGCATAATGAGAGCAGGTTTCAATTTTGCCCTCTTCTTTCCCCTGTGTGCCCCCCAAATTGGCTCTGGAACAGCAAATGAGGGGAGAAGAAGGGGGATTATTCCATCTGGCAGGCTGAACAGATTGCACTGATGGAATGATTGACATAGGACCACGTCGAATTCCTCACTTGTGTATCTCTAAGCAATGCACATAAATGGGCAAAGCGTTTTAAACCACAAAAATGAACCATATACAAAACACCAAAATGCATCAAGATAGGACACCAAATGTAGCAGTAAATATAATCATGAAAATATCTTCAGGTATCACAAAGAGAAACGCGTATAATAATAATAATAATAATAATAATAATAATAATAATAATAGTACAGTTCTAATTCCAAGAGTTCTCAAATAAATGCCTTTGTGCAGCTTGAAGGCAGCAGTCCTCTGGTTGTAAACTCACAGCCTATGTATTCAGAGATATACTGCCCCCAGCATGGAGGTTCCACTTCTCTATCACGGTTAGTTGTTGAGGGATTGATCTTCCCAAAAAAGAGAAACCTCTCCTTCTTCCCCAGAAGGGAGAAGCCATTGAAGGATAGCAGTTTCAGAAGCAAAAGGCACAGGGATTTTTCCCCCTAAGCACCCTCATATCTTCCCTGAAGGGCAAAATAGGGACAATAATTTATACAGGTTCCAGAAAACTGGGGTTGTCCCTTGAGCACTGATTCCGTGGCTGTTTATTACTCTGCCTCTCGTGAGATCTCAATAGGGCAGCCTCAGTTCATTCATTCATTGTCCGTGCGTTAAGGAATATGTACTTTAAAGTACACAGCAAAATGAGTTATTTCAAAACTAAGAAACTGAATAATTCATAGCTTCTAAAAGCTGTTAGGCTATTTCCATGTAGATTCAAAGGGCACAACTGCCTCTTAATAGGACACTCCTGGTAGTAGTAGTAGTAGTAGTAGTAGGTGTAATGGTAATAAAATAATAATAATAATAATAATAATAATAATAATAATAATAATAATAATAATAATAATTTTATTTATACCCCACCCTCCCCAGCCAAGACTGGGCTCAGGGCGGCTAACACCAAATATCTAATACATTAAAAACACAATATCAAACCATTAGTTTAAAATACAATTCGAATCACATTTAAAATCAAAATAAAATTACAGTGGTACCTCGGGTTAAGTACTTATTTTGTTCTGGAGGTCCGTACTTAACCTGAAACTGTTCTTAACCTGAAGCACCACTTTAGCTGATGGGGCCTCCTGCTGTTGCCGCCGCGCCGCCGGAGCACGATTTCTGTTCTCATCCTGAAGCAAAGTTCATAACCTGAAGCACTATTTCTGGGTTAGCGGAGTCTGTAACCTGAAGCCTATGTAACCCGAGGTACCACTGTACGGGGGTAACGACTAATGGTTTCTGCATTCCTTGATCACAAGACTACCATTTTCTAAAATGAGCCACGGTTTAGTTCTGTTAGCATGATCCTGTTGTTTTCATTTGCTTTCAGGGTAGAGGAAGCTGTTCTTTCCACCTACTTTCCAGTTGTCCACCCAGTCATGATTGCCGTCTGCTGTTTCCTTATCATTGTTGGAATGTTGGGCTATTGCGGAACAGTGAAAAGGAACCTTCTTCTGCTTGTGTGGGTAAGAGTCTTCTCTTTTCCCGTGCCATTTTGTCACTGATGCAAGGAGAACGTCTCTTAATATCCCATTGCCACTCTTTCTTCTTTGGCGATCACTTGTAGCCAAGTAAGTTTGTCTTCCATGAACACAGCCTTAACAGTGAGTCCGTAAGTGACTGTGGAGGCCAATTCTGGATCCACACGTCCTTCCACAGTGGGGACGGTTTCCAGGCAGGCGTTGATCATGGTGAGGGTTTGCCAAGTGTGCCTTCCTCTTAGTATGTTTCTCCCTTTCATCCTGAGTTTGAGTGTCTTCAAAGCCCATGACACCTTTGGTAAAGGCTGTTCTCCAATTGGTGCTCGCAGGCCAGTGTTTCCCAGTTGTCGGTGTTCATACTACATTTTTAGACAATCCCACAGTGATTGGGATTGAAGATTGGAGTGATCATTCTGTGATATTATGGCAGTGGGCAAAGCTGTATTGTAACTTTTGAATAAATGTATTTATTTTTTTTAATGGCTTTGGAAAAAAAGAGAGAAGAGGGTTGCTGAAGGTATTTTGGTCACCCATAGTCTCAGAAGCTGGTAGAAATGGAGAACTTTCTTCTCTGCTCTGGGACCAAGTCTTGTTCAACTTTTCATTCAGCTTTGGAGCATTCTGTGTTTAGATACAGTTCTGCGTGAGACAAAGCTTGTGGAAAGAAATGAAGTTTTTGCCAGTAGAATATAGATTAAGAGCCTGAGGAATGCCTAGCTTTGCTTGAATGGTAGAATTTAGGCTCTTATTTACAAAGCTCTGAAACTGGTTCAATCTTAACTTCATGAGTGGGACTGAACCAGCTTTATTAGAAAACAGTGCCGCAGTTTCAACAGAGTTCTGTACTGCTCTGCTCCAAAGTAAGTCCTGTTGAATTTGGTGGGGCTTACTTCTGAGCAATGCATAAATTGCACCGTAATTCCCCATTTACCTGGAAGTAAGCTCCATTGAGTTCAGTGGCACTTACTCCCAGGTAAATGTGTATCGAGTTGCAGCCTTAGTGCAGTCCACAATCTGGACATTACAGTTGAGATAAGGCTGTGTACCAGGCAACATTCCACTGTAAGTTGTCCTTAACAGACAGATGCCTGGGAATGGGAAAGAATCTGAATTATTTGGTTCTTGCCACCCCAGACTTCTAAAACAAGCTCTTAAATCACTTGAGTGTCTTAAAACGTTTAACCCATTACCGTTTTGTTCTTTTTAAATCTCAGATGAATGTTCTGGTTTAATCACCATTTTTTTTAAAAAAAAAAATGCAGTGTGTTCAAATAACAAAATGATTTAAAACTGGGTCCTAATCCTTTCTTTCTTTGTTTATTTAAAATGCCAGTGGAGAAGCAGAATCAGTTACTGCTCTTTAACACAATCTGGAAGTAAACACATGTACTATGTGTAGAGCAATCAAACTCCATTAAATCAAGCCTAGACAGTTCTAGAGCTCTTAACCTACAATATTTCACTCTGGGGAGCTTGAGAACCAGCTCTTTCTGGCCCAACTGATAAGCAAAAAATAAATGATCTTTTCCTAAGTACACCGCAGTTCTTGACTAATTGCTAAATAAGGCGTTTACCATGGCATTGCAGAGATGTGCAGGTGCGACTCAGTAGTTGATTCATCACCCTAATAAGAAGCAACAACCACACCCCACAACAGCTTGACAGAAAAAGCTTTCATAAAACCAGATGAAATGCAGGATAAAGAAACATGGTGTAAAATATTAAGTTTTTTCAGTCTTTCCCTTTGTTTTTCATTCTGAGACTTCTCGAGGATTGAAATAATTAAGCACACATTAATTTGAATGCATCCCGAAGCTAATTATATATACACACACACACACACACACATTTAAACCCAGAGAAGTGTTTTTAAAGTATGGTGTACTGTAGAGGGATGGTCCTACTATTTTATATTATTTATTTTATTTTATATGTTTACTGCCCTGTAAGATAAAGGAGCCTTGGACGGTTAAGTCCAATCAAAGGCGACTATGGGATTGCGGCGCTCATCTTGCTTTCAGGGCGAGGGAGCCGGCGTTTGTCCACAGACACCTTTCCGGGTCACGTGGCCTACATGATTAAACCATTTCTGGTGCAATGGGACACTGTGACGAGTGTCAGAGTGCACAGAAACGCTGTTTACCTTCCTGCCGCAGCGGTACCTATTTATCTACTTGCACTGGCATGCTTTTGAACTGCCAGGTTGGCAGGAGCTGGGACAGAGCAATGGGAGCTCACCTCACTGTACGGATTTGAACTGCTGACTTTCCGACTGGCGAGCCCAAGAAGCTCAGTGCTTTAGACCACAGCGCCCTATACCTGTACTTTATAAGGCACGAAACCACCAGGGTTGGAGTAGGTGGAGCTGAAGGGGCAAATAATGACATGGCACTGTCTTGAGATTGAAACAGAAACCCTAACCTCTTGCCTCAAGGAGTTACACACTTGGGATGGCAATGCAGAAAAAGCATTCTCACATGTTGCCAACCACCCAATGGCCCATTCAAGCAAGGCACGACTATCAGTCTTAAAGAACAGGGTGGTTTGCATAAGTTGCACTGTTCAGAAAGGAGCCAGCTGGACCCAGAATGGATGGAGTTACCTACTTGGGGAAGAGGACGGGATTAGCCTTCCTCCCAGTCACGTCTCCAAGTGCATCTCTTCACTTTTTGGTCTAGGATTATAGCTCGTATATCCTTTGAACACAGCAGATCACAGACTCTGTTCCTTCCGTCTCTAGTTTCTCATTAAAAAGGGATTGGATTTTGTGTGATGGGAAAGATCTCTCTCTCTCTGCCTGAGATCTTGGAGAGCAGCAGCCAATTCGGGGCTAGGTTCCTGTACCCTGGTTAGGGCCGTCTTTAGCAAATGCGGCTCCGGGGTTCAAAAATTCGCCCAGCACCCCAATTTTTTGGGGGGGGAGCAGGTCAAAGTTCTTGAGTTTTTTTAAGAGGGGCAGCTCAGAGTTTTTGAGCTTTTAAGGAGGGAGGGACAGCAAAAACCGCTAACGTGAAAAAGAAAAAACGGCTGTGGCCTCCGTCTTTCCATTTTTGCAATCATGCTAAAATGAAAGACACCACTAGGGGCCGTCGCCAGATATAATAATAATAATTTATTATTTGTACCCCGCCCATCTGGCTGGGTTTCCCCAGCCACTCTGGGTGGCTTCCATAAAAACCAAAAATACACTAAAATATCACAGATTAAAAACTTCCCTGAACAGGGCTGCCTTAAGATGTCTTCTGAATGTCAGGTAGTTATTTATCGCTTTGACATCTGATGGGAGGGCGTTCCACAGGGCAGGCGCCACTACCGAGAAGGCCCTCTGCCTGGTTGATATGTTGATTGTGCAGCTATTCCGCAATAGAGAACAGAAATGACCCATCAAATGCAATCACCCATAGGTCGTGGTTAACAGCTTAGGCGGCTTCAGAGGCGGGTGCCCCACAGAATTTGGCGCCAGGGTGCAACGCACCCCTAGCATCCCCTGGTAAAGACGGCCCTGTCACAAGGGCAGGGGCTACGTGGGGAAGGAGGAATAATTGAAAATAATCTTCCCATTTCCTCCATTGGTGTTTGGCATGAGGGCAACACTATTCATTGCAAGTCTTCTGGACCCATCCCAATGTCTGCTCACACACTTCCCAACCCTGACAACCATTGTCTAATTGTCTAAACTGAGAGTGAATCCACACCAGAGCATTCTCCTTCTCCTCCTCCTCCTCCTCCTCCTTCTCCTCCTCCTCCTTCTCCTCCTCCTCCTCCTCCTCCTCCTCCTCTACTGCCCTTTATTCGAAGATCACAGTGCGGTTTACAATATAAAAACACAAAAATGCATACCAGAGTAGCACTAACCTCCCCAGGTTAAAAGGTCATAGATTATTTCATGAGCCAAAGGCCTGGAGAGGAATGTTTTTGCCTAGCACCTAGAAATATGTAATGAAGGTAGATTGGAACCTGCCCATTATGTTTGCTCGCTATATGTGTTTCTTGAAGACAAATTACATCTAAATTTTGTTTGAAAATTATATGTTCAATTTTATTTGTCAGGGAGTCTTGGAAACAAATGAGCATGGTTAATTAGAAAGATTTTTCATGGAATGCTGCCGTCTGTCCAACAGTGAAGATGTTCCTACTGAGGAGACTTCTTCCGGCGAAACCAAAAGCAGCCCAGCCTCCTCTTGTGACGTGATCTGTCCTATTCAACGAGAGCGGGGGCTAAGGGGGGTCAGCCCCTCCCTTTCCTCATTCCCAGACACGGAGCTTCCATGTTCGTTCCTCCTCTCCGAGCTGCTGCTGTAATTTGAATTCCACTGGTTGGCTGGCAAATGGTTGTCTGTCTGCCACCAGGGCTGTTTCCAGTCCACATACCTGAGGGTTGGGGACAGGACTCCTGATTGTACTCATCTAGTCCTGCGTTTAACCCCCTCACTTCTTGACTGCCTTCTCCCTCTGCCTGCAATTCTTTCAATTCCTTCAATTATAGCGTCCTTCAATTTCTTAGAGTTAAAAGTTACCAAACATTCTCCAGGCTGTTTCTTAGCCTTAGCTGATTTAGACCGGACCCTGTAGCAACTGTCAGTAGATCCTTCAACATACTCCTGCTCCACCTAACCAATCCACAATTGTCTTGGCTATGTATGTTTTAAGAACTTGTTCCCCCTCCACCTCTAGAAGGCTTCTTATTCGCAGAACATCAGATTTTTGTCTCATCTCTAAGACCGCGAGACAATCCTCAAATTTATCCTGTCTGCCAGCTAAACCTCTCATACCCCCCCTTACTATCTCTGGTTCCCCTCTAATTTCTTCGTTTTTCATTTTTTTCCAAGTTTTTCACAGAAATGTCCAAAGCTTTTAATTTGCTAGACGTTTCTGTGACCATTTTCGTGTTCTTCCCCAATTCCGCTACAATTTTTTCTTTCTGCTTTTGCATTTGTGTCAGCCTCTCATTTTAAAAATCTGACAGAATATACTCTATATTTGACTTTCTTCAGATTGTTTTACTGATGTTTTAATATTCTGTAAACCGCTTTGAGGTTTTTCTTAAAAATACAAAGCGGTATAGAAATTAAATGCATGCATACATGCATACATACATACCTGGGATGCTAGGACAGGAAGCACCCACATGATCTAGCCGGTGATGAATCAGGGAAGCATCGTTAGAGCAGCAGGCACAGTGCAAAGGTTGCTTGAATTGGTCCTTACATGCCTTGGTGGAGTTCAGAACCAAGCTTATTCACTGAAATCACTATCCAAAAACCCTCCCATGCTAATACATTGGGAAGTGAGGGATATAGGGAAAAATAAGAGGGGCATGATTGTTGCATTGGAAGTTAGCATGGACACCACAGGGACTTGAACCCCGTCCTGGGAACCAGGAGCACTGACCACCAGTGTCTTTTGCTTTTTTTTTTTTTGAGCAGTGCAACAAGGTAAAAAGCAAAACCTGAGAGAACATTCTGTGAATGTTCTCTCAGGAAAAAAACAACCCATAAGATGTTCAGAAGAACTCTTTGGAGACACCTGTGAAAAAGAAAAGAAAAGAAAATGAGAAAAAGGAGAGAGCAATACAAAAAATATTGTCTTGGAAAAAGACCACTGAGTGGTGGAATGTGAACTTACCTAAAGCAGCACAGTCCAAATTCAGGTGATTCTTCCCTCATTGACACAGAATAGGACCTCTTCTGACAACTCTGTCACTGCAACCTGAAAGAGTCTTAGCACAAAGAGTTGCAGATGGAACACAGTAGAGATTTTCTCCCTAGCCAAGCAAGGCATACTCACCTGAATGTCCTTCAATCATACAATACCATTTTGACCGCCATTTTTGTTTGAAGCTGGATGAGCCATTGATCTACAGGGGCACAACAGAGAGATGAGATTCAGATTTAGTGTGGAAAGAAGGAAGATTGTTCACCCTTTCATTTGTCTATCTGAGGGTGACTTTGTGTCTTGCGGGTCCCCCTTTTTTTGTTCTGCGATCTAGGGTCACTAGTTTGCCCCCAGCCACCTTCCACCAATCCTACAGAAAACGACTTTTTATTTATTTATAAAAAATGGCTTTTCTTACCACCGTGACTTCTGGGGCTCTGCTGGAAGCCCTGGCCTCATTTGAGGGTTGAGGGCTCTTTGGAGAGACCTGTGAAAAGACCAGCAGAAAAGAAAATGAGAAAAAGGAGAGACCAATCCAAAAAATATTGTCTTGAAATAAAGACCACTGAGTGGTGGAATGTGAACTTACCTAAAGCAGTACAGACCAAATGCAAGTGATTCTCCCCTCAGGTACAGTGAACTGTGGGAAGCCTGTAGGAAAGAAGAGCTGGAAGAAAAGAAGAAGTGTTCTCATACCTGCAGGTGAGCCTCATTGTGGCGACACAGAATAGGGCCTCTTCTGACAACTCAGTCACCGCAACCTGAAAGAGTCTTAGCACAAAGAGTTGCAGATGGAACACAACGTGAATTTTCTTCCCAGCCAAGCAAGGGATACTCACTTAGATGTCCTTCAGGCATAATGTATACAAGTATATTGCTGCTGTCATTGTGATGTAGCATTTAGGGTTTACTTGTGAGGTACCTGAGCCTGTCATCGCCTCTGAAAATACAAGAGTACTTGATAGTAACTTCCTTTCACTGTGATGGTCACTTCAAAGTGAGAAGTTTGTATATTTTTGTTTATATAAAGTCAGCGCTTTGTGTTGTCTGAGCTACTTGCTAAATAGCTGTTCCAAGAAGATGCTTAGCAAAAATAAAATAAAATCCCAAAACCTTGTTTATTACCACCAGAGATCATTTTGCCAGGCCTATTCCATAGTTAACCTTTTGAGCTCCATTTCCCATATATTTTCGTAATCTTGCAGGTTCTGCTGGATAGGCTTAGTGGAGTTGATGTTCTAGTCTGCTACCTCATTTGATCCTCACAACAACCCTGTGAGGTAGGTTAGGCTGAGAGATAGAGAGTTTCATGGCAGAGTGATGATTTGATCTCAAGTCTCCCAGTTCCTAATCCACCACTCTAGCCACTCCACTCTCTCAGGAACTTCCCTCAGCGAAAGCACTTTCCCACAAGATCCTGGACTTGCCATGTCCCTGAACAGTCACTCCAATCACCATCAGCAGGTTCATTCTCAAAATGCTTTATGCGCCTTTTCAGCAAGTTTTTAACTTACCTGTCTTTCTCTCCTTCCGAGGCAACCTGAGCCAACATGAAATTACCGTATTTTTCGCTCTATACGACACACTTTTTCCCCTCCAAAAATGAAGGGGAAATGTGTGTGTGTCCTATGGAGCGAATGCAGGCTTTCGCTGAAGCCTGGAGAGCAGAGGAGTTGGTGCACACCGACCCCTCTCGCTCTCCAGGCTTCAGGCAGCTATCTGCAAGTCTTCTGAGCGCGAAGGGAGTTCCCGCCGGGCTCTGAAGGCTTGCAGATAGCAGCCTGCAGTCTGAAGCCCAGGGAGCTATCCGCAAGCCTTTGGGCTCTGAAGGCTTGCGGATAGCAGCCTGTTCTGGGGGCTGGGGTCGGGGAAAGCTCGGGCTTCCCCTGTCCCCAGCCCCGCAAGCTCTGGGAGCGGCGGCGAGGTTCCGTGCAATCTTGCCGCTGCTCCTGGACCTGTTCTGGGGGCTGGGGGGGGGAATAATTCCCCCCCTTTATTTCCCCCCTAAAAACTAGGTGCGCCCTATGGTCCGGTGCACCCTATGGAGCGAAAAATACGGTAGAAGGAGCAGTTTTGTCCTCTCCCTGTCTTCTTTGCTCCCCCCCCCTCCATGTGCACATTTCTAGCTTCAGCAACAAAACCCCAAACTTTCTCTTCATGAAATGACTTCTTTAGTTGCCTTTTAAAAGAAATGCCTTCTATTTCCCCTGCTCATTTTCTCTCTGCTTTAAGCAGGCTTCATATCCATGTGCTCCTTTTCATCTGAAGACTAATTAGTTTGAAAGGTAAATAAAACTTGATTTCTCCCGCTTCAAATCCCTTCATTCACCTTCATTTTCTCTTGGCTCTTCCAGTTAATTTTCTTGATTCTCTTTACTATCTCCATCTTGGTATTTTTCTGAGTTTTCAATTTAAATATTGCTTGGCTAAACTCTTTTTTGGGGGGACTTTCTCAAGGTCCACCATCTGTCTACAATTTACTTTCCTGTGTTATTAGGATTAAGTCTTCATTGATCTTGTATTTTCCTTCGGTTTCATTTCAATTTAAAATTTAGTGTCTCTGCTAACACTTTTTAGGGACAAATACCTGATTAAGATATATGTGCACAGTATTTGAAATCAACCACAGCAGAGATCGCAGGTGAAAATTACCTGTGTCCCTTTTTAAAGTTGTAAATGATGAATTTCAGCAGAGGGAAATCCCTTCATTTACTCTATAAAAAAAAACCAACCCAATAGTTTTGAAAAGTAATCTTACCTAAGCTGGTTTGTTGCCTTTTCAAACCTGTTTCATCTTCCCCAGCCTCCCACCCCTAATCCCTCTGCCCATTAGATCCTTCAGCTCTGACCAGTGAGAGGACTAAAGCCAGTACTATAGCCAGGGACAGGCTCACTCAGCGGAATGTGGCTCGCTCCTTCCACCACTTGTTGGTCATAAGAACACATAAAAAAGTCCCCTGCGGCATTAACACAGTGGGTGCAAACGTCTTTCTTCTCTTTTTCTTTTTTAAAATAATTTTTATTAAGCCTTGTAGTTTTGTGCTCATCACAAAAACATTGTCTCAAACAGAAAAAGAAATACAGTACCCCAACGCCTCCCCCCCGGAGACTTCCCTCAACTTTCTTTTCTGGTTTGTTATGCAATAACATGTCCTGCTTATTTTCATGCCTTAAAAGGTAAAGGTAAAGGTAAAGGGACCCCTGACCATTAGGTCCAGTCATGGCCGACTTGGGGGTTGTGGCGCTCATCTCGCTTTATTAGCCGAGGGAGCCGGCATACAGCTTCCGGGTCATGTGGCCAGCATGACTAAGCATGATTAAGCCGCTTCTGGCGAACCAGAGCAGCGCACGGAAACGCCGTTTACCTTCCCGCCGGAGCGGTACCTATTTATTTACTTGCACTTTGACGTGCTTTCTGTAGGGATATTGCGGAGTGGGGAGTGTGCTCCCTCCGGACCCCACTCCCCACTCCGTGATATCCCTACACTTTCGAACTGCCAGGTTGGCAGGAGCAGGGACCGAGCAACGGGAGCTCACGCCCTCGTGGGGATTCGAACCACCGACCTTTTGATCAGCAAGTCCTAGGCTCTGTGTTTTAACCCTTCCATTCTTCCAATTGAATATTTTATATTCTTAGCATTTTTCTTTTATGCCCATACAGTACCTCGGGTTAAGTACTTAATTCGTTCCGCAGGTCCGTTCTTAACCTGAAACTGTTCTTAACCTGAAGCACCACTTTAGCTAATGGGGCCTCCTGCTGCCACTGCGCTACCAGAGCACGATTTCTGTTCTCATCTGGAAGCAAAGTTCTTAACCTGAAGCACTATTTCTGGGTTAGCGGAGTCTGTAACCTGAAGTGTATGTAACCTGAAGCATATGTAACCCAAGGTACCACTGTACTTATTTTTAAATTACTTCTAATATTTTACTATTTCCCCATTATTACATCTTACTCTCTTATCTTTGTTTTGTTGATTGTTTTTACTCAAACCCCGCTGGTGAGTTCACTTCATTACAATGTTTCTGTATGTACAACATAAATGGTTCCCAGTCTTTTCTAAAGCCTCTATTGTCCTTATCTCTCAGTTTTCCAGTTAGCTTCGCCATTTCAGCAGACTCCATCAGTTTTTCTTGTCATTCTTCTTTATTTGGTATTTTATTGTCTTTCCATTTTTTGGACTAGTAATATCCTAGCCACTGTTGTGGTATACATGAATAATTTTTTCTGATCTTTTGGCAAGTCTTGACCTGTAATGCCTAGCAGAAAAGCTTCTGGTCTCTTAACAAAAGTTATCTTAAGCATTCTTTTCATTTCATTATAAATCATTTCCCAGAAATTTTTGATTATTTTACAGTTCCACCACATATGAGAAAACGTGCCTTCTTTTTCTTTACATTTCCAACACTTGTTGGAGCTTGCTTTATACATTTGGCCATCTTTGCCGGTGTGATATACCATCTATACACACACATACACACGAATGATACTAGTTACAGGTAGGTAGCTGTGTTGGCCTGCTGTAGTCGAAACAAAACAAAATAATAATTATTATTTTTTTAAATCCTTCCAGTAGCACCTTAGAGACCAACTAAGTTAGTTATTGGTATGAGCTTTCGTGTGCATGCACACTTCTTCAGATAAGCTGCAAAGTGCATTCAACAACAACAACAACAACAACAACACTGTTTCATTAATAGAAAACCTGTATTCTGATGTCCCCGAAGAAAGCCTTCCCAAAAGTACATTGGGCATCTTGCTATAAGGACGTTTACATGTTTTATGAAACGCAAATCTTGCAGTTCTGTTTTGAAGCTTTGAGGCTGGTAGTACCTTCATTTCCTCACAAAACGCTACTATGTAGTAAAATCTAAACCAAGTGGAAGCGTTTGGGTTTAATGCAAGATGTAAATCTAAGCTGAGTTGGCATGTTTAGCCTCTAATAGCACTGGAACCCGGCTACAAGAAGACATAATTTATTATCTGCAGCTGCCTGCATATGGTCACTTGACAGCAATCTAAACGGAAAGGTTAAAAATGAGGAGGCTTCCTTTTGGCTTAAACTAAAGTTGGGTCCATCTGTATAGATTGTATACATTAATTACAAAAACCTATTAGTTGAGAGCTGGAGGGCCCTGTTAAGGATGAAGAAAGCAATGCTCAAGAAAGATGGCTGGTATCTGTAACGGGAGACTGACCGCCATTATTATACCTCAGTTGGGTATCTTTGATGACCCTGATTATCTAGACCAGGGGTAAGCAAACTGTTTCAGCAGGGGGCTGGTCCACTGCCCCTCAGACCTTGTGGGGGGCTGGACTATATTTTGGAATAAAAAATGAACGAATTCCTATGCCCCACAAATAACACAGATGCATTTTAAATAAAAGCACACTTTCTATTATTGTCAAAACATGATGATTCCCGGACTGTCCACAGGCCGGATTTAGAAGGCGATTGGGCCGGATCCGGCCCCTGGGCCTTAGTTTGCCTACCCATGATCTAGATCCATTTCAATCTGGGTTTTAGGCCTGAGTTTCAACAGTAACTGATCATATTCTGTTGCTTTAAAGTATTTTTTAAATCTTGTTTTTGGTAGGTGATTTATTTTTTAACCATTTTAATCCAACTTATTAATACATACTTTTCCTGTTCTTGTCTTTACAAATGGAAAAATGGACCAAAAAAATTACAATTCATGGGCCAGTTCTGTGAGTTCCCTGTGAAAGACTGATGCTGTACCATGCAAATGAAAGTATATCTATTCCGAGCCAATGTCCTGTGGTCTGCTTGGGTTTGTGCTGCATATGTATTGTACATCTTCTTGAGTAAACATATATATAATCCGTGTAAGCAAAAACCATATACAAGCAGTATTCTGTTTACTTACATAAATTAAACTAGTTACAGGTAGGTAGCTGTGTTGGTCTGCCGTAGTCGAAACAAAATAAAAAAATTCCTTCCAGTAGCACCTTAGAGACCAACTAAGTTTGTTATTGGTATGAGCTTTCGTGAAGTGTGCATGCACACGAAAGCTCATACCAATAACAAACTTAGTTGGTCTCTAAGGTGCTACTGGAAGGATTTTTTTAATAAATTAAACTAATTCGTATTTTTACTTTCTTTTGTTGTCTTATCTATTTATTAACATGAATTAAAGAAAGAAAAAACCAGAAAAAAAGAATAAAAGGTGTAGTTGGACTTCCTGTCTTTTCCCGGTATATAGCCTTATTCTAGTAATGAATATACCTAACATTATTGAGTTATTCTTTATATTACTTCTAAGCCATATCTGCATATTCCATAAGTTTTTGTATCCATTCTTCTTTCGCGGGGACTTCTTCTTTCCAGACATCTCCATACAGTCGCAAAAGGGGGCTTGCCAGTGGCAAAATACAACTGGTGCAATGGGAGTATCAAACGCTGACTGTGAGAACAGGATGCTGGCCTGGGCGAGGGGAGGGCGCTTTGGTCTGATCCAGCAGGGGACTTCTGATGTCCTTATTGTGCTTAATCGGGTCCTCCCTTAAAGAGGGCGCATATTGCGGTGACACCTGGAAAACCGACACCCTGTGTTGTGGGTGGGTACTATTGGTCAGCCACAACACCCGATTGGTAGGTCCCTCGAAGCTGGGTGCAATCTGGCCAATGGGATACAGTCCAAACGGTTTGAGGGACCTATAAAAACCCATGCACATGACCCATATCTTCCTCTTTCAGCGGTGCATTCAGAACACCTGCCCACCTCTCCCTACTTTTAGGGCTTTGAGCTTGACCTTGCGATGCTGTCGTGTGTCGTCTTTTGTTGGGACAGGGGCACGGCAGGAATTTTCCCCACTTGGCTGACTGACTGTTGCCATTTGGGTTTAGCCTGCTGCGTAGTAAATCATCACAACTTGTAAGGTTGCGGATAGGCTCTGGTTCAGGTGATAGGGATGGGAGAACTCTCTCGCCATCCCTATGTGAAGGGTATTCTGTTAAAGGAATCCAGGACTCAGTGGTTTGGTCAACCCCTGAGAGGGGGTTGTGCCCGTGCCTGAGTCCAGGGGGGGACATTTGGGTGGCGGAGTCAGCCTGTTCCCGGCTTTCCGCTTATCCAGGTGTTCACCCTTGGCTGACCAATGCTGGAACCCTGGGTAAGCGCTACCTGCATGGCAGGGAGCTAGTCGAACCAGAGCCTATGCAGCCAGTCACTTTCTGTAATCAATAAAGTTGTGGCCTAAATTCTGCCCAAAACCAAAACCAAAATTTGAGTCAAGTCTGGGTCTGAACACGCAAATGCAAGAACTGCGTTAAGGCTGTACTGCAAAGCCTCCTTTACAGCCTTAAATCTGTGAGCTGTAAAAGCTTGAGGGAACACTAGCTTAAGATTTGAAGCTTTGTTGTACCGCCTTTCCTCCTTCTAAGAAGAAAGGGCTTGCCACACAGCGTCCCGAGCATAGCCCTATTTGAAATGGAGACACATTTTTTGCAGACCCTCAATGTGGCCCTATTTTCAGTCCCAGACTTACAGAAGCCATCTCGGTTTCTGATTTGATTCCCGAATGTCCCACTTTCCCTTAGAACGTCCCTATTTTCATCAGAGACATGTTGGAAGGTATGGAGTTATATGACCCCCGAGCCAAGGAGATAACTATCCAACCTTTAGAAAGACATCTTAGGCAGCCCCTGTATAAGGAAGTTTTTTTCTAATGTTTAATTATGTTTTTACATATGTTGGAAGCCACCTAGAGTGGCCGGGGCAACCCAGTCAGATGGGTGGGGTATAAATAATAAAATTATTATTACAGTGGTACCTCCGGTTATGTACTTAATTCGTTCCGGAGGTCTGTTCTTAACCTGAAACTGTTCTTAACCTGAAGCACCACTTTAGCTAATGGGACCTCCCGCTGCCGCTGCGCCACCGGAACACGATTTTTGTTCTCATCCTGAAGCAAAGTTCTTAACCTGAGGTACTATTTCTGGGTTAGCGGAGTCTGTAACCTGAAGCGTATGTAACCCGAGGTACCACTGTATTGTAAAATATTATTTTATATATTATTTTAATATAAAAAATGATTGTTGTTATTATAAAATAGGACATCCCTAGTTTCATCAGAGAACTGTTGGAGGGTATGTTTTTGAGACTACATGCCTCTCTGCCTCAGACTCCCATCTAACTAGCCTCTAAAGCTGGGAGCTCCTCAAGGCCACCAGGCAACTCCAATCTCCGTCTTAGCTCAACCAAGAATTACATGATTGAACAAGTGTCTATAATTGCATGCCTTGCCTAGCCTGAATAGTTGCTGAGAGAGCTAGCTGATGTTCTGCTTTTGGCCTTGTGCAACTAAGTGGATAAGCAACAGATCTTTTCTTCTTCTTCTGAGGAAGCTATTCAATGCAATAAATAGCTCCAATGGCTATTTTGTGATATGAATTTCTAGTGATGTAGCTTCTGGGGCAACATTTAAAAGTGTTCCTTGAGTAAATTTAGCCTTTCCCCCTATTGAACTGATTCCGGCGTGCACAGTATGTGCTAAGATGAACCACAAATGCTGCAGAATGATTTTCCTAGCACGAGACTTGTTCATTTCAGTATGTGCCAAGCTGGTACACTGGAATAAGGTTTAAATTGCTGGCCGTATGATAAAACCAAATTTTTCATTTCCATAATGCTAAGTTTCCTGAGCCAGCAGTGAATTAACTCCAGTGTTGCTGCAGAAATCATACTATGGCACCAAACCAAGATTTTATAGTTCTCTTTTTCAAAAAACAGACCTGAAAATAAAAGCCAGTAGAGCTAGGTAGATAATGGTGGCCATTCTCCCTTTACAGGAACAATAGATCTGTCTTTTATATTTCTTATTTCCTCTTAACTAGACTTTCCAGTGTTTTACCTAATAGAATTGCAGCCAGTAATTCCAGTAAGAGACGACTTAAGAAGCAGCAATGGATAAAAGATGCTATCAGTTTCAGGTAGTTCAGGCTTCAAGGAATTGTTAAGCTTCCATTTAATTCAATGAGACTTTGAGCACAGATTGCCTATCAGTTTGGCTCTTTGCCAAATAATCTGCTTTCCTGTTTGGTGAATGCTATATATACAGAGATTCTGGTTCTTAAATACTTAGTTTTGCATTAGGTGGCTGGGGCATTCTGGTTGGAGGAAAACACTTGCCCATCATAAAGTTAAGATGTTTGCAGGAAGAATTTCATCACAGAATTTTTCTGTCATCTGATCCATTTGTAATGTATTTCGTTTCTGTAGCTTTAGGGGGTCATTTTTATTTTGAAATAAAATGCAAATCTCCTGCTTCTCCTCCTCCGTATCATCTACACATTTGCAAAAATCTCTCGGTATGTGAAAGATCTCTTAAATATTCCATTTCAGCTTGACATCAAAGACACATGGGTGCCTGATATCACTTTCTAAAAAGCTAGCCGTGCAATCTTATACATGCCTATCTGAAAATTATTCGTTGTTTCCAGTAGCGCTTTCTGCCAGGAAAGTACGGTACTGCTTCAGAGACAGTTCAGAGAGGCAGGGAGATCTCACGACTAGATGGGCAAGGCTTCAGGCAGGATTTCTGGCCCTCTCATAAAGACTTCCACTAATTTTTAATTGATAAAGAAAGCAGAAAACCAAAATATTAGTAGGCATAGTCACGAAATTAAAAGACGCCTGCTTCTTGGGAGAAAAGCAGTGACAAACTTAGACAGCATCTTAAAAAGCAGAGACATCACCTTGCCAACAAAAGTCCGTATAGTTAAAGCTATGGTTTTCCCAGTAGTGATGTATGGAAGTGAGAGCTGGACCATAAAGAAGGCTGTTCACTGAAGAATGGATGCTTTTGAATTATGGTGCTGGAGGAGACTCTTGAGAGTCCCATGGACTGCAAGAAGATCAAACCTATCCATTCTTAAGGAAATCAGCCCTGAGTGCTCACTGGAAGGACAGATCCTGAAGCTGAGGCTCCAATACTTTGGCCACCTCATGAGAAGAGAAGACTCCCTGGAAAAGACCCTGATGTTGGGAAAGATGGAGGGCACAAGGAGAAGGGAATGACAGAGGACGAGATGGTTGGACAGTGTTCTCGAAGCTACCAGCATGAGTTTGACTAAACTGCGGGAGGCAGTGGAAGACAGGAGTGCCTGGCGTGCTCTGGTCCTTGGGGTCACGCAGAGTCGGACACGACTAAACGACTAAACAACAACAGCAACCTTGAAAAACTCCCATTTTCCCTCTTGGAGGTCAAGGAAGCAGTGAAGCTGGTCTGTATAGTTAGATGAGGAACAGGCAACGTCTATGGCATGGAGAAGATGGCAGATCCATCAGAACATAAGAAGAGCCTACTGGTTCAGGCCAATGGCCCATCTAGTCCAGCATCTTGTTCTCCCAGTTGCCTCTGGGGAATCAGCAAGCAGGATTTGAGCACAAGAGCCCTCTCCCCTCCTGCAGTTTCCAGCAGCTGGTGTTCATAAGCATTGCTGCTTCCAGCTACGGAGGCACAGCCTAGCTCCATCCCAGCCATGACACCACCACAGATAGGCTCCAGTTGTCAGAAATGGGCTTCTTACTTTTCATGGGACTTGCACTGAACTGCAGATGGGACATCACCTGCTTGTGGTCACAGAACAAGGGATTTCAAATGCTGTGGGTGCCCTGTGCAAGTTGGCAGGATGTCCCAGGGGCCTCTGCACTATTGCAAAGACACCTCTTTCACCTCTGTTTACTATGTGCATGGGAAGTAACTCCTTGCCCATCAAGGAGTCCCTTGGACTCACCTGGCATCCGGTGCAAAGTGATGTTCTTGAGATCTTTCCTCCTCGCCGGCCTGGGAAGATGGGAATAAGAGGGGGACCGCAATTGCAACAGGGGTGACAAGGTGTGGCTCACAGACCATCTGGCCAGGCTCCCCAGGTAATCCAATCAAGTGACCATTAACAGGTAACCTGCCAGACAGGAGATAACACACTTAGATTTCCGTTGTAGACCGCCTCTTTTGTGATGTATGTATGATGTTTCTGGGGGTGTTCTTGGACTACAGGGTGGGCAATTTAAAATGTATATATAAGGGCTGGCACACCTTTGTTCTTGGTCCTCCTCCGTCCTCCTGTGTGTGAGGGGAGCACCCTGTTGCAACAGCTTTAATAAAGATCAGGCTAACTAGCTGCTTTGCTTCTCAATATTCTCTGGTTGGCTTCTGTTATTTTCTCCTACCAATAGGGAACCCACATAATGACTCTGTATGGGCTCTTGATACTCCATAAGGGAACAAGGGCAGATTTTGTTTACAACATCAGGGAAGAGGGAAGAGCGAAGCAGCAGCAAGAATGGGACTGCACAAACACACCAGCCGGAGCTCTGCATTAGCTCAGCTGGTATCCAACACATCTCCAACTCTGTGATTCCATTGCTGGGAGGTTATTGCTCAACTCTTTTTACAAGCTGCTGCTGCTAAATACAGTTAATTAACAAATTATCTAAGCACCAACTGATCTAGCACACAGCCTCAACCCATTTAGTTGAAGTCTTTTGTGTCCATAGCTGATCTGAGCTCCTATCGTTCTCTTATTTCCTCTCACAAGAAAATTCTCTGTAGTCCATGAGCCAGTGTGGATGCAGGTGGTGCTGTGGTCTAAACCACTGCACCCCCTGGGCTTGCCGATCAGAAGGTCAGCGGTTCAAATCCCCATGACGGAGTGAGCTCCTGTTGCTCAGTCCCAGCTCCTGCCAACCTAGCAGCTCGAAAGCACACCAATGCAAGTAGATAAATAGGTACTGCTGTGGCGGGAAGGTAAACAACATTTCTGTGTGCTCTGGCTTCCGTCATGGTGTTCCGTTGCACCAGAAGCAGTTTAGACATGCTGGCCACATGACCCGGAAAGCTGTCTGGACAAACGCCAGCTCCCTCAGCCTGAAAGCGAGATGAGCGCCGCACCCCATAGTCGCCTTTGACTGGACCTAACCCTCCAGGGGTCCTTTACCTTTTATCTTTTTTACCACAGGGGTGGACTGAATATTGATCACAGTTCACTGCTGGAAGACTGGTTAATTTCAGGTGGGCCCACTGGAACTTGATGGGTGGAAAAAACTCAGAGGTAGCTATTTTGGCTACACATAGCTTTGTTACCAGTGAATAGGACATGGGAACAGAAAAACTTGCAGGAAAAGTTGGACACATTAAATGCTTGATAACTTTCAGATCTATGTTGGTCTCTTGCCGAAAAGCCAACATGGGCTTGGGTTCGACTTTAGTCATATTCAGAATAGACCCATTGAAATAAATGAACATGACTAATTTAGGTCCTTAAATTTCATTGGGTATACTTTGATCAAAACTTTGGTGGATACAACCCATTGCATCTTGTAGTGTCGACTAACAAATGTATTGTGATACAAGCTTGTGGATTGGAACCCACATTCTAAGTACCAATGGTTAATGTCGTCTAAAGAGGGACCATAGTTTCTGACCATTAATTTTTAACCTCTCTTCAGTTCCAGGTACATGCGTCTATGACTCATCCATGGTTTGAAAAATGTGTTCTTCACATGCTCAGGGGCACTTTATTGCAGTTACACAAACTACAGGGCCGAGCCTTGGCTCAGATTCAGCCTTGAATATGCCAAGATTGTAAGAAGTAATTTCCACAAATGTCTACTGCCTCTTGAAATTTTTTTATCATCTTGGTTAGCCAATAAAAACACACTGTGTCATTATTTGACAAAAATACGACCGTGAAGCTGGTGGAATTTTAAAAAAAAGAAGTAAGAAAATAGGCTTTTGTTACAGCCAACCGAAGCATGGGCCAGAATTATTGCTTTCCTGTGGATTTGTATCTATATAACAAAGAAAATCTGTTAGGAATATATCTCTGAGCTGACGGCACAAATCTCTTTACTAATAGCTTTTATCGGAAAAATGGCAGAAAAATAAATATTGTTCGGCAGATAAGCACTGGAAGGCTCTCACTGCACAGCCAAATGATTTGTATTTTAACATTTGCTTAACACAGTCATGCATGGTGCAGTGAATCTATAAACTGGCTTGTCCCTCTCTACGTAAGCCAGACCAAAATGTGTAAGATCTTGGTTTAACAATGATTAAGTTCCTTTATGACTGAATAAAGTTGTGCAGATAGAACCAAACAGGTCGTGGCAGCTGATAAGATTCCCAGATTTGGTAGCAGAAGATGAATAGCTGGCATTCATGACCTGTAGGTGAACTGGCGTTTCGTGCCATTTTAACTCCTAGAATACGTCTCCCTCCCCATCACTTTCTAATATGGATGCAACTTTTTCAGTTTGTCCATTAACACTCCCACACACAGACCGTGGGTTTGGCCCTCTGAAGTAGCTCATACATCAAAAGTACAAATAAGTCATAGTAGCTGGAAATAAGTGGTTGCAGACTCTCCAAGTGCCCTTGTTTTCCAGTGACAGTCCTGAATTTACAGAAGCTTTCTAGGTTTCTGATTTGATCCTGGACTGCCCCACTTTTCCTTAGGTAAAGGTAAAGGTACCCCTGCCCGTATGGGCCAGTCGTGTCCGACTCTAGGGTTGTGCGCCCATCTCACTTAAGAGGCCAGGGGCCAGCGCTGTCCGGAGACACTTCCGGGTCACGTGGCCAGTGTGACGAAGCTGCTCTGGCGAGCCAGCACCAGCACAGCACACGGAAACGCCGTTTACCTTCCCGCTATAAAGCGGTACCTATTTATCTACTTGCACTTAAGGGTGCTTTCGAACTGCTAGGTGGGCAGGAGCTGGGACCGAAAGACGAGAGCTCACCCCGCCACGGGGATTTGAACCGCCGACCATGCGATCGGCAAGCCCTAGGCACTGAGGTTTTACCCACATCGCCACCCGGGTCCCATCACTTTTCCTTAGGACATCTCTATTTTCATTGGAAAAATGTTGGTGGGTATGGAGTTATCCAACCCCTGAGCCAAGGAGATAAGTAACTGTATAATCATAGGGAAGGTTTTTTTAAAAAAGTTTGTTGTTTTGTTATGGTTTTATATGTATTGGGGGCCACCCAGGGTGTCTGGGACAACCCAGTCAGAAGGGTGGGGTAGTAAGTAGTATTATTATTAATAATAATAATGAATAGGATGTCCCTATTTTCTTTGGAGAAATGTTGGAGGGTATGTGGTTGCAGTCTGAAGGCATCAGTGCTGAGTTCTGCATGTATTGTGGGAAGACTCTTCCCTCTTCTGAAAGAACCCACACATCCACATAAGAGGAATTTTCTTGATGCTCAAACCTGTGCCTCTAAATTGCCCTTTGAGATGAGCCTCCCTGTGCTGGCTCTTCTGGCGTGAGTCTCCTCTCTTTCCTCCTCCCATATGATACAAGAGTCCATATAATGTCCATCAGTTGCACAAGCAAACAAATGGAGTTCGCTACCAAAAGCAACAACTGTACTTTGCTTTGTTGCTAAGGCGGGCTCCTCCTCCTCCTCTCCTCCTCCTCCTCCTCCTCCTCTTCTTCTTCTTCCCAGTTACTTCTCTCAAGTAGCTTCAGCCTTTAATCTCTCCTTTCCACTTTCAAGGCCTTCCCCTGGCCTCTTACTTGAGGCTCCAGAAGGACTGTGAGCGTTGTTTTTGTCTTTTTTGGCATAATAACACCGACCTGAAAGTTGCAGGTCCTTTTCAGTCATGTACGTTCAAGAGGCTTCCTCCATAATTGCAAGAACTTGAAAGGCCACTTTCTCACAATGAAAATGAGTTTCACAAGATTTCAACCCTGGTCTCTTAAAACTAGAGCTCAGTTGCCATCGAATGTAGCTGATTGGCAGGAGTTTGGGGCAATCAGAAGCACCACTTAACATGCTATTGTAATTAACTTAGGATATTCACAGCTGCAAGATGTAATGTTGACCGGTTGCTTAGACGGCCTTTAAAGGGGGATTATACAAATTCAATAGTTGCTAGTCATGGGGGCAGGGTGGGGCTAAATGGAGCCTTGTGATTCAGCGACAACATGTCTCTAAATACCAACTGCTAAGGAGCAACAACAGCAGAGAGTGATTGCCTTTGTGGATTTCCCTGAGGTGCCTGTATTGCCATTGTGTAAAACCCTGATCCATCAGGGCTGTTACGTTTGCAGCATGTGATCTAGTCATCCAGGTAACTTAGTTAAATGGCAGAATTGTGTGATAGTTTGCGGTGGGTGACTGTCAGATATGACACTCACAAGCTATCGGCCATCCTGTTTATGGGGATCATCCATGGATCTGCATCGCATCGCATGGGCCAGCCATGGGTGGTGCTGGCCATTAATAATAATAATAATAATAATAATAATAATAATAATACCATGCCCATCTGATTGGGTTGCCCCATCTACTCTGGGTGGCTCCCAGCAAATATAAAAGCATAATAAACATTTAAAACTTCCCTATACAAGGCTGCCTTCAGATGTCTTCTAAAAGTCAGATACAGTGGTACTTCGGTTTGGTTTACAAACTCTGCAAAACCAGAAATAGTGTCTTGGTTTGAGAACTTTACCTCGGTCTAAGAACGGAATCGAACAGTGGAAGGGCACCAGCGGCAGGAGGCCTCATTAGGGAAAGCGCGCCTTGGTTTAAGAACAGTTTCTGTTTAAGAATGGTTTTCTGGAACGGATTAAGTTCGTAAACCGAGGTACCACTGTAGTTATTTGTTTCCTTGACATCTGATGGGATGGCATTCCACAGGGCGGGCGCCACTACTGAGAAGGCCCTTTGTCTGGTTCCCTGTAACTTCACTTCTTGCCCTGAGGGAGCTGCCAGAAGGACCTCGGAGCTGGATCTTAGTGTCCGGGCTGAACGATAGGGGTGGAGATGCTCCTTCAGGAAAAGAAGAACCATATCATTTTGACTCCTAGCACTACAGTTTCTCACACGTTGCCTTCTAGCAGAGGAAGTGAGGCAGAACCTCTTCCCCCTAATATTTACCTTAATCTCCTGGAGTGCTTTGGCCACCTACACTTAGGGGTTTAGGTATGTAGGGGAGTTGGTGCCCGGCGTGAAGGAATGCAGTCGCCACCTAAGTACAAAATTAAGAGTCCACCAGCTGCTCCATTACCTTGTACAAATATTGACACTGGACTTTGATTATTTGCTAAATGGGAGTGTTTCAATATATCACTCAATAGCCAATCAGTATGAGCAGGAAAAAATATAAACAACTGACAGAGGTTTAGCGTTAAGGTCTGCAGAGAACCAGGCGTGACAGAGACTGGGATTCATCCATTCTGGATTACTGGCTTTTCATCAGCTTTTTTTGTATTTTGGGGTGGTCAGCGCCGAATGTTTTGGCAAGGAGAATATGCGCAATCCTCTTTTTTGAATTGCTTTCAAAATGTATAGCAGCAGCACTTTAAATACTTATATGGTTTCTTTTGCTTTCTTTGCAATCGCGTTCTGCAGAGTCCCACATCTCAGGAGGTATTTAACACTTCAGCTCAGAATAAAGCATGTAGTTCTAGCGTATGGCTAGAGAGTCTGCACATTCAGTTTCCAGATATATTTCCCCCCGTTTGCTGCCTCTTCTATCTAGCTTTAAAAACACTGAAAAATCTATGAGGGGAAAAAGACGCATAAGGGGCATTTTGTTATCTTGCTTTCAGACCAAAATTGAACAATTGAAGGTTTTTAACAAGTTTAATAGCAGCCAGCTAGTTTCACACTGCTGTAAGTATGACACTGGCTCAGTGCTTCTATTACCTTAGCCATAGTTAAGTGTAAACTATGGTTTGTTGCATTGCCTGTGTTTTAAAGAAACATAGTTTGCTGAACCAAGTCTTGCCTCAGAAAAGCATGGATAGAGAAACACAAGCAACCCTGCTGTGTGACAGCGGAACAGACTTCCACGGGAGGTGGTGGACTCTCCTTCCTTGGAGATTTAAAAGCAGAGGTTGGACGGCCATCTGTCCATAGCTGTCAATGTTTCCCTTTTTTTAAGGGAAATTCCCTTATTTTGAATAGGATTCGGGATCTCTTCCAACCTTACAATTGTGTGATACTGTGTTTCTGTGGTTTCCTCAGCGCTAATGCAATGCTAAACCGTGGCTTTTTAAAAAGCCGGGCGAACTTTTCCTTCAGATGAGTTTAGAGCCTTTCTTGTCCTTTGAGCCCTTCTGAGAGCTGTTTATTCAAGCAGTCTTGCTTTTCCTCTGTTATCAGATGTGCAAGGAGCCTGCCCCTTCCTTCAGTTACCCTTTCCCTCCCCAACCCTCTGCTGGGGTAGCAAGTCCCAGAAATGCTGCCTTTTCCTTCCTCCCATGCTGAGGCCTAAGTTTTTGTGGACAATCTTGCCCACAGCCTAGCAGACCTCTTTGTTTTTCCCCTGTTACTTCTTCTCCATCCTTGCTCTCTGTCAGGCTTCAGGGAATCAACTTCCTCCCCCCCCTTTGGCAGTAGATAAGCAGAACAAAGGAAAGGAGTCTTTTTACCAGTTAGAAACTTTAATGATCACAGCAAGAGAACAAATAATCCATTTTCTATGAATGGTGGTGCTCCCAATTAAGGGTTTCACCCACTTCCTCCCTAGTCACTCACGTCACTAGTCACTACTGCGTCTTGTACCCTGAGCTCGTAAACACTGTGCTTTCTGTTCAGCTCTTCTTGACCTTGGGCTGAGTGGATGAATGCTTTCCAGAGACAGTGAATCTTTTATCCCTCTCTCTCCCAGTGTTACTTCTCCTAGTTGTCCCCCTTCCAGTATTTCCCAGCTTCTGCCTTCTAAACTATGCCCCTCTGCAAACCACTGTTCCAAATCTATACTGTCCTCCTGCTCCTGGGGAGATTCAGTATCCTGATCAGGAGCAGAGGGAGGGGGAGGTTCCTACCATTTCTCCTCAGTGCAGACCTTCTCAGCATGGTCCCTGACATCCCCTCCCTAAATGTGCTGCAGGGCACACCTTTATCTAGGTTGAGCACTCTTCCTTCTCCTCCCCCTCCCCCAGGGCTGCCTTGCCTGGCTTCTTCTGGTTTTTTGACTCCTACCAGCAGCTGCCTATCAGGCTGACAGCTTGGGCAGGGAGCTGATGGTGCCAGCTGCTCCTGACACTCTTTTGCTGTTTAATCACGTTGGCTCCCAGGCTCATTTTTTCTAATAAAGATAGCCCTGTTCTTAACTGTTGCTCACAATAGCAATGCACTTGAATACAGAATTTTCGATGATCAGGATCTCCTGAGAGTTGCAGGGGCCACAGGAAGGCCTGGGATGTGTCTGGAGGGGTGGGCTTCCCGTGGAATATCGGAGGAAACTGAGTGAAGACAGCTTGTCCGTGAGCCCTCTAGCAGCTTTTCCACAGGTAGGGCTATACTGAGAGGCTATGCTCTAGAGCAGCGCTTCCCAAACTGGGACTACAACTCCCATCGTCCCTAGCTAGCAGGACCTAGCTAGCAGGACACTGGGAACGTGCTTCCCAGAAGGTCATATTTGACTTCCAAATGCGCCAGTAGGTTTCTTTGCTCAAGAGAATTCCACATGGCATTCTCAAAATGCTGCATCAAGGCAACCTAATGGATCAGCCTAATGGAGGAGTATCTGCTTGTACCTGTCAATGCTGCATATTCCTACTCTTACAGAAAGGGTGAGCAATTTGTGACACAACTTCCATACTTATTGACCATTGGACTACAGGTTTCTTTGCTTTGCTTTTAAGCTGTGGCAGTCCCCCCTCCGCAGGGCTCTCCCTCTCTAACCTTGAGGATTATTTGCCAAGATGCCAAATAATCTAGGGGCCCTGTTGCATGCATGGGACCGTGGTTTCCTCACCATCACCTGCAAGCTCTCACTTTGCTCAGGAAAACTCAACTTTCCTCTCATTCACTTTCTGTTTGAACCATCTGAAATGATGTTTCACTTGTACAGTGGTGCCCCACAAGACGAACGCCTCGCAAGATGAAAAACCCGCTAGATGAAAGGGTTTTCCGTTTTGGAGGCGCTTCGCAAAACGAATTTCCCTATGGGCTTGCTTCGCAAGACGAAATGTCTTGCGAGTTCCTGCGGGTTCCCCCCCCTTTTCCCCCTTTTCCTAAGCCCTAAGCCACTTATCAGCTGATCCGCTAAAAGCTGCTAAACCGCTAATAGCGCTAATCCGCTAAGCTGTCAATGGGCTTGCTTCGCAAGACGAAAAAGCCGCTATACGAAGAGCCTCACGGAGCAGATTAAGTTCGTCTTGCGAGGCACCATTGTATTTGATCGTGTGGGAATAAACTGATAAACACATGGCATTTATTATCTTTAAAATGGTAATGTGGAGAAAGAATGAAGTCTGCATTGAAAACACACACATGCACAACCCAAAAAGAATAGTGCCACATTCAGGGGAAACCTGAGAAAATTAACACACTCCGCAGAACATTTGGGGCTTTAAAAAACCCAACAATTTAGCAGTATTGTGAATCTTCACACCCCATGTACTGGCAAACAATAAGGGGGATCATTTAGTTTCATCCTGATTTCCCTGAAGTCAACAGCTACATTTCAATTTGCTTGACCTAAGTCCACCCTTTTGCTTTGATCATATCTGTCATGAGGAGGATTTATTTTTAAAGACCTAACGACATTCATTCCATTTCTAAAATAGTTTGTCTTCCCAGCTGAGGAAACGCCCTTTTATTGGCATGCAAATGGGAAAAGCTGAGTTTCATCACTCCGGGATTTTGATAAGGGTAGCCGAAAAGAAGTGTGCCCTGAGGAATTCATTTCCCATTATTTGGGATGCTGTTCCCGGATTTAATCAGAGTTTTAAAAGAGCAGCTTCCAGAGTGATCTTTGGGCCGCCTCTCATCACGCTTCGTTGGGTTGTAACTATGATCTGAGCAGCAGAAGCCATCGGTTACAAAGGCAGGAACTTTTCTTGGCTCTCATCTTCTCCTTTTGAGTTCCCTTTGCAAATTGAGTGTTCTGCTGGGGGTCATGCAGTGCTTCCGAGGGTACAGGCCGATGTCTGGATTGCTTGTTTCTCGGAAGAAAACTGGTAGCCAGTGGGAAATGCTGCACTTTCTCGTAACATTTATTGTCGTTTATATGTATATATATATTCGTACACTGTGTGGATGTGTTCTACACAAGCTAGCGGTAAATAAATTTTCAGATAAATAGAATAAAATAAAAGATTAACAGTTTCAGAATAACAAAGTGTTTTGTAGAGACAAAAAGTAATACAATGATTCCTAGAAATAACAATAATAGCTGTTATAATTGTTTGATTTATATACCGCTTGCATGACAAAATGGCATCTGAGCGGTTTACAAGTATAAATTTAGTTATAAAATCCATACATAAACCCCTGTAATGTGAGAGTGGCTGATCTATTCTTGACATTCTCCCAGGCACCAACCAATCTTCTTTCTCTCTTGAGCCAGAATCTCCCACCTACAATCTCACCTGTTGTTTCTGGGAAGTGTGTTTTGACTGCTTGTTGCAAATATTGTGTCGATTCCTTGCTTGCTGTAGATCAGTGTTTTGCAACTTTGTGTTTTCAGCTGTTTTTGGACTACAATTCCCATCATCCCTGACCAGTGGTCCTGCTAGCTAGGGATGATGGGAGTTGTAGTTCAAAAACAGCTGGAGACCCAAGTTAGGGAAACACTGCTGTAGAGGCACAAAATACAATGGTACCTCGGGTTACATACGCTTCAGGTTACATACGCTTCAGGTTACAGATTCTGCTAACCCAGAAATAGTGCTTCAGGTTAAAAACTTTGCTTCAGGATGAGAACAGAAATCGTGCTCCAGCGGTGCGGCAGCAGCAGGAGGCCCCATTAGCTAAAGTGGTACCTCAGGTTAAGAACAGTTTCAGGTTAAGAATGGACCTCCGGAACGAATTAAGTACTTAACCCAAGGTACCACTGTAATGCATTGTACACATTCCATTTTATCTTCTCTCCCCGCTGTCTTTTTAACAGTACTTAAAAGCTATCTGCGTTAAAAGCTATTCAGAAACTTTCTGAAAACCTGTTGTAAGGCAGAAAGCCATTTACACACACACACACACACACACACACACACGTGTTGCTTCAGCTGTGAAACATTTAATGGCATTCAGAAAAAAAAGGAAATGTTGGAATTAAACCAATATATTGAGTGCAGAAGAAGTGGCTGAACAGTTGCATGTGTAGCATTTTCTATTTCCACGCCCGGCATTCCTTGCACCATTACCTGAAACATGATGGCAGAGTCGATCCGTACGACACACTGTATGCATGTTCGTTATTTATTAGAGCGGTGAAAGGGAATAAATTAATAACAGCGGAAGATGCATCCTGACAAATGATTAATTGGTTTTCTAGCAACGTTGTAACTTTGACAGAAGAGAGAAAATAGGAAACACTTTCGCAAAGGGAAAGACCCATAAAATGCTTTTTTTAGAACAACAACAACATTTCCCAAGAGCAACGTTTTCCCCACTTCTTTACTGTAAATAACCTGCACATTCTCTCTCAGGGTTGGGGAAACTGCCCAAAGGCACATTTTTTTATAGGCGACTTTCTGAAAGCCATAAGGCAGTGATGGGGCAGAGCAACAGGTGAGACTTACCTTTGTAAAGTCACATGTTTCCTATATACAGCCACCTCTCTTTTTTTTAAAAAAAATAATAATTTGGTTTTTCAAGTTAAAATTTTACAGAGATATATCAAACATAAATCATAAAGACAAGATTCCAAGGAATCTCTTGGACTTCCATCCTCCCCTTTGTGGGTCCTATTATTAATTTCCTCCTGCATCTTTTATGATGATACAAATCTTTTACATCTTCATTGCGTCCAGAATTCACCCTTAACCTACAAGTGATATTCTAATCCTACTAACGATTTTAACCGTTTACAATGGTTATAAATTTTCCCCTTCCTTATTAAAATTTTGGTCTTCCTGATTTCTGATTCTTCCGGTCATTTAAGCCCTTTCAGCATAGTCCATCAACTTCATCTGCCATTCTTCTCTGGCAGGAACTTTATCATCTTTCCACCTCTGGGCCAATAACATCTGTGCAGCTATGGTTGCATACATAGTCTTTTCTGCTCCCTTGGGATTTCAGCACCCAGCCACCTCATCCAGCAAACTTTTTCAACAGGGGGCAGGTCCTCTGTCCCTCAGACCTTGTGGGGGGCCGGATTATATTTTTGGGGGGGAAATGAATGAATTCCTATGCTCCACAAATAACCCAGAGATGCATTTTAAATAAAAGGACACATTCTACTCATGTAAAAACACGCTGATCTACTCTTCAATGAGAAAGGAAAGAAACTAAGAAAGAGATCAACAAAAGATAAGGTAAAGTGCAAGTATAAACAAGAAGAAGATCTGCAGAAGGGACATGGAAGAGACTTAAGAGCTTCGGATACAAGATTACCAGGTTGATGGACTAGAAGAAAAGGACAATACAGTGGTGCCTCGCAAGACAAAAAGAATCCGTTCCGCGAGTCTCTTCGTCTTGCGGTTTTTTCATCTTGCAAAGGAAGCCCATTAGCGGCTTAGTGGATTAGCGCTATTAGCGGCTTAGCGGATCAGCTGATAAGCGGCTTAGTGGCTTAGCGGATCAGCTGCTAAGCGGCTTAGCGGATCAGCTGTTAAGCAGCTTAGCGGCTTAGCGGATCAGCTGATAAGCGGCTTAGTGGATTAGCGGATTAGTGGATCAGCTGATAAGCGGCTTAGCGGCTTAGAAAAAGGGGGGGGATTCGTTTTGCGAAGCACCTCCAAAACGGAAAACCCTTTCGTCTAGCGGGTTTTCCGTCTTGCGAGGCATTCGTCTTGCGGGGCACCACTGTAAGGACTGACATAACCCGAGACCAGGAAAAAGAGATGCTGGATGAAGATTGGAAGAAAGTTTTTAAAGTTTTATTTTGGAAATTAGTGTAAAATTAATGAATATTAGGAAAAACGTTGGAAGGAAACTATTTGGCTTTAGTAGAAATAATATAAGGAGTTATGTATAAATAAGTATTAAGTCTTAAGCTTTAAGGTATTTTATGGCAAGATAAGGTTAAAATAAATTAAGGCAAATTGAATGACAGAATATAGTAGAGAAAGATCGAATTAATTAACAGGTTAGACTTTTAAGATAAATTATTTAATTAAAAATTGAGTGTTATTAGGTGAAAATGCAAAGTTATAATATATTAAGATGAATTATCAAGATAAAAGCAAAAATGGAAAGGATTTGCTGAAATTACTAATTGAACTAGAATACGAAAAAGGGAGGTGTGAGGAGGTCAGGGAAACAAGTAAATTAAAGTTAAGATATGGAAAGGATGATGTGTTTTTTTTAATTGTTTTTATTTTTTTATTTTTGTGTTTGTGTATTTTGTATTTTGTATTTTCTCTTTTATATTTTTGTAACCTCTTCGAAACTTCAATAAATATTATTTTTTTAAAAAAAAAATAAAAACACGCTGATTCCTGGACTGTCCACGGGCCGGATTTAGAAGGCGATTGGGCTGGATCCGTCCCCCGGGCCTTAGTTTGCCTACCCATGTCATAAACCTATACAGCCAAAAGAGTAGCATTATCACTGTTCAATGTTGCATTGACTCGAGGAGGGCACAGAACATGACCTTTGATGGATTCAATCTGAGGATAGGGATTGTGGCCTGGGAAGAATCCCAAGGGGACCCAAGTAGGGCACATTTGGCGTCTGTTCCTGAGGTTCCTCACCTCATTCTACCCCCTCTGCAACCATTTCTCAGAAACTTGAGTTCCCTGAACCAGGTCTGCCTCTGACCAAAGTAGCCGCCTATTCTGTGAAATACCTCAGACCATTTTAGCAAGCTGTACTCTTGTTCGGTGATGAGTTGCAGTGCAGTTGGAGGTGGAGCAGTGTGGAGGCTTAATGGAAGGATGGGCCCAAAGCCGCTGCTGCCATAGCGACTGTGAATGGCTGTGCCACTTGCAAAGTGTGTTTCCTTGACCTAAACTGTTCAAAGGGGGCATGTGTGACTGGGTAAATCAGTCATAGACCTGCAGCCTGAATACGAGAGATTCCTTGTTGTTGTTGGTCCCTGGTCGTTCTGACGCCAATAACAAATTTGTATGTGTTTGAATTTCAGTAACAAATAAGAAAGCAATCCTTCTCTCCCTCTGTCATGCACAAACATCTCCTGTTAATAAGCCCTAAGACAAGAAATGCTTGATACATGCCCATCTTCCAATTAAAGCTTGCCGACTGAAATCTCCTGGCGCTATGACTGAACCGGAAGGTGCCAGGAATTATTTCTTCTATATCCACCCTATAAGTCGATGTGGTTACCAAACCACAAAGGCTGCATTTTTAAACACCTTTTTTAAACAACTGATATAGCTGTGGATCAGCACTCACTTTAACTATTTGCTTACTGGGTGACCTTAAATAAGACCCACTGCCTATGATAGCGACCAAATAGCTTTCTGTAGGTTTCCTGAAAGGACACATGGGAAACCCTTCGAACGCTCAGATGTGCTGTATATATGCCAAACTGTGGTTGCTACCAATAATATTCCTCCTAGTGTGTCGTTCGTCACATCAGTGCGATTTGTGGGGTAGTGGCTAGAGTAGCAAGCCTTTTTTTTTTTTTTTTTTGCAGAAATAACAGTATGGTAAACCAGCTTTGATTTACTACATGGTAAATGACTGCCTTGTAACTTGATCCTAAAATTATTACTTGGAATTGAACAGCCACTGATTATGTAACCTGCTATGGTAGCACCAGCTACCTGTTCTGAATTCCTCTTACCCTGAATTCTTGAAAACTAACCTCAGGGCAAAAACTACCCTCTATGAGCAGCTTTTGTCTAATTGTTTATTATCACAGCAGTTGGCTTGCATCCATCCCATTGATTAAGTGGGCTTGGAACATCTCGCTTTGCAGGGTCTGGGAGGTAGGTTAACTATACTAAAACAACCGTTATATGCGTATGGTTAAGAAGCCAAAATTATTTAGGATTTTTAGAGCACAAAAATTGTGTTTTAAAACAAGAAGTCATTTCTCCCTACTAGACTAGTTACAATTTAACTCCTGTTTTGTGTTTTGCAGTATTTTGGAAGTTTGCTTGTTATATTCTGCATTGAACTGGCCTGCGGTGTTTGGACCTATGAGCAGGAAATTGCGGTGAGTGGGTAATGTACAGCGTTCAAATATTTTGATTGGAAAAAAATACAGCCGTACCTTGGTTTTCAAACAGCTTAGTTCTCGAAAGTTTTGGCTCTTGAACGCTGCAAACCCAGAAGTGAGTGTTCTGGTTTGTGAACTATTTTTGGAAGCCGAATGTCTGACGGGGCTTCCGTGGCTTCCAATTGGCTGCAGGAGCTTTCTGCAGCCAATCAGAAGCTGCACTTTGGTTTCCGAACGTTTTGGAAGTCGAACAAACTTCCGGAATGAATTCCATTTGAGAACCAACTACAATCCCTTCTCTCTAATTTATGCTGCCATTCTAAGCACGTTTATTTGGAAACAAAGCCTATGGAAATCAATTGAATGTTTGACATGCAATCCTGTACCGTTCTACTCAGAAGTAAGTCCTGTTGAGTTAAATGGAGCTTACTTTCAGGGAAGTGGGTGTCCAATGGCAGCCTTGGGATTCTCTTGCTTAGTGTTAGTGACGTGCGAATCTTAAACCCACCAACTAGGCTGTAAGTCCAGTATATCTCACTGGAATTCTCAGTAAATGTGTTTTTTATCTATTTTGAAGCATTCTAATTTGTATTATTGTGTAAACTGGAATGTCAGAAAACACTTCTGCCATGTCCTTGATGAATAACCATAGATACCCCACATATGGAGACAGGTGGCAGAATTTTTAAAATTTATTACGCTGTGCATGTTTAGAGGCGTTTTTCATTATTATTTTGGGTGTTCTACAGGAAGGAATCCTAGCAGTGAAAACAGGATGTGGGGGCCAAGTATGAGCTCAGATTAATCCTTGAATAGCAGTTTTAACAGCAGGTGCTTTTGTATGTGTAAGATCAGCTGTCCTTTCGGAAATGCAGTTGATTCTAAAGCGTGCTTAATATGAACATAATCGGTTTTTTTTTGAAACCTAGCTCTCTATGTCTTGCATTATACCGAGGCAAATTTTCATTGAGAAAAAATTAGCCTCACCAAAGGATTATAGGGATGGCGACCCATGCAATCAGAATTTGCAGTGAGAATGGACAAATTAACTCGCCACGTAAAAGCGACTCTCAGCACAACCCCCTTGCAAGTCTACTCACTGAGCTTAATAAGACTTAAAGGACGCGGGTGGTGCTAAACCACTGAGCTTCTTGGGCTTGCTGATTGGAAGGTTGGTGGTTCGAATCCCTGTGATGGGGTGAGCTCCTATTGCTCGGTCCTAGCTCCTGCCAACCTAGCAGTTCAAAAGCAAGCCAGTGCAAGTAGATAAATAGGTACCACTGCAGTGGGAAGGTAAATGGCATTTCAGTGCGCTCTGGCTTCCGTCACGGTGTTCTATTGTGGCAGATGTGGTTTAGTCATGCTGGCCACATGACCCGGAAAGCTGTCTGTGGACAAATGCTGGCTCTCTCGGCCTGAAAGCGAGATAAGCACTGCAACCCCATAGTTGCCTTTGACTGGATTTAACCCTCCAGGGGTCATTTACCTTTTTTTTTTTACCTTAATAAGACTTACCCTCAAGTAAGTGTGCACAGGATTGCAGTCTCAGATTCTACCCATATTAAAGGCTTCCTTTTGATCACATGTTGCCCACATAAGCAGTAAAGTGCAAACACAGAATCACCTGATAGTTACAAATTATTTCATATTAATCCCGAAAATTAGTTTTGGATGTGCAGGCACTGTCGTGTGAGGATGTTTTGCTTTTATTTGTATTTCTTTGATTTGGGGAAATTGCACCCATTTGTAACATATTTTCAAAAAATGGGGAAACTATTTCTGTGTATGTGTGTGTGTGAGGAGAGGGCGAGATTGCATTCTTCATTTCCTTTTGAGGCTGCATATTGAAATTCTGTGTTACATGACCAGGCACTAGTCCCTGATTCAGATAAATGTATCTGTTCTTTTGAAACCCATTGAAATAAATGAAACAGGTCAGTCTTGACTTGTTTGAAAGCTTTGTTGCTTTCAACAAGGTACGCACAGCAGTTCCGTACAGGTTTGCTCCCCATTGGGTGTATTCATTGGATTGTTAGGATTGCTGTCTTAGTCACAGCTGGATCGGGGCCACAATGTATTCCATCCATTAAATGCCATGTGCTGGAAAAAGTCTAGCGACTGGTTCTTAAGTTGCTCGTGGTCTGTGGAAAACTCGCATCATTTCTAAAACAGCAATTATTCATATGAGCTTTTGCCTTGAGGTGGCATCCTTTTCAAGCTAGAGGTGTTGTTCTTGCATGGGGAAATAGTTTAATCACCAAGGAGAAAAGAAGCTGGCATGTTATTTGGCTAACTGTTAAATTCTCCCATCTTATATTCCGTCTGGTACATATTTATGAAGAGAGTGACAAGTTTTTTCACACAGCTGCCAAAATATAACCACGGCAGTGGCCTTTTCAACAGCAGCAAGTGTATTAGAAATTAAAACGCTGTGGCGTTGGCTGTTTTCTTTCTCTTTTTAAATAAAAAGAGAGAGTTCATTTGGTATTTGTACAGCACTGGGACCAAAGGAATTTCTGGCAGATCTTGCGTCTGAAAATGCATGCTAACAGTTTTCATCAGAATTCATTCCCTTGCTGTACAGATTTCCAGCGAGAGGCGACTATTCCAAATACAACTGCAGTTTCTAAAAATAAAATAGATTGCTTTGTTGAAATGTCAGAATAAAAATGGAAATGTAACTGCATTCTTCCTTTATCCGCTGAGTGTTTCCCCCCTTCCCCTGGGATTGTGAGGAAGGAAGAGTTTTTGGGAGCTCAGGAATAATGCTTCTTGACAGGCGCTGCCTGAGGGTTGGACTTGAAGGAGACGTCATACCAGTGTAAGGCACTGGGGGACGATTCGTCCACTGTGCCCCAGTCTCTCGGCAGCCCCCCATGTGGAAGATGCTGCTTTTTAGCCGTACCTTTGTCACCGCTTACATGTTTGGAGAGGGCAGGTGAACAGGCAGCAACATTGCAGAGGAAAAGACACAAGAAACATTGGGTCAGTGGTGGCCCATCCTGCGTGGTTGTAGGTCTTGGTGGGCAAGGCTGACCCCTGCTGGGGGCTGTACACAAGGGTCTGTTGGTTTTCCTTTATCTTAAAGTGGTCAATAATGCTACTCAGGAACCAGGTTGGTTTCAGAGGTGCATGTTTGCAGTTTGACCTACTTAGTTGCATACCTGTGGTTTCTCGACTTTTTGCCTAATTAAAAGGGGAGTTACTTTCTGCACCGGGTGCAGGAAGGGATATGGATGTTAGAATTCCTGCTCCATGATTGCAGTCGTGGGATTCTTGTCTTTCACATGACGGTGTATGTTTTGACTCCATAAAGTGGGAAGTGACGGAGACAGGATATTTGTGTTGCTGTGTCCCATGAAGTGGGACTATTGTCCTTTGTTCTTTTTCTCTTTGCTGTCTGATGCTAGAGAGAGAGGGAGCCATGTTGCAGTGCCCTGTGTGTGTTTTTTTATGTAAATAAAGTAGATTAGCCAAAATGCTGAGTTGCTGAGTTCTTTTACGCAAGCTGCGAAGACTCTGCAGATCCCTAAGTGTGTCGATGTCTGTTGGCATCGGTCACTGTGATGTTCGGGCTGAAGAAAGCTTTTGAAGCTCCCGAACGAACGACCAGGAGGGAGAGAACATGCCAGTCGGGCATGTGTCTCTACCAGGCTCCTACTCAAGTGTAGGATGAGCTCCTGACAATGATAGGATAATTGGTTAATTCATTTTTTTTAAAAAAAGATATTTATTAAGATTTTACAAAAAATGAAACATAGGTAATAGAAAAATAAAACAGACACACAACAAAAAGAAATACATCTAAAAAGAAAAAGAAAAAAAAACAATAAAAACATTAGAAAGAAAGAAAAATCCAATTTTTAACTTCATAATTCTATAACCCTCTTTCTTGACTTCCTCACATCTCCCTTTTTTGTGTTCCCCTTTACACAATCGAGTTCAGCAAATCCTTACCCTCTTTCAAACCTCATTTATAATTATATGTTTTAGCCTATTATGTCTCCAATTTTTCTTCTCTTTTCGCATCAATTTTTACCTATTCTTTATAACTTAATCCCTTGTACCACTTTATATACATTTGACATAATATTACTCTGGTCTTTCCCCCTTTTCTTTTTAATTGGTTAATTCAAACTGTATTTAGTTTGATCAAATGTCTTGTAAGCTGCTGCTGAGGATGAGTGATGGCTTGAAGTGTTTGGCTGTTACGTTTTCAAAAATAAAACTAAGAAAAGATATTGCGGACAGCTTTTTATTTTTACACTCCATTCGCTGCACACACTCTGTGTTGAGGAAGAAGTTCAACAGGGTCATGTGGTCTGCTGTATGAGGGACTGTGGCGAAGATCACTGGAATTACAGTGGTGCCTCGCAAGACGAAAATTATTCGTTCCGCAAGTCTCTTCGTCTAGCAGTTTTTTCGTCTTGCAAAGCACGGCCATTAGCAGCTTAGCGGCTATTAGCGTCTTAGCGGCTTAGAAAAAGGGGGGAAAAGGGAAAAAACTCGCAAGACTCGCAAGCCCATAGGGAAATTCGTCTTGCGAAGCACCTCGAAAAACGGAAAACCCTTTCGTCTAGCGAGTTTTTCGTCTTGCGAGGCATTCGTTTTGCGGGGCACCACTGTAAGTTCCTCATCCTCTCTTCTGGCGTCCACACTCCTGTGATGCAGCTATATCTAGAATAGGAATTAGGACCCTCTGAGAATAGGAGCAAGGACCCTCTGGTCCTCCAGATGTTGCTAGGCTCCAACCCCCATCAGCCTCAGCTAGCATGGCCAGTGATAATAGTACAACAAGAGGGCCACAATCTCTGATCTTGTGTGTGTGTTTGTGTGCTGGTCCCGGGGGCTGGTCCCGGGGGCTAACCGAGAGGCGAGGTCCAAGTCCAGTCCGAGGTCAAGGGAGGCTGTCCGTCAAAGGCGAGGTGGGTCCAAGTCAGGTGAGGTCAGGAACTCTGGCAGAAGAGCAGGACAGGGTGCAGGCAGGAACAGGGGACTCCTGTGCAGGCTGGGATTCCTCAGGTTCAGCCTCTGAGTCTGAATCCCAGGCCATCACAGTTTGTTTATTACAAAGGGCACTAGAAATTAGTTGTGTGAGTCTGCTACATAACAACTATGAAGGATTTGATATTTAATTTGTCCTTACCTGTACGCTCTATCCTTCCTACAAGGGGTTTATCCCATTTTATCTTCTGTTCTCAGCACAAAAACTCCGCTTCTGGGTTGGCGGAGAACTTGCTCACTAGACCTGTTCGCTCAACCTGCCATGTTCAGTGAATGAATGTATTGGTGGTCGAATCACCTGGCTTCCCAGTGCCACATGTTGTTCCTGTTTACCGACAGGTAGGGGAGCGAGGCAGCCAGGTGCTTGGTGTGGTCATAGCAGAAGCAGCATTGGATTAGCTCTGCCTGCACCTTGTTGAGATCCCCGCTGCCTTGCACCCCTCACCCCATAACCAGGAGCAAGGCTTGTTGTTGGGAAGCCAGCTAAGCAATGCCAACCTGCCCTTGCCATCGCAGCAGCCTCTGCTGCATCACTTGCTGTGCAAATTTCTCTGCTGCTTATATCATTCTTGCTGGGCAAGAACGTGACATCTAAGAAAGAAAGAAACTAAGTTCAGCATTCTTTAACAGCGAACTCTTAAATTTATCCAAATTTCCAGCTTTGATTGGGGAATAATATTTATTTCCCAGTGTTTCCCAAGCAATAGCTTTCCTCTAGTTTCCAACACAAGTTTTCCCTTTTAGGTCACCAGTGAGTTTCCTGCTTTTGTCTTTGGGCTACCCCTAAACCATGAATTGCTTTGAATGCTATCAATTCACAAAAATATTCATTCTCACCTTCACTCCATTTACATCATAAGCAGTTTAAAACCGAGAGCAGAAGCTTTCAGATTTTTCTTCCAGTACATGTGTGAAGAGGACTAGGGAACATGTGAAGTTTGCTGTGGCTTGTTCTCGTAAGCGGGAAGCCAAGCTTTCCCATTAGGTGTGAACTCAACAAATCTCTTTCGTTTTTAGGGCAGGAATGTCTAGCCAGTGGCCTTTCATATGTTGCTGAACTATAACTCCCATCAGCTCCAGCCAGCATGACCAAGGAAGATGGTAGTTGTAGTTCAGGGTCACAGTTAGATGTTGTGAGAGACGTATAACCTGGAACAAGTGTCCTTTCACTCACTATCGTTGCTATTCATAACAATACTAAGATAAACTCATTTCTTTCAGTACCAATTATGCAGCTTGGACTGTCTCTCAGGAGTTACGGCTCATGAAGACTAAGCAACAGAAAGGGCAAAGAACAGTCTGAGCTGTGGCGCACTTTGGTTTCAACTTCGCATAAAACTATGAGAGCGCCCGAAGCAGTGTCAGAGGTCCAGTCAGTGCTGGTGCTTGTACATCCTTAAGGGGGGTGGTCATTGCTGCATTTAAAGTCTCACTTGACACTTTTCTGGCATGTATCTGCCGTGAGAACATTTGCATCGAGGATCTGATTTCTGTTATGATAGTTCTCACAACCAGAAGTGTGTCTGGTGTGTCTAATGTCTTCCATAAGACTGAGAAACCACAAACTGGCGCTTAGCTTCCTCGAAACAGAGTTTTAGGCCTGGAAGCTATTAGAAAAATGACAATAAACATGATTTTAAAATCCAGGCTGCTTGCTGAGAGCATGCTTGATTAGAAATTGACACAATCGTGCACATTGATTCCTCAACCTCCTTATACACCCCTAAGAATTAAACCATTTTCTCAGAAATATTATAGACACCTGCCTTTATCTTGATGCACATTTATACAAGACATAGGGAAATGATTTTGTTCTGGAAGGTACATCTGGAGACCAAGGGATGCAGAGAAATGTACATTTTCTCATTCATGATTTGAATGACAGTTCATCAGAAGAACGTTGGCCTACAAATGTGACAATCTCTCTTATTTAATCACAACATTTGTGCTATTTTGCCCGAGATTTCAAGATTTGGGTGTCTTGTAGATGCCCAGACAATTTTTGTGATCCCCATAAACACCTAAGATAGAGATTTTAATTCTAAGCCCCTCTTATTCCAAGTTCCTGTATGTTAATATTGACAAAGACTGGAAGGGAATTGAGCTGGCCAATTAACTCCATCAGCAGCTGTGACAAAAAAAATAATTCAGGTAATACAACCGCCAGTGCTGCCTGCATTTTAACGGTAGTTTCCATAGTTGTCATTTGATGTTTGGCTCTATGTCATGGCATGACATTTCATTTTCAGCTTATAATTAATATTTATTAGAAGTGTGACAGTGTCCAATTTCACCCATTTTGTAGAGTAACTCGTGGCGGAATGAATGAACATCCCGTGTATGTTTCTCTTCACTAATCCACAGATATCATGAGGTGGGGGAACATTAGAAGGGCATGTTACAAAAAATCTGAAAATGTAAAGGGTGATATTGCTTGCCCTCCTCTTTTGGGGGGGGGGGTAGGGAAGTCATTTCTGAGCCTGTCATACGAGTTGTCCTCTCATTTACAAATTTCTGTCCACAACCACAAAGACACCATACTGGTACAAAAGTCACAGTTGGCCCTTGTCAACATGAATGGCTGGAAATTTATTAATACTAGTTCTCACCTGATGCGTTGAAACAAATCACTGTCACCTGGCCTGGTTATGGTCCTTATTTTCTCTTTTGCCGCCTTGCATTTTGCGATGGTGTTGCTTGTAGTCGGCTTACCATTTGCATTTTGCTTTTGTAATTTTTATACTTTAATACCTGGAAGCCACTTTGGTTTCACCTTTGTTTGATGGAGATAAGTGAAAAGTATATCATTAAACTAACTCAACTAAACCCAGGGTAGGGGAAAATACCAAGTCGGAAGGTGCAATGATGATTTGCTATAAGCTTTGAAAAAGCTTTCTTTACCTAAGCTAGCAGTGACTTCCTCTTGACTGAAGGGACGCGGGTGGCGCTGTAGTCTAAACCACTGAGCCTCTTGGGTTTGCCGATCGAAAGGTCGGCGGTTGGAATCCCCATGACAGGGTGGGCTCCCGTTGCTCAGTCCCAGCTCCTGCCAACCTAGCAGTTCGAAAGCACACCAGTGCAAGTAGATAAATAGGTACTCCTGAGGTGGGGAGGTAAACGGCGTTTCCGTGCGCTCTGGTTTCCGCCACGGTGTCCCATTGCACCAGAAGCGGTTTAGTCATGCTAGCCACATGACCCGGAAAGCTGTCTGTGGACAAACGCCGACTCCCTCAACCTGAAAGCGAGATGAGTGCCGTAACCCCAGTCTCCTTTGACTGGACTTAACCGTCCAGGGGTCCTTTACTGAAAGGCTGAATGCTTATTGTGCTAAAAGAAAGGGAAACAGCTGATATTACCTTGAATCAGATTTAAATAGAACCAAGTTCAGCTGGTATCATTTTAAATTGCGTTTAAGAATGGATTCCATAGTATTGTCATTCACACTCCAGCATGTACCAGTCTGGAAGCGTTATTTTAGGATGGAGGCCCCGTCTTGAGTCACACCATCTGTTTTCATGAGAGGATTTAGTGCTTTTTTTACACGATAAACCTCCTGCTCTATAATAGTTGCTTAGTTTTACGAGGAGCCATTATCACTAGTTTGCTTTTGCAAAATGCTTTCCCGTTAGCTCGCTACCTAATAAGGACAGGCAGGGCAAGGATGCCAAGTGATAAAACCCATAAAAACCTGAAGATACCTGCAGATTATCGCACACTAAAGTGGGAGGGATATCACTTGAGGAGCTGCAAGAGAAATTTCTCTGCCTGGCCACCCCCTTAACATTCAGCCAACTAGGAAAAAAGCTGTAATAGTTTTGTTGTTAATGTGAATGTAGGAATGCAGAATTACAGAATTGAAATCAGAATTATGGTGTTTCAGTGGGTGTTTATTTTGATGCAGAATTGCTCTCTCACTCAGAGAACAGTGAAGTTGACGGAAACAGAATCATGCTGAATCTTGTTACTCAAGCACTGACTGGGGTCATGAGAAAACAAGCTGTACACATCTAAAAATAGTCTTTATTTTTTGTGGGTGGAGGGGAGAATTGTAAAGGAAATATTTCCTCACACCTACCAAGCACGCACTGCTGGGCAAGTATTGCTGCTGCTGTTTATTTTACCAGCGAAAATAAACTATGGGTGGTATTCAACTGTGGTTCTATTTAGCCCCACCGAAGCTAATGAACATGACTAACTTAGCTTCATTTATTTCAATGGGTCTATTCTGAGTAGGACTTAGTTGAATACCACCCATGTGTTTTTTCCTATCGATTCTCTTCACATTTTGTGGATCATTTTATTAGAGTGTTTTTCAGTCAGGTCTTTTACTGGATAAATATTCATTGTAATTGATTCCCTATCATCCTGGCCAATTTCATGTGCAGGTGTTGTGGTGGTGGTTGTTATTTTGCACAATTCTAAACAAGAATGTATTGCTTTCCTTCAATGAAATATCAAATATAGTCAATATAACCGTTTTTGAGAGGAAAGAGCAAACTTGATGAGGTTTTTCCTCCTCAGCCTTCAGAAAAGGGAGCCATGAAAATCCTCACTGTGAAAAACGATGAACAACAAGCTTGAACTTGTATTCAGAAGCATACTGCAGAGCTTAGATGTTGTGCTAGTAGTCTTATCCTTTATGAATTTCTTTCATCCCTTTTTGAAGCCATCCAAGATGGCGGCCATCACCGCCTTCTAGGGGAGAGGATTGCATAGCTGAATGAAGTACTTTATTTTGTCCTTCCTGAGTCTTCCAACACATGGATTTATGTTTCTGTGTTTTGTCTCCCTGCCTTCAGGTCCCTGTGCAGTGGTCAGATATGGTCACTTTGAAAGCCAGAATGACCAACTATGGCTTGCCTAGATATCAGTGGCTTACTCATGCTTGGAATTTCTTTCAGAGAGAGGTAAGTGGTCGAGCTGATACTAAAATAATACAGAACTATGACAGAACAAAAATACTCATAAACCGCAGATAAAACATTAAAAAATACAAAACCAAACTGATCCATTTCCCCATAAATCTGAAATAAAGATACAAAAAAAAAAAAAAACCAACCCAGCAAGAAAAACCCCCAAACAACATCCCAGCCCCCTTTAAGAAAAAAGTAAACCACATAGTTTGTGTTTGGTTTTAATGAATTAGTATAGAAAAGGGACGTGAGAGCTGGACCATCAAGAAGGCTGATCGCTGAAGAATTGATGCTTTTGAATTATGGTGGTGGAGGAGACTCTTGAGAGTCCCATGGACTGCAAGAAGATCAAACCTATCCATTCTGAAGGAAATCAGCCCTGAGTGCTCACTGGAAGGACAGATCCTGAAGCTGAGGCTCCAATACTTTGGCCACCTCATGAGAAGAGAAGACTCCCTGGAAAAGACCCTGATGTTGGGAAAGATTGAGGGCAAAAGGAGAGGGGACAACAGAGGACGAGATGGTCAGACAGTGTTCTCAAAGCTACCAGCATGAGTTTGACCAAACTGCAGGAGGCAGTGGAAGACAGGAGTGCCTGGTGTGCTCTGGTCCATGAAGTCACAAAGAGTCGGACACAACTAAACAACAACAATAACAATAGAAAAGGGAACAATAGCTCACTCTCTTGCCCGCTCATGATGAACAATAACCCTAAAGACATGCTTTTATTTGTTGGAAAGAGCAGCCGGATTAAGGGAGCAATTGCAACTCCCTCCCCCCGGCTGCAGGTTTTAATGAAATGATGGGGTCTCCAAAGTATTTGTAGACCTGTCGTGCACGGTAAACAGAGCAGAAGGCGGAGGATCAGGCAGATTGCTGTCCCGCCATGGAGCTAGCAAAGCAATTGAGCCCCGTGCTGTCACATAATGGAAACTGCCTTGGCATCCATCAGTTTCCAGCTCAGGGTTGCCCCCACACTAGAAAACCCCACACAGGAATCCTGCCAGCGACACTTCTGCTCACCCCCACATTTGGTGGGCAGAAGGGGGGAATTCTACAGCAGCCCACAGGGAACATGATTGACATGTCCATCCATTGAATCCAGCACCTCCCAGTTAAAAGGGGGTTTGAATTGCTGTGCCACTAAGTTATGCTAAGGACAGGCAGTAGAAATAGTACTGGGCTGGATGAATCTCAGGCCTGACCTAGAACTCAGCTACACAGCTGCAAATAAAACATTTTAAGTGTTTTGTAATGTGCAATGTACAAATGCAACACTAGATGGCGTCAGTGAGCTATGGCAATTTCAATGTATTTTTAAAAAACTTTCCCCCCCCAAAAAAGTGTTTTTTAAATATGTGTGTAGATTCCACCCTAGGGTGGGGGAGTTTAATGTTCATATGTTAAAGCGAGAAGCTTTCCCACAAAATGAAAGCAAAGAGCTTGTCAGAGATTGCTAATACTGACTCTAGAGATTTTTGAATGTGAAACTTGAATGTCTAAAGTTGGGTTTGAGGTGCGAGTACTGTGTTTTGGATTGTTGATATATTAAAACGGCCAGTTTTTGTTTGTTTTTAATTTATTGCAACAAACCTATGGTGAGAACAGCCCTGGTTTTGTATATTTTTGGATCCTTGCTGAGGGGAAACACAGCACTGTTTGTTTGGTTTTTTAAAAAAAGAATGAGCTATTCTATAGCGAAAGCATGGAAGTGCACAAGGTAAAAGCCATTAATTCTAGATATATGTTCAGGCACAGGAAAAGAACACTTTAAATGCCTGTCATTCTCTTGCCCTGGTTGAAATCTGAAATCTATCACTGTTGCACAGATTTCCTGTTTATTTAAGCGTTTCCTGGCCACATTTGATGTCTGTATTTGTTTTAGAAAGCACTCAATAGACAGAACGTGGAATTAACAAGTTTAAAGTTGCACTCCTCTAAAGCTATGCAAGCGTTAGAAGAAATAGCAGCTTTTTATGAAGACAGAATGAAAGAATTCTGGTTTGCTTAACCTGAAAAAATAACTTCCTTTCTTGCACTCGGGTGACTGGATTTAAAAATGGAGTCACTAATGTCTTCCTCCAGAAAGCTCAGTTTCTGAAATAGCTGTGGGGAGTACTTGTGGGGAACTGCTGCCATGATCAGTAGTTGAGACTCCCTTTCCTGCTCTAACGGAGGGCTGCCATTCATCCAGAATTTCCGGGACGTATCTGGAATATGGCAGTTGGAGACAGTGTCTGGGAGGAAATTGCTGAAACGTCCTGGAAAATCTGGACGTATGGCAACCCATGTCAGAATTTCCTTAAAAATACAGTGTTACCTTAGGTTACAGACGCTTCAGGTTACAGACTCCGTTAACCCAGAAATAGTACCTTGGGTTAAGAACTTTACCTCAGGATGAGAACAGAAATTGCCTGGTGGCGGCAGCGGGAGGCCCCATTAGCTAAAGTGGTGCTTCAGGTTAAGAACAGTTTCACGTTAATAACGGACCTCCAGAATGAATTAAGTTCTTAACCCAAGGTACCACTGTAGCTCAGAATCTTTTTCTTCTTCTCCTCCTTCTTCCTCTTCTTCTTCTTCGTTGCAAAAAATGCTCCACAACTTTTGCATCCGGATTTTTACTTTTTGAAACATGGCAGCCCTACTTTAACTGGGGAAAACCTCTGTCTTATCTATTTACAGAGACTTAAGTGAAAATGTGCAGAAGTGTTTTACCCAAATGCTCATTCAGAAATTAACCTGATCCCGCTTTCCAGTGAGCAAAATGACATCGCAATAAATCGCATTTAAGTCATACTTAAGCCACTGAAATAAATGGACTCAAGTTAGCTATGCCACAGATTTAAATGGGTTTATGCTGTGTGTGACTTTGGTTGCAATTCCACCACTTGCTACAAGATTTAGATTGGGCAGACATAGCCCTCCACTCACTTCCATGGCCTCAGCTGGCCTCTGACTGGCCTCTTATTGTTCACTGGTGGCATCCCTGAAATAGGGTGTTTGGGGGGTGGGTGGGAATGAGCCAGCCCAGGATCCACTGCATTGGGTCCAGTCCAGACCCAATTGATGCTCCATCCCAAAGCTGGCTCAAGAATAATGCACCATCTTCCTCCAACACAACAGCTTCCGCTGCTGCTACTGTGAGGGCCCAGGCTGTGAGCACAAGTGGTCATTGGGTCGTGGTGGCACCAGGGCGTTAGTATAGCTCTGCCCGTTCGGATACAGCTGCTTTATTGCTTGCACAGATGAATGGTGGGAGATTTTTTTATACTTCCTCCCCTGGTTGAGTCCAACCAACTCTCGTTGGCCGTGGCTATTTGCTTGGCTGGCAAGACAAAGTCACTGCTTTTCTTGGCTCGATAGCAAAACGATTGGCACTTGGCATTTGTTTTTATTTATTTATTTTATTTTATTTATACCCCGCCCTCCCCAGCCAAGGCCGGGCTCAGGGCAGCTAACATCAAATATAAAAACAATTGATTAAAATACAACTTAAAAACAGGATTAAAATACAACTTAAAATGCAGCCTCATTTCAGCGGAAGCCCTGATCAAAAACGGTTTGGGGGGAGAAAACGTCAAATCTTCACCAAGGCCAACTATCCAGACTGGTCCTACATGGGCCAGAAAAAAGCCAGGGAAGTCCCCAAATAGAGGTTCCATCACAAAAGGAAAGAGGGGGGGAGGATCATTTTGAAATGTTTCTGGAAACTGAACAATTTATTATAGTAATTTGGTGAGCACGTCTCAGCTCTTTGAAAATTTTTGTGTTTAGGGTTTTCACAGCGCCCCTTTAATATACCCCACTCTTCTCCTCCAAACACTTCTAGCTATAAACTTGCCAAACACATGTTTTTTGGTGGGGTTTTTTTTTTTTTGCAGAGTTAGAGCAGTATGTGTGCAATCCTTAACACACACAAACACACACACACACACACACAGAGCAGAAGAGAGGATGTTGTTTCAGAGGCCCAGCAATGCAATATCTATTAGTCCACTGCTATGCAGAGCAAAAATGTAAATGAGAGCCATTCGAAATAATGGAGCATGCTTTTGCACAGAAACATAGGTCAAAACCAGGCTGTCTTTATTCTCAGAATAAATAGAAATAAATCAGACATTTTATAACAGTAATGCTCAGAAACATGGAATGTGTGTTTCACTCTTCAATGCAGACTGGAACATTGTCGTATTTCAGAGTGAGACTCCCCCCCGTGACGCTGCTTAATTGGAATTCATAGGTTATATCCAGTTCTAGTCCTACTCTGAGTAAACCTACTAAAGCTATTGGACGTGAGTAACTTAAGTGCATTAATCTTAAAAGGTCGACTCTGAGTATAACTTAGTTGGATGCAACCCCAGTTATTAGATCTATCTGTCTTCATAGGAACTTGCTTCAGAAGGTTCCTTCAGAAACTCTTCCTCCATAGGTATCTATTTTCATTATTTATCTTGCATTGCCATTCATTATCAGTTAGGATCTGAAGATTTCAGATCCCCTGTCCCCGTTCTCCCCGTTTTCCACTGGACTTCATTTCTGCATAGTAAGGAGACATGATAGTTATTTCTTGCCTTGCTGTGGCCTTTTGGTGTCAGTTTGAACTAATATTCTCCACTCTTTTCTTCTGTGTGTGAGAGACATGCATCTGCAAGTTGCACCTGACAAAATGAGCTCTGGCCCACAAAATCTCATTCCACAATCAAGCTGTTAGTCTTTAAGGAGACATCACAGTTTTGTTTCAGTTGACCAGTGCAGCTGTTCCTTTGAAATTTGTTGCTACGCACTTTGAAGCCCGTTTCTGTATCATGAGGGCTAGAAACCTGTTTTAAAAAGAAGAAAGCTGAGATTCTTCAGGTGCAGAATGCCCTTCTGCCTGATTTAAATGCCGCAGAAGTGACTGCCTATGAATAGAATTTCCTGCTGTAGTCTTTTCTTTAAAATTAGCCAGGACCCCAGCAGCACTCTCTTGCCAGATATACTTTGGAAATAGGGATACATATTAAATGTATCCCTGGCCAGGGGCAATCTTTGAGGAGGCTTAATTAGAAAAGCTGTCTTCCTATTATGGGACTATAACTGATTTGGTGTGTTTCCCGTTTTGAACATTCTGCTAACTATTTTTGACCGCTTACAGATCAGCTATTGAATGTGTTAGAGCGGCGCTCATTCTCTGCCCTAATGAGGGCCTATCTTTTTATTTTACTAAAGCAGATAATTTTAGTTTGGAAAGGATGTTATTTTTTTTAAAAAAAATACTTGGCTGAGTATTTTTATGCAGAGTTCTTTGACTTCCTGATATCCAACTTGTTAAAAAGAGCTATGCATCGCAAGACACAGGAATGAACTCGAGGTTAAGGGGAATGTGTTTAATGACTACAAATCACACAATTTAGTGTAGGGGTGGGGGATGGGATCTCACTTGAGCTTTTCTGGAGTTTATGGCCCATTTCTAGAGTCAGTGATTTATAAATTTCAGCCAAGGTGGAAGACTGACAAGCAGAAGGAAGTAGCCAATTTGGCACACCAGAATATTTATTTACTAGGAACGCGGGTGGCGCTGTGGGTAAAACCTCAGTGCCTAGGACTTGCTGATCGTATGGTCGGTGCTTCGAATCCCCGCAGCGGGGTGAGCTCCCGTCGTTCGGTCCCAGCTCCTGCCCACCTAGCAGTTTGAAAGCACTCTTAAGTGCAAGTAGATAAATAGGTACCGCTTTATAGCGGGAAGGTAAACGGCGTTTCCGTGTGCGGCGCTGGTGCTGGCTCACCAGCTGCAGCTTCGTCACGCTGGCCACGTGACCCGGAAGTGTCTTCGGACGGCGCCGGCTCACGGCCTCTAGAGCGAGATGAGCACGCAACCCTAGAGTCGGACACGACTGGCCCGTACGGGCAGGGGTACCTTTACCTTTACCCTTTAATATTTATTTATTTATATATAAAACACATACATATGCATTTACACAATACACATACATAACATACTACCTTATTTTCATAACATAAAACATACCTACATTACTCTATATAATACCTACCTATACTGTACATATCAACATACCTACACACCTACCCCACACGGACACCCAACAAATGACTTGACTTCCAGCCACTCTTGTTACGCTACTTTATTTTTCCAACTACAGTGGTGCCCCGCAAGACGAACGCCTCGCAAGACGAAAAACCCGCTAGACGAAAGGGTTTTCCGTTTTGGAGGCGCTTCGCAAAACGAATTTCCCTATGGGCTTCCTTCGCAAGACGAAGGCTACTCCGAAGGCTGGCGGTGGGGCGGAGAGACCTCCTCCCGCCGCCAGCCTTCGGAAGGCTGTCCTGAAGACTTGCGGTGGGAGGAGGGTTTTCCTTCCCACCGCCAACATTCGGAAGGCTGTTCTGAATGTTGGCGGTGGGGAGGAAAAGCCCTCCTCCCACCGCAAGCCCCGGGAACAGAGGAGAAGCGCTGCGCGCCTTCCCCTCTGTTCCCGTACCTGTCCTGAAGGCTTGTGGTGGGGAGAAAAGCCCTTCTCCGCACCGCCAGCCTGGCAAGCGGTCTCCATAGGAACGCATTAATTGATTTTCAATGCATTCCTATGGGAAACCGTGCTTCGCAAGACGAAAAACTCGCAAGAAGAAAAAACTTGTGGAACGAATTAATTTCGTCTTGCGAGGCACCACTGTAGCTTAAACACATTTCATTATTTCTTTAATCTCTTCTTCTATCTTGACTTTGCTCTCCTTTCACTCTAATCATTTTCTGGATTCACTCAACATCTGTCAGAAATTCTACTTTTTCCACATAAAGGCACACCAGAATATTCAGTTGAAGGGAGAAATGCGGTGCATTCAAAGTCATACTAGGCTCCATACGGGGTGCAGGGTGGAAGGGGACCTCAAATTCTTCTTAATTCCCATGGAGCATCACACTTGTGCCACCTTCCTTTTGCAGTTTAAATGCTGTGGAGTTGTGTACTTCACGGACTGGCTGGAAATGACGGAGATGGACTGGCCTCCGGACTCCTGTTGCGTCAGAGAATTCCCAGGATGCTCCAAACAGGCGCACCATGAGGATCTCAGTGACCTTTACCAGGAGGTAAGGACGTCCACAACATTTTTGTTTCTAAGCTTTGGAAGGTGGGTGCTGCTGTGATGGTGCTGACCTTTAAAACCCTAAACGGCCTTGGCCCACTATACCTGAAGGAGTGTCTCTACCCCCATCGTTCTGCCCGGACACTGAAGTCCAGTGCCAAGGGCCTTCTGACGGTTCCCTCGCTGTGAGAAGCCAAGTTACAGGGAACCAGGCAGAGGGCCTTCTCGGTAGTGGCACCCACTCTGTGGAACACCCTCCCACCCGATGTCAAAGGAAAAAACAAGTACCTGACTTTTAGGAGACATCTGAAGGCAGCCCTGTTTAGGGAAGCTTTTAATGTTTAATAGACTATTGTATTTTAATATTCTTTGGAAGCCGCCCAGAGTGGCTGGGGAAACCCAGCTAGATGGGCGGGGTATAAATAAATTATTATTATTATTATTATTATTATTATTATTATTATTATTATTATGGCAATAGCTTCCCATGGAGGTCATTCAAACATCAGGTAGAGCTTTGGGATGGCAAGAGCGGTTCAACAGTGGAACAGTCTCCCTCGGAAGGTGGTGGACTCTCTCCTTCCTTTTTTAAAATATAATTTTTATTAAATTTTCTGTTTTACAATATAGAATACTCATTTAAACATCCTTAGAATATCAGTGACTTCCCTTCTTCTCTTTCCATGGTTCATTTTGCATATCATAAACCCCTGTATATTTTACATAAACTAAACCATTCAGTATTCCATTGTTACATCCATCAAAACTTATTCACACTGTTGAATTTATCTTAATGCTGCCAACGTTTTCAAGTGTACATAATTCCCCCCATATATTCATTAAACATTTTCCAATCTTCTTTAAACGTATGTTCTTCTTGTTAATGAATTATTATTATTATTATTATTATTATTATTAAGCCATTGGTTCAAAAATTCTGCTCTTCTAATTTGCCTCCTTGCACAGGTTTCGTTTCCCTCACTTTAAAAACCCCAAACTCCAGTTTTATGTTTCCGCATTGTGATAATATGCAAGCTACAAAAGACTTTTAATTTCACCTGCAGTGAATTAAATACCTCGCTCTTTTCATTATCTTCCCACTTCTTTTATCTGAAGAGTTGAAGTGTTTTGTGCGGAGATTTGGATGGAGTATGAACTTTACGGCTGTTACTGAATAATTATAGGCGATCCCATCAATGAGTCTCTATTTTCACTTGTCACATAGCTCCAAAGATCCCTCAGAAGTATGTGGAGAGTGTGGCCTTTTGAATCTCCTCCATGAGAGACCTATAGCTTTCTTTTTCAACAGAATGCGCTTTCCTGTGAAAGGAACAAACTCATCTCATCATTTTGGGAGTTCATTAAAAATATCTGTATAGTGATATGGAGCTTTGGAGACTTTCTTCAAAGTCCTCAGAGATCTTGGCATCTTGGCTTTTTAACGAACATAAATTTTTGTGACATCAAAAGGTTCTGTAGAAAACGGGGGAGGGGGAAGAGCTGGAACAGAAAAGGCTGTTTTATGACTAGGAAACTAAAAATTCTCTCTTTCTCTCTTTAATTTATTGAAAATTATTGTCTTGTTCATTGGCGTTCCTGCTCCCCAGGATAGCTAGCTCACTAGTAATAATAATGCCATTAAATATCAGCATTTGAAAGCGGATAAAACGCTGGAACAGCAGAACAATAAAAAAACACATAAGACAGAATTAAAAGCAACTCTAACAATAAACTAATTGGCAAGGGGGAAATAAAAAAAAAAGGCTTTTCCTGGCAGTGGAAGGTTGTAAGCTTTAGTATCAGGCAACTTTCTCTAAGATGGGAGCGTTCCAAATGTTGCTAATGTGGTTGAGGGACTTGCCCTCAGAGCATAGGGAGTACCTGGAAAAGGACCTCTGAAGATGACCTCAATCGATGGGCAGGTGCCCATGGGAGTAGGCTGTTTTTGAGGTTCCTGTGCCTCAAACAGGGCTTTAAAGGAAAGCGTCAATACTTCAAATTGAATCGAACAGTGTGTAGCAGAACAATATAACACACATGCTGTGGAGCACTACAAACAGTTTCTTAGCAATGATGTGAAAGACTTGAAAAGCCTATCAAGGTGAGAACCATTGCAGGTACCAACTTCTTTTCTAGATAGTCAGTCTAGAAGGACAACATGATCAGGTACCTCGACCCGCAAAGACTCAAGGAGAACTATGAATTCATCTTGCTTTCTCCTAGGATAGGTATTCTGTCAGGATAAGACCCTCTTGGGGCCCAAAGCCAGGCCTGGAACCAAGCTCCTAGGATGCTCAGAATAACACAACAAGCACCTTGCCCCAACAGGGAATATTTTCAGCCAGTTTGTATGATCTTTGGAGTCCTGGGTGGGCTTTTGGGCTGGTCCCATGCCTGATTCTTTAGAACAGCTGGGATCACCTCCCCTTGCAAAATATATCAGCTACTTCCCGAACCCAGCCAGTCAGGACACACTGCCAACAAGCCAATGATATAATAATAATAATAATAATAATAATAATAATAATAATAATAATAATAATACCCCGCCCATCTGGGTGGGTTTCCACAGCCACTCTGGGCGGCTCCCAACAGAATATTAAAAGCATGAGAAAACCTCAAACATTAAAAGGGCTGCCTTCAGATGTCTTCTAAAAGTCAGACAGTTTATTATGTTGGTGCTGCGCCAAGAACCCAAGTGGACACAAAGCAGAAATATCAACTTGGCTATGTCCATCTGGCTTCTCTTGTGGCTTCTAGGTCAGCACCCTTCTCCCAGAAGAAGTCGTGGATGATAGCTGTTTTGTTTTATGGACTGACATAAAGCAGCAACAGGGACACGGGTGGCGCTGTGGGTTAAACCACAGAGCCTAGGACTTGCTGATCAGAAGGTCGGCGGTTCGAATCCCCGCAACGGGGTGAGCTCCCGTTACTCGGTCCCTGCACCTGCCAACCTAGCAGTTCAAAAGCATGTCAAAGTGCAAGTAGATAAATAGGTACCACTCCAGTGGGAAGGTAAACGGTGTTTCCGTGCACTACTCTGGTTCGCCAGAAGCGGCTTAGTCATGCTGGCCACATGACCCGGAAGCTGTACGCCAACTCGCTCGGCCAATAAAGCGAGATGAGCGCCGCAACCCCAGAGTCGGTCACGACTGGACCTAATGGTCAGGGCTCCCTTTAGCTTTACCTTTTTAAAGCAGCAACACGAAAAGCGTTGTGGAAAAGATCTGAAAATTTGGGGTAATGACTTCCAATGGTGGTTGACCTTTCTTATCTCTCTTGGTCCACAGGGTTGTGGTAAAAAGATGTATACTTTCCTGAGAGGAACGAAACAACTGCAAGTGCTTCGGTTTCTTGGAATATCGATTGGGGTCACCCAGATTCTGGCGATGATCCTCACTATTACTTTGCTGTGGGCTCTGTATTACGACCGACGAGGCCCAGGTACAGATCAAATGCTGTCCTTGAAGAATGACACCACACAGCACCTGTCATGTCATTCAGTGGAACTGCTGAAACCCAGCCTGACTAGGATTTTGGAGCACACATCCATGGCAAACAGCTTCACCACACACTTTGAAATGGAGGAACTTTAGGGTGATCGTCACTTTTACTAACTGTACATTTGAAAAAGGAGTCTGAGGTCATCATTCTGATTCAGAGAAGAAAACAGAATGAATGGAGATGTTCTTCATGAATGACAGTGACCCCGGGCTCTTAACCTTTTTGTTTCTTAAAATGTACGTGACCTGAAGGTTCTAGCTATAGTTTTACCACTAAAATATATCTATTGTTTTAAGTACTGAGAGTGAATAGGTTCTGTTTCGTGAGAAGATGTGCATTATATAAAATGCTGATTGTAGCAGGGCCTTAAAACTTTTTAAAAAAATAATCAACATTTTAAAATTAAGAAGCATCTGTCAAAAAGAACACATTCAGGTTATGACTTTAGGGCTCTTTGATTCTGTCTGAACTTTTTATTTTAAATGATTAGGTAAGAGTGTGGGCAACTTGCTCAGCACCGAGAGCTGATCAGTGTTTTTGCTTACTTGTAATTTAAGTAATTTTCAGAATCATTTGAAGAAATGGTAGCTGGATGTGTTGCACTCTGATACTCTGATGTGTTGCAAGGCGCAGCTGTTGGATAAGTTGCACTCTGATAAGCTTCTTCTGGGGTTGTTAATCACAGCCGAAGGCAGACCCTTCAAAACCTGGAAAAGGGTCTAAAGCCATGAGGTTGGAAAACAGGGATTTCTTTCTCTTTTAAGTGCTTCTTTCTTTCTTAGATTTTACCAAAAAAAAATCCAAGATAATCACCTTTCCCGCTCCATGTACAGAATCCACCTAGACTGGCTTTTGAATCTTAATTTGATGTTTATGATGGGATGGCATCCTCTGTCACACCTGAGGGAGCCACACTAATTTAAGGCCTGTGGCATACACCGCTCTCTCTTCCTATAGAGTGGAGTGGCTGCTGTTGCTGCTGCTCAGAATCTGCTGCCTGAGGCAGTGCTCTCACTCCGGCTAATGGTAGGGCCGGCCAATGGGTGAAACATATTCAGCTGCAGCTTAGTGAAATCCATGTGTCTTAGCTTCCCCGTGTAGCCATAGCCAGTGCAATTCCGAAGTTGGATCTTCGGATCTTTTTCTCCCCCAGCATTTCAAAACCCTGAACATCCAGCTCTCCCACCACGTGCACCTAGACGCACAGAGCCCATATCCCATGGGCAAGCTAATTGTTGGTGCACAGTTAGTTGTTTGTAAGCTGATAGGACTTGATAAATTGCTAGGAAAGCCTATTTCAACCCCTCTGCTTGGACTTTGTGGAAATTGCCTCTAAAAGATCAGGGATGTTATTTGTATATAATAAGGCATGTGTATGTATAGCAGAACTGAAATCCATATTCACATTTTACTTCACACTTTTAAATTTTGTAAAAAGAGAAACGTGTATTTTAGCAGTGTCTTTATCTAGCTGTTTTTTTTAAAAAAAGAAATACAGTGGTACCTCGGGGTACAGGTGCTTCAGGTTACACGTTTTTGGGTTGCGCACCGCGCCAAACCTGAAAGTACCGGAACTGATTACTTCCAGGTTTTGGCGCTCATGCATGCACAGAAACGCTAAATCGCGCTTTGCGCATGCGCAGAAGCACTGAATTGTGACCTGCGCATGTGAAGACGCGGCGCTGTGGGTTGCAAACGTGCCTCCCGCACGGATCACGTTCGCAACCCGAGGTTCCACTGTACCTCAAACATCTACTTTTTAAATTAATTTTTAATGTTCAAATTAAATTATGTGGTCCAGAGAGATTTTTAAAATGCTAATAAATGAGTTATATCTGAAATACCCACTTTTAGGAGAGGAAATTAAGTGGTGAATGGTCTTGGAACTGGATTTATTGAAGAGAGATTCTACATTCTTTCTAAGCAAGGGATCGTGAGGATAATGTCTTTAATCCTCTTTTTCCTGCCCTGTTCATTTTTTGTTCAGAATGTGTATGGTGTTAACTCTCCCATTGAAGCCAATGATACATACATGTGTTTAATTCTGGCTTGATTACTCTTAACGTTTGGTTTCTTTCCTGTAGCACATGACCTGGTTCATTTTCTTGAATCATCTAGAGCTGTTTGTACCTGTAGAAAGCATTCTGTCTCTCCCAGCCTGGCGTCTTCCATATGTTGTTGGACTGCAGTTCCACCAGCCACACAGAATGCCCAATTATCATGGATGGTGGGAGTTGTATTTTTTGCTCTATAAGACTCACTTTTCCCCTCCTAAAAAGTAAGGGGTAATGTGTGTGTGTCTTATGGAGCGAATGCAGGCTGCACAGCTATCCCAGAAGCCAGAACAGCAAGAGGGATTTCTGCTTTCACTGCACAGCGATTCCTCTTGCTGTTCTGGCTTCTGAGATTCAGAATATTTTTTTTCTTGTTTTCCTCCTCCCAAAACTAGGTGTGGTCTGGTGCGTCTTATAGAGCGAAAAATACGGTAGTTCAAAACATTTAGGAAGCACCAGATTGGGGAAAGACAACCTTGTTTGTTGGAGTAGGAATTTGGAGCGGTTTATTGGACTGGGAATGAGCAACAGCTTGCCTTGCCTCCCCTTCTCTGGTGGCTTCGGTATAGACCCAAGTTTGTTGATATACCATTTTCTGAGATCCTTGTTAACAAACCAGGATTATACACAGTGCTTGAAACAGCATTTCTCATTCTGGACCTCTGCGGAGACTGCAATTGAACGGAGAAGGAAGTCTTCTCCGAAGCAACATGGTAAAGAGATTAAAATGTATTTATTGAATTGCGAAAAGTGCATCTTACTGTATTTTATGTGTACTATAGAGTTACGGTTGTTTCCACCTAGCCACATTCTTGTTTCACATGTTATAGTAGTTAATTTAAATGCTTGCCAATCCTGTGGTAGCTGCTTAAAAGCTGACTTTGTGGCAAATGCAGGCACATGGCAAGCTGAACTTCTCTGGCTTCGAGCCAAGTTGGTCACCCGTCCACTGATGCTCAAAAATGGGTGTGTGGGGGTAACTCTGGGTGGAAACCAAAGGTTGGAGACTGCCAACTTTTGCATTCCCACAATAAACTTGAAGTGGCTGCCATGTGATTCTGGGGTATATGAACCCACCTTTAAGCTTCTTTCCTCTTGAGCAGTTTCCCTCAGTGCCTGCAAAGTCGGACCAGGGAACTTCCCTTCTGGGATGAAGCCAGCATTGCACTGGCCCGAGTGGAAATTTGTGTCCTCCTATGGTTTTAAAAATTGTTCCAGTTTGCACTCACAGTGCTTCAGGAGAAAAAAGGCTATGTGTAATGTTGCAGGCAATAAAACCACTACTGTCGTATATTTTGTCATGGCTTTATTTGAAATGGGAGCTGCCCTCCCACTTTCCTAAGATTCTGTGCGTTGCAGACAGAAACTTTCGCCTTCTTTATATTTAGCTAATACAGTGGTACCTCGGTTTTCGAATGCCTCCGTAGTCAAACATTTCGGAACTCATACGCCAAAAACCCGGAAGTAAATGCCTCAGCTTTCAAACATGCCTCAGAAGTCAAACAGGAAACGCGGCTTCCATTTTGAGTTTTCCGCTTTGAGGCTTCCGCTTTCAGTTTTCAGTTTTCAAATGTTTTGGAACTTGAACAGACTTCCAGAATGGAAGTGTTGGTGCTGACCTTCAAAGCCCTAAACGGCCTCAGTCCTGTATACCTGAAGGAGCGTCTCCACCCCCATCGTTCAGCCCGGACACTGAGGTCCAGCGCCAAGGGCCTTCTGGCAGTTCCCTCACTGCGAGAAGTGAGGTTACAGGGAACCAGGCAGAGGGCCTTCTCGGTAGTGGCACCCTCCCTGTGGAACACCCTCCCATCAGAAGTCAAGGATATAAGCAGCTATCCTATTTTTAAAAGACATCTGAAGGCAGCCCTGTTTAGGGAAATATTTAATATTTAATAATTTTTTAACACTCGATTGGGAGCCACCCAGAGTGGCTGGGGAAACTCAGCCAGATGGGCGGGGTATAAATTATTATTATTATTACGTTTGAAAACCGAGGTACCATTGTATTACGGCAAGCCCACAACTTGTGCACATTCACCTTTACACAAAGAAATATAAAAAGGGGCTGGGGTTGTGTGGAAAACTACTTTGGCATTCCCACTCACCATTGAACCCAGTGGGTTTGGACTATACAGAATTTTGGCTTCAGACATGATCCCTGAAACATAAGTTGCGTGTCTACTGCATAATGGTAAGGGGAATAACTGCCTCTTTCAAGGCCGAGGCCAGCGCATTCTCCCACAAGGATGCCTTTGTCACCCTCTGGACCCAAGATAAATCCAGACTGGGAAAATTATCCCGCATGCCCTCAAATCACAGCAGCTCAAAATAAGATCCCATACAACAAGATGAGACAGTTCCTCGGGGGCCGTCTTAAAACCAGCATTTTATCACGTGGTGCCACTGCAGTGTTTTCACAGATAACAGCACCTCACCAGCGCCTAGGGTCCAATAACAAATATTTGCCTATAGAACAAATAGACATTACCTGAGAACTGCCAATCTTTTCTTTATCGCAGGCATGGAGAAATGTCTCTATCTCTGTAGTGCACGCCAATATTTCCTTTAAGAATCCCCGGAACCGGGAGGCAGAAAAGGTAACTGTCAGTCATGTAGACTTGAGCGTGAATATTAACAGATTCGGGTGCATTACAAATGAGGTGAATGAACTCACATGAGTAATTTTGTAAATTTGGCCTCCTTGGGTCTCTGTACTCCATCTGTACTTTCACTTCACTTAACGGAGCTTTGTCTAGACACATTAGATGGAAAGCTTTGGCAACACGTAAGTAAAAATAGTTTGGAGCGATCGTGTTTAACGGAGGCCTTTTTTAATCTGCCAATTTACGTAGGTGCCCATAGCCTACTTAAAAAAAATTAAACTAGAGAAATAGATGGGTTTTTTTTCCTGCCCATATGGAAGGCTTTCATGATTTCTATTGTCATTTTTCTCCTATACAGAAATATTTGCTTATGCTATATATCAGAATTTTTCATCAGTTGCGTCAAAATCAATCTTGACTGCCTTCTGTCCCATGGTTTCATTTGCCCAAAGGGCCTTTTTTTATTTGTGCTGAAATAAACCGGTGCCTGGCTTTAGTGAGAGTAGACTCTAAAGCCTGAAGATTGTATCTTTTGCACCACAGCTTTCCTCTAGCCAACACTACACTGTAGCTTGTGGTCAAGATGTAGCCTAGGCACATTAAATACCTGGAAGCAGATATGCTTATGCCATATCTCTTGGTCACTGTGGTGCTGTGGGTTAAACCACAGAGCCTAGGACTTGCCGATCAGAAGGTCGGCGGTTCAAATCCCCGCGACGGGGTGAGCTCCCATTGCTCGGTCCCAGCTCCTGCCAACCTAGCAGTTTGAAAGCACGTCAAAGTGCAAGTAGATAAATAGGTACCACTCTGGTGGGAAGGTAAACAGCATTTCTGTGCGCTGCTCTGGTTTGCCAGAAGTGGCTTAGTCATACTGGCCACATGACCCGGAAGCTGTACACCGGCTCCCTCGGCCAATAAAGCGAGATGAGCGCCGCAACCCCAGAGTCGTTCACGACTGGACCTGATGTTCAGGGGTCCCTTTACCTTTACCTTTACCTTTATGACTGATGATCAGACTAGAACTATGTGTGTACAGGTGCTGAACAGGATTTGAAGAGACTTCATGCATTAGAGGGTGTGTGTTTTTTGTAGGACAGTAAAAAATGTGCTATTTTGAGGCAATGGAGGAGAAACAGATGTTCAGAAGAAAGTGGTGCTTTTGCCTGCACAATAAGTAGAATGAATGGCATCTCGAATCACATGAGGACCTTTAGCAAAGGTTTATCACATTCACTTGAGGTTCGTTTGAAATACAGGCAGGAGCAAAGCGCTTCCTGAATGAGGTTATTGCAAAACCAGTTGTCCCATTCAAGCATGCAGAAGTTTTATTTAAATATTCCTCAGATGTCCGATTTATTCAGCGTAACACATCTTGTTATACCGCCTTTCCGAAGTACAATATCAGTTTCAAATCTCCCCGCCCCCACTCCAAAATTGTCAAAAAAAACCCCCTCCAACAATCTTGGTTTCTTTTGTGTGATACACAGAAATAATTACATTTCATTTACAGCACAGATGCATTTTACACAGTCGCCAAGTCATTCACTACCGAAAAACAGCATTTAAATCACCTAAAACACAAAAAGAAGTTTTAGCATCTGAATTTCAGAGGGGGGAAATATAACATTTTTGCATGGGTGATGGGGCCGACGAGCGTTGTGGAAAATCCTTACCAAATTCAAGGGCAGCAGGAGCGGAGAGGGTTGCATAAAGATCACACTGCTGGAATGTAACCTGTTCTATAAGGAATGTAGCATCTTTAGAGATGGCGTATTTAAATCCCTGCAGGGTTTCAATAGGGTACAAGATTGGGGGTCTTGCATGTATCATATCATTGTGCTTCGGCTCTGTTTTCCTCTTGCACAAAGGCCTTTTGTGAAACCGGTGTGGCAGATCTCTGTGTTATAACCTGTTTTTGCATGCAGAGTGCAACCCCTGGACCAGGTCTTTAGTCTCCAGGAGTTTTCTGTGGCTGCCATATTCTATCGGCAAATTTAACATTCGTTAAACTCGGTTCAGAAGTGAAATGTTACTAAAAGAAGCAGAAGCTGTTGCAGATTCAGATTCAGAAACTGACACAAATTGCAAACAAAGCGAGTTCTCGCCAAAGTTAATCGGAGGGAGAGTTTGTAAACCTTGAGCTGCCCTTTCTTGCTTTTTATTTTAAGAGTCCAGAGCAGATCGCGCACTCCCTGCATGGTGAGGCAAGCGGAGGGCTGCTTCACCATTTTCCAGCGCATTATATGAAAATGTTCATATTCCGCAGGAGTAAAGGGTTACAGCAGCAGGTTGTCAAAATGGAGCTGTGTTTCTGTGGTTGAAGAATGAAATGATTGTGTGGTTTCAGTGGAGTCACTTAGAAAGATTACAGCAGAGCGCAGAAAACTCTAGCGTTGCATATTATAAAAAACGTTAAAAGGGCCAGATGTCACTTGCAAACGCTGTAGACTCTTTCTAGTGTGCGGAAATGAATGGGTGTTCCAATGCAAATGATTAAAATTATGCCTAAGTATCACAGCTTATCTGCCTTCTTTTAAAAAACAAAACAAAACAAAAAAAACCCACCAATTTGACTGTTTTGTGTAACGTTTCCTATGCAAACTTACCTGGCAGGAAGCCCCATTGAAAATCTTCTGCACAGAAACATAATGTAACTGATGGGTTATCGGACTAGTTCAGTATCTGCCACAACGTCTCGTGTGAAATACCACTAATTGATGCAAACTTAAGTCCTGGCAATGGGGGTGGGGGAGAGGGAGAGGGAGGAGGAGGAGGACTGGGCTCCTGCTTCCATAACAATTGTATAGAAGAGGGGATTTTAGCAGATGCCTCTATCTGCCTAGTTCTTAGGCACAGTCCTTAGATCACACTGTTTTACACCTGGCCACCCTACTGGCAAAAGACTCACTTCTGGTGCACTGAGTACCAACAACGTAAGCGCTAAGAGGAGCGCATTTTGGAGAGGATAATTTCCAGGGCAGATACATGTGATCTAGGTGAAAAAAATGCCAGAAGATGCAAAAGTTATTTCACTTTCTGCCTTGCATTATTCATTGGTCTGTATATATATATATATATATATATATATATATATATATATATATATGAATGCAAGAAATCTACAATTTCTTTTATTAACCCCCCCACCCCCTTTTAGAACCAGGCTCCAAAAAAGGAGTTTTCCTGTGCAACCAATGATACCTGCATGAACATGTCTCTGTTGCCCCGGCTTAATCCCTGTGATCCTCTGCTCTTGTATGTATAACATTATGACAATTCGTTTCATTTCCCCTTGATTCAATTTCAAAGGAGGGGGAGCCACACCAAAGGGAGATATTTTCCTGCCCACTCCGAGAACTATTACTCTTAATGCACTGATATAGCATGGCTAATCCGTCCAGAGGACTGGGCTGGGAGAGCCTATAATTCTACATAGCCCATCCCCTCTCTTATAAATGAGCCTCTTATCCAATGTTGTGGCAATGTGAAATGTATTTGGGTGTGATGCTGGTCACATAATGTTACAGTAATAGATGTAACTAACCCATACTAGACAAATTGTTTGGGAATAGATGAGGATGGCATCTGATGACCAACATCCAATATATTATTTTTAATATGACATAATTGCAGACAAGAAACTATGTAAGGACATCCTTACTTCCATACAGCAGTGTATTCAATGACTAGATGAAGACACATCTGTTAATACACAATCATATAGGACCCATTCTAGCAGAGGTGCTATATAAATCTATTTAGTAGTTTCTTGAGAAGCACCTTCAATGTTTGGTTACACGTTCTTACTTAGAAATATCTTCAAGATCTGAAAAGATGAAAAAAAACAACCCACCATGTTCCTAAACAAATTAGCAACGGTGGAGAAAAGTTACTTTTCTGGAAACAGCATTTTAAAAATCCTTTGGACAATGAAACAAACAAAGAAAAAAAAAGATTTAAACAGTAAAGTTTGTGTATTGTTCCTACAATTATATGAGTAATCCTATTGGGGTACATCCTTTGATGTCACTGTTTTTTTGCAAAATTAGGTCCTTTTCACCATTCATCCTTGTGAGAGTATTGCATTACTAAGTGTTTCCGACTACAGATTTGACAATCAACGTTTTCGTAATCCTCTGCAAAATTAACTTGCATGTCTCCCAGTGCTCAGCTTGTCTAATAGCACAACATAACAGCAACGTTTTAGAGATGTTAATCACTAAACCAAGTGATTGTCACTTTGGATGAGATTTACATTGTATCACTGCACTAGGAAGACTGTCGTTTTCAGGAAACATAAAGGATGGTGTTCATAAAACAGGGTTTCTCAGTTAATTTATGGAAACCCTTGACATTCAAAGAGGATAGAAATGCAGCGAAAGGCAATGGTTGGCTTTAAGGAATTACAGGGTAATGAGAATTAAATAAACTTTAAAAAAAAACCAAAAGCTAACATCTGTGACACAAAAATTTTGCTTTTGAAATTATTCAAAACATTTTCATACAACAGAAAATACTTTACTGTCTATCCGGGTGATTATTTTACCTGTGTAGCTGAATTTGTGCAGTTTTATACATAAAGGCCTGATTCCTGATACAACAGGTGTATGTTGAATTATTGCAGTTGTAACAGTACCAAGGAAGCAAGCGAAAAGAATGATAGATGCTAAACTAACTGAACACCTCAAGTTCACTAATGCATGTTTCAAGTGAGAAATACTTCATTTCCCCCACAAGAAAGGAAGTTATTTGCACAACCATGGAACATTAACAATCAGTTTTTTTGTAAGTGCACAGAAATGTCCCTTTTCTACAGTAAAATGTTATCATGCCTAACCTGAAATAAACAACAGAAGTAAACTCAGATCACAGCTCCAAAGAATTTTCACATGCATTATGGTTGTGTTTCTTTCAATTGATACAAATATTGTATGAGCCATTTTCTCACTATCTCTTTTAAACTCACTTGGTCCTGGGTTCATGGTTTATCAACAGGAAAAAGGAGGACACATTATCAAAACTTCATTTCCAGTCTTGGTTTTGCATTCATTTGGAACTGTCTGACTGGTGGGTTGCCGGGTGCGTTGTTTTTTTTTTATTTTTAAGATATTTTATCAAAAAGATTTTTCATGGTAAGAAGAAGCATCAATGGGAGACCTTTCATTGTGCTCATAGAGTAAATCAAAAGAGTCACAGAAGAGTTTGCTCCAGAAAAGTTCAAGTGATGTGTAGAAATTCCATTTGGTTGCCCAAAGCACACAGTTCAATATTGAAAACCCCAAATGTTTTGCATCTCCAGAAACTCATATTTTCTTTCTTTTTCTTGTTTGCCATTCCACTGAACAAAGAGTTGTCGTGTCCCTCTTTCTTCGGGATCTTATGCTCTTGGCCGCAGCTTCCGAGTGGTCTTTATTCTAACTGTTTTATAAAGCAGATACTCTGACAATGTTTCCTCCTGAGTACCTTGGAGATTCCGGTCTATCGTCTCCCTCCGGCGTAGTCACAGGCGGTGTTGGAATGCTGATTATTGCTGTGGTTACATAAGGCTGCTCACAGTTTAGTTTAACACACTCTTCCATTTTGGCATTTAAACTGGATCGGCTAGAGAAGTTTAAAAAAAACAAACAAAAACAACAACCAGTGGATAAAAAAAAATTATACAAACGTCCCATCTGCTTAGTGTTTTCTATTCAATTCTGGTATGTCACAAAACCATCCCGGTTGCATGTAGGATGCAACTCAAATGTCTATATCTCTTCCAATGCTTATTCTACTGTTCATCCACCAGCCTCAACACATTTTACATGGAAGCAACTAGGAACCATGTCTTCATTGTAGATAAGAAAGAAACACAGCACTACAAAGGTAGGCAGGTCTGTGAAATCACCATGAACAGAACACCAAGGCGGTTTTCTGGTCTACTGCTTCATACTGGTCCTAGTGACTGGTGGCGTCTCAGGTGGCTGTATTTGCTGTTGAGAGTAATGGAACAGCTGACCTCAGTTACTAACATTAGATAACCAACTTAGATATCATAGATGTTATAAGTGCGGACACCTGAGTCACAGACATGTGCAATTCGTCTATCTACATTCATTTCAGCGGAGGCCACCATATTGGGGTGCAAAGAAGTGCTTGTAAAGATCATGGTTTCTCTGGAAATAAATGGGACATGTCGCACAAGCAAAACTCTGTGCACATGTCAGTGTATACAAATCTTTGAATTGCAACAGATTTTGGTGCACCAAATTACTCTTTGGGTTGTTTTGGAGGCTATTATTACAACATGGTTATAAGCTTTCACAAGACCAATGCACCTTATTAAAATGCCCTGAAAGGTTAGCATATTTTGACTTCACCATTTTACAAATAAAGGTCATAAATCTCAGTCATATTATGTACATGTTATGGATATGAGAATCTTTCAGTATATGACTAAAATTAAGTCTTGATAATGTTTATTTAATAGATTTCTTTTCTTTTCCTTTTAAAAAAACACCTCTCCCATGTGATATGGTATGAGATCAGTTGATATGCCTGTAGTCACAATATTGCCCAGTGCCATGAGTAAGTTGAGGGCTCATCTACACAGCAATATTTTCTCAATAAAGATTTTCAATCGTGGTGCAGTTAAGATTTTTTTTTTTAATGAGGTCATTTATCAAGGGGAAGTATGACAAATGGTCTTGTGAACAATCTGTAAACATACTGACCATATTGAATTCATAGGTGTTTTCAATTCATTTGTGCCTTGTCACAATGGGACTACTCAAAGTCTCTCAAAATGTGGTTTCCAGTAGAGCCCAACATTTTACACAAATGATTTGCTTTGATATTTAATAGAACTGACATACACTCACTGTTCCTCTGCCAGTTAAGCACTTCAAAATCGTTACGTTCAAGACTAGGAAACGGCTTTCCTCATAACATTACAGAACACAGGTTATGACCCCAAACGGAGCAATATTTTGCGCGGGCACACACACACACACACACACACACACACACACATGCTCCATGCCAATTCTTTGATAGGCAGGATCAAACATCATGTTATCTCTGCCTGGAGAGCAATCATAATGCTATCTCTGTCTGGGGTCATTTTTAAGCTGAAGTACCTGTTAGACAGAGGTGTTCTTTCCATGCATCTGATCTGAATGGTACTGAGTTCTTGGACACTACTTGGGCGACTGCCAGTTAGGTTTGTGTTTGGGATGCGGAATGTCTTTTTATGTCTCCGTGAGCAGCAAGAGCTCGTCACTCCATGTTGAGAAGAGAGGGAAGGACTATGGCTGGACTGCCGGTTGGCAGCAGACACCTCCATGCAGCTTTCTTCGTAGGTTTGTTCGTCCAGGAAGTCGTGATTCTGCTCAACATGATTTAGAAAGGAAAACAGCATTAAAGCTAAAAGCAGCTGTGATAAATGAAAGTTTCCCCACGGCACAAGATTTGGCCTCGTTCATATTTCATGGGAAGAGAGGTGGTTTGCTTATTTAATAAATTTAGTAGCCCAACTGTTCAAAATACAGTGTTTTCCCATGGCAGCATACAACATTTAAAATAATCAAAATATAAAATTATCAAAATATAAGCAATGTAACCAGAAGCACGATAACAGGAGAAGGAAGGGTGGGGGGACCCAAATTCTTCTATATCGTTTACTTCCTGCCCAATATATCACAGTCAGCCATATCGGTAAAAGATTTAAAACAAAAATACTGCCAATTGAACTTTCACTTAAAGCAGTTTAAACAAAAGCAGCACAGAGCCCAAGTAAATAAGGCAAGTAGCAAAAACAAGGTCCCCTTCTGATTCAGATTTCTATAGCTTATTAAGAAAAATGGCATCATTAGGGCTGCAGATTTCTACAGATTTCTATAGCTTATAAAAAATTTGCATCATTAGGGCTGCTAATTGGCAGACCCAAACTCTGCTCAATTTCATGCTGCAACACTCTGAATTGCATTTCAGTCTGCTATATGTATGCTTCAAAACAGGATGCAGCACAGTGTAGAGTATGGGTGGTAAATAGGAGTGCACATATAACTGTGCTTTTTTTAAAGTTAAAAAACCCAAGGTGCCAGCACTCATGCTTTCGATCGAAATGCTGCGTGTGCCAGCACAAAATGGCTGCCATGCAGGGCAAAAGAATAAGCAACAGTACTTCCTGTGGGTGAGCCCTGTCACAAAAAAAGGCCAACCTTTCATGTTTAACGGACACTATTTTTTAAAGGGATCAAATCTGGCGCTGTGGAACTCCTAATAACGCAGACTCGTTCAGCTGCCAAACTCAAGGCAGCGGCCCTGAGACATCAGATGGCTTCTGAACACAGGAGCGTCATCCACACCTGGCTGAGCTTCCAGGAGCAGATGAGGCTCATGTCATTGAAAGCGATGAAAACAAACACCATATAATGGTCCAGTGCGGAATACAAGAGGCTACGTTTTCTATTTTGCAGTGAGCAAAAGCGAAAAAGAGAAATGCATATAATAAAACCACTACTGAACTCTCAAAGTTCTCTACTTCCAACAAAGGGAGCTTCCTCCAAGTCAGGAAGCCTTCCCCCATTGGAGGAAGTGAGTTTTTGCAGCCAACCTAGTACAATTTTGCCAGCAGAATTGTCATGTGGCGTTTTTGGTATCTGCTGAGAGAACTCCCTGCACTGGTGTTGTATTTCCAATAGCCAGCATGCTCAGATTTCCCCTTGGATCTATCTTCTTTCTTTTTGTTGTCAGCACTCAGGAACGGGGATGCGAAGTTCAGGATATGGAAAGGGGCAAGTATGAACAGTGCTGCACACTTTGCTGGAGGGAGCCAGTGGTTACTACGGATGACCCTCCAAGTTTCCCTATTTTTCAGGGACAGTCCCAGATTTACAGAAGCTGTCCCAGTTTCTGATTTAATCCCAGAATGTCCTGTATTTCCTTAGGGCGTCCCTATTTTCATCAGAGAAATGTTGGAGGGTACGGAGTTATGCAACCCCCAAGCTAAGGAGATACAGTGGTGCCTCGCAAGACGAAAATAATCCGTTCCGCGAGTTTTTTCGTCTTGCGATTTTTTCGTCTTGCGAAGCAAGCCCATTAGCGGCTTAGCGGATTAGCACTATTAGCGGCTTAGCGGCTTAGTGGCTATTAGCGGCTAAGCGGTTTAGCGGTTTAGCGGCTATTAGCGGCTTAGCGACTTAGAAAAAAGGGGGGAAGGGAAAAAAAGTCGGAAAAACTCGCAAGACGGTTTCGTCTTGCGAGGCATTCGTCTTGCGGGGCACCACTGTAAGTAAATACAACCTTTAGAAGACATCTGAATGAAAGCCCTGTATAAGGAAGTTTTTTAATGTTTAATATTTACTATTTTTATATTGTATATGTTGGAAGTTGCCCAGAGTGGCTCAGTCCAGATGGATGGAGTATAAATTATAAAATCATGATGATGGTGAAATAGGATGTCCCTATTTTTATCAGAAAAATGTTGGAGAGTATGCAACTCAGCCAGCGAAATATCTGATCAAGCTGTTCATAGGTTAAACTGAGCTATTAATCATTCAAGCACAGCGGTATTCTCAACAGAGCTAATAAAAACACAAACAAGTGCTATTTTTCCATATAAATTCTGCCACCAAAATAATTTCAGGAAACTGCCACTTCATGAAATTTCACTTGCTAAGTATGATGAAAATCTACTTTATCAGAGTAGTTCTTAACTAAGAGCAACAGGAGAACAGGAAATCAACACCATATTTATTTTTCTCAGATCACAAGGAAGCTGCAGGTTTATCATCTTACCGTGGTTTTTTCCAGACAGTGCAGCAGGTGGTGGTGCTGGATTTCAAAGGAAGAACCAGATTTGCTCACAAAGGCCTCTTGTTCATCACCGCATAACTGTAAATACATTGAATATTATATTTTTCTCAGTTGTGAAGGAATAGACTTTAAACTAAATTCTTGATCAGAGCACATCTGGACAATTTATAAAGAGATCTGTTTTGTGGAAATATCAATTAATATAAAATAATTTGCGCATATCCACTGATCATTAGATTTTCTTGAAAAATCCTTTCAATGAGCCCCTATCCCTGCTAATAACCTGATTCACAGTTCATTTCAGGTGAAGTATTCGGTCTTAAGACCAAGAAAAGTGGAAGCATTTAAGCAAATGACTGGTTTGCCCTCCACAGTAGCTGTTGATCAAAGCTATCCTCTATGAAGGATCCTTTTGACATTCTAATCCTTTTAAAAAAATACGTCTACGCTGGTTATCATCAATATATGTTGTAACAAACTCCATATGTTAAGTAACATAGCTGCACACTTTGCAGCACGATCTAAAAGCGTCTCAAAGGATAGCCAGCAATTCTTAATGCTCTAAAGCTTTCCTGAATAAATGGGCTTTAGAAAATCACCTCAATGTCAGGAGGAAAGAATATAGACCTGCACCTCTTGAGGGAAGTGATTGCAGAATTCTGGAACTGCTAGTGATAAAGGGCCTGTTGTTTGCTGCAGATGACTTCACCTCTTACATTAAAGTGGGCAGGTTAGTAAACTGCTGCTCACAAGTTTGTTTAGATGTGGGTTCACGCTCTGTCTTTCCCTGCCCTTTAACGTATGTGATGCAATAATGTGCGATTTAGCAGAGGAATAAGTGAACAGAAAGAGAGTCAGGAACGGACAGATCAAGAGGAGAGAAATTGCAGGAGAGGGATTGTGATGCAAGCACATCCTCATTATAGCAGGGACCAGTCATATATATGATGTACAGTGGTGCCTCGCAAGACGAAATTAATCCGTTCCGCGAGTCTCTTCGTCTTGCGGTTTTTTCGTCTTGCGAAGCACGGCTATTAGCGGCTTAGCGGCTTAGAAAAAGGGGGGGAAAGGGGAAAAACTCGCAAGAACTCGCAAGACGTTTTGTCTTGCGAAGCAAGCCCATAGGGAAATTCGTCTTGCGAAGCACCTCAAAAGACAGAAAACTCTTTCGTCTAGCGAGTTTTTCGTCTTGCGAGGCATTCATCTTGCGGGGCACCACCGTATATACTATACATCAAATATATATATTGGATGTATATATACTATACATCAAAGTTGCAGACCAGTATGAAACTTGGTGGAGACCAGCAGGCATTTGGTCCATGCTATTTAATGGTGTGTCTGCCTGGATTAATCTATCCTGGTGAGTTATAACATTATAAATGCGTTATAAGAATGTGACACCAGGGGGCACTGTACAGCAGCCAATGGAAAATTGCAGAGAGCTATATAATGGTTTTTTCCCCACCTCTTAACTTTTTTATATCTGTGTGTAGATCCAGCCCCTGTCTGTATGCGAAGGGGAGATGCTTTCTGGATGGCAGCTACAAACTCTTGGGAGCTGTATCAGAGATTCACAGGATGAAGGCTGCTTTCAGAGCTGAGCGGGCAAGGCTCCATCACCTTCGACAAAGAGCTGACTGAGTCCCAAGGGAAACCTGGCTGTCACAGCTTCCTCTTAGGAAGCACAATGCTTCCTTCCTCAGCCTGACTGTCATTCTGTGTTCGGAGGCCTCTGGTGTGAAACAGAACATGGATTGCTGGGCTATTATTGAATGCTTTCCCCGAATTTAGAATGCACACACTCATTACCTGGTTACTGAGCAAGCCGTTCCTTTTGCTCTGCATGTATGCATTGGCAGTCCCACTCTTCGCAGCATGGATCCTAGCGAGCCTGGCTTTCTGTGTTGGGGGAATGGGGAGGGAATGAGGATAAGAAAGAAATGTCACTTGCCTTGGTATCCTTCATTCTGTTTTCAAAGGAAGATAACAAAGCTAATTGGAATTACGTTTCTGTGAATAGCAAGGTCCCTAATCACGGAAGGGACTCTTTCAACTGGGCTTTCAGGTGCGGAGCTTTCAGATTTACAATGCAAATGAGCAAGAAGCATTTGTTTCTCAGCATGCATCAGCCAACGAGAACAATGAATGGTGTTTACACGCATTTTCACATTAGACATGTTGTTTCTCCATTTTTCCGTCACCACCATCATGCTGTTGCTTGTATGTCAAGGTCAGAAATGCTGCTTTCATCTCACTTTAATTACTCCATTTCTAAAGGTTCCTTCGGAGAAAAGGACAGTACGCCAAAAAGAATGCGCCGCTGTTAAACTGCTGTGAGGTGCCACACACAATTGCTCAGAACATTCTGATTTGTGGTAGAACATCTGCATAACACAAGGAGAGCAAAACCAGTGGATCTCAATTTCTTTGAGCACAGGGCCTTGTGATATGACAACAGTGTACACACAACAAGGCCTGGTTGATGGGACTTTGCTTGGATAAATGCCCCAAACACTGAAGAATTCAAACGAAAACCTTCGTATTTGAATAACCTACTTTTAATTTCCATTATCAAGGCAATCCAGGAATGTCCACCTTAAATTCAAAGCACAAACATCAACAATAATGTTCCAAGGGTTAGTATAAAGAAGTGTAAGACCCTGTGGCTAAGAAGCAGTAGTCTAAGCAAATCATGTTAGATGAAAGCTCTTGAGTTCTGACACTCTTCTCAAGCTGTCTACAGAGCTATCTACAGAGCCAGTGTGGTGTAGTGGTTAAGAGCGGTAGTCTCGTAATCTGGGGAACCGGGTTCGCGTCTCCGCTCCTCCACATGCAGCTGCTGGGTGACCTTGGGCTAGTCACACTTCTCTGAAGTCTCTCAGCCTCACTCACCTCACAGAGTGTTTGTTGTGGGGGAGGAAGGGAAAGGAGATTGTTAGCCGCTTTGAGACTCCTGAAGGGGAGTGAAAGGCGGGATATCAAGTCCAAACTCTTCTTCTTCTATGCTTAATAGACAACTCTTTTCTACAGTGACAGCTTTTGCATGTTGTCACACATGCTGACACTGGAAACACAAGTGCTGCATCCCATTTTCATATATCCCATAACACTTGAAAAGGAGGCTTATATGTCTTAATAATTGCACAGTTTTGCAGGAACTGACATAGAAGAAACAGTTGCCCTTAGGGTAAAGAAAATATGCATCAGTGTTTAATATGGAGCCATTCTCAGCAAAGCATTTGGATTCTCCTTCTCATATCACAGGCCAAAGAGACCAAGGACTAAGGCGATTCTTCAGTTGAATTATGCATCAAATTTGTACTAGTGCAGCTTTGTTGAAAACTACCATAAGGGAGGGTAAGATGAGGAAAGGACTGGGTGCAGCTTGGCTCGCCCATCTGTATAAAACTTTCTGAAGTGACTTTCTAACTAAGACACACTGCACATGCCAGGCCTGGTTGACTTCAGTTTTCTTGAGGACTATTCTATTTTCCAGATAGTCATTTGATGGTGCAACCCCCTGTCTCCCTCTCAGATAGGTAAAGGTAAAGGGTAAAGGGACCCCTGACCATTAGGTCTAGTCGTGACCGACTCTGGGGTTGCGGCGCTCATCTCGCTTTATTGGCCGAAGGAGCCGGCGTACAGCTTCCGGGTCATGTGGCCAGCATGACTAAGCCACTTCTGGCGAACCAGAGCAGTGCACGGAAACACCGTTTACCTTCCCGCCGGAGCAGTACCTATTTATCTACTTGCACTTTGACGTGCTTTCGAACTGCTAGGTTGGCAGGAGCAGGGATCAAGCAATGGGAGCTCACTCCGTCGTGGGGATTTGAACCGCCGACCTTCTGATCGGCAAGTCCAAGGCTCTGTGGTTTAACCCACAGCGCCACCCGCATCCCTATAGCTGTGTTTAATTTATAATAACTGGCAGAAGCTAGCAGCAACGACTTCACAAGTATGCAGGATGTAGCCTGGGACAGACCTTTACCTGGATTGGGCTAAGAAGAATGACTGTCCTGAGAAGACAGATTTGTGGGAGACTGGCAGGTAGACAATGGTAAGTTGGGCCTGAAGCTTCAAATTGATGTCTCAAGGTCCCATTTAGGGATGTGATTGCTCTTCAGGCACAATGACTGGCTCTACAACCTGTGTCATTGCTATGATAAATCAGGGGTGCAAAACCTCTGGTTCTACCCAACCTTCTGTGATGGTCCACCAGCACCCAGATCAATTTATCAGGGGTTGGCTAACATACTAGATTGCAAAGCGAAAGGCAGAGATACTAGAAATGCTGCTCTTGAAGTGGGCTTGGGAAATAACTTTAGGGGACTGGAAGGTGAATTTACAATTCTGCTCAGGCTCAGATTTAAATCCGAGCCAGAGAAGAACTCCTGGCTTCCTGTTTCTTTTTTTCACACCAGGTCTCCCTATCTCCCAAAGGCACTACTGTACTGTAAGCCCCGACTCTCTTAAATATTCTCCCTTTACTTATCTGGGCAGTGGTGGTGGTGGTGGTGAGAGCAGTGGTGGCTCATGGGGAGACCCACTCTCTGTCATTGTAGCATGCTAATCCTTTGGCTTTGTAGTCTTCTCAGAACTAAGGAGGCAATCTTTGAGAAGAAAGGGAGAGAAGTTATGGAGGGGAAGAGTAGCAGGACTCTGCTAGTCCTTTGCCGCACCTGCCCAGGTAAGGAAAGAGAAGAGGGTGTCATGTTTTGGGAAGTGGAGTGCTGGAGGAAATTTACCACCCCCCAGGTCATTTCTAAGTCAATTCAACATTGGCTTTGGAGAGCTGAGCCATCTCTTAAATAAATAAAATAAATCCCCTGTAATGTTTTTTTTTTTTTATAAAGTGACTCTCAGTCCCATGTTGATAACAGCTGGGTAGGAGTCTCATCAGGGCTGATATTTTAGTCCTGGTAGGTCCCAGCAACTAGTTTCACTGATTCCTAGCCTTGTATTGACCCCATAAATGGAATTAATGTTTTTTTTTTAAAATTTCATGTTAATTGTCATTTGAGAGGCACTAAAGAGTCATTGCTCTGAAGCTTCCTTTCAAATGCTGCATGCCTCCAGGGGCAGGGCTGATGGATTTTCGTAGAAGCCACGCATTACAACCTTCCCAAAGTCTCTCTCTATATTTGTTCTATAATTCTAAATCTGTGACAGGGTGGGAAGGGATTTTTAGGGCAGGCATTTCCCTGCTCGCTAGCCAGCACAACTTAGAAGGAAGATTGCTCTTCAAGTAGGGGACATAACACGAGGGAGAACAAAGAAGACTGCAAAGAAGAAGAAGTTTAAAGTAAGAATGTCAGCTTGAGCAAGTAAGATGTGTAAATTGAACAGCAGGAAGTCAACATTAAAGATTACAAGTTCTGTTAGAAAGGAACAATTTTCATAGGATCAAATGCATGGCAGATAATAAAACAGCCTTCCCCTGACCTCTCAGAATATGAACAGTTGTACTCTCTCCAGTCACTTTACTTTTATGGCAAAATGTGTGCGCTGGGTGAAGCCATATTGAATTTGTTCATGTGCTTAAGCTGCTAGTGTTTGATATCTGAAGTCAAGCGCTGAATATTTTTTAGGTGGCAGTCCAGGTTGACTCACAAAGCATGTTGGAAGAAGCTGGTCTGCAGTTTTGTTCCATTAAGATTTAAATGCTTCATTTTTAAGAAAACAAGTTACCAAGTTAATTTTGGGGGAGAAATGAGGCAGACGTCCCTCCTACCCCCCCCCCCGAAGCACTGTTAATTATAAATACTGACAGAATCCTGTATCCATAGGCAATGGATTGTATCCATAGGCAAAAGCACAAAAGTTGTATTAGCCAAATTATGGTAACTTCCACTGAAGATCTACAATGGCTTCATGGAAGTAGGATACATCACCTTCCACATGCGTTGATAGTGTTACACCATATAGCTGTTCTGAGCAGGTTTGTTTGTTTGCTATGGAGCTCAGTTTGGGGGGCTGGGAAAGGAAGGATCCAACACCAGTTACACATAATATACTATGGGCAAAGAACGCCTGTCAAAACCCTTCTAAGCTGCCACCTCAGGATAATGGCTGACAGGCTCTTAAAGAGTATTTATTTCATTTTTGGCCACTTCTGCACTGTACCACAAGCAATATCATCCCACTTTAAACAGCCATGGTTTTCCTCAAAGAATCATGGAAACTTATTAAGAGTATAGACAACTCTCAACTTACACAGGGGTTATGTTCTGGAACTTTTCTGGAACTTTTGGGGATAGTGTGCACAACCAAAATTGTGTCTTTTGGATCAATGGCAGGTGGGATTGCCAAAGCCCTTTTTTCCTAAATGCCTGTCCACCCACTTTTATTTTTTTTTAGACTTTTGCCAAGCACGTAAAGCTGAACGTGCACAAGTTAAATGTGTGTAAGTTGTGAGTTACCTCTACCGAGTGTTGATGAGACCCCTATTTCCCCCATAGAGCTATAATTTCAATGGTTTAACAATTCATCCTTCTTCCCAGGGAACTCTGGAATCATAGCTCTGTGAGGGGAATTCTTGGCACCCTTAGGAAACTTGAGTTCCCATGATTCTTTGGGGGAAGCCATGGCAGCTTAAAATAGTATGAGACTGTTCTACATATATAATGCAGATGGGGCTTGTATTATTACATTTATGGGCCAACTTTCTTCCAAGGAGCTCAAGGTAGTGTTCATGCTTTTCTTCCTCTCCGTTTTATCCTCACAGCAACTCAGTGAAGTAGGTTAGGCTGAGAGATAGTAGCTGACCCAAAGTCACTCAGTTGGCTTCATACCTGAGCAGAGATTTGAACCCTAGTCTCCAGCTTCCTAGTCATTCACTCTAGTATTTCATACTCTTAAAGAACATATAAATTAGTTAAAAGATGCAGCCATCATGAACCGAAGTTTCAAGCTGCCTCTGCATTGTAAGATGTGGCCTTAAGTAATCTTAGTGTAATGCATGCTGAGCTGGTTAGTAAAGCATGAGGATGACATACAACACCAGAAAGTAACTCCTGATGAATCAAGTGCCATTGAACAGTACAGAGGAAAAGCCAGCTGACATCACAATTCATTATGCAATAACTGGAGTGAATTTTAAGTTGTGGTCAGCAGGCTAGCCCAATACATTTTGGCACCTGAGGTGAGCCACAAAATGGCGTCCCTCTGGTCAGGGAGGAAGGCGCGAATGAAGAGCTACATCAGGAACAAGGTGGAAATAACTATCTACATCAGGAACAAGGGTGGGAGGAGAACAGCAGTGCCTCCTATTTGCTAAGAGGTCACTGTGGGGCTGGATCAGGTGGGTATTGCCACCCGAGGCAGTTGTCTCTCCTTGCCTCACGGGCAAGTGCTGGTGATCTGTATGAAACAATCACACAATAACGTAGGGCTGCCATAGGAGAAAAAGAACTCTTCCATTAGCAGCCATAGGGGGTTTCAATGCCTAAAAAAGCCCCTAACTCAAAAATTCTTGTAACTTTTATGGAAAAAGGCTCAACAGCTTTGGGGATTTCCTAAAGAAAGCTCAATAATTTCTGTGGTTTCCTTAAAAAAACCCTCAACAATTTTGAAATATGGCAACCTTAAATAATGTTGCCATGCACGCCACTCAGTTGAAGGTGAGCCCAAGACATCCCAGCATCTGAGGTATTATTATAAACAGTAACAACATCCCACGGTTTAAAAACACACACAAGTGGACATTTCAGGCAAATGCCACACTGTAAGTCATGACAGGGCCAGCCCTGAATCCCACCCAGATATCCTCACCCAGATTGTCATCAAGTTGGGCTATGTGACGGCTTGAAGAGTCCACACAAAATGGAGGTCAAGTATATTCCTATGCGCTATAGACTCATTGTGTGTGTGCACCTGTATGTGTAAAATCAAAGAGGAACAGAACAGCATGTTTTCTGGTAGGCCCTCTAGTGCTTTGTGGAAGAGAGCCCTTAGCTATATTAAATCTTTGCAATGCGACATTACTGGCAGCTGCAATCTGTGGGCAATTCCCTCTTTTCTAAGCAGTGTTCCAAGCAAATACATGTCCAGTAAATATCACTTAGTTGCTCTTGAAATTACTCCTGTCATTTTTTCTCTCTCATGCTGCCACTGTACTACTAATCATAGAACAGGCTGCCAAAATTGAACTTATCAGTTACTGTTCATATTCAGCTGCTTTTGACAGAATTCACTGGGGCGATTTAATATGTTTAGTCCCCGAGAGGTGCCAGGTGGAGAATGGATGGTTTCTGTATGTCATCAGAGAGTGAAAAGAACTGTATTTTTTCCATTAGCACCTGCCACCTGAGTGTTTTGTCAGGTGCGCTGAAGGGGCTTGGGCTTTGATTTCGCCAATGCAAAGCACTTTTCTCTTCGTGCAACAGGACGGAAAAAAACACGCACACATATGCCGCAGTTCAAAACAAGGGAATGCAGGTACTACTGGAGCAAGTCATCTGTCTTGGCTGTGATGTTTTTTCCATTTCTTCCCTTAATCAGTAGAATGCTGATGCAGGGTAAAGGCACCTGTGAGCCTGGCAATCTCTGGAGGAAGGGCAGGATATTTAAGATGAAAGATGCTTTAAGATTTCTCCCTGCACATACAGCACAAAAATGCCAACACAAAGGGAACTTTCTGGAATCGCATGCTCCCTTCCTTGTATGTGTCTTGAATTCAACCATTGATCTTGTACGACGAATTTGTACCACGTTTGCCTGCCAACTGCATCTCTTTGTCTGGCTAAAATACTACACCACATTCACTCACATGAGGCAAACAGTCAAAATGGCACCCCTCTGCTACTCAGTTCTTTAATGAATTTGGAAATGGGGAAAACAGGGCTCCCTTTGAATTTTGTGGTCTCCGAATGTTAACAGCGAACATGATCTCACAACTTCCCTAATAGATACTGAATTTGGAAGCTCAAAAAATGCTGTTATTCTCAGAGGTTGGGTGATAGGTGACAAATGTGAATGCATTTGCCTACTTGCCAAAAAAATTGCATGTCCCAGGAGTAATGCGTCCAGCTTTATTTCCAGAACCCCGCCCCCTGAATTCAATCTCTTTTTCCTTGTATGCTATGAATTCTTAGTCTATAACATCAAAAGAGTGTATCTATTCTGTGTGAATAATTTCTGGATCGCTTGGATATCCAGTAAACACAAATTGGGCCCTGGGTTTGGGGTGTATTCCCTGTCATTTGCATCATAATACATCACCAGTGCAGAACCTTTAAACATCTGTTGTTTTTTGTTCAAACCTTGGACATTTCCTTATATTTCAGAGGACACAGCCCTACAATAAATAGTGATTGGAAATTCTCTTGCTTTCTTCCTTTCTAGCCTTTGAGATTGATAAAAATCTGTCAGTTTTATTTTTTTGTAAAGAGGTAAATTTGATTCTACTTCAATAGCATTTTAACTATCTACTATTCACATAAAATCAAGCATGAAGTTTTGCTGCTTAGTGTTCGTTCTTTACAGTCTTGATGTTCTAATGTGAAAGAGAAAGTGGGGGGAGAGAGAGACCAATTTGTTCCCTGGTTTCAAAGAAAATGGATTCATGAAACAATCCAAAAGTGGATGGGGCAACCTTTTCCTATGCCCTGCCAAGCTCATGCACGTTTCTCTTTTTTTAAGGGAAATTCCCTTATTCCAAATAGGATTCCTCACAAGAAAAGGGAGAAGTTCACAGCTATGAACTCATGCCACCATAGCAGATGGGTGGTGTTTCCCCTTCACTCCTGCTTTCTAGGTTTTTATTCATTAAAAAAAGTTTGCTTTCCATTGATTGAATAGAGAGTGAAATAAGGTACACAATAGGACACCCCTCTTTTCATCAGAGAAATATTGGAGGGGATGGAATAGGATGCTCCTCTTTTCATTGGATAAATGTGGGAGGGTAGGCTAAAGTTAGTATAGTTTGTCCCCCATTTTGTGGGAGGGGGGTGTAAGGGGAACAGGAGTGCTTTAGATCTGTTGGATCCACATTCTTTCCCAGCACACCCTCTGGAACACCTTTTCGCCTACTCCAAAGTTGAGGCCCAGTGGAGGGACACTGGCTGTCTTTCTGCAGTCTCACGGAGGAGTCATATTGCAATAAGAATTTTAAGGTCTTAGATAGATAATATATGTTCATAAATGTACCAAGCAAACACATACATAAACCACATGTCTGAAGCAGCACAGGAAGACAGCCCCGAAACCATTTTCACTCCCAAGCTGACCAAATGTTTCTTTGCAAGGAGGGAGAAGGTGAAAAGAAGAAGAAGAAGAGTTTGGATTTGATATCCTGCTTTATTGAGGCATCTAATCATAAGCCTGCATTTTTATCAAAGCTTCTATATTTTGATCAGGGCCTGTATATTAAAAAGAGCTTAAAGATTTTCAAATGTTTCATGCCAGGCAGAAGACCAGCTGCTTAGAGAACCTTGGCAATGTTTATTCTCCTAGACAAGGGGGCCCCCTGATTTATAGCAGAAAACAATTCTCAAAGTCGTAAAAAGGGAATTACAGGCTGAGAGCCAAGGTTACACTGACCCTACAAATTAAGGGTTGGTAAATAGTAAAATGAGCCATATCTTCTTCCTAAGGTTAAAAAGGCCAAGAGCAGTGAAAAAGGCAACTGGCTTGGCTGGAGAAGAAGAAGCTTCTCTCTATTTTTATTTTGAGGCTGGAAACTGTTCCTTCCTTTTCACTTTGAGAAGGTTTAATTCTTTTAAAAGGCTACCTATGATAATGTATTAAATATAGTGGCTTAAATGTAATTATGCAAAGGATCTAGAAAGAAAGAAATGTTAAATTCTTATTTCATAGAGTCATATTGCAATAGGAGACCAGAGGGGCAAATGAGCCCAGCCTCCTGCCAGACAGGAGACGCCATCGAGCACTCCTGATATATAGTTGTCAGGCCTTTTTGTTTAGAAACCTCCAAATGAAGGAGATCTTTCAATGTTGATGTGAACTCAAGATCCTTGACATATGTTTAAGATAAAAATTTAAGATTAACCATCTGTTTTGGAAGGCAATAGGGCAAGGAGGGCAAGAGGTGAGCTGGTAATTAAGATTCCTTGTTGAGACACATGTAAGATATATTACTACTTATTTGTCATTTATAGACAGAAGAATATATAGCTTTTATTTTCCATAAAAGGACAGAAGGAAATGGGTGTATCTTTTGTGATTGGTTCTAGCAAACAGCCAATAGGAATTTCAACCAGGCTGATTGGATAGAGGCAGCCACAGGAGGAGCAAGGGGGCTGGATTAAGGAAATATAAGTGCTGGCCAGAATGGCAGGAGGCCAGGCCAGAGCTTGGTAACCATATACCACTGTGCCTCTCATTTATTTGTCTGACAAATAAATTACTATTTTAATTTCTCTATTGCTGCGTTGAATATTTCATTCCAGCTAAGCGTTAACCACAAGCAGGGTGCTACATTATCACTATCCAAAGGAGTCTCAAAGCGGCTAACATTCTCCTTTCCCTTCCTCCCCCACAACAAACACTCTGTGAGGTGAGTGGGGCACACTTCAGAGAAGTGTGACTGCCCGAAGGTCACCCAGCAGCTGCATGTGGAGGAGCGGAGACGCGAACCCGGTTCACCAGATTACAAGTCTATCGCTCTTAACCACCACACCACACTGGCTCTCAAAAAAAAAAAAAAACCCACACACCTTCCTTGTTACAGGAATTTAGTAATGACCATTTCAAAGGGTGACAGACTACCAGGAAAAGACTACCAGAAAAGGCAATCAGATAAGGCATTATCAGATAACCTGGCAGACAGAAAAAACAACAACACTCAAATTTCTGTTGTAGACCACCTTTTCTGTGATGTAGGTATGATGTTTGTGGGCAGTGGTCTTGGGTTACACCCCTTCTGTGATGTATGTATGATGTATGGAGGGGTGGTCTTGAGCTCCAGGGCAGGGAATTTAAAATGCCTATATAAGGCCTTGTGCGCCATTATTCGAGGTCCTCCTCCTTTCCTGCGTGTGAGGGGAGCACCCTGTTGCAACAGATCAATAAAGATCAGGCTTACTAGCTGCTTTGCTTCTCAATATTCTCTGGTTGGTCTCTGTAATTTTCTCCTACCAATAGGGAACCCACGTAAGGACTCTATATGGGCTCTTGGATACCCCATAAGGGAAAAAGGGCAGATTTTGTTTACAACAATATGAGGTCCAGTGCCCCACACTGAGGGTGGACCTCTGTTCTTGCCCCCCAGTGAGGAGGACCCGGAGATGCTCTCCCAAGAACCAGAGACTGCAGAGCATCAATTACCTATCTATTTTCTCACACCTCAAGTCTTAATCAACAGAGACTTTGCGATTTCCTTGGCTTTCCCACACATTCACAGACAGGACGATATTTTTGGAACTGGGTTTACTTAAAGTTCAGATAGCTATGAGTTGCACCAATATTTAATGTGTCTTTCCCTCATCTACTCATGCAGATCTATGTGTATGACGACTGAAAGAGGATTTACGGTTCCTGAAGGGATAATTGTCTGAGTGCAAACTATACTTAGCGTTTGTTCTATATGAAAATGTAGGGCAAGCGCTTTGCTTAATTATATCCTCACGTCTCCAGTGAAGCTAACAACTTGTTTAATCTGAAAGTCATATTTATGTGGCTTATGTAGAAATGCACTTTGGTCCCTGGTGAGGTAGTTCTAAAGTATTCCTCAAACGCTGGGAGCATTTCAGGAATTAATGAAGCAGTTTTTCAAATAGATTTTTATATTTTATAGGCTGTTTCTTCCTGCCTAAAGTGGTATATGGTACATCCACTTATACTACGCTTTCGTCAAAGAGGAGGTTCAGATAAGTCACCCTCCTGCAGGTTCCACAATCATTCAGGAAATAAAGGAAGAGGTGAAGAATACTCAACACCAAGCAAAGGTTCTTAACAGATCACAATCATGTGAAATGCCTTGGCTTAATAATGGATTCAAAAGTCACCTTTTCCTTAAGCTCCTACTTACTGCACCTTTTATTAAAAATATCACGCGAGGCTTCTCTAGGTAGCTAGGGTTTTTGCAGGCTGTTCATTAAAGTTTCCCGTGGCCATTTGGAGTGAAATTGATTTTTTACTGATTATGAAGAAGACTTCATTCATAATTCCTTGGCTGTGCAGAAATTAAAGGTTTCTTGAATTCACAGCTGGAAAGGAGGTATGAGAGAAAATGAAGGGTTTAGCTTTGTTTGTTTTAAGTAAAATAATAGTAACAATAATAATATAAACACTGTTGTTTGGGAAAATAAATGTAATTCACCCAACAAACCATTTAAACGGGTATCACATCCCATATAAATGATCTTAAATGGTTCAAGTCCCACAGGGAGGTCGATCCTATGCACATTTACTCAGATTTGAATCTTACTGGTTTCAGTGAGGTCTTTTTTTCTCATATAGGCACATATAGAGATACTCATTGTAAGCAACCTTGAAATCAGGCAGAATGAAAGATGATTTATCAATATTTCAGATACAGGGAAAAAATTAAGACTGCAGGCTTAAAGAAATAGACTATAACTTCCCATTGCAAACCCCAATTCCATCCACACGAACTCTCTATTATACTTGCAATTTTTGAATGTTAATAATGCATGCTCAAAATGTATAAAAATCCACTCAAAATAGTTTAAAAACGTAATTTTAGAGACATGCTTTTATATGCATGAATTTAAAACAATTATTAAGGTTGTTGTTTTTTTAATGTGTCAAACCAACCAATCAAGTAGTTATATCTTCAGGAGGAGTGAAAGCCGATTTCCAGTTGATGGTTTTTGTTTTTGTTCCAGAGCTTCTGAAGCCGTCACATTTTTTTCTTCGTTAACAACGACAAATTCACTTTGATAACATACAGCATACAAAAGAACCACTTTGTGTCTATCCCAGAATGTAATGAATGGAAAGTAGAAGCACACCTTTTGTGCCTTGCGCTTATCTGCCCGTTGGTTCTGATGGTAGATGCGGCTGAAATTGGAGACAATGACAGGAACTGGAAGGGCAATGACTAAGACCCCACTCAGGGAACAAATCGAGCCAAAGATCTTCCCAGCGATTGTCTTCGGCACCATGTCACCATACCTGCGGTGGGGGGGAAAAAAGAGAGAGATTTCTGTTTTAAAGGTAACTCGCAATTTGCACACATATTTAACCAGCTTGGTGGGCTTGGCTGAAATTATTATTATTTTACGAAAAGGAGGTGGAAACAGGGCAGGTGTCCAGGGAAAAAGACTTTGGCAGTCCTACCTGCCATTGTACCCAATGTGTTTTGCCTCTGAGATTTTGGCCTGAAGTGCTATCCCCAGAACGTGACTGCCATGTAAGTTGAGAGTCACCTGTGTAGATTTCCCTAGTTAGAATTTTAATGGATAGAGCCACATTACAGTAGTACCTTGGAAGTCGAATGGAACCAAAGAATGGCTCCTCATTGGCTGCAGGAAGGTCCTGCAGCCAATCGGAAGCCACGGAAGGCCCATTGGATATTCAGGTTCCAAAGAACGTTCACAAACCGGAACACTCACTTCCGGGTTTGTGGCATTCGGGAGCCAAAATGTCCGAGTACCAAGGCGTTCAGGATCCAAGGTACGACTACTACTTTACTTTCATTCGTAAGTAGCTTTTCCTACTTTGACCCACATTCCATATGCAGCATCCCCAGGGATGTAATGACTGCTCCCCACTTAAAACGGGGGGTGCCTTTTGCGTGGACGCGTGCAGCCCTGGATCTGGAGTGGCCCCATCAGCATAGGCTTTGCCTTCCCTCAGGTGGGATACCTGGAGGTCCCCGCCTACCCCAGTGAGTTGTCCAATCCCACCTGGGGGAAGCGTTGCCAGGGAAACCAGGCCAGGTAAGGGGAGGGATTACCTGCCCACACAATAGAGGGTGGATCTTAATTGGTAATCCTCACTTGGCTCCAGAGCTTCTCTGCTTGAACATATGTTCTCCAGAGCCGGCCCATCCCCCCCCCCCACACTGGATAACCCTGATGCTCCCTAGGTCCCCGGCTGGGGACTAGGGAGGGAGAACGCCCAATGCCTGAGCCAAGGTCTACCCACATTTGAAATTTAATAAAGTTGTGGCCAATTTAATCCCATAGCAAGTTGTCTAGAGTCGTTATTCCACATGACGGGGGGGACCACTCGGGATCTGGGGACTCCGCCTGTCCACGCAATCAATATTGAGATAGATGGACCAATGGCATATTCTATATTCCTGTTTATCACTTTTATACACCTTTCCTCCAGTGACCTCAGCACAGCATACAAAGAGTTTACCCATTAATTCTCTCAAGGTTTTTGTTAGGTTTGACAGAAATGCACCCAAAACAGGGATGGACTTTGGTAATATCGCATCTGAGCAAGGACAAAGTTGGGTGCACCCCCCAAAAAAATATTTCGTATTTTCACAATACAGTCCTACCTTGGAAGTCGAACGGAATCCGTTCCAGAAGTCTGTTTGACTTCCAAAACATTCAAAAACCAAAGTGTGGGTTCTGATTGGCTACAGGAAGCTCCTGCAGCCAATCGGAAGCCCCAGAAGCCCCATCGGATGTATGGCTTCCAAAAATTGTTCGCAAACCGGAACAATTTCGGTTTTGCGATTTCAGTTCCGGGTTTGCGACGTTCGGGAGCCAAAACGTTTGGGAACTAAGCTGGTTGACTTCCATGGTATGACTGTAATTCCTTTTGTTACTTTGAGTAGGTACAAATATGAACAAAGGTTTTCTTATTCTTATTATTTTGTGCCCCTTTGGCTCAGCATCTTGTGCGGGGGAACCACGCACACAACCCTAAGTCTGGTGCTGACCTACCCCATGAACCTCTTGGCTGGAGGATGTTAAATTTATTTAGCATCCCTTCTGAGACGGCAGTGCTCCTTTTTATGGGCTGGAAGAGAGTAGCACTTCAGAGATTACATCATAAGGATGGGCAGTCAGACATGAGGAAGTGTGACTTACACAGGCTCGTCCCTCAAAAGGTTTCTAAATTGCCCTACAGCAATAGATGGGCAGGGGCTAAGACACTGTTCCCTCTCATTTAGAAGGAAAAATTTAAACTATTGATCAGTTATGTAGAATTAAATTTGGTGCATTTTTTTATTTAGGAACAGACTATAAGATACTTCTCAGCTGAAAAGTAAAAATCGTATCGTGAATTCTGCACAGAAACTTTTAAATCATTTTTTTTTTTTTTTTTTTTTGCTGGTTAAGAGTTAGGAATGAATCCAATTTATCCATGAAATAAAGCCAAAGCAGAAGAAAACTAATGTGCTACAATAATCTTCTGCCCCACTAGAGGGCATAAAACACCACCAGAAAGCAGCTGAAATGTGTCATATTTTACACAGTGAGACACAAATGTACCCAAACACGTACTGCAGATACCCTCCTTTCCAGTTCAATTACATTCTCTCCACGAATGTTATACCCATGTGGGGTTTCTTGTCTAACTTCTGCTGTGCTTGCTGAAAGAGGGGGGTGGGGGAGAAAGATAGTACAATGACTTTTTGGTTTTATTTTGCAGCTTGTAAAAAGGGGATTGCAGAGACTGGGAAAGTAAAACAAATAGGTCATTGAACCTGACAGTGTTCCTTTTAAAAGGCAAGGTTATTCCTTACTAATGCATGAAAAAGATGAAAAACTTTAGACAGCAATGATCACAGTGGCTGATAAATAAATTAGAAGGTGGCGGAAATCAAATTTTGCAGGGAAACAGAACGGAAGCAGGGTGAGCAAATGTATTCTAATTTATATGAGTTATTCTTGTCTGAAAATATAGGGCCTGCTGGTTGAAGAATTCAACAAGGTGTCTAGGGACCCTGAGTCTTGAAAGCCAAGTCAAATGAGTCTTATGCCACCTTAAAAATTAATAGATCTATTGTGGAGTTAACACTTTGAGGACCAGAGGCAACTTCATCAGGTGAGTGATGCGGTCACCAAAGTGGACAAGTGAACATGGTCTTGAGTACAGAGAAATGAAAATCATGGTGCAACAGTTGTCTGAAAAGAGTGAGGCCAAATGGGGAAGCAAAAGATAGAAGGGCATATAATATATATTTCCTGTTTGGTTTATATTGCTGCTTATAGGTAAAAGGTAAAGATAAAGGACCCCTGGACAGTTACATCTAGCTAAATGTGACTATGGGGTTTCGGAACTCATCTTGCTTTCAGGCTAAGGGAGCCAGCATTTGTCCACAGACAGCTTTCTGGGTCATATGGCCAGCATGACTAAACTGCTTCTGGTGCAACAGGACATCATGACGGAAACCTGAGCACACGGAAATGCAGTTTACCTTCCTGCCACATCGGTACCTATTTATCTACTTGCACTGGTGTGCTTTCAAACTGCTAGGTTGGCAGGAGCACGGACAGAGCAGTGGGAGCTCACCCCGTTGATAGGATTTGAACCACTGACCTTCCAAGAGGCTCAGTGGTTTAGACCACAGCGCCACCCGTGTCCCTATTGCTGCTGATAACACCAGTGTAAACAGGAAACCATTACAAAACAACAAAGCCACAGTGATGATTTTTAAGAGCAAGAGGGGAGCCCCTTCTGGAGGAGCCAGCTGACAAAACAGCTCAGCCCGAGAGGCAAAGTGACAAGCGACAGGTGCCGTTGAAGCTCACGATTGCTGATACATTGAATGAAAATAAATAAATACAATGCCGTACAAAATACCGTATTTTTTGCTCTATAAGACTCAATTTTCCCCTCCTAAAAAGTAAGGTGAAATGTGTGTGCGTCTTATGGAGTGAATGCAGGCTGCGCAGCTATCCCAGAAGCCAGAACAGCAAGTGGGATTGCTGTTCTGGCTTCTGAGATTCAGAATATCTTGTTTTCCTCCTCCAAAACTAGGTGCATCTTGTGGTCCGGTGCGTCTTATAGAGCGAAAAATATGGTATGTCTGCTTCAGACTCTAATATTTTATTTCATTTTTGAGATTCTGAGCTATTGCATTAACTATCTGAATGAGGCTACACTTTTTGACAAATGTTGCAAAAGCTTGACAACATAGTCATAGAATTATAGAGCTGGGGGTCGAATCTAGAGATTTAAGAGGCCCATGCCCTCCATTGACGGAGCTCTCCTGCATCTCTGAGTCTTTCTGCCTTTTGCTTTCCAGTTTAGCTGTCACTAATCAGAATATGAGAAGCTCCTTCTGATCTGTAAAATGGCTCAAATCACCAAGAGTGATTTGCCACTGAAAGTTCAAGTTGTTCTGAGAAATGGAAAGCCGGTGTGGAAGTTTGTTGTGCATTAGGAGGCAATCAGCTGTATCACTAGTAGCCTGCACCTAATAATTAAGTTCCAAATAACCTGGAATATAGCACAATAGTCCAGTAAGCCATTGTAAAAGCAAACGTACAAGCAATACTGAAATGGGTTTCTTCTTCTGGAAAACAGGAAACAATCTACAGGCAACTTTCTGTGGCCCTGTTCACACACACACCAAAAACAACTTTGGTTTAACAAACCCTTAATGTGTTTTCATTTCTGTAATATTCTGTTTTAGAGGACAAAAATAAAGAGCAAGTCTTTATATTTACAAAGATGGAGATTACTTTTGGGTGCTGCAAATAGGAGGCAAATTGGATTGAGAAGGTATGCCAGATTCTGCATTTGAGAGTTTTCCTGTGGTGATCTTAAGTCTCTCCCATTTCCAATTATTCCTGTATTGTGAAGAATAAATATTGGGCTATTTCGGCTTAACATTTCGTATGTTTTTAATGCATGGTTCTATTTCTCCCCCCAAAATTTTACACCCAACCTAATTCTCAAGAACCAGGTGGAATATAAACCAAAACAAACAAACAAACAAACCAGCATTTATTCACAAACAGCCAAACAATTAATGTGGGAAATTAGGGTAATTCTCCAATGCTGGCATGCTTCTCTGTACATTAAAGCAAACAAACAGTCAGATGCTCTCATTTGGATAGTGGCTCGAGAAAATACCATTAGTGAAGGACAGGAATGGCCTGTGTTGAAACACTGGAACAAGAAAGGAGAAATATGAAATAATATTATAGAGCTGTCAAATTATATTTGGCAACTGCAAAATAGGCTGCTTGTCTGTGGAGGGTGAAGCAAATCGGTATAAAACTGTTCCCTATAGCTTCCAAGCCGCTTGGTGACTAAACACTGGCAAGTGAGCCCTAATTAGTCATTTATTTCAGAACGGCACACTGGAGTAGTTAATTTAAAATGCCACTGGTAATAATCTTAAGTAGCACTTGGAACCATTCATGTGCATTACAAATGTACACATCTCTTGTATTCCGGTAATTTTTAGGAGGCTTCTACTTCCTGCAGTTTCTGTTTCGAAATCAGCCATATTTGCTTCTGTCTATTTTTCCAATGTGTGCATGGAGCTCAGGATGAGCTGAGGCTCATCCTTTTCAAAACACGTAAGGAAATCCTTCATGTGCACTTGATATGATAGGGTAGCCGAGTCTTGGGTTCTCAAGCTCCTACACAGTTTGGCAATAGGCTTGTGCAAAGCTTTGCAATGAATGGAATCCTATGCAGCTTTTGATCATTGCTGTTCCCTAGAGGAAGGGACATGGGTGGTGCTGTGGTCTAAACCACAGAGCTGAGGGCTTGCCGATCAGAAGGTCAGCGGTTCGAATCCCCACAACGGGGTGAGCTCCTGTTGCTCGGTCCCTGCTCCTGCCAACCTAGCAGTTCGAAAGCACGCCAGTGCAAGTAGATAAATAGGTACCGCTCCGGCGGGAAGGTTAATGGTGTTTCCGTGCGCTGCTCTGGTTTGCCAGAAGCGGCTTAGTCATGCTGGCCACATGACCCGGAAGCTGTACGCCAGCTCCCTTGGCCAATAAAGCGAGATGAGCGCTGCAACCCTAGAGTCATCCGCGACTGGACCTAATGGTCAGGGGTTCCTTTACCTTTACAGGAAGGAAACAAGTTTGATAATTGAAAGGATTTCTTCTTTAAACAGAACGCTTAGAGAAAAAACATTTTTATTTTCAAGCAGAGGGCTAAGAAAACTGTGCTGCAATTAATATAGTTACAATGGCAGAGGTACAGTGGTACCTCAGGTTACATACGTTTCAGGTTGCAGACTCCACTAACCCAGAAATAGTGCTTCAGGTTAAGAACTTTGCTTCAGGATGAGAACAGAAATCGTGCTCCGGCGGCGCAGCGGCAGCGGGAGGCCCCATTAGCTAAAGTGGTGCTTCAGGTCAAGAACAGTTTCAGGTTAAGAACGGACCTCCAGAATGAATTAAGTACTTAACCCGAGGTACCACTGTACAATGGAAAAGGTGGCTTCATTTACCTCTGTGCTGGTGATGAGATGGTAGTACCAGAAGTATTTTTGACACACAGGTGATAGACTGCTTCAAGACCAATTAAATCTTTAATGGCATGTTAATTTATGGTTGCATTTTTCTTATGATTTATGGCAGGTTTTATGAGCAACGTCGACTGTTTAATCAGTTGACTTTAAAGGCCTACGACTGCATTAAATTAGACTGTTTCTGTCATGACCTATGGTGTAGATAAATAAACATATGCTACTATATATCATGACATTATGTGATATGTTCCTTTTTTCATACCCTCTGACATTTCTCTGATGAAAATAGGAACGTCCTATTCAATTAATAATAATAATAATAATAATTAATAATAATAATAATAATATTTATATACTATTGATCTGGCTGGGTTGCCCCAGCCACCTTCCATCACATAAAAACATCATAAAACATTAAATGTTAAAAAAAACTTCCCTATATAAAAAAACTAACCTTTAGAAGTCATCCGAAGGGCTGCCTTCAGATGACTTCTAAAGGTTATATGGTTACATCTCCTTGGCTTGGGGGTTGCATAACTCCACACCCTCCCACATTTCTCCAATGAAAATAAGGATGTCCTAAGGAAAAATGGGACATTCAGGGATCAAATCAGAAACCGGGATGACTTCTGTAAATCTGTGACTGTCCCTGGAAAATAGCAACACTTGGAAGATCAGGTTTTTTGGAATTGTCAAATGTTTAGTTACTGCGGACATCAGTAAAAATGCAAATAGCTAATGAGTGTTGGAACTGCAATAAAAAGAAGGTATCTTTTACCACATGTGGTGAACTTGTAAAGAGGTAAAGGCCTTCTGGGAAATGATATATAATGAGTTAAAGAAAATGTTTAAAAATACTTTTGTGAAAAAACCAGAAGCCTTTTTATTGGGTATAGTGGGGGAAGAGATACTAAGAGAAGATAAAATACTGTTCATGTACACAACAGCAGCAGTAAGAATTCTTTAAGCCCCAAAGTGGAAAAAACAAGAAGTACCAATGAAAGAAGAGGGACATATGAAAATAATGGACTTTGTGGAATTGGCAAAGCTGACAGGAAGAATCCGGAACCAGCATGATCGAGTATTTCAAAAGGACTGGAATAAATTTACACAATATTTGAAAGATTATTGTAAGCAATTAACATCACTAGCAGGGTTGTCTGAAGACTTATAATGAGAAATTTTCTCCCTTTTCATATTTATTTAAATTATAATGTATTTCGTAAGGAGCGAAATTAGAATTGGAAAATGCATAAAATGCTATGATATAAAGATTAACTTTTGAAAACCATGAGGTGGGAGGGAAGGAAATCGATAGGCTCTAAAGAGCCAAAGAGGTAAAGTGAATGATAATGATGTGAATATATATTGTTAAATGGAATTATTATTATTATTATTATTATTATTATTATTATTATTATTATTATTATTAATGCAAATAATGGCTCACAGAAACGGTCTACAGTGGCATGCACTCACAGAAGACTATGTTTGTGATTAGAAACTTTGCAAAATGCAGGATTTCCACCCTTCTAATTATGGAAATGGCTGTTACAATCCCTCCTGATTTCCTGTGTTGCATGCTATACCGCACATATGAGCCTATTGTTGTAAAGTCTGCAACAGCTCCTCCCCCACTCGCAAAAAAAAAAAAAAAAGCCCAGCAGCAATGAAAATGAATCGAATGCTTGACTGGATCGTTATTGACAGGCTCATAACACTTCTACAGAAGTTAAACATTCTCTTCAGCATATTGCTCCTGAGGTTTTGCTGCTCTGCAATAGTCACGTGGGGCCAATGTGCCTTTACTCTGCACAGGTCAAGAAGAAACAAGGCAAGGAACAGCTGACATGAATGATCAGAGCAGACTCTGCATTATACCTCTGTCTTACCTATCTCCTTAATGGAAAAATCTCCAAGTGGCCTGCCTATAAAAAGAATGTTCCTTGCATGAACACTGCCATTTTTCAACACGACTGTTGCATTCTTTCCCCCTCTGAAAAGATTAGATTGTCTGACTTTTGGGGGATTCAGAAACCAGAAACATGGGCAAGATCACAAAGAATGCATTATTTCCATCCCCAAGAACATCTTGCAAAGTGATGCATTATTGTCGGAGCCACGACTTCCCTTCAGAACAACAGAATCTCACAAGGTGAATTAATGATATTTTGGTTTTGGTGAAGGTCATTAATCTGTTGCACTGCTTAATTCACAACAACCGTCATTTTGCACTTTCCAGGTTGAATAACCAGTTTATATATGCATTCTTTTTACAACCGATTCTTCAGTTGTGATAACTTCTTGATGGAAGAAAAACTAGCACCAGAGATCACATCAACTTTTCTGCCGCACATTTATTCCTATACCCTCTGAGAGGATGGGTGAACAAAGCATGGTACTCAAAAGAGCCTGAAGAATATGTGATGGCAGATAAAGCTAAAAGAGAGGCAATTTATTTATTTCCATTTTTTTTGGGGGGGGGAGGGACGTATAGAGCCCCATCCTAAACGTATCTGCATGCCATGTTTCAGTCTGCCATCTTGATTCAAAATGGCACCCAGCATCCAAGCAGTGAAGACATTTGCCACTCCCACCTCTGGAAGCCTTGTGCCAACTAAACCTATGCTAAAAAATGGGCAAAGTCATGCCAAAGTGATGATTTGGCTTGCCATCTGGATTCAAAATGATGCCCAACATCGAAACAATGACAGAGTCTACCACCCCACCTTGGGAAGAAACTATGTGCTGAGTTTGCTGACAGTATCTCAAGAGACAGGCAAACCTATGCCGAAATAATGGGCAATATCACATTGTGGTCTGCCATTTCGAATCAAAATGGTGCCTGCTGTCTTGACCTTGGGAGCCCTTGTGTCAAGTTTGGCAGTGATATCTTTAGAGGCATCAGAAATAATAGTGCGATCTCAGATGATAAATCAGCTATTTATTTGCAATTAGTTTGATAAAGAGCACAGCTGTCAATGTTTTCCTTTTTTGAAGGGAAATTCCCTTATTCCGAATAGGATTCCTCGCAAGAAAAGGGAAAAGTTGACAGCTATGATAAAGAGAGACATACCAAGAAGTTCAAGGCATGAATTAAGCATAAGCTTTGTTACAGCAAGTAGGTGTGGGAGGAAACCTACATAGTACCAAGAACAAAAAATCATGTTTACACCCACCTATAATAAATATGTATACAATCAGACTCTGTGAAGCATCTGCAGATTTAATTATCTCTGCTGCAAACCGATAACGTTTTAATGCATTGCACGAAACTTCGCCTTCACAGACTAGGAAGCAGGTGCCCACAAGCTATCGAACGCAGGCTGTTTACTAAGCCAGGCCAAGGGAATCAGTTCCCAAAGCTTGGCTGCCCCAGCAAAGTCTAATTATGTCCATAGTACAGATGGTAAACTAAGCCACAGCAAGCTTCGGGGACCTGCCAAAGGTTTCACAGTTAGAGAAGCCATGAATCCAATGTCTGCTGGAATGAGCCTCTACAAACTCTCCCATGTGGGACAAGCTTTGGTACACGATGCTGTTGAGACATCAATTCAAAATACACTTGCTAAAAATAAGTCCATGCCTTAAGTTGCTGCTACTTACGCTGTGTTCCCATAAGATCAGTAGCTCCTCTTCCATTGCAGATTTTATTCTAAGAAGAAGCAATGCCTTTATCCAGCAGATAAAATGGGTAAAGGTCTGGTGAAGTGCATAATTCAGGCATAAGATGCCTTTTAAGCATCTAGAAAGTGTGATGATATACTCATACCCTATTTAAACCAATGGGGAAATTCCCATTGATTGTAGTAGACCAGTCTTATATTTTTGGGTCACACGAAGTTTGATGTAAGCAAAGTAAATAAGCAATGCTTCAAGTTCAACTGTGGAGCGAATAGTATACTTTCTGACTATGCACCTGTGTTGAGGATGGGTAAAAAGAACATAAGGGTGGAAGGTTAGGTAATAAATAGAAGCAAAAAAGGGTACTTTGGCCAGATACCCAAAGTTCGAAGGATGTTCATAATTACATTTTCATTACTTAAACAAATCAATCTTTTTATTTTTATTTATTTATTAAATTTGTATACTGCACTTCATCTGAAAATCTCAGGGTGATTCACAACATAAAAATACAAAATGAGAACACAAAACACACAATAAAAGCAAAAACACATCGGTATACCATAAGGCAGATGTCTCATAATACAGTATCTAGAAAACTGATATGGGGAGGTATAAGAAGTCTGAGTCCTGTGGTCTTTAAAGCCTTATATGTGTACTATTCGGCTCCTCGCTAGCAGTCGGTGTGCAAGTGATTGCTAGTGATAGAGTAGACCGCAGCATTTTATGTTGTCCTCTATGGTAAGGCAGAATAGTTAAGTGCCCCTTGTTCATGAACATAAATAATCTCATATTGTGGTAACCTTGGTCTCTGTGAGCATTTTAATTCACATAGATGCCACGAGTGCGTTCTCTTATTCAAACCATAGACGGTAACTATAGTTGCTCCATTAGGAAGCTTGCCAGATATGTTCTGGAATGGTTGATAAAGTTTCTGCTTGTTATAGGTGCAGACCTATATTGAAGAGTAACAACCATCATGCCCGAAATCAGGTTACTAGGTCTTCGGAAGCTCACATTCTGAAACTTCAGAGGTTGGAGCCTTGAAGCTAAAGGTGGTTTCCAGTGGAACTGGCCATGAGGCCTGTGGAGTAGGGATACAGCTTTATGGCACCTGATGCAGGCAGACGATGGAGCCTGGCAGGTCGGATGAAGAGCGCTCAGCTACGCAGGTGCCTCAGGGTGGATCCTGATGATTGTGATAGGGTGGAAGAGTGAACTGCGTTATGTATTCAGGGGTCCGTGTTTGCCTGAGCTTGAGTCTGGACTAAGGATTCTGAGCTCCTGTGTTCTGATTTGATACCTGATATCCAATCACAGAACATTTCAGGATTTGGGCCTCTGCCATTGGCCCTCTGAGTCGTGATTCACAGCTTGGAAGTTTAGACAGCCAATCACGTTGGGAGTGGGAGTGGCCCAGGCCTTCAGAAATGTATATAAGCAGTTGCTTTGCCCTTGTTATCCAGTTATGTAGTTCAATAAAGGTTCTTGCTGTTATCACTGTGTCTAGCCTCATGGGAACCCATCTACACTTCAACCCATTCAGATGGGTTGTTGTTATTGTTGTTTTCTATTTTCAAGGAGAATGTGCTGCACATATCTGTACCTACTGCCCTTTGTATGCGCTCTGTGTGTGTGTTGGGGGAGAGAGTCTGCACAGTCCTTGCCCCAGATACTAATCAGGAATAATAGATTTCCCTTCCTAGCAAAGAAGATCTGGTAATGTCAGGAACATAGCCTGAGAAACTGTGCTTTCATTATTCCCTTTAAACAGTTTTATTTCATTTGAGAATGGTACTGTATCTGAGATCAAGCTAAGCAGCTGATAAACAAGAGCATTGTATCATTTTGCTTATTGCCATTATTCTCAATGGGGGAAAAATGTTTCCAAATTTCTGTCTTAGCTTCAGGCAAACCAGGAACATGCAATATGGTTTGCGCCAATGAGAGATTGATACTGGCACAACATTTACATGAAGCTCTGCCAGTTACTGAGCACTGCAGTGAATAAACGGTTCAGAGACCCTAATTATAAGTTTGCTGTATCCATGGAATGCTATATTAAGATAGAAAACCTTCTTACTAATATGGCAGCAGACAGAGCAATCTTACTCATAGGTAAATCCTATTGAATTCAATGGGGCTTTCTCCCTAGGTGCTACTTTCATTTCTAACCCTTTGAAACCCCCTTTTCTTGTACTCATTCTTCTTCTACCTTCCCTCAGAGGGAGAAGAAAATAACCAAAAGTCTCTTCAGCTTGAGGTGAGATCCCTCTTGCAAATTCTTTTCTATACCAATATGTTCCCACACCTCTCTGACTTATTTCCATCGGCCTCTGGAAAAGCTCAGATAAACTGAAGGAAAGAAAAGAACTATCTACTGTTCTGAGGGGTGAACAAAACGGGGGAGAATCAGGTATGCCAGGATTCAGAGTTCAGCTAGTTAAGAAAGGAAGGCTTTTCACAGCCAACATTTCCTTTCATCGCAGGTCAAATATCCGAGAGTATATAGTGGATGGTTCACCTTTCATTCCTCTTATAATCCCTCCTAGCTGCCTTAATTCATTCCTGCTGAGCCCAGTTAAATCTCACCCTATCTCTACCAAACACCCACCCACCTGAACATGAGCACTTTGTCTCCTGGAGGAAACTAACTTTCTACCTGCTAGTCATAGGGGTGCCAGTTTTTAAGGATGACCTGCTTGTCGTACCTTTACCCCGCAGATAATTGCACCCAGCATAAGTGTGGTGCTCAGCAACTGCATCCGTGACCATGCAATGGTGCTGAAGGAAAGCCTGGCGCTAAAAAAAGAAAGTTAAACATTATCCCTGTGCTTAAAAAAGCATGCAGATGTTAAAGGACCAGGAACACAGGAAAAAATGGGAGCTCTAGATCAGGGGTCGGCAAGGTTTACCTCTCCTGGGCTGGTTCACTCCAGTGGAGATCCCTCCATGGGCTGGATTGCGTGTGAGCGCCCACAATTTCCGGCATCTGCGCAGACATGATTTCTGGCGCCACGGAAGCGAGTCCCCACGCCATGCTAGTTTAGCGCAGCATGCGGGGACTCGTAGAGTGGGTGGCTCAGTTTGGGGGCAGCTCATGGACTGGTTAAAAGACCCACTTGTGGCCCATGGGTCTTAGGTTGTGTTATGTGCCAGTGTGGTTGCTCGAGAGTGAACAGGCAAGACTCCCACCGGTCTTTCCCAGGCTTTATTATCTGTACAAAAACATTTACAGTGCAGAGCGTCTCAAGTCTGCTCAGTCGCTAGCAGAATCTGGGAGTGGGCAGTCCTTAAACTTTCCCCAGTAAAACAGTCTTTTGACCCCCCCATCCTTCTCCTCCCCTCTCTGCGCGTAAACCGACTGCACAAAGAGGGCGTTGGCAAAGGGGGACTTGTCTCTCCTCCACTTTGCTCAGGCTCGGTGTTGTGGCTCTCTCTAGCATCTTCCGATCCCTGCATCCCTTCCCCACTTGAGGCGGGGCTTCCCTCCTCACCAGAGGAAGAGCTGCTTCACATGATCTTCAGAGGCTCCCTGTAACCCAACTGCCCTTCCCCCTCTCGCCTCTGAACTGATGGCAGTTCCCTGACAGGTTGCCTACCCCTGCTCTTAGCTAGTACTACCTGCATCTACAAAATTGATGGGGGGGGGATGGAATTCTTTGTTAAAGAGCTGCCACTTGAGCATGCTCATATTGAGCTACAGAGATGGCTTTGCACACTTCACTGCAGATCAAGGTGGGATGAACCCGCCAAACCGAAACATGCTAGTGACTGCCTTTTGCATTTCAATGAGCTGGGCATTGGACAGATGTTACTACCTAATCTGATTTAGGTTACTGTGCTCCCCCAATCTAAGCCCCACTGAACTCAATGGGATTTACATCTGAATAGGCATGCATAGGATCGCACGGTTACACCCCGATCTTCAGGGTTACTTACTTATTCTGCGAAACACCACGACTATCAGTAAGTAATCTGAAGATTGCAGTCAGAGGTTCCACCCCATGACATCAGTGATAATGGCTTTGTTTCTTTGAGCCTGCATCTGATCTGAATCTCTGCCCCAGAGGTTAAAGGTTCTGTTTCCAATTATTGGCTCCCCAAGTCACCCGAAAACACTCCATTTTCACCAAGGATACATCCTCACTGCTTATTTTTTTCCTGTTGGCAACACCACAACTGCTAACTTCCCTGTGTTCCCTCCATCTTTGACTATCCCATCTTCTCTCTTTTTGTGTCTATTGGAAAATAATTTCAAGCCTAAAGCCAAGCCCTCGGCCATCCTATAAGGTGTTCATTTGTTTAGATATAGTCAGAATACTCTGCCCAGCTACTGCTGAGCAGTCATGGGCTCCTTTTTAACCCCTGCCACCTGTTGGGAAGAATAGCAACAGTGCTTGCAGTTAGTTACCTGAACCATCTGGGGGCGATGAAAATACAACATATTCTTTCTCCTGTTGGTTCCTTCCTTAGGAACTACTTATTGGCATACAGATCACTTCCCTTTTCACTTTTATTTCCTCCTCCTACTTCTGTCAGTCTTCTCTTTGTCTTTGGTTCTCTTGACTGCATGACTCCATATTAGAGCTTGTGCTCGAATGCCTTTGATAAACTGGAGTTAATTGACCTTTAGTTTCTTTATTCTTTCAACCAGCAATCTTACCGTGCTATTTATTTCGACACACCGCTGCAATATATTTAACAAGTTCCAATACCATCAAGTTATTTTACTGAAGCAAACATGCTCCAAATCCAAAGGAAAAAGGCACGAAACCATCAATTATCCTTTCCTTTGAATACAACTTTCATTTGAGCACAGCGACGCCATAGACTTAAGCTAATTTCACAGCTATTTCCTCTTTGCAGGGAACTCTGACCCTTCACCAGAGGGCTAGGGATATATATGAGAGGAGACAAATGTAATATATAAAGAGGGTTGTCTTGTCCAGGGTACTCTCAGTGATTTGAGCTGACCTTTATAACAAAACTGACAAACGAGCATTCCAAGTTGTCAGTTTTCCCCTTCCATATCCATTTTCTCCCTGCTGCCCTCTTCTCCTTCTGCTTCAGCCAGATGTCTTTCAATCACTTTCCAAGCTGTGTTGGGTTGTGGGAGGTGGAGCAGGTATTATCAGCACCCAGGGTCAGGGAAAAGGCAAGCACACAGGCAGGGCAGCATGGCCAGTTTGAACAAGCATTAAGATTTGCTGCTACAATGTCCTTCTGCCATTGGAATTGTGCAGAAAACTCACAGCACGGCTGAAATACGAGTCTTGTTTTTCCTATTGCCTGTGTTTTCTCCAACAGAATTTGCTAGGAAACCATACTTCCTAGCTGTTGTTTAAAATAAGTTTTTATCAGTTGAACTGATAAAACACTGATTTAGGTCTGTAGGCTAGATAAGCTGCTAGAATATTGTAGCGCAGATAAATTCCTAAAGTTGGCCAACGCTTCAGCCTCCCCAGGCATGGCATCTGTGAATCTGGATTATGGAAGTGGAAAAGGAACGAGTGTCCAGATCTGTTAATTGGCTGGATATTCCATGCCATAGCAAACACTTTCTGCTTTGCAAAATTAAGGACTGGCTCCAATATTTGATATTTTTGTTATTTATAACATTTATCAATCAATGCTTTGCCCAAAGGCGCTTGATGTAACATACAATATTGACAATATTTGCTAATTCTCCTGTTAAAAGGTCTCCCTGGAGGCTGATAACTGGAGGAAGTATCATTTGACCAAGGACAGAGCTCCTATTTCTTGGCAGAATTTGTCTGAATTTCAGCGGTGCTGCTAGGGAGTGCAGGTTGTTGTGCTACAGGTCTGGGGCAGCCCCACAGCTTAGGATCCTCCCAAATCACTCCCCACATCAGTAGCAGTTGCCACTGTTGCTTCCTCCTTTCCAGTTTGTTTCTATTTCAAAGAGCAGCCATGCTGCAGAGCAAAGCTCCTAACCATAGTGCCCACCTCCTTCCTTTCCCAGAGGGCTGCCTGTGAAATGAAGATGGCAGGTGCTTCATTCTGGAGCATGTCTATTCTGTAAAAAGTGGGGAAGGGGATAGGGAAGGGGATAGTAGGTCTCATCAACTTACTAGCACCTCCACTGCCCACTGCTATGCCACCTAGTGAGGGAGAAGGACCAAGCGATGCATAGGAATTATTATTATTATTATTATTATTATTATTATTATTATTATTATTATTATTATTATTTTATACCCCATCTGGGCAGCTACAGTAAAATACAATAGGAAGAAAAGAGTAGGGCCCCATCTCTTTCTTCACAATGTTTTAAAAGATGCTCCATACAGAAAACTGTCCATGTATGCTATAACAGCTGCTCCGATGTTACTAGCCCAGAGATGGAAGGAAGAGACAGAACTGACCAGAGAAGAATGGCAAATCAAGTTGATGGACTATGCCGAAATGGCAAAACAAGGAGACAAGAAATTTTAAAAAGGATGGGAAATGTAGACAGGTCAAAACATTAGCAGGATTTTAAATACAGTGGTACCTCAGGTTACAGATGCTTCAGGTTACATACGCCTCAGGTTACAGACTCTGCTAACCCAGAAATAACACCTCAGCTTAAGAACTTTGCTTCAGGATGAGAACAGAAATCGCGCGGCGGCGGCGGCAGCAGCAGGAGGCCCCATTAGCTAAAGTGGTACCTCAGGTTAAGAACAGCTTCGGGTTAAGAATGGACCTCCAGAATGAATTAAGTTCTTCACCTGTACACTTATAATGTAACAGAATTTATAGATTATTTGGGAAGGTGAAAAATTGGAGAAGTACTGATATACAGTTGAAAATAGAATCAAAAGGACCCATGGAAGGGATGGGGGGGTGGAGTCAGGAGATACAGAGTAATCTCGATATTTGGATTTTGTACTGTTTTTTGTTGTATGTTTATATTTTTGAAAATCAAATAAAAAGATCATAAGAAAGTTGCTCCATACAAGCTAAAACCATTTCGCCAGGTTCAGCCAGTCGTTCTCGGCAGCTGACCGCCTCCAGCATCTTTCTCTTTGGCATATTATACCTCTCAGTATTCTCCCTTTCTGTTCAAGGTTTGATTCATCCTTGCTGCTTTTATCCCAGTGACAACCTGCTTTAAACAGAAGAGAGCCTCAATTAAAGATTGCCTATCAAGGCCTCTCCATTTTACAGGATTTAATTTTCTTTTTCTTCTCATTGATTGTAACACTCTTTCCCCCCCCCCCTCCAAAGCCTCTGTCCTGTTTTGTTGTTGTGTTCGTCCTTTTCTGTTCGTCAAACATTGATTCTGTTCGCCCCCCTTCCCTTTCCCCACTGTGACTCTTTCTTTTGTTTTGGATACTTCCTTACTTGAGTCGACAATGCGATGTTGGTACAGCTGCAGGGAGGCCGTTAGGTAATTAATTGCTGTTGCTTGTCCAGCAGAGCAAGTTAACCAGAGCCACAGTCTTAATGCCATTGTGAAAAGTGGTTTCATGAACTAAGCAATAAGCTTTTCATCTTTTCAAATACTCACCTGTTGGTGAAATACTGGGTCTGTATAAAATGATAGTGTGCTTCACTGATGGGTCACTCATAATGTAATGCAGCCACTTATTAAATTCAGTGATGGCCTAGTCCTATGTCAGGGACTGGCTAGACGTGGAGGAATGGTCTGAGGATACAGCCAGGGAACTCTCCAGGGAAACATTAGAGGGGGAAGGCTTCAGGCCAGGAGAATGGTGGTGGGATGCAGGAGACAGGTCAGAGGAAGATGGAGGTGCAGATGGGTTGGAGGCTGAGCAAGCAACAGGTTTAAGTGAGGTCCACCTCCAAGGGTCTTCTGGTGGTTCCTTCTCTGTGAGAAGTGAAGTGACAGGGAACCAGGCAGAGGGCCTTCTTGGCAGTGGCGCCTGCCCTGTGGAATGCCCTCCCATCAGATGTTAAGGAAAGAAACAACTATCTGACTTTTAGAAGACATCTGGCTTGGGAAGTTTTTAATGTTTGACATTTTGTTATGTTTTTATATGATCAGGAAGCCTCCTTGAGTGGTTGGGGAAACCCAGCCAGATGGGTGGGGTATAGATAATGATGATAATAATAATAATAATAATAATGATATATAATAATAATAATAATAATAATAATAATAATAATAATAATACTGAGGCAGCGTAGGAGGAGGCTGAGGCTGCAACAGATCCTCAGCCACCTGCCAGTTCCACTCTTCCCATCTCCCCTCCTCCTCCGTGCCCAAGATCGAGGAGGGTGTTATGTGTAGCAGAAGAAAAGGAACAGAGAACACCTCCTCAAAGCAGTTTGTGACTGTTGGGTAGGCAGTCGGCTGGGGAGGAGCCTTAGGAGGAAGTAGGAGGCTGAGATCTTCAGTTCTGGCAATTGCCTCATTGGGCTAGACCTCCCTGTGGAGCTCTCTGCTGGGTTTGGTTTCTCTGAATAAAGAACCAGCCTTACGGCTCATCTCTGAGTTTCTCTGCTGAACTGCAGCTGGCCAAATAAGAGTGTCCTTAAGGTGGCCCCTCTGTTTGTGCCACCCGCTGCTCCTGTCCTTGGGAGTCCTTTCATGAGGCCATCCTCCACAAAATCAAATACAGATTATAAAAACAGAAACCATTTAAATCATTAAATTATGGATTCTGTCTGACAACAATGTTCATGTTCAATGCAAAGTCAGATAAGTGCTTTCTTTATCCTTTATTCCCCTGCATCCGTCCTTCTTAAAATAGCCGCAGCTGCCTGATAATCCATGATCTTTTGATTGATAGAAACAACATCCAGCTATCACTTCATTACCTCTCAAGAGTCAGGTTGTAAACTATTGACCTGCTAACATCAGCCTCTGCTTTCTCTGATATGTTCATGTTGCTGGTGCATAATATGGTGGTGATACAGAGGCTGGCATTTTCAAGATGGGAATCGGGGGAAAGAGATAAGCGAAGCAGAGGCTTCCTGAATTGTCTCCTCGATCCAGCTGATATTACAGTGTAGGCTTCTCTGATGGTGTTAAAGAGGCAGGTTGAAAAGAAAGCCTGATCTAAAGGAGTTGGGACTCACACCTCCAGTATAAGACTAGCTCCTACCCCAGTTGCTATACTGGTTGGTGAGTGGAGACATAGCTGTCAACTTACAGATTTGAAAATAAGGGACCAGCAGCCTCAAAAATAAGGGATCAGCAGTCAAAATAAGGGATTTCCTTTTCCCTCACCATGTGCCCTGCTCCAGACAGACCTTTTCCACAGCACAGCAACCCAGCAAAGGGGATGCAGTAAGGAAAACCACCGTCACCTCTCCGCTGGGAAGCACTGAGCAAAGGCGAGTCCCCAGGCAACGCGGCCGATTTGATCTGCGCAAGGCATGTTCTTAGACTCCTTATTGGGTGAACAACATAGCCAAGCAACACAGTTGGAGCCTCCCTCCTCCCTGGGAGGGAGGGAGAGGAGCTGCTTCCTTTGAAACCCGGGAAATTTATGGGATATCATCAATCTGGGACAGCAGTGGGAAACGGCGCTGGGATAAGGGAGTTTCTCGCCAAATAAGGGACGGTTGACAGCTATGAGTGGAGAGCATATAGCTGCATCATTGGCCCTTATTCTTCCTGGGATAACTGGCTGAAAGCAATCAGAAATAAACACGAATGTGGCTAAAAAGTAGGCCTCCCTCCCTTTCTCCCTTCCACCAGGGGCTTTCAGCAAGCTCATATCTCCGGTCTTCTTAACTATCAACTGAGATGGGTGCTGTGCTCTCAAGAAGCCATTGCTTCCCAGCCAAAGCTTGTTGTGGGTCTTCAAGCTGCAGTGAGATATAGGCAGCTTACAGGATATCTTCTCCTGGACCTGTTCCTTCACTCCTTTGGAGATGATTGCTGCCACCACCAGAATGGAGCCAGCTGCAGGTCTGGCATTGCTGCTGTTCCCCTCCCTGAGCTGTCAGAACAGGGAAGGTTCATGTTCCTTGAGAACCTCCCTACCGCATCCCTCACCCATGGCTAGCTTCAGCCTCTTAATGGAGACAGAGGGCAGCTGGCCATGTTGAGTTGGGTTGGCAGGCTTGCAGTTTCCCGGCTCGTGCGAGTGGCAGTGCAGGTCAGACGGGTGAGCGACTCCCCCCCTAAAAGCAGCTCAACAACTCTGAGCCACTCCCCCTAAAAAAAAAAGCTCAACAATCTCCCCCCCCCATTTTCTTAATTTTTAGTCCCCCAAAATAGGGGGTGTCTTATACACGGGGGGGGGGGCGTGTTATACACAGAAAAATATGGTACTTCTGAATCTCATTTTAAAAGTACACCTTGCCTTTGGCAAGACAGGTGGAAATGGTCCTGCCCAGTTGGGCTGTGTGAACAAACAAATACATAAATAGAAGTTAGGTAGTTCTGTGAGGGTTCCTTATATAATGGCTGCAGCTTTAGCAAACCATTATTTTGTCTGTCGTGAGATGGGAATCTGTAAAACAGTGTTTCGGAGGAATGGGCTGACTTCCCTCAACAGGTGTTTGCTTTAGTAATGTTAATGCTGAATCAGAGAACCAGTAAAGACAATCAGAACTTTATGACAGTCAAAATAATTGGTGCATTTTATCTTGTAGCTGAGGGGTTTAGTGGATTTAGTTAATCCCCTAGGAGGAGGGGGGAAACTTAAGAAGTTCACCCAGCCATGTATTGCATCCTCTGAAAATAAATGAGAATATAATAGTGCCCTGCCCCCACAGGTTCAATAAATGCAATTATTTATATCTGTAAACTTTTTTTTTTGTCTTGCCGGACATAATTATTTCATTATATACACTCACATAAAAGGGCTGAGAATGTAACCGGGTGTTCCATTTTATTAAGCTTTTGCAGTCAAACAAGCTGCTTAGCAGGATGTACAATGGGTGGACAGGCTATAACTTTTGCATGCAGCTGTAGATGCGTCAGAAACGTGTGTGTGTGTGTGTGAGAGAGAGAGAGGCTGGAGTTTGCAGCTGAACTGGCTCACAAGACTGCTGGGTCTGCTGAGAGTGAATTCAAAACGGGCTGGCCAAAAATGGGTTTGGCCTCACCAAAAAAGAGGAAATGCAATAAAAAAAGAGAAGAGGACGAGCAAATTTTACGTATGCTAATTTACACGCATGGTTGCAAATCTAGAAATAGTCACTATAATTTAAATTGAAATATATTACACCATGGCTGGGAAGACTGATCAGGTCACCTGCTGACTCTTGTGGTTAACTGTTCATGGGCAACTTTAAGGATGCTGTTCTTCCTTCTTAGGCCTTTATGGGAGGAATTCGTTGCCAAGGTTTCCCAGTAGTTTCATCTGAGCAAGCATTACAGCTTGGCAGATGGGATGATTCCTCCCCTCTCCTACCTCTCATGATCCCCAGAGCCAATTTCAGGGTTGCAGGGCAAAGAAGGAGAAAAGCCCCATGTCAAAGCTTCAGGGAATTCTATCTCTCTCACGGTGGGATGCCAAGAAGCAGAAAAACCAGAACAGTTCTTACCAAGTAATTTATTCCATATTCACAGAGAGAGATGAAGGAATGCAGTCTCTCTTAGATAATGGCATTGCTCCAAGTGAAGTGCTATCTGCTCAGTCCCTCCTATTCTACATCACCCCTTTGCCAGCTGATCTGTGTTTTCTGTCTCTGAGCTTTCTGTTCTACTACCCTCAAAGCACACTGGTTTGAGGGGGGGGGGAGGTCAGGAATGCTTTCAAGAGACACTCTGTCAGCTGTCTCTCCCCTGGTGCTGCTTCTTCCTGCTGCTCCCCCAATATTTCCCAGCTTCTCCTCTCTGCAGCCTCTGAACTATGCCCTTCTGCAAACCACTGTTCTAAATCTATACTGTCCTCCTCTTTTTGGGAAGGTGTAGGAAGAGGGGGAGGCGGCGGTTCCCACCATTCCTCCTCAGTCCAGCCCCTGACACCCTATTGCACAAGCAGAAGTCATTGCATAGGGCTTCTGTTGATGGCGCTGATCAGGAGAATCCCACCCTGTATCTGTAAACCATAATTCGCAAGCAAACCTAGAAAACTGCCTTATATTGAATCAAAACATTGATACGTCTAGTTCAGTACTGACTGGCTGCAACTCTCCATGATTTCAGACAGGTCTTCTGACTCTACCTGGAGATGTCAGGATTGAACTTGGGACCTTCTGCACCAGTGTGCTCTAACCTTTTCTAAGGGGCCTTTAACCAGAGAGCCTTTCAAACAGAATATATCTTCAAATAGAGGACCATTCTCTTACAGCCCTTCCAATGGAGGTCTTTCATCAGCAAACTAGACCACAAGGCAACCTTACATGAAAATTCTACTCATGCCAGTTCCTGTCAGGGACTGGACAGAGGAGGATTGGTGCAGACGGCCTCCCCAGCCTGAACCTTTCAGAGAAGGGGAAGACAGTATAGATTTACAACAGTGGTTTGCGGGAGGTCGCAGCTCAGAGGCAGATAAGGGGGAAAGTTGGGAAATAATGGGAGAGGAGGAGACCTGAACAACTGGCTCACACATTATCACTAGAAAGCATTCCAGAACCCCCTCCCAGAACCCGGCGAGCATTGAAAGTAGGAGAGCAAAGGGCTTGGAGACAGATGGCCCTAAGGGCAACCATAAGGTAGGTGTGCTGTTGACGAATGAGGAAGTAGGAGAGAAAGGGGGAGTGTAGGGATGATCGCTGGGTGCAGAGCACACTCCCCACCCGCGGGCAGCCTCAGCTGCCTGCATGCGTGACCTTGGGGTGCGGGGCACACTCCCCCTCACAGATAAAGCCACAACTGTCTGAACATCTTGCCCTCTGTCTAACCCTTTGCGTTCTCAGTAGTCTGTGGTGTCCTGTCTGTGACCTTTGTCTCCTTCGTCATACACTGTGCAAGGGGAAAATGACGAGGTGGAAACAGGTGCCAAAGTAACTTTGTACCACCCCACAATCCCGGGACTGGAAGATGTGTAAAGGTCACAGCCCAAAATGTACCTGCCTGGGTTTGCATATTGTGTCAATAAAAGGAGCCTCCACAGAGCTGGCCGGCAGCTTGCTTGCAGCTCACCTGTGCGCAGCTCACCTGCATTATCAACTCCTGCCTCATGTCCTTCACTTCAGGGAGCAACACCATTACTTCAAGAGGCTGCATTTCTAAGCCTCTCTCTATGAATATTGAATAAACAACATTGGTAAGAACTTTCCTTGTCTTATCTATTCCTGGCAACCTACCATTGGGGGTGGGGTGGCGGGTGGATCCTCTGACACCTGACAGTTCCCTGTAACAAAGAATGTGAGGCTCTTGCACTCTAAATCCTGACAGAAAACCACATTCACTTGAATGAAGGTGAAGGCAGCAAGGGATAAATGTGTGCCAATGCTTCCATTTGGAACAAGGACTAAGGGGTTAAGCCAAAACACCCCTCACTTCACAAAACAGGTGGCACCATATGCAAGATTCAAAAATTTGGCATGCCACTGCAAATGGCACACATTGGGCATTTGCTGATGAGTTCTGAAAGCTGGATCATGCAAGTGATGGTTGATACACATGGCCGGCAGCTGGTGACAGCCTAGGAACTGGCAACTGAAACAGATGCAACCTTGTGATCCAAGAGGTGCGCTTCAGGGTTTGGACCACACAATTTAACACCTGGGATTAATGTAAAATATGGAGAGAGGGGTTAGTTGTGATATTTAGTAGAAATCCGAACAAAAGGCTTGCCCAGTAACAAAACACCTCAGTCCAATGGACAGTCTTTTCTGCAAATCAGGCAAATAGAAGCTTTGCTAGAGAATGTTCCTAGCTGTTGGCACACTCCATGGGAACACCGTCAAGCCCATTGTGAAGAGTGGGGAGCTGGAGTGGTGCTATTGCTAAGCTTGCCTTGGTTTCAATGGAGCTGGTGCAGGAGAAATTCCTGCTCCATTGTACTTAGCTTAGCTGTTTCTTCTCTAACAATGTGGGGCAGTTTTCAATGTACTTTTGGAGCTGGGAGCACCAGAATCAAATATTAGTCTTTCATTAATTGGATCTTTTTTTAGACAGACATTATGTTTTGAATTGTGTAGATCTCAAGATGGGCAGTGTGCCCTGAAACCATTGAATGTTTGGCTCAGGAGATCTGAGCTTTGTTTCTGACTTTTCCTCAGAACTACCTTTTTGACCTTTAGCAAACCACTTAGCCTCATCATCATTTCTGGCCATTTTCTACATGCTTGTAATTCCTGTTACGAGTGTCGGGACATTTACAACAGCAGATCCCTCTTAATTGTGCATTTGTATACCATTTTGTATAATGAAGCCTTAATCTTGGCTCACGCCTTCAGGCACTGTTTGCAATGCAAATATTAAACAGCAATTCTAGAAAGATTAATGGGATACAGTGGAACAGAAAGCAACAACAGCATACCTATGAACTGGACTTCTTCCAATGCCTTGACTTATCTGAAGCCACTAAAGTAGACACAATGTCTAGCTAACATCAGTCTCCAAATCTCAAGTTGCACAATGTTGCACCAGCGCCTTTCTAAAAATATCTAAAAAGTAGTTTCTGTCTAGTAGCTCGAGGCTATGGAAATACTGATTGGGCTAATAGTGTTTCTAAATTCTTGTCCCATTGTTTCTGCTCCAGGCTACTTTCCTAGCAAGATTAATAAATGAAACCGGGTATGTGACATTGTACTCAAATCAGCAGTGCTTCTTTTTCAAAAGAATCAGCAGGTTTCTTACAGGTTTCACTGTTCACGTAAGGTTAGCTCCCTCTTTTCAGTGTAGCTTTGGCTCTTTTGTTTACAGCAACCTTAAATAGTACCAAAGATATATTCTTCTGGGGTGCTCCACATAACACCTGTATGTGGCTAATAAAAATGCAACCTATTTTTACATAAAATATTCATGCTGTTGTTCTTTCTTGCACTTCTGTTTTGAATAAGGATGGGGGAGATGTTTGATCTGGCTCCCATTTAAAGGCGAGCTCACCTAATCCACACTTCTGAAACAAGACGCGAAGTGAAACACAGCCATCCTTTGAATGCCACACGTCTCTCAATTTTGCAAAACAGTTTCCCACCCAAAATCTAGTTATCCAGCCCTGTGCAGCCAAAGCCCCGACAATCAGCTGGAATCACATGCAATTTGCAGCCAAGGGTTGGAGGGGGTGACTTAGATTCAAAGCACTTCCTACAGTGCTTCGAATTCAAGCCAGTTTCTGAGGAGGGGTGGGGGAATATTCAGTTTAAAAAGGAACATTATTTTTTTCTTTCCAGAGGAAGCAGTTTGTATTCAAAGTGCTTTGTCCGGTGTTTACGTAAAGCCAGAAGACCCTTTAGAATGGTGCTGTATCAAGTTCATCTACAAAATGTGGTTTATTTTATTTTATGCCTCTGCTTCTTTTACATATGCATGAAAGTTTTCACTTTCATGCCTGGTTAGCTGCTTACTGAGGTACCAGGGACAGCATGTTCCTCTCTTTGCATGCTCATGTGAAGTTGGGTATGCTTTCGTAAGACTGACAAATCATTAATGGGGGCAGCCCACTACTGTAGCACCCAAAGGAAACAGGATGATAATAACACACTTGTCCTTGCAACATTCTCATATTCATATTCTCATATAAGACCGGTCCTGAAAGATCTTCATTGGCTCCCAGTATGTTTCCAAGCACAATTCAAAGTGTTGGTGCTGACCTTTAAAGCCCTAAATGGCCTCGGTCCTGCATACCTGAAGGAGCATCTCCACCCCCATCATCCAGCCCGGACACTGAGGTCCAGTGCTGATGGCCTTCTGGAGGTTACCTTACTGCAAGAAGTGAGGTTACAGGGAACCAGGCAGAGGGCCTTCTCGGCAGTGGCACCTGCCCTGTGGAACGCCCTCCCAGCAGATGTCAAGGCAATAAACAACTATTTTACTTTTAAAAGACAACTGAAGGCAATGTCTGATGCTGTATTGTTTTTAATATTCAGTTGGAAGTCGCCCAGAGTGGCTGGGGAAACCCAGCCAGATGGGCAGGGTATAAATAATAAATTATTATTATTATTCAGCTGGAATTGGGGGAGGGGGCTCTCTTTTCTCACGTCCTCTTTATTGCCAGACACTTAATTGGAGATGCAGAAAGTGGTCCTTCATGGAACCCTGAAAGCAACTAAGGCAAAGTGGCAACTTTTTGTTAAGCAGGTTTGTGCCAGAGGCAAGTAGCTCATCTATCTAAGTGAGCCAAGCTGCATTCTACAAGCAAAAGTGAAAGCAAGCAAACAAACAAACAAACAAACAATTAGAGTCAGCAGCCTAGGGTTGTGCGTAAGGGAAATTCATTTCCCTGGTCTGAAAGTTCAGCCCCTGACCACGAGCAATGTGCACTCATAGAATCTTTCCAAGGGAAAAAAATATTGGGGTACAACTCATTGCCACCTAACAATCTAGAGCACTGATGGTTCAAATCCCTGCATGCACCTGTAAGCTCCTCAAGTGAAAAAGTATAGTTTGAGATTCATCTGGGAGCTGCTGGCAGAAAAAGGTCACCCTGAAACTCATGCATATTTATTATCTCACTAGACTGAGGTCCTTGACTCCAATTTGAGCAGTTCTTAAGTTGCTGGGTGGTGGTGGGTTTAGGAAGACGGAAGAGCAGACAGTAAGATCTGTGGCCGACAGTAAGATCTGAGTGGGTGGGTTGTGGCAGGATCACACCCTCCAACATTTCTCCAATGAAAATAGGGAGGTTCTATTCAACAACAACAACAACATGACTCTTTTTGCCACGCCGATTTGACTGGGTTCTCCCAATCACTCTGGGTGACTTCCAACACATATAAAAACATAAAACATTAAAAAACTTCCCTATACAGGTGTCTGGCAGCCGAGGAACCAACCCCCACAGCCGGTTGCCAGGAATGGATGAGACAAGGAAAAATCCTTACCATCTGCTTTTATTCCATATTCACAGAGAGAGGCTTGGGACAGTAGCATCTCGGAATAATGGCATTGCCCCGAGTGAGTCTCTAGCCGCTCCCTCTCTCCTTTTCATGCATCATGAAAAGTGCCATCTGCCTCTGAGCCCTCTGTTCTCCTACTTTCAATGCTTGCTGGGTTCTGGAAGGTGGGGTCCAGAATGCTTCCTAAAGACACTGTGTCCATCAGCTGTCCCGCCCCTCTGGAGCTTCTTCTTCCTCCTCTCCCATTATTTCCCAGATTTCCCCCTCATCTGCCTCTGAGCTGTAATCTCCCTCAAACCTGTGTTGTAATTCTGAACTGTCTTCTTCTTCTCTGGAAGGGTCAGGATGGGGACGCGGTCTCCACCATTCCTCCTCTGCCCGATCCCTGACAACAGGGCTGCCTTCAAATGTCTTCTAAAGGTTGTATGGTTACTTATCTCCTTGGCTTGGGGGGCAGAACTCCATACTCTCCAGCACATCTCCCATGACTATAGGGACATCCTAAGGAAAAGTGGGGCATTCCAGGATCAAACCAGAAACCAGGATGGCTTCTGTAAATCTGGGACTGTCCCTGGAAAATAGGGATACTTGGAGAATCTGCAAGATTTTGGGCCTGAAAAATCCTCAGGGTTCCGTTCCTAGACAGTACCTTGAACTGAAAGCATGAGAGGCCACAACTTGCGGGGAAAGATAACAGCTTAGTTGTGGAGCACATGTTTGTGTGCAAAAAGGTGTTGGGATCAGTCCTTGGCTTCATCAGGTAAGGATAATAAGGATTCATGTCTGAATCCCTAGGGAGCCGCTGCCATATAGACAATAGTCGAACGAGACTGACAACAACAACAACAACAACAACAACAACAACAACAACAACAACAATTTATTTATACCCTGCCCATCTGTCTGGGTTTCCCCAGCCACTCTGGGCGGCTTCCAACAGAACACTAAAATACAATAACCTATTAAACATTAAAATGGCCCTCAGTCATGGTTTCCTGTGTTTCTAATAACACTGTGCTGATCATGGAAAGATAATTTTTTCCCTAGCGATGTGTATCTATCACAAAGTACTACTGAAAGCCCTTCTGTGACAGAACAATGTACTGAATAGGTCATCATGTGATAACTGCAATTGCCATGTGAAAAACATGGATGTTGTGAGTGCGTGCACAGTATGAGTTCTATGCTATAGGATCAGGAGATCATGGGCTAATTAAGGGTGGTAAATCATTTAATCACATACAGACACACTAGGGCACTGTGAATGTTGTAGGGAAAAAGCAGCTATCGAGAAATAATGTCTTTACATTGCAACACAAAAGAGCCCAGTGGTTTTTGTGCCGATAAAGTGCATTTATTTAGACACTCATGCCAATGTCAGCTGTGTTCCTACTAAGGTCAGGTCCTGGCAACTGCCTTAGCGTTAATATGCAAGAATTGTAATGAAGTTTAAATATAGTGCTCTCTGGCAGAGTGCATATGTGCTGCACAGATAAGGCTCACTTTCAGTCAAAGGAGCTGAGGCTGAGAGCCGGTTTCAGTTCACTAAAGCCATCTATTGCCCTGACAGTTCAACAGAAGAAAAAGATGGTTCACAAATTGATGATTATGCCCTCAGCTAAGGAGGTAGATGGAGCCCTGATTACTGTATATGGAGCACTGATTAGTTTCATGCATCCAGAAATAATGCTTGCTAAAAATATTTCAGAATGGCCCAGTGCATCATCGGAAGTTCTTTTTTTAAAACTTATTTTGGTATCATGGAATTGAGGTTACGTGAAAGGCAAAGGGGATACATTGCTCAAGGTTACTAAGGTTACAGGGGAAAAAGAATGGGCATCTCCTAAATTAGTTGCATACCTCTTCTTGCATAAGAATTTACAGTGCAAAGGTGAAAAGACTAAACACTTAAACTGCAGGGAAACAAGGCTCAAAGAAATGCACAACAGGCATTAGACATCAACCTGCATTGAATCAGACACAAACACATAATTATGGGCAATAAGAGTTTGCTTTCTGATCTCTGACTGGAAACCACACCAAGGGTGGACCTACACACAGGAAGAAACCCACTATAAATAAGTCAGAAATTAAATTGTTATAACAAAAGAAAAGAAAAACCTATGTAAAAATCACATACATTTTTTTTTTGCTCTCTGGTGCCATCTGGTGTTGCATGTTTATAACAAATTCAAAATGTTATTTTTTTACTATTGTAGCTGAGTCCCAGGTGAAACCCAAGAACACTCTTAGAAGGCATGCTTAGAGAGCCTATAAATACTGGTAACTAAATGGATTGTATAGGGAGACCTGAGGTTCTTCAGTAGTAATAAGCACAGTCATACCTTGGTTTGCGAATGGCTTAGTTTTTGAACGCTTTGGCTCCCAAACACCGCAAACCCGGAAGTGAGTGTTTTGGTTTGCGAACTATTTTTGGAAGCCGAACGTCCGACGGGGCTTCTGCAACTTCTGATTGGCTTCAGGAGCTTCCTGCAGCCAATCAGAAGCCGCGCTTTGGTTTCCGAACATTTTGGAAGTAGAATGAATTTACGGAACAGATTCCGTTCGACTTCCAAGGTACATTTCTACATTGTGCATTTAAATTGTTGGTAGTTGTGGCAATTTGCTCTAAAAACCACTAAGGCCACTGCTGCTGTAGCACCATGGAAATAAGGCTTGAATCTTTTTTTACTATTTTGCTCTTTCAATGAAAATTTCAGGCATTTGTGGCTGTGAGCTGCCAGTGTATTAAAGGTTCCTTATTATCAAACTATGTTGCATCTGTGAACCTTGCAATTCATTATATTTTCAAATGGTCAGAGACAGGAGGAGAAGAAGTGTTGTATGAGAAATAGAAAATATGTTCTGTTACCATGGCAAATGTGTGCACTGGCATTCACAAAAGAATTGTAAACCATTGCTTTGGATGCATGTTATTTGTGTGTGTTTGTGTGTGTTTCTCAGTTCTAAGCGGATCTTGTCTCCAAATGAAGTAAATTATGCTCATACATATCATATCTGCAAGACCTTAGCTGCATAATGAAGCACGGAAGATTGTTTTCTAAGGAAGAAAACTGGTGGTTTCAGGAATCTTGAGCTTAATAATAATAATAATAATAATAATAATAATAATAATTTATTTATACCCCGCCCATCTGGCTGGGCTTCCCCAGCCACTCTGGGCGGCTTCCAAATTTTTTTAAAAATACTGTAATACATCAGTACAGTGGTACCTCAGGTTAAGTACTTAATTCGTTCCGGAGGTCCGTACTTAACCTGAAACTGTTCTTAACCTGAAGACCACTTTACCTAATGGGGCCTCCTGCTGCTGTTGCACTGCCGGAGCACGATTTCTGTACTCATCCTGAAGCAAAATTCTTAACCTGAAGCACTATTTCTGGGTTAGCAGAGTCTGTAACCTGAAGCGTATGTAACCTGAAGCGTATGTAACCCAAGGTACCACTGTATAGGCTTCATAGCAATGGAAACATGCAAAATTGATATCATGCCTGTCATGTCTATTATCTGGATCTCTATTCAGTGAGATAGGATAATAGCTCCTCATGTGTTGCCACTTCATCTCTCTATCTTTGTGACCAACCACACATTTCTAATAAAGGCCTAAGGTTATCATTGTTGCTGGTTGTGATCACCACTTTGCTACCCTAGAACCTTTGAGCCTCCAGGTTCATGGCAGGAAGTGAGGGTACTTTCTGTGCTTTCCTTTTCCTGTCAAGCATGCACTGAGAGGATGGGGAGGCAAATGCATTCACGGAGTACTGCGAATGGTACCCAAGATAGGCGGTCATGAAACAATACCTTCACATAAAATTCACTTTTGATTCAGGAGATTAAGGAAGCCACACAGATGACGTCTCACTGTTTTGAGTTAAGAACTAATGACAAACTGTGTACACTCGATAGCCGGTAATCTAAAAGCCCCAGGAAAAGCCAAGATATACTTGCCTTTCCAAGGTCTTTATGGCCCATCTCAAATGTAACATTTCTGTGTCTCTAAGATAGAGCAAGTGAAATAAGTTTGCCTCTAGCAGCTGCTATCATTATGTACCACAACAAAAAAGCAGTACGACAGAGTTTGGGGAGCCATTAAGTTCCTTTATGTCCCTTTCAATTTGTTTCTACAACATTGATGTTTGATTGCCACACAATCCTGACTTGGGGGTTGTCTAAATGGTGGAGATTTTTATACACGGGCAGCAGGATCTATCGCTACTGCTGACAGAACATTCCTAGGTAGAGACGCTATTTCCCCCCAACCCAACTATTTGCGTCTAAAGGAGTCATTTGGAATGGGAACTACCAACAACTATACTCTGTTAGTCTTTTCATGCTGTGTCTCACTTTTTTTTTTGTACAGACTTTCAGCAAAGAAAATAGAAGAGTGTTCCACAGTAAAAGAACTGACTTCAAAAGCCAGACAAAGATTGCTTAGGTGTACCTGCTGAATGAGTGATATAAAGCACATAGTTTCTTAAATTATAGATGTAAGAAGAAGAAGAGCGACTGATGAAAGAAGCTCTGCAAATACTAAGAATCAAAGAATGTAATCCCGTTCTTGTAGGAAAATGTTAATCATCTGTAAATCTATTTTATTATCTTTTGTTCTTGGACTTAAAGACATCAGAAGAGATATTGCTGAGGATTCACGCATGTTTTATGGAGCTTAGACATAGGGGTGGGTGAGGAGATATGAACTGATTCTGTTTTCCTATGAGACAGAGCAGTAGTGTAGCGTGGGTTGCCAGTGCCCGGGGCCACATGGAGGGGTGGGAAGGGAAAAAGACAGAACACACATGTGCTGCACATGTGCATTCCACTGCCTAATGGTGCCCGTGTCACCCAGGAGATCGCAGTTACAGAGATAAGAAAAGAGAAGTCGTTTCATTGTCTGGAGAGGTCACATGGAGAAGCCATTTTCAGCAGAGCCCAGTGACGAAAGTGCACAGCTGTATTTTGAGACCCTAAGCATTTTGTGCCCAGGGAAACTGCCCCTGCGACCCCTCCATGCTACACCACTGAGACAGAGGAAGCAAAACAACCTACATGTATGTGCACAAGTTTTTAAGGCTTGCTTATTAGGTGGTAATCCATGGAGGTAATCCATGCTAAAAACATACGGAAATTAATAGGATATTGATAACAATAGCAACAAGAACAACAATATTTATTTGTTTATCTCTCCCATCCAGATGGGTAGGCATGGCATGGTAGATTGTTACTTTATTCTAGTAATGGCAGTGAAATTCTTGAGGTTCAGAACCAAACTCTTCCAGTTTGGAAAACATGAAGCCATTATGAGGTGAGCCCAACCCTAAAGTTTGAGTCCAGCTCACTATCAGCTTGTCTAATACATCATTTTCTACTGCCGGTGCGAGCCAGCATTCCTGGCCATAATGGATCTTAGTCGTTACTGGAATGATGCTACAAGTCTGCACTGAATTTAACATGGAAGAAAGAAGAAAGAACAACCAGAAGAACAAATTAGGAAAAACAAAGGTACTACATGGGATAAAAAAGGAAAACGTTTACAACTAATGGAATTTCTGAGGACAAAACTCAGTCCCCTCAGCTACATTTGGCCCCCAAACTGTGCACCCCTATTGTTACATATTCTCTGGGTGGAAATTCTAATGTTCTTGTATTTATTATAGGGCTGGATCCACAATTTGTGGATCCACGATTTGTGCAGATTATTATGGTTCCATTTGCTGTTCCATGCCAATATTTCAGAGTTATTGCAGACTTTCTATCACTAGAAAAAAGAATTATGGAGTGCTATGCATATATAGAACTTCAGACACTGAATTCTCTTGCATCTGTTAGTTTCTATAAGCACCACACCTATTATTTTCTAATTTTGCCACTAGACAGCAACACAGCACAGTGTACAGATGTTCTGCTTTGCAACATCAGGCTTCATTGTCTTAATTCTAACATGGGACCTTCATCCAGCCACAGTGCTTGGATAGCAGCATTGACCGATGATACTATGTACAACTGTTGTCCTTTATTGGTCTAGGAAGCAAGCCTGTAGGTCCCACTTCCACACCAATGAAAGCAAGATTGGTCTGAAGATTTGCATTGCATAAACCTATAATAGTACAAGCTACAAACCCAGCAAATCCCCCCCCCCAAGATTAAAACGTCCACATTTTAATACCTTGCTTTCAAATTACACATAAAGAACAAAGGCTTCAGTGAACCGCTGGCATACATGGCCTTTGCTTTGTTAAAGGCTATTGTTGCTTCGAGAGATCAAACATTATGCAGCTTGATAACACCAGGTTTTGTTTTAAAATGCTCTTTTTAACAAGCCTGGTGGAAGCTGGTATGTACCAGTATGTTGTCTGATGAATGCTGGTGGCTGACTCCATGGTACAATGTAATGCAAAGTTATGATTGCAATCAAATTGGAAAACTCAGTACCTGTTTTGAAAGGCAAAACTAGGTACCTTGCAGTTTTTAGTTTTGCCTTTCAAAACAATTTACTTGTCCAATGATTTAAGCACAAAGCCTTCTGGAGGCTTATCATATATTCCTATCGATTCAGATTTGCATCTTTATACAAAATTGGAAGAGCAAATCAGACTCCAATGGCATTCGGTTTTTGAGGTCCAGGATATGATCATACAAAACATGTCAGATTAGTGTATCTGGAGTGGCTTGGTATTGATTTTGTGAACTCCAGAGTTAAGTACTTAACTTGAAAGGGAAATAAACTTTGCTGGATTCTCATTGGATGGTAAGAGTATTGTGAACCTCATTTTGGATTTTTATGGATTGGCTGTAACCATCCTTTGCCATCCACACACAATTATCCACATATTTAGCTGAAGATACATATCGAAAGATCTGTCCCTACTGGCCTCATATAGGATCATATACATGCAAAACTATTATATATCTGTTTTTGGGTCCTCCACCCCCCAAAGATGGAATGCCGGTAATCCTGTTATTAAACAAAGCTTTGATTTGAAAACAGACCTCAGATGCAAAGTGCTTTTAGTGGGGTAAACCCCAGGGTTTTTGGCTATGGTATATTTTTTGAAGTTTTGGAGCATATATAAGGCTGATCGCCGAAGAATTTATGCTTTTGAATTATGGTGCTGGAGAAGACTCTTGAGAGTCCCATGGACTGCAAGAAAATCAAACCTATCCATTCTTAAGGAAATCAGCCCTGAGTGCTCACTAGAAGCTGAGGCTCCAATACTTTGGCCACCTCATGAGAAGAGAAGACTCCCTGGAAAAGACCCTGATGTTGGGAAAGATGGAGGGCACAAGGAGAAGGGGACGACAGAGGACGAGATGGTTGGACAGTGCTCTCGAAGCTACCAGCATGAGTTTGACCAAACTGTGGGAGGCAGTGGAAGACAGGAGTGCCTGGCATGCTCTGGTCCATGGGGTCGCGAAGAGTTGGACACGACTAAACGACTAAACAACAACAACATATATATATATATATGGAAAATCACCCCAAATGACACTGCTAACATGGGTTGCCATACATCCAGATCTCCCTGGATGTTTTTTCCATGATTTCTACCTGGACACGGCTTTCGACTGCAGTATTCCATGTATGTCTGGGAAATTCTGGGCGTATGGGAACCCTGCCCAGTTCACATTATTAGACTGCCAATTTTTAAAAACTTTTGCATGGATTACAAATCTTCATGGGGTGTTAGTTATGAAAAATGAAAAAGAATGTATGCAGGAGTAAGTGGAATTGTTGTATATTTCCATTTGATTTTCTCTAATAATCAAACCAATTATTGGGCTTACCTCATATTTTGATTAATTTATGATTACTCCTCATTTTCATGAGATTAGGTTTACCAATATGTCTGTAATCCTCTACGAAGGATGGGCAGTAAAATTTAAGAAGCTTCCAGCAGAACAGCTGTTTTGAAACTGTGAGATTCCATAAACTATTTCTGAGAGAAACTGGTCATGCTTTACTAGAGATCATGCCTAATAGAGAAATTACTACACAACGGAAAATGAAACGAAATGATGTGGCACCTCTTTTATCACGTATTTCGAAACGCACCCTCATTTTCAAGATGATGGAACTCGCACTATAATTTCACTGATTTGCTGTACCCATTCGATTTCTTATGACATGTTGAAAATATCCTTTAGAGAAAAAATGATTACCTGCTTACTGGAGACGTGTGCTATTGGGAGGGATGAATCTGTGGGTGATTCAAACAGAAGTAAATAGTATGGTCAAAACAGTTCCAGTTAAAAACCCGGAACTAATATCTTGGAATCTGCCAGATTTTTACATCCCTGCCCTGAAAACCCTGAATCCCATGTGGTATTGACTATCACATTCAATTTTGGATTTTTTAAAAAATGTATTTTTTAACTATCTTAGAATCAGATGACAATCAATTTAAGGGTACATTTTGTTTTTTAACCTTCAACATAGTCACATACTGTTTTCAGATGGCAAAGACCACAACCTGTTGAACTAAATTGCCTTTCTTATATAGATTTTTCCCCCAAAGCTTAGGATGGTATATTTTGTGAAGTGTTCTGCTTTTGCTGTTCAACACTCCTGGTGAAAAACAAATATTTCCCTGATGGTGGAACATGGCTTTATCCATTCTAGGCATACAGAATGTGTTTCAAGGTTTTATTTTAATCCCAAAATATTTCACCGCAATTCAGGTGTGAAATCTTCTGGACTTTAAAATGCCCGATTTAGATAGTTTATGGGGAATGAGTTAAATGGATAATCCCGGTACATAGATGATATATTCAGTACATCTTTTTTTAGTCCTATGTATTAATTTTGACAACCCTATCCCATCCGTCTTAACTCGGAAAAATAAGACCAACTGATTTCAATGTCACTTACTACAAAGGAAGTGAGCATGGGATTGCAGCCTTAGTGAATTTCTTTGTTTAATTATATCTATCTATCTATCTATCTATCTATCTATCTATCATCTATCTATCTATCATCTATCTATCTATATCTATCTATCATCTATCTATCATCTATCTATCATCTATCTATCTATCTATCTATCTATCTATCTATCTATCATCTATCTATCTATCTATCTATCTATCATCTATCTATCTATCTATCTATCTATCTATCTATCTATCATCTATCATCTATCTATCATCTATATCTATCTATATCTATCTATCTATCTATCTATCTATCTATCTATCTATCTATCTATCTATCATCTATCTATCTATCTATCTCTATCATCTATCTATCTATCTATCTATCTATCTATCTATCTATCTATCTATCTATCTATCTAATAATATATATAGAAAGATGCATTATTCGAAGGCAGCCAGCCAATAGTTACATGGAATATTACTTACCAAATGTGTGGACCTATGAAAAAATATTTTGTTTTCTAAGGCAAACTTAAAGAAGGCTTGAGGCTAGTTCACAGAATCATAGAATCGTAGAATTGTATCCAGTCTAACTTTCTGCAATGCAGGAATCTCAGCAAAAGCATCCATGGCAGATGGCCATCCAACCTCTGCTTAAAAACCACCAATACTTAGCCTCTTTAGACAGTGGAGAAATGTGCCTCCCTTCACCATGTAAAAAAAGACTATGCCATTCCCTTTGAAAAAACAGGGGCAAATTTTCCCCACTCCAATTCAGAGGAAGTCTGAAGCGAGGGGACAGAGCTGGCCCTCCACCCAATCACAAAGGGGGCTTGTATTCTAGTATTCAAATTGGCACCATTCCCTCACCAGCCTTCCTTCCTGCAGCACTGGACCACCCACCCACCCCCTGGCAGTGTGGACTATGCTAGCCACCCTTAGTAGGACTTTTTTGATCGGCTGGATTCTGTTTTTCACCTCCTCCACAGCCTGGAATTGCAGATGGTTGTTGGGGACGTGCTTCAGTTATTTAACATGCTGCTGTTCTTGTTTGATTGGCAGGCATGTGGATTTTGGGAAATGTCAAGGATAAGCCGCACAAGGCATTGATGGGTGAGGAACACTCTCTAGTCACCTTCCAGTGCTGAATGGTTTGGCAGCTTCCTTGTTGGGGGCTCTTTGGGGAGTGGAATGTGCAATCTGATGAACATTAGAACATTAGACAGCAGGGGCAGGGTCCACAGGCTAGGTACCCACGACTTCCCTAATTTCACCTCCCATCTTCCGCTCTGGGGATGGAGGCCTGCTGGAATATTCCTGCCCAGTGGAATGACATACTCTGACACTACGTACTTGTACTTTCATAATCTGGTTGATTGTCTACAGATCTTAATACTACTACTACTACTAATATTTTATTTATACCCCGCCCTTCCCGGTTCAGAAAACCGTGCTCAGGGCAGCTAACAACAAATTTAAAACACTTAATTGAATCAACAAAAACCAGCATAAAATACAGTATAAAACGTGAATAACAATAAATTCAGAATTCAAAAATCAATTTAGGGGGGAAATCCATCCAATAAACATTAGATGATCACCAGGGCTAGCTGGCTAAATTAGTCCTATTTGGGCCAGCGAGGAGAGCAGGGGAGAATTAGCTGTGGGATCCCAGAGCGGGTAATCTTCATAAAAAGGGGAGAGGGAAGGAAGGAAGGGGAATAAAAGATCAGGCTAAGTTCAAATTGAAAGCCAGGTGGAATAGCTCTGTCTTACAGGCCCTGCGGAAGGAAGTTAAATTCTGCAGGGCCCTGGTCTCATGGGACAGAGCATTCCACCAGGTCGGAGCCATCACTGAGAAGGCCCTGGCCCTGGTATGTATGTATAATAGTTTTAATAGTTTAATAGTTTTGTCTTTATAATAGTTTTGTCTTTATAACCAAATGCTATGTCTCTTGAGTCTTCTTTCTGGGCGTGTGAGCAATGTGTGGTGATGCATGTAGGTACAATTTGAATATTTCTTCCCCTTCATTTTAAGGTGAAAGGTGCAAATTTGACCTAGGTGCCTACAGTCATGCATGCAGGAACTGAGTTTCTGAAGTAAAGCTTGTTGTGCTGCAAAACTTTATAGCTGGTTTCATCAAAGATCCCAACAGGCAGAAGAAATGTATGTATTGCAGATGTCAGTTTCTTTACCTTGCCACTTCCGCTTTTTTGAAAATGCTGCATCTGTTTATAGCTTGGGTGACTTGGACTGCTTGCTCTGTGAACACTTTTATTTGGGTTTAACAGCATTTTTCTTGTGGTATACTGTGGTCTAAATCATGGATTAATCTCTGTTGGTCTGATGTATGTAAAGCCATGTCTCTCTATGACCTATGATAATTTCCAGTGCTATAGCTTTAATCAAGGAATCTCTCTCGCCTAAATAACCACTTGATGCTGAGGTATATAGCTCTATGCTCAAGTGCTATTGATTTAATGCATAGAGTGAAGTATTGTGAAACCCACTCTCCAGTTCCCAAATCTTGCTTTGGGTTAAAATCATTATCCGCGGCTGCCCAGCTTTAAAATTTTTTGTTTAGTTGCACTCAAGACAACAGAATATAGTTTGTTCCATCTGCCTTGCTTTTAGCTAAGGAACGATAAATCAGATCAATAGTCAATTAACAGCTGTAGCAGTAGAAATTATATGGTCACAGTACTTTCTGGAAATATTAAAAACCCTATAAAAGCTCCAAATTCCCCTTATCCCCCCCCCCACATTTTTATTGTAAATAATTTTGCTTGTGACACCTTTTCTGCATGCCCTGAAGGAGCAAACACTGTTAAAAATGTTATGAAGTTCATTTTATTACTCAAATCTGCTATGTATGTGCCTCTTATAATAAAATTGGCTAATGAGGAGTTTCATCAATGCATGATAGAGACAACTGCATTTATAGTTCAAGTAATGCTTAATTGGTATGGATTAAACCAAGCATGATTTTTAAAAAACGATAATGAGCCTCTATTATTAGCAATTTCCAGCTGACTGATAGAGGGGAGGAAAAGTGGTTATGGCGGTTGCATGCCCACTCCAAACAAAATGTGCTCCTTTGATGTGCTACATACTTTATGTAGATACAATAAAGGACTCCTTCTTTATGATTGTGAACCTTAAGTCTCATTCCCCTTTCCTCCCACACATGTACATACATGGGGATTGCCAAACAAGACTGTGGTTTTGGTTGATGTTTAGGCATTAGAAGAATTAGCCTGAGAACTTGTCTAGATGGCATCCAAAGGGGGAGAGAGTTGTACCGATACTTTTTCCCTTGTAGGTTCAAGTTCCTTCTTCTACTCAACCATGTGCGTGCTCCACATGCACCTTAACATGAGTGATGAATGTGTCCATTTAACTGCACATAAACCCTACAAGAGTGGTAAAGGTAAAACATAGAGGACCCCTGGGTGGTTAAGTCCAGTCAAAGGAGACTATGGGATGTGATGCTCATCTTGCGTTTCAGGCCGAGGGAGATGGCATTTGTCCACAGACAGCTTTCTGGATCATGTGGTCAGCATGACTAAACCACTACTGGCACACAGAGGACTGTGACAAGTGGATTTCCACCAGTACTGTGTGGAGTAAAGTAAAGGTAAAGGTAAAGGTAAAGGGACCCCTGACCATTAGGTCCAGTCGTGGCCGACTCTGGGGTTGCAACGCTCATCTTGCTTTATTGGCCGAGGGAGCCAGTGTACAGCTTCCGGGTCATGTGGCCAGCATGACTAAGCCGCTTCTGGCGAACCAGAGCAGTGCACGGAAAAGCCATTTACCTTCCCGCCGGAGTGGTACCTATTTATCTACTTGCACTTTGACGTGCTTTCGAACTGCTAGGTTGGCACGAGGTGGAGTAAAGTAGATGACTGCATTTGCTGCATTTGATGGTGTACACAGAATTCACTATAGGGAAGTGATATTCATGTAGGAAATCTAGTATGTTAAGCATTCTTAGTCTAAAGCTGTATGGGACAAGGTTACTTGAAGGACTGCCTTCATCTATATAAACCTGCCCACATTTACTTCAGAGGCCAGACTTGTGTGGCCACCTGTAAGAGCAATTAGGTTGGTGGGCACAAGCGTCAGGGCCTTCACAGCAGTGGCCCCAGACCAGTTTTTTTCTTAAAGGTGCTGGTACTCACCATGAAGTTGTTACAGTAAATCAACAACAACATACCTATGGTTACATGAAACATACTCAATAAACACATAAGATGTAACCGGCTGTACTTTTGAATAAATAAGGTATACTATTTATTGTATCAAATTGTAGATTTCAACGGAAGTCTCATAAAGTTCAACAAAAACAGCAGAAGACCCAGTGGATCAGTTCATTCTCTAGTCAGTTCATGCATAAGATGAACTTATTGTTGTTACAGTAAATGCCACAACATTTTTTTTTGGGGGGGGGGAATGGTGCGGTTACTGCGTACCATTGAGTACCTCCAGAAAAAAAGCACTGCCCCAGATAACTCTAGTTGTGATATGCTGGGGCCCATGATGTAAACTTATTAATATGTTAATACATTGCAATATGATAAACAAAAACAAATTATCAAATAAAAATGCAACTCCACGCAACCGAAAAGGTGTTGTTGCTCTTACACTCTGCAGGAAATAAATCTTGTTTTTTCCGTTCCTTCCCCTAGCTCAGTGGAACACAGTGCAATGATGAGACAATATATCTGCTCATCCCAGTAATGCGCAGTGCTGATGCGCTGCCTTTGAGGGCTGCAACCCTGCTGCATCCACAATGGAGTGTTGTGTCAAAATATTACACTCCAGCTCATATGATAAATCCTATGTTATGCAGGGCAACAAGAGATGGATCCCCCCCTTTATTTTTGGACTGTACTGTGAGGCAATCCATTCAGCCCTACTAATTGGAATACAAGTTAGAACCCTGCAATAGGGATGAAATGCTTGTTTTAGCTTGATATGTTCATTACTGGGAGGTGGAGCCACAGCTTAATTTGGCAGTTTGTAGAAATGTCAGCATAATATTTTGTCATATGAGGCTCACAGTATTAGCTATATTCCAGAATAATTGCATGTATTTGGGGCATTTTTCTTAAATCAGGAGAATAAGTTGTTGCTATGTTCAATAAATTTCATTAAGTGAAAGGTTAGGAGATACGTTTTCATTATGAGATAGAGTAGCTCTGACACTAAGATCGTATTGCTTTCCGGAGACACAAATCATTTACTTCTGGTATGATTCTCTAACTTTTTAACTTCAAAATGTGTGATCTGTAATGTTTTTAACATGCAGTTTCATTTATAAAAAGTAGCAAGATTACCTCTTTGTGGACTATATTATTTAATCTAGGATATCTACTATCCTGTGGAGAAACCATATGTTTGTTATGCTGTTTGTGTCAGACAACCCAATGTGCCAGAATTTTTTTACTGGGAAAGATATATGTGTGGTCTTGAAATTTCTCCAGCAATGATGAAATCCAAAAATATGCATGACAACTGAGCCAGTTGATGGTGCCATGATTAACCCAGAACAGGGCAGAAGAAGCGAAGTCCTAGGAAACCAAATGTAGCCCACCAGTCAGAAACAATTGAGTGGTACATGTGCCTGTCAATCTCTTGTTTTTGCCATCTCAGGCAAGCAACAAACCAGAAGGTTTATCTGCATGTTGGTAGACAAAGGTTCAGGGTGACAATGGGCTGAGGATCACAAGTGGCAGAGACAGAATTTGGGAAAGTGATTCATCTTGAGTGATTTCTAAAAGCCAGTTCTGAATTAAATTAAAGGTAAAGGGACCCCTGACCATTAGGTCCAGTCGTGACCGACTCTGGGGTTGCAGCACTCATCTCGCTTTATTGGCCGAGGGAGCCGGCGTACAGCTTCCGGGTCATGTGGCCAGCATGACTAAGCCACTTCTGGTGAACCAGAGCAGTGCACGGAAATGCTGTTTACCTTCCGGCCAGAGCAATACCTATTTATCTACTTGCACTTTGACGTCCTTTCGAACTGCTAGGTTGGCAGGAGCAGGGACCAAGCAATGGGAGCTCACCCTGTTGCGGGGATTCGAACCGCCGACCTTCTGATCGGCAAGTCCTAGGCTCTGTGGTTTAACCCACAGTGCCACTCGCGTCACATACATACATACATACATACATACATACATACATACATACAGTTCTGAATACATTTGCTTAAATGTGGCTGGAATTTATCTTAAGTACAGTCAAACCTCGGTTGTCGAATGTAATCCGTTCCAGAAGCCCATTCGGCTTTGGAAAAGTTCAACAACCGAGGCACGACTTCCGATTGGTTGCAAGAGCTTCCAGCACTCAAGCGGATAGCCGTGTAGGATGTTCGGCTTCCGAAAAACGTTAAAAAACCAGAGCATTTACTTCCGCCGTTTTCGGCGTTCGGAAGCCAAAGCGTTCCAAAACGAAGGCTTTCAGGAACTGAGGTCTGACTGTAGTTTAAGATTACAGCTCAAGGATCCATGATTCCATGCTTGTGTACTTGGAAGGGTGTCTGAATGACTGAGTTTAACTGGGAATGCCTATTATGCAAGGAAGCATCTACTATGGAGGAAGCTGTAAGGCCCAAAGGTGCAGCCATGTATAGGACTAGACTTTTAAAGTCCAGCCTTGAACTACTTGTGGCTCTATTACTTCAAAGTAGCAGATAGGACTGTGTTGCAAATGTTATAGAATCTGAGTGAGAAGAGCTGTGATAGGAGCTCATGAGCTATGGTGAACAGAGGTAGAGACTGCTCTTTTGTTCCAAAAATATAGCAGTTATCCTGTTGTATTATGGCCTTAATGCTTGATGTCGGTATAGCTTGGGTATGTGTTTCTGCGGTTGTAGAACGCAAGTTAAATGATGGCTTTTAAAATACAACTGCAACAGAATGAGGTGGTGTGGAGTGCTGCTCTTCAGGATTTCAGCCGGTTGATTCTAATATAATACTGCAGATAAGAATCTAGAATGTCTCCCGGGACGTGTGAGTCATTTATGAATGAAAATATTACTTGATGTTGTAGAATGCTTACTAATTATTACCCATAAGTAAGATTTGGAGTGCACAGTCCATAATTGTTATAGTCATTGTTTTAGCCTGGTTTTTAACAGTTAATTTGCTACATAATGACCGAACACATAATTTATATTAATTCTGGTAGCCACGAACATTAAAAATCTATTTTGTGCAACTAATATGAGACCGTAAAATTATAAATATGAAGCGAAGTTGGTGGAATACCAAAGCAACAATGAAATGGATATAAGCCGATTAAGTCTTAATTAAGAAACAAATGCATTTTCCTCAATTCATTAATTTAACTCGGCAAATAATATAGTGAAAAGTTTTGCAAACTGTAAACGTATAGCAGTTCTAATCACATCATTTGCGTGTGTTTATAGCTACTTATGTCATTGGCATCCGTCTGTCTCAGGAGATAATGGAGGAGTGTGCCTTTGGGGGTGAAGTCAAACTGTTGGGCAGTTACGGCGCCTGCTGTGGATGTACAGACTGATACAGGAGAGACATGTTTTGTTGTAGCTGGGGCAGATGAAGGCATCTGGTTGTGTTGCTACAGATACGCCATGGAACTTCTTTTCTTTGCGCTCCTCCCAGCAGTCATTCTTCCTCAGATCACTGCTATGGATGCTCAATGTGACTGTCTGCCTTTAGAGATTCACACATGGGAGGGTTGATGCTGCCAGCCTCCATGCAAGCTTTGCAGACATCTTTGTAACACAGAGTTGGTCTGCCAATGGACCTGCTGCCTGAAATCAAATGGGGACTCTGCCATCTTCCATTCTGTGGGCATGACCATGCTAGCATAGATGTCGCTGAGACAGGAGTGCAAACATGATGGGAAGAGCACATCTTTGTTTGAGGCTCTGTCTTGTCATGTGATGCCCAAAATCTGTTGCCCTCCTTGCCAGAAAAAAAGGTGCAGTTTTCCTTAATTGACACATACAAACACACAGGATGTCTCTGATTACCATACATTCACAATTTGTAAAACATTATACGGCCTTACTAGCTTGAGCTAACAATGTGAGAAAATGAATTCATTTCTCAATTAGTGGAGCGCGCGCACACCCTTATTTGAGATGGGTAAATCATCTACTATTGGGACGTGGGTGGCGCTGTGGTCTAAACCACAGAGCCTAGGGCTTGCCGATCAGAAGGTCGGCAGTTCGAATCCCTGCGACGGGGTGAGCTCCCGTTGCTCGGTCCCTGCTCCTGCCAACCTAGCAGTTTGAAAGTATGTCAAAGTGCAAGTAGATAAATAGGTACCGCTCCGACAGGAAGGTAAACGGCGTTTCCGTGCACTGCTATGGTTTGCCAGAAGCAGCTTAGTCATGCTGGCCACATGACCCGGAAGCTGTACGCGGGCTCCCTCGGCCAATAAAGTGAGATGAGCGCCGCAACCCCAGAGTCGGTCATGACTGGACCTAATGGTCAGGGGTCCCTTTACCTTTACCTTTTTTAATCCTCCACTAAAATACAACTTTTACAAATATTCAAAGCTGGTTTTGTACACCTGGCTAGTTAGACGGATTCATTTTGAACTGAACTCTCGATAAAGGTTGACATTTTGAATGTTGAATACAGAAACTGAATTGTATTTTTTTATTTTTGAAATGATTGTGTTATTAATTAATTAATTAATTAATTAATTACATTTATATCCCACCTTTCCTCCAAGGGGCTCAAGGTAGCATACATGATTGGTTCCTCTTCCCATTTTATCCTCAGTGACTGGCCTAAGGTGGACTCGGTGATTTTCATGGTTGAGTAGGGATTTGTACCCTTGTCTCCCACCACTTAGTCTGACACTATTAACACCACGTCACATTGATACCTGCTTTTTGTGTTCAGACACACTGTCCTTTGTGCAAGTGCGACCTGAGTGAACATGGCAGGGCATTTTACTGGTCACAGAGTCTCAAACTAACCATGACTGCTATCTGCATTTCCCCCCTGTTGAAACACAGCAAAATGAAAAGAACCCATTAAATACTAGGTGCAGCTTTAGTTAAAAATTTAGATCAGCATTGTTCTTACCATGTGAAGAAAGGAGCAATCACTGTGGTATAATAATTATCGTTACGTAGACATAATTAGCAACGCAACTGTGAGAAAGTAATGGTGTGTAAATTACTACAGTCTCAAGAAGCCAGTAGCAAACACACACCTCCTTTGCAAAAGTTTGCACTTTGATTAGCATGCCTCATTTATGCCATCAAAAATGGAAATCTTCATGCCTTAAAAACAAGGCTGGCTTTGACTCTTTATGAGCTAAGTAACTAATTAACTGCCAAGGGTAGAGGCACTGTTTAATTTGTAAAATAAGTTGCCAGGATTTATTTCTGACTACACTTTCTGACATGGAATCTCTGACCCTTAATTTTTTCAGAATAAGTGTACCGTTAGGGTAGCAGGGGAGAAAAACTTCTTTTACCTAGCAAGCATGCAGATGCAGAAGGGGCAATCATAACCTAATGTGATGTGGAACATATGAGTTTTGTTGCTGAAAAGAAATCCCAGAGCTTATTTCTTCTAACTCAAATTAAGCCCTTGTTAGAGTGGCTAAATGAAATATAAGGACATTCATAAGACCTATTGAACACGTTCATTGTGTACAAAAGATTCAGTCTTGGAATCTCCAAGTAGAGCTACATAAGAATACTGTCTGAATCCCTGGAGAATCTGCTGCTAGTCTGAGCTAGATCATTTCTATTGACAGTCTAAGGTGAATTTGCAGTGACGCAAGTGGCTCTGTGCTCTAAACCACTGAGCTTCTTGGGCTTGCCAATCAGGAGGTTGGTGGTTTGAATCCACGCAATTGGGTGAGCTCCTGTTGCTCTGTCCCAGCTCCTGCCAACCTAGCAGTTCTAAAGCACACCAATGCAAGTAGATAAATAGGTACCGCTGCGGCGGAAAGGTAAACGGTGTTTCCATGCGCTCTGGTTTCCGTCATGGTGTCCCGTTGCTCCAGAAGCAGTTTAGTCATGCTGGTCACATGACCCAGGAAGCTGTCTGTGGACAAACGCCAGCTCCCTTGGCCTGAAAGCGAGATGAGCACCGCAACCCCATAGTCGCCATTGACTGGACTTAACCGCCCAGGGGTCCTTTACCTTTTTTTAAACGTAAGGCAAATTTGTATACACCTATTAAAAAACATCATGGATATGTGAAAGGTGTAAACTGAACCTATTATGAAATCTGTTTCAGAAAGTTTAGAGTTTCCACAATAAGGACAAAAAAATGGCCAGTTCTATTTGTGCTGTCATTCCTTAAAAACATCTACTGGGTTGCAAGGGTTGGGCAAGGCAGGCAGAAAAAGCCATGACCTGCTAGCCAACACAGAGTCTCCTTCCCCCCAGAGTTCTGAAAGCAATAACCCTTTCCCCATGAAAATGGCTTAAGGATGGTTCCTTGGTTAATGGCATTTGGGGCTGAGAGGAAGTCCCACTGGACTCAGTGAGGCTTGCTTCTGAGTAGACATGTATAGGATTGCAGTGTTGTTTAGTTGTTTAGTCGTGTCCGACTCTTCGTGACTCCATGGACCAGAGCACGCCAGGCACTCCTGTCTTCCATGGCCTCCCACAGTTTGGTCAAACTCATATTAGTAGCTTCGAGAACACTGTCCAACCATCTCGTCCTCTGTCGTCCCCTTCTCCTTGCGCCCTCCATCTTTCCCAACATAAGGGTCTTTCCAGGGAGTCTTCCCTTCTCATGAGGTGGCCAAAGTACTGGAGCCTCAGCTTCAAGATCTGTCCTTCCAGTGAGCGCTCAGGGCTGATTTCCTTAAGAATGGATAGGTTTGATCTTCTTGCAGTCCATGGGACTCTCAAGAGTCTCCTCCAGCACCATAATTCAAAAGCATCAATTCTTCGGCAATCTGCCTTCTTTATGGTCCAGCTCTCACTTCCATACATCACTACTGGGAAAACCATAGCTTCAACTATACAGACCTTTGTTGGCAAGGTGATGTCAGTAGGAAAAATAATCAGTTACTGTGTTATATTTGCCCCTTGCTAGTGTAGTGAAATAATGCTTCCTATGTAGAAATAGAAACTAACATTGAATGAGAGTTCCATACAAACTGATTTATGGAAATTAAACCTTGTTCCAATGAATGAGTTTATATTTCCCATTCAAATGTCAAGACAGCGAATCCCTCCCTCCCACTTCTGCAATACAGCTGTTAACCTCTTTAAACATATACTTTTTATTGAGATTAAATATATGCAAACACAAAAAGGATACACAGAACATGAGTTCCATGAAAATACCCCCCTCCTTTCTACTCCCAGCTCCTCATCTTATTGTTATACAACATAGAGACAAATGAGCCCATGCAGTTTGCTAACGGTGGTCCTTGTAGAAGTACAGCTTGAAAGCAGAATCAACAATATGCAATAGGTTTGGATACAGTTCAGAGAGAATCTTATGGACTTTATGTCTTGCAGTGAGTACTGCTGTTAACTGACCAACCAGCTAGTTGCAAAATGAAAACCATGTCATATACAAACAGCTGTAAACCTGCACACACAGTGCACCATCGTTCTACCGGTGAAACTTCCAGTTCCAAATCCAATTCAGTTTCATCTGACAAGTATTTCATCTCCCAAATAAAGAAATTAAAAGTCACCTAAATGCACTTATTCAGGTTTGGGGAACAAATGCACTTTTGCTCTCAAGTTTTCTTGAGGTGAGCCATTTTCATGTGTTGCAAATGAGGACAGAAATATGGGGTGGGTTTTTGTTTTTTTCAGCACTGGAATGTTAGCTGGATGAGTAAAACAGCTGCCAAGATAACTAGGCTTAAGTGGATTGTATAACTAGTCCCTGAACGGAGTAAAGGCTGCTTTCTGCCCCTATCCAAATGTATAATAGGGTTCTTATTATCTAGGAATAAAAATGTTTCCTGCAGCCCTTAATGTGAAATGCAAGAACAAGATCCAACCTAGTCATTTGAAGCCGCAGCCTCCCAATATTCTGTCCTCAGCTCATCACTTTCCTATCGGTTTGAATCTCCCAAACTGTCAAGTGACTTCAATGCCTGCCACCAATTAGGTTTGCTCAGGTAGCAGGGATGGGTTGAGCACCGCCAAGCAAGTCTGTTGACAGATTTTAATTGCTAGAAGCAACTGCAGGGTCTCTGGCTACTTGGAATAGGGCTGTGGCCCGAACAACGTCCAATTCAACAACAGAGCACCTGTAGCAAACTCACTGTTCATCACAACAAATGTCTTGTACGTTTTAAAATATGGAGTCTTGATTTAGCTTAGACTGTGTTAAGTATAGAAGGCCAAAACCAGCTTGCAAGAAAAGAGTAAATGAATCTTGATTAGGCTCTGTTCCACTAATCTTGCAGTGACATGCGCTTATACGAATCCATGTTGCAATAGATTTATTGCAAATCTATGTTGCGACACTTGCAAGAACATGCAGAATATCCCACATCTTAAAGGATTTTTTGGAGCTGGAAATGATGTATAAAAGAATCGCCAAACTGATTGGGCTGGGGGGGATGGAGTACCTAAGGAAAAGCTACAATGTCTGTGATGTTATGGTTTGGGAAAGAGGTGACTGGGATTGAGGGGCATAATATAGGTTTATAAAATCATGTATGGACTGGATAAAGCATATAGACAATGGTGGTATTATTATTATTATTATTATTATTATTATTATTATTATGCATCACTGTGCACTGCACCTTCCAGAGTAGAGGAGCATGGATTCAATTGCAAGAGATCCCAGTCTATCATCTGGCACAAGGGAAAGACCAGAAGATGGTGGAGGCAGGGGTAAAGTTGTGTTAGACGCCTATACTTTGGAATAGTCACAGTTGGGGCATGGGAATTTGTACACAAAGGGGTTGTGCCAAAGGCTTCATGGAAAAGGTGGCTTTTGGGGAGGGATGCCAAAGAACCAAGAGAGGTGGCATCACACAGATGATCTGGGAGAAAGTTCCAACCACATGCCTCAACCAGAGCCAGGGCTTTTTCAACACTGGCTCCGACCTGGTGGAATGCTCTGTCTCATGAGACCAGGGCCCTGCAGGATCTGTTTTCTTTCCATAGGGCCTGTAACACAGTTGTTCCACCTGGCCTTTGGCTTGGAGTCAATTTGATCCCCCCCTCTTTCTTTTTTCCTTTCTCCTCCTGTGATGAGGCTGCATTTTAATGTTTTAATGTTGTATTTTAATGTTGTTTTTAAGTTGTATTCATTCAACTTGATTTTGTTATTGCTTGTTAGCTGCCCTGAGCCCGGCCTCAGCTGGGGAGGGCGGGGTATAAATTATTATTATTATTATTATTATTATTATTATTATTATTAAGCATCAAGGAAGAAAATGTGGAGTCTTCTGAGGAGCAGAAGGCAGAGGCCAGTGGTGGAGCTGGAAGAACAAAGATCTATGAGCAGGGATGTATCAGGATATAAGAGCAGAGATGCAAGGACAGACAAGATCATGAAGGGTTCTAAAGATAAGGAGGAGGAGATGGTACAGGATTTGCAAGCAGACAGGAAGCCAGTGTAGGGATTTAAGGAAGGGTTCCATGTGATCAGAGCAATGAGAGAGGTGAATGGTTTTGGACGCAGAGTGCTGGAAATATGTGAGAGGAAGAGGGAGACCGAGGTAATACAAAGGAGAAGACTACAGCGGTCCAAGTCAGAGATGACCAGGACATGGACCAAAGCTTTTGCCAAGGAAACAGAGAGAGGGGTTGTATTTTTGTAATACTGTAAAGGGAGACTTGGCTATCGACTGAACATGGGAAACTAGGAAGACAGAGGCATCAAAGATGAAGCCAATGGGAGTTTTACTTTTCTTCTTAATACCAGAACTTGGGGGTCATGCAGTAAAACTAATGGAAATGAGATTTGGGCAGACGAAAGGAAGCATTTTTTCACATGGGGTATGGAGAGCTCGTGGAACCTCTTGCCTCAAGATGTGGTGACAGCCATTAGCTTAATTGACTGTTAAAGGGAGTTAGGCATGAAAGATTAAGTTCTCAGTGGCTACTAGTCTTGATGGCTATGGGCTTTTTCCAAATTAAGATGCAGCATGCCTCTGAATAGGCCTGGTGCTGTGGAGCAAGAGCAAGTGAGGTTCTTGTCTCCATATCCTGCTTGTAAAAGATGAAGAACTCCTGGACGGTTAAGTCCAGTCCAAGGTGACTATGGGGTTGCAGCACTCATCTGGGTTTAAGGCTGAGGGAGCTGGTGTTTGCCCACAGACAGCTTTCTGGGTCATGTGGCCAGCATGACTATACAGCTTTTGGCACAACGGAACACCACGACGGAAACCAGAGCGCACAGAAATACCACTTATCTTCCTGCCGCATTGGTACCTATTTATCTACTTGCATTGGTGGGCTTCCTAGAGCCAGCTGGCAGGTCACAGTGGGGAAAAGGATTCTGAACTAGGCAGGCCTTTGGTCTAATCCAGCAGCAGTCATAATGCTTGGCCACTGCAAAATGTTGACCCATTCATTGCCCTTGCTTTGCTTCCCCTCTATTAGTTCCTTTTTTAAAAAAACCACAACATTTATTTATTTTTATTTTTTACAACCAAATTCTCATACTGAAGAATGCTATTTTATGGATAGGAACAGTAGCGCAAGAAAACTGGCCCAAGATGAAACAAAGCAAAATAACATAATCAACCTACATTCTCATTAGCTTTCATTCAGAACGGCAACCATGAATTTCATTAATGAGATTAAAAAAACTGTGCCGTGTTGCTCGCAACAAGCCACTGTGAATAGAAATGGACTTTTAAAAAACTAAAAAAGAAGAAGTAAATGTGAAGCAGGGAAAATGAACATCACATAGTTTTGTAGTTACTAAAAGCACCAACAAATAATTGTGAGCAAGCCAGGAGCAGCAGGCTGCAAGGCATACAGTTAAATCTAAAGAGCCGGCGTTTTAATGTGAATGTAGCATTGTAGACAATCACAGTGACAAAATAGCAGAATGTGCCAGTGTTAGCAGGAATTTATTGATTGGCATGTGTGGTGCACCACAGGCTTCCAATATAGCTTGACTGAGAAGGATTAATAAGGGATTGCTTAGTCAGTGGGTGCCGCAATTACCTGTGCATGGGCACAAAGGTATATCAGATTCTGCACAAATAAGGTGTTCTCACCTAATCAGCAATCTAGCTCTGCTCTTCTTGCCAAAATGCAGAATTGCCCATCCCATCCATTTTCTACACAAAGTAAACCACACACCACAAAGAGCATGTCAACAGAGAGCTGGTGTCCAAAATACAGTCATACCTTGGTTTTCGAACAGCCTAGTTCTCTAATGTTTTGGCTCCCAAACGCCGCAAACCCGGAAGTGACTGTTCCGGTTTTTTAACATTCTTTTGGAAGCTGAACATTCAGTGGGGCTTCCAATTGGCTGCAGGATCTTCCTGCAGCCAATCAGAAGCGGCGCTTGGGTTTTTGAATGCCTTGGAAATCGAACAGATAGGATGGAGCTAACTGCATGGGGTGGAATTAAATGGGTAACGTGGAAGCGGAATGAGGTCTGCTCATGTAACATCATTTGAATACCATGGGATTTGAATACCATGGGATTGAGTCCTAATATCCATAAGATTTCACTGTTAGTTTATTAGTTAACCCTTTGTAATGCAATGAATTAACCAACTATTTCATTAATTGGTTAATTAATTTATTAGCTTTAAGAAGTTTGCATATTCCCAACATCTCAACAGTCATCTCTTTGTGCATTAGAAGTATGTGTACAACAATTTTCTGCTTAAATAAAAAAACCCTACCATTCATCATTAGACAAAAGCATAATTTTTGATGTAGTTTTTCCATTTCTGTTACCAGATGCAACAGATAAACATGTTTGCCCTTAACTCTTGACCCCACTCATTAAGATTTGCCCTTGCCAATTAAAATCAGTCCCACCAATTAATCAACTAAGGCTTTAGCTGATTAACTCACCGATTAAACCTCACAGTGCTAAAAATATCACATTGGCTTTTTAAAATATTAAAACAGCCAAATAACTGATTACTTTAGAGGGTTCTACCGGGGATTATAAATCTCTTTACAACACACAGAACTACCTAATGTCGGCGTGCAGGATTTACAATGACTCTTAAGTTTAAGGTGCCTTTTCACACTGCACAACCGTTTAATGAAAGTGTTCAGCGAAGCTTATTGACATTTACTCTTCCCTTTCCCATACATTTATTAAGCCTGACGCCACATCCACATTAACATCAAACACACATAAAATATAAAATAGCTGGAGAGAACACAAGGCATATTTTAAGGCTTTGATGTTGATGCCAAAGTTTTATTTAAGATATTTATGTCACCTAAAAAGGATAATAAATTTCACTGAAGGCTCACTATATTACCAGACGTTCCATCAACTAACTCCACGGGGTAGTCTAAAAGTGCCAAAAGGAAAAAAACACACAGAAATACCACGGAATAATCAATCTTTGAAAGCATGTTATTAAAAATATGTTTAAGATACCCATAATTTAAAAATTTGATTTATGAAAAGTGGAATGTCATATATATATATATTAGTTCTAGGTCAGGCATAAGAAGCAATGAAGGGAGATTCTTTTGTCTCTTTCGCCCCGACACAGAGATCATCCGTTTCATAAGCATTAACAACTATGCTGCCCCTAACCCATCCTTCAAAGTATTTTGTACTTAGTATGAAGCGCAATATGATTTAGGAATGCTTGCTTTGGGTCACAGCCAGCTGGAGGTAAAGACAATTCCCAAGAGTGAACTGCTTGCCAGTCACTACTTACTGCTGGCTAGATGAAAATAAATCCTTCTATAGATTTGTAGCAAGCCGAGGAAATAACTGCAAAAGACAGGAGCAGGCACTCGATGGACCAAATTCAGTTCATCCAGCCGTAAATCCACTGGGTCCTTTGGTATTAGAGATGAACAAACTGAACCCGATTATATACAAACTGACCTCTGCTTTGTCTAAAAGCAACTAAATGTGCATAAGGAGTTTAATTCTCTCTCTCTGTGTGTGTCTGACTGTCTCTGTCTATCTCTCTCTCCCTGCTTCAAAATGTGTCCAAATCAGAGTTTTAGAATATTCATTAATTTAAAAAAGCAGCAGTTAGACATCGCTCGGAAGCTAAATGTGAGTCAGGTTTTGGTCGTTGTAATAATATCTGAGTGAATGAAGCCACAGAGCTGATGCATAGATTGATTGAAGAGTCCCGAGAATCATACCTGCCAGGAAGTAAAACTTCCTTCTGCTCTGGGAGCCTTTCCAACTCACCCCAAATAAGTATATAAGAAAAGCCCTGTTGGACCAGACCTGAGGCCCATCTAGTGCAGTGTTCTCACAGTGGCCATCCAGATGCTCACTAGAGGGCCCACAAAAAGGGCACAACTGGCATTCAGAAGCATGGTGCGTTTGATACTGTAGGTATTACACAGCAATCTTGACTGGTATCCATAAACAGTTTTATCCTCCCAAAATTCACCCAGTCTGCATTTAAAGTGTTAGAATTCCTGCTCCGTGATTGCAGTCATGGGATTGTTGTCATTCACATGATGGTATATGTTTTGACTCCACAGAGTGGGAAGTGACGGAGACAGGATATTTGTGTTACTGTGTTCTGTGAAGTGGGACTATTGTCCTTTATTCTTTCTCTTTGCTGTCTGATGCTAGAGAGAGAGGGAGCCATGTTGCAGCGCTCCATGTGTAAATAAAGTAGATTAGCCAAAATGCTGAGTTGCTGAGGTCTGTCACACGAACCACGCAGACTCTGCAGATCCCTAAGTGTGCCGATGTCTGTTGGCATTGGTCGCTGTGATGTTTGGGCAGAAGAAAGCTTTTGAAGCTCCCGAACGATCGACCAGGAGGGAGGGAACATGCCAGTCGGGCATGTGTCTCTACCAGGGTCCTATTCGAGTGTAGGACGAGCTCTTGACATAAAGCTGTTTAACTTGATGGCCACTAATATATCTTTTGGATGCAAATTCCATTGTTTAACTGCCCCCCCCAAAAAACACACTTCCTTTTGTCTGCCCTACAAGTGGAGCTGATTTTCATTATGCATGCTCAGTCTCACTATTCCTAAAGAATATTCATATATTCATATATTCTAGGGCAATGTCCTTTTTTGTTCTTCAGACTTTCTGAGGCTGAGTCTTGGTGGACTCTGACACTATTCTGACACTAATCAGGCTGTGTCACCAAAGCATGGGTGGAATTCAATGTAGTGATAGGTGGGTTATAGGCATGGGAAGTTTGCCCACACAACTTGGTTTCTCCCCTCTTCTCCCCCATCACCTCAAACCTGTTCTGGGTTTCCCCCCAACCCTCCAGAGAAAATTTAAAAGGTGGGGGCACAGAGGGGGTAAGTCCCTTTGCCAAGTGTACATCATTCTGGGCTCATGACAACTTAGCTGAATCCTGCCCTATAACACTATCACCTCTACACTTAGAACTGAGTTTGAATACTTCTGTTTCTGAAACTTGCATGTAAAAATGGAGGGAAAATATATAGGTTTGCCTTACTCTAAAAGGACAGAATTTTGGGAGACAGATTAATATTTTTTTCCTGTCCTTCCTATTCAAGCACCACTTCTAACTCAAAAGACTTTACTAGAACCATTAGGATCCCAGGAGACATCTGAAACTAGGATAGCAAAGGCCTGTTTGCTATCTAAGGTTTACCTAAGGTGGTAAACCTCTGTTTGGGCTGCACCATTTTACATTCCACATCCCACAAGACTCAATGCTTCTCCATACAATCAGAATACCCTGGAATGCAAAATTAGCATGTCAGGGAGAAGGCTTAGGACAAGACCTCTCTTCGTGATATGATAATGGACAATAAGACCCAATGTGCTAAGAAAGGTAAACTCCTATTTACAGGGCTGGATTTAGGTTTGATGAGGCCCTAAGCTACTGAAGGCAATGGGGCCCTTTATATGTCCAGCTGTCCTTTGTCAACAACAAATTGTTGCTGTTTTTGTGAATATATGCTATATGGTAATTTATGGACCTAATAGGTATCTAAAGCCACTTGCACATAACAAATAGGAGCCTACACAACACAAAGCACTGTTGCTGTATGTAGGTTTTATTTTATTTGTTTTTTATCTTATATTTTGGAAATGTTCATTCAGGTTTTCTTCTTTTAATTTTTTTTTGGGCCCCCCAAGAGAGTGAGGCCCTAAGCTATAGCTTGTTTAGCTTATATGTAAATCCGGCATTGCCTATTTACAAGTAAGGCATTCAAGTACTATAGTTAAAACGCGCCTATGCAGCATTTGCAATAACCATATGTAGTCAGTTAGCTCTGGTATCAGTGGAAGACCACCACTTAAAATACAAGACTTCTATTTAGGGCTTGTAAATTGAAAATTGTCATTTGTGATGAGGTAAAGTAAGGCTGGAAGATAGTTGATACACTTGGTCATGTAGTTTCTGCAACTGGAAACGAACTGCCTTATGCAATTGGCAAAGTACTTAGGCTGGAAGCAGTAGCATATAAAATTACTGCACCATTTCCTCCTTTTCTATATGGTATCACAGCATCATGGGAAGTCAACCCACTGTATGTGTGCTCACGATGCATAGCTATCAGTGATCATATATGAAAATTAGCTGTAGCTTTCTGATTCACAATCTGTAGCTTTCCATGCTGAACAAATTGTCTGCCTCAATGCAGCAAAACACCTTAGCATCTGGGTTTGGGTTAAACTTAGGCTCAGTTTTTTATTTTTACTTTCTGGCACCAGACTGGGTTTTAGGGCTGGTATGAATGACATATTTCTGAGCAGGACAATCTGTGTGATCCTTCCACTCCTTTGGGGAGGGGGGAAGACTGATAGCATGTATATTGCAGGCTGCTTCATATAAGACATCATTCACATGGCCTCTGCCCCAGCGCCTATTACATGGAAGATGTTGCTGTGAGTTTGAATGTATGAACCAGGCCAGAAAGAACTGACATGAAACAATCAAGTCCATTTCCCCCAATTGTATCCTTATTATATTTCCATTCTAGATATGGATCTGGTTCAGGGATTCAATATTTTCTGTTGTAGATAGATGTGGCCTTGAACTATGAGTCTAGCAGCCCTGTCATATCCTATCATGCTGTTACAGGGTTATAAATCTGAGTGCAACAGAAATAGAAATTTTGCTGGCTCAAGGCAGTGGCAACAATACAAATCGGATTGCTGCTTATAATTCCGTACACATCATCTTTAAACTGTCTGTGCAAATATTACAATGTTCCCAATTGACCTGTACAGAATTGCACATTTTTATATTCCACAATGGAAGCAATATCATCAAATTCTGTCCAGACTCTCCTTTTCAAATGTCAGCGAGTTTTGCACTTAAATATTATGGCTGCTTGAATACTGAGTACCCTCTTAGGTTTAGAAACAAAGATAATATGCTTCAGTGTGTTGGGGAAGTATAAGCATCCTTACAAATGGCCCTGTGTTACAAAACGCATTCACAGATAAAGATCCTAAAACATTATTTAAATATGCACAAACACAATTTTATGATGCCCTTTGTTTGATTTAACACTATCAACCAAAGAACATCACCTTGATCACATTTGCAGATTGAACCTCAAGATAATAGACGGTATTACCTTTTGTCAACAGCTTTAGAAACAGTTGTTAGCAAAATATGTAATCGCTTTCAAATGGCAGCTCCTCAAGGCTGATGGCAACACTAAGCCAAAGGATTTTCTCCCCCAATTTACAGATTTAGTTATCAGATGCAGTTAGCAGGGCTCTAGAAGCATTAACAGTCATATATGCCTAATTTCAAATTCTGCCATATGACATTATATTACAAGTCTGCTTCCAGCAAGAAGCATTTGCATAGTAACACAGGTTGTTTTTTAAAAAAATGGAATGGAGATGTAAAAATTTTTACTCTGAAATTGTCCAGAGCTACTTGGCTCATCATAAAAACAAAATATGCGTAAGCAATAGCATAGCCCCCAGAAGCTGATTTTCACCTCCAGCCCCGTTGTACTACAGGGCTGATTCATTTATGCACACAGTACACAATTTACATAAGCTAGAGTACTTGGATCCAAGCTGATTTATGTTAGCTGCATGTGTGGTGTCTGCGGGTTATTTTTGAATGGGATGGCTAATTCTAACTTTGAAGTATTATCGGAACTAACAGAAATACAAGCCTCCAACATGCCAAGCTTTATGTGTACAAAACATCATGGACCCTGGAAGGATAAACTCATCCTGAAGCTGCCTCAAATCTCACTGATTTTAATGGGGCTGCACCTGATCTGACATGTATGGTTCATCCGCAGCAGTCCAAATGGTGCCATGCACTGCAGCTCATGATACAGGATGCTCACATGGTCAAACAGAATAGCGCCATCTCACTATATATTATATACAGTGGTACATCAGGTTACATACGCTTCAGGTTACATATACTTCCGGTTACAGACTCCGCTAACCCAGAAGTAGTGCTTCAGGTTAAGAACTTTGTTTCAGGATGAGAACAGAAATCGGGTTCCGGCAGCACGGCGGCAGCTGGAGGCCCCATTAGCTAAAGTGGTGCTTCAGGCTAAGAACAGTTTCAGGTTAAGTACGGCCCTCCAGAACGAATTAAGTACTTAACCTGAGGTACCACTGTACTAGGCTCCATATTCTACTTCCCAGACAACCACCATACTACTGCTATCACTATTCTATGAGACCTCCATAGAGTTATATGGATCACTGTGCTTCTAACAGTCCTGAAAGCTAGACCTGGCAAGTAGATCCCCTGCCTTCTCAGCCAGTGTTATGAAAGTGACTTTGTGCAGTGCTTTTATACTGAAAGTTCCTTCTAGGCAAAGGACTGCAGTTCCAGCAGATTAATTTTGCCCCCCTGCCCCCGTAAAACAACAACAACAGCAACAACAAAGACCAGCCACAGACATGGAAACAGCAGAGTGAACTACTAGACAGAGTTCTTCAAGAGTCTTTATTTAGGGAAGGAATATACTACATCATGGAACAGACTAGATCTTAACCAGAGTTTCCTGAAATGTTTTCCTTGGTTCATACAGGTTGTGTGCAACAAGCTCCTGTTCACTTCTAAGATTAAACCTGATCAATGTACGACCTCTCTTGTGTTGGAAAATGGTTTAATTGCTTTGAAAACAAACTCACTTGAGCTCTCAAGCCAACATAATTTGTGAATGCATGCTTTCCAACCCCAACCCCACCTGACATAATGAATAAATTTCCAGAACAGGAGCCTTCATCTGCTGCAGCAAAAATAAGGGTACCTTGGTCTATGAACTTAATCTGTTCCGGAAGTTCGTTCTTAAACCAAAGCGTTCTTAAACCAATGCGTGTTTTCCCATAGCAGCGGGGGACTCAATTTACAAATGGAACACACTCGACAGGAAGCGAAACATGTTATTATTCCAAGGCAAAGATCACAAACCAAAACACCTACTTCTGGGTTTGCAGCATTCTGAATCCAAGTTGTTCATAAACTAAGCAGTTCTTAAACCAAGGTACCACTGTATTGGTGACAATCATTTTGAAAAGAACTCTAAAATGAAAGTATTTCAGCTAACTCAGACATATTTGCCCCAAGTCCCAAAGAGAGACACTTCTAAAAAGATACTTCTTAAAAGGCACTGTAGCCAAAGCATGGCAAAGAATATATTTGCATGTTAGAGGAGCCACTTCCATTCTATCTGCTGTGGAATGATAGTTTTCTGTCTGGTGACAGTGTTCAGAGAGCCTGCTTAGGAGTTTTTTGGGATCTGCTTACCAATAATAGTTGACAGCACTGGGCTAGATAGAATAAAGCAGCTCCTTATATTTTGGCTTTTGTGGTCCAGCTGAAATTCAAATATCTGTTTCAATAGCACATAAAGTCAATGCCAGCACATCTTATATTTAAGTTACAAAGACAGCAGAAAGGTGGATTCTGCTAAGGAAGAAGCTAAATAATTATGATTCTTCCCAAGCACTTGCCCAAAGCATTTCTAAGCAAGCTGTTATTGAGTAGGGAGTCACAGATCAGATTTATGTCAGTCATTTATCCTGATGCATTTTTGTTTTGGGACATGGGCATCTGCCATTCAGCTACTAGAAACATTCAGGAGAGACTGCAGATGAAGTCAGAAGATTTGGTTAGGGACTGAAGTGATAGACGGAGTAATCTTTGCTGAGATATATTTAATGAGACTATTAAACTTTGCTATTAATAGCTATCGCCTTACTTTGCTGTGTTGCTAGTGTTTCTTCAATTACTTAATTTGCTTCATTGGCTCTAAGTGATGGGATGTACTAAATCACTTTTTGCTGGGCGCTGTGTAATAAGGTTACTGGGAAGACACTATAATTAATTCTGCACCAGTTATAGGAAATGTGAATATACTATACTAATGCAACTAGAAAACTTTTCGTATCCCACATACACTTTTTTCATCCTATGCGCAACAAAAGAAATTTGCTTTTCATTTTAAAATGAGCAATTTGTGTGTTTGTGTGGTATTTTAAAAATGTTTGCCTAGTCACTAATTACTATTACTATTATATTTGCATTCTACCCTATATCCATAAATCTCAGACACATTTCAGACACATAACAAAAAATGGAAGTTAGAATAATAAAAAATAGGAGAAAAATTAGACGACACCCCCCCCCGGGCAGTTTCTAGGAGCGAGTTAACAACTGAAAAGTTCCAATCAATCAATATTCCTAAGAAAATGTTTTCATTACAAGAAAGATGGAAGGATGCTTAAAATTTTGATCACAGAGTTGACGCAAATCCTGGAATCACAAGTGAAGCATCTGAAACATGTGACTAAGAAATTGCTGTGTTTTAATCAGGACTGATGATGTCCTAATTTTTCTGCCAGACTTGATTGTGGACAAGTACATAAAATGGGGGGGGGGGGGAACTTGCCAGCAACTTAATTACTGTAATACGTAAAGGGTGGTATTCAACGAAGTCCTACTCAGAGTAGACCCACCGAAATGAATGCAACTTCAATTGGTCTACTGTGTGTAGGACTAAGGGTGAATATCACACAAAGGGCTGGGGGGGGGAAAACCTTTGCCTGCTAGCACTCGTATATTAGAAAAAACAACAACACACTATACATTTTGGTCAGAAACAGCTATAATGCAGTGCTGGCTACCAAGTCAATATGCTCTCGGATAAATCCTGCTGATTATGTAAGCTGAAGTGTATTAGCTGAAGTGCCCACTCAGATGTGTTAGGCAAATCCAGCACAGAATTTACACCTGATTATGCCTATCTCTTTGAAATGAAACACCTGCCATGTCAATGCCTCTTGTCTTATAGCTATCACTCTTCTAGTTACTTGCAATGGCTTTCAAAGCATTCAGAGATGCTTGATTGTGAACTTTGCTTTGCATAGGTCACCATTTACATTTGAATGAAATTTGATCTTGATTGTATTTATTAGTTAAGTCACTCCCCCATTGAAAAAGAGCTACCACGTACCAAGAGAGCCTGCTTAGTCTCCCAGTGGAGCTGGTGGAAACTGAGAGCTCTTGGACTGTAACAGTTCTGCAAGATTAGCCTCTTGCTATAAATGATTTCAAACAGAGTGATGATAATTTTTATGGCCACATTATTTTCACAATAGTTGAAGTTGTCCAGGTTCACCAATGGGTAGCCCCGTGATATTTCCCAACTCTTTTATACCAGTCTAAATAGCGGCAAAAATAAAACAAGTACCATGGACAGCTCTCTCCTTTTCATAACTCTTGTCTTCCCAGTCTCTTCCGAAATGATGTTTCAAACTGAAATTTGGTGAGAACATCACTACCTGATCTTTTCTAGCGTTCTCTCCTTGTTAGAACTGCATTGATGCGTTTTCTGAAAGATGTGGAGATTTCTTCTTCTGATCAAATATATGAAAACGTAATTGATTTTTTTTGGGGGGGGGGTCTGTACTATCCCTAAGAATGTCTGTCATGTTCAATTTGTGGAGGAAATCCTTCATCTCAGCAGCATTTTGAAGGATGCCAGCCTCCTTCAAAATTTCTCCCTGATACAGCTGTTGGAGGAAGGAATTTGGAGATTGTGAACAAAGGGGTGTCCTGTCTCTCAGTCAAATTCTCCCTACATGCCCCTCCAGAGATGACAAGAGGGATTAGCTCAACTTTGACCAACCGGAGTCCATAGGAAGGTCAAGCTAGCTAAACCTAAAGGGATGGTGGGACAGGAAAACCGGGCAGCTGTTCGGGGCAAAGAGGGCAGTCCCCGGGCACGCCAGCTTAAATGGGCTAGGTCACACCTCCCCTGCCCGCCGATTGGCGGGTCGGGTCGCAGGAGCGCCCAGGGATTCCCTCTTTCTTGCGGGGGCTAGAACCAGCCCTCACATGTGTGGGAGGGGGTGGGCCCGCAACCCCACCTCCTCTCGAGCGTGGAAGTGGCTTTAGCTCAACTTTGCTCCTCAAGTGTCTCTGATACAACATCCATGTCTCTGAGACAACATCCCATGTGTCAGAGCCAAACATATCTCTCACCTCATGGTCACCTAGAGGAAAGCATGGAAAATCTCTGCTTCCTTTCATTCCCCAAAGGGCATGCTCACTCAGAGTTATATTATTATTATTATTATTATTATTATTATTATTATTATTATTATCATTATTTTTAAAAATACCCTGTTCCACCCTGCAGCAGCTGTTTCATAGAGTGAAGGACTCAGAATCTTGCCTCCATTGAGACAATAGTTTGGACAAGGAATTTTGGATTTCAAGATAGTACAGTGGTACCTCAGATTACATACGCTTTACATACGCTTCAGGTTACGTACGCTTCAGGTTACAGACTCTGCTAACCCAGAAATATTACCTCAGGTTAAGAACTTTGATTCAAGATGAGAACAGAAATCGTGCTCGGCGGCACAGCGGCAGCAGGAGACCCCATTAGCTAAAGCGGTGCTTCAGGTTAAGAACAGTTTCAGGTTAAGAACGGACTTCCGGAACGAATCAAGTACTTAATCCGAGGTACCACTGTATTCCAGACAGTATTAAGAAAACATAATTCACCCTCTTGTCTGATCAGAGTGATGCTCATTCAGTGCCTAGGACTTCTGGGAACATGACACACATCATCACTTGCCAGAACTGATTTGGGCGTTTTGGGACTGGGTTGGTTTATTTTTTCTGATTTCTGTCATTTGGAACTATGCTTTACTAACTGGAGGTGTGACGAGTGTTTCAATATTAATGGTCTTAGAACAAGTAGTCAAATACTGGTAAGTGCTGTGTTATTGGATATGATCCGTATGTGATTCCTTTCAAGTATGTCTGTTAAAATGAACAAGCATGGCCTATATTACCCTGATTTTCCCCCCTCCCTCCCTCCCTCCCTCCCTCCCTCCCTCCCTTCCTTCCTTTCTCTCTCTCTCTCTCTCTCTCTCTCTCTCTCTCTCTCTCTCTCTCCTCCTCCTCCTCCTCCTCCTCATCCATAATTTATGTCCTTTATTAAATATAAAAGCTCTAAAATAAGCCATAATTTCTCAGATAAAATGCTTTCTTCATAAAAAAAGGCTCCCATATACTGATTTACACCCACAGAGAGATCAAGGCCATATTGTGGCACCTGAATTCATGGTTCTTAACCTCGACGTGTAATTGAGGTGTACAATGGGAAATCAAACTTTGAAATACTGTTTCAATTATGAGTTATGCCGTATTTAAGCTCTTCTAATGCATATCCCAAATACCTTCTCCCTCACAGTACAATGCACCATTATCTATACTTATTCTAGTATAAAGGATCATTCTGCACTAGCCGTTCTTTCAAATAATGAGTCTTCCTAAATGGGAATGTTTCTGTATCAATTAATCTTGAGCACCACCCTCCTGCTTGTATTCTTGCATCCATCTCTCCATGCTATAAAGGCCATATTCACAAGGTCAGTAAAGATGGAGTACTTATCACACTTAGGAAAGTGGAAGAATCCATTACACTTAATTCTCCTGGTTCAACATACTTCACCTTTATTTACAAGTACAGTAAATGACCTTCTGAATGCTCTTTAAGAATGTTTAGGCCTACTATGTTCAGTGCTGAAGAACGACTTTAAATACTACTGTAGAAAAGTAACCTCTCCGCAGGAAAATGCAGCAGCATGTTAAGATAAAATATATAGTAAAGATAAGTTCACTTTGAAAGCAGAAACTATCTAGAGCAGCTTGCCTAATACATTTTTTTTGCACCCCATGAATGCTGAACATTGTCATAGTGTTTTCCTGAAACTCTGTGAAAATAGTTCGTGATTAGTGCAGACAAGGCATAAGCCTGTAACCAATATCTTATACTGAACCATGAAATTAGACTGTTACAGTTATTTAAACTGATTTAAATGAATTCAAAGTGTGCACTTGGAGGTCTGCAAATGTTAAATTTATCACTTCAAAATGGCAGGTATATGAAGCAATATGAAAAACAAAATAGAGTGGACCAAGAATGGGGGGTTGCCAGATGGTATTTGACTCCTGTTAAATTAGCAAAGATTTATCATAACTGTGATAATTTATGCTGGAAATGTAAAGAAAAAGAAGGAACTTTTTATCACATGTGGTGGACCTGCCCCAAGGTGAAAGACTTCTGGGAAAAGATTTATAATGAATTGAAAAAAATGTTGAAATATACATTAATAAAGTAACCAGAGGCCTTTCTTCTTGGAATAACAGGTTTGGAATTGCCCAAGAAAGATGTTAAATTATTTTTGTATGCCACAACTGCTGCTCAAATTTTATTAACTAAGAAGTGGAAAACCCAAGGAGTACCAGCTGTGGAAGAATGGCAGATAATAATAATAATAATAATAATAATAATAATAATAATAATAATTTTTATTTATACCCCGCCCTCCCCAGCCAAGGTCGGGCTCAGAGCGGCTTACAAGCAATAATAAAAACAAGTTAAATGATTACAACTTAAAAACAAAATTAAAAATACAACATTAAAATATTGAAACATTAAAATATTAAAATGTAGCCTCATCGCAGGAGGAGAAGGAAAAGAAAAAAGAAAGAGAGGGTGGGAATCAAATTGGCTCCAAGCCAAAGGCCAGGCGGAACAACTCTGTCTTACAGGTCCTGCAGAAAGAAATCAGATCCTGCAGGGCCCTGGTCTCATGAGGCAGAGCGTTCCACCAGACCGAAGCCAGAGTTGAAAAGGCCCTGGCTCTGGTTGAAGCCAGTCTAACTTCCTTAGGGCCCGGGACCACTAGGGTGTTGCTATTTATGGACCTTGAGGCTCTCCGTGGGGCATACCAGGAGAGGTGGTCCCGTAGGTACGAGGGTCCTAGGCTGTGAAGGGCTTTAAAGGTCAAAAGCAGCACCTTAAATCTGATCATGTACTCCACCCGGAGCCAGTGCAGCTTGAAAAGCACTGGGTGAATATGCTCCCATGGCAGAGACCCTGTGAGGAGCATTCTGCACCCGCTGGAGTTTCTGGGACAGCTTCAAGGGTAGCCCCGCGTAGAGCGAATTACAGTAGTCAAGCCTGGAGATGACCGTCGCATGGATCACTGTGGCCAGGTCGGGGCGGGAAAGGTAAGGGACCAACTGCTTGATGTGGTCAAGGTGGAAAAATGTCGCCTTGGCTGTTGCTGTAACTTGCGCCTCCATGGAAAGGGAGGCGTCAAGGATTACACCCAAACTCTTAACAGAAGGCAATGGCACTAATTGGGCCCTGCAAGAGAAGGGAGTTGGTCCCTCATCCCCATGCCATCCTGACCCAGCCATAGGACCTCTGTCTTCGAAGGATTTAATTTCAATCGGCTCCCACAAAACCATCCAGCCACAGCTTCCAAGCATCTGGTCAGTGTGTTCGGGGCCGAGTTGGTGTGGCCATCCATCAGCAGATAGAGCTGAGTGTCATCAGCCTATTGGTGACAACCCAGCCCAAAGCTCCGGATAATCTGGGCAAGGGGGCGCATAAAGATGTTAAAAAGCATTGGGGAGAGGATTGCGCCCTGCGGCACTCCACACACCAAGGAGTGGCACGACGACATTTCCCTCCCTAGTGCCACCCTCTGTCCCCGACCAGACATAAAAGAGCACAGCCAGTTACGGGCTATGCCCTGTATCCCCACGTTTGCGAGGCGGTGGTCCAGAAGATCATGATCGACCATGTCAAAGGCTGCTGACAAATCTAAAAGGATCACCTGTCCTGACCCGCCTCGATCCAGCTGTCTACAGAGATCATCTGTTAGGGCAACCAGAGCCGTCTCGGTCCCAAAACCAGGACGGAAACCGGACTGAAATGGATCTAAAGCCGATGTTTCCTCCAGAAATGTACCAAGCTGTTCAGCAACTGCTCACTCAATTACCTTACCCAGATATGGAAGATTTGAAACTGGGCGGTAATTAGATAGGTCTAAGGGATCTAATGAAGTTTTCTTTAAGAGTGGACATACCACTGCTTCCTTCAGTTCCCCTGGGAATGTCCCCGTGTCAAGAGACAAATTGATAATTTCAACCAGGGGGGTCCGTGCAACATCTGGACACTCCCTAATCAGCCAAGATGGGCACGGATCAAGGAGGCAGGTGGTGGGCCTACCAACTTGGAGGAATCTATCCACATCAGCAGGGAGTATTCGATCGAAATGGTCCAACACTGGACCTGAAGTCAGTCGAGGGGCCTCCAGTTCAGTCACTGTATCTAAATTGGCAGGGAGGTCACGGCGGAGCAACAGGACTTTCTCCGCAAAAAAACTCGTGAATGCCTCACAGCTGTGGGTCGAATTTGTGCTTAAATTTGGTTGTCCTCTTAAGGACGTTATTGATCTAATTATTCTAAAAAGTTGTGCTGGGCGAGAGCTAGCGGATGCAATGGAAGCTGCAAAGTAAGATTTCTTAGCAGCTTTCATAGCCATCTCATAAGCTTTCATAAGCGTCCTATAAGATGTTCTTGAAGCTCCGTCACGAGATGATGAAGATGAAGATGATGGACTTTTTGGAGCTAGCTGACCTGACCGGAAGAGTCCGCGACCAGAATGAGGAGGAGTACCAGGAAGAATGGATGAAATTTAATGACTATTTAGTTAAATATGTTAAGTTAAATTAATTGGAAAAAGCTTGTAATTACTAGTTAGGCTTAGGACTTAAACAAGTAATGTGATGAATTATCATGTTTAATGCGGAATTGGGAAGAAAAAGTGATGTTAAGTGATTAAGTTAAGATTAGAAGAACTTTGATTTGGAAAACAGTTAAAATGATATGCATTGAAATTCAACTAGGGGGATACAAGGAAGTCACTTAACAATGTTAAGAAGATTAGTTTTAATAAGGTTATGATTTTTGTTTGTCTGTTTATTTGTTAGTGTGTTTTTAATTTTGTGAAATCCAATGAAATTTTTGAATAAAAAAGAAAGAATGGGGAGTTGCACAGTGAGGAAAGGAACCCCATTGCCAAACTTGCGTGGCAAAATGCCTCCTTGGAGCTCCTCTTCTCTTGACTAGACAGCCTCTTCAAATCCTGAAGAGGTATCTGAAGAAGTGTGCATGCACACGAAAGCTCATACCAAGAACTGACTTAGTTGGTCTTTAAGGTGCTACTGGAAGGAATTTGTTTTGTTTTGACTATGGCAGACCAACACAGCTACCTATCTGTAACTGGAACTATGGAAGGCACCACATTGAGCCGCATGAAATGGAAGTCCAGGTATCTGAAGAAGTGTGCATGCACACGAAAGCTCATACCAAGAACTGACTTAGTTGGTCTTTAAGGTGCTACTGGAAGGAATTTGTTTTGTTTCTTCAAATCCTGTTGCATAGGGTTCCCTGCTTTTTGTCTTCTTCACAGGAAAACTGACACAGACCTCAAATCAGCCATGGCCCTCTTTTCCAAATACGTTTTCAGCTTACACAGTAAAAACCATGCACTCATATGCTTCCATTACTTTCTGGATATAGTAATCTTTTGATACAAACTTGATGGACAATTGACTATCGCATGCAAATCCCTTCCTGACACTGTTTCTTTTCTCCTAAAGGACTAACATCCCATTTTTCCTAATAAACTTTTGTGGGTTAATTTTGCCAGCTCTGTATTGGGTAGCTATTAAGTAATAGACAACTATGTAATCACCCGTGATCCATATATCACACAAGTGGGAATGCTGCAGTATGGAATAGTTCTGTTCAAGGTACCAGCTTGTCACCAGCCATGTCCTCTTCCAGGAAATTCAATTCCATTCCTTCTGGCTTTCAGTTTTTTCTTTTCCAACTGGTTCCCCATTTTTCTTTACCATCCCAACAACCCATGGCAGAGGCAGACTTGGGGGTCTCAAATTTCAGCAGTGCCCTGTGAGGTACCAAAATTCACCGTCTCCTGCCTCTCATGCTCCATTCTCAATAATAGTTGTGAAATCTCCCTGTGGTGCCTCCAAGCCTGTGCGCCCATTGCAACTGAACTGGTTACACTCCCCTAAATCAACCTGTGCCCATGGCTACTGAACATGTTCATAAATCGGGGTTTTTTTTGGGGGGGGAATTAGAGGGAGGTGTACACCTCTGGTTTTTTTAAAAGCTTTATTTTCACTTCTGTTAACTTTGGGGCTCTCACAGAACCATAGAATTGTAGAGTTGGAAGGAACCCCAAGAATTATCTAGTCCAACCACTTGCAGTGGAGGAATACACAACTGTCCCATATGGGGATCAAACCTGCAACACTGGTGTTATCAGCACCATGCTTTAACCAACTGAGCTATCAGAATGAATTATCCCTGCTGTCTGCTTCTTAGGTGAGATTGTTTCTCAGTGTTTCCCCATTTTGGCTCCAATCCTGTTGACACTCCCCATCTAAGTTGACCACTAGAGGGACTGTTGTGATTCAAGGACCCGATCCCCGCTTGGGGAATAAAGACACGAGGACAGATTATGTAAAGTTAATGGGTAAGGAAAAGGCCACAACTTTATTGATTACAGCATGTGAGAAGGTATTGGCTTAGGCATTGGACCACGGAACTTTAGACTCCACCCACTCGTAGAGGGGTGAGTCTGAGGAGGAGTTAACCACCAGTAGGGGGAGCCTGTTGATGCTAATACAACTATAGGCTCTCTCCTGATGTCACCGAGGGTCGTGCTATGGCCCCCTGCCACACGGGCATTGGACAGGATCCACGACCGCCAGATTCCTTTAGCGGAATACCCAAAATTGTCGGGGTAGGCGATGGCCACACCTAGCCCCCCGAAACACCAACAACACATTCCAATGCCTAACCGCCAAATACCACGAAGGTTGTGACGGTTGCTACGAGGTAGGCAAAATAAACCAAGAGGCCGGGCCAATTTAGCCAATTGGAAAAAACTTCTAGCAGGCCCCCTGGTTAAACGGGGCGACCAACCAGAGGTCCATAGCAAAGTCTCAGGAAAGCTAACTCTAAAAGGGAGTGGAGGGTGGGTGACTCGAAGAAAATGTGTGTGCAATGGCGGGGATGGCTGACGCGGCTGCATTTGAGCGGCAAACCACGCCCCTGCCAAGCTTCCCTACTGGATGCCCAACCGGGGAGGGGCGTGGCGCGCCAGCCCTGGAGTTGAGTTGAAGCAGGGGGCGAACGCCCCCTTTATGACGCGGGAATCGTCTCCTGCTCACAACCCCTCTCCTCCTGGAGGAGGAGAGGCTTTTTATTTATTAATTTTTAAACAATAGCATAACAACACCCAAGATGCCAGCACCATACCCCAAAGCTGATGTCTATCAATTTACCTTATAGAAGAGAAAAGCTAAAAAAAAATGCATGCATTTTTTTTAAAAAAATAACACCCATAATAGGCATTTAGGGAAGGCTATTACATTTGTCTTCCCAGTAAGTAATGACAGACACATTTAAAGTGCATAGCTCTGAAGCAGGATTTAAGAATTGCTTGTTCAATATTCTCCATTTGCCAATAATTAACAGTTGAAGTTAAATGATGTTTATGACAAGGAGAAGGTTTTGCAAGCCCCAAGGTATAGCTGACAATACAGCAGGGCTTCTGGATTTACAAGTTAATCCTTTTGCAGCTGAGGAAGGCAATGCTCACACTTCCTAGGTATTACATTCACTGCTGGGTATTTTATTTCATTCTAATAAATTATATTTATTTACACACATAAAAACTATATATCATATTCATTTTGGGGCCCTCCAACATGTTGAATGCTCCCTCTTTTCCTCTTCCTGGTGTTTATAGCGTGATCAATTTTGAACATTGCTTCTTCCTACTAGTATGAAAGAAAAATGCCTTCAGAGATATATCATTTATATTTATTCATATTTCAATGTAACTAAGAAAAGCACAATTGCAGTACAACAAAAAACAATGTTGAGCCACTTCTTAGATGAAGAGGTTGGACTGCTTTTGCAAATTTCTTGTTGTTTCATACAAGATTATGAATGCTATGTGCAGAATATAATTATGCAACTTTAAAAAAATTATTGAGACACAGAAATAAAGCTGTTGTAGAATTTTTTTTAAAAAAAATCCTTGTATCCCTTGAATAACCTGAGGTTGGCTGGGGCTCCATTTAGATATATTTGGGTAGGTTTTCTTGACCATTATTTATTTTTGACAACTCATCTAACCTTCAGTTTTATTCATCTCCAAATACAGCATGAATTTATATATTGGCCATTTTTAAATCGTATTGTCAGTAATTTCAAACACTCTACTTCCCAAACAATGTTTGCCTCCACAGAAGTGCTTTTTGAATTATGCTTTAGCCGAACATATATTTAAAATGTTGTGATTGTATTGAAAATCCAGGTGGGCTTCCCCCCAGAAAATATATGCAACTACAAGCTGACAGATGTCTAAATATCTACTCACCAGTCTTTCCTGAAATATCTATGTGGATGTGAGTTCTGATGTAGTGCTTTTTGTGCAGATACCTCTGTCATTTTGTAATGTAAATATCCATGATGGTTCTGTGGAGGTAATCTACTCATGGATTCACATATCATTAAAAGTGTTCAGCTTTTTACCTACCTCACATGTTGTGCAATCATGCTTCCTATTACCCTTATTACTAGTATTTCTATTTTTTATTTTCCAATGTAATAATAATAATAATAATAATAATAATTTATTATTTGTACCCCGCCCATCTGGCTGGGTTTCCCCAGCCACTCTGGGCGGCTTCCATAAAAACCAGAAATACACTAAAATATCACAGATTAAAAACTTCCCTGAACAGGGCTGCCTTAAGATGTCTTCTGAATGTCAGGTAGTTATTTATCGCTTTGACATCTGATGGGAGGGCGTTCCACAAGGCGGGTGCCACTACCGAGAAGGCCCTCTGCCTGGTTCCCTGTAGCTTATTATTATCAGTAATGAAACTGATAATTGCTTTTTTTTACATTACAGAATGGCACCTCCATGGAAACAATTCCAAAAGCACTCCCATAGAGACAAAAATTATAATAGAACTACTCCTAATTTAAAGTCCCTTTAGATTCAAGTTTGGTAAATAATAATAATAATAATTTATTATTTATACCCCGCCCATCTGGCTGAGTTTCCCCAGAGTGTTAAAAACAATACAGCATTAAATATTAAAAACTTCCCCAGAACAGGGCTGCCTTCAGATGTCTTTTAAAGATAGGGTAGCTGCTTATTTCCTTCACATCTGAAGGGAGGGTATTCCATAGGGTGGGCACCACTACCGAGAAGGCCCTCTGTCTGGTTCCCTGTAACCTCACTTCTCACAATGAGGGAACCACCAGAAGGCCCTCGGAGCTGGATCTCAGTGTCTGGGCTGAACGATGGGGATGGAGATGCTCCTTCAGGTGTACAGGACCGAGGCTGTTTAGGGCTTTAAAGGTCAGCACCAACACTTCAGTTGTGCTTGGAAACGTACTGGGAGCCAATGCAGATCTCTCAGGACTGGTGTTATGTGGTCCCGGCGGCCACTCCCAGTCACCAGTCTAGCTGCCACATTCTGGATTAATTGCAGTTTCCCCCTTTTCTTACAGAGCTTTAATGGAGTTTATTTTACTTCCTTTCCTACACCTATTGTTTCAGACAGATATTCTTAAGAATAACCTGAACTAAAGCATTTTATAGTAATATTTGTAGCCCACAACTGATTTGATTTTCTTCGGTGAAATGGGCTAAGTATGATGAACAGGAATTGAGGAGCTAAACTGATGTAGACTGAGATTTGAATCCATAACCTTCAGGAAAGTACTCAAGTGCCATAACTGATAAGCTAATATGCCTGTGGATAATTTACAGTGGAGTTGCTGGCTAGCATTGGAGAAGCTGGTTCAACTTTCATGATGAATAACTTTCCAGTGCTTTTAAAATTGCAGCTATGATTTTTCGGAAGTCTTTTGTGCTTTACTAGCACATTTTTAAGGCAGTGCTTCTAAGCATATCTGAAACAAAACACATAAACCTAAACCAGCTATGGAGAAGGTGTAGTGTTATATACAAAGAGTTTTGGGATATGCTGTGGTGGCTCAGAGAGGGAACAGATGTGTCAAACACTGGAAAGGACATCAGTGAAACAGAAGACAAAATAAATTGGGTGCATCGAAGATGTATTGCCGGTTGTGTTCTTGCAGGGGTAGCATTGTGATTAGATCAGGCCTCGATTTCAGTTCAGTTTGTCTAGTGCTAAAATGTTTAGCAGGCACCGCTTTTTCTTTTTCTAAAAAAATTACCACTGGAACTGAGAATTAGACACAGAACCCAATTCAGCTAAAGCTGGTCATGGTGACGAAGTCCCACTGAGACTAATGAAATAGGTCTGACATGTGACTAACTTGTCTCATTGTTTTCGGTGCAGGCATACAATGCAATTCTCAGAAGTCCCATAGTATGCTCTTGTTCTCTAGAAAGTGTGTTTAGAAACTGAAGCCCTAGAGCCAAATTAAAAATGACATTAAATTCAGATTTGCATTTAACATGCATTTGTTTTAAAATGCAAATGGAGACCATTGGGCGTGGACTGATAAGATCAGGATCACATCTATCAGGAGGGGGAATTTAATCCCTGGCACCGTGGTCTTGGTTAAAACTGCTCTATAGAAGCCACTGTTTGCAATGGAAGAAAATCTCCATTGGCACCATGTCTAATTTGGTCCTCTCTCACGCTCAAATTTTAAATTAGGATCCTACTTTTTCATGACAGCTGCTACTGACTTGAATATGATATATGACTAGTGTCAGAATCCCTGATACATGATACAATGGCCCAGTCACATACCGTGCCACCGTCCTGTTTTAAGAGGGACATCCCAGATTGACAGAAGCCATCCTCGCTACTGATCCCAATCTGGGATGTCACATTTTGGCTCCTGTTTTGGCAGCAAGTGGGTGAGGAGGTGAGGAAGGGGGCAAGCAACAGGGATGACAGGATGGTGAGGGTGGAGGTGCCCCAATTTGTCCTCCCAAAATGTTGGGGGGTATGCAGTCAGCACATAATGCTAAGTCAAACTATTGTGTAGCACAAATGTGTGAGCGAGCAGCCACGCACGGTACAAAAAATACTCCTGCTGCTCTTCTCTGGTTCTCCTACTGATGTATTACTCTGAATTAAGCCATGGTTCGGCTGAATGTTATGTCTGAACCTGGACTTGTGGTTTGTCTCCCTTGGACAAACCATGAGCAGTAAGCCAACAACAAACCTCAGTTACACCACAAGATTTGTCTGGAGTGAGACAAAGCATAAGCCCAGGTTCAGACACACCACTAAGCCAAACCACGGTTGAGTTTTGGGCAGTGCGGCAGCAGCAGCGGAACCAAAAGTGGAGTGCCGCAGGAAACATGGTTCGGTTTAGTTACGTGCAAACTGGGGCAGCTCCAGACACAGATTAAATAACCAGTCAACAGCTTTTGCTGTTTCTCTGAGCGTTCTGTAGGAGGCCTACACAAAGTATGAAGTGAAAGGCTTCACTGTGGCAGTAAACGTCATGCACCTAAGTGACTGTTGTTGTTGTTTAGTCGTTTAGTCGTGTCCCACTCTTTTTGACCTCCTGGACCAGAGCACGCCAGGCACTCCTGTCTTCCACCGCCTCCCGCAGTTTGGTCAGACTCATATTTGTAGCTTCGAGAACACTGTCCAACCATCTCGTCCTCTGTCGTCTCCTTCTTGTGCCCTCCATCTTTCCCAACATCAGGGTCTTTTCCAGGGAGTCTTCTCTTCTCATGAGGTGGCCAAAGTATTGGAGCCTCAGCTTCACGATCTGTCCTTCCAGTGAGCACTCAGGGCTGATTTCCTTAAGAATGGATGCGTTTGATCTTCTTGCAGTCCATGGGACTCTCAAGAGTCTCCTCCAGCACCATAATTCAAAAGCATCAATTCTTTGGTGATCAGCCTTCTTTATGGTCCAGCTCTGGCTTCTATACATTACTACTGGGAAAACCATGGCTTTAACTATACGGACCTTTGTTGGCAAGGTGATGTCTCTGCTTTTTAAGATGCTGACCTAAGTGACTACTATATTGCAAATGAGGTAGTCAAGTAATGCAGCATATATCACTCTATACTGCAATTGTTGTTTTTAAAAATGGTGGGATTCAATTGGTGCCACTGTACTTGTGGAAGTGTTTTTGATCCAGTGTATGCCTCCACTGATGAAAGAAGAATGGAGGTGATTTTTGATGATTATCCCTCCCCAATGCAGCCCGCGAAATCAGCTCTCAGAGAGCTAGGATACCCTCCAGAGCAGAGCAGATGGTGTCATGGGGACTGCAGGTTGAAGGGTGAATTAGTCAAAATTGCTTCTCTTCTTCTGTTACTGGAGCCATCCATTGGATCTAAGCCCTTAATGAGTGCAACGGCATCAGTTGGATTCCACATGAGAGACATAATAATGCAGAAGATACACAGGAATGGTATACACATACACACACAAAATCCTTCAACTACAATGGGTATCAAAATGTGTGCTGTATGGCCAGTTGCTGTAGAGAACAAGACTACAAATATAGTAGCAAAAGAGAAATGTGTTACTGTCCCACAAGCTTTGCTCCAAAAATAGAAGCAAACAAAAATGAAATGCTCCTCAGATGTGCTCAGTTGTGCAATGTGCTTAATATTTTGCCACAAGCAAAGACTTTTAATATCACCCTGCAAATATTGGTATATTGCCTTGGCAGATATTGGTGCATTTGAACAAAACATCAGTCAGTTTAATGACAGTCTCCTGTAGATCATTTCATAGAAGTCCAGATTAATTTCTTTTGAGGATTCGTTTGAAGCTCACATAACTGATTTTGCAACCCTCCTGGCCCTTACAATATTCAACTAGATCACGATACCTAAGGCTGCACATTTACCTGGAAGTAAATTCTGTCAAATTCAGTGGGGCTGACTTCAGAGTAGACATGGAAAGGCTTGCACTGTAAGCGGCTTAGTATTTGATCCAAGGTGAATGCAAGGTTATTGAATAAATGTTACTGATGTTTTAAATATACTGTATAAGTTCCACCACGGCTGGACTATTGCCCATGCTATCTGTTATCTTGAAAGAAAGAAAAAACCCACCTTCCACAAATGGAAAACCGTGTGTGTCTGAATGCAAATTTCAAGTCTTTAATTTTATACACTTTTAACATTTAAGCCCAAGTTTAAGTATTAACAGGTGTTAATACTGCTGCAATGAACTGCTCCTTGTTAACACCTTCACACCCTCCCTTTCATCCCCGAGGTATCAGGAAAATGTCATTAATGAGAGGTAAATGTAAGTCTCAAATGGTTTTTGATTTATGGAACATTTGTGCAGCTGAGCCAATTTCCCTCTGGTAGTAAAAAAATAAATAAGAATGCAACAAGAAAGACCTTTACAATTTGTGTGGTCGCTGATACCAGATCATTTGAAAATGTAACAAGACAAGTCACATATAATCATGATATGTTTGTTCCTATTTAGCAATATACTCTTCTGTCTAGTGGTCAGGATGTGAACAGTGAATGTTCATTAATGGAGAATTAAGATCAGGTAGGAATACTGGTCACTCCTACCTGCTGAGACAGGGGCTGAAAGTCAGGTTATGAGGAAAGTGCCTAGTTCATTCACCTGATATCATGTTTGCAAAAGTTTCTCATGATATTTTAAGCCGAGTTTCTCATGATATTTTAAGCCGAGCAAATGAAGCAGGCACCCATTACTGATTAAAAATGTTTTTTTTATCTTCTTATGTTTGTGAGCCTCCAACAATATTGTTGGGCTGCCTTGTATAAATATAGTAAATAAATAAAATTAAAAACATCACATGTTTCTGATAATTTGAGAACACAAATTTCTGGTATAAAATGCTGATTGTCAGCGGTTATGCCTATGCTTTAATTTAAAGATGATGAGTACATATGTGGGAAACTAATATGGTGGTCAGACTCCAAGATAGGAATAATGTATCTCTAGTCTACTACTTTGTGGAGGAAAACGCTACTCAGTTTTAGAATGAGTACTAGAGTACTAGAATTTTCCACATCTGGGAAACATAGTACTGAAGCCCATTTCTGATTAAAGCAGAGTTGCCAATCAACTGAGCAAACAATGGGCTGGATGTTTTCATGAGAGCTCCTATTGCCCGATGATGGCAAAGCCACATTTCGTGACCCCATCACAAGTTCATTCAACAAAAGTCCATGGCTTATTAGCCATGCTCATGGGCAGTATACCAGCCTGAATCTACCACACCACTGGAAAGCTGCTGATAATTGCCTTGGAGATTATGGAGCTGGCTGAGTTCACTGCACTATTTATTTATTCATTCATTCATTCATTTATTTTCAAACTGTAAAATACAGAGAACAAGTACCGTAACAATTCATTTCTTGACCACTGAGCACCAGCCCTCCAACCTCAGTCCTCAACGGCACCAAATACTTTTGAGGAAAAAGAATTGGTTCTTTTTCAAAATATAATACTTCTTTGGAGCCTTGTCATAATTATTGGGGTGAGTGTCCAAGAACTTTTATCTTTTGAATTATTATCTTGTTTTCACATACTATGGTATTATTTTCATATAGGATCTACCTTATATCCTATATAAGGTAAAGGGACCCCTGACCATTAGGTCCAGTTGTGACCGACTCTGGGGTGGCGGCGCTCATCTCGCTTTATTGGCCGAGGGAGCCAGCGTACAGCTTCTGGGTCATGTGGCCAGCATGACTAAGCCGCTTCTGGCGAACCAGAGCAGCGCACGGAAACACTGTTTACCTTCTCTCCAGAGCGGTACCTATTTATCTACTTGCACTTTGACGTGCTTTCAAACTGCTAGGTTGGCAGGAGCAGGGGCCAAGCAACGGGAGCTCACCCCATCGCGGGGATTCGAACCACCGACCTTCTGATCGGCAAGTCCTAGGCTCTGTGGTTTAACCCACAGTGCCACCTGCATCCCTTATATCCTATATACTATTGTAGAAAAAAAGATGGCTGAGACATTTAATAGCAAGTAAGTAGGCAAAACCCTGAGCATTGACTGCTACCTGCTGCAATACTGAAATTGCAATCTAAATTCAATCTAGCCAATACAGTATTATTTTGCTTGTTGTCAAAACACCATTTTATGCTTAGTTCAGAACACAAAGAGTCTATGCCATACATCAGCAATTCGCAAAGGGTGTGGCATGCCAAATTGGTGCGGCCGGAGAGGATGGCAAGTATGGCAAGAAGATTCAAGGACAATCAGTATTATATCTTGGGAATGACTCATGTTCTTATGTAGCTGCATTGTTTTGTATTTTCTGCTGCTATTCACTATGCTTAGATATGGCTACATCAGTCTTCTTATGGGTATGTCATGCAATGTAAGCATGTCTGCATGAATAATGCAATCTGCATAGTCCTCCTGCTTCAAAACAATGTTAAGGTTCCTCAGTTAAATACTAAAGGAATATCAATATTAATGTGGTTGCATTTGATTTTAAACTGCTCCCTTGTGCATTTATAAGAACATGACTCTCAGCTACCTAGGATTCTTTGACAACAGCAAATCCCATTAAATCCTGAGTTAAGGAAGAAATACAGTTTAGTACAATTTTAAATGTAAATAAATTCAATGCTGGATATACTTGCTTTTTCAAGAGTCAGCATATCAACTTCCATATGGTCCCACACTGAGGGGTAGCAGAACTCTAAGAAACCTTCTTTTATCAGAAACTACATCCGAGGATTCCAAACAATTACAGAAAATCATGGCTTGAATGCATTACCAGTTCTTATCAATTTCTTCTCCCTACAAATATGGATGTCATGGTTCTTTGCACCATTACTACTGCAATCTGAGATGAATAAGCCCTACTATGTTCAGCAGAGTGGTTAAACCAGTGAGCCTCTTGGGCTTGCCGATCAGAAGGTCAGCGGTTCGAATCCCCGCGACGGGGTGAGCTCCCGTTGCTCAGTCCCAGCTCCTGCCAACCTAGCAGTTTGAAAGCACGAAATGCAAGTAGATAAATAGGTACCCCTCCAGTGGGAAGGTAAACGGCATTTCCATGTGCTGCTCTGGTTCGCCAGAAGCAGCTTAGTCATGCTGGCCACATGACTGCTGTCTGCAGACAAACGCCAGCTCCCTCAGCCAATAAAGCGAGACAAGCACCACAACCCCAGAGTCGTCCGCAACTGGACCTAATGGTCAGGGGTCCCTTTATCTTTTTACCAGCTAGTCAACAAGAGGTTTAGAGACCAATCCTACTGAGAGTGGCTATTAAAATATCTGTCCTTACAAGCACTTTCCGTCCCAGTTACAAAAGGCACAACTGAATGATCCTTCAGCACTTTGGTCAGTGTGAAGACATGGCTATGCCTGACAATGAGGGAAGATTGATTGTCTGGCTTGTTGAGCGTTCATAGAGAAAAAAACAAGACCTATCCCAAGGAGAAATTTGGCCAAGACTCTCAAAGACTCCAATTTTCATTTAAAGAGTGATTCACTTTGTATTATATGTTTCTTTATGTTATGGATGTGCGAGGGGTGGAGGGTGGGGAGACTGTTTCTTACTTCAGGCATTCACCTCAGCCAAAGGTTTTACACAACTTTTGTGTAAAAGTTGTGAAGTTCAGCCTTAGGGCTTTTAAAATTTGGTTTAGAGTCCTAGGGTATCATTGATCAATGGACAGACAAAAGCTGTATATCTTTCTGGTGCCTTACTCTCTTGTTGTTAAATGGACAAATAAAGCATTTTGTTAGGAGTTCTGAAATATATCATCCCATACAACACTGGACCGAGAAAACATCAAAGAAGCAGTTCAGTTAAACGCGTTGTAAACTTAATACAGGGAAATCCTGTTGGTGAAAATCAGGACTCCACAGTGCCATCTGGTGCCACAGTGTTACAGCGCATATTAAGTGCTTTATCTTTTCGAATGTAGCTGAGTCCTAAATCACCATGGTTTCGCGTGGCTTCTCTTGAGCAACTTGTCATGGTGGGTGGGGTTTAGTCATATAAAGACTGCACATAGTTTAGCCAACAACCTGTAGTTACAAGTCACATACCTCCTCCCACCTTGAATTATTTTTCAGATGCCCAGCAGTGTGGACAGAAATAACCCTAACCCTTAATACCTCATTCCCACATATCATACAGCTGTTGTTTTTCTTGCTGTCTTAACTCTTTAGAATAGTTAAAGGGTACTGTGTTGGCCGTCATGGATGGGAATGGTAGGAGCCTGCAATTCCTTCCTTGGTGGTCTTTAAATTAGACTAAAACACCTGCCTAACTCTGTATTTTAATGGAATTTGTTACTATTGAATTTCCTCATGTTTCTGAAGTGTCAGATGCTAATTACACAAGTGCACACTCTAGTCAAGCATTTCCAAGTGATGTGTGCAATTAAATGAGAATTATCCTCCTGTGCTGGAAAATAGGCTATAAATTTTGGGATTCTTTCTGCCTTACATCTCTCAGCTTTTCTATGGTGTCAGCCTCCTCATTTTTTAAACCTGCTGATTTTTCTCCCCTCCCATTTTCCTTTGAGAAGCTTCCTTCAGAAGCCCTCCTTTCAGGAAATGTGCTTATTTTCATGTGGCGATGGCCACTAGATCACTCTTAGGAAGTTAAGACACATTCAGAGTGGATAAATGTTAATGTAGTTAAATGCTTGTGTAAAGGTAAAGGACCCCTGGATGGTTAAATCCAGTCCAAGGTGACTATGGGGTGCAGTGCTCATCTTGCTTCAAACTGAGGGAGCCAGCGTTTGTCCACAGACAGCTTTTTGGGTCATGTGTCCAGCATGACTAAACCGCTTCTGGCGCAATGGAATACCGTGACGGAAACCAGAGCACATGGAAATGCCAGGATCAGGTTTAAGGTGCTGGTTTTAAGCTTTAAAGCCCTATACGGCCTAGGACCCTCGTACCTACGGGACTGCCTCTCCTGGTATGTCCCACGAAGGACCTTACAGTCCTCAAACAAAAACATCTTGGAGATCCCGGGCCACAGACAGGTTAGGCTGGCCTCAACCAGAGCCAGGGCTTTTTTGGCTGTGGCTCTGATCTGGTGGAATGCTCTGTCACAAGAGACTAGGGCCCTGCAGGACTTGACATCTTTCCACAGGGCCTGCAAGACAGAGCTGTTCCACCAGGCCTTTGGCCAGGGCACAGCCTGACTCCCTCCTTTGGCATTCCTCACAGAACTTTAGCCCAATGGTTGCCACCAATTTGATTTGAACTGATTTTATAAAGAATTGATTTTAGAATGCTGTATTATTTTACTGTTGTTAGCCGCTCTGAGCCCGGCTTCGGCTGGGGAGGGCAGGATATAAATAAAATATTATTATTATTATTATTATTATTATTATTATTATTATTATTATTCTCCTCACTTCACAGTGTAGTTACCACTTGAGGAAAAGGTTCTGTATAGGGCTGAGCTCAAAGTTTTCATAGGATTCAAACTGAAGGGTGGGAAATGGCTGCTGAAATCTCCCATCAATTTGGGGTGTGCGTGTTCAAAAATCAGGGGCAAAATTGACCATAGCCACCAGAGGTCACCCTACCTTCCCAAGCATAGGTGATGACAGTATTTATCTGATGGAGGTTTCAGGCTAACCACCACTCAACAACCAGTAGGAGCTGCAGAGCTGTTTGTAAGTTTCTCCCTCATCCCTGACTTCTGCCCATGCCTAAGCATCCCCACACTTTAATGGTCCTCAAATGGGGACTGTGGAATCAAGGCTGCCATTATGGGACTGTCCCAGCATGGATAATAATAGCAGAGAAACCAGAGACAGCTACAAAGCAGGCATATTAATATTGTATTGCCATTTCAGAGTGATGCTATGCACCTCATATCTGCTAGCCATTTTAAATGGGATTGGGTCTCCCAAGGCAGTAGAGGAGAATGAACACATCTCATTTGCTAAGCACAGTGGTGCCCCGCAAGACGAATGCCTCGCAAGACGAAAAACCCGCTAGACGAAAGGGTTTTCCGTTTTTTGAGGCACTTCGCAAGACGAATTTCCCTATGGGCTTGCTTCGCAAGACGAAAACGTCTTGCGAGTCTTGCGATTCTTTTCGCTCCCCTCCCTTTTTCTAAGCCGCTAAGCCGCTAATAGCTGCTTTGCCGCTTTGCCGCTAATAGCCGCTAAGCCGCTAATAGCGCTAATCCGCTAAGCCGCTAATAGGGTTGCTTCGCAAGACGAAAAAACCGCAAGACGAAGAGACTCGCGGAACGGATTCTTTTCGTCTTGCGAGGCACCACTGCATAAGATGTGCTATAGCTACAGTAAGTCTGTCTAGGCCATTGCATATTTTAGGAGATGAACACCAAGGTACTATTTAATAGCACACACCCTACTTTTGCAGATGTGCAACACACACACACACACACACACACACAATACCACATATAACTTATCTGATAAGCAAATCTGCACAGTAATGAATGACTTCACTTGCAATGTTAACTTGAAACATGTGACTATATTACTCCCTATTGTCAAACAACTATAACATATAGAGTTGATTTTTGTCACTTATTAGCTAAGCAACATGTAGTCACAAAGAGATAATTTTTAGAACATTTATTATTATTATTATTATTATTATTATTATTATTATTATTATTATTATTATTTACAGGTAAATGAAAGGAAATGTAAGACCTTGTAAAGGGCTCAAAATTTGGAGTAGCATTTCTGCACCCAATGTAGTCAGGTCTGAATGTAAACTGAGTGTTGAAAATGTTTAATTGCTATATATATAAAAACGGCATTTCCACTCTGGTTTCCGTCACAGTGTTCCGTTGCATCAGAAGCAGTTTAGTCATGCTGGCCACATGACCTGGAGATATATATATATATATATATATATATATATATATATATATATGCGCACTTTGGCTGGAGGCTGCTTTGGGCCTGAGCAGCTGTTAATGGAAAGATTGTGGATTCCCAGGTTACTGCAGAATTTGCATTCTTCAGATTCTTTTTTAGGAGTTTCATGAAGATGTGCTAGCTTATACTGCTAAGTGTGCACTTCAAGTGCTATAAACAAGAAGCAACATTGTAATGGTTTGCTTTTGATAGCACTGTACCAGAAAACCTATCATCCCCCCTCAATATATATAAACAATCACTGGTTGGAATAGTTTTGAAATTATTTAGCATAAAAACAAACATTTTTATTTGGGAAGTGCTCCCTGATTTATTTCTGCTAAGCAGCTCAGGCACTGCTATTTTACTTATTTACATAAATATTTATATATCGCTATATCATAAAAAAAATATATCATAAAAAAAATATATCGCAGTGGTTCCCAACAATATAAAAAAATGCAAAACCAGACAAATCATAAAAAGTCCAAAACAAGTGCTCCCATAATTTGCTCAGCTGGGCTAAGAGTGACCCATAAACGTATCCCAAAGTATTTTTGTCCCATTCACCCTGAAATTAAAAAAAGAAAGAAAGAAAGGGGGAGATGATGGGAAGTTTTGCACATGACTTTGGCAAACCGCTCTAAGCTGAAGCGTTCCTTCCTCACCCACCCTAGAATTTTTAGTTCACATTGAGTTCATGAAACATCGTACCCTGACCTGTTCTCAATGCATGGTTAACCACATCTACGGAATGCGATAGTTATGTTCTTTTAAGTCTTGCTATATCAATCACTAGTAATAGTTTAATAAGGAGGTTTTCATACCTGTCCAATTCTGTGTTCCCTTTCCCAACCTTTAATCTATTGATGATTAATGCCTATATGCAACCCTTGCATTGTATTTGTGTTAACCAATCAGCAACAAGCACATATGTGGCAATGCTGTAATATTCAATAAAAGGGACTCCCCGAGACATGCTCGAGAGATGCCTCCCATATGACAAAAAAAGAGAGAGAGACCCATAAACCCTTCTATGACATCAAAACAGCTGAGTCAATGGCAGCCATAGAGTTTATGATGCTTGTAACCAAGCCCTGGGAGGCGGGTGGCGCTGTGGGTTAAACCACAGAGCCTAGGACTTGCCGATCAGAAGGTCGGCGGTTCAAATCCCCGCGATGGGGTGAGCTCCCGTTGCTCAGTCCCTGCTCCTGCCAACCTAGCAATATGAAAGCATGTCAAAGTGCAAGTAGATAAATAGGTACCGCTCCAGCGGGAAGGTAAATGGTGTTTCCATGCACTGCTCTGGTTCACCAGAAGCGGCTTAGTCATGCTGGCCACATGACCTGGAAGCTGTACGCCGACTCCCTCGGCCAATAAAGTGAGATGAACGCCGCAACCCCAGAGTCGGCCACAACTGGACCTAATGGTCAGGGGTCCCTTTACCTTTACCTTTAACCAAGCCTTCTGAGGAACAGTTGAAGGAAAGAGACTGAGAGGTGATACAATAGCCATCTTCAAATATCTAAAGGGATGTCACATGGAAGACGTCACATGGAGCAAGCGTATTTTCTCCTGCTCTGGAGGAAAGGACCCGATCCAAACTATTCAAATTAGAAAAAGGAGATTCCAACTAAACATTAGGAACAACTCTCTGGCAGTAGGAGCTGATCACCAGTGGAACAGACTACCTCACAAGGTGGTGGACTATCCTTCATTAGAGTTTTTCAAACAGAGGTTGAGGGATTCTTCAGTTGTGATTCCTGCATTGCAGGGGTTTGGGCTAGATGCCCTTTTAACTCTACAATCCTATGATTCTATGAGGCCAGCATTAGACCTTGTGACCTCACAGCCAAGAGTTGCCAAGGGGAAACCTAGGGCCAAACAGCTGCCTGATTTGCAAGAGAAGCACAGGTCTATGGTGACTTCTGAACAAAGCAACAGACAGCCACACACAGCTATATTTCTGTTCCCTTCAAAGGGTATGATGTGTTTGGGTGTTTGCTTGTTTTGTAAATAGTGTTGTTCTCTCTCCTTCAAGTTCTCAGTGTGATTTTGCATCCTGGCTATTCTGATACACTTACACCTTCTTCACTGGAGAGCTTAAAAAGTGTAGAGAGAATGGGTGCTGATGACTAAATTTTGCATTTGTCGGGTATCATACAATGTGTAAATTCATACGTTGTCCCTGCAGAAAGATACCTGAGTTCAATTCCACATGCACTTGGATCTCATGAATTTTAAATACACAGGGAAGATGTGCAAGTTCTATCATGTTTCATGGGCTATTCTAATTTTCCCACAGGCATATCCATGATATACAAATGACAGTAATCAGCGAATTTCTTTATTTCTTTTGTGATCTTCCTGTAATGTAAATTGTATTCTTTTTCTTGTCTGTATTTTAAAATTCTTCAAAAAAAGAGAGAGGATAAAGAAACAGAATATCACTTAAAGGAAATGTGGATTATTCACATATCTTGCTTCAGTGTTCCTTTGAATATCTGAACCCTCCCTATGTTTCAATTACATTTAGTTGTCAAGCCCAGACATTGATATTTGTGCAGACCTTTAGGATGATAACTCATTATAATACAAGATTATCATATGCTACTCTTTCTATGAACAGAACCTCTGATTATGAACATCCTCACTCCATGTTTCTCATGCCTATTTAACCACAGTCACCAAGCCCAGAGCATCATATTACCTGGGGTTGAATTACTAAAACACTATGGGTCAAAAACTTGAAAATACTAAATAGCCAGCCTTTCCGCTGAGTGAAAACATGCTGAGCCAATATAAGAGTTTTGTTCTTTAGAGAAACCCGATTATTGAATCTAATCCATCTACAGTACACTACTTCATGGAACAGTCTTGAATGTGTGTGTGTGTATGTTTGCACACGCTCACAAGTAGAACGGGCTCGCGTATAGGATTTACCAGCTGTTGGTTTTATGGTATTTTGTTTTGTGATATTATAGCACAATCCTATTTGCTGAGTTTAATGTGACTTCAGGAGCAATCCAAACCCAAGATCCACAGGGATGTGCAGAGTATGGAACAAGTGGATGTCCATCTAAGGCCACCTGAGCCTGGGTTCAACTGTGGCTCTTGCCAGCTGAAGCTTAAGACAAGTCAGCAAAAGGGAGTATTCCAGGGGCATGGCAGGATGAACTGCAGCCACATGATCTAGCAAAATGGGTGGTGTTAAGTCACACTCTTGTCCTTTCCCCATGCAATGACTCTTTAGGATTGTAACTTTGCCCTTCTTCAGACAGAATGAACACTGTTTTTGCTTGTAGCCTTCTGAATTTAAAATTGAGCACTCCTAAGGAATCCATTTGGATCTCTTTTCGTGTTTCTTTCCATAGAATGTAACTTGTGCAAAAACAAAACAAAACCCAGTGCTGAACTTTTAATCAACCTTTCTTTTTAGCTAGCCTTATTTTCAGAAGTAATGTAGTTAAGGAGGACTCCATGGTAAACTGAAAATCCATTAGCGTTTAATAGCTGTTCAGATTGTTTAGTTCAGATATTTACTCCATTTTAGTTGCTTTTTCTAGAGGATTTTTTGTGCACAAATGAATTAAATTGTCCTTTATTTTAAGCTTCTTTTAAGACAATAAGAAAGAGGAAATGCAAAATGCCATTTTTCAAATTAGATTTCACCATACAATCTTGTGAGCTAGAGATCTTTAAAAATGTAAGTGGTTTTGATATAGCGGTACTGTATAATTAGGTAAAGCTATTAGAGTTCTGTTTGGTTATATTTCATCTTGCTTTCCTACTGCAATAACAAACTAAATAAAATATTATCTACTGGTGTAACATTAGGCAACAATTCTACACCTGCTGACTTGGGAGTAAGCCCCATTGAGCTCAGTGGGATTTACTTCTGAGCAGACATGTAGTGGATTGCACTGCAAAATCGCCTTTTACTGTCATTTAAGAGCAATGGGAGCTCACCCTGTCGCGGGGATTCAAACCGCCAACCTTCTGATCAGCAAGCCCAAGAGGCTCAGTGGCTTAGACCACAGCGCCACCCGCATCCCATAGTGCAGTTGTAACAGAATTGATGTTATATGATCTGTTTGACCTCAACCAGTCAACAGTCAGACAACAGCATTCTGCATTAATTGCAGCTTGCAAACCATTTTCAAGGGCAGCCCCAACATAAAGTGTGCTGCAGTAATCCAGTCTTAAAGTTACTGGACTAAACTATAAGGGAGTTATGCCTTCCAGATCAGCTCATAGTTGGGCCACCAGATTAAGTTGATGGAGGGCACACCACGACACCTATGCCTCAAGTAACAACAGCAGAGAACCAACAAATTACAAACTCACACCTTCAGAGGGAGTGTGACTCCATCAAGAGCAGGCCATATGCAACTCAGCTGGATAGAGAAATTACCCACTAACAACATGTCAGTCTTGTCTCAATTGAGCTTCAGTTTCTTGGCCCAAAACAATTGCCTTATCCTGACCAAGCACATCCATTGATTTAGCAGGTCCACTACCTCACCAACAGAAGATGAACAGAAGGAATAGAGCTGCTTGTCGTCATCAGCACAGTGATGACCACACACTGTAAAACTCTGTATGACCCCACTCAGTAGCTTCATGTAGTTGTTAAACAAGATGGAGAACAGAACCAACCCCATACTGGAGAAACCATGGATCTGAGCAATAACCAGTCAGTGTTGATAATACTAGGATTTCAGGGGAAGACAGTGGGATGGAAGAATAATTTAGCACCCCTCCCACACCCACTGCTTCTCTGATTTAAATTGCATTCACCTCTTCCACTTGTGGCTTCCAGGTGGAGGTTTGGGTTTGCAGAACAGGAGAAGAAGAAGAAGAAGAAGAAGAAGTAGTTTGGATTTGATATCCCACTTTATCTAACAATGGTTTTCCCAGTAGTAATGTATGGAAGTGAGAGCTGGACCATAAGGAAGGCTGATCGCCGAAGAATTGATGCTTTTGAATTACGGTGCTGGAGGACACTCTTGAGAGTCCCATGGACTGCAAGAAGATCAAACCTCTCCATTCTTCAGGAAATCAGCCCTGAGTGCTCACTGGAAGGACAGATCCTGAAGCTGAGGCTCCAATACTTTGGCCACCTCATAAGAAGAGAAGACTCCCTGGAAAAGACCCTGATGCTGGGAAAGATGGAGGGCACAAGGAGAAGGGGAAGACAGAGGATGAGATGGTTGGACAGTGTTCTCAAAGCTACCAGCATGAGTTTGACCAAACTGCGGGAGGCAGTGGAAGACAGGAGTGCCTGGCGTGTTCTGGTCCATGGGGTCACGAAGAGTCGAACACGACTAAATGACTAAACAACAACAAGAAGGAGCCTCAAAGCGGCTAACATTCTCCTTTCCCTTCCTCCCCCACAACAAACACTCTGTGAGGTGAGTGAGGCTGAGAGACTTCAGAGAAGTGTGACTAGCCCAAGGTCACCCAGCAGCTGCATGTGGAGGAGGGGGGACGCGAACCCAGTTCACCAGATTATGAGTCTACCACTCTTAACCACTACACCACAGAGTCTTCTTATTCTGTAGTTCTCACTTTAGGCCTCTTAGGTGAGGGATGAGCATGTGCTGGGGGAGCCGTTCTCTTATCACCTGAAAAACATGCCCCTTGCTTTCTGCCCTGTCAAAGGCTGCTTCTTGTATAATGAGCTAAAAAAGGACCTTCCATCTGGCTGCAGCGGAGGGCAAGAAGGGAAGCAGCACCACTCCAACGTCTCTGTTAAGGGACCAGTTCGTGCAACTGTCATCATCTGGCAGCAGCCATCCCTTTGGGCTAAAGGAGAGGAAGAGAGGGCAACCATCAGGCCTCTCCCATGGTTCTGCTGAGACATCAGGTTCTTTCAGACCCTCTTGTCCCAGAACTGTTTCCAATCTAGATTTTTTTCTCGCTTCACATCTCTTTTTGCTTTTGTGTCATGTCTTTAAATCGTAAGCCTGCGGGCAGAGGCCATTTTGTCTTTAATATTATGCCAACTTTTCTGGGAGCTGTTTCCATTGAAGAATGGGGGTGACAATTATTTTTTAAAAATAAATAAACTTATGATGTAGCTTGCAGACTGAGGCTTGGTGATGAGAGGAAAACTGAAACTTCCCTTGTACTTCGAACAACCACAGAAACTGAATTCAATCCAGACCTTTGTTTCTGGCTTGTATGGCACAAGACTTTGTATAAACCCAATCAAGGTCAACCCTGAAACTCTGTCAATTGTAGCAATTAATAAATGTTTTAGAGCTCCATCTGGATTTAAAAACTGCAGTCATTTCAGCTTTCCATATTAGAAAGTCTGCTTGTCTTCACAGAAGCATTTTAAGGACATTTCCCCCCAGTTATCTTTTCCTCTCTAATGTCTGTTCTTTCTGTTTCTCTCCCCCGCCCACCCTTATTTTTCCCCATGTTTCATCTGATATAAATTATCCAACTGTGCAGCTCTGTAGAAGAGATTGAAGATGGCAGGCCGTTTGACAAGTCAATTCCCTCCTTGCCATGTTTTCTCGATTTGCTTAATCTATTTCCAGCTATCGGCTCTGTTTGTTTGCTTATTTATTCAGGTGCTACTGGTTACCTTTAAAATGCAGCTTGTGGCTCCAGTCCTGGCACAGCTCACAACGGAAATGAAAATGCCTTCTTTGGAGTGGTTTATTGAAAGACTCATTGGTTGTGCAATGCCAATGTTTCACATCATAAATGAAATAGTTGCCACATCTTATCATCACTTTTCTAAGGGTTACCCAGCATCTACAGTGTGGAGATAATTAAGCTGTATCACCACTGTTTTCAATATATTGCTGCACATGAAGTGCCTGTCGTTGTAGACTTGAAAGGATTAAAATATGGATCTCAGAGGACCACACTTTGGGCAAAAGGCTTCTGCGGTTTCTATTCCTTAAGGCGGAATTTCTTAAAGCTTCTATATCAAATTCCTTTCCACTTAATATACTTGGGTTGGTTCCTCCAAACATTTGTGCTTTGGACCATGTGGAATGAAGTTCCTCTCCCAAGTCGAGGAGCTGAACGCATTTCCCATTCCTGCCCAATTCCTTCATGCCCCAGCACAGTCAATTTGACCAGTTGTGGGGCTTATCTATATAGCTGAGCCAGATTTCTCTAGAGGAAAGTAACCTAGATAAGGTTGTAATAATGCAACTTAAAATAAACACAATGTTTACATATCCAGTTAATGGTGTTGAGCAGAGAGGACCTGTTAAGCACAGCAGGTACCTCCAATCAGGAAGCTCAGCAGATCAGATGTTAGTCCACTACCGTCTGCAGAAACCTTTGCCAACTTGGTGTCTTCCAGATTATTACTTTTTTTGACTATACATCCCACCAGCCCTGGTTAGCAGGTGCTAACTGGTGCATAAGGCTTCATATGCTTGCTCTCTCACATGTCTTCTCTGTCATTTCGAGCATATATGTAACAGCATCTCAATATCTACCACCAAAGCTCTGTTTCTTATTTGAGTCACCAAAACCCTTTTCAGGCATTCAATCCAGGCTAGGGATGAACAAGGGGAGGGAAAGGGACTTCTATACATTCACTGGAACTTGGGCACTGAGAACTTATGGGAAGCTATCATACACAAAGCCAGTTCAGTATTACCCACACTGTCTAGGAGCGTATCTCCAGGGTTTCAGACAGGAGACATCTCCAGCCAGCCCTACCTGCAGGAACTGAACCTGAAACCTTCTGCATTCAAGGTCAAGGTAAGAGCCTTCCCCCTATCCAACAAGAGCTATAGGGCCTTCCTTTAATTTCCTATACATCAGCAGGCTTTCCATCAAGGTACAGAAGACAGATGAAGATCGGACTTCAAGGCATTGCTATTAACTCTGCTGAAAGATCAGTTTCATCAGGTTCCTCCTTCAATTGTCATCATCAGCTATCCCACCAAGGTGTCAGCGACCAGGAGTCTGATTCCTTTTCATTGAATGGTAGCGGTGAGGACTCTGAACCTGATAAGGAAGGACATACAGGGCCAGCCCCAGAAGCGCTGCTTTTAGATGTACTTGTGGTGCCAGTTTCCACCACCCAGGCTGAGAATGTGGCACTGCCATCTTCTTCTGTCATATTAGATTAATGGAGAAGGCTGTCCCCTCTCAGTAAAACAGTATCTTGGTCCTAACAACCAGGCTGCTCTTACTACTATATAAGGGCTCAGTGGTGCTACGTGAGAGTCTAGTCTTGCCTTGTCACAAAACACAAGCAACAGAAGAGGGAGAGACATGCGCACACAGGTTCTTCCCATCAACTTTGCTGAAAGACTATCCAGTTTTGGTTCTGGACTCCCCTTGAAATCTCTCAATTCCAGCTGGTATTTACAAGGACTCTGTTAACTAAGGAATAACGCTGTGGCTGGTTTGCTTTCCTTGCTCCTATCTACCGATTCCCTTTCCTTTTGCGATATATCTTTAAGAATGTATGCTGTCTAATCACTGACATTTGTAAGGACCCCCCCCTTTTTTGGCTGAAGAGTGAGCTAAAAATGGCTGTGAATGAATGAATGAATGAACGAACGAACGAATAACTTGGCTTTGTAATTCAAAGCCAGCACATGGGTTGAGATATGCTAACCTAGAATTTGTGTCCTGAACACAAATTTTAAAAACCAGTACATATATACTTGTTTACAGAAAACAACAATTATAGCAAATATTATTTTAATAAAGAAGGATAAATAGTTTTATTTCCCAGACCCAGAGTACTTGACTTCCATCTTTAATGGTTACTGCAACTTCACATCTTTTTCCTATGGTCACTCTGACAGTCTTTCTCAGTCTGACTGTTTCCACCTGCCACTCAATCACTCCCATTGCATTCTGTTACACTTCCCTGCTGTCAATCATTCTTCCACTCACTCTTCTGTTACACATTTTGTTTTCTGTCACCAGTTCTGTGTTTCATGTTTTGGTCAGGCATTCAATCCAGGTAGGAATGAGCAAATGTGGGGAAGGGGCCTCCATGCTGCAATCACTTTTGCAAGCAATGATATTTCTCCTGATAAAAAAAAAAAAAAAAGATCAGTGCATACTAGTCTGTATGTGTATTGGTTCTAGGTCAGTGAATGTGGATAGGACCAAACCAACCCCTGATCTCCTCCAGTGTGGTATAGTGGTTAAGAGCGGTGGACTCGTAATCTGGTGAACTGGGTTCGCTTCCCCGCTCCTCCACACGCAGCTGCTGGGTGACCTTGGGCCAGTCACACTTCTCTGAAGTCTCTCAGCCCCACTCACCTCACAGAGTGTTTGTTGTGGGGGAGGAAGGGAAAGGAGATTGTTAGCCGCTTTGAGACTCCTTAAGGGGAGTGAAAGGCGGGATATCAAGTCCAAACTCTTCTTCTTCTTCATACCCTGAATGAACACCTGTAGAGAGTTAGAGTCAAGAAGCAGAAACTGGCCCTACCTTACATTTATTCCGTTTATCCTCGAAAGGTGAACCAGAGCGAGGAAGATATATGTGAGGCAATATTGGTTGTTTGGAAAATGAAAGGTATACTTTAGGGGCAGACACAGGGCAGCAACCCACTCCATGCAGCCCTAGGCTGCTAAGCATGGCCTAACAGCCCCCTCCCTTTAGAATCTCCATTTTCTCCCCTTGACAAAGAGCAGCCATTCCAGTAATCTCACCTTGATCACGGCAACTCTCTCTTCCCTATTCTTCTCTTATTATCACACACCGCTCAGTTAATCTCCGGTCAAATCTCAGCCGCTAAGATGATTAATTATTCACCTTCATCATAGCACTTTGTCTCAAGCAGTTAATAGCATCTGCACACAGTCTAAATATCAAACAAATCTATTTAAGATCACTCATATTGCAGGAACTATTTATAGGGCTCTGGGTCTCTCCTCTGAATGAAATCCCTAATACCTTTTGAGCCCTTAATACCATTTCCACTGATGTAAGTACACCTAATTAGAAGAAGATTCCTCTTGCCTCAGGTCAACTAATTCCTTGAGCACGGTCCGAAGAATACTGACTGCTGGAGTTCATCTAATAGGCCTTCCAGAAAAAGAAGGAAATGTCTAGCTTGTAAAAGATATCAATGGCATTCTTATACTACAGGGAAATTTCCATCCATCAACTAATACTACTCTAATCCGTTTCGATTTTCTGGTGGAAATTAATTTCTCAGTTCTAGTGGTTCTCTTCTACCAATCCCTGCATTCTTTAGAATATATTAATGCTATCTGGTCAATTTGTGGAACAGCTGCAGCTCCCCAATGCTGTGAGGGAGTCCTACTCCTTACTTCAAAAAGGGGGCGGAGAGAGACACCAGAGCAGGCTTTCACAGATGGACCTGTGATGTATTTTATAAGCTGCTAGACATTTCTTTCCTAGCAGCCCAATTAGATGAATTCCAACATAGAAAGCGCTCCAGCTTTCTACACTCTCCCCTATTGCTTAAGCTTGATGTAGGTCCACTGATCATCTGAATAGTAGGGGAAGGGATGCCCGTGTTGGAGAAAAGCATGTCCTACATTGGGTATTTTTGCACCACTGGCAATATTAAAACAGTGCTTGCTTTGTCCCTGCTTTTCAACAAGCCACTCATAAATACTATGTCATTGTAACATAAGGAGTGTAGAAAGCAATATTGTAAAAATACTCAATTCATACTGTTCCACCACATCCTGTGAAGGACTGTATATGAATTTAGCAAAGAAAAGCACCACCCTGATGTTGCACTAGCCTACTTCACTCCTAACAAAACAATCACCTTTTAGGGAAAGGGCTTAAGGCAGCAAGGATGTTCTTCTGTGAAAACTCAACTGAACGAAATGGAAGCTGCAAAAGAGCACCACATCCATCTTAGGATAAAGCTAAACTACATTAAATGCAAGCCATCGGTAGTTTCTCTCTCCATAGCATCAGTAGAATTACCTAGTAGAGTGGTACCTCAGGTTAAGAACTTAATTCGTTCTGGAGGTCCGTTCTTAACCTGAAACTCTTCTTAACCTGAGGTACTACTTTAGCTAATGGGGCCTCCTGCTGCCGCCGCGCGATTTCTGTTCTCATCCTGAAGCAAAGTTCTTAACCTGAGGTACTATTTCTGGGTTAGCGGAGTCTGTAACCTGAAGTGTCTGTAACCCGAGGTACCACTGTACCACAACATCATGACATTTCCTGCATTCTCAAGCTATCTGCTCTTGGTTGTCAGTGATATGGCGTGGGAGTGGGGGGAAATGCAGAACATCAGAGTGTTACAGCAGGACAACAGGATGTGAATACTACTAGTCACTGGGGAGGGATGAGGCAGAAGTAGGATGCGCAGCAACTGGGTTTTTTGGGGGGGCAGCGATGGTATGTATTCTATGAGACAGAGCAAATCAAAGTCTGACCCTAAAAGCCTATCTGGATCCCACCACATTTTGTCATCTTATTTTTCTGTTGGTGCCACCTCCTATGTGACTCCAGGAAGCCATTTGGCCCCTGGATCTAAGATCCTCCCCATCTTGTTATAACCATCAAAGAAGGTCAACAGAGAGGCTTCTGGTTTCGAATGGAAGTGAATGAGAGACTGTTCAAGATTCTGCATCATCTACCCCAACTGTGTGCACGGTCAAAAGGGAATCATCAAAGGCCAGCACAATGGTACCTTGAGATTGATGATGTAAAGTTGACATCCAGGACACACCACAAAGAAGTGGATATAATTCACAAAATGTAAATTGCACCTTAGAAGAGGTTATAGTTATGGTTCTTGTGCATTCTCTGTGTTAGAAGGTCAGGCTCCCTCGAACAATTGTTGAAGGAACCTAAGGGGGATGGGTGAGATAAAACTGGATCTGTGCGAAATGGTAGCAATTTCACATCAGCGTCTTCCTGGAAGGCAATAGCGCTCCTCCACTAATTAGTCACTTTTGCTACATCACGGCAACCTGCCCTCCCTCTGTTTTAAAAATCAATTTACAATTTACCTCCACTGTCTACTGGTTTCCCTCGGAAAGGGCATTTAAGAGATTATGGGAAATTAAAAACTAATGAAGTCTGCAGTCCACTTGGAAATCATTAGTATTCTCATACACCAGATGTACCTCCTACACTGATTCCCCCCCCCACTAGTGTTCTACTGGGCAGCATAAAAACAAAGCCCCCAAAAGAGGCTAGCCTAGCCCAGAGAATCACAGGAAATTTTACGCAGGAAATATCACACAGGAAACACCATGCCTCCTAATATTTAACATATTCAGAAAATTCAGGAATCAATCACCTTGAGACAAAGTTCATTTATTCTCTGCCTCCCTTCTCCCTTCCAATTAATTTGCAGAGGATTACTAATTACATGTACCAGTTTTAATAACTGATGAGTCAAGTAGTGAGTTGAATAGGTCAACGGATTGCATGCAACCATGATTCAGAACTGTCTAGAATCCATTGTCACTGGGTCAAGTAGATAAGTATGCTGCCGGGTTTGTAGCACGCCATCAACTGCCAGTACAAATTATTAAATCATTTAAATGTATCATATGAGTAAAGCATTGCTTTGCTTTACTTCCTCTCCACAGCTAACCCCCCCCCAATGGATTCTGGTGCAAGGATAATTTCTAAAACAGTTTGACCAGTGTGTTTAAACTTATTATGAAACTTGTGATAACTCATGAAGAATTGCTTCTTGAAGCTTTTAGCCAGAACCGAAAACATTGCACTTTGACAGGGGTGGACAATGCAGTGTTCACTGTTGACTGAGCTACAAATGTTCACACCAATTCCTCTTGTCCAGACAAGCAAAATGAGAACAGGGTTTTTTTCCCACTAAACGCATGTTGTTACTTTTCTGTAAACAGTATCCTATTGAGTTAAAAGTCACAGCTGGGCACGAAAGGAACGCTGGTGATGTAACATGCACTATCATGAATAACTGTATGTGTTATGATCGCAGGCAGTGAAATGCAAACTTGTTTTGATTGATTTGTTCGCTTCAGGGAGCTGGGGGTAAGGGGTAGGGAGACATTTTCTTTGCTCCAGATGATTCAGAGTGACACCTCACTGATGTCTGCTGAAAGTCAGACTATTACACACCATGTTTGTTCAGCAAAATAAAGTGTATCTGCTTTGGGGGGGGGGGACAGCCTCTTTCCAACAACATGAAGGGTAAAAAAGATGTCACATTCAGTTAAAATGATGTGATGTTTTTGACACATATTAACTATAGCAGTGCTGCTCTAAGATTGCTATATATATATATATATATATATATATATATATATATATAAAAGCATGTGTTCAGCTATTGAAGACGTGTTCCATGTATTAACAGAAAATTATTTAGCATCTGAGATTGCAAATTATTCTTGGTGGTGGTGGTCAAAATCTGATTGCTATAGAATGAAAGAATTTGGGAAATGAAAATCGCTGACGTTTTTTAAAAAAATAACACCAGAAATGTCTTGCAATGCTTTTACTGGAACTTCTCGCTTCCATTTTTAAAGTAATCGTTTAAGCCTCTGCAAACTATGGCTTTTCTTTTGTTTTTGGAAATGGAAAACACATTTAGAATAAAGCCATCCATCTCAAAATGAACTTGCATTTTAATCTTGTATAGATGGAGGTGGATCTGGAAGGTTAATGCCTACCCTTTCTTAAAATTCATGCAAATGCTTTCAGCCAGATGTGAGACGTAGTAAAGGGATTTCTGAATTAAGGAACGATTGACACTAGAAGACATTCTTGCTGAGTTACTGGAAATTCACTTCCCCCTCTTTTAATTTCACATTTTTATTATGCCAGGTTAGGTTAATGGAACATTTCATTGCACTTGCTTTTTTTATTTAAGCAACAGGAGCACTGTTGTATTAAATTGAAGGAGCTTTTTGCATTATGGTTGGAATTGCTTGGGTTGATGTCACACTGTCTGATGCTTTTCAGGTCTCAGGTGAAATTCTGAGGTGCATCTTTTAATCACTTTGAGTATGATCCAGTCATAGCTGAGCATTTCCACAAGTATATTTTAATTGATTTCCACTTTAATAACTTTTTGCAAAACAATTTACATTGCAACGCTATACATATTTGCCCAGGCATAAACACCATTGTCTTCGCTAATTTATCTTCTTCTACTCAGCCTTCAGTGCCACCTCCCATGATGTTTCACAGGGTTCCCCAACACCCTGGAACAGCTTTTCAGGGGTACAGGGCACTGCAGAGGGAAGGAGAAAGTGGTAAAATGTACCTTCCTCCCCAGTCTCCTTACTTTGGATTCAACCCCATAACTCTATAAAGTAAAATTAGCATTTTCAAGTTATTGATTTAGTGGGATGCAAAATTAAGCTGGTTGGATTGCAACCTTTAGTTACAATCCGAAAATACCGATGCCAGAATAGTCTCCTAATGCAATTTTATAAGACTCTGATAATGGATTCCATATATGTATTCCAAGAAAGAAAGAAAAAAGGCTCTTTTAGAAAATTTGCTCTACAGCTCTTTCAGCAATGTTTGCAGCCTGACCCTTTGCTCGTTAGCAGTGGCAGAATTTATTAGCAGTGATGATTCATTCATGGTTGCTTGTTTCAGCTAGGACTGCCAACTTTTCTCCAGAAGGGATCCGTGTGCTTTAAGGAACTCCGTGGCAGCTCTTGAATTAAAACAGGTGGACCTTTTTCTGGCATGCCAGAATTTAATCTTTCAAATTTCCACCTTGTACGGTCAGGAACCATAAGAGAGTGAAGAAAATAGCAACGTTCCTGCAGGGCTGGACTGCACTATGGTCTGAGCCAGAATCCAAGCTCCAGGATTTTATTATTATTATTTGGTGGGGGAGAGGAAATCCGGAGATCGCAACACAGAAATCAGTACTGCCTCTTTAAAGAAAACTCAAGGGGAACCTAGCCTCTCTCCTTCCAAACCTGTTTCTCCACTGGTAGCTTCACTCACCTTCATTCCCAACTTGTGGCACCAGATGGAGAGGAAGGTTAGCAAAGGAGCCTGTATGTTTTCCTGCAGAGCTGGATTCAGGTTCTGGGTGGCCTTTGTTCAAGATCCTTTCAGTGGATCGGAGTGAGCCCTCTTCCTCACTGATGCCCATTTGCTTGTCTCTCCCTCTGTGCCCCCATTGGCAACTACTCCCAGATTGGGGGGGGGGGGAGGCATGCAGAACTCAAAGAGGACAGGTGAAAAGGCAGCAATAGCAGGGAGCAGCAGGGATAGAAGGCTTCCAAGATTCACAATGGGCTGCCTACTGGGATGTAGTAGTGGTGGGGCAGAACAGGTGGGGCAGCATTGCTCTCTTGGCTTCCTAACATGGAAGTCATGGCTTGGAACTGAGAGGGGGAGAAACAATGTGGTGGGGAGGTCACTGTGGTTCAAGCACATCAGTTGAGTCAATCTATGTCTCCTACCGCCATGCCCATACTGCACTGACCGTCTGGCTGGCTTCCCTCTCCAGCTCTCGATTATTGGCAGTGACCTTTGTGTTGAGGAGCCAGGCAAGTAACATGGTAAATGGTGGGGCCAGGAGGTCAGATAAGCACATCCAAACCACCAATTGTCCGCTAATAGCTGGACCATAAAGAAGGCTGATCGCCAAAGAATTTATGCTTTTGAATTATGATGCTGGAGGAGACTCTTGAGAGTCCCATGGACTGCAAGAAGATCAAACCTATCCATTCTTAAGGAAATCAGCCCTGAGTGCTCACTGGAAGGACAGATCCTGAAGCTGAGACTCCAATACTTTGGCCACCTCACGAGAAGAGAAGACTCCCTGGAAAAGAACCTGATGTTGGGAAAGATGGAGGGCACAAGGAGAAGGGGACAACAGAGGATGAGATGGTTGGACGGTGTTCTCGAAGCTACCAGCATGAGTTTGACCAAACTGCGGGAGGCATGGGAAGACAGGAGTGCCTGGCATGCTCTGGTCCATGGGGTCACAAAGTCGGACACAACTAAATGACTAAACAACAACAACAACAACAAACAACTGCTAAACATATAGAGAGATAGAGAGATAGAGATAGAGAGATAGAGAGATGATAGAGATAGAGATAGAGATAGAGATAGAGAGAGAGAGAGAGGGAGAGAGAGAGGGAGAGAGAGAGAGAGAGAGAGAGAGAGAGAGAGAGAGAGAGAGATAGAGATAGAATGGTCCCATAAAAATCAGTGGACCATGAATATGCTTATATTTAGTTGGATGATGTCCAATGTCTGTGACTGAAGACCTCAAAATATCTGCATCCATTGCCACATTCCTTGATCTTTTGCAAGAAGAGATCTGGTTTCATGCAGGCAATTTGAGTCTTTTGATGCTAAATTTCAGTCTATTTACAGCTTGTTGGGAAAGCTGCCTTTCCTCCTGGTAAAGTTGTGAAAATGAAAATGTTATCTCTGTAACTCAGGATTTCAAATAGATTCTCCTGAATAAAATTATTTACTCTACAAAGAAGCTAATAGCAGTTGCATTTTTTTTATACAGTGTCATTTCTTTTAAAAGAACATTTCCATGTTGATCGAAGTCAACAGGTCATTGAAATTGAAAATGATTGATGGCCACCAATGCAAGACAAATGGGAAAAAAAGGATGCCAATGTTATAGACCTGATGAAAATGAAAATCCTATATTAACTGGGGCATTTTCAGGGTGACACTCTGGCTTTTTAGAGACACAGCTGGCATTCGTGTTAATAGGGGTTATGCAGCAAAAGTCAATTTCATTCAATTTAAGGGAAGGTTCTTGAGTTAATAGCATACTACTTGACAGAACTTGAGTTTTGTTTAATTAACAGCAATTTAATTTTCTACAGAAATCTGGTGTGTGATAAAAAAAGGTTGATAAATTGCTTCAGTTGGTTCTTCACACCACCCAAGGGAAGAATCCACGGGGTCTTGCTGTCACTCCTCTCCCAGCTGGGATGGAGAGAAATCCACTCAGTTGGCATTTTAATGTGAACAATTCTCACTTCCTGAATCAACTGTGAACTAAAAGGAAATTCACACACTTCTCCAAATTTTGTGATAGAGTTCTCCAATCCAAAATACTGCATGAGCACTGGTCTCCCAAGCCATAATTCAACACTCTAACCCTTTGACCACACCGGCTATGCTTCAGATACTGCTTTAGTTGCAAAGATACATATCGTTGTCTTCACAACCACCACTTGTATGAGGTGGAATCAAACTATTAGGAAGCAGTGAGCTGATTGAATAGGTCAAAAGCATTCTCTACTTCAATCAATGTCACACAACTTTCAGTTATTTTTCACACACTTACTGAAGCACTTAATTAACCAAAAATGAATTTGACACCGGAGGGACTGAATAGCAAATCAGGAAGCATAAGAACTGGGAAAATATATGTCAGCATTTAAAGGCTAATCATATGTAAGGACAAATCTAGATAAGGAAAACACGAGATGTGAAAAAGCTGGGTTTGAGCCAAGGGAATGTGTAGGCGAATGGTCACTCTAGCTTGGGAAGCAAGAAGCATCTGTTTCCTCTTGCACACCAAAAATCCCCTTAATTTTGGGAATTTTGGAAGGGCAGGGGATTAAAGTGAAGTGGAGAAGACTGAGGGGGGGAGTAGCTAGGGAGAAAATAGAAGGTAGCCTTAAAACAAAGAGTCTCTCAGCAGTTGTCATTCCCAACTTTGATATGGTCGTCTCTACTGAAGAGGCGTGTATGGCATTGCAGTCTCCGCCCAGCTGCCATTAACAAAGCCAGAAAGCTTGTGAATTGAGCAGTGGCAAGGAAAGCACAAACATTGAATGGCCACGTGATTGTGCACATGGATATCACGTTTAGCGACAAGGCATTGCTTCGTGGAGATGGCGTGCATCTTTCTAATCATGGAAATAATATTTCATTAGCCAACGTTATTGAGGGCATTAAGCATTGGTTGCAGTTGTGAGGGTGTTTGGCAGTGAGCCATTTGGCTTGAGTGGCGGTTAGGCATTGGAAAAGCTTGGTTCATGGGAGGGGAGGTTGTGGCTATCATCTACGCCTACCCTTTAAGGATATTCCATTAAAGGAATCCAGGGGTCGTGGTTCCTGTCCGAAACCTGGGTGGTGTCTAGGGCCATACCACAACCTTTCCAGTGACCCTGGGGGAGCTCCTAGTTGATGTGCATCAGCAGGGCTCCCCCTACAGGTGGTTAACCCTTGTGAGACTTCCTGCATGACGGGCAGGAGTCAGATATAGTCGGTTCAGGTTCAATGGCTAAAGCCAATACCACTCACTTTCTGTAACAAATAAAAGTTGTAGCTTTTTTTTCGCCCATTAACCAAAATACTGGTGTCTACATGTTTTCATTCCTCAAGGGAGGGGGTGTGGGGCCTTGACATGCAAAACTGCTGCAGGTTGGCCTTCAAAAATTTAGGAGATTTCATGCCCTCAGAAGTAGTGATGTTGCCTGAAACTTTCGTGCAATTCTGCCGTTAATCTTAAAAATTAGAGGTTCCTTTTGAAAATGTATCAAATTTAAAGGTGTCCAGGATGAAACCTCTTTGTCCAGGCTTTATACACTCTGGAGGCACAAGATTTTTTCACTCCAGAGGGACTGGTATGCCTTAAAATTTCATCTACTTATGTAAAAATGAAACAAAGTTAGTCATTTTTGGACCCTGGTCCAAATTGGAGATTCCCCAAGCCATCTTGAACTGAGACATGTTGTTTTTCTGAAGAGCTAAACTGGGGCAGAACCAATTCTTGTGGTTGGTGCACAGGGAGATATTTGGATGGAAACATGAAAATGTTTGCAATGTTCTTTTACCCTATATTTTTCATCCAATCTAATAAACTGGACATCACTGGAGTCAACATAGTGTATCAGCTGACAGAAACTATAGGAAACAATCAGCATACTGAAAAATGAAGCCTTGGGGAGCTATGATAGTTTAATAGTTACTATATTAGTAGTCTTGGTTTCTACTCCAGTAATTCCCCCTCCCCTGGTTGAGAAAAGAAGTTGCTCATTCCATTTTAAGGAATTCTCTCCAATATTTATAGGAAAGGCACCTGGAGACAAGATATGCACATTTAATTATTTATTAAAGTCAAACTGCATACATTAAAAAATAAGACAATTGTGCGTTGGTGTGGAAAGGTGCATGCCCATAGAAAGATTATCTACCACACTCAGTGCCTATGTAACTGGGGGGGGGGGGGAGAGAGAGAGAGAGAGAGAGAGAGAGAGAGGCGATTCATTAAGAATCCAGAAAAATACTCCACTAACAGCTTTAAAATGCTACAATTTTTCAATGCAAACAACATCGCTGCCAACTTACACTTCTGTGTCTTTTGAATAGAAAACTCAAGCACATCTGTATTTTGTGGTTCGCATCTCATTATATCACTGTTCATTTTAAAAGGAATATCAATAAACTTGATGGAAACAGCAGGTTTGTACAAATGTACTTTACGGAAAGAGCTTACGCATTTGAGTCATGCTCCATTTCCACCCCCAGTGAGAGAAGATTTTCTTCTAGGCCTCTGGAAGGGCCTGCTGCCCCCTTTGCTACCTCCCCCACCACCGCAGATGCATTTCTGATGCCTTGAGGGACAGCAAAAGGGGTGGTGGGATGGGCATTTTGTGAGGGCTCAGACTGAGAACTCACAAAAGCTCAGCCCTCTTTTGGGTTGACTAGGGATGCCCGTGCCTCCATGATCGCAACACACAGAGATAGAATTCTTATTGATAGCAAAATGAAAATAGGTTTGGTTTTTCTCTGTGGCAATCATTTGACCATGCCATGCAATGTTTTGGGTGGGTGTTAAAATTCACCCTTGATTCAGCAGCCTCTCTGATTTGTATGCTTCCATGGCAGAGGGTGAACTGAACCTTTAAAACCAGAGCCCACATAGTGCTCGACATCTGTCAGAACCAGTCAGCATGGACAACAGTGATGGCAACTGTACACCAATAATGTCTGGATAGCAGCATGTTTGAGCATATAACTCGTATTCTGGCCCGACTGCACTGGCGGCCGATTAGTTTCCAGGCCCAATTCAAAGTGCTTGTGTTGACCTCTAAAGCTTTACGCAGCTCAGGATCTCAATAACTTAAGGACCAACTCTCCCCATACAAACCGCCCCAGTTTGTTTGCCTGTTATCTGAGGCCCTTCTCTATGTCCCCTTCACAAAGAGGTTCAGAGGATGGTGACAAAAACAGACCTTTTCTGTGGTGGCTCCCCGTCTGTGGAATGCTGTCCCAAGAGAGACTTGCCTGGCTCCATCACTACATGTGTTTAGGCACCAGGTGAAAATATTCCTCTTGACTAAGGCCTTTGACCATTAAATAATCTGTGGCCTGTTAGATGTGTTTGGGGGTGGATGGACTGTTACTATGATTTTTCGTCTGATGTCTATTATTCTGCTTTGTATTGTGTTTTTTATTATTATTCTCCATAAATTATGTTCTTAATGTTGTACACCACCCTGAGATCTTTTGATGAAGGGCAGTACATAAAAATCTAATAATAATTCATAATAAACAAATCAAATTAAAAAGTAATAATGTTGTTGGCCTTTCTTGCTTTAAAGAGATAGAATAAGTTAGAATAAAGTGTAACAAATTTAACCTGCCAGGCGAACTTGACAGTAACCAAAGAGAAAGGTATAATTTAGCAAATAACAGAAATAATTTTCCCCATGATTCATGGGTTGCTAACAAACTACCTAATGAGCTTCCACAAGATGCATCTTGTTTTTAATAACAAGCCAGCTTATTTCTGTTGCAAGCATGTGATTTGTGTTCTGAGAGGTACAAAAGAGAACGTCTCAATATAACTTTCCCATTAGTTTCTGAAGGGAATCCATGGAGTGTTATTCATATATCACTTTTTACTACGCAGGGATTATAAAATAATAGAAGCAGCAGAAGTAACGTAGTGCAGTCTGTTTTGGTAGCTCTCGTTCTTCCAGGTTTTAAAAAAAAGCAATCTGAGAGAAACCTTAATTAGGATGGTTAAAAACAACAACAACAACAACCCTAATAACAGCACAGAAAGCTTTTGAGGATTACTGATTAGTTTTTTTGCACAGTACGGTACATTACAGGCATGCTTCATCCTCCCACACAGCTAGTTCAAAGTATGGGCAGAGTGGGCTAGATGAAACTACATATTGGCCTCCCATGGCTGGCAATGGCTGGGCATTGTGATGAGCATATTTCCAACAGGGCCAGCCCTACTGTTGGAAAAAGGGAGGAAGCCACCAGAGGCGGGGAGTACAGGGCAGTGGCAAGGTGTTGGACATCAGATTTGTGTGTGCTACAGAGCCTGCTCTGCGCTTCCAGACTTAGCATGCTGCCTTTAGGTGCAGTGTGTGTCTTAAAATTAGATTTAACTTCAAGTTTGGGCTGTACGTGGATTTGGGGGAAGTGGGAACCTTTTCCACCTCCGGCAGTAAAATGTGGTTTGCTTGTCCTTGGAGAAAGGTTTCAGCTGAGCCCTTTGAAAATGCCTTCTGACAATAACAGAATGATGGGCTGGAGCAGCAGCTCTCAACCTGTGGGTCCCCAGATGTTGTTGGACTACAACTCCCATCATCCCTGAGCTCTGGCCTTGCTAGCTAGGGGTGATGGGAGTTGTAGTTCAACAACATCTGGGGACCCACAGGTTGAGAAAGGCTGGGCTGAAGGATGGATGATGCCCCTGCCTGCTTATTATTATTAGAGTAATTTTTGTGCATAACCGAGCATGATAACAGAGTGAGAGCGATGCACCAGGGAAAGCTGTCAGATGGGGGAAATGTTGCAAATATTATGCAAATAAGGAATATACAAATAATGTGCTAAATTAACGTACCTCATTTGTGTGTTTTTTTTTAAATGAAAAAAAAAATCACACTGTAGCTGGAATTTGAAAACTGAGATCTTGTGTATGAAAACTGAAATCTCTGGCATGATAGTTGAGAAGGAAACCTGTGGAGGAAGGTTGTCGCAGTGATGCTCCAGGAGTTGCAGGGCTCTTTGGAAGTGCCATCTCCAAGCACTTCTGACACTTGCTTGCCCTCTCCCTCTGGGACCACTCCACAGACTGCCATCCCCTGGGATGCAGAGGCACTGCTCCATCGCCTCATCTCTGCTTGTATATGCGGAGAGGGCAGGTGAACAGGCAGCAAACAGTAAAGAGAAAGAAGGGAGAAGTGTCCAGGTGTCAGTTTGCATTTCTTTCGTTTTTTCTCTCCCCCCCTCAAATAATCTTTATTAGTTTTTCAATTAGATACTCCACATACACATATTGTATTACATTTTACATTTATACTTGCTCTTCAGAGCTGACTTCCATCCTTCCTTCTTCTGGTTTTTTATATCACATATAATTTTATCGCATTATTTCTTCCATTTTAAATATTGTTATTCATTTTCCATGTTTGTCCATAGTGTATCCATAAACAAATAAGTCTTCATGTTTGTACAGTTCTTGTTGTCTGTCTGTATTCATTTACCACTACTGTTAGTTATATTAGTTTCCTTATACATTTTGCTTCTTATTATTTTCATTAACCATCACTTTTCTTAATCTTTCCCATTATGAGGTTTGTTTCCAATTCTACTGGTTTTACTATTTCATCTTATCTTTCCTATATGCAACATAATTTTTTCCCATTCTTTTTGAAATGTTTCCTTGCCCTGTTGTCAAATTTTCCATTAGTTTGGCTATTTCTACATATTCCATGCAGAATATGGAATATGTCAGTTTGCATTTCTTAGTGCAGAAAGTATTGATCTGATGTGTAGAAATCTTTCCTATTCTGCTTAATTCAGGAGGGTTCTGGAAGCTTCTCTGTGTGAAGGAAGCAAGCAGAAGGTTCATGATGTCTGGGTTATAGGCATGGCCAAACTTGGCCATCCAGATGTTTTAGGACTACAGTTCCCATCATGCCTGACCACTGGTCCTGTTAGCTAGGGATGATGGGAGTTGTAGTCCCAAAACATCTGGAGGGCCAAGTTTGACCATTCCTGGATACCTTCAGAGAAGCTGAGTACAGCTGGCTTAAACGGGTTCTGTTATCTCTTTCTGTCAAGATCATGCTGACTATAGTAATAGGCCAGAAGGAGCCTGGTTTTCACTTTCTCTTTCTATCTCTCTTCTGGTGTCGTGTTCTGTACATAGCATGCTCAGTGTTAAGGTTTAGAGTTGTTTAAATTATGTCTGCTGCAACTGGATTTCTCATGGACAGTGCCAATCCTGAATGTATTGGATTTGTGACCATTATGCTCATTTGCCTTCCTTAGCAGTAAAGCTCTGCTGGATGAAATATAATTGCCCCTGGTCTATTTTTGGGAATCCTGCAACGAGTTTAAGTTTTTACTATACATTGGAATCTGCTCTGGATGAGTTGTATGAGTTGCATGGGGTGGTGGGCTGAAAAAGAAAAATTGTATTTAAGCGCCACTCTTTCTTAATAGGTTTGGAATGTGAACAGCAAGTAAAGAATTCAGAAGCACAGGATATATTTATATCATTAGAAAATTGGTGGGCATGGGTGCCTTTTTGTAGCCTTTGGAGAATGATGTCAGGACCCCAGCATCTGCAAGAGATTCGATGAAGTAATGGCTATCTAACATTCACATATTAAAATCATAACACAAATTCAGTGCTTAGAAATGGCAAGTCAGTTGTTTCCCATTTTCACACAGTGTTTTGCCTCTCCTCAAAGAACAGCAGATTCAAATTACATGAGTGTCTCAGGGAGTCTTCCCACCTTCCGTTATCTGGAATTGTCTATGAATCGATAAGCAACTACCCTGCGTTGATGTCCACCCTAATTATGTTAGTTATTGTCACATTATTTTTAGAAATCCTCTTTCATGTCAAATCTGTATTCGTGGAGGCGAAGTAGTAAATATGCCTGGGGATGCATATGCTAAATCATAGTAGTGAAATTTAATTAAATTGTTTGTTTCGTTCTTTGTTCTTTTTACTGCAGTCCCTTCAGCTCAGCAGTTGTTGCTTTAAAACCAATGATAAATATTTATTTATTTCAAAATTTATATCCCATCCTTCTGGCACAAGAAAAGACCACTCAGGGCAGCTTACTACATCTAAAATTACAACTTCATAAAAACCAAGCGTATAAAACACTCAACTAAAGAAACAGGATCAGCAGTTAAAACCAAATGTAAAAACATTATCTGGCAGGTACAATGAAAACCTGCTGGAATTAAATGTAATCTAAAATATGATCCATAAACTGCACTTCACTCTTTCGAGGGCATCCTCATGAATAGTTTGAATACTGAAGCATGAAGTGCTATTCCACCAAGGCTGCAATCCTGTCTATGCTAACCTGGGAGTAGTCCCCTTGGGGACTTAGAAATCTCTGAGTAGAGATGTATATGATTGGAGAAGGATTGCAGCTTAGCGCTGTTGTTGTTTAGTCGTTTAGTCGTGTCAGACTCTTCGTGACCCCATGGACCAGGAACACGCCAGGCACTCTTCCACTGCCTCCCGCAGTTTGGTCAAACTCATGTTCGTAGCTTCGAGAACACTGTCCAACCATCTCGTCCTCTGTCGTCCCCTTCTCCTTGTGCCCTCCATCTTTCCCAACATCAGGGTGTTTGCCAGGGAGTCTTCCCTTCTCATGAGGTGGCCAAAGTATTGGAGCCTCAGCTTCAGGATCTCTCCTTCCAGTGAGCACTCAGGGCTGATTTCCTTCAGAATTGATAGGTTTTGCAGTCCATGGGACTCTCAAGAGTCTCCTCCAGCACCATAATTCAAAAGCATCCATTTTTCGGCGATCAGCCTTCTTTATGGTCCAGCTCTCCCTTCCATACATCACTACTGGGAAAGAGCCACTGCTTGCCAGTGTAGACCAGGGTTTCCCAGACTGGGGTCTCCATCTGTTTTTGGACTACAATCTCCATCATCCCTGACCACTGGCTCTGCTAGCCAGGGATGATGGGATCTGTAGTCCAAAAACAGATGGAGACCCACATTTGGGAAACCCTGGTGCAGAAAATACTGAGCTAGAGGGATCAATGGTCTGACTCTGTATAAGGCAGCTTCTTTTGCAGCTATCGGACTGTTAAAAGAAATTAAGATAGGAATCTTGAGTTTCTTACACCAAAGTTAGTTCACTTTCTTAACACATGGTTCTATATATATAAGAGGGATGTGCCTGATTTTATATGTTAAAAAAATCAACTACAAAACTCATTTGAATGGCTCAGGATTCCACCCAAAGCCTAACTGGTTTTCTTTCAACTAAAACATTTATACTTCACCCTATCTGCAAAATTGCTCCCAAAGTGGATTACAAAATACAAACCAAATGACAATAAAGTATATATGAACATAATAAAATCAACAGCAATAACAGATGCTCTCAAAGATTAGCATTGCCTGTAAACAGCAACAATAAGTCGAGAAATGCCCAGAACATGTTGACCTGCCACCAGGATCACAACCATACCATGCATTTAAAGCAAAGAATCCTGAGAACGGTGGTTTTTCTTTTAGGTGCTGAGAATGAATACAGTTCCCAGTATTCCTTGGGGGAAACCATGTTTAAATGTGTGTTAAATGTGGTGTGACCTGTGTCACTGTGTCTTGAAGAGGTGCTATGGAATTGCATCTCTGGCTCAGAAATTAGCTATCAAGTGTCTTCAAAGGGTACTTAGAAGGAGAGGGAAAGAGAAGCAGACCCCTCATACTCTTTTCTGGTTCAGCTTAATATTCCTGTCAACCCCACCCTTTCTTTTATTTATCTGCAGGTGAGGATGGTGCCAACAACAGCAGTACCATAGATCAGGGAGAAATAATCCCCTTCTGTTCCCCTCTGTCATCCTGATGTGTCTCTTCAGTGTCTACGTTCAGACAGCATGGTGTCATCTGGGATTGTGGGTCTTCACTTGGGATGTCTCCAGCTGTCTTTGGGAGGCATCGAAATCCCAAGTCACGCTGTCATTCCTAACCCCCAAGGCGCTGCACAGCATATCAGGCAGAACTGCGATCTGGGGGGGGGGGCGCTTGGGGTTCCTTGACAGCTTAGCAAGGGTTCCTCAATGAGAAAATCCATAATGGCAAACAGGCTTCCTCCGAAGGTGGTTTTGTCCACCACTATCAGTTCCCTCCCCGATTGTGCAGCAAACTAGGAAAGTTGGGTGCGTTCTGGAGCAAATTTCTGGCCGTACCAGCTCAGAAATTATCCAGATGTGCACATCTGGGAACTGTAGTTTGTTAAGGGTGCTGGGAATTGTAGCCCTCTGAGGCATAAACTTCAGTTTCCAGGGTTGTTTTGGGGGAATCATCTGCTTTAAATGCATAGTGTGTACCCACAGAGGTTACTCAGCAGACAAGCTGATGTGGAAAAGGCTTCTTTGAAGGCAGAAAGTTGGAAAAAAACACTACTTTATATGCTAAGTATGAACCAAATCTCCGGCTTTCAGGTTAACTGGATTTAACGTAGTCTGATTGTCACCTTCAATTTCACAAGTTTCATTTGAGGGTCACACCTGATACATAAATGAGCCCCGTTTCCTATATTCCGCCACAGGATCATGAATTCATTCTTGATACTCTTAAAATATTGAAGACATTTATTTCACTGCAGAAAATTGACTGTTTTCATTATTTTAGCATAGCCCTCTACTTGTTTCATATCTTCCCCAACTTGAAACGTGTTGAGTTAGATTTGCTTTAAAGACCTTCAGCCTCTGCAGGGATTTCAACCTGAAGTAAAAGGAAAGTCAATATCCCAGAATGTTCAACAGGCATTTTTGCCAATTTTTTTGAATGACAAAAAGGGCTTCGTTGCCATGGTGATGGTAAGGTGGTACAAAACAAAAGCCTAAGCTTGCACATTAATGATGGCTAAACTAGAAACGGGGATCAGCCCTCCTCCCTGCCCAGAAAGTAAATTGGGCTGCTTAAGCATGCCAACTGAATGCTTGTCAAAACCCAAGAGGCTTGACTAGAAAACCTGAAGTACCTCAGTAGGTTGGCCAGTTATGCAAAGCCCATTTCATGCCCTCCAACATTTCTCTGATGAAAATAGGGATGTCCTAAGGAAAAGTGGGACGTTCTGGGATCAAATCAGAAACCAGGACAGCTCCTGTAAATCCAGGACTATCCCTGGAAAATAGGGACATTTGGAGGGTCTGTCATTTCCATTTGCAGCCATGGACTACAAGTCCCATGAATCTCTGCCCTGCTGCTTCCCAGCTTCTACAGGTAAGACGTTGTTGTTGTTGTTGTTGTTGTTACTTGAGGAGTAAGGAGCGGTATAACAGGCAGTAGGAGCCATGGTAAACTGTGAGATTCAAGCTGGAAGGGGTCTTTATTCCAGTCAAAATTGAACATACTTTTTTTGAAAGGAAGGGTGCTATATTTTGAGCTCCCCCTGTGCTGTATATTGGCCACATCCCTAGCAGAAATTCCAAGTCAAACATTTAATTAGAATGGGAAATATTAATACATTGTTACTTACTTATGAATTAAGATAGTGTTTGGATCATATGGCATTGTGTGTTAGAACACAGAGTTGTATTGTTTCTACAAAAAAGCCAACTAATTGCAGCAAGAAAAGTGCACCACAACTGTTACAGTGCTACAAAAACCAAACCAAATGATGAACTCGAGGGACAATGCGCTCCAACAGCTGAGTTTTAATTCTGAAGGAAAAAAGAAGAAAACAAGCACAGTGGTACCTCGGGTTACATACGCTTCATGTTACAGACTCCGCTAACCCAGAAATAGTACCTCAGGTTAAGAACTTTGCTTCAGGATGAGAACAGAAATCATATGGCAGCGACGTGGCAGCAGTGGCAGGCCCCATTAGCTAAAGTGGTGCTTCAGGTTAAGAACAGTTTCAGGTTAAGAATGGGCCTCCGGAACGAATTAAGTTCTTAACCCGAGGTACCACTGTATAAGGATGCTGTAAGGCAGCTCGCCCCCACTCCCCCGCCCCCAAGAATGGGGATCTAAAGAGTCAGCACAGCTATCAAGAAGGTAGCAAATTGGGACAGGATGAAGACAATTCCTTCTTGCTGCCAAAGGGGTCTTGGGTAACCCTAGGCAGGTGGGCTGAATTGCTTGCTGAGGCAAAAAAGAAGCTGAGAAATGTGTGTGGGGCCTTACATAGAACTTCCCAAAGTTTGACACTTGAAATGCTGGGAGTTCCTGTACATCATGAGAATTTGATGCTTGAGCCCCCACCCCACCCCCCGCTATGCCCTGCAAAGTCGGGGATGCATCCTTTATCCAGACCATCATCCTTTATCCATCATCATCATCAGCATCATCATCATCATCATCATCAATTATGCTGCCAACAGAATATTAATAACATGATAAAACATCAAACATTAAAAACTTCCCTAAACAGGGCTGCCTTCAGATGTCTTCTAAAAGTCAGATAGTCGTTTATTTCCTTGACATCTGATGGGAGGGCATTCCACAGGGTGGGTGCCACTACCGAGAAGGCCCTCTGCCTGGTTCATACAGTGGTACCTCGGGTTACAGACACTTCAGGTTACAGACTCCGCTAACCCAGAAATAGTACGTGAGTTTAAGAAGTTTGCTTCAGGATGAGAACAGAAATTGTGCGGTGGTGGTGCATCGGCAGCGGGAGGCCCCATAAGCTAAAGTGGTACCTCAGGTTAAGAACAGTTTCAGGTTAAGAACGGACCTCCAGAACGAATTAAGTTCTTAACCCGAGGTACCACTGTATTAAAAACAACAACAGTGGTAGCAGAACACCTTTAGCTACCTTTTTTTTTTGGCCAATGTGCTTTTGATGTCGCATTGTTATGGGCAGTGCTTTTTTCCTAAAAAAAAAATATGTATAGGGGTACTCTCATTTTCCTACTCATATTGAAATACTGCCCCTCAATGAGGCCAAACTTAGATACACAAAATGTTTAGGGGTATGCATACCCCCAGGAAAACAGCACTGTTTATGGGGCATTCTGAGGGAAAACATGGCAGCCGTCACAAACAAATGGCAGCCCCACTAGCCAATTTCTAAGCTGAACATTCTCATTTCAACAAAGCTGTAGGGCAACTATATCAGTAGGAGTGGGACTGAAGTAGAGAGTCACTTGAACATACATGGTGAATTTATGGCAGAGACAGATTTGAACCAGGGGAACTTCTTGATTTGTAGCTGTGCCTCTTAGCTACTATACAACAGCTTTCAATGAGGGACTTGAACATATATTATTAAATTATCTTAATGGTTCTAGGCATTCCCGCCCCCCCAAATAGTTTTGACCAGAATACCACACCGCTGACATATTAGAAAGGCAACATAGGTTGTAAGAGATAATTTAAATCACGTCTCACTCATCCTGTAGAAATGACAGTGCTTTCTCATACTGTATTATAAAAAAGCATTATGCCCATATGTCTCTGCCAATTCTACACATCAGGGCTTTTCTTTATTTTCATTGTACTTTCCCCAGGGAACAAAACATTGAAATGATTTACATTTCATGAAATATTTACTAGAAATGAAACCAGCTCTCACTTTTAATGGTCGAAGCCTAACATCAGCCACTCTGCATATTTCCTATTGGGCTTGAGCAATAGCTCAGCATAATACTTTATTTGCAAAATAAAGTGATTTCTTCCTAATGTCAGCAAATAAGTGCTACACACACAACACACACACACAAAAGCCACATTTGTTTCAATGTAAGTAACAAATAAAAAAGCCCGTTAAAAATATAAAATAACAGCAAGATAAATAAGCTACACATCAACATACAAGGTGAAAAGAGAAAAGCTTAGTTAGTGGAGACATGATAAAGATATATAAAATTATGTGTGGATAGACAGTTGTTTCTTTCCTCTTGTAATACTAGAATCCAGGGTTAGTCAATTGGTAAAGAGGACTGTGGAAGATACTCCAGACAGCCAAAAGGAAGTACTTATTTACAGAGTGCACAGTTACACTCTATTTGCCTCCATGAGATGTAGAATCATAGAATCATAGAGTTGGAAGAGACCACAAGGGCCATCGAGTCCAACCCCCTGCCAAACAGGAAACACCATCAGAGCACTCCTGACATATGGTTGTCAAGCCTCTGCTTAAAGACCTCCAAAGGAGACTCCACCACACTCCTTGGCAGCAAATTCCACTGTCGAACAGCTCTTACTGTCAGGAAGTTCTTCCTAATGTTTAGGTGGAATCTTCTTTCTTGTAGTTTGGAGCCATTGCTCCGTGTCCACTTCTCTGGAGCAGCAGAAAACAACCTTTCTCCCTCCTCTATGTGACATCCTTTTATATATTTGAACATGGCTATCATATCACCCCTTAACGTCCTCTTCTCCAGGCTAAACATGCCCAGCTCCCTTAGCCGTTCCTCATAAGGCATCGTTTCCAGGCCTTTGACCATTTTGGTTGCCCTCCTCTGGACACGTTCCAGTTTGTCAGTGTCCTTCTTGAACTGTGGTGCCCAGAACTGGACACAGTACTCCAGGTGAGGTCTGACCAGAGCAGAATACAGTGGCACTATTACTTCCCTTGATCTAGATGCTATACTCCTATTGATGCAGCCTAGAATTGCATTGGTTTTTTTAGCTGCCGCGTCACACTGTAGCAGCAGCCAACCATTTATTGGGCTTTAAAAAGGAATTAAACTTACAGAAGATAAGGCTATGGATGGATGCCAGATTTGATGGCCATAATACCTCCAGAAGAAACTTAACCTGGACTCTCTCTAACAAATATAGGCATATCAATGCCCTTTTCACAGAGCAGAGCCCCACATCAAAGCACTGGGCCAAAGCAATTTGGGCCAAAATTCCCGCAAGAGGTGTTTAAATCTAGTGTCATGACCTCCTAGAGAAGACATAGATTCCTCATATGCCTCAATAATAACAGGAGGTTTTTCAGACTGTATTATAGATATTAACTGGGCTGCTGTTCAGTTTAATGCCAGCAAGGCTGCTTTAAGTTAGCTGATCATTTCTTCCTTATCTTCCGCAGACCTTCAATTGCAGTGTTAGTTTGAAGGGATTGGATTAACCCCACACCAAGCTCTGGAGTCAACAGGGTTGTTTTTTTTTTTACCAGTGGCTGATTATTGCTCTTGGTTCTAAAGCCTATATAAAAGGTTTTATAACTGGAAAACATTTCTGGAAACCAAACAATAATCTACCACACTGGAGTCCCAGTAATTCATAAAGGTGAACCCACTGTGACCATCCTTAATAACCATTCTACTGAGAATTAGTAGGTCTAGTCTGTACTGTAGATGGACCAAATAAAAGCCTGAAAACTTCACACCCTGATGTTTACAATTTCTACAGGGGAAAGGTCTATCCTTCTTGGATTCTGATAGCAGCAGCAATTTGGCTTCCAACATATGACCATTGCCTTGAATTTTGTCATTTAGCTACAAGCAAATAGACCTCAGGAACTTTTGTGGATAAAGATACAGTATTCCATTTTAATGCATGCTTCCTTTACACAGGTTTCACGATTAAATAGACAGTTATAAATATTAATAAAAACCACTAGATTTTAATTTCAAATGAATCCCAAGGGCAAATTGATATCAGTCTTCCCAGAAGATTATTTTAGCAGTCAATGAGGTTGAAATTAGAATAGCAAGAACTAGCATGCCTTTTATCAATTTTCCTAAATGTTCTTGGTAGGCAGCAGGGGTCTAATCCCAAAGTCCATAAATACAAATGCAAAAAGTGTTTTAAGTATCCCCCCCAATAAGTTTTGGAATATCTGTCTTAGCAAAGTAAAGAAGAAACCTCACATGCTCCAAGGAGATAGGTAAAATTCTGCTGCCTCCAAATTAGAAAATTTAATATTCAAGAGTTGCTCACATTTAAAATTAAAACTTGGGACTGAGTCCCAAGAAGTCCCAAGCTCTTGAAATGATAAACATTTACTTGTAATACTAGACACTAGTTCTTACTGTACATTAGAAATTCCTTTAAGGGTTTTGGGTCAGGACACACTTGGCCTTGAAGGAGATAGAATTACACCCAGCAAATGTTGACTAGCTATAAGTCTAAAATGTAAAGAGAGACATACTTGTCTATGCAAGTCATTCAGCAAAATTACTTTATTGAAATGCAAGGACTATCTAATATAAATAGTATATTAGATCTTGTGTACATGCCAAGAGAAATATATTTATAACAGGCAATTCCAAATGAATGTAACTCAGCACTTTGAAAAGTCAAGGAAGAGAAATCATAATGACCTTTTCAAGTATTACTATTTCTGTGCTCTTTATTACCCTTTACCATATTCATTATTATAGTCTAGCTGGAACAAGCCAAGTGAAAACCTGTAAACTGGAATATCACCATTAACTTTAAAATGTTGCTCTTGGTGATCCCAAGCTAGAAACTGATGCCACTGGTTCAAGGTCTAGTTTAGAGTAACTCCATTAGCAGTGCAGCTAGAATCTTTGAGTGGTATAAGGTTAAATTGGTGTTGGTGTTACCAGACACAACAAACATTGCTTCTTGGCTCTACTTGGCAGAGTGAGATTTTACTAAGCAGTGCTTTCCAAGTCTTAAATTCTTTCATTCTTACAATTTAAATAATGTCATCAATCAATCTCTAAACTTCAGCAGATATTTGGGAGAGACATATTATAGAAGGTCCATCAATTGTTTCAAAAACAAGTTTGCAAATGAAAAGCCGTTCTGAGTATTTCCATTGCCTTATTCATTCATTTCTTAAACATCATAATCCTTAATGCTCATCTTGAAGTACACATTTAAATTGAACTTACTTCTGCGTCAGTAGCTTGGAATTACTGCATTAACATTCTGTTTTATACTGTGTTTATCTGCTCTGTCCTGTGTTTATATGACTGTTATTCAGCCATTGAGTGTCTTTGGGGGGAATCACTTATGACAAGGAGTCTCACATGATCTACTTCTATTCATACAGCAGAGAACTAGCCTCAAACTAGTTTGAGGGCTGACAAGCTTGCGGCGCTCCAGATATTGCAGGACTGCAACTCCCATCAATCCTGGCTACTGGTCATGTTGGCTAGGACTGATGGGTGTTTGAGTCCAGAAACATCTGGGGATCACAGTTTAGCCATGCCTGGGCTTCATGATGTTCTGGGACAACATTATGGGACAAAATCCAATCAGTGATCACTGAGCCTTAATAACGAAACAAGTTTCTATTGCCAACACTTAGGAATTTTCATCATTACACTTTCTGAGACCCACATCTCAACAGGGAGCCAGCTGCTATCATCAGAAACCTATGGCCTTAATGCTACTCCTTTGTGCTGTATCTTTCGCTCTATAAGACGCACCAGACCATAAGACGCACCTAGTTTTTGGAAGAGGAAAACAAGAAAAAAAAATATTCTGAATCCCAGAAGCCAGGACAGCCAATGGGATCGCAGCGCAGCGATCCCGCTGGCTGTCCTGGCTTATGGGATAGCCCCATGCAGCCTCTCCCAGGCAAGGGGAGCCTTTATTCCCTGCCCAGGAGAAGCTGCACATGGCTAAGGCTCCCCCAAGAGCCACACTCCCTTTAAAGAGCGTGCAGATTGTGTGTGAGGCTCTTGGGGGCATTTCCCTGAGGAGGGAGAAGGGCAGCCCTTCTCCCTCCTCGGGGAAAAGCCCCCAAGAGCCGCACACACGCTCCATGCAGCTCTTTAAAGGGAGCGCTAAGCAGAGCCTCCCACCTGCATTCGCTCCATAAGACGCACACACATTTTCCCTTACTTTTTAGGAGGGGAAAAGTGCATCTTATAGAGCAAAAATACAGAAATTGTCATCTGCTCAACTGCTGTGTTTTTCTGGCCAGGAGGGACAGCGTCAGAAAACAATGGATTGGGCAAAAGGAACAGCAGCTTTCACTGCCTATACACTGATCAGCCCTTTCTCTTTGGGCAGGGATGGGGACTTGACACAGTAGGAGGGCATGTATGCAATTGGCAGGAAGGAAGAGAGGACCCTATTAATAAGCATCTTGAATAAGCCCTTCTTTGAACCGACAACCAGTGTTGCCAATAGGCATGATCCCAACTCCACTTACACATGCACATAAGTCATGGAATCAGTCAGAAGGGACCACGGGGGCCATCTAGTCTAAACCAATGCAATGCAGGAATCTTTGGTCCAATGTGGGGCTTGAATGCATGGCCTTGTGATTAAGAGTCTCATGCTCTGCTGGTGTCAGAGACCAGGCTGAGGTGTACTGCTCTGATGAGGAATGGTGGGAGCCTCCCCCTCCCCCTGACCAGGATCCTGAAGATGCCCAGGAGCAGAGGAGGAGGATAGATTTAGAGACTTGGTTTGGAGAGAAACGTAGTTCTGAAGACAAAAGTTAGGAAGAACTGGGGGGTGAACAGCAAAGAACAGGAAGGGAGAGAGCTAACAGACTCTCTCTCTCGCTAGAAAGTAGTCAGCCTATCAGTCCAAGGTCACGTAGAGCAGATAAGGTGGCTACACAAAAAACAGGGTGGTTGCCAGAATCCTTAATTGGGAACACTTTTATTCCGAGAATGGCTGCTTTGTTCTTTTGATGTGATCATTAAAGACTCTTTAAATGGTGAGCCAGCATCTTTAAAAGCAGAGACATCACCTTGCCAACAAAGGTCCGTATAGCTAAAGCTATGGTTTTCCCAGTAGTGATGTATGGAAGTGAGAGCTGATCACCGAAGAATTGATGCTTTTGAATTATGGTGCTGGAGGAGACTCTTGAAAGTCCCATGAACTGCAAGAAGATCAAACCTCTCCATTCTTAAGGAAATCAGCCCTGAGTGCTCACTGGAAGGACAGATCCTGAAGCTGAGACTCCAATACTTTGGCCACCTCATGAGAAGAGAAGACTCCCTGGAAAAGACCCTGATGTTGGGAAAGATGGAGGGCACAAGGAGAAGGGGATGGCAGAGGACGAGATGGTTGGACAGTGTTCTCAAAGCTACCAGCATGAGTTTGACCAAACTGCGGGAGGCAGTGGAAGACAGGAGTGCCTGGCGTGCTCTGGTCCATGGCGTCACGAAGAGTCGGACACGACTAAATGACTAAACAAATGGTAAGCGACTCTCTTCGCTTTGTCCTGCCTATCTATGGCCTAAGGGGGGGGGGGGGGAGGAAGCCAAGTCCCGGATCATGAGAGCTGACTGCTTTGACTGCAGGCAAAAGCCTTTAATTCTTAAGTTTTAGGCCTTCAAAACAAAGTGTTTAAGAGTCAAGGATTTGTTTTGCCATCTTTTATAAACCACAGTGACTTGGGAAAAAAGCAGAGAAGGAATGAGGTGAAGAGAGAGAACCAGAATAGGTGTGAGTGGGTCACACTTTTTCCCCACAAAGAAGCAACAGTGAGCGTAGGGATGCCTTCCGAACCAAAGCAAGGCACATTTCAGTTCAGTTACGTGCTTACTTTTTGTAATATTACAATGCTTAAGCGTCCATGGTAGCTTTGCATGGAGGGAAGATGTGGTGAAAACCAGAATACCTTTGCTCCACTCCCATGACCTCCTAGCAGCTCCTCTAGGACTGATGAGCACCAGCTGCCACTGGCCAGAGCTATCACATTATTGTCAAATTTTTTGCCTCAAAACATGTGCCTACTTCTACAAAAAAATAATAACTGGAGTGCCTGATTTCAGGATCATAATATGCATAAAATGCCTTGCATTGCTAAACAGTTTTACTATTTAAAAATTAAAATTAACCCCCCCCCATTACTTCCCTCATTTCCCATTCCCCATTCACAGCAGTTCTATTTAGGAAACGCTAATAGTTTGAAAGGTCCCTATTTGAGAACTAGTTTGAATTAAAGTCAAAGCAGCATCCCCTGCAGCCCTAGATTAGGGAGGCAACATTTTATCAGCTGCTTGGCAGCTTAAACTGTCAACAATCTTCTTGATATATTTATAGTCCAGGGATGTCCCTCAACTACTTTTGGAACACATGTGCAATACAAATGAGCATCGTTTGTAACAAGGGCTTCTTTTTGCAGGATTTTTTTTTTTTTTTAGTAATTCTAGCATGGAGCCCCATTAGAGAGCGATTTGGTTGGGGGATTTACATGCCAGACCTGCATCCTAATGAGTGAACACCGGCCTCATTTAAATTCTACAGAATGCATTCATTGTTTTAAATTAGGCAAGAATCTGTCCTGTAATGTCATAGCTGTAAGTTGTCACGAAGGGATTGGTTTCAAATGCTCCAAAAATTTCCACCCAAGATACACAGTTGCTGTTTCTAAGCTGATTCCCCACCCTGACCCCCTGAAATGTACCTTGCTAAAGTTTGCCTGAGCTTACTGAATACTACATTAACAGAGTATGATGCAATATTAAGTCAACTGCAAAAAGGCACAATCTGAGCAGGTTTTCCTCCCCTCCTGATAGCAATTAGTAGCTCTAAATGACTTGGCTAAATGGAAGTCTGAAAGTGCAGCCAAGCATATAAACCAGTCAGAATGTTTTAAAGACTGTGTTTTTCAATGACTGATGTTGATACAGTTACCAAAGGTAATGTGTAGCCATCATTACACAAGCTATTCAGGTCCTGTTGGTACATTATATCTCATGGTTTTCATTAGGAAAGGCTACTGAGACGAACCAAAAAGAGGAAGCATTTGTAGAGAGGACTTTCCTGCTGTCATATCAACCCCAGATGTGCATCTATTGACAGACAAAACTAATAAGCCTATTTATCTCAAAATGTAGTGTTGATTGGAAGGCACGTGAGAAAGAGCCATATTCAACAGATGCATGGATTTGGTTAGCTCTTGGATTCACTCTTAAATATAGATTTTCAGGTAGGGGTACCTCCTGACCATTTCTACCCGATGAGAAAGCTGTCCGTTCTTTTAGCATTGGATCCAGTTGAGGCTCTTCTTTGCATGGTGACTGAAGTTCGACAATTGCACAGTTTACACTTTGGGAAGGGCAAAAGTTCAGTGGAAGAGCATCTGTTTTGCATGCAGAAAGTTGCAGACCCAATTCCTGAAACCTCCGAGTAGGGCTGAGAGAGAGACCCCTGTCTGAAATCCCAGAGAACAACTGCTAGTCAACGTGGACGGTTCTGAGCTAGATGGACCCGTTGTTCTGTCTAGGCATAATTCAGCTTCTTTTTGTTTCTGCTGCATTTGCTAAAGCCCATTGTATCAGTGATTCAGTGCACAGATTTTAATACTGAAACAACATGAGTCCTGCGAACCTTGTGGACATCCTTGTGTCCAATTGTGGACATCCTTTCTCCCAGAAGTTCCCTAAACCTTGACAATGCACACCTTCTACAAATGATACAAGACCAAATTTTAGTGGTCCCAGATGTGTAAGACATCTTAAGAATGTAACTATTGTAAGATATAGTGGTACCTTGGGTTAAGTACTTAATTCATTCCGGAGGTCAGTTCTTAACCTGAAACTGTTATTAACCTGAAGCACCACTTTAGCTAATGGGGCCTCCCACTGCCACCGCGCCACCAGAGCATGATTTCTGCTCTCATCCTGAAGCAAAGTTCTTAACCTGAAGCACTATTTCTGGGTTAGCAGAGTCTGTAACCTGAAGTGTATGTAACCTGAAGCGTTTGTAACCTGAGGTACCACTGTACTTGGAATTGGGTGGAGGGGAGACTGTATTAGTGGGTTCAGTGGCTGCAATATCATCTTTTCCCGTTAAGCCTTCATGCCTACCCTGCCCTGCTAATGATGTGTTCTTTTTATGTTTTGCCATAGGTTTCAATGGATTGTATTAAATTTTGTCTGTTTAACATTATGAACATCCTTGAGACCTCATTGGTGAAAGGTGGGGTATTATTTAATAAAACCTAATTTGTTTTAGAAGAGTTCCCTGCCCTGAGCCTCCTGGAACAGGACAGATTAAAACTTAAATAAAAAAATAAAAAATACAAGATAGTAGCATATTGCTGCCGACAACAACCACAGAATATATAAGTTGCTGCACTCTTGTGGAGGAAAGCATAATAAGCCAGTTATATGAAAGTCCTCCAGGAGAAGGAGTAGTAATCCTGATTCATTCATCCCACACTTTACTGTGCATTTCCCTATCACTTTCCAAATTGCAAAAAGTCTGGTTTGTTTTTTAAGTGGATTTACAGTGCTCCATTGACAAGAATATTTTAATTCACTTCAATCATGCAAGTCTAAAGTTCCAGTAGATGCTTGAGCAACTTCTGAAAAATACTGACAGTCTGGAGGTTACCCTAATGAAACACTAATATAAAAGCTGGGAAGGTTTTCTGCTCGAAACAGCTCAATTTTATACTTCCAAAGGTACGTTTAGATATAGTTTGTCCATAGTCAGGCTGCATGTCACTCACATGCACAAATGTGAAGTCAGCACATGCTAAGTTGCGACAGTAACTACAATCACATCTTCAGTAACATGTATCTGTGAAGACAGATTAAGATCCACTTTTGCCGATATATTACTAGGTAAAGGGACCCCTGACCATTAGGTCCAGTAGTGGCTGACTCTGGGGTTGCGGTGCTCATCTCGCTTTATTGGCCGAGGGAGCCAGCGTACAGCTTCTGGGTCATGTGGCCAGATATATTACTAATAATAATAATAATAATTTTTATTTATACCCCGCCTTCCCCAGCCAAGGCCAGGCTCAGAGCGGCTTACAAGTAAACAAGTTGAATGATTACAACTTAAAAACAACATTAAAAATACAACATTAAAATATTGAAACATTAAAATATTAAAATGTAGCCTCCTCGCAGGAGAAGAAGGAAAAGAAAAAAGAAAGAGAAGGAGGGAATCAAATTGGCTCCAAGCCAAAGGCCAGGCGGAACAACTCTGTCTTACAGGCCCTGCGGAAAGAGATCAGATCCTGCAGGACCCTGGTCTCATGAGGCAGAGCGTTCCACCAGACTGAAGCCAGAGTTGAAAAGGCCCTGGCTCTGGTTGAAGCTAATCTAACTTCCTTAGGGCCCAGGACCACTAGGGTGTTGCTATTTATGAACCTTGAGGCTCTCCGTGGGGCATACCAGGAGAAGCGGTCCGGTAGGTATGAGGGTCCTAGGCCGTGAAGAGCTTTAAAGGTCAAAAGCAGCACCTTAAATCTGACCCTGTTCTCCACCAGGAGCCAGTGCAGCTTGAAAAGCACTGGATGAATATGCTCCCATGGCAGAGACCCCGTGAGGAGCCTCGCTGCAGCATTCTGCACCCGCTGGAGTTTCTGGGACAGAAATACTAGAGGCATATTATTCACACAATCAGATATGCTTACCAATTCTTGGTTGCGTTTCCCTTACACACACACACAAAGAGAAAACAGCAACAATTTAGATGCATCACATGAAGATCATGTTCTCTAAGACAGCATTCAAATGCCCCAGCTGGAGTCTGATAGCTGCTGTGTCAAAGACAAAGATCTGTGTTGAGTGACCCCACAATGTACCATTTTTCAGAGCCACTCCCGGATAACTTTTAAATGTGCACAAGTGAGATGAGGCAAACCAGATTTCAATCTGGAGTCCATCACTGGTAATTGCTCCTTTTCATGTGTCTTTTCTATGTGTCCTAGTGGACAGAGTTTCCATGAATGGCATGCAACCTGTTGGTGGCTTTCCTACACACTGCTTGTCCCTTCTGGGTCTTATCTCAAACATTATCTGCAGAAGCATCCAGGTGAGTCTTTGAAGCTGCCAAGAGTTTGGAACAAACTAGGGCCAAATTTAAACAAAATTTAAAGGAAATATTTGTTTAAATGAAATTAAATGTAGCATAATTTTAGGCAGCTAAAAAGGAAAAAAGAGAGAGAAACAAACCCACTAAATGTTTTTAATTATACGTTTAGCAAATGAGCTGTGCTTCCATACACCTCAGAAGACAATTCTGACTGCACTCCCTTGTTACCATGCAATTTTATCTGGGGAGAAAATTCTACTCTCCCTCTTCAGTCCTCAAAATCAGTTCACAAAACACAGCCTGATAAGAAACAGGAACAAACTGTTTAAACTGGTCAGCTCTAGAACATATTTTTACTAATCTCTGAACTTCTCTAAAGAGATCAAAATATCAAAATCTGATTAAAGGTGAAAACATCTGGATATACACAGATGTATATCCCAGTAACCCATAGTCCCTGTAGTCTGGTTGAAGCAAGAAGGTATTTGGCCTGCTGTTTATTTTTTTTAAGTACAGTGGTACCTCGGGTTAAGTACTTAATTCATTTCAGAGGTCCGTTCTTAACCTGAAACTGTTCTTAACCTGAAGCACCACTTTAGCTAATGGGGCCTCCTGCTGCTGCCGCGCCGCCGGAGCATGATTTCTGTTCTCATCCTGAAGCAAAGTTCTTAACCTGAGGTAATATTTCTGGGTTAGCGGAGTCTGTAACCTGAAGCGTATGTAACCTGAAGCATATGTAACCCGAGGTACCACTGTATTGAATTTTGAAAGACCATTTAGAAATTGTCAGTTTGCTTCTCAACTGTATGTGTTTTTATTTTTATTTTTAATTTATAGTACTTTCAGCTCAGTAATGGGTAAATAAAAAAAAAAAAATCACTGCCCCATGATTTTCAAATAGCAGACATTTAATATATATTAATAGAGAAGGATTAAGGGGGAAAGTACTTCTATAGCACTAGCAGTAAATAAGAAGCAATATAAATTGCCTTCCAGATGTCTTATTTATTTCCCCAAAGAGTGAAGTTTGAGTTGTTGTGGCAGCCTGTATTCACAGCAGTCTGCTAAAGATATTAGCACTTGTCAAATACAAATTGATTTCTGTCTAAACTGTCCTTCAGCCTCTTTAGCTCCTAATCAGGTTGTGAAATTGGATGACTTTAAATTCCTTTTATTCGCGTTAGTGATGTCACATACTGTTTTGAAAATTGTAGCAATATTCATTCAGTGCTGGCCTTGCTGAATCCTCCCCCATCCTCCAAATGAAACAAACAGAATGTCTTCTAAAATGGGCAAATATCATCTTAGTGTGAAACCATCTGAGTGGAACATGGGGCATATCTGAGCAATGTCTGTGCAGTTACAAGGGTTTCATAGGCAGGGATGAAAGAAAGAAAGAAAGAAAGAAAGAAAGAAAGAAAGAAAGAAAGAAAGAAAGGAAGGAAGGAAGGAAGGAAGGAAGGAAGGCAGGCAGGCAGGCAGGCAATCAGTAATACTGGATGCTATCGTGGTAAGGAGATTAAATAAATGCCCAATCCAATAAGCACCACCACCAAGGGATGTGGGTGGTGCTATGGTTTAAACTACTGAGCCTCTTGGGCTTGCTGATCAGAAGGTCAGCAGTTTGAATCCCCACGATGGGGTGAGCTTCTGTTGCTCTGTCCCAGCTCCTGTCAACCTAGCAGTTTGAAAGCATGCCAGTGCAAGTAGATAAATAGGTACCACTGCAGTGGGAAGGTAAATGGCATTTCCGTATGCTCTGGTTTCCATCACGGTGTTCCGTTGCGCCAGAAGCGGCTTAGTCATGCTGGCCACACGACTCAGAAAGCTGTCTGTGGACAAACGCTGGCTCCCTTGGTCTGAAAACGAGATGGGAACTGCAATCCCATAGTTGCCTTTGACTAGGCTTAACTGTCCAGGGGTCCTTTACCTTTTACCTACCAAGGCAGTAGCTTACAGCAGGCAGTAGCTTACAGCAGGTTTCCCTACTTGTGATTCACCAAGGTGAATACAATATAGTTTAGCATCATAGCATACAGGGACATGGTAGAAGTTATCATTCTTACTGGCAGTATGAAAGTTGAAGGCTGCCTCATATTTAAACCACCTGAGCCATCTCCCAAGAGGACCAGTATTAAAGTTTGACAGTGAAAAGAAGAGAATGATATTTCCCAGTATGACCCAGAAGTAGCTTCTGACTTCAGCAAGCACCTAAACTAAAATAATGAATTTTTTATGGTCTTTAGATTATTATTTTTTAAAATCATTTATGGACTTTTAATAGCTCCCTGTGAGGGATTTACACTTGGGTCTCATGGAAGAAATGAAAGCAACAGAGAGTTGGGATTCAAAATATAGTCCCAAAAAATGTTTCTAGAATGAAAACATGAAGTTTTCTTCTACCTTTTTCTTCTAGGTTAATATTTTTGTAGACTAGAGCATATCCTGGAATGGGTATGGTTTTCCTAAGCCACAACAGGATAAGGACCAGTGGGGAAGAACAGCTGGAACCACAATCACATGCAAAGTAAGAAAGAAAGTGGATGATCTGTGGTGCTAGGTAGGAGACAGAAATTAAGAGCAGGTGAGACTAGTCACTTATGCTAACGAAAAGGCACAAATTCTGTATATAGTGGTACCTTGGGTTAAGAACTTAATTCGTTCTGGAGGTCCGTTCTTAACCTGAAGAACCACTTTAGCTAATGGGGCCTCCCTCTGCTGCCGCACCGCCGGAGCACAATTTCTGTTCTCATCCTGAAGCAAAGTTCTTAACCCGAGGTACTATTTCTGGGTTAGCGGAGTCTGTAACCTGAAGCATCTGTAACCTGAGGTACCACTGTAATTCGAAGTGATGTGTCACTGGTTCTGAGTGGTCAACTGACATGCTGCTCAGTCAACAGGCCTCAGCCTTGGCCTGAAGGATAGCAATTACATGTCCCTGTAGGAGCTACTTCGGTGGTGATACTGAAGGGCCTCAGAAATAGAAATTCCAGCATGTTGTTATCAAAGCAACTGTTACAAGACCCGCAAAGCCATAAGCAGACAGACAAACAAAGCAACTCTTACAAGACAGGGAAGGCCGTAGCAGGCAGACAATGACCGTTCCCCGCTTAAAAACGGGGGGCGCCCTTTGCGTGGACGCGTGCAGCCCTGGATCTGGAGTGGCCCCATCAGCATAGGCTTTGCCTTCCCTCAGGTGGGATACCTGGAGGTCCCCACCTACCCCAGTGAGTTGTCCAATCCCACCTGGGGGAAGCGTTGCCAGGGAAACCAGGCCAGGTAGGGGAGGGATTACCTGCCCACACAATAGAGGGTGGATCTTACCTGGTAATCCTCACTTGGCTCCAGAGCTTCTCCCACCCTACCCACCCTCAGTTAATGTCTTCTTTTGCAGGTTAACTTTTCTTCATAGGTTTTGCAGGTTAACCTTTCTCCACAGGTATGCGGGCGCTGCTACGATAAGGTCGCTGTTAAAGGGCCGGAAAGGAATTTCCCTGCATTAGCAGGTTTCGCCTTTCCCGTAGCAAAACGTCACAACTTTGGCGGTATCAGGCCTTGGGCGGAATCCTTTAGTCCATCTTCCTCTAGTCCATCTACCAGGGTTCCCCGTTAAAGGGGTTTCTGAAGGGAGGCTTTGACCGTACGCCGAAAGGTCGTCATTGCTCTCCCCTGCGGCGGCGGTGTAACGGGGGCGGCTATCTCTGCTTGAACATATGTTCTCCAGAGCTGGCCCATCCCCGCCCCACTGGATAACCCTGTAGCTCCCTAGGTCCCCGGCTGGGGACTGGGGAGGGAGAACGCCCAATGCCTGAGCCAAGGTCTACCCACATTTGAAATTTAATAAAGTTGTGGCCTATTTAATCCCATAGCACGTTGTCTAGAGTCGTTATTCCACATGACGGGGGGGGGGGACCACTCGGGATCTGGGGACTCCGCCTGTCCACGCAAACAAAGAATGAGTAAATTAAGAAGTGTGAACCTTCAAAAGGGGAAACATGGAATGTTAGAGCCTGATTGGATAAGAATGTAAAGTCTCACTCTCTGGTGTTTTTTTTTGTATAGTCTGTAAAAAGTGGGTGCACCCTGACTGGGGTGTGCAGATTGCGAGCTTATCGCTCTGTACCTTTGTTCTGCATATGCATTTCAAATAAACCCTCTTACAACCTGCAAGGTCTTTGCCACTTTGTGTGAATCTGTGCTCCGGGGACCAAATAGCAGATATGGAACAGGTCCAACAATACTCAAATATCCAATGAAGAAAGGAAGTACAGTGGTACCTCGGGTTAAGTACTTAATTCGTTCCGGAGGTCCGTTCTTAACCTGAAACTGTTCTTAACCTGAAGCACCACTTTAGCTAATGGGGCCTCCCGCTGCTGCCGCGCCGCCAGAGCACGATTTCTGTTCTCATCCTGAAGCAAAGTTCTTAACCTGAAGCACTATTTCTGGGTTAGCGGAGTCTGTAACCTGAAGCGTATGTAACCTGAGGTACCACTGTATCCTCCTCTATTCATCCCACAAAGCAAGGCCAAACATGTCCCTTCAGGTCTCTCTATCTAGCTCTCATAACTCTTCACAGGTCATGTCTCCTGCTCAGGTCATGCCTCCTGCCTATGCCACATACCTCACTGGCCTACTCCAACCCCTGCTCTGTTTTTCATTTTCCTTTTTCTTTCCGGAATGTGTCCTTGAGCTGTAATGATGCCTCTAGCTTGCCTGGATGGGATAACATGTAGAAAGCTCTTTGATGCAGCTGAAGTTCTACACACTACTGGCGCGTGCCCCCCCCCAATAAGGTTTCCCACTAGAAACCTAGAGCTACAAAAAGGTTCACAACTCATGCCATATTAAGAAGCCCAAACATATGTAGAACTTTGGTTTTTATCACAATTCAGGGAACAGGTTGGATGGAATTTATGCTGGAAAGGAGGTTACCAGCGCTATAGATTGTGACCTTCCTTATTGATAGGTGGCAAATTAATTAATTAATATACTGCCTTATACCCACAGGTCTCAGGGCGGTTCACAGGGTAAAATCACAATATAAAAACACAAAATACATAATCAAAATAAAAAGAATAACCCAAGAACACCCCCACTCAAAAAATAATAATCAGAGAGGGAAAATAGAATTAAAAACACACACATGCAGATGAATTCGCCTGGTTTTGACAACAGTTCATAGGTGTGGGCACCAAACTAATCTGGATAGATGCTGAGAGCGAAGGTTCATACGGCTATATGCTGTCCTAGAGGAGGTCATTCTCCATTTTCGAATGATGATGCATTTAAAAAGCAAACTAAAAAGCAGAAGTTTATAAACAGGAAGTGGAAGACACTTGAGGTTCCTGCTTATTTCAGGTGGACATGTCTGAAGCCATGCCCTAGTGATTATGCCTTGGGAGGAGCAATTTGTTATCAAGCATTAAAACTAGCTAAGCCAATTGCAGTTAAAATTGTAACATCTGGGCAGATTTTTTTTTAATCATATGATTTGTCACCATCCTATTTTAAAATGCTGCATTTCTTTTTGCTGTTGCATTGTGCATCTGCCTGGTCTTTTGTGCTTCTAGCCCAGGTGATAAAACGATTAATATGTGCACTGTTCATTTGATATGATAGGAATAAAGTCATTGTCATAAGATCAATGCCTATTACTTTGGGAGAGAAAAAAAATGTCTTGCTTTTCAGTGGTATTTATTTGGCAGCTGGAGTCAATTAACCTAAGACAACTTTTTATTTCATTGACATAATAGCTTAATTAAAAACATGCTGTCAAGAGTTTTAGGAGAGGGTGTGATTACATTTTTCAAATTGCTTTTGGCAATATGCCTTTCTAGGAGCTACGGAAAGGGATCCTGAAGGAAAAGTCAACTACTTTCCACAATCCTATTGAGCATGAGTGCAAAAAACTGAAGTATACAAAAATCTTAAGAGAGAAATAAGGCACATGATAAAGAAAAAGAGTGGCATATCCATTTACAAGTTTCGGAATCTTAAGATTCCTAAAACAGGTCTTTCCTATACTCTCTTCGGAATAAGTGTAAATACATCAGCATTCCAACAGTTATTTTGGCTTTATTGTATATTCACAGCATCACTATACAGTAAGGTAGGAGGAGACACAGGTGGCGCAGTGGTCTAAACCACTGAGCCTCTTGGGCTTGCCCATAGTAAGGTCAACAGTTCGAATCCTTGCGATGGGGTGAGCTCCCATTGCTTTGTCCCAGCTCCTGCCAGCCTAGCAATTTGAAAGCAGACCAGCACAAGAAAATAATAATAATAATAATAATAATAATAATAATAATAATAATAATAATAATAATTTTTATTTATATCCCACCCTCCCCAGCTGAAGCCGGGCTCAGGGCGGCTAACAACAATAAAATAGTACAACATTCTAAAATCATTTCATTAAAAAATTAATTCAACTCAAATTGATGGCAACCATTAGGCTAAAGTTCTGTGAAGATATTTGCCTCCTTATTTATTTTTAGTTCTGCCATTCCATCGTTTATGCTATACAGTGGTACCTCGGGTTACAGACGCTTCAGGTTACAGATGCTTCAGGTTACAGACTCCGCTAACCCAGAAATAGTACCTCGGGTTAAGAACTTTGGTTCAGGATGAGAACAGAAATCGTGCTCTGGCGACACAGCGGCAGCGGGAGGCCCCATTAGCTAAAGTGGTACTTCAGGTTAAGAACAATTTCAGGTTAAGAACGGACCTCCAGAACATATTAAGTTCTTAACCTAAGGTACCACTGTATTCTAGAAGACCTGTGGAAAATATTCATTCACATCAGAATGAAAGGTACTGTTCAAACAGACAGCTGGTACAAGAAATAAATTACTCTATCCTTGTCAAATGTCATATTTAATGAATACTTTTGACAATTGTTGAGGTCCTTAGTAATACATAATGGCACGTAATGATTGAGAACAGGTAATACTTTGATACTGTTCTCAATTTCAGATTTTACACCATTAATATTATATTACATGAAGTAGTTTAAGAGACAGCTGAAATCCATGCAGCTCTCTTACAAAGAAAAATGTGTTGCTTTTCTTTATCCCTGTCTAAGTGAATTTAAACACACATCCCTACATGATGACAATGTCAAGTACACAGCTGCATGTGTTCTTCTAGGTCACCGTCAGCTTGAATTCACATACAAATTTTACAAAAACAATTCACATGTAACATGTTTCAGTAGACTTAGATCACCTGCTCTGCTTCAAGTTATCAAGCAATGAGACAAAAGAGTGTGGGGTGACTTATATGTGGGTGGTAGCAAAGATTTCTGCAGCATCTCCTTTGAAACCATAAATTTCAAATACAGTTTCCAATAATCCTCCTTCTCGCAATCCCTTGTCTTGAATCAACAACAATGTATGTAAGGAAGGAGAAATACATTTTGTTTTTGCAGAACGATGAACCAGAAAATATGCTGCTGGCTTCTGCTAATTATAAGCAAACAGGGGTTTTTAAAGGCTTGCAATTAGGCAAAAGTTAAGACAGCTTTATCAAAAGACACATTTGCCAAATTTAGACATCCATGCAGTCATATGTATGTGAACGTTGTTTAAATAAGCTGTTGTACCAATCATTTTAGGTATTGGGAAATGAGTGTTTATGACTAGGGTCCAAAGAACCTTGTGAATAAGTCTGTGTGCCCAAGGAAAATATGGGCTTGTGTTGCTCAAAGAAAATAAAAGCCCAGAAGCCCATGCATAAAGTCAACAACTGGAGCAACATATTTCTTCATTCCAAGTCATTCTTTTCTGGAATTTTTAAAAATCAGTCTAGATTTTATACAAGAATGCACATTTTGTTTCAGATAAAATGTAAGTTTAATTTAACCATCCATATGAAACTTGAAAAGTGGCGTATATCCAAAACATCAGGGTACAAATGCAAAATATGCATTCATGAGCTGTACTAGAGATAGCATTTAGCATCCATTATTTCTCTTTTAAAGTTGAACGTTCCTCCTCTGAAGTGAACAATAAGGAAAGTTCCATTTGAGAAAATCAAGATCTCACCAATTATATCTTTTAAATCTCCACAAACACACAATGTGACTAAATGTATTTGAATGAAACAGTAATAATAGCCCAACATCAATGAATAACGTCAACAGCCTTGATAAAATGGTGGCCACAAGAATAGGTTCAAATGTGTGAATGTGCCCTATATGGAGAAGAAGAGGAGGAGGAGGAGGAGGAGAAGAAGAAGAAGAAGAAGAAGAAGAGGAGGAGGAGGAGGAGGAGGAGGAGGAGGAGGAGGAGTTGTTGTTTGGACTTGATATCCTGCCTTCCACTCCCCTTAAGGAGTCTCAAAGCGGCTAACCATCTCCTTTCTCTTCCTCGCCCACAACAAACACTCTGTGAGGTGAGTGAGGCTGAGAGACTTCAAATAAGTGTGACTGGCCCAAAGTCACCCAGCAGCTGCCTGTGGAGGAGCGGGGAAGCGAACCCAGTTCACCAGGTTACAAGTCCACCATTCTTAATCACTACACCACGTTGGCTCTCCACGCTGGAGAAAACTTACTGCACCTCTCTAGTCTAGTATTGCTTGCTATTACAGGCATGGCTTTCTAAGGTCACAGGTAGGCATTCCCCAGCCTTTTTACATTATTTCTTTTTAAACTATAGATGCCAGTGATTGGTGAAAACTGACCCATTAGGGCAAATGGGGCACTGCCCACCGGCCTCAGTCTGCTGTCCCCCAGACAGTCTGCTCCTTGCCTTCTTGCTATTTCCAATCCAGGGGCAGCAGTTCCTGTCAGCTTCCTCTTCTTTAGCGTCTGCTGATCTTTTGCGGATCTCAGCAGGGAAGAAGATGGGAGCAAACTTTGAATGAGCTGGCTTGTGCCCTTCGTTGGCTCTGTCCCAATGGGCCCCAGCCCCAGCCACCACTGTCGGGGGGCACACTTAAGATTTCCTGAAAGCAAGGCAATGCATTCCATCACTGAGATATGACTTGAAGCTTCAGCAGAGGCAGATTTCGGGGAGTGTGACGATTTTGGTTGCACTGGGCATGGAGCCTCAGGGGCGCTGCGGGGATGCCACAACTATGATTTAGAAAGGAGTGCGAGTGGCACCAAATTGTGGCGTCACACAGGGCACTGCCAAAATTTGAGAGCCCAAGATCTTCCACTGGCTTCAGTTAGTAATCTAGCTGATGTTCAATCACAGATACCTAAGGTGTGGCCAGGTTGGCCCCCACCAAGGGTGCAGATCCAGGGGTGAGCAAAACCTACGGTTCTCCCCTCTGGCTTGGAGTGGCTAGGTGGGAAAGCAGTGAGCAAAAGGTGATGAAAAGCAAACTTTTTGAGTTTCTGGTCCATGGTCTCTCATGGCCTCAAAGGCACCGATACAGCTCCTTGCTAAGGTATGCCTCTGCATGTACCAATGAGAGTTTAAATACTTGACCACACTCCATTGTGCCTGCCGCAGGAGCAAGGATAGAAGGAAAGGCTGTACACATCCATGCTGGATTAGAAAGAGGCTCCACTATACTAGCTAGTTGGAAAGAACAGCTTTATGGATGGATAACTCAATCTGTTTCCTGACTGTGGTGCTTTCAGATGTGTCCCAAGTCCATTCAGAGCTAACTCTCCATTGATCCATGGTTTGTTTTCAATCTGCACCAAAAACCATTGGTCTAACTGTTTTGGGGTTTGTTTGTTTTTGACTGAGCATGCTTACTAGAAACATTTTAAAATGTAAGGAAACAGACAACCATTGGAAGGTTTGAAATGTTTTCCATTTACTGTTGGCGGCTCAGCAAATGGGCCTAGGGCCTTCTGTGTACAAAATATGTGTTTTGAGAGAAAATACACTGAAAACTAAAGATGTGAATGTGATTTTTGTGTGCGTGTGCAGACTGAAAAGAAAAGAAAGATTAATGCTGAACTTATTGTGCCAACAAAATATTCCTATTTATGCAATACATCTCATACATATTCTGTAGATAACAACTGAACTGGATGGAGTGAAATGGTTTCCCCTGTCTTGGTATTATTTCTAGGTCAGCATCATATCTATCTAGGAAAGGGGCCTTGCTGCTGGCCAGGGTTTTCCTCTTCATGATTTAGCTGACATAGTTGAAACCTTGCCAAGGTGAGAGAGCATTCCAAGTTCAGCAATGAGGAAAGCAGCTTGGGTCAGTGCCATAATAAAATAATAATAATGCAGCTTTTCATGGAGCAGAAGTTCAGGTAATTTTCAAAATGAGGAAAAAACACGCACGCCCTTGGCTTTGTTTATGCTGGGACTTTTGAAGGAGAACCTTTGCAATGGAATGGGAACCTTTTCCCTAATACAAAGAGATCTGAAGTGCTCCGAAATTGGAGATTATATTTAACACAAATAACAAGAGGCATTTCAAGTTGTGCTTTTCTCTTCCATGAATGATAGAACAGGGATGTTTCGGGAATAGAAAATGAATGATGTCAAACTGCCCATGGGGGAAAGGCTGTGTTTTAATTGTACTGTGCTGTACAGAGTATGGAGGACAAATTATGATAAAACTTTGATATTTACATTTTAATAAAGAACACCAACTAGAATACAGTGGTACCTTGGGTTACATACACTTCAGGTTACATTCGCTTCAGGTTACAGACTCCGCTAACCCAGAAATAGTACCTCGGGTTAAGAACTTTGCTTCAGGATGAGAACAGAAATCGTGCTCTGTGGTGCGGTGGCAGCGGGAGGCCCCATTAGCTAAAATGGTGCTTCAGGTTAAGAACAGTCTCAGGTTAAGAACGGGCCTCCGGAATGAATTAAGTAACCCGAGGTACCACTGTATGTGCCTTTAAAACACAAACACTTTCCTTTGCAACATCCTCTGTCAAATCACTAGTACTGTTCCCAACACCTACATGAGCTTAACTTTGTGTATAAAATTATTTGATATTATCAGAATTTGCACAAGAAACATGCTTAACTGAAGGAACAACACACAAGAATTTAGGCAGGCATTGTCACTTCTAAGTTTTAGATGCCTGGTCAAAATTTCTCTATTTTCAGGTGACTTCTAACCCCCTGAATGCTTCTCAGATGTTTTACTGTGTGTGTAGACTTTAAGTTCTTGTGGTTTAAAATTTTGGAGGTTTAATTTATGCTTTAATTTTTGAACTTTATATATTTTATTGCTGTAAGTTACTTTGAGACCTACCAGGTGAAAAAGCAATTTTTTTAAAAAAAAATGACAATAAATAAATGCAAAATCTACTTTTGCAGGTCTAATTCTGCATTGACTGAGTGCCCTGATCCCAGCAGAGAAAAGGATTGCACAGCCAAGGCAGCAAGATTTAATTCTCACTCAGCAGATTGGTGGCAATTTTAACCCCTTGCAGGGTGTGGCGGTGGTTTTGTGGGGGAGCGGATCTGCACCCTTGCTGGCTCCCTCTCATTTGCTTGCTTAAAGGAGAAGAGGAGCTACTTCACAGATCATTTTTACGAAGGGCTTTCAAGCCTTCACAAGTGATCTCATTTTAAATCTCCAACATTGGGGGGTATGGAGGGGGAGCCTGGGCAGACTTGCAAAACCCTTTCCTTGCACTCCCCCTTTAAACCTTGAAGATCAGGAATTTAAATGGGGAGGGAGAGACCTGCAAAACTGTGTGACGGATTTTGACAGGTGTGTGTGTGTGTGTTATTTGTCAAATTTGGCTTGTAAAGTGGATCCTGATAAGGATCTGGCCTGTGGAACACAAAAAAATGGCTTCCATACCCCTGCAAAGCCACTTCTGCCCTTCGGAGGAGGTGGAGTTGCGGGCTTCCCAGCCCCCCCCCCCCCCGCGCGACTGGGGGGGATTCCCGGCTGCGTCACTTCCCGGCCAGCCAATCAGTTGGCTCTGGGGGTGTAGCTTGCCTTATTTAAAGCAGGGCGTGGCCAGGGATCTCCCTCTTTGCCACTTACCAGCTATTCCTGCTTTTCCCACCGTCCCGCCCTAAGGTTTTCGTTCTTTGACCTTGCTATCGACCTTGGTTGGTTGCTGTTGAGAGGCCTGGTAGGAATTTTTCCACTTGGCAAATTGGCACCAGCCACTTGGTTTTTGCCTACCTCATAGCAAATTGTCACAACTTCCTTGGCATTGGCGGTTAGGCATTGATATTGCTCTGTAGATGGAAGAGGGGAGGTTACACCATCACCTGCCCCGCATGAAGGGTAGTTCAGTAAAGCATTCTGGGGGGCATGGCCCTGTCCGAAGCCTAAGGAGGTGAGGGCCTAAGGCACGCCCCCTAGCGGTGACCCCAGGGGAGTTCCTAGTTGATGTACATCAGCAGGACTCCCCCTACTGGTGGTTAACCCTTCTTGGACTTCTAGCAGACAGGCTGAAGCCGGATATAGTTGTTTAGGACCAATGCCTAAGCCAATACCGCTCATCACCTGTATCCAATAAAAGTTGTGGCCTTATTTAGTCCATTAACCTTAATAATTGTGTCATTATTTCCACTGGGGAGAGGGCGGGAACTCGCCACGCAATACCGAGTAGGAGTAAAATCCCACCTACAAAAGTCAGTTTATGGGCAAGCAAAAAAAATCCATACTCAGCCCAGCAGCGATCGATACCAAGACCTGTACTGAAACCCACCATGGGCCAGGTGGTTGCCAGAACACACAAGGATGAAGCAGGGCTGGCTGTGGATTAAATAACCCACTCAGGGCCATCTTTAGCATATGTGTCACCGGGGTGCAAAGATCTGCCCAGTGCCCCAAATTTAGTTTAGCAGCCCCCAAATTAACTTTTATTGAGGTTTTTTGGGGGGAACTCAAAGTTGTTGAGTTTTTTTGGGGGGGGGTCGCTCAGCTGTAACAACGATGTAGTGGGGAAAAACTGCTTTTGTTTCCTGACTCGTCAGGAATATTTGATGCTATGGATTAATAGAGCGATGGAGGAGGGGAGTGGGAACTTTCCTCCATTTCTTTACACTGCCACCAATCAAGAGGGACCAATATACAGTAGGTCTACATTTGGTGCCCCCCAGAATTCAGCGCCTGGGTGCCCCGCACCCCTTGCACCCCCGGGTAAAGACGGCCCTGAGCCCACTAAGCCATGATCCTGCACTGACATCAGCATGCAGATGCACACCACTACATCATTCACCCTGCGTCTTTCCCCTTCCTCTCCACATATGACTCCGATGACCAGCAAGAGATTTGGGACATCAGAAGGAGCAAGCATCTATATTAGAGAGTGATGTAGAGAAATCCAGAATATGAGAGGGAGCAGAATATGAGAGGTAGAGAGAAGAAAGTGGTCAACAGTGCAAAGTATAACTTTTGCTGTAGGTATTGCAAACCTTGCAAGTTTTCTTTACTAGTCCTGGTGAGTGCAGCAGTAAGGGAGACATTTTGATCTGCTGGATACGAAGTGTTCCCACAATGGACCTCTCAGTCAGGGCCGTGTGTAGTTATGATATGCATGTATTGACTGATGAGTCAAGTGAATGTAACAGCCGCCATGCAATATTTAGGCTTCATTACATTACATGATTCCAATTGGATTTCAATGAATACAATCTGTATAGGCATCAAATAATCTGAGCGACAACAAAGATCATCTGCTGAGGTGTCTGCTGTTTATGAATTATACAGTTACAATACAGTGGTACCTCGGGTTACATACGCTTCAGGTTACATAAACTTCAGGTTACACACTCCGCTAATCCAGAAATTGTGCTTCAGATTAAGAACTTTGCTTCAGGATGAGAACAGAAATCGTGCTCTGGCGGCGCAGCGGCAGCAGGAGGCCCCTTTAGCTAAAGTGGTGCTTCAGGTTAAGAACAGTTTCAGGTTAAGAACGGACCTCTGGAACGAATTAAATACTTAACCCGAGGTACCACTGTACAGTTTCTCTTAAACGTATCCAGTCTAGGGATACCTTAATGTAATACATACACAAGGAAATTTGTCTCTTTTCTCTCTGTATGTTATTGGAAATGCTGTGAAAGTGAAATGACACGCTAAGTAATTTTTTTGTTAAAATGACTTTCGACATTGTTTTGTGGACTATTCCTCTGGCTGTTATCTACCTACCTATCATCTGTCAATCTAAAATTAAGCACAGGATTGTTACATAATATATGCTTCACCTCCAGCCCCTTGTCACAAAAATATTGTTATTTATTTATCTATTTATTTGTTTGTTTATTTATACCTAACTGACAGGTTTGCATTTACTCCCACCTCTAAACATTGCCCAGCTGTTGTTATGAAAGAAATACCACAATGTGATAACAATGTGAAATACCACAATGTGATCACAATGTGATCATGAGTGTGTGGTCCTTAGAGTTGTAGCATTGCTTTTTGGCTTACAGTGGTGCCTCGGGTTACATATGCTTCAGGTTACATAAACTTCAAGTTATAGGCTCCGCTAACGCAGAAATAGTACCTCAGGTGAAGAACTTTGCTCCAGGATGAGAACAGAAATTGTGCAGTGGCGGCACAGCAGCAGCGGGAGGCCCCATCAGCTAAAGTGGTGCTTCAGGTTAAGAACAGTTTCAGGTTTTTATTTATTATCAAACCTTTATTAGGCATTATGCAAATAAAACGATAAAGAGAAAATAACATATAAAAGCCTTGAAATGTATATAAAAAAGGCAGCAGATGGCTACATACATATATATATATATACATATAAAATCAGTGGTTTTCCTTGTTAACCTGCTCCTTGGAGGACTGCTGCCAAAAACTCAGCTACCCCCGCCGTTACCCTTTGGTCAGCGTCGGATAGGTAAAGTCCCACACATTTACCTTGCTGGGGTTCCAGACCACCCGACAGAGGGGACAGCACGCGTTGACGGAGCGTACTGTGCAATGGGCAATGGAAGAGAATATGCTCTACAGTGTCCGGGACATTCATAGAGCATCTGCAGAATCTCTTGTTTCTAGGAACGTTTTGATGTCTTCCCCTGACAAATGCTGAGGGAAAAACATTTAAACGGGCCAGCATAAAAGCCCTACGTTGGGCTGGGATTATTAATTTAGTGACGTAATTGGCTCTACTATCTAAGATATTTAAATCATAGAATGTGGGGGAGCAAATTTTGTTTACAGCTGCCATAATATTTTGTCTCTCGACATCCTTTAGTCTAGTTAGGATATTATGAAAAATGTACTGCTCATTAGAGTTGTACAGGGGCTCCAGCTCGATGCCTAAAGATTCAATCTTTTTTTCGAGGTGCTGATACCATCTTGATTTATAGGAGTCTTTGAGCAAATCAGCGAGCAGACTTGATGGAGGGCAGCGAAAGTGGCAGCGTAACCAGTACTTTATTGAGGTGGACCATGCCCAATATTCCAGTGTGTGTATGCCTATTTCTGCACACATTGTTTCATATTTGATCACAGCTGGGAGTCCAAGAATACGTCTCAAAAAGCTGGAATGAATTTTTTTTAAATCACTGTTATATGCTTGGACCCATAGCGGGATTCCATAAAGTAACTGGGATTGCACTTTTGTTTGAAATATCTGAATGGCCGCAGGAATAAATTGATTACCTATCTGATAATGAAAACGGGCAACTGCTGATGAGGTGCACTTTGCCTGTTTTATGGCATTTGTGCGATGGGTTACCCACCCTAAATTGCTCTGGAATAAGATTCCCAGATACCTATGGATTTTCACTTGTTGGATTTCTTGCCCTCTTATTTTCCATTTCTCTAATTTCCGACCATTCGAGAAGACCAAAATTTTTGTCTTCTCATAGTTTATAGAGAGTTTGTTACATTCGCAGTAAAGGATCAGTGAAGATATAAGACGTTTCAGACCCAGGCTCGTTAATGATAGTAGGACAGCATCGTCTGCGTATAATAAGAGAGGAACTGGTTTCTGATTAAGTTTAGGGGCATGTGATTCTATTTTTTGAAGATAATCTGGCAAGTCTGATAGGAATAAATTAAATAGAAAGGGGACAAGAATACACCCTTGTTTTACCCCTTTCGAGTTTGGGATATCTGATGAAAGGTGTCCTTTGGTGTTAAGTTTGACTTGACAGGTATTAGAAGAGTGTAGATTTTGCATTAGAATCAATAAGCGCTGATCAATTTTTAATTCTGCGAGTTTCCTCCACAACTTTGGGCGGTCAATTGAGTCGAATGCACCACGAAAATCTACAAAAGCAGCGTATATCTTAGATTGCCTTTGGGATCTGTATTTTTCAACCAGATGCATGAGTATAAGGCAGTGGTCTAGTGTAGAGCAACCTTTGGAAAAACCTATTTGTTCTTTCCCTGGTAGGTTTAGATTTTTCATCCAGGTAAGGAGTTTGGATAAGAGGTGCTTAGCGTAGATTTTCCCTATCACTGATAGTAGGCTTATCGGTCTATAATTCCTTGGTTCTTTTGGGTCGCCATTTTTAAAGATTGGAATAATTATTGATCTTAACCATATCTCAGGTATGATCCCGTATTTATCTATAAGAGTAAACAGTTGAGCTAAGGGTTCAGCCCACCAATCTATATAGGTCTTAAATAATTCTATTGGTAGACCGTCTGGCCCTGGAGATTTCCCCGATTTGAAATTTTTAACTATCTCTCTAATTTCCTCTTCCTCTACCCTTGGCCACTCCTGGAGTTTATTTATTTTATTTTTAGTGGTTTCATTCCCTATAAGTTCACTGTGTAGATTGTTAAATACAGATGTAAAATATTGGGACCATTTGGATTCTGCAATTGGTGGTAGAGTTAGTTGATTTTCGGCTTTCAATCCTCCATACACTAGGTTCCAGAACGCTTTGTTGTTTTTACTCTGAATTGAGTCGAGTAATTGTAGCCATTTTTGGGTTGCGTATTTTTGTTTCTTTTCGGCCAGAATGTTGTGATATTTTCTTTTTCCATCAAGATAAGAGGGCTCTAGTTTAGTGCGATTATTTCTAAATGTTTGGCGCAGTTTTCTTTTTAGCTGGAAACATTCATCATCAAACCAAGGGCTAGCGCTATGTTTAAGTTCCCAAACTTTAGGTGGAGTACTAAGCTCTACAAACATTTGGAAGATTTCATTATAAATTTTCGGAATATCACTGTAGAGATTAGTGGTCTTTAAGTTGGATAATACTTGTTTTCTCAGGTTGGCTGTAAGTTTTTGCCCCACTGCTGCACTCATTTCCTGGGACCATTTTAATTGGATCATTTGTTTGTATTGAGAGGGTTCTATGATATTGTACTTGGTTATTTTGGATTCGTCCTTTAAGTAAATAGACAGCGATAATGGCTGATGGTCGCTTTCAGTGCGCGTTCCAATTTTGAGGTCCATGATCGAATTTATAATATTATAAGGGACAAGAATATAGTCGATGACACTGCATCCTCGGGGGGAGAAGTATGTAAACTCCCCGCTTCTATCGCCTTTTGTTGAACCGTTCACAATCTGCAAATTGAAGTAGTTACATACTTCAAGTAGGCGTAAACCTTCGTTGTTTACAACCCTGTCTCTGGAGAGTCGTCCTATTTTCAGGGCATGTGCGATGTCATTATCAGTATTCCAATTTAGTTTGCTACATAGTTGTTCATTGTTGGTTCCCACTCTGGCGTTAAAATCACCTGCTATTATCAGTGAGGCATTTGGGTATTTATCGGTCAAATTTTCTATATAAAAGGTTAGTTGTGACCAATTTTCACTGTTGCTATTGTTTTTGGTTGGGGGGATATAGACATTTAGAAGTAATAAAGAATCTTTTTTTTGGGTTAAAAGTAGAGCTTGTGCAAGTGGTGAGCATTTTTCTAGTTGCTTGATTTCAAACCCTAAGTTGTCTTTGATCATACAACAGAACCCTGCTTTCGGCCGGCCCTTCGTGTTAGTTTTCAATGCGGGTTTCGTATAGGAGGTGAATCCATTAATTTTAATATCTCTAGTTGACCATGTTTCTTGTAGAAGTATTAGTTCAAAATCTTTAAAAAAGTTCATTAGGTCTGGGTCTCCCTCTTTGTTTCCCCACCCTGCGATATTCCAGGACAGCAAGCGTAGGATCCGTTTTGGAGTTGGTGGCTGGTTGACAGCATTTAGTCATTCTAGTTCTGTCAATGAGTCCAACGGGGGATTTTGTCTTGTGCAGATACAGCCATTTGTCGCTGCTTTCGGTGGGGAGCATAATGGCAAATCTTTTAGATTCTTTTTTAAGGTGCGGGAAATTAAAATTTCCTCCCTTTCTTGGTTTTCTTCCTTAACTGTTCCTTGTTCCTGAGAGATTTCTGTGATTAGTGGACTATTATGGACAGTAGGACTATTTTCAGTCACTACTTCCATTTCTTTGGCCTCGTTTGGTGTTGGGCTCAGTGTGTCAGGTCTATTGGAGGTCATCTTTTGTTCGGCAATGTTAGAGTCCTTTGTAGTACTTGAATAAGGGGTACCTATTTCGTTTGGAGCTAGTATTTGATATCTCAGCCAGGAATTTGTGGTCTCATTACTGGAATTTTTCCTTGCCATTTCATATTCTAGAGGCGGCTGGATTTGAAGCTCTGCATCTATACATTTAAAAGTTCCATTAGTAGCTCTCTTTTTGACTATGCATTTTGGGGAAAAGGCTGGTAAGTGTAAAGTTTGATTGTGTATTATTTCTACTGCATTTTGTTGACCTTGTTGGTGAATTTCGGTCAATCTGGCCTGTAGTTTCGTCAATTTACTGAGTATGTTTTTTGTTCCTTATCTGGTAGCTTGGTAAAGTTACTCAACAGATCTTCTTCTTCTGGGACTGTCCAGTCTATTGTGTCAAGGGCGAGGTTGTTATTTGATGCTACAGTCGCATGGTTTGGGAGCTTGGATTTTTCTTGCGTGATTTCCCGGGTAACTGGCTGCGGTTTCTCCCATCTACTAGGTTCTTCCACGGGGGTAGGGCGGATGTCGGCTTCTGGTGGGATGGCCTTGTTCATCTTGTTCTGTCTTTTAAATGCAATCAATGGTCTGGGTGATATATCTTCAAAGTGTCGACGCGGAAAAATTCCTTTCCGGGCTAAATGAGCCTTTTCTCTTAAGATTTTGGTTGGGATTCTATGACTACCAAATCTTAGTAGTACTTTTTTGGAATATCCATCGTTAGTGAGCCTCTTGACTGCTTTTAAGTCAATGCTTCCGCCCTCAAGGCCAAGGAGCTGATTTAGATGATGTCTGGCCCAGAAAGGTGACCCCCAGTAAGGTAGGGGTCCTCTATATGGAAAAATGTGGAGAACAATCTCACATGGCCTCAGTATCAGGTTGATTGAGTGAGGGGGGCTTCCTCTGGTTTTTGGCTGGTTTAGAGGTATAGAATTGTATTTGTTCTGTTTATCTCCAGGGCTTGTTAAGGGTGGCAAAAAGGGAGTGAGTTGCCTCCTTTCATCTAGGTTGTCCAGCTTCTTGGTGATGTTTTGTAATAGTTCAAAGATTTTTTGAACTGTTTGAGCAGTCAATAGGCAGCATTCCTCCAGCAGTTCCACCTTTCTATCAATTAGTGCTTGTGTCTCGGTTATGGGAGTAGTAGCGTTGTCCTCATTTATTCCTAGGGATATCTCTTCAATTGTCTTTCCATGTAAAGAGTTGAGGAAGGTTTTGGGAGGAGATACGTGCTGTTTTTGAGGTAGCAGGTAATTATCTAGATTACTCTGTTTGAAACCAGAGGGCTCTGTGTCAGTTTCTGTATCAAGACACCTGAGTCTTTTGGCTCTTCTCATTGCTAGATTCTTCTTAAGTCAATGAGATCAGACTTCTGAGTAGAATGATAAAGTGCTAAGGTTCTCAGGTCGCGGTTTCGTTCAATTCTCACTCAGTCCTGGCTGGGTTGCTCAGCGCCATCTTGTTAGCCGCGCCCATGTATTTTTGAAGATGCATTTTTACAAGTTCCCCAGTTTCAGGTTAAGAATGGACCTCCGGAGCGAATTAAGTACGTAACCCAAGGTACCACTGTACTTCATACATTTCCCTTTTGAGCTTATAAACATTTTCAAAATTACTGTGTTAATGCTGGTGCAATTCATTATTATTATACCCATATTACAGGGGACAGAACAGTAGCAGAGAGTGTGTGCTATGCCAGCCCTGCAAAGTAATCTGCTGTAATGACCATTTTGATGAAGAGAAGAGGGAGTAGTGTATGACAACATACCCTCAAACATTTCTTCAATGAAAATAGGGACATCCTATTCTATTATTATTATTATTATTATTATTATTATTATTATTATACCCCACTCATCTGACTGGGTTGCCACAGACACTCTGGGCAGCTGCCAATGTATATAAAAAAACATAATAAAATATTAAACATTAAAAAAAACTTCCTTATATAGGGCTATCTTCATACGTCTTCTAAAGGTCTTCTTTGGCTCAGCAGTCACATAACTCCATACCCTCCAACATTCCTTCAATGAAAGTAAGGACATCCTATGATACCCTCCAACTTTTTTTTACTTTTCCCAAGGTTCATCAGATAGCTACAAAGTTTATTAATTTTAATGAAAATGTTGGGATATTTTATTGGCTGTGCATGATCCTTATTTTGGTAATTAGCAGTTGACTGCTGAATATGCATAGAAACCAGTGGGTCTTCTATAATATAATAAATCATGGGTTTAAATGGGACTTTTTATTACATTTGTATCCTACCTCTCCTCCCCCCCCCCATCTCTTTCTCCCTCCCTCTCATAGAGAAATCACCTTTCTTTGGCATTGTGGCCATGAAGAGATTTTAATTATTTGAAATACTGGTATTTGTGTGTGCAGACAATTATATTACCTAGGTATACCTTGGTAACAAAACTGCCTGCAATTTGCTGATATCTAAATACCATCACACAAAATTATTCAGAGATCAAAGGGTAATTTGGCCTATGGAGACTCTCTTCAAACAATTAATTCTTGTAATCCTCTTTGAGATAATGAGAGAAACCATTACTTGAAAAAAATATGATTTCTCCCTGCAAATATTATGATGTTTAATAATTATGTTAATCTGTAATTCATATTCACAACTTATCTGGCAAAATCATTATATACATTTACGTTGATTGCATAAATATTGCATTACCTTTGATCACACATGTACTGTGCAATTAGGTTGTTGTTTTTTTTAAAAAAATGAGCGCAGATGAATCAACAACTACGGATTCTAAAAGAATTGTCCCTTGAAATATTTGATGTGCAGATCCTTACTTTAATTAATATGCTGGTCTTCTTCACACATTCATGAAGGGGCACCAATATAACCATTCTTATAGATTTTCAGACGTTGGGGTTTACTCCCCCTGTGGTGGAGTGAAGTCTCTTGATGAGCTTATTCACAGTGAATAATATTTTCATACAGATTTATCATTTCCTCAGATAGCAGGAAACAGCTGGTGTAACAGTTCAATGCTGACAGAATGCAGCTTGCTTGTAGGTTTTCTTCCTTTCCTCCACCTAGGCTTTAAGTCTTCAACTGCAATTAGTTATGCTTACAACCTGTCACTGTTTCTGTAGCCTTCAATTTTGTGTATACCTACTTGGTGTTGGACATATGTTTGCAAGCAAATTGCTAAGACATTCAGTTTCCGTAGGTTAGGTGAAAATGATTGTAACGCTGGGGCTGCTCAGTCTGAAAGTATATAGGGGGGGGGCGGAGATTCAAGTAATTTTTCAGTGATAGCACATACTCTGATCTATTGTTCCATGTGTGGTCAAATATACAATGAATCTTCAACAAAGCTAGGTTTTTTCACTGAGCTGGAAGTAGATGTCCACTTGGAGGTGCTCTGACTGTTAGTGGTGTCAAAATAATCACAGATCTTCTCTGAGAGAGGAACCCGCCCCCAAGGGCCAGATTTAGGTTTGATGAGGCCCTAAGCTACTGAAGAGAATGGGGCCCTTTATGTGTCCAGCTGTCCTTTGTCAACAACAAATTGTTGCTGTTTTTTGTGTTGAATATATGCTATATGGTAATTTATGGACCAGTCCATGCAGAATGTGGGCACCCTATATATAGAAATGAGCAAACCAGTGATATTTAATGGGGCAGGCTAGCAGATGGGGCTCATTACTTACATCAGCCAGGCCTACAAAACACATAACACTGTTGCTGTATGTAGGTTTTGTTTTATTTCTTTTTGATCTTATATTTTGGAAATGTACACCCAGGCTTTTTCCTTTTAATTTTTTTGGGGGGGCCCAAGAGAGTGGGGCCCTAAACTATAGCTGACTCACGTGACATAGGCTGATTCACGTGCTTGGTTTTGTTTGGGCATTGTTGTTGCTGGCATCTGTCTGTCTCAGGAAACTATGGAGGAGTATGCCTTTGGGGATGAAATCAAACCACTGGAAAATTGCAGCAGCTACTGTGGCTGTAGGGGCTGATATGGGAGAGACATGCTTTGTTGCAGCTGGGGCAGATGAAGGCATCCAGTTGTGCTGCTGTAAATGCACAGAGAGTTTCTTCTCTCTGTGTTCCCCCCAGTGGTCATTCCTCTAGTCCCTGCTATGGCTGCATGACCTGACTGTCTGTTTCCAGGCACTGCAAGGGAGTCCAACATGGTAGAGTTGATGTTGCCAACCTTCATGTCACATTTGCAGATATCTTTGTAACGCAGAGTTGGCCTGCCAACAGGTCCGGCGCTAGAAGCCCGCTCCCTGTAGAGCAGGTCCTTGTCATTCCTTCACTGGTCACTGCTATGGATACACAACCTGACCGTCTGTCTCCAGTCTGGGTGTAACACTAAATTATGGTGAGCTTGCCACGTATCTCTCTTCCTAAGGTACAGTGAGAAGCTTTAACTTCCATTTTCAATGTTTATCCATTTGCGTGTCAAGCCCCAAAACTCGCCCCTATGGAATAAAGACACAATGGACAAAGAATTTCGTTTAAAGGTTAATGGGCAAATATAGGCCACAACTTGACTGAATACACAAGTTTGGCTGGTATTGGCTTAGGTATTGGAATCTAATGACTATAACTGGCTCCTGTCAACCCAGCAGGGAGCCTGCAAAGGGTAAACTGCCAGCAGTTGGCAATAGCCAACAATGGCTATTGACTGGCGCTCACCTCTGAGGTTCCTGGGGGTCCTGGCATGGCCCATACTTCATCCAGATAATCTGTAGTGATTTTGGTGGCAGGAGGTCTGGCTCCACAGCTCTGCCCCATCACACCAACTGCTACTGCAGCCCAGAAGCAGGTAGCAGCGGCACTTGAAAGCTACACCTAGTGGGCAGATTAGCACTTGAAAAGTAAACTGAAAAGTAAGAGCGAACGCTTTAAAAAAAAAATCAGCTGTACAGTTGGCTTTCTTGCCATGAAGATATAGCCCATCTGCATGAAGAAGACAAGTTGTTAAGGGAATATTTAACAAAGCTGTGATTGTACAGATGGTTTAACTGAGCCTTAACCTTGTTGTCTTTCAACAGGAAAACTCTTCGTGGATGTAAGCCATAATTGATCATAACAAGCACGTATTATCTATAAATAACCTAATCAGCATTCAGTAAGGAGTTGCATAAATGAGCCCATCTACACATTGCACCTTATAATGAGCCACTACAAGACTAATGACTTATTAGTGCCACAGGCGATGAATGATTAATTAGTCAATTCAAAAATGACTTTTTAAGGGTCTAATTGCTACCTTTCCTAATTTCTGAAGGTTATGCAGAATTAATGCCATGTTGGCATATTAGTACTGATATAATAGTCTTTTGTTTACCAGCAATGAAATTAAAGAACTGAGTACACCCAAAAACCATGCTCTGTGGTATAGAAAATGCCTTTCCTTTCTCAAGAACACATGTGGGGGAAAAACATGGAACAGGCTTTGATTAATTCTCAGCAAAGTAGTATGAGGGACTCTACTGTTGGTACTGTCTTCCTATATCCCAAAGCTCAGGATCCATTTTGGAGATTTGGAGGAACACAGTTTAAAATGGATTCATTCCCAGTCACTGCTTTCCATAAAAGGAATATGTCAGGAAGTGCGAAGAGGGGGAAATGAGAGAGGATGTAGTTTTATGATTGTCAGGAAATAACTTTACCAAGGCTCTCTCCAATCACCAGTGTTTTTGAAAGGGACACAGAAGAAATATATCAAAACGATCTCACTGTTTCCCATTGATTTTGGCCAGTTTCCTTTTTTTTTAGGAGTGGGAATACTGAAACAATCTGTGGTGGAATGTTGGTGGAAGTGTTTTGGCTTATGAGCTGAAAAACATGGTTCTCAATTTTTTATTTTCAGTTTTGGTAGACCACTTAAAAATTGGTGGAGATCTTGGTAGACCACTTTATTATTAATTATATAATTAATTATATAATTATATAATTATATTATATAATTGTATTATATAATTATATTACATAATTGTATATAATAATAATAAACAATATATATTATTTATTATTATTATTATTTGCCCGTCTATGAAACAAAGCATATACATAACTAATATTTTAGCAACCATAGTCCTGCCTTTCATTCTGGTGACACTGGGGCAAATGAAAAGGCAAATTCAATGCTAGGGATCATTTGGAAGGAATTTAAAATAAAACTATCGCTAAGCTGTTATACAAATTATTTAGAATGCTGCGTACAGTTCTGGTAGCTTCACCTCAAAAAGGACGCTTGCTGTACAGTTAGAAAAGGTTCAGAAAACAGCTACCAAGATAATGGGAGGGAATGGAGCGACTCCCCTTTGAGGAAAGTGTTAAGTTGTGGGTGAACATATCAGATGACACAGCGATTCTTCAGACAGCTCTTGTTTATTCACAGGCCAGAACAGAACTGAATTGAAGGGTTCAGCCAGCCTGCTTATATAGAGCTCCACTACAATGCAACAGTAACCATTTTCTGTAACTATCCAATCACTGAACGTCACTTTCAATCCCTTATTTGCATATGTGGACCTGAGTGAAAACTATCTACAGTATCCCCCTGCTGGCCCAGGGTGAAAACTTCAGTACATAACAGAAAGGTCGCAAGATTTGAAGCTTTTTAGATGAGAGAAAAGGCAAGCAAAGATGACATGATTTATAAAATCATGCATGGCATGGATTAAATGAGTAGAGATATGTTTTTCTCCCTCTCTCAAAACACTAAAACTTGTAGACATCCAGTGAAGCTGATTGTTGGAAGATTTAGGACAGAAAAAATAATTTACTTCTTCATGCAGTATGGAGACAGTAGAGTGAGAAGGCAGAGTGACAGAATTTTAGGGGTTTTTTTGTTTTTTTAAAATTCACCACACCTGCCATAAAGTGAGTTTATATAGTAGCGTTTTGAAGCATGGGTAAGGAATTGAAATACATCCTCTCACTTTTTCCCCTGAATGAGTTTGCAGTCTACTTCAACTGAGCCACATTCCCCTTTAAATATAAATGATGACCGAGCCAACACAATACTTTCTACATACCTAAAGATAACAAATACATTCACATTTCTGTAAAAACACAGACGGAGCAATATTAGCTGCTTTAATTTTAGGAGAGCTATGTTAGGGTCTCCTTGGTAATGTAAGGAAGGGAACCGAAGCAATTGCATCTAAAATTAATACATCTAATTAACATCTGAGCCCTCAGTTAATGTAGGTCATTTGCTAGAGAAGTGCTGGAATAATTAGTGGGCCCATGTCAAGCTGAAGAACAAGAAATAAACAGTACGCAAAGAATTCAGAGAAATGGACTAGGTCTCTAAATGGTCTTGAGTTTATGAATATTAACTGTCCTGGATCAAGAGTTATGCAAAATGAGATACGTTTTTGTACATATGGAATTCAATACATTAAACAAGCGAACACCCATTTCCATGAATATATGCAGGATATATTCCATGATATATCCATGAATATCCAGGACATCTAGATCACCAGATGTCATGGGACCCTTCAGCCCCAGCCACCATGGTCAGTGTTCAGGGATGATGGGATTTGTAATCCAGTGACAGTTGGGGAGCCATTGGTTCCCCAACCTTACTCAATAGGTATAGATGGATGGATGGAAGGAAGGAAGGAAGGAAGGAAGGAAGGAAGGAAAAAAAATAGTGATATTTACCAGTCTCCATACCTATCTCATCAAAGCACAAAGCATTTTCTGTGGATGTTAATGAAATTTTGATAAACTAACCAGTTTTTTGTGCCATCGTGCAAAGCAGGAAAGAAATAGCTCTTGTTCCATGACTGTGGTTCTTTTTGTTAGTATATTTTTACAGGTGCCAGTGGCTTACCTTTACACCCTGACACCATCCAATTAAAAACCTATGGATTGCATAGCGAGTGAGTGTTTCTGCCTCAAATTCATCATTAGGGTAATAATGAACTGCTCAGCGTCGAAACAAATGTGGAGGAGGTTCGAATGTATAACATTTAATTATTTATGCATCACCTTTTACATATATGCCTCAAGGCAATTTGCAGCCAGTATCATAAAAACAGCAAAACAGTACAAAAACATCAGCTGACAAGATACAATATGAAATGAATGTATCTTTAATGGAGACCGCCTGTTGGAAGGGGCATAGCCCTATGTTTGGAGAAATAAAATGGTGGGAAACCTATTGCAGAGAAACCCAACATTGAAATGTTTGTAAGGGTGCATTAACAAACAAACAAACAAACAAATGTTGTCCACACAACATGCATTTTAAATGCATATGCACTAGATTCCGTAGAAAAACATGACTGTAATGAACCAGACAATCATGAGCCTCCTCAGTTGCCTTTTATGAAGTCCCTATACCTCAATATCAATTCCTTGTAACGTGCAAACATAAGAAACCTCCTTTACATAGCTGAGAGTGAATCAGATATGATTTGTAAAGCTGTGACATTTATTAATAGACTTCAACTAAAACTACTGCAGATTTAATATCCCAGTAATCCTGCAAACTCAAATGAACCATCTACTCAGCAAAACAAAGTCTACACAAACTCAAAAAGCATCTGAGGACTTAATCTCCATGAAAAAGGATGAGCATTTCAAAGTGATTTATAAAGGGACTTTGATAGTCATTAGGAAGTCTATTTTCAAAATGTTAATCATGACGTAGCTGGCTTTTATGTTTTTCTGAATAAAACTTTAATTAGGAGCATATACACAGTTGTGCCATGGTTTGCATGTACGGTAGTAGACAATAAAAACACCGAGGTTCATTAAAGCGATCAAAGAAAACTGCAAACCCCTCACTCCTCTTAATAAGTGTTCTGCAGAAAGCTAGAATGTTTTTAAAAGCCTGAACAGGCCTTGCCATTAGCGTAATAAGTGACTGTAATTACCTAAATCAAGAAAAGACAACTTATTTGCAATGAACTTCCCAAATTAAAATAAACGTTTGACTGCTAACACAATGAGTTTTGGCTCATGAAATGCTAATTAGAACGAGACCACAAACTATTACTTTAAAATAGAATGAGTTCTCAGGACACTGCCCAGTCATATCTTTGAGGGAGCTGTTCTTTGCTGTATAGCATCTTACATAACAGTATTTTCTTTTATTTTTTTAAGGAGAGGAGTTAAGCACTTTTTAGTCCTTCCGGTATCAAATGGGGAATTAGGCATAAATCAGAACAAGCATCAGATATTCCTAAATCTCTCCTACTGACCTACCCATATTTATAAAATGAATTTATCAAATGAATTACTGCAATAAGACTCAGAGTTACCATGTTTGGGCTGTGCAGCGATAAGTAAGGCATTAAGTCTTCTCCAGGAGTTGAGCTTCTCTGTTTTGTAGCTTAGCTTGGGATCAGTTGCTTCAGCACCCAGAAAGAGGGCCCACAACACCTTACTGAGTGTCTAAAAAGGTTATATTTATTAGAATATAACATATTAGATGATTCTAGATTCAGGTAGGTAGCTGTCTTGGTCTGATACAGTCGAAATAAATAAATAAAAATTGTCCAGTAGCTTGCAGTTGTTAACAGTCGTCTACAGGTTTACCATACCCATTGAGTCAATCACCCATCTCCTACTGCCCTTCTGAGAAAAACCCAACCCCACCCTCCCACTATATCTAAAGGTCTGGTGACTTCTGTTTCAGTGTATCTGAAGAAGTGTGCATGCACACGAAAGCTTATACCCAGAACAAACTTAGTTGGTCTCTAAGGTGCTACTGGACAATTTTTAAAATTTATGTTAGATGATGTGACATATTTGACACGCAAGTGTGGGTAGGGGGAATCAATGCTGAGATTGGAGGGAATCACCCCTTACCCTGGGCAAGTACAGTGGTGCCTCGCAAGACGAAATTAATTCGTTCCGCACGTTTTTTCGTCTTGCGATTTTTTCGTCTTGCGAAGCACGGACTTTGGAAAAGCTTCAAAAATCACCAAAGTCTTCAAAAACCTCAAAAAAAGCTACCACACCGCGTGCTATGAGTTGCTCCTCGAAGTGAATGCACGGTTTTAAGAAAAAGGAAACAAACTTGCAAGACAAAGGAAACAAACTTGCAAGACGTTTTCGTCTTGCGAAGCAAGCCCATAGGGAAATCCGTCTTGCGAAGCAACTCAAAAAACGAAAAACCTTTTCGTTTTGTGAGTTTTCCGTCTTCCGAGGCATTTGTCTTGCGAGGTACCACTGTAAACTAGCAGGCTGTGTGTTCCTCAGCAAAGGATGGGGAGAAATTTTCCCTCCTTGTTAAGTGAGTGTTGGGTATATGCTGTGCACCTGGGCCTCATTGTTCAATGCTGACCATGATGTGCAGGCCAGGCCCCAAAGGAACCCCCAAGTACCTGCAAGCCTCTGGTTCTGGGTGATAATTCAAGAGCATCTCTTGCCTCCACAATGCCTATGGGTTGCAGTAAATTAAAATCTTACCTTATGCCTGCACTGAATGATCAGCTTAGGTTGGTTCACCTCAGCCACTAAACCCAAGAGCTCACTTAGAGTTCTCTGCAGGCCCTTCAAAAAGATGTCTATTCTCTCCTGGGAAAGGTGAACGCCATCTGGGCAGGAATGTCATACTAATGAGGGATGTTACACACACACAGCCCAGATGCAAGGGCATCCCTCCTGACAAAATGGTTAACTATTTGGTGAGTCCCAATTAGGAGTGATTAGGGTGCCTCTCTCCAGCACCATCTCTCCAAGAGTGCGGACCAAACTGCCACTACCCCTGGGGTCCAAGCACAGATGCATTGAAGGTCTTTCACGGTGCCATGACTAACGGTGAGCCCTGTCTGCTGCACCAGGCTGTTCTCCACCAAATCGGACACTAACACAGGCATAGGCAAATGATGTTTTGGGACTACAATTCCCATCACCCCTAGCTAACAGGACCAGTGGTCAGGGATGATGGGAATTGTAGTCTCAAAACATTTGGAGGGCCAAGTTTGCCTATGCCTGCACTAACAGATGAGGCCACCCACCCACCCATAAGTGGATAAGGAACTAACCTCAGCATAGCTGTCAACTTTCAGATTTGAAAATAAGGGATCAGCAGCATCGAAAATAAGGGATCAGCCACCTTACCTGTCCCGGGGACAGTCTATGGGATATCTAACAATCTGGGATAGCAGTGGGAAGCAGTGGGAAACGGCACTGGAATAAGGGAATTTCCCGCAAAAAAAGGGAAGGTTGACAGCTATGAACCTCAGAGCATCCCCGTCTTACATTCCCACTGAAACAGAGTTCTGTTGGACATCTGAAGTGAGGCTGCAGAGGCAAAGGTGTGGCCAAAGTAGAACAGAATGGGCACACAAAAACACTGGTGCTCTGAGCCCCAAACAGGCCCAAACCAGGATTAGATGGCAGCTGTTAGGAAGCACCCCTGCCCCTGCCGGTCAGAGAAGACTAGATGGACAAATAGTCTGGTATAAGGCAGCTGCATATGTTCGTGATAAACCCAGAGTAATTCCAGTCCAGAGTTTATTTGGTGCTTTTGTGTTGTGATTCTCTCAGCTTGGGTTCTAGGCTGCTTGATCCCCTTCAGCCCAATGACACAGCTTTCTGCGGATTCTCATCTGCATGCTGCTCCGTACCACAAACGTTCAAGAAGAGCATGATGACATTGCATATGCAACCCTCAGTCCCCCACATGGATAAATATGTGAAATACAGAGACATTCCTCTTGGTCTGTCCTTTCCTTTGTTTTCCTGCCCAGCACTTCTATCTATTTTCCATAGATTTACTTATGTAAAATATCAAGGTGCTGCACAACAATATATACAAATACAACTTCCCCCACCCCAATACCATAAAACAGTGCAAAAATAATCATTACAATAACAGGTTTATCCTGAGAAAAAATGACACAAGAAAGTTACATAGCATTAATGCATATTGCTAAATCTAATATTGTTGCAATGGTGCATGATACATGGGTGTAGTGTGTTATCTGCTGTGGTAATGCACAACATACAAAAATTTAGGGACCCTAAATTATTATTTATGCACCTACCACCTACCCCCATGTTAGAGCTAACAGCTAAGAATTTCACCAACAAAAAAAGGCAATCTCTACTTCATAAACACACACACACACACACACAAATATGCACAGACACACACAATGAAAAATATGTACTGTTACTGACATGCTACAAGGAACCAGACACTATCCTTAGACCCACCCAATTTTCTCTTGTGCACCTCACTATGTTCCCTTTTTTCCATAATTGATCTTAAAATTGAAATCTGTGAGGGGGATTTCTATCTTCCTAGAAAGGCTACTGCCTACCACATTCCGCCTCCAGACATGTCTAAACAGCCTGGATTATTTCATATTTTGTTTTTAAAATTTTCTGAGAGACCTTCTGGCCCCCTATTATTCTGAGCAGGTTTCTTTTTCTGTTTAAGGCTGTAAACATATATGCTAGAAAAGCAAATTGCAGTGAACTCTGTGGAACTTGTTTCATATCCGCCAGCATTTCTGGAGACATTTGCATCCTTAGAATACCCCTATCCCCACAGCAAGAATAATTGTCTGAGATCCACCCATCCACTATTTCAGATAATCTTTTTTTGACTGCTGTTCAATGTACTAACTTAGTCTACAATAGACTGCCTTGCATAGACTTCCGAAGCAGGTGTATTAATGAACTGATTGTAACACTTTCCTTTTTTTAAAAAAAAAAGTCTTAAGAAATTATTATTAAATTGTTGTAGTATCTGTTGCTGCCTTATTAAGGTGACTTACATAAAAAGAATGAATATGAACATAAATCCACTTTTCTGAAGAAGTGTGCATGCACACGAAAGCTTATACAGTGGGACCTTGGGTTACAGACGCTTCAGGTTACAGACTCTGCTAACCCAGAAATAGTACCTCGGGTTAAGAATTTTGCTTCAGGATGAGAACTGAAATTGTGCTCTGGCGGCGCGGTGGCAGCGGGAGGCCCCATTAGTTAAAGTGGTGCTTCAGGTTAAGAACGGTTTGAGGTTAAGAACGGACCTCCGGAACGAATTAAGTACTTAACCTGAGGTACCACTGTACCTAGAAGAAACTTAGTTGGTCTCTAAGGTGCTACTGGACAATCTTTTAATTTTTTTTTCTTTCAACATAAATTCAGTTAAATGCAATCATACTAAAAATGACTATTAGAGCATTCTAAAGGCCAGCACCCCACCAAAAAAGAAATTATATGGACAACCAGCAATGTAAATCATATACTGAGAAGTAAGTCTCATTGAGATCTATTGAGTTTACTCCCAGGTAAGTGGGTAAGTGGGTAAGTCTGCAGCGTAAGAATTTAAAACAGCAGAAACATAAAGCCAAAACATTCGGCATTGCATCTGCTTAACAGTGGCAGACTTTGAGCTATCAAATTTCAGAGGCACCCTGTGTGATACCAAAATTCAGAGCCACCTCCCATGCTTATTGCCTTCCACTGTTTTTCATTGTTGTGGTGCCCCCTGCAGCACCCTCTAGGATTGGCACCCAGTAAGGGTCCCTGCTGGGACACGGGTGGTGCTGTGGGTTAAACCACAGAGCCTAGGGCTTGCCGATCAGAAGGTTGGCAGTTCGGATCCCCGTGACGGGGTGAGCTCCCGTTGCTCATTCCCAGGTCCTGCCAACCTAGCAGTTCGAAAGCACGTCAAAGTGCAAGTAGATAAATAGGTACCACTCTGGCGGGAAGGTAAACAGCGTTTCCGTGCACTGCTCTGGTTCGCCAGAAGCGGCTTAGTCATGCTGGCCACATGACCTGGAAGCTGTCTGCGGACAAATGCCAGCTCCCTCAGCCTATAGAGTGAGACGAGTGTGCAACCCTAGAGTCGTCCACAACTGGATCTAACGGCCAGGGTTACCTTTACCTTTAAGGGTGAACCAGTCATGCTCCCCAAAATCCACCTCTTTGCTTAAAGCCTAACTTCAATGGGGCCAAAGGTACGTTCACTGAGAGAGAGTTTCAATAATATGAAGTCAATTAACGAAAAGGCCTTCTAATTGATTTTAAATCTATAAATACAGGTAAACTATAGAAGAGGTGCAACTTAAATACTTGAGGTCATTGAAAGAAAGATGGAAAGCTAATGAAAATAGAGCAGATGTCCCAGTTTACAAGTGGTTCCATTTCATGGAACTTGAATGCAGAAGTGAGCTCTTTATAGGGCCGAGTGTAATTTATGTGTGTAAAATATTGCATCTAGGGATATGAAGCATCCCATTCAGCTCCCCCTGATGGAGGAGAAGGTACCATCTCTCTCTCTCTCTCTCTCTCTCTCTCTCTCTCTCTCCCCCCTCTCTCTCATTTTTACACACTTTCACCTAACCAAGGCCAAGAAAGTTGGCCCTGGATATTTGACATCTTGGAAAATATTTACCCTCAGTTTTATTGAGTTGCTCTTCATGCCATTATGAACAAAACCAAAATAAATTTATTGTGCTGTTCCTGGTATTAATAGATAGAATCAATATAGAACTCAGTAGAACTGTGGCTGTATTTTTACTTTTTAGAAAATTAATGAAGGAATGTTCTGGTGAAGTCACTTCCTCATATTTTGGGATGAATCTGCAATGGCGGGCCATTCAGAGACAGTTTCTTCCTACCTGACTGAAACTGAATGGCATTATCTCTGTCACATCAACACTATGGCACAATATGGTATGGCACAACATAACATAGCACCAGCTTTTGACGGGATTTGGAATCTTTTTGGTGCAACACAAAGTTCACACCAGTATGAACAGGACCATCCTTTCCTTTTGGGGGGGGGGGTTGAATTTTTTTTGAATTTTTTTTTTTTAAAAATATTTTCAGTGCAGAATCATAACAAAAATTACAAACATTGAATCCAAAATAATACTATACAAACAAAAAACCCCAGAACATATAGAAAAGAAAAAAAAAACAGAAAAGAAAAAGGAAAAAAGCAAAGGAAACAAAACTAAACTAAACAAAAACGAAAAGCACACGTCTACAGAAAAAAACCATATCATTACGTACATAAACACAAATTGACTTCCTTCCTTTGTTCTAAGACCTCAAAAAAATTACTCTTACTGTATTGTTGTGTCTAATTAGATTACTTCCACCTTTGTACTTTTTTTTTACACCATTTTTCTTTTTCTTTAACCCTGTAAAGCATCATTCATTACATACCAATATACTTACTCCAGAACAATGTTTTTTCATATACTCTTTAGCACAACCCCATTCTTTTAATAATTTCTGGTCGAATTGTCCCCTTATGTAAGCTGTGAGTCTTGCCAGATGTATGTATTCACAAAATTTAATTTGCCAATCTTTCACTGATGGAATTTTTCTGCCTTTCCAGTTTTTAGCTATAAGCATCCTGACAGCTGTTGTTGCATAAAGGAATACTTTCCTTTGATTTTCGGGGATATCATTTGTAATTAAACCTAAAAGGAATGCCTCCTGTTTTTTACTGAAAGATATTTTAAACATCTTTTTGAGTTCTTCATAGATTTCATTCCAGAATTGTTTAATAGGTCGGCATTCCCACCACATGTGAAACATTGTTCCCATTTCTGTTTTACATCTCCAACAGGTATTCGATTTTAATTTGTAAATTTTAGCCAATTTTACTGGAGTTAAGTACCATTGGCACACCATTTTCATAAAATTTTCTCTTATTGTATAACATGCCGTGAATTTAATATCATATTTCCATAATTTCTCCCATTGGTCCAGCCAAATTACATATCCTATATCACATGCCCATTTAATCATAACTTCTTTTACTTCTTCATCCTTTAATTCCCATTCTAATAATAAATTATACATTTTGGATATATATATATATATATTTAGTTTTGTAATAATACTTTTTGTAATTTTGATTCTTCTTTTTCAAATCCTATTACTTTATCCTGGTTGAATATTTGTGCAATTTGGTGATATTGTAACCATGTGGTACAGTACTGGGTCACCTCATTGTATGGTCTTAGTTTTAATTGGCCCTGTTCTTCCTTTAGGAGCTGCTGGTATGATGCCATTCTTCCTATAGTATTTTTCTTTTTAACCGATATTACTTCTAGCGGTGAGACCCACCATGGGGTTTTCGGTTCTAACAACCTTCTATGTCTCACCCAGACCTTGTATAATGCATTTCTAATTACGTGGCTTAGAAATTCTTTATGGACTGCCACTTTGTTATAAATTAGATAGGCATGCCAACCATATCTGTTGTTCCAGATATAAGGGCATTTGCAGATGATTTAGTCTTAATGGTGGAAAATCCAAAGGAAAGCATAGCAAAGGCTCTAGAAAAAATGGGAAACTTTGGAAGGGTATCAGGCTTTGCTTTGAATAAAGAAAAAATGAAACTAATGGTAAAAAACATGGGAGATCAAGAGAAAAAGGAACTGGTAGAAAAATTTGGATTACAAATTGTAAAAAAAGTGAAATATTTAGGAATACAAATAACAATGAAAAATATAAATTTGTTTGAAGATAATTTAAAAAAAATTGGGATGGGAAGAAACAAAAAGAGAAATGGAAACTTGGACAAGATTGAAATTAACACTCTGGGGTAGAATTTCGGCTATTAAAATGAATATCTTACCAAAACGTCTGTTCCTTTTTCAAATGGTTCCCATAATAGGTAAAGATGATTGTTTTAAAAAATGGAAAACGGACCTAACAAAGTTTATATGGCAAGGCAAAAAACCACGGATCAAACATAAATTATTAACCGACATAAAAGAGCGGGGAGGTTTTGGACTCCCAGACCTGAGACTATATTACGATGCGGCATGCTTTACTTGGATCAAGGATTGGATCAAATTGGATAACAGTGACATTTTGGATTTGGAGGGAAGGACCATCCTTTCCTAATGGCTGTTCTCAAAGCTGCTGCAAGAGATTTGAACACACCTTCCCACCTGCTGCAAAGTTTCAGAGATATTCATGACCTGCTGTTCTCTGTCATAAAGGGAGGGGAACAATGATACATTGCTACTTGGGGAATGATACAGTTTGATTTTAAAGCTATTCCAAAATGACAACGATGAGAAATTAACATTTGTAGCATTTTGTAGAGCGTTCTGAAACATTTCTCTCCCTTAATTCTGAATGCAAATATGCATGCTAATATTTTCCTAATTTTAATGACAATTGTGTCACCTGACTCCAATGATGGCATAATGCCCAGAAAATGTTTCAGTTAATTACACACCAAGATGATCTACTCTTTGGATTGTCTCCAGGACAAAGGCCTTGGTATATAATTAAAAACAATGAACAATTAACTTCCATCAAACATAACGTGAAGGACAAGCACAGTAAGTTTTTCTATAGATTACTACGAAAAACCTATTTTCTACAACAAAATGACCGAATAACCTCGTGTTTAGATAGTATATGCACACTATTTAAAGCTGTAAGTATTCCTTTACAGTCACACTGTCAAATTAAACACAAAAGAAATATATTCAGCATGCCCTAATAACTATTATTCTCTCCTCAAGGACCTGAGAAACAAAAAAGGGGTCAGGAGACATCTCAAACATTTCCTGCCCCATGTTTGCAAAGCCATAAACACCCATGTGGATTTTTGTGGGAATGTTTCTTGCATCATAATTAATGGGCCCAATACAAGGCTCAGTGGATTTTAAACCATGTAACGATGGCTGCTGCTTTTGCCTTAAGAAAATAATGAAGGCTGCCTCTAAAGAAGTCAGTGAACATGCATGCTAATTCAAGGACATGCTGTCTTTGGAGGAAGAAAAGTTGCAAAATACTATCTTTACTATAATCAGAAGGATTATAGGAATATTCGCATGCTTTCCATTTTCTCTGAAGGAGATAAAAGGGGGAGGGCAACTGAGAGCTGGTTACACACATGTCTCCTTTTTCCTGTTCCCTTTCTCTCCATCCTGTGTGCAGTTAATCTCCTCTACAAGTCTTCGGCCACCTTAAGGAATCTGCCATATAAATATTTCTAATGATCAGTGAATACTGCCAGGGATCTCATCAGTCACTGCAGAACAAGTACTCTTTTGGGCAGTCATCACATAAATCGCATACCGAGAAATTATAATTCCTTCAGACACACCTCATGATCTTTGGCAAGGTCATGCGCGTTCTGTGCCCATGGATAATAAACACCAATGTAAGAAGATAGATAAATAAAGACTCGAGAAGATACACAATGTGGTAACACAGTGCACCATCTTATTCCTTGAAAAGTGGTACATTAACCCCATTGTTTTTTAAAAATAAAACTGTTGTAGGTGACAAGTGACATCTAGGAGTAACTGTGCCCCTGAAGGACCAGGTGCGCAGCCTGGGAGTCATTCTTGACTCACAGCTGTCCATGGAGGCACAGGTCAATTCTGTGTCCGTGGCAGCTGTTTATCAGCTCCATCTGGTATGCAGGCTAAGAGCCTACCTGCCCGCGGACTGTCTTGCCAGAATGGTGCATACTCTGGTTATCTCTCACTTGTACTACTACAATGCGCTCTATGTGGGGCTACCTTTGAAGGTGACCCGGAAACTACAACTCATCCAGAATGCGGCAGCTAGACTGGTGACTGGGAGTGGCTGCCAAGACCATATAACACCGGTCTTGAGAGATCTGCATCGGCTCCCAGTACGTTTCCGAGCACAATTCAAAGTGTTGGTGTTGACCTTTAAAGCCCTAAACGGCCTCAGTCCAGTATACCTGAAGGAGCATCTCCACCTCTATCGTTCTGCCCAGATACTGAGGTCCACCACCGAGGGCCTTCAGGCGGTTCCCTTCCTGCGAGAAGCGAAGTTACAGGGAACCAGGCAGGGGGCCTTCTTGGTAGTGGCGCCCGCCCTGTGGAACGCCCTCCCACCAGATGTCAAAGAAAAATAACTACCAAACTTTTAGAAGGCATCTAAAGGCAGCCCTGTTTAGGGAAGCTTTTAATGTTTAATAGGTTATTGTATTTTAGTATTTTGTTGGAAGCTGCCCAGAGTGGCTGGGGGGGACTCAGCCAGATGGGTGGGGTATAAATAATATATTATTATTATTATTATTATTATTATTATTATTATTAAGTCATGGCTAGATTGTGTTTATATTTGCAGCAGAATGAGTCGTTACAGGTGCCCTCAGAATGCCTTCAGAAGGCATTTAGACACATTTTTTAATGTTTCTGCATGCAAAACAACACACACACACAAATCCTTTCTGCAAGTTCAGAGATAACATTGGGACAGAACTTCCTTCCTGACTTCTTCCTGCATTCCCCCAATGAGTTATGTGGTCTTCAACACACACACACACACACACACACACACTTCTCTGTGTGCTTTATCTAAAAGAGGTGCAGTGGATGGCAATATGAGACCGGTCTTTTACAACATGCCTGGCACCATCATTGCCAGTTTTTAAATGCCAGCCTAAGGCTTTTTCATCTACACAGCTTTGGGTGGTTGTGTCTTCTTCTTTTTTACTAGTGTGGTTTTATTTATCTGTTGAAATATTTATAGACTTCTCTTTCATAAAAATACAGCAGAGCAGTATTCAGCCTACAGAATGACAATAAGAAAAATGAAAACATGAGTAAATATTTGGTACAAAGACATTCTCATTGCCAATTCATCCCTTTTGCAACGAATTTGAGTGTATGTAAATTCTTTCTTAAGTCCATTCTTAAGGAAATCAGCACTGAGTGCTCACTGGAAGGACAGATCCTGAAGCTGAGACTCCAATACTTTGGCCACCTTATGAGAAGAGAAGACTCCCTGGAAAAGATCCTGGTGTTGGAAAAGATGGAGGGCACAAGGAGAAGGGGACGACAGAGGACAAGATGGTTGGACAGTGTTCTCAAAGCTACCAACATGAGTTTGACCAAACTGCGGGAGGCAGTGGAAGACAGAAGTGCCTGGCATGCTCTGGTCCATGGGGTCACGAAGAGTCGGATACTACTAAACAACTAAACAACAACAAGTTTTTATAATTTTTAGCTTTGAGAATCTGCATTCATTACTGACACTGGAACTGTGAGAAGGATCCTTGAAGCAACAGAAACATTAGGCACATTATCCAGGATATTTTGTTCAATATAAACAGAAGGACTCCTTGTGGTGCCACAGACTTTGGAAGTCTTCAAGCTATTGCTGCAAGTTCACAGCATTGATCTTCAACATCAATATCTTTGTTCATCAATGATTTTTTTCCAAATTCTTACAGACCTTATATAGATTTTTTTTGGGTTGATATATCATACATGAAGCCAAATAGAGAATTATATTGTTGTAGCTGTTGGAACTCCCTTCAACAGATTTCATGGCCATGTCTAATGCAGCATAGAAGAACTCTACTTTTAATACCTGCTTTGGATCTTGTGGTGCTTCTTCTTGGGCCTCATACTCAAACTGCTGTTTCTTTCTCCTTTTTCTACCTTGTTCTGATTCAAGAGTTAGCTGGTATTTCTTTGTAATCCCAGTAGCATCTATCAAAACTTGTTGAAAACCCTTATCGCACTTGCAGCCCACAAGGTAATACTTGCCCACTTGCAATAGGCTTGTAAAAAAATTCCTTCCAGTAGCACCTTAAAGACCAACTGAGTTAGTTCTAGGTATGAGCTTTCGTGTGCATGCACACTTCTTCAGATACACTGAAACAGAAGTCACCGGACCTTTCTATATAGTGAGAAGGTGGGGAGGGGTATTACTCAGAAGGGTGGTGGGAATGGGTGATTGGCAGACATCAAATGCCAACAGTGCCCTTCAGCTCTCTATATTGGACAAACAGGCCAAACCTTACGCCAAAGAATAAACGGACATAAATCCGACATCAGGAACCACAAGACAGAGAAACCAGTAGGAGAACACTTCAATCTCCCAGGACATTCTATACAAGATCTCAAAGTAGCTGTTCTATTACAAAGGAATTTCAGAAATAGACTGGAAAGAGAAGCTGCTGAATTGCAACTTATCACCAAACTTAAAACTATGGAGAGACCTGGTTTGAACAAAGACATTGGATTCTTATCTCATTATACATGACAAAGCCATTTTTCACCTTCTCACCCCTTGCTTTTTCCTGTTAGACCTATTGCAGTCGTTAAGAGTCGTCAACAGGCTCATCGCAGCTATCTGCCAATCACCCATTCCCACCACCCTTCTGAGTAATACCCCTCCCCACCTTCTCACTATATAGAAAGGTCTGGTGACTTCTGTTTCAGTGTATCTGAAGAAGTGTGCATGCACACGAAAGCTCATACCTAGAACTAACTCAGTTGGTCTTTAAGGTGCTACTGGAAGGAATTTTTTTATTTTTTATTTTGTTTTGACCATGGCAGACCAACACGGCTACCTATCTGTAATAGGCTTGTAGTTGAATTTAAATCAGCTTCCTTATTTTGTAGTAGCTTGATTGTAAGATTGACTCCAGAAAGGATGCTGTACCATGTAACAAAGGGCACCACAAACTTGAACTTGGAAATTTCATCAGCCAGGGGCTTAGCTACTACTCCCTAATGCAAAAGGAGATGTGTGATGGGAAATATACCTTTATAGGGCCATAGTTGCATCTTGGCCTCAGTTCACATTTTGCTCAAAAAGTAATAATCCAACATTTTGAATATGGAACTCTATGTTTGTGGTTATCATAAGATTTTGCATAAGGAATGAGAAAGTATTGAATGGACACCTTCAGATTTGAAAAGTGCAAGAATAGCTTCAGAGGAATCATCATAAAGTGACTCTTCAGAAAACTCTCACTTCTCCTGAAGCACTTGCTTGTTACATTAAATTCTTTTCCCACCAGCAAAAAAAAAAAGAAAAAAAAGAAAAAGAAATATATATATAAAACCTAGAGGGAGGGATAATCTCAAATTTGTGTTTATATTATTAGTATCTCTTCTTAACTTAATTGCTTCTCTGGCAGCTTTTATCGACACATGAAGCCAATAAAAATTCAGCCAGGAGGCAAAGCAGTTTAACATGAAGATCTTTAGAAGGCTAAAATAAATTCATATGCAGAAAACTTGAGTGTGTGAGATTTAGATTTTACGCCTTTTAATAAAGTTATTTAAAACTGAGGTGGATTCTTCAAATGCTACAGAAAATAAGAGAAACTTTTGCTGAAAGCCTTAACTCCACTAGAAATGTTGAAAAGATACTCCCATTTTTTTAAAAAACAACAACCCACCATTGAAGATTTCTGTTGTCCATTTAGTGTAACAGGACTGTAATGGTACAGAAATTGTGCTCCCTGCAGAGTAACTGTAATTAAATTATTTGGACGTGCACTCCTGCAGAATCACTTTCCGGACAACCAAGCATTCACTCAGGGGTAATCCTGGCCCTATTTTTGTTAGCAGGAATTATGTTTCTGTTTTAAATATAGCCATGTTATCTTTAATTTATAATTCACTGCATACACCTAGGGCGAAGCATTTTAGCATTCAGTTCGGAAGTGTTCCACTATTCTCTAAAGTGAGTGTAACGATAGACTTCTCAGAGTTTGCAAACTTTACTTGGGAATACAGTGGTACCTCGGGTTACATACGCTTCAGGTTACATACCTTCAGGTTACAGACTCCGCTAACCCAGAAATAGTACCTCGGGTTGAGCACTTTGCTTCAGGATGAGAACAGAAATCGTGAGGAGGCGGTGCGGCAGCAGCGGGACACCCCATTAGCTAAAGTGGTGCTTCGGGTTAAGAACAGTTTCAGGTTAAGAACAGACATCTGGAACGAATTAAGTACTTAACTCGAGGTACCACTGTATATTTTTTCATAAAAAGAGGGAAGCACAATCTAATTAATTGAAAGTTATTTGATTTAAGCAAGTTTGATCCAGCTGGAGTCAAGGTCATTTACAACCAGGCCTGACTCAAAGCTGCAACTAACACCAGCACATAAGTATTTATATTTATCTGCAAGGCTCTTAACTACTCAGGACCAAGATACCTGAGGGAATACCTTGTTCCCTTAATCCCTGCCTGAGCACTGAGGTTTTCCAGGGAGTCACTGCTAGTGGCTGTTTCCTGCCTGTCTTTTCTGCATTCAGCAGGAAGTGTGTATTGATGACAACAACAATGATGATGATATTATTATTATTATTATTATTATTATTATTATTATTATTATTATTATTTAGCAGAGCCAACTTTGAGTCTCTACTTGTCAAGCAAGGCAAATGTGGTAATGAAAGCTATTCAGCTATGTATACAAGGGCATCGATCAATCTATAAATACACATAGATTCTTTGAACCCAAATTTCAAGGTACAATATTGAAGTATTTAATCACAATTATGAAAAGCCTTCCAGGTGAGATGTGACTTAGAAAATTCTATTACTGAATTAAATCCAAACAGGTAATATAAGGCCAATGTCCTGATCCGATTGATTCACTATTTGTTTCCTTTAAATCAGACTGTTATTAAAATGCATATTAATACAACTCTACAAAAATCTAATTATAGCTCCAAAATTGGTCATTTTGAAAGAATAATATTTTAACTGGGAATTAATTATATGTGTCTGTGTGTCTAACTCAAAAATAAGATCTAAGCCACATTACAAAGACTATTAGAGCTTGTCCAACAGATTAAAATACATATTTTGATTCCAAATATGTGTTATAAACATCTTGGAATGAACTCGCTTTATCATCAACTTACTTTGCCCTAGTTTGTCACAAACTGACACTGTCACCTTTTTTTATAGCAAAAAAACTGTAAAGCTGAAATAAATTACTACCCCAAGGTCATAAATGGAACTACTAGGGATTTACTTTAAAAGAGAGGGATTAATTGCTATTTTGTCTCTATTGGTTAAGGGAAACTGGAACATTCATCTCTTGGCTTCTGGATGAAATTCAACTAGCCATAACCTACATATTATTATATTAAATGAAACAGTGACAACTATCTAGCTTTTAGAGATTGCTTCCCACATGATCAAAGTTATTAGCATTAACCTTACAATGTAATGAGAGGGAACACTCTAATGTATGTGCAAGACTTATCCAAGACATTTTGCTGAAGGACTGTGACTCTCTCACCTCCATGTTCAAAAGCCAACCAGACTGGCAGCTGAAACTTACTACAATATTACTACAATACTATAAATGGGACATTATTATTATTATTATTATTATTATTATTATTATTATTATTATTATTGTGGTACATCGGGTTACAGATGCTTCAGGTTATAGACACTTCAGGTTACAGACTCTGCTAACCCAGAAATAGTACCTCAGGTTAAGAACTTTGCTTCAGAATAAGAACAGAAATTGTGAAGTGGCGGCAGCGGGAGGCCCCATTAGCTAATGTGGTACCTCAGGTTAAGAACAGTTTCAGGTTAAGAACGGACCTCCGGAATGAATGAAGTTCTTAACCTGAGGTACCACTGTATTATTATTATTATTATTATTACCCTCATGCTTCCAAAAAGTATTTGTGCCTTCAACTTCCATTCATGTTTTTTTTAGAAATTCATAATTCCAAAATTAAGTATGACTATGTTGTACTTCTAGACTTTTTCTACTTGTACATATGTTGAACATTATATTGTTTTGGTTAATGTTCCCCAGTGGTATGGTAACACTTATACAATCGTACCTCAGTTTACGAACTTAATCCGTTCTGGAAGTCCGTTCTTAAACTGAAGCCATTCTTAAACTGAGGCGCGCTTTCTCTAATGAGGCCTCCCACTGCCGGTGCACTTCCACCATTCAGATTCTGTTCTTAGACCAAGATAAAGTTTGCAAACCAGGACACTATTTCCGGTTTGCCAGAGTTCTTAAACCGAGGTACCACTGTATTCTGTACCAGATCTTTGGCAGCACCCAGTGTTAACCTATGGATCACCTCTTCTCTCAAACTGTTCCAAGACTTAATTCAGTCTCCCCCCCCCCACAACCTGGGATCCCAGATGTTGTTGGACTACAAATCCATCATCCCTGATCAATGGCATGTTTGCTGGGGGTGGTGGAAAAATCTGGAGACACAAGGCTGCTTTAATCATTTGCCATATCTAGAAATGTTCCCTTTCTTTCATGATATGAGTGCAAATATAACCAGTCAATCTGCAGACAATTGAAGATGCTGAACATAACAGACAACCATTGTACTTGTAACCCACCAAATGGTGTCTTCAACCCACACATAGATAAACTTCCATGTGATAGCAACCTCAACATATTTCTCTGACTTTGAATGTGTACACTGAATAATTTCCCAAGTCGATAAGCAGTTAGTATTTAAGTGTAAAGTCAGAAGTGTGTTGCATTCTTAATGGAACAGAGGAAGATTGAAACAACGTGTATGGAATTACGTTATTAAATTATATATCTTCCTCAAAGCTGCCTTGGGCTTCTTTTAAAGTTGGTTTAGGTTTTTTTTTTTTACTTTATTCGTGTTTTACTTCCTGCATATGGTGAATGGTAGAAACAAACAGATTGGAGCAGTCGGAATACACTTTCTGTAATTCTCAGTGCTATCGAGCTTTGTAAACATGACTTTTACAGACGCATTTTGCCAGCTCTTTAAAGACTTGAAGTAGGTTTAATTAGCACATTCAGAACTACCTTCTCACATTACATTTGTAGCTGCAGAAGCATGCCTCCTTCTGATACCACTTGAGTAATATGGTCAAGTGGAGAAGCCCATCACAGGGCAACTCTCCCTTCCATCAGCACTGATTTAGTCTCTACAAGGGGCAAAGTGAGGCATAGCTATAGTCTAAGCTTTTCAGACTATAGTGTAGGAAGTGTAGGAAGGAGCATCTTCTTCTAAGCTTCAACTGGAGGAGGAGGAACATGTTTTCTTGTAACACTTCATTCCATTGACGATTGCAACGTGAACTAATATATTACTGCAGATATATGCAAGATGTAATAAAATGAAATGCATGCTATTATGGGCAGATCCTCAAAAGATCCCACAATGTTAAATGAGGCTTACTCCAAGGTAGGGATGGATGAATTTGTGAATTTCTGTTCTCTATGTTCCTCAATTTTCGATCTTGAATTCAGTTCTCCCCATTTCTGCAGCAATTTGCCATTTTTTTTAATATAAAAATTTATTATGAAATTCATTTTAGTATGAATTTCTTTTAATAAACACATGTTACAGGGAACCAGGCAGAGGGCCTGCTCAGTAGTGGCACCCACCCTGTGGAACACCCCCCTGTCAGATGTCAAGGAGATAAATAACTATACAATTTTTAGAAGACATCTGAAGGCAGCCCTGTATAGGGAAGTTTTTAATGTTTGATTTTTATTATGTTTTTATATATGTTGGAAGCAGCCCAGAGTGGCTAGGGCAACCTAATCAGATGAGTGGGGGATTAACAACAACAACAACAACAACAACAACAACAACAACAACAACAACAACAACAGAATAGGACATCCCTATTTTCACTGGAGAAATGTTGGAGGGTATGTTGTCATACAGGGGACGCGGGTGGCACTGTGGGTTAAACCACAGAGCCTAGGACTTGCCAATCAGAAGGTTGGCGGTTCGAATCCCCACGACGGGGTGAGCTCCCGTTGTTCAGTCCCTGCTTCTGCTACACTACTGTCCTCTTGCTTCAGCAAGAGGTACAAATGATGACGATGTTTATACATATACAGTTATAATGAATGCACACATTGAGTGCAAATTTCAAAGGCTGACATGTTTTGATTTGCGTATTGGCTTGAGAACTGAAAATTCATTTTTACTAATCCCCTCATTTGGGTAAATTTCCTCCTTTGAAGTCAAACATGACCATGTTGGATTTTCTTGGCAATTGGCCATTTACATGTGTGCTTAGTTTAATAGCACTGCGGTCAGTATTTTGAGATCCTTGAAGCTGTTGCTTTTGAACTTCTGATCTATTACTTTTATCTATGTGATTTCCTGAAGTTTCAACATCCTGTTTTGTAGATTTCATTGTATTTCAAAGAGAAAAACAAGACAGAAATCCCAAAATGACTACTTTAGGAAAGAAGAACAGGAATGGAAGAGCTTCTGACATTCTTTGCAGCATAATGGCACTATTATATTAAAACAAATTATAATAAAAAGGGAACACAGTAGTGCAGCTAAACATTAAGCAATTAATAGGAGTAATATAAGATAATAATGGCAAAAATTAAGCTACCTAGAAACTCGAAGGCTGCAAACCTGTAGCCACATACATTAGAGTAAGCCACGTTCAACTTAGTGAGACTTACTTCTGAATGGACATTTATTAGATTGTACTATAAAAATAAACCCCTTTTGGTGACAAAATATCATTACTTAAGAGTCATTTTAGAGAAAAATAATTACGTTCATCAAATAATCATCAGCTTCAGACAAATTACCTAAGATTTTCAATACCAAAAGTATTGATGTGGAGATTAGGTATGATATGCAATATCAAATTGGAAATCGTAAAAATTATGTAAGATTGGTTGAGTGAAGAAAATATGCAGCATAGTTTTGGAAGAAATAAAACTGCATGAACTATTCTTCTGAAACCAATTTTGATCTTAATACAGCAAACTGCTCCCCCTTTTTAATTCCTGTGCCCAATTATTTTTAATGAGATTGCATATACTAAAAGTTTCCAAAACAAAATATATCTAGTCAAAAACTATGTAGAAGACTATATAAATTAAGGTGTTTTTTTTAACCCTAGAGCAAACTGCTTTCTCCTATAGCTTCTGAGTTTATTTTAAGGAGTGAAAATGACTGTGTAGTTTTACCCAGGTTCCTTTTGTGCATCTGTATATTATATAGCGGGGACATGGGTGGCACTGTGGGTTAAACCACAGAGCCTAGGACTTGCGGATCAGAAGGTCGGTGGTTTGAATCCCTGCGACAGGGTGACCTCCCATTGCTTGGTCCCGGCTCCTGCCAACCTAGCAGTTCGAAAGCACATCAAAGTGCAAGTAGATAAATAGGTACCGCTCCAGCGGGAAGGTAAACAGTGTTTCTGTGCGCTGCTCTGGTTCACCAGAAGTGGCTTAGTCATGCTGGCCACATGACCCGGAAGCTGTACACTGGCTCCCTCGGCCAATAAAGCGAGATGAGTGCCGCAACCCCAGAGTCGGCTACGACTGGACCTAATGGCCAGGGGTCCCTTTACCTTTACCTTTATATTATATAGCACAATCCTAAGAACATTTACTCAGAAGTGAATCATAATGTATATAATGTTCCTCCCTCACTGGTAAGTACATGTACACACATTAAAAAATAGTCCCTGGACACTGGTCCTCTTAGCTAGGGATGATGGGAGTTGTAGTCACAAAACATCTGGAGGGACGAGTTTGCCTATGCCTGGTCCAAGCAGTAGACACATTCTACAGTCTACAGTTTACTTGTTGTTGTGACCATCATGGTCATTTCAACCATCACTGGTCCAACCATCACTGGTCCAAGGCATTTTGGTATCTGCGGTGGACCCCCCAAATGGTGTCTCTCTCCCTGCCAGTGGAGTAGGAGTCAGGGAAGATCTACACCAGGAACGGGGGTGGGGTGGGGAGATAAACACCAGAATCTCCTATTCTGGCTAGCCTTGGCATGTATGACAAGTCACAGATGGATATGATTAACATCCACAATGAGCCACTCAGTGTGAGGTGGCAACTAGTGATATGAAAATTCAATTGCTTCCAAATTAGGCATACCATGGAATCAAAACATCCAATTGTGTGGGGTCCCCAAATGTGTGGTGTTCTTGTGTGTGAGCAGTGTTGGCACTCAAGGCTTCCCTTGCAAATAACCAAGCTCAACATGCCATGGCCTAGGACCCCCTATGGGACCACCTCTCCTGGTATGTCCCACAGAGGACCTTACGGTCTTCAAATAAAATCATCTTGGAGATCCCGGGCCACAGGTAGGTTAGGCTGGCCTCAACCAGAGCCAGGGCTTTTTCGGCCGTGGCCCCGATCTGGTAGTCTCTGTCACAAGAGACTAGGGCCCTGAAAGACTTGACATCTTTCTGCAGGGCCTGCAAGACAGAGCTGTTCCACCAGGCCTTTGGCCAGGGCACAGTCTGACCCCCTCCTTCGGTAATCCTCATACAACTCTAGCCCAATGGTTGCCATTAATTTGATTCTGAATCGATTTTAGAATGAATCAATTTTAGAATGTATTTTAATTAATCGATTATGATTTTATGTACACTGTGTTATTTTTATTGTTGTTAGCCACTCTGAGCCCGGCTTCGGCTGGGGAGGGAGTGAGGGATATAAATAAATTATTATTATTATTATTATTATTATTATTATTATTATTAATGGGGGTAGCTTGCATAGCAGTGCAACTTCAGAGGTGGGACAAGAAGTATGTTCCACCCCTCTGCCTTGAAACTGCGAGTACCCTACCTGCTACTCACATATTAATTGGACTTTTATGTTGCCATCATTACATGTGAACATATCTGTGTGAAGCGGTCTCAAGTCTACAAGTAATGGGGGGGGGGATTCGTTAATTTCTGTATTACAGACTGCTATTAGATAGCAGAGGAGCAGGGTAACAATGTAATCCTATAGGTGTCTAGGGCTCAGTGGAACTTACTCCCAGGTAAATGAGTACAGAACTGAGGATTTAGTCTGTAAATTGAAGTAGTGTATTACAACACATTTTTCAGGTGAACCCTAACAAAAGAATGGACTATTTCATTGGAATTAACTCTGTGTAAATCATGCCCTTTATTATACAAATATATGTAATCCAGATTCTAATAATGACTCCAAAAAGGCTAATTATATATAAATATTTGCATGAATAGGCTGGTCCATATGGGCATACTGTTAAGTCCTGTATGAATGTAACATAATGTGTCCCCGTTCTTGTTCTACTGTTATCATTTATGAATATGCCAAATCTGGTAATTAGAGGCAATTCTGTCCACTGCATGGGTGATTAGCATAATTAATCTAGTTGAAGAGAAAGGTGAAAATCGAAGAAAGAGCCTGTAGGTTAAAGGCAAATAAACCAATCTGCTGGTGAAGACTCTACATGCTGTAAGTCAAAGAAAGGCAGGCATTCTAGTGAGAAAGCAATTACAAAAAATACAGAGGTCCAGAATGATAGACATGAAGAGTATCAGCAGTGGGTGGGATTTGCTGAAGCCCAGAGAATGTTGAGAAGAATATGCTGCCATATTCCTTGAGACTGCCCTTTAAAAATACTCAGAAACTGTAGCTAATGCAAAATTGTTTGGAGTCAGATCACTTCCAGAAAATCTGTTTCCCGAGCTGTTACCCCAATTTGTTTGCACAAAGTTTGTGGGGAGGCTATACAATGTGTTTATTTACTGAGCATTTGTTCTGATTTGTTTTCAGGGACGTTATACGACATCATGTGAAGTTATCCCACACATTTTATATATGTCACTTTACCCAAAAGGCATATTATTCATTGTTGTTGTTGTTGTTGTTGTTGTTATCTGGGTTTGTTGTGCAAGAATGCCAAATCAACTTTAATTGAATTTTAACCTGAATTTTCTGATACACAGTTGAATCCCACCTGCAAAGAAGTGACTGCTTGGAAGTGCCCTCAGAGCGGTCTGGCTTTATTACTTTTGATTTTTGCACAGGCTTCCAGTTCACTTCCTGGCTCCCTAAGTGGTTTGGGACCAGGCGATTCGAACCTGCCTATCTTTTGAATTTCTCACTGGATGTTGCAGCGTCCCATCATCTTTGGCAGTAGCTGGCTGGGACACAGAATAGAGCCTGTTGTAGCTCACAGGTAATGGGACTTCCTAGAGATGTCCAGCTTGCCTCATCTTTTATGGAGCTTAGGCAATCTGCAAAAACATTTTTTTTCCTACATTGACTTCTCTCTGCTGTTATGGCTCTGTTTTATGGCTCTCTTGTGATACTTGTTATCTTTAAATGGAAATATGGGGGTGGGGGCGGGGGCGGGGGAAATAATGTACCGTATTTTTTGCTCTATAAGACTCACTTTTTCCCTCCTAAAAAGTAAGGGGAAATGTGTGTGCGTCTTATGGAGAAAATGCAGGCTGCGCAGCTATCCCAGATGCCAGAACAGCAAGAGGGATTGCTGCTTTCACTGCGCAGCGATCCCTCTTGCTGTTCTGGCTTCTGAGATTCAGAATATTTTTTTCTTGTTTTCCTCCTCCAAAAACTAGGTGCGTCTTATAGAGCGAAAAATACGGTATATTAGGTTGCCAACGTTTTAATACGTAACCTGCTTCTATTCATAAAAATAGCCTGAGATGTGCAGTGCTTCAGTTCATGAAACAAAAGGTAATTCTCTCACAGGATTATAGGACAGTGATTATTAGAGTCACAAAGGCCACTCACACGAGCACGGTATTTTGAGCAAATGGGGCTTCCTTTGATCATCAGAACCTCTCCCTGCTTCAGCTCCAGAGATGCTAGATGATCAAAACACATGACTTCCCCCAAAGAATCCTGAGAACTGAAGTTTTCCCATTACAAAGCTACAATTCTCAGCACTTTGACAAACCACAGTTCCCATGATTTTTTTTTTTTTGAAGGAAGCCTTACGCCTTAAATTCATGGTGTATACACAGCCACTCTCTTGCAACAGCTAAGAAAGTGGGCTGAGAGAAGAAATATGAGCAGAAATGACAGACATCCATCATTCCTGCCTACACAAGTCTCTCTCTCTCTTGGATAACCTAAGAGGCTGTTTTAGAAGAACAAACCCAAATATCAATGGTAGTGATGACAAATTTGGCTAAAACCCTTCTGCACTGCTATATGCAACCTCATTTTGCAATGTTCCATTTACAGTGGTACCTCAGGTTACATACGCTTCAGGTTACAGACTCCGATAACCCAGAAATAGTGCTTCAGGTAAAGAACTTTGCTTCAGGATCAGAACAGAAATCGTGCTCCGGCGGCGCGGCAGCAGCAGGAGGCCCAATTAGCTACAGTGGTGCTTCAGGTGTCCTTGCCCCCCTGGTGCTCTTCTACTTCTTTTCCTCAGCGGCGGCAGCAGCATGGCAAGGTCGGGACTCCTCTATTTTTTCCTCCTTCCTCTTCCTCTCTTCCTCCTCCTCCTCCTCTCCTTCTCCCTGCATCGGCTCTGGGGTTTTCCTGGCCCGGAACGCCACTGGGCAGTTGGCCAGGTGCTCTCCCTCCCAGCTCGATTTGGGTCGCGCGCGCATGTGTGTCAGTTGATGCGCCGGGCGTCCCCGGTTCTCCATCAGCAGTGGCAGTGGCAGTCTCAGCAGCCCGGAGCCAGCCTGGTAGCACAGTTAGCTCTGACTGGCTTCAGGAGCTGCTTGCTGCCATGGCGCCCGCCATTTTGCCTCACCGGAAGTCCCCATATGATGTGTCTTGTGCCGTTGAACTAACCACACAACATTCGTTCTCTACTAATAAATCTACAACACTTAAAATATAAATCTGGGGACATTAAATGAAATCCGGGGACATTCCAGGGACGGATTTTGTCCAGGGACAGATTTGTAAGTCCGGGGATTGTCCCTGGGAAACAGGGACGTCTGGTAACCATATGTTAAATCCCATTAAGTCGCTTTGACCTGAAAGGCATGTATCCTAATCCCAAAAGCAAGGAGCTCTAAAGGCACTCTGTTCATGCTCAGAGACACCCCATTATTATCACGTATATATGAAGGCAAAGATTTAACATTGAAAAGAGGGTCGAACCCTGATGCAGAAGCCTGGTTCTCCTTTATATTTCTACTACAACCCACAGAAAGCTGAATGCAAAGATCGCATTGAACTCAAGGAGAATTTTGTGAGGGCTTTGCATCTCAGAAGCTTCTGTACGTCACAAAGTGCATAAGGCTCTCATGCAGAGCATACAGTGGTTAAATATATCTGAGTGCAAAATACATATTTTATGAATTATCTGAAGATTAATAGCCATTTCCATTTCTTAACAGTGGTGTGACAGAGACGAAGTGCTCAGCGTCTCAGCACAGAGTATGCAATTCATCTAAGTTTTTTGCTTTCCTCATGCTCAACAACTAAGGAATTTACACAATAAAGTACATTTTGGGTCAAAACCCAGTAAATCTATAGTGTAGTCTTTAAATGAAAAGCTGTATCTTCCTGTCATGATGAAGCGCACATTGATTTTTGTTTTGTTTTGTTTTTTAGAAAAGTAGCTTGCTATCCTCTCTTTAGTGGGGCTGGAGGAATTGTTCAGAAGAACTTCTGCTCTCCAGGCAAGTCTGTTTGGGTTCCTGTGGAAGGGCTTAACAAAGCTCTTTGGAATGCATTCTGCATTCAGGCAAAAGCTGACTCATGGAGAGGCCAAGGATTTTATCTACGCAGAAAAGTTTGAAGCCATTCTCTGACCTCACTGATTGCTCCTTTTTCACTGTGCACAGATTTCAATACGGTATCTAAAACTGGGCATATGTTTAATTAATATTTGAACAGCTCGGATAAATATATGGGTTACATAACTGGACCTTGCTGCCTCACAAAATGCAGTCATAATACATAAATGATCAGTGTTTTGTTTTTTAAATTGATTTACGACTTGTATTGATCTGCCTCAGTGTGGGAACTTGTACCACTCACTAGCTGGGGGTTTGCTGACTGGGGCTTTTGTTATATTCTGGCTTTTAAGAAGTCTCTTTTAAGAAGAATTCCCAATGGGAGAAAGAAGGCGTTAGATAAAACCGTTTCCACTTTTTCGTATCTGAAAAGACCACACAGGTCCTCTTGACATGGCGCCATGGCAGCACCAGGAATCTTCCTGGATGTGGGTGACAAGGAACAGGCAAGGAGGGAGAAAGTTTCATCCCACATATTAGGGCCAAACTGCTCCTTACATCAAATACCAATTTTAAATAAGCACATATAAGCTGGTCATCTTCATTTCGAAGGCATGCTAGCTGCAAAAGGCCCTGAATTTGGCTGCGTGTGCACCATACGGTTAAAGTGAAATTGAATTGAAATACTTTATTGTCACTTGTACAACTTGTATACAGTGAGATTACACGAGCAACCCCCACTCAGCTCTCTTAGTCTTAATTCCCGTCGTTTACTGACGCACACCAACCAAACCCGAAAGTCAGTTGCCCTGTTGTTATCTTTTCATTCAGCAGCCTAACAGCCCACAGATAGAAGCTGTTCTTTACCCTGTTGGTGGGACTAATCAGACTTCTATATCTTCTGCCTGAGGGCAGGAGATCAAGAAAGTGCCTGCCAGGGTGTGAATCATCCCTGAGAATTTTCCTCACTCTCCTGAGGCAACGTTCTTCCGCAATGTCATCCAGTGAATTCATGGGACAGCCCATAATATCTTGTGCTGAATTCACCACCCTCTGTAGGCACTTCCTATCAGTTGATGTCAAACCAGCGTACCACACCGTGATGCAGTATGAAAGGACACTTTCTATTGTGGACCAGTAGAAGGAGATAATCAGATGTTGATTGACATTAAAGCACATTTAATGCACCTGACTACCCCCCAAAGAATCTTGGAAATTGTAGCACTATTGGGAGTAAACTACAGCTCCCAATATCCATAGGGGGGAGAAATGTGTTTGGAATGTATGGCGCATGTGTGTGGCTGAAAATGCTCCCTCGCTACTCTTTGCCCCTCAAATGCAGCAGTAAGCAGTAAAATGAACATTCACAGCAACTATCAACTGATTTTTTTTCCAAGTATGAAAAGATTTGCAGACTAATTTTTTATTTTCCAGTGCATGAGGCGGGTATAATTTAGGTGTGAAAAGTGCATCTCATTTGAGAAATGGCAGAGATCCAGAAATCGTGGTGTCAGCACTTTCCATGGGCTTTTCCCTGTTTCATCCCTCCTCTCCTTTTTGTTGACCAATCCTGTAGATCCATATCTCCCACATTTTGGGGGATATATTTTTTAACATATGAGTTTATTCTAACAGATGAGTTCATTTTAACGTTTGAATTCATTTTGAGCACAGCTTCTTTCCACTGTTTTGCCAATCAGTGTAGAAATCACAGATCTAGATGTACCAGTGATCTGACTCAGCGTAAGGCATCTTCCTGTGTTCCTAAATTCTCAGAATCAAATAACTTTACAGTGGTACCTTGGTTCTCAAACTTAATCCGTTCTGGAAGTCCATTCCAAAACCAAACCGTTCCAAAACCAAGGCGCACTTTCCCATAGAAAGTAATGCAAAATGGATTAATCCGTTCCAGACTTTTAAAAACAACCCTTAAAACAGTAATTTAACATGAATTTTACTATCTAACGAGACTGTTGATCCATAAAATGAAAGCAATAATCAATGTACTTTACTATAAAATAAATAAAATAAAATAAATAAGACAGTATTGTAGATGATAAAAAATGAAATTTATTTTTCTTCTTCCCTGCACTGATGATAGTCATTGTTTGGATGGGAGGCTTTTATCCCTTTCCACTGTCACACAATCAATCAATCAGTAGCTGAACTGGGTTCCATGCAGTCACAAAAACAAATTAACAGAAAAAGACTCAAAACCAAAAAACTCAAAATAAACAGAAAAAATGAAAGTGCCAAACTTAATCCATTCTGAAAGTCCGTTTGGCTTCTGAAATGTTCGAAAACCAAGGCACAGCTTCTGGTTGGTGCAGGTGCCCCGGAAAAAATAACCGACAGCCGCATCGGACGTTCGGCTTCCAAAAATCGTTTGAAAACCAGAACACTTACTTCCGGGTTTTTGGAGTTTGAGAACCAAGGCGTTTGAGAACCAAGGTACCACTGTAGTTCCATTCTAACTCATAGTCTTGTTACATTGTAGGAAATCTGTGTCATTACTAAATCAAGAGGTAACAGGATGAAACCTGCTTTTTTTTATTCAGAAGCCATTAGTTTTAGACAGGTAAGGTAAAGGTAAAGGTAAAGGGAACCCTGACCATTAGGTCCAGTCATGACCGACTCTGGGGTTGTGGCACTCATCTCACTTTACTGGCCGAAGGGAGCCAGCGTTCAGCTTCTGGGTCATGTGGCCAGCATGACTAAGCCGCTTCTGGCGAATCAGAGCAGCGCATTTAGACAGGTAACTTCCATTAAAAAAACCAAAACACCACTCTGCAGGTTGCTTCTTATGAAAAAAGTTTTGGTGCTCACGAATCCAGAGCCCTAGCTCAATGCAGGCCCTGCTTCAAATGAATTCTATGCTTTCATTGGATAATACTAGGGATGTGGCTTTGCACATGCCAATACTCTCCATCTTTCTCCAGGTGTGAACAGGGAAACATATGAACTTAAGATCAATTGAGCTCACGTTAATTTGTGAGCAGTGGGATCCAAAGGGAGAGAGATTCTCACTTATTTGAAGAAGAAGAAAAACAGTTGCAGTTTCGTGCAATTTATCATTTATCCAATGTATGTGATTTTTACCGTTAGCTATTGTTCATTATTGCATCCTAAAAACGCATCTGTCAGGAGTTAAATCAGTCTGTATGTTGCGCCACACATGGCACAATGATCCATGATTGGGAAAGAGAATGATTGTCAGCATTATCATAATCCAACTCCCACTACACATTATTGCCCCTTCATTTAGTCAATGAGTAAAATGAGATTATAAGCTTTCTGGCGGTACCACTTATAATTTGTCTGCCCTAGGATATTCCCTAGCACACTTCTGGGGGTTGTAAAATCATAAATGCCAACAAAAATCGCAGGATGGTAAATCTTTACGTACTAACAGAATCCCTGTCTAGCTGGCATTCAAGTTAGAAAATAAATCGAAACGGAGGACATTATCATTAGATGAAAATGGAAAATTAAAAGCCTTTTGGCTCCAAACCGCAAAGGCCTCTGCAAATGTTTGACCTACAACTGGGCTGTCTCAGTGTTAGTATGAGTTCAACGGTAGTATGAAATGTGTCATAACCCCTCTGTCATTCGCTTTCCCATCATCTATTTCGGCATGCTGGTCCCAGAGGCTCATGATGAATTTCAGTTTCCAGCAACCTCCATTATTTTACAAGCTCAGTGCTGCCTGGCTTGAATTCTGCTGCATAATTTGATGCCGGAAAATGAATTGGAAGCAAATGCGTGTGAAAATTGCAAGTTTCCATACACGCTGAGAAAACTTTATTTCCAGTTTGGCGAATTTATGGGAAGCAAATTCTGGAACACAGTCCCTCCATGATTTTTAAAGATTTGTTATTTTAGGGCTAATTGATTTCAGATAAAAAGGTCCAGGCTGTGATCACCTGGACAGAGAAAGGGGACCAACAGGCAACCAATATTAATCCTCTAAACCATATCCTCTATTTCTGATGTTCATTCTATGACTGGCACCACCCAGAGTGAGGTTTGCAGAAGTACAAAAAACAAAACAAAGTAAGCTACCATTGTTGGGGGGAAATTCCATAGGTGTTGAAATCCCTATAGGTGATGATATTAATAGACAAGATGTTAAATTGTTTTTATATGCAACAATAGCGGTAAGAGTATTGTTAGCCCAGAAATGGAAGCAAGAAGAAATTCCTATGAAAGAAGAATGGCAGACAAAATTAATGGACTACACAGAATTAGATAAAATGACAGGAAGGATTCAAAACCTGCAAGACCAGAGATTTACAGAAGATTGGAAGAAATATACGAACTATTTGAAGAGCAACTGTAACCAACAAATTATGCTAGTAGGACTACAATAAGTTTTGTAAGGAGAAATATATGAAATATTGCAAAGCAGAAAAAGAATAGAGATGTTAGTTATGAGATTTTAATGTAATAGTGAAAGTAAGAAATGTATATTAAGTGAATAGATTGGAAAATTTTCAGATGTGATTGATGGAAGTCAAAAAGACTGTATAAGATGTTAAAGTGTGTTTAATTATTGTCGAAAATGATATGTTAAAAAAAGAAATCCCTATATCAGTCCAGTGAGGACTGAGCATGCTCATTCGCCATAGAATGCTGGCTAATTGCTTTTGTTTGTGTTGTAGGGGGAGGACAGAAGGGAATGGTTGAAATCTTGAACAGGGAGCATTGAGCACTGCAACAGTTTGCCACAGGTCTCACTTTGTTATAGGTCAGTCGGAATCTCCTGCTCACAGCTAACACACAAACACCAGATAATTCATTGCCAATGACTCATGTAAGCTCCCCCACCTGCAGCGATATATTGGCCTGGATGTATTGAGAATTTCCCCCTCTTACTGGGCTTTCTTCCCTACTTTCCACACTCCTGACACCTCTAACCACAAACATGCCAACAATGTTACTTTAAAAATATTTGGCACATACTATACTTAGGTTTCATACAACCAATCCCACAGCCCCTCTCGTTCCCTGATTAACCACAGACTCAATATGCTTGTAATTACTATGCTGAATTAAGATTCCTTTGTCACTGAAGGCAATTTAAAACATATTCATTATGAATCTCACAGCTATATCCCCCATCCCTTGGTTAATTGCTCTTATGTAAAATTAGGAAACAAAACTAGGCAGCAGCATGGGTGGTATCTTTCCAGACCTGCAAAGTCTTTCGTCACAAAATCATCCCCCCATCAATGTGTTTTTCTGATGAGTCACAACACTGTGGAACCATCTCTTAGGGCCTGTCAACAATTCCATTTCTCCCACAATTTCTAGTACTTTGTGTCAATCTGTTCTATTGGGTCCGGGGGGGGGGGGTGTGTGTTTTTGGTCACACCACTTTTTCAGGGGAAACCCCGCTGTTTAGTGTTGAATCAGAACCATTTGTGGAAAACCTGGAAAAAATAATTGCCTCTTTTCTGAACCAGTCCCCAAATAGCTCCTGAACAGGATTTTGTGTGCTTTCCTGGGAACTGGGGGGGGGGGGAGAGATCTTCTTTTCCTGCTTTGCCCTGCAAGGTAATTTCCCCAGCTATTCTTGATTGAATTTATATACCACCCCTATACCTGGAGGTCTCAGAGTGGTTCACCTGGAGGTCTCAGAGAGGTTCAGGGCAGTTGTCTCTCTAGCTTTGAGCAGAGCACTTCTAGCTTTCTTGGGGTGCTTAATTTTTAAATTTATTGTACTGTACCCTGTTTAGCACTCACATAAAAAATTGTGATCAGGTTATACAGTGGTGCCCCGCAAGACGAATGCCTCGCAAGACGAAAAACCCGCTAGACGAAAGGGTTTTTCGAGGCACTCCACAAGACGAATTTCCCTATGGGCTTGCTTTGCAAGACGAAAACGTCTTGCGAGTATTGCGAGTTTTTCCCCTTTCCCCCCTTTTTTCTAAGCCGCTAAGCCGCTAATAGCCGCTTAGCCGCTAAGCCGCTAAGCCGCTAATAGGGATGCTTCGCAAGACGAAAAAACCGCTAGACGAAGAGACTCGCGGAACGGATTATTTTTGTCTTGTGAGGCACCACTGTATATGCTTGATGTGTGTGTGTGTGTGTGTTCTTGCTCATTTGTTTTGATTGATTGTGATGGTTTCAATGACTGCTTTATTTTCTCTAATAACGCATATTGGAAGGATGCCAATTCCTTTGGTCAACATGATCCTCTGGTCTTCTGATTTTCTGACTCTCTGCCTTGGGTGAGTGGAGCTGAAGGTGGAGACAACATGAAACGCGGACTATTGGTTTTAGCAAAAACAGGGTTTCAGGGGTGTTTCCCCAAGTAAAATCTAAGGCAGAAATCACAAGTAGGAGCACGCAGGCCAGACAAAATCCAAAACAGGTCAAAGAGGTATGGACTCAATGGAAAGTGTGGCTGAGTCCTTAGTTTCATAGACATGAAGAAGAACTTGATGAGCCTCATGTGGTCCATGGGATAGTCTGGGTCGATATTTTTCCAGAAAAATAATTACAGTTCCAAATTCGCACATAGAACATAGCACATAGTGCTTTGGCAATTTTCTAAGTCCATTTTGTACTATTCATTCTATTTTGTTCTCTTGTTATTCTCTCTCTCTCCCCCCCCCCCAATTAATACCTATAGGAGCAGTAAAAGAAAAAGATAAAGATAAAACTCAGAAATGAAAACCAGATAGTAAAATCATGTAGAGAACAGGGAATGGAGCCCTCTAGCACCGCCTTCTGGGTTTGCTCCTCCAAGAAGAAATGGAGTCACTGTGTAGCAGAACCTACATGTCCCATCCCAACAAGGTGGCCCAGATGGATCCCATGACTGATGGTATCGAAAGCCACTGGCAGGTCTAGCAGAAAAAACAGGGACACACTCCCCCTGTCCTACCCATCATTTACCACGATGACCAAAGTCATCTCCGTCCCATAGCAACAGAATTATGCACTCTCTTAAAATATTGATATCAATGTAAAAAATCTGTTCCAGATGCTAAGCTTGCTTAAGGATGCACCTGCAACCCAATGCCTTTTCTTTTTCTTTTTCAGCTGTGGTTTCTGCTCATTAGCAACAATTTCTGGAATTCAGGAAGGCTGTGGAAAGGATCTCTTAAGGTCCATATGGCAGGGGGGTGGCACATACAATAAGTAGCAATTTGAATACGTCCTTTTCCATAGCAGTACCGCACTTGACCCTACGTGTTGTATCTCCACAAGCTGTGACATTCAAGGTTCTGTAAAGCAGTTCCTGCCAGCAAAGTCTTAAGAACGAAAACGTACTTCTGAGCAGATACATAGCAAACTCTGCAGTTCAACTGATACTAATGTTAAGTGCAGAAGCCTCTATATTCCAGGATAGCCTTCTATAATCTCCTTTCCCTTCCTTTCCACGGGAGTCTAAGCTGACCACCTGTCTGCTTTTCTTTTGCTGGCAGGCAAATACTTTTTCTTTTGACAGGTCTTTGGCCATTAACTGTGCATTGCAGCTGGGACTTTCAAGGGTGGGTGTTGTATTTCCACCCCTCTCCTCTTGTGCTTTTAAATGGTTTTAGAGGTGTGGAACCTTATTTAATTGTTCTTTAATATTTATAAAAGGTGTTTTTTATTTTTAAAAAGCTGATTCTTTTTTTTAAAAAAATACATGATGGGCGTTGCCTTGGGTCCTGCACTGGGAGAAAGGCAGAATATAATAAATTAAATTAATATTTGTATTTTTAAAATAAAATAAAATAAAAATAACCATATCATCCTTCTGGACCGTCTTGAGGGGCTGGGAGCTGGGGGCACTGTCATACAGTGGTTCCGCTCCTTCCTCCTGGGCCGTGTTCAGAAAGTGGTGGTGGGGGATGAGTGTTCAGACCCCTGGGCTCTCACTTGTGGGGTGCCTCAGGGTTCTGTCCTCTCCCCCATGCTTTTCAACATCTACATGCAGCCGCTGGGAGAGATCATCAGGGGGTTTGGGCTGGGTGTTCATCAGTATGCGGATGATACCCAGCTCTACCTCTCTTTCAAATCAGAACCAGTGAAGGTGGTGACGGTCCTGTGTGAGTGTCTGGAGGCGGTTGGAGGATGGATGGTGGCTAACAGATTGAGATTGAATCCTGACAAGACAGAAGTACTGTTTTTGGGGGACAGGAGGCGGCAGGTGTGGAGGATTCCCTGGTCCTGAATGGGGTAACTGTGCCCCTGAAGGACCAGGTGTGCAGCCTGGGAGTCATTTTGGACTCACAGCTGTCCATGGAGGCACAGGTTAAATCCGTATCTAGGGCAGCTGTGTATCAGCTCCATCTGGTACGCAGGCTGAGACCCTATCTGCCTGCAGATTGCCTCGCCAGAGTGGTGCATGCTCTGGTTATCTCCTGCTTGGACTACTGCAATGCGCTCTACGTGGGGCTACCTTTGAAGGTGACCAGGAAACTACAACTAATCCAGAACACAGCAGCCAGACTGGTGACTGGGAGCGGCCGCCGAGACCATATAACACCGGTCTTGAAAGACCTACACTGGCTCCCAGTACGTTTCCGAGCACAATTCAAAGTGTTGGTGCTGACCTTTAAAGCCCTAAACGGCCTCGGTCCAGTATACCTGAAGGAGTGTCTCCACCCCCATCATTCTACCCGGACACTGAGGTTCAGCACCGAGGGCCTTCTGGCGGTTCCCTCACTGCGAGAAGCCAAGTTACAGGGAACCAGGCAGAGGGCCTTCTCGGTAGTGGCGCCCTCCCTGTGGAACTCCCTCCCACCAGATGTCAAGGAGAACACCAACTACCAGACTTTTAGAAGACATCTGAAGGCAGCCCTGTTTAGGGAAGTTTTTAATGTTTGATGTATCATAGTATTTTAATATTCTTTTGGAAGCCGCCCAGAGTGGCTGGGGAAGCCCAGCCAGATGGGCGGGGTATAAATAATAAATTATTATTATTATTATTATTATTATTATTATTATTATTATTATTTTGTACCTATTGCCTGATCTTCACCAAATGGTTCTACAATTGACATATGGGTTATAAATCGTCATAACCAAAACAAGTATAGTTTACATGACAAACCATAAAATAAAACTATAAAACTATCCCCAGATGACGAGGTCATGCTGAGTCTTATGTCTGTTTATTTGGAATCAACTCCCTTTGAAGTCTATGGGTTTCTTTCTAATTCCCTGCGTATTTCATACCCCATTTACAACAGTGGATGGGTGAAGAAGAGCATTTTGAGGAAGCATAGTGTTTGGTTTAAATGCATCAATGAGAAATCTATCCGGTCTGTAGGTAGCAATTGATTTCTGGCAACCAGTTAAAACATGTTTGTTCTCACAGGCTTTTGGTAGATATTGATTAGTCTGTCCAAGTTTGCTGTTGTTACCGTGAACTGTTGCAGTTGTGATCGAAATGATTTGCTTCTTTCTGTTTTATAATGGTTTAATTGTGGTTAAATCGTGCTTTGTCTCTATAAAAAATTTTTTTTAAATCTACCTGGGATTACACGAAGGGCATTTTGGAAGTGAAAGAAAGAAGGAAATGACTGGAGAGAATGCTGTACTTGTTGATTCCCCCATTCCCATGAATTCAGCCCCTCTCCCCAATATAACGTTCACCTGAAAGATCAAAGCAAAGTGTGGGAACCTAATATGTAAGTGAACACGGTATATGAGACTGGACAGAGTCTTTACAACCTAATCCCTGCCCCCGCACTTAACTTAATTCCCTAGGTTGTGGGGACATGAGTGAAAATTATAAACACTGCAACCTTAAACCCAATGGCTTTTTTTAAAGAAAAAAATGAAATGTATGTATCGATATATATGATTCAAAGCAACACACAAACACAGACCCAGAGCATTTAGAATGTGGTGTGAATATGTGGATCCATAATATTTGAATCCAAATGGTCTAATCTCTTGTGTGATGATGGTCAGCATGAATAACCATCCTTGATCCACCCTCCATTGCTTTGCTAGCTACAAGTTGGAGGGATAACATATGAAGGAACCAGGCAGAGGGCCTTCTCAGTAGTGGCGCCCTCCCTGTGGAACACCCTCCCACCAGATGTCAAAGAGAACAACAACTACCAGAATTTTAGAAGACATCTGAAGGCAGCCCTGTTTAGGGAAGCTTTTCATGTTTGATGTATTACAGTATTTTAATGTTTTTTTTGGAAGCCGCCCAGAGTGGCTGGGGAAGCCCAGCCAGATGGGCATGGTATAAATAATAAATTATTATTATTATATTATTATTATTATTATTATGAAGTGGGGAACTTTTTGCAGTCCTAGACTCTCCCAACATAGACGCGGGTGGCGCTGTGGTCTAAACCACTGAGCCTCTTGGGCTTGCCAGTCGGCAGTTCAAATCCCCACAATGGGGTGAGCTCCCGTTGCTCTGTCCGAGCTCCTGCCAACCTAGCATTTCGAAAGCACGCCAAAAAAAACAAAGTGCAAGTAGATAAATAGGTATCGCTGCGGCAGAAAGGTAAACGGCATTTCCGTGCACTGCTCTGATTTCGGTGTTCTGTTGTGCCAGAAGTGGCTTAGTCATGCTGGGCACATGACCCGGAAGCTGTACGCTGGCTCCCTCAGCCTGTAAAGTGAGATGAGCGCCGCAACCCCAGAGTTGTCTGCGACTGGACTTAACCATCCAGGGGTCCTTTACCTATTTACTCTCCCCACGCCATTTAGAACTATGATCTTCCAGGGCTCTATATTGTGCAAGGAACCTAGCTGGGTACAGGAGGCTCCCCGGTGCAGATATTTGTCTCCAGCTTGTGGAGAGGTGGTGGAACTTGTCCCAGTCTCCTTCCAATTGTGTGTGGAATTAGAACATCCAAATAGGGTTTTTGTTTTATTTGTTTACTAGCAATATGAACATGAAATGGTGGGAGTGATTGAAGGCTGCAGCACAACCACTCAGAATTCTCAGACACGTAGATCTGGGAGCCTATAGAATGAGAGGATTTGTGTACTATCGTCTGATGTCGAAATGGCATTAACAGAGCCCTTTCTACTGCTCCTGCAGAGATTAGATGTTTGAAGAGGGCGTGTGAAAAGTCTCTGTCCAAGATGAAAAGTCACAGGTTGGTTACCTTGACCTCTTTCTCAGTTTTCTGACCAGAGAAGTGAAAGTTTGAGAAAGGTAGGCTGGAAGAGTCTGCCTTTAGGCAAGCATATTATTATAGAAAGGGACGCGGGTGGCCCTGTGGGTAAAACCTCAGTGCCTAGGACTTGCCGATCGTATGGTCAGCGGTTCGAATCCCCGCAGCGGGGTGAGCTCCCGTCGTTCAGTCCCAGCTCCTGCCCACCTAGCAGTTCGAAAGCACTCTTAAGTGCAATACTGTAGATAAATAGGGACCGCTTTATAGCGGGAAGGTAAACGGCGTTTCCGTGTGCTGCGCTGGTGCTGGCTCGCCAGCTGCAGTTTCGTCACGCTGGCCACGTGACCCAGAAGTGTCTTCGGACAGTGCCGGCTCACGGCCTCTAAAGCGAGATGAGCATGCAACCCTAGAGTCGGACACGACTGGCCCGTACGGGCAGGGGTACCTTTATTATTATAGAAGATTTACTTGTTTCTTTACATAGTTATATTGACCACGTCTTGACAATTTATTGCACCCCATACTTCACAGAAAAGCCACAAGGGTGAACAGGCTTCTGTTGAAAAAGGTCTGGTCCTTTCCGTTAACTCTCAATATCTGACTCTTCCAGGCTAGCACTCAGATGCGGCAAAGAAAGCTAAGAGTGTAAGTTGCATCCTCTGAGATAAATGAGGTAGCTCTGAAAGCTGCTCCAACATGGCTTGGAGGGCTAAATAAAGGGGAAAGTGTAGGTGGTCTCTGAAGAGACATAAAACCATTGTGCGTGGATGGCCAAGAGGAGAACATATATAATGTTGTAACTTGCACTGAATCAAAACAGAACCAAACTGACTGAAGTGACTGAAAGTGTTTCACACACAAAGCATAAGTATATTTTATTTAGAGCATTATGCATAAAACTGTTCACATATGAATTACAAGCCATTTGGAGGAGAGACCCTTGAGTACTTTCACAATGCCAGCTGGAAGTTTTTCCATCGCTGTGAGCATATTGGAACGCGACCATTTCCCACGACGCTGAAGCCACTTCCACCAAGTTCAGTTACTAAACATTTGCTACCTTCATTACTTCACTGCCTTAGGTCATTTTTGTTCTTATTACAGAACTGTTTCGTTTTTGGAAATTAAGTCTGTGGCTCGAAGTGCAAAGATCTCAAATTGCAAAGTGTTCCAAAGGCATCATTTTATTAGTTGCAAATAGTTACAGTAAGCTTAAGGCCTGTTCACAGCTAACACATTTCCTACCTACACAAGCAGCCCTGGTTTTCCTTAGTTGTGAAGACAAATAACTGCATAATAATCCATGTTATCACATATGTCTGATAGCAATTTTTGTTACTGTGACAGTGAGAATAATGTGACCCAGGAAATGATTTTCTACTATGTCTGTGATGATCCAGACCTCCCATTCCTCTAGGCCTTATGAATGCATGTATTGAGAGCAAACTAGTTTGGCTTGTGTGAGCAATAAATTATTTATCATTATTTATTATATCTCACAGTGGCTGGCTTGGCTGTTTACGGCAAGATAAGCTTAACTTCAGCATAACTTTATTGTGTGCCTTGAAATCAACAAGAACTTATTGTGTGATCTTGTCCTTGAGGCTCCATTTCACTGAAGTGATCTACCTTCCCCATCATACACCTCAAAGATGAACCTTCAAGGTGGATCGAAGTGCAAGATCCAATGCCACAGAAACATATCACAGATGGCAATCTAAGGAACCACTTTTTGCACTCATCTATCCACCATGTATCACAAAAACCCACAACCATGAATGTGATCTCCATCCTGGACAATTTAACCAACTGCTAACCTTAGAACCGCACCCATTCCAAAGTCTTGCATAGCGGGGAGACCTTCAGCATGATAGCAATGATGTACATGGTAAACAGGTTTGAAAATGTTTTGGGCGAGGCAGGATGATTCATCACAAGCTTTTCTTGAGTGTGATTTGTATCCCAAACTGAAAGCAACAATGGAGTATGTCTTATGTGTCTGGTGCATAGACGCAACTTATTAAGAGTATAACTTACATCCTAACAGCTGCGGCAGCTTGTGGGGCTTAAACCATTCAAAATGTAAGTTGTAAACAACCAAAACCAGGAAAGGCAGCCTGCATTATAGGAACTGACTAGAGCAGATGTTCAGAAAGAACCACGGGTGGATGTGTTGTTGTGAGAGCCTCTAGCAATTTAGGGTGCATACTAGAGAATCACATGAGTAGCTATTTTTGCACGGTGAGATTTTGGACTTGTATTTTGGGAGTGGCTTTCTATGGTTTCAGAGAGGATCCTTTCTCCACCCAGCCTAGAGATGACAGGAATTGAACTGGGCATGCTTTACATTCATCTCATAAGTTCTACCAATGAGCGCCAACCCTTTGACTTATGTCACCCTTTGACTGTCAGTGTTTGTGGGCAAGATTCAAGTGCATTCCAGAAATTTAGGTTTGCACCATTATAGTGGATTAAAGTGCTCTGTCACTCTTATCACAAGAAATCCACTTTAAAAACAAAACAAAAAAACCCGCTGCCTTTTTGTGGTTAGGGTGGTGATGGAGAAATGCACTGAAAAGTGTGAGATGAAGAAATGATTAATGGGAGACCTATTAAACATTGTGCATGCAGAATAAGGATTTGTGCTGTTTGTAGTATAACCTTCCTGATCAAATGCTTGATAAAAAACTATCTGACTTTTAGAAGACATCTGAAGGCAGCCCTGTTTAGGGAAGTTTTTAATGTTTGGTGCCAGATGGGCGGGGTATAAAAAACAAATTATTATTATTATTAAAGGCTGGACATTGTCTAACCCACACATAAGTTTCGTGCAAGCAAATCAAGTGGATGAACGTTCAATAATCAGGTTGTCTCGAGGAGCCCTTTAATTTGAAAATAAATAGGGTTACTTTGGGTTAAGGTTGGGCTGCTTGCATTTGGAATTTCGTACATTTTCCCGCATGAAATTTGCCGCTGAAATGATCCATGCTGCTAACAGCTTGCTTAGATACATAAGGTACTATTTTGGTAAGCAGTGTGACTTAGCTATACTTCAGGTGCCCTCGGCTGACCAGCCAATGTCGTTTTTCTTCCTTGAAAATGGGAACGAATTTTGTAAGGAAATGTGTTACAATAGCACACTGGCTTATAACACCACAGCTGTGCTAAATTCTTTCACACAACGTGATGTCCATTATGGCATCCTAATGCTGCGATGCTGAGTTATGTGCTGAAGGCGGAGTGCTGTGGAGTGAAGAGGTTTGGCAGCCAGCCAGGGTTGTGCTACAGTACTGCCATGCTTGGCGGAGTGTAGCAGACGATAGCCGGTTGCTAGAAATTACAGTTCTCTCATGCTGCCTAGAATTATGAAGTGGTGTGAAGTACTGGCAAATGGTGGCTATGATTTTATGGTACAATTGAACTGCATTAAGGAGCAGGGAGGTATTCCTTAACAGCTTTAGCCCATGACAATTTGCTTTTTACTTGCAGCGAACTAATAGCCAAGCACTGCGGTCCCAGCATATGGGGGAATAAGAAACTATTTAAGCTTCACAGTCACAGCAGAAAGCATACCTAAATGTTCAGCAATTCAGTTTTCTATGGAATCATTGTCCATGTTCATATGATGGGTTTTTTATAGAAGACAAATGTGAGCTGAAATGTGAACTGAAATCTTGAAAGGAGACAGCAACATCATTTATCACATGGGTTTTTTATGATATAAAACACAATGTTATGTAGAGCTGGAGTAAAAGAGCATCTTATAATAAGTGATACCTTGTCAGGGAATGCCAATTTTCTGTTAAATCTAGCATTAAAGGCAGTCACGTAGAGATACAGAAATCTCTTGTTTCTAATTCCAGTGTATTTATTATAATATACATTGTATAAACATGTACTATCCATCCAAATAAAAGGGACTCGGGTGGCGCTGTGGGTTAAACCACAGAGCCTAGGACTTGCCGATCAGAAGGTCGGCAGTTTGAATCCCCACGACGAGGTGAGCTCCCGTTGCTCGGTCCCTGCTCCTGCCAACCTAGCAGTTCGAAAGTACGTCAAAGTGCAAGTAGATAAATAGGTACCACTCTGGCGTGAAGGTAAACGGCATTTCCGTGCGTTGCTCTGGTTCGCCAAAAGCGGCTTAGTCATGCTGGCCACATGATCCAGAAACTGTATGCCGGCTCCCTTGGCCAATAAAGCGAGATGAGCGCCACAACCCCAGAGTTGGTCACGACTGGACCTAATGGTCAGGTGTCCCTTTACCTTTTTATCCATCCAAATGTCTATTGTAATATCTTTAAACTTCTGAAAACTGTGCTGCAACATTTGGAAAAGTGCAAAATCTGTTAGAGCGCTAAGTGCTGATCTGTGCATTACCAAGGATTGAAGATCAGGTTAGGGTTAGGGTTAGGGTCATACATGAATTTACTAAGTTCAAACTCCACAAGCATCACTACAGCTACTTAAAACAAAAGATGTTCCCACGTTTCTGTTGGCTATAAGCAACCTTGCATGCCTTCAATCAGTAGAGGGCAAGGTTGAAACTAACAGATAGTCAGAGAAAATACACTTTGTGGTTTCCCACTAAACATCTAAGCTCCACCCCTGATCTGATTTGAGATGTCTGATTAAAGGAACAACCAACTTGGAAATGCAAAGCATTTCCTGGGCCACCCCAGTGGGTCTCATGATTTGGGGTATGGATGGAACAACTCCCCCCCCCCCAATATTTACATTAATCTCTTATCTTTTTTATTTTTAGTTTCGGCCTGCTGTCAAAGGAGGCAGATAACTTTATGTTTCAGTTCACTATGATGATGATGATGATGATGATGTCTGTACCGCCCTTCATCTAAGGATCACAGGCTGGTTTACAATATAAAAACACAAAAATACAAAAAATAGTAACAAAGAAAAACAATAACATCTACAGTTTAAAATGCCTTGGTTTTTTCAACTAGCCTAAGGCCTGGGACGCGGTGGGACGCGGGTGGCGCTGCGGGTAAAACCTCCGTGCCTAGGACTTGCTGATCGTAAGGTTGGCGGTTCGAATCCCCGCGGCGGGGTGAGCTCCCGTCGTTCGGTCCCAGCTCCTGCCCACCTAGCAGTTCGAAAGCACCCTTAAGTGCAAGTAGATAAATAGGTACCGCTTTATAGCGGGAAGGTAAAAGGCGTTTCCGTGTGCGGCGCTGGTGCCGGCTCGCCAGCTGCAGCTTCGTCACACTGGCCACGTGACCCGGAAGTGTCTTCAGACAGCGCCGGCTCCCGGCCTCTTGAGCAAGATGAGCACACAACCCTAGAGTCGGACACGACTGGCCCGTACAGGCAGGGGTACCTTTACCTTTTACCTTTTAAGGCCTGGGAGAAGAGGAATGTTTTTGCCTGACACCTAAAGGTGCCACAAGTGGGGAGCTAATGCAGAAAAGCCCGATTCTCATGTTGCCACCTTCTCAACCTATCATGGAGGAAGCTCACAAAGAAAAGCCTTGTATGATAATTGCAGGGTCCGAGCCAGTTCATATGGGGAGAGGCGGACCTTGAGGTATTGCAGTGCTGAGCCATTTTCTACAGAGAAAATGGGAATGCTTGATAGTGAAAACCAATAATTTTTTTTAAAAAACAGATAGAAGAAGAAAATGGAATTCTATCTGTATCAAAATACAATAACTTACTGCCTTAGGAAGTATTTGGAATATAATAAATCATTTCAGATGAACAATTCTTTTTGACAAGTTTCCATTATGCCATAAAGCCTCTTAAGGAGATACAGATGTGTTCTACTGTCTGCAAAAAGACTCTAAATCCAAATGATTGTTGGTAACAGCAAAGAGGGAGTTCTTCAAAATATTCAACTAATTTTTACAAGATGCCTGCCAACATCTATTTTATATAATTCCGAAGAAACCAGATTGTGACAGATGACACCCACCCTCTTTGGTCTGAATTTTCACCTGCTGTATAAATAGTGATGATTGAAACCATTTCTGTCCTGTCTTTTTGGAATTAGATCTTGTCATATTTTGAGGTATGCTTCATATGAAAATTTGTATTCCATTAGCATGGAAATGTGAGACAGCAGCAGCTCACTGCATACATTTTACTTTGTCAACTTACATTTTGTTTTTGTTTTCAGTATTTATAGTAGAGCCCTAGAATATTTTGGAAGAGTTCTGGGGGAAATTAGGTTTAATTATGTAATTTTACGCCTAGCATTTCCACAGCTTCTTGCTTTCCTCCATGTGCCAAGCACCATAATTCTTTGGACATTTTGCAAAGTGTGATGATAACTACAATATAGATGAACAATACAGATGTGCTTAAAAGGGAGTCATTGCTCAATACAATCAATGTACAGTACGTGTAAACCTCACTCTTGTTCATTCTTCAATTTGCCATTACATCGCCACATCAGCAAAGGGGCTGACATGTGCATAGAATGAAGGGTGCATAAATTTTGTTCTTTTGGATTAGAAATTTCAAAAAGGACTGCCACAAGCGGCACTTTTGAAACAGCTTCAGGAATTGTAGCAAGGGGTGGATTAATGGAGCTTTCAAACTGCAATCCTATGCAGAGCTACCTGGAAATAACTCCCATAGAAGCAAACTATTGAGGATAGAAGTCAGTATGTTTTAATGAGAAGTCAATTATAAGAACGTTAATCTGCTAAATTCAGTGTTCTAAATCTTGAAAAATCATTAAGAGGGTTTCTCCAGACTTCCTGTATTTTATGGGAAGCACATGCTAGGGAATTTAGGCCTGTGTTCCAGCATAACAAATCCACTTTTAAAAAAGAAACAACCTTTTCGTAGTAAAGTGACAAAGAAATGCATTGAAAAGTGTAAACTGAGCAAATAATTAATGTATGAGCAGGGAAACTTTTTGGCTCCATGGGCCATGTCCTTAGAAGAAGAAGAAAAAGAGTTTGGATTTGATATCCCGCCTTTCACTCCCTTTAAGGAGTCTCAAAGCAGCTAACAATCTCCTTTCCCTTCCTCCCCCACAACAAACACTCTACGAGGTGAGTGGGGCTGAGAGACTTCAAAGAAGTGTGACTAGCCCAAGGTCACCCAGCAGCTGCATGTGGAGGAGCAGAGATGCGAACCCGGTTCCCCAGATTACGAGACTACTGCTCTTAACCACTACACCACACTGGCTCTCCTTGTCATCCTATTTGGCTGACCTTGTCAGCCAAATAGGATGGGGGTTGGGGCGACCCATCTGGGCAGGGTCAGACTCCTGTCAAATGTGGAGCTTTGCAAGTCTCCCTCCTGTCAAATTCCTAATCTCGGAAGTTTAAAAGGAGAGTTTGGGGAGACTTGCAAAGACTTTAAGACAGTGTGAAATGGGATCATGGGGGCTTCCTTACAGCCTTCTCAAAAGTGCTGTTTGACGCAGCCTCTCATTGTCTTCATTCGAAGGAGAAGGATGATTTGATCTGTCCTCCTGCACACAACCAATATCCCCCAAAGCAGCCAGCTGCTTATCTCATCTCCCAATCACCTGACCTGGAAGGTAGAAACATGACTGCCTTTGGAAAAGATTGACTGCATGCTGGACTCCCCAGCTTCACAAACAGCCCGATGTCCAGGGCTTGCAATGTGACTCTTTCTCCTCATGGGGGACAGGGGAAAAGGCACTGGCATTTTAGCAGGATTGCTGTGCTCAAGAGAAACCTTCCTTTTTGCACATCCACTGGAAAAAAAAATGGCTTTTTTGAGCACAGCAACACCTCTTGCAGGAGATCTGCAAAAAGCTTTGGGAAATATGCAGTTCTTCCTGCCCTGGGGGAGGGAGAAAAAATGTAGGCATTTTATTAGCATAGCCCCCTTTGCCGTAGATCTTGCAAAAAGCAGGGGGGGGGGACCCTGTTTTTACAGCTCCACTTAAGTGCAGCAATGGTTGTAAAATATTACCATCTTTCTTTTAATCCTCCACTTCCCGCAAGAAGGGAGAGCTATGTTGCAACTTCTGAATGCGGCAGACAGACTGGGGACTTGGAGTGGCGGCTGAGACCATATAACACCGGTCTTAAAAGACCTACATTGGCTCCCAGGACGTTTCCAAGTACAATTCAAAGTGTTGGTGCTACGCTTTAAAGCCCTAAATGGCCTTGGCCCAGTATACCCGAAGGAGCGTCTCCACCATCGTTCAGCCTGGACATATAATTGGGAGGTCCAGCACCAAGGGCCTTCTGGCGGTTCTCTCACTGAGAGAAATGAGATTACAGGGAACCAGGCAGAGGGCCTTCCGGTGTGGCGCCCGCCCTGTGGAAAGCCCTCCCATCAGATGTCAAGGAAATAAACAGTGATCTAACTTTTAGAAGACACCTGAAGGCAGCCCTGTTTAGGGACGTTTTTAATGTTTGAAGTTTTATTCTGTTTTTAGTGTTCTGCCTGGAGCTGCCCAGAGTGGCTAGGGGAACCCAGCCAGATGGGCAGGGTATAAATAGAATGTTGTTGTTGTTGTTGTTGTTGTTGTTGTTGTTAACATAGGGCTGCTTGAAGCAGGAGAGTCCCACATGGAGATGATCCTGCTTTTGGAAGACCTGCCACAAAAGTACCTTCTCTCGAGAGTAGTGAAGCCCATAAAATTCTGAGTGTAGTTTCTCCTCTCCTATCTTCTGCTTCTCTTCTTGCAGTCACCCTGCCCTGACCATGGCACCACTTTCCCAAGGAAATGCTGCAGATGGATGAAAGGGGAGAAGAAAGTGCCTTGTTTTGCATAGGGTAGGGTGATTATGAGAAGAGAAGGAGCTGGGGAGGGGAGGGGAGAGCAGAAACCACCCCACACTCCTCCACTCTGGTGTTAGGGTTGAACCAGCCCCATTGGGCAGGGCAAAGGAGGACACGAGTGAACTGAAGAATCAGGTACAATACAAGCAGTAGGGAACTTTCAGACAGCCCTTGCTCCCAATTATCTGAATTGAGCAGGATTTAACCCCCAAGCAACATCTGGTGAGCAGTGATTAAATCCTGCTGCTTTGGCCAGTTTTGGGATTGAATATATTAGTAAAAAATAGCATATAAAAATGCACCGCATCAGGGGAAACCACAAGCAAAAATTTGAATTTTAGTCAAAACTGCATATGAAAAAATGTGTTTATTGGGAGAAATGGCACAGCAGAATGCTGAAGGGTGTTGAACAAGTTTTTTTAAAAAAATAAATAAAATAAAAATAAATATATTGTGTAGCAATGTGGAGAACTGAATTAAGAATGGCCAGATCCTTCAAACCATAATGCCCAGTTTCACTTTTTCACAACGTAAGCCTCTCATGACACACTGCAGCTTTCTAAGTTTCAAAAACGGTTTCCCCCTTTACCAGAGGACCGCTGATATTTCCAAAACTGAGGCAGGGAGGGAGAAAAAAGCATTTATCCCTGATTGTGTGCAACTAGTTACACAATTCTCTAAATTTCAGTCTAAGTTTATTACAATTTGTTCTGGCCTTGTTTTAAAACGGTTGTTGAACGTACATTTGCTCTAATCCCAATAAGAGAGGAATAACATTCTGTTTGGCTACACTAGGGCACTATGAGTACGGCTTTCTCTTTTTTCATAAAATGCCTCAAACACATTCTAGTGCAAATAATGCACCTATATATATTCATTCACCCTTTGATGTTGCTAATATTTAATAATACTTTCCCAGAAAAGAGGAATACACCATGCTGTAACTTGACCTACAAAATCAACAACTCAGTGGTTACCAAATGCTCCATAGGAAGTATTAAAAACCCTGGTGGGAGCCATCAGCAGAAACAGAATCGAAATGAGGGTTTCCCGAAATAAGCTTGAACCTGGGGAAATGATTCATAATGTTGATATTCCTTCAAGCAAAATTAAAAGGATGGTTTGAAAAATTCAGCTCTAGCTTATCACACTGATTGTTATACCTTTTAAATCAAGATAATGCTTTGAAATTATAGATGCTTTTAAATGCTTTTAAAAGTATGCTTCAATCTACACTTTGATGTTTGAATAAATAGCAATCTGCTCTCCCACTCCATCTCCCTCCCAAGGGAATAAAGCACTCTCCCCTATTTACTGAATTCTGAGTATTTCTGTATATGCATGATCTTAAGGCCAAATACGTAATAAAAAAAAATATGTGGCAGTAAGATGAATTCATCAAAGATTCTGCAAGGGTAAACAAAATGTCTAAGAGATGTGAAAATATTACCCTATTAATTTTTAAATTACTTTCCAGATTAAAATGTGGCAGTAATTTGTACAATCTACAAGAAAACTAAACCACTGCTGCTGGGATTCACTTCATACTCAAGGACGTCAGTTTATGTGGGATGTGGATAAGCCTGCCAAACTTTCCTTGAAGTTGCAACTAGGGGATTAATTCTCATAGTCACTTGAGGTGGTAGCTGAACTTATCACACTGTAAGCTTGTAAGCAGCAACTAAGGAGTACTTTAGATGCTCTCCAGAAAGCAACATTAAGATGAAGCAAGAATGACATGTTCTCCACAGGTAGAAGAAAGTTCTTTCCCTTCATCTTGAAAAATACACATTACTCCACAGGAGGTATTTATTAATTGAAATGTTTCCACGCTGTCTTTCATACACAATAACAAAGTGATGTACAAAAATCCAGAAGTCCCATGGAATTTACCATTCAGAATAAAACGTGACTAGCAAATAAATTGAAAAGAAAACCAGCCGGCCCCAATCCTATGTCAGAACTGAACCCAATGTTCAGGTGGAACAACTGAGGAATTAACTCTACTCAATCTACCCAACCATGTTGGTAATACATGCCAGGCCAGATCCCTCAGCCACAATCAAGTTGCGCATTAGCATGAACTTATTGTGAATTGACCTGGAAATAAAAAGCAGCAACATCAGGCCACAGGTTGCAACCTTAGAGCAGGCATCCCCAAACTCGGCCCTCCAGATCTTTTGGCACTACAACTCCCATCATCCCTAGCTAACAGGACCAGGGGTCAGGAATGATGGGAATTGTAGTCCCAAAACATCTGGAGAGCCGATTTTGGGGATGCCTGCCTTGGAGCAAGCAGGATCCTTAAGGCTGGGAAAGAGGGCCAGAAGAGGGAAAGGGCAGAAGGCATCAACCTCCTCTTCTCTACAGATGACTCACCCTCCATCAAAGCTGTGCCTCCCCTACCTATAATCACTGGTATAATGATGCTCTTCTTACCTTCACTTCTTTTCTGCCCATTCAGGCACATGTTTACCCAACCTACTCTTAAACACTCTCAATATCCTTCAGCAGCATCTACTCAACACACCATTGAAACTCTCAACATTCCCGTAAGGTAACGGTAAAGGTAAAGGGACCCTTGACCATTAGGCCCAGTTGTGACTGACTCTGGGGTTGCAGCGCTCATCTGGCTTTATTGGCCGAGGGAGCTGGCGTACAACTTCCGGGTCATGTGACCAGCATGACTAAGCCGCTTCTAGCGAAACCAGAGCAGCGCACGGAAATGCTTTTTACCTTCCCACCGGAGCGGTACCTGTTTATCTACTTGCACTTTGACGTGCTTTTGAACTGCTAGGTTTGCAGGAGCAGGGACCGAGCAACGGGAGCTCACCCTGTTGCGGGGATTCGAACCGCCGACCTTCTGATCGGCAAGTCCTAGGCTCTGTGGTTTAACCCACAGCACCACCTGGGTCCCTTTCAACATTCACTTTGTTGTTGTTGTTGTTTAGTCGTTTAGTCAGGTCCGACTCTTCGTGACCCCATGGACCAGAGCACGCCAGGCACTTCTGTCTCCACTGCCTCCCGCAGTTTGGTCAGACTCATGCTGGTAGCTTCGAAGACACTATCCAACCATCTCATTCTCTGTCGTCCCCTTCTACTTGTGCCCTCCATCTTTCCCAACATCAGGGTCTTTTCCAGGGAGTCTTCTCTTCTCATGAGGTGGCCAAAGTATTGGAGCCTCAGCTTCACGATCTGTCCTTCCAGTGAGCACTCAGGGCTGATTTCCTTAAGAATGGATAGGTTTGATCTTCTTGCAGTCCATAGGACTCTCAAAAGTCTCCTCCAGCACCATAATTCAAAAGCATCAATTCTTCGGCGATCAGCCTTCTTGATGGTCCAGCTCTCACTTCCATACATCACTACTGGGAAAACCATAGCTTTTACTATACGGACCTTTGTTGGCAAGGTGATGTCTCTACTTTTTAAGATGCTGTCTAGGTTTGTCATTGCTTTCCTCCCAAGAAGCAGGCATCTCTTAATTTCGTGGCTGCTGTCACCATTTGCAGTGATCATGAAGCCCAAGAGAGTAAAATCTCTCACTGCCTCCATTTCTTCCCCTTCTATTTGCCAGGAGGTGATGGGACCAGTGGCCGTGATCTTCGTTTTTTTGATGTTGAGCTTCAGACCATATTTTGCACTCTCCTCTTTCACTCTCAATAAAAGGTTCTTTAATTCCTCCTCACTTTCTGCCATCAAGGTTGTGTCATCTGCATATCTGAGGTTGTTGATATTTCTTCCAGCAATCTTAATTCCGGCTAGGGATTCATCCAGCCCAGCCTTTCGCATGATAAATTCTGCATATAAGTTAAATAAACAGGGAGACAGAATACAGCCTTGCCATACTCCTTTCCCAATTTTGAACCAATCAGTTGTTTCATATCCAGTTCTAACCGTAGCTTCTTGTCCTACATAGAGATTTCTCAGGAGACAGATGAGGTGATCAGGCACTCCCATTTCTTTAAGAACTTGCCATAGTTTGCTGTGGTCAACACAGTCAAAGGCTTTTCCATAGTCAATGAAGCAGAAGTAGATGTCTTTCTGGAACTCTCTAGCTTTCTCCATAATCCAGCGCATGTTTGCAATTTGGTCTCTGGTTCCTCTGCCTCTTCTAAATCCAGCTTGCACTTCTGGGAGTTCTCGGTCCACATACTGCTTGAGCCTTCCTTGTAGAATTTTAAGCATAACCTTGCTAGCGTGTGAAATGAGTGCAATTGTGCGGTATTTGGAGCATTCTTTAGCACTGCCCTTCTTTGGGATTGGGATATAGACTGATCTTCTCCAATCCTCTGGCCACTGCTGAGTTTTCCAAACTTGCTGGCATATTGAGTGTAGCACCTTAACAGCATCATCTTTTAAAATTTTAAATAGTTCAGCTGGAATACCATCACTTCCACTGGCCTTGTTATTTGCAGTGCTTTCTAAGGCCCATTTGACTCCACTCTCCAGGATGTCTGGCTCAAGGTCAGCAACCACACTACCTGGGGTGTACGAGACATCCATTTCTTTCTGGTATAGTTCCTCTGTGTATTCTTGCCACCTCTTCTTGATGTCTTCTGCTTCTGTTAGGTCCTTTCCACTTTTGTCTTTTATTATGGTAATCTTTGTACGAAATGTTCCTTTGATATCTCCAATTTTCTTGAACAGATCTCTGGTTTTTCCCATTCTATTGTTTTCCTCTATTTCTTTGCATTGCTCGTTTAAGAAGGCCTTTTTGTCTCTCCTTGCTATTTTTTGGAAATCTGCATTCAATTTCCTATATCTTTCTCTATCTCCCTCGTATTTTGCTTGCCTTCTTTCCCCCGCTATTTGTAAGGTCTCATTGGACAGCCACTTTGCTTTCTTGCATTTCCTTTTCACTGGGATGGTTTTTGTTGCTGCCTCCTGTATAATGTTGCGAGTCTCCATCCAAAGTACTTCAGGCACTCTGTCCAGCAAATCTAAATCCTTAAACCTGTTCCTCACTTCCACTGTGTATTCATAAGGGATTTGATTTAGATTGTATCTTACTGGCCCAGTGGTTTTTCCTACTTCCTTCAGTTTAAGCTTGAATTTTGCTATAAGAAGCTGATGATCTGAGCCAAAGTCAGCTCCAGGTCTTGTTTTTGCTGACTGTATAGAGCTTCTCCATCTTTGGCTGCAGAGAATATAATCAATCTGATTTTGATGCTGCCCATCTGGTGATGTCCACGTGTAGAGTCATCTCTTGTGTTGTTGGAAAAGCGTGTTTGTGATGACCAGCTTGTTCTCTTGGCAGAACTTTATTAGCTTTTCCCCTGCTTTGTTTTGATCTCCAAGGCCAAACTTGCCAGTTGTTCCTTTTATCTCTTGATTCCATACTTTAGCATTCCAATCCCCTATAATGAGAAGAACATCCTTCTTTGGTGTCACTTCAATAAGGTGTTGTAAGTCTTCACAGAATTGGTCAATTTCAGCTTCTTCAGCACCAGTAGTTGGTGCATAAACTTGGATTACTGTTATGTTAAAAGGTCTGCCTTGGATTCGTATTGAGATCATTCTATCATTTTTGAGATTGCATCCCAGTACAGCTTTTGCCACTCTTTTGTTGACTATGAGGGCCACTCCATTTCTTTTGCGGGTTTCTTGCCCACAGTAGTAAATATGATGGTCATCCGAACTGAATTCGCCCATTCCTGTCCATTTTAGCTCACTGATGCCCAGGATGTCAATATTTATTCTTGCCATCTCATTTTTGACCACATCCAACTTACCCAGGTTCATGGTTCTTACATTCCAGGTTCCTATGCAATATTTTTCTTTACAGCATTGGACTTTCGTTTCGCTTCCAGGCATATCCGCAACTGAGTGTCCTTTCGGCTTTAGCCCAGCCACTTCATCAGCTCTGGATCTACTTGTACTCTGCTCTTCCCCAGTAGCATGTTGGACGCCTTCCGACCTGAGGGGCTCATCTTCCAGCGTCATAACTTTTATATGCCTGTTGTCTTTGTCCATGGAGTTTTCTTGGCAGGGATACTGAAGTGGCTTGGCGGTTCCTCCTCCAGGTGGATCACGTTTGGTCAAAACTCTCCCCTATGACCTGTTCATCTTGGGTGCCCTGTTCATCTTGGGTGCCCTGCTCGGCATAGTTCATAGCTTCTCTGAGTTCTTCAAGCCCCTTCGCCACGGCAAGGCAGTGATCCATGAAGGGATCATTCACTTACGCACACACTTACGCACACATTCACTTACGCACACACAATTACCAGCAGGGGTGGTCTGTCCTATTTTGTCGCCTGAGGCAAAACAGAAAGTGCTGCCTCCTGCCTCCCCAGCCACCGCCCCACCCACTTCCACTGAGGTGCACCTCCATGCAATGCTGATCAGCTTCTCCTCAATGGTGGCAAAGACGAATGGCAACGCTTCCCTCTCACCAGCGGTGGAAGTGGTGGAACGGGCAGAGCTCTGATTACTAGAAGACCATAGAACCAAAATGGTATAAAAGATTCACCAGCCAAACTTCTCCCTGGGCAGAGCCCACCACGTTGAACATGATCAATTGCTAGTCCTGTCTCCCACTTGGGTAGCACCCATATTGACTAATCATTTGGCCTGCTCTGTTGAGGTGGACCTATGCTCATAGTGCTGCGGTTTAGGTTTTATAGCCAATCAGTGGCTCTGCACTCTTCCTCCCTCAGCTGAGGAGACAAGGTGGTCAGGGGACCTCCTGTCTCCTCACTCCCACCTTACTTGACATCATCATCAGTGGGAGAATCAGCTACCATATGCTAATTTCCTCCAATTGGAGGTTAGACAGGAATGGGGAAGAGAGAACGATTCCCTCATACTTCTTTTCTTGCCCCTTCATTCTGTGCTGCCTTTGAGGTGTCCTTGAGTTTCCTTGAAAAGAAAGGCCTCTTTCATGGAGGCTGTGTTAAAATAGTAGTTTTACACAAGCAAGGTATATTATGCAATGTGTGGATGAGACATATGGTCATGTGAACAGTTGCGTGTCGAGGTCCCCAAGCCACCCCAAATAAACTCACACTTCACACATCAATTTTTGTTTAAGGTTTTTGGCATGATTTTGGCCACAACTTTATTTTAATACATACATGTGAGTGGTTGCTTAGGCATTGGTTACGACTATCTATCCTTGCCCCAGGGACAGAACTGACTTCCGGATTCCAGCGGAAGCCAGTCAGGGAAAACAATATTGGGGGAAAATGAAGCTGGGCAGCAGACCCTCACTTTTCCCTGCATGCTCCCAGGGGCTTGTACGGCCCAGGCTCGATGCCAGGGACTTGGACGAAAGGATGGCAAGCCCCTGGATTCCTTTAATGGAATTCCCTTTCAGCACCACCATTGGAGGGGTAGGCACTTACCCCTCCACCAACCAATTTTAACCAATGCCTAACTGCAAACCTTACAAGTTGTGACGATTTGCTACGCAGTAGGCAAAAACCAAATGGCACCAGCCAATCAGCCAAATGGACAAAATTCCTACCAGGCACTTGCCCCCAAAGCAGGTGACCCCATGACAGGCATAGCAAGGTCAAAGCAAAGAACCCCCCCAATTCAGGGAGGGTAGGCGGGTGAGGACGCCCAAAGCTACATGTCCAGTATTTAAAACCTTTGACCCCTCCTCCATCGAAATCCCCCCAGAGACTTGAATTACCCAATCAATCACTGCCTATGAACACCCAAACGTATCTGCCCAGCAACAGTGGGGTGGCCTGCTGGGCCCCACCGCAACACATGCTCTCTGTTATGGAGAACACGCTTTCTTATCATTTGTTCCTTTGTTTTAGTGGCATGACAACAAAATTAGTAATTTACCAGTAGCAATTGCCACATTAATATATATATTTAAACCATTTATATGTTTGCAGTGTTACATGCTTACTGATAACAATTTTCCATTACTGAATTGCCCGCCACTGCCACACACTAGAAGAGGGAAGAGAGCAAATGTCAGGTTCACATGCTGAAGAAGTCCTTTGTGGACACTGTATCACATTGCACAAGTGCCTGCACACAGAATGCACATGAGCTCTCTTAAGTATCTGAATCTCCAATGGACAGAGAATTAATATTGCCTTCTAGGAAGGAAATAAGGAGATAGGGGGAAATACTAATCCTTCACTGCTTTACTCATCCTGGTTTTACTGCAGCTTGCTAAAATTCACTAAAATACTAAATTGAGATGACAGACGAGACAGACATAATGCAACTTGATATCTATTTCAGAAGTCAAATTAGAATTGCTAGAAATCAACATACTGCATAACATATTGCATTGGCCTACAAGCACACCCAGACAGTCTGAAATCTTTGCTTTCTGAATGATAAAACACAGAAAGCCAAGGTCATGCTTCGCGTGTAGCATACAAATCGCATCTGCTGTCCTGAGAGAGGAAAGGTAAGTAACAGCAGAGAACACACAGAAAGAGAGAACAGAACAGAAATCACCAAGGAAGAAAGCCCTGCTATGAAAATGACTGGAAGGTTGCACCTACAACTGTGGAATTGCATAAATATAAAATGTTTGCTTTTCTTTTTCTTTTTTTCTTTTGTTGGTTTTCTGTACTATACAAAAGTGTTGGGTAACATATATAGAGATCTGTTGTAAGGGAGGAAGGCAGTGAAATTTTCATTCTAACCAGAAATGTGCTATGCGTGTTTCAATAGTGCTTTGTCAAAATCTCCAATTTCTCAGAAGTTTTCTTACCCTGCAAAAGAGGCTTCCTTTTCTTTTTTTTCCGCTCAAGGCATCATTCTGAGCACTTAAGAATGTTGGGGGTTGTGAAGCTTTGCACTTATGTTACAGTTGTGAAGTGGCCAAGTGTGGTATGTATATATTCCTTTCCAGTAAGCATTTCCTTCAGCAATCTGAAGCCTCCCCAACTGCCTGCTCCTCCTAACCTGAAAAAGCCTCTTTAGCTACCTCATAATGTCTTCCCCTGGGCTTTAATTGAGCAGCTAAGAATGCTGCCAGGTGCAGATCTCTGGTAAGGTATTTGTAAAATGGATGAAAGTACATTCGCTGTCTCCCCCACCCCCAAACTATGGTGAGATTTATTATATTTCTATTTAAAATATAACAACCATTTCTAAATTTGCACCTGTACACCTTACACTACCATAAGCAATTGCTCTGCAAATTGTTGCCCTCTCTTTTTTTTGGTGTTGCCAAGCTGCCACCCAAATTCAAATATCAGGTAGCCATGATCATGTACCAACCATCATAAAGAGAGGGTGCATTTTGTACACACAATTGTTGTTGTTTAGTCGTTTAGTCAGGTCCGACTCTTTGTGGCCCCATGGACCAGAGCACGCCAGGCACTCCTGTCCTCCACTGCTTCCCGCAGTTTGGTCAAACTCATGCTGGTAGCTTCAAGAACACTGTCCAACCATCTCGTCCTCTGTCGTCCCCTTCTCCTTGTGCCCTCCATCTTTCCCAACATCAGGGTCTTTTCCAGGGAGCCTTCTCTTCTCATGAGGTGGCCAAAGTATTGGAGCCTCAGCTTCACGATCTGTACTTCCAGTGAGCACTCAGGGCTGATTTCCTTAAGAATGGAGAGGTTTGATCTTCTTGCAGTCCATGGGACTCTCAAGAGTCTCCCCCAGCACTATAATTCAAAAGCATCCATTCTTTGGCGATCAGACTTCTTTATGGTCCAGCTCTCACTTCTATACATCACTACTGAGTATTGAGTCTGCTCTCAATAGTGGGGAAACTGTATGCCCGCTCCCTGCTGAACAGACTCACCCAATGGGCCGAAGAGAAAAAAATAATTGGGCCCGAACAAGCTGGATTCCACCCAAAACAGTCAACAATTAATCATATTCTAATTTTACAGCATCTTGCCTGGAAATACTCCACCCCAAAGCGTGGCCAACTCTGTGTGGCATTCATTGACCTAAAGGCAGCATTCGATAGTATCCCCAGGAGCATCCTCTGGGAAAAACTCACCCGCTGGGGCATCGACAGAAGGCTTCTCTGGCTGATAATCAAACTCCATGAGAACTCAGCGGCTAGAGTGAGATTCACTCCGGAGGGTGATCTCACCAATTCAATTCCCATTAACAGAGGTGTCCGACAGGGTTGTATATTGGCTCCACTCCTGTTCAATCTGTTCATAAGCGACATGAGGACTCCCCTAATAGAGGCCCAAAAAAGGATTCATACACCCCGCCTAGCACTTTATCGCTGCCCTTTGTTACTATATGTGGATGACGCAGTAATTCTTTCTTTTTCTAGAGTAGGTCTCAGGAGGGCCTTAAATTTTTTTGGATCATATTGTAACGCAAATTCCCTTACAATTAATTATGGAAAATCTAAGATCCTCATCTTCTCAAAGAGCCGGAAACTCCATAATTGGAGAATTGATGGGAGAGTCATCGAACAAGTCTATAGATTCCAGTATTTGGGAGTTTGGTTACAACATAACCTTAGATGGAAGGCCCACGTAGCCTATGTTACAAATAGAGACAAAGCTATTTCCTGGGCGATCTTGCGATTCTTCTTCACCGATGGGGCCCTTCATATCCCATCGGCGTTGAAAGTCTTCAAGGCCAAGGTGATCCCGACAATTGCTTATGCCATCTCAATTTGGGGGACTTTTGTCAACCTATCTCACCTGGAGGTTATTCAGAATCAGTTTTTAAGAGGGATATTGAAACTGCCCAACTGTGTAAGTAATACAGCGTTACGCATGGAACTTAATACTGTATCCCTGGAAAATGCTCTGTGGAAGCACATACTTTGTCACTGGTTATCTCTATGGCACAATCTCCCAAACTTGTACTTGATACAATGTATGTGGAGAGATGATTTCCAGAGCCCATGGGTAAAAAATTTACAGCTGAAAATTACGGCAATGGGAATTTCCCCATCCAAATTACTAGAGCAGGACATAGTTCCAGCTAAAAGAACAGTAACCTGTAAACTAGAGGAGACGGACTTGCAGCAGAAAATGGTCTTGGGCAATGGTACCTGCTCACCTCTAAATCTTGGTTTATTACCACTCTTAAGGCTCCCAAACTATTTGAATTCCTTAACTTCTTCAGCTCATAGATATGCCTTTGTAAAGGCAAGATTCAACACCTTCCCATCGAACGTGCTGAGAAATAGATTCTCCAATGGACAGATATCGCTCTTATGTGATTGTAATTGTGGGGCACCGGAATCGTTGCATCACATAATTCTTGACTGTGCTTTTCACTTACCGGCCAGGAGAAAGTTTCTTGCTCAATATCTAAAGGGAATTGCCGATGATATGATTGAAGCCAAACTGAGATATCTACTAATTGATGATGACCCCCTAAGATCACTCATGGTTGCCAGATTCTTGATCAGCGTCCTATCCCAAAAGAAGAGAAACGGACTCCTGTGTGGCTCGGATAATCCCTTTAAACCATGATCTATATTTTAGGATGTAATTAGGTGATATCACCATTGATATCCTTGATTAATTTATGAGCAGAGGGCGATGTTTAGGTTACAAATTTACTGTAATGTATGATGGTGGTCTTTGTTTTTGGTTCTGCTTTGGCTTCTGTTTGCCTTTTGTAAGTTTTAGCGATTTTAAATTTGGAGGTTTAAGTATATTATGTTGGTATGAAACTGTCGTGTGACGGGCCAATGGCCGTAATAAAGATCAATCCAATCCAATCCACTACTGGGAAAACCATAGCTTTAACTATACGGACCTTTGTCGGCAAGGTGATGTCTCTGCTTTTTAATATGCACAAAAACTTGTAAAACATTACCTGGGACTCGGCTACACTGCTAAAGAAAAAGCGCTTTACATGTGTGTTTATGCATTATAACACTGTGACACCAGATGGCGCTGTGGAGTTCCGTTTTTGCTTAACCCGATTTCTCGTTCTAAGTTTATAATATGTTCAACTGAAATGTCATTTCTTAGATGGGTCTAGATCCAGCCCTTGTTAGCTCAGATCGGTGTGTATATTTTAGCCTCCTAGCTCATTTCACAGCTTCTTTGGCTCTTCCTTGGTTCCATGGCCCTCTGTTTCCCAACCTTGAGTTTCATTGCTTGATCTCTTTCTATCAAAAGTCCATGGCTCCTCCCAGCTTTCATCTTTTCTTCCTTTGCCTCTTTAACTCCTTGTCTCTTTGACCCCCAGCCTACCCCAGCCCCCTGCCTTCTGTATATCTACTTCTTTCAGGTCCCTGATTTTATTCCCAATCTTTGTCATTCTTCCCTCTCGTTTCTGGCCTTTCTTCTTAAATGTCTTCTAGCTACTCATGCCTAAAACATTCTTGTCTGTCCATTATCCTAGTCTTCACTTTCTGTCAGCAGTACATATAGTTCCATCTGTATGTGGGCCTTCTGTGAAACGCTTTCTTCATCCTATCTTTCATTTCCCTCATAGAACCTACACTGTTTGTCAAACTTCTGTTGGCAATACTTTTTAAAAGTGGTTTGCAGCTTTCAACATTTGGAATGGTTTTTGCAAAACTTGTCAGTTTCTTTGGATCATGAACATTGGTTTGATTGACGGAGATATAAAATTCCTGTCATATGCTAAACACAGTGATAGCAAGTTTGGAATCTATTATGTCAGTGAAATGATTTGTTGTGATTCTATGGGAGATTCTCTCAAGATTTACAGGCATGCATTGTATTTCAGCATGGAGAATTTTATCTACTAACAGCCACTAAACTACAGAAAGTTGAAAAATCACGTACTTCATTACATCTTAGTAAATGCTTTATTGATATAAAACATCAATAAATTTATTCTGCATCCTAAATCATAAAGTTAAAATGGAGAAGTCAAATAATCTATTTCAGAAATTACTGCCCCATAACACGGAATTACTTTTTAAGTAGTAATTACAATGATTTCAATTAGTGTTCATTCTTTGAAATTAATAAAATGATCAAGGCCTATTCTTTTTCATCTGAAAACATCTGCATTCTAGGTTGGAATAAGGTTCAGTAATAGACTGCTTATGTACAGATAACCTTCCTATCCCACAAAAATCTTGGTGCTGGATCAAAGCCACAAATGAACTGCCAAATAGATTGTTGGTATTGTAAGCTATGGCAACCTCTTGGGAAGTGATGGTGAACTGATTCTACACACCTTACTTTACTCTGTTTGGAAGCAATTTTGTGTTGGACAAGGTGAAAGAAGCTGAAGCTTACATTAGGCAAGCTGGACATGCTGTGGGTGGGAAATTTAGTATTCCTGGATAAAAGTGTTCAGTCTGCCCTGACAGGATTGCTCTTCCACTGAAGGATCAAGTTATCTATCCATTTAGGGTGTTGCTGGACTTGAAGGAATGGGTTTCTGTGCAGTCAGTTTGAAACTGACTCAAAACCCTCCTTTTCTTCTTCTCCAAGAGAGCATTTCTAAAATGAGCTGTTGAGCAAATGCATAACAAGAACACAGCTGTATGAACAAAGCTCTCTCCTTTATCAGTCACGGCAATGGATGACCTTGGCTGTTCCAGTGGGGTAGGGATGACATGTCTAGGTCTTATCTTATGTCCTGACCACACTCTGACGCACAGACCTAGTCCAGGAACAGCGCCAGAGTGTGTTCTTGGAGTTGGTGACCTCTTGCTCCAAGATAAGAATATAGGAAGGAAAACCCTTTTATGGTCAGGAGTACAGGAAGGAAAACTCTTTTATGGTTAAGAATGCCGGAGCAGGAACATCTGTGATGTCAACCTGCGTGTATAAGCTGACGTGGCTGGATTCCTGGGGGAGGGGGGAGAGGGTGCCTGGAGGATTTATATACTGCATGAAGTTCCTCATTTCTTTGGACTTGCTGTGGACTGACCACACAAGTGCCTTTCTGCTGCTCCAGATAGCAGAAATGAAGAACTCTTTCTCTGAACCAACCCTTGGTGTCATTTGACTTCCTTCCTCCCGTACGGGAGCAACGCAGAGCCCACCAATCGGTAAAGTATAATAAGGCTACAGACTCATTGATAATTTGGGAAGCTAAGGTAGCAAAGAGTGCCGTTCCCCAGCGTAGACCAGTTTATACTCTGCAACCCTACCAAGAGAAGTCTGATCTTGCCACTATTGTCCATGCACACTGAAGGGAGCAAAGACGTCAGACGATAAAGGCAAAAAGGAAGTTGAAAGACAAAGTTGAGCAGGTCAGATCTCTCCAAAATGTTTGGGGCTTCTTCAAAACCATATAATAGAAGCTCAGCTAGAATGTATACTGCAAATCAGGAAAGGTATCACCAGGGCCAGTGTGGTTAATGAACAGACTGAAAGAAGCTATTAGAGCCAGGAAGGTTCCTTCAGAAAAAGTAAGTCTCTTTCAAATGAGATGAAAACAAGCACAACAAATGAAAGCAGACAAAAAGGGATACAAAAAAAGGAGGAGCGCATTACTAAAATCAGAAAGAAAAAATAAAAAATATTTAACGACATTAATAGCAGAAGTTCAACTTGGTAGGTGGTTGAACCTTTGAACAACCAGGTGCCAAATCCTTATCAGCCAAGCTCCCACAGACCAAATTTGACAGGTGGGTGTGACCAGCTGCTTGCCAGTCATCGTGATGTGAGGTGATCGACACCTGTCAAAATTCAGAGATCGCTGCAACCACTGTTCAGCTAATCTTATCCCCCGTCTCTGATTTATATAATTAGAAGTCAATAAGTTTAACATGTATGAGTAAAACCTGGCTGCTGGCTAGGGACTGGGGGAGAAATTTAATTCAGTTCATATATAAAGCTGAATCTGTCAAATTTGCACTTTCCATATCCTTTCATATTTTGCTGATTAGCAGAAGTGAGAAAAACAAAATACTGCAGAAGCTGTAGTTTGTTTTTCATCTATATAAAGAGCCAGCTGCTTTGAAGAAACACAGTCTCTAGGGAAAGAGGCAATAAATAATAAAAAAGAGGAGGGACCTTCGTGTAAATAAAGCATGAAACATAAATACTACCGAAGTATTAATAGTATCAGGCACTAAAAGCCATTCATCACCTAAAGGAAGAAGCTCTGCTACACAGAATAACCCTCTGTGAATTCATTCCACATCTGTTTGACCTAGAGGCTACAGGGGGGAAAGAGAGATGAGAGATATTAAAGAGAGCAAGTGAATAAAAGAGTATGAAACTCTAGATTATTTTTAAAAAATCTTTGGTTAAAGAGAATAATTAAATCTCTTACAAATTCACCCATACACCAAAGGCACTGAATATTATAAATTAGAAGAAGAAGAAGAAGAGTTTGGATTTGATATCCCGCCTTTCACTCCCTTTAAGGAGTCTCAAAGCGGCTAACATTCTCCTTTCTCTTCCTCCCCCACAACAAACACTCTGTGAGGTGAGTGGGGCTGAGAGACTTCAGAGAAGTGTGACTGGCCCAAGGTCACCCAGCAGCTGCATGTGGAGGAGCGGAGATGCGAACCCGGTTCCCCAGATTAGGAGACTACCGCTCTTAACCACTACACCACACTGGCTTCCCACCTTGACTTCCTTGCCATGTAAGCCAGTGATGGCCAAACTTGGCCCTCCAACTGTTTTGGGACTACAGTTCCCATCATCCCTGACCACTGGTCCTGTTAAATAGGGATGGTGGGAGTTGTAGCCCCAAAACAGCTGGAGGGCCAAGTTTGCCTATGCCTGGTCCAATCAGTAGACCCATTCTACAGTCTACAGTTTATTTGTTGTTGTGACTATCATGGTCATTTCAGCCATCACTACAGAGAAATATATGTCCTATCCATATGATACAGAATGTGCATAGATACACCATTAAAAGACAATGTTAGCCAATTTTACATACATACATACATACATACATACATACACACATATATATCTTGAAATGCAACCCAAAACACATGAGTTTCTATATTTCATTGATGATCAAATCTTTACAATCCACCATATTATCATTAATGAACACTCTTCTCAGTTTACAGTTTCACATTTTTTGTGCTCACAACTTTGGCTGTATGCAAGCTCACTTGGTCTTGGTCTTTCAGACCCATTTTTCTTCTTCTACGGCTTGGAGGTAACACAATTTCAGATTGGTCCTAGTTCAAAGTTTAATAAGATATATATACTTGTTAATTCTAAACCTTAATTCTGGCAACCAAGCTCTTGCAAAGCTTATCACTCCAGAAACCAGTTCTATCCAAAAGTAAAACCAGCCAATAAACCATTTTAGGCATTGGCAGAACATCAGACCCACAGACTCACTCAATCTATTCATTTAAGGCTTAGCTCACCTCTTATAAAGTACGATTTTATGTATATTGAATCAATATTATTCACCTCTTCCTTTCTTTTGTTGACCTCTTATGTATATGACATTGGGATGGTGCCCCAATGCATATCCTGCATCAGTCAGTATGGGGCCGGTAGAGAATATTCCGCCTTCTTTGTACTATATCCAACCTATTCCTACTAATAACTTCCATTCTGATGTAGGGAAAGCAGGGCTCAGTGTACAGCTAAAAAGTTGCTGCTGCTGTTGAGTACTTTGCAGCATAAGAAGGTTATTATGCAACAATGTTGTTAAATACAGGTACCAATGGATTGGGTACAAGATGTTAGTAAAGAAAAAAAAAAACAAGTTTTTGCATTCAGAGAAAAGGGAAATAAAGGGTTAATTTAGGTGTGCCTGCTCTACACTTGCAACCAAGTGTGAGTCAGCAAACTTGCGAGAATGAGTCGGAGAGTGACTCAGCACAATATAAAGTATGAATACAGTATTTACTTGAATCGAATGCTCACCTTTTTTGGCCAAATTACATTGCGAAAATTAAGGTGGGCATTAGATTTTATGGCACATTTACATTTGACAGCAAATAGTGTTTTTTTGTTTCAAGGTTCTGAAAACTGAGGTGCGCATTAGATTTGATGGCACATTAGACTCGAAGAAATATGATACCCTTGTGTTTGTAGCATATTTGCCTCGGGGCCCCTGCCCCTAGGCTAGAACCTAATCTGTGTTGGAATGCTGCAAGGAGGACATGTTGCCGGAAAAAGACTTTTTATTACTTTTGTTGTAAGCCGTCTGTTGGAACAGACTAAGGCAGGTATTATGCTACAACTGTATGCAACTGCTAAGCTGAGGAACTGCAGTATACTTTGGACTACCTGTCAGTAAAGGAATTGACCCTACCCAAACTGTCTGGTATTTTTCTTTGACAAACCTAATCTGGGTTTTCCATTTGCACAAGCTGCAGGTATGTTGAATGGGCACTCTGCACATGCCCCAACAAAAAAAGGAGATATCAACATGTGTATTTATTGAAGAGTCAATGCCCCCCTCTGTTCCCAATTTCTGCTTTTAAAACTGTTTTCTGAAACAACTGCACATGCAACAAACTATCAAGTTATCGTGGTACATGTTCAAGTGTCGCATGGATCAGTTTGGATTTCAGTATTGTAAGAGGCATTGTGTCAGTGTGTATAAGAAGTTCATTTATTAAAAGAAAAGCACACAAAGGCTGGATCTAGATGCATCAAAGAAGCGTTTCAGTTAAACTCATTGCAAACTTTGTATGAGAAATCAGGTTAGCAAAAACAGAACTCCACAGTGCCATCTGGTGTCACGGTGTTAGAATGCATAAACAATGCATAGAAAGTGCTTTTTCTTTGCCAATATAGCTGAGTCGAAAGGTGCACACAATTTTTCATGTAGACTTCTTCACAAAAGTTCACAGACTGATGCAGAAACAGGATGAGCAGGATTTAAAATTGAACTATGAGAGACTGAAATTGACAGAATCCTCCATCTGTAGCACACTGTCGGGACAGTATCAGAACAAAGGACTTAGCTGTAATGTTAATTACGGATTTTAATGTTTATTTCGTGCATTATGTAAATGGATGAAACACAGCTTCTTATTTTCCTTCCTACATTTTGTGCATCTCTTCTCTACCATGCAAAAGTTATATCCCCTCTAACTGCCAAGATATAAATGGATTCAAAAATTATATTATGCATTTGGATCAATATACAGATAGATAACCAACTGGCAAAAGACTTGGCTGGACTTTCTGATAGCCTCAGGTGATGCAGTTAACCTTATGGTTCCAAATTAACTGAGCATTCCTGAAACAAAATATTTTGCATATACAAAAGTCACTCTCTGTTCTAAATGGCATTTAGCAATTTACTGGGCATTTGTTTCAGCTTTAGCTGCAATGAGCTCCTCACTTAAAACTGTGTTATAAATTTTCTGCATGGCTTCACATAGAAGACATATGCCAAATAGTATGGCTGAATGAAATAATAAATGGTATATGTCTCTCATTCCATTGCCCTTTCAGTTTAAAGTATATAAACTAATATGAATTTTTACAAGCTGGTTAAATGACCGGGTAATTTTAGATATTGTGGGAAGTTGTAAAAGGTAAGGATATATAGAAAAAATTCCATGTCATCTTTTAAAATGGTGATTCTCATCTAGAAGCAAGTTCTACCCCAGGTGAAAATGGTGTCAGAAAAGGACAGGCTGGAATTGACAGGCCATCAACTGATGTCCTTTAACCTGTACAGTATTGAAAATGTCAGTCACCTGCATTTGGCTCGGGAAACGAATCTTCTGCCAGAGCTTACAGCAATGACCATCTGTCGACACGTGGAAGGGAGGGGGAATTTTCAGCAGCAGCAATGATGTACATAACCTCCAACCCTATATGAAATGTGTCTCACTGCCTATGCTAAGTTCTGAAAAAACTGCAGGTCACCTACAAGCGAGTAATCTTTCTCTGCAGTGTTATCCCAGAAACAGAATGTCTCTCCCCGCCTCCCGCCCAAGAAAGGTTCATCTAGCACCAGTCACTAGCGGACTGTCTCGCCAAAGTGGTGCATGCTCTAGTTATCTCTCGCTTGGATTACTGCAATGCGCTCTCTGTGGGGCTACCTTTGAAGGTGACCCGGAAACTGCAACTAATCCAGAATGCAGCAGCCATACTGGTGATTGGGAGTGGTCGCCGAGACCACATAACACCGGTCTTGAAAGACCTACATTGGCTCCCAGTATGTTTCCGAGCACGATTCAAAGTGTTGGTGCTGACCTTGAAAGCCCTAAATGGCTTCAGTCCAGTATACCTGAAGGAGCGTCTCCACCCCATCATTCTTTCCAGACACTGAGGTCCAGCGCCGAGGGCCTTCTGGTGGTTCCCTCACTGCGAGAAGCCAAGTTACAGGGAACTAGGCAGAGGGCCTTCTCAATAGTGGAATGCCCTCCCACCAGATGTCAAAGAGAAGAATAGCTACCAGACTTTTAGAAGACATCAGGGAAGCTTTTAACAAACCACTGTATTTTAATATTTTGTTGGAAGTCGCCCAGAATGGCTGGGGAAACCCGATGTACCACTGTATTGATGAACTCAGTGAACAAACATGCATAGGATTGCATAGCTAATTTGTTTTTAATTATATGCCTTTGTGCTATTTATGGTTGTTCCTTCCTTGACAAGCCTGCTAAATGCCCCAAACCCTCAAGTCCAGAATTTGCGATTTGTATGGATCCTGCTAGCAGAAACTTGACTTTATTTTTTATGTATATGAAACCTGATTTTCAAAAGAAAGAAATTCAGAATCATGCACAAACACAACCCCCCAATTTGCATAGACAGTTTCCATGATTGCATCGGTGAAACATGCACTGCATTCAAAAAATGCTCCATTACAAAATTGTCTGGTTTTGCATGCAAATATTCTGTCTATGCACAAAATTACAGCTTTTAAGGCATGGAAATCTATTGTGTAATTACACTCACATTTGTAAATGGTCCCTCAGATCCCGCACTTATGAAAATTGAGCAGAGAGCTATGCATAGTAAATATTGGGTACAGAATTCCCAACCGATTTGCTTTTTTTAAATATAGAAAAACAGTTGTTATTTTTTAAGACAATTGCTTGTGCACAGACTCTGTAATACGTGACCCATGACCTTGCTGTTAACATGACTAATGCTGCTTGAAGGAAATGTACATAATCTCTCCTCTTCAATCTCATTCACATAAGGCAAATTGTCTTATAACTCTTGGACGGAGTGGCACTTTTTACTGTATTTATTTCACACAAGTGCACATATGCAGTGGTAAGATACAGCAGAAAAAAACATGCATGGCCACGTCCATAATAATAATGCCTTTTTCTTTTTTTGAAGTTGCAGTGCCAGTTTCAGGGCCTGCAAGCAGTGCTATTTTGCATTCTGGTTGGGATTAGTGGGATCAGAATAAAAGGATGCAAATTACACATCCCAAAAAGGCAACTTTCAGAAACCAGAGGGAGAACGTTTAAATCAGGGGTCAGCAAACTTTTTCATCAGGGGGCCGGTCCACTGTCCCTCAGACCTTGTGGGTGGCTGGACTATATTTTGAAAAAAAATAATGAACAAATTCCTATGCCCCACAAATAACCCAGAGATGCATTTTAAATAAAAGGATACATTCTACGCATGTAAAAACACGCTGATTCCTGGACCACCCGCAGGCCAGATTTAGAAGGCGATTGGGCCGGATCCAGCCCCCGGGCCTTAGCTTGCCTACCCATGGTTTAAATCACCCACAATATTCAACTTCTTGTCTGAAAGTCACTGTTCTGCAATAAAAGTGTTTCTAAGGGGGAGTACAGTATAAAATCACAGAATAAGATCATAAGTCTTATTCTTATGTTGTCAAGGCTAGAATGATTTTGTTATCACCAATTAATGTTGTTGTGAATTACCAGTGCAGTTATCTTGCATGTCTAAGCTTCTCCTTTTTGCGTTCCACTGTCCTGTGACCCCACTGTTTACAATTTCTACACCTATGTGCATCTATACTTCCTAACTGAAGAGCGTGTCATACAAATGATGAAGTAGACCAGGGGTTGTCAACCGGGTTCCTATCGCCCACTAGTGGGCGTTTCAGGATTCTAGATGGGCGGTAGGGGGTTCTATGGCACAAGCTGAATCCTCCTTCCATCAAGCACTGGTGGGCGGTAAGGAAATTTTACCATCAAGAAAGAGGCATTAGTGGGCGGTAGGTACAAAAAGGTTGACTGCCCCTGAAGTAGACTCTAATTTATGAATGCTTATGTTTTAAAGTGGTATTGGTTTAAGCCACACTCAGGGTAGACCCACTGCAAATAGTGGACTTAACGCCGACTTTAATGGGTCTGCCCTGGTGCTAAAGTTTCTTATTACTAATTGCAGTGCAGATGTGAGATCTTTGCAGAGATGGTAGCTTCGAAGGGGAGGGTAAAACCTGCCACCCCATGTGCCATGGCCCTGATCCAATCAGGGCAGCCCACACTTAATATTAAATAATCTCAGACTGGCAAGAGTGGCACATTTAGCATCACGTGCAGTTAGACCCTAACTGAGCCAACGGAATGAATTATGTGTTAAGGGGCACAAACCGTACCTCTAAGACATGCAGTGCTTCTACACTTTTAATTTGATTAAAACGAACATCAGTAATCCCTTTTGAAAAAGGGCATCCAAATAGAAGCCACTTGTATCTAGTAAAGGGAAACAGATTATCTCTAATGCTCAGAAAGAACTGTAGTCCACTTGCAACAGGCACACAGAAAGAAAGAAAGAAATTGATTTAATTAAGTCTGCTCAGGCTCCTGGAAGAAAATGGCTTGTTAGCTGGCTTTTCAAATGGTAGCCAATGGTTCATTAGTTTTAATGATATTCTATTCAAGCCAGAGAAATCAGAACCTTTTCATATATAAAAATATGTTACTCCACCTTTTAGCTACATAAATAGAAGCGGTTTTAAATGCAATTCTGTTAGGTGTTCTTAAAAGAAGTGTCACCAAGACACTTTAAATCAATAGTAACTTATCCCAGTGCTGTAGACTGGTGCCTATTCAATTTAGTTAAAATAGATCAGTGCGAAATTTAGTCTTGCCACTGATGGGCATTCCGAGTAACAAACCCGTAAAGAAACAAACAATTCCCAAAAGAAGACCAATTCTAGGAAGGATGACATTGGACAACATATTACAGTTGGTTTAGAAAAAAAGAAAGGAAGGAAGGAAGGAAGGAAGGAAGAAAAGAACGAAGGAGTTTGGTTCCAAAAGTGGGTATATAAAATAAGTGCTCTATAAATATAATTTATGGGACGCAGGTGGCGCTGTGGTCTAAACCACTGAGCCTCTTGGGCTTGCCCAAGGTCAGCGGTTCAAATCCCCACGACGGGGTGAGCTCCGTTGCTCGGTCCCAGCTCCTGCCAACCTAGCTGTTTGAAAGCACATCAAAGTGCAAGTAGATAAATAGGTACCGCTCTGGTGGGAAGGTAAACAGCGTTTCAGTGCGCTGCTCTGGTTTCGATGTTCCATTGTGCCAGAAGCGACTTAGTCATGCTGGCCACATGACCCGGAAAAACTGTCTGCAAACAAATGCCGGCTCCCTCGGCCAGCAAAGCGAGAGGAGCGCCGCAACTCCAGAGTCGTCTGTGACTGGACTTAACTGTCAGGGGTCCTTTACCTTTACCTTTTAAATATAATTTGGAAATTTTACAGGCAAACCTTTCAAGGCCCTGAGGGATGCCCCACCACCTTCCAGGGTTTGTATGGCTGAATATGGGACGGGGCCACCCAACAGCGGGCATACGCATACCACATACACAACTGCAAATTCCCACCCCACAATGTTCCACTGACCAGCTGAGGAGGGGGACTGTATGGCCAGCTGTATGCACAGATGTGTGCGGAGTATTGACACTCACTTTTGGTCACACTCACTACTGAAATGTGGACCTGGGTGTTTGAGTCCAAGGACCCTCGCACAAAAAACACTCTTGACCTACACCACCAATCTGTTCCCTGTTGTCGTTATGAACAACTATTGTTCTGGGGGAAAAAATTACAAGCAGGACATTATTTGAGATGTACCAGGTCCCGAGTTGCCCTCCACATCTGACAGTGCTTCTTACTAGGAATGATGGTTCTATGGCTGCCCAGAGTGGCTGGGGAAAACCCAGCCAGATGGGCACGGTAGAAATAATTTATTATTATTATTATTATTATTATTATTATTATTATTATTATTGTCAGGGGTTCAGGAGCAGAGACACAGGGGAGAGAGGAAATGGAGAGCGAAGGGGAAGAATCTGAGGGCAGCGTAGGGGAGTATGACAGTGGCCCGAGAGATTCCATGAGCTTCTCCAGCGATTCAGAAGATTCCCAGAGGGGGGCGCCGATGGCCAGGGCAAGGGGGGTCCCAGGGGGGACACACCAGAAGCAAGGGGCTAGCGGGGACTCCCAAAGCAGCAGCGGGAGATCAGGACCAGTTCGCCCACCAGAGCGGAGTGGGGGGGAAGAGTCCCATGAATCAGGGCCAGCGTCTCCTCCAGTAGGGAGAGAAGACGAGTCAGGGCTGGCCACGCCTTCATCAGAGAGTGAGGGAACGGAGGGGAAGTCAGGTCCAGCTACCCCCCCCCCGAGGGGGGAAGCAGTGACAGGAGCAGTGAAACGGTCAGAAGGAAGGTTGCCGGCTGGGCGCGCGCGCCAAGTTCAAATGTACAGGCGCGCGGGACAGCAGAAAACCCGGATTGGGAACCAGGTCCTAAAGCCCGCCGGAGGCAGGGGGAAGACTCAGGGGACTCAGTGTCAGAAGAGTCTAGAAAGGGCAAGACCCCAGCGGACAGGAGGACCCAGAGGAGGAAAGAGCAAAGGAAGAGGTGGAGCAAGGCTAGAGTCTTAAACTGGTGTCTGGGGGGAGGAGATTCAGACGGAGCTTCAGCGGTCTAGAGTTGAGACGTAGAGCTGCGCGCCGCGGCTTTGAAATCGAAACTGAACTTTAATAAAGACTTTTGTATATAACAAGAACTGCCGTTGGTCCTTTGTGAGCTGGGACCTTGGGCAGCTCTGACAATTATTATTATTATTATTATTATTTTCTACGGCACTTGGTGCATGCCAGCAAATACACAGCCATACTAGTGAATGCAACAGTCATGTAAAGGCTATCAAAGTTAACCATGTGTAGGTCTGGAAACATTACTTTGGAAAGGTTCACAATCCACATTCATACATATTGATCTTACAGCTTCCAAGATAGCTGCTGAACCTCTGATGGAAGACATACTGTGGGGCAGATTCTGAAAGAGTAATGAAAACTTAGGAAAGCTAGTGATTGGCTCTAAATAATCGCACTACAGGAATATTTTATTCCCTTTCTAATTATGCTATTTTAAATATGGACTTCATATTTGTCTTCCTTTAGTAATGTTTTCTTTTGAAACATTTAAGATATTTTATGTGTGTGTAGTTTTGCTGCATTAACTGTTCATTCTGTAGCTGACCTCCTTTGCAATGTTTTACTATGAAATCTTCAAGGAAATGTTTTAGTTTCCTGTTGATTATTGTTGCTTTTAATGTATACTTTATATTTAAACTGTTTTCAGTAATGTTTCTATCATGCATTGTTTTATTTAATGTTTTAATGTGTTGTAAACTGCTCTGAGATTTTTAAAAATAATATAAAGTGGTATAGAAATGAACAACAACAACAATATTCTCCTTGTTGTCTGCAATATTGCAAGTGCAGGTTTTGCTTCTGGGCTGTTTAACTTGGTTTTCTGGACCATTAACAATGATCTATCATCAAGACTGAACCCAATACCAGTAGTGAAGTGCAAACCTACACAACATAATACATATAGTTTCATATTATTTCCCTTTTCTGTGGCCCACAAATTGATCTGTGACAGTTGCTTATAATCTTAAGTAGCAAAAGAGATAAAGGTTCTTATAGTTTTGTCCCCCCCCCAAAAAAAAAAGTTTATTGCAGCATTTTGGATTCTTTCCCCACCTGTTCTTCAGCTACAATTATTTTTGTTGGGACACTGCCAAAAATCTTACTGAGGCTTCTTCCTTAGCCAAATGCATTTCAAGAGCATTTTTCTGCAATGTTCCAACAAAATGTATTTCCCCTGAAGAGTGCCCCCAAGTGTTTTATATTGACAACCACAACAAACTTTTTGAGGGTACTCATATAACCTATTCATTTTTTTGTCTTGCATTCAGTGTCTCACCTTCCTTGTTTTGCTTATACTCTTAAGTAATCTGGGGGGGGGGATACCACTAGTTCATTGATAGAATCTTGCATATGGATCATTAGTGTTTTCAAATGATTTGTAAAGACAGGGTGCGGGAATCCTAAGCGTGTCTGGAAAAGATAAGTTATTACCCTTCTTACTATAGAAGATCAACAGATATTGGGTGCAGTTAACCAGAGGCTGCAATACAGGAAACCCCAGTGGGACTGACCCATCATCTGAAGCATCTCAAAGATTTTGCTAGCAAGAATTGTATTGCAGTAATTTGTCATTTATAATTGCCTCTGGAGCCACGACTAAAGGTTATGTCATTCATAGAACTCTTATCTGTAGAATTTGGGCTTTGCAGTTCTGTGATACCTGCTAGTGTGAAAACAGAACGTCACTTTTCTTCAGTTTGCCCTTTGCTTCATTATAGGAAAATATACCTTGATTTTATTCATTTGGCTTTCCCTCTCTCTTCTGCTACTTATAGTTGTTTAGCAGACAAAAGGAACAAAGAATGAGAAAATGGAATATTGTAGAAGTTGGAGAAACAACCTTCAAATAAATAGTTCATTTGGCATGAGAATAAGACGTTAGACGATGTTAGAATTACCTGAAGGAAAAGCAGGAGTGTTTCTGTAATTTCCTAGAGGAATTCTGGCATATTTCCAATAATTCTTACAACTACCCCTCCAAAACAAACAAACAAACCATAGAACATAGTCACAGTGTAGTGAGTTGATGAAGCGATTTCCTATGGGTAAATTCTTAAATGGTTGACACCAAGATTTCCATCCAGAATGAGGACGATTTAGATTCTCTCCAAACTGATGAAGACATCATTGATATAAGTCGCTTTAAAAGTAGGGGCCCATCCATACCTCATCTTAACGTGGATTGTGAACCTCACCTTCTGCCTCCTTTAGTTGCCCTTACTCATACTGTGTTGTTATCCTCCAGCGACTGCAGTCCCACACTTTGTCCTCCCCAAACACAGTTTTCCTACACATTGAAAATCCTAATCTCCAGATTTGGCGAGGAGAAAGTTTGAGACAGCAGCAGTTGTAAGAGAATGCCACAAGGGGTTCACAATCCTCATTAAACCTAGGTGCAGAGTGGTTCTATGTCCCATGCAGGTGCAGAGCCACAGCTCTGCTGCCACCTTCCTTACCAAATTGGCTTGCCTTGTTCACCCATTGCAGTCCCAACCTTGTCACCAACCTACCCCAGCCCTACACTGTGTATATAGGCCACAAAGCAGTACATCGTTCCATCCTTGCCCAGAGTGATTAATGACAAGAAATAGAGGTGGTGGTGGTAGGGAATCACTACATGATAATCTGTATTTTGCCAGTTACTGGGGTTAAGCATTATGGTTGTAGAAGGAAAACCTACTACGCAACGGCCTGGTTTTCGTGTCACATCAAACCATAAATTGTTTAAGATGAATGAACAGTGTGCTGTTGCATGCTACTCAAAAGTCCCTGCTTCACTCGGCCACCACTCCCGGATATGCTTGAACCCAGTCTTGCGGTTTGTTTCCATCCAAACAAACCAAGAGAAGCAGTCGAGGTTTCTTGCTGGCAGACTGCACATGCCTGGGGAAAACAAACCATGGACTCAGATCCAGGTTACATGAAAAACCTCGTGGTTCATTCCTCCCTGAGTGGTGTGGCCAGCAGCGCAGAGGACCAAAGTGGGGACTTTTGAGCAGCATGCATTAATATGCTTGTCCATGCCAAACTATTCTTAGCCGTCTTGGCAGCTGTGAAATCAAGAAGAATGTTACTATTTCTGTTTCTTATTAGTCTACCGTCTTAATAATAATAATAATTTTTATTTATACCCCGGCCTCCCCAGCCAAGGCCAGGCTCAGGGCGGCTAAAAAGCAATAATAAAAACAAGCTGAATGATTACAACGTAAAAACAAAATTAAAATACAACATTAAAATATTGAAACATTAAAATATTAAAATGTAGCCTCAATGCAGGAGGAGAAAGGAAAAGAAAAAAGAAAGAGAGGGAGGGAATCAAATTGGCTCCAAGCCAAAGGCCAGGTGGAACAACTCTGTCTTACAGGCCCTGCGGAAAGAAATCAGATCCTGCAGGGCCCTGGTCTCATGAGGCAGAGCGTTCCACCAGGCCGGAGCCAGAGTTGAAAAGGCCCTGGCTCTGGTTGAAGCCATTCTAACTTCCTTAGGGCCTGGGACCATTAAGGTGTTGCTATTTATGGACCTTGAGGCTCTCCGTGGGGCATACCAGGAGAGGCGGTCCGGTAGGTATGAGGGTCCTAGGCCGTGAAGGGCTTTAAAGGTCAAAAGCAGCACCTTAAATCTGACCCTGTACTCCACCGGGAGCCAATGCAGCTGGAAAAGCACTGGGTGAATATGTTCCCATGGCAGAGACCCCGTGAGGAGCCTCGCTGCAGCATTCTGCATCCGCTGGAGTTTCTGGGACAGCTTCAAGGGCAGCCCCGCATAGAGCGAATTCTTAAGAGAAAGGTGTCCTGCAGGTCGTTCCATAATAATAGGAAAAGGTAGTTTGTATGACACAGACCACTTCTGGGGAGGCCTCAGTGTTCAGCACCTTGCAGAATGGATCCCAAATGAAGGAAAAGTGCTGATAAAGCAGGAGCAGGATTATTTGTTTTATCTAAGTGCCAATTTCACATTTCCATTGGAGCAGGTCAGTTATCTTCTATGGAATGAAGTTGAAACTCTGCACTTAGAAGCTCTGGGCTTAACAGTGTTTAGATCTGTACTTTAATACTTAATTTCATATTTTTTTCCTGAAGGGAAATGATTAATAATTGTATTCAGTGAAGCATAAACTTTAAAAAGATTGACCCTGCAAGCTGTTTGGAGCAGAGGCAGTGGGGGGAGAGAAAGGAAGGAAGAGAAGGAGAAGATTAGGGGGGGAAAGTACCGGTATCTGGGTTTTAGCTAAAGCTCAGCACTCGTGTGACATAGTTGCAGAATTGCAAGTGCATCACAGCCAAGTTCCTAGATACAACAAACTTTTAGATAAAGATTAGCAATTATGAGTAAGGCCACTGGAATGCAGTGTGGCAGAAATAAATAAATATCCTCATTAGCTCTAACTGAGCTATTCATTGCATGCGGCTTTGTTCTTCTGACTTTTGAAAAAAAACAGAAAAAGGTCATGAAATAAAGTTCTTAGTTGCAAGTCCCTACACACTGTCAACTAAATGCACGCTGGAGTTGAAATCCAAGGCAGCTTGCATTGAAATCCTTACGCCAAACAAGAAGTGAAACGTAAACTGTCATAAAATACTATTAATAAAAGTAGCAGTGTTGCAATGCATACTATCCAAAAAGGCATCTCTAGTTAAAGAAAACAGAGAATCATAGAATTGGATCATCTAGTCCAACCCCCCTGCAATTCAGGAATATAAAGCTGCAACCTTGGCATTATCAGCACCATGCTCTAACCAACTGAGCGATACACTGATGGAGTCAGGCAAAATATTGTGTGACCATTCCCACTGAGCATGGAAGAAAAAGGTCTCAATGAAGGTGTCAGTCCTTGGGAATGTTTCTCCCCTGCCTACATGTTTTAGTGTTTTTGGCTTCAAGTTCAATTTCTGCCTCCCGACTTAAAAGGATCAGATAGCAATGTGAAAGTTTTTAATATTTAATGCTGTATTGTTTTTAACACTTGATTGGGAGCCGCCCAGAGTGGTTGGGGAGACTCAGCCAGGTGGGCAGGGTATAAATAAATTATTATTATTATTATTATTATTATTATTATTATTATTATTATTCCTGAGACCTTCTCATAAGATTTTGTGCAGGATCTTGCACACCTGACATTCTCAACTGTACCAGAACCCTCTGCTTTCTGTGACATGTATGGCACAAGGTTCAACACCTTTTTCAGCCCAAGGGTGACACGCCCTCTGGGCTAATCTCCTGGGATCCATCTGCCAGTGGTGGTTGGGGCCAAAGTTACATAAGCATCCTCACAAATCCATTCATACAGTATGTCCACCTATCATCCACATGTTCTGTCAATCCATCCACATGCACTCATTCACCTGTTCACACACGTTCACCATATGTATTTTCCCCCCATCTATTTCCCTTCAACCTCACAATCACGCTTCTTTACAAGGAACTGAGAAAGGGGCCTTAATTCAAACTTTGGGCGTGAAAGAAAAGTCCTTCTGCTGCCAATTGCAAATGCTCTTCAGCACATTTGTACTTCTAGAAACAATTCTGTCTTCCATTATCACAAACACAAGGCAAAGGATACATCATGCAATATTTATGTCTGACTCCGCTAAAACAGGTTTTTAAAGTGAGCAATTTAAGAACTAGAAAAAACAAAACCACATGGAGAAACACATCATTGACAGCAGCAGGATTTCACATATCCAGATTTTTCTGCACACTGGGCATCTTTCTATTATGCTCCCTATTGATGGCAAGCTTTCGACTGTGTAAGTGGGCAGTGTAATTTATTAAAATAATAAAAACAAATGATTGCACTTAGATGAAAAAGCAATGTTTTAGAGAGGTGAGAGGAAGAAAAATTTTAAGTGCTCTTCATGAGGTATTGAGTACAGAACAAAAATGAAATGCAAATGATTGCATCTTCTCAGTTTCTTACTTGCAAGCACTGGACATAGACAACCAGTTAGGACAACAGCATCCCTTGGTGGCCAGTCGTTTTAAGTAATGTAATATAGGAGTCATGAGGTTGCAAGTATAAGCTTACTCACATCTTTTGTATGCTGGTTATTACTTATACATTTTACTACCACTCTCCATCCCTAATAAGGGATTTACAACAGCAACATCTCAATACACTTAAACCCAGAAGGTATTAAAAGCTAGGGTAAAATAGTTATAACAAAACAAACAAACAAAACCATAGCTAGAAAGATTAAATCACACAAAGATCCTGGAGTAATAGCAACATCTTCTCTGTCTACCTAGATGACAACAGAGAAGATGAGTAGTATAACTTTCCTTTGAAGGGAGTTCCAGAAACAGGGAGCTGCCACTGAAAAGGCTGCACCCTGAACCCTCACCAATCGTACTTCTCTTGGTGATGGAATGCTGAGCAGTCCCCTTGAAGATACCTACCACTAATAGATGGGTCCGTGTGGGTGATGGTCCTTCAAATATCCTGGTCTCCACCCCTATCATTCGGCCTGGACACTGAAGTCCAGCTCCAAGGGCCTTCTGGTGGTTCCCTCCCTGTGAGAAGTGAGGTTACAGGGAACCAGGCAGAGGGCCTTCTCGGTAGTGGAACCTCTTCCCATCAGGTGTCAAGGAAATCAAAAGCATCTGACTTTTAGAAAACATCTAAAGGCAGCCATGTTTAGGGAAGTTTTTAATGTTTGATGTTTTATTGTGCTTTTAATATTCTGTTGAGAGCCACCCAGAGTGGCTGCGGAAACCCAGCCAGATGGGCAGGGTATTAATTATTATTAAAAGTTTTATAGGTATTAATGAGCATCTTGAATTCTAATGCATGACCTAAAGCCTCTTAAAGGGAACAGGTCGCCTAAGAGAGGCCACAGATGGGATATAATAAACATATATCAATTCAAATATATAAAAATAATTCAGCTTGACAGCTGAAACTGACCCTTCTGAAACTGGCTTTGTCCCAAGGCCATACAGAGAGATGGTGCAACAAACAGAAAGTATAGAATGGGACATAGAAAGGAACACTTGAACACAATAGGTCAGCAAATAACATGGGTAAACTCCCATAGAAGAGAATTCTTTACTCCTAATCCTGCACACGTTTGCAAAGGGTAAGTCACGTTTGATAAGTGTTCATAGGGCTGCTATCATCCTAATACATCTTCCTATGACCCTGATAGCAGAAAACAAGAAACTGAGATTCATTTATTGCATTTGAAAATATAAATGAGTTTTTATGACATCTTAAAGACTAGCAACTATGTTTTGGAACAAGTCCATGGAAGCTTATGCTATAACAAATCTGTTAGTCTTTAAGGCACTACAGGAGTTTTCACTGTTTTTGCTGCAACAGTTTAATATGGCTACCCCCCCCACCCTGGAATTTGAAAATATGTCACACAGCACTGCTGATTTATTCTCCCCAGCAGGAATGACCAATTTGCTATTGTAACAAGAAATATTTTCTTGCTACAATGCTACTTTAGAAGCACTGTCAATGGAGAATGTTTCTTAATACATTGGTCACTGTGTGGAAGGAGCCCCCCTGCAACTGCTAACAAAGTGAGGAGGGGAAGAAAAAGCATCAAAGAAAGCGAGACTGAAGGGAAAAGTATCAAGGAGATGGGGGAAGGGAAATTAAAGCATTTAAATTAACAATTTTATCAAAAATTAAGTATACCAAAGCTCCTCTAGGGGCTAGTTAAACCTTAATAAGAATATTTTTGAATATTTAAAAGCATATCATCTTCATTTTAAATTGCCAACCTGATAATCACAGTCAAACATGCTTGTTAGTGTTGCTTATTAATATATACCTGGGGAGCATTTGGGGCCCTCTGCTTTGGCTGTGCTTTACCTTACATCTTTGAGGTAAGTATTAATTAATCAGCACCAACACATGGTTTGTCGTTCCTTAATCATAATCCTCTCTCCTGTGGGTTAGAGCTCTGTACTCATCAATATTCCCATAAAGGCACATTCTCTTGAATGTTAAGTAATTAGTAAAACGTACAAAAAGAAAGCTTCTTAGGTGGTTTAAACCAGGTTTCCTCAACCTCAGCCCTCCAGATGTTTTGAGACTACAATTCCCATCTCCCCTGACCACTGGTCGTGCTAGCTAGGAATCATGGGAGTTGTAGGCCAAAAACATCTGGAGGGACGAGGTTGAGGAAGCCTGGTTAAACTGATAAGCTCCTCTAACCTATGCAAGTATTTTAGCTAACAAGCCAGTTGTCTATGTATGAACTGTAGCATAGTTTAGGCTTGCCCCTGAGTTTTCTAATTTGATTCTACAGAGCGTACATGGAACAGGGATGCAGGTGGCGCTGTGGGTTAAACCACAGAGTCTAGGACTTGCCAGTCAGAAGGTTGGCGGTTCGAATCCCCGTGACGGGGTGAGCTCCCGTTGCTCGGTCCCTGCTCCTGCCAACCTAGCAGTTCGAAAGCACATCAAAGTGCAAGTAGATAAATAGGTACCGCTCCGGCAGGAAGGTAAACGGCGTTTCCGTGCGCTGCTCTGGTTTGCCAGAAGCAGCTTAGTCATGCTGGCCACATGACCTGGAAGCTGTACGCCGGCTCCCTCGGCCAATAAAGCGAGATGAGCGCCACCACCCCAGAGTCGGTCACGACTGGACCTAATGGTCAGGGGTCCCTTTACCTTTACCTTTACATGGAGCAGCCAGGATACTTTTTGAGGAAGCTGCCACCTCTCTGACCCACAACGTTGGGAAGGATACAATTGAGTCCTTCTCCACTAGACTGGATGTCAGACCAGACCAGGGTGGAGAATTATAGCACCCACTTAACATGCACAATTTGCCATACTTCTGAATGTATGGCATTGCTTTATACTGGGTCAGACCACTGGTCCATTTAGCTGATTATTATTATCCATGCTGATTGGCAGTGGCTTTGAATGGTTTCAGAAAGGAGTCATTACCAAATCTTCCTGGAATTACCAGCAGCTGAACATGGGACCTTCTGCACGCAAAGGAAGCGCTCTACCATTGCGATACAAAACTTGCAAACCACAAGCTCTAGGAATATGACAGTGTAAGCTTGATTTTGTACATGTATAGCCCATAACTATAATAGAGTGAATGAACCAGAGCTTGATTTCTGTTATGTAAAGGAAATAGCTCCAATTTCAAATGAAGTGCAGGGAATTTTGCAATGGGTTCAATTTTTACACAGCAGAAATTATATCTGAGAAGCAATTTAGCATACTGTCATTAACATTTTCTCAGTGTTGAATGATTCATGAGAAACATATGCTTATAGCCATAGATTTTCCCTTAAATGCTTTTTGCTAATTACAATATTTATATCCCAAGGTCCTGATCATATAATAAGTTCTATATAAAAAGGCCTGTAGGATCCCACAATAAGATACAGATGTCTGCCAGGATGAAGGTTCCAATCTGGCAATGAATTAAAAGCCTAATTCTCAAAACGCTTTGCCAGCACCTCGATTATTCTAATAGGATTAAATGCAGGAACTGATGTGTAAATCATATTGACAAAAGGTCGCAGTGCTGAGGTCACAACCATTCTGATGATCTCATGGGTATCTGCTCCCCATAAAGTGTGGACTTCTGCAGCAAATAAATATGTAAAACACCTCCACCAAAACAAAAACAACAACTCTAAATACCAGAAAGAATGTTAGGCTACAATCCTAACATTATTGACCTAGGAATAAGCCCTGCTGAATTCACCAGGACTTGCTTCTGAGTAGAGATAGAAAGGACTGTGCTGTAAGATCACTAACAATAAAAACCAAATAGTGGGTATTTCCTACTGCTTAACATTTCCTTCAGAATCCCCCCCCCCCACTTCCATTATCCATTCTTGCTTTTAAGTTCCTAAAAGAATATATGAAGAATTTTGTAGGATCAGAATTAAGTCACATTGAAGTCATTGTAATATACATCAAAGTAAACACGATTAAGGTTGCACTGCTGTAACACTTGATACTTGATGGATACATGGTATTGTTGAGAGGACAACCTGGATTGATCACAAAACTCATTGTAAGAGAAGCAGCAGTCTGTAAACCCAATAAAGAAATAGTCTTTGGATCTTTGGCCAATATAGTATTTCGTTGTGAGTGGATAATTTCAAATATTCATTGGAAATAGATTTGCTACCCACTGCTACAGGATTTATACATAGATCACTCACAACAATACCATCAGTAGCGAATAGCATTTGCAGGAGACAGCAATAATTAAAAACCCATTAAAAACAAGCATCTTTTATCCAAACTGAATGGAGTAATTGATTAATAATGCTGATTAGCTAATTGATATTTTCAGAAGATGGTGCAGAGTAACAGGAATTAATAATATAATGCTAAAATTTTCAGCAACAGAAATGGCTTCTGTTTGTGCTTGAACTATTCTTGTTCATTGATCCATCTCTCCTATCCCCCCAGTCATGCCTGGAAGGTTTTGATCATTATTACCACAAACACAAAATTTTAAAAAGTTAATTAAATGTGTTTATGGATGCCATGCTGCCTACACCAACATGGCTCCTTAACTTTAAAAAAAAAAAAAAACCGCTGGGGAAAAGCACATCAAAGGATAAATTTCCTCAGCCATGATGGGACTGCCTCTGACAGCAAAGTTATAGGTAGGAGTTGTAAAGCACTGTGGGGAAGAATCCAATGCATAAATTGTGTATGCCTCTCTGACATTTAGTAACTAACAAATAATAGTTCAAAAACAGAAAGACAGCAAAACATGAATAAAATAAATGAATGATGTACTGAATGTGAAACCCCTCCTATTGAAGAGGGAAATTGATTTATTTGTTTTTATTGCCTTGGCTGATAATTTAGGAGTGAATCCCAACACCAGCAGTGCCTGCACAAACAACAACAGCAGGAAGTGTGGTCCTGCTGGCATATAAAGTCATGAGATGTTAGCAAAATTCTGAAGATAATGCAGTCCAAGCTTCAGGAAGCCACAAAAGACGCACACTGCCATATCCCTCTTCAGCTGGTCACAGTGGCAGAAAATCAAAAGACACACCTCCATAATAGTCACTTGTTGTGGTATAAGCTTTGGCATAGCCCAGCTTTTCTCAAGCTCCCTATTCTGAATGTATTCTACCTGCTGGGCTGCCACAACTCAGTACCAATCACACTGCTGTTTCCAAATAGAATGGGCCAGATTGCCGCTGTACATTGCTGCTGTGTCCAAAGGCTTGTGAATTGGGCACTAAACGGGCAGTGCCATCAGAAATGGAAATGGACTAAGATATCTCTGACTTCCCCTGAATCCACAGGGAGAAACTTTGTGAGAATAATAATTTAAAAAGGAACAGCTCTTTCCAAATCAGGTAGGGATGCTGCAGCAAATGAGAGAGTAGGCAGTCACTCCCACTATTCTGGCAGTGGGGAACCTCTGGCTTGCAGCTCAAATTGAGCCCAGCAGAGGTCCTACATGACACCCAGGTATGGGGCAGATGAAGATGTTGCTGCAAAGGAACAATTCAAAAGTCTTAAAGTGCGCTTCCAACTGTTCCTTGCTATATGCAAGCCCCATTGGGATAGGTTCCATTTTGGAGTTCCTGAATTTAAGCTGGTCTCTGCGGGTGGCGCTGTGGGTTAAACCACAGAGCCTAGAACTTGCTGATCAGAAGGTCGGCAGTTCGAATCCCCGAGACGGGGTGAGCTCCCGTTGCTCGGTCCCTGCTCCTGCCAACCTAGCAGTTCGAAAGCATGTCAAAGTGCAAGTAGATAAGTAGGTACGGCTCCGGCGGGAAGGTAAACGGCGCTTCCGTGTGCTGCTCTGGTTTGCCAGAAGCGGCTTAGTCATGCTGGCCATGTGACCCAGAAGATGTATGCTGGCTCCCTCGGCCAATAAAGCGAGATGACGCCGCAACCCCAGAGTCGGTCATGAATGGACCTAATGGTCAGTGGTCCCTTTAACTTTACCTAAAGGAAAATGTTTCCTTTGTCCACACAGTTTGTGGTCATGGATGAATTCAAGCCAGTCTGTGAAGAAAAATTCCAATCTGTCAAAGTGGCCTGTGTAGACTGGGTGACGTCAGGATTTGGCCCACCAGCCAGATTTTGTTCACCACCCCAGCACTAATTCAGTGGAAATCAATCTCTCCATAGATAAATGGGATTTAACCAATACTTTCTTTAGCTGGTGAGTTGGGAAGTTAGTACCTGCATCGGGATAGTAACACTCCTTGGAATATTGTACTCACTGTCCAAGCAAGCTCATTGCATGACTTGAAAAGCATGACCATTGAAAAATAAAAATAACAATGAGTTATTAGTGAACAACTAGAGCCTTTTCAGAGTCCCCAAAAAGAGTTAAATTGGGAAGCTTTGAAATGCTTAGGGGTACTTTGAAAATACAGACATAAAAATAATCTGTGGGATGAAAGTGAAATTATGTCTCCAAGGTTGCCATAATGCCAGGATGCTGTGATGAGGGAAGGAGGAGCAAAAACAAATGTGGGTATGAGGAGAGAGGATGCAGAAAGAGAACTGCATTGTGACTGGCAGGTCTAACTTGCAATTAGAAGGAATAAAGAGGAAATATTTTTACAAACTACCCTTCTGAAAGTTGGCAGGGTTCATGCCCTCAGAAGGGAGCACCTTGGCTACAAATATAATTTAATTCTACTTCAAAAATAAACCTTTATAAATACTTTTCAAATATATATATATATATATATATATATATATATATATATGCAGGTTTTGGTGTCCTCGGGTGTCTTCCCGTGTAAAAGTTGGGGTGTCTAGGCGACGTTTCGACGAGGTCTCACTCGTCATCTTCAGGCTGGTGCTTTCGGCTTCTTGTTACTGGAACAGAGCAGGATCTCAGTGTTTGAGTTCCTATAAATACTGTAGAGGGGGTGTGGTGTATAGCCTCCAATGTTCTGGGCAGAGAGGAAGTTCCCAGGCTAGTGTGCCTTTTCTTCTTTTGTTCCTTAATTACTTGAGAGATATCTTGAGTGATTTCTTGAGTGATATCCTGAGTACCACTTAGGTGGGTCATTAGGTGTGGATTAGTTGTTAAAGTCTTTGTGTCTTGACCTCTTGAACTTTGTGAAGAGTTTTCCTGAGAAGATGGCTGTACTGTACTTAGTTGTGCTCTGGCTTGGCTTCGTGTATAGGGGCGAGCTGTGGTTTTGTGGCTTGTGTCAGCCAGATCTGTGTAGGGATTGCAGGGGGGTGCAGCATCCGGAGGTGCCACCATGGATTGGCTACTGGATGGTGTCTGTAATTCATCTGTGGAGAGGGTCTGGGTTTGGGTCTGGTGTGGTTGATTGGTGTTGGCGTTCTGTGTGCCTCTGGATATATATATATCAATATCAAAATGTGGACCCATTTCCTAGAAGTTTGACAGGCTTGAATGGGTTAAAGCCTGCAGATTTCATCCACTTTTGTCCAATTTTGGGGGGGGGAGGGTTGTAGCTTTCTTCTTCTTCTTCTTCTTCTTCTTCTTCTTCTTCTTCTTCGTCTTCCCCAATAGTAAATGGGGATTGATAAGGACTAAGTGAGCTGAACTGAGCAGCCTCCAAACTGATTAAATCCCAATCAAACTGTTTTATGAAATACCAAATCATGACCTGACCAAATGTTGTGGTCAGTGCATGCTCCTATTGGTTAGAGGACCAGCACAATGTGGTTGAAGAGGCCCCAGGACAGGTATGGGTGCTGGTGTCAGGCATGGTTTTACAGGGAGAGTAGAGGACACCTAACTGTTGTCATCATTTCTAAACTACAGTCATACCTCGGGATGAATACGCTTCGGGTTAGGCATTTTCGGGTTGTGCTCTGCAGCGACCCGGAAGTAACGCAGCGGGTTACTTCTGGGTTTCACCATGCGCACATGCGCAGACAGTCAAAATGACGTCACACGCATGTGCAGAAGCGCTGAAACATGACCCGCGGACACGCAGACGCGCGGACATGGGTTACGTTCACTTCAGGATGCGAACACAGCTCTGGAACGGATCCCGTTCGCATCCCAAGGTACCACTGTACTTAGAAACTTAATGTTTGACTGTACTCTTTATATTGTAGATGTACAGACTGTTTCAGAAGAGGGGAAAGGAGCATTGAAAAAACAAAAAAGAAAAAGCCCCCCTAACATTTCTGTTAAATCTTTATGTGGGTCACGTTAGAAGAAATACTGACTAGAAAGGAAGGATCTCTTATCCTTTCTTTCCCTCATAAATTTTCCAACAACGGAAAAGTTAATATGTTAAGTGAATCTGGTGCTTTTGTTTTTTGTTTGTTTCCCTACTGTTCTGTTTCTCCCTCTGCTTCCAATGAGCATTCAGCCCCCTCTGTTCAGTGTGAACTCAAGAGAGAAAAAGTTACTATTATGATGGATTGCGTCTAAGGCTAAATCTTAGAGAGGAAAACTAGCATAAAATGATCGTCTCATGAATGTGCAGAGCATGCTTCAACAAAGCTTCTTTATCCTTACAAAGGTAGGAAACAGAAACACAGAACTACCTAGGGATCTTGAGTTGAAAAAAGAAAAAATCTTTAGTAGTTCCGTATTTATATAGCAATAAGGCTTCAGAATTATCAGTTTACACCCATGCTTAGACATAACAAAGTGGCTACATTAGAATACAATGATAAACTATGCTTTTTTGTTATATGAACAAAAGCTTTCGCTTCTCTTTTTAAGTAATGAGGTTTGATTAAACCCCTTGGTTGTGGTTGTCTTAACTATGGTTGTTGAAACAAACCAGCTTCACAAACTATTGTTTTTAATTTAATTTGTTTCAGTAAACTAAGGGTAGAGAACTTCAGACCCAGGAGCCAAATGTTTCTGGGGGAAATGTATATCTCTATCCAGCCCATGGGACTTTCATCATGCCCTGTCTCCTCCTGAGGCCACAATCCTCATTGGCCCTCTTGGCCCCATTTTTGAACACTTTTGTCTTTGAACTGTGATCATGCCTCTTGCTTACTTGAATAGAGGGTAGTGTGTGTGTGTGTGTGTGTGTGTGTGTGTGTGTGTGTGCAGAAACCTTTTGCATTTGTGTGGCTGGAATGTAACCTACTTGAAGTGATGGACATGAAGCAGGAGTTGATAATGCAGGTGAGCTGCGCACAGGTGGGCTGCATGCAAGCTGCCGGCCAGCCCTGTGGAGCCTCCTTTTATTGACACAAATATGCAAACCAGGCAGATACATTTTGGGCTGTGACCTTTACATATCTTCCGGTCCTGAGATCGTGGGGTGGTACAAAGTTATTTTGGCACCTGTTTCCACCGCGTCATTTTCCCCTTGCACAGTGTATGACGAAGGAGACAAAAGGTCTCAGAGACAAAGGTTACAGACAGGACACCGCAGACTACTGAGACTGCAAAAGGTTAGACAGAGCCAACGATGTTCAGACACCCGTGGCTTTGACTGTGAGGGGGGGGGTGTGCTCCGCACCCCAAGGTCACGCGTGCAGGCAGGCTGAGGCTGCCTGCGGGTGGGGAGTGTGCTCCCTCCGGACTCCCCACTTCATGATCAAAGCTTTGAACCTACTGTTCAAAGCTTCACATTAATAGCCCTGCCCACTTTTGCCCCCCACCCAGCCTTGGGCCCAGAAGATTGCTTACCAGGAAACATGGCCTGTAAACTGAAAAATAGGTTCTCCATATTTGCAATTAAACATAGTTAAGACTACTCCTGCCATTCACGTCCCCAAAAGAGAAACCCATGATGGGGTAGGGGGCTCACAGGATGACTTTCTGAACTTCCTTAGTTAAAAATGACACTACTGAGGATGACCAAGGCAAGCATTTTTCTCTGGGATATGTGGCAATTTTAGTTTTCTCTGTACACCTCAACCCTGTTTCAGTTCAGAAGGCAGAGGGAGCTATAAATCACTTGTCTCCAGCATAACAACACACTTGAGCATGCTTAGTTCTCCCAACCCCACTCTTAAAGCTAAAGGGACCCCTGACCATTAGGTCCAGTCGTGACCGACTCTGGGGTTGCGGTGCTCATCTCGCTTTATTGGCTGAGGAAGCCAGCGTACAGCTTCCGAGTCATGTGGCCAGCATGACTAAGCTGCTTCTGGCGAACCAGAGCAGCGCACGGAAACGCCATTTACCTTCCTGCCAGAGCGGTACGTATTTATCTACTTGCACTTGGATGTGCTTTCAAACTGCTAGGTTGGCAGGAGCAGGGACTGAGCAACGGGAGCTCACCCTGTCGCAGGGATTCGAACCGCTGACCTTCTGATCGGCAAGTCCTAGGCCCTGTGGTTTAACCCACAGCACTACCCATGTCCCTAACCCCACTCTTAGTATGCAACAAATAGGAACTGTCTGAAGGCAAACTGAAGATGAACTTTCACGTATCACACTGAAAGCATTCTGTAGTTGTGAAACAGCATGTGGTCAATAAAGGACCCCGAACACCTATGACATTGAGTCCTGCTGGGTAGCGTTGATGTATTTTCTGAATCATCATTATGCATAATTTTACAAATTAGTAACTATGTTGTGTTATAAATTTTAATTATGTGTTCAACTTTATCTGTTTACATCTTTGTAACATTTTTGCAATAGCTGGTTGTTTTTTTAATGATGCAGATCTCACTTCACGGAAAGTCTAAATTTACCCAAAAGATACTTTGATTTGCAGTGGAGTGTTTTTCCTGTTTTTAATTGTTGTTATATAAGAAAAACTAATAGCTAATACCCTGGTGCAGACACGGTACCTGAGTGGCAGACAAATAGCACACAACAGGAATTACTACATTTACAGTGAAGATCTATTAGCAATAACACTGGTGACTGAATTTCACAAGGTAAAGCCACTACAGGGGATTTCAACAATAGTTTAATAGCAGCTGTTAGACAACAGAGGCTATATTTTTCTCAGTATAATTAGATTTTTTTGCGGATTATTTGTTTATTGACCTTTTAGTGTTGAATCATAATAATCTATGTGGCATTTGATTACCAACTATAAATATAGCGCTATTCATACTCGTGTCTTATTCATATTTTTTTTCTTTTTTAGCTAAAGACTGGTAAGTATAAAAATATCAGGGATGACACAAATACCTGATGTGCATTTCAAAACAAATCACAAGAAATAGACTATACCTCCTACTCGAAACTGCATCAGGCAGGATAGAAGAGGCAAAAACATATTCATGTGCTGAGAACACAGCTGTTCAAGCTTTCATGCAGCCAGCAGACACACACACACACACACACACACACACACCACAACAATAAAAATACTCCTGCATAGAGCATTGCTACTTTTTAACAAGTCCCTCTCTTGAAATTTCAAAGAAAGGGATTAAAGGGTTTGCAAATATTTCTGATGTGGGGATTTAGAAAGCAAGTGCTATATAGACCTTTTGTGACACAGTTGTCTATTTAAAAAAAAGGATGCACAATAAATGTACATATTAGTAAACTAGGGGCTGTGCCCCTGCTCTGTCTAATCACCAGCAGCCCTCATTTACCCACTATGCTCACTTGTAACCTTCCCTATCCCATTTCTGAGGCCAATTCTCTCTCCTATTCTGTAGTTCCACTTTGCACCCATTTCAACTTCACACCCACGTTTATGCCTTTCTTCTCCTTTCATGCAGCTACCCCCTTGTACAAACCACCCCATAGTAATCTCCTTTTTAAATATCTGTCTTCTTCATTTTTAACACCTAAACTACATTATTTTCTACTTTATATTTTTTACACAGTACCCGTCTCTAGTAGAAACTGCTGGCTGCAGCCGATAGCTTAAAGGGAATTCCTATTTACATATTGCAATAACCAACAGGAGGCAGTGATGAGGACAAGGCACCCCCCTTTGTCAGCATGTTGCTGCTGACAAGCTAGCCATTCTCATTGGTGCCAGCTGCCCATGCCCACAACTGGGGTAGTTATTGAGGGCACTCCGAGTCCCACCACCATTTCCTGACAGTGTCTGGCAAGGAAAAGAATTCCTTTTCCCTCTTGATCTGCATGCAGAGACAAGCTAGTGTTTTCTACTATAAAAATCATTTACTGCCTGCCTCTGCTGCAGATAAATACACAAGGCAGTAGGCTAGAAAAGTGCTTTAAAGGCAAAACTGAATTACTGGCTTGTTGGAGGGCAGGATTTCCATTTCTTCAGAACTTAAGCCATAAAGAGCAATGGGTTGTGTCAAAACTTCTACCCTCTCTTTCCTTTCCCTTCTGCCCACTCACCAAATTGACTTGAGGTGTCAGCCACTTCTAATGAAAAGTTTTGCTCCCCTCCCCCACAATTGATCTTAATTCTATTCTGCAAACAAATTGCTTCTAGAATGATGAGAAATCATTCCAGTTTGTCAGAACTTTGAGATAATCAAAATGGACAGGTTTTCAGTTATGAGATGAGGAAAACGTTGATTTTTGCAAGACTCTTATTCAAACCAAACCCAACGCTTCCGTGTTAGCTTTAAGCAAAATATATTAATATTTGTCTCAGGAAAAGAAAGAAAATAGCGTACAGTAAGTCTGAAAAGAGAATGGCTACTCTCCTATGCAAGATATGTGTAATAGTTATTTGGTAGGCAGCAGTCATAACTTTTAGGACTCCTATTTTTAACCACAAGAGTTATCTCTTGCTAAAGCAGCAAATACAATCATTTGAGGACTTCTAGAGTAATAAGGCATAACTAAATTTATAACTTAGTTCATGCCCACAAAAATACCCCAAAATGTCATGGGGAGACGGGTTCAAGTCGAGGACCCGACCCCCGCAATGTGAAATGAATACGCAAGGACACATGATATAAGGTTAATGGGCAAGGAAAGGCCACAACTTTATTGATTACAGCAGTGAAAAGGTATTGGCTTAGGCATTGGATGTCTAAAACAGGGGGGGTTTATTCACCAGTAGGTGGAGCCTGTTGATGCTAATCCAACTATAGGCTCTCCCCTGATGTCACTGGGGGTCGTGCCATGGCCTCCCGCCAAGCAGGCATCGGACAGAGTACACGACCGCCAGATTCCTTTAACGGAATACCCAAAAATTGAAGGCATAGGCGATGGCCACACCTAGCCCTTCGACACACCACAACACATTATTCCAATGCCTAACCTACCCACCAATACCGCAAAAGTTGTGACGATTGCTACGAGGTAGGCGAAAAAACCAAAAAGCCTAATGCCAAATGGAAAAATTCCTACCAGGCCCCCTGGACAACCAGGGCAACCAACCTAAGGTCCATAGCAAGGCCAATGAACTAAGACCCTGAGCTAAAGGGAGTGGAGGGTGGGTGACTCTCGGCGGGACGATGGAGAAGAATGAGGCCGAGGAGAGGCTGGCGCCGCAGCAAAAAGGCTGCAGTAAACGCCCCCTCGGAGGCACCTGGTTGGGTGCCTGCCGAGGGGCGTGGGCGCCAGCCAGGTGAGGGGAGGAGGCAGGGGGCTGATGCCCCCCTGCTAGGGGCGGAGCTCAGGCTCCTGCCCACAACCACTCCCCTCTCTTCCAGGGAGGAGAGTCTTTATCACAAATTCCATATTTTTCATTAGATTGCTCAGGACTGGGAAAGGGAAAAAAATACCAGCACGTGCACATCCAGTTTTGGGAAAGGAACAAATATTGCATGCTTGCCTGGATGTGCCTTTTCCAGATTTGGTTCTGTGTGCATGGAAGGTTGCTGTATAGACTAAATAGGTGTGCAGTATCTATTGCTGGGCTGGGATCAAATCTGTGTTGGGTATGGACATAGAAGGGCTAGATCCATACCCACTAAGAGAGACAACAATGACTGTTTCATTGGTGTGCGCACCAGATCTCCAGAGTACAATCATAGATGCAAAATGTAGCCCTGGTGTTCGAGGCTACCATTTTCATTTTATGTTCTGTCAATGGCAAAAGTCAGTTTCATTAACCACCTGGAAAGTATTATTTCATTTACCGCTAAGTTTTATAACAAAGGTTTTCAATTCGAGACTAGAACATAACCTTTTATAAAATATAATTATAAATGAGGCAAATACAGAAAATTACTTCAAGGAAACTAGAAACTTCACCTGCACTTAAGAAACATATGAGGTTGCTTTATCCTCTAAATACTCAAAATCATATTAGACCCCTGCCAAAAAATTCTTCCTCTGTCTAGGTAATCCCTGGATTCTCCACCACCACTTCTTCTAAGAGGTACTCTGCCTTTCAGACAATGTTCGATGCTTTTCATATCTCAACTGGCGCTTATCTGCTAGGGACAAAACTTACTATGAATTCATCTATTTAATTCATTCCATTGTAGTATTAATCCTAGTGAATCCTCCTGTATAGTTAAAGTACACAGTCATGGGATGATTAAAGGAAACAAGAGATTCAAGACATTCAAAATGTTAAACTAAGATTGTTTTATGAGTTAGTTGCCCCTTGCTATATATCTTAAAACAGAACTCATCTAAGAGCATGCTCTCCGATGGAGCATGAGCAGCAAGGATAATTAAGTCTTAAGATTACAGGTCAAAAGCAGCAAAAAGCCAAAGAGAAAGAGAGTGAATTTGCTTTTCATATTTCTAAAGTCAGATCTATGACATACATTTCTGTCGAGAAGGGAATATTGTTTGAATCAGCTCAGCCATCCTATGGTCGCATCCTAGGTTTGGGTTAGGATACTTTCACATATGGGGAGAAAATAACCCTGTACTTATTCTTCGAATTAATGTTAGCATTTCTCCTGGCCAAGTATTTCTGTTTTCTCTTCTAATTACATGCCTCCTTGAGCCAAATATTAAGCTTTCACGCTGGTATATTTTCACACTGAGATAATAGTTTGCAACTAGCCCTTTAATCATTATTCTGTTCTGCACATTTCCCTGGTGAACAGGTATCCAGATGAAAGCCTTTTGATAAAGGCAGGTTCATTACCAAACTCGATAGGACAATCGAGGTTCCAAAATGACTAATACCAGCCAATGTGCATAAGGGTCAAGAGGCAAGTTATGGAATGGACTTGAGCAATGACCTTGCTTGCATCTGCAGGTGAAATCTATCAGCACTCATCCAAGCAACTGCAACAGACAGGTGCTATGGGATTTCCACTTCCCATCAGCAAGCCAGCATCCAAATTAGAGCACATGCAATTTGCAAACATATCTCAACAGGAAACTGATGATTAAAAAAAATTGTAATGTCCACCTGGATTAATCATTTTCTTCTATTTGGACTGCCTGAAGGCTTCCACAAGTGAATAAGAATTATGGAATTTCCAACCATGGTCTTCCAAGTTCCAGCAGACCACTGAAGCATTCATGGCTCCTGTGTTCCTTTCCTACCAATCATGTCACAAGCAAGTTCCTATCTAAATAAAGGAGGCTCTATTTTTTTGTTTTTCTTTTGCAAAGTTAAAAGCCAACAGAATTGTCATATCTATAATTCATTGTTTACATTGTATTTTATGTTTAACAAGATCCAAGTTTGGGGCAAGCACTCTTGGTTTAGAGAACCCCAGCAGATATTTGCAAATAAAAGTGTGGCAATATAGGCTGTAAAACCTTATATTGTGCCCTTCCAGTGAGTCTCAAATTGTCCCTTTAAAAAGCTATTTCCAAACTATCCCACTTCCCTAGCATTGAAATAGACAACACGCTTGGCATACTATAAAACGGCTTACTTACAAAACACTTCAAAAGTCAGATTTATGTGCTTTTCCATACAGCAGTCAGATAAGAAGCACAGGCAGTTAAAACGTTGCTTGGTTGCAAAAGGTAAAAGTTTCTAAACTATTGGAATAGAAAAATTCTAGATTCAGACTCCATTCTGGGCTGAAACAAAAGAGGCTCATTAAAACCATGAGCTAACCAGCTCAAGGCTCCTTACATACTTAAAGTGAGAAATAACAAAAGTTTGGTGACCCATTTCCTCTCAAGATGGGAAACAATGACATAAGCTAAGTCTGGTACGGAGGCTTATTCATGCACTAATTAGATTCAAACATGCTAGTTATATGAGCTTGGAATCCTACATGTCATTGAGATGTTTTAATATAAATGGGCAAAATATTTAGTAGTTATGTCTTCTAGTGTTTGTGCTTTACAAAATGAATGCTATCCCTTAGGAATCATACTGGTATAGACTTCATTCAATGTCACTGGGGAATTGCAGGCACAGAGGCTAAGCTGTTATACAGAAATGTCTAGGGGATTAAATAATTTAAGGAACAATTTGCAAAAGCACCTAACAGCTGTATATATGTGGTCCTGCTGCTTGCTTAATTGTTAATGGTGTTGTTTTTATTCACCCTGTAGAGACTTACCATGTTTGTATTAATGGACTATATTTTCAGATGAGCTGTGGATCAGATCATTAATTGACTTAAGACTCCCATCTATTAAGACAGCTACATAGTATCCTATTTTTATTATTTTATTTGGGGAAAAACCCCACCTCCACACACAAAACAAAGCATGGACTTGTATATATACACACGAGTGTTTTAGCTGTGTTTATATGCAATCACTTTTAGACTTGTCATGGGAAGTAGTTCATAAATTAAATAAACAATTATATACCTGCTTGGGTCATTTTCAGAAAGGACATATCTCAGAAATCGCTTCCACTTCCGAGTGGGGGCAGGTTGCGGTCTCACTGCCAGGCCCACCCCCCCACCTCGGCATTGGGGCAGAATTGCGTCCTGCGTCACACCAAGGAGGCCTGGCCACACTAACTTGCCGGGCAGCCAATAGGGCGGACTGAGAGGCATGGCCAGGGCAATTTAAACAGCTGCGTGAGGCTGCCCCTCTGTGAACAACGGTATTCTGTTAAAGGAATCCGGAAGTGGGGATCTCGTCCGAGGGGCTAGGGCCATGCTACAACCCCCTTGGGAACCCAGGGGATGCTCGAGTCGATCTGCATCGGCGGGGCTCCCCCTCTTGTGGTTTACCCATACCAGACTTCCTGCAAGGCGGGCAGGAAGTCAGATATAGTCTGTTGGTACCAATGCCTAAGCCTATATAACCAATAAAGTTGTGGCCTAAATTTCACCCATTAACATTAACCTAAAATTCTGTGTCATTGTGTTGTTATTCTCCTGGGGGTGATGTGGGGGTGTTGACACGCAAAGCTTGACTGAGACTTAAGCCAATATAAAGGAGGTTTTGAAATCGTTGATTTAACCCCCCTCCCAAAGGAACTCAGTGTAGTGTGATTGAATCAAAGTTATCCACACCAACCTTCTGAGTAGTGAGGCAATAGAGATACTTATTGAACCTGTATTTATTGAATTTTAACTCACCTTCCTTCCAAGAAGCTTAGGGCCCAAAACAGCCCTGTGTAGGTTAGGTTAAAACAGAGGGACTCGCCGAAGTTTACACAGTGAGCTTCATAGCTGATCAGGATTTAAACTAAAGGGCCTCTTTAGTTCTAGTCTGGCACCCTCACCATGATACTATACTAGTTGCTTGCCTGTATGGTCCAAAACAGCTAACTTTCTGATGGCAGAAATATGTATCGCAATTTACAATAAAAGTGACCTGGCCTTCTTAAGGTTTACCATATTATCCCCTTCTTCTATTCTTTGTTTCGGGGGTCATTTCACGAACCACAGCTTCCCCATTATTTAGGTAAAGGTAAAGGTACCCCTGCCCGTACAGGCCAGTCGTGTCCGACTCTAGGGTTGTGCGCCCATCTCACTTAAGAGGCCGGGGGCCAGCGCTGTCCGGAGACACTTCCGGGTCACGTGGCCAGCATGACGAAGCTGCTCTGGCGAGCCGGCACCAGCGCAGCACACGGAAACGCCGTTTACCTTCCCGCTATAAAGCGGTACCTATTTATCTACTTGCACCCAGGGGTGCTTTCGAACTGCTAGGTGGGCAGGAGCTGGGACCGAAAGATGGGAGCTCAGCCCGCCACGGGGATTCGAACCGCCGACCATGCGATCAGCAAGCCCTAGGCGCTGAGGTTTTACCCACAGCACCACCCGCGTCCCCATTATTTATCAGCTACCAATTTCTGAGGTGGATAGATGGTATCCACTGAGGTTCATCCACTACCACCAAGGATTTCTGGCTGTGCAAAGGAACATCTCTTCCCTCTCTTCTACCTGCCAACCTCCTAAATCTGTTCTAGGTTTTGTTTCTGCAACTCTCCAGAGCAAATTTAATTTGGGGGGGGGGACATGCAAGGAGAGGAGAGGGAGGGGAAGTTCCATTGTGCAATAGAAATCTGTGTGCTTAGCAGAAGCACTTAAATTCCCATTTTTGGAACAGCTCAAACAAGTTTCCACAGAGTAAGGATTTAACATATTGCACACAATGAGTTGTCTTTAGTGGCTGGTCTGCTGAACACTTGGAAGACCCAGAGAAATAACACAGATTTTGAAATCAACTGTGCATTATGAGGCACATAAGTCATTATTCTGGATCACCAGTTACAGAATTCAGCACAATTACTACCTGAAAGAATGCCTTTTGCTATTTAATCTTTAGCATATATATAGTATTCCAAGGGCTGCTTTGCATCTAAATTACACACACACACACACACACACACACACAATTGTTGGTCTATGTATCTGCATGTATAAATACAGACTTAAATAGAAGTGTTCCAAGTGTTTCCAGCAATCTACGGGATAATTAATAATCCGGGATACTCACCATACCCTCCACTATTTCTCAAATGAAAATAAGGACATTTATTATTATTATTATTATTATTATTATTATTATTATCATCATCATCATCATCATCATCATCATCATTATTATTACCACCACCTGACTGGGTTATCCACTATATATGAAAACATAATAAAGCTTTAAACATTAAAAAACTTCCCAATCCAGGGCTGTCTTTAGATGGCTTGGCAGCCAGATAACTTCATAACCTCCAACATTGCTCTGATGAAAAAGGGACATCTAACCATGCCCTCCAACATTTCTCCAATGAAAATAAGGACATCTCAAGGAATCCAGGACTGTCCGTGGAAAATAGGGATACTTGGAGGGTCTGCTATGCCACCATCCATTATTTCTAATGATTATGTAGATATGCTATTTCCAGAGCAATTGTATCCTTCCTAAGTTAATATGTGTTACACACACACACACACACATTTTGGTAAAGCAAAATGAATCACTTGTAAAGAGAGCAGCAGCAGTGACAAGAAAGAATAGAAAGAAACATATTTGTTCATTCTCTGGCGAATATATGTGAAGCAATCACAAGTGTCTGTGTTTGCAGAAATCAATTTCCATAGCAAAGGATCCTGTGGTTTGCAAGGCCCTGAGGCTCCATTATCACATGCTCTCCAGCAGGTCAGGCACAGAACCAAATTCTTCTCCTGCTGAATTCTATGGAGTATTGCTATTGACATCAGTGGGATTAGGAGCTGGACAATTGTCGCATATATTTGCATAAATCCAGCTAGAAGTCTGGCACTGTTTAATACTGTCCTGTGTTGCTGTTTACAACACATGCTAATATACCACTCTTATTTTCCATATCCGAATGTATTATCCAAATGTATTATCCATACATTTTAGATTTGATGGAGATTACTACAATTTTAAGAAAATAATATGAGAGTGAAGCCATTATGTGAATCCTGCTTATTCAAATTCATGTTGTTTCTCTTGCATGATGATGTAATGCTGCACTGAATGTGAGCAATCTTTCCAATTCTTCAAGTGTTGTCACTGGAAATGTTTTTGCTGCTCTCAACTGCCTGAGACTTCACTACGTGCAATTTTCAACACGAAGCCTAAATACACTGAAAGATACATTATGACTGATTAACATCTTCAGGTTGGAATATCCAACATCACATTGGTTGTGTGAACTTTACTTAAAAATAGCCTTCTATTTTGCTTTGAGTTTTCCACTGAGCAGTGACTCATTCTCTAAAGGGTCAAGCAACATGTAAAGCTGAAAGCTGGCCATTTTCCTACCAAAAAATCACCCCCAGGTGCTGTTTGTGCATAACAATATCATTTGCAGTAAAGATACCTTTGGGAAAAACAGAAGCTTGAGGAGCTATTCGGTTCCACCCTCATCCAGTTATCCCAGTTGTTCCCAGTTACCTGCAATAGTATTACTCAGTTCTGACTTTGGAAGAAATCCCACTCATCTTGATGGGACATTTCCAGACAGTAGTATTTCAGATAATTGCTAATTCATATATTTGTAAACTAGAACCACTTATGAAGTCATTCCTATTGAAGGCTGGATGACAGACTAGATAATAAATTCTAAGCAAACTTTCCCCCTCTTCCATACTATGATGAATTTTCAACTGACTTTGTGTGCACATTAGTTCGTCCCCCCCCCCCAAAAAAAATGAAAGCACTGTTTGGCTATAGACTCTTACTAGAATGATATAATTCACCCAGCCAACCAAAAAATAACTTTTCACTTCTGTCTTAGAAAGCAAGTTATTAGGGATAATATAACTGCCAGATCTAATCATAGCCAAGGAATGCATCCCCCTCTTTTCATATCAACCTTGATTCAAAATAGAATTTCTTATTCTGCTTCTCTTCTCAATTTCTTAGTTCATTTTAGTAACCTTTATTATGTGCCTACAGAGCTCACTATTCCATGCTGAAATAATTCATTATATGTAAAGACTGCAGTACAAGCTGTGCCCTGGCCAAAGCAGTTTTACCACAGAATATTTAAAAATCCTCTCTCCTCTACCTCTCCCCTTCTTAAGGATTAAACCATGAATCTGTTTTTGGTACTGGATTATAAATGCAACAGAATTCATCATACTATTTAACATTTACATTGCACAATCCTTTATTTACTATGTGTATATTTTGTTCTTCATATTTCTATATTTTGATGTTCAAAACCGCCAGCAATTTTGTAAAGTCCCACCCCCCCACCCTTTGCAGATTTAATGCAGAAAGTGTATTGTCACTATAGTTTTATAATGTGTGTGCTGGATCTAAGGAAACATGAACAGAAGGAAAATAGTCTTTTTTAGTGCTGTTCTGCAAATGCATAGAAGTTCACTCAGTGCTATTATGGGTTGTATAACCATTCTCACGCTTTCACTTGTGCAGGAGTTTGCACAAATTGTTTCACAGGCAGAACATCACCTTTGTCTAAAGTTTCACTTTGCTCATACAATGCCCTAGTGTAAGGTGTAAAACAATTCTTCCATCAATGGGAGGGGAACCCCCATCATCAACCAACTTTAGATATTAAATTCGTGATTAATGCAATCCTTCCATCACAGAATAACATCTGACAGAAGTTTATAATCTGGTCCAACAATGGTTTGGATACTCAAATGTTCTCATATTCAAAGTGAATAATAAATTCTTGATTTACAGCAAAATCCTAGGCATGTTTACACATTAGTAAGCTCCACAACTATAAAACCTACGTATAGTATATCAGAAAAAACACTATGCCTCTTCCAAAGCTTTTTTTCCTAGCACGTACACAATGAACCAGAAGATTGAAGGACGCTGAAGGAATTGGTGGCATTTGGTTGGTTCAACAGTAAAGCATTTTATTCAAAAGTCCCTGGCATCCAAGGACGGAATCTTCTGCTCACAATTTGAGTGGAAATTTGCGTGGAAGGGCACCTTTTGACTCAACTCTGTTCCCTGAATCTAGTTGACTTTCTTGTTAGCTGAAAGAATTGATTGCTTGTAAGGATTTTTTTTTTAATGTTCCATTTATATTCTGCCACTTTACAAGGGAAAGTAGTATTAATAAACATAAGACAACACAAATGATGGGCTAGATCTAGAAAGATTAGAGTTCCCTTTAAAAATATATATAAATAAGTGAAGGCTCAGAGTCTGAAATCCCTGTTCAGAAGCACCAAGGACAGTTTTCATGGGCACCAGGGTTAGTGACTCCCACCCTAACAAACCAGGCCTCCAATGACTTTAATCAGAGAGTAGAAACCATGCAACACACTAAAATACTAGAGGTCAACAATGGCAAATCACTGCTTGTAGTCAATGTATACTCTCAATTAACTTGGGTGTGAGGGTTCAGCTGCAAGGGCCCCTAATGCTTTTCATACCTATAAACCCACCATTGGTGGGTCTTCAGAACTCACTTCTACATCATCTCATTCTGACAAAGTGGCTCTCTCATCAGTATCAAAGATCCTCCAAGTGTCCCTATTTTCCAAGGACATCCCTGATTTAGAGTCGCTGTCCTGGTTTCTGATTTGATCCCAGAATGTCTCATTTTTCCTTCGGATGTCCCTATCTTCATTGGAGAAATGTTGGAGGGTATTGAGTAATCCAACCCCTGAGCCGTCTGAAAGCAATTCTGTGTAGAGATTTTTTAAAATAAAAAGTTTAATGTTTTATTGTGTCTTTATATATGTTGGAAGCTGCCCTGTGTGGCTGGGCAACTCAGTGAGACGAGTGGGGTATAAATAATAAAGTTATCATTATGGAATGGGACATCCCTATTTTCATCAGCGAAATGTTGGAGGGTATGGTATCAGATACAGTTGAGAATCCTCTTGAAATTCTTCCTGGTCTACAGCCATGCAGGAGAATGCAACTTCAGAAGAAGTTGTGGGCCCTTTAAAGATTGGAGACATCTTTCCCACAGGTCCTGAAACCACTGGAAGAGGTCTTGCCAGCCTTTGTAGGGCTTCAGATGACTCTGTTCCTTTGCTGAGACAACAACTGGTAATGTTCAGCCAGCAGGGACCACTGGGAACTGTCTAGGATCCTGACTGGTTTGTCCTGAAGAGGCTCTGGTAATTGCTACCACTTCCACAGTGAACCCAAGGCTCTTTCAGAAAAGAACAGACTGGAGCCTGTAGCTTCAGGGAAGCCATTTTGATTCTTATATTAATTCTTTGCTGATATTTATCATGCTTAGGAAAAGCTTTATGCTAGTTCTTTGGCCACCTCATGAGAAGAGATGACTCCCTGGAAAAACCCTGATGTTGGGAAAGATTGAGGAGAAAGGGATGACAGAGGACGAGATGGTTGGACAGTGTTCTCAAAGCTACCAGCATGAGTTTGACCAAACTGCGGGAGGCAGTGGAAGACAGGAGTGCCTGGCGTGCTCTGGTCCATGGGGTCATGAAGAGTCGGATACGACTAAACGACTAAACAACAACAACAGTTCTGTATCTTTATATTTGTATTAATTGTTTTATGGGTTGCATTGTATTTGGTCACTTTACTGATTTTTGTGAATAGCCCAGGAAATGTTGGTCAATAAGCAATGTAGAAATGGCTTAAATAAACAAACAAACCATGTGGAGATTCAGAATATTTTATTTTTAAAATGTAAGAAAAGCCCTGCTTGATCAGTGGACGACCAGATGCATATCTGAGCTATGGGGCATGACTGAACCTAGCCTGAACTTTCAGGAAATCTCTGTTCAAATTGTGAATTAAATCTTGAACAGCCCAAATCCAGAACTACATCTGTTTGAAAACATTACCTAGCTGAATGTGGAAAGGGATAAAGATAAGCTTTAATGCGCAGATGTCTGTATGTTATGAAATTCTCTTTCAAAAATCACAGGCAAGCTCCTGAAAAATGCTGGAGTAAGATTTTACTTTTATTGCTCTTGTTCTATAACCTATAAAAGGTAGGTTTTGCTCCTGCAAATAATCAAATTATATTATACAGTATGCATGTGAGTGGCCTGTGTGTGTTCCCAGAAGGCACTTTTAGTCATGGACGGGTAGCAAAGCTTCTTTTGATTTCACAGATCTATAGACTGAGCCACTGAAATTTGGAGCTTCCATTCAAAAGCAGCTGTGTCACCAGGTCACTTCTAAAACATATGGTGTATATTGGGTGCTCAGTGGTGACTCCAGGCCAAGGACTTCCTTAAGTGTGGTACCAACCTTAGGCTATGGTTGACGATACACAGCCAGATTTTTCTATACGAGACAAAATGGCCTGACAGCTGTCTTTGCCGCATATCAATCCTACATTCCTAGATTCTCAGAAAGAAGTCCCACTGTGTTCAGTAGGACACCCAGGTGTGTATAGGGCTAAATAGGAACTTGTTAGTACCTGTTCATCTCTCCAAAAACAGCGATTGTTGGGCAGCAAAGATGAGGTCTTGCTGAAACTGGACCTCCTTCATTTCTTTCCTGGTTTTTCACCAAGGCTGGACTAACCATCTTATTTTATCTTTATAAAGTAGCTGCATAGTTGGTTTTGTAGAATTTTAACAGAATATTAAGAAGCCCTCTGTAATACAAAGTGCCAGCTGGTTGCCAACAAATGGGGGTCAGGTGTGAAAGTGAGCTTGTAAACAAGAATCAGTTTTTTGTCCCTCCCCCTAAATAAATACCTGCTCAAATTCACATTTTGCAGGTCTCTTAAATTACCAAATTTATCCACACAAAAAACCCAGTTATATTTTATGAAAGTATTTCTTATAGTGAGGCTTAATGCATCTGTCCTTATGATAACTGAGTATCTCCATAATGAATGAATCACCAAATGAAGCATATTTTCATGCTGGAATTTACACTGGCATAATGCAGTCCTCATGTCCAGAATCAATTTGTATTTTATTACAAGGTTTGCCAGTAACTATAAAGAGCCAATGCCTCATGTGTTTCAGAATTAGCAGCTGGGGGGGGGGGAATAGACTCTTTCTTCAGCTGGTATATTTTAAGTCGTTTGTTTTACCCATGCATGACTAAGTTAGGACTGTTGCAGTTTTGAAGAGAATCACTCCAGTAAGCCTGATATTCAAGCAGAACAGAAGACAGCCATTTGTGTGCGTAACAAAGAAGGAACTATTTTGTGCATGGTGTCCCAATATAACAAGCAAGCACCCTTTCCTAACCTCACACAGTGTACTCGGCTGTGTCTTTTTGAGATGAGAACATTGCTTTCCAAAGAAAATATTTCGGCTAGGACATCCAAAGATGTACTTGACATGACAAAGATGCTGTGTATACTGTAGAGCTGTTGGTAGCATAACCTGTATAATTCAAGTCAGACAGTGCACATAAATTATAAGACTCAATAAAATTAATTACATTGTTTTTGCTCAGTGAGATTATGTCATAAGTGCTCATCTCAGAAGAGCCAAAGAGAGACACATACTCATTTTAAATTCAGTGAAGTCATTTCTGTAGTCTTCAGAATTATGGATACAATATGTTTTTACCTGTAGAGGATTCACCTAGTTAAGAATCATAGAATCATAGAATCATAGAGTTGGAAGAGACCACAAGGGCCATCGAGTCCAACCCCCTGCCAAGCAGGAAACACCATCAGAGCACTCCTGACATATGGTTGTCAAGCCTCTGCTTAAAGACCTCCAAAGAAGGAGACTCCACCACACTCCTTGGCAGCAAATTCCACTGTCAAACAGCTCTTACTGTCAGGAAGTTCTTCCTAATGTTTTAGGTGGAATCTTTTTTCTTGTAGTTTGGAACCATTGCTCCGTGTCCGCTTCTCTGGAGCAGCAGAAAACAACCTTTCTCCCTCCTCTATGTGACATCCTTTTATATATTTGAACATGGCTATCATATCACCCCTTAACCTCCTCTTCTCCAGGCTAAACATGCCCAGCTCCCTTAGCCGTTCCTCATAAGGCATCGTTTCCAGGCCTTTGACCATTTTGGTTGCCCTCCTCTGGACATGTTCCAGTTTGTCAGTGTCCTTCTTGAACTGTGGTGCCCAGAACTGGACACAGTACTCCAGGTGAGGTCTGACCAGAGCAGAATACAGTGGCACTATTACTTCCCTTGATCTAGATGCTATACTCCTATTGATGCAGCCCAGAATTGCATTGGCTTTTTTAGCTGCCGCGTCACACTGTTGGCTCATGTCAAGTTTGTGGTCAACCAAGACTCCTAGATCCTTTTCACATGTACTGCTCTCAAGCCAGGTGTCACCCATCTTGTATTTGTGCCTCTCATTTTTTTTTGCCCAAGTGCAATACTTTACATTTCTCCCTGTTAAAATTCATCTTGTTTGTTTTGGCCCAGTTCTCTAATCTGTCAAGGTCGTTTTGAAGTGTGATCCTGTCCTCTGGGGTGTTAGCCACCCCTCCCAGTTTGGTGTCATCTGCAAATTTGATCAGGATGCCCTTGAGTCCATCATCTAAGTCGTTGATAAAGATGTTGAATAAGACCGGGCCCAAGACAGAACCCTGTGGCACCCCACTAGTCACTCTTCTCCAGGATGAAGAGGAACCATTGATGAGCACCCTTTGGGTACGGTCAGTCAGCCAGTTACAAATCCACTGAGTGGTAGCATAGTCAAAACCGCATTTTACCAGCTTCTTTACAAGAATATCATGGGGCACCTTGTCAAATGCCTTGCTGAAATCAAGGTAGGCTACATCCACTGCATTCCCTTCATCTACCAGGCTTGTAATTCTGTCAAAAAACGAGATCAGGTTCGTCTGACATGACTTATTTTTCAGAAATCCATGCTGACTATTGGTGATCACAGCATTCCTTTCTAGGTGCTCACAGACTGTTTGCTTAATGATCTGCTCCAGAATCTTCCCTGGTATTGATGTCAGACTGACTGGGCGGTAATTATTTGGGTCCTCTCTTTTCCCCTTTTTGAAAATAGGGACAACATTTGCCCTCCTCCAGTCTGCCGGGACTTCGCCTGTTCTCCAGGAATTCTCAAAGATGACTGCCAGTGGTTCTGAGATCACATCTGCCAGTTCTTTTAATACTCTTGGATGCAGTTCATCTGGCCCTGGAGACTTGAATATATCTAAACTAGCCAAGTATTCTTGTACTATCTCCTTAGTTATTCTGGGCTGTGTTTCCTCTGCTGAATCATTTGCTCCAAATTCTTCAGTCGGGCATTGTTTTCTTTATCGGAGAAGACTGAGGCAAAGAAGGCATTGAGGAGTTCAGCCCTTTCTGTGTCCCCTGTTTGCATTTCACCATCTTCTCCTCTGAGTGACCCCACTGTTTCTTTGTTCTTCCTTTTGCTACGAACATACCCATAAAAGCCTTTTTTGTTGCTTCTAACCTCTCTAGCAAGCCTGAGTTCATTCTGTGCTTTAGCTTTTCTGACTTTGTGTCTACACGTGCTGGCTATTTGTTTGAATTCCTCTTTGGTGGTTTCCCCCCTTTTCCATTTTTTGTACACATCCTTTTTAAATCTTAACTCAGTTAAAAGTTCTTTAGATAGCCACCCTGGCTTCTTTAGGCACCTTCCATGTTTCCGTCTCATTGGTATTGCCTGAAGTTGTGCTTTTACTATCTCCCTCTTAACAAACTCCCAGCCATCATGAACTCCCTTTCCTTTTAATATTACTGTCCATGGGATCTCACCCAGCACTTCCCTAAGTTTTATGAAGTCGGCTTTCTTAAAGTCAAGAAATTGAGTCCTAGTATGCTTGGCTGCTCCTTTCCGCTGTATAGTAAACTTCAGAAGAGCATGATCACTCGCGCCTAATGATCCTTCCACTTCTACCCCACTAACCAGGTCATCAACATTGGTTAGGACCAGATCTAAAATGGCTGTTCCTCTTGTTGCTTCTCCCACTTTCTGGACAACGAAGTTGTCTGCAAGGCCAGTGAGGAATCTGTTTGACCTTATGCTCTTGGCTGAGTTTGACATCCAGCAAATATCCGGGTAACTGAAGTCCCCCATTACTACTATCTCCCTTCCTTTTGCATGCTTGGCCATCTGTTCCAGGAAGGCATCATCTATGTCCTCCGTAGTTATACTAACTTGGGTAATATTTTTAATAGGAAAAAAAATTCATTAAAATTAATTAGAATTGAAGCTTAGACAAAACATAGTGAAGCTGCACACAAAGGCGGCATCCTGCTAAGTCAAATTTACTTCTTGAAATAAGAAGGATCCGACCCTCTGTCTCCTTCAGCAAAAAAATGATTACACATGAGGAAGCTGTTTCAAGCAATTTGGCTCCTGCTTGAGAGGCCAATTCACCACTTTTGACAATTTGAAGGCCATGTGGAAGGGAGACTTGGGGAAGACTTTAGAACCAGCTCTGAAAGAGAAAAGTCTGGTTTACCAAGCCGTTCTCCTCAGTTTCTGCCAATATACAGGAGAACTCTTTCAAAGTAGTACACTGGTGGTTCAATGCACCAGCCAGGCTTGCCCGTATCTTAGATCTAGGGTCTAAAAGCTGTTGGCAGGGCTGCCCAAATAAGGATACATAATGGCATATATTCTGGGACTGTTGTTTTGATTCTGCTTTCTTGGATAGAATGCTGGGGGAAATTATATCCATAACTGGCAAAAAGGTGGTTAAAGACTCAAAGTTATGCTTGCTCTCCATACTCAGATTGAAATTCCCTGACCTTGAGCAATGGCTAGTGACTATTTGTTGTATCTTTAAAATATGGCAATACCCCCACCCCAAATGAGAACATCCCCACTTTTAAAGTTTCAAAATGTTATACAGAAACAGAATGTCTAAAATTACAATAAAGTCTTCTCCATTTCAGTAGTCCAATAAATTAATAATTGGCCAAAACAACAACAACACAAAAACAGGTGAAAACATTTGTTTGTTTTACATGTAGTTGTTAAAATGGAACAGGCACCATAAAATACTAAACTCCAAGTTTTTAGCTTTTCTGTCACATCTCGGTGCACTTAATATCCTCCTGTCATATTATTTATGACTTCAGAAAGTAATGGGTTATTTCCTATTATCTCTTCAATAAATAAGTAAATCAGCACATATTGCAGAACTACAATTTGTTAATGAGACAGCCTAAAAAATTGTCATGGTCTCTGGCTTCAAACGCTTGCACAGCATCTAACCCTTAGAGCTCAATATGGAAGAGTAATTGCATTTTGCAAAGTGAATTACATAAACCAGCTGAAGAATTCTATGACAGGCTCAAAAATTATGTGTTTTCATTGTGGGTATGGAATGGAATGCTGTTGATTCGACATACTAGGTGTGTGTGAAAGATTCATACAAATCCCGAGTATTGAGCTCATGTATTTGATTCTGACCTGTTTTCAGAAAGTAATTTAATTATTATTTGATTTTATGCCTACGTATGTTATATATTTGATGTTAGCCGCCCTGAGCCCGACTTCAGTTGGGGAGGGCAGGATATAAATAAAAGTTGTCTATTATTATTATTATTATTATTATTATTATTATTATTAGGGGTGCCTTGGAGGGATTTGAGGGTTCTTACAAAAGTAATGGGTTATTACTTGTAATGAGGGGAGATTATTACAGGGTAGATATGAATTGAGCACTTTGTGGCACTGGCAACACAGACATTGTTTTAAAAAAGCTGCTGCAAGAGAAACTATCCAGCTAAACTACTATGAACGGGGAATGATTTCCACAAGCACATCAGCTCCCCTTGAACCACTCCCAAAATCAGCTTTGTAACAAAGGGACTGAAAGGATCTACTTTGTGGTCCCATGTCACAGGAATATAATTTAAGAGTGCATGGCCATTCACAAATATCAAGGCTTTTTCCAAAACCAAGTTAATACGAACAATACTTTTTGACCAAAAAGAAGACACTTGAGACCCACAAGGAAGTAAGCTAGGAATCCCCACTCTATGAATCACATTTTGTCTGGTACATTTTAATTGCTCTAGCATGACATCCTATTTAGCTACATTAAGGAAAGAAATCATAGGCAAAAGATATAGCAACTGTGAGAGACTTAACCTATTCATCAGGTAGTACCATTAGGCTCAGTTGTCAATGGATATAATTTCTGGGCTAGCCTATTTAAAACAGTTCTCTGCCAGAATCTATTCTCCAAATACTTAAAAAGTTCAAGGAAGCTTCCCTTTTTTTTCCTGTTTCTTATCAACATTGTAATGAAATCTGATTTGCACGTACCTTACTGTTGCAAGGTGATGTGGGTGTTTTCCCCCACTGAACTCTCTCCAGAGCTCTGCACCCTTCCCAGCTACCTGTGCCTGATCTGAAAAAGCCATAAGGAAGACCGATGTCTTCCACTGAGCTTCAACTGAAGCATAGGAAGCCACGAAGGATGGCTACCAAAGCACCCTAGACTGGTACACTCTCTGATTTTGAAAGTCCTTCAAGCTTTGCTTGAAAGGCCCTTTCCATTCTGATTTCTTTAAAAGTAAAAATACTTCACTTAAAAAAAAGAGAGAGCTGTCAAGTTACACAGGAGGCAGTTTCTCCACCTACTCCTTGTGACATGGTGGCCCAGCTGAGGATGATACACAGTTTTTAGGAAACACAAAACACCTGAAAAGGTTTCAGAGTGCAGAGCACTCAGGAAAAAGGAAAGAAAGGACACTCATGAACAATACTTTGCCATCTTCAAACTAAAGCGGTGGTAGGGGTGGACACAGGAAAGTATAGTCAAATTGGAGGGGCTGAGCACCATCTGTGGAGGAGATCTAGATATTTTACCCCTGTCTTCCATTTCGGCCCTTTCACTCCTACATCAGTTACTGCTGGCTAACCAACTGAGCCCTCTGGTTTGGTGGTGCTGTTATTGAATGCCAGGTCCATCCCTAATAGCACCATGCTCATCCACGAGGCTTGAAGACAGGAGTGCCTGGCATGCTCTGGTCCATGGGGTCACGAAGAGTCGGGCACGACTAAACGACTAAACAACAACAACATCCACGAGGCTTTGATGGGTGATCTGGGTGTGCTTTACAAGCCTTACAAACCTTGATCTTGTTGGGGAGAGGTATTGCACCATCTCCTTTACAAGAAAACATATTGATGAGGTTAAGAGGGTCTGCAACAAAACCTATCACCAAACCCACAAGCATTTCACAGAAATTTTCTTTCCCCATTCAGGTCAGTGCATAATAATATTCCTGACACAGTGGTACCTTGGGTTAAGAACTTAATTCGTTCTGGAGGTCTGTTCTTAACCTGAAACTGTTCTTAACCTGAGGTACCACTTTAGCTAATGGGGCCTCCTGCTGCTGCCACATTGCCACCAGAGCACGATTTCTGTTCTGTTCTGTTCTCAAGCAAAGTTCTTAACCTGAGGTACTATTTCTGGGTTAGCGGAGTCTGTAATCTGAAGCGTCTGTAACCTGAAGTGTATGTAACCCGAGGTACTACTGTACCCAGTTATGTACAACTTCTTCTTAAATGCTACTAGACATTTCCAACTGGCTTGATTGTATTTATTGTGTAATGCAGGATACCATTTCTGTTGATACTAGCTGAAATACCACTTATTCCATTGCACCCGCCCACACTAAAGGACTTCAGTATACAATATAACTTATTTTAGATTCACTTGCTGATATTTTATGAGATGTATCTTACATGGTTTTTAATATTAATAATAATTATTAATATTTTAAAGAAACCCATTACCCTACTATTTTAAAAAATGTGTTCTTCCTCAAAACACAGATGACAGTAGGCTTGATACATAGTGTTCTTTGAAATTTTACTAGTACATTGGTGCTATTTTTTAAGCTATGGTTTCCTCCTCAGCAGATGCTGCTTTATTTTCAGTGTTCTTGATGTGGGATTTATGATCAGAAAGGCGAACCTTTCAAAAAACATTTCAATATAATGAACATTTTTATCATTTGATGCATAAGAGTAATTGTTGAAGTTTCATATAAAACTGCCATTTTCAAGGGCCAGTTTCCATTTTTCTATTTGTTGGAGGATGAGGAATGCCTTCCTTAAAGTCATTCTTAAACTACATCTCTTTCTTCTCACAGCTCTTATAAAGAATAAGCTTTGCATCCAAAAGTGAATAGTGAATAAAGAATACTTTTGATGGTGTTGTATGAAAGTTCTACGGCACAACTTTTTGATTTTTCTCCAGCCAGTAACTTTTAAAAGTCCGTTCTTAACCCATCATAAGAGTTAGGATGAAAATGATAATGGCTCAAATAGGATACATTAAATCAATTTTGAATCCATCAGTTCTATTATGTAATACTTCTAACAACATCAAATGACCGAGCTATTTTCATACATACCACAATGCCCAACTAACTTTCTGTATGGGTCCCTAGGCACTTACTGGGGTTCTAGGAATTGGAATCTACGTACTTTCTCGTCACAGAAGAAAACAAGAAAATGTTAATAGCTCAATTGCAGTGCTTTTAGAGCATAAATGTGCCTGCTGCACCAGACCAGTGGCTTATATGGTCTCACATTTTGTTCTTACAGTGGTCAACCAATGCAGTACGTCGCATAGAGAATGTTTTAGGCTCACCCTCTACACCTCCTGCTCCCAGATCTCCTGCAGAGATTGGGCCTGATCTTTTCTGACACCAGCTGTGAGATTGCCTTGGGATCTAGTGAATCCTGGACCAGCTCTGCCTCACCCTTGGAATGTCCTGTTTGGGGGCTTTCTGCTGGTGGGGATATCAACCACAGGACTCCTGCCCACCTGTCAGGGAACTGCTATCAGAGCCAGAGGGAGAGGGAGGGCTCCAGAGGGATTACAGAGAGCGTCCCAGGAGGGAGAGAAGCAGCCCATCTATTGGGGAAGGAAATCAGCGTAGCACCAGTGGAGAAGCGGGGCAGATGGGGGAATCGGCGAGGTGGCTCCATGACTCCTCGCCGGAAACCAGCGGGGAGAGCACGGGTCCTCCGCTGCCCACACCCTCCCTGCGCAGAAGGCTTCTGCGCAGGGAGAGTAGGCGGAGACTAGGCGTCAAAGAGCTTCTTTGCTGGAAGAAGTTCAAGAAACGCCCACTGACAGATTCTGCCAGCGACTGAGACAGCCACGGGTGAGTGGCTGTCCGGACAGAATAGGGTTCACCCAGGTAACTCAGCCAGGTGTGGCGACGACTTACGCACGAGCAACCCCTAGAACCATTACACCACCCATTCAGAAAAGAAGGACTGTGTTGCTGGGATGCTACTTATATTAACAGAAATGACTGGAGGGATGCCTCCACTTGATCTCCCTTCAGTCAAGCAGAACAGGGGGTTGGACTGCAGCCTAAATGTCTGAAACCAACTGCCTTTTCTGTAACACCTTGGCTTGTTATACTTTATACACTTCTGCATTACTTCTGACACTCCTTATTTTAGAAGTCATTACCCATGATTGCCACTACAGGAAGTCTATCTGTTCAAAAATGTAATGAAAATGATATATAGATGGTACATGACCCCAGTTAAACTTGCCAAAATATACCATTCGTCTGATAATAAATGTTGGAAATGTAAAGAAAATGAAGGAACATTCTTTCACCTCTGGTGGACATGCCCTAAGGTGAAGGCCTTCTGGGAAATGATATATAATGAGCTGAAAAAGGTATTTAAGTATACCTTCACCAAGAAACCAGAGGCCTTCCTTTTGGGTATTGTCGGCCAGAAGGTGCTAAGGAAGGACCGAACATTTTTTATGTATGCAACAACGGCAGCAAGGATACTCATCGCAAAAAACTGGAAAACTCAAGATCTACCCACACTGGAAGAGTGGCAGATGCAGCTGATGGACTATATGCAACTGGCCGAGATGACTGGCAGAATCCGAGACCTGGGAGAAGAGAAGATGGAGGAAGACTGGAAGAAATTTAAGATGTATTTACAAAAACATTGTAATTTGGTTGAATGTTAAGAAGGATGCTAGATTATAAAAAATTGGCCACCACTAAATTAGATTTTGAATTTGATGATAAGTGAGATTAAAGAAAACATAAATTTTATGGAGAATTGCTAGATTATACTTAAATGAGTGGATATAAGATCGTAAACAAGTTGATAATTTGCTTGGAAAAACCTTTTAACGATGTAAATGGGAGCAGGAGACGTGAGGGAGTCCAAAGAAGTGATGAAACTACGTTGTGATAGAAGTAAGATTGTTTATTATTGGTGCATTTGTATTCAAAAACTCTAATAAATATTTATAAAAAAAAAAAAAATACAATAGTTATCTTCAGATGGCATCACCACTGCCATATATTATACTCCAGGGTTGGTATCGTAATCAAATTTCCATACTGGTATTAAGAATAGTAACTTTTATGGAATGAACAAATATTCTACCAGACATTTATTACAACTTTTGCTACCTATTGAAAATCATGACAATTTGATTAAGTTTGGTGTAGTAAGCAACTGTTATTTGATTCCTTTATACAGAGGTGGAATTTCTTTCTTTCTTTCTTTTTGATATTTATATTTTTTATTACCTGGAGAAAGGCAATCTAATTTGTAGCTCATAAAGCTTCCTGCTCAATGATCTGAGTAGAAAATTACCATTCATTATATGATAATAGGCTCACTAAACTTTCTTCTGAAGTTGTTTTGAGATTATAAGTGTTTTTAATGTAGTTGATTACAGTTTATCTGATGAATATTGTAACATCCAAATAACTCATCTGTTTTTATTATTGGAATAATTTCTTTGTCCCAACATTTCTACCATCTGGTGTGCAGTTCTATCTTAATATTCATCTTTGTTCAGGCTCTTTATTATCATAAGTAGATTTGATGAATAAGTAGCATTCTGAAATTAATCTAAAGAAGTATAAAGCATATTCTAAAGCTTCTTTTAACTTATAAAGCTATACAGATTCTCAAACTGAGGTGTGATTTATTTTAACTGCACATATAATATACAAAGTGACTAGTCTACTGAATGTTCCTCTCTTGGCCCCTTTGATAGAAAAGAGATGTCAGGATAATTTCTGATAGGGAGCTATTGCCTTTGGGCTTTGGGTAGGAAAGTACTATGAGAATGGCAGAGTGATTTGAGGATGGACATTTAAATTAGAGGTAGAGGGAAGTTTTTACTGAGTTGTTTAATTGGGAGAAATTCTGAATCTAGTATGTAGTACTTAGCAATGCTTGCTATCCTGGATCCTAATTTTGTCACAGCCACTTTAATTGGCTTCAGCCTTTTTTCATTTTTTGTGTGGGAGATTTCCTGAATTGGGAGCCATCATCTCATGACATGACATACTTGCGTGCACTCAAATTAACACAGTTGCATTCATCTATTCAAAGAAACCAATAGGTGGAATTTATTATATTAGAGACTAGAATAGCAGCAGTCAGCTCCCATTATCTAAGACCAATTGTGTACAGACACAACCTTTCAAGAGGAGATCCCTACTTAGAAGAGGGGAACACACATTGTCCAGGGGAAGAAAGAGTTCATGCAAGATCGAAACTGGGTGATATCCCCAGACAAATTGTCAGTGACAGGACCAACCCATCTATTCAAAATCACTCTTCTGCATCCTGAATGTTTGGTGTAATCATGAGCAATTTGGCTGGTCCTGTGCACACAGCCCTGGACCCTTCACTGGACTTCTTAGCTCAAGAAAATGTACATGCAGCAGCTAAGTTTGCTACGTGTACTGTGAAAACTCTGTGGCAAGGAAAAAGTCATGAATAGAGATCAGTTTTCCCCTGAAGGGGAAAAAGGAGTCATTCATTTTAGCTGCTATGAATCATCTTCAGTCCAAAGTTGTTTCTACAGTAAATGCATAGGAAAAATCCTATGCCATTATAGCTGCATTTTCACAAGAGTGATGTTCATTTTTAAATGTTTTGGTTCACATCAGTGACCAGATTAAACTCTTTTCTTAAAGCCAGTGTACAGTGCTTTCTTCTTATTTTGTGATGGACAACATATCTCCCATTTCTCTGCAAAAGAGTCATGATGCAGCTGAAATCCACCATAGCAAAATGCATCAACTTTATTCCTAAGCTGTTTTAGCACAGCCTCGTTGCTCCTGTCCACAAGTGATAAAGGCAGCTCAAGGAAATGTTAGCTAGCTGGTTGGAAAGCGAATAGAGATTACAAAAAAATGATTGTACTATCTCTGTGCTACCCTTATTATAAAGACCAGCTAAAAAAAAAATGGTGGACATAAATTAGCCTCTTTCCCCCTTCATGGTAGCGCCTACAAACATGGGGCAACTAATTCCTTTTGACAAGAGGCGTGAATTCACTCAGAAGAGATTCAGGAGTTACCACCAGGATGCAAAAACTGTTTAAAGGATCTGTCTCTGGGTGGTGATAGCTAATAAAAAATAGTTTTAATTTGGGGGGAAATGGAGGGAGGGACAAAAACACCACAGTAGTATTAATTCAGAAGTCGTATTCTACCATAGGTAGTTGTAATACTTTGTATTGTCACCATATCACAATAATGGGTACATCTGTAGACTGCAAAAGGGAGATATTTTCTGTCACTTCTACCAGACAAGCTGGTAGGGTAGGAAGCATAATGTTAAGTCTCCCTGGATATGTTTGCAACAGTTCTTCTGTCTCTAAGCCTTGGTTTATACCTAATAGCCCTGCTGTGGACCAGGATGCCACCTCTTGAATATAATTTATAACAGCAGATGTTGGTAGTCTCCCTTAGGAGTACTTTCACTGTATAAATAGAAAGTGAAAATAGGGAAATGCTATTTTTCTATACAGTGGCTGCTGGATAACTTCCAGTGGTCTAAATCCTGAAATGGTGTTACTTTTATTATGATGACAATCCAATATTGTATGAACAACATATTCATTATTAAACAGTAGTATATATATTTTTCAGTTGCAGAACAATTGTCACACGAAGTGATCCACAGAGACAGTTAGTCAGGCAGACCTTCTCTTTCAAATACTTCTAGTGATTATGTGCCTCAATTTTAAAAAAAATTGCTTGCATTTAGCTGTGGACTTTGTTCAAACACGTGTTCACATACTACAGTGGTACCTCGGGTTAAGAACTTAATTCGTTCCGGAGGTCCGTTCTTAACCTGAAACTATTCTTAACCTGAGGTACCACTTTAGCTAATGGGGCCGCCATGCCGCTGCCACACAATTTCTGTTCTCATCCTGAAGCAAAGTTCTTAACCCGAGGTACTATTTCTGGGTTAGCAGAGTCTGTAACCTGAAGCATCTGTAACCTGAAGCGTCTGTAACCCGAGGTACCACTGTAGTTGAAAAGTTTGCCAGCTGAGTCCATTTTGACAGCACTGCTACAGTATATGGTCATGATCAGTGCTACTATAAAAAGAGGTGTCGGAACTCACCATAAACGCCCCCCTTGTTCTCTTATAAGGGCAATGGCGCCCACCTGAGAGGTGCCGGAACTGAGCTCTGGTGTGTTCCGGCTGAAGAAAAGCCATGGTCATGATCAACAATACAACTCCAAGCTGGTGAGACTAGATAAACCACAAAAAGCTGGAATATAGTGCCAGATTGTAACTAAAATGGTGAAAGCATAGTTTTCTTCGTAGAATGACCTTCAGGTATTAGAATAAATGGCACAGAAATTAATTAATGGAATCTGGAATGTTAGTTGTCATGTCATGATCTAACAAGAAGGAGATTAGCTAAGTGATTTGGAAGCAATACTGGTAAAGCTGTTAAAAAAAACAACCCCTAACCTATTTATTCCTTTATATGGTTGCCATGAAATAGGATCTGATAGTGGATTGGACTCCAGCTACATGACAGAATGTTGAACTGGCCCACAAAGAATTCCCTGTTTCTCTGAAGCTCGGCCTACACTATGGTCCACATTAGTTTCATCTGTGTATTTATTATGGTGTTATTCTGGAGATCAGCTTAATGCTGTCACTCATTCTGCCTCTGTGGTTGCTGTTCTACCAATGCAATAGATTAAATGGACAGCATCGTATTATTTACCTACATTATTAATATTGATTACAAACAAAATAAAAGTTTATTTATTTGTTATATTTATAAGGGGACTCATTAAGTAAATATCTAGGGAGTACAAGAATAACAATTGGATGCTGGTGAATCACATTTTTCCCTTCTTGTGCCAGGTTGCCCCTTTCCCCATTACAATATTGTAGCATCTTTCTGAATTGCTGCCCCTTCACACAAAGCATTGTTGCAGCCATGCTATTAATTTTAATATGTAGCCTCTACCTGACTACTTCAGTCTCCCATTCTCCAGCTTTTCCCAGACCTCATCATACATCTTTCTATCTATTCAAGCTTAGAGGTAACAGCCATTCTTCTGGGTAATTGCTTCAATCACATCACCTTTTCCACTCCATCTTTTCTACCATATCAAATATAAAATTTTCTTTCAAGGCTCTTCGCAAGGTTATTCCCAGCCTACCTATCATGAAACTATCAAGATGACGACTCTTACATTGGGTCTGCCAGTGATTCCACATTCACCCACACATCTTAAAGTTTCAGACAAACTTCATAGGGTAGGACTGGAAGACTGTATATTATCCAGGAGACACTGCACATGTGGCGGCTTTAACCATGCAAAGAGCCAGATGTGTGTAGACACTGGCCATGTGACATGGAACATCAAGCATTACCACCAAGCTTCACTTGTCTAGATTGTGGTTACCAGATTTCCCCATTTCCCAGGGACAGTCCCTGGATTTACAAATCTGTCTCTGGACAAAATCCATCCCCGGAATGTCCTCGGATTTATATTTTAAGTGCTGTAGATTTATTAGTAGGGAATGAATGTTGCGTGGTTAGTTAAACAGCATAAGACACATCATATGGGGACTTCCGGTGAGGCAAAATGGCGGGCACCATGGAAGCGAGCAGCTCCTGAAGCCAGCCAGAGCCAATTGCACTACCAGGCTGGCTCCGGGCTGCTGAGACTGCCACTGCCACCACCACTGCCAAGGGGGAACCAGGGATGCCCAGTGTGTCAACTGGGGGAACCGCTGACTGTCCCCCCCCCCGTGACCCAACTGCCCAGCGGCACTCTGGGGCCAGGAAAACCCCAGAGCCGATGCAGGGAGAAGGAGGAGAGGAGAAGAAGAAGGAAGAGAGAGAAAGAGGAAAGAGGGGAAAAAGTGGAGCCCCGACCTTGCCGCGCTGCTGCCGCCGCTCACGAAGAGAGGTAGGAGAGCACCTGGAGGGCAAGGACATGTGGCCAAGCCCAGGCCTGACCTGTGCCTACTCCATGGCGGCTAGTGCTCCAAGAGATCAGGCCAGGGCCCAGAGGAAGGTCACATGTCAGAGAAGACCACAGAAGAGAAGATATTAATTCTTAATTTTTTAAAATAACTTTTAAAAATATCTTTCTCTTTCTCTCTCTCTCTCTCTTTAAAAGTTTCCCCGGATTCTTTGAAAAAAATCTGGTAACCTTAGTCTAGATTGAGCTTATTGCATGGCCAAAGTTCAACCAGCTACAGATTTATTATATAGCTGCTTAAAGAAACAATCCTAACTCCTGTTTGGGAGTGTAGGGCTGAATGGATCTCTGCCACTTATGCTGGCCACAACGGAAGGTGTGGGGAGGAGAGTAGTTTTTCCCCCTTTTTGCTGCAGTAGCTCTAGGCTGGTGTAGCAGAGAGGCCCATGCCAGGTCCACTGTTGGTAGCTAAACCAGCTTAGGATCCACCAACTCCTTGCCTGGTCTAGGTCTGTCCATTTTCAACCCACTCTCAGAAATGCCCTATGACTTGTGTTTTGAATGGCTACTACTGGGGGAGGAAACCCAAACCCTCTCCAACACACCTGGGGGCTTAGACTGCTGTTAGGGAAATTTCAAAACACATACATCCCATATAGTTACATGATTCCACTCTCAGGTGTAACAATTGAGCCAGTAGAGGGAGATTCAGTGTTTTAGTATTACGTTTATAGCTGTTAAAATTAATTTCTTCGGATTACAATGGAATGTAGTATTTTTAATCCACTGTAATCTGCAGTGAGTCTTTGGGATGGGTCCAGGTACAGCTTTGAGATGCATACATAGACTGTGTTCATAAAAAAGGATTAAACATATATGAGAAAGACATATAGTGTGAATAAATGAAGCTCCTGCAAACATCACAGCAATAAGGTTTATAGATGCCATAGATATGTGGAGAGCAGGTATGCCCCAATATACTAAATTAGTTCATTCTTGTTTAAAGATGTCTGTATAATACCTGGGATTTTCATTTAAGTCATAGTTGGTTATCAGATCTACTCCCAGATATATAGCAGAGCACATATTTTGTCCTAGTGAAGCCCATGGCACCAGATTGTCTAACTCAAAATACATCCCTTAACTTGGTTGTGTATTGAGTTACACTGATTGCTTTATATCAGAAACACTGATATATCTGGTAGAACTTTGTTCCCTGATCACATAAATTTTTACTTCCATCCAGAAATTTGCTTTGCAGGATGCTTCTTATATCCAAAATGCTTTTATACTTTTCAGTTAAGTGTGTGCTTAAAGAAAGCTATCTAATCCTGGTGTGGTATAATATTGAGAATTTATTTGGTGGGGGGTTGATTGGGTTGTTTTCACATCTATTCCACATTAGTATCTTTTTCAGAAAGATGGAAATGTTTTCTGTGATAAGCTGGAAAATAATAAGGGGTTTTAAAATGCTTTAAGGAGGTAACATAATTCTCACCAAAGCAGACCACCAAATGTTGGACCACAGTGATGGAAAGGAAGGGTTTGTTTTTGAATATATGCATATATATTCATATATATATATTGAATATATATTGAATATATATATATTCAATATATATATTGAATATATATTGAATATATGCATATATATTCATATATTGAATATATGCATATATAGTTCTGGACAGTTTATTAATTCCTAATTGTTTTAAAACAATTGCTATATAAATACTGATTCTCTTCTCACTTGGTTTTCTATAAAGAAGGGATTTTTCTGTGGATACTGAGTAACCTCCAGGAACAAAATTCTATATGACAAAGAAAGCAATAAGATGAACAAAATTTGCTGGTAAATAATAAACAAGATGAGTACTTTGTCTTGTGCTTGTAAAATACTGTTCATGTCAACAAAATATCAGATAAATATTTTATTTGCAAAGGGTTTTTTTATATTTCACTGTGCTTCATATTACAGCTCCCTTTTCCAACCTGGTAAGAACATTTCAGTCACCAGTATTATAAATGTTTCAGTATTTTTGTAAAAACAAATGGGGACAAGAAATGAGGTAACACTCATTTGGATTCCTGGATTTTTCTGTTATTTTAAGTCAGGTTTTTAATCTCGTTCTAACATTCCGGAACATCACTTAAATAATAGTCCAAGACTAATAAATCATATCCTAGCTGCCATTATCATACATGACAGCTCATGCTGTTAGTGTTGCAGTAAAATATTTGTTGTTTTGGCTTTTGGTCTCCACTGCACTAGTCAAACTGCTATTTTCTGACTCATAATGACTCAACTGCCAAAACACCAGATTCCATCTGCTTCCAATCTAAGGAAAGGAAAATGAATTACCGTACCTGCCACCAAACTGACACTTGGTGACACAACGCTCAGGCCATGGCAGTTTCATGAAATCAGCAAGTCATCAAAATACTATATTATCTGTTAGGGGAATAATCTTGAGCATGTGTTCTTTTTCTTCAACTACTACAAACTCTTTGACCTTCAGAGTTCTTCCTGGCCTTGTCCATGGTATATTCCCACCTGTAAACTTTGTTCACTACCTGAGCTGATCCAAAATTTAAATCAGAGGCCCTCCTCCATATGCAACCTCCATGACAGATTCAGAGAGTGGTGACAAGTTAGAAGGTCTTTTTGGTTGTGGTCTCCAATCTGTGGGAATGCCCTTCTCAGAATGCCCCACCTGTTACTATCTTTTGGGCATCAGATATGAATTTTGCTCTCGAGCATTTGATAGGCTGTTTTACTCGTCATTAGAACACAACTTGCAGAGCACTAGGCAAGATTTGATCGCCTAATATCAGCTGATCAACCATTTGGGAACTCCACCAATCTGTCTAACATGAGCTGTACGGTGTGTTGGGAGATAAGGATTCAGCCTGACAGCCAGATCCAATTCTCCAGCCCTTGAATATAGTGTGTCTCTGCCCTGGGACCACAAGTCATTGCCCTTGATTGTAAACCTGAAAGAGGCAGCTTATCAAATTACATAATTATAATGTGTGTTACAAGCTGAATTAATTCAGACATTAAAAGCAATGTATTTCTAACCATTTTTTTTTCATAAAACTCACGTTTACACAATCTTTTCATACTGGCTTTTTAACTTTGTTCTGTTAAAATCCATAGACTTTGCATCATAAATTGTACATTCTTAGAACCCTAGAATCACAGCATTGTAGAGTGGGAAGGAACCCTCAGGGTCATCTAGTCCAACTCCCTGCAATGCAGGAATCTAATCTAAAGCATCCATGACAGATGGAACCTCTGCTTCAGAACTTCTAATGAAGCTGAGTCCACCACCTTACAAGGTGTCTGTTCCTACTGTCAGAAAGTTCTTCCTGATGTTCAGTTGGAAGCTCCTTTCTTGTAACTTGAAGTCATTGGTTAGGGTCCTACCCCCTGAAGCAGAAGAAAGCAAGTGTGCTCCATCTTCCATGCAAGAGCCCTTGAGATATTTGAAGATGGCTATCATAACTCTGTTCAGTCTCCTCTTATCCAGAGTAAATATACCTAGCTCCGTCAACTATTCAACATAAGACTTGGCTTCCAGACGCTTGATCATCTTGGTCACCCTCCACTGCAAATGTCCCAGCTTGTCAATATCCTTAAACTTTGGTGCCCAGAACTGGACTCAGTACTCCAGATGTGGTCTGACCAAGGTAGAATAGTGTGGTACTATTTCCTCCCTTGGCTGGGGCATTTCATCCAAGCTGTTTATAAATACATTGAACAATATGCCCAGGACAGAACCCTAAGGCACCCCTCTTGTCACTTTTTTTCTAGGATGATGAGGATCCATTAGTAAGTAAAATATGGGCTAGTTCAATCAACCAGCTACAAATCTACCTAACTGTTACCTCATCTACATTTTACCAGCTTTTCTTCAAGAATATAATGGAGGGCTGCGTCAAAAACCTGGATAGGTACAGTAAAAATGCACAGAAGAAGACAAGTTAGCAATAGTGATACAAAAATACAGCAAGAATGACCAAGAAGGGGACTTCATTAGCAGCAAGGTTTTAAGCAGGGATGGCCAAAAGAGAGGCTGTAGTGGTCAGAGGCAGGGGATACAGAACTGAGAAATAAAGCAGTTTTGTGGGCTTTGGGGGCTGTCTCTTTTCCGTGAAAAATTGTCTAGAAATAATTGGATGTCTCTGATGCTGGAGGTGAGATTACTATAGTAACAAGTGACACCTGCAACAAAATGTTGGGAAGTGTATCCCATTTATAATTCCAGGCAGTCAATAACACAAGCCTTGCAATACTGTTCAGGCCTTCAATGGTATAAGGACATCATTTTTCTTCACCCACCGAAAAGGGTTCCCTCTGTACTATATAGCATTGCAGGACTGCCAGGCCAAAACCAGAGTGGAGGACGTGCAGTTTTAGTGATGAGAAAGGCATCTCTCCAATCCAACCTTAATTCTCTCTTTCTCCAGGATACTTTCTATAAGCTGTTTGGGGTGTGTGCAGGTTGATTCCCTTTCCTGCCTCTGACCTCCGTTGTGTGAGTGATGGAGAGAGGATACTTTCAACTGATGCATGAACATTCTGTGTCTCAAAGTGCACTTAGCCACTAACTTGATTAATAGAGCCACACAATCAGTCTTCTAATTTTTTAAAAACCCTTCCCCCCACCCCCACTTTTCTATGTAGGCTCCACTGCCATCCACATTATGCAAGCTCACGGGTTTCTGTCAGGCAGAACTTATATACTTCTGTATGTTTGCCGTGTCCCCTGACTTTGTAAAAGCTACTGTTTCGCTTCAAACTGATAGGCTGCCACTGTTTGCTTTTAAACAAAATGATAATATAAACAAATAGCAGCTTTATATATTCAGTACATAAAGGGCCAGCAGTTCACAGCTGGAAAGCAACAAAATACCAAGGATGTATTTGCAAATCACCTTCAAAAAAGTCTACCATTCACCTCTATGTGGAAATATAACCAGACACTGAAATAGCTAATAATACTAATAATACTTCTATGTATTATTGCCTAGATAATTACTTTTGCCTGGTTACTAACTGCAAAAAATGTAGCGATGATTCTTAAACTGCAATACTAATTAAACAAAAAAGTTTTGTTTTTTGCTTTTTTACTTTATCCATACTTTACTAAAATCTCCATTATTGATTTATTTACCAGATCTCTGGCATTACAAATTAGCATAGATTCGACCCACACTGAATTATCAATAAAAAGTGCCAAACAGTACTGGAGCTATCTCAAGCTGGACTACAGCTAAACAAGATTGTTTCTGATCTACTTTAAAGTTGGTCCAAGCTTTTATTCTAACATCTCACTTAACTCCTTGAAAAAGGCTGAAGTACTGTGAAATATGTTCCAGTGAACATATTGTGACTTACTTCTGAGTAAACATGCATAGAATTGTATTATTAGAGCTGTTTTTGGAGACTAAAATATGACAATATTTAACATGAGGAGTGCTCTGTAAAAAAGAAAATGTAATCTGTTGCATTTTTATAAGATTGATAAATTGTCTAGCAATCACAAAGAAATATGGCTTTGCTCCCAGCATTATGACTTTTCCATGACTAAGTTGTCATTCCGTATCCTTGCTATTTCAGAAAAGCCCATATTCATTTTCTACAATGTACAAAATTTAGCTGTTTACTTACCAGAAACCTTCATGTGGTTTTATAGCATTCAAGAGAAGTTACTAAGCAAAGTGTAGTTCATTTCACTTTGTCCATAATTAAAACATTCTTTTATACAAACAAATCTTAACATCCTTAAATAGACTTTAAGCCAGCCATGTAAACTGAAGATAATTTTGTCTAACGGAGAACTACAGAATGTAACAGTGATTTTTAGAACTGAGTAATATATAACAACCTTGGGTTTGCTTTCTCCTGCTTCTACTTTTCCTTCTTTTGGCCTTGTCCCAAATGAAAATATCATTTGTGGGGGGTAGGGCTTGCTCTTGAGATTACTGTTTCACTATAATTGCAAAGAACTGTATGAAAAGATAAACTGAATCAGTTAATCTGTTGATGTGTATAATAACGAACCACAAGAAAACTTACACAGTGGTTTTTTGTCAACACCCCTTCAAGCCAAGTTTAACATTAATACATATTCTTGGTACTAGTAATACTCCTTCTCTCTAAGAGCATTAAGAATATCCACAGAGGTGGTCCTAAAAAGGAAAGGGGGTATCATACAAAAGTAGGAAAACTGCTTTATAAAGTATCACACAGTGGGACAATGGACATTTTGTCATAAGACGCAATGTGGTCTAAGTAGTGTTTAAGGAGCTAAGAAGCAGAACAATTCTATTTATCTGCATATCAGACTACCTACTTTCCTAAGTGTCTGGTGCCATCATCCCACTAAATAATAACGACAACATGGGTGAAATTCAAAGGCAAGGTGATGTAACAAAAGACAAGTGCCTCTTCAGCACCATGGACAAGAACAAGCAGATACTACCATCAATGCAGTCATTTAAACATGTCCTGCACGTAATGTGAGTCACAGCAACTACTGACCAGACTTTCTCTTCTTCTTCTTCCTCTTCAGATATTGTGGCAGATATTGCATCAACATTGTTTCTTCAAGTGTTATGGCAAATATTAGATCAACACTGTGTACCACTTATTTAAAAAAAATGCTACTGATAATATTTCCCTGAGTGCAAAACTAGACATTTCATTAGACACTTTAGTTTAATATATAGGCATGACACAGATATGCCTCAATCCCATCAAAAACAGAGGATAAGGGTATACTTTTATGAGCAAATGAGTGAGCAGGTGGGAGGTACTGAGGCTCCCCTTGTCTCTCTGTTTTCTTCCCACAGTCAGTCAGTCCCACCTCCCAAACACTTTTCTCTCCAATGCTCCAAAACTAGGTTTGCCTATCTGGGAGAAAAGTGACGGAATGGAAGAGTTGGGGAGAAATAAACTGTTGAGTGGAAGAGGATTCAGTACTCCCAACATATACAACCCTTCTGCTTTAAAATCAGCTCCCTGCCCCCGTTTATTCATGACCGGTTCCTTTTTAAAGACATTATCATTACTAATTTCAACCTAATTTGTATGCACAATCAAGCCAGAGTTAAGCACTTTTACACAGCACTGATTTCAATGGGAGAGTTAAGTACATGCTTAAATCTCTTCTATTGAAAGTAATGGAGCTTAATTGACTGTATTTTGCCCTATGCATGAAACAACATTAAAATGGATAATAATAATAATAATAATAATAATAATAATAATAATAATAATAATGTAACATATAGAGAGGGACTACCAATTTCCTGTATAACTAGATCACTATCCATTACTGAAATGCCAAGTCCTCTGCAAGAACAATATTTTCGGTGTTCAGGATTTACCTCCATAATAATTTTCCTTATCAGCCAATACCATTGTAGACTAGAAAATGATAGCAGTATACTTATGCACATTTTTAATGCTTTGCAAATGGTTTTCTATATAAAACACAATCTGTGAGTTCATTAATTCTGATACAGAGAGAGTTTATCTTCAGCAAATAAGTTTATATGGATGTTAGAACACAGTTGCAGCAATGAAAATTTTGAAATGAGATAAATACTGTTACATTTTTTAAGCCATACATTTGACTAGGTTTTGCAAAGCTTTGGGAATACAATGACTATGGTGTCCCTAGAATTGACTTACCTCCTCAGGTCAAATCCAGCACTTGAACCACTGATTTTAATGCTGTATCATATTCCATCTTAAGCAAATATATTTACACAACATGTTTTTAGAAATACAGTACTACACCAGCTATTAATGTCCTTGGTAAATTTGCTGCAGTTTCAGAAGACTTTGACTTGCCACACAAAGTTCACTATATTATTACAGATTTGAAATTTTCATTGTTATATTTTCAAAGTTAGCAGGACTTAGATTTAACACATATTAAGTACAAACATCATAATATATCATTCTGATATACCAGCACTGGCATAAATGCATGTAAATTGGTAGGTATCATCCCATTTCTGATTCCGTTGGAGAATAATATTGACTTTCCTGAGGTTAGACTAAAGTTTGTAAAAATATACGTACTCTTTCTCGGACAGATACATTCACCTTTAAAATATTATAAAAGAATTTACAATTTTGGTCCTACACTAACATGAGAGCAAAATCACCAAACTTTAGATTGGATTTCAAGCATGTAACTCATCACCTGTTGTTCCCTAACATTCAAATGGAAGTAGGTGAATGGAATTTAAACACTGGGATCTCAATATGCAAGAGGGAAAATATTAAAATTAAAACGATCTTACAATTGCAAGGACCTCTCATTATTGTGCTCAATTAGAGATGGAGAACTCCCATACTTCTGCACATCACCACAGACAGATAGATCAGAGGCACTTCCTTGATCCAAACACAGGTGTACATTGTCACTTTCCTCACGCAATTTTGAAACATAAAATCGGAAAAGCAATGATAGCAACATGGCTTTTTTAATATTCTGCTCAGGTAGCTACCAAAACCAATATGCACTTACCCAAGGGTGGTCATAGTGACAATGGTATACCAGAAAGCTGCAGGGATGCTGGTGAATTTGGTGGATGTTGAGCCTTTCTCAGCATAGAACATGACCGTAGCAAAGATTATGATGGCCATAGTGAGAGAAAAGAGGAGAAAGCCAAGCTCTGATGCACAGCTTTTCAGAGTGTAGCCCAGGATGCGCAAACCCTGCGAGTGGCGGGAAAACTTAAAGATCCGGAATACACGGAAGACACGCAGTGTTACAAAGGCCCCACTGACATCCTCATTGTTGGTCATCACAAGACCAATGTAATAGGGCATAATGGCCACTACATCAATGATGCTCATGACACTACGCACAAACTTGTAACGGCTCGGGGCAGCCACTAGACGCAACAGATACTCAACTGTGAAGATCATGACACAGGCCGTATCCAGGCAGAAGAAAGCCACATCATAGCGCTCTCCACAGGACAGCTCCTTGATGGTACCAGGACTTAGCCCACAGGGTACTGTCTCCACTACATTGGCAAGGACGGAGACGGCAATGAAGAAGCCCGTAACATAGTAAAATACCAGGGCCAGTGTGCTGGTGTGTGGATTCTCAAAGGCCCGCCACATCCTCTCCCGGGCTGTCATGGAGGGCAGATTGCATTCATCGGCATTATCCTGATCAGCATCATCCTGAAGACGTTCGGCATTTTCCCGCCGCCGGTCCTTGTACTCCTCATAGCAGCAGTCACCAATGATCTCGGGGATTATACCAAAGAAGGCCAGCTCCTCATCATAGGCTGAGATGCACTCTTGACGCGGGTAGTGTAGCTTCCCTGTTCGGTAGAAATTGAGGATGTGTCGGAAGATGTCAGGGTCCCGGTCGAAAAAGTATTGCTGCGTCTCAGGATGGTAGAAGAAATCCCTTTCTGAGCTGCCCAGCAGCGTGTCAGGATAGCGTTCCAGGGTATCCAGCCAGGTCTGGAATTGGGTGCCACTGACATTCAGCACAATCAGAGAGTCCTGGCTACGCTTCTTCTCTTGGCGAGGGGCAGTCGGCATGGGGTTTGTGGCCACCGGCATCCATCCTATAGCAGCTGCCCGAGCAAAAGGCAGCCATGCTGCTACTCCTGCTGCCATAGTGTAAATTGCTACTGGTATGCCCAGGGGTTCTTTTTAGAAATAATCCAGTCTACATAAAAAAAAAACAAAATGTACCAAGAAATTAGGATGCCTGCTATTTCCAAAGAATATAAATTTCTATGTTTATGTCTGTTGCTTTGAGGTTTATTTTACCATTTTATATGTTTAGTCTACTGATGTGTTACTTGGTGTTCTACTGTTGGGATCATCTTATAGTGTGAAGAGCAGTATCAACATACTCTGAGTGCATAATAAAAACCTTACCCATTTCTCCCCTCTTACTCTATGTCACCTTCTCTCAATTGCCACCATTCCATCATTATTCAAGTCAGACTAAGAAATCGGCTTTTGTATATTAACTATTGATGGTGGATGGATAGATGTCATGTAGTACTATAATCCCCAAACTGGCACCTCCTGTCTCTACCACTTGGATCCTGATAAGGAAATCTCCACATGCAGAAAAATACAGCTATAGGACAGCAGCTGCAAGAGGTAATCAGTCAGCCAGCCTGCCAGGTCCAATAAGCAGCAGTTAGATAATATTCCAGGCCAAAGGCGCAATCTACTAGCTAGGAACAATTCCTGTATAGTCCAGATTCCTGCACTCCAAGCCCAAATCCAAGCCCAAATCCCTTCCCACCTACTCCTACATTAGCCATGAGCTGCAAATATCTGGCTTGGAAATGAAGAGAGAGAGAAGAGATGATTATGCTATGTTCCCTTTGGTAAATCCTTAAGCTATGCTGCTAAAGGAACACTTGCTAATTTTCCCACATCTATTCATTAGGAAACAGCAGGTTTAGGAAGAAGATGTCCACTCTGAGTTCACAGCTGATTTCACATCATGTCAACCCATCACTCACCTTCTCCAGACTCGTCCTGTTCTGGGGAAACAGGGCAGAGGGATAAAGGCAAACCAGTAACTTAAAAGTTAGGAAAAGGCAAGCTTTCTTTTAAGAAAACTTGCAGAGGGACAGTTTGACTCCTGAGGAACAGGTGATGGAGGAAACAGGTGTTTAGAAGACAATGGGACCTGGATTCTGCAAGCTGCCTTAGGGAAGATGAAGAGGAAAAAAGAAATTGAGTACCTTAGTAAGCAAGATGGGCATATTGAACAATTGGGGAAAGTCAAAATGTGACTTTCTCCGGGCAGAAGTTCAGGAAGAAGGACCAGTTGTGAGTGCAGGAATAAAAGTAGGAAACTCTGAGGGAGATGTTCTTATGAAAGGGGGGTGCATATTTTATTAAATGGAGAGAGAAAAGGCAGGAGATTCGTAATAGGTCGGGGAGGGGGGAAATGAAGGAGAAGTTGGAGGGGAAGAGAGGGAGGGAGGGAGGGAAAGGTGTTGGGAGTTTGTTCCTGAGAGGATAAGGATGGTACTGGAGGGATCTGGTGTGGGTAGAGGGGAACCCGACTGATTTGAGTTTGCAGATGCAGTCGAGTAAGGCTAGACTAGAGCATTCATAGTTCAGGAGTAGGTGTCTGGGGAGCAGAAGGGAAGTCTCCTGCCTGACCATCTTCAGGAAAGGTTGAAGACAGGTTAGGGTTCCATGAGCAAGTGTGGGTGTTTGTGGGTGCCTTGGGGCATGGGCATAGGCAGGACTTTGTTAGGGGGCGGGACTTTGGTTAGGGGGGCAGAGCTGACGTGATAGGTCAATTAGTTATTTCTATTGTTTTACTTGATCTAGCGGGGACAGCTGCCCCCCTGCCCCCCCCCACGCCGTGGGAGTACAGGGATGTCAGAAAATAAGTAAGCTTAGGGAGTCCGAAGATACTGCGAGGGAGAGGGGAAAATACAGCTCAGGCAGCGCAAAAGAAAACAGTTCCAGCAACAGTTCCACAGAAAAGAGATTTATGGACAATATGAAACCGAGGACACGCGTGTGGGGGGGGGGCGCAGGAGGACACAGGCAGGAAGTTCATTTTGTAGTCTCAGGGAAGAAAGGGGGCTGGTGGGGTGGGATTTTTTCCCCTCTGGGGACACCCCCCCCCAAAAAAAAACAATCTAATGAAAGAGATTAGAAAGCAAATAAACTGCCTCCGTTCTCTGGGGAGCCCAGAGGGCTCTCGGTTCCTCTCCCCACCCCACCCGCTTCCTGCAACCCCCCCCCCCTCGCCCGAATTCGCCTCGCCCGCCAAAAAAAAAAAAAAAGAGCGAAAAAGGCGCGCGCCTTCCCTCAGCGCCGCCTCGCCTGGGCGCCTCTCGCGCCCTCGCAAACTCGCCGCGCCACTTGCTGCTGCCGAGCAGGTGGCGCGGCGCCCAAAACCTCTGGCGGCGGCGGCGGCGGAGAGAGATGGAATGAAACATTTTTTTTTAAAAAAAAAACCCGTTGCTGACCCGTGTGTGTGTTCCTAATAATATGGAGTAGGGGCGTGTGACCGGTGTGTGTGTGTGTGTGTGTGTGGAGGTGAGGGGGGTTCTCTTTCCTGAGGTGGGCTCCCTCCCTCCCTCCCTCCCTCGCAGTATCTCCTCACCTGGCGAAGTCGCCTCGTGGCCGGGGCGCCCCGTTTGGCATGGAGGTGGCGGGCGCGCGGGCGTCTCCCCCCCCCCCCTCTCTCCGCGAGAGGCTTCTCCTCCGCCCGCCCCTTCTTCCCGCCGCTTCCCCTCAGCAACAAGTTCGACGGCGGCGGGGCGGCCGGTGGGCGTGTGGCGAGAGCGACGCAATCCCGCCTGCTGGCGGCTCAATGCAGACCCGCTTCTTCTTCTTCCTCTCCTCCTCCTCCTCCTCCTCCTCTCAGGAACCAGCCTGGCTCGGCGGCGGCGGCGGCGGCGGCGGTTCCAGTCAGGCAGTCGGAGGGCTGCTGCTGCTGCTGCTGCCGCCGTCCATGCCGCGGGCTGCTGCTGCTGCTGCTGCTGGCGGAGGAGGGCAGGGCTGGGGGCGAAGACCAGCTTCCTTCTCGCTGCTGCTGCTGCTGCTGCCTTTCCAGTGGGGGGCCCATGCCTGGCAGAGCCGGGCGAGGGGGGCTTCTCGCTCGCCCGCCGCCGAGGATGCTGCCGCTGCCGCTGCCGCTCCTGTCGCCGCTCGGGGCTGGCGGGGCTGCGGAGAAGGCAGCGGGGAAGACGGCAGCAGCAGGAGGCGGAGGAGGGGAGGGAAGCCCACCCTGCTGCTGCCGCCGCCGCCGCTGCTGCTGCAGGTTATGGTTTCACACAGGCGCCTCTTTCGCCTCCTCCCACCCGGCAAATGTCACTGGGGCGGCGGGGGGGGGGAGAAGGCGGGGGGAGTCCCGGTGCGGAGGAGGAGGAGGGCATCGATCCGGAGAGGAACAAAGAGAATTGCAAATCGGTGCACACTCCGGCTTGGCAAGGCAGGAGAAGGGGCAGCCTCATCGGAATCAGGCAGACGACTCTTTGGTTGTCTGTCTGCCCCACCACACACGTTTTCTGAAGAAGTCTTTGCAGAAGGAGGTTTCTCTCCCCCCCCCCCCTTCTAATATTTCTGAAACTTTGTGGGATTCCCAGGAATGCCCATTTGCAAATGACAACCAACTAAGCTGAGGTTATGCAATGTTTCGCTGTGTTTTGCAGCCGCAGGCCAAATCGCCTTGAACCAGCTTTCGAAAATGATCGTCATTCCTGGGAGGTTTTTTTTTTTTCTCTCTCTCTCCCTCTCTCTCTCTCTCTCTCTCTCTCGTTTTCCAAATCATCTTCGCTTATCCCCGTCCGCTTTGGAAAACCAGAATCCCTCTCTTTTTGACCACTAGATGGCGCGTAAAGGACGAGTAAGTCTCCGCTGCACCTTCGTGGCTCCAACTTCAGAAATGGTTGATACCTGTTGTCTGAGCTGGACCACTTCAGCCTGGGGTGATGTTACAGGACTGAAATGCTTCTTGGTACAAAAATTATATCTGCATAAAAACTTGATGTCAGGGAAAGGCATCCGTTCCTCTCTTTTCCTTCCCAAGAATATATGAATCAGGAATTTAATTGTATATAGAGGATCCAGAAGCGACCCACCCCATTATGCCGCCTGAGGCAAATCAGGAATGTGTGGCATGTGGTGTACAGCTTAGATGCATGTAATCGAATCATAATGCATGTAATCATACATGCATCTAAGCTGTACACCACATGCCACACAGTCAAACTTTGAACACATGGTGCTCTTCCTACTGATATTCATTCTGCCGCAATGTGGGGTGGCCCATCCTTTCTGCCTCCTGCCAACCTAGCAGTTCGAAAGCACGTCAAAGTGCAAGTAGATAAATAGGTACCACTCTGGCGGGAAGGTAAACGGCGTTTCCGTGCGCTGCTCTGGTTTGCCAGAAGCGGCTTAGTCATGCTGGCCACATGACCCGGAAGCTGTATGCCGGCTCTCTCGGCCAGTAAAGCGAGATGAGCGCTGCAACCCCAGAGTCGTCCGCGACTGGACCTGATGATCAGGGGTCCCTTTACCTTTACCTTTAAGGCAAAACAGGAAGGTCCTGCCCTGTGTGTGCACTGTGCAGCAGCCACCTCACTAAAGCCTTGCTTACCGGGGTCACACAGCTGAGAGGTTTGCTGGAATATAGTTCTGGAATCTAGTATATCTTTCAGTTCTTAGAATCATAGAATCATAGAGTTGGAAGGGACCCTGAGGATCATCTAGTCCAACTCCTGAAATGCAGGAATATGCATACGACGATCTAACCTGCAACCTTGGCACTATCAGTATCATGCTCTAAGCAACTGAGCTATTGCTCAAAATTGTATAAATCCTAGGTTAAGATGATGATGTGCTGAATGATGAGAAAGTGGTGGTGGTGGTAAATCACTATTGTATAAATGTACAGAAGACAATGTGCAGTAGAACCACAAAAGAATTAATAGGGCAATTTAGCTACAGATCTTAACTGAAGCCAATAACTAGTGGAAACATAATGAATACAATGGAAGCAATGTTTTCTTTCCCATCATCTTATTTGAAGGCACTTTCTCTCCCCTAAAAACAAAAAGCCTCTCCAGAAGATCAGGGGACCCTCCAAGAGAAAGTGGAAATTGCACAAGAGTGTGCTTAAACCTAAGATAACCTAGGGGAGTTAATTGGAAAGAAATATTTCTATCTCCTCCCCTTCTCCATCTAACATTGGTTAACGGGGTTCCCCAACACTCCAATAAGCTTCTACAGATCCAAATAGCTGTAGGCGGGAGTTGCAGACAGGAGACTATTCCTCCATGAACTTCTTTAAGCTAATCTATCATAGATTCCAAGCTAATAATAACAGTACCATTGACTACAATACTTGTAAAACTATGCTGATCATGAAACAAGGTGAACTCTTGACTTGCGCTGCCCAAACATCAGACTTGTCTGCTGTGTCCCAAAGGCAATTAAAGAGGAAATGTAAAATAACCAGCTGAAATCACTGCTATAAACAGCTAAAGCATAATAGGTGTCACCCCTGCCTTGCCTGCCCCCAGATCCCTGTGGCTTTAAATTTGAGCTAGAGCATCATGGTTCTAGATCATTTTGTGGAAATTCCAGGTTAGCTCTGAATTCTATGAATAAAGAACAAAGGATGTGCCTAAGGCCTAAGCACAGACCCTGCAAGTGTCCCTATTTTCCATGGACATCCCTGATTCAGAGAAGCTGTCCCAGTTTCTAATTTGATCCTGGAAAGTCCCACTTTTCCTTAAAGGTAAAGGGACCCCTGACCATTAGGTCCAGTCGTGACCGACTCTGGGGTTGCGGCGCTCATCTCGCTTTATTGGCCGAGGGAGCTGGCGTACAGCTTCCGGGTCATGTGGCCAACATGACTAAGCCGCTTCTGGTGAACCAAAGCAGTACACAGAAACGCTGTTTACTTTTCCGCCGGAGCGGTACCTATTTATCTTCTTGCACTTTGACGTGCTTTCGAACTGCTAGGTTGGCAGGAGCAGGGACTGAGCAACGGGAGCTCATGCCATCGCGGGGATTCGAACCAGCAACCTTCAGATCGGCAAGTCCTAGGCTCTGTGGTTTAAGCCACAGCGCCACCTGCGTCCCTTAGGATGTTCCTATTTTCATTGGAGAAATGTTGTAGGGTGTGAAGTTATCCTACCCCCGAGCCGTCTGAAGGCAATCCTGTATAGGGAAGTATTTTTTTTTATGTTTAACATTTTATTATGTTTTTATATATGTTGGAAGCTGCCCAGAATGGCTGGGGCAACCCAGTAAGACGTGTGGGGTATAAATAGTAAAATTATAATTATGGACTGGGATGTCCCTATTTTCATCAGAGAAATGTTGGAGGGTATGTCTGACGCATGTTTCTTGCACATTGCACAACCACAACCAGTCTTCATGCAGGAGTTAGGGCAAGAAGCATTTCTGGTTGGGCTTGCATCCCAGTACATGTGAGAAGTTAAAATCCTCACCTACCAGCAGCTTAATGACTGCCGCTGAAACCTAGCCCAGAATTAGAGAAGGGGTCTGTCTGAGCAATGTTTTAAAATGATGTGCACTATGAATGCACTACCAGGCACCTTCACGGTAATTATTAAAGGTACGCATATGTACTGTACAGCAGTTAGAGGAGTGATTTATGATGGTAAATGAATGAAGTCATTGTTGATGGTGCAATGTTGCATTACATTTACATAATGTTTCAATACAATGTGCTTGGTAGACAAAGACGAGCTCTTCATTTTAAACAACATATGGTTTACTCTTACATTTAAAAAATAAAATTAACTGGATCTCGCAACACGGGGTCTATTTTTTAAAACTATTTCAGTGGTGGGGCCTGCTACATATTGGTTGTGTTTGGGGGAACTGGTTTCAGCGTTGCCCCCCCCCACACTGTACAGAACAGGGGCTACTGACAAGAACCTGCTTGCCATCCATAATAATCAGTCTCACGCAAAGATGGGTTGAAGAAATCTGACTGCCTCAGGAGCTGCTGCAGCCAAACATTTATTGTGTGTAGCCAAAAAGATACAAATACCAAGAAGCAACTTTTCCCTCAGCTGGCAGATAAGGACAATGCCATACCATCACACCAGGCCCACGTAGTCGATCAGGCCATACTACGTGGACCAATCATCAGGACAGCATGAGCTGTCCACGCGTTGATCATGCTCCAAGCAATGCCTTTTGCTATGAAATCACCTTGCAATAATAAACTTTCGCCCATGCTCTTATGTGCAAACAACCATTTTCCCACAGGCTACAAAACAGAGAAGGATGTGTACTAAGATCAGAGGTGGTGACTAATCTTTTTTTGGCCAATCCTCTAAGGACCATTTGCCAGTAGTGGGTGACTACCCTCCCTCCCTCCCTCCCTCCCTCCCTTCCTTCCTTCCTTCCTTCCTTCCTTCCTTCCTTCTCTCTCACCCCACCATCTCTCTCTCTCTCTCTCTCTCTCTCTCTCTCTCTCTCTCTCTCACACACACACACACACACACACACACACACACACTCTCCTCATCTGATCATTGCAGGTCAGCTAAGAAAGGCTCCCCTCTTCACTGATCAAATGATGGATCTGATGACTAGAGAAGGGACACTTTGAATCCTTATGAGGACCCTGGGCTCTGTCCAGCTCAGCGTGTGCCTACTTTATTTTCCTTTTTTTGCTACTGACACCAAAATTAGTGGAGCCTTAGGTGGCAGAATAACTTTTCGGGGAGACTAGGTGTCAGCCACCCTGAATTATAAGTGAAAGCAGTTGGACAAAACTTTCATTAGTGTGTAGCAGGAATGATGCTTTAAATAGACTGACCTTGTGTTATATTGAGCTTTGTGCAGACAAGAGCTTTAACACCCCAGATATTGCAAAAAAAAATAAAAAATGTCGTAATTGTATTATTAAAAAGCCCTGCTCTTCAATTTCCTGTAAGCTAGTCAGGACATGTGGAATAAATGTCAGTGATGCCATTTTCAAATTCTAAGTGAAAGGGCAGGGCCTCTGATCTAATAATGTTGGAAGATAATGTTTTGACTGCTATCAAAGCAGCTGATTGATGTCTTCACTTCAGTAGGACAGCAATGAGCCATTGTGTACTACCCAAAATGTGTTTAAAGTGTGTTTTCCTGCTGACCAGTCTCCCACAATATACCTTTATTAAAACCTTTCTTTAAATTCTGCAAACTTTAAAAGAATTGCAGCAATACTGTACTTTGCTCAGAAGTTAGCTCCACTTACCTTAATGGGACCCACTCCATAGGAAGTACATTTAGGATTGCAAGACTCCAGTTGTAAATGGAAACTTGTTGCTTTTTAGGATCAAGAGCAGCATATAGTTAAACATTTCTGATGCCCCTGTGATATTTTCTGTAAGTCTTAAAGGGGGGGAAATCCTTTCTTTAAAGTGCATTAAGTTGGAGAACTTGTTTGTCAAAAATATTCAGATTTGCACATTCAATGTGACATTTTTGTGTGTGTCTAAAACACAAGAATTGGATTGTCATTGCAAACAAATAGTTGAAAGTTGTTTCAGAAAACTTTGGTCAGAAATGTGCTGGCTAAATTTTTATTGGTAAATTCATTTGTATTGTCTCTCTGCAGAGGTTAGATGTATAATGAATTATTCCCACAGCTTCATTCATTGGTCAATAAATCTTTCATATATGCCTCATAGACTTACAAGACAAGTTCAACAATTCAAGAAGAACTTCAGCCTGGGGGGAAAAAATTCCCTCTGATGTTTACTCAAATCTATCCAGTTATTTCTAAGTAAATCATCTCTCAGAGACAACTGCTAATCAATTTCCATTTTGAGACATGAAATTACTCCAGCCAACGATTCATATTTCTGAATACAAAGTACAAAAGGCTGTATAAATTTAAACCTGCTATATATTTTGGGAAGTAGTTTGTATCTCTGTCTATTCTCTCTGTGTACGGGCACCTGTTGAAATATTGTTACCCAATTTGGCCTGACTGTTCCCGAGATTAAGTTGTGGGTTTGGGGCAATGTTTGGATAGTGGTGCACACTGATTTGAGTCCAAATTGTGAATTGAACCAGTCCAAACGGCACAGATTGGGATGCCTCTGAAGATGTTCCTATCCTATTCCATGAGTGTGATTTGGTCTATGGGGTGAGTGGGGCCACCGTCTCGGGAGCAAAATTGTTAGGGGATGCAAAATGTCAACACTCAGTGCTGACTCAATACAGAGGTACCTCAGGTTACATACGCTTCAGGTTACATACGCTTCAGGTTACAGAGTCCGCTAACCCAGAAATATTACCTCGGGTTAAGAACTTTGCTTCAGGATGAGAACAGAAATCGTGCTCCGACAGCGCAGCGGTAGCAGGAGGCCCATTAGCTAAAGTGGTGCTTCAGGTTAAGAACAGTTTCAGGTTAAGAACGGACCTCCGTTCTTAAGTACTTAACCCGAGGTACCACTGTACAGCTGCATGCTTCCATCGCTGGTCTCTGTTGAAAATGGCTTCTCCATGTGAACCAGGAAGTGACCCCTTCAGACAATGGAACGACTCTTCTTTTCTTATCACTGTGGCTGCAATCTCCTGGGTGCCATGGACACTGCTTGGAAGTTGAATGTGCATGTGTACTTCATCTGTTTCTTCCCTCAATGCAGCCCCGGGCACTGGAAACCCATGCTTTGCCACTGAACTGCCATTATAGCAGTTCAAGAACACAATCCAGCCAAGCCAAAATGTTCAAGTAAGGTGCGAGACCAGGCCATTGAGGGCTGTGAAGAGATTGGATGTGTCTGGGGAGATGGTGATTTGATGGGAGTCCTCACAGCCGGACAAAAATGCCTGGAGGGCTTCATTTGACCCCTGGGCTTGGGGTTTCCCACCCTTGTTATATGCGGCAATGCTCGCCATTCAAGAAAACACTTTGACCACAGTTCTTCACTTTATGTACCATTCTGTATGCTGTTGCCATGCCACTCTTGCGCTGGCGTTTCTCACAGCAAATATACAATACAGGTCCCCAACTCACTACCTGTGAGTCGGGGTGACCATACCTCCTTCGTGTTTTTATGAAGAAAGTGCAAGGCTGGAGGGAGTGATGGAACTGACTGGTATAATGAGGCTTTAAGTGCCAAGTCAAGGGCGAGGAAGTGTGAATGCAACTATTTCAGGCACAAGTGCCCTGTGCCATTCCCTGCTCCCAAATCTGACAGTGCTTTGTGATTGTGCCTGTTTTGCACTGTCAAAGTCTATTGATGGTTCACTTTAAATTGACCTTGTTGTTGTTTAGTCGTTTAGTCATGTCCGACTCTTCGTGACCCCATGGACCAGAGCACGCCAGGAACTCCTGTCTTCCATTGCCTCCCACAGTTTGGTCAAACTCATGCTAGTAGCTTCGAGAACACTGTCCAACCATCTCGTCCTCTGTCGTCCCCTTCTCCTTGTGCCCTCAATCTTACCCAACATCAGGGTCTTTTCCAGGGAGTCTTCTCTTCTCATGAGGTAGCCCATGAGTCTTCTCTTCTCATGAGGTAGCCTTCTCATTAAATTGACCTGCTCAGAGTTAATTGGGCCCCGAAACTGATGTCACAAGGAGCAGGTTGGATTTGGGTTGGATTGGGAAAGAGGAAGGAGTATGTTGAAGCATCAAACTGGTAAAGGGGGACTTACTCAAAATAAAAGAGAGGGGGCTTGTAGACCAGCTGTTTAATAAGGCCATGGCTTTAGTCTAATCTAACAATCTTGCCTCATGTTTTTATTCTGGGAGTGGGACAATATGAACAAACGATACTTGTCATTAAGGTTTTCTAAGGAAATGCACCTGCTATTTGCACTCTATATGTTTGCTTTGGGGGGATTGCCTCTGTAACAGTAACAGACACTGTATAAAGTGTCAGAGGATGACCTCCAAACCATCCTAAATATATTCACAGAAACTTACGAAAAGCTTGGCCTATCACTAAACATCCCAAAAAACAAAGTGCTGCACCAACAAGCACAAAACTCTGCTGCACCACATATCCAACTCAACGGTGTAATGTTGGAAAATGTTGGTCACTTCTGCTACCTCGGCAGTTATCTTTCCACAAGGGCAAACATTGATGCCAAAATCCAGCATCACCTGAGCTCTGTGAGTGCAGCTTTCTCCTGATTGAGGTGCAGAGTGTTTGAGGACCGGGACATTCACAGGGAAACCAAAATGCTTGTTTACAAAGCTATTGTACTACCAACCTTACTGTATGCTTGTGAAACATGGACCACTTACAAACACCATCTCCAACTCCTCAAAAGATTTCATCAATGGTGTCTCCGAAAATTTTTACACATCACTTGGGAAGACAGGCAAACTAATGCCAATGTACTGGAAGAAGCAAAGATCACCAGTGTTGAAACAATGATTCTTCAACATCAACTTTGTTTGACTGGTCATGTTGTGTTGATGCCTGATTATCATCTTCCAAAGCAACTACTCTATTCTGAACTTGGAAATGGAAAGTGTAATGCTGGTGGTCAACAAAAGAGGTTCAAAGACTCTCTCAAGGCAAATCTAAAAAAATGTAGTATAAACACTGACCACTGGGAAACACTGGCCTGCAAGCGCTCCAGTTGTTGAACAGCCTTTACCAAAGGTGTCATGGGCTTTGAAGACACTCAAACTCAGGACGAAAGGGAGAAATGCGCTAAGAGGAAGGCATGCTTGGCAAACCCTCACCATGATCAACTCCTGCCCAGAAACCTATGTCCCCACTGTGGAAGGACGTGTGGATTCGGAACTGGCCTCCACAGTCACTTATGGACTCACTGTTAAGACCGTGTCCATGGAAGACAATCTTACTCTGCTACAAGTGATCACCAAAGAAGATGAAGAAAATGTGGAGCAAAGTACTATTCGTCATGAACTATGCAGCCATACTTTACTCTTTCACTGTGCCACAAAATCCATTTCATACACAGCTGAGATTCACCCCCACAAAAGTTGAATTGGGAGGAGTACTTCCTTGTGTATGTTTTTATTATCTGGGTATAGGTTCTTTTCTCTCTCTTTGTCTTTGGGGTTGTTGCAATAGCACTCCATAAAAAATGTAAGTTATAAAGCCTAATTTCATATAAATTAAAACTGCTTCATAATCAATTAATCCCTTAAAGTCATAATCCTCTTTCTGTGACATCACAGTCATTTACCAGGAAATTGTCGTGATGTGATAAAAAGGATTATGACTTCAAGTAAGAATTAAACAGCAGGATCTGTAAAGAAGGGGGTGGAATCCTGTTTTCATGTGAATAATCCCAGACAAATGCTATGATGGAAGCCAAAATGTTACCAGATATAATGGCAAAATTTTTAATTGCTTAAGAGTTTTATTGAGACAATCTCTAAATATAAAAAAGACAACAGTTTACATAGACTACAGTGCATTACACTAAATTATTAAATAAATAAAGTTGCTTGTTGCTGACCTGAAATTCAGTTTAGATATTGGAGGTTGGTTTGGAACATAATGGCCCTCAGTGGCTACCATAATGGTGGTAGCCATTTTGTTTTTACTTTCTAAATCATCTTGGAGTTGTTTGGCATCGGACATTGCATTGCTTTCCCAATAATTATTTTCAGACTGACCTGCTGCCACAGGAATGCAAAATGTAAAATTGCAAAGCAAAAAGCACTGGATAATGGGTAACAGAATGACCCAAGCCCCTGATCCAATGGATTGGGGAAGATTTGGATGTAGTAGAGGTGTCCTCCAGCATTTTGATGGGGGCTCCAGCAGCTTGAAGGTGCAAGCAGTCAAAAGCCACCGCTGGCAGTATCCCCACCAGTTGTAGCCAGTGTAAGCACTGAAATAGGCTGTTTGGAGGTCAGGGAGGGAGTTCAGAAGGACTGGGAAGATGGCAGCCAGCTAAAGATCTCCCATACCCATGCAGCTACCAGTTGTAGGCCAAATCAAACCTTGAGGCTTGCAGAGCAAAAACAAAACAGGGCTGCATATATGTGTCTGTGTGTCCCCAATTTTCTGCTTTGGCCAGTGCTAGCAGCACTCCCTTCCTAAAGGGCAGCAGTGCATATTAGTTTGTCTTTATTTTACCGCTAATTGATAGCCTGAAACAGGTCCTGTCAATGCGTCAAGGCTCTATACTGTAAATATGAAACATAGTACCATATTTTTCGCTCTATAAGACGCACCAGACCACAAGACGCACCTAGTTTTTGGAGGAAGAAAACAAGAAAAAAAATATTCTGAATCCCAGAAGCCAGAACAGCAAGAGGGATTGCTGCTTTCGCTGTGCAGCTATCCCTCTTGCTGTTCTGGCTTCTGGGATAGCTGCGCAGCCTGCATTCGCTTCGTAAGACGCACACACATTTCCCCTTACTTTTTAGGAGGGAAAAAGTGAGTCTTATAGAGCAAAAAATACGGTATTTTGGTTAAGGCATTTTGAGAAGAAGTTACTGAAGCATGTTGCTTCTTCTCAGTGGTGTAGCCTGGGGGGCACAGGGGTGATTGCCCCCGGTGCAAAATGCAATATCATATTGCCATGAGATGTCAGGGAAATGCCAGCTCAGTTTGACTGTGGGTACCATGCTTTCTGAAGGCTGAGTGGCGATGGACACATCTGACTTCATTTCCGGGATGTCCACTCTCATTCACTCCACTGCCCTTGAGGGAATATTCAGGGAGGCAGGAGGGGATATATTCTTTATTAACATCCTTCCAAACTTGCGCTAGCAAGTTCCTTTACTTAGCAGAGTTCCACATTCCCCTTTTTAAATGCATAGCGGGTAGCTGGTTGCAGGCTTGTGTAAGCCTCTCACTATTAGGTTCCTGGCAAGTTCCCTTATATACCTCTTAAAAGAATAAATATGCCACAATCTTATGTAAAGTATATAAAAGTAGTTTACTCACATTCAGTTCACAGTTGGATCCCTGAAGGCAGACTTAGTTACAAAGTATATACATGTGGAGCCATCCCATATGGGAACAATCCCAGTGTCTTCATCTCTAGCTAAAAAGCTGCTCCAACGATGGAGGAAGTCAAAAAGAGAGAGTGCTGCATACATAGTCCTTTTTGTTACCTGGACAGGTAAGGTCATGCCCACCTCTAGTCACATGCAAAAGAAGTATGTCCCAGCCAGGAGGAAACGGGAAGTTTTTGATTGGCTGGACCAAACATTCCATCTACATGTCCACTCTAGGAAAACAAGGAATGTTGTACTTGACTGCTATTTATGTATCACATCCCACAGCCCAGACTGTCTCCACCCCTCCCACACACCTCAAGACCCTCTTCCTTCTTTGACAACTGCCAATTTTGCCCCACTCCAATTGGTGCCGCTGGACTTCATATGTAAGAGAGGTACATTATGAAGGAACTTAAAGCATGAGAAGAATATCAGCTCTGGAAAATCAGAGGCACATCGAAAGGTATAAGAACATTGGTGGGTTTTCCTGGACACACTTTCATTTCAAAAGCATACCACTGAGGGTCTTTGCTCTGGATTGTGAATTTTATTGATATAGTTTGGGTTTGATCCAAAAAAAACATGAGTGGAAGGAAAATAGTCACTAGTGCTGTTCCACAGATTGTTACACAAGATATTGTGCAATACCTTCAGGCAGTTTTTTAAATAGGTATGTTCTATAGTAGTTCTCATGTCTCCACTTGTGTCACACATCGCTCAAGTTTTCCCACAAGTGGATAGAGAGCTTCCAATTTAGTTTCATTTTTCTTATGCAATTTTCTAGCGTGAAAGGCTTTTTTTTTTTTTAAAAAAAAAGACTTTCTGTAAAGGAAAGATGCCTCCTACAAGTACAAGGGCCCTTGATCCAACCTATTAAATTGAACAATAAATTATTGATACATGCCTAAATGGTAAGCAGGCAAAGGTTAAGTTCAGTCAAAGGAAACTATGGGGTACGGCACTCATCTCACTTCAGGCCGAGGGAGCCAGTGTTTGTCCACAGACAGCTTTCCGGGTCATGTGGCCAGCATGACTAAACCGCTTCTGGCGCAATAGAACACCATGGTGGAAACCAGAGCGCACAGAAACACTGTTTACCTTCCCACCGCAGTGGTACCTATTTATCTACTTGCACATATACTAGGTTGGCAGGAGCTGGGGCAGAGCAATGGGAGCTCATCCTGTCACAGGGATTCGAACCACCGACCTTCTGATCCGCAAGCCCAAGAGGCTCAGTGGTTTAGACCACATAAGAGCAGTCTTTTGTTTTAGAAATTTAAAATGCCAATAAAGGGTGTGGCCAAAGTTAAGCTACTTTAAAAGTTCCCTTGATTTCAATAGAGAAGTTGGAAGCACATGCTGAAATGTCCTTAAAAGTCCTCATTTTTGGTTGAACCATGCCCTAGGTGTTTCTTTTTGCACTGATTTTAATGGGAACCTATTTAACTTTTTACAGAAGTACGCTATTTCTGGAAGATGGAGCCTGTTAAATTGCACAAGATATACAATATAGAACAGCCAAAAGCCACTTCACCTACTTTTATGCTTACAGCAACATATATATATTTTAAGCCCCTCCAAAATGTTACTCTTATCAGCTATTTGAACTCTGGGGTAAAATATATATGAGAATGAAATTTTTTTTTAAGGCTCACAGAAGCCAAATGGAATTTATATGTATTAAAGTAGACATGCAACACCTGTAGAATCCTTAATGTACCATTTTTAGCCCAATCAATGTACATTCCTTTATTCTTTTTTCCTCTCCTGGTGCGACTGAAGGCATTCGTGTTCTGAGGGTTTACAACTATCTTCCTGCTCTCCTACCAAGAATGAGATGTGGGAAACCAATTTGTTTTAATTAAGGACTTTTATGCTAGGCGACATAGCACAAGATAATATCAGCAGGGAATTATGAAATCAAAGGATCTGTAAATGAGACAATAAACTGGGCGCAAGAATGATGGGAGGTAAAAGCAAGTGTTGTCGTGGGGAATGTGGGTGGGGGTTGCTTATCAAAATGTTGTGCTATAAAAAAACATCATGGGATGAGGTTCAGAAAAGTGCAAAATGAATACCTGGCTTGACCAAAGAACAGGAGTGCACCAGCAAGAGGACTTTATTGGTGCATGATAAAATTTAGCAGAATGGTCACTTGTATCTACCTCAGTGACAAGGAATATATATGCCTTATATTTCTATTCCTTATATTTCTAATTTTTAAGGGACGCGGGTGGCGCTGTGGGTTAAACCACTGAGCCTAGGACTTGCCGATCAGAAGGTTGGCAGTTCGAATCCCTGTGACGGGGTGAGCTCCTGTTGCTCGGACCCTGCTCCTGCCAACCTAGCAGTTCGAAAGCACGTCAAAGTGCAAGTAGATAAATAGGTACCGCTTCAGCGGGAAGGTAAACGGCGTTTCCATGCGCTGCTCTGGTTCACCAGAAGCGGCTTAGTCATGCTGGCCACATGACCTGGAAGCTGTACTCTGGCTCCCTTGGCCAATAAAGCGAGATGAGCGCTGCAACCCCAGAGTCGGCCACGACTGGACCTAATGGTCAGCGGTCCCTTTACCTTTTATATTTCTAATCAGGGAGGGTAGGGAGGGAGGATGGTCAAATTATGACATTTGAGAGGATTCTACAGTGATGCTAAGTGATGGTGTGCACATGTAATAAATAGATGATTGTCTGCATTCATTTATGATCAGACACAGAAATATGCTAGCTACTGGTTTACTCTGAGGTTACATTGACACCTTGGTAAGTTACCACACTGAAATGGTTATTTGTATCACCCATGCAACTGAGGAACGCCAATCTCATCAAACCGATTCTCTGAGAGTCAACCTGTGCTAGAAATCTTACTATATTCCTCAAAGACCTGTCTGTTAAGCAGAACAACAGCTGATTCCCCATTTGCTAGGACAAAGTCCAAGACTCTTCCATTCCTACTGTTGACTTAATGGAACAGATTTAATACACAAGTAATAACTGGTCTAAAATTATGGCTATATGTTACACAAATGAGTAATCTATGTAATATCTCAGGAAGAAGAGAAATTATATAGCAATTTGTACTGACACAGATTCACAGTATATATTATTTTTTCATAGAAGATGGATGGTGTCACGGGGTGGCATTCCTTGAGACCCAGTGTAAAATGGAAGATCTGTATGTGGAGAGCTCTCAGTGTCATGTAAATTGAGGCTTTTTAAGAAGCCATTCATTCTGAGAATTGGACTTACTCAGAGCAAATTGCAGGTATTTCCTTTAACTATGCCTACTTGCATACAGGGAAAAAAAGCTTTACCGAACAAAGCCACTCATGAAAGGGTAGCAAGGAGAACTTTTAGGTGTTCTTTCTATTTGTGTGGCTGTAGGGGCTACTGAAGTCTGAGATGAAAAGAAAAAAATGAATTGAATGACTTACCGTTCTGGATATTCCCTTCCAGAGGGGTAGCTGTGTAGTCTAAACATAAAAACCAATAAAAACCCATACTTTTAAAAAACGATTATAATGGCATATGCTTCATCAGTTGCATCCTTAGTTGTTAGTATGTATATACACCATTTTCTCTATAGTCTCTGTTGATCCCCAAATGCATAGAATTGAACTTTGTATATTGGTGTGTTCTACACCTGAAAGAGAACATGAGAAGAGCACAGTTGGATCAGATTATGCTAATTTCATAGAAGAAAGAATCAGGATTCAATATGGCCTTAACAGATTGGAGAGCTAGGCCCAAACTTACAAAATGAATTTCAATAGGGAGAAATGTAAGGTTCTCCAGTTAGGCAGAAATAACCAGAAGTACAAATATGAGATGGCTTGCCAGTAGTACATGCAAAAAGGATATAAGGGTCTTAGTAGACCACAAGCTTAACATGAGTCAACAGTGTGATGCAGCAGCAAAAGATGTTAATGCTATTCTAGGCTGCATCAACAGAAGTATAATCCACCTTATTCAATTGAAGTAACAGTACCGTGCTATTCTGCCTTCGTCAGACCTCACTTGGAGTACTGTGTCCAGTTCTGGGCACCACAATCTAAGAAGGATATTGACAAGCTGGAGTATGTGTGCAGAAGAAGGCAACCAATACGATCAAAAGTCTGGAAACCAAGCCTTATGAGGAACAGTTGAAGGAGCTGGGAATGTTTAGCCTTGAAAAGAGGAGACTGAGAGGAGATATGGTAGCCATCTTCAAATATCTTAAGGGCTGTCACATGGGAGATGGAGCAAACCTGTTTTCTCCGGCTCTGGAGAGAAGGACTTGAAGCAATGGATTCAAGTTACAAGGAAGAAGGAAGAACATCAGGAAGAACTTTTTGACAGAAATAGCTGTTGACAGTGGAATGGATTCCCGCGGAAGGCTGTGGACTGCCCATCGTTTTGTTTTATGTGCAAATATCAATGTCTGTGCTGTGAAAAAGCGACCACATGTTCTCTAGCTGAGAAGGCTCTCCAGGGGAGACATCTAGCCTGCTTGCAGATGAGTAATGAGATAAGGGGCTGCTCTGCATGTCACTAGATGACCAGGTGTGTTAGCAGCAAAAGGGCATAACCTCTTTGAAGACAAGACAATTATAATGAAAAACTCTTTTTATGCTATGACGTGCTCCTGTCTTCTATGTTTGTAAAATGAGGGTCACAGAGAAAAATTAAATTTCATTATTATGCCTTATCATTGAATTGAAACACCAGCTTGAAATATTTCCTAGGAACAATTAATTACCCAGAGTGCAGTTTTCTGCAAATAGTGTCAAAGCGTGCTGAATGATCTTAGGATAGGACCACCCACAGGCCAGAAGAAAATTAATGCTAATGTAGTTAAAAGTAATAAAGGTTTAATAAAGGCAAATTCACTTCATAGACAGATTACGCTATTTGTTTATCAATTAAAAGAGCTTTTCCTGAGGCAATGTTGTCCATAAAGCAAAATGTCAGGGCAGATATCTTGCTGAATTATTATTTTATTAGCGAAAACAATCATGGTGTCAAGTATGCTGCTTCCCTTCTAATATGTGTTTTCAGTTAAGACTTTCCTTTGGAAGAGAAGTACTTGACAGAATACCAAACAGCCTTTAGATGATATACACTAAATAGTCTAGAAATCTTGCACCCACCAATCAAATCTGAGGCACATGAATATAGAATTTCTTGTGCTTTGCAGTGCTGAGATATAGGAATTATATGGAAGCTATGCAAATAGAAGAAACTTGGTTCAAACATGACTTTCTCCTAGAATTGCCATACGCCTGGAATTTTCCAGACATAGCTGGCAATCGGCCATCAGAAAAAGTTTCCGGGCAGAAATCGCTTAAACAACCAGGGAAATCTGGACATATGGCAACCCATGTTGGCAGTGCCGTTTTGGGGTGACTTTTCTTAAAAATAGCTCAGAAACTTCAAACTTTGGGCAAAACTAAAAAAAACCACACCTCTTCTGCCAATTTTTTTTGAAATATGGCACCCATCCCTTCTCCTGCATTTGCCAACCAAATAACATTTGATCCTAACAGATGATCCTTGAGTCTCCAATGGTTTGTCCACCCTATCCAATATTCTACCAACATTTTATTTGTGTGCTAATTCACAAAGGTCCTAAGTAATTTGGGTCCATATTATCTTTTGGACTCCCTGGTTCCTTATGATATATTCAGAAATATTCTGATGGGACACATTTGGTGGTCCCTGAGGTTTCGTTGACCTTCACCAGTAACCGAGCTTCTAGTGTGACAGGCCCTGCCCTGGGGGACTCCTTGCCAATAGAAGACCAGCAGGAGTTTTCTCTGCTTTCCTTTAGACGTCTATTTTTTTGTTTAAAAAACCCTCCACTGTTCAGAAAAGCCTTCGGAACATTATGTGTGTGTGTGTGTGTGTGTGTGTGTGTGTGTGTGTGTGTGTGTGTGTATGTAACCAACCAGTCTTTATTGATGTTTTAAATCATGCTACTGTAGTTGTTTTATGTTGTTGTTATATATATTTAATGAAAGAGTGGTTTCTAAATATTTAAACAATATTTAAATGAATAAATAAGTCTACCGATTGCTCCAACTCTTCAGAAATACTGTTCTGAGACTGAATCTGGTCTAAAGGTGATTCTGTTGTTCTTGAGATTCTTATCCCAGCCAGCCAGCTTGTTCCTGCAGAACTTATCCTACCACCCATCTGGACTGAATGACCATCCTTTTCTTCCACATCCTATAGTTATAATATCTTAGCGCAGTCCTGCCACATACGGTTGAGCTATTCTTGTTAGCTTTTGGCATCGCAAAGTCTTGAGACATCCTGGATGTTTGATACATAGCTAAATGCTGCCCTCCTCCCGCTGTGTTTGTGGATCCCAATATAACACAGGTAGAACGGTCAATGACGCACATTTTTCTTCATTCAGAGGGAAAACATAGCGGTTTTGAGATAACAGATGTGAAGGGATTAAAATGACATCTGGAACTCCTCTACAGCAATTGGGTGTATTCCAACACAGTTAACTCCCTTGTGTCTGCCAGTAATAAAAGCAAAAAAGAAAAATCAGGGGGGAAGTAGATGTTGGGGAGGAAAAAACTCTTCTATAGACATTCCTTCCAGCTCAGAGACAAATATCAGGTCTATATTTCACAGCTTTCACTAGATCTATATAGGTATATTAGTAGCCTTGTCCCAAGGCTGCAAAGCAGGTTCTGTTATTCTCTATCAGTACAATGACAGTATTGCAGGTCAGATCAGGTGACAAAAGAACCTCTGAGGGTGACAAAAGAACCTATTTTCCAGGGATGTCCCTGATTTAGAGACGCTGTCCCTGTTTCTGATTTGATCCTGAAATGTTCCACTTTTCCTTAGGATGCCCCTATTTTCATTGGAAAAATGTTGGAGGGTATGGAGTTATCCGGCAACTGAGCTGTCTGAAGGCAATATTGTATAGGGAAGGGTTTTTTTAAAAAAAAAATGTTACGATACGATAATACGATACAATAATTTTATTGTCATTGTTTTATATAGAACAACAAAATTGAAAAAAATCTACATCAGACATTAAAAAAACCAACAAGCCTGCTATCCCAGCTATCCCAATTTCTTCCATTCCTCCTGGTAAGGAACTTTGCTTCAGGATGAGAACAGAAATCACGTGGCGGCGGGAGGCCCCATTAGCTACAATGGTACCTCAGGTTAAGAACAGTTTCAGGTTAAGAACGGACCTCTGGGACGAATTAAGTTCTTAACCCAAGGTACCACTGCACTGCTCCTCTCCACCACCATTGCTTGCACCAGAGCGAATGGCAAAATAAGTGAAACAATCAAGGAGGTTGCAATGATGAAGAGGCAGAAGCAGGTTCAACCTTTGGTAAAGGTAAAGGTAAAGGGACCCCTGACCATTAGGTCTAGTCATGACCGACTCCGGGGTTGTGGCGCTCATCTTGCTTTATTGGCTGAGGGAGCTGGCGTACAGCTTCCGGGTCATGTGGCCAGCATGACTAAGCCGCTTCTGGCGAACCAGAGCAGCGCATGGAAACGCCGTTTACCTTCCCACCGGAGCGGTACCTATTCATCTACTTGCACTTTGATGTGCTTTCGAACTGCTAGGTTGGCAAGAACTTTTGTCGGATGCCTGACCATGCTGTTCATGCTGGCCCTGAGTCAGCTTGAGCCACCATGGTATAAACATTGCCTTCTACTAATTCATTGCATTTCGATGATGTAATTAACATGGAAAACATGCTCATGGGATTATCCTAGTTTGAACCTTACAGCAACCCTGTGAAGTAGGTCAGGCTAAGGGAGAATGATTGACCCAAGGTCACTAAGTAGGCTTCATGGCTGAGCAGCATTTGAACCCAGTTCTCCTGAGTCCAACACTCTTTACTGGGGCTGTTACGCAAGCATCAATTGCTTTGGAATTGGATCAGACACCTCCTTTTCTTCGCTGAATAACATATAATCCCCATATTACATTCTCGGGGAAATATCTACATGGACACACAGAGTAGGAGGAAACTAAATCAGTAAGTGTAGCAGATCATGAAATCAGCCTTCTGAACAATATGCAGGCTGATTGTTCCCAGCATGTGGCTTTGCAACATAAAACAATTTTATAAATCTGTGGATATTGGTACATTTTCATTGTGCCGAGCATTCCAAAGCGAAATCGGGCATGCTCAGAACTCAGGTGCAAGAGCTCTTCATGGAATTGCTAATGCATCATCAAAACTGAATCTTGCATAGCTATAGCTATGGCAAACAATTGACTCCCCACAAGCAATAGGGAAGCACGTGCCGATCGCTGAGGCGGCCACTCATCCCATTTTTTTGTTTGTTTGTGAAAGCTCCAAAATAGCAAGTATAATAAAATAAATTAGGCATCTTCAGAAATCAGATAAACAAACAAACATATATATGGAAAGAATCCGAGCTTTCCCCCAAGAATTGGGAAAACATGAGAAACCCGAGCTGACACCAGAGCTCTGCTGGATCAAGCCAAAAGCCCATCTAGTCCAATTCTCACTGTGGTTAGTCAAGTGCCTGTGAGACAAGTGGACCTTGAGTGTAATAGTTTTCTCCCTGTTTACCGTATTTTTCGTCCCATAGGACCCTCCGCCCCATAGGACGCACCTAGTTTTTTGGGGGGGAAACCGAACCAGGTCGAGGAACAGCGGGATGGTGGCGCTGCGCCTCCCTGCTGTCCCCCGAGCTTGTGGGGCTGGCTGATGTCTGCCCAGCGTGCGGGGCGCTCTACTTCGGCGCGCCCTGCCCGCTGGGCGGCAGGCTGCTATCCGCAGTGAGGGGAGCCCTGCGGGGAACTCCTGCAGGGCTCCCCACACTGCGGATGTCTGCCCAGCGCGAGGGGCGCTCTGCTTCAGGGCGTTCCTCGCGCTGGGCGGCAGGCTACTATCCACAGCGTGGGGAGCCCTGCGGGGAACTCCTGCAGGGCTCCCCACGCTGCAGATGTCTGCTTCAGGGTGCCCCTTGCGCCAGGCGGCAGGCTGCTATCCGCAGCCTAGACAGCCCTGCGGGAACTCCCCCAGGGCTGCCTAGGCTGCGGATGTCTTCCTGAAGCCTGGAGAGCGAGAGGGGCCGGTGCGCACCGACCCCTCTCACTCTCCAAGCTTCAGCGAAAGCCTGCATTCGCCCCATAGGATGCACACACATTTCCCCTTCATTTTTGGAGGGGAAAAAGTGCGTCCTATAGGGCGAAAAATACGGTATAATCTTCAGCCTCTGATATCCAGAGGCATGTCATGTTGGCACCTTGACAGCATCTTAAAAAGCAGAGACATCACCTTGCCAACAAAGGTCCGTATAGTTAAAGCTATGGTTTTCCCAGTAGTGATGTATGGAAGTGAGAGCTGGACCACAAAGAAGGCTGATGGCTGAAAAATTGATGCTTTTGAATTATGGTGCTGGAGGAGAATCTTGAGAGTCCCATGGACTGCAAAACCTATCCCTTCTGAAGGAAATCAGCCCTGAGTGCTCACTGGAAGGACAGATCCTGAAGCTGAGGCTCCAACACTTTGGCCACCTCATGAGAAGAGAAGACTCCCTGGAAAAGATAGACCCTGATGTTGGGAAAGATGGAGGGCACAAGGAGAAGGGGACGACAGAGGACGAGATGGTTGGACAGTGTTCTCGAAGCTACCAGCATGAGTTTGACCAAACTGCGGGAGGCAGTGGAAGACAGGAGTGCCTGGCGTGCTCTGGTCCATGGGGTCACGAAGAGTCGGACACGACTAAACGACTAAACAACAATATGTTGGCACTCAATCCTAATAGCCTCTAGCCCTGTCCTCCATGAATTTGTCTAAGCTCCTTTAATCACCCAAGGACTCAGCTACATTAGTAAAAAAAATTAGCATTTTGACTGAACATGCGACACCAGATGGCAGTGGAGAGCAAAAAAAATCTAAGCGCTTTTCCATAGCGCTTTTTTCTTTTGTTATAACGATGTGATTTCTGACTTATTTATAGCGGGGGGGGGGGGGTGTTCCCCTGTGTAGATCCACCCCAAGTTGATGGTTAGCACTACATCCCTTATAACAGCAAAATTCATAATTTAATTATGCATTGTGTAAATAAGTACTTCCTTTGGCCTGTCCTCAGTTTAATTAGATGACCTGGGTTCTAGCATGATATGTGTGGCAGAATAATTTCTCTTTGCTATCAAGTCTCCAAAACCTGTATCTTTTTATGGAAATCCCTCTCCCTGCTGAACGTCTGGGGTTTAATTGATTTTTGCCTTTTTCTGTATTGTGTTTCTTGTACACCTCTTAGAGATGATTATAGTTAGATCGTATACAAATTGTTTAAATAAAAAAACAAGCCATTTGGACCAGGTGATTTGTTGGCTTTTAATTTGTCAGTTAGGCCTCAGCTCTTCCTGAAATTACAAGGCAAACCTTGTAATTCACACTAGTTTTATCAACAGCACATTAAATACCATAATATTACTGTTAATATTCCCTAACTTACTTCATTATAAGTTTAAAAAGATGCAAACTCAATCAGTGAATTAATTTGTTAAAACCAGATGGAATAAATATGGTTATAATAATAATAATAATTTTATTATTTATACCCTGCCCATCTGGCTGTGTTTCCCCAGCTGCTCTGGGCGGCTCCCAACAGGTCACTAAAAACAGAATAAAACTTTTCAGAATGTTTCACACAACCCAACAGCTCAACAAGTTAAATGGGTTACATGTATCAAACGTTTGTGGGGTGGGGAAGAGAAAAAATAAATTTTAAAGAAGAAGAAAAATGGTAACTGGTATCTAGAAAAAGCATGTAACTTTTTTATTGACACTGGCAAATTAAAATAGAATAAATTAACAAGTATGTTCTCAAAAAAAAAATTCTATTAGTGTCAACACCATTGAAGTGGTATCCTAAACAATCAGTGTGAATGATGATTTTCCTAATGTATTTTTATCAACTCTTGGAAACATTGATGATTTATTAATGATTATTTGGGTAGAAAACAGTTTCTCTCATTAAAGCGAAGCCTTTGTTTTTGTTGGATACAATTTATCTCTTTCTGTTGGTGTTTGATTTGAAGGAAGATGCTTAACCAATTGAATGATCACAACTTATGACTCAAGCTGAACTCAGCCAACCAGCCAGCCCTCTTGGGTGACCCGTCAAGTCTGAACAGAGCTCCAGATTTTGCTGCCCACTTGAAACAGTAAATACAGGAGGAGCATCAAGCTACATTATATGACTGCGGGGCTGCATTTAGCCTGTTGAGTCACAAGTGGTACATGCCTAATTTAATTAGCAGTGTTCATTTATTTGAGCCTTCTATTTGCATAGCCTTCTAATCAGAACATGGGTTTTATGCGGCCTACTAGTATATTCCTGCCTCTTTAAAGTGCAGTGGTACCTCGGGTTAGAGACGCTTCAGGTTACATATGCTTCAGGTTACACACTCCGCTAACCCAGAAATAGTGCCTCAGGTTAAGAACTTTGCTTCAGGATAAGAACAGAAATCGGGCTCCAGCAGCGCAGCAGCAGCAGCAGGCCCCATTAGCTAAAGTGGTGCTTCAGGTTAAGAACAGTTTCAGGTTAAGAATGGACCTCTGGAACGAATTAAGTACTTAACCCGAGGTACCACTGTACCTGCTTTCTTCTGGGCATCTGGTGAAAAATATATACCCCCAAACCAGTGTTGTAGCCTTATATTTCCACCACCCACAAAACAAGCAACCGAAAGGATAAATGAAGATTTCAGATGTTATCCTTTAATAATTTTTGAAACACTCTTTTGTACTGGAAACCAATATAATGTTTTGGGCTGCCAGTTAGAGGAGAAAACGAGCGCTGGAAAATAAAGGGGAGGGAAAGAAGAAGAAAGGATTCATGCTGCTTTTTCCTTAAACATTGTGATTTCAGATCAAAAGTATATTTTTCTTTGTTAAAATCCCCCCTATAATCTTATACTGTTTGTTCTCTTATGTGTGAAAATGTTGTATTAGTTGGAATTCATGCAGGGGCACTCAAGTAATTCAGACAATGCAAAAGTTTATCCTCAGATGATATCACTGGTGTACTGTATCACTTTTTTCTAGCTTTCTAATCCTTTGGGACACGGGTGGTGCTGTGGTCTAAACCACTGAGCCTAGGGCTTGCCGATCAGAAGGTTGACGGTTCAAATCCCTGCGACGGGGTGAGCTCCCATTGCTCGGTCCCTGCTCCTACCCACTTAGCAGTTCGAAAGAACATCAAAGTGCAAGTAGATAAATAGGTACCGATCCAGCAGGAAGGTAAACGGCGTTTTCATGCACTGCTCTGGTTCACCAGAAGCAGCTTAGTTATTATTATTATGCTGGCCACATGATTTGGAAGCTGTCTGCAGACAAACACCGGCTTCCTCAGCCAGTAAAGCGAGATGAATGCCGCAACCCCAGAGTCGTCCGCTACTGGACTTAACGGTCAGGGGTCCCTTTATCTTTACTTTTAATGCTTTCCTGCTGGTGTTTAAAGAGACTGGTTAGCATTGACCCTGAAGCTGTATCTAGGCAGGTGCAGAGACTTGTGACCTCATCAGGGCTGGCTCCAAAGGTTGGCTAAATTGGACATTTGCCAGATTAGCAGATTGCCACTGTCCTAGCAACATTGCCATTTCCAATTTGCAGAGATTATCCAAGAGCTTCAGATGCAGCCCACCATTTTGCGTGTCCCACCTCCAGTCAAGGGGGCCCACTGAGGACCCCATGCTTGAGGACTCCCCCCTTTTCCCACACCTACTTCTTTCATCATCAGAAGGCAGAACCACTGAAGGCACTCTGTCTGGAGTACCTAGACAATAGATATTTCCAGAGAGATCTATCCTCTTTCTAGGTGTCATTTTTTCAGCTGTAAACCAAAGGGATTATACCAATAGGTTCAACCCACAGTGACTATTATCAATAGTTTAGCTGGGAGCAGAGCAGAATCAGAGACCTTGCAAAAAAAGATAAAAATGTGGCAGTTAATTTGTGTCACTAATTCTCTTTATTAAATGGAGCCTCGCCTCGCCTTTCCCTTTTTAGATTGCCATCCTACCTTTCAGTCCTAAAAAGTGACTGTTTTTTCTTTACAAATCACACAGCAAAGTCAACGCTGTAACTGAACCAAATGGTTCACAGTGAAGCCCACATCCATCAAATTTAGTGGCTTCAATTTGTTCAATTCTGGATAAAGTACTTCAGTGAATTTACAAAGTAGGCAAGTCTTATTCTTGTAGGTGTTTAACGTATGGTATGGCTGACCACACAATGGCTCAGCATCCAAGAAAATGCATGAATGACCACACTAAGAGCAGACTTGAAAGAAGACTTTAGAATGAAATAAACTTTCAGATCGACACGATCACCTTCGCTCGTAACCCAATTCCAGATTTCACAGAATCTTCAGATGTCCTTCTTAAACTCCAACAAGAAGAATGAAAAGACCACTGCTGTATGCAACCTCAGTACTGGAGCTTCACAACTTTGTTAAATCATGGGTTTGTATGGAGGTGCATTTGATTTCTTTTCTGTTCACATTTTCTGAACATTCTGGTGAGCAGCTGACTGACAGGTGGCTGATAAAAATGCCTTTTTTAAAAAATATCTTTTTATGGTAGGATATATAAAGGATTTAAACAAGCATGCTTTCTGTTAAGCTGGCTTAATCTCTCTCTTTTGGCTTCAGAATTGCTATGCTAATCTTAAGTGAAAGTTTGCTGGCATAATTCATGTATGGATCACAGTCTTCGTTCTTAAGTATGCTGATAACATAATTGGAAGTGTTATATTCTCCCAGGCATTTATTTCCAGTCAGAAATGTCAGGATTAATTATTAATCAACAGGTGTAGAATATCATTTATGGCACAATCCTACGCTTTCGTGCTAGCAGCACCTTGCAGTACAGCCATCAGACACCAGTGGAGAGCAAAAGTCTATGTTGCTCATTTAACCCATGTCACTTCATTGAATTACACACAGCACAATCCTAAAGAAGGGTTCATAGGAACACAACAAGTTGCCTTATTCTGAGTCAGCCTATTGGTCCATCCAGTTCAATCTTGTCAACACAGATTAGCAGTGGGACTCGCTCCCTAATGTGCGCGGTTAGGACCGCAGTCTCAAGGATGATTGATTTCCCCCAAGATTGAACCCTAGTTAATATTCTCAGAAATATTATTTACTTTGCACACGCTGAATGTGCATAATGTTGAGATTGTGATGGCATGCCACTATTAAACCGATCTGACCATATTTTTAAAATATTGTTAACTCCCCCCCCTTTATGTTTAAAATATTGTGGTCTTTCATAGTAATTTAGCATATTAAATTCACAAGATTGATCTGAGTGCTAAAGTTAGAATTCTAGGCCATAATACACTGGAATCAGGACCCTGCAGATTTTTATGGTTATGGCTAGCTCTTCAAATCTACAGATGCAAAATTATCCAGCAGCCCAGGACAAGGTACCGTATATTTGTTTTAAAACACTTAAATCCTGCTTTTCAATCCAAACATCCAAGGAGACTAATAAAAGTGTAATTGTCTCTCTGTCTTTCCATCTATCCATTACAGTAATGAAAAAAGACAACAAATCAATGACTTAAAAACAGCAACAGAATAAATAAAACTAGCAACAAGATGAATAACTATATATGATCAGGTTGCAGCCTCGTTAATTTCATCCTTCTTCTGCCTCTGCTTCTGCATAGGACAGGAATACTGAACTATTGTATGTGTCATCATAAGGATTACTAAGACAATGTATGTGAAGTAATGTGATTACTTTTGTTGATAATGAAGCAGAGGTGGTTAACTTGTGGCTCTTTGAATGATATTAGACTCCAGCTCCCATTAGCCCCAGCCAACATTGTCAATGGTCAGTGATGATGGAAATGTATTCCAGCAACAAGAGGAAGGTTTCAGGTTTCTGTTGTTGTTGTTTAGTTGTTTAGCTGTGTCTGACTCTTCGTGACCCCATGGACCAGAGCACGCCAGGCACTTCTGTCTTCCACTGCCTCCCGCAGTTTGGTTAAACTCATACTGGTAGCTTCGAGAACACTATCCAACCATCTCATCCTCTGTCGTCCCCTTCTCCTTGTGCCCTCCATCTTTCCCAACATCAGGGTCTTTTCCAGGGAGTCTTCTCTTCTAATGAGGTGGCCAAAGTATTGGAGTCTCAGCTTCAGGATCTGTCCTGCCAGTGAGCACTCAGGGCTGATTTCCTTAGAAATGGATAGGTTTGATCTTCTTGCAGTCCATGGGACTCTCAAGAGTCTCCTCCAGCACCATAATTCAAAAGCATCAATTCTTCGGCAATCAGCCTTCTTTATGGTCCAGCTTTCACTTCCATACCTGACTACTGGGAAAACCATAGCTTTTACTATACGGACCTTTGTTGGCAAGGTGATGTCTCTACTTTTTAAGATGCTGTCTGGGTTTGTCATTGCTTTTCTCCCAAGAAGCAGGCGTCTTTTAATTTCAGGTTTTTAAATTTATTTTAATTTCTTTAATTAATTTCTTTTAATTTCAAGAAGCAGGCGTCTTTTAATTTCAGGTTTAATTTCAGGTTTCTGACTCCCGCATTAAAGAGCGACCCATCCATATGATGCATCAGGTGACTCTTTATGGGATTCTGTTATTAATGGCATGATGATCTGGGGTTGCCATATTTCAAAAAGTAAAAACCAGGACTCCCTGAAAGTTGTTGAGCGGAATGTGTGGGAAAATCAGAAGTGTGGCAGCCCTAGGATGATCACCACTGATGAATTTAAAGTACTCCCTAGTGTTGTACAAACTGGAGAGTAGGTGACGTAATGTATTTTATTCTTAGCAATACAAAAGGAACAGGGAGAAAATGCTAGTCCTTACTCTATAGGGCTAGTCACCTAGAAAGGAGCATAATTTCAGATACAGCATCTTGACAGCTCATATCCGTTAGCTTTAACTATTGCACTACTATGCGGCATTCCATAAATCATTCCGGCAAGGTCCTATAATTCTAAGACGCAATGGTTATGAAAGGTATTTAGCTTGTTCTTGCTTTAGATCATGTATTATATCTCGTGGAGTATTATCATTGGTAAAGTATTAAAAGGTCACCTTCTAGTGAGAACCATATTCTCCTCTCACTGTAGGTCTAGATAAAATAATTCAGAGCAACTTCACGGTCGTGGGCTATTTTTGAAGAAGGGACCCATTCAATTCAAGCCTGTCCCTTAATTGAATTACATGATCTGAATCAACACTGTGCTGCTTTGTCTATTTTTCAACTGAAATTAGGGTCCCCGGTCTGAGAATCTGTGCTCCTGGAAAGCTTGACTGCCTTATTACTTCTTTATCATCAGTCTAATACAATATAAACCAACACATGCAATTTTGTGTGACCTTTATTGTATAACATTGTTATCGCCGATAATATATGAGGGCCTAATTGGTTCTGGCACTCACCCATGCAAGAAATGAGGATCACACTTTACTGATCTTTGATGGTATGCATGATGGTGTCTCATTCTAACATCTTATCATTAATTTTCTTTACATTAATATGAGTTTTAAGAGCAGTTAAATATTCCCAATACAGAAGCTCATAATTTTTTTAAATGGACTTCCTTAGAGGTTAATAATATTAGATAATACCACAGTATAATACCCAGCGTGCAAATAGCAGGGACATGTATGGGAGAAAATCAAAGGACTGGTTGCCATGAGAGTTTCTGGTGGCAGAAACTGGACTATGAGTGATTTCTGGTTTGTAGTCTTGTATTTAGGGAGAACATATACCTGTCCCATATCATGGACCAGGAGTCAGCTTCACCTGCTGAACAGCAGCCTGAAGGGGGAGAAGGCAGAGTGACTCCACCTGCAACTGATCAGCCTTCAAGGAGACAGAGGAGAAGGCAATGATGAGAACCAGCTGGCTTCAGGGTTCTTAAGCAGTTTCCAGCAGCAGCTGAAAACACCACTTGTAGTTCCTGGCTCTACTCTGCTGCTTCCTGCTCATCTTGACCCTTTGGCCATCAGATTTCCTGACCCCTGGACCATCTGACCACGTGACTTGCTGTTTGCCCAACCCTAGGATTGGACTTGACTTTGGGTACTGACTTGCCTACAGGCAAGCACACCTCAGAGGTTGGGTGGCATCCTGCTCCACTGAGCTCTGTTCATTGTTGCTCAGCACACGACTACGACAACCCATGGGCAACCTGTGGTCCTTCAGGCATCATCATCATCATAATTAATAATAATTTATTATTTATTATTTAATAATAAATAAATTATTTATTATTTATACCCCGCCCATCTGGCTGGGTTTCCCCAGCCACTCTGGGCGGCTTCCAACAAAACACTAAAATACAATAACCTATTAAACATTAAAAGCTTCCCTAAGGAGGGCTGCCTTCAGATGTCTTCTAAAAGTCTGGTAGTTGTTTTTCTCTTTGACATCTGGTGGGAGGGCATTCCAGAGGGCAGGTGCCACTACCGAGAAGGCCCTTTGCCTGGTTCCCTGTAACTTGGCTTCTCACAGTGGGGGAACCACCAGAAGGCCCTCGGCACTGGACCTCAGGGTCCGGGCAGACGATGGAGGTGGGGCAGAACGATGGACTACACCTACCATTTTTCTTGATTATTGGCTATGCTGGCTGGGTCTGAGGGTGCTTTGAGTCCAAAAACTGGGATGCCCCAGGTCCCAGTACATAATCCTTTTGGGGAAGATGACTAGCCCCTTCAACATTGACTTTAGCTCTATATTCCTGGCCCTAGTGTTGCAACTGGCAAAACCTCCAAGGAGGTGGTAGCTATCTTAGCCAGATTCCTTTGAATAGATCCAAGGTGAGGCCTGATCCACATGTAGCAGGATGAAGTAGAGTGCTGAAGGGGAAAAACAGACTAGTGCTTTAGGTGCACACTTTCTAATGTTCCTTTACATAAGCATTTGTCTAGCTCTACAAAACAATTAGCCATGAGAAGAGTGGTTTGGGGCTTTTCTGCTCGATTTGCTGAGTTTTGTTAAAAACCTGAGATAGAATTCGGAACAAATACTCTCCACCTGCCCTATAATAACACCGGCATCTCAAGAGTCTATGTTATTCTTCTACTCAACGTGTGTAGACCAAAGTTCATGCTGTTCTCTGATGAACACATCCCATTAACGATGGTGACAAAAGCACATTGTTACTCTTGGTTGTATAGGGATGCTCGCATGAAGTTCTGACCTTGAACTTAGGCCACCTCACTATATCTGTAGTGTATTGGGGAAAGTATGTGATGTCAAACATCCGTTGAATTGTCCTCCAAGATGTGTCTAGTGAGAATTCAAGATAGCTTGTTAGGAAGTGACTTTTCTGGTCTCCCCATATGCTGCTTAATATGGTGGCTGCGTCCAGGAAGTGACATCAAGAGCTGTGTTGAAAGTGTCTTCTTTTGCAAAAGATAGTTCTGTTTTCTGCCTCATTCACAGGTTGATGGATGCAGGGTTTTGAACTTGCCTTATCGTAAGGTGGCTAAGGAGGCTGTATGTGTGTGGCTGCCTGTGTTTCCTTATGTGAAAAAGACCCTGGACTTTATTTGAAGTGTGGCCATCTTGGATGCTGAAGAGATGATTTGTAGAATGGAAGAATAGACACTTGCAAACAGCCCTGGGCAATTTATTTTCTTATTAATTGATGGAGAATGGCAAAGGGAGAAATAAAGGATAAATGTTCAACACAGCACTACTGTCATCCCTTTTCTTACTGATTAAACTTCAAATATGCAGTAGTTGTTTTTTAAGTGAGGCAGCAATTTCCTTTAACATGTCTGTCTCCAACTCTCAAGTGGTTGACAAGTTTAATTTTAGGTTGCTATTCAATGAGATGAGATTAGTGCTTCTTTCTTTTTTTCTTTTATTTTTAAAGAACGGTTTTACTTACCATTAAAGTGCACTACATTGGCACCTATGGAGAATATTACACTTTCATTGTGTGAGAGGACATGAAAAATTACCTATGGCAGAAAATTCACACACTCCCAAAATGTGTTATTTAATTTTGTCAGAAATATGTGAACTACTGCGTGGTTCTAATGAAGTTCAACGGATTTATAAGCACACCTTCCGCTTGCAATCTACTGGCAATCCACTGTGCCATTTTGCACAAATACTATTTGTCGGAAATGAAAGGATAAGACTTGAATTACAAGAGAAAAGAATCTCAAACTTACTTACCAAAGCATTAGCAAAGGTTGGGAAGTATATCCGTTGGGAATAAGGAAGACCATGCATGTTCAAAATCCATCCATTGAATTTGATGTTTGTATTTTTTTTTGGTTTTGAAATATATATATATATTTTAAAAAGGAACACCATGCATGAACCTTGATTAACTGTGTACTATTAGATAGACATTTCCATCCAAGAGACTTTGTAGATAGCATGAAGCTGTGCACATCCATAGAACTAGAGCGTGGAAGAGGAACTTCTGGCCTTCCAGATGTTGTTGGACTATAACTTGCATCAGGGCTTTTTTTTTCTAGAAAAAGAGGTGCCAGAACTTGAGCTCTTTTTAGGGGAGTTTCAGCTGGAAAAAAGCCCTGACTCCCATAATCCCTGATAATCAGTCATGCTGTCTTGAGCTGCTGGGTGCTGAAGTTCAACAACATCTGCAGGGCCACAGCTCCCTTACCCTCGTGCTAGAGCGTAAGAATATCATTTTTAAATTTCACACCTGATATTACATGTTCTATTCCAAAGCTGTGGGGCTATATTTACTTTATGATGAATCTCACAGAGTTATGTGCTCCATCTGTGTAATTATGAGCATCATATATCACATCTTCTGTTCTAGTTTTAGTCCGTCTTTGGCTATTACTTTTCTACAGCAAACAGCAATGCTTTAACATATTGTTAGCACAGGCAACTATAGTTTTCATCCTCAAACACAGGAGCCAACTCCTAGGGGTCAAGGTCCCTTCAGACCCCCCCAATAAAATATTTGAGGGGACTGCCGTCCCAATGTTGATGGGCATTGCCATTTAAATGGTGTGCATGCACCACATCATGTGATTGATTCTGTGGGGCGGGGCTTACCTGGGCCTCCTAATATTTTATTCGTTGGCATCCCTGTCCTCAAAACAATCTCAGGAAGAGTCCTTTTTTGAGAGATCGTAAAGTGAAGGTGGGACTTGAAGGTGGGACGCATGGCTAAGTCCAAGATATTGTCCATTGGATCACATTTCTCATGAACAGAAAGCAAAACGCTGAAAAAGAATACTGGAGAACACAGGGCGGAATTAGTATGTATCTTGGTATTTACTTATACCGTGGGACCTTGGGTTACATATTGTCACAGCCACCCAGGTGGGTCCCAGCTCACGAGAGACCTTACTCCGTTGTAGTTTACTTACAGGAAAAGTTTATTGAAGATAATTGCTTCTTTCACAGTTCAGCATTGTGGCTGTACGTCTGTCACGTTAGACCGCCGAAGTCCCCCTCTGACTCCTCCCCTCCTCCACACCAACTTAATAGCCTGGCTCTAGACCACCTCTTCCTCTCCTTTCTTTTCCGCAGGGTCTTTCTGCCCCCCTGGGTTCTCTCTTTCCGGGATTCGCCTGAGGCTGAATCCTCTGCCGCCTCCTGCCCCCTCCTTCTGGCTTTGGGGCCGGGCTCCTCCTCTGAGCTTTCCCCACTTCCGCGCGCCTCTATGTTTGAACTTGGCGCGCGTACGTTGCTTTTGACCTTTCCTTCGTCCTCTATACTGCCCCCTGTTCCACTCTCTACCCTTTCCGGCTGAACACCTTGCTCCAACCCCCTCTCTCTGTTTTCTCCTGTTCCTCCTCCCTCCGAGAGGCTGACAACTCCACCCCCTTTACTCCGTTCCGGCTGAGACCCCTCTGACAGCGTCTGTGCTTCACTGGGCTTTCTCCCCTCCTTCCCTGACTTTTCACAGCTTCTCTCTTCTCCTGCTTTTCGCCTGATCATGCTAGCTCCCTTTTGGGAATCCTCTGACTCACTGCTTAGGCTCATAGATTCCCTTCGAATTCCGTCATCTTCTTCCTCGTCTCTCTCTCCCTCCTCCCACTCGCTTTCCGTCTCCTCTGCCATCTCCTCACTTCTCCCAGAAACCCTGACATCCATCCCCCCCTCGAAGCCCCCCCTTCCCCCCTCCCGGTCGCTGGGTGCAGGTTGAGGGAAATGTGGTTCTTCCTGGGTCGGTTCAGGATACCGGGTGTCCACGTCAATCTTCTCCTCTGGCAGCTCCGTATACGTGTGTTCGAACTCGGGTTCCCCCCCTGAAGGCATCACAGTCTCTTCCTCCCTCACTGCTTCTCCTGGCGCTGCCTGCCAAGGACCTATCATCCACCTCTGACTCCATACCTCCCTTGGCTGATCCACCCACCAATAAGGGTTTGTCTCTCCCCCCCCCAGGCGGGGATCCCTGGTCGGGCTTGTTTTGGGCGTAGAGCCCTCGGGCGAGGAGAAACCCCCGAACGTGCTGCCCGACAAAGTGGGCGTGAAAAGCCAATCATCAAAATACTCCTCGGGCATGGGTTTGTGCGGAAAAATTGCATGAAACTCCTCCTTCAACAGGGGTTCGTCCAAAGCGTAACCCGGCACCCAGCTATTTGCAGAGACTGGAGTGCCTTCCCTGGCGAGAAAATATTCAACTCCCTCCTCCCCCCATCGTGAATCCAGTATCTCTGTGACCTCATTAAGAGGTTCTGGTCTTGGCGACTCCCCTCTCTCAGGCGCCCTTCTACGTGGCTCTGGAGGTGCTCCTGACTCTTGAAACCTGTGTGGGGCTTTGTAGGGAGTGAGCACCGACCTATGAAAGACCGGGTGCACCCTGGAGCCCTCCGGAAGGGCTAGGCGAAAAGCCACCGGATTGATCTTAGCCTCAACTTGATATGGTCCTAGCTGCCTGTGTTCTAACTTCTTTTTGGCCAACGACCTGGCCGGCATCGCGTGGGCTGCTAACCATACCCAGTCCCCAACCTGAATGTCTTCCCCCGCCCTTCTGTGTTTGTCGGCTTGCACCTTATACGCCTGCTTTGCCAGCTCCAAATGTCTCCGCAGCTCCTCGTGCACCTCTTGCAACTCTGCTGCAAACTGGTCGGCATTTTGAGGTCCCCCCCCTTCAGGTGCTGTAAAGCTCGGGAAGGTTCTGGGATGACGTCCATAGTTCGCGAAGAAAGGCGTCACCCCGGTGGATGCGTGCTTCGTGTTGTTGTAGGCGAACTCAGCCATCGGCAGGTAGTCCACCCACGCCGCGGGTCGCTGGTTGGCGTAACACCGTAGGTACTGCTGCATGATCGCGTTGACCCTCTCCGCTTGACCGTTGGTCTGTGGATGCCTCGCCGACGTCAGGTTGATCTTGACGTGTAAGATACCCAGAAGCTTCCGCCAGAAAGTGGAAACAAATTGGCGCCCCCTGTCGGACAAGACGGACTGCGGTAGTCCATGCACTCTGAAGACGTGATCGATGAAGAGCTTTGCGGTCTGTTCTGCCGTCGCCACCTTGGCACAAGGAATGAAGTGCGCCATCTTGGTGAACAAGTCCACAACCACTAACACCGCCGTCTTACCTCTGGAGCTGGGCAGGTCTGTAACAAAGTCCAACGCTACCCTCTCCCACGGTTGCTGCGGTGTCTCCAGCGGTTCTAACAATCCCGCCTGCTTCTGATGCACTGGTTTGGACCTCTGGCAGATATCGCACCTGGCTACGTAGTCCGCCACCTCTCCTCTCATCTGGGGCCACCAAAAGTCCCTTGCCACCAACTCCATCGTCTTCTCTTTGCCGAAATGGCCCGCACTCGGGGCATCGTGCAATTGTTGCAAAACCGTGGCGCGAAGCTCGTCGGTGGGCACGTAAAGGGCGCCCTTGCGAGTCAAAAGTCCATCCTGCAACTGAAACTCATTGTTGTCAGGCGACCCTCTGCGGAGCTCCTCCATCTTGGATTGTGCAAACTGATCCTCTTGCAGCGCGCGTCGCACCGCGTCCAGGTCGACTGCGATGGTAGCGCACGTCCACGCCTGCGGTGCGAAAATGTACTTCGCCGCGATTGGAGCTACTTCCTCCAGGTATTGAGGCTTTCGGGACAGCGCGTCTGCTATAACATTGGAGTCTCCAGGGATGTATTCTATTCTGAAATCGAAATCCGCAAAGAATTCCGCCCAGCGCATGTGTCGTTGGGTTTGCAATTTAGCCGTCCGCCAATACTCCAAGTTCTTGTGATCCGTGCGGACCTGCACCGTGTGCTTGGCTCCTATCAAGAAGTGTCGCCACGCTTTGAAAGCTGCATGAATGGCCAACAACTCCCTGTCCCATATGGTGTAGTTGCGCTCCAGCTTGCTGAGCTTCCGGGAGTAGAATGCACCCGGTCTCCAGTTGCCTTGCGAATCCTCTTGCAAGAGGACGGCCCCAACTGCTCTGTCTGATGCATCTGTCTCTACCCGCATGGGCCTGCCAGGATTCACGTGCAGCAGCTGCTCCTCGGAGGCGAAAAGGCTTTTAAGCTTCCGAAAGGATCGCTCTGCTTGTTCGGTCCAGACGAACTTCTTCTTCTTGGAACTGAGGGTGTCAGTGATTGCCGCCGTCGCGTTTGCAAAACCTTTAATAAACTTGCGATAAAAATTGGCAAAACCGATGAACCTCTGGACCTCCTTCCGATTTCGAGGGCTTTTCCAGTCCAACAGCGCTTGGACTTTAGTCTTGTCCATGGCCAGTCCCTCGTCGGACAGCTTGTAGCCAAGGAAATCTACCTCTCTCACATCAAACTGGCACTTCTCCAACTTGGCGTACAGCCTGTGTTCCTTCAGCCTCTGCAGAACTTCCTTCACGTCCTTATCGTGATCCTCTGGCGATTCCGAGAAAATCAGGATATCGTCGAGAAAACAGACACACTTCTTGTAGAGGAGACCTGCCAGGACGTGATGCATGAATGCTTGGAAAACATGGCTGCCATTTTGTAGACCGAAGGGCATAACTCTGTATTCGTACGTGCCCAAAGGAGTGAACATGGCCGTCTTCCACTCGTCGCCCTTCCTGATGCGGATGAGGTTGTAAGCTCCACGTAAATCCAGCTTGGTAAAAATCTTCCCCCTCCTGACTGTAGCCAAAAGGTCGTCAATTTTGGGCATGGGGAAGGCCTTGGGCTTAGTTAGTCTGTTTATGAACCGGTAGTCCACAATGAGCCTCTTCTGGGGCGTGTCTTTCTTTTTCACAAAGAAAACAGGACTGCCTCCCGCTGCCTTAGATTCCTGGATGAATCCGCGCTTGAGGTTGTGTTCTATGAACTCCCGAAGCTCTTGCAGCTCGTCTTCCGACATGGAGTACAGCTTGGCAGTTGGCAACTGCGCGCCTGGCACTAAGTCAATCGCGCAGTCGTAAGGTCTGTGAGGCGGCAATTTGTCAGCTTCCTTTTCGCAGAAAACCTCCAAGAACTCCGCGTACTTGTGAGGAACCGCTTGCACCATACTCAGATGCAGCTGCTGTTCGGCTTCTCCTCCTTGATCGGTTTGGATGCAATTCTGGGCGCAATACGATGAACAAAAGGTGATCTGCCTCTGGTACCAAGCAACCGCGGGACTGTGCCTGTCCAGCCAACTCATGCCCAACACGATGGGCGTGTCCGATAAGTGGGTGACATTGAAACTAATAAGCTCTCGATGGTCTCCAATTTGCATCATCATGGGAGGGGTTTGCTGCACCACCTGCCCCCCCAGCAACTTCCTGCCGTCTACCGTGACCACGTTCAGAGGCGTCGTTGCAGGCAGGAGCGCTATGTTATGCTGCTTGACGAACTGTAATCCCACGAAATCGGCGTTGCTTCCCGAATCGATGGTTGTTGGAACCTCGAGAAGTCGCCCATCAGGCAGCTGGAGTGTTGCTGTGAGTAAAACTGCTGGTTTGGGAGGTAAAGGGTCCATGCGGTGCAAGGATGCTGGGGACTTCTCTACAGATCCGCCTGGCTGAGCCCCAGTAGCTCTGCTTCCAGCCAGGCACTGCAGTTTCCCTGAAGCTGCTCCTCTGATTGCACCTCTGCTGTCACAGTTGCTAGTGCTGCAGTGTGCTTCTGGAGCCTCTGGGGGCACTCTTTCGCCATATGGTGTGCACTGTCGCAGATGTAACACTTCCTGGTCCCTCTAGGAGGCTTCGCTTTGGCTGCAGCAGGGATGGGGCTCTGGGACGGTTTTTGAGCCCTAGCACCACCAATCTCCATTGGCTCTTCGCCTTCCTTCCCCATTGGTGAGGGGTGCGCACGGCTGAAATCCCTGTGCACAAAAGGGAGAGCTTTTGCTTGCGCGCGCGCTTGGGGCCCCCCCTCCTCGTGCCACGGACGTCCCTCATGTCGAATTCCTATAGCCAAAGCCCGTTGCACCACGTCTTCCAGGGTCTGGGGTCTGTCCCCCCTTGCGATCTCATCCTTGACGGAGGGGCTCAATCCCTCCCAAAAAAGATCCCTGACCGGTAGACTGTCCTTCGGCCAATCTAAGGCGGTGAGCAATGCAAAAAATTTAGAATGATATTGGCGTACAGTGGCTCTCCCCTGCCTCAGCCCGTGCATCTGCCGGCGCGCAATGTCCTTATCCACAGAGGATTGAAAACAAGCATCCATTGCCGTGATAAACGCATCTGCATTGCGACGGGCTGGTCCATCTTCGCGCCACAGATTGCGTAGCCAAGCCCTGGCCTCCCCATGCAGGTGCGAAACAATAAATCCCACTCTCTCCTCCTCATCTCTAAAATCATGACGGAGTAAATGCAGTGCATACACGACATCTGCCCTGAAGTTGGGATAGTCTTGCAAGTTGCCATTAAAATGCGAAACTAGGGCACCCCCCCTCCTTCCAAGCGCAATGCCCTCCGCTCTGGAGCCCGGGGTCCCCGCCTTGTCCGCATTTTCCCACCTTGCTTGCAAATCCTGGCAGGCTTTCTCCAAGTCAGCATTCTTCTTCTGCGAAGCAATGACTGCCGTTGTGAGAGTGGTAATCTGATCCCGGAGTGCAGCCAGCTGTTCCTCAGCACTCATGGCTGCCCCGTTCGTGAGCTTCGCAAAAAAAAATTTTTTGCTTTCAGAGGGAGGGGGACTTTCTGTCACAGCCACCCAGGTGGGTCCCAGCTCACGAGAGACCTTACTCCGTTGTAGTTTACTTACAGGAAAAGTTTATTGAAGATAATTGCTTCTTTCACAGTTCAGCATTGTGGCTGTACGTCTGTCACGTTAGACCGCCGAAGTCCCCCTCTGACTCCTCCCCTCCTCCACACCAACTTAATAGCCTGGCTCTAGACCACCTCTTCCTCTCCTTTCTTTTCCGCAGGGTCTTTCTGCCCCCCTGGGTTCTCTCTTTCCGGGATTCGCCTGAGGCTGAATCCTCTGCCGCCTCCTGCCCCCTCCTTCTGGCTTTGGGGCCGGGCTCCTCCTCTGAGCTTTCCCCACTTCCGCGCGCCTCTATGTTTGAACTTGGCGCGCGTACGTTGCTTTTGACCTTTCCTTCGTCCTCTATACTGCCCCCTGTTCCACTCTCTACCCTTTCCGGCTGAACACCTTGCTCCAACCCCCTCTCTCTGTTTTCTCCTGTTCCTCCTCCCTCCGAGAGGCTGACAACTCCACCCCCTTTACTCCGTTCCGGCTGAGACCCCTCTGACAGCGTCTGTGCTTCACTGGGCTTTCTCCCCTCCTTCCCTGACTTTTCACAGCTTCTCTCTTCTCCTGCTTTTCGCCTGATCATGCTAGCTCCCTTTTGGGAATCCTCTGACTCACTGCTTAGGCTCATAGATTCCCTTCGAATTCCGTCATCTTCTTCCTCGTCTCTCTCTCCCTCCTCCCACTCGCTTTCCGTCTCCTCTGCCATCTCCTCACTTCTCCCAGAAACCCTGACACATATGCTTCAGGTTACAGACTCTGCTAACCCAGAAATAGTGCTTCAGGTTAAGAACTTTGCTTCAGGATGAGAACAGAAATCGTGCTCCGGCGGCGTGGCAGCAGCAGGAGGCCCCATTAGCTAAAGTGGTGCTTCAGGTTAAGAACAGTTTCAGGATAAGTACAGACCTCCGGAACGAATTAAGTACTTAACCCGAGGTACCACTGTATTAGTGAATGAAAGGCAAACTGTACATATCTTCTTTCTTCTTCTTTGGCAATCACTTGTAGCTGAGTAAGATTGTCTTTCATAAACTTTGCTCATGTGCTCAAGACATTGACTCTATAAAACATATTTTGCTGCACTGTGTGAAATATGAGCAAGCCAGGGCTGAACTGATATTACCCTTGTTGGTACCTTTCCCAGGAAAATCAGAGGCTCACTATGTCTGGTTCCTATTGGAAGTCCGGACAAATGCTAGAACATTAGCAGTGGCGAAGTTTTTATCGGTGGTTTCAAGAACCAATGATCCCTATCTTTAAGTCTGAACAAAATGCTTGTTTAACCTAGATATAGGGTGTCTCAATTGTGCATTGCTTTGTAACGATTTGTTGGGTCACTGGACCGTTAAGACTAAAGATTGATTGATTGATCTATCTTTCATAGTTTTCACAGTTTTAACAGTGAGTCTGTGACTGTGAAGGCCAATTCTGGATCCACACGTCCTTCCACAGTGGGGACGGTTTCCAGGCGGGCGTTGATCACGGTGAGGGTTTGCCAAGTGTGCCTTCCTCTTAGTATGTTTCTCCCTTTCGTCCTGAGTTCGAGTGTCTTCAAAGCCCATGACACCTTTGGTAAAGGCTGTTCTACAATTGGAGCGCTCACAGGCCAGTGTTTCCCAGTTGTCGGTGTTTATACCACATATACTGAGACCCTGGAGGCTTAAGTCTGGGTTCATCCCTACATTTATCTGTTAACAGAGTGCAGCCATATACTTAACAAATGCTATTTCTCTTACGTTTGCAGAGATGCATGCAAAATGGTCGTCCTGTTATTGCAGATGGTACATAATAAAAGAAACTTTCTGAGTGCAAGGCAGTGCGAGGGGAGGGGGACCCTGATGCCTGCAAAGCCTTCCCATCTGGTTTGCCAGTACCCTCCAAAGCCCCACCCACTCTCCCCAGCCTCTCCACCCATTTCCTAAATTCTCCACTGCTTCCCACAATTCAGCTCATCAGTGGCCAAAGGAAAGAGATTGTGGAGTGGGGCGGTTTCAGCCTCTCTTTCATGCAATCTTCTCATCCCTGCTGTTTAGCTAACTGAGAGAAACAGCTGAGAGGAGGGGAATGGGATCCGTGGCTGCTGAGTCTTTGCAGAGCTGCTGATGGAGGAACAAAGCAAACCGCCTAAAATAGCTGTGAAATCTCCTTTAATCAGAGGCATCATTTGAGCCCACTCATTGCTCCATATTTTGCTCAGTACAGGCCAACTCCACCTCTGTCCTCCTCTTCTGCAGCAAACAGCTTCTGCTAGTTTACAACCGCTCCACCCACCTTCACTGCTTCCCGCAAGCATCCTGACTTTAGGGAGAGTTAGGAAAAGGAGGTTCCAGCATGCTAGCATGTCTGAGGCAGAAATGAGAGAGACAAAAGACTTTGGGGTGGCGGGTCGACTGTAACAGCATCTGTCAAGCGCCAAGGGGGAATATAGTGTGAGAGAGGCTTTTAAACATTAGTAATCACAATCACAGTCTTTAAGGGATCTTTTTAAATGCAGAGGGACACATGGAGCTCCTGTGATCCAACGCAGTTCTTGGTGTTTAAACAATTGGTTAGTTTCCCAACTGTGCTCAAAATAAAATTGCCGTGTGCTTTGCTCCTTCCTTAAAGCCATCCCCAACCTCTCTTTCTGTATAGTTAAGACAATTGGCAAAGGCAGTGTTTAGTTTTCTTCAAATAAATCATATCTCTCCCCCCCCACACCTCATTTAAGGACTTGGGGGGGAAGGGTGTGGGGTGTTTTTTGTGTGTATGCTAGATTTTATTTCTCTCTTTCTATCTGTGTAGCACAGTAAAGTCAGAAAGGAATTGGTTTCATATGCTTTCTAGAAAATTAGTTGTGCCTGCTACCAAAAAAATAATAATCATTTACATAATGTCTTATATGCAGTGGAGCTTAAAATAATAATAATAATAATAATAATAATAATAATAATAATAATAATAATAATAATAATTTATACCCCGCCCTCCCCAGCCAAGGCCAGGCTCAGGGCAGCTAACAAGCAATAATAAAAACAAGTTGAATGAATACAACTTAAAAACAAGATTAAAATACAACATTAAAATATTGAAACATTAAAATATTAAAATGCAGCCTCATCACAGGAGGAGAAAGGAAAAAGGAAAAAGGAAAAAGAAAGAGGGGGAGGGAATCAAATTGGCTTCAAGCCAAAGGCCAGGCGGAATAACTCTGTCTTACGGGCCCTGCGGAAAAAAATCAGATTCTGCAGTGTCGCGAATTCCTCGCGGCGCTTTTTAGTGAAACGCTCAAAGTCCCAGGTTTCGTTTCAGTGCAGTCTTTTTAATGTGAGCTATATACAAGTACAGTGGTGCTTCGCAAGACGAAATTAATCCGTTTCGTGAGGCTTTTCGTATAGCGGTTTTTTCGTCTTGCGAAGCAAGCCCATTGACAGCTTAGCGGATTAGCGCTATTAGCGGTTTAGCGGCTTTTAGCGATCAGCTGTTAAGCGGCTTATCAGTGGATCAGCTGATAAGCGGCTTAGCGGCTTAAGAAAAGGGGGGGAGGGGGAAAAACCCACAGGAACTTGCAAGACATTTTCGTCTTGCGAAGCAAGCCCATAGGGAAATTTGTTTTGCGAAGCGCCTCCAAACTTGAAAACCCTTTCGTCTAGCGGGTTTTCCGTCTTGTGAGGCGTTCGTCTTGCGGGGCATCACTGTATTTACAAAAACAGTCCATACAGAGTACCTGCTCCTTAAGGCAAACGAATACTCACCACCACACTACAGCACAACCACCACAGTTACTGTTGAACAGGCTTTCCCTTTTAAAACAGGTGATAGCCAATCACATCCCCGCTGAGTCACTCTGACCCAGCAGATTATTGCATCAGCCTGTTAAAGCCTGCAGACTTACTCAGTATCCTGCGAATCCCAACATGCAGGGCCCTGGTCTCATGAGGCAGAGCGTTCCACCAGGCTGGAGCCAGCGTTGAAAAGGCCCTGGCTCTGGTTGAACCTAATCTAACTTCCTTAGGGCCCAGGACCACTAGGGTGTTACTATTTATGGACCTTGAGGCTCTCCGTGGGGAATACTGGGAGAGGCGGTCCTGTAGGTATGAGGGGTGTTATACAGCAAAGACTGGTAGGCACAGTGAAAAATGAAGCAGGATGTTCTTTCTTCTAGATAATTTAAGCCAGAACAATTTTCTGCTCTGGCCTGGCCCATTTTGGGGGGTACTGGCCCTACCTACTATACTTTCTGGCTCTGCCCATTATTGGCATGGGCCCCCCAGAAGTGTATCCACATTGGCATGTGGTCCTGGAGGTCGAAAAGGTTCCCCACCTCGTGTTGAGAAATATTATTAGTACTGAAATGCAGAGACTTGATTTCATAAACCCCTGTGCTAGAAGAGGAACACAGGCAGAACTCACTGTACTTTATCGCCATCCATGGGTTTGGAATGTCGAGGTGTTTCCTCAATTGATACGCACGCATAAAGAATCCACTAAAAATTGCCATGGAGAGCAAGTCAAACTCTGAAAGTAGGGGGGGGGGGATAATGAACAAGTGTATTTAGATATATACAAAGATTCCAAATACCTACAGCAAATTACTTTCATTAACTGGGTTTTAAACAGCCTGTACTTTCAGGAACATTAAATACACTTAATCTGTAGCGTCAGAGTTAAGCCTTAATCTGTCCTCAGAGATGACCGTCAAGTACCATCATTTCTTAAATAAACCAGATCACTTTTAATATCATGCTGACTTGGTGCACCGAGGGAGAGGAGGAGAGGCGAGAAATGGCAAAGAAACGAGCCTTTCAAAAGTAAAATTGTAGGCCTGAATAATTGTAGTGAGCAAGGGACTTGGGGTCGTGATAACCCTTCCTTATGTGCAAGACAGATGAAATGTCAGAATAAAATTGCAGACTAGCTTTAGTTTTGGCATCCTAAATTAAGTGAGGTAAAATCCTTTGAAGTGTGCTGGGTAATATGCTTTTAATTTGTGACTCTTTCTACCATGTCAAAGCTTGTGAAAACTTTCCACTCATTGTGAGTATTACCTGCTATGTGATCTGCCTTCATATCAGGACCTTTTCAGGTTCTGAGGAAACTAGCACAATGTTTTGATTAGTTGGCGAACAATTGCTGACTGACACTAAAGCTATTAATTTCTTTAACGTTTAATTGTTTGAAAATACTACTAGGAGGGCTTAATAAGCCACACGCTTATCTTTGAATGCAGTCATCTGAAAGGTAATTTCTCTTCAGAAGTTTACAAAATTGTACTTAATTGCCGAAATTACTCTTCAGCCAGCCACCTCCACGTTGCAATCATATGTGCAGCAATGTTTTGACCATAATTTTCATGAGAAAGAAAATAAACAAATATAGCCCTGCTGTGATACAAAATGTGTTCCACCAAGGCAATTATTTTTATATTAGCAATGTTCTAATGTATTTCTTAATAGATGGGAAGCTGTAATTAGAAAAGTCTGATGGATTAGGGTTTGCTTTACCATATATCACAAAGTATTGAAGTATGGCACATTTGCATATTTATTGTTTTATTCTAGCATATTAGACTGGCATATTTTATGGCATGCACGTTCATTAGGGAAGTAAAATATACCAGGCTACTTGGAGTGCTGTCATCTGTGAAATAAATTTAAAAAAATCTCTGGCTTTTCAGGATGATTGAAATGTAACTTATTAATTTACTATCAGTGTCACAATAATCTTCGTAATGTGTAAAAGCCATTAGAGTAAATTTTTGGCAACTTTTTATGTTTGCTTCCTGATGAGCATCCAGCCTGATTGGTTTTGCATGGAGACTTTTGTGGAAACTCACCTGGGCTGCATACACACCATAAATTTAAAAAAAAACCTTAAAAAAAGACTCCAGGGAACTGTAGTTTGTTGAAAGTGTTGGGAATTGTAGATCTGATAATTAAACTACAGTATCCAGGAGTCGGAGGGGGGTTACTTTAAGTGTATGGTATGTACACAGCCCAGATCTGTTCCCATCAATCATTTCCCCACACTTTGAAGTGTGTTTTCCCATCACTTTCCTTATCACAGAAAGTCCACACCTTTAAAGTGGGTTTGTTGCACCCTGTTGCCTGTATGCCATTGTTGTTGTTTAGTCGTTTAGTCATGTCCGACTCTTTGTGACCCCATGGACCAGAGCACGCCAGGAACTCCTGTCTTCCACTGCCTCCCACAGTTTGGTCAGACTCATGTTTGTAGCTTCGAGAACACTGTCCAACCATCTCGTCCTCTGTCATCCCCTTCTCCTTGTGCCCTCCATCTTTTCCAACATCAGGGTCTCTTCCAGGGAGTCTTCTCTTCTCATGAGGTGGCCAAAGTATTGGAGCCTCAGCTTCATGATCTGTCCTTCCAGTGAGCACTCAGGGCTGATTTCCTTCAGAATGGATAGGTTTGATCTTCTTGCAGTTCATGGGACTCTCAAGAGTCTCCTCCAGCACCATAATTCAAAAGCATCAATTCTTCGGCGCTCAGCCTTCTTTATGGTCCAGCTCTCACTTCCATACATCACTACTGGGAAAACCATAGCTTTAACTATACGGACCTTTGCTGGCAGGTGATATCTCTACTTTTTAAGATGCTGTGTAGGTTCGTCATTGCTTTTCTCCCAAGAAGCAGGCGTCTCTTAATTTCATGGCTGCTGTCACCATCTGCAGTGATCATGGAGCCCAAGAAAGTAAAATCTCTCACTGCCTCCATTTCTTCCCCTTCTATTTGCCAGGAGGTGATGGGACCAGTGGCCATGATCTTCATTTTTTTGATGTTGAGCTTCAGACCATATTTTGCGCTCTCCTTTTTCACCCTCAATAAAAGGTTCTTTAATTCCTCCTCACTTTCTGCCATCAAGGTTGTCTCATCTGCATATCTGAGGTTGTTGATATTTCTTCCAGCAATCTTAATTCCGGCTAGGGATTCATCCAGCCCAACCTTTCACATGATGAATTCTGCATATAAATTAAATAAGCAGGGAGACAATATACAGCCTTGTCGTACTCCTTTCCCAATTTGTATTTGTATGCCATACCCTTCTGCAAAACAGTGATGTGTGGAAGTGAACTTAAATCTTTTCAGTGGCTTTGCACTATCTTTAACCATTTTGCATCCTCTTTCATTATTATTAAGGGTTGTTATGAAGAGCTTAAACTGTTTCTATGTCTGTAGGGACCCAGCTACATTAGTCAAAATAACAGTGTTTTGAATGCATTATAAACATGCAACACCAGATGGTGCTGTAGAGCACAAAATTTTCTATGAGGTTTTACATAGGGTTTTTTATTTTGTTCTAGCAATTTAATTTATGACTTATTTGCAGTGGTTTTTTCCCCCTGTGTGTAGATCCATCCTAGGTCTGATCTGCAGGAAAGTGTGGGCGGAGGGCAAGATGAAAGACCCTAAGACCCTGGTTTCGGATCCGAATCCGAAACCAGGAGAAAGAGACAGTGGAAGAAGATTGGAAAAAAATTAAAGACTACTTAAGCAAACATTATAATATTAATGAAGGCTAGAATTGACATGAGTTTTAAAAGTCTGTGGTTTTTCAGGGATGTTGATTAAGGAAAAAGAACAGAATTATTAAAAATAATGGGAAATAAGGGATTGGAATTGCTGAGTAGATAAACGGAATTAGAATACAGAAGGGGGAGGTGTGAGGAGGTCGAGGAAATTAGGTTTAAGAAATAAGATTTGAAATTATACATGTTTTTAATATTGTGTCTGTGTATGTTTGTATTGTTGTTTGTGTTTATATGTTTTAATTTGGAAAATTCAATAAAAATCATTAAAAAAAAAAAAGACCCTAAGACCCAAGTATTTTAGTAGCTATGGAAAGTTAAGTCGCAGCCATCCATAGGAGCCAACGCAGAGGGGTCTTCAGTCTCCCCAAGAAAATATTTGAGGAGGCCCCTGTTGTGTGCTTTGTCTAGATTGAAAGTGAAAAGTATAATGAAGAGAAGGCCACAAAGACACAGAAACAACTTTAATGTAAAATAGGGTTTTGGATGGAACAAGCAATGAAACAAGTTGCTGCTTGCATTGCAGAATTGTACTGAAACAGCACACCTCCTAAGAGCTGACTCAGCAATTCCTGGTATGGCAAGCCAAGAAGGTCAATACACTACAGAAAGAGCATGAAGAGAGGCACATTCTTGGGTTCCCTCACAACTGTGAAATTATCCTTATAGAAGGTTGAGTTCAGCATCTTTCATGAGTGCTGTATGATTCACTTCTGCCTTTGGACTCATAAGGCTTTGGAATGGAAATTTCAGCACTCGACTTGGTTTTTTAAATTTTTAAAACAGATACTTTTGGATTATTGCTCTCTGCACTGATTCTCTGCAAGGGATGGATGAATCACTCTACCTTCGGTGAATGTCATTTTGTCACGCATTCGTTCATAAATCTGTTCCATCGCATCGCCACCTTAATTTGCAATAAAATAATAAGCCATATGAAGATTCATCTTGAAATACATAATTCTGAATGCCTTTTCTTAGAAAATACGCATCTGATGAACATATTTTATCTCAAAGTATCGTGGAAGACAACAAAGTGTGAAATCCATTCTGCATTTTAATTCCGGAAGTTTAGCTCAGGTCTGTTTGCATCAGAGAATGCAAAGATCCCATTTCTCAAGCATCCCTATCTCTGACATGGGGCAGGTGAAATACTTACTTAGGTGGAAATATTTAGAAGCAGACAACTTATTCTGCCCATCATAATTCCCCTCCCACAAAAATATTTCTCCCCACCATTGTCTGTGTGCTATGGATTATCCCCTCCTTTGGCTAGCTACCCTGGCCAGGGTCCAATGAATGCAGGGGATGGAAACAGAGTTCTTATTAAAAGTGGATTAAACCAATTCATGGAGGATAAATCTTATCAATGGCCTTTAGTCATGATGGCCATATGGAATCCCTGTGTTTAGAGGCAAGATGCCGCTGAACACCGTTTGTAGGGCAGCAGAAGTGGGAAAGGGTTGTTGACTTCAAGCCCTGCTTGTGGGCTTCTGGGCAAAAGCTTGTTGGTTAGGAGTAGACTAGACTAGACAGCAATCACGAAATTAAAAGATGCCTGGTTCTTGGGAGAAAAGCAATGACAAACCTAGACAGCATCTTAAAAAGCAGAGAGAGACATTACCTTGCCGACAAAGGTCTGTATAGTTAAAGCTATGGTTTTCCCAGTAGTGATGTATGGAAGTGAGAGCTGGACCATAAAGAAGGCTGATCGCCGAAGAATTGATGCTTTTGAATTATGGTGCTGGAGGAGACTCTTGAGAGTCCCATGGACTGCAAGAAGATAAAACCTATCCATTCTGAAGGAAATCAGCCCTGAGTGCTCACTGGAAGGACAGATCGTGAAGCTGAGGCTCCAATACTTTGGCCACCTCATGAGAAGAGAAGACTCCCTGGAAAATACCCTGATGTTGGGAAAGATGGAGGGCACAAGGAGAAGGGGACGACAGAGGACGAGATGGTTGGACAGTGTTTTCGAAGCTACCAACATGAGTTTGACCAAACTGCAGGAGGCAGTGGAAGACAGGAGTGCCTGGCGTGCTCTGGTCCATGAGGTCACAAAGAGTCGGACATGACTAAACGACTAAACAACAACAAAAGACTAGCCAAATCTGTCATTCATTCCAGCAGGACTCATCTGATGTTGAGGTTTCCCAATCAACGCTTCCATTTGATTGCTAAGAGTGAATAGGATGTGCACTTCGATTCCCTATAGTTTGAAGGCACCGTTTGAACAATGTGGTCCACACGCAGACAAAGACTTGTACACCAAGCCAGAGTTTGACTTGCGATGTCTATCCCAACTGTTTTCCACTGATGAAGAACCTTCAGTTTAAAAAGTCACTTGCCTTTTCGAAATGCTTTGGCAGAAAGAGCAGGTGAAGCTCTGGCTGTGTGTTGTTTTCCTTCTCTCAACCCTTTGCAGTCTTGGAGAAAAGCAAAGATGGCTGTTACGAAAGCCCTTGATCCGTACAAAGAGTTGGCTCATTAATTTAAAAGTGACAAACATAAAGTTAAGGACCCCCCCCCCCCAAGAAAACACACAAATCCATTATTGTTTGTTTTTTCCTACACAGATGCTGCATCTGTTAATTTCTTGTTTGTCGGATTGTTCATACAAACCCTTTCTTTCTTCAGATTCCATGGAGTTCATGTCTCATTTGTAAAAGTGCTGTGTCTCTGATTCCTCTTGGGTGCTCTCTTAACAGCCCAATCCACAAGCCAGTTAAGTCAAAGTACTGAAAGTCAATGGGACTAAATCTACATAAATCTTAATACCGCAGCTTAACTGGATTATATATCAGGCTGATTATGTGCTGGCATTAACAGATGTCCACTGAGGTCAATGTTTCTTAGTTCCTACCCGTCATTTATGCTTACTAGACTAAGGGTGAACAACATTACATAATCTGCGTGACTGCAAAACTAGAGTTTTGCAGATGTTGTCATACTGGCCTAGAGGGCAGAAAAATAGAGTGGAGAGGTGTGCATTAGAGGGCAAATATTGTTGTGTCAGAAAAGTCATGATTCAAACAATGGGTGGTAGTCATCCAGGTTTTCCCCAGAATATATGTATTGGAATTAATGAAAATTATGTCAATTAATTTCAGTAGGTTTACTCTAAGCAAAACTTACTTGACTAACACCTGTTGCCTGGGAGATATTCTCTGTTGGCTGTTTCATTAGAAACTGGGTTGGATAATGTTCAGCATAGTGGTGTATATTAAGCAAGCCCTTCAATGCTGACATTATATTACATACTTTTATATTTTCACCTGGGAACTTGATTATTTATCTTCTTCACAGATGCTTACCTTTGCTGTGTCCATTCTCCATGTTAGACTCATTCCTTGGTGTGTTCCTCTTTCCTTCAAGAGGGATGGGAAAGCTGTTAGCAGAGAGAAGGAATTCCTTAAGGGATAAGAGAAGTGTGTCTAGATTGTCCATTTTGCCAGCCTTTTCCAACCAAGTGCAGCCTAGATGTTTCAGACTCTTTCATCATTCCTGGCCATTGGTCATGCAGACTAGGGGTGATGGGAGTTGTAATCCAAAATGTCAGGAGGGTATCAGGATGGAGAAGGCTGTATGACATTTTCCTCTGCCGCATCTTATTTATAGTGGAATCCTTCTTAGCTCCCTGCCCTTCTGTGTGTCATTCTCTTGAAATTTACAGTGGTACCTGGGTTTAAGAACTTAATTCGTTCTGAATGTCTGTTCTTAACCTGAAACTGTTCTTAACCTGAGGTACCACTTTAGCTAATGGGGCCTCCCGCTGCTGCCACGGCGCCGCCGCACAATTTTTGTTCTCATCCTGAAGCAAAGTTCTTAACCCGAGGTACTATTTCTGGGTTAGCGGAGTCTGTAACCTGAAGCGACTGTAACCTGAAGCATCTGTAACCCGAGGTACCACTGAACCTGTATCTAGGTTAGTTACCCTTTTCATCCTCCAGCATTCCTGAAGCTCTATAGAAGGAGAGGAAGAAAGACCCTGGACCATTTTGACAAGTGGTCCATTCCTCTCAGACTCTTGCACTCTGCACGAGATAATGTTCTTCTATTGACCTGGCTTTCCTTGGTTGATTCTCCTTCTCTTTTATTCTCTCCCCCCCCCCAAGTGTCCCTTCTTCACCTTTTAGATTCATTCATTCAATGCTGAAATCCCTCTTCATCACGTGTGAACCCAGAGCATTTTACTAACCAAAGGATGTATATATTAAAACTATAAAACACAATGTAGCTATTTAAAACCAGTCTGAAACGCACTGTGTCATACAGCAAATGGGTATCCATGAAATTGCTGTTGGCTTTGAGAAAACCAACCCCACCCCCCTTGGTGTTGGGGAAGGGGTACGTCTTTAACCAGTCATGGAAGCCGAATAATGATGGGACTTGCTGTACAACTGAGAGAAGGGGATTCTATAGCTGGGGAGCCACCACAGAGAAGTCCCAGACCTGAGTCACCACATCTGGGTTACACTCAGCAGGAGAACCTCCAAAATGGCCACCCCTGGCCACCCCCTGATATATGGGGAAGTGCTGTATTTAAAGCCTGAGGGCTGTCAGTATATGGAAACACCACCGCTGCAGACAGCCAGTTTGTTGACATCACATGATGCGCCTATCTGTGGGAAAGAAGAATTTCCCAGGACCTTCACAGGCTGGATAAGTCTCTGTGAAGAGTGTAATTTGAAACCTTCCATTTGTGCATGTTCAGGAAGTTTGTCAGACTTGCTGGAAGAACTGAACTGAAAGGACGTGTTTTTCTCTAGTGCTGTAATGTCAGAAATAAACATCATGTAAATAGATTTCTGACTTGTTTTCCTTCCCCTGCGGAAGCAGGAGGGAGGGGTTGTGCATTTTACCCACGCTTGGGAAAATGTCGCCTGTCAAAATCTCCCTGGTCTGTCCGAGATATCAGCCAGAGGAGCTTACTGGTAAGCAAGCTCCGAGGACAGTGAGAGGGGCCAGCCTCTATGGAGGGGGCTTGCAAACCAACAAGGGCAAGGCTGGTGCTCATTGTACATTATCCAGCAACTTTCAGTGTTTTGTAACTATAAATCAATGTTTTATTCTAAATAGTTCCGACCAGTGCTTTTTTCCCCTAAAAAAAAATGTTTAGGGGCACTCTCATTTTGACTCAAGAGAATCACCATTTTATAGTTCAAATCAGGAAAAATAAATACAGTAAATGGACAAAGTACAACAATTCACAAAATGTTTAGGGGTATGTGTCCCCCTGCGTCCCCCCCAGAAAAAAAATCACTGGTTCCAGCTGATGGCTGGTGTACAGCACACATTACACGATCTTCCTTAAGATTCAATATGTGTGTGTGTGTTCACTATATTTCAGAACATAGCCGCTCAATTTATCTATTGCTAATAAGCACCTCGTGTTTGCAGTACGATGTTTTAAATGTAAGCCCCTTGAAATCATGTAGCATGTGTCTCAATATTAATAAAGACCTCGGCAGGTACTTAGAATGCATGCTGTACACAGTGCACAAATCAAAATGCGTAGCTTAGGTGCCCACGTGGAAATCCTCATGTAAATTTCATTTTAGTGCAATGATTATAATAGAAAAATACAATCTTGCTGCGAGAAGGTGCCAGCATTGTGCAAGGATGCATAGACGGAAAGAACTGTGCTTTCAGAATTCTCACAGCTATGTTGCCTTTCTAAAGGAAGGCAAAGAAAGAAAGTCCAAAGAACCTGGATAAATGCCATTGGTTTGTTTCACATCGGCACTGGTTGTCCACTTTATTTGAAATATCAATGCCCCATACCATTTGTTTCACTCAAGCAGAGGCAAGCTGCATCAGCTGGAAGAAATGCTGGGACTCGTTTCCTTTCTCTTTTATGTTTCTCCAAATTGATGTTGCTTTTTGTGCAGCAAATATTTTTAAAAACCATCTTTTAAAAATAATATCAACTAGCAATTGAACACCTTGAAATGTGAAAATGGAAGGAAGTAGATTTCCTTTTGTTGTCAGAGGAGAAAGCTCATATTATCGCTAAATATAGCCATACAGAAAACCTGAATCTACAGCACACACATACACAGCTGCAGTGTCCTTTCCCATCTCTGTGATACAAAAAATAAATTTATCCTCATATATACACAGTGAGACACATAATGGTGCATTTTACCTCTCAAGTCTCTGGGGGGAGCAGGCTTAGCTCACTGGGAAAAGCACATGTGGCCTTTGTGTGAGATCCAGCCCTACTTCCCTGACTGGCAGCTCCAAAGATTTCAAGTCACAGGTTTTGGCAAAGACTTCTACCTTAGCCCATGGATAGCTCCCTGCATGAATCAGCAATTCTGAGCTAATGGTCCAAGCAATTTCCTGTGCTCATATCCCTGATACCCTTACCTTCTGAAGGTTGGAGGTGCAGAGGGGACATGATGGAGGTATACAAGATTATCTGTGGTGCTGAGGACGCAGATAGAGAAAAGGTTTCCTCCCTCTCTCAGAACCCTAGAATTTGAGTCAATGGGTCTTAATAGGGAAATGTTCCTGCACCCCTTGGCCCTCTATACTCAAAGGAGTGTCTCCATCCTCATCCTTCAGCCTGGGCGCTGAGATCAAGTTCTGAGGACCTTCTGGCAGATCCATCACTGCAAGAAGTGAAGTTACAGGACACCAGGCCCTTCTCAGTAGTGGCACCCACCTTGTGGAACACCCTTCCATCAAATGTCAAGGAGATAAATAACTATACAACTTTTAGAAGACATCTGACGGCAGCCCCTTATAGGGAGGTTTTTTAATGCTTGATGTTTTATTATGCTTTCATATTTGTTGGAGGCTGGCTAAAGTTTTATTATGCTTTTATATTTGTTGGAAATTGCCTAAAGTGGCCAGTCAGATGGGTGGGGTATAAATAATAATAATAATAATAATAATAATAATAATAATAATAATAAAACAACAACAACTTTTTCTGCCCCTGAAGTTATGATAGAGGTTTTTTAAAATGCATGCTATGGGGGAAATGGCGAAAGGAATAAAAACAAACAAACCTGTATTTGGACTTCATCACATAATTTAGCACAATTAATCTGTGGAATTTTTCTACTATAAAGTTTGATGTGGAATTCTGGCTTATACAGCTTGGCACAAGGAGAAGGGGATGACAGAGGACGAGATGGTTGGATAGTGTTCTCAAAGCTACAAACATGAGTTTGACCAAACTGCGGGAGGCAGTGGAAGACGGAAGTGCCTGGTGTGCTCTGGTCCATGGGGTCATGAAGAGTCGGGCACGACTAAACGACTAAACAACAACAGCAGCTTGGAAATGGTAGTAAATTCTGAAAACAAGGTGCTGGACTTCCTGAATTCCTGGTCTGATGCAGCATGGCACTTCTGATTCTTCTGAACATTTGGCTGGGGCTTGTTGCAAAATCCTTTAACATGTTTATGGTTTACATGTTGCAGAAGTTTGTGCAGGTGCTATAATTTATAATTTTAATGCTCTCATGGCATTATCCGTCGGCACATCAATTAACATTTGTATGAACACATTAGGACATAATTTTCTCCAGCGCATAGGATGGGTTTTGCTTATAATATTTTTTTAAAAAAACAAAACTTCAGTATAAGAGAAGAGTTAAGACACTAAAAACATTCTCCTGTGCCGCAGGTATTTGTTGTTTAGTCGTTTAGTCGTGTCCGACTCTTCGTGACCCCATGGACCAGAGCACGCCAGGCACTTCTGTCTTCCACTGCCTCCCGCAGTTTGGTCAAACTCATGCTGGTAGCTTCGAGAACATTGTCCAACCATCTCATCCTCTGTCATCCCCTTCTCCTTGTGCCCTCCATCTTTCCCAGCATCAGGGTCTTTTCCAGGGAGTCTTCTCTTCTCATGAGGTGACCAAAGTATTGGAGCCTCAGCTTCAGGATCTGTCCTTCCAGTGAGCACTCAGGGCTGATTTCCTTAAGAATGGAGAGGGTATACAGAGAACATCTGGCCCTCCAGATGTTGCTGAACTACAACTCCCATCAGTCCCAGCAAACAAGCACCTGCTAGATAACATCATTGCTTTTCCAAGACCAGCTGACAAAGGTAAATGGACTGCAGCACAACACCATTATTGGGGCAGAAGCTGGACCTGCCAATTAGAACAGTAGTTTTCTCCACACCATGAAGAGCACCAAAAGTCCTTCCAGAGACAGAGCAACATATAGCAATCCTAAGAGTTAGAAACAGAGGTTGGATTTCACCGATGGATTTCACAGGGCTTCCACCGATGAGGCATTAGGAGAATCTCACCCAGAATTAATTAATAAATCCATTCAATTTGACAGGTAGTCTAGAAGTATTAAATAGTTAGATAACAGATCGTCTATTCCTTTGGAGACTTTGGTTGTTGTTTTTTTCCAAGAGAGGCAGTGCAAGATCCCATAATACTCCAAATTGTGTTGTAGTTAAACAGTAGGCCTTCTGACATCAGTTTCCATGGCAATTGCCAGACCGCAGAAACTAGTTTCTCTCAGTGCTGTGTGTGAAATAGCGGGATGATGTACTCTTACCGGCAGGATAGTAAAGCAACAATAACTTTCAGCGGTTTAAAATATTTATTATCCTAATGCTGAAACCAAGAGACTATTTCTAGGAAGAGATGTGTAGCGTAAAATAAAGAAGCGTGGATGAGGAGACTTATATATTGCCTGGTGAGATGTGCTGTAATCTTTCTGGCAATACCTTTTTAAAAGACTGACAGGGTACTTTTGCCTGGAGGCTTTGGGCGTTCAGGTTTGTTTAAGGAAAACATAGTACTTAGATCGCTGAACTTTTCACCAAGGGTGTAGACTGGAGGAAGCTAGTCTTCCCTCTGGTCCACAACTCTGTCCAAGGATGCTTGATTGGTTCCTGGGGCTGTCATCTCAGAGACTTAGCTTGTTCCTTCCTTCTCTGCCATGCTGAGAGCACTATCCAGCTTGCTTAGAGAGGCAGTGAACCATGATTTTGCTAAATATTTCAAAGAGTTCTGCTAATAATTCAGAAACCAAAGACAATTCAAGCATGAAGCAATGTGGGGAAGAGTTTTAAAGAATTAAAATATCCTTTGCTTTCCTCTCCGAAACAATTCTTGTTATCAGCCAGTGCTCACCCAAATATGCCTTTGGCTGAATTATATTGATGATTCATTCTGAAAGATGCGAGGTTGCAAGAGTATGCTAAGATAATAATCACCCCCTGCCATTAGATTCATTATAGACAAAGATTCTGCAGGGGGAAAATGTGTAGGTTTTTCGATATTAATAATCCTTTCATCCTCATTTCAAAATGACTGCTTCTTTTTCTATTATTATTTTTTTAAATAAAAGGGTAAAGCAGTGTTCTGAAAAAGTGAATATTGTGATTTCCGCAAGCACAAAGAAAATTATAGGGGCTTACTACCCTTTTCTAATTTCATCTTATTTATTCTGGAAGAAAAGCTTCGGTGAAATAACATGCATTAAAGCATTCATGCATACGCATGGCAGAGAATGTGGCTAAGATTCACACCTTGAGACTGTAGCATCAACTCTAGCTTTCAGAAGCGTAGCTGTCTGCATTATGATGTCGCCTCATTGAGGAGTGATTTAGAAAGTTTTAACGTACTGCAGTCAATTATTATTGGGTTAAGAAAGAAAAGGGTGGGATAGGGATTCACACTTCTCATTTTATAAAAATCAAGGGACTTCAAAACTGCCAAAGTTTGAGAGTGGAAAGGAATATTAACTGAAAACTTAAATTGTTCCCCTAGGGAGTTAGAGTTTTGCCAGCTTCAGAGAGATCTGATGCAACACTGTAGAGTTACAGATTTCTGAAATTTAGGGGGGGGGGGAATATATGACAACAGTTAAGCTACAGCTGCCATACACCCAGATTTTGCTGGACATCACCGGGATTTCAAAGGTGGAATTGACACTTCCGGGTTGGCGCCATAGCCGAATGGCAGATTTCCTCCGAGCTCCGGAGGGAATCTGCTCGACAGGGGTCGGGTCCTGCCGCGCCGGCGACGCGGGGACCCTTAAAAACCACGGGCGCGGAAGCCCGTGGACCTGGTGACTTGGCGGGCACCGTTTGCGCCCCCGACCCGCAAAGGAGCCTTTTTAAAGGCTGTGGAGCGGGGGACGGGGAGCGGCACGGTGCTGTGAGTCTTCTGCTTCCCCTGCCGAGCGAAGCCGCATGCCATTCGACGGAGAGTGCTAACTTCTTCTTTGGAAAATTTGGACTAAATCTAAAAACAACAACCCGTGAGTAACTTGGAAATTGGATTAAAAACTTTCTTGGATTTGGTACGAGCGGGGGAGGTGCAAAAAGGAAGTCCATCTCCCCCCTATTGTATACAATTTAAAGCAAGGATTTTGACTACTAAGGTCGAGAGAAGAGCCTTTTTTTTTATCTGATAAAAGTTATTAATTCCACGGATTGATAGTATAAGTAATTGTGCTGGAGGAGAGGAGCTAATTTTCTGAGTTAAAGTGCCACCCATCCCGGGACCGGGAGCGATCTGCGAGAGGAGCCTGCGGAGGAGACATAGAAGATTTTGACAGCTGTCAAACTAGCTGTCAAAGTTGGAAAAAAATAGAGAACTTTGTTTCCGATGTTTTTGCTGGTTACATTAGATACAATATAGTTACAAATTGTTGAAAATAAAGAAGAATTGAAACAAATTAACTTGGCTTTTGGGTTGGAAGCGAAAGGAATACTGAATAACCAGAATCCCTCTAGTGGGGGTTCAGGGACATTACAAAAATGGAAATAGGTCGGAAAATACTAGCTGACCTGGATGAGGTTAGGTTTCTCGTGAGAAAGTTGTGTAAGTTGCAAGAACAAGGTCATGTTTTGTCTACAAGTGCTACATCTTTGAAGCCAACAGTAAAGGAATCTACTGAGCTGGAAAAGGACTTGATGTACAAAATCCAGGCAGCTGAACAAGAAAAGAAACTTGAGAAAATTGAGGAAGTGGAGAAAGAGATACATGTTAAACAGGAGGAGCAGGAAGGAGGGGCTGCAATGTTGCAGAAGGCAAAGGAGAGCCGGAGGCCTGTCAAGATGGACATAAAAGAAAATAAGAACTGGATGACAAAAACTGGGTTTGAATTGGAAAATGAGGAATGGAAGGATCTCCTTTTGTGGAGATCTGAAGATCTATGGTCTACAAATCTGATCAAGGTGGAAGTTGGAACCTTTCGGCTATTTGGACTTAGAAGGATTGAGAATCAAGATTTGAGCTCAACTTCTAAATATGGAGATCCGGCTGGAAGGAACATGGACACTACAGGGATAGTACCTCTCCGAGACTTGGTGTTTAATATAAAAGACTTTCAAAGAAACCGGCAGAGAGGGACTGAGAGAGATTTAAGGGCCTCAGATGTGAGGCTGCCGGGCTGATAATAGATGGATTAATGGACAATGGTTTGGGGATCGAAACCGGGGAAGGGAGGGTGGGGTTTGGAAATCCAAAAGGTGTACAAAAATATTCTGATTTATTCTATCTTTTTTTCTTTCTGTGTTGTTATTAGTATTGAAATGGGGAATTCGTGGAAGGGGAACTGGGCCGATCTTAGAAAAAGTTTTCAAGTATAATGATTGAAGTATATATGCTAAAAGTTGATATATAAAGTAAATTTAATATAACAACAAACTAAGGTTAAAAATTTAGGGAGAAGAACTTGTTGAACAAATTTTTAAACAGGGAATACAAGAAGGGGAGGCGAGGGGAAGTTGAGGAAAAAAGGTATTGAAAATATGGATTGTAAATGCTGAATTTTTCTTTTCTTTTTCTTTTATTTTTTTCCTCGTTTTTATGTACTATTTGAAATTCTAATAAATATCATTTTTTTTAAAAAAAAACAAATGTGGAATTGACATTCGGGGGGGGGGGATGTCCTGGATCTTAGGCTAGTCAGTTGAAAAATCACCTTTTTTGAAATACGGCAACCCTACTTAAGCCTACAAATGATTGCAGAAATTTATTCATAAAAATATCCCCTGGTCTTCATTTTCATGGCTCAGCTGTAACTTATTGCCACTAGGAATAGAATTCTTTCCCCATTGACAATCTTGGCCTTTTCTAGCTGTCATGTGGCGCAACAAGTTTTGCTTGAAAAGGAGATAGGAAGGATGTTGGAAGCGTTAGATCTTAGCGTGTGAAGTGATGTTACCATGATCTTAGCATGTGAAGTGATGTTACCATGCTGAAAAATGATTATGGGAATCGTTAGGCAGGAACGCACCACAAATGTACTCCAAAACTGTTCTACATATTCCAGTAAGATGGTTGAAGAGTCAAAGCAGAATGAGCTGTGAGCTTTTAATACTTGCCTGCGGCAGCCTTCTTAAAAAGCAGAGATATCACCTTGCCAACAAAGGTCTGTATAGTTAATGCTATGGTTTTTCCAGTAGTGATGTATGGAAGTGACAGCTGGGCCATAAAGAAGGCTGATCGCCAAAGAACTGATGCTTTTGAATTATGGTGCTGGAGGAGACTCTTGAGAGTCCTATGGACTGCAAGAAGATCAAACCTCTCCATTCTGAAGGAAATCAGCCCTGAGTGCTCACTGGAAGGACAGATCGTGAAGCTGAGGCTCCAATACTTTGGCCACCTCATGAGAAGAGAAGACCCCCTGGAAAAGACCCTGATGTTGGGAAAGATTGAGGGCACAAGAAGAAGGGGACAACAGAGGACGAGATGGTTGGATAGTGTTCTTGAAGCTACCAGCATGAGTTTGACCAAACTGCGGGAGGCAGTGGAAGACAGGAGTGCCTGGCATGCTCTGGTGCATGGGGTCACAAAGAGTTGGACACGACTAAACGACTAAACAACAACAACAACAATGGCAGCCTTCAGCAATGCAGTGCCCTCTGGACATTTTAGACAACAGTTCTAAACTGGGGCTGATGGAAGTTGGAATCCAAGCAGGGGCGGAGAAAGTCATCCGCCCCGGGTGTCATCACTGAGGGGGGTGACGTTCGGTGCACCACCCGCCCGCGACTCCCAAGCCTACCCCGAGCTGTCGGCGGAAGGGGCGGTGCTGCGCCGCTTTGCCGGCGCCCTTCCCCCTTCATTTTGACTGCTCAGGGGAGGCTTGGGAGTCACAGGTGGGTGGCGCACCATTGCCCCCCGCTCCCAGACTGCTTCCGGGGGGGGGAGCCTCCCCATAGCTGTCAAAAGGAAGAGGGAAGGGAAGAAGGCTGCTGGCAAAGAGGCTCGGCTCCCCACCTCACCCCCAGGAAGCAGCCCGCCATGGGCGGCTCATTCCACCCACCATGGGCGACTTGCTCTGCCCCTATGGGTGGCTCAACCTCTGGGACACTTGCCTCGACGCCCTCCTGGGACTCTCGACCCGCCCCCCTGGGTGCCAGAGTGGCTATCTCCACCCCTGAGTCCAAGACATTTGAGGACACTGTATTGGTGGAGGCCAATATAGTTGAGCTTTTTTTCCAAGAGCTCCAAAAGAAAAAAGAAGTTTTTGAGCTATTTTTAAGGAGATTCGCTGAAAAAAATCAACGCTTCCAACATGGTTTGCCATACACCCGGGTTTTCCTGGAAATTTTCACAGATTTTCGGAAATTCTGCCCGGATGCTATTCCCAACAGATGAATCCTGGATATGTCATGGAAATTCCAGGTCTATGGCAGCCCTAGCATATCAATGCTGTTCAAGGATCTGAATGGCCTCCAACAAAAATTGTGCTGTGGACAAGGATTGGGAAAGATTGTCATAATCTTGTTTATTATGTATTAAGAACATTTATAGCCCAGGGGCAGATGGGGCTCATCAACCTGGGAAGGTAGCCCATCTAGGAGTAGCAGATAGAAAGATCTAGGGCTGGGAAGCGGACATTTCACAATAACACCCCATCTTCCAGTGCCTTCATCAATCACCACGTAAAATAAATAATCTTCCTATATGTATGGTATGTTAATTTTCCCTTTTTTTTGTCAGCTACCTTGACCACCTGTTCTCAAAGGAAAGGAAAGGAAAACTCTTGACATCAGCAACAGAAAAAAATAAACAGGAGGAATGGGAAGGGAAGAATCTGTAGGATAAATAAAAAAATTCTGCCTATGAAATAGTTAGCTTCAAAGAGTGAGCAAAGACTCATGGGGAAACCACAAGAAGACAAGGTGAATGAAGAAAAGGACGTGCTGTAGGTATAAAAGAGTAACTGAACTGTAAGCATATATATGATAATAGCAAATTTCCGAATAAGAGGAACGAAAGGATGTAGATACCGATAAATAAAAAAGCAGGGAGTCTAAAATAAAATCTTGAGGAAATCTTGATGGATTTTGGAAAAGAGGAGAAATTATGACTGGGTCTCCATTAAGGGACATAAACACAATAAAAGCAAAACGGAGTCAGAGCAGAACCCTGAAAGTCAAGAACATACAAAGAAGAACAGAATGATAAATAGTATTGAAACATGGTGTAGATGAAGGAAAATACTGGTGCTGCTCTCTTGGTAGATTAGAAAAAAAGTTAAGAAAGGTAAATAGCTTCTGTTTAATGGTAAACCCAGAAGCCAGAATGGCAAATATCAAAAAGAAAATTACATTTTTGAAAACCCAAACACTAAGAGAAAATAACACGTGAGAAATACACGAGGTGGGGAGAAGAATGGAAGAAGCAAAGAAGGTTCAGGAAGAAGTCATAAATAAACAAAGATTGGTCAACAAAAGTAGAGGAATGAATAGCAGCTGGGTGTGTGTATGTGGAATTGACTCAAAATTTAGTTTTGCATTATCCAAAATATGATGCAATCAATCAAGTTTTTATTCTAATTATATTTATAGTTCCTTCTTTCATTTCTATTGTTAATGCAACATTTTAATACAAATTATTGGTGACGGGGAATGAGCCCCTTGATGAGTTAGAGATGAGGGAAGAGAATCAACTGTGGACAAGAGATGGCAAGGAGAAGAGGAGTGAAAAGAATCCACTCTGAGAAATTAGATCGTTTCACAAACAGAAGCAGAAGAGGAATCAAACGTAAATGTTTATTGGAGAAAAGTAACACATGCTTGGGACCTGTGCCATGAACGTCCACTAGCCCAAGTACTTGAATGAAGTTCGTGGCTGCTTACCCAGTCCCGGGGTGGGTGGTGGTTGCAGCCGAGCTCAGTAGGCCAAAATCCCTGGAGAGCAGCACTAGGCATGGTGGCTGGCATTTGGGGTTCTCCACCTGGCCAGTTTTTCAATTTTGGTCAATTTGACCAGACTGGGTGGGCATTGTTTGGGTGTGGAGCAGGCTTAACTTGGGTCAACCCCCAGCCAATAAGAGCCAGCTGCGCCTGACCTCAGAACCACAATCAGCCGAAGAACACCGTCTCTGCTCACTTCTTATTTAGTCATATTGTGGTTTTGTATGCTATCCTTCCTTCCGCACTGTGTTTATCAACTTTGTGTTGGTTCTATAATGGTTGCCGTGTTCAGAGCTGGGAAGGAATTTGCTTGCAAACAGATTGGCCCCATTTGCGGATGTTGTCTTCACCATAGCAATGGTCATGACTTTGGCAGATAAGGCAACTCTTTTAGTCTAACATCAGGTGGGGGTCTGAAGTGGTACATCAACCCAACCTCAGAAGAGGTGGGTTCACAGGGTATCCTGTTTGAAGGGTCTACATGGAAGTCTCTGTCCAAAAGCCAGGGCATTCGGTTGATAGGGCATAGAGCTGTCTTCAGCTGCCTGAGATGGTCACCTGTGTAGATCTTTGTCTTGTAGATGGCCCATTAATCCTAGTCTCAACCCTGTCATGCCTCAGCCCTCCACCAAGAGGCTGAGAAGGATATATACCCAATGCCTAAGCCAAATCCTGCCTACATCTGCAATCAATAAAGTTGTGGCCAATTTTGAAATCCCGGAATTTTGTCTTGTCCAGTTTATTCGCCTTTCTTAGGTTAGGCCTTGCTCCCTAAGGAGGGGTCACTGTGAGTGGGTCTGCAGTGCAATGGAAAAAATAAGTGAAGGGTGATGGAGAAAAACAATGAGAACGAACCGAGGATTGAGAGAATCAATTGTTGTAGAACGAGCAAACAGTGAAGCAGCCTCCCTAGGAAATAATGCAGAACAAATAGGAGAAAACAGTGAAGTTAACTGAGAAAGAAAGAAAACAGGAGCAGTGTCAAGTAGATCAAGAATGCATGAAACAAGAGGGAAAGAGTCAAGAGAAGCAAGGAAGAGATCTACGTGGAATGGCAACCACTTGCGAGAAGCGGAATCGTCTGCTGTTTAGAAATGGAAGCCAGCAAAGTACAGTGTTGTCTTTGGGATGTTTCTTACATTTAAAAATCCAGGCCATTTGTCTCTCAGGAACAGAGAGGGCCTAGGGCACTCAATGAAGGCCAGGAAGAACACAGCACTCATCCTGTCGATTTAAAGTCTGCAAATGCACTGTAAAGGTGGGCCTTATAGATAGAGCACATAATCACCTTTTTCTGGTTTGAGAAGAACCCCAGTATCTTAGCTCTTCATCACATTCTCTATTGTAGGATTTAGAAGAGATTTAAGAGCATTTCTGGCTTGGCTTCTCCAGCAGCAGGAAAGATGAGGGAAAGAAATTGCGAGGGAAGAGATTGCTGTGTTTTGATAACTGGCAGCGGTGGGTTTGCCTTTCCGCATTTCTGCAGTACGGGATGGCTGAACCTTCTTTTCATTTCAGAATAATCCAGTGTGCATATGTTCAGGGCCATCTTAAGCATATCTGGCGCCGTGGTGCAAAGCTCCCTCTGGTGCCCCCCCCCCCGTTTCCCAGAGGTTTTTTTTAGGGAGGACAGTGCTGCCGGTGGGGCTGGAGGAGGTGGGCAGAGACTGGAGGGCACCTCCTCCGGCGGGGATGAGGCAGAGGCTGGAATTTGGTGCCCTGGCGCCCCGTGCCACTAGCCTCTATGGGTAAGACGGCCCTGCATACATTGGTATGTGAGCAACTGCACTGAAGAAGAAGAAGAGGAGGAGGAGGAGGAGTTTGTATTTGATATCCCACTTTATCACTACCCTAAGGAGTCTCAAAGCGGCTAACAATCTCCTTTCCCTTCCTCTCCCAAAACAAACACTCTGTGAGGTGAGTGAGGCTGAGAGACTTCAGAGAAGTGTGACTAGCCCAAGGTCACCCAGCAGCTGCATGTGGAGGAGCGGGGAAGCGAACCCGGTTCACCAGATTACAAGTCCACCGTTTTTAACCACTACACCACACTGGCTGTCCTAAGGCAATGGCCCATAAAATAGGCCTTTGTCTTTCACAATGTCAGACCCTATTTTCCAGGGATAGTCCCGGATTTACAGAAGCCGTTCCAGTTTCTGATTTGATCCCGAAATGTCCCGCTTTTCCTTAGGAGGTCCCTATTTCCATTGGAGAAATGTTGGAGGATATGCAACTTTCTGGTCGTGTTGATCAGCACTCTGCCTCATCCCCTGGTTGCAATGAGGTAATAAATAATTTCTAAGCCACACTCCTAATGCTCCCCCCTCCCTGCTTCCTGCAAAACACCAGTGGAGCAAGTAAGGAATGGCTGTGGTCCATCAAGGAGGCTGCTGATTAACTTCTGGACTAAAGAACACATCAATTAAGAGGCACATTTCTGGAATAGATATGCTCAGAAATAGGTATCTCAACAGAATGAAGGGAATTGTGGATGAGCTTCCAAGTTCTTGTTGAGTTTTCTTGAACTAAGAAGCAGTTACAGAGGGAAGTGGGGAGCCTGCTGTCTGTATTGGAAGAGCTCGTTTCAGTTTGTCTACAAATAGATGGAGCTATCCCACCACCACCTGGCAGTAGGAACATTTCTTGACTTATTCAGAACCAATTTAAAACATTTCAGACCAGGGGTGCCAACTTGAATAAAATATTGAGGAGTGGGGAACAAGTAAGCCCCTCCCCACATAATCAATTACAAGTCTCGGCACACACACACCGTTTGAATGGCAATACCCATCAATTTGGGGGTGGTGATCCTTTCAAAAAAATTATTGTGGGTGGGCAAAGAGACCTTGGCCCCTAGGCGTTGGCTCCTATGATTCAGACCCTATCATGCCCATGAGTAGAGAAAGTACAGGGTCCAGCCCCTGTGTGATGGCCTGGGATTCGGACTCAGATGCTGAACCTGAGGGATCCCAGCCTGCACAGGATTCCCCTCCTCCAGAACCAGCTGAGCTGGGGCTGGGGCATGAGCCTGAAGGGTCCTCACGTGTGCTGGATCCTCAGGTGCAGGCATCAGCTGAGTCTGCTCTGGCTCCTGAGGTGATGGAGGACCCATTGCCTGCAGGTGCTCCACTCGCAGCCCCATCAGAGGAAGCTGAGGTTGCCTCTGGGTCTGGTAACCCTCCAGCCTCTCCTGAGCTGCAGAGCCTCCGAGCAGAGAGGCTGAGGGAACTAAGTTCCCGCAGGAGAAGTGCTCGCCTCCAGGCTAGGAGAAGCGAGTCACCAGAGGATCAGGGCCACCCTATGCCCCAGGGCAGATAAAAGCCGGCCAGCCCAGTCCCAGGTTGTGGGAGCAACATTGTTGGTTGCTAGTTCCTGCCTGAACCCTGCCCTGCTTTCCTGCCTGAGCTTCTGATCCGCCCTGGCTCCCTGCTTGCATGCCTGTTCTTGACTTCACCCGACTCCCTGCCCTGCACCCAGCTTCGGCTACTACGGACTGACTCCACGTTGCACCTTTGATCATGGACCAGACTTGGACCTCACCTCTCGGGTGGGACCAGCACACCCTGTGAGCTTCTGAGCTCCTCACACAACAATCCTATTTCTTTACCCCCTTCCACATGCTTTCAAGTGTCCAAGTCTCCGACCTGAAGAAATCTCTCACATTGGGAAGTCTCTTACTTCCTACTTTGATGTGTTCCTCAGAAATAGAACTATTGTTGCATTAATTTGCATTGTTCATTGTACTGTCCTATATATTAAAATATTTATGCTCCTCTTCTGTCTTGTTTCTAATATCTCTTGATGTAAACTGCCTATGTGGAAAGATGGGATATAAATAAAATTAGGATGATTCATTTCACTTAATGCGCTTCATTAAAATCCCAAAGCACTTGACTTTTTAAAACCTATTTTTTTTTAACATTGTGGGGAGCATGCAGTATAGGTCTCCCTATAGCACAGCCCCTGTTTTACAGTCCAAAGCTCATTAGCAGTACTTGGAAGTAAATCTCATGTTTAATGGACCTCATTCCCAGATGATTGCAGGCAAACAAACAAGAACTGAACGAACACACCATGCGTTAATGTTTTCTAATTGGAGCTCTTCGCATTTACCTTATATGCAGCTTTGGCAGGTTCTAGGATACCACTGAGACTCAACCAGACCATTTTCATGCAAAGGCATCCCTTGTATGATCAGATACCTCCACACTACTATGATTTGTGCTATTGCAGTGACCTGAAAAATGGAGGTCATGTCTTAGGCCATATTTGCAGCTCCCACCAGGAGGCTCCCATATATAAGATTAAGGTTCTCATGCAAATACCTCGATTTCAAACAAAAACTAACTGGAATACAAAATGAAAACCCACAGCTGTTTTGAATGTAATTAAACACATACCAGACACATGCTATATTGATACATGAGATTCCAGGACTTTTGTGTGTACAAGTGGCAGCTATAAAATAATTCGATTACTTTTCAAACAAGGGTTTAACTTTCATGTTTGCCTCCTTTAAGATGAGATGTCTTAATCCTGCAGAAGACGACCACAGAAGACGTAAGCAGAGGATATGCTTATCAGGAAGCTTAAGCCTAACAAACGTATTTGAGGATTTGTTCTAGTGATGCTTAAATCTTGAAGTGCTCATATAAATTCTAATTTGTCATTATGGGTAATATTTTCTCCAACGTTGTGTTAAATATATAGGGGTAGCATTCAACTAAGCTTCATCTAGAGTAGACCCATTGAAATGGATGAACATGACTCTGCTAAATTTAATGTGTCTACTCTGAGTAAAACTTAGGTGAACACCACCTCACATTTCTGAGGTAAACCAGCAAAAGAGAAAAGCAACTGAAACTGAGGTAAATTAATGGTCTGCATTTAGGGTTGTAAACTTCTTGGGAGTACAGAGCATGATTCCTTATGGCAGGGGAGAAAAACCTGTGGCCCTCTCAATGTTTTTGGACTCCAGTTCCCACCAGCCCCAGCCAGCATGGCCAATAATCAGGGTGGATGGGAATTGTAGTCCAACAACATCTGAACACCCATATGATCTCCTCGCTTGCCTTATGAAAACTAAAAAGCTCTCTCTCTCTCTCTCTCTCTCTCTCTCTCTCTCTGTGTGTGTGTGTGTATGTGTGTGAGTGTGTGTGTTTGGTTTTTTATTATTAAATAGCCACCTTCATGGTTATACTTTTTGGCCGCTACTCTTAGACAGAATCAAGTAAAAAAGTTTACTTTTAACTACCTCATCTTTAAAAAATAAGGGATGAAGGTAACTAGAACTGCACCTGAATTGGTACAGTTTGAAATTATGGGCAATATTCAGCTAAGTTTTACTCAGAGTTGAAATCAATGGCCCTTTTATGCTACAACAGCTGTTCGGATGTTGTTAGCCCAGAGGTGGAAGGAAGAGACAACCCCAACCAAAGAAGAATGGCAAATCAAGATGATGGACTATGCTGAAATGGCAAAACTAGCTGGGAAACTCAGGAATCAAGAAGACAATAATTTTTTTTTTAAAATGGGAAATATTTATTATGCATATACAAAATCATTGTAAACAGGTCAAAACAGTAGCAGGATTTAAATTACACTTGCTTTGTAACAGAAAGCATAGATAATCTAGAAATATGAAAAATTGGAGAAGTGTTGATATGCAGTTGAAAATAGAATTAATAGGACCCATGGTTGGGATTTTATGATATTATGATGTAACTTTATTTTTTCTTTTCTTTGTTCTTTTTAAAAATTATTTTCTTTTATTTTTTAAAAAATCAATAAAAATCTTATTCTATATATAAAAAGAAATAAATGGCCATTACTTAGTGAGGTTCATTAATTTCAGTGGGGCTACTCTGAATGAAACCTAGTTGAACGCCATCTTATATTTCTAGTATTTGGATCTGTAGGGCACCACGGGGAGAATTCTGGCTGCTTTAAAAATATGGGGGCTGGAACAGAACGTGGGGATGGATCTGTCATTTAGAAAAGAAGAGGCGTATGACAGAATTGCAACTGAGAGTATAGTAAGTTTGAAAACATGGCTGACAATGAGTGTAACCTTGAGAACTGACACTGAGATGTGACAAGGCGCACCAAGAGGTGTCAGAGTAACTGAAAAATACAGTCAAAAGAAGTTAAATGACACACTAGGAGAAGCTATAAACTTCTCCAAAACAGCAGTTATAGAATTTAATGGACAATTAAAGAGACAGAGAGGGAAAGGCAGAGGGAAAAGCAAAGAAAAACCAGGAAGGGACAGAAACAAGGAAGATTTTTTTAAAAGTTTCTATTCCAGGAAGTATAAGAGCTAAAAATGGGTTTCTATAAGCCCATGTGAAACATTCAGTTAGTAGTTTTGCTTCACAAAGGTATCCTGAGATTACCCAGAGTTCATTTGTAATATCACTGAGCAAATCTCATATTCTACCAATTTTACTGTGCAAATGCTTAAAAATAAAAGGAATAAATTAAATCAGGACAATCGTGCAATACTTACTAAAGGATAAATCAAACACAGTGAGTCCTGTAGGAACTTCAGATTCAAGTTTTGTGTTTACGTGGAGAGTACATATTATCTTATTAGTTTACTCCAGTAATAGCTCCAAACCAAATTAGTTCTGATATTTTTCATTTACTTCTTGCACTTGTCATAACAGTACGCCGTTAACTTGTCTTGATTCAACCTTTGAATATGTCAAATGATAAATTCATTTTCCCATTTCCTCTTAATTATGAAGGTTTCATAAAAAAGGAGTAAGTATCGAAAGATAATCCAGTTGCGTCTGATGCATATTACTTTTATCATTTACTCAGTGACTATCATCATGCTGCTATGAAATTTGCTGCAGTTGAAAAGCAACGGTGTTTCGGTTAAGACACATCTGAGAAAATCTCCCTTTGTTATGCCACTATGGTAGCGGTGGCAGCGGCGGCAGCAGATGATGCATAGCTTGGATCTGGAACTGCTGCCCCTGTGGATCTTGCCATCTGAGGCAGTGGCCTCACCTTACCTCCTGGGTGGTCCAGCCCTGACTCCATGACCTATAAAATTTACCTGCCCCTGGAAGGAAAAAAAAAACTTTCACATTGAAACGAAAATCAATGAAGCAGGTGCTGAAAGCTCCCCTGAAGATAAGTTGGTCTTTTGTCCCAGTACTTGCAAGTAAAGTGTGCTATCAGTGTTGTGATCTTGGCTTTACCTTTTTCTGGCTGGTATCCTGGGATCTGAACTACCCATGAGCCTCAGAAGATGGTGTTGTTATCATCCTCTGCAGTCAGCGAGAGGCCCAATAGGCCCTTACTATGCTCTCCTTCAGGGATGTGGGTGGCACTGTGGGTTAAACCACAGAGCTTAGGACTTGCCGATCAGAAGGTCGGCGGTTCAAATCCCCGCGATGGGGTGAGCTCCCGTTGCTCGGTCCCAGCTCCTGCCCACCTAGCAGTTCGAAAGCATTTCCAAGTGCAAGTAGATAAATAGGTACCGCTCCGGCAGGAAGGTAAACGGGGTTTCCGTGCGCTGTGCTGGTTCGCCAGAAGTGGCTTAGTCATGCTGGCCACATGACCCTGAAGCTCCCTCGGCCAGTAAAGCAAGATGAGTGCTGCAACTCCAGAGTCGGTCACAACTGGACTTGATGGTCAGGGGTCCCTTTACCTTTACCTATGCTCTCATTCAGGTGTGCCAATTCTTTTTTTTTATTTATCTATGCTTTTAAGGTTTGTACATTTCACTAATTTTACAATCATTTTAACATTTCAAAACTTGACTTCCTTCCTTCTCTTTCTGCAGTTCTTTAATTCATTTTTAATTTCTCCTGCATATCCAAATTAACTAAATTTGCTCATTTATTCATCTACTTATATACTCTTATCAAACTGCAGATTATTACAATAATCCTGCCAATGTTCTCATCTGTTTACAATTTATCTGTAAATATTCCATTCTTTTAGAAAAAGTTTGTTCTCTTGATTTATTATTCTTCCAGTCAGTTTTGCCATTTCTGCATATTCCGTAAGTTTTTGTATCCATTCTTCCTTTGCTGGGACTTCTGCTTCTTTCCTGGGGATGAATGACATTCTTGCTGCTGTAGTAGCATGCATGAATAAGTTTCTATACAGTTTCGGTAGTTCTGTCCCTATAATTCCCAAAAGAGGGTGTGCCAATTCTAGGGGGCAATTCTAGAGGTGTCATCGGTCCCCTCAGTATTCCTTAGGGGGCTCAGCCTCCCACCAATATTGAGGCCCAATCGCCACGCTGAGCCCAGCACATCTTCAAAGGCAGGCTTCTCCTTAGTGTGAGAGAGGATGACCATCTCCAATGAAGTTACACAGGGCTGGGCCAGGCCTCTTCCCAAAGACATGGCTCCTCTTGATGACATGTGCAATATGCAACACTGGCCCCCCAATCTTCGGCCCAAGGCATGCCTCTGCTTTCCTTTAAGGTCCGTGGAAGACCTTAAGGTCCACATATGACAACATTTTGGAGGTCCCAGGTTGCAAGGTGGTTAGATTTGTCTCAGCTTAGGGCTAGGGCCTTTTCAGTACTGGCCCCGACTTGGTGGAACGCTCTGTCACAAGAGACTAGGGCCCTGTGGGACTTGACATCTTTCTGCAGGGCCTGCAAGACAGAGCTGTTCCACCTGGCCTTTGGTTTGGACTCAATCTGACCCTTATGTTTCCCTCCCCTTATGGTTTTGATCTATGGGCTACTTTAAAATGAGGCTACATTTTAAATTGCATTTTAACCTGTATTTTAAATGGGTTTATTTTTCCCTAGTATTTTTTTACTGCAATTTTACTGGTGTTAGCCGCCCTGAGCCCGGCTCCGGCCGGGGAGGGCAGGGTATAAATAAAATTATTATTATTATTATTATTATTATTATTATTATTATTATTGAGAACACATGAAGAGTCAAAGGGCAGCTCTCTACTGGGGTGGGCAGATGATGGCAACACTGCAGCTGGGCACCAGTGAGCTGTGTATGGCGCAACCATTGTTGAGGCAGATTATTCATTCAAAGAGGGCTGTACTCATCTCAATTCTGTTTGCAGGCAGTCAAGTATGCTTCAAGTGTTTGCCTGGCCTTTGAAGCATCTTACATCTTTGTTCGATTTATATACTGCATAATCGTATAAATATAACTATGTACCGTACCTAAACAGTGTAACTAAGCTCTACGTACAATGCGTACTATTTTACGATTTGAAAGGGAGGTGAATTTCCATTCAGAATAAGGTGTCGATAGCTATTTGACCTGGAAAAGACCCGGATGTTGGGAAAGATGGAGGGCACAAGGAGAAGGGGACGACAGAGGACGAGATGGTTGAAGAGTGTTCTCGAAGTTACTAGCATGAGTTTGACCAAACTGCGGGAGGCAGTGGAAGACAGAAGTGCCTGGCGTGCTCTGGTCCAGGGGGTCACGAAGAGTCGGACACGACTAAACGACTAAACAACAACAACAGCTATTTGACGTTCACAATGGCAATTGATGGTGGTAGGCCCAGTGGCCTGCATCCAATAGCAGTAGCAGAACAAGCTGATGCAAAAAGTGGTGTCTGATTTTCACTTATGCCCCCACCCTCTGCAGCTCTCTGCACAATGTCCCAGAATGTGCTAGAAGGTTCCCCAACTCTCAGGAATCGTTTTGGAAGCTGGAAGGGGCTACCATTAAGAAGGGGATTGGCAGAAATTGAGTAGCCTGCCTTGAACAAGCAAAAGTGCTTTTCATTAGAACAAAAAACAAGTAAGGAGAATAAAGATTTATCAAATCCCCTGGAAGTGGTCTGCCACATATTCCTGACTGCCGGTGTTTGACTTGGGTCACAAGCTACATAGGCCTGCCTTACCAAATGGATATCCTGACTGCTGGGTTAGCATCAGCTGAACTTAAATCCAAGCAAACATGAGTAAAATTGCAGCATGCATCACTCTGTAGCATTTGGGCCTGAGGAGAACAAAACAAAGTAAACAAATAATAATCACTTTTATTAGAGTGTAGGCAATCATTTATTAATTAATTACTCCAGCTCCGCTGGAACCCTCCTTTTCCAAAGAAGAGACTGTTTTCTCATTACCGAATCAGTATAATTTCAAAACAAGTTAATGTAAAAATAAAATAAAACAATTAGCTCTCCCAAAGTACCCATTGCAACAAATATTGACTTGAAGGCAAGGATTTCAATTTCTCTGACTCATAGCACATTACAAATTCAGCAGCATGAATTTTGGCTGTTTCTCGTGTCTGTTGCTATGCAGTCTTTTCAAAATGCCCCCTCTCAGCAATCCTCTGTATGTGTGCAGGAGGGGTGTGCAAAGGATTAAGTCGTGTCTCAAATCAAGAAACAATGTGCGGCTGCTTCAGACAGATTCGGTCCTCATGCAAATCAAGATGCAATCCCTAGGAACTGGAGTTTGGATCTCCAAAGTGCTCTGGAGATTTGGAGGTTAAAAAAAATTAATGCTGCAGACAGTATGTGTAATGGTTCTAGGGGTTACTTGTGCGTAAATCGGCGCCACGCTTGGCTAGGTTGCCTGGGTGAACCCTTTCTGTCCGGACAGCCACACACCCATGGCTGTCTCAATCGCTGGCAGAATCCGTCAGTGGGCGTTTCTTGAACTTCTTCCAGCAAAGAAGCTCTTTGACGCCTAGTCTCCGCCTACTCTCCCTGCGCGGAAGCCTTCTGTGCAGGGAGGGTGTGGGCAGCGGAGGACCCGTGCTCTCCCCGCTGGTCTCCAGCGAGGAGTCATGGAGCCACCTCGCCGATTCCCCCATCTGCCCCCCTTCTCCACTGGTGCTACGCTGATTTCCTTCCCCAGAAGCTGGGCTACCTCTCTCCCTCCTGGGACGCTCTCCGGAATCCCTCTGGAGCCCTCCCTCTCCCTCTGGCTCCGATGGCAGTTCCCTGACAGTATGTCTGCAAAAACTGAAGCACCTCTCCCCAAGCTTGCCATATAGGGAAAGAGCCAGGATGGGGAAAGTTGGAAGGGAGAGCTTTTTGTACATGTAACTGATGGAGCTAACTTCTACCAGGGCTTTCAGTCACTTTGTTTTGGGGAAAGGATATTGACACAGTGCATCAGCTTGTTCCTGTCTGTTCTGTGCTGCTACAGATGTTTGCTTATGAAATACTGAATATTCAAGTTTTTCTGCTTCTGTGTCACATTCCCAAACATCTGTTCATGTACATTGGTGTTGCACTTGGTTTCTGTGAATTTTGGGGCCTGCACTCTTTTTTCCTTCATTCATCATAACTTACTAGCAACCAGCCCTCATTTCATCCAAAATTTTGCAGTCCTCTAGAAGTATTATCCACAAAACCATGGGGAGGGGGAGCAAATTCAATTTAGTATTACATTTTCCTTAATGAATTCTAAAGTTCCCTTTAATGAACTTTTGGGCCTAGCACAAAAAAACCTGCTGTACCTCTTCATCTGTAATTTGGCAGGGATTCATACCTAAAGGGATCTCTTTTATGTATGCTATTTTCATACAAATTGCCTATAAAATAATGGAGATTAAGTGATTTTTTTTTAACCACTCCAAACTGTAGGGATTGCCCTTGCAGGAAAACTATTGCGTCTATCTTGAAATTTCACAGAGTTTGTTCCTTCAGAAGAGGCTACCATGCCTGAAAGCTTCATCAAATTTTGTCAGTTTTCAAAAGAAATTATTGATATTACTTTTTTAGAAGAAGAAATATCAACTGTCAAAGTTACCCAGTGCAAAAGTTCTGAATGTATTCACCTGTAATTTGGCAAACTTTACATGCTCAAGAGGAACCGATACTCCTACAAATTTCATCCAGTTCTGCCAAATACAGTGGTACATCTGGTTAAGTACTTAATTCGTTCCGGAGGTCCGTTCTTAACCTGAAACTGTTCTTAACCTGAAGCACCACTTTAGCTAATGGGGCCTCCTGCTGCAGCCGCGCCGCCGGAGCACAATTTCTGTTCTCATCCTGAAGCAAAGTTCTTAACCCGAGGTACTATTTCTGGGTTAGCAGAGTCTGTAACCTGAAGCGTATGTAACCTGAAGTGTATGTAACCTGAGGTACCACTGTATAGAAAAGGGTATAGCCAATTTTTTTTTTTATGGGTTCAGGGAATAAGGGAGACATGAAGCTTCATTGTCTCCCTAAACTGGGGCACAGCTTTAAACTCCAGGTCAAATCAGACAATGAAGTGCTTGCTCTTGTTTGAAGTGCCAAAGTCCAGCCCAAACCAAATCTTGTGGTCAGTATGCAGAGCAGACCTATTGAAATCAATGGACTAAATCTGTCATGACTAATTTAACCTTTTTGATTTCATTTGGTCTTCTCTGCGTATGAATCACTTGGATACAACCCACAGTTTTTATGATGCATTGGCAAACAAATTAATGAAAAATAGACAGGATGTTGTTCAATATATACAGATTATTCCCGAAATTCTCCTCCTCTGATTTTTGAATTGGATATTTTGTTTGTCACTCAAAACCACTTAAAATTTATAAAAATATTTACAATGATACTTACTTCCTCACATTAGTCAGTCCCTTGAAAACCTACTGAGTTGTGGTACTAACCGCAAATCTTTTCATCTGTAATTCTAAAAAAAGTTTTTAAAACTATTTTCTATTTTTTGTGTACTCAAAACTCATACTACATTTTGCTCTTGCCTATTTTGAACTGACTGTGCATTAAGAATTCTGCTGTTCCTAAGAGAATGGCTGTTTCTTTGACAATGGACGTTCCACTCAAGGTGTCCCAAGAGACGGGAAAACTGCTGCAGGCTGAGACAAATGGAATAATCAAGTAAAAATGTTCCAGGCATTTCTTTTTTACTTTCTGATATTCACATCATTTGCATGGCTAAGGCTTTAGCAGCATGTGCTGTTAAGAAAAACAGTACTTTATCGCAATACCAGTTCTATCATTACAGGTTAAAACACCCTTAAATTAGCCAGCTCCTATATATCACTGCTATCAAACCTATCCATTCTTAAGGAAATCAGCCCTGAGTGCTCACTGGAAGGACAGATCCTGAAGCTGAGACTCCAATACTTTGGCCACCTCATGAGAAGAGAAGACTCCCTGGAAAAGACCCTGATGTTGGGAAAGATGGAGGGCACAAGGAAAAGGGGACGACAGAGGACGAGATGGTTGGATAGTGTTCTCAAAGCTACCAGCATGGGTTTGACTAAACTGTGGGAGGCAGTGGAAGACAGAAGTGCCTGGCGTGTTCTGGTCTTTGGGGTCACGAAGAGTCAGACACGACTAAACGACTAAACAACAACAACAACATACATCACTGCTAACATACCTGAGCAACTCTAACTCTCAGCTTATATATGCACTCAAATTATATACATCTGCAGAACCGATACGGAAACATCAATGTTTGGGTTTCCATACATATCAGTTGTGCCATTGAACACTGACTTCCTGCAGGAGACAGGAGTCAAGCCCAGAAAGTCAGCTCTAGTAGAGGCCTGCTACTAAAAAAGGTAAAAGCTAAGGACCCCAGGACAGTTAAGTCCAGTCAAAGGCAACTATGGAGTTGCGGCACTCATCTCAATTTCAGGCCAAGGGAGCCAGCGTTTGTCCACAGACACCTTTCTGGGTCATGTGACCAGCATGACTATACTGCTTCTGGCACAATGGAACTCTGTGATGGAAACCAGAGCGCACGGAAACGCCATTTACCTTCCTGCCACAGTGATACCTATTTATCTACTTGCACTGGTGTGCTTTCAAACTGCTAGGTTGGCAGAAGCTGGGACCAAGCAACAGGAGCTCACCCCATCGCAGGGATTCAAACCACTGACCTTCTGATTGTCAAGCCCAAAAGGCTCAGTGGTTTAGACCACAGTGCCACCCGTGTCCCAGGCCTGCCTGCCTTGAGTATTACTGGTACGATAAGCCTGGTACTGTCATAGCAGTAATACTCAAGTCAGGATATCTTTGGCTAGAACAGAAGGGAGCATTCCCCTTTGGGGAGTGAGAAGAGGAAGAGAGGCAGAGAGTTCTGTTTTTCTTCTATTCTATGCTCACTGTGAATTCTTTTGAGTCTCCACTAGTTCACAGCTATCTTTCCAAAGGTCATCTTTGCACACCTTATACCTGTCTATCAATTTGGCACCTTATCCAAGCACATGACTGTGTCTGTTTGCACTGTCAACATACAGCAACTTTTTTTTGGGGGGGGGAGAATTCTAGTAGAGGAAGGACCATGATGAGACATTGACCCTCTACATCTGTTCAGAAATAAAGAAGATTATAGTGAATGGCTCTGCTCGTTGGAAAATGTTGCTCTGAATTGCTACTGATACACAGGCTGATTCTAACAGACCCAATCTAGTCCTAAGCATTATTCATTAATGCACTACTGTTTACCCTCTCTTGCAGATCGCTAATGAGAACGCCAAACAATGCAGGAGCTGACCCAGATGCACAGTAGATTGAGCTCCTGAATATTTGATGTTGATGACCTCCTGTGCTACTGAGGAAAGCACTAACATCAGAGGTCCGAATCCTTTGCCAGGGAAACAAACATTTAGCGCGGCACACAATAAATGATTCCAACCCAACATATTTGCTTACATGTAAATCTCTGAGATGTACTTAGGATGCAACAAGATTAGGAATGGGGGGATCTATCAGTTTTCTGCTTCTCTCTTTTTCCCCATCTTAAGTTCAGTTCTCTACATTTTCACAACCATTTGCACTTAATTTATTTTTTAAAGGTTTGCATGGAAATCCACCAGCATTTTAGTGACATGTTTGTATGCAGTTTTGTTGAATATGCTGATTTTTTTGCAAAACAATTTTTGTCTAATATAATGCATTTTGGTATGTTATTTTCACATGTGCACCCCCCCCATGCTTCTCTAGGTCTGCCTCCAGAATATCCTTTTGATGGGCCTTCTGGGTTGGTTGTAGTCTGAGTACAGTGGTACCTCGCGTTAAGTACTTAATTCATTCCGGACGTCTGTTCTTAACATGAAACTGTTCTTAACCTGAAGCACCACTTTAGGTAATGGGGCCTCCTGCTGCTGCCGCGCCGCCAGAGCACGATTTCTGTTCTTATCCTGAAGCAAAGTTCTTAACCTGAAGCACTATTTCTGGGTTAGTAGAGTCTGTAACCTGAAGCGTATGTAACCTGAAGCGTATGTAACCCGAGGTACCACTGTACTAGAGCAGAGCCCCCTAGTGGATCCTGCAGCAGAGGTCAAGTCACCACCACCCAGCACTTGAGTGCATAGGAACCTAAAGATTCACAACTGGCCCTCAGGCCCACGATGAAGTGGGTCTCCAAGAGCCCAGTCACCATGTTACACAGGAGTAAAAAACCCAAGCCTGAGGTTTTCCATCCCTGCTATACATACTCTGAGTGAGTACCCAGCCCAGCCATAGGAACACTTCTAACAAGATCTATTTGTCTGTATGCCTGTACAGAATATCTGTAAAGAATTGAAGTATTTATAGAGTTCTAATATGAATAACCTTCATTATGACAGAAAACTTCAATAAGGCGCAAGCTACTCAGAGGTTTTCCTCATAGAGAATTTCAGTTTTGAAACATAATCAACACTGTAATTACACATTCAAAACATAAATTATATTGTGCTATAGACTTCCAGCAAAAGTGAAAGGCGAGTCTTGTAAACATTATAAATCTTGCTAATAATACTCTAAGGCTGCCTAGTAACGTCTTTCTCTTACATCATAGATGTTGGCAAATTGGATTTTAAAATGGCAAAATAATATGAGAATTGGAACTGTTGGAGATACACAAGGGGAACTTTGTTTTAATGCTCAGGAACATAGCAAAGTATTTTCTATATTATGGATTTTTATATTATGGATGTATATTCTGTATTGCCTAATGCAAGTTTGCCATGGCCTTTGGCTAGAACAATAAACTTATGAACTGTTAGGCACCTGGAGCGTAGCTCTTGATCTGAACATCAGGAAAAGATGCTTAGATAAGAGGAGGTTGTCTTCTCAATAGCTACTTGTCATGATGCCTATATAGTAGGGGTATGCACCGGTCATAAGATTTGACTTGTATCTGTATCAGTAGCTTTGGGAAGAAGCACTATTTGTTTCAGTGCCACTTTGTTTCTCTCCATTTCAACTCATTATTCAGAACTTAATTAGATCTGTTTGAAATGAAGCTCTGTTTCATCATTCCCATTCACTATAATAAAATTGCCCCAACTTTGTTTCTCCTTTTCCAATAAGTGGCTGAAATTTGCAGGCATAGGAGTGCCCCCCTCTCGCCCCAGAGTAGATTAAGACTGTGGTATCATAGACACACAAATCCAGGGGGTTCCATTCAGGGCATCTTTTTAAAAATGCTTTTTTAAAAAAGTCTATACATTTTTCCTTTTCTGCCACAATTTGATGCAATTTGGAAATAGTTGCCCCTTCTAAAAGGATAAAAGGTAAAGATAAAGGTATCCCTGACCATTAGGTCCAATCGTGGACAACTCTGGGGTTGTGTGCTCATCTCGCTTTATTGGCCATGGAAGCCGGCGTACAGCTTCCGAGTCATGTGGCCGCATGACTAAGCTGCTTCTGGCGAACCAGAGCAGCGCACAGAAACACTGTTTACCTTCCCACCTATTTATCTACTTGCACTTTGACTTGCTTTCGAACTGCTGGGTGGGCAGGAGCTGGGACTGAACAACGGGAGCTCACCCCATTGCGGGGATTCGAACCGCTGATCTTCTGATCAGCAAGCCCTAGGCTCAGTGGTTTAGACTGCAGCGCCACCCGTGTCCCAACTAAAAGGATAAAGCCTGTCAATTTTAGAATGATAGCTACAGTGGTTCTCTCACAAGGGCACATTTGACTGTTTTGCAGCAGATATATTAGGGGACATGAAATGGCAGGATGACATGCAATAGGAAGAGGATCCTGGTGAGGGGTGTAGTCGGGACTGGGACACACTAGGGGAAGCTCGGAATGAGGGAGGAAGTACTCCCAGGGTGACAGAGGATGGTCAGGGGATGTGGATCAGTGCACAGGAACCAGAACAGCAGGACCCACCACTAGAGACAGAGGAGGCGTAGGGAGAAGTGGGTTCAGGAGGCTGAAACAGGCAAGGGCCCACAACCCGGTTCCATAGTTGGCCAGGTGTGGCTTGCTAGCTCTGGGAGAGCTCTGATTGGTCAGCTGGGGTCAGCTGGACTAGACTTGGAGCAGGTGAGGGTCACTTGCCTCGTCAAGCCCAGATGCCGCAATCAGCATGTGGAGTACAAAATGGAAGCCGAGCTGAGGCGCTGTGTCTGCTCATCTCCCCATATTGATGGGCCTCAGCTTGGATACTCCAGATAAAAAAAGGTAAAAGACCCCTGGACAGTTAAGTCCAGTCAAAGGTGACTATGGGGTTGCAGCACTCATCTCGCTTTTAGGCTGAGGGAGGTGGTGTTTGTCCACAAACAGCTTTCCGGGTCATGTGGCCAGCATGACTAAAGCACTTTTGGCGCAATGGAACACCATGACAGAAACCAGAGCGCACGGAAATGCCGTTTACCTTCCTGCCACAGCGGCACCTATTTATCTACTTGCACTGGCGTGCTTTCAAACTGCTCTGCTAGGTTGGCAGGAGCTGGGACAGAACAATGGGAGTTCAACCTGTCCTGGGGATTCGAACCATCAACCTTATGATCAGCAAGCACAAGAGGCTCAGTGGTTTAGGCCACAGAGCCAGCAGCGTCCCTATGATGCTCCAGGAACTCTATGGGACTGTGCTCCAGGTTTGACTCTGGACTGTATCCTGACTGTGGGACTTCAGACCTGGTTACTTGGATTGACCCTGGACTGTGTTTCCTGACTTTTGGACTTGGCATACCAACTTGCTGCCAGGTAGGCCAGGGGTTCAAGGCAATAGGAATCAAAGGGGGCTAAAGATGGTGGTGGGAAACGAACATGGATACCCAGGAAACACTGGGGTGGCAAAAATGTCGCGCACACCCAGCAAGGACCCTGTCACCCCAAGGGCCTGAAAGTTTATAATAATTAATTTTAATAATTTTGTTTTTTATACCCCATCCATCTGACTGGGTTTCCTCAGCCGCTTTGGGGCAGTTATTGTGATTTATTTTTGAGGTAAAATTTTGTCCCAAAGGAATATATAATCAAATTTATACTGTTGAATGTGAAGTGTTAACTGCATGCAAACTCATGACTCTTTGCAGAGAGCTGTTGGGCTACAAAGAAATGGCAGAGGGGCTCTGGGTCACTTAGTTGTTCACTTAACTGCCATTTGCATTGTGTCAAAGCAAAGATAGTTGTGAGGTAGCTTTAGAAACTCATGAGTTCTGATTGGTCATTCTGTGTTCATTTACTGTATTTTTGGTTTTTATGTAAGCCGCCCAGAGTGGCTGGGGAGGCCCAGCCAGATGGGCGGGGTATAAATAAATAAATTAATAATAATAATAATAATAATAATTATTATTATTATTATTATTATTCTGCCTCATCTTATTGGACCATAGTTATGGGCATATAAGGACCGGGGAGGAGGGGAGAGTTAATTCCACCCAAACTTAACATGATTGGCTGGAGAGAAACCGTGTTTGGAAATAAAAGGCTGGTCCCAGGAGTTAACTAGAAAATGTACACTGTATGAGCTGGAATCTAGAGTCAGGTGGAGGATGCTGAGGATTAGATAACTGAGAAGACTAGTTCTGAAATCACTTGGTGGAAATGAGGTCTGTAGGGAAGAATGTATGTCTCAAGAGGCAGCTTTTGAGGGAGTCATTAGGGGTGCTTAGTGCCTGATGCCACAGAGGCTACTAGACCAGGATGAAGATTGCAGATGGAAGGGCTGAAGATTGTTCTCAGTGCCTAGTTAATGAGTGTTCACTGGGTAGGAATGATATAAGGAAATAGGCTAAAAGTTTGACTATTGGAAGGAACTGAATCTTTCATAATTACCTTCATAAAGAAACAGTAATCTTACAGTGTAACCATTCCCATAATCCCTAGCTAGCAGGACCAGTGGTCAGGGATGATGGGAATTGTAGTCTCAAAACATCTGGAGGGCTGAGGTTGAGGAAGCCTGGTTTAGACCACAGCACCACCCACCTCCCTTTTAGATAGCTAGAATAAACATCTATCTGTCATCTATCTATCTATCTATCATCATCATTATTATCTATCATCTATCTATCTATCTATCATCTATCTATCTATCTATCTATCTATCTATCTATCTATCTATCTATCTATCTATCTATCTATATCTATATCTATCTATCTATCTAATCCATCATCTATCTATCTATCATCTATCTCTATCTATCATCTATCTCTATCTATCTATCTATCTATCTATCTATCTATCTATCTATCATCTATCTATTTATCATCTATCTATCTATCTATCTATCTATCTATCTATCATCTATCATCTATCATCTATCATCTATCATCTATCATCTATCATCTATCATCTCTATCTATCATCTCTATCTATCTATCTATCTATCTATCTATCTATCATCTATCTATCTATCATCTATCTATCTATCATCTATCTATCATTTATCTATCATCTATCTATCTATCTATCTATCTAATCATCATCATCATCTATCCTACCCTGGGCTCCTTTGGGAGGAAGAGTGGATATATATGTGATTAAAAAAACTTTTATTTCCATAGTTGAGTCTATGCTGTTTTATCCCATGTCTATGTATTCATGGTGATACCTTTGGCACCTCTTTTCCTAGTAAATTGGCACTGGAGACAACCCTCCACAATACATAAATACATAAGTTATACATAAATAGAACATGCAAATTTTATTGGAGGTGGGGTGGTTCTCCACAAGCACATTTTCAGTTTATCTATGCCTTTTCATAATGGATCTTCTGCTGTCATCAGTTCAGTACTTTGTAAGTAGCAGTTTGTTAGTATCGTTCTGTACAAATTGATGAAAGCTAATTGAGCTGCACTTAAGACAATTGGAGTCTAACAGCCACTCCACAAGATGAATTTCCTATGCTATTGTAGGGGAAAATTATTTATTTATCATATTTATATCCCACTGCTCATCTGAAGAGCTAAGAGCAGCAGACATATGGTGCACAGGCAGCCCATATTTCACAATGCACAGCCGCAGCAGGAAACCTGAACACCAGCCAGTCCCTTCAGGGCAATAAAAAATACCTATCTCTGTAAATTGTCTGCGGTAGAGATGGCCGAGCTCTGATTTTGATATGAATTTAGTATGAGAAACAAAAGCACAGAAACAAAAGACAGAAATGATATTCCAAAATATCAGTTCCACCAAAGTATCCACAAGTACATAGCATTCATGCATTTGATTGAAACTGAAATCTTGTGTTCCCATTCCAAAGGAATTAAGAAAAAGGAGACCCTAAAACATTTTTGCTATCATTTTCCTGTATGACATTCTATTTTCTTAAATCCACATCTTGGATTCCTGAATATCTGAAGTTTGTTGTTCATTAGGGTTGCCATATTTCAAAAATGTGGACAGAAAAGTTGTTGAGCTTTCTTTTTTTCAGCAAAACCACACCACTTAATAAGCAGAGCAATTAAACTCCTCTCTTACAACCCAGCTAAATTAGACTCCGAAAATAAAAACTATCTGCTTCTTGTTCGGATCATTGGAAGTATATCATCTTGTAACTGCTAAATCAGAAGTCCCTCTTCTACTGTTTTTTACTATTGGTCAGGGAAGTCTGTAGCCCTGGTCATGGATGCATTTATGTAGAAAGGGATTCTAGATGGCTACTAGTTCTTACAAAGCTCTTCATATTCTTCAGTATCTGTGAACCACGCCTGTGTTTGTAGAACCTAGATACTTTCCATTGACTTTATTTGCTGGCTTACACTTCTATCCTACCTTCATTCTGTCATGGAACCCAAGGGGGTGGGCATGCGGTTTCCCAGGTGGTCACACATCTGGGCACTGAATAGACTCTGAGATGGACTCATGTAGCTTCAGATTTTACCCAGGGGCCATCACTACATGGAGGAATGTGAATCTGTTGGCAACTGTTTGCAGCAGTTGTCAGCAATCAGTGCCAGAAGATGGGCAGCTGTATGGGTCTGTAGCAGCAAAGGGACAAACTGCTGTGACACGTTAAATTAAATAGGCTCTAGTGATGCTACAATAAGCCGATGTGACTCGTTTTATGGTAAACATTTCCAGAGGGGTATCTGTGCTAGTGTTTTGTGGCAAAAGCATCAAAGGGTCATTAGACTTAAGATTCCACAAGACTCTTAGCTGTTATTGTTGATAGTATTCATATCAGAGTTCAGATAGGGTACCATAAAATTAAATAATATCACAGTGGCTATTGCTGAGGCTTCTTATTAAAACATTCAGTCACTCCTTCTGAACATCTCAGAGTTAAGCAACACCGTTTTTGCCAAGAGTTACAACATACAAGCATGCAAGGAGTCAATGAAGTGGTTTCATTTTTATTTATATAGCTTCCCATGAAAAATCCCTGAAGCAATTTAATGAAAAACAACAACAGTGAAACCATATAAAAACAACACCAAATTCAGTTCAGGTATAGACTGTGATGATGATGAGAATTATTTATTTATTTATTTATTTATTTATTTATTTATTTATTTATTTATTTATACCCTGCCCATCTGGCTGGGCTTCCGCAGCCACTCTGGGCGGCTTCCAAACAAATATTAAAATACTGTAATACATCAAACATTAAAAGCTTGCCTAAACAGAGCTGCCTTCAGATGTCTTCTAAAAGTCTGGTAGTTGTTGTCCTCTTTGACATCTGGTGGGAGGGAGTTCCACAGGGAGGGCGCCACTACCGAGAAGGCCCTCTGCCTGGTTCCCTGTAACTTGGCTTCTTGCAGTGAGGGAACTGCCAGAAGGCCCTTGGTGCTGCACTTCAGTGTCCGGGTAGAACGATGGGGGTGGAGACACTCCTTCAGATATACTGGACCGAGGCCATTTAGGGCTTTAAAGGTCAGCACCAACACTTTGAATTGTGCTTGGAAACGTACTAGGAGCCCAATGTAGGTCTTTCAAAACCGGTGCTCTGTGGTCTTGGCGGCGGCTCCCAGTCACCAGTCTAGCTGCCGCGTTCTGGATTAGTTGTAGTTTCTGGGTCACTGATAAATTCCACTTAAAAGGGTTTTTGGAAAAGGAAGATCTTCAATTGACAGTGACGTCAGACAGCATTTGTCTGATATGTAATGGGAGGTAGTTCAGAAGTGCCAGCACAGTAAAGGTCCAATTCCTACATTGTGTGGAATTGAGGTCCTGATACCCTTTCCTGTACAGCAGAATGATCAGTTGGGTATATAAAGGGTGAAACTATCTTTTAGGTCTCCTGGTCTGTATAGGGCTTTGTACACCAGTACCAGCATATTGAACTTAGCCTTGTAGTTAATTGGCAGCCACTGCAATTTTTTCAGCAGTAGCATAATGTTGTTGTTGTTGTTTAGTCGTTTAGTCGTGTCCGACTCTTCGTGACCCCATGGACCAGAGCACGCCAGGCACTTCTGTCTTCCACTGCCTCCCGCAGTTTGGTCAGACTCATGTTTGTAGCTTCGAGAACACTGTCCAACCATCTCGTCCTCTGTCGTCCCCTTCTCCTTGTGCCCTCCATCTTTCCCAACATCAGGGTCTTTTCCAGGGAGTCTTCTCGTCTCATGAGGTGGCCAAAGTATTGGAGCCTCAGCTTCACGATCTGTCCTTCCAGTGAGCACTCAGGGCTGATTTCCTTCAGAAGGGATAGGTTTGATCTTCTTGCAGTCCATGGGACTCTCAAGAGTCTCCTCCAGCACCATAATTCAAAAGCATCAATTCTTCGGCGATCAGCCTTCTTGATGGTCCAGCTCTCACTTCCATACATCCATACATCACTACTGGGTGATGTATAGCACAATAGGGTGGCAATATTCTGTCCCAGTGCGCAGTTGAGCTGCTGGTGCCTTCTGCTCCAAAGTCCTGTCCTTATGGCACCATTGCATGTTTTTTTTCTCACTACTGAAGGAAACCAATGGAGCAACTCAAAGCTTGCATGTGTGTTGGAAGCACCATTCCATTTTGAGTTGTGGTCACTGTTTGACAAAGATTCCGCTGTACACAGGGAGTGGTTGTTTTCCCCCCAAGGATCTTGCCAGTAAAAACCAACTCTACAATTCAATATCTGACCCCACACTAAGTTAATTGTGCACATTATATTCCAGTTAAACTGTGACCCGCTGTACTTTCCCACTATGTCAGAAACAATAAAAAATGTCATTTTATACTTAAAGCCCCCTTGGAATTGCTTTCTTTATGAATTGTGACTTTGATTCATTTCTGCAGAACTACCTCTTTGTTTAATTCTGCTTTTTTGTGGTTTTGCTTCCAAAGTGACATGACCCTTTGCTCACATGCTCTCGAATTTTGCAGCTCTGTCCCAAAAATTTACCAAAGCATTGATTTCTTTATATTACAGGGAGGAAAATGTTACTTCTTCAAGGCCTATTTAAATTAGGTTTTGCATTTTGTGTACTTTGGATAAGATACTGTATCAAAAGCTATATTATCTATGGTATTTTCTACAGCTTTGGGGACAAAAGATGAAGGCACGCTCCATTTAAAGGGCTGTGTTGGTGTGCTGTATAGCACAGCCTTCCACAAAATATGTAGAGCTATCCAAAACTTGATTCTTTGTCCTCCACAGAAATTCTTGAATTTGTCAGAAAAAAGAACGCATTAAAAAGGTATTCAAAACCTAGAAGTAAAGGCTTGCAAGTCCAAATGTTTTATTAAGTTGACAGCCTAAGCTCAATTTTCTTGGAAAAAAGTCCAGTTGAATTCAGTGGGGTTGGGTTTACTTACAAGGACATTGCAGTTAAGTCATCACATTGGTTTATAGCATCACCTTATGATCAGATTTGTACCAATGGCACAAAGCAAATGTAGAACCACTATATATGCTTGCAGCCAATTTACCTGGTTTTCTCATTTTCATCAAAGATTAGGCTGGGTTGTGGAACTTGTAAATATTCAAGAGGGCTTGGTTCTGCAAATATTCACAGTGACAATAGTGGCTTATTAAAGTGATCAGTCTTACTGATGTTTATGGGACTGTTCCAGAAAGGTATTCCAGAGAATGAAATGAATTACTGTAAAGGAGAATGCCCTGGTAAACTTGTCAGCTCAGTCCTCAGTAAGTTCACTCAGAATTAAATCCCAATATCCACCTGCCCAATATTCCAAGCAAGGGTGCCAGCTTGAATAAAATGGCAGCTTCTGTCTACTGCAAGTCCTTATTTTCACTGGGAATATGATTCACAAACGACTATACTTACAGAAAATAGTGAATAAAATGGCAATTCAGTTTACAACATTCAAGAGTTTGCTATATGAAAAGCAGTCCTGGATTTAGGGCAGCTCTACCACACAGGGCACTCAACCTAATGAGAATAATAAATGTCTATATTTATGTGCTACCTAAAGAGAAGCTCCATAAAAAAGCAACTGTACCAAAAGGAATTAATGTGAAAATAAGAAATACTTTGGGTGTGCACGCCAAATTTTGTCCTTGTTCAGGGCACCATATTGCCAAAGTCTGCCCTGGTGAAAAGAGGCTATTTTATGGAACTGGGGCAAGAAGATTGAGGCTGTAATCCTATATGCACTTACCTGAGAGTAAACACTGTTGAATTTGACACCAAGTTCATGTTCAGTAATTCTTTCCATGTAATGCACCAACTGGGAGAGAAACACATTTGTTATAGGCAGAGTAAGCCTCTGAATACCAGTTGTCTGGAATCACATATATCACTATTTACTTATTTATTTATTTATTGAATTTATATACCTCCCTAAACCCAGAGGTCTCAGGGTGGTTCACATAAAGACACCACAGTCTCCACAGGCAAGCCCTGTTGTCTGTTGTGCCCAGATTCTGCTTGTGTGCTTCCTACAGGCATCTGGTTGTCCCTGGCTAGATTGAGTCCAGATTTTCACTTTTTGAAATATGGCAACTCTAGGCTATAGCTGCATCTATAGAAGACATGGACAACCTTTCTGTGTGATAGGAGTTTTAGTTCAGCAACATCTCGCAGGGCAGAAGTTCCCATGCCTAATCTGTAGCCTTATTTTGTGAAGACTCCTGCCACTGTGGTGGCACATTTATTTCATTGTTCCAGTCACAGCAATGATCTCTGAGCAGTTGTGTCTATAACTGTGGACAGCCCAGCTCCACAGTTTGAACTGCAACTCCAACCAGCTCTCCAGATGCATTTCATGGAGAAAGTTTGGATCCTGGAACTGGTCTTATTTCTAAGCTTCTTCTGAAACCTTCCTGGAAGTTCAATAATATGCATTTAGTTCAACCTGGTGTGTGTGTGTGTGTGTGTGTGTGTGTGTGTGTGCCAATGCAGAAACAGTCTGAATAACTACAGAAGTGCTGATCTGTAAGAGACAGATTATAATAGAATCACAGAATAGCAAGCTGAAGCCTGCAAAATTGCAGAAAGTAATGGTGGAGGGAAGAGGCACATGGTTCATAAAAAAGGTTGCAATTTTAAGTCCTTACCCAACAAAATTGAATATTCCATCCACTTTCCCTGCTTGTCTAGAGAGTTGTTATTCCAGGACGTAACAGAACAAAAGGAATGCACTAAAGAATGTCTGACTCATTGAGAATATACTATTAGCACACCTGATTAGAATATAAAACTGTTTTCCTTCTGTCCCTCCTCTACTTCAACTTTCAAAATAACGAGTCATTGTAGGCTGCATTTCAATTTTTCACCAATATTCAAGCAAAAGAACTCCAGGTAGCTTAATGCCCTAGTCTGTAGAGCTGTGGAAGTGCAGCACTGAATGTACTGGTTTGTGCCACTGGCGCAGTCCCACAGCCTCTTGCTGAGCCCAAATCTTCTGAGAACCGGGTTTTTATTTACCCATCTCTTGGGATATGGAAAATGAAATTTGTGAGGCCCTGTAAAAGACCCTATGGGCTGGTCTCGGTTGAGCCAATTGGCAGCTCAACCTGTCCTCTCCACTTAGCTTGTAGGCCACACCCAGTCACTCTTTTGAAGACCAAGAAGGATTATTTTATGTCTTCTGGAGTGGCTAAACTTGGCACTACTGTACAGATTTGAGGCATCTATGGGAGGGGGACCTGCCTTTACTCAATGCAGTTTCCCTCTAGGAAAGGTGGTTGGGTGTGTTCAGACCACCTGAGGGCATTTCTGGTAAAACCAGGCCAGTACTCTGGGTGGATAAGAGCAGGCCATCTCTTCCCTCCTCCCATCCCTTCCCAATTAATTCACAGCACTGCTTTGATGTGACATGTTGTGCCTGCAGATTTAAGTGAAGATGTAGTCCAGGCATAGGCAAACTCAGCCCTCCAGATGTTTTGGGACTACAGCTCCAAATATCCCTGATCACTGGTCCTGTTAGTTAGGGATGATGGGAGTTGTAGTCCCAAAACATCAAGAGGGCCGAGTTTGCCTATGCCTGATGTAGCCATTCTACACCCATACTGCTTTTCATCTTTTTATTGCTGAGCACAAAAGTTATTTCTCGCAATGATGGAACTGCCAGAAGGCCCTTGGAGTTGGACCTCAGTGTCCAGGCTGAACGGTGGTGGTGGAAGGCCAAAGCCACGTAGGGCTTTCAAGTTCAACAACGAAACTTTGAATTGTGCTTGGAAATGTACAGGGAGCCAATGTAGATCTTTTAGGACCAGATTATGCAGTCCCAGCAGCTGCTTCCAGTCACCAATCTAGCGGCCGCATTCTGGATTAATTGTCATTTCCAAGTCACTTTCAAAGGTAGCCCCATGTAGAGCTCATTGCAGCAGTCCACTCACAAACAAAACTTCTCTTTCATCTCCACCTGTGCCCCCTGCAGCCCCTGCATGCCCTCAAAAACCTTTCCGGTGAGGGACCCTGATGCTGATATTGATGGTACAGGAAAGCAGAGGAAAACCAGAAATCCTGTTGTGAAATCACTGGATGCCACCTGGAGACTCCACTTCTTTTTCTTATGAGTTCCCTGTGGTGCTTTGACTGTAATGATACAATGTGATTTTCATCTAACTCTCACATTGTTATTGATTGAAGTTTTGGAAGGAGTTGCTTGAGAGTTGAGGCTGTGGCAAACTTGGTTATTTGCTGAAGGCTTATAAAACATTAATCTCCACCTCTGGAGCAAATGTTCAATAAAATTAGGCTTGATATTTCATTGAAAAATAAGCATGTAAGCTGTATAAAGGCAAATTTAAAACAAACCCTGATGTCCTAGATCCTGAGATAAGTTTTTCTCTTGTATATGGATGGCCAATGACTGCTGTCTTTTTCATTTTATTCCCAAAGGGAGCTTGCCTGCAATATTTATGTAAATTTTATTTAATCTGCTTTTAGCACCACTGTTCCTTCATCCTTGTCCAGTCTACTTACTACTCTGTGAGTGTTTCTTTGACATTTGCATTTAATCACATCCATATTATACTTTTGGTCTCTCGTAGTCTGATTTCTGGCCTATTGTTTTTCCTTTGCCTATATTTCAGAATGCAAGCAGACCCTTGGCAATGATTTTGTCTGTACTCTAAATACATTTACTGGGAAGTAACCATCTAAATCAACTTGCTTCTAAAACCCTATATGGTCAGGGTCTGACGTTTTGTAAAGCGCCTCGTTAGGCTTTCAGTACAAGGCTATACACACACACACAAACATATATGGAAAGGGAGAGAGGGGCCAGAGAGAGAAGTAAGTAGCGGTGAGAAGAAATGAAGTCTTATGCTTAATGGACAAATTAAAAACCAACCAATCAGCTGCATAGCTCAGTTGGTTAGAGCGTGGTGCTGATAATGCCAAGGTTGCAGGTTTGATCCCCATATGGGACAACTGCATATTCCTGCATTGGAGGGGGTTGGACTAGATATCTCCCAAAGTCCCTTCTAATTCTATCATTCTATGAAATCTCTCAGCCCAGATGGTTTCTAATTTTATTTATTTATTAAAATAATTTATTTCCTCCTGCTTAATTGCAATTGTCTCTACGTGCTGCACAAGGAATACAACACACACAGAGAGATGTGGTTTAAAGTATAATGTCAGAATTCCATTAAAATGCCTGCTAGAATAAAAAAAAAGTCTTCATCAGCCTGGGAGTCATTTTGGACTCAAAGCTGTCCATGGAGGTGCAGATTAAGTCTGTGTCCAGGGCAGCTGTCTACCAGCTCCATCTGGTACAGAGGCTGAGACCATACCTGCCCGCAGACTTCTTGTCAGAGTGGTGAATTCTCTGGTTATCTCTCGCTTGGACTACTGCAATGAGCTCTATGTGGGACTACCTTTGACGGTGACCCAGAAACTACAACTAATCCAGAATGTGGCAGCTAGACTGGTGACTGGGAGTGGCTGCTGAGACCACATAACACCAGTCTTGAAAGACCTACATTGCCTCCCAGTACATTTCCAAGCACAATTCAAAGTGTTGGTGCTGATCTTTAAAGTCCTAAATGGCCTTGGCCCACTATACCTGAAGGAACATCTCCACCCTCATCGTTCAGCATGGACACTGTGGTCCAGCTCTGAGGGCTGTCTGGTGGTTCCCTCACTGCGAGAAGTGAGGTTACAGGGAACCAGCGGGACTTCTCGGTAGTGGCACCTGCCCTGTGGAATGCCCTCCATCAGATGTCATGGAAATAAACAACTATCTGACTTTTTGAAGACATCTAAAGGCAGACCTGTATAGGAAAGGTTTTAGTGTTTGATGTTTTAGCGTCTTTTTAGTATTCTGTTGGGAGCAGTCCAGAGTGGCTGGGGAAACCCAGCCAGATGGGCGGCGTATAAATAATAAATTATTATTATTATTCAGTAGACGGCAAAAGTCCAACAGGGAGGGGGCCTGTCTGGCCTCAGCTGGAAGGGAGCTGCTTAACATTGAGCCCATAATACATGGCTCCTGGTGGATATGACCTGTGCATGTGAGCCATGGAGGGACTGCTAAGAAGTCTCCAAAGATCTCAGTGATCGGGCACAGATATTGAAATTGAAATACTTTATTGTCACTTGTACAATTTGTATACAGTGAGATTACACGAGCACCCCCCACTCAGCTCTTAATTCCCCTCGTTTACTGACGCACACCCACCAAACCCGAAAGTCAGTTGCCCTGTTGTTATCTTTTGATTCAGCAGCCTAACAGCCTACGGATAGAAGCTGTTCTTTACCCTGTTGGTGCGACTAATCATGCTTCTATATCTTCTGCCTGAGGGCAGGAGATCAAGAAAGTGCTGGCCAGGGTGTGAATCATCCCTGAGAATTTTCCTCACTCTCCTGAGGCAACGATCTTCCGTTATTTCATCCAGTGTATTCATGGGACAGCCCATAATATATTGTGCTGTATTCAACACCTGTATTATATTTCAATATAAGGCGTTAGGCAGTCCTGGACTCTTTCAGAACCTTGAAAATCAATGCAAGAAACTTGAACCTGGCTTTTGAACACTGGAGGCATATTTTGGCGATAGTGTGTTTCCATCATCAGTCTAGTCACTAGTGCAACATATTGGACCCTCCAGTAGGGTAGTAGTGGTCACCAAGCCACCTTTTCAACACTGTAGTGTTGAAACAGGACAGGGCAGGGATGGGGTGGGGTGGGGTGAGGCAGGGCAGAAATGAGAACCACACCAGTGGGAGCACCAAATCGGCTCCACTGATGCATCCATGCAGCCCCAACCTCACCATTGACCTGTCCAGGTAAACTGTAGCATTGCTGCTGTTGGGATTGTGGTTGTGACTACTACTCTGGATGCAACTCCACACGTGTGAATCCTCCCACCACCGCCACTAATATTGCAAAGTGAAATGAGGAAGAAAAGATGCATGCATTAAACCTCCTTTTACCAACTCTGCTAGCAGCAATATGCACAATTCAGCAGGAAGAAATGATGAGGGATTGAGCACTTTGGAGAAGTACTGAACTGGCCAGAAACCAAAGTGCTTGTGGAAATCCCATCTGAAGGTCAATTGGAAGAACCATTTGTGAATATATTGGACTGATAAAGATTGAAAGGACTTTTTTTACAGCTATCTGTCAAGGAGCACTCATAAAACCATAGCAAAGTATCAAGAAATGAATCCCCTGTTTTATAGTACGGATACACTGTGCAAAAGTGCTGGGTCCAGACAAAATTCAGAAGTGTGTGCACGGGACCCAGAGAATGTCAGTGCTTAATGGATAATACAAAGATTTTAGGATGCCAACGAGAAAAAAGTCAGAACTTTTTGACAGAAGATTCTAAGTTGTACTTCTTGAGAAGCGTCCAAATGCCTTCGCTAGATGACCCCATTTCATTCTCATTTCCATCATTTACCAGTAAATGACAGCATTTAGGACAGCTGAAAAGAGATCTGAAATTATGAAAAGTACAGCTTTTTGAATAATCACTGCATTGTGATTTGCTACTGAATGTCATAAACGTTTGAGTCTTAAGGCTGCCTTTCGACATTTTTGCCAAGCCATGAAAATGTGATCGTTTTAGCAGTCAGTGTTGGAAGTGAGCATGAAATGTGCTCAGTTCCCACAGCCACAGCAGAAGCTGACATGTGCTTAGGGAAAGAGCTGTGTCCATCTCACTTTCACACGTGTTCACAAGTTTATTCTGTCCTGTTTAGCTATTTCCCGTTCCCAGGGAAATGACCTTGTGGGCCGGGAGCAAGCCCTCCCTGCGCCATTGGAGGGTCCCTGGCCACGTCATCCCTAGGCCATCCAATCTGGATGGTCCAGGGGCTTGGTGCGGGCTATTTAAAACTGCCCGCAGCAGGTCAGAGATATTCCATTAAAGGAATCCGAGAGGCATAGTCTTTGTCCGAAGTCCCAGGCGGGGGGCTAGGGCCATGGCACGACCCCTAGTGGTGGCCCTGGGGGAGATCCTTGTTGATGTGCACCAGCAGGGCTCCCCCTACTGGTGGTTAACACTTCCAAGACTTCCTGCAGACGGGCAGGTGTCAGATACAGTCGTGTGGTTTCCAGTGCCTAAGCCAATACCACTCACATTCTGTCACCAATAAAGTTGTGGCCTTTTTTGCCCATTAACCTAAAATACTGTTTCATGTGTCTTTATTTCACTTCCTGGGAGGGTTTGGGACCTTGCCACGCAACTGCATTAGCCCCACCTAGTTTAAATCCATATTAATATATATATTTTTAAATGCATTTCCCCTCAAATTATACATTTCTAAACATATTCGCTTTCAAAATAGGCCTTTTTGCACTGGGAACTATGTTGTACAGTCATACCTCGGGTTGAATGTGCTTCGGGTTGAGCACGTTCATGTTGCATTCCGCGGCAACCCGGAAGTAACGGAGCAGATTACTTCTGGGTTTTGCCGCTTGCACATGTGCAGACACTCAAAATGATGTCATGTTCATGCGCAGAAGTGGGGAAAAGTGACATGCGCGTGTGCGCAGATGTGCTGTCGTTAGTTACGTTTGCTTCTAGATGCTCTGGAACGGATCCCATTTGTATCTAGAGGTACCACTGTAAGTGGAATCATGCCAGAAGTATGAAAAATTGTGACTAAGTTCTGTTCCACATGTTAGCCTTTGCCAACCAAGTATCTTCCAGATGTTACCGTCAGCTCCTCAGCCGACAAGATGGCAGCTGCTCTAGGAGTGCTGATCCAACCAATTCTTATAAGAATTTTTGAAGCCCAAATCTCACAAGCATCCCTACTTACACTGGCCCATCTACCTCAGGACTTTCTGCCTCAGTGACTTGCAGCAACTAATGTTTCGCACAGTAGTCTTTCCCAACCCTGTGTGGAGATACCATGGACCTCAGCCACTAGAGACAGCTCCTTTCCAAATGCCAATGGAAGTTAAGAGCTTTGGGTGCAGAAACAGTTCTGAGGGAGAGAGCATGCTTTACCTATATACCCACCCAGCTTTGTTCGAGTGGTATGTGGTGAAATGTTTCATTAGGACCAGAGGCACCAGCTTGCGAGGGCAATTGAGGGGTGATGTCGTCCATGGGACATCTTGAGGTACTAACGTTGCATGCTTCAGCATTACACCTCCCTCCCTAAGGTGGGCAGGAGATTCCTGGGCTTTGGGAAGGAGGTGCCAGGGCTCTGACAGGATTCTGCCTCCTTTCCAAAGCCAAGCAGGCTTTGGGAAGGTGGCAGGAGGGCTTTTGAACCCCGCCAGAACATTGTGCCTCCCTCCCTAAACTGAGCAGAAGCTTCCTGGGCTTTGGGGAGGAGGTGCCAGGGGTACATTTAGGGGTCTAGCCTTGTCCCCCTAGTCTACTGACCACACACCACTGCTTCATTCTCTGGTACCTTCCATAGAAGCAAGCAGAGATGGAGAACCTATGGCCATTCATTTGCCATTGGATTTCAACTCCCATCTGCCCCCAACCAGCAGGATCAATAGTCAGGAATGGTGGGAGCTGTCATCCAACATCATCTGGAAGACCACGTGTTAAAATGTTTCTGCTAGTAGAGAGACCTGCAGAAATCCTCTCCCCATCAGAAAAGACCATGTTCAACTGGATATGCATATATTTGAGCACATCCATATTACAATTTGTCCAACAAATGACAACAAATCTCTGGGGATTTTCTGAGTAATTACGTTGAAAGTCCCCATTGCTCAATGAAATGACTAATGCAATCATTTTGACTTTAAATATGCCCCTAGGGTGAACTGTTGGCCCAGTGGCCTTAGCAATACCAACATGCCATTACTCACACTCATGCAAATTATTTCTAAAATGCTCATTCATACTTGTGCCATGACCCTAAGCAGCATAGCTTGCCTTTCATTCTGAGATGGAGTATATTCACAGATGGTTGGGAGCAATTGGCAATTAATCCATAGCTATTCAAGCACTGATGAGGATGACACAAGAGGGGACTTTTGCTCAGGGACAAGGCCAGGGTGAGCAACCCCACAGAGTTGCACAAAGAAGGCATATTAAAGGCAGAGTATATAGCGGAAGTGAAACTGGGAAAAATACACAAACCTTTGAATGCACCATGAGCAATTTTTGAAGGACAAATGCATGCCAGGAAAGAAACAATGGGTGGCAGTGAGCACAGAATAATGGGAAAAACCCGACTTCTAAGCTGACGACAGGGAAAAGGTGATAATGGCAAACATTAATACCTGCATTATAAATAGACAGACTATTCACCAGGAGCAAAGAAAGATTTCTTTTTATCTTGAGACATCATGACAAGCAAAAAGCACCTCGCACGGTTGGCTGAGGGAGGTGGAGAATATGTATCGCCCTCACTGATGATTGACACAAACACACATGGAAAGTGAATATGATTTAGTACCTTCCAGTGCATGTCACACCACACCATTATGAGACAAGCTACACTGCCTGGAAATCAACAGAGTGACACGAGAGAAGGGGAAATGTATGCATTTGCCCACTGAAAGGTTTCTTAGGCAGAAAGCACAAAGGATCTCTGAACAAGATAGATGCATCCCCCAAACGCTTGCTCCAGGGCAGGCAACCTTTTACTTGCAGAAAACAGAAAGGAGACCTCTTTACTCTATAGGAAGCCACAGTGGGTGCTGGGCAACTAATGGAGCACTGCCTCGTCAGCCCTCCAGGGTGTCCTCAGTAATCTCCCCCAGCTGCCTTCAGTGGAGGGGATGGTGCTGGCTCTCATCTTCCTCTTTAGTCTCAGTTTTGACCTTGTAGAACTTAGCAGGGAGGAAGATGGAGACAAAAGTAGTTGGATCTGCCTGTCATTGACTCAGCTTACTGCTAGGCTCCCTGCCTTCCACCCCACCCATCCTAATAGGTACCAACCACCAGTGGCAGAGGAAGCCGCTTGGGTGCCTGACGTGGCGTGCCGGGGGGGGAGCAACCCATAGGGGTGGGACGAGGGTGGAGTGAACGGCCCAAAGGGGTGAGTTGCACCACGGGGCCTCCAGAGTCTGCCTGCCTCTCCCACTCAGCCACCCTACAGCTGGGGGGGGGGAGGCAGCAGGTGGACCATTTGGGCAGCTCAGAGCCTGCTCGCACCCTAGGCACTGCGTCTCTCCCAGGAGAGAGGTGTGGCTCGTGCTGCCCGGCATTTTGTCACCCCTCAATGGTGACACCCGGGGTGGACCACACCCACCGCACCCCCTTCCTCTGCCCCTGCCAACCACCACTGGAAAGTCCTCTTATACCAAGTCAGTCCATTGGTCTATGCAGCTCAGCATTGCCTACACCGATTGGCAGTACAGTCATACCTCATGTTACGTTTGCTTCATGTTACATTTTTTCAGGTTGCGTCATGCGGCGACTCAGAAGTACCGGAAAGGTTTACTTCTGGGTTTTGCCGCTCGCACATGCATAGTAGCGCTAAATCACGCTTCACACATGCGCACATGCGCCAAATCGCGCAGCGCACCTGTGCAGACACGGCACTTCAGGTTGCAGGCTTATCACGTTGTGAACGGGCCTCCGGAACAGAGCCCATTCACAACCAGAGGTACCACTGTATCTCTTTGCAGTTTCAGACAAGGATTCTTTCCCATCCCTACCTGGAGATACCAGGGATGGGAGCTTGGGCCCTTCTGTATGTGAGGCAGGTTCTCTGCGACTGAGCTGGCAGCAGGTTTTTCAAGAGGGGGCACTGACAACACAGCCAGAAAGTCACAGGAGGAAAGCCTGAGAACTTGTAGGGAGGAAGTAATTTCTACTTTCTCCAGGATTCCCAAAAGGCTATAAGGCAGACTTCCTTAACCTTGGCCTCCAGATGTTTTGGCCTACAACTCCCATGATCCCTAGTTAGCAGGACCAGTGGTCAGGGATGCTGGGAATTGTAGTCTTAAAACATCTGGAAGGCCAAGGTTGAGGAAGCCTGCTATAAGGTATTCAATGTTTCATGGAACTTGAGATTTCATAGGGCTGTATAGAATCTGGGTCGGAGTAGCACTATTAACTTCGGAAAATCTTGAAGCTTCAGTAAGGGAACCACTTGGGCATGCTTGACACGTGCTGAAAAACAGAACATATTGCTTCAAAGAGTATTCTGTGTATGTTCAAAGGGAAAGGAGAGTGACAGTTGGAACAAAACAGGTCCTGGGCCAAACTGAGGGGAGGGAAGGAGGGTGAGAAGCAGGGAGGGAAGATGGAAGAAATCTCCACGTCATAGTAGGGAGTAGGGGAGCCTGCATCAGCCTAGGCAGTAGAGGGGTCCACCACCAAACATGGAAATTGATGTAGCTTCATGACAGGGCATTTAATGATCCTTTGGCTTTCAGAAAAGCCCTGCTGGATCAGACAAAAAGTCTCTCTTAATTCACACTAATTCACAATTCCAGAGAATAAGCTTGTTTACTATTATTATTATTTAGTATTTATATAGGGCATACGAACACTAGGAAACGGCCTCGGTCCAGTATACCTGAAGAAGCGCCTCCACCCCCATCGTTCAGCCAGATGCTGAGGTCCAGTGCCAAGGGCCTTCTGGCGGTTCCCTCACTGCAAGAAGCCAAGTTACAGGGAACCAGGCAGAGGACCTTCTTGGTAGTGGCACCCGCCCTGTGGAACGCCCCCCCCCCACATGTCAAAGAGAAAAATAACTACCAAACTTTTAGAAGACATCTGAAGGCAGCCCTGTTTAGGGAAGCTTTTAATGCTAAATAGGTTATTGTATTTTAGTGTTCTGTTGGAAGCCGCCCAGAGTGGCTGGGGAAACCCAGCCAGATGGGTGGGGTATAAATAATAAATTATTATTATTATAACGAGTGCATACAATGAAAAAAGTATAGCGAAATCAACAGTCAAGTGAATAGCCAAATCAAAAGTCTTAAAATATATTATTTTTAAAATTAAAATATCAACATCACCTACCACTGCCACCATAAAAACACAACTTTGGAAAACATTTGTAAAACAACATTTGTAACTTGTAACTTTTGTAATTTGTAATTTGTAACTTTGGAAAACATTTGTAAAACAACATTTGGAAAACAACCTATTTGGGAATTAATACTGGATTTATAACTGTTTCAAATGGCACCAAAACACCACTCCTAACCTATTTTCTAATATTTCTCAGGAGAAAATTCTGTGAAGTAGCCTTCTTTTCTCTGGAAGAAATGTCTTCAGAAGTATTGGCTCAGTTCTAATATAAACTATTTTGTTTTCACAATAGCCACAAGCACTTGCAATTAAGAAGAGGGAATAAATGAATGTGATTCATGTGTACATTGAGTGAATGTGTAGTCATATAAATTTCATTTATTTGCCTAGGTCTGGCGCACTCTTTAAAAGACAGGAAAGTATTGCTGTTGTTTTCAGCAGACACTGAAGATCAGTTAGATGCCTAGGTTTGTTAACCCTGGAGAATATAGCCACTCTCAGCCCATTTGTTCAATGAATTCGTATTCCATTGACTCCGTAATTTCTTCTTCATCTCCCTTTCAGTCTTCTTTATGCCCCTGACATTTCTCTGTCTCTTTATAATTTCTACTTCTCTGTACTAGCTTGTCCAGGTGTCTATCCAATGGAGACACACACCCAGAGAGTCAGTGGCATGACTGAAGTGGCTGTGTTGAAATCCCAAATTGAGGTCGAGCACCAGATTGGAGAAACACATTTGTATTGTAGAATCTTTTTGTTTGTTACAACAATGACTTGATATCTGATCTATTATTAGAAGTCTGGTCTTGCTCTGGCTTTTATTTACTAGGCGATCATGCTGAATTTAAATTTGGGTCCTAATAGGGAGATATCAAAAGAAATGAAAGAACAGAAAATGAGTCTCTGGTCTCTTGCCTTCCAGTGTCCCCAGGATGAAAACAATATTTTCTATAGAAAGGAATACTGAGATCCTTTGATGATTCGTTCAATATTATCTCAATATTAAAGTGAAAAGTTCAATGCAGCAAGATTTTTAAATAGTCGAGAACATTCCTTTGTCACAAAATAACAACACACCCTATTATTAGACTGTGCAGCACAGATTCAGTAATATGATATGGTGATATGAAGAAATGAACTGGCATTGTTAACGGATGTGGGTGTTCATCATGGGTGTTAATTCATTTTGATGGATTAAAAAAAAACCCAGATAAGCTGAAAAACTTGCAAATAAATCTTCTCAGTGTATGCTAAAAACTGATAAATGAAAATGGGGGCATATGTATGAAGTATTTTGTATTTTGAAGAGTGTTTACCCTTTATTGTTGTTTTAAGCAATTTGACTTTGGCCTCCATAAATACCTTTAAATCATAAGAAGCAACGGAGGATAAGAAAAAGAGTGTGTGTCTCCCCCACTTTTCATATGCTTGTTACATACATAGCTAGCCCTCCTTCCAAAATGATTGCAGTTACGTAAATATGAAACAAGAAAAAACTTGGATCACTGTTCCTGCTCATTCCAATTTATCATGTTTGTGATTACGAGATTAATTTCCTTCTTTCACTCACACCTCCACAATGGCATTGCTTTTCTCGAAGAAGACTCTTGACCTGCCTTTGGTATTACAGGCTCTGCTTGTTATTCTGCCCTGGTTGGCTTTCATTCCACAGAATAGTGGTGTCAGTTTTACTGCCTGGTTTTAATAGATACTGTGGATTTATCCAAATAAAAGTAGAGTACACATGTTTTATTACAGACGAAAACTGCAGAATACATCTAGAGAACAGCTCTTCTATTTCGATCAGTGCCCCTTTCCATCTTGACATTCTTTCAGAAAACCCACTTCTCAGACAAAGGCAACTCTGAACAATCATAGGCTTCTTGTTCTGCTCTCAGCTAACCTCTCCCTAACTCTGACTTCTCAAATATGAGAGCGGAACACAATACTTGTGGAATGAGGCGCTCACCCCAACTTTAACCACTCATTTTTTCCAATTATATTAAATTTCAACGTTTTTAACAAATACAATTTCATCTTTTCCTCTTATTTTTGTCGACTTCCCATGCCGTTTTCCATGGAGTTGTTGTTTTTCCCCTCCTCTGCACCCTATTTATTAAATCGTAACCACAATATTATAATCTAATTACTTCTGTTGCTCATAAAAGGGCATCCATTCTTCCACAAAGCACTCATCATTAGATTCTCTTAATTTTGCCAGTTCTGCGTAGTCCATTATCTTACTCATCAATTCTTCTTTGGTGGGAACTTCTTCCTTCCATTTCTGTGCCTGAAGAATCCCAGCTGCTGCTGTGGGAACCATGGCAGGGCAACGCTGCAGGAGGAAGGAATAATTCAGAACTGGGTGGAGCTCTGTTTGGTTTGACCAATCCCCACTTCTCTAGAAATGCCCCCCATTGTTCAGGAGAGGGCCTTGACACACCTCACCCTGCCGCAGAGGCTTTTGCGGGGAGAGCAGGTGGTTGGAGGGTAGATGGGATGAGAAACATTTAGTTCCATCAGTTCACTTATTTCAGGATGTAGGCTAAAATATTTATCCGGAGACTGAACTATAGCCCAGGCTATATCAGCATGCAAAATTGTTGCTTCTGCTTATAGCAAATAGCCTATTCACCTAAGTAAGAAAGATGAATTTAGGCACAGTGGAGCACAGTGATGTGAGGATTGGAGTTTATCCCTAACACAGCCCTTAATAGAGCCAGTGTTGGAGAGCTGGATTCAAATTCTCTTCCTTCCATAAAACTCCTATGCAGCCCCACTCACTTCACAGAGTTGTTGTGAGGATTTAAAAAAAGGGGGGAGGACCAATAACCGAGCACCTAAGCACCTTGGGACGCGGGTGGTGCTGTGGTCTAAACCACAGAGTCTAAGGCTTGCCAATCAGAAGGTCAGCGGTTTGAATCCCTGCAACAGGGTGAGCTCCTGTTGCTCAGTCCCAGCTCCTGCCCACCTAGCAGTTCGAAATCACATCAAAGTGCAAGTAGATAAATAGGTACCACTCTGGTGGGAAGGTAAACGGCATTTCCATGCACTGCTTTGGTTTGCCAGAAGCGGCTTAGTCATGCTGGCCACATGATCCGGAAGCTGTACGCCGGCTCCCTCGGCCAGTAAAGCGAGATGAATGCCACAACCCCAGAGCTGTCCATGACTGGACTTAAAGGTCAGGGGTCCCTTTACCTTTACGCACCTTGGAGGAAGAGCAGGATTTTAAAAATGTAATAACTAAATACAAGATTTTGCCACCAGATTTCAACTCCAAACTGTATTTGAAGATATCTGCACGGATGAAGCATCTGTGGAATTTCATGGCAACTGAAATGTGTTCCAATAAGACAAGCGCCATTTCTTGAGGGCCAGCGCATTCTAAATTGCCACAGGGTTTTGCCTAACATGAAATTTCAAGGTGCATTTCGCAAGTGGGGGGAAACATATGAGGAATTCCAATGGAAGCCTAAAGGAATTTTTGATAAGAAAAGGAAAAACTCAATCCAGGGGTTGTGGTGTCCGTACATCACTAGTTCGATGTATATTCCAAATTTCATTGCAGCTTCATGAAAGATTTGATTTTAGATGCTTATGAATGTTATCAGCCTTTGACAATATCCAGAGAACACAACGAAGAGTCATTGATTCTGATGGCCTCTTCGTGACAAAAACAGAAATTTTTCTTTTTTGTTTCTTGGGTGGGGGCGACTAAATAGCTTCAAACCTTTCCATTTTAAATACTGAACATGTTTAATCCTTCCTCCTCCCCCCAAACAATTGCTCTGATATCTTAATGAATTGTTGACTGTTAGCTTGAACAATGAATGAATGAAAACATCTCTCCATAACTGTGAATCATAATCTGAACACATTCATATTACAGCAGTCCCCCCTCCAAAAAAGCCAAAAAAGCCTGTTCAGCTGCTGCTTTAGAGAAGCGGTTCCTGTTAGCTACGCTTGATTTCTAGAATGTGCATGCATATAATCACATTAGCTGTCTGTTTTATGTATGGGACCGAAGAAGTCAGACTAGAAAATTAATTAACAAGTGCCTCTAATCCTTCAAAGATGTTTTCTGCTGTGTGAAAGAATGATTTCTCTGAGAGAGGAAGCTTTCAATGACCTGTGTGCTGCTGTTCATTTAGAAAAATGCTCTCTTCTCTCTGAGCTTTATTTATTTTGTGCTAAAAACACCATTGAGAAGGATTAAATGATTTGATGCATTCCCGTTTCATTTTGATGCAGTGGAACAGATCTGAGGCAGGAGCGGGGACAGAGGAATAACTAAATATGATGCACTCTGGGAAAAGAAAGTTGTTTTCAGGGACAGAGCACGCTGCAGAAAATGGCGAGGTTCCCCTGCCTTCCTTATTATTAGGCAGATGGATAATTAGTCGCACTGCTAGTCCTACATTTTCCTCTGGAAAAAAGAATCCTCAGGAGCTCTTGTTGAAGATGTTTGAGTATTTATGGGCTGAGAACTGGTCTCTCTTTAGTCGTGTCCTCAGTGATTCACAGAGCAAGTGAGATAAGAACTGGTCTCTAATAGCGTGAAAGAACTTTTTTGATCTGTATGTCCTTCAACAGGCTTGGATTATCCAAGTAGAAGCCAACAAGAGCAACAACATCAATAACAAGGAGCTGTACTGTGTAAAATTTAGATTCTACAGTTTCTTTAGAACAAAGACTCCTCTTGGCAAGGGGTGTTGCAAGCCCTCTGCCCCAAGTGCTAGGGCTATATCAAAGCTCCACTTATGAGTAAATGCACTGGAGCTAACGGACTCAAGTTAGTCATGTCCTTTTATTTTTGTGGGTCCACTATGCCTGTGTCGACTGCTAGATATAACCCCTAGGAATGGATGGAGCTGTCCATTTCAGTTTCTCTGTTTGGAAAGAATGAGGATCTTAAATTCAGGTTGCCACATTTCTGCATTGGTTTACAATAATTTTTTTTTAATGTCCTTATGAAAATGTTTGCATTTTAGGCTGGAATCTGAGGGGATAGGAACAGGGAAAGTTCCACTGTGAGGCTAGAAGTCCTTACACAAATGGAACTATATCATTGGCTACCACCCATAGTGAACATCTCCGCCAATGCACACATTTATGTACACAACGTTGCCCAATATACACAATTTTTTCAAGCAATTTCCCCTAACGTAGTGTATAATATATGTGTTCTTAGCCACACTTTCCCCTAATGTATGAATTTTTGAGCACCTTTTTCAGTCTGAAAACTGCATCACAAGATTTGGAGAACACTTTATTTCAAAGGGTAGCTATCCTGTGGATTGTGGATTGTTTCAGAAAATATGAATTACGTTGGTTCACATGGAAATGCCAAAAGCTCCTGATTTGTTCCGTATCCTTGCCCAGGGCACAGATTGTTACATTGGGATGGGGATAAGCACTAGGAACACTGGAAAAACAATACATGAGTGTGAATAATAATAGTGACAATAGTAGTAGTAATTATAATATATTCTTAAATAATATTTTTTTAAATGAAAAGTAAACCAATAGTCTTGGATCTAATGTTTGCTGCCCTCACTCAAAATATTACTTTTTAAATGATAAGTTGTTGTTTTTTTCATTGTAAATATGAAAACAACATTATGGCTTGGCTTGAGAGTACTTCAAAACTCCCTGGAGCAGCTGTGCAAATGTGCTTTTGGCCCTGACATTCTAGGCTTCCACTTCTAAAGAACGGAGCACACTGGTGGTTTCATTATGATGTGCAGAAGTGTACAAGGCTGCTGCATTCATTTTAATTGCCTTTCATGTTGAACTGCTGAATCTATTTTTTTTCCAGGGGTCATGCATTGCCCACAGTACTCTTTGCCACTTGAGGTGCTGTTAAAAGAGAGTTCTGTCAATTTTGCGAGTCCCCAAACTTCCAAGGCCATAACCTTGTAACACTTGAGTCTGGCAAACCGCTCACCGTAAAGCACATTGCAGACAGTAATTTTATAGCCTGTGAGCAAAGCGCTATCAGGTTATGTATAAAGGTCCAGAGAAATAATGTCAGGTGTGGGTGGGGTGAGACAGCTCACTGAAGGTGAAGTCAAATCTATTGCTTCCGTTGTTTACAATATAAGAAGGGCAGAAAATGACACTTGTGTGCTGTGGTGTTCGCTTATATCTACAAGCTGCTGATGCCATTTGTCAGGTTGTGATCTCGTTTCCTTCTTTGGCAGATAGATATTACTGCAATTCTATTTCCCCCCAAACGTTCAAGTCAGAAGATTCCTTTTGAGGATACCAGAAATGGAATGAGAACCACTGCGGTATGGTAACCTCTTAAGTCTGTGTTAGCAGCTCCTTGCCATACTAGGAATGCTCCAGTTTCCAGGAAATGACTTGGAGATAGAAGAAACTGCACCCTGAGCTTCACTGATGTGTCCTCCATTGTCTGATGTTATCAGAGTAGGATGAGAGGACACCCACATTGCCCCACTGAGGCTATGTGGGCAAGTTATATGTGGAGCTAGTAGGGCAAATTATAGGTTGAAATTGAGACTGGATTCCTATATGCTCACTTACCTGGGAGTAAACCCTGAATGGGACTTACTTCTCGTATAGAGTGGCACTGTGGTCTAAACCACCAAGCCTCTTGGGGTTGATGACCAGAAGGTTGGCAGTTCGAATCCCCGTGACAAGGTGAGCTCCCAGAGAGCCAGCGTGGTGTAGTGGTTAAGAGCGGTGGACTCGTAATCTGGTGAACCGGGTTTGCATCTCCGTTCCTCCACATGCAGCTGCTGGGTGACCTTGGGCTAGTCACACTTCTCTGAAGTCTCTCAGTGCCACTCACCTCACAGAGTGTTTGTTGTGGGGGAGGAAGGGAAAAGGAGATTGTTAGCTGCTTTGAGACCCCTGAAGGGGACTGAAAGGCGGGATATCAAGTCCAAACTCCTCCTTCTCCTCCTCCTCTTCCTCTTCTTCTTATTCCCATTGTTCTGTCCCAGCTCCTGCCAACCTAGCAGTTCAAAAGCATGCCAGTGCAAGTAGATAAATACCACTGTGGCAGGAAGGTAAACGGTGTTTCCATGTGCTCTGGTTTCCATCACGGTATTCCATTGCACCAGAAGCGGTTTAGTCATGCTGGCCACATGACCCGGAAAGCTGTCTGTGGACAAACGCCGGCTCTCTCGGCCTGAAAAGTGAGATGAGTGCCACAACCCCATAGTTGCCTTTAACCATTTAGGGGTCCTTTACCTTTACTTCTCGTATACAGTTGTACCTCAGGTTACAGACGTTTCAGGTTACAGACTCCGCTAACCCAGAGATAGTACCTCGGGTTAAGAACTTTGCTTCAGGATGAGAACAGAAATCGTGCTCCGGCAGCAGCGGGAGGCCCCATTAGCCAAAGTGGTTCTTCAGGGTAAGAACAGTTTCAGGTTAAGAATGGACCTCCGGAACGAATTAAGTTCTTAACCCGAGGTACCACTGTAGAGGATTGTGCTGTACGAGATTTTCTGAGGAAAGAAGTACATGTGATGCTGAACACTCAGCAGCTGAGTGTTACTGGATGCCACAGACAGGGACAGAGAAACGAAATGACACAGGGAAGATATACTGTAGTGCTTCACACAAGCAGAATTTGTGTCAGCAGCAGACCATCGCCTATAAACATGCAGTATACAGCACATACAGGAGAGAGTGACAGGAACTCACTGACTGTCTACCTTTTTTAACCCATGACTCTGGATTCAAGCTTAAATCTCAAGGTTGACACACATTGCAGTCTACTATAAAACGATGTTACATTTCCCCAGGTGCACTTGCCTTTGACAGACAGGCAGGTTGCTACCTGAGATGGGACCTTCTCCAGTGACAGCACCCATGACTGTCTTAATCATGCATGCTGGGGACCTTCTTCTTAACCTCCCCCCCCCAGTCAGTCCTGTTCTCTTTGGCTTTTAATGACATTTGCTCTGCCTTTCGAGAGAGTCACTCCCCCCTGTGCTCAGGTTGTGTGTTTTGACTGGCTCTCGGGCTGCTTTATTGATTTCATGCTGTCTGCTTGCTTTTTAATGATTCCTTTATTGCTGTTTTTTAAATTGACTTCACCACCTTGGAATGTGTGTAGAAATGTAGAATGCAAGGCCACAGACAGGCAGCCCTCCTTTTAGCATATTGAAAGCAGTGTTGCTCCTAAACTAGTATCTAAATCCAATAAAACAAAGATGGGCAGATGTGTTCACTCTTCACCTAAGATGAAGATGTGTGTGCCCTGAAAAGCAAAAACATCAGACAGCACTTTTCCCCGCACTAGAGAATAAAAAATATATACACTTGTTGAACATTGCTGTTGCTGGTAGTATGTTTGAACAGTTTCTTTCTTTCTTTTATATACTATCATCACTTGTTAAACGAACTCTGCTCCTTTTTGTATTGCTTCAGAAGCCTACAAAACCTGTTTAACCAAATATGGAAGTGGGGGAATTTACATTCTAAATAACTTCAGTGCTATTAAGTACCTTGTAGGAGGTTTTTTTAATGGCATACATTAAATGTATAATACATTAAATTAATTTAATGGCATACATTAAATTAAACTATTAGTGTGTTTTAGGGCAAGCACCCTAAAAAGCAGGGTTACATATCTAGTACATAAATCATATAAGTGTATTTTGTGAACTGGGTTTTTTTTAATGTTTTGGTTCTGCAACTCATGTTCAAAGAGTCATGTAGGATTTCTTAGACTGCCATTCTGAAATACCCATGGAAAGGCCAATCCATTAAAGATAAGACTATATTTAATATTTCTAGCCCCGGTGGATTTGCTTCGCAGTTTATATTTTGTACCTTGAATCTAATCTTTATTTGTTATTGTTGATCAAGGAAAAACAGATCTCTTCATAAGAGTCTTTCTGGGCTGAATCTGAACACTGCTTGGAAGCAATATATTAACTATACTGAATGTGTTATTATCCAGTTCACAAAAGAAAGCGCTTTTCTGTTTTCACTATCTTGATGTCTCAATACTATCTCCAAAAACCCCCTCTTCCTTCCTTGCACCCACCTTGACTTTTTACTGCCAGGCTGACTCCTTCATAAATTAGTACTTTTGTAGAAGGCAATCACAGGAAAGAGAAACAAATATGCTTGCCATTTCCGCAATACTGAATTTATTATAAATCTTTCCTCTGGACCAACACTCCTCATTTTTTCCAAGTTCCTGCAGAATGCCAAAAGTTAACAAAATGTAGGTATGACTAACAGTACAGGTAAGATATTGGTAATAGTTGCTTTAGTACGCTGTAGCTACATAAAAGAGCTAAAACAGCAAGGAACAACCTGCAGGCTAAGATTTCTTTATACATTTTAAAATGGCTCTCCATGCTAACAAGCTTAAGGTCACCTCTACTTGTCGTTGCTTTGAAGTTTATGTGTTCCTACTGCTAGGTATCTTCGGAGAAGAAACAACTGCATTTTACTCAAATACTATGCCACCCAGTTGATAGTCTGTGGAAAGCAGAATCCTATTCTTGTCTCCTGTGAATCTTTCTTTCTTTCTTTCTTTCTTTCTTTCTTTCTTTCTTTCTTTCTTTCTTTCTTTCTTTCTTTCTTTCTTTCATTTACATATGATGCCCTACGTAATTTTCCCATTGTGCACGCATATATATATATATATATATATATATATATAATGAAGTCTTAATTTTACAATGAAATTGAAATATATTTTCAGCCCTTATTTCTAACTATTGTGTAATAATAACTAAGCTCATTACAATTACAAAATAGTTCAATCAGTTTCTATTCAAATATCCTCTTTCCTCTGCTGGGACAGAAATGGAATGCTCACCAGTCTTCTGTTATCAAGAGAAGTTTTTTTTTTTTTAAAGGAACACAAATTCAAAGACTTCTTTTGCACCCAGGTGAGTCTGGTCTCAGGATAGGTGCCAATGGTCTGAACGCTCACCGCTGAGCCTGCGGCCAATCTAAAATGCAAGTTATAGGCAACCAAGCTGAGTGGTTTCTTTTCAGTGTTCCTTTATCCAGTGCTGGAGTCTTGACAGCCGTGTTGGGCTCTGCCATTTTGATTTCCCTGTAATGCCTGTGGGAGTCTCAACATAGCTTCACTCTGAGGCGACACTATATCAGGGCTCCAGAGACATGGTGAGAGAGTTAAAATGGTGGATGCCATCAGAGTCTGATGACTAGATTGACTTTTTTTCCTGCTGCTACATCAGCCTGTTGTTATTGTTGTTGTTGAAGCTTATTTACTGAAGCTTATTCATAGCTATACAAAAATACAAACCCATTACTGCTGCATTCTGGGTCCTATTGTTCTAGGACCAATCAGACTGCTGCATTCTGAATCCTATTGTTCTAGGACCAATCAGACTGCTGCATTTTGGATCCTATTCAACTCAGTACATAACAGTATCTTTTGAGGGGGGGGGGCAAAGAAAAATTGAAAAGAGTAAAAGGACTTCCGGCTACATATAATATTAATTCCTTAAAATCCAACCATTTTATCTTCTATAGACCAGTATTATTTAAGTCTTCAAATGCTGGAATTACTGGTTCATTTTCTCTTTCATGCAAAAAGTCCATAAGAAATTTCCTTCCTTAACAAATGTCAGTGGTGATTTTTCTCTAATTAAACATGTTAGCTTTGCCGTCTCAGCCAGAGCCAATAATTTTATCCGCTTTTTTTTTTTTTTTTTTACAGTGTGTAGAGCTGTATCTTTCCGTATTTGTGCATATCACACTGTATCTGACTGTTGTTGACAAGGGAGACAAGTGGACCCATAACAGTGGAGGAGTGCTACTGATGATGCCTCAGTTTATCCTATAAAATAATAATATCCTATATTATGTGGTTTAAATCCTAATAACGTGTAGCACATAATTTAGGCATATGCAGAGTCACCAAAGAGTCAAATTCAGAGACAATTTAGTATGACAAAACATAGATTTATTGTTCGTAAATGAGATTCAAAGTGTAAAAGAAAAAAGGATTTGCAGAAAGCTCTCTACGTGTTGGGTGTGCTTGTAGGGTAAATACATAATTCAAGGAAGTATATGCCTTTCCATTCTGTGCTGAAGTAGACAGCATTATGCAATACCTTATTTGCTTTTAAGTTTTGACTACCAAGTGCATACCCTCCAACATTTCTCTGATGAAAGTAAGGATATCCGGTGCTTTTCCCCTCAGGGGATATTCAATGGTACACAGTACCGGCACCACTTTACTGTAACAACTTCATGGTGAGTACCAACACCTATTTTTCTAGAAAACAAAGAACTGTGGACATTCTATTATTATGATCATGATCATGATCATCATTATTTTATTTATTTATTTATTTACCCCACGTATCGGACTGAGTTGCCCCAGCATCTATGAAAACACAATAAAGCATTAAACATTAAAAATGCCCCTCTATAGGGCTGCCTTCAGATGTCTTCTAAAGGTTGTATAGTTACTTATCTCTTTGGCTCAGGGATCGCATAACTCCATATCCCCCAACATTTCTCTGATAAAAATAAGGATGTCCTAAGGAAAAGAGGGACATTCTGGGATCAAATCAGAAACTGGGATGGCTTCTATAAATCCAGGACTGCTCCTGGAAAATAGGGACACTTGGAGGGCTAGCAAGTGATCTAAATTCCCTATAACAAAGCAATGTCCTAACTGAGAAATTGCCTCTGGATTTGAAGAGGCGTTTAAACATGCTGTGCCTGTCTACATGCTTAATAATTCTTAATGGCAACTATATATTTTGGTTTTACAGGGGAAGAGGTTTCAGAGAATCAAATAAAAAGGGCTAAGGGATTGATGCCAGTCCCCATTATCTTGGAAGAAGGGAGTAATAAGAATTTGTCCCCATATCCATAGAACATCCAAAAAGGAAAAGAAATGAATTAAATGTTAGTCTTCAATAGAGGAGAAAGCTTCAGGAAGGAGAGAGTTTGAGCCCTTATCTATTGTGGCAGAAAGGAATCAATATCTTCAACTGCCTAAGAGACGCGTCTGATGACCTTGGCACTACCTAGCGAGCAACTGAGTCAGAAGGGCTGAGGGAGCAGACTAGGAAGGCCCTAGGGTTAGGATGCTGACCAGGAACTCCTTGAGCCTGAATTCCCCAGAGATTTCAGCTCTAAGCCAGATTCCACTCAAGGCTGGCCTAGCTATGCAGAAGTATGGAGCAACATTCAGGGTAGATAGGAGAAGGCAGGAACTAGTGTCTGAATGGCGCGGCAAGACTTTTAATACTTAAAGTGTTGGTCCTAACAGGTGTGTATGTCATTTTAGCTCCACTTCAGGCAGCGGACTGTCTCACCAGAGTGGTGCATGCTCTGGTTATCTCCTGCTTGGACTACTGCAATGCGCTCTATGTGGGGCTACCTTTGAAGGTGACCCGGAAATGGCAATTAATCCAGAATGCGGCAATCGACTGGTGATTGGGAGTGGCCGCCAAGACCACATAACACCGGTCCTGAGAGAGATATCTGCATTGGCTCCCAGTACGTTTCCGAGCACAATTCAAAGTGTTGGTGCTGACCTTTAAAGCCCTAAACTACCTCAGTCCAGTATACCTGAAGGAGCATCTCCACCCCCGTCGTTCAGCCCGGACACTGAGGTCCAGCGCTGAGGGCCTACTGGTGGTTCCCTCATTGTGAGAAGTGAGGTTACAGAGAACTAAACAGAGGGCCTTCTCAGTAGTAGCGCCCGCCCTGTGGAAATCCCTCCCATCAAATGTCAAGGAAATAAGCAGCTATCTTATTTTTAAAAGACATCTGAAGGAAGCCCTGTTTAGGGAAGTTGTTAATATTTAATGCTGTATTGCTTTTAACACTCGATTGGGAGCCAAATGGGTGGGGTATAAATAAATTATTATTATTATTATTATTATTATTATTATTATTATTATTATTATGTTAGTGCTGATTCTATTGAGCAGAGGTGGATTTAGGGCACCAGTTGTGGTGTAGTGATTAAGAGCGGTGGACTCATAATCTGGTGAACCGAGTTCGCTTCCCCGCTCCTCCACATGCAGCTGCTGGGTGACCTTGGGCCAGTCACACTTCTCTGAAGTCTCTCAGCCCCACTCACCTCACAGAGTGTTTGTTGTGGGGGAGGAAGGGAAAGGAGAATGTTAGCCGCTTCGGGACTCCTTCGGGTAGTGATAAAGCGGGATATCAAATCCAAACTACTACTACTACTACTACTCTTCTTCTTCTTCTTCTTCTTCTTCTTCTTCTTCTTCTTCTTCTTCTTCTTCTTTTTCTTCACCACAACCAGTTCCCCCACACAGGGTGCAGATGCCTATAGGGGACGCTTCCCGCTTCCTTCCCAAAGCCAAATAAGCGCTTTCCCAGCTTTGGGAAGGAGCTAGGAGGGCTCTAGGATGCTACAAGAGTCTCACACCTCTGTCCCAAAGCCTGGCACCCTACTTACTGGGCTTTGGGAAGGCGGTGCAAGGGCTGGCAGAGGGGGCTCAAATTTTGTCCTTGCACAGTGCACCATATTACCAAGGTCTGCACCTATACTGAGACAACCTTGTGTCAGGAGTGTGTGCAGGAGCCAGGCCCTGTGACCAGTAGGGCTTCGTGGGACTGGGGCCTTCCTAAGTTTGTTCTGGAGAGGCAAGGCGCGGCTGCACAGGTGAGGCCACTTGGTAACTCACTGCACCTGGTGGCAAGAGCCTGGAAGGGATATAAGGTCACAGCAACACGCTTCCTGCCTTGCTGCGTTTGGCTTCTTGCTTCCTGATCCTCGGACCTTAGCTTCTTGACGCCTTGCTTCTCGACCCTTGACTTCGTGACTCCTTGCTTCTCAACCCCTGGACCCTTGATTTTGTGACTCCCTGCTTCCTGACCCTCAGACCCCTGGCTTCTGCACTCTCGTTCCTGCTCCCACCCTGCCATCTTGCCCCCGGTCCCGACATCGTCAGTCAGGACTTCAATCGCCTGTAGACCGGACCGTGACACATTGCCCAAAAGGATGTTGGGCTTCAGAGATCCTGTTTGCCAATACAGAAAAGAACTACTGGTGAGGTGAAAGAATGCTGTCTCCATGCCAAACAGTCTCCAAGCAAAGTGACAGTGCCTTGGAAGAAGAGTTAGTTGTCATTGCACACTATCTGCCCCCAAATGCCTGAACTCTAATAACTCCCATGGGCTCCTGCTTGCAGCTAGGACAGCACAGACCGCAAGAGTTTGGTGGTTGTTTTTTTAAGCTAGTTAAGGGAAGCCCAGTCCGGGAGAGCTGTCCCATTGTTCATGCTAATTCAAATTAATGGTTGTCAGAGTGGGGAGGGGAGAGATCTAATTTAAGATTTCGACCTCTGTGGACAAGTCTGACCAAGAACTATGAAAAGGGCAATTAATGGTAAATGGCCAGGCATTATCTATGCAGTAGAAAAGAGAAGGCCTACGACTTGGTTGCCTTGGTGACAGAAAAAGAAATGTGCATCTCAAATAAGACAAGCTAGCTTTGCTGATTTCCAAAATGGATTCCTCCCATTCCCCCCCCCCCAATGGCAGTTGCTCAGTCAAGCAGCAACTAGTGGATGTCAGTTATTGGGTGCCTTCTCCAAATAATCGCAGATTCATGCCTCCACTAGGCGAGGCAGAGGTGGTGCTATATTCCATTTAATCAAACACTCCCGCAAGTTTGCTGCTGCTGAACATATATGCGGTCTTCTGCCGTTCTTGGTCCTACCTGACATTTGCAGAGAGAAGTTTGCCAAACAAATACGAAAACTTTACAGAGGCAATATTTCTATTACTCCATGAATCTGCAGCTTGCCATTTCTGCAGAAATAAATCAAACCCCTTGCAAGAACAAATATTTAATAAATTATAACTTATATGAAAGCCTGAGACACTTTCAAACCCGGCAGAGATATATGGAAAAAGAACCCGCCCAAGGCAGCTCACATCTGTGATGCATTCTGAAACGTAATTCCCAGAAGTACTGTTTTTCCCAACACTCAAAGTACTAAATAGTTTCTAACATTCTAAGAAAGCAATAGTACAAATATAGGAGCTGACAGTGTTTTCCCAAGTCGGGGTCAGAGGAGAATCTTGTTTTTGCATAAAAGGCTGCTTCAAATGAGGAGCAAATCTTTAAAATCACTGTACAGTGGTACCTTAGTTCTCAAATTTAATCCGTTCCGGAAGTCTGTTCCAAAACCAAAGCATGCTTTCCCATAGAAAGTAATGCAAAATGGATTAATCTGTTCCCAATTTCAGAGGAAGAGGGGGGTGGGGGGAGCACACTGCCCCCGGCACCATGATCCCGGTGGGGTGCTATTGTGGCTGCCCCCCCCCCGCGCTGGACACCACACCCCCAGAACGTTCACCACACCCCCAGGGCATGCGTCACACCCCCGGGACGCACGCCAGCCACACCCCCGCCTGCTGTCCGCCCCCGGTGCTGGAGCATGAAGCTCTGCCACTGTCTGTTCCAGACTTTTAAAAACAACCCCTAAAACAGCAATTTATCGTGAATTTTACTATCTAACGAGACTATAAAATGAAAAGCAATGAACAATGTACTGCAGTCACCCAATCAATCAATCAGTAGCTGAACTGGGTTCCACACAGTCACAAAAACAAAAAAAAAGGCACAAAAACAAAAATGCAAAATAAATAGCAAAAAGAGACAGATCTCGGCGTAACACTCAAAACAGAAGTGTGGCGCTCAAAATGGAAGTGTAACACTCAAAACGGAGCATGTTCAGCTCCCAATTTTTTCTCCTCAAACCGGAACACTTACTTCTGGGTTTGCAGTGTTTGGGTTCCAAGTTGTTTGAGTATCAGGGCGTTTGAGAACCAAGGTACCATTATATTCTTCTCCAACTTAGATCAAAATATGACCCAGATAATTATTCTTCGCTTGCTCTTGCCCTATCCCAGACTGCTGGCCAAGTAAGGGAAATGGAGGGTATTTGGGAGAAGGGGGGACTTGTATGGCAGACTTTTGAAAATGTGGAGGGCTGGTGTGAGGGGAAGTCAAAATGGCTTAGCAAAATTCAGTTCTTCTTGATTTTAGAGGAAATAAATTGAGTAATTTTTCAGTTAATCCAAGGCAAGTATATCGCTTTCACACATCTGTAATAAACAGAAACATGTATAGTTCAGGTTAAGCATTCTTTCTCTTTTTTGTTGGTTGGTTGGGTTGGGTAATAAGATTACTGCCGACTTTCAGTTTTGGGGTTCTCAGTATTCTTGGATAGGACCATTGACTACATCTATTTCAATCAGATTTCACACCTGATTTTGATATAGAAAGTTTGCAAGTAAAAGCTATATCAGACCATTATGGTGACCTCTTCCAGGAAAGGGATAGGAGAAATACAAGCCTGCTGCTTCTCATGGACCTCTCAGTCCCCTTGGATACTATCAACCATGATGTCCTATTGGCAGGGGCGCCGACTTATAAAAAATATTGGGGGGGCCCATACCGGGGTCCTGCCCCGGGAAGTTTTCTAAGAGCCGCTCCTGGCCCGTTGCTGCTGCTGCCGCCCGCCTCGTGGCCCCCTCGCCAGCTGAGGGAGGGAGAGAGACCGAGAAGGAGAGAGATGCATGGTGGGCAAGGCAAGTGCCCGCCGCGCCTCGCCTCCCACCGCCCCTCGTGCCGCCCGCCCCCTCCCCTCCCTTCCTCCCCGCGCGCGCGCGCTCGCTCGCTCGCCCTCCTCACCCCAGCTCTTGGCCGTTCGCCCCAGGAACTCGCCGCTGTTGGCGGTTGTAGATGAACCTCCGCCACTTGGCCATAGACTGGCTGAAGGGCTTCTTCTCCTCCTTGGCCATAGCGAGAGAGAGAGAGAGAGAGAGAGAGAGAGAGGCTGGAAAGAGAGAGGGAGCTCGGCGGTTCGCGGGCGGCGGTTTTTCCCCTGCCGAAACAACAGCGGCTCCTCAGAACCGCTAAGTAACTCTCCCTCAGGTGCCCGGCGGGAGAGCAGAAGAGAGGAAAAGGAAAGAGGGGCTGGGCCAGTCGCACGCACCGAGCAAAACTACTCGCGCCGCCTCTTTTACTACCGTAATAATTATTTGTTTTAACTCATTACTGAATGTATTTTAAAAGGTAACTATCGTCAAACAAGGAAAATAAAAAATACCAACATAATTTTGTGATTTTACAAAGCATAATATAACTAATAATTTTTTTAAATTATTGGGGGGCGGAGCCCCCCCAAACGAATTTTTGAGGGGGCTCGGGCCCCCTCAGGCCCCATGGAGTCGGCGCCTATGCCTATTGGATAGACACTCTGGGTTTGGAATTGGAGCCATTAAATTTCACTGGTTTCCTTCCTACCGGATGGGCTGCTTCCAGAAGATAGTGCTGGGAGACTTCTGCCTTAGCCCATGCACATGTGAAGATGTTCTAAGATGCTTTCCACCATCTAACTCAGGAATGGGGAGCCTTTGGAAGAAGCTACAGATGAACACACAACAATGGCCTTGGAGCAATTTTCCAGTGCTTAGTTACAATGATACTGGCCATTGTCAATAAAAGACTTAATAACTGGACATATTTGTGGGGGAACCAGATCCTTTACATTTCCCAACAAGGGTTATCGGACGAGATAAGTGAAAATCAGGTTTGAAAAATCTATTTGAAATTCTATTTAGCTTGGCTTAATTGGATTCAATTTCTTCCCTTAGCTGCTTGTTATTCCCTTGAGTCTCCCTTTGTTTCCTTTGCCATCATTATGCTGCTCCTTCCTGTTAAGATTTGGGTCTGTCTAGTTGGTCCTGAAGCTGGGACTTGTTATAAGGAGGCATTTAGGTTGTGAAACCACCATCCAACTCTGGCTTACGCCATGCCAGAACTACTTACGCCGTTTGTTAAATGGACCACCTTAACTGCACACTGCTTGTTTAATAATAATAATAATAATAATAATAATAATAATAATAATAATAATAATTTATTTGTACCCCGCCCATATGGCTGGGTTTCCCCAGCCACTCTGGGCAGCTTCCACAGAAACAAAAAATACACTAAAACCACACATTAAAAACTTCCCTGAACAGGGCTGCCTTAAGATGTCTTCTGAATGTCAGGTAATTGTTGATCACTTTGACATCTGATGGGAGGGCGTTCCACAGGGTGGGCGCCACTACCGAGAAGGCCCTCTGCCTGGTTCCCTGTAGCTTTGCTTCTCGCAATGAGGGGAACTGCCAGAAGGCCCTCGGCGCTGGACCTCAGCGTCCGGGCAGAATGATGGGGGTGGAGACGCTCCTTCAGGTATACTGGGCCGAGGCCGTTTAGGGCTTTAAAGGTCAGCACCAATACTTTGAATTGTGCTCGGAAATGTACTGGGAGCCTCTCTGCTGTCACCTTAATCTCTGCTATCCTGGTTGATACTGCCAACCAAGGATCTCTCTCTTTATCTGTCAGCAGTGGATCTGAAAGCATGCCAGGCAAGAGCCATGCCTCTCTATATTCTGGACAGCATCTGGTGGACTGATAAAAATAAAGAATTGCAATGGTATATCAGAGACGTTATCCAGAAAGGCATATTTATGTGTTACCCACTTTCCCCAGAAATAAGTACTCGGAGAAGCGCTATCAGGTTTAGCTAGCTTTGACTGAGAGGGAGAGAGAGGACTGGAGACTTATGACATCTTAATAATATTTGCTTTATTGCAAATACACATGAAAACAGGCACTCTTGCAATAGGCAGCAGGTTCCATATAGAGCAGCAGGGTCCCAGCACTGTACTTCAGCTTTAGCTAGAAACTAGAATTATTCTCTCCCACTGTCCCTGTTTCTCAACCACAAGACTTCTGGTTTCTTCCACATAAACAGAGAGGCCTGAGATTCCATCCATGCAGGTAGATTTCCCACTTTGGAAATAATCCCACAGCCATTAAACTGAGGAACGTTGAGGCTCTCTTTTCAAATTCCTATCCATAAAATGGCCAGAAACATTTATTGATACAGTGGTACCTCTGGTTGTGAACAGGATGCATTCTGGAGGTCCGTTCGCAACATGAAAAGAGCGCAACCCGCAGCGGCGCATCTGAACATGCACGGTTGCGATTTGTTGCTCCTGCGCATGCGCGTGATGTTATTTGGTGCTTCTGCGCATGTGTGAGCAGTGAAACCTGGAAGTAACCCTTTCCAGGACTTCTGGGTCACCGCAGGACATAACCTGGAAGAACGTAACATGAAGCAAACATAACATGAGGTATGACTGTATCTGCATGGCAAGCCTACTGGCATTGCCACTTCCACCAGTACCCATGGTACAAAATTTGCTTGAAATTTAACATTTGTGTATAATGGCCAGGGACACAGGTGGTGCCGTGGTCTAAACCACAGAAACTAGGGCTTGCTGATCAGAAGGTCGGTGGTTCAAATCCCCACGACAGGGTGAGCTCCCGTCGCTTGGTCCCTGCTCCTGCCAACTTAGCAGTTCGAAAGCACATCCAAATGCAAGCAGATAAATAGGTACTGCTCCAGCGGGAAGGTAAACAGCATTTCCATGCGCTGCTCTGGTTCACCAGAAGCGGCTTAGTCATGCTGGCCACATGACCTGGAAGCTGTACGCCGGCTCCCTCGGCCAATAAAGTGAGATGAGCACCACAACCCCAGAGTCGGTAACGACTGGACCTAATGGTCAGGGGTCCCTTTACCTTTATAATGGCCCGGGATAGCTCAGGACAGACTCCTGATCTCAGGGTTCTGGGTTCGAACCCCACATTGGGCACAGGATTCCCCCATTGCAGGGCATTGGACTAGATGACCCTTGTGGCCCCTTCCGACTCTACAATTCTGTGACAATGTCCCAAAGAAGGGTGAACGCTTTTTGATCAAGGTTTATTAAAAATAATTCATGGGGTAGTGCAAATGGGAGGCTTTATTTCTCCCCCGTAACGCTGGAACCTAGGGTCATATAAGGATGCTGACTTACATGAGATTATGGACGGACTTCCATACTTAACCTGTGAATTTTGTTGCCACCAATTGTGCTGAGTGCCATTAGCTTAGATGACTCTAAGTGGGAGTTGGAGAAAATTCGTGGAGGAAAAAGATGTCACTGGGTGGTATTCATCTATTTTACATCTGTGTGGACCCAATGAAATCAATGAACACGACCATGCCAGGTCCATTAACTCTAATGTGTCTACTCTGAGCACAGCTTGTTGAATGCCATCCAATGGCAGCAAGCAGAGGCTGGTTAGGAGACAGCATTTCAGTTGCCGGGAACAGCAGCAGGACAGAGCTATTGCCCTCATTCCCTGCATACGGACTTCCCATCAGCATCTGGCTGGTTGCTGTGAAAAATGTTCTTCTCACATTACGTTCCTGTCCCCCCCTTTTCCCTTCTCGGCCATCACATTTCCTCGATGTATTTGTAGCACCCACATAAACCAGTCTTCTTAAAAGATGGCTCCCTTAAAATGGTTTAGACAGGAAAGATACTGTGGATTTCATAAAAAAAAAACTAAACTTGAAGATAATAATAAAATAATCTTGGGATCATAGCTTAGATTGCCTCACCTAAAAATAACTCCTCTATATTGTACATGACAGCTGTTCCAGCGATGCACAGCTTCTTTGTTTTTCTGGCACTAAGATATCTTCTTAGTAAAGGGATGGGGAGCCTCAGGCCAGGGGCAGAATCCGGCCCTCCAGGTCTCTTTCTGACCTTTGGGACACTGCGTAGGAAGACAGGAACACCCCCTCAAAAGAATATACAGGACAAAGAAACAGAGAGCAAGCTATGGTGCTCAATGAAGCAAGATGATTATAGCTTTACAGGTTTCTGAGTTAAGAACTGACAGTAAGAACTATTCAGCATGGGGGCTGACTTCTCAGAAGATGGTGGACTCTCCTTTTTTGTAGGTTTTTAAGCAGACGTTGGATGGCTATCTGTCATGGATGCTTTAGTTGAGATACTAGTAGTGCAACTCATGCAACATGTTGGCAATTAATATACACAGAACAATGATTATACAGTACATACTTTATCAACCTTCTGAGAAAAATTCAAAACATTGAACAAAGCCACAAAGAGTTGCAAACTACCCAGCCTAAAATGAATTTATAATGTCTGGTTTCAATAGATGTTTCAAATGCTTAACTCAGTCTTTTAGATAAGCTCATGAAGATACCAACAAAAGGTAGGTTTGGTGATATTCACAATACCGAGTGATGCTAGTAGAGTTGTAGATAGATGTTAATAAAGTTGTAGACAATGAAGTTGTAGACGACAGGGTGCTGGCGTTTTGCGCCTGTTTCGCCCTGACAGTCCAAGTAATCAAAAGACTGCTGTTTGCCCCCGATGGGGCCATTTAACTAGGGCTTGCAGGTAGCACACTCCCAAGATAGTTTTCCTGGCTTCTTCAGTGGTCTAATCTCAAAGTCTTGATACGTATATTGATATTCAGTCTTATAGAGAATACTCTTTCTTGGCTTAAGCTTAAGAGACTGATTTGTGGCTTTGTTCAATGTTTTGTATTTTTCTCAGAAGGTTGATAAAGTATGTATAATTATTGTTCTGTTTACAGTGGTACCTCAGGTTAAGAACTTAATTCGTTTTGGAGGTCCTTCCTTAACCTGAAACTGTTCTTAACCTGAAGCACCACTTTAGCTAATGGGGCCTCCCGCTGCTGCCACGCTGCTGTGCCACGATTTCTGTTCTCATGCTGAAGCAAAGTTCTTAACCCGAGGTACTGTTTCTGGATTAGCGGAGTCTGTAACCTGAAGTGTATGTAACCCGAGGTACCACTGTATTCTTCAGGAGGTATCGGCAGATAACAGATAACACTAGTACCATGATTCTTACAAATATGAGCTGTTACATGGTCTATCTCCCTCCCCACAGTTTGCACACAGGTTACGTTTTATGACAGAATGCTTCAAGAGCATTGACAGGTGTATATTTTAAATGCAGGCTTTTTTGTGCATTCTCCCTTTTAAAAGATCACAGAAAATGGGATGAAAGGAGCCTTCTGCTGTGTGACAGTAAGACCGAAGACTGATCAATCCATCCCTATTGGCCGGGTGACTGCTTTGTGGAACTGCATAAGTAACCCCCAATGTGATTATCTGCTTGTAAGGTCAGGAGTCAATGTCATTGCCTGATAAAAACCAAAACTGGAATATTCTTCAAAAATTAAAGGTCTTCCAAGAAGTGTGCACAAGTGCCGGTTCATAGACATTTTACGGAGTGCTATCTATGTTGTTTGGGATCACAGCAGTGCTCACAAGTCACACCATGACAAAATATAGTGTTGGGAGATTTGTAGCCTCCCCCTACTTTTAGACAGATGCTGTTGCCCAGGTGGAAATTAGCAGAATTCCTGCTGGCTTTAATAACTGGCTAGCAGGGAATCTTGCTGATAGAAGCAGAAGGTTTTTCACTCAGGACTTATGGCAGAGAGTGAGCTGTGTAGACTGCAAAGTCTGTGATGTTGGTTTCTATCAGTCATGCAGCCCTGGCGGAGGGGGGAATTTGAGTACTCTTCACATCCAGTCCAGAGAAATAAGAAGTTCTGAAACAGTACACACAGATTTCAAAATCTGAGTCCCTCAATCTGTTTTACTCCCGAAGCCGCAGCTCATTTTGGATCACAGTCTCAGGCATAGAAAGAATGAGCTACATCCCAAGACAAGCTTCATATATTCCCTGAAAAGTGATGGAGCCATTCCATTTATGACACATTCAAAGATGTCTGATTGCTTCTCCTGCAAGAGACACGTTCCCTTCCTCGCCAAGTCTAATTCCAAAAACTTAAGTGCTCAACTGTACCCTGCTCAACAAATCAGTAAATTGAGAAGCAAATCTGAAATATATGGAATCTATGCTTAGTTTCCCTGGTGCTTCTTTGCTGCAGAGACAGAGAGAGTCATTACATGCAGTAAGGATCTAATTGAACCAGTGCATAATGGCAGAAAATCAGAACTCTGGTAGTGGAATAGAAAAGTGTGATTTTGCAGTTTTAAGGTGTTTTTTTAAAAAGGCATCGTGAAACCGCATAATAATTAAAGAAGCAAGGCATTTACCAAGACAGTTGGAAAGAGCTGATTTACACTCTCTAGACTATTGTGGTTTTATAGGAACTGTGTACTTTTCAAACGTTACTTCTGTAGTCAAATCCATGAATATTTACTGGGAAGGAAGTCTCACTGAGTTCCATAGGGCTTCTTCCTAGGGGTAATGTGCACACAAACAACTGAAGTCTTAGATCACAATTGTAGACATGTTATTCAGACATTTAATGGAACTTCCTTCAGAGTAAACATGCAAAAAATTGTGATTCACTTCCCCAATACATTTTAAATGTATAGCCAACTTAGAATATATTTGAGTTCTGATCCTAATCCAGAAATCTGGTCCTAATCTCCATTCCCCCCCCTTTTTTTTTAAATTTGCGAGGGGGAGCCTTGCATCCATCTCCATCTAAAACTTTTCCAAAGTTTATTATAAGACTCCCAACCAGAAACATAGTTGAAATGATTCTGACGGCTCAGGTGAAGTGCAAATGTAGTGCAAGAAGGTGTCTGCTCCTGTAATGGGGCATCTCCCCCGTCTCTCTGCGTGAACCCCCACAATCTGCTCCAGAGGGTGTGCAGGAATCAGAAGAGAGGGAGAAAAACCAGGAATATCATGGCACAAATGTGTTACATGAAGGGAGTCCACACAATTAAAGGGGAGGAGGGCTCCACTCTGACATTGCTCCTATTTTCATGGCTCCATCTGTGTATTGAGTGAAGGTGTGACAGGTGAGTTGGCTGTTGACATTTCCATTCCACCTTAAGGAACAGGCATGAGATTGTTGCATGTCACGTGTCTGTTTACATTCCAGCACAGTATGCTGGGAACTTCCGTTTGCGCATAGTTTTTGCTGTTCTCTCCGAGATGACATGAGAGAGAGATGACATGTTTCTTTGTTCTGATTTATGTTTAATAAATCTGTAGCTGTAGCATGACTTCATATGTCTCACGCCTACTTCTGTGTCCACAGTAAGGTAAAGGGACCCCTGACCATTAGGTCCAGTCGTGACCGACTCTGAGGTTGCGGCGCTCATCTCGCTTTATTGGCTGAGGGAGCCAGCGTACAGCTTCTGGGTCATGTGGCCAGCATGACTACGCCACTTCTGGTGAACCAGAGCAGCGCACGGAAACGCCGTTTACCTTCCCGCCGGTGCGGTACCTATTTATCTACTTGCACTTTGACCTGCTTTCGAACTGCTAGGTTGGCAGGGACTGAGCAACGGGAGCTCACCCCATCGTGGGGATTCGAATTGCCAACCTTCTGATCAGCAAGTCCTAGGCTCTGTGGTTTAACCCACAGCACCACCTGCGTCCCTTGTGTGCGCAGTACACTCTGCTAATTGCATGCCCTGGCTTTTGAAGTGCGGGTCGCTGATTTACATCGGAGCAAGGGTCGATAAATGGAGACGTCCGAGCTGGGCTTGCCAGCTGGCCTCCCGGCCCTCTGCATGTCGACACTGGCTGTATTCATAGAAGTGCCTTCATGTGGCCAAGAGCCCCGATTTGTCAGAGCTCCCATATTCTAGAGGAGCCTCTACTTGTGCAGCCAGCCAGCGGCGTAGCTAGCTGCTTGTGTGCCTGGTGCAGGGGCATGTTCTGCAGCCGAGGGCGGGGCAATCTGTGCCCATGGTGGTGGGGCGAGCCTCTCTGATGCTTGGAGCCTCTCCACTACCTCCCCCTCAGCTGTAGGGTGGCTGAGGGAGAGGCAGTAGGCAGGCCAGTGCAAGTCCCATGCTGCTATTTCAGGCAGCGCAGAACCTAAGCCACCATGTCACTCCTAAAAGGTTTCGTGAGCCCAATTTTTTAAAAACTCATTTTGTCACACCCACACCCACTCAGTGATTGTTAGAATTCCTGCTCCATGACTGCAGTCATGGGATTGTTGTCTTTCACATGACGGTATATGTTTTGACTCCATAGTGTGGGAAGTGACGGAGACAGGATGTTTGTGTTACTGTGTTCCGTGAAGTGGGACTATTGTCTTTTGTTCTTTCTCTTTGCTGTCTGATGCTAGAGAGAGAGGGAGCCATGTTGCAGTGCTCTGTGTGTGTTTATATGTAAATAAAGTAGACTAGCCAAAATGCTGAATTGCTGAGGTCTTTTACTCAAGATGCGCAAACTCTGTGGATCCCTAAGTGTGCTGGTGTCTGTTGGCACTGGTTGCTGTGATGTTCTGGCTGAAGAAAGCTTTTCAAGCTCCTGAACGATTGACCAGGAGGGAGGGAACATGCCAGTCGGGCATGTGTCTCTGCTAGGGTCCTACTCGAGTGTAGGCTGAGCTCTTGACAGTGATGACACCCGGGGCAGCCCGCACCCCCTTCCTCCGCCACTGCAGACAGCTCCCCTATCAGACTTCAATTTGATCTGAGAAAGTCATCGCAATGGTACCAAGAAGACAGGTGTGAAGTTAGAATCATAACCCTGCTTCTCTTTAAACATGTAATCAGGGGCTTTCTAGACCCAGATATCTTTGCAGACCTCTGTTTTTGGGCACACAGGTGGCCTTCCCCAAATCAGACAAAATTTCTTTTTCGGATACAATTTGTAAGGCATGCCATAGGCAAAGTTGTCTGTCACTCAAGGCCCTACTTTCTCTGCTATTAATATATTTTTAAAGGCTTTCAATGCACTATTCAAGTTACACAAGAGCTCAGGTCACAATGACCAGCTTTAGAAAGAGGATGACTATTTACATCGCTAATGGTAAATTAATCAGTTCATTCTGAACATGATCCAGAAAACCTGAGAACTTCACTGGGATGCCCTAGAACCATGCCCCCTGTACCCGATATGGGATTACGTGTGATATGTGAGTGTCACTTGTCCTGTGGATAATCTTACTTCTTCCATTTGCCTTCATGTTTAAATGAACAGGACAGATGTTCTGACTGATCAATAGGAATTTGCTCATTTTATTTCTGAATTCATTTACTTTAAGTACGACACCTTTCGGAGTCCTCCCAAATCATAAAATACATTTAAAATGTTTCATTTTAATAAAATGCAATAATTTTAAAACAGCCAGTCCGGCCCAACATGCATATAAAACCAATTAAACCATTGGAAAAGTACTTTGAAGCCAGCAGTGTTAGAAATTCAGCCTGCTGAAATAATCTCGTAATAAATGGGGTTTCGAGGAAACTCCAGAACTTAACAGAAGTACCCATGTATCCATTGGGAGGGGATTTCACAAATAAGGGGCCATGATTGACAAGGCCCTGTCCATAAATGTGCTTACAGTTCAAATATGACTGGATATTTTCTGAGAATTTCCAGAGAATTGTATTCTCTTTTTAATGCTTTATTGGTTTTAAAAAACTATGTAACATATGTAATCAACAGGAAAAAAGAAAAAAGATCAAAGAAACAAACATTTGTTCCATAGTTAGTGCTTGTTATATATCACACTTAGTAATAACTTTCTACATGACCTCCGGTCCCGTCCCCCCCTTGTGGTTCCCATATCATTCCATAGTTGCACAGTAAACTTTATCTCTTCTAGGTTATTCCAGTTACAATAATTTTGTAAGATTCTCCTATTACACACAGATAAGTCAGTCCAGACCTGCCAACAGATTTATATTTTTGCAATGTTCTTTGAGATAAACTCTACACCTCCCACTCTCTATTAAATTTTTCATTGATAACATTTCGGAACCTTGCTGATAATCTCGCTAGCTCTGCATATTCTCGCATTTTATTTTGCTAGTCTGATTTGGATGGGATAGCGTCTCCTTTCCAGCCTTTTGCAATTAGAATTCTGGCCGCTACTGTAGCATATATGAATATTCACCTAAATTTCTTTGAAATTTCATTGCTCATTATTACTAGTGTTATGTACTGAAGTTCCCACCCTAGGCCAGCAGGGGGATACTGTAGATAGTTTTGCAAATGAAGGATCGAAAGTGACGTTCAGTGATTGGATAGTTTTAGAAAATGGCAACAGTTACATTGTTCTGGAGCTCTATATAAGCAGGCTGACTGAGCTCCTCAGTTAGTTCTGTTCCAGCTTACAAATAAAGAGCTGCTTTGGAAGAATCGCTGTGTCGTCTGATATGTTCGCCCACAACTTAACAACTAGCAGGAAGGCTTCGGGCTTTTTTTGGAAGAAACTTTCAAACATTTTCTTAAGTTCATTCAGAGAATTGTATTCATGGATTGGATACTGTGCTAATGATCCTATCCACATTTTACTTCAAATAAACTGCTACTCAGTTTATAACCAGATTTTCCACTGGTACATTAAAAAAATGGGTTGCAACAAATCCTACTGCTACTCTGAGTATACCCATTGAAATTAATAGACATGGCTAACTGTTAATATGCCTGCACTGTTCTGACTCAACTCACCCCCTTGCAGTGCTGAAAGTAGCGTGCACCAATCCTGCACAAATGGGGAGTTCTCTTTAAGCAAACCACAAGTATCAATGTTAACACAACAAAATATACAAATACAAAATATTTAAAAAGTCATAACCAAGAATGAACACAATAAGGGTTTGTTTTTTAAAAAAGTAAAAGCAGTTTGTTCCTTTAAAAAAACAACAGCACGAATTTGCCCTTTGAAAAACTCAAAGTGTCTAATAGCAACAGAATCATTAAAAAGAATTAATCACACTACAAGATAATAAACTTAATGTCTGCAGCAGGAGAACAGGAATGATCAAGCACACTGGAAATCCCAGCAATATCTTTTTTCAAAGCATCAGTAACCAGCTATGCCACTCCCATTATTAAGAAATAATATAATGCATAAGTCAACTGATGCTAAAGGCCTTTTGAAAAAAAGCCACCTTTTTTTGCTTGGCTGCCATGGGCTTCTTTGAAGAATTTTGTGGCAGTGAAGCTACAACAGAGAAGACCCTGACATGTGTGAGTATTATTACATAGTGTGGAGAATGTTGGGGTGCCCTTTTTGCTTGACCCTGGTAAGAATATAATTCTGGAACATTTCTAAGGATCCCTTTGAGGAAGAGTTCAGTTGGATCTTCTTCACACATCACTTTGAATTAGACCACCTGAAGAGACCTCCTGTTGAGGAACTCTTCCCTAGCGAAACTTCCTGAAAAAATATTTTTATATTTCATTACGCTTCAATATTTAGTTTCAATAAGGTCTTTGAGATACCTGTCTTCCATTTTCCAGTCTGAATTTAAATTGCATCTTGCAGGCTGACTTCTACAGAAAGGCTCCACATTTCAATTTAAAGCCATGTATTATAATGTACCAGTCTGGCCTACTTTTCCTTATTTTTGCAATACGGAGATAATCACCATTGTCATTTCATGGAATAGAATTTATTTTTTATTTTTTATTTTTGATGACCATTTTATATTGCCTTAATAACAGTTCAATGTAAAGTGAAGGGCTCTCAGATGTTCTCTATAGCTCCTTGGACATTTCAATATATACTACATTTTGACAGGTTTCTCAAAAACAGCTCACTCGGGACTCAGCAAAATAAATGCAAGTAAATGTCTTCCCTAAAGATAGGATTTAGGGCTGCTAAGGGAATCAGAAATTTACTAAGGTACTTGCACATTGTTTGCGGCTCTAGGACATTTTTCTGTTTAACCTGAAGTTGACTGTAGGATCATACCAGTCAAATGCCACATCAACACCATACATTTAAAGCACTCTTATACCTCTTTAACAGTCATGGCTCTCCCCTACCCAAAAAACCTGAGAATTGTGGGAACTGTAGTTTAAGAGTGCCAAGGGTTGTGAAAGACCTCTGTCCTCTTTACAGAGCTATGGTCCACAGAATTATTTAACCATCAGCCCCTCTTCCCAGGGAACACTGGGAAGTGTAGTTCTGTGAGGGGAATAAGGGTCTCCTAGCAATGCTCAGCACCCTTACTAAACCACAGTTCCCAAAATTATTTGGGGGAAGCCATGTTTGTTAAAATTGGCACCATAGTACTTTAAATGTATTGTGTGGGTGTAGCTTAAGACTGGAGAAATCTAGGGTCGGATCAGATCAGAGAGAGAAGAAGAAGAGGAGTTTGGATTTGATATCCCACTTTTATCACTACCTGAAGGAGTCTCAAAGCGGCTAACATTCTCCTTTTCCTTCCTCCCCCACAACAAACTCTCTGTGAGGTGAGTGGGGCTGAGAGACTTCAGAGAAGCATGACTAGCCCAAGGTTACCCAGCAGCTGCATGTGGAGGAGTGGAGACGCGAACCCGGTTCACCAGATTACAAGTCTACCACTCTTAACCACTCAGTCAGTAGAGCATGGGACTCTTAATCTCAGGGTCGCGTGTTTGAACCCCATGTTAGGCAAAATATTCCTACATTGCAAGGAGTTGGGCTAAATGATCTCTACAATGCTATTCTATGCAGGGGTGCCAACTTGAATAAAATATTGGGGGTGCCCAGATAAGCCCCCACCTACATAATTGATCACATGTTGTGGTGCATGCGCACCATTTGAATGGCAACTCCCATCAACTTTGGAGGGAAGCTCTCACAAATATTTTACTGGGGGGCCAAAGACCCTAAGAGTTGGCTCCTATGATCCAATGTCACTCATTTATCAGGCTAACCTAGCTCACAGGGTTGCCGTGATAATTAAGTAACTGGGAGAATTGTGTAGCCATCCTGGACTCCTTGTAGGAAGGGAATAATATAATTGTAATAAAGTACAGTGGTACCTCAGGTTAAGTACTTAATTTGTTCCAGAGGTCTGTTCGTAACCTGAAACTGTTCTTACCCTGAAGCACCACTTTAGCTAATGGGGCCTCCCGCTGCCACTGCGCCGCCGGAGCATGATTTCTGTTCTCATCCTGAAGCAAAGTTCTTAACCTGAAGCACTATTTCTGGGTTAGCGAAGTCTGTAACCTGAAGCATATGTAACCTGAAGTGTATGTAACCTGAGGTACCACTGTATTATCACAGTGCATGTATCTCCATGTACTGGGCACACGATTTACCTTGCACATCATATTTTGCCATGTGGCACTATGGCAACAATCCTGAGCACGCCTGTGAGTAAGTCCCACTGAATGTAATGGGACTTCCTTGCGATTAAGCATGCAGAGGATCGTTCTGCAATCTTTGCAGGATCATTATGTTCAGCTGAAGACTTCAAATAAATTGTGTGAATCGTTTGCTCGTGGTCATGCTGCTTTACGACCTTTTATAGCCATCGAAGTGGCACAGACATATGATAGTTGCTATGCGTATGCATTTCCGCTCACATTACATTCATGTGCTCCTACATCATATGCAGTGATAGCTTTTCTCTCTCTGTAGTGCATGCTTGTATTTTACTTCCCTCTAAGGGTAGTTTCATCAAACATGGCATACCGGGGTTCCCTAAACATCACCTAGGAAATTCTGATTTGATAATAAAGTCTCCATTTGTATTCTTAACACTCCGGTATTTGATTGTGATCATATAATCATTTGTGCCAGAATAAGCTGTTTAATTTTGGTGGCATTGTTTTGAAGATTCTGCGCCCTATGCAGTATACATTACTTAAAGACAAAGCTGGTTAAAAATAATGACAAATTTACACAGAACATTTTCCAATAAATTCCTCATATTTTCCTTGAACAAGCAGCTTTCCCCCCAATGTGGAGAAACGAGAGTTTCTTTTCACCAATTTATAGCTCATGGTGTCCTTTAGCAGGAGAAATAAATTTCATTGCCATCAGGGGAAAATGACTAAAGGCAGAAAGAGTTCTGTTTGGATTCAAGTTCCTCTTTTAATACCATCAAGACAACCTGTTCATTATTTTCCCTCAGGGCTGATAGAAGTTCATTCTGCCAACAAACTGTCAGAGTTGGTTAGTCTTTAGAGCACTATTTGCATTTGATTTCCACGTAATGTTGAGGAAGTGAAACGAAGGGAATAAAACTTTTAGAGAAACTTTTGTGCAACAGATTTCTCAGCCACAGTGGCAAGTGCGCAGCTCGTGATTGGTGCAATGCTACATAGGAAACCACTTGCATAACGTGACTTTCTGTGTGCTCTCATACCCGCCAACATTTCTCTGATGAAAATAGGAACGTCCCACTCCATAATGATAATTTTGCCATTTATACCCACACATCTTAAAAGGTAAAGGGACCCCTGACCATTAGGTCCAGTCATGGCCGACTCTGGGCTTGCGGCGCTCATCTCGCTTTATTGGCCGAGGGAGCCGGTGTACAGCTTCCGGGTCATGTGGCCAGCATGACTAAGCCACTTCTGGCAAACCAGAGCAGCGCACGGAAATGCCGTTTACCTTCCCGCCGGACCAGAACCTATTTATCTACTTGCACTTTGATGTGCTTTCGAACTGCTATGTTGGCAGGAGCAGGGACCGAGCAATGGGAGCTCACCCTGTCCCCGGGATTTGAACCGCCAACCTTCTGATCAGCAAGTCCTAGGCTCTGTGGTTTAACCCACAGCGCCACCCGCATCCCCCACACATCTTACTGGGTTCCCATTCTGGGCAGCTTCCAACATATATAAAAGCATCATAGAACATTAAACATTAAACAAAACAAAACAGGATAGCCTTCAGATGGCTTGCAGGTCAGATAACTCCCTACCCTCCCACATTTCTCCAATGAATATAGGGACATGCTAAGGAAAAGCAGGACATTCTGAGATCAAATCATAAACTGGGATGACTTCTCTAAATCAGGGATGACCCTGGAAAATAGGGACACTTGGAGAGTCTGTGCCCTGTGCATTTGCAACACATTCTGGTCCCATCGACACCATACATTTGAAGCAGTATCATACTGATTTAAACAATCATGGCTTTCCCCAAATAATTCTGGGAGTAATGCTGCGAGTTATGGGGAGACTCCCTTTCCCCCCTCACAGAGCTATAGTTTCCAGAGCAGTTTAACAATCAATCCTTCTTCAGAGGGAACTTTAGTAATCGTAGCTTGGTGAGGGGACTGGAAGTCTCCTAACAAATGTTTAAAAGCTACAACAGAAGACGCCTGCTGAATCCAAATTAAAAGAGCATTCCACAGGCCTAGGTCAATAACAGTGAAGGCTCCGTTTTTGTGTTAATGTCAGATGAGTCTCACCAACTCATGGGATAACCAGCAATTCTCCTACAGATTACCTCAGCGATCAACCTGGGGATATCAGGGTTCGGGGAGTCCCTAAGGTACTATGGAAGATGGTAGGAATGGTATAAATTGTGGTTTGCAGTCTGTATTTCTCCAGTCTTAGTTGTTATATACTGAGTTGAATAGGATCCAAAATGCAGCAGTCCGATTGGTCCTAGAACAATAGGATTCAGAATGCAGCAGTTTGATTGGTCCTAGAACAATAGGATTCAGAATGCAGCAGTCTGATTGGTCCTAGAACCATAAGACCCAGAATGCAGCGGTCTGATTGGTCCACAGGAGCCACCCAATCCAGCTCCAGGTGGAAGTGAATCCGCAACCTGATTGGCCTACAGGAGAATCCCGGAATTAGCCCATTGTGTAAATAATGCATATAAAGCATTTCCATTCCTCCTCACCACTATGAGCTGAATAAAGAGCATGAGATCCACTCTCGACTCCAAGTATATTTCATTAGTAAGAGTCACATTCTTTAGCTATGAAGGAAGTGAATTACTTATGCTTCAATGTCTTAGTTTACTGTAGGAAAATAAACTCCACCCCAAATGGATGACATCAAGGCTATGGCCTTAATTCCAAAGGAGTACTTGTGTAGACACACTCCTTGCTTCATTCATGTGGTCTGTTGATTTCCCTGCCTTCTCTTTCATTCGCAGCACAGGATTGTGCATTGGATATTTTCAGTCAGAAGAGAGTCACAGCGATTAACTGTGGCTCAGCTGAGCCAATTCATTCATAGGCAGGACACATTTCAGTTATACCTAGAGGAAAATTGTGATTATGCAGTTGTCCAGCAAGCTGTTAGATAATCCAGAGACAGCTGTCTTCTTCTTCTTGAGGAATGCTGAATGCTGAGTTTGTTTAATATTCACATGTTGGGGTCAAGTTGGTGAATGAAAAGGCAACAAATTGACTCTGCATAAGGTTCTAGGTATAACCAGTGGGTAGCCTTATGAATATGCAACACAGTGTCCAGGACTTTTCTCTCTCCATGGGAAGTCTACCTATGAATCTTCTGTCTTTCTGTAAAAGCTGTATAGAAAACAAAATATAAGGCAGGGCTGGGGATTCTCTGGCCTGCTTAATCACGCCCAGCATGGATCCCAGTTTGATCTGTCAGATGTTTTGCCAAATCGGGTCCTCCCTTAAAGAGGGCACATATTGCGGTGAGACCTGGAAAACCGACACCCTGTGTTGTGGGTGGGTACAATTGGACAGCCACAACACCCAATTGGTAGGTCGCTCATAGCTGGGTGCAATCTGGCTAATGGGACGCAGTCCAAACGGTTCAAGGGACCTATTTATGCCCATGCATGTGGCCCAGAGCTTCCTCTTTCAGTGTGTGCATTTGGAACACCCACCCACCTCTCCCTACTTTTAGGGCTTCGCGCTTGACCTTGCTATGCCGTTGTGTGTCGTCTGTCATTGGGACAGGGGCATGGCAGGAATTTCCCCCACTTGGCTGATTGGCTGTTGCCATTTGGGTTTCACCTGCTGCGTAGCAAATTGTCACAACATGTAAGGTTGCAGATAGGCTCTGATTCAGGTGATAGGAATGGGAGAACGCTCTCACCATCCCTATGTGAAGGGTATTCCGTTAAAGGAATCCAGGGACTCGAAGGTTTGGGAGTTGTGCCTGTGCCTGAGTCCAGGGGGACATTTGGGTGGTGGAGTTAGCCCATTCCCCGCTTTCCGCTTATCCAGGTGTTCACCCTTGGCTGACCTATGCTGGAACCCTGGGTCAGCGCTACCTGCATGGCAGGGAGCTAGTCGAACCAGAGCCTATGCAACCAGTCACTTTCTGTAATCAATAAAGTTGTGGCCTAAATTCTGCCAAAAACCAAAACCAAAATTTGAGTCAAGTGCGAATTTATTTAGGGAGGAGGTTTCTGGGTCTGAACACTCAAACCACATCCACCTGCCCACACCCAATGTTGTATGTGATGCCGGATGCAGGACAGACAAGGACATGGATGAAGTATTGAGAGTTTAAAGTGATGTCTCATTGTTCCTTTGCAAGGAGACTTGCTGGCAGTGCCCATGAGCCCATTGACACTCACAGTGAGCCCCTTTGAAGGCACACTTTTAGCAGCTACCACCTGATTTTGTCTAAAAAGCCAAATTGAAAGCCCCAATTTGTCTATTTATAGGCACAGTTTGTATTCAAGCTGCACCTGTAAATAGACTTTTCCCCATGTGCAGACATGGGGGGGGGATTCAAACTATGCCTGGGTCAAGTGGGGATTGCAACAAGCTCCTTGGAAACTTCACCCGAAGTGGTAACGATCAAAGGTGATTTATAGGTGTGTAAAAGTGTCTGTGTATCAGAATAGCCTATGGGAGAGGTTGAAAAAAAGTTCCCCACCACTGATGTAAGTAAATAACAACCTGTGAAATGCAAACTTATCTTTCACTGGTGGGGATCTTCAAAATATAGTAACAATATTAGGAACAAATTCAATATTTATGATGACAACTTTCCAAAGACAAACACTTTCCCGCAATGCACACGAACTTTCAAAAAATGATGTGTGTGTGTAATTTATATTTGTATACTTAATTTTAAAATCCATACTCAAAAGTACACACTTCTGTTTACTTTTTTATTCTGCTGGGGAAGCTCTTTAAAGGTATAACTGCTGCACTTGAGATGTTAAAGTAATCTAAAAAAACCCTAGATTCCTTGTGAATTGTTTGTTTGCTTTTAAAAAGGAGTGTGAATTCCAAGGGAAGAGTTTTTCTGTGTTTCTAAAATGTTATTGCTTGCAAAAATCTGGTAAACCAAGGGGAAAGTTGTATTGATGCAATCCATACTGTATAAAGTTGTGACACTGGAAACATATTCTTTTATAATGCAATCCTATGCATGTTTATTTAAAAATAAGTCCCACTGAGTTTAGTGGGGATTACACCCAGATAAGTATCCATATGACTGAAATCTAAGACTGCAATGCTGTAATACCTACTTGCGTGTGGAGGCCCCCAAGCCACCCCTCAAATAATTCACAAATCACACATAATTTTTGTTTAAGGTTTTGGCACTATTTTGGCCACAACTTTATTAAAATACATAATCTGTGAGTGGTTGCTTAGGCATTGGTTATGACTATCTGTACTTCCACCTGGGACAGAACTGACTATCTGAACTCCCTCGGAAGCCAGTGAAGGGAAAACAATGTTGGGGATCAGTTGAGCTGAGCGACAGTCCCTCACCGCTCACCCAACCAGCTCCCCAAGGCTTGCCAGCCCTCGTCCCATTTCAGGGATTGGATGAAATTGTGGTAAGCCCCAGGATTCCTTTAATGGAATTCCCTTCCAGCACCATTGAAGGGGCAGGCACAGCCTATCCTGACCCCTCCTCCACCAATTTTTATAACCAATGCCTAACCGCAACCTTACAAGTTGTGACAAATTGCTAAGTAGTAGGCAAAAACCAAATGGCACCAGCCAATCAGCCAAATGGATAAAATTCCTACTAGGCCCCTGCCCCAATGGCAGACGACCCCATGACAGGCATAGCAAGGTCAACCAGATCACAGGGTGGGCGGGCAGGTGATCCGATGCACTCTGCGAAAGAGAAAGCAAAAGCAGTGTGCCCCCAATATTTAAAGCCTTACCTAGGAGTCCGCCCCATTAACCTCCCTCAATCCTGCTTCTGAAAAGACTTGTACATAGGATTGGACCATTAGTCATGCAACTGTTTCTCTCTAGTTAAGAAGCTAAACCCCTGCTTAATTTGCAAGAGGCATTTTGCCTTGGATATTAAAAATTACTGTGAAACAATAGATTAGGATGTGGCGATATTCTATTGTATATAAATTATCTCCATTTGTTGTTGTTGTTGTTTTTTAAATAAAACATTGTTAATAAATTGCTGCTGTCTTTTTGCCACCACATGTAGGTTGCTAAGATAAATGAGTTTATTTTGGTTTTACAAATTAAAACCTTTTCAACATTTCTGTTGCCCACTCAACCTAAGGATATTAGGATCTGCCTTATCTGGAGGAAGCCCATGCCCCATCAGGCACTGCACTGTCATTTTAAAAAGTTTCTTTACATTAATTTTCATCCCATCTTTTTCGCCATATGTTCTCTAGCCAGGGAACTTGCAATGATCTCTCACTGAATTTCAGCTTAGTATTTAGTTCCCTGGTATTTGTCCAGACAAAGCTCATCAGTTTTTCAAGAGTTTTCTGCCAGCTTGCAGTGTTCGTTCATGTGCCACACTCATGTACAGTATTGTATTGCTTACTGGTGATTATCCCGCACACACCCCAAAGCACCAAACATGGTAGACTGTCACTTGGAACTTCAGCCACCCCACCCTCAAAGAAACAAATCAACAACAAAAGAGGGTTCTAGATTTGGGCAAGGGATGGGGGGACGACAACACAAATCTCATCAAACAATCCTTTACACAGCTCACAGCAAGTCAATGAGAGCAAGGGGATAATGAGAGGGAAACAAATACATTATTATTATTTTTTGCAACTTCACTTACAATGCTGCTTCAAAGAGCTCCTTAACTCTCTGAAGATTGTTGGAGGCGAAAACAGGGTTGCAAAGGACAGGAAGAGACAGTGAGAATCACTCTCTTCTGCGTATGGAACCTCTTTGGGATTGTAGAGCCTTCCGTGAGCAGAGGAACACAATTGGAGAAGAGAGGAGGAGGATGACGAGAAGGAGGAGAGAGAGAGGGAGATACTCTCGCACTGGGCTATGGCCAATATCAGGCACAGGCAAACTCGGCCCTCCAGATGTTTTGAGACTACAGTTCCCATCATCCCTGACCACTGGTCCTGTTAGCTAGGGATGATGGGAGTTGTAGTCCAAAAACATCTGGAGGGCTGAGTTTGCCTATGTCTGGCCCATATACACTCACTCACTCTCTCTCTCTCTCTCTCTCTCTCTCTCTCTCTCTCAGCATGTCATTGGCTTGGATCCAATGAGTTGTGAAAGATGTTCATCACTCTCAGGAGGTCTCAGGGTTGTGCTTCTTAGGTGAAAGGATTATAAGTTTAGGAGGTTTTTTTAAATAAGGTCCCAGAACTTTAATTGGAGATTTTCTGCCAATTCCTACTTATCTGTTTAATCCCTGGTCCTTGGGAGCCTTTAGTTCACCTGCTGGACTTAAATATGGTGTATTCAAAACAAATATGTTTATGGTTTTAACACAGATTTATTGGAAATGCACAGAGCTTCAAACAAACACGGGAAAAATAATAATGGTAAATAAAGAAGTTTAAAAAAGGAACATTTCTTCCATTCCCAAGTAGCAGAGATGGTGGTGACCAGTCAGCCAGCATCCCATATCCCAGCAAGTTGTCTCAGGATCCTGGTCCAAGAGTGTCACACACTCACAGCTTATCTTTCTATCTCTTCTGATACAGTTGTTTGGCTCTATTCGAAGGCATTTTGGCACCTAAGGCAAACCACAAAATGCTGACTGGCCCCATAGCAGGCAGAAGGTGTGAGTGAAAATCTACATTAGGAAAAAGGGGGAAATGAAGATCAGGGGAGGGGGAATCAAATCTAACTTAACCAATGGTTGAAGTGGAAATCAAAGGCTACCATTGGAGGAGTCAAGGGGCCTGCTCTGAATCATGATGGGCAGCGCACAGCCAAGGAGACCCCAGAGGGCAGCCCCTGCCATTTCCTCTCTAGGGATGAGAGGGGACCAGCAGACCTCCTATTTGCCAAGGGGCCAACTGTGGAGGTGGCATGGGGGCGGGCTGCCAAGGAGGCTGCAGATCTGGCCTCCAAGGAGTGCGCCTCAGCCATCACTGCCACCACAGCGCCAGCAGGCAATGCATTCCCTGGAGGCCAGATGTGCTGCCCCTGTGGATCCTGCCACCTGAGGAAGTTCCCTTACCTTGCCTTTGGATGTATTGACCTTGCTCTCCACACTTCCCCAAATCAACACAGACTGTGGAAACTTCACACTGGACTTCAAGCATCTGGCATTGTGTGGCTCCCCATTCTTCCTCCAGACTCTGGGTCCTTGGTTTCCAAATGAGATGCAAAAGCTGCTCTCAACAGAAAAGAGATTTGGGGAGCCATGTCATCAGCTGGTGTTGGTCCACTGTGCTTCATTGAGTCCAGGGCCAACGCAGCTGTCTACCAGGAGATTTTGGAGCACTTCATGCTTCCTTCCGCAGACGAGCTTTATGGGGATGCTGACTTCATTTTCCAGCAGGACTTTGGCATCTGCCCACACTGCCAAAAGTACCAAAACCTGGTTCAGTGCCCATAGGATTACTGTGCTTGATTGGCTAGCAAACTCGCCTGACCTGAACCCCATAGAGAATCTATGGGGCATTGCTAAGAGAAAGATGAGAGACATGAGACCAAGCAATGCAGAAGAGCTGAAGGCTGCTATTGAAGCATCCTGGTCTTCCATAACACCTCAGCAGTGCCACAAGCTGATAGCATCCATGTCACGCCGCACTGAGGCAGTAATTGATGCAAAAGGGGCCCAAACCAAGTACTGAGTACATATGCATGCTTCTACTTCTCAGAGGTCCAATATCGCTCTATTTGCAGTCCTTGTTTTGCTGATTTCATTTAATATTCTAATTTTCTGAGATTGTTATTTTGGGGTTTTCATCAGCTGTACGCCATGATCATCACAATTATAACAAATAAAGGCTTGACATATCTCGCTTTGCATATTATGAGTCTATCTCATATATTAGTTTCACCTTTTAAGTTGAATTACTGAAATAAATGAACTTTTCCATGATATTCTAATTTTCTGAGTTTCACCTGTATACAACTCACATGTACAACCCAGATGTTTGCCATGTGTGCTGTCTAGGAGTCAAATTCTAGCACTGGTCGATGGCTCATATACCCTTTATCTCTCTCTGCATGCACACACAATACATCTCACTGGGCTACGGCCTTTATTATATGTTACACGCAGACACTTCCACTGATGGACTTTTGATGTTTGCTTTGAAATCAGAGCATTTACTGATTTATCAACTGTTTAATCACTCTTTGGCTAATTATTAATATGCTTGTGGTACTGGTTTTTGGGGTGCGCATGTTAAATATCTGGTTAAAACACAAAGACAGTGTTCCTTCATAATGTTTATTATAAATTCAGCCATGATACATAATCCATATTAGATTCTGGCACATTAACACTCCATTCAAAGATGTAACTATCGCTTCCTCTGGGCACAGCTACTATACTCAAAAGAAATTAACTGAAAATCAGCTTGGTGGAAATCAGCTTTTTACAACTGTTTCCCCTAATGAACAAAAGTAAAGCATTGTCAAAAAGTTTTGAGTTCAGATTTCTGTGGGGAGCAAGGAGAGAGTTGTATTACATTGCTCCTGAGAACATCCTACAAGCCAGCAATATGCTTCATTTTGTAGAAAATCAAGGCCTTATTACAGAATTTAGATGAGAGGCTGATATGTTCAGAGAAAGCATTGAAGTTTCTCAGGTTTCAGTGAAATGCTAAATGTTTATTGATACAGAATAAAAGAAAGGGGGAGAGACATTTCTTTCATATAATGTTGTCAACTTTTCTCCAGTTTAATATTTCAGCAGTGCAACACCAACACCAAAATTTGGCACCTCCTACCTCTCACCTTCCATTGTTCAAGGAGAAGTGAAAGCTAACAGACAGATTCCTGCTTGGCTGTACCACAACTGTTGGAAATATTTTTTTCAGTTTGAGGGCTGCATTCCCTTTTGGGCCATCTTTCTACGGCCCCATGTCACTGGAATCAAATGTGTCAGTGGCAAATGTGGGTGGAACAATTAAATAGGTATTATTATTATTATTATTATTATTATTATTATTATTATTATTCCATTTATGTCCCACCCTGCCTCCCAAAAGAGCCCAGGGTGGCAAACACACCATTAAAACATTAGCATTAAAAACATTCTAAAAGTAGTTTGAAAAATAGTCCATCAGAATTCAAGGACACATTGCAGCCAGGCAAATATCATTGGGTGTGGGGTCAGAGAGGGGTGTGGCCTAAATTTATAGTCTTGTGTGTCATACAGAGAAGCCTGGAGACCTATGTTAATGATAATGTAATACAAGGAAACCAGCAATGAAAGCCACCCCTGTAGGCATGGAAACTGAAACTGGGACTGTTGGAAGGCTACTCATCACTAGTGTTCTGTGGTGATCAACAGGAAGCTATAAAACAAGCACTGCAGAGGGACAGGAGACTTTTAACTAAAGGCACAGCATCCATGCAATTGGCCTGTCCACAGACTGAATGAGTTTGTGTTGCTGCTGAGTTTTACTGTGCAAAGAGTGCCACAATTAAGGTCTGGGAGGGAAATATAGGAAGACATTGCAGAAAAATACTGGAGTGCAGTGATCCAATGCTAACAATGTCTGGATTCTCCATAAAAAGTGAGTGAATAAAGGATGGAAATTCCAGACAAAAGATGTCTGGTGTGAAAAGACACACTCCATTTCCACTGCATGCTATATTCAATACAGCAGGAGTCTTATAACATTTTCTGCAGAAGTAGATATTTGCTTGGCACAGCTTGTTTGTTTACTAAATGGATTGCAAAAAAATATATTCGCTTATTCAGTGTTAAGATACCCTCCTCGGATCTCATTTTAAGCAATTCTTTAAGATACACTTTCTCATTAGCATAGCACTTGGAGAACAGGAGAGCGCCGAAGGATTGTCAATATTATTTTTCTCCTTTCCATGTTTGGAAAGGAAAGCATGCTCGACTTCCCATTTGCGTACATCTTTGTCATTCCCTTGCATCTGCTTTCATCTGCTGTATAAACCTGTAATCTTTTGAAGGCTTAAGAATAATGAGGATTTAAAGGATTGTTCTTCATTTAATGTCAAGAGATAACTCGGACTTACTTTTTTTTCTGCAGCGCAATGGAAGCAAATAGGCTGAAAATGAGGTAAAGATTTCCTGCCACCCCTCTGAACTGCTTCTTGGTCTTATTGCAGTTGTGCTGAATAATATGAAATATTTTAAAACTAAAAGCAGAAGGATATTACCTTGTTGGATGGACATATTTACACAGTGCTATTTTTCTAGGAAAAGAGGTGCCAGAACTCACCAGGAACGCCTCCCATGTTCTCTTATAATGGCAATGGCACCTACTTAAGAAGGGCTGGAACTGATATTACACTTGATTTGGGAATTAAGCACTTTGAGGAGCAGAAACAAACACTGATTTTAAGCATTTGCTCCTGCAATGGTGGAGTAATGTGCCAGTACCAACTCTTACATTTTTTCATTGTAAGCCAGAAATATGGATTTGCATTTAGGTAGGTTGTAATATCACTTGATGCCTGAACAAGACATCAGTGTTATAGAATCTAAGGCAGAATATCCAGTTTGCCTGTCATCATTTCAGTAAGCAGTAAGTCTTCAGTAATCAATTCTAGATAAATCAAGTGATATACATGAATGTATTGATTCCTTAGGCCCTACACATCAAGTTTTCACTAGATTGATTGATTTTATGGGATTTTCATCCCATTTCAGACCCCATACTTATGCTTAAGACTTTGGTTGGCCAATGTATTTCATATACTGAAGATTTTCTGTGTGCATTAACTCAGAGGAGTTACAAAGAGATCAAATTATGCCTCACACTTCAGTAAGAATATTTGTAATTCAAGGGATTCTGGCAGGATTGCAGACACTAAAAGCTAACTGAGTATTATCTAAAGCTCTGATTTTTAAGAATTGTGAGGTGTGCACCGTTTGTCAACACAGAATATAAAGGCAAGGGGAAATTTATTGTCACTTCTCTCAAGCAACAATGAAACCTTTTCCCCCAATGGTACATCAGCAAAGTGATTCATGGCAAGATCTTAGCAGAGGAACCAACACTATAGTCTCTATCTGAATTTCCATAGTAGCAGCAGATTAAATTCTCTATCCACCTGGCATATAGCAGCTCAATCATGGCTGTTGTTCCTAGCAGGAACTGTTATCCTGCAACTGGAGCCTCACAGAAACAGGGACTGAACTCTGCTGATATGTACTTGGGTCATCTTTGGGTTCAAAGTTCACATTCAGTTCAATCAGGTTCTGTACCAGTTCAATCTGCCCAAAAGGGAATTGTTAATCATGTCTTCAAATGGAACTCTTTAATATCACACCTCTTAAAAGGCTTAAGCCTTTCTTCAAAGTCCAGTTCTTAGGAGAGAGCCGAAGAGCAAGAACCGTTTGTGGTGAATAATGCTGACTATTTTTTACCGAGCAGTGTCTTAGGTCAGCTTCATATATTTCCACTGGGAAAGGCCCTATATTTCAGTGATGTTCAAAGTCTGAGGTTCATTCCCTGACACCTCCAGTAAAGCACTATCTCTGAAAAAGCTTGCTTCAGAAATCACATTGTAGTGTGTGGGGAAGCCTTGCAGCTCAGCGGCAGAGCACACAATTCACATGTGTATGATTTCAGACTTAATCAAAAGCTTTGTCTTAACAAGCTGAAGAGGATGGGCAAGATTCAAACATAACAGAAACACGTGATAATGGGGTAAAGGTAAAGTAAAGGGACCCCTGACCATTAGGTCCAGTCGTGACCGACTCTGGGGTTGTGGCACTCATCTCGCTTTATTGGCCGAGGGAGCTGGCGTACAGCTTCCAGGTCATGTGGCTTCTGGTGAACCAGAGCAGCGCACGGAAACACCGTTTACCTTCCCGCCGGAGTGGTACCTATTTATCTATTTGTACTTTGACTTGCTTTCGAACTGCTAGGTTGGTAGGAGCAGGGACCGAGCAACAGGAGCTCACCCCGTTGCGGGGATTCGAACCGCTGACCTTCCGATCGGCAAGTCCTGGGCTCTGTGGTTTAACCCACACCGCCACCCGCGTCCCTCTGATAATGGGGTAGCGATATGCATATGACAGAACTTTGGTGAGTTAGGGGACGTAGACAATTCTTCTCTTTCTGCTTGGCAAGCTAATTGTGCCATCCTGCTTTTTAGGATGCTAGTCACAATGCACAAGTGAGCATTTTCATCCCCCAGTAGGTGATATCTCAGCTGGCTCTCCTGTAGTCTTTGTTTAGCATTTAAAACGCAGCTGGGTGTGGCCCATCTGTCACTGCAGCAAATGCTACAGTCGTATTGTCTGGAAATGATGTTATAATTCCTGCATCGAAAACAAGACAATTGAAGAAGAAGAAGAAGAAGAAGAAGAAGAAGATGATGAAGAAGATGATGACGACAAGGAACTGAGTCTCATGACCACCACCAGCATGCTAGCTGCTCCTCATGCTGACTTCAAATCACTACTGGCATGTATAAAAACAACCATACGTAGGCTGTTGGAACACAAAGCCTGTGTAGACTTTTAGCATATCACCAGAAATGACCACAGAGTCCAGTTCGCAGTGGGCTGCTAAAATTCAGTGTTTCCTGGAGTTATGCCAGGGCCCATGGCTCTTCACAACACGGCTGGCAAGTAATGTTCGAGGAATTCATTCTTTGTGAATTCTGATGCCAACAGAACATAATCACACCTCCTGGGCTAATATGTGAATTGGAACACACGCTTTACGATGGTTTTTGCACTCCTACATATTTTGCAAAGTTTTCAGCTCAGAAAGTGCATTTAGATGTATGCAAAAATGTAGAGAAAATATGTTTAGAAATGCACAGTTTGTGAGAAAACATACCAGTATATAAAAATATATCTTTGAATATGGGTATTCACATACATTTAAAAACATATGTTGCAGATTTAATGCAAGAATGGTATGGAACTGATAGATGGATGTGATATGGGCCAGAGTTTGACTGATTTGACCTTCCCTGCAACTCAATGCAGATGAAACAAAGTGTGCAGAATGCATTTTTCTTTTTTTTAGTCTTTTTTCTCTTTTTTTAGAACTCTTGGTAAACTGTCGTCTGCCTTTCCCCCCCCAAGACACCTACCCTTCAACATTCAGATTAAACCAATCTTGGAAAAGCCCTTCCACCCCACCAATCTTGGAAAAGCCCTTCCACCACCAGACCTCTTCTTAACCAGTTTCCTAAATTCCACTTTCCCACACTCGAGGGGAATGGCTGTCAAGAGGGCTCGCAAAAGCTAAGAGCTCTTCCTAAATTTCCAGCTTTGCAATGACAGCTTCTAAGCATTCTATTCGCTGAAGATATCTTGGAACTGTAGGGTTTGCAGAGGCCCTATGGCAGCGGCGTAGCGTGGGTTGTCAGCACCTGGGGCAAGGCAAGTAATTTGCGCCCCCTAACCTGGGGCAAGGCAAGTAATTTGCGCCCCCTAACCCGGGGAAGGCAAGTAATTTGCGCCCCTAACCCCTAACCTGCCGCCGCTGCCAGCTTCTTCTTGCTGCTGCCTGGGCTGGTCGGGGGTGGTTCTCTCCCGCGCTCAGCGCTGCGCTGCCGCTGCACTGTCCCTCCCCCAGATAGTCCCTCCCTCGCTCTCTCTCCGATCCGCACCGCACCGCAACGCACGCCTGGCACCCTCCCCCTCCACAGTGGGCAGCGACCCGGCAGCTCGGATCGGATTCGCACAGCCAGCACTGCAGTGAGAGAGAGTGAGTGAGCCAGGTAGGGGCAGAGAGCTGCGAGTGCGAGCGCGCCTCGCCCAAAATGTTGCGCCCGGTGCGGCTGGCCCCCCTGCACCCCCACGCTACGCCACTGCCCTATGGTAAAGGAGGCTTGCACCTGGTCCGGAAACTCCAGCATTGGCTAGATTATTTTTTTTAATGCTTCAAAGATGAGTGAAAAAAACATAGCATACACAGCTACCCAAATCTTTTAAGGATATTTTCATTACATCTTTTATCTCAAAAGCTTGAATCCTTTTATTGTTATCACATGTGTTTGTCTTGTCAGATCCTGCAGGAATTCTGTCAACTTATAGCTAAACCCAGATTTCCTATAAGGAAAAGTCAACCTCTTTGTAAAACATGGAGAAGATATATCATTCTACCAATGTACCACTATAATGCTGGAGAAATGTGTAAACACAAGACATGTTGGGGGAAAGGTTCTCCTTTAATCTTTTCCCCTCCTGTTATCAAGTATGAGGGATAAAGACAATAAGATCATATACCTCAGCTATGTGAAAGTTGGACCATAAAGAAGGCTGGTCACCAAAGAATTGATGCTTTTGAATTATGGTGCTGGAGGAGACTCTTGAGAATCCCATGGACTGCAAGAAGATCAAACCTCTCCATTCTGAAGGAAATCAGCCCTGAGTGCTCACTGGAAGGACAGATCCTGAAGCTGAGGCTCCAATACTTTGGCCACCTCATGAGAAGAGAAGACTCCCTGGAAATGACCCTGATGCTGGGAAAGATGGAGGGCACAAGGAGAAGGGGACGACAGAGGACGAGATGGTTGGACAGTGTTCTCGAAGCTATCAGCATGAGTTTGACCAAACTGCGGAAGGCAGTGGAAGACAGGAGTGCCTGGCGTGCTCTGGTCCATGGGGTCACGAAGAGTCGGACACGACTAAACGACTAAACAACAACACTTTTCACTCAGACTTACAATTTTAGACCAAATCACATACTGTTGCTACCAAAAAGCAACTGCTTATATTTTGTTGTCCTGAATGCCTCTTAGTATGCAGATATAGGGGGAAAAAGAAAGTCCAGTATCCATGGATTACTGCTGCCCAGAAATTTGGTATTGTTCAATTTCTGTTGTGAGAATTCTTATTTTCTGCCTTCATGTGTCCAAGCTAGCAGAGATTCATGCTATTGAAATAAATTTAAGGAGGGATAAATTTATCCTACAGAGGGTCAAGGTATACAATATGTTAAATATGTGATAGCTTTTTCTTATTTTGAACTGGTAGGAAACCCTCATCTGGAATGTGAGAAGGTTGGATGTTTCCCAATAGAAATTCCCCTCAAGCTCCTATTTGCTCTGAAAGGGAAATTGGTGTCTCTACCTATGCCATCTATTCTCCCGGGACAAACAGTTAATTTTCTTAGGTGTAGAAGCTGCCAGCCACAGTATTATGATGAGTTTATCCCTGTGAATGGAAATGAGGATAGCTAGAAATGTGTATCGCAAAAGATCTACGTTTTCTTCCAGCATTTCTTCCTCCACTTCCTCCAGCATCGCAATGATTAGCTCTCCATTTAAGGCCTATTAGAAAATCCTGACTTTTCATTCACATTATTTCAGTGTGGATCAGTTTTGAATGAAAGAAATGGCACTCTGTACTCATAATAATTCCCCGGAGAATAAAAATGTAGTGCAAACAAGACTTAAGTTTGATCAGAAATTCCCATCATGTTTCTGGCAAGATAGAGTAAGAAGTGTGACAGTTCGGGACTAATTCTTAAGTGATACTATACAAGGCCATATTATGTCTAACTGTTTTAAGAACAAGTCTAATTGTACATTTGAAACTTTCAAAGCAAGATTGGATGCTACAGGAGGAGGGGAGGGAAATGAAATAAAAGGAATTGTTTAGCTTTGGCGGGAAGGTGGCTTACGTCAGCGAGATTCTCAAACAGTGAGCAGAGGCTAACCAGTGGACCAATCAATGGTGCCAAGTTGTATAGGGCACAGGGAAAGCCTGCCCATTTGAATGGCAATGCCCATCAAGTAGGAGTTGGCTCCTATGGGACCAGTGCATTGATTGCAAATGTACCCTTTCATTTCAAAGTCATTGGATGCTTCGCTAGCCATTTTTTCTACCAAAGCTAACCGCCATACTTTTTAATAGCATATGACAGGCATGTCCAACCATCCCTGGTCTATCACTGTCAGTTTTTCTATAATGGGAGTAGATTGCAGTCTCTGGGGAGTTGGACATACTTTTTAATACCATATGGCAATTGATGCTCCTTCCAGAAATTTCCAATACCTTGCTACTACTAACCCAACTGCCAACAGTAACTGACTAATAAGATGTTCAAAATGAAGGTTCTGTTATCTCACAAGATAAGGTTGAGTAAAGCAGCGCCAGGGATTAAGCAATGTTTTCTCCAAATTTCCCTGAATACTGACTGTTGGATTGTGGTCACTTTTTCACAGGTCCACTACACATGCTGGTGTCTTATTTAATACCAATAATAAATATTTTTATTTATTTATCTTTAGCTGGTAAACATTTACAAAGTGGCATACCCTCCAATGAAAATAGGGACACCCTAAGGAAAAGTGGGACATTCCAGGATCTAATCAGAAACTGGGATGGCTTCTAAAAATCAGGGATGTCCCTGGAAAATAGGGACACTTGGAGGGTCTGAACTGGCAGCACCAGCACCATTGAAAATAAAGCAAGAAATGAAAGTGAGAGAGTATGAGTTATGCCAGCCTTGCAAAGTTATCAGTTGATGTTGTTGTTCTACCAATTTTGCAAAGGGTTAATTAGAGCAGTATATGAGAGCACTGAAGTGCAGGCTACTATTAACATAGCATTTGGGGGAGGGGGTTAAGGGAATGAAGAAACAGTGGCAGGCTCTGAAGTTGAATGTAGCAGCAGAACAATTAATTAAGGACTGCAGAATGTGAATGGAGAACTTCAGTGATGGATGGAAATATACTGTCTGGATGCCAGGTCTACCTGTAAATGAACAGCTGTCTACCCACTGAGATACAAGGGAGGGCTAGACCTGGACTATTAGTTTCTCTACTAGGCTTTGCTATTGCTCATTTACCCGTTCTTCAAGAAAGGATACATTAGTTCTCAGGTGCAAGGACATAAGAAGAGCCCTGCAAATCAGATCAAAGGACCATCTAGTGCAACATCCTGTTCCCACAGTGGCCAACTAGATGCCTATAAGGAACTAAATGGAACAACACTCTCCCCACTTGTCATTCTCAGCCATTGGCATATTGCCTTCAACAGCGGAGGTAGAACATAGACATTGTGACAAAAAGCTATTGATAGCATTGTCCTCCATGCGTGTGATTAATCCTTTTTAAAAAATACATCCAAGTTGGTAACTATCACTCCATCTTGTGGGATCCAATTCCATAGTTTAACTATGTGTTGTGTAAAAAAGTTACCTTCTTTGTGTGTCCTGAATCTTCCAAAATTCAGTATCATTGGGTGGTCCCAAGTTCTAGTTTGTTTGGAGTGTTTACTGTGCTTCCCTTGTAAAAAAATAAAATAAAAAATCTGCAGAGGCCCATGGTTATCAGGATCCCATCAGCCAATATGCATAAAAAGAAGAATTCTGAACTAAAGTCAAATTAGGACCAATGAGCTTTGGCCATTTCAGATAAACCTGAGGATGTACAGAGTGCATTCCCATACAAATAAAATGATGATGATGATGATGATTCCCATTGCCACAGTGTAAGAGCTGCCCTTCTGGGATTAAGAGGCTGAACATGTCTTCCATGGCTTGACTTCCATGGGTTAACTTAGTCGCATACACACACACACATCTTTCTCTTTAAGCAATTGTAGGTGAAGGAATGCTGTGCCATAAAGGAAACCAATTAAAGGCTTCCATTTAGCAAAGCTCTGGGGGCATCCTTGTAAATTAACTTAAGACATGGTTAAAGTTAAGCACATGATGAATGAACCAATTGGAATGGGTCCAAGCCAACACAGGAGAAAATTAGCTGATTGGAATTCAGTGCCAAGGGATGAAGCAGGAGCCAAGATTCAAGCAGGATCCTAGAAGAGATCAGATATTTAGAAGGATTGCAAAAAGGCATCCAGGTGCAGAACAGCTATGACAGTTACAAGCATCAAACAATGGGAAGCAATGTCGACTTCCTGGAACCCAGTACGAAACAGATTATCCCACACTGCTTGAGAGCTCACCTTTTTCTCATTTGCAGTATATCGCTCTGCGGTAATCCATGCCCTTACTTTATCAACAGGAGTATACACTTTCAGCTCTGGACAACTGCCTGGTAGATGCAGTTTGGCCACAGAGTCCCGATAGGAACTTTATTATTTGAATCCTGGTCAGATTGACAAGTCACCACCTCCTCACAATGGCACTATCCCTATGTGCCAGAGCATAAAAACCCAGAGGCATGCCAAGGACAGATGTAAAACTGGTATAAAAGTGACCTATCTCACAGAGTTCGTGTGAGGATACAGTAAAGACAATATTAGAACTTGGGATGGGAAAGATTTTCTAGAGAATCTGGATTTTTCTCCCCACCTAATGTTTGGAAGTTTTAGGGAAGTTTTTAATGACTGATGTTTTAATGTATTTTTAAACTTTTGTTGGAAGCTGCCCAGAGTGGCTGGGGAAACCCAGCCAGATGGGTAGGGTAGAAATAAATTATTATTATTATTAGAGAATTTTAGTGCCCACCCACCCCGGAAATGTTCAGGAAAATCCCCTACATATCTGCAGATCTGTCCATTCCATACAATAATGGGGCCTTTAGTATTATAGCATCTCCCTTTGAGATCCCCCACCCCTTAAATATTAGACAGGCATCGTCTCTGTTGACCTGATGAATATCTTTCTTTTACAACAAGTCTTTTAAAATGGGATCGTTTTCAATATGTATCTGCATTGGAATTGTTTTTAGATGTTGTAACTGATTTAAATTTTTGCATTTGCCACCCTTAGCTCCATTGGAAGGAAGGGCAGGATATAAAAATAATAAATACATAACCAGGTGAGGAATTTGGGGAGCAGCGGTGAATCCTGTTTTACATGTTGCTTAAGATCAGAAACAAAACTTTCAGCAGGGGGTTGGTCCACTGTCCCTCAGACCTAGTGGGGGGCTGGACTATATTTTGGAGGAGGGGAAATGAACCAATTCCTCTGCCCCACAAATAACCCAGAGATGCATTTTAAATAAAAGCACACATTCGACTCATGTAAAAACACCAGGCAGGCCCCACAAATACCCCAGAGATGCATTTAAAATAAAAGGACGCATTCTACTCATGTAAAAACACGCTGGTTCCTGGACCGTCCGCGGGCCGGATTTAGAAGGCGATTGGGACGGATCCAGCCCCTGGGCCTTAGTTTGCCTACCCATGCTTCAGATCATTCTTAATATTGTTGAAGGAAGGGCTTAATGCCCTATTCCTTTCTGTCTTCGTCATTTAATCCATTCACCAGTGCATAGGAAGCTGCCATTTACCAATTCAGACACTCATTGTTCCATCTAGTTCACTAATGTATACACTGACTAGCAGTACCTCTCCACAATTTCAGGTAGAGAACATTCCTAGCCCTATCTGGAAGTGGCAGAGATTGAATCTGGGACCTTCTGCATGCAAAGCAGATGTTCTACCACTAAGTTACAACCTTTCATCCAAGTACTGACCAACACAATTGTACCATTTCACTCAATATTAATGGAATTGAAATTTCCCAGTGTTTTCTGAGGCATTTTCTGATACAGTGGTACCTCGGGTTACATACGCTTCAGGTTACATGTGCTTCAGATTACAGACTCCGCTAACCCAGAAATATTACCTCGGGTTAAGAACTTTGCTTCAGGATGAGAACAGAAATCATGCAGCGGCAGCGCAGCGGCAGCAGGAGGCCCCATTAGCTAAAGTGGTGCTTCAGGTTAAGAACAGTTTCAGGTTAAGAACGAACCTCCAGAATGAATTAAGTATTTAACCTGAGGTACCACTATATTTCCAATCCCCAGTCTGTTGGAGAATTTTACCTCCATCCCCTCTGAAAGATATTTGGTGGTGTGCCCCATCCGTTTTCCTACTCATCATTAGCATAGTGAACAATTTCAGGAATGAATTTTTGCTCAGTCCTAATTAGAAATGCGTTAATAACAATTAAAGTCAACAGTGACTCCAACAACATTTTTCTCTCTCCCTGTGATAAGCTGTTCATCTCTTGCTCCTGTCTTTGATATCTCTCTCTCAGCCCGTCTCAGATCCTGCAACACAAAGAATCGTAGCAGGATCTTAATAGCCACATGTGCCATGACTACAACATGAATGGTTTCTTCTTATGGTGCTTTCATTATTAGAATCCTTGACCCCACTTGGGCAAAAGCAACAGTGAGTAACAGTTTCATTCTACAACACTGAAAGAGCCTTAAGCCTTGCATGTATTAAGGCCCCAGGTTCAGTTACCAGCACCTACAGTTAAAAGGATCTTGGGTAGTTGGGTTAGGCGGGATCGTGCACAGCTGCTGCTATTCAGAGTAGGCCACAAATGGCCTTCTAAAGATTGTTGGACTTCAAGTCCCATCAGCCATAAGCGGTATAGCCGATGGCCAGGGATCTTGGGATCTGTAGTCCAACAAAGTGCTGGAGGGCCACAGTTTCCACATCTCTTGAGAACAGGCAAAACTGCTCACCGCTGCCATTTTGGAGTAGGAGAACCACTGCCAGGTGGATTATGATTTTTTTTACTGGGAGGGAGATGTTAGTATTTCACTCCTCCGATGCTCCAGGTGGTAAAAGGTAAAGGGACCCCTGACCATTAGGTCCAGTCGTGACCAACTCTGGGGTTGCGGCGCTCATCTCGCTTTATTGGCCGAGGGAGCCGGCGTACAGCTTCCGGGTCATGTGGCCAGCATGACTAAGCCGCTTCTGGCGAACCAGAGCAGCGTATGGAAACACCGTTTACCTTCCCGCCGGAGCGGTACCTATTTATCTACTTGCACTTTGAGGTGCTTTCGAACTGCTAGACTGGCAGGAGCAGGGACCGAGCAATGGGAGCTCACCCCATCACAGGGATTCGAACCGCCGACCTTCTGATCGGCAAGTCCTAGGCTCTGTGGTTTAACCCACAGCGCTACCCATGTCCCATGATGAAATTGGTGTAAATCCCATGCCTGTCTGGGAAGAGTGTGGGAACAGAAGACAGTCTTATCTTTTCCGCTGTATGTACTATTTGTACTGTACTTTAGTTTTACTTCTGCCTGTTTCCCGCTCAGAGCTGGAGAGAGAAAGCGCCATGATTCCTTTGTCTGTACATAGTGTGTAAATAAATATGTAGATTAGCTCTATGATGTCTCACACTTCTTGCTGTGTTATGCTAGAAGATTAGTGTGCATATATCAATTGATATATGTCGCTGAAGCACACTGGAGAAGAAGGGAAATGCTTTTCCAAGCTGTGCATACCTGAGGACGCTCGGAGTTTGGGGGCTGCAGGGGCACCCCAGGGTGTTATCCAACAGAAGGAAAAGAGGGTCAGTTATGGGAAGGTCACTGCAGTGATCCAGTCTGGTACTTCTGCCAGTGTGTTTGCACCACACCAGCTTTTCCACTGCCTTGCCTCTCTGATGAGCAATACCAAACCACCTGTTGGGAACCTATAATAAATAATAATAAAATTTTTTTATTTATACTCCGCCCTTCCCGGTTCAGAAAACCGGGCTCAGAGTGGCTAACAACAAATTTAAAATACTTAATTGATGCAACAAAAAACAGCATAAAATGTGAATAACAATAAATTCAGAATTCAAAAATCAATTTAGGGGGGGAATATGCGGAAATCGATCTTCGGAGCTTGACCGTTGAGCCGTGGCCTCTGATAGCTTTACGATCCCAATCAGTCATTTGCAGCGTCCGGCACGCTTCCTTCTAGCTGCGCACCAAAGTCTGCTGTCTCTTTGGCCACGGCTTAGCAGAGTAGCATACAGCGGTGTAAAACAGTCTTTTTCTCCCTTGCTCCATGCAAGCATACACAGACAGATTCGTCTATTTACAGCACTTTATTAAAACATTACAACATCAAAGTCCGTCACTGCTGGCAGCCATTGCTGCAAAACATGTCTCCCTCTCCGGATACACAGAGGGAACAACAAGAATACAGACTCCTCCCAGACTCCTCCCAGCTTCCATAGCTGACGTCGGAAAGTGACGCACACCTCAGAACACTTAACCAGTTAAGTTCTGAACTATCACAGGGAATCCATCCAATAAACATTAGATGATCACCAGGGCTAGCTGGCTAAATATTAGTCCTATTTGGGCCAGCAAGGAGACCAGGGGAGAATTAGCTGTGGGATCCTAGAGCAGGTAATCTTCATAAAAATGGGAGGGGGAGGGAAGGAAGGGGAATAAAAGATCAGGCTAAGTTCAAATTGAAAGCCAGGTGGAATAGCTCTCTCTTACAGGCCCTGCGGAAGGAAGTTAAATTCTGCAGGGCCCTGGTCTCATGGGACAGAGCATTCCACCAGGTCGGAGCCATAACTGAGAAGGCCCTGGTGGAGGATAATCTGACCTCTAAACTATGATTATTCATGGACCTTAAGGTCCTCTGTGGGGCATACCAGGAGAGGCGGTCCCATAAATATGAGGGCCCTAAGCCTAGTCCAGTGCTTCCAGTCCACCCAGTGTACCAATTCCAGTAAGTTGTACTGGGTAAGTTGTAGCAGAGCCAATGGTCTGACTTGATAGATGACAACTTCATATATGGAGTTTAACACACTGGTGCATTGCCAAGTTCACTGACCGCAAGTCCATTTCTGGGCCCAATTCAAATTGCTGGTTCCTTCAGTGCTTGGGACCACGGTACCTAAAGGACCACCTGTCTCCATGTACACCTGTCCTGAAGATATTTTACTGAAGCCCTTCTCTGGGTGCTCTTGGTGGTTTAGCAAGGATTTTTGGGTGGTGACATCTTAGCTATGGCATGCTGTCAACACAGAAGCTCACCTGACCTCATCTTCAGCACGAGATGAAGAACTTCTTGTTTTCCCAGCCCTTTTAACAAATTCCCTTTAAAATTTGTCCTTTATATTATTTATTTATTTATTTATTTATTGTATGCATTTTAAATTTTGCCGTGGCTGTAAGCTGCCCAGTTTAATTTACCTTATTATATTGCAAAACACTTTGGAATGTATCAAGGGAAGAGATTCATAAAGGAAACAGTAATAATAACTTAGCTAAAGGATAGCATATAAATATATTAAACAAACTAACCAATATTGATTTATTTTGCCCATTAGCTTTGGCTGGTTACTTTCTAAACAAATCAAATCATTATATAGAAAAACCTTTTTATAAAGCATTCTTATTAACAGTAGATTTATAACAGGACCATATAGTAAAAAAAAAAAAAAAGTAAGATAAACAGGAATGTTGGTGTTGTGTATAAAAAATAGACCATCCTACTAATTAAAGACAATCAGATAACGTCCAACATGTATCTGATGAAAATAGGGACATCCTATTCAATAATAATAACAACCTTAACATTAAATAATTATATTAGTAGTAGTAGTAGTAGTTATTATTATTAGTTTTATTTAGACCCCATCTATCTCACTGGTTTGCCCCAGCTATGCTGCTTCCAACATACAGTGGTGCCTCGCAAGATGAAATTAATTCATTCTGCGAGTTTTTTCGTCTAGCGAATTTTTTGTCTTGCGAAGCACGGCTATTAGCGGCTTAGCAGCTTAGCACTATTAGCGGCTTAGCGGCTATTAGCGGCTTAGCGGCTATTAGCAGCTTAGCAGCAAGACATTTTCGTCTTGCGAAGCAAGCCCATTGGGAAATTCGTCTTGCGAAGCACCTCAAAAAACGGAAAACTCTTTCGTCTAGCGAGTTTTTCGTCTTGCGAGGCATTCGTCTTGCGGGGCACCACTGTACATATAAAAACATAATAAAACATGAAACATTAAACATTAAAAATCTTCCCTATTCAGGGCTGCCTTCAAATGTCTTCTAAAGTTTGTATAGTTACTTATCTCCTTGGCTTGGGGGAGGGGTCATATAATTCCATACCATCCAACATTTCTCTGATGAAAATAGGGACCTCCTAAGAGAAAGTGTGACAGTCTGGGATCAAATCAGAAACTGGGACTGCTTCTGTTAATCCAGGACTGTCCCTGGAAATTAGGGACACTTGGAGGGTCTGCAATTGCATCTCCCAGAAAAACGGTTTTCCTGGATATATACGACAATTGGATCCTCATTATTTATCCACTGTCGATTATGGATCTTCCTTACAATGAAGGAGCTAAATTAAGGCTTTTCAATTGGCAATGCTAGAGAGAGTTCCTCTTGTCTTTCTTGGTCGTGGCCAATTAATGGTGCAATGACCATTACCTTAAGTACGTTACTAGTGGCAAACTTTTTATATCTTGATGCCATTAAGGAAATTGGCCAACTAAATCTCTCTTTAAGAAAGGAAAACGACATGCCAAACATCTCTTCCAAATCAGGCTGTATCTTCTTCACTTGTAGGAACTGTATACTATATTCTGCTTGTTCAGGTTGTTTCAGCAAAATATTGATTTTTTCATTAAGCATTTGAAATTATTATCTCTTCCAGTGATGTAATCTTTTACAGTAAACACTCGAGCTACTATATCAGGCTGGGATCAGTGGCATTCATGTCTCTCTCCCCATGCAATGCATCAATGTAAATTGATGGCTGCTTCTGCCAGCACTGAGAGGAATTAAGACCTCTGGACAAAAACTGCTTAGAATGATGGCATTATCCTCATTGCCACTTGGCCCCCATACATAACGACATGTACATAATGACCATTGTCAGGACAAATAAACGGGATTTATGTTGGAACATTTCAATAAATAAGGAATAACTGCACAGCAGGAAGGGTAGAATAACCATCCCAGCTTTATATATTTTCCCTGAATCATTCCTGCCTCCCCACCCACCAGCCATGTACTCTGAACTGACGGATGCTCAGAGTGTCATTGCATGCACACACCACACTTTGAGCAATAGGATAGCCAATAGGGATGGAATTTTCTGAAAATTTCAACGTCAAGCTTATCTGCACTGATTCCCCACCCGCAACACCTCATTCACAACTTGCTCCTTGGTTTCAACGAGAACTGGTTTATTAATTTTCTTACTTGTTCCTGCAACAATGTGGCATCTGATCATCTTCCAAGCTTCTGTGCCAGAGTCTCCTTAGTTATTGAAATCAACCAGACAGATAGCTCCATCAACTAACAATATGAAAAATTCTCACACCCCCTATGCCTTATTGTACACATTATTTTATGTATACACATGCACACTCCAGGTTTGCTAACTTTATGAAATATAATTGGAGTCGAGAGTGGATTTCATGCTCTTTATTCAGCTCATAGTGGTGAGGAGGAATGGAAGTTCCCCCAGAATGTTTGCTTTATATACATTATTTACACAATGGGCTCCAGGTGATTGGCTAATTCTGGGATTCTCCTGTAGGCCAATCAGGTTGCGGATTCACTTCCACCTGGAGCTGGATTGGGTGGCTCCTGTGGACCAATCAGACTGCTGCATTTTGGATCCTATTCAACTCAGTACATACCAGTAACATTTTATGTGGCAGAAATACAGTACAGTGGTACCTTGGATTACAGACGCTTCAGGTTACAGACTCCACCAACCCAGAAATAGTTCCTCAGGTTAAGAACTTTGCTTCAGGATGAGAACAAAGCGGTGCAGCGGCAGCGGGAGGCCCCATTAGCTAAAGTGGTGCTTCAGGTTGATAACAGTTTCGGGTTAAGAATGGACCTCCGGAACGAATTAAGTTCTTAACCCGAGGTACCACTCTAACACATGGGCCTAGGCTGTTTTATTTGTATTGTACATGTATTATAATCAGTGGGTTTTTCCCCTTAAAAAAATATTTAGGGGTGCTCTCATTTTCCTACTCATATTGAAATACTGCCCCTCAATGAGGCCAAACTTAGATTCACAAAACGTTTAGGGGTATGCGTACCCCTGCGTAATCCCCAGAAAAAAGGACTGATTATAATACATTTGTATTATATGTTTTGTGATGTTTTTGCAGATAATTTTGTGTATGGTGGGTTCGGCTTTATAACAGAAAAACTGACAATGCATGTCTGGCTCTGAAGTTAAGTGGGTTCTGAATGCAAGAGGCACTTTGATATACGCACAACTCACTTGGGTTGGAACAGGAAAATTCAGCATATAAATCCGTTTAAAATTGATTCCTTCTCAATCCCTAGTAGCCAGGAGACAAGATTCCTGCACCTTTAATTATTGTGTAGCTGGTATTCAGAGACATGCTGAAATTGTCCAGGGATGTACCCTTTGGATTAGCCTAGATAAGGTTAATGAATAGGGGTGTCACCATTTTCTTTTCTCCTAACTTTTGCCGGCACATTTAATAGCAGCTTCACTCAGAAAAGTGTGCCAGGTGGAACTTTGGCTTGAATGGAGTGGGAAAGTGCTACTTAATTTCACTGACACTGGCTGCTGAAAGCATTGGCAGAACCAGTCACACACACACCCATATATACGCAGTGCCAATTGTAGTGATTTGTCACATTCTCCAAAGCAGCTATTCACACCAGGAAGGAAGCTTCCATTGACCATGGCAGGGGGAAAGGTCCTTAAATTCTTGTTCCTTACCCCTGATGCCGCTCAGTCTCTCCGCACTGCTGTTATTTGCATTTTTTAAAAGTGTATGTTAATTGCATTCACATCTAGAATTCCTCCAGACTGCCCATTTACTGAGCATTAGTTCTGATTTCCATTCTTAAGGAAATCAGCCCTGAGTGCTCACTGGAAGGACAGATCATGAAGCTGAGGCTGCGATACTTTGGCCACCTCATGAGAAGAGAAGACTCCCTGGAAAAGACCCTGATGTTGGGAAAGATGGAGGACACAAGGAGAAGGGGACGACAGAGGACGAGATGGTTGGATAGTGTTCGCGAAGCTACCAGCATGAGTTTGACTAAACTGCGGGAGGCAGTGGAAGACAGAAGTGCCTGGCGTGCTCTGGTCCATGGGGTCACAAAGAATCGGACACGACTAAACAACACAGTTCTGATTTGCTTGCACAAATCTTAAGCAGAAGTTAGATGATGTGCAGTCTTTATTTTATTATTGTTGTTGTTGTTGTTGTTGTTAGTGGGGAAGTTATACAACAATGAACATCCTGATTTGTATGTGGGTTGTTTGTACGTCTTCCCAATAATAATTGGTTTATCCCACGTTTTTCAGTGCATTTCCTAATCACATAACTATTTTTAAGTGAATTTGCTGTGCTTCAGGCAACAAAGTGCTTTAATCCACTTTAACTGAGCAAACTTATATTTCTAGTATGCACATGAAATCCACCTACAAAATACAGACAGTTTGGAGGCACCCCTGTTTGGCCCAAAGCTGGGGTCCCAAAATTTCCTCTGCCTTCCAGACCTGTACATCTGGCATGAGTTCAGTCAGTGCTCTCCCATCCTTACATCTGCATCTCAGAAAAGCAGCCACTTTGCCTTGCTGAATGTTTTTCTTGTCATGCAGCTGATACAGGTGTAGGGATCATGTTGTGGGGGGGGGGGAGTGGAATCCTGATAAGAGATCAGAGTAATATTCTTGCAAATTAAGTAGTGGCTCTGATCCCATTTTGCAGTAATTTGCCTCTAGAGGAATCTATTGGATGAAAGTGGTTTCTGAACACAAGCTACCATTAATTGCCATGAGCTTTTTTAAATGCAAGATGACGCAGTTCTGAATCGGCTCATGAGCAATCAAGCGTGTTTAATCATAGAGAATGGAAATACAAAGAGATGAACCCGGAAAAAACCTGAAGTGCGGTATTAGAAGCTCAGTAATCAAGCTGGTTGTTTTTTTTAAAAAAAGCTGTATTTGTCAGGATTTCCTATACATATGTTTAAAGCATTGCCTCAAAGGCTGCCAGAAATATGGCTAACCAGCCACAGTCATGCAGAATGTACTTTCCTCTGAAAACATCATATTGAAACATGTGAGCAGCTCATTCTAAGCATAGACTATGCACAGAGCCATGTGCTACTCACAGCCCTTCAACATGAATAGTTGCTGCTCCTCACATCCAGTACAGGGAGACAGTGGTGAAGAATAATGATGAAGGCGAGCCTTCAGATCAATAGAGGGGGATGTATAAGCAAGAAATAGTCAATGGGTCCTTGGGTGGCCTCCCTCAAAGAAAGAAGAGGGAAGAGTGTGGGGCAGAGCAGGTTTAAATAGCCTGTAATCACCTCTCCTCATTGGGCCATTATGTCCTTCCCTAGGGAGATACGAGCTCTCCATTCTTCCAGGGGAGGAAGAGTGTGGCAAATCCCCCCCCACACACACACATAAATGGGGTGAACAGCATTCACAGAGAATCTACAAAGCGTGTTCTCATAAAAGTGAGAGCACGTGTTGCGGATGGGGCCAAACAAAAACCCAGTAGTGAACAGCCCATTAAGGGCAATGGGCTGGAGCAGATTGGTTGAAGTTGTTACTGGGGCAAAAATGATGTTGCCAATTTAGGGGTGGGTTTAGTCCCCATATATAAGCAGGGTCCACAGCTTTCTCTTTCTCTTTTGCTGTGGACATCGGATCTCCGGAGTGAAACAGCGAAAGAACTTTGGTCGTATTGATTCTGTTCTTCTTTCCTTCCCATTTATACCTCCCTAGCTTGCTTGGTTAAGTTGATCCTAAATTTGTCTGTTACCTTATTTAATTTTAATTCTTTCCTTTAATTTTGTCCCTTACCTTCCCTTGGGGGGGCGATTCCCCGGGCCTAGTCGGCCGCGGCCTGCCTCGGCCGAGCTGTTGACCGGGCGGAGAAGGTTCTTATTCGGCCCAGCTGGGCCTGGGCGCCCGTGGTATCTTGCCCCCCCCTCTCGGCCGGCACCTTGCCGGGGAGCCTGCCGAGGCCCTCGGCGGCGGCGTTAAGGACCCCCCCTCCTCCATCTTGCGCTGTGAGCGCGGCGGCTGTGTGAGGCCGGGCGGCGGTTTGTCCGTCGCCCCCCCCATTTGATTCGGGCGGCCCCTGCCCCAGCCTGTGTCTGGCTTTTCCCGGGGCCTCCCTTCTGCCGCTGTAGCGCGGCCTGTTGGTGGGGGGTGCCTGGCTTGCCCCGGCTGGCTCGGGCCCGGCAGGGCCTGCCGCGCGGCGCCGTGGGCCGTGTCCGGCGGCGCGGTAATCGAGCGCGGTCCGCTCGGCGCGGCTGGGGCCTGCTTGGCCTAGGCCGCCTTACTGGTCGGGCCCGGTGGTGCCGGGGGCTCGCTGACGCGGCGGCGCCGGCGTGCGGCCCGCCGGGGGCGCCGTGAGCGCGGCGCGGGGGTCGGGTCCGGCCGGGCTGCCGCGCCGCGCCGTGGGTTGCTCCGGCGGCGCGTGGGGGGGTTTCTCCGCGGCCAGGGCCTGTGCGGCCTGGTCCGATTCTTTGCCATCGGGCCTGTAGGCCCTCTTAGATCCTGCCCGGGGGTGGTTAATCCCTTCCTCCCCTCTCCCCCTTTTTCACCCCTCCCGTTCCTTCGCCCCCCCCGGGGGTGCCGGGGGAGGCAGCGCAGGCCGCGGGGCCTTTTACCTGAGCCGCTGGGCCTTTTCCTTCGGTGCCGGGGGGTTCCTGGTGCTTCAAGCCTAGTTGCTGGCCCGGCCTTGTTTGTTTGCTGGGGATCCTCCATTTTGGTGGGCAGTTTTGGCGGGAGCGCCATCTTGCCTCCTACTTTTCCTAGTATTAGCGGCCTCTGCTGGCCAGCCTTGGTAATTGCAGGGTCTGCTCTGCTGTAATTAGTTTCTCCCTGCAGTGGCCTCTACTGGCCGTTCTGGTATTGCAGGGATTTTGAATTTGCCCTCTCGGGTTGCCTTTTAATCACTGTTGATTGCGCAACTGTTTGCCAATACTTCTAGCGTGTTGGGTTCTGACTGCTGCCTGCTGGTTTGCTTTGTCGAATTAATTTTGTTATTTTGTTATTTTGTATTGTATTTTATTACTATTATTTGATTTTACTCATCCTTGATTCTTTTTCTTTTGGTTCTTTTCTTTACTTGAACTTTGTTTGAGCCAGTTGCAGGACATGGCCCCAAAGAAGGCGTCAGGGAAGTCGGCTCCTGTCCTCACTGCTAAGCGGCCCATAAAAGGACCATCTCAGGCCTTGCGTTCTCCTCAACCTGGCCAGTCATTGCAACGTATTCGATCCATGGTCTCTAGTTTGGCTGGTGACCCGGTGGCTCTGGCAAGGATGGAGGCGGAGCTGGATGGCTTGATGCAGCGCCGCTCGACCCCGTCTACTTCTTCTGCTACGCTGGTTCCCCCCGTGGATGCTTCGCTTCCTCCGTCCTCATCCAGCGAAGAAGAGGAAGAACCACTGCCAGCCAGTGGTTATTTGCCTGACACACCACGGGCGCAGTCCTCTGAGCCGCCTGTGTCACAGGTGGCCATGCCACGGGGTCGGGTCTCAGCCCGGGCGGGGGCAGGGAGGAAGGCACCGGCTCGGGGCCTTCTTGTGCGGGGTATACCTGTACAACCCGCAGTAGCGGGCAGTTTGAATCCTGATAATTCACAGGTTGGGTCTTTTCAGTCACTTCCAGCCATTCCGCAGCCGGGCGATGCATCGGAGTCGTCGGTCGAGGATAGCCTTCCTATTCCTCCGAAGTCGTCTTCAGGTGGTCACCGCCGCCGTAAGAAAGGTTCAAGGAGGCGTGCCAAGAAGAGGCGTAGAGACACCTCGTCCTCTTCATCAGGTGCGTCATCCCAGACATCTAGTAGTGACGAGGAAGCGCCCCTTAAGTTATACTGGGGTTTTGGGGAAACCTCAGGGCTCCCAAAGTGGGTTTGGGAACGGAGGGCGAATTCTCATAGGGCCAGGTACGGTGCAGTGCTAGACTGCCTTGATGGGGCCCTGGTGCCGGACGTAAAGGTCTCCACCAACTCGGCCAGGGACATCATTCCTGGGGCGCACCTGTCCGCCAAGTTGCGCTCAAGGATTTTGGACGGCCGCTATGTTGATATTTTTAGCCTAGCCCCCCCGTTGGAAGGTCAGGAGCCTTTGGATAAGGGCCTGCCAGCTACAAAGAAGCGGACGCTCATAGCTAAGGCCGATAGGACCTTCGAACGTTGGTTGGATAGTTTCCAGGTTTTTGCTGGAGTTGTGGCCTCTGCTTATCCCAGGAGATCCTTACATCTTTGGGTGTATCTATCCATAGTCCGTTCCGCCTTCACAATGGCTGGAGAAACTGCTGCCCTAGCTTATGACCAGAATTTTAGGCGCAGGGCGGCAAAGATCCCTACGGCCCGCTGGGATCGGAAGGACTTGGACGTATGGACCACTTATGTGGCCCCCCGTATAGATAAGAAGGCCCCGGATACCCAGAAGTTTAAGTTTGCCCCTGCGAAGTTAGGGCGAAAACCCTTTTGCTGGGATTTCAATAAGGGCACCTGTACACGGCAATCCTGTAAATACTCACATGCGTGCGATAAGTGTTCAGGGAACCATTCTGGGTCCACGTGCCAGTCAGGCCGCCGCCCCTTTCGGAAGGGGGGGGGCTCTCAGCAGCCCCCAAAGCCCGCGGCACAAGCCCCTGCCGCGGGAGCTGGAAAGTAGTGTGATCTCCTCTTTAGCTTACACCCCGGTAAAGCTACAGCCGCTGCTTTCTTTGCTGGAATCGTACCCTGATGCCGAGGCGGCGTCCTATTTGCGTGAAGGTTTTTCTTTAGGTTTCAGAATCCCTGTGGTTTCTGCCCCGGTCGCCAGAAACCCAGCAAACCAGAAATCGGTTAGGGACATGCCAGAGGTGGCGCGTAAGAAAATCGCTAAGGAATTAGCCTTAGGTCGCATGGCCGGTCCGTTTGCGGTCCCTCCTTTTCCTAAATTGCATATTTCACCATTGGGCATAGTTCCCAAAAAAGCTCCGGGGGAATTTCGCCTGATCCATAATCTCTCACATCCTAGGGGAACATCTGTGAACGATGTGATTCCCCCGGAGCTTTGTTCGGTGCGGTACGCTTCTCTTGATCATGCAATCAAGATGATTCGGAAATTTGGAGCGGGCGCCTTACTGGCAAAATGCGACATCGAATCAGCATTTCGGCTGCTTCCTATTCACCCCGACGATTTCTGGTTGCTGGGATTTCAGTTTGAAGGAAGTTTTTACTTCAATAAGGCTATGCCCATGGGATGCTCAGTTGCCTGTGCAGCGTTTGAGAGTTTTAGTTCATTTTTGGAATGGGCTTTGCGTGAAAAAACTGGTTTAAGCGGTGTCACGCATTATCTCGATGATTTTTTGGTAGCCTCGGCGGGCGATACAGGGGATTGCGTATTCTTATTGCAGGCCTTCGCTTCCTTAACGGAAGATCTGGGCGTCCCGTTGGCGGCGGGAAAGACCGAGGGTCCTTCTACGCAGCTGACTTACCTGGGTATCTTGTTAGATACCGTGGCTCAAACCTCTAGCTTGCCGCCTGAAAAAATAACCACCTTGAGAAAGGTTATTGAGGATATGATTCCTTTAGAGAAGGTTTCCCTGCGGCAGCTTCAGTCATTACTGGGCCATCTGAATTTTGCTTGTAGAGTGGTCTCTCCTGGGCGTCCATTTTGTTCCCGCTTGGCCAGTCTTACCTCGGGCTTGCGGGCCCCGCATCACAGGGTCCGCCTTCCTTCTCAGGTACGGGCTGACCTTGCTATCTGGCTGGAATTTCTGGAGGAGTTCAATGGAGTGTCCTTGTGGCAGGACACCTTGAACCTCCACAACGACTTCCAGGTGCATTCCGATGCTGCGGGGTCGTTGGGGTTCGGCTTGTACTGGGACGGCAGGTGGTGCGCGGAGCGCTGGCCTCCTACTTGGCGGGGGCAGGCTATAACTCGGGACCTAACCTTTCTCGAGTTTTTTCCCATTGTAGTGGCAGTGCACTTGTGGGTCGCGCGTTTCAGGGATCACCGTGTTTGTTTTTGGACTGATAACCAAGCGGTGGTGAATGTACTGGCCAAGCAGTCTTCACGATCCCCTCGGGTATCTGCCCTTCTTCGGGCTTTTGTTTTGCATTGTTTGCGTTTTAACATTGTGTTTTCTGCCCGTTTTGTTCCGGGGATTTCTAACGAAATTGCTGATGCTCTGTCCCGTTTTCAGATGGAGCGTTTCAGGTCCTTGGTGCCAGAGGCTCGAGACCGTCCGGAAATTTTCCCGGATCATCTCTGGAACCTTGGCAGAACTTAGTCTTACAGGGAGTAGCTGCATCTGTTGCACCTTCTACCTTGAGGTCCTATAAAAAGGCCTGGGCGGACTTTTTGTTATTTAATGGGCAGCCGGTAGGGGAGGTTGCCGCCCCCCATTCCACCTCTCAGGTGCTCCGGTATCTGGCACACTTATTTCAGATGCGCCGGGCGGCTAGGACCTTACGCCTGCACTCTGCAGCAATTTCCTTTTTTAGTAAGGCATATTTTAACAAGGATCCGTGTAAGAGGTTCGTAGTGCGTAGGGCCCTAGAGGGTTGGGGGCGTCTCACTCCTTCCAGGCCCATCTCCAGACGACCCATTACATTTGAATTGCTGACGCAGATGAGGTCCAAGCTGAGGAGCGTCTGTTGGTCGAAATTTGAAGCTCGGCTATTCTCAGCAGCCTTTTCATTAACTTTCTTTGGGGCCCTGAGAATTGGAGAAGTGGTCCTAGAGCCCAAGCGGGATGGAGGTTCTAGGGGCTTGCTGATGCAGGACGTTAGTGTGTCTTCACGGGACTTGCAGGTTAATGTCAGGAATTCGAAGACGGACCAACTAGGCAGGGGTGCTGTTATCACACTCCCTGCAACTGGTCAAAGTGGCCCTTGCCCGGTGAAGGACCTTAAGAAGTATTTAGCCTTGCGTCCTGGCGGCGAAGGGCCCTTGTTCCAGCACGAAAATGGCCGCCCGCTGGTGAGACACCAGTTTACTGGAGTGTTGCGGAAAGCAGTAGTGGCTTGCGGCCTTCCGGCCGCTGAGTTTGCCCCTCACTCCTTTAGGATTGGAGCGGCTACAACTGCCGCACACTGGGGCTTGTCAGTTAAGAGGATAAAGGATCTGGGTCGGTGGCGATCGGATGCGTTCAAAGCATATGTGCGGAAGTAATGTGTTTGTACTGACATGTTTGTGTTTTACCCTAGGTCGGGCTGCTATCCGTATATGGATAGTAGGGCACAGTATTGTGCACTGGGCTGCGGACAGAGCTCGCCAGTCTGGACTGGGTGACGGCCTGGGGTTCCCGCGCCACGTACAGGTGTCCTGGATCTCCAGAAGGGGGATGCTGTGGAGGGAATTTTTACCCCTCATGCGAAGGCGTGTCCTCCAATATGGCCCTCCTTCAGCGATTGTGGTGCAGCTCGGGGAGAACGATATGGTTTCTTCTTCTTGTTATGTGCTGCGTGCTACCATATTACAGGACCTTGGAGAGTTGGCGGCACTGGTGCCGTCAACTAAGCTAATTTGGTCACAGCTACTGCAACGCCGCATTTGGCGAGGTAGTCCTTGCCCGGTTGCCACCGAACGCGTAAGGAAGCGGATTAATTCCGCAGCAAGCAAGCTTGTGGTGAATCTGGGCGGGGCTGTAATCCCTCACCCTCTGATTTCATTCAAGGCGATTGAATTTTATAGGGATGATGGGGTTCATCTCTCGCCAGTGGGGAATGATGTGTGGTTGGATGCTCTAGTGTCCAGGCTGAGGGTGTGGTTTAATATGTGAGTGGTTGGCGGCGAGCGTAAGAGCTCGAATGGCGGTTAGGCATTGGTAAAAATTTGGTTGGAGGAGGGGTATGGATTGGCTGTGCCTGCCCCTCCAAAGCTGCTGCTGACGGGTATTCCGTTAAAGGAATTCTGAAGCTTACCATCCCCTTCGTCCAAACCCTGACGGCAGGGTGCGGGCCGCGTAAGCTTCAAGGAACATGCGCGGAGCAGTGAGAGTCTGTTACGCAGCTCCATCTGACTCTGACCATGATTCCTCCGGGACTGGCTAAGGAGTCAGTGCTGTCCCCCAAGGCGGGGGGGGACAGGTAGTCATACCAATGCCTAAGCAACCACTCTCAATTTGTATATAAATAAAGTTGTGGCCAAAAAATTATGCCAAAAACCAAACAAAAATTATGTGTGATGTCTGAGTTATTGGGGTAGGGGTTTTGTGGGACCTCAGCACGCAAAGCGTGTTCTCATAAAAGTGAGAGCACGTGTTGCGGATGGGGCCAAACAAAAACCCAGTAGTGAACAGCCCATTAAGGGCAATGGGCTGGAGCAGATTGGTTGAAGTTGTTACTGGGGCAAAAATGATGTTGCCAATTTAGGGGTGGGTTTAGTCCCCATATATAAGCAGGGTCCACAGCTTTCTCTTTCTCTTTTGCTGTGGACATCGGATCTCCCGCCCGCCCTCCCTCCCTTGATTTGGGCTTGCGCTTTGACCTTGCTCTGCCTGTCATGGGGTCGCTCGCATTGGTGCGAGGGCCCAGTAGGAATTTGCCCAATTGGCTGATTAGTGCGTGCCTTTGGGTTTTTGCCTACTGCTTAGCAAATCGTCACAACTTGTAAGGTTGGCGGTTAGGCATTGGTAAAAATTTGGTTGGAGGAGGGGTATGGATTGGCTGTGCCTGCCCCTCCAAAGCTGCTGCTGACGGGTATTCCGTTAAAGGAATTCTGAAGCTTACCATCCCCTTCGTCCAAACCCTGACGGCAGGGTGCGGGCCGCGTAAGCTTCAAGGAACATGCGCGGAGCAGTGAGAGTCTGTTACACAGCTCCATCTGACTCTGACCATGATTCCTCCGGGACTGGCTAAGGAGTCAGTGCTGTCCCCCAAGGCGGGGGGGGACAGGTAGTCATACCAATGCCTAAGCAACCACTCTCAATTTGTATATAAATAAAGTTGTGGCCAAAAAATTATGCCAAAAACCAAACAAAAATTATGTGTGATGTCTGAGTTATTGGGGTAGGGGTTTTGTGGGACCTCAGCACGCAATGGATTTTTCTAAGCATCTGCCAGATGGCAGGGGAAGAAGGCACTAAGTCAAAGCTAGTATTTGCCTGCGTGAAATAAAGGAACCATTTTCAGACTGAGGGCCACATTTCCTGCTGAAAAAGCTTCTAGGGGCCACAGGCCCAAAGGGGGTAAAAAAGGTAAAGGGACCCCTGACCGTTAGGTCCAGTCATAGCCGACTCTGGGGTTGCGGTGCTCATCTTGCTTTATTGGTCGAGGGAGGTGGCGTACAGCTTCCAGGTCATGTGGCCAGCATGACTAAGCTGCTTCTGGCAAACCAGAGCAGCGCACGGAAACGCTGTTTACCTTCCTGGCGGAGCGGTACCTATTTATTTACTTGCACTTTGATGTGCTTTCGAACTGCTAGGTTGGCAGGAGCAGGGATCAAGCAATGGGAGCTCACCCCATCGCGGGGATTTGAACCTCCGACCTTCTGATCGGCAAGCCCTAGGCTCTGTGGTTTAACCCACAGCGCCCCCCCGCATCCCTTCCAAAGGGGGTAGGAGCAGAATTAAAAGCAGGCAGAGAAACAGATGTAAAATTTACAGACATTCAAAGCCCACTCTATCTAGGCAAGCAAGAGGCATTCTCAGAGTTCAACGGTATGTTCCAAACACGCCAAAACATTCAGCAAGCCATTGTGGGTGTGGACCAGGGAGATGGTGTGTGGCTAAGGAGGAGATGTATCCTAGGGACAGTGCCAAGGGCCAGATAGAGAGGTCTTCAGGGCTACCTTTAGCCCCTGGATCTGATCATGTTCTCCATCCCTCAAGTAAGGCATGTTGGTGAGAACTCTGAGAGGCAGAGTGAGAACCCATTGAGGCATGAATGGCTTTTCCCTAGCCTTGGTTGTTGGCTCAGCAGATGAAGCTTCATTGGGGCCTGTCTTCCACTAAAACTCTCTTATTCTGGGCCTGATGACTCATTGATGTGTAGACTATGCCAAGCGGCAGAACTGGTGGCTATTCTGAGGTGTGGTTACCTTGATAATGGGAATAAAGATGGAGGAGACAGATTTTCCATCCCCTCTTCCTACGATATTCAGATATTGGCACTCTGTTTTGGAGATGAATATAAATTTCATATTCTTTTAACATGAATAAAAAGTGGCCCGTTTAAAATCCAAGAATGTGTCTCATCTCTTCATTTCCATGTCCACACACAATTGTTGAATCACACCTTTGGCTTCTTTCTACCCACCAGTTTAACCAGTTAATCAGATATGGCCAGCTACCCTGACCTTTTCCATTTTAATTGGGAGATTTTCCTGTGATAGGGGAAATATAATTGGATGTGGAGCTGAACTTGTATTTGCAGGTTTTCAAGGGACTAGGAAGCCTTGGAATTTGTTGCTTCTTTGTGCGTGTGAGCAAATGTGAGACTGTAATTGCCACTTATATACTACATATTATTGTGCAGCAAAGTGCCCTAGATTCAAAGGTCAGCATGTATTATGGGTAAATGCCCAAATATTTAGCCATGCATCTGCTTTGTATTGCTATGTGTTTGTCCTGCCAAATGTGTATTCTCAGAATAAAGTGTAACTCCCAGGTTTCGGCGCTAAAAGAAAAGAAAAAAAATAAGGTGTAACTTCCCAGAATACTCATAACATATATTTAGCATTCTGTGCAGAGAGGAACTTCGTTTAGTAGCAGACTCATGTAAATAACTAACATGTACAGCATTTTGAAATCTAATTGCACTGAAGATTCAACATTAACATGACATCAAGTGACAGTTTAAAATACTCCGTTTCCATAAATGTACTACTACAGTTTCTGAATTTCTATATATTAATTGATCTTTTTTCCTTTTTTCCTCCTTTTTGCAGTCTTCTTTTTATCATATCACTACAAGTCAACTGAGACTAATGCCAATGTTTACAGCTACATGTAAGATGCCGCTGCAGAATACATAAGAGAAATTGAGTTTGCTTTGTGACAATTCTTGTATCCCAATAGCAATAGCATTTTCCTCCAATCTTCTTTGAAGCTTGCTATAGTTAAGGAGATGGTTGGAATTCTGCACTAAAATATTATCCCTTCTCATCCAGGAGAAATAAAAAACTGGACACAGAATCCAAGTCTAATGTATCTTGGGGTAATAGAATGTCCCAACACAAAACGTGTGTTGTGTCAGAAGAGCCCTTTGGTCTGTTTCCATGGATCGGTTTCCCTGAAAAATCATGTGTGACTTTTTTTAACCCCAGTACAGAGATTCTGAAACTAAGAAACTGACCCAGACAGTTTCAGGATGGTAATTTTTTTTACTCACAAGCAGATCTGCGGGATAAATTTGATTCCAACCAAAACAATAACCTTCCATATTCTATCCCACCATGCCTTCAACGGAACTGAATGTTGAAAGATTCACAAAAGGTACTTCTCCATGCATCACATGGGTAAACTATAAAACTTACTCCCACAGGAGGCAGAGATGGCGACCAGCTCAAATGGCTTTCAAAGAGGCTTTGACAAATTCATGGATAAGACAAAACAAAACAAATTCCTTCCAGTAGCACCTTAAAGACCAACTAAGTCAGTTCTTGGTATGAGCTTTCGTGTGCATGCACACTTCTTCAGATACACATCTGTATCTGTATCTGAAGAAGTGTGCATGCACACGAAAGCTCATACTAAGAACTGACTTAGTTGGTCTTTAAGGTGCTACTGGAAGGAATTTGTTTTGTTTTGACTATGGCAGACCAACACGGCTACCTATCTGTAAATGGATAAGACAGTCAGTGACTACTAGCCACTAGAGGCAGTATGCTTCTGAATATCAGTTGCTGGAAACTACAGGAAGGGAGAGTGTGCTCAGGCCCTACTTGCTGTTTTCCCACAGGCATCTGCAACTGGGATACCAGCCAAATGAAGCACTCTTGGCCACCTTCACCATCCGCTGAGCTTCCTCAGCACCAAGTTGCAAGCTTGGTAATTGAGTGCCACCTTTCTTGAAGCAGAATTCAGTTTGCAGAGAACGCACCATCTTGGGCAGTGTTTTTCCACGTGAGCTTTTAAGGCAAGGGTCTGCCATGTCGTCTCTCCTTTTTTATTTATTATGCGCATCAATGTGTATACACAACAGAGTAGAAAAGGCACACGGGTGGCACTTTGGTCTAAACCACTGAGCCTCTTGGGCTTGCCGATCAGTAGGTCGGCAGTTCAAATCCCCACGATGGGGTGAGCTTCCGTTGCTCTGTCCCAGCTCCTGCCAACCTAGCAGTTCGAAAGCATACCAGTACAAGTAGATAAATAGGTTCTGCTGTGACGGGAAGGTAAACAGCATTTCTGTGTGCTCTGGTTTCCGCCGCGGTGTTCCGTTGTGCCAGAAGTGGTCTAGTCATGCTGGCCACTAGAGCTAGCTCCCTCGGCCTGAAAGTGAGATGAGTGCTGCACCCCATAGTCACCTTTGACTGGACTTAACCATCCAGGAGTACTTTAAACTTTTTGTTTTGTTTTGTTTACACACCAGAGTGACAAATGCTTGCAAAGTCCCCTCACATTTTCACAACACAAGCAATTTTTTTTATATATAAATGCTACATTCTCAACAAAATGCATTCTGTCTGAATACATTGAATGGATCAAGCCTCGAGCTCAGCATTCTGGGTCAGCGCATCACTTTGCTTCTCTGGAAACAGACAAAGAGGCAGATGAAAAGATAAGGATGCAATCTGTTTTTGATGGTCCCCTCCGCTGCAAAGTGTTTCCTCGAAGCACTGGCAAGTGGTCATGGCACTTGAATATGGCAAGGTAAGCATTAGCCGTGGGCACCAGTCTCACAGAGAGATGAAGTCCTGTGAAGTAGCAACCTACTTCCAAAGAACTAGTCAGCCAGTACTGAATGAATCAGACTTCAAGTTAACCAGTGAGTAAAAGGAAAGGAGTTTAGAAGAATGGCCAGTTATAGCTAGCCTTAATCAAAGGGTTCAATTGGTCTGATACCTCTCATGAATTAAGGGCTAATGAAAAATTTAAAAACCAATCTTTAAAATTCACCTGCCATGTGAAGTCTTTAGCTCAGTCCTCCATGCTTTACTACAGTGATACCCAATGTGATGCCCCCCCCCCCAGACACTGTTGGACTCCACCTCCCTGTTGCAGATATTGAATATTGTGCAGTTTGAAGCAACTGGAAGCATAAGAACTGACTCTTTTGGAAATGAAACATTGTCCATGCCCATGGAAATATTATTCAAACTTTACTGGCAGAGCTTTCTTTAAAACAGAAGTATGTATGTATTGCATATGTCTATGCAATACCTTGTGCTGTCCAGCACAGGCTCAGCATCTTACAAAATATGAAATAATCCAACCAGACCTATAAGCAAAGGTCTCTCTCTCTCTCTCTCACACACACACACACACACACACACACCAGCCTGCTTTCCAGCCTCCAGGCTGTTTGCTGTTCCTTCAGGAAAGCCATTTTCATGCATTTTTCTCCCTGTGGGGTTCAGAGAGACAACTCCATTTTACATCTTTACTCCATTGGGAGGCAAAGACACAAAGGCAACTTTTTTCAAAATGGAGACTGCAACCCAATACTTCTCACATGATTCCAGGTTTACAACTTTAGTTACCCGAAAACAACAGTTGCGTGTTCAGACCCAGAGACCTCCCCCCTAAATAAACACACATTTGACTCAAATTTTAGTTTTGGTTTTTGGCAGAATTTAGGCCACAACTTTATTGATTACAGAAAGTGAGTGGTTGCATAGGCTCTGGTTCGACTAGCTCCCTGCACCCTTGCAGGCAGCGCTGACCCAAGGCACCAGCATAGGTCAGCCAAGGGTGAACACCTGAGGTAGGTAGAAAGCCTGAGAACGGACAATGTCCACTCCCCAGATGCTCCCCTAGACTCAGACACGGGCACAACCCCCTCTCAGGGGTTGACCAAACCAAGTTGAGTCCCTGAATTCCTTTAACGGGATACCCTTCACATAGGGATGGCGAGAGCCTTCTCCCATCCCTATCACCTGAACCAGTGCCTATCCGCAACCTTACAAGTTGTGACAATTTGCTACACGGCAGGTGAAACCCAAATGGCACCAGCCAATCAGCCAAGTGGGGAAAATTCCTGTCGTGCCCCTGTCCCAAGGACAGATGACACACAATGGCATAGCAAGGTCAGTCACAAAATGCCCTAAATATAGGGAGAGGTGGGCAGGTGTTCCAATGCACGAGCCAAAAGAGGAAGCTCTGGGTCACGTGCATGGGCATAAATAGGTCCCTCAATCCATTTAGACTGCACCCATTGGCCAGATTAAACCCAGCAATGAGGGACCTACCAAGCGGGTGTTGTGGCTGTCCAATATACCCACCCACAACCAAGAGGTCAGTCTCCAGGTCTCACCGCAACATGTGCCCTCTTTTAGAGAGCACATGCTTTAGTCAGTTAATCATTAACTCTGCAAGAAGCTCAGAGTCCATTAGAAAATTCTCGTGGGGCGAAAACCCAGTGTTTGCAATACACATCTAGCCATTTTGAATTTTAAACCTTCATTAATACAGATACAGTGGTACCTCAGGTTACATACGCTTCAGGTATACATACGCTTCAGGTTGCAGACTTCACTAACCCAGAAATAGTACCTCAGGTTAAGAACTTTGCTTCAGGATGAGAACAGAAATCATGCTCCAGCGGCGCGGCAGCAGCAGGAGGCCCCATTAGCTAAAGTGGTGCTTCAGGTTAAGAACAGTCTCAGGTTAAGAACAGACCTCCCTGTATTAAGTACGTAACCAGAGGTACCGCTGAACATTTCCCCCCATTTCTGTGTGAATTAAACCATTATCACTCCCATCATCCCTGACCATTGTCCATGATGGGAATTGGAATCCCGTCACATGTAGAGAGCGCTAACTTAGCCTTGCTTGTAGAAAGGCATGGATAGTCAATAATCAAACCTTGGCACATGCACCTGAAACAATCCCATATCCTTACTTGATCTGTCAATTTCCTCATAAGTGTGATGTGCCGTGAGGTTTAGACACCATGTTTGCAAAGGGTGACTGTACCAGATCCCCATGGTTATACTTTGACATAAATCCATTTCTATAAAAGTGTCTCTAACACAGCACAATGTTATTTACATGTCATTTATTTATAAAGAATTATGAGAATCTATAAGTAACTCATTTACATTTATAGTGTTTGTCTTCCAGAAAGGTTTTTAAGTGGGTTGAGAACTTTAGGCGCTCTTGTTCTTGTTGTTTTCAAGTGAATCTTAGCATGAGAGGAGGGAGCTGTATTGTTACATTCAGTTATAGCTATTCTGTGATTAAGGGCACCACAGCTTTCCTCTATTTAGAATTTCAGAAACTGGATTCCATTTTCTCTGACATTTAACATAAAAAAAAATAGTAATCAATATTTTACACTCTGCATTCAGTGGCCACCATCTGCCTACCTATCAAACAAGCATTTGTGTACATTTTACACATTAAAAATTCCTTTGCCACGTAAACACTACATCTGAAAATAAAATATCAGGAAGGCTTCAGTGGATTCAGGCTTCACTGCAGAGGGATTACGACGCTTAAATCCAAGCACCATGCACACTGATGGCGCTGCGTAAATGAAAAAGAAGCTTGCTTGCATTGCTGGATTAACTCCTCCAAAGCTTAGTATTGAAGCTGCAGTGTTTTGTCATTTGCTTGGGTATGAACAGGATTATACCTTTGCTAGCACCCAACTTTCCTATGCAGCATTTTAAGCATTCATGTTTGAGAAGGAACAGTCTTTGTTTCTTTGGGGTTTCCCCCTTTCCATACTGTGCCTTCCTACATACAGTGGTGCCCCGCAAGACGAATGCCTCGCAAGACGGAAAACTCGCTAGATGAAAGAGTTTTCCGTTTTGGAGGCGCTTCGCAAAACGAATTTCCTATGGGCTTGCTTCGCAAGACGAAAATGTCTTGCGAGTTCCTGCGGGTTACCCCCTTCCCCCCCCCTTTTTCTAAGCTGCTAAGCCGCTTATCCGCTAAGCCACTAAAAGCCGCTAAAAGCCACTAAAAGCCACTAAAAGCCACTAAAAGCCGCTAAAAGCCGCTAAACCGCTAATAGCACTAATCTGCTAAGCCGTCAATGGGCTTGCTTCGCAAGACGAAAAAACCGCTAGACAAAGAGAATCGCGGAACGGATTCTTTTCGTCTTGCGAGGCATCACTGTATATCACATTTAATTGTATATCTTGACGAAGCTGGAACATGTAGAATATTTCTCAATGCTGAAGGCAATGGGGCATCTCTCAGCAGAGTCAAAATGCATAGACTTTATATGCGGAGCCTGAGTCCAAAGATTTGCTTTCTGTATGCCCAAAGGCTTGGACAGGCTCAACAACGAGTGTTTTTTGATTTAAAAAATGAAAAATTGAATGGCAGAACCTCTTGTCATATTTCAGCCTGCTTGTGCAACTCTTCCAATGAGGTATTGGTTTGAAATCCCCCAAATCTCCTTGGAATAAGGAACTAACTGTGTGGTTATCTGGATTCAGGCCAGTGCGAGGTGCCAGTGAGGCAGCTCAACTCAGAAAAATCACCAGGGATTGCTTGCATGATTGAGTGGGAAGGCAAATTCCAACCCATACGTTTGAGCTCTACAAAGTGTTGCAATGTATGCAAGTGACTTCATTGGCAGTCTGGTGGCTTGGCCTAGCAACCTGTGTTTTTAATAACCTTGGTGGTGTACACCCTAACCCATCTGTAGCACAATAATGTAGTTTCCCCCCTCAGTCCAGAATCATTTGCGCTCATCATCAATATTCTGCTTTCAATCTAGATTGGTTATATATTCTGCCATCCAGAAAGGGGGATGTGAGCAGGTATGGATGCACTCCCAGTGGCGTCGCAACGGGGGAGGGGTGGTGGTTCGCCTCGGGTGCCATGTCTGGGAGTGTGACAAGAAGCCACTCCACGGGGGCTCGCCCCGCTGCGGCGGCGTGAGTAGCCATCACGGCACCGCAACCACATGTGAAGGATCCTCCATTCGCAGCTGTAGCCACGGGCAGAGGATCCCAGTGCTGGTGGCAAACCGCTATGTACAGTGCATGTGCGGCGTTGCTACATACGGTCCATGCGTTGTACATAGTGACGCCACGCCTGCACCCTATGTAGAGACTGTTGGGATGCATCCAAGGGAACGGGGGCATTTGGCAGACCCCCCAGCTGACTCCAGCCCACCGGCCGGTAGCAGAGTGAACTCCAGTCCTCAGAACAGCATCAAACAGCGACCTGCAGCTTCAGAACTCTACAGAAGCTGGAGCACGCTCTAATCAGCAGAGTAATTAACTCTTCATGACGGAAGGGAAGACAGACGCATAGGTAAAGCATATTTACAAGCAGTTTATTCAGCATAGATCAAGACAAAGGAAACATGTCTGCTCTCCTTCATGTCTAAGAGCAAGAAGCACTAAGCAAAAGCTATACACAAACGGAAATTCCCAGCAGGCTGTGCTGGAATGTAAACAGACATGTGACATACAGCAACCCACATATCTGCTCCTCTTAGGTGAAACAGAACATCAATATCCTAACAGCGATGCCCCGTGCCGGGTGTCACGACGCCTTCATTCGCCCCTGTGCACACCCCCTTGTTGCAACCACCTACATCTGCATTCATCTGTTTCATCTGCCAGTTGACAACTATGAGAGCAGGATGTTGGACTATTTGTGCCACGGGCCTGATCTGGCAGACTCTTCTTATGTTACGGAACCTGAAACTTACTTCCAGGTAAAAATATCTAGGACCTCACTGTAAATGGCTTATTGCACTGTAAATGCCCAGGCATGTTTACTTGAAAGTAAGCCCCACTGTTTTCAATGGCATTCACTGCCATGAATTCTACTTATATTGATCCAGAGCAGATTCCACTACAGTAGTAGTGGTGGTAGTAGTAGTTGTTGTTATTTGAATTTATATACCACCCTATACCCGGAGGTCTCAGGGTGGTTCACAGAAAAGATTGACATAAAAACCACAATTAGCAAAGTAAAAACCTAAACACGTTGCAGGATTCCTGCCCAAATAGACTAGAGGCAATTAATATTTCATCCAGCAGAGTTTGCTATTGCTACTGAAGGCAAATGAGCATAATGGTCACAAGTCCAATACATTCAGGATTGACACTGTCCAGAAAAAATCCAGTTGCAGCAGACTTAACTTAAACTTACAATAACTTATCATAAAACCTTAACATTAAGCATACTATATACAGAACACCGCACCAGAAAGAAATAAAAGAGTGAAGCCCAGGTTCCTTCTAGCCTTATTATTATAGTCAGCATGACCTTGACAGAAAGAGATAACAGAACCAGTTTAAGCCAGCTGTACTCAGCTTCTCTGAAGGAATAACTCAAACATCATGAACTTTCTGCTTGCACCAGTTTGTATCACACAAAAAGAAGCTTCCAGAACCCTCTTGAATCAATTAGAACAGGCAAGATCTCTACACATCAGATCAATACTTTCTGTACCAAGAAATGATTGTAGCCTTGGTGTATGTTTACTCACAATGTCATTGGGCAGGTGCAATTAGATTCCACATCACCAGATGTTCATCTTTTTCAAATGGACATACTGTGGGGTATTGTAGAATCAGTCTGCAATGAGCTTTTGGCTTTTTGCAATGAAACCAGTTTCTCAAAAAGAGCTTTACAGGGACAATAAAAAAATGCAATAGCTCTAGATGGTTTGTGGACTATGCTGAAAAAACAAGCAACCAGTCGCCATTGATTCAATAATAAAATGTTATATGCATGCAGCCACTGTAATGCAACCAAGGTGATCATAGACCAGCCATATATGTATATGTATTCCTTTTCTGACAATGTTTAGACCATGGGTAAGCAAACTAAGGCTGGATCCGGCCCAATTGCTTCTAAATCCAGCCCATGGATGGTCCGGGAATCAGTGTGTTTTTACATGAGTAGAATGTGTCCTTTTATTTAAAATGCATCTCTGGGTTATTTGTTGGGCATGGGAATTTGTTCAAATATATTTTTTTCAAAATATAGTCTGAGGGACAGTGGACCGGCCCCCTGCTGAAAAAAATTGCTGACCCCTAGTTTAGACCTTTGGAGGCACAATTTACAGATCTCTGGCCGTCACAGAGCATCTATTGTTTATTGTGCTTCCAACTCAAATGACAACACCATTGGTCTAATGTGGTGGAGCCATCACTTCTCTACATTACGTGCTTGAGGATCCCTTTCATTCTGCCAGCCTGCTTGGAGGTATATGGGCATAGATAAATGCTTTTCCTTTCTCTAGAGGTGCAAATTATCTCCAGGTTACGTGAGTTATGAAGGCCCACCAGGATTGCTTATGATGCACCTACCCAAAGTGTGGATCGGGCACTGTGCATTTCTAAGGTGGCTAAGACTGTGTGTGCCAGCATTTTGAATCTTTGCATGGACAGGCGGAGTCCCCAGATCCCGTGCGGTCCCCCCCCCCCCGTCATGTGGAATAACAACTCAAGACAACGTGCTATGGGATTAAATTGGCCACAACTTTATTAAATTTCAAATGTGGGTAGACCTTGGCTCAGGCATTGGGCATTCTCCCTTCCCAGTCCCCAGCCGGGGACCGAGGGAGCATCAGGGTTATCCAGTGTGTGTGGGGGGGATGGGCCGGCTCTGGAGAACATATGTTCAAGCAGAGATAGCCGCCCCCGTTACGCCGCCGCCGCAGGGGAGTGCAATGACGACCTTTTGGCATACGGTCAAAGCCTCCCTTCAGAAACCCCTTTAACGGGGAACCCTGGTATCGCCGCCGCAAAGACGAAGATGGACTAAAGGATTCCACCCAAGGCCTGATACTGCCAAAGTTGTGACGTTTTGCTATGGGAAAGGCGAAACCTGCCAATGCAGGGAAATTCCTTTCCGGCCCTTTAACAGCGACCTTAACATAGCAGCGCCCGCATACCTGTGAAGAAAAGTTAACCTGCAAAACCTGTGAAGAAAAGTTAACCTGCAAAATAAGACATTAACTGAGGGTGGGTAGGGTGGGAGAAGCTCTGGAGCCAAGTGAGGATTCCCAGGTAAGATCCTCCCTCTATTGTGTGGGCAGGTAATCCCTCCCCTACCTGGCCTGGTCTCCTTGGCAACGCTTCCCCCAGGTGGGATTGGACAACTGACTGAGGTAGGCGGAGACCTCCAGGTATCCCACCTGGGGGAATGCAAAGCCAAGCCTGTGTTGATGGAGCTGCTCCAGATCTAGGGGCTGCGTGCGTCCATGCAAAGTGCGTCCCCCGTTTTAGGTGGGGAGCAGTCATTGTTTCTTCAATACTAACTGATTGTGTACATACCCCTCCTTTCTACAAGGAGCTCAGGGTGGTCCCATGATTCTCCAGTCCTCATTTTATCCTAACAACAACCTGTGAAGTAGGGAGAAGGAAGAGAGAGGTAAAGGGGGGAAAAGAGAATATGACCCAAGGTCACCCAGTTAGCTTCATGGCTGAGTGTGGATTTGAAACCCGATCTCTTCAGTCCTTGTACAACCACTATGTTCTAACCTCTATGTCATTCGAGTTATTTCTTCCCTTTGACGGAAGGCAGCTGGCACACCAGCAATTCGCTATGCATTGCCAGATGGCGAATTTGTCTGACCAAAAGCTCCGATACCAAAGCCTTTCCCTTAAACAATTGTGACATTCCTTTTAAAGTGCACCATGGTTGAAATATGCCTTCCAGCTAGTGTACGATAATGGCCCTTAATGGGCTTTTTAAAGCAGGTTGTTCATATTAGCTGGTTACACTCAATAAGCTTAAAAGAAAAATTAAATAGAATTTTATTACACATAAAGTCTGTATTATATACTACATTGACTCAATACCTTTCATTTAGCTCTTTCCTACACTTGTTTACAGTGCTTAACTAGATTAGTTTCAAAAGGAAGGGACTTAAGAATCTGCCTTCTGCTAAGTCAGGTCACTTGGTGCACTCCAGAAGTGTTGGATTAGAACTCCCATCAGCCCAGCAATTGTCTGGGAAATGGAAAGTACAAAATATCTGGATGGTACGAGATGTGGAAGCTTAGTCAACACTGTCTAGCAGCAGAGGCCCAAGATTTCAGACAGGGATCTTTCAGATCTATCCTGGAGAACCTAGGAACAGAACCTGGGACTTTTCCCCACAAAACCTCTGCTCTACCACTGAGCTAAAGAAACAAACATTAGTTCACCCACAATCAGAGAATGGTGGTTTTGGAAAATGTGTGTAACAGGCTACTGATAAATAACAGGTGGACTATCTTTCATTGGATGGTGTAATGAAACATACTTCTGGCCTTTAGAAAACAAAACACAAGTTGAGCATCCATGTTCTGTGGATCTGAAAGGTCTTGAGTCTAAATTCTTACTTCAACCTTTGTTTAAAGTCGATGTCTTCTCTGCCTTACAACTGCTGTGTCAAGATGTGTTGTCTAGTGGGAATAATGCTTTCTTTGCTTATGAAAATTGCCCTGCAGTTAATGTCATTGGTTCTCTTGTTGCTTTTATCAGATATCATTCTGGCCAGTCAGGTTAATTTGTTTCATCTGAACAATGCTGTGTTTCCAGCTATTGCTTGAAAACTGATAAAAGCTGGTCTAGTCTAGCCCTATAATATGTGTTTGGCATTTAATTTACATTGCCTTATCTGGATGGAAGTAAACAGTTTCAGACATTTTCCTCTAGAATCTAGGAAGAGAGAGAGGGGTGGGAAAAAAACCTCCACAAAAGCCAGACCATGGCACTTAGAAGTATACACAGGGCTCCCACTGTTCTAAGCATGGAAGAACAGGAGAGTGAATGGACTTGCCAAGTAGATGGGAAAAGAAGCTGGTGTGCTGAGCATAGAATGGCTAAGGACTGCAAAGTTGGACAGGAAAAATAGTGAAGAGTTGATGTGGCCAAGAATGAGAATAGGGAGTAGACTGAGAAGCAGTTTTGAAGATACACATGGCTGGGAAAAGAAAGGACCCCAAAGAAATAAGGCCAACACCTGTCAAGACTCAGGCTCCTGCAGGAAACCTATCACCAAGAAACATCTACTGTCACTTGCTGCCATTAGTTGTCAGTATTGCTGCCTGATAGTTTCCCTGCCCCCATTTTCCTCTGTGTGCTAGTCCTGGGGGCTAACAGAGAGGCGAGGTCCGAGTCTGGTCCGAGGTCGAGGTATGGAGGCTGTCCATCAAAGCTGTAGCTGGATCCAAGGCAGGGAGTCGGGTGGGGTCAGGAACTCTGACAGAAGAGCAGGACAGGGTGCAGGCTAGCAACAACGTTGCTCCCACAACCTGGGAACTGGGGCTGGCTTTTATCTGCCCCGAGGCATAGGGCAGCCCCGGTCCACAGGTGACTCACCTCTCCTGGCCTGGAGGCGAGCACTCCTTCTGCAGCTTCCTCCGCCTCTCTACCATGAGCCTCTGCAGCTCAGGAGAGGCTGGAGAGTTATCGGACCCAGAGGCAACCTCCTCTTCCCCTGACAGGGCTGAGAGTGCAGGCAATGGGTCCTCCATCACCTCAGGGGCCAGAGCAGACTCAGCTGGTGCCTGCACCTGAGGATCCAGCACAGGTGAGGACCCTTCAGGCTCAGGCCCCAGCCCCGGCTCAGCTGGTTCTGGAGGCGGGGACTCCTGTGCAGGCTGGGATTCTTCAGGTTCAGCCTCTGAGTCCGAATCCCAGGCCATCACACTCTGCTTCAGAGGAGCAAAGCTGAGAATCAGTTGCTCTTGCTTGCCTTCCCACCAACTCATGAGCTGGCCATTGTCCCTGTGCTGAGTAGAAAAAAAACTGAGCAAAAAAACTGTGCTGAGTAGAAGCATCCAATAGCAAAGGTGGCAAAAGGGGAGTTGGGCCATTGAGGGAAGAGGATTCAGTTTTGTCCAAAAAAAACTGGAGCTGGCACTGGGTAGGAAGAACTTTCAATGGTTGGCAGAAAAAGTGGACAAGTAATCAGAGGTTTAGGGTCTGGAGAAATGTGGAGGAAACGAGGAGGAGGAAATAACAGTGGGTTGGATTATTTTTTTCTGACATTTATGGCCCACCTTTTCTACAATGTGCTTGAGGCATCATTCATTGCTCTCTCTGCCTATTTTATCCTCACAGGCTGAGAGACCGAGGCAAGAAGAAGCTAGGACTGAACCTGATTTTCCTAAATCCTAGTCTGACATTGTAGCCATGCTGACTCTTGAACTAATCAGCTAAATCTTGACCTCTGACTATACTATGAATCCTACTGGCCAATAAAGATGTGATTAGTTTAGACTAGACAAGGTAGCTGATTAAATTATACAATGTGGATAATAATGGTCTGATACTGTCGAAGGTTTGCAGGAGGGAAAAGATTTTCTTGGTTCAAGGCAACAGTATTTGTCTTCTGTTGTGCTAGAGAGGTCATAAAGCAACACTTAATTTGAACTGCGATATTAATCAAACCCGTATTTATTTTATAAAGGTCTTAGTATCTCCTAATTGAAAACTTCAATCTGCTGCAAATACCTTAGACCTTTGAAATGGAAGCACCTTGAAGAGCTGCTCTCATACATCAGTGTTCTCCATATCATCAAAAGGCTATGACCTCAAGGGCGACTTTGAAGTGGCGCAGAGAAGCATAAAATGGGAGGGTCACATGTTCGCAGGAGGGTTTCAGGCCTAAAATTTTACTGTACCCTTTAAACTGGCAAATTATATAATTTGTAATTTTTAACAGGCATACAAGGAGCTCTCTATTAAAAGGCTCAATTAACTTTAGAGCGCTTTTATTAAGAGAAAGGTCATTTTGAGTGATACTTCTAGAATCATTGTCCTGTGCTTTTCCATAATGCCATGCAATGATGCTGCAAAAAATAAAAAAGGAAGTAATTAAAAAACAAACAAACTTTGGTTCCCTAGTTAAACACAGGAGATAATTGAGTAATAAGCCTATATTTAGAGAATTCCGCTGATTCACAAAGTGGAACAATTCACGGAGTGGGACAATAGCTGCAGTTTTGCATTCAATAGGAATACTTTTGGGGGAAGAGAGGGATTTATAGAAATGTTAAAATAGTAATGAAATAATGGAAATGTTGGAAAGGATAGACAAAGTGAAGAATAATTGTTTCTCGTATATATCAAAGAGGAGATCTTTATTAAGAGAATTAATGATTTTAAAATATTATTTTGGTTTTGTCGTAAAGACACTCTACACATAGATGGCTAAAATTCATTTAGCTTCATCTCAGAAGAGAAAGAACCACTCAAACCTAACCTTTTCAGTATGGCATTGATACTGCAATGTTATCATTAACAGGCCTTCTAGGAGGAAGGAGCAATTTCCAATTACAGGGCTACTTAAGGTAGACCCATTCAAATGAACGGATATTAGTAACTTGGGCCCGTTAATTTAAATGGGCTTACTCTGAGCAGGACTTAGCTTAGGTAGATAAATCAATGATAGATGCAATCCAGCCTTTCCTGAACATTGAAATATAATTGCCCCATTGCAGCTGAAGTTAGTTGTCCAAAAAACTGATGAGACAAGCTAATCATAACTGTAGTCCTATTGCTTCTGTCAGACTAGGGATGGGCACATCTGTCAATTCATTTTATCTCTGTTTCTCATCCCACCCACCCTCATCTTAGTTCACTTCTCCACATTTCCATATAAGTTTGCAATTTATTTTTTTGAAAAAATACCGGCGAGAAAACATCTCGGCCTTTGTGCGTGAATTTATTCTGAATTTCTTCCACAGTTCACCTCCCCACCCCAAAGTAAGGTTGAGGGGTTGGCTTGGTGGAAGGGGCAGAAGCGTCATTTTGATTATATATATTTTGAGGTTTATATGTTGATCTTTTCTTTGAACCGCCCTGAGACTTCCCGGTGTGGTGTGGTATATAAATTCAATAAATAATAATAATCTGAAATTTCAGATTGAAATTTTGCACAAGCCCAAGTGTGAACATCCCTGCTCTCCTCAGCAGATTTCAGCTTTAAACATTTTTTAAATAATAATGCACACCAGCTAAGATAGCAACAAACAGCCTAGATGATGATATTTACACTATTCTGAGTGCAGCCTTCTTGGAAATACTGCTTTGTAATACCCAAACACCTTCCAGATTTTATTTTAGCTCTATCTTCCCACTGGATGTCAAAGTAGATTTTTCCTACACAAAGGATAGATGTAGCCACATGTACTAGAGCAATAATCCTCAACATCTTCAGACCAGGGACCCACCTCTAGCCCAGATATGCCTTTGGGGACTCACTTTTTATTCTACACCACAGAATTTGTACAGAGATTGTGCTGCTGCTGCAAACCACCTTAGGTCAGGCCATGATTCACTTGTAGATCCCAAGGGACTTAGAAGTATTTCCTCCATCTGAGACTTATGGCACACCTAATTGAGGCAGCAAGACATCTATGACTGAATCACACATATTTTTATTTAAATGGTAACCACAAGACAGAGGGCAATTCTGATTTACCCTGCAAGCCCCTGCTGCCCAGATACCTATCATCCATTAGGAGAAGCTGTAGGAGTTTAGGAAGCAATCTGGGTTTATTGTTGCTTGGCGGGGAAAGGAGCCATTGGCTGCTGGAGGGTATATTTAGCTGACCAAAACCGAAACCAAGTCAGGGAAGTCATATCTGGAGAAGGCAAAATAAAAGCAAGGAGACATATTGGGCAAGAAGGCATCATAGAACAACGATTTCAAGTGGTAGACCCACAAGAAAGCTAGTTTATGAACTGTGTTGCTTGCATTTTCCTGCTCTACTACAGAATGTCAGCTTATGCTTCAATTCACAAACAAGCACAATGGAAACTCTAACATTGCCCTTTCTGCTTCCTTCCAGTGTGGGCTGAATACTAATGCTACAATACAATCAAGAAAGGTGAAATAGCTTGCTTGGAAACCCTGAGAAAATATGGGCTGGTGCTAGCATGTTGGTGTCATAGATCTGTCCCGGTATTCATCCTGTTGCACCTTTTCCTAAATTGAATCTCTCCTTGCCAACAAGAAAAGTGAGAAAGGTAATAGTAATAGTAGTAATAATAATAAAATCCTTCACATGCTAGCATTTTTTTATATTATTTTTTTTTTTTGAGAAGGAGAAAATCAGTTTGTTCTATTCCTGCTGTGTATCATTTTGGAGGTTCGAAAATCAATTTGTGCTTTTTGCTTGCAAGTGCTTCTTTTCCTTGATTAAAAATGTTATAATCTCTTCTGCTCACAGCCAGGAGGTTCTTATATGGTAGTTTAGGAAGTCAAGCTAGGCAGCATTTTGTACAATGGCCGTTTCTTGAGGGATAGAAGCATTTGCAGTCTAAGTTGTATCAATATACCCACACTTTTCTATAATGTATACAAAATGGTTTTACAGACATAATTTGCAAAGGTCAGATTTGACCAAGTATACACAGAGAGTGAATTTATATGGTGGTTTTTTTGTGTGTGGTCCCCCCCCCCCCTTTTCTGCACTTGATTGAAACTATTACGTGTTAGGCTGGTGATTCTGAAAGGTCTATCATGCATCAAACGTTTTGCACGGCCTCCAGAATATAAAACAACGTATTTCTGTTCTTGTTAAATTTATTACCTGCCCTACACCAGCAGGTCCCAGAGTGGGTTACAATGATTTTAAATTCAGGCAGAAACAGATTACAGCCACAAGAATAGGGCGGATCCTGAAAACAAATGTCTCACGTGTCAAAAGGCGAGCGTAAGGAAGTGTGTCTTCAGCACACCAGCGAAGGAAGCCATCTTGTGATTTGTGCATTGCAGGGGTTGGACTAGATGACCCTAGGGTCCCTTCCAAATCTACAATGATTTGCCAAATGCTAAACAATATGAAGAAGCCAGACGTACCTCTTTGCAGAGGAAATTCCACAACTGACTTCCTCAACCTCGGCCCTCCAAATGTTTTGAGACTACAGCTCCCATCATCCCTGACCACTGGTCCTGCTAGCTAGGGTTCATGGGAGTTGTAGGCCAAAAACATCTGGAGGGCCAAGGTTGAGGAAGCCTATTCCACAACTTAGGGGCTGCCACAGAAAACATCCTCTCCTGCCCAACCTCTGAGCCAGGCGGAACTAGATCAGGTTTTATTTGTGTGTGGCACAATACAGTGGTACCTCAGGTTACATGCGCTTCAGATTACAGACTCTGCTAACCCAGAAATAGTGCCTCAGGTTAAGAACTTTGCTTCAGGATGAGAACAGAAATCGGGCTCCGGCAGCGTGGCAGCAGCAGCAGGAGGATGCCCCATTAGCTAAAGTGGTGCTTCAGGTTAAGAACAGTTTCAGGTTAAGAACGGTCCTCCGGAACGAATTAAGTACTTAACCTGAGGTACCACTGTCGTTCATTCATTAAGCTGTCACAAGAATTGTACAGAATCCATGATTTCAAGCAGCCTGGCACTTGAAATTTTGATGGCATAATCTACAACTGGTGCCAGTGCCACGCTATTTTGCACACCAGGCAAGGTTAACTGCTTGCACACAAACATACCCCTCAGCTGGAGCACTGTAGGCTCGGAACAGGTGAGGGTCACCTGCCTCATCAAGCCCAGATGCTGCAATCAGCATGCAGAGTATAAAAGGGCAACAGAGCTGAGGTGCTGGGTCTGCTCAACTGTTGGTGGGTCTCAGCTTGGGTGCGGTAGGATCTCTGAGGGACTTTGGACACATGGATTGACCCTGGGCTGGGAACGTGATGTACTGACTTGCTGCCAGGTAGGCCAGGGGTTCAAGACCATCACAAAGAACTGTCTGACAAAACAGATTTGATATTTCTGTAATTTATTAGGATGTACCGTTGGCAGTGTAAGAGCACCCACTCCTCACTGAGGTCAGTGGCAGTTTGGGGTGTATTGCTCTTGATTTATATTTTATTTAAAAAAACCCATTCCCCTCAGAAGCACTCTTCCCATCTCCTAGCATCAGATTTGAGGGCAGAGCTGTTGACAAACCAAGCCAAAAGGAGAGGGCAGCTCCTGTAACACAGTTCTTTCCTCAGACAGCTATATATTTAATAATATTTCATGCTGCATGACAGTCTTCACATATCTATCTATCTATCATCTATCTATCATCTATCAATCTATCAATCTATCAATCTATCAATCTATCAATCTATCATCTATCTATCTATCTATCTATCTATCTATCTATCATCATCATCTTCACATACAGGTCAACACTGTAGTTTTGCTCACCTTTTGCTTAGGAACATCACTATTGTCTTTGTCCCTTGTTTTCTGGTATTGCCACTTTAATTACTGGAGCAGATATATGCTTTTAGTGTTAATCTGGATAGAACACGACTGCCAAAAAATAAAATTAGATGTTCAATTATATTTGGGTACTTTTCAATTCTTCCCAGAGGCTGATGACACTTATTGGATTTATTCCCCACCCCCTCTAACCCTGAAATATGTGGAAATTGGAACTTTATCCAATTTACTAGTTATGGGCTGCACAAAGAGGCAGAATAACCCTCAAGATCATTTTAACTATTGGCCTGATGTGGAACTCCTCTGAATCAGAGATTGTACATTTATCTGAGAATGGAACTTCTCCTAATAAGATGCTCCAGGCTTGAGATAAAAAGCCATGGGACAGCCATTTCTACTGGTTCTGCATAACTTGGAGCTATAGCATGAATTCACAATTGCCTTTATTATTAAATGTGTTTTCTAAATAGTACTGAAGCTGGAGCATACAGTTTTGATTTTAAATAACTGAGCTGAAACTACCCACCATATATATATATATATATATATATATATATATATATATATATATAATTTTCAGCAGTGCTGGAAAGTCTCCTCATTCCAGGGACTTATCATTTACATTGTCTTCCTTTCCATTCTTCTCTTTTGTGTTAGGTAGTGTAATACTGCTAATACGAATATTTGTGCAGCATTGTGATGTCATACCATTTCTTCTTCTTCTTTGGCAATCACTCGTAGCTTAGTAAGATTGTCTTCCATAAACACGGTTTCAACAATGAGTCCGTAAGTGACTGTGGAGGCCAATTCTGAATCCACACGTCCTTCCACAGTGGGGACATTGGTTCCCAGGCAGGAGTGTGGATTTGCCAAGCATGTCTTCCTCTTAGCATGTTTCTCCATTGTGCGTCTTCAAAGTCCAGGACACCTTTGGTAAAAGCTGTTCTCCAACTGGAGCACTTGCAGGCCAGTGTTTCTCAGTTGTCGGTGTTGATACTACATTTTTTAGATTTCCCTTGAGACAGTCTTTCGTTGACCACCAGCATTACACTTTCCATTTTTAAGTTCAGAATAGAGTAGTTGCTTTGGAAGACAATCATCAGGCATCCACACAACACGACCAGTCCAACGAAGTTGATGTTGAAGAATCATTGCTTCAACACTGGTGATCTTTGCTTCATCCAGTACACTGATATTAGTTCACTTGTCCTCCCAAGTGACATGTAAGATTTTTCAGAGACACCGTTGATTGACTCTTTCAAGAAGTTTGAGGTAGCGTTTGTAGGTGGTCCATGTTTCACAAAGCATACAGTAAGGCTGGTAGTACAATAGCTTTGTAAACAAGCATTTTGGTTTCTCTGTGAATGTCCTGGTCCTCAAAGACTCTGCACCTCAATCAGGAGAAAGCTGCACTCAGAGCTCAGGCGATGCTGGATTTTGGCATCAGTGTTGACCCTTGTGGAAAGATAACTGCCCAGGTAAGAGAAGTGATCGTCATTTTCCAACGTTACACCATTGAGTTGGATTTGTGGTGTTGCAGAGGGATTATTTTGTACTTGTTGGTGCAGCACTTTGTTTTTTTGGATGTTGAGTGACAGGCCAATCTTTTCGTAAGCTTCTGCAAAGATATTTAGCATGGTTTGGAGGTCATCCTCTGAGCGTGTGCACACTACGTTGTCATCAGCATACTGAAGCTCTATGATGGAAGTTATGGTAACCTTACTCTTTGCTTTCAGCCTGCCCAGATGGAAGAGCTTTTCATCTGTTAAACAGGGTTGTGTTGTTGCCCCAAATCTATTCAATATTTTCATTGCCATGATCCTACACTCTGTCATAGGGAAACTCCCCACTGAGGTAGAAATCATATATCGAACATACCGTTTACCATGATTTTAAAGGGTGAATATTGATGCAATCAGGAATGATGTCTGCCTCACCAAATTTGCTAATTTCTACCCAAACAAATAAAGCTGAAGAGTGCCCTATGTGGCTCAAATCAGGGGATTTTTATTGCTAGAATTTATAATTGCACCCAAGAATTCCAGTTCAACTATCTTTTATGGGGTTGCTGACTCCAGAGCCACATAGTGCTTCCAGTTGTAAAGGCTTCCACATTTCCTTCAGTATGAAAGAAAGTTTAGCCCTCGCAAAGGGAGGTTACAACGAGCTCACACATTTCTTCAAAGTGAATAAGCCTAGTTATGCAACCTTATGAGCATAGAGTTCAATTCCAAGCGATACCATGAAGGCCCCATCCCTCATTAATTTCATAAGGGCCTAAAAAAAATTTCCCAGCATGTTCTTGGGTGCTGGATGCTGTGTTTTTAGAGCTAGTTCGGTTATTTTTCTTTTCCTTTATGGTGGTTTGGGTATTTTGGGATGGGTGTATATGTCTGAAATGTTTAATGGATTTAATTTTAATTTTATGGGATTTGGATTTTATACAGCCGTAAACTTGGGGCAGGATTAATCTAGTGTGTTCTATCAGTGCAAGCCCTGTGTGAGGGCTTCTACTTGTGCAACGAAGTGCTTGCTAGTTTGTTGAAGATGATTTGAACTCGATTAAACTCCACCCTGAATCAGAGAACAATATAGTCAAGTTTTGCTTTTACGTACCATTGATTTCAGTCAGTGCAAGTAGCTCTTTTGCTTTGAAATTACCGAAACACAGGTGATCTTAACTTCAGATGGATTATGACCACAAATCTACCTGGAGCGTTTCCATGTAGTTATTTAACATATTGCCATCAAAGTTATGACTACCCAAGGCTAGAAAATTAATGTTGGTCTAATTAACTAAGGAGAGGAGGCAGTTTTCTCTGTGATCTGTAAAGTATTCTGCAGCTGGGAACAGGTTAAAAAATTAAGATTTCTGTCCATATTATAATAGTATGCTGTATTTGGCCTCAGGTGGTTGGGAGTCTTATGGTGATGACCACAGCCATTTCAGATAGATTAATTTCTAATCTCCGGAGTTAATTTTAGCTAATTTGTTTAAAAGTTTAATTAGTATTATATCTCCACATTAAATTGCATAATAATCTATTTTTTAAGAAACTCAATTTTTCAGCTGCCTCATTTGAAATATAGTTAATAAGTAGAAAACTCTTTTCAGAAATTAAAGGCACATTGTTGATACAGAAAAGTCGCTTGCATAGTGGCAATATAGTTAATTCAACAGCAAATAAACAATGGAGACTTGAAATCTTTAAAACATGGAATTAGTCAGTCTAAATAAAATATTTGTTACATACACAAGTAAAATAATAATCCCAGTATGACCCTTCTTTGCCCTCCTTGATGTACAGAACCCATGCATGAGCAGGTCTACATAGAGGGATGATCTCAATAGGCCTCTGAAGACTTTAAGGGAATGAGATCTTCTTCTCCAAACCTAAATACAGGATGGCATGCTGCCCCAGTGCAAGGTGCCAGATGATATGCCTGGCCAATGACAACCCATCCTATATACATGTGGGGCATTGTTGCAGTCAAACCAGCAGCTCACGCTTTGCCAGATTGGCACTGGCTTTGCCAGATTGGCACTGCCAGATTGGCTGAGGCTCGCAGAGCTTTCCTGAAAAAAAAATGCTAGAGAACTCTGTGAAATTGCTTTCTTGTCTGTCTTGGCAGAAAGCTGTAGCACAACATACTTCCTTCATGTCTGAGTAGCCTCCTCTTTCTTCATCGTGCTTCCTAACTGACCACTCGTGCATCTCTTAGCTTTGCAGCTCAGATAGCAGTTATAAGCCGGACTTCATTTTGCTACTGTAATTGCTGCTTCAAGACCTAGATCATGTAAGTAAATACTGCTTTTATTTCTTCACAAAACAATGTGGGGGGGGGGTTGTTATTTTTAAGGTGGAGAAAATGGATAATACCAGGGGAAATTCAGTCTGCCTTAAAGAATCCTGCATTATTGTTTCTAGAAGGTTGTATCAACCTTGTCTTAGCTTCTAAGCTCAAGCGGCGAAGGATGGGTAGTCTGCTGATCTCACTAATGTGAGCATTGGAAAGATATTAACTAAACAACACATAATCTCTTGATGTCTAAATCCATTCCTACAATATACCCTCTCTCATTTGTGGGCATTGAATTCTGTGGGTGAGGCCTAATAATCTTCAGATTGTTTTGTCCCAACTGCTAGCTCCATGATGGGGGGGGGGGCTTAAAAAAGTAGAACATGCAAACTGAGAATACTTTTATGTGCTCTGGTCTTCTTGAGTATTCTGTGCAAAGTGGCAGTGGTCAGATGGTGAGGCCTCTCTTGGTCCTAGGGTGCATGGCTTCCTTGCTCCATTACAGAGCAAACCATAGATTGAACCAAGCAGAGATCACTAATCTAAGTTTACTCTCATTCAGGGCAGTGATTATACTCTCTTCCCAGCTCCTGAATCCTTCCCTAGGCAGTCTAACAGCAAAGGCACTTTCTTTTACTTCTCTTCATTCTCTCTCCTTTTGTTTTTCTTGCTGAAACCAATCCTGAACTGCTGCAATCTTTTCCCTCCCTTTTCTAGGCAACCAACCCTCTCTTCCCAATGGGTAGCTGGTTCCTTCACATTCTCAGGTGCCACACTCTCTCCAGGGGAGACCTATATTTTTGCCCTCCTCTGGCTGCCTCTCCTGCTCTATGTACACCTCCTGACTTTTTCTAAAACCACGTGATAATGCCATTTTTAGAAAAGCAATAGCTGTGTCTACATCTAAGTATTTTTTTAAAGGTTATTTATTTTCATACAATTTAATTTCCTGTCCTTCAGTTCAGTCGGAACTCTCAAAGTGTTTCACAATTAAAAGATAAAGCAATAGAAATGCATAATCAATTACAATGCACAGGAAGTAAAAGCAGCAAATAGACAGGGGGGGTGGAGTTGGAGAAGTCAGCAAAATTAAAGTTTCAAAGCTGAATATAAAAAAACTAAAAGGAACAAAGGAAAATTGCTGAAAATGGGCTCCAGGCCAGTGTCTCTGGGAAACGACTTGCACCACGAAGCATGTCCTCTCCCTCTTGTTATCTCCCACCCCTACAGAAGATGCAAGTACCTGTATTAGGACCAGTGTAGACGATCTCAATATTTTGGAATGCTCATGTAGAGTCTACACTATAGAAGTAAGAACCCTTTAGATATCCAGGTCCCAAGCTGTATAGGCCTTTAATGGCTAAAGCCAATTGCTTCTACCAGACCAGCAACCAATTAAGCTGAGGACCTGACACAGAAATGCTTTATGAATTAGAACATTTATTGGAGCTTCAAATGCTTAAATCAGAAACGAACCAGGAACTGAAAGATGGGAATTAAGGAAACAACAGGTTTATACAAACATATTATGGGTAAAAGAAGATAATATCCATGGCTGGCCCTACCATTAGACAACGTGAGGTAGCCACCTCAGGTGGCAAAGGCTGGGTGGCTGGGATCAGCAGCAACATGTTAGAGGACTTGAGGGCTGCCCTGAACTCCCTAAAGTAGCCTCCTGCCCCCAGTTTCAATGGAGAGCACTGTAAGATACAACTACCAGACTTCTGGACATTGACTAGAGGGTGCTATCTTGTGCTTTTCCTGAGACAGCAATACATCTTGAGATGACTGTCAATGCCAGATGTTTCGTAGCTGCTACAGGGCTGTTGGGATCCAACTGAACCTGCAGAGTCCCCTTTTCATAGACTTCATCCCAAGGCAACCATTATTTTGATATTCAGACAGAAGACAATGAATAAAACATGGAAAATAGGAAGAAGAAAAAGATACTCTGCTGCTGACACTGATGCTGGGAACAAAGATCATGAGCTCTTATCCATTTTGTCCCGTTTATGAATATCTGAAATATCTGGAAGCAGATCTAGGTGGCCGCTGTCTTGAAAAGATGGACTCGGACGGTTCCCAGAACGACAATGCCTATGTTCTTGTGCCTATATGAATGTTAGGGAAATGTATTCCCTTTCATATTGCTTACACACACCTCGGCCATAAATCTCTTTAGTCTCTCACTAGCTCATATTCCCATAAACATTTCATGCAGTTTTCACCTGCTTTGTAAATCACTCTTTATATTAGCAAGGAGGGTTTGCAGTGTGCAGGGAGTATTAACATCAGGAAGACAGCACAGGAGCAGATGACTAAATGGTAGATTCCCTGTACATTTGAGGGGGGAAATGTTGGGGGCTTGAAACGCTGCCAGACTATTCCCCTTCTCCCCCCACCCCCCTGTCCTGCAAACACACAATAGGGTTCAAAAGCAGTCTACATGCTGCCATGAAATTTTGTCAGCAGTCATATGCACACAGAACCCTTCAGGTGGATAGCGCTAGGCTGAGAGAGAATGGTGGAAGAGAACTGGAATAATCCAGAATGGATGGTTTTGATAACAAGGGGTGACCCTTTACATTTTAAAAGTTTGGGAGGAGTAACTGATCTTGGAGGATGAAATTCCTCTGAGGAATTTCATCTTGGAGGATGAAATTCCCCTTCACCTGCAAATATTTTCATGGATTGTTATCTATTCACCCCATTGAGACCCATGGGAAAGTTGTGGGGGCTGCTATACAGTTAACCAGAATAGGGGGGGAATGTAGGACAAGCAGTTTCATATAACTTAGCTTAACTAATGCATGAACGGGTTAATGCCAGTCTTAGTTAGGTCACTTCGCCCCCCACCTTCAGGAAAAGGAAGTTGAAATATACTCTGAGTCGAGTGTGGATTTCATGCTCTTTATTCAGCTCATAGTAGGGAGGAATGGAAGTTCCCCCAGAATGTCTGCTTTATATACATTATTTACACAATGGGCCCCACGTTATTGGCTAATACCGGGATTCTCCTGTAGGCCAATCAGGTTGCAGATTCACTTTCACCTGGAGTTGGATTGGGTGGCTCCTGCAGACCAATCAGACTGCTGCATTCTGAATCCTATTGTTCTAGGACTAATCAGACTGCTGCATTTTGGATCCTATTCAACTCAGTACATAACAGAAGTCAAGCCTATTGTTCCTTCAGTCTACATGGGAACTCTGGTGTGGGCTGGTTGATCCAAACTCAGATCAAATGGCCTTCTACAAGACACTCTTGTGTTCCTATACTAATAATTTGGCAACCTTCACCACTGTAATGAGCCCAAGTCTTACTGCCTTGTTTTCTGAATGCTGTATGGAAGAGCACATGAATTTGACTTCTGGGGAGTTTGTAAGTAAACAGATTTTAGCTTTCCAAATGTGTGGTCTTTTCCTATGCAGGGAAAGTGGGAAACTTTGGAAGGAACTCACAAGGACATATTTTAAAGGTCTAACAGCCTATATTGCCACACTTTACTTTGCGGCATATTTTGTGATTTTAAATCTCAGCTGGGGTTCTCCTAGCAAAGTGTACTTGCCCCACATCTGGATCTTGGCATCCAAGGAATTCTCTTTTTATACCTATATTTTTCATTGCCAATGAACAGGGGAGAGCTCATCTCCTTCTGTGTATTCACTAAGAATCCAACCATTCACAAAGCTCTCTTGTGTATTATATGCACATCCTCCCCTCAGTCTTGTGTATGACATTTTCAGTCTGCAATCTGTTGAATGGTGTGTGACTGGTTGAATCATCACCAGCGCTGGTGATAAGGCCTTAATGACAAAAACAATTTCTCCAAATGCAGTCACTCTGAATTAACAATATCTGATGTCTCAATTAAGATTTTATTTTGTTAAGTAAAAGAAAAATAATCTAAAAGAAAAACACACACACACAAACTTATGCTTTATTTTAGAAATGAGACATAGGATTTGAAAGAGCTGACATAGATTTTAATGACTGTAGGAACTTAGCTTGCTATGTCCCTCATTTTGCTCCTTAACCCCTTTAGCCTTTTGTCTAGTGTCAGTTTGCAAAGTATAAGGCAGCCATCCCAAAGGAAGCATCAGCAGTAGAAAGACACTATTGCCTTCCTAACCTCTTCTACTCTCTATCTCATCTACATCCTGAAGCTGGCTGAGAGTCTAAATGATTATGGAGAGAAGGAGAAAGAGAGAGAGGCTGCTGAAATTTTAATTTAAGGATATCCAATGCAGATATTAGTTCTACTGCATGCACAAGTACCCTTGACCATCTTGTTTCTGGTTCCATCCAATTTAGTTTTTGTTGGTACATGTTTGCACAAACTACAGTGGTACCTCGGGTTAAGTACTTAATTCGTTCCAGAGGTCCGTTCTTAACCTGAAACTGTTCTTAACCTGAAGCACCACTTTAGCTAATGGGGCCTCCTGCTGCCACTGTGCCGCCGGAGCACGATTTCTGTTCTCATCCTGAAGCAAAGTTCTTAACCCGAGGTACTATTTCTGGGTTAGCGGAGTCTGTAACCTGAAGCGTATGTAACCTGAGGTACCACTGTATTGTGCTTGTTGACACTGTGTGTGTGTGTGTGTGTGTGTGTGTGTGTGTGGTTGGAAGCACTGTAGAGGTGAAAGTGACAAGGAACAAAGCTTGCCAGTCTCAGTGCATATATGCAGGGTAAAACTTGCTGGTTCTCTTGTGAGTTGGTGTTCTGAGACAGTTTGATCCTTAAGTATGTATATGTAATGCTAATACTTCCTTACTGAAATGTGTTTATAGGAACTACAAAGCAAGAGCTCCTTTTTAGTTTGATGCCAAAGAGCTCCCTCTGTGCACCACAAGGAGAATAGCTCTTTAACACCAGTAATTAAAAAAAACAGATCTATTCATCCACTGTTCAGCTCGACATAGATATTAATAAACACAAACCACTAAATGCCCCATGTCTCCAGATTTACCCTGGACCAATTCACATCCCAAGGTTTCTTAAATAATTGCAAATATCATATGATGGATTAAGTAAACATGGCTTTCATAGCTCAGCTGGGGTGGACTGCAGGTTTTTTGCTCCAACCTATTGATGAGAGTGACAGGATGTGGGTGGCACTGTGGGTTAAACCACAGAGCCTAGGACTTGCTGATCAGAAGGTTGGCAGTTCGAATCCCCGCAACGGGGTGAGCTCCTGTTGCTCAGTCCCCGCTCCTGCCAACTTAGCAGTTTGAAAGCACATCAAAGTGCAAGTAGATAAATAGGTACCGCTCCGGTGGGAAGGTAAACGGCATTTCTGTGAGCTGCTCTGGTTCGCCATAAGCGGCTTAGTCATGTTGGCCACATGACCTGGAAGCTGTACGGCAGCTCCCTTAGCCAATAAAGTGAGATGAGCGCCGCAACCCCAGAGTCGGTCACGACTGGACCTAATGGTCAGGGGTCCCTTTACCTTTTATTGATAAGAGTAAAAAAAAACTCATTTGAGAACCACTTCTTTGACTTGCTGTGTGAATAAGCTTCAGGATTATATTTCACTTTTCGTCACACCACTTCAAAGGATAGTTGCTATACAGGGACTTCCCACCCTGTAGGTCAATATTTTAAACAGATGCTACTACACCCATTGGCTTCTGTGTATCTGGTTGAATTTGGTTTTTTGTTTTCCCCAGCTACCAAATGCAGGTGTTGAGTTTACTTGAGCAACGTGACTTAGGACCATCCTTTTCAATAAGCTTTAGTTCTTTGTAGAGCCAAGGCTCCAATTCTAACTTTGATTCTCACTCTTCCTTTCATTTTAAAATGTTCTGTCATTTTTCTTCCGTTTCACAGCTTGATATTTCCCACTTCTTCTTTAATTCATTAATTTAATAAAGTAGAAACGAAATACCCTATGATCAAAAGCTCTTATTTCATGTTGGGGATTATCATCCTCTGTCCCCATACCAAATCTTTGAATTTGACAAAGCCTGCTTTTAATTTATAGCACAAGCCTAACTAGTGTCTACTTGGAAGTAAATCCTATTACGTTTAATGGGACTTACTCCCAGATAAGGGGGTTAGGATTGCAGCTTTAATGCTTCGTGCTGTTTAGAAATTTGAATGGAGGGGTATATGAAATCACTTTATCTGTGATTTAAAAAATAATGGTCTGCCAGCAACCACAATGAAACAGCCCCATATGCATCTGCTCAGGATACAAAGCCATGGAAAGCAGAGGAAGCCATCTTAGCCCATTAGAAATAATTCAAGAACCACTACTGGGCAATAAACACCTTTTTCAAGACAAGCCGAAATGTCACAACACTTTGGTAATGAGATTATCTCTTCTACTTCAGTGTTGCTGTCTTAGCCCATTGCTTCATTCCTCCAGCAATATGAGCTAATAATGGACCTTCATTGAACATTAAGAACCAAGATATCTCATGGTTGTTGTTTTTTCAACATTTGGGGGAGGGGCTGTTGGAGGATTCCACCCCCCTTCTCCCTCTTCAAAAAGAATTTTAAGAAATATGTCTTTTCATTTTACCACCCACAAAGTTGCCTGGAGAATATTGGATCAGTCAAAGCATGGATCACTTTTCTACCTTGATCAACTCTTTGCTAGAGGATGGACATTCTAAGTATCAGAATCACTTACAATGCTAAATTACCTTAAGGGGAACATTTAAAGGCTGAATATTTCTTCATGGAGGAGGAGTACTTCCAGTTCTACAGCTCTAAGCTTGGTGTGAGCACCAGGAAAATTTTATTTGTGTTCCATGAAACTAAAAATTCATACATACGTTGATTCCAGCTGGACTTCCTTCAGATAAAGTTGCAATACAACTGTGAACAAGCTAATCAGAAGTATGTCCATATAACTTTGTATTTCACAGTGATCCCTAAAGCCTATGTCAATTATCTTTGTTTGAAATGATTCCTTCACAACATGAACAATCGCTCCAACAATAACTTCACAATGGCAGCTTACTGCAAAAACTAATCCATCCAATACAACATTATTATTTCTTTGAACCGTTGCCTGTCAATTTTGCAGTACCTGGTGTGCCAAGATTTAAAAACAATCATGATCAATTTTATATTTCTTCTTCGGTGTGTCAATAAGTCTGGGATCATTTTCACATTTTGTCTAGGATGAATGCAAATTTGAACTTTCAGTGGAAAGCTATTATATTTGACAGAGGAAAAAGTCTCCATGCCTTACGCTACAGAGAATTAATCCAGGGTTTTAAAAACAAAATAAAGATATATGTACAAAAAAGTATACTATTAAACTAGAAAAAAAGAATAAAGACAGTGTATGAAAGGACAAATTCTTTGAAATTCGTCTTCAGACAAACTGCAAAACTCCATTGAGAATATAAATGGCAAACACAGTAGCAAGCCCTTTCTAAAAGTATAACCACAACAGTTTCCTTTAAATTCACATCAGATATATGTTGTTTCTTTCTTGACAGTTGTTATGAGGCCCAACATGTATTTAAAAAGACATTATTAAACAGAGAAAGGAAGCTTTCACTGAATATGAATGATATGGAATTATTTTGAAAATGTTTGAATTTTTTGAAAGTTCTGAGAGGCCAACATGGCTATCCACCCATTTCTGAAGAGGTTTGTGCACGCACGCACACACACACGCGCGCGCGCGCACACACACACACAAGATTGGTGAGATCTCTATAAAGACCATGTTAATAAGTCTATAGATATAGTGTGACAAGATGTGGGCAAGGGACATGTAAAAGAAAAAGTAGAGTTGCCCCCTCAAGATTGTATTTACTTCTGCATAAAATTTGTGTTCCCCTTGGCATGCTTATACAGTGGTACCTCAGGTTACATACGCTTCAGGTTACAGACTCCGCTAACCCAGAAATAGTGCTTCAGGTTAAGAACTTTGCTTCAGGATGAGAACAGAAACTTAACCCGAGGTACCACTGTATCTCCTCCTTTTTTCTCAGTACCCATCATAGAAATATAAGGGAGCTGCCTTACTGAGTCAAGATACTGGTTCACCAAGCTCAGTGTTTACACTGACAGGCAATGACTTCAGGGTTTCAGGCAATGAATATTCCCTGTCCTGTATGGAGATGTCGGAGAATGAATCTGGAACCCTCTGCATGAAAAGCAGATGTTCTACCACACCTCACTTGAGTCCTCTGTTAACTTGTTCAGCAGTTGCGGCCTTGAATTTCAAAGACTTGTGTTCAAACCAGCCAAAGACTCACTGAAATTTGGCTCAAGTGTATCCATACTCACCTCTGTCCCTCGCAAATGTCATGAGGCACATCACTGTTTAACTTCAGAACACAGCCTGCTATTAATCTAAATAGAGCGCCTGGACTAAAATTGTCTATCAAAAACTTCACTTGTGGTTTATCATCACAACAGCTACTCACTTTGGGTTTTAGTAAAGCCAAACAGTCTAAATTGTCAGTGCCTAAATGATATCGAGTGTCAGAACAACTTGGCCTCAATAAGGAAATTTTGCCCGTGGTATGACTATTTTCCACCTTCCCATTTTGACTCTCTGGCCCGCTATCTGCATAACATAGCAATTCTAAAATATAGACGTGCTTTTACTCATGCAAGATTGACTGCATTGCCCTCGACTGTACTTGAGGGACGATTCCAACAGAAAACGCTTATGTCACTGTGGAGATGGCAGTACCAAATTGGTGGCACATGCCATTCTGGCTTGCACTCTTTATAAAGACTTGAGGAATAAGGTTGTCCCCCCTCTTTTATTGTCTATTCCGGGTCGCCCAACCACTGCTACAGTGTTCTCTTGGCAGATAAAGATGAGCAAGTGACAGCAAAAGGTTGCAAGGTTTTCAGTTGGGGCAATCAGAATAAGATCCACTATTTGACTATTTGACTATTGATTCAAAAACCTAAAATGTATTTTATATAATTGACTTTTTATTTCTATTCTTTCTATATCATATTTGAAATACACTCAGAGTCCTGCAGTAATTTCATACTCTTTATTGCAGCTTGTAAAACAGTGATTGAATTTCCCCCAAAACCTCAAGCTTTTATATGCATTATTTACACAATGAGTCCAGTCTGATTGGCTGATTTTACTTCCCTCTTGGAGCCTGATTGGGCTGCTCTGCAGGCCAATCAGTTGTTGCATTCTATGATCCTACCAGCCTGATAGGTTGATTAACTTCCTCCTGGGGTCTGATTGGGCTGCTGCTTGAAGAGCTATTTGAATTCTGGAGTTACTTCATTATGGACTTAGATCATTTCATTTGCATTATGCTTCATTTTTAGATCCCATGTACTGTATTTTTCCATGTATAAGACTTTGCTATTTTATTCCAAAATCATGTTCAAAATTAGGAGTCGTTTTATACATGGGCAGTGCATTGTGGGGGCGTGGGATCGGTTGCGAGTTGGAGATTGTTACTGGTGGCTGCTGTTGTTGTTGATTGGCTGTCGCTGCGGCAATAGGGCGGGTGATTTGCTGTTTTTTTTCTGCAATGAGACAGAGGATAGGTTGTTTTGGTGACGCATTGTCGGTCTGGCAGGTGAGCGATTTTTGGCATTTCCCCCTTTAAAAAGCTCAACAACTTTGGATTCCCCCCCATATTTTCTTAATTTTGATTCCGCCAAAATAGGGGGCATGTTATAGACGGAAAAGTAGGGTATATGAGCAAACAAATTCAAGTTGGTTGTGTATATTTTCCCAGGATGACTTGGTTGTGTCAGTTACTGCAGTGCTAAAAAAATCCTCTTGTGTTTTTTCCTGACCATTTCTCCATCAATAAGGCAAGAAATTGCACTCAGCTATTATTAAAAGGGGGAGAAATAAAATCCCCATGGGTACGGTGCAGTGTTTTTTTATGCATTTCCTTTACTTTTGAGATGGCAAAGGAGTTTTTATGAGTTTCATTTTTCTTTCCACAAATTATCCCAGTGGTGGTCTCTACTCTTCAGTTAAATCCCAGGGGAAGACATTATGAGGCATCTCCTCTCATGGGGCTTTGTTTTTTTTCTTTTCAGAAAACATGGGTGCTTGGGGAGGCTGCAGAGTTCTGGCTATATATATATATATATATATATATATGAATGAAAGAAAGAAAAGCACATAACCACTCTGGGTTGCTTCACAGTGATGATGCAAGTTTAAAAACATCAAATTCTAAATGAATTCTCAAGCACTCAGGTGCAAAGATGGAAGCCTGTTTCACAGAGGAAGAAAACATCTGAGAAACTGGAGGGTAGTTTTACTCTGCGCTAATCTGAGCCTTCACATGTCCAAATAACCTTGGGGCAAACTTTCTTACCCCGGGATATCTGTGGCAGTTTGTACAGTAGCATCCTGCTAACTGGCAGGGAAGATTTTTTCCTCCCACACACATCAGGAATGTATAGAAAAATATCTGGTAGAATGTGCAGTCATAATTTGTGTGCTCTGTCATGTGAAATATCACTCTCTATAACAGAGAAAATCTGTAGGTTTTTCTGTAATATGTGCTGCTTCCAGGTTGATTTGTTTTTTTAAAAAAAACCCAACAGAATTAAAAACAACAACAACGCAATACAGAAAATATAATCTGAACAAAAATCACCCTAACAATGTACAGTGGTACCTCGGGTTACATATGCTTCAGGGTACATACGCTTCAGGTTACAAACTCCGCTAACCTAGAAATAGTGCTTCAGGTTAAGAACTCTGCTTCAGGATAAGAACAGAAATCGTGCTCCTGTGGCGTGGCAGCAGCAGGAGGCCCCATTAGCTAAAGTGGTACCTCAGGTTAAGAACAGTTTCAGGTTAAGTACGGACCTCCGGAACGAATTAAGTACTTAACCAGAGGTACCGCTGTAATGGTATACATGCTATACAAGTTCAGTGGGACTTACTCCCAGGGAAGTGTGTACCAGGATAGGAGTCTAAAACAGCTCAAGTTTAAAATCCTAGGAAATGTATTCAGAAGTGTGCATGCTTCTGATATGGGAACAGTTTCATCATCTATTGGAGGAGTGAATGTAAAATATCTGTTTCAGGGAAGATTGAAAAACAGTGAGAGGCTTGTTCCTTTTGTCTCATCTCCATTCCCAACCTCCTGGTTTAATCATTTTGGAATCTGCTCAGAATCCTTTACAAGACAGAAGATGCTGTGCTTATCAGGCCACTGCTTTGCTTTGCTGAAGCTATGGAAGCTCAATAAAGCTGAGTTCTTTACATTACAAACAATTTCACTGCTAACTCACTCATTAATAATACTCAGAATTTCACCGGGCAGCTCATTAACACCAGGGTGCTTCAGTGCCACTGCTGTTGAAACATTTTTCTGCAGCCACATTCTACCATATTTTTAAAGGAATAATGCAATACCAAAGTCTCGCGCCTTTTTTTGTTTTGTTTCCTCCCCCCCCCCCCATCAAGGACTCATTGTTGGTGGTATTGTTTTCGCTAAAGAACACCATCTCAAGTATTCCTTTAAACAATGCACAAAGGCATCTGCAGAGTAACTGAGCTTTAGAAGAAATCAGTAGGATACATTGCCACACATTTGAAATAAGAAGTTGATAAATGTGCGGCATGACAGAGTGAATAAGAGATATATAATGAGAAGCTGTTTTCTTGCCTGAAATAACACACACAACAACAACAACAAAAACAACACAAAATGTCCTCAATGGAAAAGGAAGTCTAGAAAGTGTTGGTATTTTTAGTGTTTGTTTTCAACTGGTTTACAAGAATAAAAGGAAAATTGCCTGCGTGCCTAGATACAGGTTTGGGGGCAAATACTCTGAGTGAGACAGCCCCAACAGAGATTTAAAATAAACAAAGCATGCAGCAAAGTAAAGTGTGGAAATATAGGCTGTTAGACCTTTAAAATACCCCCTTCTAAGTCGCTTCCAGTGTTCCCCTTACTTCTCCTTTAGCGCAGAAAGACCACAAACTCTTCAAACTCTTCAAAGGTCACACAGGAAAACAAACATGACTTGCTAAAGTCATGGAGTCTGGGCCTGGAGTGATCAGCCCAGAAGTCCTTTCTAGCTGGATTCACATGGTTGGAAGAGAACAAAGGTTTTTGATAATGGTGAGGGGGTGTGACCTAGTTAATTCTAGCAGAACTGCTTACTCTATGGTCTTAACCCCTTCCTGCATTAACTAGCACTAAGTATGCTGGTTGTATGAGGCTGATATTTATCTCACAGGGACACGGGTGGTGCTGTGGGTTAAACCACAGAGCCTAGGACTTGCCAATCAGAAGGTCGGTGGTTTGAATCCCTGCGACGGGGTGAGCTCCGATTGCTCGGTCCCTGCTCCTGCCAACCTAGCAGTTCGAAAGCACGTCAAAGTGCAAGTAGATAAATAGGTACCGCTCCAGCGGGAAGGTAAATGGTGTTTCCATGCGCTGCTCGGGTTTCACCACAAGCGGCTTAGTCATGCTGGCCACATGACCCGGAAGCTGTACACCGGCTCCCTCGGCCAATAAAGATGAGCGCCGCAACCCTAGAGTCGGCCACGACTGGACCTAATGGTCAGGGGTCCCTTTACCTTTTTATTTATCCCACAGGAGTGCCTGGCGTGCTCTGGTCCATGGGGTCATGAAGAGTTGGACACAACTAAACGACTAAACAACAGCAACCAATTTATCCCACAGAAAGCACCAAAGAATGCAAATGCTTCATTGATGCTGAAAGGCACTTAGTAAGTTACACTGTGCTGAACTTTGTAACTGCTTTGTTCTGGAGATCTAAAGCACTTATTGTTAGCTGTCTGCTTGGCATTCATATTGTGTGTGACAAGTATTGGAGGGAAAATGTTCATAAATATATCATTTAAACAGGTGTGTAGTATTCTTTGGTATAATAAAATTGTACAAAAGGGAGGGCAAAAATCAGTTAATCAAGGGTAACATGAATGCACAAATTGATATTGATATGTTGTATTTAAGAGTGGCTGAACCTGGTCCATTAAACCACAGCAACCCTGACCACCAGCTCACTAATATATTTAAAAGGGTCAATAGAAAAAAGAAGCATGTCAGTTTATACCTGTATCCAACCAGCCATGTGTTGTCAACAACATATCATCTTAATGTTTTCAAACAGTCGTGATGGATGAGTGTCCTTTCATTCTTGATTATTATTATTGACATACAGTGCCATCTCTGATTAAATTATGGTGACATTCTTTTTCTTTTTTTTGTAACATGCATCAAATGTTGCCTCCTTAGGGTTGCAAGATCACAGTAGAAAACAGTTCACAATAAAAATATAATTGCGTGTGGAGGTCCCCAAGCCACCCCCCAAAAAAAATAATTCACAAATCACAAGTAATTTTAGTTTAAGGTTTTTGGCACTATTTTGGCCACAACTTTATTAAAATACATAATCTGTGAGTGGTTGCTTAGGCATTGGTTATGACTATCTGTCCCCCCGCCTGGGACAAAACTGACTTTCCAAACTCCCTCGGAAGCCAGTGAAGGGAAAACAATGTTGGGGATCAGTTCAGCTGAGCGACAGTCCCTCACCGCTCACCCAACCAGCTCCACAAGGCTTGCCGGCCCTGGTCCCATTTCAGGGATTGGACGAAATCGTGGCAAGCCCCAGGATTCCCTTAACAGAATTCCCTTCCACCACCATTGGAGGGGCAGGCACAGCCTATTCTGACCCCTCCTCCACCATTTTTTATAACCAATGCCTAACCGCAACCTTACAAGTTGTGACGAATTGCTAAGTAGTAGGCAAAAACCAAATGGCATCAGCCAAATAGACAAAATTCCCACTAGGCCCCTGCCCCAATGGCAGACGACCCCATGACAGGCATAGCAAGGTCAACTGGAACACAGGACGGACGGGCAGGCGATCTGATGCACTCTGTGAAAGAGAAAGCAAAAGCAGAGTGCCCCCAATATTTAAAGCCTTTAGTCCCACCCACCCAATTTGCAACATGCAATTTGCCCCAGCAACCCGGTCAGCCAATCGTTGCTTCAGGCAATAACCATTAACCTGCCTGGCAACAGAGGGTTGGCCTGGCAGACCCCACCGCAACCCGTGCTCTCATTTTAGGGAGAACACGCTTTGTTTTCAAAGCAACAAGAGTAGGGGAAACAGCAGCAGTGTTGTTTCAGGCTGATGACTCTTGAAACAGAAGCATATTATGTTGGCAGGGACATGGATGACAGGGAAGAGGGGGCAAGATGGGTTTCTAGGGCTAAGAGCTCTTCATTTTGGGTGCCATGACAGAGGAAGGTGTTTCCTGCACCTTGAACTGTGCTTCAGCTAGTGATAAAACATGCAAAAAAAGAGCCCCTCCAACTGACCTCAGGATTCTAAAGGAGAAGATTGTGGGCCTTGAATGAGTGCCACTCTGTGTGGGGCAATGTCTTTTGGTCTCATGCCAGGCTTGATGCCTCTAAACAGCAGCTCCTGGAGCTGGGCCTTTGTCTTCCCAACTGTGGCTTCATAATCAAGCTGTTAATTGTCTCCTGAATGCATTCCCTTAACCTCCATTTAGTTTCAGCTCTTGCTGCTTTTCCTCAAGTTCATGACCCAAAGCATAATTAGTAGTTGTAGTGACAACTCATTGGATCTCTTATGGTCTGTTTTATTGTCGGGGCTGGATGTCTTTGTTAAAAGTGAGGAATATCACTGAGGCAGGCAGATATTGACTTTCCCCGACACTTCCAAACAGAGTCACAATGCTTTGAGACACAGATCTAAACTTTAGTCTCCTATAGAACCATATTGCCTTTGTGGGCATCAATAATTGCCAGTGGATACGCTCTCATCATTCGCCCTACAGCAGAGTCACGTTGCAATGAAACATGAGAACAAAGAGCAGCGTGAATAATTCAGTTATTTAGTATTTGTTGAATAGATTTTTATTGACAGCTTAATTTTGTTGCAGACGTCGGAGAAAAATATATGATGACGGCTGCAATGCAGCCCCTGTTAGGAATTCTTAAATTCTGGTGAACTCACTCTGTCACGCAGCAAAATCTGTCTACTTTGTAAGTAAATCTGAGTTCCTTGGCAAGTGTGTTTAGGACAGCGACCTAAATTTAATCCATATGATCCATTTAATTCCATTTTAGACTTTGTCTTATTTAAAATCCAAGCTTGCAGTGATCAGAAAAGGAGCATGTTCCACGTCATTTGTGGGGCAAGTGGCCAAACAATACACGTACAGTGGTACCTCGGGTTACATACGCTTCAGGTTACAGACTCCGCTAACCCAGAAATAGTACCTCGGGTTAAGAACTTTGCTTCAGGATGAGAATAGAAATTGTGCTCCGGCGGTGCGGTGGCAGCAGGAGGCCCCATTAGCTAAAGTGGTGCTTCAGGTTAAGAACAGTTTCAGGTTAAGAACGGACCTCCAGAACGAATTAAGTACTTAACCCGAGGTACCACTGTATACACCATTCACATCTTTTGTATGATGAACTCTGGTGTCGTGCTTTGTACGATGCACTTGAGAAGAGAATGAAGTGGGTCAAGGGAGGGAAGCTTTTGGCCTAGAGGGTGTCCCAAGGGGTGACAGAAAGAAACATTTGGCTCCTGCGCCTGTTGCAGAGCACACCCTATGGTGCATTTCCATCTTCCATTTACATGTCACTCACATTGCCCTCTGAACAAAATCCATTGTAAAATTTTGCACAGCAGTACCCTCCTTCATTTGATTTGATTCAGTTCTGGATATAATGCATTGCCTTCTCAACCACAAAGGGTGATGGGCGTAAATTTCTAAGTGGCTTTTTAAAAAAAAAACCCACTATAAGAACATAACCCAAGTATTTCAGGCAAGATTCTGATATTTCTTCAAAAGCTGTGGCATGTTACCACAGAATTACACAAATGGGAAGGTGAAATGTCACAAGTTTGAGATGACAACATCCATTCAGTGGTGAACAAGCACAGGCTGATGTTTCAAGTAATGCTAAGATGATAATATTCTTTATATATAAAAAGTACTTCTCTTTAAGCTCTATATGCTTGTATTCTGACTGCTTCTTCAAAATGACTTTGGCCTTGAATGATGATCAGTCAATCAAGTGAAGCTTTCCCCAGTTTTTTTTATAACCCCAAACAACCAAGGAGCTGAAATTTTCAGGGGGAGATTGCAGTTTCCCACCCAACTTCCGTCTCCCTGCTCAAAAGTTTATTTCTGAGCTGCCCTCCCACACCCAGGAGAAAAGATTTAGGTGTCTACAGAATCACAGGACAAAAGAGAGAGGTTGATTCTACATCATACACACAGGGGTAGGTTTCTGTTTGGCTACATGCTTTTCTTCCCGGTAGCTGGGTAAAGCAGCTGAAGGGCAGTTTTTTGAAGAAGTACCACCAAAGACAATAGGGTTAAGAAGGATGCTCCCCGCCGAATTCTCTGATGCAGGTTGCTTTATCAGTAAATATAAGAAAATAGTCTGTTGTAGAAATAAGATGTTATGTGGCTGCATGTGGTAAAAGAAAGAAAATAACATGTGGGTACTGGGCAGTTGGGATGCGGGTGGAGCTGTGGGTTAAACCACAGAGCCTGGACTTGCCGATCAGAAGGTTGGCGGACGGGGTGAGCTCCTGTTGCTCTGTCCCTGCTCCTGCCAACCTAGCAGTTTGAAAACACATCATAGTGCAAGTAGATAAATAGGTACCACTCCAGCGGGAAGATAAACAGCATTTCAGTGTGCTGTTCTGGTTCGCCAGAAGCAGCTTAGTCATGCTGGCCACATGACCCGGAAGCTGTACGCCGGCTCCCTCAGCCAATAAAGCGAGATGAGCGCCGCAACCCCAGAGTCGGTCACGACTGGACCTAATGGTCAGGGGTCCCTTTACCTTTACCTTTACTGGGCAGTTATCCTCTAACAACTAGGTGTTGTTTAACTTCAGGCCTGAGAAGAAGAAACTGTGACTATTCCATAAATGTAGAGAAACAAAACAGCTCTCATTAAGGACTGTTGTCTGGCTCATTGGGTGTCCATGATCATAAAATGAGATTGGTTCTCCTCTGCACCACACCCGGCCTGTAGATGATTGATACATAGAAAGATTGTTTCAGTTTTGTTCAACAGTGTTAGTTGAGGTTTTTCTTGTATGCCCTGCTGATGGGCTGATTTCTTTACAGAAGGCACAAAAATGCAGCCAAAACCTAGTCTCTTGGTTTTCTAGATGTTCTGTTCTTTGACTTGGACTATGATCCTAACCTTGCTTACCTGGAAGTGAGCCCCACTGAATTCACTAGCACTTACTTCCAAGTAGTAATGGCTAGAGATCCCCACAGGCCCATTTTCAGGCCACGCTTTCTGTCCCATGCCATTTGCTCACTTGTTCTGGCCTAATAGGCAGAAGGAGTTAGAAGCAGGTTCTGGCAAGGCAAAAGTGCCAGTAAACATATAGGTATCCATCTATCCTTTAGGTTGGTTGGTTGACTGACTGAACGGCAACTTCACTCTTCCTTCCAAAGTGATAGACTTTCTTTTTAAAATAATAATAATAATAATCTAAAGTGAAAGGCATTGTATGAAATCCCATGCTCCTTGAAAAGCTTAGATTTTCTATAGCCATTTTTTCCCTAATGTTGTTTTCAGGGATAACAGGTTCTTCCAAACATTTGGTGCCTGACGATTTGTGCTAAGTTAGACACGTGGTCTGCTGATCCCAAGTTTCTCAGAATGTTGTTGATTTTGCATAGCCATATCAACAAATCAAACAAGGGAAAGGCAGTACCTCAGTGGGAGAGCATCAGCTTTGAATACAGTAGGTCCCAGGTATGGCTAGGAGAGACCCCTGCCTGAACCCCTGGAGGGTTTGACATAAGGTTCCTATGACACTTGTAGGTTGTCAATTAATCTTCTGGCTGTGTTATGCCTATTGCTGCTAAGCTCTAATGCAGGGATGTGAACGTGTAGATCTACAGATGTTACTGATTGTGGCTGATGGGATGTAGGACCACACATACCATACATTTAAAGCACATGGCTTCTCCCTCCCCGCCCCTGCCCCCAAGAATCCTGGGAACAGGAATTTGTTAAGAGTGCTGGGATTTGCAGCTCTATGAGGGTAAACTACAGTATTCTTTAGGAGAAGACCTCCCCTCCTCCCAGAGGGGAGGGGTTGTGAGCGGGAGCCGGTTCCCGTGTCGGCAGGGTTCCTGGCCCCCTGCACCAGCCATTCTGGCTGCTGCGCCACGCCCCTGCCACCAGCCAATCGGACTGGCCCGGGAGTGGGGTTTAGCTGCACCTAAGCAGCCACGGCAGCGCTGCTCCATCACTTTGCTCTGGATTTTCGTCAAGCAGGTCGCGGGTCCTTGACTCACAAGTGATGTGCTTGAAATGTGTGCATGCAACCTTAGAGTCAAACATCTGGAGGAGCAACAGCTTCCCTATCACTTCTCTAATGAGCAAAATTGTGCATGTTTTGTTTTGGAAGCAAGTAAATGGAATCTAAAAGTAAATAGACATGGGTGGCACTGTGGGTTAAACCATAGAGCCTAGGACTTGCCAATCAGAAGGTCGGCAGTTTGAATCCCCATGACGGGGTGAGCTTCCGTTGCTCAGTCCCAAATCCTGCCCACCTAGCAGTTTGAAAGCACATCAAAGTGCAAGTAGGTACTGCTCCGGTGAGAAGGTAAACGGCGTTTCTGTGCGCTGCTCTGGTTGGCCAGAAGCAGCTTCGTCATGCTGGCCACATGACCTGGAAGCTGTACGCCGGCTCCCTCAGCCAATGAAGTGAGATGAGTGCCACAACCCGAGTCATCCGCGACTGGACCTAACGGTCAGTGGTCCCATTACCTTTACCTTTAAATGGAATCTAAAGCAAGAAAGCAAGCTACTGTTGACAGTAAAAGTGTGTCTATGTGGTTTTTTTAGGGGGGGGTGTTCAAATGTGAATTAAGTTTCAGAATGAGAAGGAAGGAAGGACAAAAGTTGTTTCCCTCTGGCATCAAAAGATTTACAGATCACTGCAAAAAGTTTCAGCTCTCCTTAGGCTCAAGTAATTAAAATGAAACTACCGTGCCATTTCTAATTAGAGTTATAGACCCCAGAAACATTTTCTGGTCATGGTGACAAAATCCATCATAATTTTAAAAAGCAGGATATACACTGCATATTCTGGGTAGTGGCATGGTAATGACATGAATGGTGTCAAGCTTTTCTGTTGCATTCCGTTCCTTTATTTTCTTGTTGGTTTTGATATGAAACAAACAGAGAGGTAGAACAAAACAAAAACAAGCAAACATAGGGATGATGGATGACACAAATCACATATTGTATTCTGTGGCAAAAGAAAAGTTAACGCAAGAATTCCAGATCTTACAGGAAGCCAAAATAAAGTGTTGTTGTAAGTGGTGTTTATTTGTATACGAAATAAAATTCCTCCAGACAATTGTCTGGTGTTGCCATCTTCAAACATAGAATATAACTTTTTTCCAAAATAGCAATGTTCCTGTATCAAAGCATAAATTGAATTCTTGTAATGTTTTCCATTCAAACATGCAGCAACCAATTGAAAGATTTCAAGATCTTTTAACATAAACATCTTATCATTATGTCCAAATTAAATAGGAGAGCAAGAAGGATAACCGAATCCACTTCTTAATAATTGCAGCCATTTCTTTGAAAACCAGGAACTAAAATGTATGGACCTTTGGGTACTCCCACCACAGTTGGAAGTATGTTCCCCCTGCACCAGAGCCCTGCCAACAAATGGGAGGCGTGTTAGATGTTATTTGTGACATCTGCACTGGGGTCCTGTACCACCTATGGTTAAGTGTGGTTTCTCTAGTATGGCCAAGATTGAATTTATCGGCTAATCAGACCATATTGCATTCCAGTGCTCTGGTTGTGTAATGCTCACCCTAGAGAGGCTTGCTTGGTGTCTAAGTTAGGGGCCATTTCTTGCCAGGTTACTTTCCCAGACATTTTTAATTCTTTTTTTCCCAAGTGAATTTTTATTGTTTTCCTTACATATTCTTTTCCAACAAATTGTAATAGACATTTTTAATTCTTTAGTTCTTTTATAATTTTTAATGCTCTTTATAAGGTTTGCCATTCACGGTTTTGTATTTTCTATTTTTATTATCATCTGTGTTAGGTTGCTTGTTCTTTTTTTAAAAAATAAAAAATACGGCTTTCGAACTGTATTTTTCTGTGCCCCAGAGAATGTAAGTTACTGGACATATATGAACATAGTGAATAAACTAAAGTACGCCAGAGAGAGCAACATATGGTCACTGTTATATTATTGACAGCTCACATCGGGATGGGGTGGACCCAGATACAAACTGCAATAGCAAGTATGTGAACCCCAATAATATAAACAGAAGCTGCTGCCAAGCAGATCTGTTTTGTTGTTAATCAGGGTAGTCAGTGTGTGCATGTGTGCGTTTTATCTCATGTGTAGGAAGTAGCCATAGACATCCTATTACACCAGGTTCTTCTCTTTGGCTAGCTTAAGTAATCCGTTTGGCTGAATCCACACAGGGAATATTAAATCGTGTAAACTGTTGAATGACAGCCCTGACAAATGCCATTGAACGGGAGGAGGCCCATCAGCTCTCCGCTCTCCGTTCGCTAGCTCTTAGCTAGCAGCCAACGAATGGAAACTGCCTTGGCATCAAAGTGGTAAAGTTTAGCCATGCTCTTGGCATAGAGACAATGCTTTTAGAGTGCCGTTGGCCGGCTCCCTGCATTTTCATGCAGGCGCTTGGAGCTTTCCCAGCGACAAGGTTTTGGAGAAGTGGCACAGATGTGTGATATACTTTCTTTTCAGCTTAATTTTTCCCTGCATTCATTCATGCCACAGGTCTCATTACAGAGTCAGGCATCAGAGCCAGAGCCTGAACGCCGAGGCCCAAGTGAATTACACAAATGTTTCAAGAACTGGAAAGGCGTTCGAAGGGGCATGGCTGCCAGAGCCGTATTTCTCTGCCTGGTGGCTGTTTCAGGTGACGGCGATGCGCTACGCCTCGGCAACTCTGGAGGAGGTGGGGCGAGCTGCGAGCACGACAAAGAAAATAATATGTGTTTATATCATTAACCGCAAGGTTGACTCCAGCAATAGAGGTCTAAATCACAAGCTCATATATTTTTTGACATTTTTAATGCTTATATGAAGCAGCATAACGTGCTCTCTGACAATTTCAATTAAACGGTCAGGATGTGTCTAGGAGGGATGAAACAAAGCACAGGTAACGTTGAGTCAAAAGGAGAATTCAGCTTGCCTGAAGAATTTGTATTAGGATGCAGACTCAGGACTGGCGATAGGTAAGTTCCGTTCAGGGTGGATTTAGCCAGGGATGTGGAAGCAGAAGAAGAAGAAGAAGAGTTTGGATTTGATATCCCGCCTTTCACTCCCTTTAAGGAGTCTCAAAGCGGCTAACATTCTCCTTTCCCTTCCTCCCCCACAACAAACACTCTGTGAGGTGAGTGGGGCTGAGAGACTTCAGAGAAGTGTGACTAGCCCAAGGTCACCGAGCAGCTGCATGTGGAGGAGCAGGGAAGCAAACCCGGTTCACCAGATTACGGGAATACCGCTCTTAACCACTACACCACACTGGCTCTCAGCAATTCAATTCAATTCACATCTAAAGGCAAATCTACCCAATCTGCACTTTTGGAAACAATACGTGAATTGAAACACAGCCGTCAATTGAAATTTAAAGTTCTCCAGATTTTGCAACACAGTTCTCCAGTCATGTAATGTGTAAAAAATTGCATGTGTTAGTGAAAATGACATTAAAAAAATGTGAATGATTTTTTTAAAAAATAGAATTTTTAAATTTTAAGAACTGGGGTTCCATTTCCCCCCTCCTACCTGGCGCTGTGGTCTAAACCACTGAGCCTAGGGCTTGCTGATCAGAAGGTTGGCAGTTTGAATCCCTGCAATGGGGTGAGCTCCCCTTGTTCGGTTCCTGCTCCTGCCAACCTAGCAATTCGAAAGCACGTCAAAGTGCAAGTAGATAAATAGGTACCACTCCAGCAGGAAGGTAAACGGCGTTTCTGTGCGCTGCTCTGGTTCGCCAGAAGTGGCTTCATCATGCTGGCCACATGACCCGGAAGCTGTCTGCAGACAAAGGCTGGCTCCCTCGGCCAGTAAAGCAAGATGAGCGCCGCAACCCCAGAGTAATCTGTGACTGGACCCAACGGTCGGGGTCCCTTTACCTTTATTTCACTCTTTACCTTTATTTCCCCTTTACCTTTACCTCCCACCTACCTGTACCCCTTTGTGTTAGTTATGCCTTTAGGTTGTAAGCCAGGGGACAGGAACGGTCTTGTTTTATATTGATCTGTATGATGCTCTGGAAGCGTTCCTGGCTGAAGAGCAGGGTAGAAATGCTTTAAACAAATAAAAAGACACAGAAGACACGATCAATTGCCCATTGGCTTAAAAAGATTGCACCATGCCCAGCCATGGTTTGTGACTCCAATTTTGCTTGATGCGTTACAGAGTCGTAATATGTAGAGCAACACTGTGATTGCATTATATTATAATTCAACAGTGGCAGGCAGAAGTAATGCCAGGCAGGTTTGCAAAATTCTGTGAGTACTATTGTCAGAGAGAGAGAGAGAGGGAGAGAGAGAGAGAGAGAGAGAGAGAGAGAGAGAGGTTTCTGTTCCTATTTGTTTTCTGTTATCATTCTGTAAGTCTGCTGCTTGCCTGGGTTTGAATGCCTGTCTCTGTGATGGAAGAAATTGTGCTTGGTATGGGTAGCCATTCTCTTCCATCACAATACGTTTAGGTGAAAGAGGGATCCCCTGTGTTTACTCTCACATTTCTACAGTCTAGACAGGACAAGTAGGTTTTAACAATACTCATATTAAAAATTCATTGCCTCTGGAGAGCTGCCACATGGCTTTATTAGGCTGTAACCTTTTCAACCCAGGTAACTATGAGATAAGTTCCAAAGAAACAAATGTGGTAGTGCAGAGACAGCAAAGACACACAAACACAAAACACCAGTGGCAGCATACTGAACATCACTACTTGGAAGCTACTGTGTTTCAAATCCTTCTGAATATACAACCTCTGTAAAGTATTTTAGGGTGAACGATACTGCAAGTATCTGTCAAATGGGGTCTTTTTGGATGCCATGACCTGGAAGAAGAATGCAGTTAGGTAAAAATGCTACTTTCCTATCGCCACTGTTTGGAAGACAAAATTAGGAAGAAGGAGGAAGATCTAGCAGGTCAAAATATGCTGGTTTTTGGCTCTGTTTCGCAATGTTTCGGCCCTGAAATATCTGGTGGCCAGAGATTTCTGTCAAGCGTGGTGGGAGGAAGCAAAGGGGTGCAATTCAGTTCACATTTCAGTGCAAAGCTACCCAGTTTGCACTTTCTGAACCGAAATCTGCTGTTTGGGTTGTCCCCACAACCACCAAAAAATGTTGCACTTATGTGATGTGGTTAGGCAACCCTCACCTCCAAATGTGTACTAAATTAGAGAGAAGCACACATAATGAGTGCAAGTAACAACCACCAAACCATAGTATTTGGCAAAAAGTGTTCATAAAACAGCAATGAACACTTACCTGCAAGAAAGAAGAAGAAGAAGAAGAAGAGTTTGGATTTGCTATCCCGCCTTTCACTCCCTTTAAGGAGTCTCAAAGCGGCTAACATTCTCCTTTCCCTTCCTCCCCCACAACAAACACTCTGTGAGGTGAGTGGGGCTGAGAGACTTCAGAGAAGTGTGACTGGCCCAAAATCACCCAGCAGCTGCATGTTGAGGAGTGGAGACGCGAACCCAGTTCCCCAGATTACGAATCTACCGCTCTTAACCACTACACCACACTAGTAGGAAATATGAATATTGTTCTGGATTCAGTTTATTCCTAAGGAGTGCAAATGTGAAGGATATGAGACTTCTGCATGTTCCATTTGAGTGGTGTTGTTGTTTTTTAATGTTATGCTTACTTATTCCATACAGCACTTGTTACTTGTACACAGTTGATGACAAAACAAAATTAAAAGAGAGAAATGCTGCTGCTGCTCTCTCTCTCTCTCTCTCTCTCTCTCTCTCTCTGTGTGTGTGTGTGTGTGTGTGTGTGTGTGTGTGTAGACTGCTGTAGAAACATAGTGAACTGAATTTAAGATTGGAAGAAGCCTTCTCTCTCTTGGTTCAGCAGTGTTGCAGGATGGCGGAGGCTTCACCAGGGCCCCAACAAGGGAGCTGGAACAGCAGTGCCCCTTCTGATAGGCTGTGGGGGCTTAAGCCCCCTCCACCTATCAGGAACTAGATCCTGGCCTGCACCCAGCTTTGGCTAATGGGGATGCAGGCTGGGGACTTGGACTGTGCCAGGGGGTGGAGCCGATGGAGTAGGTAGGCTTCTGTCGGAACCACCCCTTGCCCATTTAATCAGCCAGCACCTGGGGCTCAGCCTGTTTGTTGCTGCACCAGGTTGTCCTGCCCACCCACTCACCCTCGGTTTAAGCTGATGGTCAATGACTTTGCTGTGGCTACGGTTGTTGTCATCTTTCAAGGGGCTGGGTAGGAATTTGCCCACTGGGATAATTGATTCTTACCCGGTGGTTTTGCCTACCTCATAACAATCGTCACAACTGGTTGGGCGTTGGGGCAATCCTTTGTTTTGGTTGGAGGGGAGGTTGTAGTCTTCACCTGCCCCTGAGGTATCCCATTAAAGCAGCGGTTCTCAACCTGTGGGTCCTCAGATGTTGTTGGACTACAACTCCCATCATTCCTGAGCTCTGCCTTGCTAGCTAGGGGTGATGGGAGTTGTAGTTCAACAACATCTGGGGACCCACAGGTTGAGAAAGGCTACATTAAAGGAATCTGGGGGGAGTGGCCATGTCTGTGTGCCCAGGTGGGGCCAGGACCGAAGACACACCCCCAGACGACAATCCTTGCAGGGGTCACCCTATTTGATGTAAGTCTAAGGAATCTGGATTGACCACACGTCACTTCCGGCAGATGGACTGGAAGTATTTTGATTGCCCCATGCCCAAGCCAAACCTCTTTCATCTGTATTCAGTAAAGTTGTGGCCTGTTTTGACCCAAAAAACCCAGCCTCATTGGTCTCTTATTTGCATGGGTTGGGGTAGGTGGAACCCAACACCTGATCCTGCAAAAAGAAACTTAAAGAAACCAAAATTTACATATTTGTTTCTCCCTGGGTATCAGACAGAGGGAAGCATCAGAAGTGGGACTTTGCAACTGCCGGGCATGGCACCCAAGTTAGCTAAATCAGGGTCCTTTGCTTCTGTTTTCTTAGTTATTCAAGTGGAAATTTTTAAAAGGGTAGCTGAAGATCCTGCTTTCCTGGCCATGCACTCCCTCACTCTCTCAATAAAGCAGATTAATGGCCTGGGCTGTAGGTGAGGTATTGATGAGTCCATAATGACTACCATGTGCTTGTCTACAAAATCTTTGCAGCTTCACTTCCTAAATCATCTTCCAACGCTTCCTGTGACTTATATGCAGGTTGCCAGCTCGGCTCAAACTCGCCTCCTGTGAGTTTTGCTTGTGAACCAATTTAGCAATTGGAAGGCAAAGTCATTTATTGTTGTTGTTGTTTTGTTTAAGGTTTAATTTACCTGGAGTTTAATTAAATAACTTTGTTGAAAGCAAATTGCCCAATTTAACATAATAGAATGTGGGTGAACTCGTAAGTGATTCACGCCCTGTGCTTACCCCTTCAGGGATGTGCCTCAGCTAAAGGCACCAGTTCGTATAAGAAGGCCTCCATTGTTTTTATTCACAGCTATAGACTTAGTTTCATACAATCAATCAGTAACTATTTTCTGTGTGGAAGAATTTCTTCGGTAGGATAGTAAATGTGGGTATCCAGGACAATTTCAGTAGCATATGAAGAAGCCTCGTGAAATGACAGTGTTCTGTACTGAATAGTACTCAGCTTAGAAAATTGAGGTAATTTTAATCTGTTTTAGCATTTTAACTTTTGTATGTTTTAAAGTATGTCCGTAATTTTTTCCCTGGATTTTCCTGTCTTATCCTTTCGTAAACTGCTTTGAGGTTGTTTGTTTGTTTTACAACCAAGTGATGTATTTTATGAAACAAACATTCAGATCAGAAAGACTGTTTGAACCCCAGCTCCAGTGTAAAACTCATGGTGTGATGTCAGGCCCAGTCGTGATTGGCCAGCAGGGCTACACTGGGCAGGGTCCAGGCCAGCACCGGTGACGTGGCTGGGACGGCATGAGGCGGGTAGCACCTCCCCACTCCCATGCTGCGTCACTGAAAAGGCCCAGCCACAACACCACCCACTGATAAACGTGAGCGGACGTTTCACAATTGTGCAAAGATCAAATGGACAGAAACCCATTCCGAGTTTCTTGGGCGCAGGGTGGAATGAAAATAAATAACATGCATGTGATAAAATAAAAAGTGCCTGTTTGCTGGAGTTCCGCAAATGGCTGAGGAATTCCGTGGGTGGTTAATAATTAAGAGCAATTGATTACTAGGAACATATATCAGGGATGTTCACATATATTAGGGATTTTCACACCGAGAGCGGATATGGTTCCAGGCCCTTGGGGTAGCGACATACAAGATACTGTCTCACACAGACTGAGCTGCTTGTATTGCGTTGTTGTGCGTGCTTCATGTTGCACCAGTGATGGCTGGTGGCAGAAGACAAAGACAGCAGCTGGAGACAGAGCCAGCTAATTCTCGTTTTATCTCCACCCTTTCCCCTGTAACAGTGAGACTAAGGAGGAGGAAACTGACTGACAGTGGATGTAGGAAAGAAGTCTGGCACATGGGGGCTGGCTGAGGGCAGGCTGGTGTCAGTGGGGCAGCACTCTGTTCACCCCAATGGACTAGTCTGCATCGACTGCATATTATTGCACAACGATAGGCACTCCCCATTCTATCAGCTTCTTCCAACTTCCTAGGCATGCCTCCCTCACATGGCCACGGGGGGGGGCAGTTTTAGTGCTAATTCTTGGGCAGGAGAAGTGTCAAAGGGGAGGGGGATAGGGTTAAGAGTGAACTACAATATTCTACAGCATTTTGGCTGCAAAGGAAGTCTGTGAAAATGTATGGGATTAATAGGGATGGCTGAATCTTTCAGTTCTAGCTGCTCATTTTTCCATCTTAAACTCAGTTCTCCATATTTCCGTTGCAATTTGCCATAAATATATATATTCTTTTAAAAATCCATATGAAAGTGGCTCAGCATTTCTGTGCAAGTTTCTTCATTTTTGTATACAGTTTTGTCTGTCCCTGGCATTTTTGCAAGCAATTTTCCTGTGGGTGTTGTTTTCATGAATCGTATACACAGACTTCCCTAATAGATGCAGTTTTGTGCACAGTGCTTCTCAAAGCTCAGAGAAATGTGGATTTCAAAGGATAGCTGTGTTTCGGTTTGTGTGTTAGTTTGAGAAGTGTGAATTCGGTATCCTTATGAAAATACAAACATTAGATTTCTACCCCATCCATAGGGACTAGTGCAGTGCGAGGAGGAGAAACCAAGGAGGTACTCCAGCAACTTGGGACTCTCCTAGTGTTTTGGACTACAATGCCTATCAGCCAGTCCAAAACATCCAGAGGGCATCTGGTTGGTGATGCCAGAGGCTTTTCCCATTCCTGCCACCCATTATTCAGCCATCCACTTCTCCCACTCAATCTCTCCTGAGTCTTCAATGCATCCTATGTCAATGCACAGACTATGGCTCCACGCTGATTAATAAGAGTGCAGGGCAGATTTGGCATAACCTCAAATGCTCCTTCGACGGTATAACCATTAAACAAGTCACTGGGGTGGCTGTAAATATTCTGAACAATTGCTTTTCGAATTACAGCATTCCACAAATGAATCACTGGACTCTATGTCCTTATCATGAAAGAAAGGTGAAGGACCAGCCAGCCGATTGTCAGATGCTGAAGAGTGATGCTTGCACTGGCTTCCATTAGTGTATTTAAAGCTTTCAGCTCACTGATTAGTATAGTCTGCCTCCCAGCTCTCTCAATATCACGTCCGTTTCAGTTCTCCCGAGCCCTATTAAAAATCTTTACTTCATCACTTTCTTCTTATAGCCTCCTCGGTGGTTTTGAGAGTGTAGCAGAGGCTTCACAGCTACCCTTATAGTCTGATAAAGTGGGCAATTTCCAGATACCTGCTCTGCCTTTATAGTCCACAAGTAACGTTAAAACATTTACTAGCAAGGATTCGTTCCAATCGTTATGAACTGTTTGTAAGATTCAATGCACATGAGTGTTTGAGACAATCCTAATTGCAACATTCAGAGCTCATTCAAAACAACAGGCAATCCTTCCTTGCCTCTCTCTTAGGAATGATAGTCATAAAGTAATTCTGTTCTTTAATTTATTCGGGGCCTGCCCAACACCAAGCTAAATGTATCATCTCTCACTTTCTCTGGCGGAAAGCATTGGGGAATAAAAGAGTTCTTCACTCTTAGTGTTTACTAAGTCATTGAAAGCAATTTTGTTTTAATGCAGTAAAATTTGTCAGGGCCATCTCTCTGTCCCCAGCTTGCAGTGTTTAGCATTGCAGCCAAAGGCTTAGATCTCACGAGGAGCATCAGTGGAAAAGCTATGTCTGGGCTGTACCACTTCAGAATGCAGATGGGGCTGAAATGATTAAAGGCTTCTCTATACTATAAAATGGGACATGGGTGGCGCTGTTGGTTAAACCACAGAGCCTAGGACTTGCTGATCAGAAGGTCGGTGGTTTGAATCCCCACGACGGGGTGACCTCCCATTGCTTGGTCCCGTCTCCTGCCAACCTAGCAGTTCGAAAGCACGTCAAAGTGCAAGTAGATAAATAGGTATCGCTCTGGCGGGAAGGTAAACAGCGTTTCCGTGTTCTGGTTCACCAGAAGTGGCTTAGTCATGCTGGTCACATGACCCGGAAGCTGTACGCCAGCTTCCTCGGCCAATAAAGCGAGATGAGCACCGCAACCCCAGAGTCGGCCACGACTGGACCTAATGGTCAGGGGTCCCTTTACCTTTTACACTACAAAATAATAAACTAAAAATGTCCGTCCACATTGAAAACAAGATCCCAGGAAGGAAAGTCCCAATGTGCCTTTTCCCCATGTGCAGGAGGTTTTATTGCATGGGGTGTATTCAGGCATGTGAGTGAGTGTGTGTGTGTGCGCGCGCGCACGCATGGATGGATGTACACATGAAAACCCCAGACAAAGTTTGCTAGTAATTACCCTTAATTATTAGCCAGTGACGAAATTCCTCAGACATTGTGGCTCCAGCAAATGCACACTTTATTTATCCTATATTTATTCCATTCTCCATCCAGGAAGCTCAGAATGGAGTGCCAGAGCCCAGCACATGTCTTTGGCTTCTGATCTATTAGCTAGTCAGTCTTTTACCTTCCTTTCATGGTAGGATATAAAGTCCAATGGCACATTTAAATGCTGCCTCCCCAATCAATCTATTCCACTGGCGACTCAGATGAATTAGAAAGGTAGGAACAAACAAACCCTAGACACTTCAGAAGAGTCTGGCTTCACTTCATCACTCAGAACCATTGTCAAGGTTTTAGGTCCTTGCCTTCCAACTTTCCTTTCAACATCTATTACACGTTTTGGAAAGCTGTCTGTTAGCTATGCATTTGGACACCTCTCAAGATATCCTAACCAAATTATGCATGGTGGTCCCTGAACTCAAGGAGCAGATATTTGGATCCAGTTGGGTGCCATTTTGAATCAAGGTGGTGAACTGAACTTTTCAAAATGGCACTGATTTCAACCACTTGATTTCAAAACAGCATTGCTAAGGGTTGCCTTAGAATTTCTGAGCAATTCAGGGTACAGTGCTGCTAGTTTAAAATAAAACACAAAATGTTTGAGGCAGTGGATATATGCCATTGATGCTTCCGAGGGAGTTATTTAGACCGAGATGCCATGGTTACAGACACCTAACTAGCTGGTATACATTTAAAATCCATATAACTTAGGTGGAAACATAGCAGTATGACTAAGGATAGGGGCCTGATCCTCTAAAGGGCAATTGTGGTTGAGTACTAAAGAGGCTTACTTTACTTGTTACAGTATTAGGCATATGAATAAGATGTTTTATATGCACACTTAAAAATGGAAAATGGGATTCTGCACGGACCAAGAAATAAGGAGATAAAAGATGTTTGGGTCTATCAAGGGTTAGGGATATGTAACAGGGGTGGAGGTGGTGGAGATAATTTTGCTGTTCTTTGTTCTTAAAAGCCTCATTTATTTAAATGTGTTTGAATCAAATTCATTTCATTATTCATTAGTTGCTATGCCATTCATTTTTAATCCAGCCCCAGCTTGAAGCTAGGAATCTTAGAGCCAGAGCATCCTCGACCGATGAGTGCCAAGCCTCTACACTGCAGATGCTCAGCTGAGAGGCTGAATATTTGAGTGTGCCCAGGAGAGAAGCTTCTGACCTCAGGAACCCAATTAGGGCTAAGACTCCATAGGCCAGACTGTACAAGGAAGAGACAACAGAGTCACCTTAGTCCTGCTTATAATGCTGTGAAGTCCTGGTGAGGGAAAGAGCAGTAATGTAACAAAAACATTTACAAACACAGGGAGTCAAGGAGTTGTGGTTGGCAGTTGCTACCCACCGGCCATCCATTTGATGGCAAACCAAGTTTTGCCTTGGCACATCTGAAAAAAATCCTTAACCTAAATGTTCGCGGCAAAGGATCTGTAGTTTCTGCCTTTTTGGAAGTGGGGCAGTTAATAAAGTCATGAAGAATTAAAAACTAATTTGTATTAATACCTTCATCCCAGCCTTTTAATAAAGTCTTTTCATCTTTACTCATATTAATGCAACTGAAAATTCACAAAGAATCACTGACTACCAAGCATGGGTGTGCAAGAGAGTGTGTACAGCCCTCTCCTTGTATTTATGAGAAGGTCATGCTCCTACAAACCCAGTCAAATGAAGAGAAGGAACACCCTCCAAATATAGGCATGCAAACTATATAAATTCTGCAGAGCAGAAAAATATGTTTCTGACTACACAAAGCTGCTGAAAATTTGATGAGCAATTAGCCAAGTGGGATTTGTAGATTGTAAAGTTGATTTTTTAGTAGGTTACATTTAGTAGGTTATGCCAGCCTACTGTTACTTTTGAAGAAATGTTTATTTTTCATTTTGCTGGTTTTAGCATAACTCATGATGAATATTCATAGGGTCTTAGTGACAATTTTTTTATATAAAAAATGTGTGTTCTATCAAATTAAAGTTTCAACCTAAGAATCTACAATCTTAAAAAATAAAATAAAATAAAATATGAGCTCACTTGCTTGCTCAAGGCCAATATGTACATAAGCTTTTGCAATTTGATCCTATGGGAAATGCCATAGAGTTTTGCAATTCGTATTCCAGTCTTTTAAAGAAAGCAATAAGAAAAATATCTTAATCCTTTTCCATTATCTGGGATAGCTCATTTGATCCTTTGACTTGTACCCTCATTATTTCTTGGCAGATTAGCAATGAGATAAACCATGAATATAATTTGATGCCGGGGGTGGGGCGGAGTCTCAGCAGAGTTAAGTTTCGGGGGGCATCATACAGGTTTAGGTCCAGGAGCATCAGAGTAAGCAGCAAGCAGGCAGGAAAACAGAAAACACAAGAAGACAACAGGAACTCAGAGTAGGAAGCATCTTTTGAGGAGGGTCCATAGATCAACCACAGAACATGCACATTGTAAGATGGAGGGCACAAGGAGAAGGGGACGACAGAGGATGAGATGGTTGGACAGTGTTCTCGAAGCTACCAGCATGAGTTTGACCCAACTTCGGGAGGCAGTGGAAGACAGGAGTCCCTGGCGTGCTCTGGTCCAGGGGGTCATGAAGAGTCGGACATGACTAAACGACTAAACAACAAGATGACGTTCTATCGACACAGAAGGGAAGATCTTCAAGGATGGGAAGCTGGGGGAAGAAAGGAAAGCTCCTAGGTGAGAGCCCACCTTCTTTGTGTGGGACAAGGTGTAAGATACAACTCTAATAAAGGCTTCATACTTCTTCCTCCTCCTCTTCTGAGATAGTTCAGTCGTGAGAACATGACACTGTTAATCTCAGGGTTGTGGGTTTGAGCCCCACATCGGGTAAAAGATTGGCATTAGACTGGATGACCCTCATGGTCCCTTGGCAACTCTACAATTCTATTCTTCTTTTTCTTCTACTACTTTTTCTCTTTGTGTTTTCCTGCCTTTCTTTTCTTTTTCATTTTGTTTGCTTCTCCCTCTTCTGTTTTTATTTAGATTAGTTTGCCTTTTAGTTTATTCTGTCTTGAAAAGTTTCAATAAAAAGAACTGATAAGCAGAAGTCCCTTATTTATTCCTTGGCTAAAAAGACACCAGGTACACCAGGTAGCATGTGTTGGAATGAAGAGTGTCTGAAAATCACTGCTTATCCGTGTAGGCAATGGTGGACTGAGTCATACTTCCCCACCTGGTGCCTTACAGATATATATATATTTTTTAATTTTTTATTGATTTTCCAATTTTATCAACACAACACTAAACAATACATACAACAACAGACACACACACACAAAAAACATAAATCCTACTTTCTTAACCTCCTTTTCGTAAGCCTCTTTTCTCGGACTTCCCCATACCTTCCCCTTTTTGCATCCTAGTTTCACAATTTTTCAGCAACTCTTTTAACCAATTAAAATTTAAACTTATTCTCCTTTTCAATATTACATTAAGTCAAAAAGAATAAATATAGCTGTAATTATACATCTTCCTTTCCCTTCACACTTTAACAGTCCTCGATTTTATAGCGATTTTTAAGATATACTTTAAACTTCTTCCAATCTTCCTCCACAGTTTCTTTCTCCTGGTCGCGGATTCTGCCAGTCCCATATAGTCGATCACTTTCGCCTGCCATTCTTCCAGCGTGGGTAGCTCTTGTGTCTTCCAATACTTTGCTAGTAGAATCCTTGCTGCCGTTGTGGCATACATTAAAAAGATCTTGTCCCTCCTTGGCACCAGTTGGCCCACCATACCCAAAAGAAATGCCTCTGGTTTCTTATGAAAAGTACATTTAAGTACTTTCTTAATTTCATTATAAATCATTTCCCAGAACGCTTTAATCTTCGGGCAGGTCCACCAAAGGTGAAAGAAGGTACCTTCAGTCTCATTACATTTCCAGCATTTATTATTGGGCAAATGATAAATCTTAGCAAGCTTGACTGGGGTCATGTACCACCTATAAATCATTTTCATAATGTTTTCTCTTAAGGCATTACAGGCCGTAAATTTTATATCTGTGGTCCACAACTGTTCCCAGTCAGCAAACATAATGTCATGTCCTAGGTCCTGTGCCCATCTGACCATTGCTGATTTAACAGTTTCATCAATTGTATTCCACTTCAACAGCAACTTATACATCTTTGATAGATTCTTAGTATTGGATTCTAACAATTCAGTTTCTAATTTCGATTTTTCCACCTGGAACCCAATTTTCCTGTCTTGTTTAAAGGCCTCTATTATTTGATAGTAATGGAGCCAATCTCGTACCTTGGACTTTATCTTCTCAAAGCTCTGTAGTTTAAATTCGCCACTTTCTGTTTCTAAAATCTCAGAATATTTTGGCCAATTAATTCTCATGTTTAGCTTCTTCACCTCTTTGGCCTCCATTGGAGGCCTTACAGATATTTTGGGCTACAACTCCCACCAGCCCCAGCCAGCAGAGCCAATGTTCGGGGATGATGAGAGTTATGGTGCAAAACATCTGAAGGGTAGCATGTTGGAGGTGGTTAGGCTAAATAAAGGCACCTTCCCAAAGTTCCAGGAATGCAGGGCAAGCCGAAAAGAACTGAAGCCTAGCAGTTTATGGAAAGTAGATGTCCATGTGAAACAATTAGCTTGTTATCTCAGGAGAGGATGAAACAGAAGAAAAGTGGCCATGGGGTTGCACACAGAACCTTTTATTGTGGGTCCCTCCCCCATAGCTGTCAACTTAAAGATTTGAAAATAAGGGACCGGCAGCCTCAAAAATAAGGGATCAGCAGCCAAAATAAGGGATTTTAGTCAACCAGCAGCCAAACGAAGCCTCAAGGGGTGGTTCCCACAGCACAGCAACCCGGCAAAGGGGATGCAGCAAGGAAAACTACCATCACCTCTCCACTGGGAAGCGCTGAGTAAAGGCAAGTCCCCAGGCAACGCGGCCAATTTGATTGGCACAAGGCATGCAGGCTCCACCTCCCAGTCGTTCTTAGACTCCTTATTGGGTGAGCAACACAGCCAAGCAACACAGTTGGAGCCTCCCTCCTTCCTGGCCGGCAGGGAGGGAGGGAGAGGAGCTGCTTCCTTTGAAACCTGGGAAATTTAAGGGACATCATCAATAAGGGACAGCAGCGGGACACAGCGCTAGGATAAGGGAGTTTCCCGCCAAATAAGGGACAGTCGACAGCTATGCCCTCCCCTGCCCTCTTCTTAGAGGAAATCTGTGGTCTCATTCCCTCTCTTTACATTTGCTGCTGCAAGGACTGATGAGACAATAGCATCTTTCTCTGCCCATCCCAGTCACATAGAGGCACGTTTAAAGATGGCATCTGCATTAGAGAAGCCTGGCAATCCTGCCATCATTGATGCCAGCACCCAAAAGCAAGATGAGAAAAGTGGCTATGTTTCTGTTGACTCCCAAATAAACAGTTCCCTGTCCAGAATATTTATCTGACATATCATGGGTGCTAAAGCTAGATCAGTGTTTGACTGGCAATTGTACATATGAGGATGCTAGTTCATCTCGACTATATCCATGCCTTTTCTTACTGAGAATGGGGGGGGGGGAGAGAAAGCTAAGTGAAAAAGTGATGTTGAGGTGTTCCTGTTGCCTGACATTCATTCTGCATGGCAAGTGAGAATTCTTCTTCCAAGTTTCCCTGCTCTTTGAGTAGGAAGGGTGTCAGCTGCCGTGAGCTCTTTTAATTGCCCCTGTTTCACTGCGCTATGTTTGGAAGTAAAGAAACTATTTGATGAACAGGCCTCTTCATCACAATTAAGAAGACTGAGCAAAGTGGAGGTCAGCTTTGTACCTGCAAGAGATTAAATGCAATCACTGGAACCAGAACCATGCAACCTTGACAGTTAGCCATGGAAGGTAATAAATCGCTATCGTAAGAAAAGAGGAACCATTAAATTGTCTGACTGATTGCAAAGGGGCATTAATTCATTCAATTAGTAATGAGGAAAACAATCGGCAAAAGAGAAGTGACAGACAGAGCGCTGCAGGAAAATGCTGGCCTTTAATTAAACACTAAAGTATCTATAGCATAAATTATTGTAATGGTTGGCTTTGAACATTCGGTGTTCTCAGCTATCTCTTCAATTCAATCAAATGAAGAGATCAGAAAATGATGTGGGTGGCTTGAAAGGGGGGAGGAATAGTTCCCAGCTGCTGGCGTGATATTTATTGATATAGAATTTTAGACAATGTTTGTTCTACTTAGAGCAGACCCAATTAAATTAGTGGGCATGACTTGGAGGGCTCATCCACACTTTCCCTTGTCTTGTGCCTAGAAAACATGGGTCTTGGCGGTTTTGCCTTTGTCTCGCTGCTTTTTCCAGAAAACCTGTTCTTTAGCGTTGAATTGGAAGAAACAACCATCCACGGAAAACTCGATCGCCGTTCGCTCTGGTTCAGCACTAAAGATCGGTTTTCGCCAGGGGAAAGCAGCCGAGCAAGTGGAGGTGTGAATAAGCCCTTAGGTGGCTACAACCCATAATATTTACATTATGTTCTCTGAGTGTAGCACAAGTCACCCTAAAAAGGCAGGAGGCATGGCAAAAGGAGACATACCACTTTTGACATCTGCCACTGTAGAATTTGAAGGATGTTTTGATCACTTGATGGCTGTTTTTTTGCACCTGATTCTCTTAATTGCATTTTTGAGTTGTGATATATTATTTGTTGTACAGTGGAACCTCAGTTTTTGAACTTCATCCTTTCCAGAAGATGGTTCGACTTCCGAAACATTTGAAAACTGAGGATCAATGGGCAGTTGGCAAAATCCATTGACAAAAATGGAAAAACACGCCTCAGAAGCCGTTCGACTTCTGAGGTGCGTTCGAAAATGGAAGCAATTACTTCCAGGTTTTCGGTGTTCGCTTTCTGAATTGTTTGGCTTCTGAGACTCTCAAAAACCATGGTACCACTATACTTTGTAATACCCCCATAACAAACAGTGCAAAAATATTTAAACAAATATTTCAGGGGCACCATTTTCAATTGATTGAGGGCTTTTATTCTCCCCCCCCCCCTCTCTCTCTCTCTCTCTCACACACACACACACACACAAATGCTTTTTTGCATACATTTCAGACTCAGTTCACTCTGCTAGGAATAACTGTGTCTCAATTTATGATATGTACAGGAGTAAAAATCCAACAAATGGTCTTAAAATACACTGCTTTTAACTTGTGAGAAGAGGCCTTTGAACCTTGCAGTCAATAGTGCACTAGTCTCTTTGCCAACGCCTCCACCAACAGTGAAACTGGACATGTTACAAACTCCCCCTAGTGGCACAAGAAACTGGTTTCTGGTCTCACCCACTTGCATATTAATCTGAGTGAGAGCACCTCATAACCCAGACATTAGCCATAAAAGTATCTAAGTCCTCCACTAAAATGGAAACTCTTCGCATCTATTTAGGCTGCAAGCCTTACATGGGAGTATAGCCTATTGACTCAGTGGGATTTCCTTATTAGTAGTAATGCACATTAAAGGACTGTATCCAGGCTGTAGCCTTAATTCCATGGCTGGAACTGAGAGCTTGGGCAGCCTGTCCTCTCTTTCTCATCAATATCTTGGGTCCATTGGCGTTCTCCCCTTTTTTGCATCTTCACACAGGCAGGAAGAACCCTGCTCTTGTTGAACTAGCGCCCCCTGCTGGTGACAAGTCGATGTTCTCTTAAAAGAAATCATGTTCTTTCCACCTTATTTTAAAAAGAAAAAATCGCTTGTAAACGGAGGTAGTGTGAGCCAGTGAAATTGATGTCACAGGACTGTCAATTTGTTGATTCACAAGTGACAACCCATTTTAAAAAGCAATATAGGTGTGTATACTTTTTAGTCTCTGCTGTGGGCACTTAGTGTATTAGATAGTGCTCACTATGGGAAGCGGGGAACCATTTACACCCACACTATGCCTGGAACAGTTTTGCAATTGTTTTAAAGGATTATTTTAAAATATCTTACTGTGTGTGGGGGTGGTGGGGGTGGTGGGGGTGTTTTTTTTTAAAAAAAACCCCACAAGGACCTTCGTGCAGCCTTACAGATGATCACATTTGTTACGGCACAAGTTTTCTCAGTCTGATGTAGGACGTGTTGTGCTGAGTTGCAAATAAATGTATATAGCATACCCCACAAATGTCCTGGAAAAACTGGGACATCCCCTTTTTTTATTGCGAGAGAATGGCGTTCATTTTGGTTGCCGTGACCTCTTGAGATTTCACAGCACGATTCCCACCCCCCAAAGCACTTTTGTGGGGGGAAACTGGTGGTGCAAAATTGCACGAGATCATGGAAACCAAAATGGCCGCTGTGCTTTTGCAACTAAAAATGGGAAGATGGCGACCAGGAAGATGGCATTCTGAAATCTGGCTTCCAAGTATTGTAGTGGGTATCATATAAGGCTATATACTGTATATGTGTGCAGCTGTTAGGGTGCTTAGGGGAACACCCAGCTTTACACATATTGCGTCAGTATTTGAAGATCTGCATTGGGTTCCTATTAGCTACGCAGCTAGGTCCAAGGTTTTGATGTTGACAGATAAAGCCCTAAACTACTTGAGATCAGGATACCTTCTAAACTATCTCTCCAAGTTGATCTTTAAAATCTTCTGAGAAGACTGCTGGTTTTTCCATGACTAGCAGATTGTCCCTTGTTGACATTACGAAAATTGGCCTTCTTGCCCTCCCTTGAATTATTTGTGAGACAGGGACAAACTTTAAGCACCTCTTAAAAGCTTTCTTCTCTACCCAAGCTTTCCTGGACTCTTAATTTTTAATTCTCTGTTACACTAGTTTTACTAGTGATACACGGTTTTGCTTTGATCAAGTTGTAAGAAAATATTTTACTGAATGTTATTGTTGTACCTTAACTGCAGTTATGTGAACCACTTAGATAATTTTTTAAAGTTATATTTTGGGGGGTACAAAAGATTTATAAATAAATGAATGAATTGTGAGCCAATTTAGGGAGCTCACAAAAGAAGAGTTTTGTTTCTTCAATTGTTTACAGAGGAAGCTTGCCAATAACAGACATTCTGCCACCCAAGTTAAATATTAGTTCATCCTTTTGTTATCAGCGAGGAAGTTAAGCACCTTCTAAAATCTCTTCTACTGGAACCAATGAAATTTAAGGAAGAGTAACTTTGGCTAGATCATGCTTGCACTATTATATAATAAGGCAAAGGAATAAAAAAAATGCAATATTAGAAGCAAAGGCAGAATAAGGTACAGTCATAGGAGATTATGCAAATGTATAAAGCTAAAAGAAGGAGACAGCATTTTAAGAAACACAACACAAACCACAGCCTTGCATGCTTAATAACTTTTGAGACAAAAAGCGAAATAAATCATACCTCCACATACAAACTTAAGGGTCCTCAGCCAGCTCTGACTGACCAGAAAAAGGGATCTCGGGCTTAATGAAAGTGCTGCACTGGTGTGTGGTAGCTGTGAAAAGTGTATTTTCTATGTTGGGGTGATCAGAAAAGGCATTGAAAAATGAACCTCCCAGTATTGAAATTTCTTCATACATATCTGTGGAGCAACCACAAATGTAATACTGTGTATAGTTCTGGCTGCAGAAAAGGTCCTTTATACTAGAAATGTTTACCACTCTTGTGTCCTTTTAGTTTAGGGAAAGGCAGGTGTCATGGGCCAGGAGTCAGCTTCACCTGCTGAACAGCAGCCTGAAGGGAGAGAAGGCAGTGACTCCACCTGCAGCTGATCAGCCTTCAAGGACACAGAGGAGAAGGCACTGATGAGAACCAGCTGGCTTCAGGGTTCTCAAGCAGAGCTACTAGCAGAAGTCAGATGCTGGAAACAACTCCTGTAGTTCCTGGCCAGACCTTGTTGCTTCCTGCTCATCTTGACCCTTGACCATTGGATTCCCTGATCCCTGGACTGTCTGACCATGTATATTGCTGTTCACCCAACCCTAGGACTGGATACTGCCTTGTCTCCAGGCAAGTCCACCTCAGAGACTCTTCTAGTTGGCTGGCCTTCCCCCTCCACTGAGCTCTGCTTGTTCTTGCTCAGCACAAGACTACCACAGCAGGTAAGGCAGGGGACATGATAGAGGGGTGTCAAATTGTGCATGGTGAACAATACGTGGATCGATAGAAGCATTTTTCCCTACTCCTCCTGTCCTAAGACTGGAGCTGGACAACATCCAATCAAGCTGAATGATGGGAGATTTGGGACAGACAAGGGAAATTGCTTATTCACACAGTTAAAAGTATGGACTTTGCTACCACAAGATACAGTGAGGGCCACCAATTTAGATGGCTTCAAAGCCATTCATGAAGGGGAAGGCCATTAGTATATGCCAGGCATAGGCAAACTCCGGCCCTGCAGATGTTTGGGGCTACAATTCCCATCATCCCTGACCACTGGTCCTGTTAGCTAGGGATGATGGGAATTGTAGTCCAAAACATCTGGAGGCCCGGAGTTTGCATATGCCTGGTATATGCAATGCTTTTTTCTGGTGGGTATGCAGGGGTACGCATTCCCCTAAACATTTTGTGAATCTTTGTCCATTTACTGTATTTACTTTTCCCAATTTGAACTATAAAATGGTGATTTTCTTGAGTCAAAATGAGAGTACCCTAAGCATATTTTAAAGAAAAAAGCACTGAGTACATGTTCTCTAGCAACTTGCCTCTGATTATTGGGAAACAACAGTGGGACACTGCTTGTGGCCTTCCAGTAGGCATCTGTTTGGCTACAGGGAGAAACAGGATGCTGGACTTTATAGGCCATGTGTGGGGAACCTTAGGCCCTCCAGATATTACTGAGCTACAACTCCCACAGGGTTCTTCGTGTCCTCTTTGATCCACCAGTTCCAATTTTCTGTTTGCAAACATGAGAAGGTGCCTTGTGTTCTCCTCGCCAAAGTTAACGGAATGGGAGAAACTGAGGGAATTGTCAATTAGAATAGTTGCCAATCTGGCATGAGCTGAATGAAATGTGTAACATGGATAGTATGAAATGGAGACAGTCTGGGGAGCTAACTATAGTTAGAACGGAATTTATTTTGGTGCTACTAATCCGGCTACTTGATAGCTCTCCAAGACATGACAGTTATTGTGCCACAGAACTGAATACTCTGCAGAAAGAAGGCAATTATTCCCCCTCTGCCTCTGCAGGCCTGCCACACAGTTTTGAGGAACACAGCCCTTCATTTAACGAAATAATTAGCTCAAATGGAAACTTGTAGCTAGTGTTCAGGTCAGTTTCAGTTCATGTAGCCTTTACAAAACCTACGTGTCACAATCTAGTCATAAAGAGGTCTCTGAATCTAATACTGTAGCTATCACTGGAATACTGTTTAGGGTATTGTGATATTGAAAGCACTGAGGGATCTTTGATCAGCCATGTGGTAGTTGTGCTGAGAGATGGTAGATGGTTGCATTCTGCAGCCCCCGTCAGAATGATGATTCCTTACCTGGTTTCCTCCAGATTATTTTGGAATCCAACGCCAACCATCACTGAATATTGCTGATTGGGAAGGATGGATTTGTACTCTGAGATATATTGAGGGCACCAGATCAGAGGAGGTTAATCTATATGAGGCCACTGAGAGAGGTCATCTGGTAATTTGGGGCAAAGTGTCAGTATGCTGATTCTACCCAGCTCCCTCTCAAGTTGGAATTGAACAATGCACTGAATGAGCTAGACCAGTGCCTGGGAGCACTAAGGGGCTGAATGGGAACCAGTAAACTGAAACTGGATCTAATAAACTGCAATAGGTTAATCAAACCAAATTTATTTCCTAAGGCTGAATTCTCTTTGTACCAGTGCTCCAATCCAGATTACAGATTACAAAGTGACAATCTTAAATAACAATGGAATTGAGACCCAAGTACCAAAAATAGTACCTCCTCCAAAATCAGCTGTTTTGCAGGGGTGGACTAGTTGATGGTGCAGAATAGATTTAAAGACATCCCTGTGCACCCAAGGCACTTAATGACTGCCAACCTTGAAATTATTTGCTGTGAGTGTATTGAATCTGGGTGTTTTTTTTACATGTTTTCAGCTGTTTGATTGTGTTTATTTAAAAATATACGTATAGAAGGGTAGGATAGAAATTTAATAACAAAATAAATAAAATAAATAGCATGCAAGAGCACTCATGGAAACAAAGCCATCATGGTACAGTGGAACCTTGGTTCTCGAATGGCTTAGTTGACAAACAAATCGGCTCCTGAACGCCCAAAACCTGGAAGTAAGTGTTCCAGTTTTCGAACGTTTTTCAGAATCCGAATGTCCATTGCAGTTTCCGCTTGAGTACAGGAAGCTCCTGCAGCGAATCAGAAGCCACACCTTGGTTTTCAAATGTTTTGGGAGTCAAACGGACTTCCGGAATGGATTAAGTTTGAGGACCAAGGTTCCACTGTACTTCTTATTGGTGGAAAAGCATGTCTGCCTAGTATTTCCCTTGTGGTATATAGCTTAGCTGAAACATTTCTGAAGAAAATTTGAGAATTTCCCCTCTTCCCCTGGAAAGTTTTTTCAGAATTTAACCCCCAGAGAATAGTCACTTGCATGTCTTTCCCATTTTGTTACCAGCACATAGAGTGGAGAATCTCAGGCACCACTGTGAACTCTGCAGTGCATAGACTGTGGAACTCAGTTCCACAAGAGGCAGTGGTGGCCACCAACTTGGTGGGCTTTAAAAGAAGATTAGATAAATTCATAGAGAATGGGGCTACCAGTGGCTGCTAGACATGATGGCTATGCTCTGCCATGGTTGGAACAGTATTGTTCTGAGTACCAGCTGCTGGAAGCCACAGGAGGAGTGGATGTTCTTGTGCTCAGGTGTCCTACAGGTGCTTGTCAGAACAGGATGCTGGACTTGACCTCCTCTTAGTTCTTATGATCCACCCCAAGATCCAGCAGGCTCTTCTTACTTCTTATGAGCCACCCCAACCTACCCTACTTCAGTACTGCTAATGCAGTAAGTTTGACTCCTGTTCCTTCCAGCCCTTGTCTCTTGGCTCATTGCTTCCTTCATTTACCAACAACACTATAGTTTCATTCACTATTAGCCAATATGCAGTTTCTCAGATTAGAATTTTCTGATAAATTTTCCTGAGAATTTTCTCTTTGTTCTCCCCACAACTGTTGGAGAATTTAGAGCCTTCTCAGGCAGCGTTTTCTAACTGCCCCTCCACCCCCCTCCAATTCCAAGCTATTTCCCCATCTTAGAAGAAAAACTCAGAAGAGTATTTTACAAGTGAATGGTATAATAATACTGTTTGGGGCTGAAATACTATACATTTCCGCCTTGTTAGTTTCACACACACACACACCCAGTCCTAATAGCAACCTTTGTTTTGATACAGGATATTTCCCACAGATTAATGAGATTTTGAATCATTAATCTCCAGGAAATGTCCTTATTGATTAGGATGTCTTTGACCTCTAGAAATGCCACTTATCTCCCAGAGGTCATTTAGGTTTCACAAATATATATATTTCCAAGGCACTGGCAAGTAGAGGGAAAGGATGCATCTTGGCAGAAGCTCTTAAAGCTGCCCTTCAGAAGTGTGCTGGGACATAATGTACAATCTTACGCTGTTGTATGAAGCACCATTTTGATTATGCGTACTGAGGACTCTTAGAATGTAACCAGAAGCCCTGCCAAAAGCTAATTGGACATTTGTGTCTCTTCCTGCTTCCTGCTTGTGACATTTACATCAGATGTGAGGTACTTAGTCAATATTTGCTTTTTACCTTGATCATTTTCTTGACCTTTTCAGCATGAAATGGGTTCTCTTCTTGTAAGCCACAACACAGAATCTCTCTCTCCCTCTCCCCTCTCTCTCCTACTTGACAAGCTTCTTTTCGTTCAGTGCTTCCTGCAGCGTTACTGAGTCACAAATGCTGCTGTGGACACCACAGTCTCACAGGGCACATGTTTTGCACTACTGAGATTTGATAGCTATTTCTTAATAAGAAACACCAGCACCTGTTCAGCAACTGCGCTCTGAGAAGTTTGTTCTGTAATCAACACAACACACGCATCAATGCAGTGCTTCCTGATACAGCAGTTTTGGTCTGACCTGCAACTCATGCTAGCTGATGTACAAATATAGGTCGTGCTGATTTCGCCCTGGAATGCTAAACCAAAAGTGGGGGACATTAAGTAAGAGGCCACTCTCCCCTCCCCCTCCCCATTCCCAATACTGTGCTAATCCTGCTGAATCTAACTAGTACATTTCCAAGCACAATTCAAAGTGTTGGTGCTGACTTTTAAAGCCCTAAACAGCCTCGGTCCAGTTCATCAGAAGGAGCATCTCCAGCCCTATCGTTCAGCCCGGACACTGAGGTCCAGTGCCGAGGCCCTTCTGGAGGTTCCCTCATTGCGAGAAGCCAAGTTACAGGGAATCAGGCAGAGGGCCTTCTCGGTAGTGGCACCTGCCCTGTGGAACGCCCTCCCACCAGATGTCAAAGAGAACAACAACTACCAGACTTTTAGAAGACATCTGAAGGCAGCCCTCTTTAGGGAAGCTCCCAACCCTTCTGGGATCCCCAATATTTGCGGGGAGGCAATGTTCCAAAAAACCAGGGCCAAGGGCAGAGCTAGGAGTGATGCAGATTCAGTGGCCAGTTCCTCCTTCTGCTGCTGCTGCTGCCGTGGAGGGGAATGAGGGTGAAAGCAGCTCCCAACCAGTAGTGGTGGCAGGAGGAGGAGGAGGAGCCACCAGCCATTGAAACTGTGCTGTTGCTGTGTTTGGCTCTGCCTCTTGGCTTCTCCTGACATCTTGACACCATGTTGGGATGTCACATGCGCAGTGTCGCCCCGCCCACCCCAAATCTCCCTCACAAGTTGACGCCTCTGATCTTGTAACAGCTACAGCCGTGTTTGTTATAGAGGGGAGGGGAAACAGTGTCATTTAAAGCAAATGGTTATGTGCCATTGGGACGCGGGTGGGACTGTGGTCTAAACCACAGAGCCCTAGGGCTTGCCGATCAGAAGGTCAGTGGTTCAAATCACTGCGACAGGGTGAGCTCCTGTTGCTCGGTCCCTGCTCATGCCCACCTAGCAGTTCGAAAGCACATCAAAGTGCAAGTAGATAAATAGGTACTGCTCCAGCGGGAAGGTAAACGGTGTTTCTGTGTGCTGCTCTGGTTTGCCAGAAGCGGCTTAGTCATGCTGGCCACATGACCCGGAAGCGGTATGCCAGCTCCCTCGGCCTATAGAGCAAGATGAGCACGCAACCCCAGAGTTGTCCGCAACTGGACCTAACGGTCAGGGGTCCCTTTACCTTTACCTATGTGCCATTAATGGGCACATCTTGTGCAGAGGGACACTTGCATGTTCATTATAATAGCCTCTTTGTAAGTAGACCAGCAAATTCGCCAGAAGTGTAGGTGCTCCTGACAAATAATCACATGTGGGCTGCAGCACACTGGGAAGAATGGTGCTCTCTTATTCTCCCCAAATGACACTGCTGCGTTAGGACTCAAAAGCAATCATCACAGGATTGTGGGGAGGGGGGACACTTCTGTATATAAGGAACTCATTATCAACATGTATGAACCAGCTTCTGTTCACCCCCTTTAAGCACATCACATGGGATCCAATGAAGTGATGGCTTGCAGATTGAGGAGCTTTGGTGGACATACAGAGCTTTGCACTTCACATGGGCTCCTTTAGGAGAAAGCACTTGAATGTGTACAGTAAGGATAAAAAGAAGTCGGATGTCTAGAAGCTCCACATGGGTGCTGCAGTGTGTAGGGATGTGTATAGATGCTAGGAGATGATTTATTTATTAGATATTATCTTTCCTTCCTCACGTTTGTGGGTTCAGCAGAGTGCAACTACTTTGCAGCTTTAAAAGGGAAGCTTAGTTAAGCTAGTTCTATCCTTTTAGCTTAAGTAACCCAGGATGCTTTTAAGGCATACTGGATTAGCCTGGTATTTCCCACTTTTCTCCCCCTTTAAATAACAATCATACAATCTTTTGAAAGGTAAAAAGCATTTACTCACTCAAAGTGTAACAGATACCGTAGCTTTGTTCAGGCAGGTTTGAAGTGATAATCCAGTTGCAAAGATATACTTTAGTCTAGTTTTTTTTTTAATTAAAAAAATTAAGGATTTTCTTAGTTCTTTTTTCAGGTTGTGTTTTCTACAGATCAGTTACATTTGTTGTGAGACATTAGTGTTGTATGCAGAATAAGGTTGGGGAGAGGAAGGGGGTGGGTGGGATGGTAAAGTTTATATTTTTCTACTTCGTGTATGTGTGGGGTTTTGTGTCAGTGTCCTTTGGGTAGGTTCACTTCCTATTCGCTTGGTAGTGAGATAGGTTGGGTGTAGCCTAGGGTGTGGTTGGTTGTCTTTGGCTGGCTTCAGTGACAATTGTGTGTGTGAGGAAGTGGGTTGTCGGATCAGGTTAGTCATATGCTGTTGGTGGATTCTTGTTGTTGTCTTGTTGGGCTGTGTGTGTGATAAAGGGGAACCATACCGGAATGAAGGCGTCTTCTTCTGTTTGTTCCATGTCAATTTCATTCTATTGGTTAGCTTTTCTAGTGTTATATACTAACCTTGGATCCTAGAACAATAGGCAAGTAGGATCCTAGAATGAAACACCTGATTGGCCTGCAGGAAAAGACCAATCAGGCTCCAGGAGGCAAGCAGAATCAGCCAATCAGACTGGACTCATTGTGTAAATAATGTATATAAAAGCCTGAGGTTTTGGGGGAAATTCAATCATTGTTTTACAAGCTGCAATAAAGAGCATGAAATCACTACAGGACTCCGAGTATATTTCATCTAGTAAGGCTGTTTCCCATGCAATATGATACCAGTGGTCCATGTTTACCGTATTTTTTCGCTCTATAACATGCACCAGACCATAACACGCACGTAGTTTTTAGAGGAGGAAAACAAGAAAAAAATATTCTAAACGAAATAGTGGATATATGATTTTTGTGGTTCATGCTGTGGCCACAGACATGTGATCTGACAGTGAGTTTGGAGTAGCCCAATGCAAAAATCCTGAGGATTCATGTGGATCCATGCTTTGTAACCACGGAGGAGGGAAGGAAGGGGAACCATGGATCCTCTGCTCACGACTGCAGCAGATCCCCCCCGCCACCCGCAAGCATTCGCTCCATAACACGCACAGACATTTCCCCTTACTTTCTTGGAGGAAAAAAGTGAGTGTTATGGTGCAAAAAATACAGTACTTCTGACCAGTCTCTTCAACATCTAGCTATGATGCTTCTGGCTGCTGAGATTTAGTTCAGTTTAAAATGGAGTATGAGCTGTGGTGCAGATTTGGAATAGGTTCTCACATTGCTGGAATGAAGGTGAAAGAGGAAAGGGGAAGCGCCTATTCCTCTCCCCCTGACAGGGCAGAATGGGAATGTCTTTCAGAGTTATCTCTAGGAAACTTACAGGACTCTGAGCTTCAGTTCCTATCAAGTGCCTGTGTAGCAAACATGCATTCTTGGTTTGACTGCTTTGTTAATATCCCACAGAGTGAACCAAGACTTCTGGGCTAGGGCAAGTGTTGAAGCCTTAGTCTCACCAAATATGCAATTTTTATGCCACTGATCTTTAACCAAACCTCTGGGGGACATCAGTTCCATTCCCATTTTACACATTGAAGGATGAGGCTAAGAGGTAATGACTTGCCCAGGTTACAAAATGAAATTATAGGCCAGCAGGGAAATCTAGGATCCCTCTGCACGGCACTTTGCTTGTTGGATCACGCTAGCACCAGGACAAAGCCCAAGGGTGCACCATGAATGCTTAATGGATTAGTTAAAGCTTCAGACCTAGTATAAATATCTTGACTCTACCATTGAGATAGCCATCCATGACTCTAATCTCCCTCTCCATTCTTTAGAACTTGGGAAAAAGAGGGAGATATATTTCCTTAAAACTTTAGAATGCCAGATTTTTAAAGAACGCCCCATAAGAGAAATCTGTCTACTGAGAAAGGTGCTTTACATTTCAAAGATACTACAGTCTTTCACTTTTGTGCACTATAGAGACTATCTAATGGCTTCCAGTGGGATACAGTATTCATTCCACTTAAAATGAAAAGCGCCTTTGGTATTTGAACATATTTATGAAACCATGAATGTAGAGATGTGCTTACAATTCCACAGTAATCCACAAAAGGATTATGCCGAGGCACAAGATAAGTACAACTGCCTGAAGTAATACGAGGACATAAAATAAGAAACATCCAGAAGAACATTAACTGTTTTTAATAAGCTGCAACTTCTGCATTTCCATTTTGGACTAAAATTCAAAAGGTGGGTGGTGAGAATTCTCCATTATGTTTTTTGAAGCAAATCTTTGATCAGGTAGCTAAACTACTGATGACCTTGCATCTGCCTGTGAGCTGTAGCCCTCATGAATTAGTGAGCATATTTATTCTTTTCACTAATGATGTGAAGCTCTCAGAGGGCTGCAAGGCAGAGAAGACTTTTTTTTGCATTGTATGAATTGCATTAACCTGTTCACAGAAACTGTAAACCTGCTAGTTTGATCCAACTTCTTACTTGGTATCTGTAAAGTAGCAGCCATCATTCAAAGTAACTGTAAAAAACAAATATTTTGCCACTGTTTTAGCTGTGAATTAAGCGCTGCTTCCTATGACTAACATTGAGTCTAAAGAGCACTCTTGGACATGAAAGGAGAAAGCGAAAGAGGAAATAAATATTAGGGGCTTGTGCTTTCCCCATTCATTCTACTAGACCTGGATCTACACTGATCTGTTTAACGTTACTAGAATGATATTAAATATATTGTTCCAAAATGTCACAGGGCATATTTGTAAATTAAAGTGTTTTTACCTTTGTTTCTTTCGTCAAAACAGTCTCCTTATTGCTGGTGTCTGGTGTCACATTTTGATAATGTATTATAAACGTTAAAAGTAGGATGTCATTGTTAGGATATTTCCGTTCCACCTTAAAAGGGAGCAGGATGTTTGTGTCACAGCCTGCGTATTTCCTGTTCACAGGATGTTTCTGTTTTGATAGAGCTGTTGTTTCTCTCGCTCTCTCTCTCTGCCTGAGCAGACCGAAGCAGGCAGTCATGTTTTTTCTTTGTTCTGACCAACGCTGAATAAACTTTTAAATAATACTCTCCTGAGTGCGTCTTTCGCTGTGCGAACTCTGCGATAGAGCGTGCATCAGTTCTGGAATGTGGAAAGCTATTTTCTGGAGCTCGTGTCGCTAATTGCTGATACTGTATCTACGGGAGATCAATGGACGTCCGGAGTCGATGTGGAGGCAGTGATGGCCTTTGTTTCCCTGGCAGTATTCCAACAGTCATGTGTCCATATACATTATCAAAACCATTCCTTAACCCAGGCTTCCTCAGCCTTGGCCTTCCAGATGTTTTTGGCCTACAAATCCCATGATCCCTAGCTAGTAGGACCAGTGGTCAGGGATGATGGGAATTGTAGACTCAAAACACCTGGAGGGCCGAGGTTGAGGAAGCCTGCCTTAACCCTTCCTTAAGAATGAGCGTAGATCTGCCTCTGGTCTCACACAAAGGGGGAGAAGAATGTATTTCCATCCATGGGAAGATGTGTGATTTATGTTCTCTCATCAAAAAGATATTCCTTTCCATCATTTAGATCAAGGCAAGGTAAATGTTTTCACCCTGGGGGCCACATTCCCTCTTGGAAAACCTCTCAGGAAATGCAGGAGGTTGAGGTAAGAGGCAAATGTGGATAGATGAATGGATGTGACTGCTCCCTTTCAACAGTAGGCTATAATCCCCCACCCAAATCAGAGGTTTCCAAAGCCACCAACCCCCATCTATTCATCCTCCAGTGTGGAGGATGTGTGGAGCCAGTGTGGTGTAGTGGTTAAGAGTGGTAGTCTCGTAATCAGGGGAACCGGGTTCGATTCCCCGCTCCTCCACATGCAGCTGCTGGGTGACCTTGGGCCAGTCACACTTCTCTGAAGTCTCTCAGCCCCACTCACCTCACAGAGTGTTTGTTGTGGGGGAGGAAGGGAAAAGAGAATGTTAGCCACTTTGAGACTCCTTAAAGGGAGTGAAAGGCGGCATATCAAATCCAAACTCTTCTTCTTCTTCTTCCTCCATCCATCTAGTAAGGCAACATGTATTATTGCAGTTAGGGAAACATTCCAGCCAGGCAAAGCACTCAAGGAGGTTGGTTAGGAAGGTCTATGAGGGTAGTGGAAAAGAGACTGTGCCCTAGTGAGATTCCAGATAGCTGGATTGAGGCCTAGAAGACTGCAGTTGACTCCTGGGCCTAAAAAGCTGGCATCATACAGTTTTCTGCATTGTATTTTACAACTTCTAACTGAATTGCAACCATCAAGAAGATTATATGATTTTGATAAAATAAGTCTTTTATCCTCCTCATCAAATAGTAATCATTTGGACTTAAACATTCGCTAATTAACAGAATGTCTCATAAAATACTTGCCCCACCAGAAATCTCGCCACATTTTTATATTCCCAGCTCATGTTGCAATATGTTACATGAGTCTTATACCTCACACCAATATAGTGAACACAGATCTCTGCTCATACAGAGGTGTGCATCGTTTTTTTTAAAGCTGATTCTCATATATTGGCTTAAATAGAGCACATGGCCTGCTTGCTTCAAAAGGAGGAGCAGTCGTTGTCTGAATCAAGCTCTTCCTGAGCTCTTCTTCCCAGTCTCTTTTAACGCACCCCATAGCCATATATCTTAGCAAATACTAAGGATGTCGATTCCTGCAAACCATATAGCCATCCTCTGAAATAGTGATAAATAGTGATATTTACTTTTGGTAAAAGAGTTGTGTAGTGGCATTTAGGTCATTGTTCTGGAAAATAGTAGAGGGCTTAGCCTCTTTTTTCTTTTTACAGCTGGATTCGCTATGCACCAGCCAATGAAGCATGGGAAGTGATCAGTCAATCAGTCTACCACATTGCCAGTGCCGGCTGTACTTCCTATGGCTTCCATGCACAGTAGGATTGCTGTTTGTTGAACTAAAAACTGGACTGAGGAATAGATTGACCATTATTAATTCTGAGTGGTGGTGGTAAAGAAAGCAACTTGTTACAGGAGTAATCCAGTTGGTGCCCTGAAGCTCACGGAAAGGCTTTTGATCCAGTGGAGACAACCACTAATAATGGAAGTCACAAATGGAAGCATTTGTCCCTCTTTCAACTTCCTCCTAACTCCTAACTCTTTGGAGATGATGGGAAGTAGGGATACAGGTGTCATGGGGACAATTGCCTCTTCCTCTTCCATTAACAGTTTCTCTGCTGGATCTAAAGCCCTTCCATGAGCACATACGGGTGCCAACTGAATGCCACCATATATTACTATTCTGATTTTGTTTTCCCCCTTTCTGAAAGGAGATTGGAGTGGCAGGCACTCCACTCACCCATTTTATTCTCAGAAGAACCTTGCGAAGTTAGCTAGGGTTATAAGGGACTGTCAACCAATGAGTTTCATGCCTGCATGAGGGCTTAAAACTTAGTTCTCCCCTGTTCTAGTTGACACTCTTAAATACTGCGCATGGATATAGAAATGAAAACATTAGTAGAGACAATCTTAAAAAGGCCACTGATGATACGAAAAAGCCATGTTCCTCTTCTTGAATTTGGCTGCTCCAGCTTCTGTCCATTGCAATAGTTCTATGACTTGAGTTTTCCCCAAGAACCTTCTGGGCATCATATTGAGAAAGAAAACCTCAGTTTAACGAGGTACTGATATGGAGGTATCTTTTGATGTGAATGTGACCTAGGGGGCGGGGGGAAGTGAGGAGTGGCTGTGGAAAGAAATAAAAGAGTGGAAGGGTATGTTTGCAAGCAAATTTAAATACTCAAAACAAAGGCATTGCAAACATACAAGCATAATGGCTTTTAATTCAGGCAGTTAACCTTAACTACTATAGCATGGCCTAATGGAAACAAAGATGAGGAATGTGTGCAAATGAATCAACGTAAAAATTATATGTCATGTCATTGGGAGCCATCCAGGAATACGTGGATTAGTTGAAATTGAAGGACAGAAATAGAGGTGGCATTCTATGACCTTCAGTTGTGCTAAGATGTTGGACCATTGCTTCTGATGATTTCTGTAGCACTAAATTAGGGCATAAAAGTTTATGTTTCTAGAAATTAAATGGTTCTAGTATAAACATAAATAAAAAGGTGCATAGCTGAAGAATGCTGCTCAGTGTCAAACTGATGATATTTCAACATAATTTCATTTTGTTACCCATTTATAATCCCATTAAAATAAATTATTTTGATTCCATAGTGCATGCTTCCAGTCAAATTACAATATTAATATTTAAAACTGTTATTCTTATGAAAATATATATACAAATTTGTTCTTCTATTTAATATTTTAAAGCTAAACAATTTTTCTCTCACACTGGGCATATGTGTGTGTGTGTGAATATATATGAGACGGAGTTTTAGTGGTGGGCCCCTTATATTGAAGGACATGGAATAAAGCCTCTTTAGATTTAAAGAAACCAACATTTATTTTATTTATGAAAAGATTTTTAACTTTCTGCCCTGCATCAATTAAATATCAGGGTGGTGTACAAAATAAGTTTTGCAGCCTTAAATACAGCCACAAAATAACCACAATATATTTCATAGGAAATTATTCATAAATGGAAATATATAAACAAACAAATAAAACATCCACAAAATATTGTCAAAATGGATGGGGAGAGAAGTTTGGAAAAGAGATTCTTACTGTCCAGTAATATAATATAATATAATAATGATAATTTATTATTTATACCCCACCCATCTGGCTGGGTTTCCCCAGCCACTCTGGCATCCAACCAAATATTAAAATACAGTAATATATCAAACATTAAAAGCTTCCCTAAACAGGGCTACCTTCAGATGTCTTCTAAAAGTTTGGTGGTAGTTGTTCTCTTTGACATCTGGTGGGAGGTTGTTCCACAGGGCAGGCAGAGTTAAGCACAATGGTCATTGCTCCAGGGACATTAAAACTTGGTTAGGTTTACATTTACCCTCATCCACCATTAAACAAACATTCCCCATGAAAATACATAGGCTAGAATAAATCACAGGGACTTTGCTTTGCAAATAAGTGAATGTTTAACTCAGTTTCCAGAAGTTGCAGCAAGCAAGTCTTCATCTCCTGGCAGAAAAAAAAGGTTCTAAGTAGCTTTTTAAAAAACAACAACTTTGCATGATCCTTTTTGTGGGGAAACAATCTTTGGGTTACCAAAGATGCAGACTACAAAATCTCCTTTTAGAGAGATTCAATTCACTTGCAGAGAGCCATGTCCACATTGCTTCTTGCCTGTTCCAGGAAACAAAAAGAAAGAGAGAAAAGAGGGGGGGGGGCAGAGGAGGGTAACCAAGATCGTCAAGTGTCTGGAAACCAAGCCTTATGAGGAACTGTTAAACATGGAAAAGAGGATGTTTAACATGGAAATGTTTAACATGGAAAAGAGGAGAATAAGAGAATATATTATAGTTCTCTCCCAATACCTTAAGGGCTATCACATGGAAGATGGAGCAAGCTTGTTTTTGCCTGAACACAAGCTTTCTCCTGAACCAATACAGCCACAAAATAACCTTAAATACAGCCACAAAATAACCACAATATATTTCATAGGAAATTATTCATAAATGGAAATATATAAACAAACAAATAAAACATCCACAAAATATTGTCAAAATGGATGGGGAGAGAAGTTTGGAAAAGAGATTCTTACTGTCCAGTAATATAATATAATATAATAATGATAATTTATTATTTATACCCCACCCATCTGGCTGGGCTTCCCCAGCCACTCTGGCCTCCAACCAAATATTAAAATACAGTAATATATCAAACATTAAAAGCTTCCCTAAACAGGGCTACCTTCAGATGTCTTCTAAAAGTTTGGTGGTAGTTGTTCTCTTTGACATCTGGTGGGAGGTTGTTTCAAGTTACAAGAAAGGAAATTCTGACTAAACATTAGGAAAAACTTCCTGACAGTAGCAGCTGTTTGACAGTACAACAGTCTCCCTTGGGAAGGAAGTTGTGGACTCTGCTTCAGTGGAGGTTTTTAAGCAGAGGTGGCATGCCCATCTGCCATGAACGCTTCAGTTGAGATTCCTGCATTGCCGGACTAGATGACTCTCTTCCAACTCTACAATTCTGCGATTCTAAGTTCAGACGGAATATGAATAATACATATCATGAAAGTCACACAAATAAAGGCAAGAGGATGATGATAATAATAATAATAAAAATTTATACCCCACCCTCCCCAGTCAAGGCCGGGCTCAGAGAGGCTAACAAGCAATAATAAAAACAAGTTGAAAGAATACAACTTAAAAACAAGATTAAAATACAACATTAAAATATTGAAACATTAAAATATTAAAATGCAGCCTCATCACAGGAGGAGAAAGGAAAAAGAAAAAAGAAAGAGGGGGAGGGAATCAAGTTGGCTCCAAGCCAAAGGCCAGGCGGAACAACTCTGTCTTACAGGCCCTGCGGAAAGAGATCAGATCCTGCAGGGCCCTGGTCTCATGAGGTAGAGCGTTCCACCAGGCCAGAGCCAGTGTTGAAAAGGCCCTGGCTCTGGTTAAAGCTAATCTAACTTCCTTAGGGCCCGGGACCACTAGGGTGTTGCTATTTATGGACCTTGAGGCTCTCCGTGGGGCATACCGGGAGAGGCGGTCCCATAGGTACGAGGGTCCTAGGAAGTGAAGGGTTTAAAGGTCAAAAGCAGCACCTAAAATCTGACCCTGTACTCTACCAGGAGCCAGTGCAGCTGGAAAAGCACTGGGTGAATATGCTCCCATGGCAGAGACCCCGTGAGGATGCAAGTGTGGTTAACATTCCATACATGCTTCCATTAAAACATTGGTGGGAAATTGAGGGCTGAATGCAACTCTCCACTCTCTGCTCCCTGTGCCACAGGACACACCCCTCACTGTCCCTGTTGTGTCCCCAGGGTAGGTATTTCCCCCTGGCTGAAATATGTCCTCTTGCTTTTCTGGACAGAGGATGAAGAGGGTGTGCATGTGTCTGTAGAAATTAGCCTACTGTACAAAGATAACATTGATATTTGTTGCTCCATCTACTTTTGCATTTGGCCCCATCCACCCCTGGCAAACTGTTCTCAGATTGCTTCCCAGGAGGGGGCATAGCCCTTAGGCTGGAAACGTTCCCCCACTCACCTAAAAGTTTTGCCCATATGAGAAAAATATGGGTCTAATCACACATTTTTCTTAAAAAAGAGAGAAGCATGCACATTCTTTTTCTTTGATCTACAGCAGATAGCTATAAGCCCCCATTTGTTATCAGGATCAGAGTGTGGAAGTCTCCTCTCCAAAGGCTACATGGCCTAGAAAACATTCCCACCTCTAATAAAATAAAAATAAGAGATGTAACCAGTACTTGCTGGTGCCCATTGAGAATGGTAGGGCAGAAGGCTGGAAGACCAACAGTAGGTGGAGCCAGAGACAGTGACAAGTAAAGCTAGAAAGCCAATGACAGGCAGAGCCAACCAATTTTACTTTTGTCCTCATCCTCCATCCTGCTGAATTCTACAAGGACAATACTGAGGCTGAGGAGGAAGGTGACAGCCAGTGTTCCCTGATTAGTTGTATGTAAGAAGGCAAGAGATGGGATGTGGGTGGCGCTGTGGGTTAAACCACAGAGCCTAGGGCTTGCCAATCAGAAGGTCAGCAGTTCAAATCCCTGCAATGGGGTGATCTCCCATTGCTCAGTCCGTGCTCCTGCCAACCTAGCAGTTCAAAAGCACGTCAAAGTGCAAGTAGATAAATAGGTACCGCTCCAGCGGGAAGGTAAACGGCGTTTCCGTGCACTGCTCTGGTTCACCAGAAGCGGCTTAGTCATGCTGGCCACATGACCCGGAAGCTGTATGCCGCCCCTCTCGGCCAATAAAGCGAGATGAGTGCCGCAACCCCAGAGTCGGCCATGACTGGACCTAATGGTCAGGGGTCCCTTTACCCTTTATCTTTAAGAAGGCAAGAAGAAAGGGGCTTGAAGGCAGAATGAGGTTGGTGGGGCAATGTCCTATTTGCCCTGATGGAACAACCTCCACACGATGTAGTTACATGCTAAGAAATAAGTGTCAGGGAACTGCCATCAGTGCCGGAGGGAGAGAGCGGGCTCCAGAGGGATTCCAGAGAGCGTCCCGGGATGGGGAGAGGCAGCCCATCTTCTGGGGAAGAGAATGGAGTGGAGAAGGGGGGCAGATGGGGGAATCAGCGAGGCGGTCCTATGACTCCTTGCCGGGGACTAGTGGGGAGAGTAAGGGTCCTCCGCTGCCTACACCCTCCTTGCGCAGAAGGCTTCCGCGCTGGGAGAGTAGGAGGAGACTAGGCGTCAAAGAGCTTCTTTGCTGGAAGAAGTTCAAGAAACGCCCACTGATGGATTCTGCCAGTGATTGAGACAGCCACGGGTGAGTGGCTGTCCGGACAGAAAAGGTTCATTCAGGCAACCCAGCCAGGTGTTGGCACCGGCTTACGCACGAGCAACCCCTAGAACCATTACAATAAGCATAAAACAAAACTTGATCCTAAGTAGGAAGACGAATTCTGGAACCCTGCATGGGTCACTTTTCGTCAAGGTAGGCTGGATGACTAGTGGGAAGTTGCTGGTTGACAACTCTGAGGTGAACAAAGCTTTCAATGTACAAGAGCTAGTTGGTGCCCTTTGACTGACTTTGTTTTATTTTACAGTTCCCATTTATTCGAAACTTTTGGTTCTCAAATGCTGCTTTTCATGTACAGCTATTCCATCTTCATTTTCTTTTGTCCAAATTAATCTCCCGCTGGCATCATGCTGTCTTTTGCTGTTAAGAAGCATGCTAATTGAAAAAAAATAAGCTCTGATTAAATTATCAAAGACCTCATTCTCCCCCTCTCTAACTGCTTTATAATTTCAATAAAACTTTTGGAAAAAAGTTAATTGAAATAGTAAAACATCCTAAACATTAAAAGCATAAATACATAACCATCATTCCCAAAAGGTGGTAGATTAGAAAATAGTTAGAGCAGTTTATGAAAACGCAGGATTATCTCTCAACAAGTGGATTAATATAAAATGTGAATTTGGGGAAACTGTTGATCAATCTTCATCTCAATTGCACTTCATTATTCTCTTTGTTATCTGGGGTAACAAAGAGAATATATATTTAAATTACAGTCCTATACACATGGAACATGTGTACTGAATGCAATTGAATTTACACCTGGGTATGGATCGCATAGCTATGGTTTTCCCAGTAGTGATGTATGGAAGTGAGAGCTGCACCATAAAGAAGGCTGATCGCCGAAGAATTGATGCTTTTGAATTATGGTGCTGGAGGAGATTCTTGAGAGTCCCATGGACTGAAAGAAGATCAGACCTATCCATTCTGTAGGAAATCAGCCCTGAGTGCTCACTGAAAGGACAGATCGTGAAGCTGAGGCTCCAATACTTTGGCCACCTCATGAGAAGAGAAGACTCCCTGGAAAAGACCCTGATGTTGGGAAAGATGGAGGGCGCAAGGAGAAGGGGACGACAGAGGACGAGATGGTTGAATAGTGTTCTCGAAGCTACCAGCATGAATTTGACCAAACTGCGGGAGGCAGTGGAAGACAGGAGTGCCTGGCATGCTCTGGTCCAGGGGGTCACGAAGAGTCAGACACGACTAAACGATTAAACAACAACAAATGGATCGCATGGCCTTCATTGAACATCCTCTTTCTGTTTGTTGAATTTCATATCATTTTAGGCTAGGTTTTCAAGGAGCTTAATTTACTTTAGTGTTTTCTCTGCTATACAGAAGCTTTTGATGTCTTCCTCACCTGCAGTTCCATTTTCTAGGGTGCTTTTGGAGCCCTTACTTAGCATGGTGGTGGGGGGTGTCATTGTAGAGGAAGACCGGTTTCTGGATTCTAGTTATACGACTTGTTAGATATCATTCCACCAGCAGGTGCCCACTTCAAACCTTGTGGGCGGTAATTAAATAGTTTTCTTTAACAGCAACAATCTCTTTGGCTCACTGCTCCAGAGGGGGGCAGAAAAACAGAGTTCTTCCTCCAGCTTCTGGGGCAATTCAGCTTTGAGAGTTCGTCACTGCTGTCTCAAATGATCACGTAGTGATTGGCGTTTGTGAAGGGGTGAGACCAGTTGCTACAGACATGACTTCCATGTTGCTATGCATCATCTCCATCGCAATACTTTTCAGCAGAATCAACTGGCATTCATATGTCAGCCAGGAAATTCTGAGCACTTGGTAAAGTCATTTATGTGAACCTAATTCATCTATATCTGTTATACTGCTCCCTTCTGCTCTAGTAGGGCTCTTTTCTTCCTGCTCAAGGTTTACCCCATTAATTTTTTCAAATTTGATTTTTGAGAATTCCGATATACAATCTCTAGATTTTGCAATGCAGTTCTCAGATCAAACAACTATCAAAGTGCATTTTTAAAACGTTTGATTTTAGATAAAACACACTTAGAAATCTCTATTTTGTGGTAAGTTGCATATGAATTTTCATGCAGATTTTTTAAAAAAAACCAACAGAGAAAAATGAGGAAAAAGCAGAACAACCTTATGAATGAACACATGACAGTGACACAGACCAGAAATAAACCTGCCCACCCATTCCTAATCATCCTTTAATTTGGAAATCATATCATTGCCGTGCTTTTTTGGCCCCAACGCTGTTCAATATCAGCTCAGGTTATTTGTTTTTGCTAGGAGAAAAATTGTTCTTCTGTTGCAACCCAGCCTGCAGGTAAACAATGGAAAGTATCCTCTGATAATAGGTCATGAGGTGACCATTTGGGCTATCCAATGATCGTTTACTAGGCAAACAGCTGGAAAAAAATGAGTTCTGAAATTGCACATCACACCAGCCTTCAGGCTAGGCATGGCAGACAGGAGATCCTTGCCACTTACCCTGACTCACCAGACCAAATCAAGCATCAAATCCATTTATGTTCACTTTCTCAAGAATGGTGCCTACAGGCTTTGACATGGGCACCTGCTGGTGGAGCGATGTCCAATATCTAATATAAATAGAAACCAAAGAGATGGAAACAATTTGATAATGTAGCTTATTCACCCAGGAATCTTTGGACAGTATTTTTCATCTGCCCTTCAGGAAGAATTGCAAAACACTCCTTACAATATTTTATCTCCAACTCTTTGTATCGGAGTTTGGGAACCTTGGTCCCAGGGACTGGATGTTTCTGGCCCTCTAGAATCTCACTAGATTCCATCTCAATGGCGCTGTTCCATACCTTTTTATCTTGTTAGAGTGTTTCCTTAACTCTGTTAATGCCTCTTGACTGCCTGGATGGACGATGGAGAGGCATGAGTCGGTGGGGTGTGTCAAACCTCTGACTTTTACATGCCTGGAATGTAACCTACTGTATAAATATAAAGGTCACATCCATTTATCTGCCCACTCTTGTCTCTTGTCCCATTCATCACTGCCAAGTGGCCCCTACAAGGCTGTCCACAAGGTACAGTGGTACCTCAGGTTACATACACTTCAGGTTACAGACGCTTCAGGTTACAGACTCCGCTAACCCAGAAATATTACCTCAGGTTAAGAACTTTGCTTCAGGATGAGAACAGAAATCGGGCTCCGGTGGCAGCGGGAGGCCCCATTAGCTACAGTGGTGCATCAGGTTAAGAACAGTTTCAGGTTAAGAACAGACCTCCAGAACGAATTAAGTTCTTAACCCAAGGTACCACTGTAATGTGACCCTTGGGCTGAAAATTATTTCCCATCCATTTTTTTAAATGTCCATTGCTACATTGTTTTTAATAACTTGTATAGATTTAGCCCTAAGTACGGGTGGCGCTGTGGGTAAAACCTCAGTGCCTAGGACTTGCTGATCATATGGTCGGCGGTTCGAATCCCCGCGGCAGGGTGAGCTCCCATCATTCGGTCCCAGCTCCTGCCCACCTAGCAGTTCAAAAGCACTCTTAAGTGCAAGTAGATAAATAGGGACCGCTTTATAGCGGGAAGGTAAACGGCATTTCAGTGTGCTGCACTGGTGCTGGCTCGCCAACTGCAGCTTCGTCACGCTGGCCACGTGACCCGGAAGTGTCCTCGGACGGCGCCGGCTCCCGGCCTCTAGAGCGAGACGACCATGCAACCCTAGATTCGGACACGACTGGCCCGTACGGGCAGGGGTACCTTTACCTTTACCTTACAAAGTGCTTTACCATTCTTAATTCCATTTATACTCATAACCAGGGCTTTTCCCCAGCCAGAATATGCTGGAACTCAGTCCCACACCATTACCATTCTAAGAGAATGAGGGAGGTATTAGTGGTGAGTTCCGGGTCCTCTCTTTCTAGAAAAATAGCACTGCTCACAACAACCCTGTGAGGTTGCGAAATCACGACTCCCCCCCCTCCCAAGACTTTTTGAATAAGTGTAAGGGCTGAGCGGAGATTTTTATGCAAGTTTCCCATAGTCAAACTGTTGCATTGCCCTGAATGTAGCAAGGCCCATAAAAGGTTTAAAATATTCTCAATGTTAAGTGCTATGATACAAGCTCTCCTGGGTAAGCTTATTGTCAATATCCACAGATGGTGGGCACTAAAGCAGCTGGTACTGAAAAATACTGCCTGCCTTTACTTTGGTGCAAATAGCAATGCAGGGACTAGAATATTTTAAATTCAAAGGCTAAGAAATATTGCTCCCCTTGTTCTTTCCTACCCCATGATAAAAACTTAATCCTAATTATCCACTTAAAAGTAATTGTAGTCTATAACGATCTCCCCCCCCCCCCCGGAGTCTCTCAAGCTCTTTATCCTGCTTACAACAATTGTATCACCTGATTTCTTAAGGATGGGAAATGGTCAAAATAACCAAGCAGTGTGACTTGTTTGTATGGGGGAAAGAGGTTCTTGGGTCAGGTTAGCCATATTGATTTATAAACTGTTGGGGGGGAATAGGCAGGGCATTCTGAGGGGGGGGGCGATCCGCCCCAGGTACCATTCAAAAGGGGGGTGACAAAATCCTGCCCCCTTTTGGCAGCAACCCCGGAGCACATGCCACGCCCCCAGGATATGTGCCACACACGCCACAGGTGGCACACCATGTCCCCCATGGGGGGCATAGTATGCCCCCCATGGGCAGAGCGCCACGCCCCCTGGGACACACACCACGCCCCCAGGGATGAGCACCGCTCTGGGTACCGGAGCAAGTTGCTTCGCCTCTGGGGATAGGTCATTGTCCTGTTGTGCTGCATATGTGATAAAGGGGAACCACACCAGGGTAAAGGCGTCCTCCTTTGCTTGTCCCCATGCTAGTTTAAGTGTGTTGGTTAACTTTTCAAATAGGGCTGTTTCCCATATATTTTGGTACCAGTGGTCTATGTTAACTCCTGCTAGGTCCTTCCAGTGTCTAATTGCTATATTTCTAGCTGTTGCAAATAATAATAATAATACTAATAATACTAATACTACTACTACTACTAATACTAATAATACTAATACTAATACTAATAATAATAATAATAATTTATTATTTGTACCCCGCCTATCTGGCTGGGTTTCCCCAGCCACTCTGGGCAGCTTCCACCAAAGATTAAAATGCATCAAAATGTCACACATTAAAAACTTCCCTCAGATGTTTTCTAAATGTCAGGTAGTTTTTTATCTCTTTGACATCTGATGGGAGGGAGTTCTACAGGGCGGGCGTCATGTGCTTGTGTGTTGCTCTCCTGGAAAATATTTAATAGGGCTAGTTCTAGAGTTGCTTCTATTACCTGTTTTGTTATTTTGCAACCAACTGAACACAACCAAGCAAGCTCTGGAACCCCTCTCTTGCAATACCTCTCTCTCTCTCTCTCAACTAAGGACCTACCCACATGATGCTGACACAAACCCCTACACTAACACTAGGCAACAGAACAAAAGAACAATTCCCCCACATCTGTCTCCTCTCTCTTCCCCCGACCACAAGATGTCTATGACAAGTCTCTCTCGCTAAATGAAACGAACTGTGAAAATGACTCTGATTTGAAAGCGGAGACAATAGATGTACCTTTCCCTGTTTATCTGTTTGTTTTGCACCACCCAAAAAAAGTTTCATATAAACTACTGTTTGAAAAGCAGGCCTGCCAAGGAGGATTGAGCTAATGAAATTCATCTAATTTGTCAATCAACTCTCAACTCCATCCTTGGCTATTGTCAGAGGTCGTTAGAAAGTTGGTTCAGCCGTTGAGACTCCAGTGAGTCCCAGAGCCTCATCTTGCACCTTAGGCTGAAACTCGGGACCAGAGACAAATCTTATCACACTTGCCCCATGTTGATGCTGATTTGTACATGATGGTTTTTAGAAACAATAATGGTTGCTCCAACAATCAGGGTTGCAAAGCAGTCTACACTGGTCAAACAGTGATTTGACCATACATTTGTGAAATTAACCCAGATATGGTCTCATGAAATTGCCCGCTCGATTTCTCCTCTCCCATCCAGAAGGCTGAAAGCCAGCCAGCCTTGGAACTTTAGATTGAGACTATGTCATTTCCGAGACCTAGTTTCTGAGTGCTAATATTAAAGGACTTGGGGGTTTCAGATCCAATCAATGTCAGATGACACAACAGCAACACTGGTGCCACATCTTGTTCTTCTGTGCACCTTACAGCCCTCCGTGAATAGCACTGCTGGAAATTTGGGGTGGGGTTCTTCATCAGAAAAAAAATACTATTAAAGTTAATAAAAAGTAGCACAACCTTTTCCAGACCCCAATACTACTATTTTTAATGTTAAAGATAGTGTCAAAGAGCAGCACTTTTTCCACTTTTGAGGTGACACTCTTTGGTTTTTTAAAAAATAATGCTCAGAGGTATCTGCCCACATGGACAATTGCTTCACAGAAAGAGTCAAGACACATGTATTCCTTTCCCATAAGTCCTTATATCTGCTCTGCCTTTCCCAAAAAAAATTCTGCATGAATAAAAAAGGTAAAAAGCTACACTAATGTTTCTGAGTGCAAAAATGCCTGATTGAAATGTACGTTTTCATTGCACAGTAATTATTTGAACAAATCAGTCTTTCATTGCGTTCTGCCATAGCAAACTTTGCATTGGGTGTATAGCAACATGTAAAAAGGGAATTGGAAGCAATGGCCACATTTATTACCAAAAGATAACTGCGGTGCCCAGAATTATTTGAAAATCATCTGAAGCATGATTTTCTCCGTCAACAAATTCTGGGCACTCTACTTTACCACTCACTGTGTTACAATTCCCAGCAATGCTTAACAAAGTGAAGCACCCAGAATTATTTGAGAAGGGAAGTGTACTTTGAATGTGCTTCAAAGGTATTGTTTGTACTCGGTATAAGAAACCTAGAGAAACTACGATTCTCAGATTTGTCTACCCCTACTCAGAAGCACTGCCAATGTCTTCAGTTGAACTTACCATTGCTTAGGACTGCAGCCTACATTATGACAATTCAGCTAAGTGTAATAGACTGGCTGGATACAGAGGAGTGGTGGGAGACACCAGCTGAGGAACCCCCAGGAGAACCCCTAAGGGAAGAAGGCTCAGAGCCAGGGGATTAGTGGTGGGATGACCATGAGCGGTCAGAGGGAGAAGACTGGGAGAAGATGGTGCCGGAAGCTGAAAAGGTAACAGTCTAGTGAGCAGGAAGAGTCTATGGCAGATAGCTGTCCAGAATCAGTGGCAGAAGTGAAGGCTGGAGAGTAGGGAGCAAGAGGCAGCGATGAGTCAGGCTGGGGAGGAATCCTGGCTGTCTCCCCCTCCTGCTGTGACAAGCTCCCTCCCCCTCCCCCAGTTTCCCAGAACCCAAAGAGGTATGCAGAGCGTGGAGCAAAGATAGGCAAGAAGAAGGCACCCCCGATTGCTTGGGAAAGGAACTAGGGTAGGGAGGAGACCTACGAGAGATGTGGGGACCATCAGTCCTTGCAACTGCCTCACTGGGGCAAGAGCGACCCAGAAGAGTTGCTGTGCTCTATAGCAGGCTTCCTCAACCTCGGCCCTCTAGCTGTTTTGAGACTACAATTCTCATCATCCCTGACCACTGGTCCTGCTAGCTAGGGATCATGGGGGTTGTAGGCCAAAAAAATCCAGAGGGCTGAGGTTGAGGAATCCTGCTCTATAGACTTAGCCTCCTGAGCTGTTTGCTGCTTTGAATAAAGAGTTAACTTCCCTAACGTGGTGTGACTTACTACTGGCCTGCTCCTGGCTCCCACCTCTGACACTAAGTTTGCTAAGGGGAAAGGAAGCAAGGGCAGCAAGAGACTCTTGAAGCAGCACTCTGCTAATGCATTGCACAATAAACTCTGCACCTCTGCGCCTCCATTGCTTATTCTGCATTGTAGAGGTGTCTTGTTGTATAAGTAGCACTTGACAACACTGCACTGCTTATTTCTTTTATTACATCGTGGGATAATTAATCACTTCTGCATATGAGAGTGTGTGGTATATTTCTCTAAGAGAACCTGCAGTTTTAGGCCAGCAGTAAAAATATTTTCTAATAACGGAGGTTAAATCACTAGTCTACAACTGGGGTTGTATGCTTTCTACTACCTTTTATTTTAAAGCCATATTTCTCCTATAAGTGGTTTTTATTCCAGTGGAACCACCTACATGGCCTTTTCTGTATGTTGCTTTGCCTCACCATCAGCATTAAGTGGATTTACATAATTCACTTGTAGCAGAAAGCGTGTGGTCAGCCACTCTTCACCCACGAACCCCCCCCCCCCAAAGAAAGGTGGTGTGACAAGTGACCCTGAATGTCTTCCAGAGCTGTCTGTAGGAAAGGGAACTGGCCCTAACCCAGCTGTCAGACTTTGATTCAGGGGGAAAGGCTTGCCAAGGCAGGAGTTATCTATCAAAAAGGCAGCCATAGGCTAGGGGAAATATATCTGATCTAAAGCTGATAGTGTGTGAAATCAAAGGTTGTGAATGGCTACTCAAGGGAGACCAAATACATTTCTATGGTGTTGCAGTACAAATGGTGTTTGTAATGGATTGTGGCAGGACAGAGGCCTAAAGAATTGAACACAAAGCTCCAATGCATGTTTGCAATATTGGAGGAACACCTTGTAAGATGGCAAACTTGGCAATGATAAACATGACCAAAACATATATGTGCTTAATCACTGATTAGCAATTCTTTGTACTCACTTATCAAGTTGCTTGATGAAAAATTGAATACATTCAAAACCGGCTTGCAAATTTTTGTTGTTTACCATCTAGAACAGCTTGGGAGGCTATTTTTTTGGGAGGCTATTTTCAGGCTCAGTTTTTGAACAGACATTTGACAACATCTAATAAGGTTTTGGGTGTTAGGACACCTTCCAAGACCAGGTTGGATCTGCCAGAGGTTCCAGGCAGCATTTCCTCTCCAAAATTTGCAGATGTTCCATTCAGGCAGAATTCTACAATCCAGATTGAAATATATTCTACTAAAGAGTATAATTCTATCATATCAAAGCATCTTTCAATCAAGAACAGCAATTGGTGGATCTAGAGGGCAAAATGCCCCCTCCAAGTCCAGTTCTCGCAATGAATTGATCTTAATGAGATCAACTGTGCTAACTTGTTAATCCTCATACCCAAAACCAAGTTTAACTATTTGTTTTGTAAGCATATTTATCATATTTGTTTCAGTCCAATCTTGTCTTTCCTTTGTTGCCTCCCCACATTATGAAGTTCAACTCCCAGGGGGCAGTGGTCCTTTCTACTGATGATTTATGAAACATGGTAAAATGCCATGTACACTGATGGTGCTGTGTAATGTTGTGAGTCAGGGCATCTTTAATTCCGTGAAGTGAGTGGCCTATCATTGTGACTTGCTTAATATCACATCTGTTGGGTTGTTAATGGCTCTCGCAGACTATGTGTGGGTTGTGGGGTTTCCCCTCTTTGAATAACAGACATTTTACCTTCTGTGCATGTGGAAACCACAGTTTATACAAAGAAAAGATTGAGCTTAGAGTTTAACTGCAGGTAGCTAAGCATGGATTCAGGATCTCTCTCTCTCTCTTTCTCTCTCAGCATTTTATTCAGAATTAGTGGGTATAATATCTGTACAGTGTATTTGCTTCCATTACAATCTGCTTGTACATTTGTAACAGCACTAAGAAATCCCAAGCTTCCAGTGATTTCTCATCCAAAGAAAACCGAATCCTCTAGCACAGTCCTTAGAGATCTGGGGATATATTGACAACCATATAATGACAACCAGGATGTTAACAGTGGCATGCAAATGGATTCTGGGAGTCATGTGAATTTCTTTCCTGGAAGTGTCAGCTTCCTGACTGGATTAGATTATGCAGAATACAATCCCCTGACCAGCTGCTAGAGTAGCACATGGAAAGAGCCAGTAGATATGAGGTTGAGATCCATGATATTTATACAACTATTAAAAAATAAGTAGTCACGCAGCAAGGATATTCTACATTCTCTTAATGATTTGATTTTATCAAGTTATAAAAATTGGGCCCAGAGTATCCACATAATAAATGGAAATGCTGTCCCCTGGCCTATTGTATATTGGTGCTATCTTTATTTCTAATTAGTGATTTGTCGTCTTACTAGATTCATCCCATCCAGCCATATTGACTATTAAAGGTAAGGGTACTCCTGACTGTCCAGTTGTGAACAACTCTGGGGTTGCAGCGCTCATCTCGCTCTATAAGCCAAGGGAGCTGGCGTTTGTCCGCAGATAGCTTCCAGGTCATGTGGCCAGCATGACTAAGCCACTTCTGGCGAACCAGAGCAGCACATGGAAATGCCATTTACCTTCCCGCTGGAGTGGTACCTATTTATCTACTTGCACTTTGACGTGCTTTCAAACTGCTAAGTGGGCAGGAGCTGGGACCAAACAATGGGAGCTCACCCCATCATGGGGATTTGAACAGCCGACCTTCTGATCGGCAAGCCCTAGGCTCTGTGGTTTAGACCACAGCGCCACCTGTGACCATAGTGATATTGACTATTATGGCAGTATAATTGACCATTATGACAGTATAAAACAACAGACGGTCAAATTTGGTTATGTGCTAATGTCACTGATGGAATATAAAGGGTGATGCTTATTGGACCTGATATAACCTAACCAATCAGAAATAATATAATATTACTAAAGGAAAATGAAGCCTTTTCCGGATAATGCTTCCTGAAAAGTCAGTTCCATTCCCTTGCACAACAACACACCAAAAAGTTTCATTCTAATGAAAACACTGATGAAAATTGCTCTCCCATTGACTCAACCTTGTTTATAAACTCCTGAAATTTGTGTGTTTTTTTTAAATAGCAAAGGTCATGGGTTAAATGGGATCTATATATTACGTTTATAATATCATGCTAGATCTTCAGGGTAAAGTGATTTCACGGAACAATTTTTCATAAACAGTGTTTGGAAATTAGATTCGAAATTACAGTTCAGATATTATGAACAGTTAATAATATTTACATGTGGGGGAAAAATGATTTTGCAATCCTCAAAGGCACTTGCTCATCTTGAAAAAAAGAACTGCAATTGGGTTTCATGTCATTCTTGGCCTCTAAACATATTCTGTATGAGCAATGCTTAAACAGTTATTGAACCATTTTATTCTCCAGCTTGATGGGAGAAATGAGTTGTGTTGGGCTAACAGCAAAACACATCAGGAGGAAACATGCCTCTCAAATGTAACTGCCCTTTATTGTCCTTTAATGCTACATAACAAGAATGGAAAGAGAAAGTAACTCTGGAGCTCTGCAGCATGCAAACTATAGGAGCTAAAGAGGTCCAAAAAGTACTACATTGAAGCATAGCGCCCCCTGAATACATAACACTCCTCCCCACTTAGTGAAGATAATCATTTAACCAACCGAGAGGTACCCATTCATGGTGTAGTCTGTGTATCACTGATGGGAGTAGAAACCCCAGGTGACTCTGCTTCAGCAGCTCCTGTGGACAGAGGGGTATTGTTACTTCTGTCACTTAGTGGCTCCAGTAAGTCCGCAGGAGTTGTAGCAGGAACATCTGCTCCAGATTGCTCTAGGTGATAAGCTTCTGATGGTTCTGCTGTTGTAGCATCACTTTAGGCAGAACGCCTTCTCAGCTGATCAACATGGTGAAGCTACACCAGCCCATCTGTGCTCTGGACCATATATGACACAGGTCCTGTGACTTCAATCACAGTTGCAAGAGCTCACTTGGGTCCAGATCCATAGTTCCTAGCAAGAACTAGGTCTTGTGGCGCAAATGAATAGTGATTAGGAGCTGAGAAAGCATCCTCAAAAGTACTTCCTTAACTATCTTGTAAAGTCCTCTGATAAGACTGGATGGAGATGGCTGGGGCAAGCCTTGAGCTGTTGCCCCATTAGTAATTAAGCAGGATTTGGCTCCTACTGTTGACCGTGGAGTAACATGTTGAGCAATGAGGAGCCTGGCAAGTCTTGTTGGCCAGTCACCCCCAATAATCTGCTTCAGGGCATCCTTTGTTGTCTGCATCATCCATTATGTTTGAACATTTGCTAGAGGATGATGGGGTGCAGCGGTGACTGCTCATATAAGGTTTCTGTGCACGAATTCCTTAAATTCAATTGATGCAAATGTGGACCCATTGTCAGAGACTATAGTGTCAGGCAATGCATGTGTTGCAACTGATTGTCATTGGGTATGAATGTTGTTTAAGTGCCTTATTCACAGTGTATTTGTAATCTCCATAAACTGGCCTTTCTCTGCGGTGGCTCCACAACTTTGGAAATGCTTGCTTTCTGAGGTGTGGCATGCTCCAACATTGCTTTCATGTTGACAACCAGCAAAGATACAATTCTTTGACCAAGCATTTAAAGTGGGATAGTGAACTGAGCATGCATTTTGCTTTCTACAGTCTGTGAAATTTCTCTTTGCGATTGTGACCGAGTTTTATTGTTCGTTCTTCTTTTGGTTTCCTTTATTGTTAATTACATTGCTTACTGTGTGCTAGCTTGGAGCCTTGGAGCGAAGACCAGATCACAAATATCTAAAGAAATAAAAGAAACAAGCCAATCATTGCAGCACAAATTAATGAAGCTAAAAGCAGCAGCAGAAAGCACCAACATGAAGATCAGCAGTGACATGCATCAGAGTGGGAAAGCTTGCATAAAAGGAACATTTTCAATTGCTGTCAGAAAGCAGATGAAATGGATGATGGCCTAACCTCTTTGGGCATGGAGTTCTGCATATATAGAGGGCCACTACAGAAAATGCCTTATTGCTGGTTGCTGCTGAGAAGCACACCAGCCAATGTAAGAGGGGCACACCAGCCAATCTTAACAGATAAGCAGATTCCCATACAAGGTAGCAGTTCTTCGAGTAGCTTGGTTTAGAGCTTTATAGATAATATCAAGCACCTTGATTTGCACTTGGAAATGGATGGGGGGTTTGTGTACCCGATAGAATGAATAAGTCACGCAATCCTAGCACCTTGTCTCAGTCAAGATTGAGCCAAACCTTTCTGCACAAACCTAAGAGAAGCGGACACGGAGCAATGGTTCCAAACTACAAGAAAGAAGATTCCACCTAAACATTAGGAAGAACTTCCTGACAGTAAGAGCTGTTCGACAGTGGAATTTGCTGCCAAGGAGTGTGGTGGAGTCTCCTTCTTTGGAGGTCTTTAAGCAGAGGCTTGACAACCATATGTCAGGAGTGCTCTGATGGTGTTTCCTGCTTGGCAGGGGGTTGGACTCGATGGCCCTTGTGGTCTCTTCCAACTCTATGATTCTATGATTCTAAGTAACTGAATTTATGGCTGAATTATATAAGGTTCAAAGTGAACTAGCTATGCATCCTGTCTGATTAAAATATCTGCATAAATTGAAGATTGGCGCACTCCATTATCAGCATACAGTAAACAATATCAGGTTATCAATCTTGTATGAATTATTGTTTGAGAGAAGCATCCATGGCCACATTCGGAATGTCATAACACAGTGAGGCATCTTCGTTAAGAAGCAGCAAAGTCTGAAGTCGGAGACTAATGCCCATTTTTTTGCATCTCTATGAAAAGTGCATTCCTTGTGCGATGTTGCATTATCATTCATGAACATATGGTTTCTGGAATGAATTATAATATTAGAAATTAGATTTTAGCCATCAAGACATTGATTTGCACTGCTCTGAAATAGGTTTCCAGGAACCATCACCTTCCAGATGCAGTAGTTCTGGGAATTAAGTCAGAAGACATTAGGTCAAGCAGGTAAATGTCGAAGGCGGAGGATTAAATGCTCAAGGGCAGCGGACATCCTTTACTGATTTTAGACTCTATTCCAAATGCATCATGTGCAGAAATGTTCCAAGTCCACTTACAAATGAACCCAGTCTGTGTGTCTTCAAACCAACTTGAAAAGTATAAGCTGTAATTTATTGGGGATCAGGAAGAGAAAACACGGTACTTTGGGTGGAGGATTTGCAAATGAATCTCTGAAAGCCTTATAAGCCACTGGCCCAAAGACACCAAGACACCAAGACCTCTCTTTCTAATCACTAATGTGTTCATCCATTTCCACAGGCATTTCCCTGTGCCATCCATTAACTGAGAAAATGAATTCAGAGCGTTCATGACTTGTGGAAAAACCTCTGGGGTTTAGCAGTTGTCAGCTAAAGCTGAGTACGTCAAAGGAACTTGGTTGCCATTCCTCCTGTTTCATTTCCCCTTACGTTTGCATCATTCTTTCTGCCCCCACCCATGGGATTAATAACCCGCTTTCTCAATTTTTGACAAATGGATTCCATTCTCCCCAATGTAATTGCATTCAATATTTAGTATTTTGCAAATATCCTTTTGAGTGTTCTTTGCACACAGCTTCTCCCTCACCCCACCCACCCCAATTTTTCATGCTATTATTTCTGGGTCGCTATAAGTGGTGTTGCAGCATTCCTGTATTTCTCCTCCTCGCTGTGCTGTATTCCAGAGGAAGGGGCACATCAGAAAAACGGTGCTCCATATTTTCCAGGGGCCCACAGCTGAGTATGGGAGAGATGAAGAATTATTTGATGTTATTCTATTGCCACAATTCACTTACTCCAGAGCCTTTCACTCTGAAGCAAATGGGCTTCCAGACTAAGGCTTCCAGGACACTGCTAAAATATGCTCCATAGGAGATTCTCTACAAGAGCATTTAACATGGAGTCATTATGCCTTACAAGATTTAACTACCTTCTCTCTCCTCCCCGCCTCCCGATAATCAGAGCAAAGTGAAAACGTGCCTCTTTTCCTGAAGGGTTTTGAGAAGCTGGATTTTAAACATGTGAGTAACTGTGAGGACAGGAACGCGGGTGGTGCTGTGGTCTAAACCAGAGAGCCTAGGGCTTGCCGATCAGAAAGTTGGTGGTTCGAATCCCCGCGAATCCCGTTGTTCGGTCCCTGCTCCTGCCAACCTAGCAATTCGAAAGCACGTCAAAGTGCAAGTAAATAAATAGGTCCCACTCCAGCGGGAAGGTAAATTGTGTTTCCATGCACTGCTCTGGTTCACCAGAAGTGGCTTAGTCATGCTGGCCACATGACCCAGCAGCTGTCTGTGGACAAACACTGGCTCCCTCGGCCAGTAAAGTGAGATGAGTGCCGCAACCCCAGAGTTGTCAGCGACTTGACTTAACGGTCAGGGGTCCCTTTACCTTTTAACTGTGAGGACACTACAGTTAATTAAACCAAATGACATTGATCAACATGGCTTTGTGTTGCTACTTCCCAGGAATAGCGAAAGAGTATCACAATATCGTATTTTAGTGGAACTATAAGAGGATAATGTTGACCCTAACCACCACCCCTCCCATAAAGCAGATTGCAATATACTTTTAAAATACAGAGTAATTAATAATCAAACCATAAAAACAATATCCATTATATGAACCATTCAAACAACAAATAAGTTAGCAGAGGAGATAAAGCCCCAGTTAAAAGCTCACTGCTCAAAAACTAACTAAACACAGGCTGGAGGGTTTTCTTTTTCTATTTTTAATCTTTAAAATCCTTCTAAAGGCTAGTAAAGAGTAAGACTTGCATACTTCTCAGGGGAGGTTGTTTCAAATGCACCATGGTGGAAACAGTAGGTTTCTACATCATGTAGGTTCAGGGTCCAGTTGTAATGTGAGACTTGCAGCGGCAGTTTCACCAACCGTAATTTGCAGCTGTATAGCTGAGTCCATAGACTACCTTCCTCGACTTCCAGATGAATGTTGCAGGAGATCTACATGGCACAATTGCATTACCATGATTTCATTTCTATAGCCAGGAAGAAATGATTCGGGTAATTATGCTTTTATAATGTGTAGTTAGATTAATTCAGATCAACTACAGTTGCATTCATGCATGCGAATGCACCAGGGAATATTAATTACAGCAGTAATAAAAGAGAAAGTATTCTGTTTTTAGATACTTGATTAAGTTTCAAATCAGCTGGGTCACTGCTGTAAATTCCACCCCAAGCCCTAAGCTGTGCTAATGGGGACAAGAGTGGCCAGTGTCCCCCAGTCTAGGGTTACTGGTTTTATGTTTAAAATGACCTAGCAATTAGTCTTTCTGTATGTGATAGACATCAGTCTGAATAGGAAGGAGAAAAGGCATTGAATGATCTGGGGATTTTATTTTATTTTATTTATGACATTGCTATCCCACTCTTTTCTCCAAGGAGCTCGAGGTAGCAAACATGATTCTCCCCCTCTTCATTCATTCCTCACAAACCACCTTGTGAGGTTGGCTAGGCTGAGAGACCCAAGGTCACCCAGTGAGTTTCATTGCTGAGTGAGGATTTCACCCCCAGTCTCCCAGGTCCTTTTTATGCAATCAAGTAAGGGCAAGAGGGAACAAGAGAGAAATCAAAAGTTAAGCTTTGTGAAGTCTGCTGCTTTTCTCAACTATCAGAATAGTTAGCCTCACTAATCTGTCAAGTGGCTGTTGGCTCTCGCAGGAGACTTCAGTCCGTGGAAAAACACATGCCCAGGCAGACTACTGAACCCAGTGCTTGGATTGCCAGTTGACTGACTTTGTTGAACTTTCCTTGTCATGAGGTAGCCAACAACCTGAACTGGCAGTGAACCACTCAGACTGACCCATCACCTACAGCAGCCTTTCTCAACCTGTGGGTCCCCAGATGTTGTTGAACTACAACTCCCATCACCCCTAGCTAGCAAGGCCAGAGCTCAGGGATGATGGGAGTTGTAGTCCAACAACATCTGGGGACCCACAGGTTGAGAACCGCTGCTACAGGAATCAACTTGGGTTCATTTCAGCTTGAATTCCACTTTGTTGCAAGTTGCAGACATTGACCCTTAATTTGATTGATTTATAATAAGGAAAATAGACCAAAGATGTTGACATTATTAATTGCATCACGTTTTGGATAGGCAATACTATAGAATTAAGGCTGCAATCTTCCCCTTGCTTTCTGAAATTCCATAAGACTTACTATTCAGTAGACATCAAGATTCCCCCAAACATGTTAAGGCACTAGTTCCAATTTAACAGGTGGGGAACAGAGGCTAGCAAGTAATACCTGTGATTGCCTAGTGATCATAGCCATGGTAAGACATGAGCACAGGCCTTTCAATTCTATGCACAACACTTCATTACTGAACTACACCTGTATTCCTGTAACTAGAATGTGATGCAACAAAATATGGTAACCTGCTAAGTATTTCCTTATTATTAGGTAAATTGCAGGTGGGGAGTGAGAGCTCCAATGACCCAAGGAGTCCCAGATGAAAGGAAGAGATAATGCCCTCCTTCTCTTTCCTTTAGCCAAAATGAGGAGGCGAGGAGTAGAAGAAGAAAGCAGAAGAGTCTGAGAGGTAGATTATGAGCTCTGACAGGCAGCAGCATCTTGGTGTGCTGGCTATGTCTCCGGAAATCAGATGCAAAGACAGTGGATTTTGGGTGCCGGTGGAGTGCTTAAGCTATACCTCCATCCATGTGTCATGGACTGTATGTATGGACACAGAGGAATGGTGGGAGGAACCAGCTGGGGAACCACTAAGGGAAGAAGGATCAGAGTCCGGGGAGTGGTAGTAGGACAATGATGAGTGGTCAGAAGGAAAACAGGGAGAAGACTGGAAAGAGGAGGTATTGGAAGCTGAAGAAGTAACAGGTCGAAATGAGCTGGGAGAGTCGATGGTAGAGGGAAGTCCAGAAGCTGAGGCAGAAGCTGAAGGAACAGAGTGGGATGTGGGAGATCAAGAAGCAGAGATGAGTCAGACTGATGAAGAGTCACGGGTGTCTCCCCCTCCTGCCTAGACAATCTTTCCTCCCCCTCTTGTTTCCCAGAACCAGAAGAGGCATGAAAAGGGCAGATAAGAGGTTGGCTGGACACAGGTACAGTCTCCAGTTGCTTGGGGAAAGCCTTGGAGAGCAGGGGACCTTCAGTCTCAGCAACTGATTTTCATGGAGGAAGACTGCCAGGAATGATCTGCTCTGCTCCTTAGGCCTGACACTCAACCAAGTCTGTGGAGATCTTGTTTTTGCTAATAAAGAGTTAATTCCATCTTGGAATTGTGTGAATACTGAATGGCATGCTCCCCGTGACACCCTGCTTAGATACTTGCAAATAAATGAAGTTGGCATGTCCTATCGGTCCCTTATATTGTCTACTTTGACAATATTCTCAGCCCAATCTGAAGATGCCAAGGATTGAATTTAGGACCAATTGAGCACAAAGCATGTGGCCTGCTACTGAGCCATGGCCCTCCCAACTCCCAACATCTCCAGCGATTGCCTTCCAAAAGCTGTCTAAGCACTCTACATCTAAGCCACATACTGCTTAGAGCAGCCTTTCTCAACCTTGGGCTCCCAGATGTTGTTGGACTACCACTCCAATCATCCCTGACTGCTGCCCCTCCTGTTTATGGAAGGTGAGATTTGTAGTTTAGCAACATCTGGGGACCCAAGGTTGAGAAAGCCTGGCTCAGAGAGTTGGGGAGAGGGTAGCAATATAATCAGAAGTCTTTGAGTCACATGGGTGTTCCAACTCAGGCCGACGTCATTGTTGCAAGGCATCAACAGAGGCAGTGACAGAATCTGATCTATCCTTTTCTTTGTTGAGAGTGACAAAATTAATTTTTGATGTTAGTAGCTTGCAATAGATTGCAACAAATATGCTGCAGCTGGCAAAATAACCAAGAGGGGGGAAAGCTGCTAATATATTAAATGTCATGCTGGTAATGAACTGTCAAAATTTTGTTACCGACAGCTGAAGTTTGCAGCTTGAGTCAAGAACAAAAATAATTTTAAAAATATTTCCGAGCTTCCCCTTTCTTTAGGCAAAATTATAATTGATTTTTTTTTTAAAGTCTGGGGTATAAACAAAAACAAATCTCATTGTGCGTGTTTTTCACATAGCTTGTTTAAAAAGGAATATACTTTCAAATAAGAAACCCTTGCTTATTCATTCAGCTTGCACCAAATGTATTAGTCATGCTTCAGTAGAATCTACATGTTTGATACTAATTATTTCCCTTGTAATACATCCAGTTCACTTTGGGATCTTAATGACATTTTCTTGGGATATAGCTTTTTCTTGGGGTTTGAATTCATTCTGAAATACAAATGGATTTCAGGCAATGCAGACATAATGGCTTTGCAAGCCATTAAATCATCAACTTTTAGCATTTTAAAATAGTCCCCAGATGGGACTGCTCATAATTTGGTGTAAAAAATGAAAAACCTAACTGTGGGCACATTCCACCAAGTAATCCTGCTTTAAAAAATCCTGATTTTATACTATTGGGAAGTAATTCCCAAATAGCGCAGTGTGGCAGTATGCCTTAAAAAAAATAAATTTTTTAAATGGACCTACAACTTTGTGTCTGTTGGAGTGGAGAGATCATGTGCAGCACTGAATCCCACATATCTTTGCCAGTATGTGGATAGTGACACCTAGAAGAAGCTGCAATATCTTCCTAGCTTCCCAGCAGATGGGTCATGGCTGTCTATCAAAAGGAACGGAGGAGGTAGGAGGGACGTCAGCATGGTGGAAATGCATCAGCAGGAGTGTTGATAGGCTCTGTCTGTGAGTTTGCACCATGATGACCTCCCTGCTATCTCCCCACTCTCCCTCCCGTTACGTAACAGTAACCTACCTACCAGGAAGTTAGCATAATGGCTTTGCTCCACCTGGTGACATAATTCAGAAGAACTATTTACTGGGCTTTAGTTGACAGTTGCATGGGACAATGAGAGGTATTTAGTACGACCTGCAACAAAACTGTCCAGTGTGGGCCATGGCTGTTCATGGCTCCAGCCACTCCACTCAATTCTTTCTGCTGCTAGTTTCCATCCCCACCTCCAACAGTCAGCCATTATTCTTCAGCCACTGAGCATGCTCATCCTCATAGGGCTGTTTCTTTGGGAAGGAGCCCCTAGAGTTGTTTTTTGGGGGGAACACTTCTGCAAACCTTGGGGTTTCCCCAAGTGAGATGATACACTCCTCCTTTTGTGTGTATGTGTGGTGCCATTTTGGCTATGTAATAGTAAAAAGGAGAAGCAATGCCCCATGAACACACGTATATTCTAGTGACCTGAGTGATTGCAGGAAGGAAGGAAATTGTGGCATGGCCTCTCCTCCTCCTGGAGGGGAGGGGTTGTGATCAGGAGCCATTCCCACGCTTTGCAGGGGGCGTTCCGGCCCCTGCTTGCCACCACTGCTGCCGCGCTGCGCTCCTGGGCAGCCTACCAATTGAGGGGAAGCTTGGGGGTGGGGTTTAGCCACTCAGATGTGGCCGCGGCAGCTCCTTCCCCTCATTGTGCTGCTGGGAAAAACCCAGGAAACTCTTAAATTGTTTGGTAGCGCATAAATTGCGTTATATGAATGGCCAGGTTATTCCGCATGCTGACATCCGGATCGGCAAGGAGACTTTGTTCCAGGATGACGGTGTTCATCTTTCGGATCTTGGCAATGATATGTGGCTGGCCGACATCATCCGAAGCCTTAGGGATTGCTTGCAGCTGTGAGGGTATTGGCGGCGAGCCTCTTTGGCTCTGGTGGTGGTTAGGCATTGGAATATGTTGTTGGTGTATGGAAGGGCAGGGTGTGGCCATCGCCTACCCCTTCACTTTATGGGTATTCCGTTAAAGGAATCCGGCGGTTGTGGATCCTGTCCAATGCCCTGCTGGTGTCTAGGGCCATGGCATGACCCCCGGTGACATCAGGGGTGAGCTTACAGTTGTATTTGCATCAACAGGCTCCTCCTACTGGTGGTTAACCCTTGTTAGACTCACCCCTTCCTGAGGGGATGGAGTCAAGCTCTGCTGACTAGGAATATGGTTCAGATAAATATTGTTTAGTTTTAAGTGTGGGATTTGCTTCCCATTCTAATTGAAAACTGTGTTGCAGGTATCAAAAGTTTAGGAAATACTGCTATAGGAATTGCCCAGAAATAACACTCCAGCCTTATCAATGGTGAATGGCATCTTGCTACGTATGGAATATGATGGCTCAAGTGAATGCAGATCAATCCATAAGAACAGCTCCTGTTAGCAAGTGAAATGGCAAATGAAACTCGTTGCATCCACCCGAAAGAAAGAAATGACGGAGCTTGTCTACCAGTCCAGGTGGGGCTGTAGAACACTTGTAGTTTTTTGACACAGTGTAAAACTTGTTCTGTTGATAAATAGCTGCCACGAAAAGGGAGCTGACCAGTTTTGGATTGCTATTATGTGTTGCTCCTATTTGTTGTTTCTTTTACAAAACAAACACATGTAAATCTGTACATACTTATAGGGCATGATGTTTCCCTGTACATGGACAGTAGAAATATCCCCGCAGAGTAGACAGGTTCAACTTATAGACACCAGGCAGCCCCAATTGCTGGGGATGATGGGAGTTGTAGTCTAACAGAATCTGGAGATGCCCCACTCCTGCCATAGAGCAGAACAAATTCCTCCTCGCCCTAGAGCATGAACATAGGCCCTGTACATAACAGAGGACAGTATGTCTGGGCCCATCTCCTGCATTCCCATTCAACCGTTTCTCTGCTTCATAAAGGAACACAAGCTAATGTTCCTTGACAAGGATAAGGGAAGTGAGCACAGGCCTCTTATTTGTGATAATCCTATTGCCCTATCTGGATATTTAAAGAACATGTGAGGGGTGGCAAAGTATATAGATAATGTGACCGTATGCACCAGACCTGTTCCAATATGTTTGATTTTAGTGTAGTGCAATTTTTTTTAATTTTAATCTTAATCTTAAACTTTTCTTATGAATGGCTAATATTTGTCCTTGTGAGTTGTGAACTGTGTTATACTACTTGTGGCTTGTACGAGTCCGCTGTTTTATTTGATTTGTTTTGTTGTGTTGTGTTTCATGATGGGCGTAAAGCCGAATAAACATTTTGATTTGTTCCAATATGTCCACATGCACCAGCCTTGTTGGTTCCAACTCTTCATCCTAAACCAAGGGGGAGCAGTTTACCACCCCCTGCACCTGATGTCTGAGGCAATTACCTCAGTTTGCTTTATTTAAGAGCCATCTCTGGCTCTCAGACTACAGCTAGCAGGATGGGAATGTTGTTGCCTGTTCAATATAGGTGACTCTGTTCCCCCCCTAACACCTTTTTCAGAAAAAAAATGTTAAATAAGGCTTAAGTGTTGTGTTGTGTGTGTAGCTAGGAGAATGAGGAGGGTGGGACCTGTTTTCTGTTGCATCTTTTGGAGCTCCAGCCCTACATAGGTCCTGTGCTGACTTGGGGAAGGATAGTACTCCTTATCTGTTACTGAAAATGTGACACACTACATTTATAGAACTCAACTGGCCATTACAGGAGCCTGCTATTAGGTTTATAGCTTGATGAGAAATAATGGTGACAGGGTGTCTATTTCTATATTTTCCTGCAGGCATTGTGTGCCAGTCTCCAGAACTGGGTGAAAGTAGGGGGGGGGGGCTATGCCGATATTCAGGGTGGGGGAGGGAAAGCTGGCTTTTCGAAGCAAAGAGCATCAATCATGATCAAAAGCAAACTTTTACACAGGTCCTATGGGTGACGGATAATTAGTGGATTCTAGTTCTGATTCCCCTTACTATCTTCCAGTAAAACCATAATTTTTTCCCACCTTGAAACCTATAACACTCCCATGCATGGGATCTGTTGTCTGTTCTGGAGACCCTACCCATTACATGCTTGGCCCATATTGGATATTATTTCTAGACCACACTTTCATAAAAATACAAAAAGGTGGTATGCAACATACAAAACGACAACAAAATTAATAAAGCCATCAATGAAATCTTGTTGGGAAAACAAATTTGGGTTTCAGAGGCCTACGTGAATCGAACAGTGTTTAGAAGACTGGGACAATTCATGCCCACTCTCTTCTGGCAGGGAGTTCCATAGGACAGGACCACCCCTGCATGCATGTTTCTAACCCTGTTAGGCTGGGAGACAGAGACAGCAACAGATCCATGATCTACTGGTGAACTTTGTGGCTGAGTGAAGATTTCACCTTGGATCTCCCTGGCCTAGTCTAAGCTTCACCTCACAACTCTGATCTCTTCATCACTCCCAGATGCATCCAATCTAAAAATGTGTTCAAATAACATGTGCTTAACGAAAGCGTTGGTTGCATTAGTGTCACGCCACATCATATCTTGGTGGGACAGACCCAGGGACAGCCTGACCTTGTCTTCCCACCCAGTGCCAGATTTACGTATAACTAAACAAGCTACAGTTTAGGGCCCCACTCTCTTGCCCCCCCCCCAAAAAAAAATTAAAGGAAACAAAAACCTGGATGTACATTTCCAAAATATAAGATAAAAAAATAAAACCCACACACAACAACAGTGTTTTGTGTTGTGTAGGCTCCTATGATGGGTCTAGCCTGCTCTGGATAAACAAGAAGAAAAAAGCCTCACTCCAGGATTGCCTTGTCCTCTAAGCTAATACTGCTGTGTGTTGCTGGCCACATGGGCAGAGGGCCTGATGCTTCTATTAAGAAGGTCAAAATGATCAGCTGAATTACTGTGGCATCACCTTGCCCTGGCTCTCTACAGTTCGCATGCCTGCACACAGCAAACCTTCCATTAGCCCCACCCACAGGTGGGCAGGAACATCACTGCCAGAGCATGCCAGTTTCTGATTTGAGTCATCCCAGCAGAATGTGCTGTGTCGTCTTAATAGAATAATAATAATAATAATAAATTTTATTTATATCCTGCCCTCCCCAGCCGAAGCCGGGCTCAGGGCAGCTAACAACAACAAAACAGTACAAAAGTACAGCACAAACAACACTCTAAAATCATTCATTATAAAATTAATTATATTCAAGCCACTGGCTACCATTGGGCCAGAGCTCCGCGAAGATTGCCGAAGGAGGGAGTCAGGCTGTGCCCTGGCCAAAGGCCTGGTGGAACAGCTCTGTCTTGCAGGCCCTGCGGAAAGATGTCAAGTCCCGCAGGGCCCTGGTCTCTTGTGAGAGAGTGTTCCACCAGGTTGGAGCCACAGCCGAAAAAGCCCTGGCTCTAGTTGAGGCCAGCCTAACTTGTTGAGATAACAATCTTTGGACCCCGATCTTTGAGCCGTGGCCTCTGATAGGTTTACGATCCCAATCAGTCTTTTACTGCGTCCGGCACACTTCCTTCCTAGCTGCGCAACAAATTCTGCTGTCTCTTTAGCCACGGCTTAGCAGAGTAGCATACAGCGGTGTAAAGCAGTCTTTTTCTCCTTTGCTCCATGCAAGCATACACAGACAGGTTTGTCTATTTACAGCTCTTTATTGAAACATTTCAGCCCATCGCTGCTTGCAGCCATCTCTCTCTCAAACACAGAGAGAAAAACAAGAAAGTACAGTCTCCTCCCAGACTCCTCCCAGCTTCCAAGCTGACGTCAGAAAGTGACGCACATCTCAGAACACTTAACCAGTTAAGTTCTGAACTCTCACACACCCCCTTGCGTTGCTTTCTGACAATACCTGTGTAACATCTTCAGCAACACCCTGTGAGATCAATCCCTTCCCCAATGCCTTGCGCCCTACCTTGGCGTACCTGTTAGGCATCTGTGGAATCACCTCACAACTCTCAGAAACGCACTGTGCGAAACTTACCCACGCACCTGTGGCCTGGTACCTCTCAGGTGGAATACCCTTGGTTGTGCGACTGGAACGCCTGGGCACAAACTCTGGTGTTCCCTCTGGCTCACTGTCACCAGCAGATGTGTCCTCTGCATCACAGGATTCCCCCTCTGACTTAAAGCGTCTTCGAATCCTTTCCATTACACTCACAGGAGAACTAGGCTCACTCTTGGGCTGTCCTTTTCTAACAACTCGTGGAGACGCCCCATCCTGCTCCTGACTCTGGTCAGTGACCTGATCGTCATCAGCAGACTCAGCCTCTCCTTCCTCCTCAACAGAACTGTCCTCTGGATCAGAGAGACATTCTGAAAGAACATCACGCTGTGCAGAAATCTTTGGCCTTTCATCCTGCTCAAAGAACTCAGCGTGTTTACTGATCAGCACCTTACTCTGATCACCTGACGGGTAAGCAAATCTCCATGCACGGGCATCTGGCTCATACCCACAGAAGATCATTTTCTGGACTTTGGCTCCATCTGGCCCTTGCAAAGCCTTAGGCACAGGGACAACCGCAGGAGATCCAAATTTGCGCAGAAAGTGAACCTGGGGTTTTCTGCCATTCAACAAAGAGTACGGTGTGTCACCTACCAGTGAGTTGTAGACACGATTCCAGGTGAAAGACACACATCGGACTGCCTCCAGCCAAAACTTCGGAGGTAACCTAGCTTCCGTTAGCATCACCTGCGCAGCCTTAACCAGAGCTTCACTCCTCAGCTCTGCCACCCCCCTCTTACTGGGTGAAGTAACTGTGTAACTTATCCCTCTTTTGTGAAAGAACTGGTGCAAAGCAGAACCAGTGTACCTAGCATTTCTGTCACTGACGATTGCTTTCACCTTGGTGGAGAACCTTAGTTCCACCCCCTCAATCCAGCTCTTGATCAGCTGTGCTGCATCCTCCCTGGATTTGAGACCGTGGGTCCAGGTGTTCTGCGAAAAATCATCCTGAAACGTTAGCAGATACCTGGCCCCCCCTAGACTCTGTTTCCTGACAGGATCGAACAGATCTATGTGTACCAGCTGAAAAGGTTTAGTGGTTACCCGTTCCACCTTTGGGTAACTGCACCCTTTCACCTTCGCCTGCTTGCAAGTGGCGCAATTAACGGCACGTCCACAATCTCTAATTTTACACCCTCTGGTAACCTCAGGAAGCACTTGCAGTTCTTCTAGAGAACCATGAAAAGTCCTCTGATGCCATACACAAGCACATCGAACATGAGTGGGAACTGTAGCACGCTGCGCCTGTGCTCTCTCAACCTTCCCCTCACCCCCAAGAGACGTTTTAAGAATGAAAAGATCATTCTGCCCCTTCTTAACCTTGGCAAGTACCCTCTCCCCTTTGGAGATTGTGCAGACATCATCCTGGAAACAAACCTGAAACCCTTTTTTCAACAAATAAGGCACAGATAACAAACAGTGATGCACCTCTGGGACAATACAAAACTCCATCCTTTCCTGCAAAACAGAAAGATAGGCATTAGCAAACTTATAAACTTTAGCTCTTTGTCCATTTGCAAACTTAACAGTCTGTCCCTGTCCTTTTGGAACTGCCGTGCAATTCCACATCTCGACTGCAGGGGTCTCTGGAACCATGTTGCGGTTAGCTGCAGAGTCGATGACAAAGCTAAGTTCGGAATTTTCCACACAGCTGTTCTCAAACAAGGCCATGCAGGCAGTTGTTTGAAAAGACTCTTCCTGTTGTTTACCACGACGCCCACCTGCACGTCTTCCTGCCTGGCCAGTCTTGTTGCCATGGAAACCCGCCTGATTCCCATGAGAAGTGTCCTTCACAACATCCTGCCTCGGCTCTGTGCTCCGGTGGGGGCAACTGCCACGCAGACGTTGAACTCCAGTGGAAAAACACTGCCCGGGGCCTTCCTTCTCCTGGCCTTCCTTCTCCTGGAACGGCGCCTCCCACCAGCCTCGCCCCTCCTGAAGCTGCCTCTGAAGCTCCTCTCCGCTCCAGCACTTCCTGTGGAAAGTTTCTTAAACTTGCCTTTGGAACTCTTCGCCCCCCCGATCTGCTCACCAGCGCTCCTTGAGGCCGATACATCGGGAAATGGGCCTGCCAGTCCAGCGTCTCCAGGGCTCTGGCCTTCCGCTGAAGCTTCACACAAGCCCTTCAGCACATCCCAGGCAGCCCTTGCTGACTGTACACCCTCCAAATGGGGCCTCAGCGATGCATGTACGCATGCTCTGAGCATATTCAGCTCTTGTTGCTTTTTCTGCTGGCCATCTTCCCAGCTGAGGGGTGGTGCTTTTGGCTCCCTCTGGCTTCCTTCCCAAAGCCCATGGACCAGGAACCAGCCCCTTATTCTTTTGCTCCAGGTTGCCCAACTTTTTAAAGTGAGCTTTTCCACCGGCATATCCTGGCTCTCTGCCATTTTCTCCCGTTCTCCCAAGGTGCCCCACAAGCTGTACTTACTCAGTACCAGCTGATTCCGGCTCCTGTACGTGGAGAAACGGCCCAGCTGCTCCGGCTCTCCCTTCCGTGGAGGAACGATTTCAGCTGCTCCCAGCGTTTAGCTCTGTCTCTCAGCAGCTCTCTTGCCTCTCAGAAGCAGGCAAAAACTTCCTCTGCTTTCCGGCATCAGGCTAGACTCACGGAATGCAGCTTCCAACCTCCGGCTAGCTTCAAAGCATTCCAGTAGCTCAAAGCCGACTGTTTTACGAGCGTTTACTGACCTTCCATAACCTGTCAGATAACGATCTTTGGACCCCGATCTTTGAGCCGTGGCCTCTGATAGGTTTACGATCCCAATCAGTCTTTTACTGCGTCCGGCACACTTCCTTCCTAGCTGCGCAACAAATTCTGCTGTCTCTTTAGCCACGGCTTAGCAGAGTAGCATACAGCGGTGTAAAGCAGTCTTTTTCTCCTTTGCTCCATGCAAGCATACACAGACAGGTTTGTCTATTTACAGCTCTTTATTGAAACATTTCAGCCCATCGCTGCTTGCAGCCATCTCTCTCTCAAACACAGAGAGAAAAACAAGAAAGTACAGTCTCCTCCCAGACTCCTCCCAGCTTCCAAGCTGACGTCAGAAAGTGACGCACATCTCAGAACACTTAACCAGTTAAGTTCTGAACTCTCACATAACTTCTCTGTGGCCTGGGACCTTCAAGATGTTTTTATTTGAAGGCCTGAGTTTCTGTGACCAGCCCGGAATAACAGCTAATTGAAATTGTGCAGAGTACTGCAGAAATGAGAATTCTGCTGAAGTGTCATCTGAAGCATATATCTCTCCTGTTGCTGTTCTGACCATTCCACTACTTTTCCCTAATGTGTTCTACCTCTGAATTTAAATCTGAATCCTCAATGGAAATCGTCAGCTGGGAAGCATTTCCCTTTAACAGTTTCTACTAATGTTTCTATTCTACTGATCCATATATAGTGGTACCTCAAGTTACAAACACCTCAGGTTACAAACACCTCAGGTTAAAAATTCCACTAACCTGGAAGAGTTACCTCTAGTTGAGAACTTTGTCCCAGGATGAGAACAGAAATTGTGTGGCGGCAACGCAGTGGCAGCAAGAGGCCCCATTAGCGAAAACACACCTCTAGTTAAGAACAGTTTCATGTTAAGAACGGACCTCCGGAACGAATTAAGTTCATAACTAGAGGTACCACTGTATTGGACAGTCATACTGGGGGCTGGCTGTGAGTAAACAGAAATGGTCTCATTTTTCAAAGAATGTTGCATATTCCATTCCTCTAGGCAACCAAATGATTACTTTTTGAATATGAAAAGAGACAGGAAAACGATTAATGTTTCCACACTTGGGCACTTTTGCTTGTCAATCTACTTTGTGTACAACTTCCCTTGAACTCATTTATTTTTTTCATTTTTTGGGGGGGGGTCTGTGTGGGTTTCAAATGCTCTCTGGTAGAGGTGCTCCTGATTCTACATGTTGGGTCAGGGCTGGATGAATTGATCTGACTGAACTGAAGGTGTCATGCGGGGCTTGCAAGGAGCCCCTGTATGATGCTTTGAAGCATTGTTGACCAGCAGGCTAGAAGTCACCACCTATCAGCTCAAGTAGAGTCCTGGTGCAATATAGAACCCTGTTCTTCTCAGGTTCATAATGATGTGGGTAGCTGAATGAGAGCAGGCTTTCTGCTGCAGAATTTCAGCCCCTCAACATGCATGAGCTTCAGGAATAGTAAGGATTGGCAAGATGGGTAGGGCCAATCATATTGAAATAATTGGGAGTAGGAGTGCATGAATAAGGCTATAGTTGTGGGTCAGCACCCTTGACCCACAGCCATACTGGAGGGGAAATGCACTCAGAAGAAACTAATATTCTATTTAGGCCAGCCTGAGAGGGAGATTGGCAGTGAAAGTAAACCATGATGTATTATGAGGGATGCACAAATCTGACTGGTTTTGATCCATGTCACTACTGCACATTTTAACCTTTAATTCTGTTCCATTCCAGATCTGTATTATTCTTTTCTTTTTTAAAAAAAACCTCAAACTATTTAAATATGTATTTTAAATACTTAAATGCATATTTTATCTCAAAATACATACTTAGCTGTGTGTATCCTTTCAACGGAGTGGAGGAAGTAGTTCCCTCAGTGGCATGAGATAAGAAACTACCGTACTTCAGGTCTCATTTGCAAAACCACACAGGCTTACATGATACCAACAAATATGGGGGTCACATCTACTTTTCTTCCTGGTGTGAAGGCAGATCCTAGCAGAAGATCAGTAGCTTCAGTTGATACAGTGCAGAATCAAAGTACTTTTCTGCTGAGGCTGATGTGGGAACAAAATGCTGCTTTTGAAAAGTTATGTGGCAGTAAATCATCAATAGAGCCACTTTTATGCTTCTTTCAAAGGAAGTTCAGAATTCAATATTGATGAGGTGGAGAACTAGCGAAAGGGATTTGGCACGAAAGGTAATCTCTTAGATGTCCAACTTGCTTTGCTAATCGTCTGGCAACCGCTTTACATTGCTGGCTTTCTGCTTAACTAATGGATAAACACTATATTTTAGTATATGCTGTTTTTAATATATTCCACTAAGGCCCCATACTGTTACCATTGTCAAAGGTTTAGCCTAGAAAGCCACGGAGCGTTGTGTTGCTATATAAGGTAGCTGTCAAAAAGTTGCATAAATGTGCGACTGATACAATAAATCAGGGTCTCTTAATGAACATTTTTGTACAATACAGACAAAGAAGAAGCAATGTTACTGTAAAATAGCCAGTGCATAGGCCTGCAAATGGATTGATAAATCTGTATTTCTCTGTTTTTTTCTACACGTGTTAGCTCCAAACTTAGTCATGCTTAGTCAGTGGGGTTCTTCTGCCTTCTCAAGGCTGGATATTACCCATAGCTCTATTCCTTTGGATTTCCATATTAATCTGGCTTTGTTAGCATTAAAATTGTCTTAAACATATCTGTTTTAGTATGCATTTAAATGCATATTGTATCTCAAAAGATATATATAAATAGTATTCTCTGAATAAGATAATCTATTTATTTAAATTTATTCAGTGCACATTTTGATGTGTTTAAATGGCCAAGAACAGTATCCAAACATCTGGAGAACTGTGAGATCTGTTTAGATAGCCAAATTTCGAACTGTATATTGGTCTGAGAGGTACGGATCACGACATTCCATATTGGAATTTGCAAAGATCAATTTCTCCCAAGTATGCCTAGACCTGTGGATCCCCTTTCAGGTATGTAGTTGTAAATGCCTGCCTGCTGTTATAACACTACTGAGATTGGTGATGCTCAGAAATGCAAGTATTGAGCTAACAATGTAGGGTATACCACTGCTACAGAATTCAATGAAGCTGTAAACTAAGCATTTTTTGGAAAGTCCATAGGGTCCCTCGAAAATGTGCCCTTCTTCACTACTATTATAATTGCTACCACTGCACCCCACCTTCATGACTCATCTTGTTTCGGTTCTCCTATTTTTGTAAAGACAGGCACAACTTCACTGAAATGAAGAGTTTGGTGCTGTTCAACTCCATTTCTGAACTAGGTAGAAAATGCATAATTCCCACTGCTAATGTAGTGGTTTGTCTTCCTCCCCAGAGGCGCACTCCGTTGTTTATCAAGACAGGTGGATGCGAACAACAACTGTATGTGGGGATCACATTGTTTTAGTGCTCAACCTATGAAAACAATGTCATTTTATGCTCTTTATATAGCAATTCATGGATATGTGATAAATGTTGCTCCTCTTATTGCTGTAGTTATGGTTTTACTCAAAATCCCACTCCCTTGGGCCACACCTTTTGGTCACAACCAGAAGGGAGGTGAGATACAGCAACACAACAGGCATGTGTTTGCCCATCCAGCTTGTCAGCATCCATTCTGAATTGTGGTGCCCATAACTGGACACTGTATTCCAGGTGTGGTCTGACCAAGGCAGAATAGTGTGATACTACTAATTCCCTTAATCTAGACACTATACTTCTGTTGAGGCAGCCTAGAATAGCATTAGCTTTTTTGCTGCTGCATCACACTGTTGACTCATGTTAAGCTTGTGGCCCACCAAGACCCCTAGATCCTTTTCACATGTACTGCTAGTAAGCCAGGTGTCCACCATCCTATATTTGTGCATCTGATTCTTCCTGCCTAAGTGCAGAACCTTACTTTTGTCCCTACTGAAATTCATTTTGTTAAGCTTGCGCCCAGTTCTCCAATCTGTTAAGGTCATTTTGAATTCTGATTCTGTCTTCTGTGGCACTAGCTACCCCTCCCAATTTGGTGTCATCTGGAAATTTGATGAGTACCCCCTCAATTCCTTCTTCCAAGACGCTGAACAATAACAGGCCTGATCTCTTTATTTCTGGGTCCTGTCACAATTCTTCAGGTGTTTCATCTAAGCAAGAAGATACATCAGTACAGATTTTGCATTACTTGCTCTTTTAATGGCAACACTAGACAGAATTCTATCTTGCTTGTGCATTATGCTCCTGATACAGATAACCATAGTTTTCCCGAGTTACACTGTTGCTGTGATTTTCTTAGCATTTTCTCATTGCCATTCCAAAGTGTCTGTCATAAAACCAAGTAAAACAAACTACTTAATCCTCTTTTGAGTTATTCATTATTGTAGCCATTCAGTGCATAGAAAACACCAATTTCTATAATGCGCGAGGCTTGGAGTTAGCAATGTTTTCCGTGAATAAAAAGCAAACAGTTGAGTGTTCGTTAATTATAATTTGGCTACACAAATCAATACCATTTCTAATTCAAGTGCTCTCCAGAGGCTATGTGCAGAGCGCTGAAGGAATGTCATGTTAAACAATATGAAACACTGCATGTTTACTGACACATGTGCTTTATGCAATTTTTAAATAACGTTCCCTGAGAATGAACATGTTTGTTCTGCAATTAGCCGTGACAGAAAACATGTTCTTTGCTAATCTGCATATATGCCTTCAGTCTTTGCATAAAGTATGGGAAATCAAGGTATGCTTTGAAATGCAACAAACCTCCAATAATATAATACATGCCCAGAGCAGTTTACCACTATAGCTGCTATAGAAATGTATATCCATAAAAACAACAGGTTCCCAGGAGATTTACATGGTGCTGCTTTCATATCCCATTTGTAAAATTTACCTAGTTATGCCCTGCTTCTGAGAGAGATTTGTTTAGTTGCATAGGAGAATAAATTTACATTAAAAAGTATCCAGGAGCCTGGGCACTCAAAACATCAAAAAAACAAATAATGTCTTTAAAAGGTTCATGAAAAAAAATTAAAATTCATTGAGGGGGGCGGCTACAATCTCTCTGGCAGCAATACCTGCTAGTCCTTCCCCTGTAGGAGGATGGAACAGTAAATTATGGGGCTCTCTCTAACCCACTATGATACTGTTTCTTATCTAATTGTATGGTGTTTTTTTCTTATAGTGAATCAGGCTGCTTACCAGTTTGATAGTGAAATAGACTGCCCAAAAATAACACTGTGGTTTCTACGTCCCCAGGGGAGGAGGGCCTATTACTTTAAGTGGGTTGTGGCAAAGTGAATCAGAGGAGACTGGAAGGGACATCTGGGGAGGAGAATGATTCAGCAACAGAGAAACCATAGCTTCCTTTAACAAGGTACTATTTGGTTAATAAGTTTATATCATGTTAGGGTTGGAGTCAGGCATAGGTCAGCAACAAAACAAAAATTCAACCAAGGCCAGTGAGTTCTTTATTCAAGGAAACAAACTGCAGCTCTGGCCTCAGCAACTCATTCTAGGAGGTCTTGCAGTTGCAAAGACTGGTGGTCTCCACCTTCCCAGTGACCCCTAGGATTGCTCCTCTCCAGGGTCTTTCTCGTGCAGTCTCTGTGCACAACTCCCCTCCCCTCCGCTCTGTTCATTTGATTTCTCTCTGTGTTCTAGGAGACCAGGGGAGAAGGGAACAAGTTGCAGCAACAGGGGGAGACCCCCTGGCTTCTTCAGTTGCCTACCTCTCTGTCTCATCGCTCCACCCCTTTCCTGCCTCCACTTCTGCAGGAGTCTGAACAATGCTCAGGCATAGCCCCTTCCTGTTCACTAAACCCTGTCCGCTTTTCTGCTTCTGACACCTCCCAGTTTGCTCCTTGTCCACTCCTTGTCATCCCACCACCACTCCCCTGGCTCTGAGCCTTCTTCCCCTGAGGGTTCTCCAGGGGGTGCCCTGTTTTTTGTGCCTCCCACCACTCCTTTGCACCCAGCCAGTCCATGACAATCTTACATTATGTTTATGGACATCCTGGATTCTGCAAATTATTAAGCTAAGAATAACACATGAAGTTTGTGAATTAAAAGGGGGGGGGGGAATCCATGTTAACTACCAAGGGCACCTCCCCTGGCCCTGCAAAATATGGCCTGAACTTCTAGGAATACACCATGTTGCCGTGTTGTTTTGGGATGCTGGTGGAGTTGAAACTGGAGGTGGTGGGAAATATAGGAGTGATGATTTGGGGAAATGGGAGCCATGAGGTAGTACTGTTCTTTGAGGAGGAACATCCACTCAGAGCGCGGGCCTGTCATCTGAAGGAACATTTTGATCAATACAATATAATTCAATGTCTGCAGTGACAAAGTGAGAGGGAAATTTTATATTCAGTTTCGTTTATAGACCTAGATGGTAGTCTTCTGTGATGTATGCATGTAAGATTGTATCTAATTGAGTAATGCTCGCAACTTAAGAGAAGACTCATTGGCGTCTATGGACTTGACCAGTGCTATTTTTCTATACAAAGAGGTGCTAGGGCTCACCATGAACACCTCTTAGAATGGCAATGGTGTCCACCTGAGAGATGCCAGAACTGAGTTCCAGCAAGTTAAGACTGAAAAAGAGCCCTGGACTTTACTTAGCTATTGCTACCTTAGGTCCATTGGTATCAAAAAGTCTTTTCTGAGTATGACTTAGTGAGATCATATATATATGCACACACCCAAGGGAGTGCCAGTTCTAAAGCATAGCTCAAAATAGCTTTGAACTAAGCAGTACAATTCTAAATCATAGTATATAGCCTTTTTGATACTTGTGTAATAATCAAAGCTATAGAACCTAGGTTCCAGTACAGCTGCATGTCCCAATAACCCAAAGTGTAGTTAGGAAACCTGTGTCCTAATCTGCATTGTGAATTCAATGAAAAGGTGTGCTCCATCTGCACTGTGCCTCATATCAAGGAGCCCATCCAGCAAGGGAAACATTGGGGAAAGGACCAGGAATTGAGTATGTGCTGCCCCAATACCTGTAGGCCATGAATGGAAGTAGGTAAGCAGGGGAGACAAATATGTACAAATGGAGAGGAAAGCTCTTTTACTGCCTCGGTAGTTCAGTGCCTGTGATTCCCCATATATATGTGAAAGAAAGAACTGTGGCAGAGAGAACCAGGGAATGTAACATACATAAAAAGTCAAAAGAGGACACAGCTTTCCATGAAAGTAGCATATGCTAACAGAGGAAAATCTAGAAATGATTACAGTGGTGCTCCACAAGACGAACGCCTCGGAAGACGAAAAACTTGCTAGACGAATGAGTTTTTTGTTTTCTTAGCCGCTTCGCAAGACGCATCTCCCTATGGGCTTGCTTCGCAAAACGAAGCTTGCCCCGCAAGCTCCGGGGATAGCGGGGAAGCACAACGTGTCTTCCCCGCTGTCCCCGGACCCCTTTTGAACCAAGGGGCAGCAACGGGGAGAAGCGATTCTCCCCGCTGCCCCTTCCCATGCTTTAAAACAGGTCCGGGGACAGAGGGGAAGGCGCGCGGCGCTTCCCCTCTGTCCCCGGACGGTCTCCATAGGAATGCATTGATTGATTTTCAATGCATTCCTATGGGAAACCGTGCTTCGCAAGACGAAAAACTTGCAAGAAGAAAAAACTTGCGGAACGAATTAATTTCGTCTTGCGAGGCACCACTGTACTGGAGGTTACAAGCACCTCACCATAGCAGGGAAGATTGGGGCCAGGTGATCTGTATGCCTGCTCAGTCCATAGCAGGGATGGGAGATAAATTTGTTTCAGTTTAGATTCAAAGTCGAACCTACCTACTCGTGATTTGTGCTTCCGGAAACAATACGTGAACCAACAAAAATCCATTCTTTGAAATTCTCAGTTCTCTGAATTTTGCAGCAGATTTCTTCAACTTACCAATGTGTGCAAAAAAGCATATGCTAGGGTAAAAGTGTGCATAAAAATGCATATATTAGTGAAAAGTAGCATGCAGAAATGTGTTAAATTGGGGAGGGATGGCTTTGCAAAAATTATACATAGATGTGCTCGCTAGGAAACGTGCACTAAAATCTTGGTGAATTTTCATGAGTACATTTTAGGGAAGGGGACGCAAACTGGTGTGGAAATGTGGAGACCTGAATTTAAGATTTGAAAAATGAGAAATGGAAGGAAACCAAAAATGACATAATCACCCATCCCTAGTCCCTACTCACAAGGAAGCACTGTGGGAATTTGTCTGGCCAGTGGTAGCACTGGTTCAAGACTCTTGAAAAGGTATATACCAGCACTTTGTTTCCTAATACAAGTGTAACCAAATGATTTTTATTCAAGCATTGTGTGTGTGTGTGTGTGTGTGTGTGTGTGTACTAAAGATGGAAACACATAATTAAATTTGCAGGGGAGGGTATCAAATAATACCTATAGTACCTGAGATATGGTTGAGGAGGTTGTAATACTTACAGTAATGAAGTTCATTCCAGTCTTTCAGAGTATATGTTCTGAGAAAAATACAGATGTGCCTAGCACTTCCACATTTCAATGTAAACAGATCTATATTGGAACATATCACCAAGTTGTCACATTTCGATGAGAATATTACTGACATTTCTGATGATTGCAGCATCTGTAGAACATAGATTTTCCCAGCTGAACCTGATAGAAGCCTACCTCTATTCATCCATGTCAGATGAACATCTGTCAGCATTAGCACTCTCCAGTTCAAGAGTAATGGTGCCAGTTTATCGGAGTACGTCTGTTTTATTGATGACTCAATTTCAGAAAGACACGTATGTTTGTTTGTGTTCTTATTTTGGGCAGAGACGTATCGTTCCACACTTTAGTTGTGTCAGATTTACAGAACAAAAGGACACTCCAGTGTTGCTTTCATTCAGCAATGTGAAATTACTACAATCTGTTTAAACTTCTGCATGTTGCTATTGCAGCTGTGATTTTAATTTTTCATCGAGGGTCTGCATATAAATTTTATTTTCTTGTTTCAAGGCTGGGTAACAAGCCCTGGCAATGAAAATGATTTGTGCAGTTCATGTTGATGCCCTTGTTTGCTGGTGACCATCCTACAAGGACACAATGAGCTGGAAATACTGAAAGAGGATCCTTGTCAGTAAACTGAGCTGCTTTCAATATTTAAGAAAAGGATATAAGCTTTTTTGAAAGCTGACCAAAACCTTTCATCCAGGTCTGAAAAGAACAATAACAACATTCACTGAAAACTGAAGTTTTGCATGTTGTTGAAAAACATTCTAACTTCTAAAATGTTAACCGAGGGGGCAAACCCCTGCCTATGAATTTGACACATATGATGTACTCTACACTTAGGAAATTTTTTTTTTTTTTTTTACCTTTTAAATTTTTATTTCATAGAAGTAAAGAATATGTACACACCCACACATATAAACATACAGAAGTAAAAGTGTTGCACAGACAAGTAGAAATAAAGAAAGAAATAAAAGTAAGAGAAATATATAGAAACTTAATTTTCACTTTGGTTACATTTCTTAATCTTCGTTTTCAAAACTTCCTTTAGCTTTCCCGAAAATCATTCGAAGTAACACTTTAAATTACACATTTCTTAGTATATATTGTCATTGTACCTTTTTATATACGTTTCTTAATGTATATTAACCTTACATATTATTTGGTCTCCTATTCTCTTTAAACAATAACTCACAATCTTTCACAGTGCGTCTCTAAATCCCTTTAGCGTTATGGAAAAAAAAAATATTTTTGAATGTTTATTCATTTCCTTTCATCTTACTAAATAGCTCACCTAGATTTTAAAATATTGAAATGAGTCCTTATATTAATCACTATGCAGCATCCGTGTTTACATATCGGCATTAAGGTTTAAACTCTTATATTTGAGAGCACTAAAATGATAAAATATTGCTGAACTTTTCATGCAAGCTCAGACACACTGGGATTTAATTTTGTAACTTGGAACCCTATTAATTCATTTTTGTTACCTCCAAAAATTGCCGCACTCTAGCTGTTTTTCCATTATTCCTGCTCCGTTCCCAACAGGATTATTTGACTACAAAGTAATTTACCCTAGCTCCATAACCTCAGAACCTGAACTAGCATGCATTTACCTCCCAAAGAAATAAACTAGATACACAGTTCTGCCTGCTTACGTGTTTGAAGCTTTCAACCACATTTTTCTGTCCTCCCTAAGGTATCAATTATATTGAAATTAAAACTATCCACCTGTCAGATTTGATGCTCGTTTGCAGTATGCTCAAATTCATCTTTCCAAAAACACACTCATAAATCTAGATTTTATTACTCAACATTGTGTTGACAATTACCTGTGTTACACTAACTTCACATAAAGCAAAATGAGAAGAACCTCACGGGTCAAATCCAAATCTAAACATGCTAGCCTCTAGGAGTCCTTGGATCAGAGGTGTTTGCTGTAATGTTCTCTGCTAAACCCCCAACATCACTGTTTCAATCAATGAGTTTCTGGCATGATTCCAAAGCACTCCTGCAGAATGATTTTGGTTAAGAAGATGGAAACAGCTTACAAACATTATAGCCTAAGGTTGAGAACACTTGCTGCATTATACCTGCAGGCCTTATGCCTCTAAACCTGAATACAGATTTTGCTATACATGGATAACTAAGGGGGTATAGTGGCAGCCATTTCTTTAGGGTGAATTCTGGCGTTACATTTTCAACAAGAGAATTACTCCTATCAGAGAATCTTACATGCATGAGAATCTTACATGCATATCTCTGATCCACTATGAGTCATGCACTCCATAAACAGCCTTGAGAAACTAGAGTTTGTGTGGCACATTCACATGTTTACATTGCTGTGATTATCCCAAGTTCAACTAATGAGAACACACATGAACTGAGAAGTTAATTAAGCTCTTACAGTCCAAGCTGAAAACCTATCTTACCCTTCAGCATCTTCTGAGAGCAGCAGAACATCATTCAGAAAGTTCATCAAGAGTATGCCAATACTGATTTTAAGAGAAATCCCCACAAATGAACATATGCATGTATATTTGAATTTGTGTGTGTTGTTTGCATAAATTGTTTTGGACCAAAATGTGTGATTTCTTATCACACGCACAAATCCTTTGTGTCATTGTTGCAGCTGTTTCACTAATGGTGCAATCCAATGTTTGTCTATTCAAAAGTATGTCTGACTGGGTAAAAAAAAGGCTTTACTCCCATGTAAGTTTGTATATGGTTGAGTCCTTAGTATATAGGTAATTCTGCTCATTACTGGGACAAAAACAGAACCATTTGTTCTAAGGAATGTGGACGGGCCAAATATAAATTTTCTTTTCACCTCTTTATTTCCTGCTGATACCTGCAGATTTTTTAAGATTTAGCCCCAAAGCAGAAAACCTTTTTGTAGTCCTTTTTTTAGGGCTGTGTGATTATTTGTTTAAAGAGCACCCTCTACCAATACTTAGTGGGTGTTTCTCTTTACGTTTTCAGAGGTGCTGGCATCAAATGTGAACAACAGAGGATGAAAGGTTTGTTTGAAATGTACTGATATGGCTCCTTCATTAATTAGAGCCGCCTATCAGTTCCTTAAAAAAGAAGAAGTTATGTTAACACTTTAACCATTTAGAAATATAATTCTGATTTCACAGATACCAATGCCTTGTTAAAAGATACAATTTACCCAAGGAACAGGAAAGGGGGAAATGAGAGAGCATGTGCATCTTTCCCCAAATCTCCATGTGCAGGCTAATATTTCAATGTACCTTGAAGTTATTAATAAGGAAAATTCATTAGTGCTTAAAAAAAAAAAAATCCCTCATCATTCCTGCTATAAATTTAGAAATGTAAGAGCTGCATGTTAATAATAATTTGCATGGCCATCTGCCTGGAAGTGAACTTAAGGAGGATGGAGAAAATGAGTGGTCTAGCATTTTACCTCATGGAACAGTAAATCCCTATTGACTTGCCTAGGCCTAACCCCAAGGAATAGTAGAAGCTAAGGTGAAATACGTAACCTCGGGTCCCTGGCTTAAAGAATATGATACCCTTAAACTAGGGCTACCATACATCCAGATTTTCCCAGACATTACTGGGATTTCAAAGGCGGAATTGACATCCGGGGGGAATTTCTGAAAGGCGCCACTTTCAGGGTGTCCTGGTTTTTACTTTTTGAAATACAGCAACCCTACTTTAACTTATGCTTGGTTGGTTTCAATTCCATGAGAAGAACCTAAGCCAAAGGTCTGATTTTAGCCACCAATCATTGATGTTGGTATCTAAAGTCTCCACTGTTGGGGCAAAAGTGATGGTCATCAACAGTTGTTAACACTAGTCCAATCTGGTGTTGTTGTTATTTTGCCTTGCCTTCACAGGAAGTATAGAAACCCCCTGAGTGAATAGTGGTAGGTCTGCTTGTCAATAAAAAATAAAGGGTGATGGCTGGTTCAGTGACTCTCTGCTAAATATAATGTTTGGCCTCAGGGATATGTTTCATCTCCAATTTCATGTATGGCAATCCACATCTACACCCACTCTAGGGATTCTGGGGTCTGAAGATCAAAAGATACTAGAGAATGGCATGATCTTGTTTTGAATCTTTCTTCACCACGTCAACATTCCCTAACGGGTATTCGCTAAACTATGGGAACAATGGGAGTTATTGTCTGAAAGGTACCACATTGGGTATCATTGTACTAAGATGTGACATTGCAAGGTATAGGGAAGGGTAGAATAGTATCTGCTTTGAATGGATCAGGTCCGATCCATGGTGTGTCCAAGCAGAGCAGCTTGGCTGGCACCATCATTACATGTCTTTAGAGGCCAGGCAAAAAGATTCTTCTTTACTGAGGCCTATGGCTATTAAATAATCTATGGCCTGTAAAAGTGTAGGGGAAATAACTGCTATTATTATGATTATTTTACTATTAGGCTGCCTGTCAGTATGCTTTTTACCATGTTTTTATCACTGATGTTTTGTAATGTGTTTTTAATGTTGTACACCACCCTGAGATCTTTTGATGAAGGGCTGTATATAAATTGAACAGATAATATAAGAATAATAAATAACAGGAGAGAACCTTTTCTCATATCCCAGAGTCAACATAGACAAGTCATGACAGGGCAATTTCCCAGATTCCTGTTTGCGACTTCACTGGGGCATCGAAAAGTTGACGTGTTAACAAAAAGATCATACTGAGACCAGGCCCTCCCCTGAAATAAATTGACAAGCTAATAATGCCGACTGATTTCAGTGGGTCTATTCTGAGAAATCGTGTCCTCCTCACAGAGAGCACGTGCTGCAGTAAGATCATCAGGACTGGCCTCACTGCTTGTGTGGGTGGGAGCGATTGGATAGCCACAACAACCCGATTGGTGGTCCCTTGGTTGCTGGGGTAATTCTGGCCATTGGGATTGTTCATCCATAACAGAGGGACCTATATATACCACTGCACATTGCGTTGAGCTTCCTCTTTTTGCCTCATGCCTCGGATCACCTTCTCTATATTTAGGGTCCATTATGACCTTGCTATGCCGCCGTGGGTCATCTGTTTTTGGGACAGGGGCCTGGTAGCCATTTTCCCATTTGGCGGATTGGCTGGTGCCACTTGGGTTTCACCTGCCCTGTAGCAAATTGTCACAACTTTGTAAGGTTTGGTGGTTAGGCATTGGTTCAACGTGGAGTTGAGGGGAGGTTGTCACACTTGCCCCTCCAATGTACAAAAGGGTATTCTGTTAAAGGAATCCAGGGGCTTGCCTTGCTTTTGTCCGATCCTCTTCCAGGGGTTAGGGCCACGCCAGAGTCCCTGGGAGCATTTGGGGTGAGCTTGAGACCTCTGCCACTGTCCAGTCGTCAGTGCTGCCTTGCCAAGGTCAGGTGCAGCTAGTCGGGAACCAATGCCTAAGCCAACCACTCACGATCTGTAATCAAGAACGTTGTGGCCAAAATTATGCCAATAATCTTAAAGTAAATTCTGTGTCAATTGTGTCTTTATTTATTGGGGGAGGTCTTGGGATCTTAACACGCAATAGCTTATTACATACAATCTGTACTAACCTGCAGGTCCAGCACCAGCATTCTTAAGCACCCAACAGAGCATGAACAACCTAGTTGGGTCCACTGGTATTGATATCTCCCTCAAGCCCTCTCGCTTGGCAGCCATGAGTCACTGTGCTAAAAACTCCCCACTATGTCCTGGAGCACTCAGCACAGCACCACTCTGTGGCACTAGGGGATTTTAAATGGCATTATAAAACTCATCAACACTGTTGTCAAGTAAGCCTGCAGTCAGGGAACTGAAGAACAAGGCATTCCGCCACCTCCACCCTACAGGCAGACCATGGCAGCCAAGAATGGAAATGCCTTGCTGAGGAAAGTTTGGCCTCTTCCTCCAGCCAAGTTGCTCGAGTGCTATTCATTTCCCTTTGGCCTATGAACATTAAAGCCGAGGGTGAGCTACACCTAGTTATTAAAAAGATGTGTCCAAGTGTGACTGAACAGCTGTATGCGATAATGCCCTTTTCTTGCTGTTGAAAAATAAATAAATAAGTGGCCGCCGTTCTGGGAACATAGCCTATCAGGGTGTGCTAAAATAGTTTACAGCTTAGCTGTTCATTGCTGGATTTGGATTGCCATGAAGCAGAGTGCTAAAAGCTCTCTGAGGAAAATGACTATACCTCCCTTATCATTTGCTCCCTGTCCAGCAGTACTGCCATGATACTAGGTAATATATATGTGAGTGTGTGTGCGCACACACTGTTTTACTCTTTAAAAACATTAAAGCTCCAAAGTGAAAGAAATGCCCATTATGTTTACTTCACAATGTAGTGTGAGAGTATGAAATAATGTAATCTAGCGTAGAAACACGGACACTAATAACAGAGAAAGTGAGTCACAGGATTGCTTCCTTCATTTCCCCATCTTAACATTTGCAACAGCCCATAAGGCAAACCATGAAAGCCTATTCTTCATTGGCTGAATGAGTCACTACAGAGCATTGGCTCTATCTGTGGGGAAATGGGTCTTCTGCAGCTTGTCTATATTGGGAGGGAAATGCCTCTGAATTCATGCAGGCCTCTTACCCTGTAGAGGAGCCAGGAGAGTATTTTGGGGTTTTTTTAAGTGGATGGTTTTTCAGAGCTGCTCTATGCTCAGGTGAGGTGCAATAGTCTCTCATTCCAAGCTTGTTATCTGCAATGTTAGGGTAAAAGCTATAGGGCAGTTGTAAACACTGTAGAATTATTTGAGGAATGCTGAATGGTTTTCTTGTTCAAATATATAAAAGGATGTCATATAGAGGAGGGAGAAAGGTTGTTTTCTGCTGCTCCAGAGAAGCGGACATGGAGCAATGGATCCAAACTACAAGAAAGAAGATTCCACCTAAACATTAGGAAGAACTTCCTGACAGTAAGAGCTGTTCGACAGCGGAATTTGCTGCCAAGGAGTGTGGTGGAGTCTCCTTCTTTGGAGGTCTTTAAGCAGAGGCTTGACAACCATATGTCAGGAGTGCTCTGATGGTGTTTCCTGCTTGGCAGGGGGTTGGACTCGATGGCCCTTGTCGTCTATTCCAACTCTATGATTCTATTCTATGATTCTATGATTCTTTCTACAATTCTAAAATGAATTTATGAGATTTGCTCATCCCAGACGAATGTATGGATCATGAGATCATTCCCTTTTAGATTTGACACTTCTCTAAATTATGTATTGCAGTTCTCAGCTTTTAAATGTTACTTTTTGTGGGGAAATATGCCTTTAATTAGCAGGTAAATGTGATTTTCATTTTGTTTTTATATTGTTCACAGATTAATGAGGAAACAGGATGAAATGAATTTACTAGTGAATGTATGCGAAAGTTACACCAAATGGAAACTGTCCATTACTATAAGGTAAAATACATATATAAGGTATATAATTTATAAAGTATATAAATTGCTTTGAACACCTGGAACACACTATATATGTACAGAGTAATACTATTTTGCTAATTTTAGTATTTTTCTGTGAAATATCTGCCCTATCTGTCAGAGATAGAACACTGAACAACAAATAATTTCTTGAACCAGTATGACAATTCCTTTGACATTTGACATTTCTGAAGTGTAACTGACTATGCCGGTTTGACAAATGACATTTAGTCATGTTAAAGTAACGAGGTAAAGAACATCTAATAATGTAAATGTAATCTGATGTGATTTCTCAAACTGAAGGCTGCAACCTTGTATCAGCTTCCTGATGCTAATGTTTATGAAGAATGAAAGCACTGAGAGACATTCTGTGCACTAGTTTTAGTGTGGAAATCCATAAATCAATAATGGGGTTCCATTTCCTTATTATTCTAATGTTTGCTACATTTAGAAGCGTGAGATACTGTTTAGCTGTAACACTCTTCGAAATAATAAGTACTGACAAAACAGATTGTTATCTGTGGACATGCATTAGAATGGTTCTGGCTGTAGTTAAATATAGGTTTTTAATTGTTTGATTATCTGTTTAGGAAACATTTGTATCAAGGCAATGGATCACAGGCCATCATGTGCAGCAGCAAAGTTCTTCACACAGCACATAGTTAAATTAGGAAATCGTTACCACAGAAGAAGTAGTGATGGCCCCTAACTTACATGGCTCTGAAGGGGAACAATGGAGTACACCTCTGGGGTGAAGTCAAGCTATTGGAGAATCACACAGACCAGTAATTCATAACTGCTACTGACCATTAGCAACAGCGAAGTGACCGCTCTGGAGTGCAAGGTCCTGGGCTAACCATACAACAAGACCCCTTCTCGGCTTTGCTGATGTGGTCCAAAGGAAAGCAGAGCAATACATTTGGCATCAACTTGGCTGCAGGAGTTACTGGAAAGAGGCGTACAAGACATCATCCTTTAAGGACTCCACTCCGGATTTGTGTAGGATTTAATGATTAGTCTTTTCTTCAACTGAAGATATCCCGCAAGGCAGTGAGTACAGATTTTTCCTTGGGGTTTTCTCTCAAAGCCTTTCTCATGAATGAGCATAGCCACAAGACAGCAGAGGTTTAGGATCAGAGGTTTCCATTTCCTAGATGGGCTGCCTTCCTAGGTTGATGAGCCGTGGTTGTCCCTGATTGCCCTCTACAGCACATGCAGAAACCGCCTTCTTGACCATTGAATCCACAATTAGTCTCATCCACTCAATCCGCCAGAGCCTGTCTTCACATTCAGGGGGAGCTCCTAACTCACTGAGGGTTGGAAACCCATCAACTACCCTCACTTAGTTAAGCCAGCCAGTGAAAGCCGTTCCCAGGCTGTGGTCCCTGTCTCAGTCTGGCAGCTTCTAGCAGCCACAGGTGATAGCTGAGTGCAGAGTGGGGACCAAAGGCAGGCAAACTACCCCAGAAGGTTAATGATGTGACCCCCTTCCCATACAGTATGCAAAGAGTAAAACAAAAATTAAATGTCAGGGATTGAAATATCAGAGCGGCATTTATGGTTCAAAGGCCTCCTGGAATAAAATACTTTCAACTAGGTGTCTACACCTTTGCAAGAACAGCCCCTGCCTGATTTCGACTGGGAGGGAGTTTTCCATAAAGGAATGCGGGTGGCGCTGTGGTCTAAACCACAGAGCCTAGGGCTTGCCGATCAGAAGGTTGGCAGTTCGAATCCCTGCAACGGGGTGAGCGCCCGTTGCTCAGTCCCAGCTCCTGCCAACCTAGCAGTTCAGAAGCACGTCAAAGTGCAAGTAGATAAACAGGTACTGCTCCAGCAGGAAGGTAAACAGCGTTTCAGTGCGCTGCTCTGGTTCGCCAGAAGCAGCTTAGTCATGCTGGCCACATGACCCGGAAGCTGTACGCCGGATCCTTCGGCCAGTAAAGCGAGATGAGCGCTGCAACCCCAGAGTTGTCCACGACTGGACCTAATGGTCAGGGGTCCCTTTACCTTTAGATGACTGCACCTTTGCAAGAACTGGGAGGGAGTTCCATAAAACTGGGCCTGCTAAACTGAAATCATGACTCCTCATTGACATAAGTTGTGCTTCTGGTCCATCAGGAACAGCTAACATTGCTTCCCCCGATGATCCCAGTAAATGGCTTTAAACACATGGGGATAAGGCAGCCCATAAGATGTACTTGGCTTAAGTTGTTCAGGGCTGGGCACACTAGTACAAGAACTTTGAACCTGGCCCAGAAGCCACTGCAAGTCTTTTAACACTGGCGCCATGCAGTGGTCTTCTCACACCACCAGTCTAGCTGCTGTGTTTGCTAGCTGAAGCTCTCAGACATAGCTGATCAGAATAGCCACTAAAACATAGCATGGAAAACCTCCCTAAGAGCTGCACATATATACTTTGATGGTTCTTATGTTTGTTGTGGTGCACAGCTATGTATCTCCAGAATAGGGTCCAGATGGTAGGGAGCACCATATAGAGAAAGCTAAGCCCCGATGCACACGTACAAAGTTGCTCTGTTCCAGGGATCAGAGGGAAATTGCTAATCTCACCCAAAGTACCTATGTCATCATGACAATCTTTCTTCACAGGCTACGCAAAATGGAGTTGTATTACTATAAGGAATGCATTCCATCATCCTCAATTATGGAAGGAGTTTCATATGGTAAGTGCCGTCATGAGTATGTTTTTCATTTAACACAATGTCTAAATGGTTTTAATTTTTACTGAGGACATCGCTAAGAATTTTTTTTAAAACATAGAAGAAGAATGCTAGAGCACGGACGTGCTGTGAGAAATAATGAGATAGCATCCCTGGGGTTGTGTCACGTTAATAGTTTGAAATATTTGGTGGTCCAATTTCAGATCCAAGCAACAGATCATCTGCTGTAATTAAAGAGAGGAAGTAATAGATAAAATAGAACAGAAGAGAAAGAAGCTGTCTGGATTTATAAGTTGAAATCAATGTCTCAGCTGGAACTAAGGAAGAAATTGATTTATATGCTTATTTGGAAAGGCGATGAAAAAAGCAATACTAAGCCAGAAGGCATGGCCACATCCAAGTAGATCTATTAGACATTTATTGTGTGTTTTTTAATTTTGAAAAAGTGTGAGACTTAATTGTATTTAATCTTTGCTAACATTTTGCTGAACCATTATTGAGCTATGCACACATGCAACCTTCCCCTCAAAATGGAAGGTTCAGAACTACTTTTTAGCAGGAAGAACTACAGAGGAATTTTCCATGTGCAAACTTGAATGAGATGCATATCCTCCCCCATCTATGGCAAGCTTTGCAAAGGGGAAAGGAAGAGGAAGTAGCTAAATATTGCACAGATGTGTGCCAAGCAGTTAATTAAACTCCACAGTAGTTCAAATAGGTCTAAACCAGCCCAACAAACCAAGGTTTTCAGTTTGGGTGGGAGGGAAATAAGATTTTGAGAAAGTATTTCTGTACAATGGAAGTAGAATAATAAGCTAGGTTTACCAATACTGAGCTAGATAACCAATGGTCTATTTAGCATAATAAACACACAAGACGTAACTGGCTGTAATTTTGAATAAATAAGGTATACTATTCATGGTATCAATTTGTAGATTTCAACAGAAGTCTCATACAGTTCAACAAAAAAGCAGAAGACCCAGTGGATCAGTTCATTCTCTAGTCAGTTCATGCATAAGGTCCATTCATGTATTCCACCTGTCTGTTCAAATGGTCCAATAATCCACATGAAAGGTTGTTACAGGGTTGTTACAATCCTTTCACAGTCTAAGACAAGGATTTCTGGAATATTAGCCTTGTTTCGCCATCCTAGGCTTCATCAGTAGAACAGGCTCTAAGTAATGCAAATAAATACAATATTGTAATCTCACACATTTTTACAGCAAAATTAATGTAAAAAAACCATAAACAACTGTACATACCATATGTAATATTACAGGATAGTGGGTCTTATAGCATAGTAGTGGTTGCAGTAAGCAGTGAGATGAGAAAGACATGAAAGAGTGTGGAAGAGTGGCTGGGGCAACCAGATGGGTGGTGGTGTTTGTTGTTGTTGTTAAAACTAAGAAAACGCCTTTTGAGAAATATTGTTGATCTTATAGAAACATTCTGGGCTTCTGTTGAAATCCTTTGTTGTTTTGGCTCAGGAAGAACCCACAAATTCACTTTTGGCAACGTTTAGTGGTAACTTGAATTGAAACAGTTGAGTAGTGTTCTTCAGTCTTGGGTCCCCAGGTGGTGTTGGGCTCCAACACCCATCATTCCTGACAATTGTCTAAGCTGGTGGAAATGATGGAAGTTGTAGTCTGTCGACATGTGGGGACCTAATTTTGAAGTTTGAACAGTGACTATAGGGAAGTGCAGCTTTCGAACTTTTTCATAGCAGGAGCAGTGATGTCATCTGCTGGAACGGCATTCGCCAGGTCAGTGGAGGAGAGGGTTGACCAGGCACATGGCCTCTTTGTAGGAATAGGCAAGGCTTCCTCAACCTCGGCCCCCCAGATGTTTTTGGCCTACAACTCCCATGATCCCTAGCTAGCAGGACCAGTGGTCAGGAATGATGGGAATCGTAGTATCAAAACATCTGGAGGGCCAAGGTTGACGAAGCCTGGAATAGGCTAATCATTCAGTTTCAGTATCTCTTTGTTTCTCATTTTTCCACTCTTAAATTCAGTTGTCCACATTTTTCAGTTCACTTATTTTTTTTCATCTACATTTTAGTGCAAATTTTCCTGAGCATACAAGTTTCCATGCAATTTTGCCTAATACAGTGGAATGTTGGTTTTTGAACTGCTCAGCTGCCGAATGTTTTGTTTTTAGTTTTTTTCCAAAAATTTTTTATTGATTTTTCACAAAATTATAAACACTCAAACAAATAAACAAACAAACAAAAATCATAACCTCATTAAAACTAATCTTATTAACATTGTTAAGTCACTTCCTCGTATCCCCCTAGTTGAATTTCAATACATATCATTTTAACGGTTTTCCAAATCAAAGTTCTTATAAACTTAACTTAATCACTTAACATCTTTCTTTCTTATCAATTCAGCTTTAAACATATTAATTCATCTCATTACATATTTAAATCCTAAGCCTATCTGATAATTGCTGCCGAACATTTTGGAAGCCAAACGCTGGAAACCTGGAAGTAACCACTTGCATTTTTGAACGTGCCTCAGAAGTCGAACAGCTTCGGAGGAGCGTTTCTATTTTTCCCCCATTGAACTTGCCGACAGCACTTTGCGCCTTGGTTGTCAAACAGTCTTCCAGAATGGATTACATTCGACAACCAAGGTTCCACTGTATACACATCTGTGCAAAATATTTTCCCTAAATATATTGCATTTATGTATGCTATTTTAATGAATATATGCATTTTAATGCACACTTTACCCTACTGCATGGGTAGGCAAACTAAGGCCCGGGGGCCGGATCTGGCCCAATTGCCTTCTAAATCTGGCCCTCAGATGGCCTGCGAATCAGCGTGTTTTTACATGAGTAGAATGTGTGCTTTTATTTAAAATGCATCTCTGGGTTATTTGTGGGGCACAGGAATTCATTCGTTTTTTTGTTACCCCCCCCCCTCAAAAAATATAGGATGGCCCCCCACAAGGTCTGAGGAACAGTAGACTGGCCCCTTGCTGAAAAAGCTTGCTGACCCCTGCCCTAGCATTTTTGTATACATGGCTTGGCTGAAAAACTGCACTGCAAAATTAGAAGGATGGTTGTGTTTTGGTTCATGTACTGTTTGGAAGGTGTGACTTTTAATCAAATTTCTCCCTGGCCCCTAGTCCTTTGTGAAGTTGGTTAGGCTAAGGCTCAGTCAGGGTAACCCAGGAAACAACATGGCTGATCAGAGATGTGAAACCTGCTCTTCCCACCCCAAGTCCAACATGCTAATCAATATTCTACTATTGCCAGCTCACTATTCTCTCACTGTCAGCTGGTCTTAATAAATTAGATTCTTCTTGGGGGGGTTGGCTGTGAGAATCTGTCATGATGAACTCCTGCACTAAACATTCACCAATACACTGATTAATTGGGCTTAAGTGAAAGATTGGACCCCTTTTAGAAGATGGAGCCATGAAATGGATAAAGGTGGAAGATAAATTTATGGTGCTTGTATACAATCCCTCTGCCCCAGTGTGGTTCAGAATATTACTCTGACTCCAGTTATTTAAACTTTGTAAGTTCTGGCCTCAAATGAGCAGCAACTAAAAAGCATTATCAGAGTTAAATGATGCCAGTTTGACAAATTGGATATGAAGAGCAATATCCTGCCAGTAACATTATTTGACTTTTAGGAAGGAGCATCTCCACCCCCGTTGTTCTGCCCAGACGCTGAGGTCCAGCACCGAGGGCCTTCTGGCGGTTCCCTCACTGTGAGAAGCCAAGTTACAGGGAAGCAGGCAGAGGGCCTTCTCGGTAGTGGCACTCGCCCTGTGGAACGCATAATAATAATTAATACCTGGCTCAGGGTGGCTAACACCAGATAAAAACAATTGATTAAAATACAACTTAAAAACAAGATTAAGTACAACATTAAAATGCAGCCTCATTTCAGTAGAAATGAGAACAACAACTACCAGACTTTTAGAAGACATCTGAAGGCAGCCCTGTTTAGGGAAGCTTTTAATGTTTGATGCATTACTGTATTTTAATATTTTGTTGGAAGCCGCCCAGAGTGGGCGAGGTATAATAATAATAATAATAATAATAATAATAATAATAATAATGTGTCTTTAACTGGATCTCATTCCTTTTTTCCAACAAATAATTGGACTGAAGTACACCGTATTTTTCGCTTTATAGGACGCACCGGACAATAGGACGCACCTTGTTTTAGAGGGGGGAAAACAAGGGGGGGGAATCTCCCCCTCTCTGCCCAGCACCCCTTCAGCAAAGCGGCAGGAGGCGCTGTGCAGAGAGGGGGAGAATTTCCCCCCCCTCTTGTTTCCCCCCTCTAAAACAAGGTGCCGCTTAAGGTGCGTTCAGTCGCCTTCAGGCGGCTACCTTGGAAGCCTGTAGAGCGAGAGGGGTCGGTGCACACCAACCCCTCTCGCTCTCCAGGCTTCAGGTTCCTTTCGACCTGCTCTTTGGGGCTGGCGGGGGGAAGCCCACCACCAGCCCAAAAGAGCAGGTCGGGGAACAGCGGAAAGGCACGCAGCGGAAAGGCTCCTGCCATAGCCGCACGTCACCTCTCCAGCCAGGAGAGGGTCGTGGGGCAATGGCTTTTTCGCTCCATAGGACGCACACACATTTCCCCTTCATTTTTGAAGGGGAAAAAGTGCGTCCTATAGAGCAAAAAATACGGTACAAGTTGTCCTTTCTCATTCAGACTACTGGCAATAGTCATGCAGCGGTGACAAAAAGAATCAGTTGAGATCACAGCTCTGTGGGATTTTAGAGGGAAATATTAATGAGTATGAAAATAATTGTGCTTAACAAGAGAGGGAAATACTTGTCAGGCACTCGTTCCTGCAAACCGCTACTTCCATCATAGAACTATAGAGTTGGAAGGAAACCCAAGGCTTCTCTCATCCAACTGCAATGCAGGAATCTCAGCTAAAGCATCTATGAGAGGCGGCCATTCAACCTCTGCTTAACAACCTCCAATTTCAGCTCTCATCTAATCAAATTTCAGTACTTTGCCCACTCAGTTCAAGGACCTTTTCATGGTTCACGTCCAGAAATTGTTGGGTGCAATGCACAAGACTCACAACTTGCATTGTGTGAATATATATATATATTCAAAAAATCATATCACATACTTTCCATAGCTGTCAACGTTTCCCTTTTTTTAAGGGAAATTCCCTTATTCCTAATAGGATTCCTTGCAAGAAAAGGAAAAAGTTGACAGCTATGCATACTTTCTTATCTTATACAATGTTTTAGACTTCCATCAACCATATTTGAAGATTTTTCAATCTTTATCACTTAATCTACATTTCTTAATTTCTCTCTTGCTTTTAATTATCCTTAGCTAATAACTCTCTTCATAATCTTCTCTGCAATACTTCGCGTAGTCCTCCTTACAAAACTTCTTGAAGTCCTACTAGCGTAATCTGTTTATTACAATTGCTTTTCAAATAGTTCAAATATTTACTCCAGTCCTCTGAGAATCTCCAGTCCTGCAGCTTTTGGATCCTTCCTGTCATCTTATCTAATTCTGCATAGTCCATTAATTTTTTCTGCCAACGACTTGCATTGCTAAGGGGTTTTGAAAAGCATGCACAGTAAATGGTACACAAATATATAAAATCCAGCAATATCTACATTGCACAGGAGTAGTCATAGGACTTCAGGAGCCATGTGAATGAATGCAATTTGCATTTAAGGGCATATGGCAAAGTGCCTGCCCATGTAGCCCTTACAAATTTCCATGAACATCTGTGTGCTTCAGGTTGTATCCAGCTAAGTTCTACCCATTGAAATTAATGACCCCAAGTTGGCCATGCCCATCATTTTTAATGTTTCTACTTTGACTAGGACTAATGCTGAATACAACCTACAGGTTGGCTTATCTGCATGTAGCTTCTTCCAGACTTTACTTATGTATATGAAATTTGAATGTCTCAATCTGCCTTGTTTCCTGTACACAGCAGAGTCTGGGCATGTTTCTACACATGGAACAGATGTTTTGTATGTGTAAGGTTTTAAATGCTCCAGGTGGATGTAGCACATAAGATCATTAGCATATATACTATGAAATGACACAATTATTCATATTTGTAATGTATAGGGGACTTGTGAACCACCACTGATTTTGATTCCTCCAGACTCTATGCAATACCACGGAGACGAATGTTCCCTGTGTCACCGTCAATTCCGTTCAGCAGGGGGGTTTTGAGTTTCTACCAGCCCCATTATGTGAGTGTTTCTCTGAATGGAACCTATTATATAATCACTGTTAGTTAGCTAAATAAATTTAGCTAACCAACTATGTCCATCTAGTGAAAGGGCAGATTGCCAAGGAATGGGTGAGATTCCTCTCTAGTGAGTGACATCTAAACAGGTCCTCTGCATATGTAAACGAATGGACTGTTTTTTATGGACACAGACCAATAAAGTTAGGTGCAAAATAAAACATACAATTCATTAAAACAATTAGAATAAATATACGTTTCTCCTCCCACCCTATTCTTAAGGCAACAGAAAATTTATCCTGATCTGCATGGAAATCAGAAATCTGTTTGCAACCCTTTCAGTAACATGTAAGGAAGCAGAGTGCCATACCCTCCAACATTTCTGCAATGAAACTAGGGAAGTCATTATTATTACTATTACTATTACTACTATTATTATTAATACCCCACCCATCTGACTGGGTTGCCCCAGCCACTCTTGACATAAAACATGATAAAACATTGAAAAAAACCCTTTCCTATACAGGGCTGCCTTCAGATATCTTGTACAGTTAGGTCGTATACTTACTTATCTCCTTGGCTCGGGGGTCGTATAACTCCATACCCTCCAGCATTTCTCCGATGAAAATTGGGAAGTTCTAAGGAAAAGCAGGACATTTCAGAATCAAATCAGAACCAGGATGGCTTCTATAAATCCAGAACTGTCCCTGGAAAATAGGGACACTTGGAAAGTCTGGAATGCTCTCAAATCTTTGGGAAATCTTCCCAGGAAAGTTCTTAGTAAAGGGAAAGTAAACTTTCTCTACATACACTACAGTGTAGAAGAACATGGTTAGCAGATTCCATTGCCCCATTTCCACCCAAACATAACTGTTCATTAACTGTCTTGTGGAGGCCCTTTCTGTGATTTCCCTTTAGTCTGTCAAACTACTATTCCTAAGCCAGCCTTCGCCAACTGGTGCTTTCCAGATGTTTTGGACCACAACACTCAACAGCCTCAGTCAGCACAGCTGTATGATGGGAGCGTGCTTATGCAGTTTGGGACTGTTAGGAGTTTAGTTCAAAAAAATGCAAATGAAGTACAGTGGTACCTCAGGTTACAGACACTTCAGGTTACAGACGCCACTAACCCAGAAATAATACCTCAGGTTAAGAACTTTGCTTCAGGATGAGTACAGAAATTGTGAGGAGGCGGTGCAGTGGCAGTGGGAGGCCCCATTAGCTAAAGTGGTACCTCAGGTTAAGAACAGTTTCAGGTTAAGAACGGACCTCCAGAATGAATTAAGTTCTTAACCTGAGGTACCACTGTATTGGAATTGCTGTGAAAGTAGCATGGCAACTCTTTAAAGGTAGCTTGGATATCTAGAGTCTCAAACACAAACCCAAGGCAATTCACTATATTTATACCACAGAGCAAGGATGTTTCATTCTTGGCTCTTTCTGTCACTGCCAGTGACACATTAGAATATCTGCCACTTTCTAGAAACCTAGTGTTACCTCATTAAGTCTGAGGAGCTAAAAATGGTTTGAAAAACCAAGGAGAAAAAAATAACCTCTCCTCCCCACGACCATATACTGATGCTCCTCCAGCAAAGTCAGGCTTCTCCATATAAACTGAACACACTGAAATATTTTATGGGGTACAATGTATTAATTAAACAAGGTTTTATGGATTTGACAACTTGCATTGGTTTATAAAGAAACTGAAATGTGATGCTTTCGCACTGTGGCCTGTAGTAGGACATGGGAAAGAATGTAGGGAGCTGCTCCATACTGAGTCAGACCATTGGTCAAAGTAGCTCAGCACTGTCTACACCAGTGGTTTTCAACCTAGCCAGCCAGTCCAACAGCACTTGTTGTTGGGAATGGTCAGACAAGTGGAATCTCCAGGCAGTGGCGTAGTGTGGGTTACCAGTGCCTGGGGCTGCTTGGAGGACAGTGGGTGTGAGGGAGGGAAACAGATGGAGTACGCATGCACATTCAATTGCCTAATGGCATCCACATCATCCAGGAGATTACAATTCCATTCTCTGGAGAGGTCACTTTCTGGTTTGCATGGAGAAGCTGTTTTTCAACTGATGAAAGTGTGCAGCTGTATTGAGGCAGCACCGGTTGTTGAATGTTTGCACCCCTAATAATTTTGCACCCGGGGCAACCGCCTCTGTGGCCCCCACTATGCCACTGTCTCCAGGTAGGGTTTGGAAAGAAACTGTCATTCAGTGTAGAAAATAGTGATGAACCAATTATTATTATTATTATTATTATTATTATTATTATTATTATTATTATTAATATTAATTATTATTATTCCCTAGCCACTCTGGGCGGCTTCCAAAAAAATATTAAAATACTATAATACATCAAACATTAAACGCTTCCCTAAACAGGGCTGCCTTCAGATGTCTTCTAAAAGTCTGGTAGTTGTTGTTCTCTTTGACATCTGGTGGGAGGGTGTTCCACAGGGAAGGCGCCACTACCGAGAAGGCCCTCTGCCTGGTTCCCTGTAACTTGGCTTCTCACAGTGAGGGAACCGCCAGAAGGCCCTCGGTGCTGCACCTCAGTGTCCGGGTAGAACGATGGGGGTGGAGACGCTTTATGGTCCCATAAAGCAGCTTTTTATTTCACTGTGCAACATGGAAGTAAAGTGAGGTGTCCATGGAGAAAGAGATCACTCTCTTCCACCAATGGCATTCTCTGAGTTTCTGCGTTGAGAAGTCCTAATAATCAAACCATCACTCTATTTCTCCTTCTTCATGTGTTTCCGTTCTTATCCCTTTCTCTTCCCTCAAAACTGGCTTTCTTGGCTATGGGTATACAAAGAGAAAACCCAATTACTTCCACCATTGATCTTGGTAGTTCAGTGTTAATTAGCTTCTGTAACCCCAGCCATTAACAAAATGATTCAGAGTTTCTTCTCTGCGTCACAGTGAATGAGGTCTGAAGGTCATACAGAAGATGGCTTGAGCTGTTTTCTTCCATAGCTCCCTTGGTTTCGCCTTCAGCACACACTGGAATGTGCCACAATGGCAGGGGAACAAACTTGAATCAGGAACAAAGGTCAAGGGCATTTTTTTTGCTGGCAGAAATGCGATTCGATTCTTCAATGCAGTTCTATCCTTCATAAAGACATGGGGTTTTTTTTATATCACCGTTTGTCTTTTGATAGCCCTCTGTCTTCAACAGCTTGGTAACTTTTATTTTCGTGGCTGGGAGAAATCCTTGAATTCCATGATGGGAGAAAGATGGCAGATAAATTGGCAGCTGGGGGAGTATGGGCAGGAATGCCTCAGCTCTTGTAAATCTCACTTATGCTTAAATCAACAGATCCATTTTCTTTGGGGATGTCCCAGTTATAACACAGAATATGGTTAGACTTTTAAGTGCCCCTTACCTCCCTTGCACATATTTACATAGAGTAGACCCCGTACTTCAGACCTTTCCCCTCCAAAGCATGGAGAACAATGGGGTCCAGATAACTGGGATGCTTTAGAGCAGTAGTTTTCAACCTGTGGGTCCCCAGATGTTGTTGGACTACAACTCCCATCACCCCTGAGCTCTGGCCTTGCTAGCTAGGGGTGATGGGAGTTGTAGTCCAACAACATCTGGGGACCCACAGGTTGAGAACCACTGCTTTAGAGGGAGTGGAGCCACTGAGTGTAGCTCCATTCTGCCCCTCAACTGTATTGCTCAGTGCTGGTGTGATGACTATTATGGCTCAGTGGTACAGCACCAGTGCAGTCCTGGGCATCTCTAGCACACAAAGCTCAGGCAGCTAGAAAGTGATGGGAGAAGCACTGGCTACAGAGCCACTTACTGAAGTAGGCAATACCTGATTAGAATAAACTATCTTCCTAGGTTCCCTTTTGAGTATTCACACTACGTATGCTGCTGAACAAAACAAAGCCACCAATGTACAGTGGTACCTCAGGTTAAGTACTTAATTCGTTCCAGAGGTCCGTTCTTGACCTGAAACTGTTCTTAACCTGAAGCACCACTTTAGCTAATGGGGCCTCCTGCTGCCGCCACACCGCCGGAGCACGATTTCTGTTCTCATCCTGAAGCAAAGTTCTTAACCCGAGGTACTATTTCTGGGTTAGCGGCATCTGTAACCTGAAGTGTCTGTAACCTGAAGCGTCTATAACCCGAGGTACCACTGTAAACTCCTTCAAAAAGACAGCACAGGCTAGTTGGCAATTATGACATCATCTGGCCACAAGAGACCTTCCTCCCTAAACCAATTTGTTAGCTGACTTTATGCTCCGAGGCACGTCTAATGTAGCGATGGATGTTCTCATTATTCCTTAAAAGCCGACTCTAATAGGTTGGAATTTTACTAAATTATTTGGCCTTAATGGTGTTTTGCGGTAATGAGTTCTCCAAGTTAATTAAGGGTTAATTAGTAATCTAGTAATTAATAATTCAGGGCTACCTAAGCTGTGCTTACCAATAGTTTTGACTTTCCTGTCATTTGCACATCGAGGAGGCTAATTCGGCGCCCGATTCTTCTTTTGCCTTTTTTGTTTTTGATGTTAAAGGTGTGTTTCTTTTCGATTTGAAGACACTTACAAAACATCTTACTTCCAAAGCATCACACGATATAAATTACCAATATTATCACCCCATTATAATTAATACATTTGGCAGAATGTTTAAGAAACTCATATGCACTTTTGCACAAAGGGGATTCAATGCAGTAAGAACTAGTTTATAATCTAATACTCTAAGCACACTTATTAGGGAAGAGGTCAGATCTGCACCATCCATTTAAAGCACTCTTATACCACTTTTACAGCCATGGCTTCCATGAAAGAATCCTAGGAACTGTAGGATGATCTGAAGAGCTAAAAGTTTTTTAATTAGTTCAGGATGATGACACTGGGTTGCAGCTGCTAAGATTGCTGTGATCCTTTGGTTGGTGAAATGAAATCATGTATAATCTGGAAATGTTTAAGAAACATTGTGTTTGACGCAGTTCTTTGCAGCCTCCTTATTTCTGAGGCTGTTCCTATGTACATTTGCATTTCAATAAAGGGAATTTCTTGCATTTATTTTCCCTGGGAGCCTGCATCCTTTTCTTTTGGTTTTCTGGGCAGAATAACTCCAGTCTAGGAGCCCCATTTAAATTTAACAGACTGGCATTGGTTTTGCACACGAATCATAGTTGATGCAAGTCATTGCGAACTGCTTGTTTTCCAAACACTTGTTTAATTAACTTTGCTAATGTCTTTACAATCACAGGGTTGCAATGAAACAGGCTGTTGTTGTTGTTTAGTCATTTAGTTGTGTCCGACTCTTCATGACCCCATGGACCAGAGCACGCCAGGCACTCTTGTCTTCCACTGCCTCCTGCAGTTTGGTCAAACTCATGCTGGTAGCTTCGAGAACACTGTCCAACCTTCTCGTCCTCTGTCGTCCTCTTCTCCTTGTGCCCTCCATCTTTCCCAACATCAGGGTCTTTTCCAGGGAGTCTTCTCTTCTCATGAGGTGGCCAATGTATTGGAACCTCAGCTTCAGGATCTGTCCTTCCAGTGAGCACTCAGGGCTGATGTCCTTAGGAATGGATAGGTTTGATTTTCTTGCAGTCCATGGGACTCTCAAAGTCTCCTCCAGCACCAGAATTCAAAAGCATCAATTCTTCGGCGATCAGCCTTTATGGTCCAGCTCTCACTTCCATACATCATTACTGGGAAAACCATAGCTTTAACTATATGGACCTTTGTCGGCAAGGTGATGTCTCTGCTTTTTAAGATGCTGTCTAGGTTTGTCATTGCTCTTCTCCCAAGAAGCAGACATCTTTTAATTTCGTGACTTGCAGTGATCATGGAGCCCAAGAAAGTAAAATCTCTCACTGCCTCCATTTCTTCCGAATTAAACAGGTAGGTAGCAGCAAAGAAAACTAAGCTCACTGGCCACAAAACTGTGGTTACACAGTGACAACTGCATTCCAGTTAGGGAAACAGAGTGTGCAATCTGCCATTCTAGGAGGAGCAGAAAGCGTCAAAGCCCAGCAAGATTGAAACAGACAATACCAGTTGCTGCTCAAGAAACGTTGGAGTCCCACAAATTTGTTGCAACCCTCATGCCTTTTCTGGAACTGAAGCGGGGGAAAAGGTCAGTTTGCAAAGGCATCAGTAGTGAACTTTAAGTATTGAATGGAGAAAATTGCAAAGGAGTTGTGGGACACATAACTGCCATCAGGTTGTGATTTAATGGCCGCCGACACACTTTTATCATCTGAAATGCCTTGCAATGTTCTAGAGAGTTGCCAGCCCCAAGGCCAGGCTTTGAGAAAAGGAGCATAGGGAAAGCATGTTCCGTGTCTTCGCTTTTGTGCCCTCCCAAAGGCAGGCAGAATGGCACTAACATTGTACTCTTTTTGGCTAAGACATTTTTTATTTGCTCAAGCTGTTAAAATTGATGTGCATTATGTTGTTTTATTGCAGAGTAGGGAACTTTCTTCAGCCCGTCTTGCATGGTCTTAATCATACACTCCCCTCCCCCTATTTAACATGTTAAAATAATCATACATGTTTATTATAGGATATTATTTGGCTCTTAATTTTACTATGCATTAAATGTAATGGGTTGTTGGGACCTGAATGGTAAATGGTGAACCTGTGAAGTAATTATTAAAAAGCAATGCATTATACTGAATGAATCAACAATTTAGTAATTCAGCAAACTTCAGCATCGTTTTCCTTAATCAATGACTCTATAATGTGGCAGAGTTGGGTTACCTTCTCTGTTCCCAGAGCTCACGTGAACTTTTTTACCAAGTGGAACACTTGCACGGCGTAGATTTAAACCAATCGGTTGTGAGTAGCTAAGTACACATCAGGTTAAAAACATCCCACTCATTTGGAATTCTGTATTGCAGTTAATTAGAGCCAAAGAAAGACCAAAAGCAGAATCTTAAATTGGTCTCTGTTGCATTCTACTGTGAGAAGGATGGCAATGAATCCTTGGACCTGCTCAGACTCCTCCAGGGCACAATGTGTACAAAAATAAATAAATAAATAAATAAATAAATCCCATAAGAACAAATCTTGAGAGTCTAAACCCACTGAACCCTCACTAATTAAATCTTCAGGCTACATTCTCGACCAAACCAAATCGCCACTCAAATGCACTTTTTCAACCATTTTTTTTTTTAAAGTACAAAGTCAATGTTTAGTGAAAATCTAAGAATGCTGTGATCCCAACAAGGCAAAAAAAGCTGTCTCCCTGTTTCCATAAACTGCTAAGCTAAGCAAAAAAAAAAAAAAAAAAAAAAAACGCCAGAAATTAAAATGCATGTCTATTAATTTACAGACAGGAAAGCAAGCCACACAGAAAGTGATATAATGATGGAAAGGAACCTGCATAGGAAATCAAGATGCCTGTTTCAAGAGTCATCTCGCTGATCCTGCTTGAAAGAGAATGCTGGACTATACAGTCTCGGTGTACCGTAATTATTATTTTCTTAACATGAACATTTGATAAAGCAGAAACTACAAAATGGAATCGAGTTCTACAGTCTGCTGGCTATAATTGCAGTGTGTATGACCAAATACATAATTACTAATTTCAATAGGAGGTGAGCGTGATCAGTTTTTCATTTAGAAAACTTCACTGTGAAGGTATGGTTTCTACAGACTTATCCCGCAACCACTGCATATGTCAATATTTTCACTAAGTACTACATTTCCAATATTCCATGCTGGTAGCAGCGTTGACACTCTTGTCAACTGCAGTAATCTTAAGATATCCTAGTAGGATAAGTCAAGATACTGAAATGTCTTCCCACATGCTTGAGTTTTAGGTGTGAGTCCATAAAACTGAGGTGCAAAACTTGCAGTCCTAATTTCACGAGCCCTCAAGTCACTTTCCGCTCCAGGCCTACCTGCCATTGGAATGTGGCCTCTCATAGATTACCTTCAAGGAAATGTGGCTCCATAACCGAAAACAGATTCTCCAGTGCTCCCATAACAGCTTGAAATAAGATTCTTTCCAAATGGCAAAAATTTAATGTCCATAATAATGGGGACCTTGCCCTGAAGCACATGTCCCATAAAACTAGCGGTCTTCACTGGATAGGACTTGTTGCAGACCACCGTAGTTTGGTTGGTTGGTTATTTGTTTGTTTGTTTCCCACCCTTCTCCTGGAAGGAGCCCAGGGTGGCAAATGGACCCATAATTTCAAAACAAAAGCAAGATATATACAGTGGTACCTTAGGTTAAGTACTTAATTCGTTCTGGAGGTCCGTTCTTAACATGAAACTGTTCTTAACCTAAAGCACCACTTTAGCTAATGGGGCCTCCTGCTGCTGCTGTGCTGCGGCCACGCAATTTCTGTTCTCATCCTGAAGCAAAGTTCTTAACCTGAGGTACTATTTCTGGGTTAGCGGAGTCTGTAACCTGAAGCATCCGTAACCTGAAGCGTCTGTAACGTGAGGTACCACTGTATTCTAAAAAAGAACTTCCAGTTCAAAACATTATTCCATCCAGTGATCTCAGGGTTGCCAGGAACAGCAATTTTCGGCCGCCTGAGTAAACAGGGATGTTTTCAAATTCCTCCTAAAAGTTAATATTGATGAAAAAAGGTGTACCTCACTAGGGAAAGCATTTCATAACCACCACTGGAAATGACCTGTCACAAGGGAACGCCAACTGTTCTCTGAGCAAATATACATATTCCTATCACAATCAATTGTATTATAACTAGTGCCATGAAGAATTAGGGTCTTCATCTGCTTCAAGGTATAATCACTGGTTTCAAGCAGACCTGCTTAGAAGTTGGGGGCAGCTGTGTACACTTGCCCTGGGCCTTGGAGGGCTAAGCCAGTCAGGGGGTCCCGCTAGGGACCAGCTGCCTTTTTGTTTGAGTTTATAACTTTTTTCTAACAAGACTCCTACCCTGAGCATCAGACAAGCTCTGCAAGGGCTGGGTTTCAAGGCACTTCCACCTGCAAAACCCTGCCTACAGATCTCCCATGAATGGTTAGGTGATTCCTAACCATTTTCTCATTCCACACACTGAAAATCTGGGCCAGAACCAGACGTAGTTTCAAGAACATGTACTTTCAGTGAGGGTGTTTCAGAATCTCTTGCACTTCCAGAAATGTCTTTGAAGATTCCGAACAGCTGAAAAGACTCTTGAGAGCCTGAAATGAATTTTTAAAAAGCACCAAATGGCATAGTGCAAATGGCTTTTAAAGGGAAACAATCCACAAGGCACACACTTTGCAGCAGTGTTGTGTCATATTTCTACCTCCAGATCAAAACACAGGAGAGATTGCCATACTTGCGTCTGCCATTCATATTCCTAAGCGCCGCCAATAAGCCCTTAAGACAAGCAACTCACTTGTAATGTACCAATTTCTATGCTTGTGGAACACAAACTGTTTCTTGGTGATAACATTTTATTTAATTATGTCTGCGAGCATCATAACTTATATTGATGAACATGGATTGGTGTAGTTGTTTAAGCCTATAATGAACTAAATGTTACACAGAATACAATTTTCCTCTTCATTTACTTTAATTTATTCTGGTTGTAAATGCTGTCGCTTCCATGATTATGGAATAAATCTCACTGTAGGATCAATTACTACAGTTTAAAAATTAGACTTAAGAGGTGTTTAGTAATTATGGACTGGTTTTGTGCCATTAGATTTCAGCATTATTCTTCATAAACTATTTTTTAGCCCTAATGACACACATCATTAAAGTTAACACTTTTAATGTGGAATCTTGTCAGAATACAAGTAGTGTCTAAATTTGTTGTTATTATTATTTTTCAAATGTACATGTTAAATCATATTCATTTGGCCACTTCAAAGAAAAAGAACCATGTTTAAGACTAATTGAAGTCCAAGCATAGTGAAACAGGTTCATTTTGTTACTTAAGTGCATCTAACTTTGGTCATAAGCTACTGAATCTAGCCAATGCTAAGAGCTTTTAAGGTCCAGTGATTTCAAGCAGAATTTTAAGCATGTCCTCAAATTACCAATTGAAAATAACAGGACTTCAACTCTTGTAGTAATGCACCAGTTGTGTGGGATGTTTATTTACTTAGAAGATTTATAGCCCACCTTTTATCAGTACTAATATCAGGGTATTATAACAAACTCTGTTTTTTTTAAAAAAAAACAGTTTTGGGAGGTAAAACAACCAGTCAAGAATGAAATGATTTCTCATTAAAAACTCCAAAAGCCCAAGGAAACAGAAAAAGTGGCTTAAGCATGGAATCTTTTGTGTTTCTGTACAAATAATTTAGAACGATTTACCACTTTTACTCCTTGTGTTTTCTTACTACTGTATGGGAAAGCCCATTAATCTGACCTTTGAACAGTTTGTAAGTAAACCATTTTTAATTTACCAAATGTGTAGTCTCTTTCCATGATAAGGAAAGTGGGGAACTTTGGAAGCAACTTAGAAAGGGATATTTTAAAGATCTAACAGCCTATATTTCCATTCGTTGAATATTTTGTGATTTTAAATCTCTGCCAGGGTTCTCTCACCAAATAATACTTGTCCCAAACCTTGATCTTAATCATCCAGGGTATTCTCCTTCTTATATACCTACTATATTTATATTTAACCTAATCAAATTATCCATCAGAATCCATACACATTCCTTTCATTCATACCTTCCCTTCTCAGATACACACTTTTCCTCACATTGCTGTCCATATGCTGTGGTTAATAATGTCATTAAATATATTAACTGCTGAAAACATGCCATGTCCTTTTGTTGCAAATGTACACTGAACATTAATACACATTTGAATAAACTTGCTGTCATATTTAATATAAATAAGCCTGCCCTCTTGAAACTTCACAGCTCTACAGAAGAAATAAAATAAAATTATGCCCCATATATTAAATTTATAGTACCCAACCTTTCAGCATTCCAAGAAAAATGATTTAAATGTCCCTGAAACCAGCTGACAAAGGCAAATCTTTAATTCCTGCTGATGTCTACTTGATTTTTCAGTAAAGTTCTCCGACTTTAAAAGCTAAGATCCACTTGTAAAGAACTTGATGTTTGTCAAATGGATAGTTTCTACCAAAAAGCCAAAGGACAACTGTGACCTTTCACTAACAGCTCAAATCCCAAATAAAATACACAGGAGAAAATGAACTGAGGGAACTACCTAATCTATGTCTAAATTGCCCTACACCAAGTTAGACCATTCCTAAGTACTGTCTACACTAAAGACCACACACAATTTGATGACTGTATGGTACATGGTTATTCTATACACAGGAAAGCACAGTGTTGCCATTAAGACACTTAATGGATAAAATCAACTCTAAACTATTGTACAAAACTGCTTAATGTTGACTGTATCATTTACATTGTATATACATGAGATGTTTCTTCCAGATTGGGGGTATATAAGGCTTGTTTGTTATAAGGGTTTTCAGAAGCTGAAAAAGAAGGGTTTTTGTTTTTTTAAAAAAGTATTGTCTACCATGACAGGCAGAATCTCTACAGATTTTCAGGCAGGATTTTCTCCTAGCCTGGGATTGAACCTGGCGCCTTGTGAGAGGTTTATCACCCATATGAATTTGAATATGATGTAATATGACATCAAAACCACTTCCAGAGCCAACAGAAAACTAATAGTACTACATCCTCCTGGCTCAACTGGAAAGCCTATATAGGCCGGTCTCAAGCTGGTTCCCTCCAGACACTTTGGACTACAACTCCCATGAGGCCCAGCCAGCGTAGCTGTCATGGCTGCACCTGATAGGAGTTATAGTCCAAAACATTTGAATGGAATCATCTGTAAAATCCAAGGCAGGGCGAAAAGCCTGTTAAACAACAACAACAACAACAACAACAACAACAACAACAACACCACTGTGAATACAATTATTTTTAGCTGTATGTGTATATGGCATCACTATCATTTGAAGTTGTTCTCTTTTCAGCCGGTATAGTGCTAATGAGTGAACAGTTTATATCTACTCCATTTAATTGCACTCCTTCCTTTTCTTTCTTTTTTCTCTTTCGACGGGGGGATGTCAACTAAGGATAATTGAAAAAAGTAGCAAAGAAGGGAGCTGAAGCTAAAAGGCACAGCAAGGGAGAAGAGTTGAGGAGAAAAGCAGTAAGTGGTTGTAGAAGGGGGAAAGCCAAACTCCTGAATTCAACAGTTCTCATTCACGAGCTAGTGAGTTCAGAATCATTCCCTAGATGTTTAAGCCACAAGATCTATGCAAAGCAATGAATGCACCTCATTGTCTTCAGAAGACATGCTTTTCGATGAGGCTGCTCTCAAGAAGGGGAAAGAAATCTGTAAAATGGCCTGATTGTGATGCAGAAAGAGAACTGCTACTTAAAATGCACCTCAGCACCTTATATTGGTCATTCAGAAAAATGTGGCTTCTTGCTCCCTTTATTTATAGCTGTGGTGCAATCTGAAGGAGAGCAATAATTTAGCTACAGGAGGCAACCAGTTTGGAGCTCCTGCAATTTATTCTGTGGAAGGGCAGCTTTTTCCGGTGTAGGAAGCTGTTGGTGCAACGCTAAAAGCTACCAGGAAAGGGCTTCTGACTATTATCCAAATCAAATCGGGAAGTTCCCTGATTTCTCTTAAGTGACTGGAGTGGCCAGAAGATATTATCGCAAATTGATTTCCCCTTATTCTAGAATATTGCATCCCAAATCATTATCATCATCAGCAACATCATAATCCTTCTCCTCCTCATTCATTCATTCATTCATTCCTATTATTTGCCTACCTTGTGTGATTTCTTTTCCAATTCAGAAATAAAGCTCTTTGTTGAGATTAATCCATAGAATCTCACCATGTCACAGAATATAATGGATGTCTCTCATTGCACACCCTACACAGCTATACTGGAATGCAGGGCCAGTGAGGGTCAAGACTATAGTTTCAAACATAGCCACAACTTCCTGGTTGACACAGCATGGATCCATCTAATGAACAACAATGGGTACTGGCCAATATAAGCCAGCCCATCTGCTGGGTAACCAGAAGGAGTTGCAAACAGGTAGGACCCACCATAATGAAGGTTGCTTCTGGAGGTCCTACTGACAACCAGGTGTGTATGGTAACAAATCCTGGTCTCCTAAGCTATCTTTACAGTAAATCAGCTCTGCCCCTTATGACGATCTCCATGTAAACTACAGGTCCTGCCAAGGGACGTCATGACAAATTTGCTGCAACATCCAAACCAATGCACACACAGTCTTGCTTAGGGGATGGCAAGCCCACCAGGCCAACTATGACAATGAGTAAAATTATTTCCCAATCTCTTTGACCCAACCTTTGTCCACAGCAAGGGTGATTCTCTCCAAGGGAGGATGAGTGAGAAGCTTACTGCCAGAAACCACCCTGCTGTGGCCAAAGCCTGGACAGGTAGAGTCAGTCCAGTCTATGCTTGCAGTCCCCACCCTCAGGGAGCCAGCCATGGCTGCTGATTGGCTCCCATGACAATAACAACAGCCAACTAGGGAGCCAGCCAGCTCCCACCTGCCATTCCAGAAGCACAATGCTGGTCTGAAGTGGAAAAGTGGCTAGCCAAGCATTCCTGTACTCACCCATTTCTTTGTTGAAAGCTAAGAAAGCTAAGAATGGGGTGTCCAGGGGACAGCATCTAGATCTTGAGGTGGCCCTACTGCCATCAGCTTGACTGGCCTGGACGTGACTCACACTCAGTTGCTACACCAACCTTTGCCTGCTGTCTTGCTTCCCATCCTGGTCAGCATGAGCGATGGGGCTGTAGATGCAGAACTGACTCTGCGGCTCCATCATGCTCTGCCACTGCCGAGCTGCCACTGGGATTGCTCTGCCAAAGCATCAAACAGGTTTGGCTAGGTCAACTATTTCTAGGCATTGAAGTATCTGCAATGATTTAGAAGGGAAACTTGCACAGATAACCAATCCAGAGCTTCTCCTATTTCCCAGAATGGAATTACACATACACACACACACACACCCCCGCAGTTAATCATTCTTACAATATGAATTTTGAAAATGAAATTGGTGTGGGGTGTTTGTTTCTCTTTGTTCTAAAACTACCCCATGAATTCTCTGCTTTTACTTCTTGCAGGGCTGACAGCAGTAGCTAGGGCTGTTGTTTTGCAGTGCTGCGAAGGATTAATGTATCTCCATCTGACAGGATTCCTCCAGTGCAACATATATTTGAACAACAAGACAGGCCACTTCATATAGAGATTTTTCTTTTCCAGAAATGTGAGTTGCTGACAAGATCAGGGATTTTGGCCTCTTCCAAGCAGAAGTTTCGAAGCAGCACCAAATCAGAAAAGAAAGGAACGTTGGACTTCCCTTTGTTAATCAGATAGAAGCACATTGTTCTTTTGCTGCACAAAAGTTACATGCCCTCTAGTGCAGGTAGTGACAAAAATCTTGAATTAATTAGCTGAAAAACCATACAGAGGGTGAATAATTCTAGACTGTTTATGCTCCAGTGAGATGCTATCAGGAACTACGATGAACACCAGCCTTGGCCTTTCAGAAAGGAAGTGCTGCCTGTCAGTTTGAATGGTCTCTCTAAAAATAGAGATGGAGTGAGTCACAGAATAATATAAATCTGTTAAAGGTATTCCATTTTGGAATATCATCATAGGATAGAGGTGACAGGCATCAAATGGTATCAATGAGGAGCAAGAGAGCAGCTATCTACCTAGTGCTTGTTAAAAAATATATCACTAGTGATATTTATTTCCTGGGCATTTCATCACAACAGAACAGAACCATTTCATTTTCATGGTATTCTGACCTAGTTCCAAGCCACACACACAAAAATCTGTGCATTTTATAGGATCTGGGGATATAGACCTCCTGAACCAAAGATGACTGCTGCTGTCAGTTTTGACAGTGCTGGCCACAGGAACTAGATGAGTTTGTTTCGTAAAGGCATGAACATGAACTGGAATTAGTTCCTTTTGGGACATGCTGAACCGTTGAACTAGAACTAGCTCCTTTTAAAAATGAACTTTTCCGTGCTCTGATTTACACTTTAAGATACACCAGAGGACATCCTTAGAATACCTCACTGTTCAAGTTTAGTGCAAAGGAACTTGGTGGCGTTGCCCTCACATTTGTGGCAAGCTAAAAACTCTGCCCAACTTCTGTAAACTTCTACCCTTCAGAACACTTGCCCTATGTTTCTTGTGCATGACGGCTTCTACCTACTGGAAGTTGGAATCTAGTGATATTGATGAAAATCTGCTGGTTGGGTCTGTGTAGTCAGTTTAGTTATTCCACAATAGTTTTTTTAAAACTGCTTATTGATTTTATTAAATTTTGTATTTTTGTGTGTGTGTATTGTTGTAAACTGCTGCAAGGATCTTTTGGTCTAATCAGCAGAATATTCCACTGTAAAAATGAATGGATTAGCATAGATTACCACACATAGATCCCCAGGTGCCTGATATATTGCTTTTATACCATACTGCACCATTATGTATACATGGCTGGAGATAATCTGCACAGAGAATCCTGCTTTCGCATGCAGATTAGCTGGGACACTTGAATACAATTATTTGTAGTTTCACACTGGAAGCTACATAAGGTACTTTGCAAAAACACAAAATCCGTCTACCAGTTCAGGCAAATCTTATGCAGAATTACATACAAAATGGATGGCAGCCTTCTGACTCATAACAATGTTGCCTTATAGCTAAAATGAGATGGTTATTTCTGAAATTGAAGCTGCAGTTCCAATATATTCAAATCTGGAGCAGAAATGGGAAATGTGGACAATCAGCAGCATTAAAAGATATGCTATAAAAGGCTGATTAAGAATCATATCTGCAGCGACATCTTGTGCACTGGTTTATTTATTCTGCCAATGGGAAATCAAACACTTCAGAAAGTAAGAGTCTGGCTGGTGTTGTGCATAAGGCCCAGACTTAAACAACAGCAAAAAAAAATTATAGTGGGGGATGAGGCAAAATCCTGTACTTACTGATACAATTGGTACAGCGGGGGAGGGGGGGAGAGAAAAATAGCCAAGAGCAACCATCCACATGCATCTTAATGCATACACACCTTAGCAGAGGTGCACACACCTTTACAAACACATACACATTTGCACACTAACAAATGCAGGAGGATAGTTACTAGGGATAAGGACTTAAACTGGTAGATGGCCAGTCTGGGGCTGAATCTACACATATATTTAAAAATGCTGTGAAAATGCCTTAAAAACAACCCAACGATTTAAAATATATATAGAATCTGCCATTAGCTCACCAGTGCCATCTCCTGTCACATTTCTATAATGCACTTAATGCACACATAAAATGTCATATTTGCAGCTGTATAGCTGAGTCCTGGGTCAGCTAGAGGGAGGAGGAAGAAAGAGGACTAGAGATGAGGCTGGGGTATCAGAGTTTTTTGCTCCCAGTCTTACCACCACCACCAAACCCTGATGCTCCGGGGATCAGCTGCTTAAGTTGCCTTCTTTGTTACCTTGATTATAGGCTGTCAGTGTGTGATCAGAGAGGTATAACAGTAATCAGGTATGTGCTGTTCTAGTATTATACTAATACTTGTTACAAAACTATCATCATGGCCCTGGAAAAAGAGACGCAAGGGCTCTGGGAGAGTCCAAGGGCCTTGTACAAGCAAAGGACTGCTTATGGGCCACTGGGAAAGAGGCGTAAAGACTCATGAGACCTTCCTAGAGCCCCGGAAGTGAAGCAGAGGCAAGGCCCACTCGCGGCAGGTAGGGGTGGTCATGGGACAGGCGGTTCTGGGGGTTCCTGGCTTTAGAAGATTTTGCTTTGTGCATGGACCCCTGGAACTGAAGACTTGCTGTCAGAGCTGCCTCTAGGTCCCAGCTCACAGAGGACCAACGCTAGGCTGTCTTAATGTACAAAAGTCTTTATTGAAGTTCAGTTTCCATTTCAAAGCCACAGCGTGCAGCCCTACGTCTTAAACCCTAGATCGGCGAAGTCCCGTCTGAGTCTCCTCCCCTCTGACACCAGTTTAAGATCCTAGCCCTGCTCCACCTTTTCCTCTGCTCTCTCCTCCTCTGGGTCCTCCTGCCCACTGGGGCATTGCCCTTTCTGGACTCTTCCGACGCTGAGTCGCTTAGCTCCTCCCCCTGCCTCCGGCGGGCTTTAGGACCCGGTTCCCAATCCTCATTCTCTGCTGTCCCGCGCTCCTGTACATTTGAACTTGCCTCTTGCGCCAACCCAGTGACCTTTCTCCTAACCGTTACACTACTTCTGTCACTGCTTCCCTCTTCCGGGATACTGGCCGGATCTGACCTCCCCTCCGTTGTCCGACTCTCCGATGGAGGCGTGGTCAGCTCTGCCTCGTCTTCTCTCCCTGGTGGGGAATGCACTGGCCCCGATACTTGGGGCTCTTCCCCCCCACTCTGCTCTGGTGGGGAAGCTGGTCCTGATTTCCAACTACTGCTCTGGGAGTCCCTGCTGCCCCCTTGCTCCTGGGGCGTTCCCCTTGGGAACCCCCTACCCCTGGCCACTGGCGCCCCCTTCTGTGAATCTTCCGATTCGCTGGAGAGGCTCATGGAATCCCTCGGGCCACTGTCATCTCCTACGCTCCCCTCGGATTCCTCCCCCTCGCTCTCCATTTCCTCCCCCTCCTGTGCCTCTGCTCCTGAGCCCCTGACACTTGTGTAAGTGGCATTTTCATTAAACTATCCACCATGACCCCCAAAACCTCTTTCACCAGCTCAGATGCCATTAACGAATAAGTGAAGCTTTAGATTTATTTGCCAATGTGCACTAGCATTCTTTGTGGTTATTTGATGATTCCTAACCAATACTGTTCAGAAATGTTGGTTCACATTTAGAATGGCTAGTGTTTAGAGGAGAACTGTGTGACTCTTTGCATGCACCCCAATCTCTGAGCAGTGGGAGACTCCAGAGATGCCTGTTCTTACCTAGGATTCAGTTTCCATGGAGTAAAGGTCAGTGGCGAATCTGCTCTCTTTGGAATATATAGTTTTATGTGCACATATATCCCCTTCATGGATCACTGCCTTGTCGTGGCGAAGGGGCTTGAATAACTCAGAGAAGCTATGAGCTATGCCTTGTAAGGCCACCCAAGATGGACAGGTCATAGCCAAGAGTTTATACTAAATGTGATCTACCTGGAGAAGGAACTGGCAAACCACTCCAGTATTCTGCCAAGAAAACTCCATGGACATAAAAAAGGAGAAGCTTTGAGAAGAAAGAGAGAGTTTCCAAGGCATGCTCTGGTTCATGGGGTCACGGAGAGTCGAACACGACTAAGACGACTAAACAAAACAAACAAGTGCACATATATATTACCTGAGCACAGGGTGGAAGGGCTCACAGCATTAACACTCCAACAGATATTGCTTTCCCATTAGGTTTCCAGAGGAAGGCTCCAAAGTCATAGTTTGGAGCTCAGAAAAAGTGAAGCTTCTCTCTCTTGTTTCTAGTCCAGCTAAATGCATACACACCCTAGCCAACCTGGTCTAATGTTCTCCTTCCCAGGATAAAATGGTACCCAGCCAGGTGAAGGCACACCCACCTGCCTCTGTTGCAGCAAACTCTTCAGTTGGTGGTACTTAACAGGGCCATCATATTGACAAAGAAACTGGTTTGATCAGTAAAGAAGATTCCCTCTTCTACCGGCCATCAAAGGCTTTGTTTGGACCTATGGGCATAATCTAAACCAAACTCCAATCCTACAACAGCATGAGCAGCAGCAGCAACAACAACAACAACAGCAACAACAACAACAACAGCAACATAGATTTTTCAACATGGCCCAAAGAAATTTAAGAACACAACGCTGGTATGCTAGATTTAAGGATTCCCATTTTCTTCACTTCATTCTGTTAAGTACTTACCAATAAGGCTGTGAATTATTCCTCTCCCACACTATTTAGCAGCTTATGCAATAGTTTTAGATTCATCACCTTGGGGATTTTGAACAGCAAACACACAATGATCAGCATTATGTTTCAGTGCTATGAAAATAAAATACTAACTACCACCGCAAACCAACCCCCCACCTTTATTGACTTTTAACTTTTAGAAGTTTCTGAGCCAAGAACTACAGTGGTACCTTGGGTTAAGAACTTAATTCGTTCTGCAGGTCTGTTGGTAACCTGAAACTGTTCTTAACCTGAGGTACCACTTTAGCTAATGGAGCCTCCTGCTGCTGCCACACAATTTCTGTTCTCATCCTGAAGCAAAGTTCTTAACCCAAGGTACTATTTCTGGGTTAGCGGAGTCTGTAACCTGAAGCGTCTGTAACCTGAAGCGTATGTAACCCGAGGTACCACTGTATATGCCAGTTATTCTATTAAGTATTGTTAAGAAACCAGGATGGCTTTTTGGTTAAAATTATAATAAGCACTTTACCAAAGAAGGTTACTTCCCAGCCTTGGTTTCTTCTGTATTTGTTGTAATAATAATAATAATAATAATAATAATAATAATAATATATTTCTACCCTGCACATCTGGCTGGGTTTTTATTATGCAATATATATTTAGACTGTAATAAGGAATATAATTTTTTGAAAATTTATATTAGTAGCTAGTACAGAATAAGTTTTCTTATTTTTTTTGGCAGGTAATTAAATTTCTCTGTTCTGCTACTTAATATTGCTTCAATATTAAGTGTTGGATTTTATATACTTCTTTTATTTAAAATACTTTCAACCTACTTTTCATCACAGGGTGATACCATGTCTGTAGTGCAATAAAATAAACTTAACTGGGCATGTGTCATTAAAAACATATGCTTAAAAAATCCACTTCTTTGTGTTACTTCATTCTCTATGACAATAATACATCAAAACCTGGCAGTTTTTGTTTTTTGTTTTTAGAAAACGGTGTTTATCCAAAAGCAAAAAGCGTGTATTCTATTTTTAGATTTATTTTACCATCAGAACTTCACAGACGGGGCCAGGAAATGCTGCTTCAGCGTAGACATGTCATAGTTAGCACAATATGAATGCCACAATGCGATGCAGATTTGTGAAACAAATTCCTTGCGGGGATTGCACAGTGAGTAACCTCTAACGTGTTTCAAATTGTAAGGGAAGGGGCTTGTAATTGAGGCAACAAGCTTCATCTTGTCCCTCCCTTGTGCCTCTTTGTCTTCCAGGCTGTTGATGAATTTTGGAGGAAGGAAGGAGGACGGAAGAAATGGGTTGTTTATTGGAACCAAAGAACAGATGTGTATGATGAGCATCTGGGGTGAAATAGAAATGTGTGCACCGATATATTACACAAGAATTTCTACCCCTATCACTCTCAATTAGCTTTTGGAAAGCACTGACTACAATGTCACCAGCTGCTCTCCCAAGCAACTGGGTACTGTCTGCAGAGGGAAATAGACCTTGCATAATGGCTGCTGCCTGACATTTCATTCTTGCACCTTCAGATGAAGGGCTATTAATCCTGCCTCCCTTTGAAAGCAGTGGCAATGGCCGTGCACTTCCCAGCTCCTTGTCTACATTATCCTGATTCATGTCAAACCCAAAAAGTGGCATCAGCTTACACCTTACAGCTCTGCCTTGTTCACGAGTAGGTGGACGAGATGCCAGAGTTCCTGTACCTTTTAAGGAATTTTCAGCGGTGTGTGCAAATCAGGGATGAGAAGTCTGTACCCCTCCAGTTGCTAAGAAACTACAACTCCCATCATCCTTGATCATTGACCCTGCTGACTTGGACTGATGGGAGCTGAAATCCAATATCTGGATGGCTGCAGGTTCCCCATCCCTCATGTATATTCAGTGCCGGATTTACATATAAGCTAAACAACCTATAGCTCCACTCTCTTGGGGGCCCCCCAACAAATTTCACTATTAATATACTTCTTAATTGTATTTCAGTTCAACAATTACTTTGATAAAATACATATTTTGTTATGTGCAAATGGCTTTAGATACCTATTGGGTCCATAAATTACCATATAACATATATTCAAGACAAAGAAAACAGTGATAATTTGTTGTTGACAAAGGACAGCTGGGCATATAAAGGGCCCCTTTACCTTCAGTAGCTTAGAGCCTCATCAAACCTAAATCCGGCCCTGTGTATATTGCTGCATGCCTCCGAATCTCTGGTGATAGACTCCTGGGGTTTCACTGGAAGAAGAGTCACTGTAGACTACAGTAGTGCCCCGCAAGACGAATGCCTCGCAAGACAAAAAACTCGCTAGACGAAAGGTTTTTTCGTCCGCGATTTGCCTCGCAAGACGAATTCCCCTATGGGCTTGCTTCGCAAAACGAAAACGTCTCGCGACTTTGTTTCCTTTGTGTAAAAACCGTTAAAACCAAGGGTGCTTAGCTTGATCAGCTGCAGTTGCGACTTGACTTCGAGGAGCAACTGTTAGCGCGTGGTTTGGTAGCCTTTTCTCAGACTTTGCTCACTTTTGAAGATTTTCCAAAACTTTTCCAGAACTTTTCCAGAACTTCTCTTTCATCCATTTGGTAAGTTAAACTTTTAAAACTTTTTTGGGGGGGTTTGGATTTTGGGTTGGGGTGTTTGGGATTCAAGGACTTGGTGTTGGGAAGGGGTTTGCGATAATCTGGGGTCTTGTGGGCCTTTTTTGGGAATTTTTATGATTTTCTGTGACCACTGGGCCAGGTTGGTTTTTTTTTGAAAATTTTTCTGAGTTTGAATTTCTGAGTGCTGGCTGGCTAGGGGAACAGTTGGGGAGGTTTCTGCAGAAATCTGGGACCATGTGGGGTTTTTTGGGGAATTTTTATGATTTTCTGTGACCACTAGGCATGGTTGTTTATTTTCAATTTTTTTTTTCTGAGTTTGAATTTCTGAGTGCTGGCTGGCTAGGGGAACAGTTGGGGAGGTTTCTGCAGAAATCTGGGACCATGTGGGGTTTTTGGGGGAATTTTTATGATTTTCTGTGACCACGAGGCATGGTTGTTTATTTTCAAATTTTTTTTTTCTGAGTTTGAATTTCTGAGTGCTGGCTGGCTAGGGGAACAGTTGGGGAGGTTTCTGCAGAAATCTGGGACCATGTGGGGTTTTGGGGGGAATTTTTATGATTTTCTGTGACCACGAGGCATGGTTGTTTATTTTCAATTTTTTTTTTCTGAGTTTGAATTTCTGAGTGCTGGCTGGCTAGGGGAACAGTTGGGGAGGTTTCTGCAGAAATCTGGGACCATGTGGGGTTTTTTGGGGAATTTTTATGATTTTCTGTGACCACGAGGCATGGTTGTTTATTTTCAATTTTTTTTTTCTGAGTTTGAATTTCTGAGTGCTGGCTGGCTAGGGGAACAGTTGGGGAGGTTTCTGCAGAAATCTGGGACCATGTGGGGTTTTTTGGGGAATTTTTATGATTTTCTGTGACCACTGGGCCAGGTTGTTTTTTTTTGAAAAATTTTCTGAGTTTGAATTTCTGAGTGCTGGCCATTGTTATGTACTGAGTCGAATAGGATCCAAACTGCAGCAGTCTGATTGGTCCTAGAACAATAGGATCCAAAAGGCAGCAGTCTGATTGGTCCTAGAACAATAGGATTCAGAATGCAGCAGTCTGATTGGTCCTAGAACAATGCAGCAGTATGATTGGTTGGCAGGAACCACCCAATCATGCTCCAGATTGAAGTGAATCCACAACCTGATTGGTTTACAGTACAATTCCGGAATTAGCCAATCATGTGCAGCCCATTGTGTAAATAATGTATATAAGGCAGATACTTTGAGGGGACTTTCATTCATTCCTCCTCACCACTATGAGCTGAATAAAGAGCATGAAATCACTTTGCGACTCCGAGTATATTTCACTAGCGACGAAGGTGGGATCCCGCTGAGCTGACTGCCACACACAGCACCGCAGCACCGCCACCTGCCGCACCGCTGCCTCGCACCGTGTATCCAGGCTTCAGCTCCGGGACACAAGGAACTCAGAATGGCAACTGACAGCAACTTCTCGCCGTTCAACCCAGCATCTGGAGACTGGGAAGCGTACGCCTCCCGTTTCACCTTCCTCCTAGAAGCCAAAGGGGTCACCGATGATGAAGACGCCAAGAAGAGGGCAATATTCTTCAGCGTCTGCGGAGAGGAGACATTTGAAATCGCCCGGGCTCTCCTTGCGCCTGAAGACGTTGCTACTGTTCCATACAAAACAATAATGGAACAGCTGAAGGGGCACTTTTCGCCACAGCCCTCAGTGGTGGCTCGTCGAAATGCCTTCTACGCAAAGCGGCAAGCCCCTGGGGAAACCATAACTGGGTTTGTGACCTCTCTCCGCCAAGCCGCCCGGTTCTGCAACTTCTCAGAGCTGGAGAACATGCTTCGTGACCGCCTCGTCGGTGGCCTGAGGGATGAGAAGCTGCAACGACGCCTCTACGCTAAGAAGAACCTAACGTTCCAGGTCGCTCTGGAGGAGGCCCTGGCAACGGAAGCTGCCGAGAGGTCGACACAAGAGGCACGGCCGAGCCAGCCGTCCCAACCGAGGGTCCACCATGAAGACCTCACCGACGACTCAGGATCTGACAGGGAGGAGGTGCACCGAGTACAGCAGCGCACTCAAGCAGCCCACATACCACAGCTGCCTCGACGAGAAGGAGGGAACTGCGCAAGCTGTGGAGAAAGTCATGAGAGGAGGACCTGCCGTTTCCGCAATGCAGAGTGCAGACAGTGCAGAAAATCGGGACACATCGCCCGGGTGTGTCGGGCTCGGCCCACCCGACACCAGGCATCAGACGACCAATCCAAGAACCCCAGGTCCCGGGGCCCAACGCACCAAGGCAACTCGACAGAGCTCACGGACTTCCAGGTATACCAGTTGCCCCACCCCAACATAGAGAAAATTTATGTAGAGGTACAGATAGAGGGGGCCCCATGCCGCATGGAGCTTGACACGGGTTCAACTCTATCCATAATCTCGGCAAGGACCTTAAGGAAACTGTGTCCTACTGGGGGTCCCAAACTCAGGCCGGCCCCATTCACCCTCCGGGACTTCCAGAAACGTAAGGTCCCCACAATGGGGGTGGGGACCTTCAGGGTGCAATACCGAGGGCGGACGCGGCAACTGGACTTGCTTGTGGTCAAGGGCCCCTACATTAGCTTACTGGGATTGGCATGGTTTGGACCACTGGGGCTAGCTGTCACCGGGGTGAACCACACTAGCTTACAAGTGGACGTGGACGCCATATGCAAGGAATTTCCGGGGGTTTTCGATGGGAAATTGGGACAGTATACGGGCCCCCCCATTGCTCTACAGCTTGACCCCGCAGTACGACCAGTCAGGCTCAAGGCCCGCCGGGTCCCGTTCGCTCTGAAACCCCGTATAGACGAGGAATTGGACCGGCTCGTGGAGCAAGGAGTGCTGGAACCGGTACCTAATGCCCCCTGGGAAACCCCAATCGTCACACCTGTCAAGCCTAATGGCTCAGTCCGCATCTGCGCAGACTACAAATGTACCATAAACAAGGCCCTCACGGCCCATGCATACCCAGTGCCAGTGGTCAGCCATGTCCTTGCCACCCTGGCTGGGTCGAAAATTTTTGGCAAGCTGGACTTGGCCCAAGCATATCAACAGCTGCCAGTAGATGAGGCAACAGCAGAGGCACAGACGATTGTGACGCACAGAGGAGCATTCAGGGTAAAGCGGCTGCAATTCGGTGTCAGCGTGGCACCAGGCATATTCCAGAATCTAATGGACTCTCTCCTTAAAGGGATTCCTGGCGTCACCCCCTTCTTCGATGATGTGTTGATTGCCGGGCCCACACCAGAGGAGTTTGAGGACCGCCTCCGCACCGTTCTGCACCGTTTCCAGACAGCGGGTCTCAAGGTAAAGCGGGAAAAATGTCTACTAGGAGTGCCCCAGGTGGACTTTCTGGGATTCATGGTGGACGCAGAAGGGGTCCACCCGACTGGGGACAAGGTACGGGCCATTTGTGATGCCCCAGCGCCCAGGAACAAGACTGAACTTCAGGCCTTCTTGGGACTATTGAACTTTTACCATTCCTTCCTTCCCCACAAGCCGGCGGTAGCGGAGCCCCTACACAGACTCCTGGACAAGCGGGCCCCTTGGGTGTGGGGCCATTGCCAGGAGGCCGCATTCCAGGCAGTCAAGGACTTGCTTGTCTCAAACTCGGTCTTGGCACACTTCGACGAGAGGCTGCCGGTGGTGCTAGCATGCGACGCCTCACCCTATGGCATTGGCGCTGTCCTGGGACACCAACTCCCAGATGGAAGAGAGGTACCGGTGGCATACTTTTCCCAGACACTCAACGCAACCGAGCGGAACTACTCACAAATCGACAAGGAGGGCCTGGCAATCGTGAAGGGAGTAAAAAAATTCCATGATTTCTTGTATGGGCGGCCCTTCACCGTGGTGACTGACCACAAACCGTTGCTTGGCTTGTTTGCCCCCGAAAAGCAGACCCCCCAAGTGCTGTCTCCTCGTGTCCTCAGGTGGTCAATTTTCCTTGCCAGCTACCAGTATGCACTGATTCACCGCCCTGGGAAGGCGATGGGCCATGCGGACGCCCTCAGCAGGCTACCACTACCAGAAACAGGCCCCGACCCGGCACCTGCACAAGAGGTTATGAGCCTGGAGCTGCTTCCCGACCGCCCCATTCAGGCACAAGAAGTTGCACACCATTCCAAGAAAGATAGGGTCATCTCCCGGGTCCTGGACTGGGTGTGGAGGGGATGGCCCAGCAGCAGCCCCGGGCCAGAATTCGCCAGCTACACAACCCGCAAACATGAACTGTCGGCCCACAAGGGGTGCCTGTTATGGGGAAGCAGGGTCGTTGTTCCCCAGCCCCTCCGCAAAAGGGTCCTCACAGCCCTACACGAGACACACCCAGGGGTAGTAAGAATGAAGGCCCTTGCCAGGAGTTATGTGTGGTGGCCGGGGATCGACGGAGAGATAGAGGCCTGGGTCAAACACTGCCAGGCCTGCCAAGAATCCCGCCCAGATCCCCCAAGGGCCCCAGTCCAGTCCTGGGAGTCTGCCCGAGCACCATGGTCACGCCTGCATGTGGACTTCGCTGGCCCCTTTCAGGGGAAAACATTCTTCATAGTGGTGGACTCCTACACCAAATGGCTGGAAGTCGCACTGGTACCATCCACTTCTACATCCGCAGCCATCCGGGTACTACGCAGGCTGTTTGCAACGCACGGGCTCCCTGACACTCTCGTCTCAGACAACGGGACTGCATTTACGTCAGGAGAATTCCAAACCTTCACAGCGCAGAACGCCATCCGCCACATCCGTTCGGCGCCATTCCACCCTGCCACCAATGGCCAAGCAGAACGCATGGTGCGGACCACCAAGGACACCCTTCGCCGCATGACGCAAGGGGATTGGGAGTACCGCCTTGCCACATTCCTTCTAGCACAGCACAGCACCCCCAGCTCAACGACTGGCCGGAGCCCCGCTGAACTACTAATGGGTCGGCGCCTTGCAATCAGATTGGACCGCCTTCACCCCGATAGAGCTCAGGATGAGGTAGGGGTGGGGGAAGGCAGGAACCCCCGGACCTTCGAGGCCCAGGACCCAGTGTACGCAAAGAATTTTGGGGCAGGCCCTGCATGGGTACCCGCCACAGTCACCAGGGTCACTGGCCCCGTGTCGTACGAGGTGCTAACGGATGGGGGGCAATGCTGGCGCCGCCACTGTGACCAGATACGGCGACGATTCCCGGGAGAAAACCAGGAGGAGGAGGACAGGTCAGAGGAGTCCCAGGGGAACAGTGGGGCAGTGAGGCCCATAGAGCAGCAGGGGCCAGCAGGAGAGGCAGAACCAGTAAATACAGAGAGGTCCCGGGAGGCCGAAAGGACACCGGAACCAGAACCACGACTGAGCGAGCCGGTTGCGCCAGACCAAACAGCCCCATCACAGCCAGCATCCTTGGAACACGAGCCAGAACCAGAACCCCGGACCAGGGAACACCCCAGGCCGCAACGCACACGTAGGCCGCCAGCGTACCTTGAGGACTATGAATGCGACCTCCCGGGCAGGACTGGAACTTAGAGGGGAGGGGTGTTATGTACTGAGTCGAATAGGATCCAAACTGCAGCAGTCTGATTGGTCCTAGAACAATAGGATCCAAAAGGCAGCAGTCTGATTGGTCCTAGAACAATAGGATTCAGAATGCAGCAGTCTGATTGGTCCTAGAACAATGCAGCAGTATGATTGGTTGGCAGGAACCACCCAATCATGCTCCAGATTGAAGTGAATCCACAACCTGATTGGTTTACAGTACAATTCCGGAATTAGCCAATCATGTGCAGCCCATTGTGTAAATAATGTATATAAGGCAGATACTTTGAGGGGACTTTCATTCATTCCTCCTCACCACTATGAGCTGAATAAAGAGCATGAAATCACTTTGCGACTCCGAGTATATTTCAGCCATGTTGTTATTTTTTGAAATTTTTTTTTGTCTGGGTGGGGAAGCAGTTGGGGAGGGGTTTGCAGCAGTTGGGGAGGGGCTGGGGGAGCAGTTGGGGAGGGGTTTGCAATTTCTGTGTTGTGGGTGGGTTGGTGCGTGTCTGTGGGAGCAGTTGAGGTTTTTGAAGACATTGGTGATTTTTGAAGCTTTTCCTAAACTTATTTTGCAGCCATTTGAGGTTTCTGAGGACTTCGGTGGTTGATTGTTGAAGCTTTTCCAGAACTTCTCTTTCATCCATTTGGTAAGCTAAACTTTTAAAACTTTTTTGGGGGTTTTTGGATTTTGGATTTGGGGTTGGGGTGCTTGGGATTCAAGGCCTTGGTTCTGGGTTTTAATTTCTGTGTGGTGGGTGGCTGGCTGCTTTTGTATTTTTTGGGTTTGAAGCACATCACTGATTTTTTTTTTCTTTCTGAGTTTACGAAGGTAGGAGCTGTGCTGCCATGGGACCCAAGAAGACTGCTGCTGCGGTGGCCGGCGAGAGGAAGAAGGAGAAGGTGACGCTGGAAATGAAGAAGGAGATCATCTGGAAGCACGACGGCGGAATGCGTGTGACGGACATCGCCAGGGAGTACGGCAGGAACCCATCGACCATCGGGACCATCCTGAAGATGAGGGAGAAGATCCTGGCGACTGATGCAGCCAAGAGAGTCACCAGGATCGTGAAGAACCGCCCAGCTGTCCTGGAGGAGGTCGAGAAGTTGCTGCTCATCTGGATAGAAGAGAAGCAGCGTGCAGGGGACACAGTGTCTGAGGCCGTCATTTGTGAGAAGGCCAAGGCCTTGCACGCTGACCTCATCCGGGAACAGCCAGGAACCTCAGCCGAGCCAGAAGTCTTCAAGGCTAGCAGAGGTTGGTTTGACCGGTTCAAGACAAGATCTGGCATCCACAGCGTGGTCAGGCATGGAGAGGCTGCCAGTTCTGATGTTCCTGCGGCTGAAGACTTTGCAGCGGAGTTCCTGGAGGTTGTGACGACGGAGGGCTACGTTCCGCAGCAGGTCTTCAACTGCGACGAGACCGGGCTGTTTTGGAAGAGGATGCCCAAAAGGACTTTCATCACTCAGGAGGAGTCCAGGCTGCCTGGCCACAAGCCCATGAAGGACCGCCTGACCCTGCTCTTCTGTGCCAACGCAAGCGGCGACCTGAAGATCAAGCCCCTGCTGGTGTACCACTCGGAGAACCCACGGGCCTTCAAGAGACACAAGATCGACAAGGAGCGGCTGAGTGTCATGTGGCAATCCAACAGCAAGGCTTGGGTCACACGTGTGCTGTTTGTGGACTGGGTCAATCTTGCTTTTGGCCCTGCTGTCAAGCAGTACCTGCTGGACAACGACCTGCCGCTGAAGGCTTTGCTTCTGATGGACAATGCTCCTGCCCATCCTAAAGGCCTTGAGGTGGACTTGTTGGAGGAGTTCAGCTTCATCAACATCATGTTCCTGCCGCCTAACACCACGCCACTGCTCCAGCCGATGGATCAGCAGGTCATCGCCAATTTCAAAAAACTCTACACCAAGGAGCTTTTCAGGCGATGCTTCGAGGTGACTGACTGCACCACCATCACCCTGCGGGAATTCTGGAAGGACCACTTCGACATCGTCACCTGCTTGAAGATGGTCAACACGGCCTGGAAAGGGATCAGCCAGAGAAATTTGAATTGCGCTTGGCGCAGCCTGTGGCCGGACTGTGTGGCACCAAGTGACTCTGATGCACCAGAGTCAACAGTGGTGCAGGACATTGTTGCCTTGGGGAGGACCATGGGCCTGGAGGTCACGGAGGAGGACGTCTGCGAGCTGGTGGAGGGGCACGACGACGAGCTGACCACCGTGGAGCTGGTCGAACTGCAGGCAGAGGCTGCGCAGGAGCAGGCCTCACTGGAAGAGGAGGAAGCAACTGAGGAACGGCTGTCCTCTGAAAGACTGAGGGACATTTGCCAGAAGTGGAAGGAGGTGCAGACTTTTGCAGATCTACACCACCATGAGAAGCACGTGGCACATGACGCTGGGAACTTTTATGATACGAGGGTCATGTCGTCTTTCAGGGAGCTACTGAAAAGGCGGATAAAGCAGCAGACTATGGACAGGTTCTTGACCAAGAAGCAAAGAGTGGAAGAGGAGCCTTCTTCGAGTGGTCCCCCAGAGTCTTAGAAAATGTACTGTACACTTTGTTGATTTTTAAATGTTTTTCTGTCATGTTTATAAAGTTAATTTATTTTCCCTTCAATTTTTGAACTGCTCTTTACAGTATGTGTGACTTTAAAGAGCAGTTAATAAACTGTTGTTGTACCAAATTTGGCTTTGTTTGGACTTTTTTTGACCATAGGAACGCATTAATTGATTTTCAATGCATTCCTATGGGATTTCGTGCTTCGCAAGACGAAAAATTCGCTAGACGACAAAAATTGCGGAACGAATTAATTTCGTCTTGCGGGGCACCACTGTATATAGGTATAGTTTTCTTTTCACATACATACAATTTGAGCATAAGATGGTAGGGCTTCCAGCATTAACATTCCAGCAGAACTTGCTTCTTCATTAGGTTCTTAGGGAGGCTGTCCCCCAAAGCCATAGCTTTGGATTCAGCACAGACACAAGTCAAGTCTCTGTGTCTCTTTTCCAGTACCCTACACCAGACCAGACTACTGCAGGACTAGCTCTCAAACCTATAGTTGACCAGTTCAACAGTTACTTCTACTTATAAGTGGTAGCCATGTTGGTCTGCCGTAGTTGAAACAATTAAAAAAAATCCTTCCAGTAGCACTTTAGAGACCAACAAAGTTTGTTATTGGTATGAGCTTTCGTGTGCAATGAATTTTTTTTTATTTTGTTTCAGTTTCAGTTACTTCTGCTGTTGACAACAGTCTTACAGATATAAAAAAGAGGCATGGTTGAAACCACCAACCCTGCAGTGCTATAACAATACAATGGTAGAGCTTTTTTGCAGCTGTGGGCAGTGGCTGTGTCATTAACTGTAGTATTGTGTACAGGACTTTGTTTTAAAGATCTGCCAAACTTTTGCCACAAGAGGTGGTCTTGACCACTAGAAGGAGGAAGCTGCATATTCCCACTGCTCCATTCCTATCTTGATCTTCCACTTCTTAGGGCCCAGATGCCCTACCCGATACTTTTCTGGACCTATTTCTTCTGTTGCTTCTATACTCCCTGTTGCCTTCGTGGTGTAGTGATTAAGAGCGGTGGACTCGTAATCTGGTGAACCGGGTTCACTTCCCCGCTCCTCCACATGCAGCTGCTGGGTGACCTTGGGCTAGTCACACTTCTCTGAAGTCTCTCAGCCTCACAGAGTGTTTGCTGTGGGGGAGGAAGGGAAAAGGAGACTGTGAGCTGCTTTGAGACTCCTTAGGGTAGTGATAAAGCAGGTTATCAAATCCAAACTACTCCTCCTCTTCTTCTTCTTCTTCTTCTTCTTCTTCTTCTTCTTCTTCTTCTTCTTCTTCTTCTAACTAGCTGCAGTCTGGGACCCAGGCAGACTTTACAGCAAGAAGCCCAACTGTTTCTGCAGTGTTACTGTTGGTTTAAGGTTTGAGGCCTGCCTCTGAAGTTCCCTCCCTCCTTGCTCTATGGGACTCTATCCCCTTGGACTACATGACCCACCAGGTCCCAACTGCTTCCCAGACCTGTACAGCTAGAAGACTGTCAACTAGACATCCTTGCAGGTAGTTGCAAAGGCATAGGAGAGGTTTGGGGGTATTTCAAGGAAGTTATGCAAAGCCCAGTTTCTTTTTTTAAGCTGCTTCAAATGTATTAATCAACATAGGTCTAATAGATCTCACAGTATGAAATGGATGTTGGGAGGGGATACAGCTTAGAGAAGAGCACATGTCTTGCATGAGTTATCCTAGATGTAATTGCTGACGTCTCTATTTAAAGGATCACAGGCTTGCAAAGCTCGGAAAGCCTTTTGCTCAAAACTCTAGAGACAGGCGTGTCAGTCAAAAGAGGCAGACCTTGCTAAATGAGTTATTGATTTGAATCAGTATAGGGAAGTAGTTCTTCATATTATGTTATCCATAAGATCCTCTGCTTTTACGGAATGCCTAACAGTATCTCACATGAGGTGACCACTTGATTATGGTGGGTAGCATTGGAAGCCCCCCAAATGTTCCTCCTGAACTCACCAGCCATTCCACTCTGTGGGGGGAGCAGAGCTGTGTGTGTCACATGACCTGTCTTGCACCTGCTAAACTAGCCTGCTTCCCTGAGGTGTCATGGAGGACACTTTTCTATTGCCAATGTTGAAGCTAGATACAATTGTCCTCTGTGCATTTATTTTGCCCCAGGAGGCAAAATGTCTTGAGCGAGTCATGTTTGTGTGATCTGCAGATTTCCATTTTGGGTGATACAGTATGAGATGAATAGGTCAAATCATGTGTGTTTCTGCTTTCTCTGCTTGTTATGCACATCCAAATCAGTTCTGACAGGATATTTCATATTTCATTTTCTTCCAAAGAGCAACGTGACAAATCCTTTGATAGGGCCAGCTTTTGTGGCAGCACATTAATAGTCAATTACTTGCCATTTTTAGAAGTGTCTTCTGTGATGTGATCAATAGATTTCCCCCTCATCCCAATCCTATGTTAAGGTGCCATCTGTGTGATGAAAATCTGTCTTTGATATGGACACAACTTGCCCACAGGTCACCCAACATAATGAGTGTTTTTCACTAAATTAGCATTTCATTACTCATCCCTAACTCATTGAATATACAGGGCAGCAAAAACCATGGCAGAAGTGAGAGCGTGTGCTTATTTCACCTACAGCTAAAACTTTAATTCTATTAAAGACATGGTTGGTTAAATTTCTGTACTCCATTATTGCTACATTTAATGTGATGCATTATTAAAGTTTAATTCTTCTAAATATTACAGACCACCTAACTCTCCAGGATCAGAATGACAAAGTGAAGGAACTCTGCCAGAAGTTGGGTAAACTTGAGTGGGTTGGGGAGGGTGGAGAGAGAAACATATAAACTAAGCACATCTTCCTTTGCCATATTCTGAAATGCAAGGAAGAGTACTAGCAATCTGATTATGGGCATTGGGTTCTGTATATTTCAATAGTAAATTATTCACTTCGAACTACAGACCATTTTCTGCTTCAACCAAAATTTAATGAAACTTAACAGCAGTAGCAACACTGCTGTTAAGGTAAAATGAATGGCTTTGTTTCACATTACTGTGTTTGGGAAACCGTGTAAGTAGGCTTCGAAGCTGGACTCATTAATACTGCAGAGTTTTCATTTAACACAGGTCTAACACTTTTTAAGTTTGGGCCTAAGGTTTCAACTGTTGGTTGCACCAAAGGAATATAATGATAGATGATAGATAGATAGATAGATAGATAGATAGATAGATAGATAGATAGATGACAGATAGAGATCTATCTATCTATCTATCTATCTATCTATCTATCTATCTATCATCTATCTATCTATCTATCTATCTATCTATCTATCTATCTATCATCTATCTATCTATCATCTATCTATCTATCTATCTATCTATCTATCTATCTATCTATCTATCATCTATCCAATCTATCTATCATCTACCATCTACCATCTACCATCTACCATATTCCTTTGGTGTAACCAACAGTTGAAACCTTAGGCCCATACTCTGTCATCTGTCTATCATCTATCTATCTATCTATCTATCTATCTATCTATCTATCTATCTATCATCTATATTTCCTGCCTGCCTTTCTTCTACCAGGAACCCAAAGTGGCACACTTGTGGCTCCCAGAAAATCTCGAGTCCAAATGCTGGAACAGACCTAGACCTGATTAGCTTCAACCAGGTGATGGCCTCTAGTAACAACAACAACAACAACAACAACAACAACAACAACAACAACAACAACAACATAACAACAACAATAACAATAATAATTTATAATTTATATGCTGCCCCAAAAATAGTAAAAGCAAAATACAACATCATACACTAAAAACTTCCCTGAACAGGACTGCCTTCAGATGTCTTTTAAAAATTGGATAGCTGTCTTATCTTTTTGACACATACTGGGAGGGCATTCCACAGGGCCAGCAGCATTGCGTGAGCCCATAGCGCCTGGGGCGGGCAGGTGAGAGCACCAGGGGGTGTGGTGTGCTGGATGCAGGGCACAGTGGGAAAAGAAGCCGAGGGAGAAACAACCTTCCTTAGCCACAGCACCTTGCAGGGTCGGGGCTGATGGAGCTCGTCCCTCTGCACTCTGGGTGCCAGCTACACACACGCACAGGGCGGATGTGTCTTCCAAAAAGGACCTCTGCTTGGTTCCCTGTTAACCTCACCTCTCGCAATGAGGGAACCGTCAGGAGGCCCTCGGAGCTGGATCTCAGTGTATACAGGGCCGGAGCTGTTTAGGGCTTTAAAGATCAGCACAAACACTTGGATTTGCGCTTGGAAACATACTGGGAGCCAATGCAGTTCTTTCAGGACCAGCGTTATATGGTCTCGGTGGCCACTCCCAGTCACCAGTCTAGCTACTGCATTCTGGATTAGTTGTAGTTTCTGAGTAACCTTCAAAGGTAGCCCCACACAGAGCGCATTGCAGTAATCCAAGCGGCAGGTAACCAGAACATGTACCACCCTGGCGAGAGGTAGGGTCTCAGCCTGCATACCAGATGGAGCTGGTAGACAGCTGCCCTGGACATAGAACTGACCTGTGCCTCCATGGACAGCTGTGAGTCCAGAGTGACACCTGGTCTTCCAGGCACACAGTTACCCCATTCAGAACCAGGGAGTCCTCCACACCTGCCCTCTCCCTGTCCCCCAGAAACAATTCTTCTGTTTTGTCAGGATTCAGCCTCAACCATCCATCTTCCAACCACCTCCAGACACCCACACAGGACGTTCACTGCCTCCACCGGCTCCTAGAGCTGGGTATCATCTGCATACTAGTGAACACCCAGCCCAAACCTCCTGTGGCATTTGTCAAATTTCATGTGGTTCCTAGTTTATGAGTCTTAATTATTTTACTTTATCATTCCTGCATGAAACATTTTTAATTTCCCCTTCCCTTCACAATGGATGAAACTGAAGGTTTGAAATTCTTTGTAAAATGTGTTATTGAAAACTGCATGGTGGAACTGTTTGAGCATTCCAGTAAGGCCTAAGGAATGAAATTATTTCCTGATCTCTCTTTAGGGGAAGGGAGCTCAAGTTATTTTTATGATAAATTTTACATTCAGTGGTTTGAAAAGTCCTGTTATTAATCCTTTCCATGTAGGCCAGCCACTCCAGATTGCCTTTCTAGGAAGTACATCTCGGCCTCTTAATTAATATGAATCTGTTTGACTTACACAAAGCGGATCGTCTACCTATTGAGAATCACCTCAGCACACACTTCGGGTTCCTTATGTGGCATTAACAACCAGCAATTTTTTAAATTAAATTTTAAACACCTAATCTCATAAGAGTTCGCTACAGGGACAGATATAACTACAGAAAAATTGGCAGTCCTTTTCAAAGGCTGGTATAGGGACAGTTTATTTACCTAGATGCTCTGAGAAGACTAGCTTCCTTCAGACCCCCTTTGATCATGTGACTTGTAAACATGTCCCTTATACTGAATGCATTGTAAATTTATGCTCACTGGAAGGACAGATCGTGAAGCTGAGGCTTCAATACTTTGGCCACCTCATGAGAAGAGAAGGCTCCCTTGAAAAGACCCTGATGTTGGGAAAGATTGAGGGCACAAGGAGAAGGGGATGACAGAGGACAAGATGGTTGGACAGTGTTCTCGAAGCTACCAACATGAGTTTGACCAAACTGCGGGAGGCAGTGGAAGACAGGAGTGCCTGGTGTGCTCTGGTCCATGGGGTCACGAAGAGGCGGTCACGACTAAACAACTAAACGCTAAACAACAACAACATTATCAGAATTGTAGAGACTGATGCTGTATTATATTTGAAGAACTTTGAGCTATTAGGAAACTGCTGCAAAATGCTGCATTTGAGTGCCTTTCGACTGTGGCTGTTTTGTGAGAAGGATTAAAACACATGCTGGAAATGTACTGCTAGGAGTTTGAGGTTGGGGGAGGTAAGCAGTGGTGGCAGCTGCCCAGAGGACTCCCAAGAAGAAGGGAAGAGGAGAGGAGGCCAAGGGAACACTCCCCCAAGGGAGGGTGTTTGAAAAGGAGTGAGGGGCTGCCAGCTCTGCTTGCAAGGGCTGGCATAACTGAGCTTCTGAGGCTTGGAGCACATCTCCCTACAGGGGAGCCGCAGAAAGAATGTAGTTGGTCAAGGGAGCCATGGACTCAAAAAGGTTGAAAACCTCTGGCTTAGACCCTTCTAATCATTGCATCCAGCAAGTGTCAAAATATGAGCCAGGCTAGCTTTCTGATGAAGTGATTCCTCACATGATGAGCCATTAAGGGAAACAAAGGAAAGAGGCTCTGTGTGAGATGGCAAATGGGTGGGGGACTCCAGCTCGCGATTAGTTAGAAGGAGAAAGCCAGAGTTTAGATGAAAGTTTCAGTAATGGAAAACCAGCAAGCTGGAGAGAGAGTCAGAGCAACTTGAATCTAAGTCTTGCAGCTTTCTTGGAGTGTCAATTGGAGTGTCTCCATTGTAGACTCAGGTTGTATATATGTGTAAATAAACCATGTATCATGTAAACACTGCAGTCTCTGCTGTGCCTCATTCCCGAAAGGAAACACAAATTCTGGGTAAACGCCTCAAACCCCTGGAATCTCACACTACTCAGAAATTCGGATGGTGTGCAACAGTATGCTTGTGTGATTAAAGTGTTCTTTTGCCCTAGAACAACAAATCCACCTTTTTTTTAAAAAAAGGACTTGTGAGTTAAGGAAAGTTAAAGCCCTAAATGGCCTCGGTCCAGTATACCTGAAGGAGGGACTCCGCCCCCATCGTTCTGCCCAGACACGGAGGTCCAGCGCTGAGGGCCTTCTGGTGGTTTCCTCACTGCAATAAGCCAAGTTACAGGGAACCAGGCAGAGGGTCTTCTTGGTAGTGGTGCCCGCCCTGTGGAATGCCCTCCCACCAGATGTCAAAGAGAAAAATAACTACCAAACTTTTAGAAGACATCTAAAGGCAGACCTGTTTAGAGAAGTGTTTAATGTTTGATGTTTTATCGTGTTTTTAATATGCTGTTGGGAGCTGCCCAGAGTGGCTGGGGAAATCCAGCCAGATGGGCGGGGTATAAATAAATTATTATTATTATTATTATTATTATTATTATTATTATTATTATGTGAGTGTACGGAAAAGTGAGGGGTTGAAAAGTGAATGATTAATGGGAAGATGTGCAAACACCCTGCAAGCAAACTGGAATGAATGCTCAGCTTGGTGTGACCACCCCGTAAACAAATCAGAATGAATACTCAGTGAAGCCCAGACATAATCTCACCACCATGTAAACTTTGTGCAAACAAGTGAGGAGGAATCTTGAATGAACAGGCTATTTGGAGGAGTTCTTTAATCATTACTACTACAATGGGGAAGAGCAAACATTGCAATAATTGGTGCATGGAGGAGGGGTACACCCACGAAATTTGTTTCCAAGAAATGTTGAATTGCAGATGATAAATCCTTTATTCTGACTACAGTCAAGTTTATTCAAGCGGCCAAGGTAAATCAATTTAGATTGCTTTTAGCAAATGGATTTTTATGTTCATCTACTTCATGATGTATTCTCATTGCTCTCAGTGTCAAAGTATCTAATGTAGCCATCAGAAAAGTGAATGTCTGCCATGCTGCGTTATCTACTAATCTTTGCCCTAATCTGGACAGCTGCAAAGTCCAGGAAACTCCTCCACCAACATGGAAATCTCCATTCTTTTAACTGGGTAGAGCTCAGTGCAAGTAAAAGGAATATGCGTATACAACCTGTTCTCCACTGAAATTAATGGGGAAGAAGGACCCGTGTGCCTCAAAATTCCTGTAGACACAAGCGATTGCTTCACGGGTTGCTATCCTTTTTGAACCAATGGGCAATTCAAATTTTGAGAGTGCTAAGGGTCACAATCACAAAATAACTGCAGTGGGCAAGGGGATGGCGTAACAGAGAGGGCATGGTGCAAAACCAAATTAGTCAGCCACCTCCGGCAACCTTCTGCTTAGCATGGTAAGTCAGCTATGTCCTGCTGGTCCTGACTGCGTGTCGAGGTCCCCAAGCCACCCCAATAAAACACAATTCACACAGAATTTTTGTTTAAGGTTTTTGGCAGAGTTTGGGCCACAACTTTATTAAAATACAGTGGCGTAGCGTGGGGGGTGCAGGGGGGGCCGGCCGCACCGGGTGCAACACCCGGGGTTAGGGGGCGCAAATCCACGGGTTAGGGGGCACAAATCCATGGGTTAGGGGGCGCAAATTACTTGCCTTGCCCCGGGTGCTGACAACCCACGCTACGCCACTGTTAAAATACAAAAAATGTGAGTGGTTGCTTAGGCATTGGTTGCAACTATCTGTCCCAGCCTGGGGACAGACTGACATTCGCACGCCCACGAAAGTCAGAAAGGGAAAACACTTTGGGGAGAAAGATGGAGCTGGGTACCATGCCCTCACATCTCCCCAAATGCTCTCAGGGGCTCTTGTGTGGCCCTAGCCCCTTGACAGGGGTTAGGGCAAAAGCATGGCGAGCCCCTGGATTCCTTTAACGGAGTTCCCTTGCAGCAGCAACATTGGAGGGGCAGGCACAGCCAATCCATACCACTCCACCAACCAATTCATAAAACCAATGCCTAACCTCAACCTTGCAAGTTGTGACGATTTGCTACGCAGTAGGCAAAAACCAAATGGCACCAGCCAATCAGCCAAATGGACAAAATTCCTACAGGCCCCTGCCCCAAATGCAGATGACCCCAGGACAGGCATAGCAAGGTCAAAGTGAACAAATCTAACTATAGGAAGGGTGGGCGGGTAATCTGATGCACACAGCGAAAAGAGGAAGCTCAAGGTTGAGTGCAGGGAATATAAAACTTCTTGGCTGTCAATCAAAAAATGGCAACATCAAATTCTGCCCAACGACAAACAGAGCCCAATCGCAATGGTGGCCAACTACCTTTCCCGCCCAGCAACAGTTGGATGTCTTGTCCATGAAGGAGAACACGCTTTGTGGAGATCATGCAATATTCTCTCTCTCTCTCTCTCTCTCTCTCTCTCTCTCTCTCTCACACACACACACACACACACACACACACAATCTTACAGCAACAGGGAGCATTCCTTAGTGCTGTTCCAGAAAAAATACACAAGGTGTTCACATCACACTCACTCTCATTTTACAGAAATCCCATAGCTTCCTTTCTAGGAGGGCAATTGACTTACTTTATTGAAAAAACAATTGTCTATTTCAAATGCCAGAAAGAGATCATATAGGTTGGTGTGAGGGAAGTGTGCTTGTCCAAGTACTGTTCCCAGAACTGGTTTGTGTCCATAAATCCACCAAAGGGGTTGGGGTGGTTTAGGATTTGGCGAAAGACCATCACTCAGTTAGTCCAGGTTTGGACAAAACAGCAAGCTGGAGTTTGTCAGAAATGGAAGTCTGCAAACACTACTTTGTGTCCACACTGTTGTACTGTTTTATTGTTGTTAGCCGCCCTGAGCCCGGCTTTGGCTGGGGAGGGCGGGATATAAATAAAATTTATTATTATTATTATTCGCACTAGAGAAAGAGGCAGGGTCACTCTCACATCACTAAACCAGCATTACATCTGTACCAGCCTCTTATAAGACAGTCTTCAGTGTCCCTATTAGCAGCCTCGGTGCAGAAGTGGAGCCATATCTGTAGAGTTAATGGCAGCAGTGAGGTATCTCATCCCAAAAGGATTTAGAAGGGATTCACGTAATGCATATCCAACTTTTCTGCTATACTGCAGATTTGTCAAATTTGATGGATTTTTGTTTAGAACAGCATCGACAAGGATGATTAAATGATTATACTCTTCAGAGGATGATGATATATTTTCCTGGGGGTGAGAGGGGAATAATGCTCTTTTCTGTTTAATATTCTGTCAGGTCTATTGAAAGAAGCTTTTGCCTTTAAGTATTCAAGCAGTTCTGAGAAAAAGTGTCATCTTCTTGATAATTATGTTTTCAAATAAATTCAACACACTAATTTTCTTGCAGGTGGCATTGACCAATTTGCCAATCAGGAAACACCTGAAAGCAACTCATTTATGCATTCTGAGACATTATATCTTCCCTTAATGTACCTACAGCAACATAGATATTGCGACAAAAGAAAGTAAGTTATTCACACAGCACAAAGTTGAACTCTGGAATTCATCCACAGACGACATATTGATAGCTTTATCCTCTAAACCTCTTTTAAAGTCACTTCTAATATTGGATAGCTTTAGCAAACTCAGGAATCAAAAGTTTTGTGTCTCTTTTGTAGTAAATGTATACTTTTTTGTGCATTCTGAATTGTGTATATTGGCCACATTCTTCCCCCACTGTTAGAATTCCAACTGATGGGAATCACAACTGGGGAGAGTTCTGTTGTACTCAGGCTCTGCCTTTTGAACTACCCATAAGCCACTGGTTGACCACTGTGACAACAGAATGCTTGACTGGTTGGGCCTTATCAAGCTGGTGTTCTTACATGCTCCCTGGTTTCCCAAGCACTGAGAGGTTCCAGGGGCAGGACTACCAGGCGTAACTACCAATAGATGAGAGGGTGTTACAGCCTTATTGTCAGGCTTCAGGGAATTGGCTTCCTCCCCACTCCCACCCCCATCCCCAGTAGTAGGCAGTAGATAAGAGATCAGACAAAAGGAAAGCATTACCAGTTAGAATCTTTAACAATCACAGTGAGAGAACAAAGGACACATCTCCTAGAAATGGTGGTGCTCCCAATTAAGGGACACTCCCCCCCCCCGTCCCTATTAATCTACGTCACTCCTACATTTTGTAATCTGAGTTTGTACCTTCTGTGCTTTCTGTTCTGACACTTTCTGAGCTCTTCATGACTTTGGAAAAGGGGGGTGGATGCTATCCAGAGACTGTGAATCTGTTAATTCTCTCTCTCCTAGTGTTTCTTCTCTTAGCCATTCCCTAGCCAGTATTTCCCAGCTTCTGCCTTCTGAACTATGCCCCTCTGCAAACCGCTGTTCCAAATCTATGCTGTCCTCCTGCTCCTGGGAAGATTCAGGATCAGGATCCGGGGGAGGGGGTGGCTCCCACCATTCTTCCTCAGTGCAGCCCTCACCAGCACAGTCCTTGACACTTATCATGCCATTTTTGTCACCTTTCCTTTAAACACAAATATTCAAGCAGAGCTTAAGTGGAAGCTAAGGCTCGCCTGCCGAATCTGCTACACATCAGATGCCCAGAAATACAACCTGCATCTCTAAGGTGACCTCACCCAACTTGCAGTTCTCTCTGGGCTGATTCTAACATCAGCCATGCTCAGAGTTGGAGCAACTGAACTTAATGGACATGACTAGCTCAGGGTTTATTAATTTCAGTTGGTTGGTTGGTTGGGAGTAAAACGGAGTGATTTCCCAAGATTTGAATTTGGGAAACAGACAGGGACATGGGGTTGTAGCCAACTATTTATTGCATGCAAGAAATCATTGATGGCCCCAGTGCTACAAGTGAATTGCTGATTTCAAAGGCTATTCGCATTTCTAAATGCCGTGGACATTCTCTTGTCAAATCTCGGGCAGCATTTTAAGATGAAAATCATCATGATCAGGCAGCAAGTTCACAGCAAGATATGTGTATATATGTGTTTATATACTGTACAAACTCAGAAGTAACCAAACAGCACTGCAAAAAAGTAGACCTTCTCGATCATAGATAACTGTTAGTCCTCTTCAAGAGTTGTAATTAGTAAAGCAGGGATGAATGCAATAACTCTGTCAACTGGGTCGCTATTCTTGACACCTTCCAACTCATGGAAGAACAACTTCTGCAGTGGGGAACCTTTGTCCATCCCTAGAGGCTCCCCATTTGTTTTAGAAACATGGAAAGGCATGGCCTTCTCAGTGGTGGCTCCATAGTTCTGGAACTCTGGATTGGAGGGCCTTTTCAGAGGGCTTTGAAAATATATTGATTTGAAGAGGCCTTTTCCTAAGAATGAAAGTGGCTTAAGTGGTTTAGAGCAGGTTTTGTACAGTAATGGATATATTTTTCATGTATCCAGCATAAATCCATATCATTCTTTTTATGTAAATTATTGTGTGAGGGCATGGCCCTGAAAAAATGGCTCATAAAGCCTTGGAATAAATAAATGATTCTCCACCCCATTAAGACCCATGCTTTTTTAGTGATGCAAATTTATACATCCTGAGCGCAGACTCAAAAACCCCAGAAAGCTCACATTGTTAAAACACATGATTGCTTATGCACATAGAGAAGGGAGGAAAAAAACAAATGGAGGCAAGCAGTCCATGTACCAAACCCAGACTCAAGTAGACATCCTTAATATGAAATGGAGACAAGGACAATAGGAGGCAGAACCAAGCTGTGGAAGAACAAAAAATGGGGAGAAGTGTTTGCCCCTCATCTCATCTCATATTGGGTAGGTGATTTGCTTTCCTGTTTCCCATGCATGATAAATCTGCACTGTTTTCCTCTTGGCTTTCAGATTAAATGTGCTTTCCTTAATGCTTATTCTCTTCAGCATTTATTATCTCCTCCCTTTCTTCAGTCCTCTGAATCATCGCAATGGGAAGCGATATTAAGTGGGTCTTACTGAAAGTTAATGGATTTAGGAGCTCAGTGAGATGCGCACACACAAAGATTTTAAGTTCTATGAAAAGCCTGGATTCAGATGTGACCTACATATGCTAAAACAGCTCAGCTTATTAACATAACATATCAAGGAATAGGTCTTCATTCCAGTAGTCATTTCAGGAAACTGGGCTTCTTACAGCAACTATTCAAGGGGGAAGGATTGGGGTGTTACTCCCACCCAGGAGGACCCTCTCATTACTCTGATATTATAAAGAAGCAGAGAGGGAAATCGTGCTGTTACTGTCATAAGTGTATCTATTTGGGGTATTTATACTGCAGAAAGGATCAAACAGAGCTTTCCTGATACATAAACAACATTCATTATAAAACTATATAAAGCAGCATAAACTGAAGCACAACCTCCTTTTCCTGCAAATGGAATAAATCCCAGATTTGGCTCATTTCCCATGGGTGGCAAGCTCTCCACTCCCTTCTTCCCCTGTATTAAAGGCTCATTTGAGCCAATTCTTCTTCTGGAATAGCCTCATCAGTCTCATTTCCACTGATACGGTCAACTAGTATCTAATCTGGGCCGTGCCAATTCAGACAACAGCATGGAAGTCACCTGAGGAAATCCTCCACTACAGTGGGTAGTTACGCTTCAGGTTACATACCCTTCAGGTTATACACTCCGCTAATAAAGAAATAGTGCTTCAGGTTAAGAACTTTGCTTCAGGATAAGAACAGAAATCGGGCTCCAGCAGCGTGGCGGCAGCAGTTTCAGGTTAAGAACGGACCTCCAGAACGAATTAAGTACTTAACCTGAGGTACCACTGTATATCCAAATAAAACAAATCCCTGCACAAAGAAAGCTAGACCTCAGGAAAGCTCTAGGCTAAACATCTCGTTCCTGACACCTAGCTTTCTACATGGGAGGGGGGTCCATGTTTGCCTTTGAATTGACCAAAAGCACAGGTGAAGAGGCCATGGACAGCTCTTGTGCAGAGCTCAGGCTGAATATTGCAATGAAAGCAGAACTCAGATGTTGCCTCAGCAGTAGGGTCAGTCCAAGCCCTATATAGGAGCTGCAGCTCCGCCACAGAGCTGTCGTCACTGAGAGGTGCCTCTTAGAATGGCCCAGTCTTCTCCTGCAAACTTTACTCTGATTGAATGGAGGAGACTTTTGAAGATGAGTTCTCTAAATCAGAGAAGGACAACACAATGTCTTCATGGCTTCCTGGGCACTTGCAGGTTAGTTGTTTCTGCTGTCAGCAGGTTAGTTGTTTCTGCTGTCAGTACTGAGGGAAATTCCATCCGCCACACTGAATCCTAAGCCTCACTTTCTGAAGAAGTGGAGTCAGGCCCCACGATCATAACACGGAGGAGGAGTTTTATTGCAAGAAATGCAATCTGCAATCAGAAGTCATATAGTCCAGATTAGGGATAGAGTAGAAATTTGACCCAGTTCTCCTTTCAAGGTGAATCCGTCTAACCTTCCAAAAACAAATGCAAGAACTGACACACAACCACCCTTCAAAATCCACACGTCTCTGAATGCAGTTCTGCAGCACATACACAGTGGGAGAAAATGTAGGGAATAGGGTTGATTGTGCATAAAAGTAACAGAATCATAGAATTTTAAAGCTGGAAGGGACCATAAGGGTAATCTAGTCCAGTTCCCTGAGTGCAAGAATTTTAACTAAATCCTTCATTCTTCCCACATGCCAAAGGTGGTATGAAGTTTAAAGACAAGAGGAAAATAAATTTCAAACTTGGGATTTAAAACTCCTCTGGCAGAAATTTATAACAAAGCATGTGTGAACAAAGTAAAACTGCAATCTGCAGAAAAAATAGAGTCAAATGCTTCTACTGCCTTTAACCTTGACACTGAATGCGCCTATATAGGGGTAATGTAAAGGTAAATGGACCCCTGACCATTAGGTCCAGTCGTGGCCGACTCTGGGGTTGCGGCGCTCATCTCGCTTTACTGGCCGAGGGAGCCGGCGTACAGCTTCCGGGTCATGTGGCCAGCATGACTAAGCCGCTTCTGGCGAACCAGAGCAGCGCACGGAAATGCCGTTTACCTTCCTGCCGGAGCGGTACATATTTATCTACTTTGACGTGCTTTTGAACTGCTAGGTTGGCAGGAACAGGGACCAAGCAATGGGCGCTCACACCATCACAGGGATTCGAACCACCCAAGTCCTAGGCTCTACAGTTTAACCCACAGCGCCACCCGCATCCCCTCTATATAGGGGTAGACTCACATTAAACAGTTGTGCTTAGCTCCCATTGAAATAAATGGGAAATGATCAAGTGATGAATTTCTGTTTAAATTTATTTCAATGAGCCCTAAGCACTTATTTTCTTCATCTACATCATCTTATAGTTATTGGTATATGTAAACCTGCAAATAAAAAATATCTACACAGTGGGAGCTGGGGGAGTATACGACAGTGGTAGGCAAAATGATCACTGATGAATTTAAACAAAAAACAAATATCGGATGTGGAACTGAACTTAAGACTGAAAAAGAAAAAAGAAAAAAACCCAGAGAGAAATGGACAGAAACTGAAATAGACAAACTCATTTGTCCCCAATGCAGACACAGATTTATCAGCTCACTGAGAACGAGGCATTTTCCCTCAGGGTTGAGGAACCTGTGGCTCTCCAGATGTTGTTGGATTTCAGTTCCCATCAGCCTTTGCCAACACGGTCAAAGGTCAATGGTGACTGGAGTTGGAGTCCAAAAACATCAGAAGAAGCAGTGGTTGCCCATCTCCATGGTAGCTAAGAGGCAGGTTACACTGACTGACCAGCCACTGAGGATTGGGGCAAATGTTCTCAACTAATTCCACCACACAAGCTGAAAGACAACATGAGATAAATTTGGCATACCATTGCTAACCAACTGATCACACATTTTCTACAACCATTGCATTTTATTTAAAAAAGCATCTCACTTGTTTTTTCCTTCAGAAACCAAGACCTTTTCCTAAAATGCAGTTTTGTCCTGCCATTTTAGACACATTATGGAGTACGATATGTAAAATGATAATGCTTTCTCTCTCTTTGAAGGCAATCAATTTATTTTATTTTTCCTTCCAGAGCCTTTCTGTGCTGACAGTTATCAGACAGTAGCACATGCTTCTCTTGGAGTCTTAGTTCTTACATGAATGAACGGTTTTGTGAAGGGAATCGGGGGCAAATCCATTTATTGTTTGCCTTTCTTAAGACAAAAAAAAACCCAAAAAGCTCTCTAGAATTTACTTCTGTTTTTTCTCCTCTACTTCAAAATTACTTGCTATGCTATGGATGAGCTTGAATGTAAATGTATTGCGGAACACCCAAGACACGCGTCTATCCTGGGAGTGACACAGTGAATTGGGAGTCCCGCAGGCTCTGCGCTGCCCCAAACGGTCCGTCTGCTGCCTCCCCCACAACTGTAGGGCGGCTGAGTGGGAGGAGGCAGGCAGACTCCTCGGAGGCCCCGCGGAGCATCCTGCCCTGGCTCGCCCTGCCCCAATGGGTGGCTTCCCCCTCCCCTGCGGGTGGCTGGCCCCTGGGCGCAGGCCACGCACACCGCCCCAGGAGCCCAATCGGCTTTCTCTGCTGCTGCTATTATTGATATGTCAATAGCTTCAGGCTACATAAAGGTTGGCAGGAACAGGGACCGAGCAACGGGAGCTCACCCTGTCGCGGGGATTCGAACCGCCGACCTTCCGATCAGCAAGCCCTAGGCTCTGTGGTTTAACCCACAGCACCATCCGTGTCCCTCAGGCTACATGGTAAGTCCAATATTACCCAACTCCCTAGTTGCAATGAGTTGTAATAAATAGTGTGTAATGCATGGGACACCATGTAGCTAAAGACCACTGACGGTTCTAGTGAAATGTCTCCATCATATTCCTGTCACTAGGGATGGGGAAGCAATTTGACTCTGTTCACATTTAAAGACGAATCTACCTAATTTACACTTTCTGAAACAATTTGTACATCAAAATGCTGATTTTTTGGGATGCTGTTCTCCAGCCAGGTAATATGCACAAAAAGGTGCGTAAGAATAACATAATATAAATTTTATATAAACGTTTGGGAAATATGCAAAAATGTGTATATTGTGCAAAATTGCATACAAAAATGTCTGTATTACAGGATAATTTCTCTCTAAAATGCCACTTCCAGAAATACAGTGGAACATATATATAACAGAAGTTTATTGCTCATTTCCATATTATTTGCAAACAGATTTTTTTTCCTGGATGCAAACAGCATGGGAATGAGCAGTAAACTTGAGTTACATTCCACTATATTTCTGAAAGGGGGGTGCACTATGTTTTGTGAAAGCTCAAATATAATGAGGAAACTAACAGGGAAAGCAGTAGTTGGGATTACACTGTAAAGTTGTAGTCCTACAGATGCCTTCTGAGAAATAAGTTTAACTCAATTTGACTGGTTTACTCCCAGGTAGGCATGTATAAGCAGGACTTTTTTTCCAGCCAGAGCTTACTTGAGTTCACCTCTGGCACCTCTCAGGTGGGCACCATGGCCATTCTAAGAGAACAAGGGAGAAGTTCATGGTGAGCTCTGGCACCTCTTTTTTCTAGAAAAATAGCACTGTGTATAAGATTGCTTAGATTGAAATCCTAAACATACATAACCTGAGAAATCATCCCCACTGAACTCAAAACAACTTATTTCCAAGTAGCTATGCATAAGATTTAGCAGTTAATCTCGACTGGGTTGGGCACCAAGAAGGCAGAGAACACAAGTCTTTTGGAGTTGTTTTGTAACTGAGTTTCGAAAGTGGTCCATTTCATCATTATTCACTTTTCTCCAACCTGAATATTTCATCTGTACCTTTTATTCAGCCTTTTCTTTCTAGATGCTTTGAATTTATATTACACTAATTTAATAAGATGTTCCAAAGATATTAACTTCTTTCACTTACGTTTGACAGTAGACTGGTTTGATTTGTCCCACACAGTGGCAAAAAAATAAAAATAAAATAAAAAATGACTGGCATATCAATTTTATCTAGCTTCCACTTATTTCTGTAACAGGAACCAAATATTATCCGAAATCTCCAATTAGAGTTACTATTATTTTTACAGAAATCCATTGAAGCTGTCGAAGGCATCATGGTCTTATATAGTTTGATTCATTATGTCCTAGCCATGATGACTATATACTTTATTCATTTCCAGTAATGTTTTTGCATTTTGTTAGCATATCTAAAGGCATGCTCCTAGACTATGTTCCAGGAAGAGTGACTAAAGCTAAATAAAATATTTATGGTTTATCTAAAATGTGGTGTCAGCTATTCAATTTCTATAATGATTGGCATAAACTTTTATTACTTCTGATTTCCACACATTTCCATAAGTATAAGTTAATGAAGATCCCGTTACCGTAATCTAAAATGGCCAAAGAGAAAAGACCAAGAGGGTCATTTAACAATAAATTCTGAAATTATGCAAATGCACTGCAAAATATTTTACTCAACATTCGGAAAGCATGTCAGGACTAAATCTATAGTGGCTGTTAAAACAGATGAATGAAACATGTCACAATGTATACATCCCGTTGCCTCCATTGCAAATGAGAATCTCTCCAGAGAAAAGCTCCTGAGTCCAAGAGTACAGAATTATAGTAACTTCCTACATTTTGAGATATTATCATTATGATTATCTAGTGCTCCATCTTACACACCACAAGGTCCCAGGGAAGATTGCAACAGGATAAAAACACTATATTAAAATCAGTTAAAAGAATTTACAATCAGAAGGAAAGAGTGGGCCCTAAAAACAACAACAAAAACCTCCACCAAAAGCCCATAATCAGTTCCAGGAAGAAGAGGAATAATAACAATAATTTACAACCATCAACCAGGAACATACAACCAGCTGATGACACACCCACACTGTAAGAAAATGTACATCAGGGCCCTACCATTGGGCAGAATGAGGTGAGAAATGCTACGAGGTGGGTAGGAGTGTTGAGATGTTGACAGACAGACCTGTGTGTGCCACGTGGTCTGGCCTGCCATGCACCTAGGGATAGGGACGCGGGTGGTGCTGTGGTCTAAACCACTGAGCCCCTTGGGCTTGCCGATTGGAAGGTCGGCAGTTCGAATCTGCGTAACCAAGTGAGCTCCCGTTGCTCTGTCCCAGCTCCTGCCAATCTAGCAGTTTGAAAGCATGCCAGTACAAGTAGATAAATAGGTATCGCTGTGGCGGAAAGGTAAATGGCATTTCCATGTGCTCTGGCTTCTGTCATGGTGTCCCATTGCACCAGAAGCAGTTTAGTCATGCTGGCCACGTGACCCAAAAAGCTGTCTGTGGACAAATGCAAGCTCCATCGGCCTGAAAGCGAGATGAGCGCCTCACATTATAGTCTCCTTTGACTGGACTTAACCGTCCAGGGGTCCTTTACCTTTACCTTTACAGAGGTACCTCTGGTTATGAACTTAATTTGTTCCAGAGGTCTGTTCTTAACCTGAAAGTGTTCTTAACCTGAGGTACCGCTTTAGCTAATGGGGCCTCCCACTGCCGCTGCACCACCACTGCCGCACAATTTCTGTTCTCACCCTGAGGTAAAGTTCTTAACTCGAGGTACTACTTCCAGGTTAGTGGAGTCTGTAACCTGAAGTACCACTGTACTTTTTGCACCTAGGAATGTCTGGACTCATTAAAGTCCATCCTAACCCATTTCCATCAATGGAAAATCCTGAAGACCTGCCTGGAAACACATAATTAAAATCACGACGTGGTCCAAGGGTTGTGTGCTGTCTCCGTCCCCGCCACCTACTTCCCCTACTTGAAAACTTGTTAAATCATGCATCCAGCCACTCGTTTATGCTTTCCCCATACAATTCCCCTTGAACATCATCTGATCCTGTCCCTTCTAGGGTGGCTTGCTCCAAGAGGGAGGCTACTCCCAGGAGCTAGTCCCACATGCTAGAGAGCAATAGTGGTTGCTTCTTTCAGACTGCTGTCATCCCAGAAAGGCATAATGTCATGATTCATGGCCTATAGTGCTCCAATTACCCACCTCTAGTATGTTCACCCTGTGATGCATGATTAGTCCCACAGCTATAGATTGATTGAAATTTGAATCCATATACAGTGGTGCCTTGCAAGACGAAATTAATCCGTTCCGCGAGTCTCTTCGTCTTGCAGTTTTTTCGTCTTGCGAAGCACAGCTATTAGCGGCTTAGTGGCTTAGCGGCTATTAGCAGCTTAGCGGCTTAGCGGCTTTAAGAAAAAGGAAAAGAACTCGCAAGACGTTTCATCTTGCGAAGCAAGCCCATAAGGAAATTTGTCTTGCGAAGCACCTCAAAAAACGGAAAACTCTTTCGTGTAGCGAGTTTTTCGTCTTGCGAGGCATTCATCTTGCGGGGCACCACTGTACTGTACATAAGATGCCTTCTGACGATGACTAAAACATAACAAAACCAAATCCTTTTCTTCTCATGGCTTCAAAATTCTTCCCTTATGTCTTATTATTTCAGACAAAAACACTTCCAGTTTTCTTTGTTCTCTTACAATAAGGCTGTATTGAAAACACTGTTGCAGAAAGAAGAGGTTGAGAAATGTAAGACTTTGCTTCATAAGATGACTCTAGAAAAGTAGGGCATGGATTTATATTGTCAGTGAGTATAAAGACCAGTATTAGAGATTTGTCTCTTGCATAGAAAGGTGTTATCTCTATTCATAGTTCTTATGAGATGCTTTTAATTTTTGAATATGCAATTTCATCTAATATAAAACTTCTGCACCTATAATAGTACTAATGGTCAATTAAGTGAGGAAGAGTGGAACTTCTAATAAAACATTTTTTAAAATCTCATTAAAAGATAGAGATAAAAGTTGGAGAGAAGAAACTTAAAAAGTGAACTATCTCCCTCAAGGTAGTCTAGTTATTTTTTAACAGTAGAAAATCTGTTGGTGAAATCTAACCACCAGATAATGTATTAGTGGTCTCCTAGAATTAAAAAGAAAATTAAAATTAAAAAGATAGATGGCTAAGAAAGCATGTGGATGAAATCAAGAACACTGCAAAATATTAGAAAGTTGTTAAATGATGATTTTGTTTTGAAAAAATACATGGCTTAGAATCAAGGGCACTTTGAAGACTGTTGTGCTGTGCCACCCTGCATTCTCAAGTTCATGTTAGAATAAGGGTAGCCCTATTGACACCCTCAATATGTTGTTGCACTCCAGACTCTCATCAGCTCCAGCCAGCATGGCTAATGAGCAGGGATCATGGGAGTTGTAGTCCACTAACACCATGAAGCTGGACCATAAAGAAGGCTGATTGCCGAAGAATTGATGCTTTTGAATTATGGTGCTGGAGGAGACTCTTGAGAGTCCCATGGACTGCAAGAAGATCAAACCTATCCATTCTTAAGGAAATTAGCCCTGAGTACTCACTAGAAGGACAGATCGTGAAGCTGAGGCTCCAGTACTTTGGCCACCTCGTGAGAAGAGAAGACTCCCTGGAAAAGACCCTGATGCTGGGAAAGATTGAGGGCGCAAGGAGAAGGGGATGACAGAGGATGAGATGGCTGGACAGTGTTCTCGAAGTTACCAACATGAGTTTGACCAAACTGCAGGAGGCAGTGGAAGATAGGAGTACCTGGCATGCTCTGGTCCATGAGGTCATGAAGAGTCGGACACGACTGAATGACTAAAGAACCACCAAAACCATGAACGAACTGTTACGATATGGATGCAATAGAGCTGCAACGTGCTAGCTTGAAAAGTAAACATGTTGGGACTGTCCGTGGGAATCAGAGGGGCAGTCAATTCACAGTGCGTAGCACCGGAATTAGCTCAGAGTGTAATATAAGCTCTTCCATTTATTCCTATCCAGGAAGTGTTTGTTTCTTCACTGCTGGAGCTTGAAAAGAGCAGTCATGTTTTTTGTAACGCTGCAAAGACAGAAATAAAGGCATGTAAATACGTTTCTGTCTATCTCTTTCCCCTGCCCGGGGGGGCAGGAAAGAGGGGTGTGTTCTTCTCACGTTTGAGAAGAATTGCCGATCGAGACCTTGCCTGCACCTGCTGGGGAATGCAGCCAGGGAGGTCAACAGGGAATCAAGCCGGGTGCCTAGGATTGTTGCCAGTTCCTCTGATAAAGGGCTTGATATCCCGACACGAACATCATGTTGGCTGCCCCTGTATTTATGACTGCAGTTTCCAGACACAACTGTGAACACAATGTATGTTGGGTTGGGAACCTGTTCAGCACAAACAGACATCTTCAAAAGGCAAACAACAAATTCACATATCTTTCTCTCCACTTCTGATGGCAAAAGGTGAGTGTGGGTGCTTATATAGTAGCGCTGCCATATGTCCGGACATTACTGGGATTTCAAAGGCAGCATTGACGTCCACAGGGAATTTCCGAAAGCTGGCGCTTTGTTCTGGATCTTAGGCAAGCCAATAATAATAAAAAAAACCCACAGGTTTTGGGGTATTTTTGTAAAACAAAACTTGGGGTTTCTCTAAAAAAATATAAACAACTTTGGGGGTTGTCTTAAAAAACAACAACATGAGATGAGGGAAACTACAAATTGTAAAGGTCATGCCCTGATCTATTCATCCCTACTGGTGAATTCACACTTTATATTCTCTTCAACTAGAACAGGATTTGAAGATGCAAATTACTGATTTCTGGTTACATATTATTTTTATTAGCGTAGAAAAAAATGGCATGCAGAATCTCTAGAGCTGTAGCCTCTCTCACCTGGCAGCGACTCTAGAAGGTCTCAGACAGAGTCTTTCCTGGCCCTAACTGGAAATGCCAGTGAGTTAATCTGGCAAACTTCAATTTTCCAGTCTCCTCTTCCTGCATGCACCCCACTCCGCTGTGAGTACATCACTTTTTAAAAAAATATCTCCAGGTGGGAAAATATTGCACTAGCAAGGGAGGGAAAAAAGACTTTGAAAGATGAACCACTTCTTCATGCCTGCTTCTCAGTGCAAAGAATATTGGCTTGCTGCAAGGTTAACTCAAGCTCACGAGGTGATTTAAAAGGGGTGACCATGTCACTATGGGATCAACTCATGAATAAGTGTGCTTGCTAACATGTCCTTTAAGTCTTCTTGACCGTGGTAACGGTGAATTGGGTTTGCTGAGTGATATTGGTGGTACTGATGACTGCAAATAGGTATGATGAGATCCCAGGCTCTTTATTTGAGAACATTTTAGGAACGATGGTGTATGTATTAATGACAGAGGTTCCTTTCTTTTTCTTTTCTTTTTTTTTAAAGTGTGTTGTGTGCCAAACACAACTGCTTCAGGTAATGGGATAAGTTAAGATAAAATATTAAGATAATTATAAATGGTGGGGGGTTTTCAATTAGACCAATTCATGGAGGATAAGGTTTTCAGCAGCAAATTGAGTCCTCCTCACAGAGGGAACGAGTTGCGGGGAGATCATCAGGACTGACCTCACTGTTTGTGTGGGTGGGAGCGATTGGATAGTCACAACAACCCTGATTGGTGGTCCATTGGTTGCTGGGCAAATCTGGCCAATGGGGAATTTTATGTACAGTGGTACCTCGCAAGACGAATGCCTCGTAAAACGAAACTCGCAAAACGAAAGAGTTTTTCATTTTTTGAGTTGCTTCGCAAGACGGATTTCCCTATGGGCTTGCTTCGCAAGACGAAAACGTCTTGCAAGTTTGTTTCCTTTTTCTTAAAACCGTGCATTCACTTCGAGGAGCAACTCATAGCATGCGGTGTGGTAGCCTTTTTTGAGGTTTTTGAAGACTTTGGTGATTTTTGAAGCTTTTCCAAAGTCCGTGATTTGCAAGACAAAAAAATCGCAAGACGAAAAAACTCGCAAACAAATTAATTTCGTCTTGCGAGGCACCACTGTATTAACCGAGGGACCTTTATATACCGCTGCACATTGCATAGAGCTTCCTCATTTCGCTTCGTGCACCAGATCACCCACCCACCCTAAATTTAGGGTCTTGCTATGACCTTGCTATGCCGTCGTGGGTCGTCTGCTTTGGGGGCAGGGGCCCGGTAGGAATTTCCCCATTTGGCTGATTGGCTGGTGCCACTTGGGTTTCGCCTGCCGCGTAGCAAATTGTCACAACTTTGTAAGGTTTGGTGGTTAGGCATTAGTTCAAGGTGGTCTGGAGGGGGGGTTGGAGCACCTGTCCCCTCCAACGCACAAAGGTGTTCCATTAAAGGAATCCATGGATTCGCCATGCTTTCGTTGACCCCTTTCGGGGGGTAGGGCCACGCAAGAGTCCCTGGATGCATTTGGAGTGAGCTGGACCATTGCTCCCCCACAATGTTCCAGTCGTCCATGCTGCCTTGCCAAGGTCAGGTGCAGCTAGTCGGGAACCAATGCCTAAACAAGCCACTCACTATCTGTAGTCAATAAAGCTGCGGCCAAAATTATGCCAATAATCTAAAAACTAAATTCCATGTCAATTATGTCTTTATTTATTGGGAAGTTCCAGGGGATCTTATCACGCAACTAGCTACAGTGGCTATGTTGAGCCTCCACAGTCGGCAGCAGTATACAGTGGTACCTCAGGTTACATATGCTTCAGGTTACACATGCTTCAGGTTACAGACTCCGCTAACCCAGGAATAGTGCTTCAGGTTAAGAACTTTGCTTCAGGATGAGAACAGAAATTGTGCTCCGGTGGTGCGGTGGCAGTGGGAGGCCCCATTAGCTAAAGTGGTGCTTCAGGTTAAGAACAGTTTCAGGTTAAGTACGGACCTCCGGAACGAATTAAGTACTTAACCCGAGGTACCACTGTACCTCTGAATACCAGCTGTTGGGACCCACACGTGGGAAGAACGCTGCTGCACTTGGTTCCTGCTTATGGGATTCCCAAAGATCCCTGTCTTTGGGATGCTAGACTAGATGGGCCTTTGGCCTGATTCAGTACAGGCCTTCTTACATTCTTATCATCTGTTCTTACCCTCCAACATTTCTGTGATGAAAATAGGGACACACTATTCCATAATAATAATAACAACAACAACAGTAATTGTTAAATTTATACCCCTCCCATCTGACTGGGTTGCTCCAGCCACTCTGGGCAGCTTCCAACATATATAAAAACATAACAAAGCATTAAACTTTTTTTAAAAAAACTTCCATATACAGGGCTGCCTTCAGATGTCTTGGCTTGGAGGTCACTTAACTCCAATAGTTCTCCCATTAAAAAATAAGGATGTCCTAAGGAAAAGAGAAACATTCTGAGATCAAATCAAAAACTGGGATGGCTTCTGTAAATCTGGGACTGTCCTGGAAAATAAGGACAGTCTGTCTGCATTGCTGCACTCTGCAAAGAACTACTGAACAAGCACAAAGAATATATATATATATATATATATATATATATATATATATATATATGCAGGTTTTGGTGTCCTCGGGTGTCTTCCCGTGTAAAAGTTGGGGTGTCTAGGCGACGTTTCGACGAGGTCTCACTCGTCATCTTCAGGCTGGTGCTTTCGGCTTCTTGTTACTGGAACAGAGCAGGATCTCAGTGTTTGAGTTCCTATAAATACTGTAGAGGGGGTGTGGTGTATAGCCTCCAATGTTCTGGGCAGAGAGGAAGTTCCCAGGTTAGTGTGCCTTTTCTTCTTTTGTTCCTTAATTACTTGAGAGATATCTTGAGTGATTTCTTGAGTGATATCCTGAGTACCACTTAGGTGGGTCATTAGGTGTGGATTAGTTGTTAAAGTCTTTGTGTCTTGACCTCTTGAACTTTGTGAAGAGTTTTCCTGAGAAGATGGCTGTACTGTACTTAGTTGTGCTCTGGCTTGGCTTCGTGTATAGGGGCGAGCTGTGGTTTTGTGGCTTGTGTCAGCCAGATCTGTGTAGGGATTGCAGGGGGGTGCAGCATCCGGAGGTGCCACCATGGATTGGCTACTGGATGGTGTCTGTAATTCATCTGTGGAGAGGGTCTGGGTTTGGGTCTGGTGTGGTTGATTGGTGTTGGCGTTCTGTGTGCCTCTGGATCTGGTGTCAGTTTTTGTGGGGAGGGCTAATTTCCAGATGTCTGGCAAGCGGGATGTGTCGTCACGCTTGTTCATGTTGTGAGGGTGTTTCTCTATCTCGATGGCTTCCATGATTATTCTCTTGTGGTGATGTTCCGTGTTAAAGAGCAATTTGGAATCTGCAAAATTAATTTCGTGTCCTGTTTCTTTCATGTGTTGGAAAAGAGAGGAAGTTTTTTCTTCTTTTTTGACGGCATTCTTGTGTTCTGCGATACGTGCATTTATTCGTCTGTTTGTTTGTCTTTAGACAAGTCAGAACACAAACCCAAACTTTGGCTCAGATATGTTGACGACACCTTTGTAATTTGGCCACACGGGAAGGAAAAACTGGATAGCTTCCTCACACATCTCAACAACTTACACCCCAAAATACAATTCACTATGGAAATAGAAGCCAACAACCAACTTCCCTTCCTTGACGTCCTAATCTACAAAAAACCTGATGGCTCCCTAGGACACACTATCTACCGGAAAAAAAACACACACCAACCGCTACTTACATGCACAATCACACCACCACCCTGCACAAATAAACTCCGTAGCCAAGACTCTCATCTCCAGAACCAAACGCCTGGCTGACAAAGACCACTTGACAACTGAGTTACAGAATCTCTCAAACGTGTTAATTGCCAATGGATACCAGCAAAACAGGATTACGAAGCTAATCCAAAAGGAAACACCCCCCAAAAACCAAGACACAGAAGAAAACAATGGCATGGCCCTCCTTCCTTATATCAAGGGCACTACAGATAAAATTAGCAAAATCCTCCATAAACACAATATCAAAACAGCCTTTTGCACCAACCAAAAAATAGCCAATATCCTCAGAAACCCCAAGGATAAAATCCAGTTGGAAAACCAAGGGATCTATGAAATACCCTGCAAAGTCTGCCCAGCCACGTACATTGGACAAACAAACAGACGAATAAATGCACGTATCGCAGAACACAAGAATGCCGTCAAAAAAGAAGAAAAAACTTCCTCTCTTTTCCAACACATGAAAGAAACAGGACACGAAATTAATTTTGCAGATTCCAAATTGCTCTTTAACACGGAACATCACCACAAGAGAATAATCATGGAAGCCATCGAGATAGAGAAACACCCTCACAACATGAACAAGCGTGACGACACATCCCGCTTGCCAGACATCTGGAAATTAGCCCTCCCCACAAAAACTGACACCAGATCCAGAGGCACACAGAACGCCAACACCAATCAACCACACCAGACCCAAACCCAGACCCTCTCCACAGATGAATTACAGACACCATCCAGTAGCCAATCCATGGTGGCACCTCCGGATGCTGCACCCCCCTGCAATCCCTACACAGATCTGGCTGACACAAGCCACAAAACCACAGCTCGCCCCTATACACGAAGCCAAGCCAGAGCACAACTAAGTACAGTACAGCCATCTTCTCAGGAAAACTCTTCACAAAGTTCAAGAGGTCAAGACACAAAGACTTTAACAACTAATCCACACCTAATGACCCACCTAAGTGGTACTCAGGATATCACTCAAGAAATCACTCAAGATATCTCTCAAGTAATTAAGGAACAAAAGAAGAAAAGGCACACTAACCTGGGAACTTCCTCTCTGCCCAGAACATTGGAGGCTATACACCACACCCCCTCTACAGTATTTATAGGAACTCAAACACTGAGATCCTGCTCTGTTCCAGTAACAAGAAGCCGAAAGCACCAGCCTGAAGATGACGAGTGAGACCTCGTCGAAACGTCGCCTAGACACCCCAACTTTTACACGGGAAGACACCCGAGGACACCAAAACCTGCATTCCTGTACCCGTGAAAATCTACGAAAGCATATATATATATATATATATCCCTGCCAAAAAAGAGAAAACAATTACAGAGATACAGATTGTCTGAACAATTTCTAGAGAACAAAATGATAGCGAACCATTTGTTAATTTAACGTACTTTGTTTTCTTACAAATGTTTCTCCAAATGGCTGTCAGACAATGTAGTAGCTGTGAAATGTCTTGGGCTATTTCGTTTTTATATATTTACTGCCATAATATACAATGGAAATGGTAGGAGGGCTATGAAACTGGTTTCTGTATATTTGATTTATAGAATGCTTATAAACAAGAGTCCTTTTAGCAAATTACTGAGTATATCTGCAATGTCTTTGCTGCAATAATTTATATGTATTCTCAAGTGGATGTTTTTTATATGAATCTGGCACCCATTCCTGAAAACATTTAGCTCATCATCAATAATGGTGGTATGCTAATTTATCAATGCTTCTTTTTCTTTCTTTACTTTATTTGCAAAATGTAATCTAAAAAGTTAACACACCACTCAAAATCTGAACAGCTAAGCAGAAGTAGTTCAAACAGTCCCTTAAAAAAATCTCCATTTTCTTATTAGCACCCACTATGAGAGTGACAAAGTAGGAGCTCAGAAATGTCAACCCTGCTTATCAAATATTATTAGAGGTGAATTGTAAAGTCTGCATTAAACTGGATGCTGGTGTTAAACACATGGTTGGAAGTAAAATGCAAGTTCCCAAAGGTTAATAAAAATGGCAACAAGAAAACACTTTTCCCGTGGAGGAAAATAATTTCTTTCTCTATTCTTCTACGATATCAAAATTGTTGTCAGGACAACATTGTGTAGTACAGAATTGCTTAATCTGGCAATTACTTGCAGGCCTGAGTGCTTCTAGGTAAAAGAAAGGGATCTGCAACAGTACACAATTCATTGGGGAAGACAGGACAAATTTAACTCCCTAGCTATACTTAGTCCATTCCCTCCATGAGGTGTCTTCCCCGGAATGATACAGTTGTACCTCGGAAGTTGAACGCCTTGCGAGTGAAACGTTGCAAACCCGGATGTGAGAGTTCCAGTTTGCGAAAGTTCTTTGGAACCTGAATGTCTGACGTGGCTTCCAATTGGAAGCCGCGCCTTGGTTTCCAAACGTTTTGGAATTCAGTTTGACTTTTCGGGTATGACTGTACATCCTTCACGCACATGACATTGCTGCTCTGAAAACACACCCCATAGTTTCCTTTGCTATTTTCTAAAGCCAAACCATTATACAGGCTCGATTCTTTCACACATAGGCATGCACACATTACCGGGTTAAAACACAAGTAGGTCATTCTTTTTCTCAGCTGGTTTGGTGGGAAATCCATCAAAATGCAGTATTTCATTAAAAAAAAAAAACTATGGGAGAAATACAGGAGAAGTTGGGATTGGGCACATTGCTTCTCAACCAACAGGTAGAGCGCTATGAATGCAGGTGAACGCATGGGTGTAAACAGCCAAAGTTCCTCTTCACACATTACAACCTTTTACAGGCAGTGCATTGGGGGGGGGGTCAAGGAGGGCTGTGGACCTGGGCACAGAATTCTGAGGGGGTGCAATCCAGTGCCCCCATGACAGGCTCACTCGCTGCGGGGAGGCAAGCTGCAGTGTCGCCTTCTTCTCTTTGCAGCCAGTGAAGGGGCGCTTGCCCCGGACAGAACTTCTGCTGACCAGAGCCCAGATTCTTCCTGGTCCACACCAGTCGTTCCCCAGGGCCTCCCTCCTGACATGTGCCCTTGGGTGAGGCACACGCCCCACAGAGGGGGCATGGAGAGAAGGGATGCATGCTTGCTGGGATCTGCCAGCCCCCGCCTTGACATTGCATGGCCAGGGAGAGGTGGCCAAGGAAGTGAGAGAGCTATCTCCACAAAGCCGCTTTCAGATATTGATAAAAATCCATTTCTGGAGTGCAATATAAAAACATTTTAAATACCCTCTTTATACCCATGCCTAAAGCCAGCGCAGAAAAAAACACACAATAAATTCAGCTAGGTCACACATACAGTCCCACTTTATAAACCCACAAAGCTAAGCCTACCCAGAAGCCTTTGAGCTATAGTAGGTATGGGGAACTTTTGGTGCTCCCAGATGTTGGTGGACTACAATTCCCATCATCCATGGCCATTGGCCATGCTTCCTGAGGCTGATTGGCATTGCAGTTCAGTAGCAACCAGAGAGTAAAAGGTCCCCCACAGCTGAGCTATAGGATGTGGCGGTGAGAACACTGCTTTCTTATCAGTATATTCAGGTACATGTTGATGTCATTTAACACATCTCTAAAGCCCCTGATTGGGACACGGGTGGCATTGTGGGTTAAACCACAAAGCCTTGCAGTTGCCGATCAGAAGGTTGGTGGTTCGAATCCCTGCGATGGGGTGAGCTCCCGTTGTTCAGTCCCAGCTCCTGCCAGCCTAGCAGTCCGAAAGCACAAAGTGCAAGTAGATAAATAGGTACCGCTCTAGCGGGAAGGTAAACGGTGTTTCCGTGTGCTGCTCTGGTTCGCCAGAAGCAGCTTAGTCATGCTGGCCACATGACCCGGAAGCTGTCTGTGGACAAACGCTGGCTCCCTCGGCCAATAAAGCGAGATGAGTGCCGCAACCCCAGAGTTGGCCACGACTGGACCTAATGGTCAGGGGTCCCTTTACGTTTACCTTTAAAGCCCCTGATTGCACATACCCATGTTCAATCCACTAACTTCTTTTCCCCCTTCCACCTAGAACATTCACTGGAGGTGTAAAGTTGATGGTTCCTAAATCACATAGGTGGGTGGTGTTTTTTTAAAATCCAAAATAAAAGACACCAGAAGCGTTCTCAGGAAAACTGAATGTGCAAGGTGTTTGATTTATTACAGGGTATAAAAACAAAATAAGGTTTTGTTTTTAATGCGGAAAAGTACCTATATTATGTTCCCTGCTGTTATGAATTATGCAGCTTTTACTCCTTCTGAATTGTCATGGAAATTTCATAGACCCGGTGCTGAATTTAGTGAGCATTGCTGCAGACATTAGCTCTGAAGAGCTGTGGATTCCTGCCACTCTGACGAGAGCCTGGATGTAAATGTAATATACGTTTCTATTGCCCCAGCTGTTTTGCTTAACCACCTGGTATTATGTAAGTTAATGAAAATCAGATTTCAAATGAGAATGCTCATCACAGGCAAAGAAGTGTGATGAGAAATCTCAGCACAAGCACACCAGATATTTTAAAAAACAGGACCTTATTCTGCATTGAATATGTTCTGTATTCTCCCACAATTTTCTTCTAATGTATGACATCTTTTTAGGGGGGTGGCAGCTTTATTTCTTTGCCATCTTTCTATAGGCATTGGGTGCAAGGCAGCTCAGAAAAAGAAATTTAATAAAAACACCAATGATTGATTACTATAGAAATAAACAAAGCAATATTATAACAAAGCAACAGCAACAATGCAACAGATCTATTAAATCCACATAGCGCATATTGACTACATTTTGTATATTCTTTGACCATTAGGCATAACCCCCCCATCAACATACATAACGGCTGGGGATTTTGGTTGAATGTATATTCCTCAAGGCCTGCTGGAGATTATGCATATCGGAGAGAGAATGCACAGAATTCAGCCAGGATATGTACATTCCCCTAGGGCTTGTTGGCAGCTATGAATAATGATCAGAAAATGTACTAAATTCCATTGATAGATGAGTGACAGCTGGTAACCCCTGGACCTGGTGAGTAGCCAAGGAGGTCATGCAGGGATGGCCAGTAAACTCACATGGTTGGGACCAAGGAGGTGACATGGACATGGTCAACTTGTTCTGCTTTTCTTCCCCTCCTCCATTGCAATGTTGTGGACAGAAAAACATCGCAGTTGTGTATTACTCAGTGCCTAACTAAACTGAAGAGTGACTGGCCTTGATTTAGAAGCAGCCCCTGCTATCACAATTTCAAGTGTGGATTAATGTGACATTAACTGTACATTATTCAGATGTAAGCCCCACTAAATTTCACGGGGAAAGCTCCTAGATAGGACTGGGTCTTGAATGTGTTAGTCTTAAAGGTGCCACACGGAGCTGTTAACAAGACACACAACCCCGAAAAAAAGGCTTAGCTCCCACCCCAGTTTATTTATTTCTATGGGGTCATCCGGAGTTTTGTAGTATGTTGTCAGCAATATGCTGATGACACAAAGCTCTACTTCTCCTTTATATCTGCAGGAGAGGCAGTGGGTGGGCTGGACTGTCGTCTTGCCTTGGTAATGGACTAGACCAAGCACGTCCAACAGGTAGATCATGATCTACTGGTAGATGACAGGACATCTGTGGTAGATCATTGGTAGATCACTGGCTCAACAACTTTGACCCCAAACCCTAAAAAATGGGCCTTCCTCCTCCATACAGAAAGCTCAACAACTTTGACCTGAACCCCCAAAAAGGGGGTAGATCACTGCCAGTTTTTAACTCTGTGAGTAGATTGCAGTCTCTTGGGAATTGGCCACCCCTGAGGAGAGCCAAAAAGACTGAAGCTCAACCCAGAAAAGACTGAGACATTGTTGGTGGACAGTTTCCCAGACTGAATAGATGGGAGGTTGTGTGCTTTTGATGGGGTTACACTCCCTCTGAAGGAGCAGGTACACAGGTTGAGGGTACTCCTGATCCTTGCTGTCACTTGAAGCTCAGGTCGCCTCAGTGATGCGGAGTGCCTTCCATCAGCTTCAGCTGGTGGCCCATCTGAGCCCCTATCTGGACAGTGACAGCCTAACTACTGTTGTCTATGCTCTGGTTACCTCCAGGTTATATTACTGCAACAAGTTATATGTGGAGCTGCCTCTGAAGACAGTGTCGGAAGTTCAGCTGGTGCAGAATTTAGCGGCCAGGTTGCTCACCGGGGCAAGCCAGTTTGAGCATACAATGCCAATCCTGTACTGGCAGCCAACCAGTTTCCTGGCCCAATTTAAAGTGCTAGTTTTGACCCATAAAGCCTTAAATGGCTCAGGACTGCAGTATCTCAGTGACAGGGACTGGGCAGAGAAGGAATGGTGAAGACCAGGACCCAGGGAGGAGGAAGAGAAAGACAGTATAGATTTACAACAGGAGTTTGAGGGAGGAAGCAGGTCAGAAGAAGATGAGGGAGGAAACTGGGAAATCACGGGAAAGCCAGAACAACACCCGGCTGACATGTTGTCATTAGAAAGCCTTCCAGATCCTCCATCTCTCAGAACCCGGCAAGCCTTAAAAGTAGGAGAGCAAAGAGATCAAAGACAGATGACAGGTAGCAGCACCCACAGAGGAGCTGATGAGAAAGATGAATGAGGAAGTGGGAGAGACACGGATGGAGATTCACTTGGGACAACGCCGTTATCCAAGAGGCTGGGTTCTATAGCCTTTCTCAATCTCTGTAAAGATTGAAATAAAAAAGGATGGTAAGAAACTTTTCCTTGTCTTTATACTTTCCTGGGCAACCAGCCGGGAGCCGCTGACAGCATCCTGACACTCAAAGACTGCCTCTCCTCATATGAATCAACCCAATTGTTATCCGAGGCCCTTCTACGAGTGGCTCCTCCATGAGAGGTCTGGAAAGCGGCAACACAAGAGCGGGCCTTTTCTGTGATGGCTCCCCACTTATGGAATGCTCACCATCATTACATATCTTTAGACACCAGGGAAAATCATTCCTATTCTCCCAGGCCTTTGGCTAATTAAACAATCTATGACCTTTTAAACTATGGAGGTATTGGGTCCCGCCCCCCATTGTATGTTATTTTTGTGTTTTTACATTGTAAAGTATGCTATGGATGCTATGTTCTTTGGATGAAAGGGGGTACAAAAATAATAATAATAGTAATATTATTAATAATAATAATAACATAGATTTTTTTCTAAAATGTGGAGGGATATACAGTCCTACCAGGGTATAGGAGACCAGGGTTAAAATCACCACTTATCTATGATGCTCCTTTGCTGACCTTGGGCTATTCACTGCCATCCTACAGCTGAGCTGGTATTTCAGTCTAGGTCCAAGTTTTTCTGTTTGCTAGACCACCTGATTTACATTCTCAGCTATGGTCATGTTTTGGTATTGATCTTCTTTCTGGCCTTGAATCAATCCCATAGTATCCTGCTTCTTCCTGCCTGGCTCCTGATACCTCCAAGTATATATAGCAAGAAAATATTTGCAAAAAAATAAAAAATAAAAAAAAATGCTTCTTTCTCATTATGTATTTCTTAGGCTTCTCCATTATAGTTGAAGCCTAGCCACACCAGGCATTTGGGCCCTTAAGCTAGCAGCACACAAAAGTATGTGATTAATTTTAAGCATGAGAGTTGTTCCATTGAAATCAATGACATTATTAATTTGCCTATTAGATGTTTCCAATGAAAAATAAAGCCCGCAAAGAGGCAGAAAGACTCCAGGCTATGAGAAAAGCACAAAAATTTGCTCTCAGTCAGAACAATCAAAGATTAGATAACTAGAAAATAAGATTAGATAACTAGAAAATTTTGCGCAGGGAACATTCTCTATTACTTTGCACATCATTATTTAAACAAAGCACATTTCTTGTAGCTAAAAGGAAGAATGAATTATTTAGAAAGCTCTCATTTTACAAATAATGTAGTTGTTTGACTTCCGCACCAGAATCACATTAATACACAATAAGTTGGCGCATGTTAATCATGATGGAAACTTTGCATGTTCCAGAGCTTGCATTGAGATTTTCAGCATAAAAGGGGCCATTGTCCACATTTACATGCAACACCAGTGCTATTTTTCTAGAAAAAGAGGTGCCTGAACTCACCACGAATGCCTCCCTTGTTCTCTTATAATGGCAATGGTGCCCACCTGAGAGGTGCTGCAAAGGAGTTCGGGCGAGTTCACATCACTCTGCTTACCAGGAGGGAGACAGAGAGAAGCAAGGGCTAAGTGTGAGCAAAAAAGCACCAGGAGCACTGGATTGGCTCCACCCCGTGCTTCTCCCACTACTTAATCCCTACTTGGACTACTGCAATGCGCTCTACGTGGGGCTACCTGTGATGGTGACCCGGAAACTACAACTAATCCAGAATGCGGCAGCTAGGCTGGTGACTGGGAGTGGCCGCCGAGACCATATAACACCGGTTCTGAAAGACCTACATTGGCTCCCAGTATGTTTCTGAGTACAATTCAAAGTGTTGGTGCTGACCTTGAAAGCCCTAAACGGCCTTGGCTCAGTATACCTGAAGGAGCGTCTCCACCCCCATCGTTCAGACTGGACACTGAGGTCCAGCTCCAAGGGCCTACTGGTGGTTCCCTCACTGTGAGAAGTGAGGTTACAGGGAACCAGGCAGAGGGCCTTCTCGGTATTGGCGCCCACTCTGTGGAACACATCCCATCAGATGTCAAGGAGATAAACGACTATCTGACTTTTAGAAGACATCTGAAGGCAGCCCTGTTTAGGGAAGTTTTTAATGTTTTATCTTTTATTGTGTTTTTAATATCTAATTGGAAGTCGCCCAGAGTGGCTGGGGAGGGAGGGCCAGATGGGTGGAGTATAAGTAATAAATTTGTAGTAGCAGTAGCAGTAGTAGTGAGCAAAGCAACAGAGCTGGCAGGAACAGACTCTCCAAGTGTCCCTATTTTTCAGGGGTAGTCTCAGATTTACAGAGGCCATCCCAGTTTCTGATTTGATTCCAGAATCTCCCACTTTTCCTTAGGATTTTCATCAGATAAATGTTGGAGGGGATGCAGGAGGTCAGGTGTACAGTGTTTCCTTTTTCCAGCTGCATGGCAATTGTGTTGAGCTCATCAGTGCTAGAGTTATTGAGTACAGTGGTACCTCGGGGTAAGTACTTAATTCATTCCGTAGGTCAGTACTTAACCTGAAACTGTTCTTAACCTGAAGCATCACTTTAGCTAATGGGGCCTCCTGCTGCTACCCCGCTGCCGGAGCATGATTTCTGTTCTCATCCTGAAGCAAAGTTCTTAACCCGAGGTACTATTTCTGGGTTAGCGGAGTCTGTAACCTGAAGTGTCTGTAACCTGAAGTGTATGTAACCCGAGGTACCAATGTACACAATTTCTCTACCCCCCCCCCCAAAAAGTTCAATCCTACCTTTCCACCAAAACTGACCTTCGTGGCATATTATAATTTCCTTTCAACTGTCCTATTTCTGCACATTTAAGAACACTACAATCTAAACTCCCACATTTGCAGAGAAGCAGCACTAAACAGAAACTGAAATGTTTGTTTATTTATCGTACTTGTACCCCACCTTTTTCTTCAAGGTGCTCAAGGTGGTTCTCCCCCTTCTCATTTAATCCCCACAACAGCCCTGTGGGGAAGGTTAGGCTGAGAGGCAAGGTCACCCGGCGAGCTTCTAATATTATTTCTCATAAAAAGCTTGGAGGGAAAGTTTCAGAATGCAACCGAAGAGACAACTGTGATGTCAGCATAAGAGCAATTGCCTGAGGAGGCAGTTCCACAATGGGAACACGATTATAAAATGAGTTTTACCACAGTTGATAAAACTGATTTAGGGATGTGTCTATCTGGTTCTTACATCCTGTGCTAAAATACTCTTAAAGTCTGTGCACTGGATTCCCACAGCCACAAAAGACAAATTCTGCAACCTATAGAAATTATGCAGATTGGGCAAATGCACACCTCTTTCTCAAGTAGTCATGGGATTGTCTAAGTCAGGGGTCAGCAAACTTTTTCAGCAGGGGGCCGGTCCACTGTCCCTCAGACCATGTGGTGGGCCAGACTATATTTTGAAAAAAAAAAAATGAACGAATTCCTGTGCCCCACAAATAACCCAGAGATCCATTTTAAATAAACGCACACATTCTACTCTTGTAAAAACATGCTGATTCCAAGACCGTCCATGCGGCGGATTTAGAAGGCGATTGGGCTGGCCCCAGCCCTGGCCCCTGGGCCTTAATTTGCCTACCCATGGTCTAAGTAATTGCTGGAAGTGCAGCAGCAGTGATCATTCAGTTTGTAACTCAAGAGTTAATTATGTAAAAGTCAGTCAACTAGCCAAGGGGAAGATGGGTGGAGGTGTTGCCTAGCAACCAGAGTGATATTCTATTCATTTTGGTAGCAAGTGCTCTGTGGAATTCAGTATGCTTAGTTGAATGTCTCTGTGCTATGTACAAGGCCTGACAAAAAAAAGATGAAATATCTCTGCTCTTTTCTCCTCAAATTATGCACTGCTTTTGTTCTGTTTCCTCAGTAAAGTGTTATCCGGATTTATTTTCTATCTGGAACCCACATACATTATTTAAGTGACTTCCTAGCAGCATCATGCAAGGCCTATTCAAAACCTGCTGGGCACTGAAATCTTCAATAGAGGCATTTCTCAGGTACCCTTTTTGGGGGGTTACAGGACTCCATTGATGGCATGCTCTCTCTGGAGAAAGCTTTTATAGTTTGACAGCATTTTTAGAGTAAAAAATGAGCTTGGGTTTCTCTGATGAGAACATTTTTGCATGGATCATTTTTTAGTCTCTTATCTGCTGTTTTACCACTTTTATCTCTGGTCCTGCGATTAGTCATCTGACCTGCTGCTCTGCAAATAAATTATATTTGCCGTTACATCCCCAATGGAATTCTGTTTTGCATTGCTCGCTGATTTGGGAATTTGGTTATACGTTTGAAAGCCAGGTCAATTCTAAGCAGGGTCAGGTCCATTTTAAGGGAGCCTTCAGCACAGAGCCCTGCAAAGAGTCGCTTCCTAAGCTCTCATGAACCTTGGTGAGTTTACCCTGGCAGGCAGAAGAAATAGCCCCGTGAGTGACATGTGGCCTGAACTATATTCAGGATGCTGAATTCCAGGGCTAAATTCTTCCTTGTGTGATGAAATCACAAAGTTGCAAAAGAATACCTATGTATCACTACCCCTGTCTATTGGTTGCACACACAAACAAACAAACAAACAAACAAACACACAAACAAACAAACACAGAGAGACAGAGAGAGAGAGAGCCTTTAGAAGGTGTTATTTCATTGGATTAAACTGCAGTGTCTTCTGAAAGGAGTTGACAAATACCATGGGGGGGGGGGAAATGTGTTTCCCTTCCTTCAACTTAAAAACAGGGCAAAAACCCCATCCCTTCTCTTTACCTGGTAGCCTATGAAGCACTTTACCTGCCTTCCAAAGGATGTCACTGGAAATAAAAAGCATTTCTGAATCTGATGGTTTGTATATGTATTTTGAATTTGTTCTTTTTTACTTGTAATTCTGGAGGATTTTAGGATATACTCAGTGGAATAAGATCGCATTGTATTAGATCTTTATCTTCCTTTATATATTGAGCCAGCTTTTTCAGTGGTTTGTTTTTTTTTTGAAATAATTTTTATTAATTTTCATAAAACAAAAAACACAAAATTAAACAAACAAACAAACAATACATGACTTCCCCATGCCTCCCCTTCCCTGCACCCCTGTGTCCAAAATTTTTAGCAATCCTTCATTCCTTTTCAAAATTTGATTTCCTTCATGATTTTCTTAACTTAAATATTTCCAACTATAATTCTCTAATTCTTAACCCTTGACATTTTATCAGTCCGAAATTTTGCAACAGTTCTTAAGATATGATTTAAATTTTTTCCAGTCCTCTTCCACCGTCTCCTTCCTCTGATCACGGATTCTGCCGGTCATCTCTGCCAGTCCCATAAATTCAGTCACCTTCGTCTGCCATTCTTCCAGAGTAGGTAGTTCTTGCATCCAGTGGCGTAGCGTGGGGGGTGCAGGGGGGGCCGGCCGCACCGGGCGCAACATCTGGGGGTTAGGGAAATCCACGGGTTAGGGGGCGCAAATCCACGGGTTAGGGGGCGCAAATCCATGGGTTAGGGGGCGCAAATTACTTGCCTTGCCCCGGGTGCTGATAACCCACGCTACGCCACTGCTTGCATCTTCCAATACTTTGCTAGGAGTATTCTTGCTGCTGTAGTTGCATACATAAAAAAGATCTTATCTTTTTTTGGTACCAATTGGCCGACCATGCCCAAGAGAAAAGCCTCCGGTTTTTTTACAAATGTCCACTTAAGGACTTTCTTAATTTCATTATAGATCATTTCCCAGTAGGCTTTAACCCTTGGGCAGGTCCACCAAAGGTGATAAAAAGTTCCTTCACATTCATTACATTTCCAGCATTTGTTACTGGGCAAATGATATATCTTTGCAAGCTTGACTGGAGTCATGTACCATCTATAGATCATTTTCATTATGTTTTCTTTCAAGGCACTACATGCCGTAAATTTAAGTCCTGTGGTCCATAACTGTTCCCAGTCAGCAAACATAATATCATGACCTAAGTCTTGTGCCCATTTAATCATTGCTGATTTAACTGTTTCATCCTGTGTATTCCATTTCAGCAACAAGTTATACATTTTAGACAAATTCTTAGTATTGGTCTCTAACAGTTCTGTTTCCAATTTTGACCTCTCTTTCTGAAATCCTAGTTTCTTGTCCTGCTTAAAAGTTTCATTTATCTGATAGTAATGTAACCAGTCTCGAACTTTGGATTTTAATTTCTCAAAGCTCTGTAATTTAACTTTTTCGCCATCATATTCTATAATTTCACTATATTTTGGCCAATTAGAGTCCATGTTAAGTTTTTTTACCGCTCTAGCTTCCATTGGTGACAACCATCTGGGTGTTTTATTTTCCAACAAATCCTTATATCGATTCCAAACATTATATAAAGCTTTCCTGACAATATGATTTTTAAAACCTTTGTATATCTTTGCCTTGTCATACCATAGATATGCATGCCAGCCAAAATTGTTATCATACCCTTCCAAGTCTAAAATATCTGTGTCTTCAAGAAGTAGCCATTGCTTCAACCAGCAAAAAGCTGCTGCTTCATAATAAAGTCTTAAGTCCGGCAGCGCAAAACCCCCCCTTTCTTTTGCATCAGTTAAAATCTTAAATTTTATTCTGGGTTTTTTGCCCTGCCAGACAAATTTAGATATATCTTTCTGCCACTTCTTGAAACAATCCATCTTGTCTATAATTTGCAATGTCTGGAACAGAAACAACAATCTCGGCAATACATTCATCTTAATAACAGCAATTCGGCCTAACAAGGATAATCTCAATCTAGACCATGTGTCAAGATCTTTCTTCACTTCTAACCAACATTTCTCATAATTGTCTTTAAACAGGTTCATATTTTTGGATGTTAAATTCACCCCCAGATATTTCACCTTTTTTGTTATCTCCAAACCAGTTTCCCTTTGAAAGCTATCTTTTTCCCCCATCGTTAGATTTTTTTCCAGTACTTTTGTCTTTTGCTTATTTAGTTTAAAACCAGCCACTTGACCAAATATTTCAATTAATTCTAAAACTCTTTTTGTACTGACTTCTGGCTGTTGTAATGTCAGAACTAGGTCGTCTGCAAATGCTCTTAACTTATATTGTTTAGCTCCGAGGTGTATTCCTTCAACCAGCAGCTTTTTCAGTGGTTTGGTCAGTGCCAGATTTATGTATAGGCTAAGTAGGGCCTCTAAATCTAGGGGGCCTCGCCAGCCTGCCTGCTCCCCAGTGCCGCAGTCTTCCCGCTCCCAAAACTGTATACCGAAGACTTCATGCAAGGGCAGGGCAACTCAGACCCAGCAACTATGAGATTCAGGGCTTGCCAGTGGAGCCCAATTTGAAGCTTGAAAATTTTATTGTAGGGCTCCAGTTCACAGCCAAAGTCTACAAAATCTTATAGATATAAATAAAATCCACCTAGATTGCCCTGGTACGGGGGGCCCCTTAGGAGTGGCCCATGGGGCCCAATTTCACCCAATTGCTCCAGTTGCCTTAAGGTCAGCCCTGATGAGACTGTGCAGGGGTTGGATTGACAAGCCCTACACCTTTTAGGTCCCTGGTGTCTCTATTCAGAGTACAGAGTCAAGGACTTGTTATGGAAATAAAGGAGGGGGCACTTATTGGAAATCAGTTTTGTCACCTCTTCCCAACCCTGAGACAATGAGCTCAGTCACCTTTTATTCACAGTCGCATAAGCACTACATTACAGCATGGCCATAAACCTGTATGTTCAACCACTGAAATATACACCCAATATGTAGCAATGGAGATTTATGTTACTGCTTTATGAATGAACACTGTGTTTTATGAATGGACTCTGTATTTTGTGAATTACCTAAGAGCCACCAAAGGGAGCTCTAGAATCTGACAGCTAACCAATTGGGTACTACCAAACAGTGACCCCTATTGCTGAAAGCAGGTAACCAGCAGGAAACGCTTCAGCTCAGCCTTTGCACTGTTGACTAAACACCCCCTGCTGTGCAGATAATGGAGAAAGCTCATTAATTGTATCCCTTCTGGCATCCTGGCCAACTCTATTATGCTGGTGTAAACCCTGGTGCACCAGAAGCCCAGAATAGCAGCAAATAAAATCTGTTCATACGTCAGCGACTGATAAGACTTGTCAACCAGTTCTTCCAAAGTCTTCCTAAATTATAAAGTTCCAAAATACAGGCCAAAAGAGAGCAGGTCTGGGAAGAGCAAGCCATACAGTGGGCACCACCAGTGAAAAGGCGCTGCTCCGTGTAGCTCCGGCACTGTCATTTCATAGGGTGCCTGCTTGCTATCCTTCTTGACCTGGAATGCTCTCTATTGGAGTCTCCAGATCCAGTACAAATACCATAAGAACGGAGAGTAGGGACCTTGAAGTTCCCAACTGCTGTTAATCAAGCAAGCAAGCAAGCAAGCAAGCACACAGGTCACCTTTGTCACAGTCAGGATGCCTATGTCCTGGCCAGGCCTGCACCCAATCTTGTTTTTCTACAAACTTGTTGTCCTCAATAACCAAAATGATATTATCAACATATACAAGCAGAAAACTTGTTTTCCTTCATTTGAAGGAATCGTACAAAACAAAGTGGCACTAATAAAGAAAAGTTCCAGGGTGGCAGAAGAAAGCAATCTGAAAATGCTTTTGCAGCTCATTAAAACTGTCCAGCAATATCAAGTTATAGGGAAACTGGTGCTATTAACAGTAATCCTTCTAGGTGGTTAATTGGTTCAGCAACTTCCATGCACATGACGTGTGATGCTAATTATTTCCCCCAAGATTTAAATGATAACTATTCAGTGGCAGCTACAGTTGCAAATGACAACAAAATATCTGTGAAAGGAAGAGCAGATTTGCTCAAGTGTGTTGCAGATAGAAACACTGTTTGTAATGAAGTGAGAGCAGTAGTTTACTTGCTCAAATTAACAAATAATAAAGTTTTGAGAATTTAAATTCTAGATTAAAATTTATTACTTAATTGAGAAGGGGATTGTAACAAAAACACTGGGGCCTAATTTGAATAGTAGAGTGCCTGGTATCAGGTGGGCAATCTCATCCTTTATTTCCACACTGTGGCGGCAGACCAAGGCACTCGTCAGGAGAGCTATGAGATCAGGTGAGGATCAGATGCCTTGTCAATCCCAGCAAGTATATACAGTGGTACCTCTGGAGGCAAATGGGATCCGTTCCAGAGCCCCGTTCGCATCCTGAAGCAAACGCAACCCGCGTCTGCGCGTCTTGCAATTCGCTGCTTCCATGCATGCATGTGACATCATTTTGAGTGTCTGCATGTGCAAGCAGCAAAACCCGGAAGTAACGCACTCTGTTACTTCTGGGTCGCGGCAGAGCGCAAACCAAAAAGGCTTAACCTGAAGCGACTTCAACAGGAATGACTGTAACAGGAAGACCCGGTCTCCCCAACATATACAAGCAGAAAAGTTGTGTTCCTTCATTTGCAAAGAATTGTACAAAACAAAGTGGCACTGCGGCCTGCCCACAAAAGGCCACAGGCCACAAAAGGTCACAGGCAACACAAAGTTTACAAAGTTTAGTTATTGCAAAAGTTTTTCAGTGTTAATTTTATGCATTTTTAAAAATCACCATGGTTTTTAACAATAATATCTTACGTTCTTTAAAGGAGAATTGTGAATTGCAGAATTTTAAATATCCCATCATCGCTTCCATTTTCTTCTAGTTGTGAGGGGGGGGGGACCTCACAAGTGGAGTAGCCTAGGGCTTCTCTTCATCTAAATCCAGCCCTGGTTTTGGTGTTTTCAATTCTCTTTCCTAAGGGGCTAAACTCTGTTCCGTAGCCATTACAGCTGAGTATTGATTGGAGTTTGTGTAATTTCAAGGACTATCTATCTAACTTGGACTTTTGGATCTATGTTCTCCCTACTCTTGCAGTGGGTTTTGCCTAAGCACTACTACATTACAGAAAAAGGGAAATGTGCAGCTTCTGGATTTGGGTGGAAAATCTGATTCAGTTAATATTTAAAGCCCAGTCTAAACAAATCACACTTTCTGAAATAATGAGAACCCAAACATACTGTAGCTATCCTTCTAAATTCACACCAGGCCTTCTCGGCAGTGACGTCCTCCCTGTGGAACATCCCCCCATTGGATGTCAAGGAGATAAAGAACTACACAACTTTTAGAAGACAGCCCTGTATCAAGAGGTTTTTTAATGCTTGATGTTTTTATTGTGTTTTTAGATATGCTGTAAGCTGCCCAGAGTGACTGGGGAAACCCAGCCATATGTGTGGGATATAATAAAGTTGTTGTTGTTGTTAGATAGATAGTTTCTGCGGTTTTAAAAATTGATCTGAGTAAATTTAAATTGTCAGGTCTTGTCATGGACTGACACAGAGGAATCATTAATATTGCAGTTGTTGTATAAGGTATTGTTATTTTGACTGCAGTGTAATTGAGATAAATAAAATAGTGGAACATGGAAAATAATAATAATCAAACCATCAATTATAGCACACGGGCGGCCACCTAAATTATAGAATGTGGCATCTGAATGATTGGAATAAATAACTGTGTTATAATTTGGCATTGTTATAATGAGGCTATTATTGCATTGTAACTGAAAACTAATAAAAACTATTATCATAAAAAAGACACAGAGGTGTGCCACCCAGGGGGAAAGGCTCAGAGCCTGGGGAGTGGTGGTAGGACAACAATGAGTGGTCAGAGGGAGAAGAGACTGGGAAGAGGATGTGTTGAAAGGTATAGCAAGGCTCAGTGTGCTGGGAGAGTCGGTGGCAGAGAGAAGTCAAGATTAAGAGGCAGAAGCTGAAGCAGGTGAGTATGAGGAGGGAGGTCAAGAGGCAGAGAGAAGTCAGGCTAGTGAAGAGTCACAGGTGTCTCTTCCCCTCTTGCTGTGACAACCTCCCATTTCCCCATACTCTCAGAACCAAGAGAGGTATGAAACGGGTGGAGCAAAGGCAGGCTTTACACAGGCACAGACTCTGATTGCTGACAAGCAGCCCTGCTGAAGAGGAGACATAGATGGCTGCAGGAAAATACTGACTTTTAGTGTTGGCAACTGATTTCATTGAGTAAGACCTACAGGGCATGAGCTGCTGTGCTCATTGGGCCTGAAATCCAGCTAAGTCTGTGTAGATCATGTTTCGCTAATAAAGAGTTAAGTCCAGCTTTGAATGGTGTAATTTACTGACCGGCTTGCTCTGCGACAAGTCTTTCCATCCTTAGCAGATTCATAAGCTACAGTGACATAGCTTGTTAAAGAGTGCTTTAACAATCAAGCCTGCTACCTAAGGAACTCTGAGAATGGCAGCTCTGCGAGGGAAACAGGGGTCTTTTAACAACTGCCAGAACCCTTCACAAACTACAGTTCCCAATATTCTTTGGGAGATGGCATGACTGTTTAAAGTGGTGTGTTGTTGCTTTAATTCCTCAACAGGTAGCTGAAAATTAAGGATTTGATATTATCTCCCCACCTCCAGTGATTGGGACAACCATTTGTCTTTGCTTACCCAATGTGGCTAGACTGCACTAAAAGTTAAACTAGACATGACATTGAATATGTTTTTTGTATTTAACATTGCTTTAAAAATATAGAGATAGACAGCATTTTGTAGGGAGGAGCTAAACAGGATTGAAAACCCAACATCTGAACAGGATTGAAACCATCCTGCCACTCTTCCAATGACTGGGAGACTTCCACCCAATCTTTCAGGGGAGGGGTAGGTTCAGTTGAATCACAGCAGGAGGGAAGTCTTAAAAGTCTCCCACCTGAATGCTGTGATTCCATTCCGGCTGCTGCTCAAGGATTATAGAGGTGGCTCTTACCATTTTTAGAATATGCATGTCCAATGCAATAATGTCTGACGAAGTGCAGCCCTGATTGGCAAGTCACTTTTGAATCTGGGAGAAGCCTCTGAAGCAATTTGTGATATTGCTCAAAAATCGAAGTCCGGGATGCCAGTGGGCCTGTGCAACCCTTGAGCAGCCCTAAAGTAGCTCTCTGGAACCCAGCCATTGCAAATATTGCAAGCATCCCTCAATTAAAATTATGTGTAATATGCTTTAATCATCACCTCCTGAGAGGGAATTGAAAAAACTGTCCACATTAATTCTCTTTGTGATGTGCGTTAAGCCAGCTAGAGTCTGGACTTGCCCAAGTAAATAAATACAGCTAAATAGAGCTACCCAGAGAACTGAATAAATTGTTTTTGAGATATATACCTCAAAAACTAATATATATATATATATATATATATATATATATATATATATATGCCTAGACACCCCAACTTTTACACGGGAAGACACCCGAGGACACCAAAACCTGCATTCCTGTACCCGTGAAAATCTACGAAAGCATATATATATATATATATATATATGAAATGTTGATTTAGATTTTAAATCATCAATGCTTTCTCACATTTGAATACATTAATTAAATCTACTAAGCTATAAATTTTTACTGTCTTAAATAGCCTTCTCAATTTTATGGATTTTACAATTACAGAAACAGTTTCCAATAGCAACAGATCCCATTTAAATCCATAACAAGCATCTTAGAAGCATTTAGAATCTGAACTCAATTGAAACTCTAGCCAAAAATAAGATTTGGCTTTCTAATACTGCCTTCCAGAGTAGTACTTCCTAAATCTCTTTGCAGCACACAGTTTTTAATCATTTGGTTTAGAAAAAAAGGTGGTTGCGTTTACATAATAAATGGCATAAGTACTCAAAAGCAATCCTCATCTGTGAAGTAAAGGAATAATATTTATGACATATACAACAAGAAGGAAAATTCACCATAATTTCAAAGTTTGGATGCGTAAGGATAAGGCTTGTTCAACCTTTGGAAGCACACAGAACCATTAACAAGAGTAGTTCTGCACATGCAGATCTACTAAAATAATAATAATGTTGACCTATGCTTTTAAAAAACCAGACCTGTGGTCAGTCCTTTCTCAAAGCTTGAGCCCTCTTTTACTTCTCAGCTATTATGTATGCAGGTACATTGTACAGTCAACAGCTGAAGAACCACCTAAAATGACTCCCAATTTCTTCTGGTGATGCTGATGGAGGAGCTTTTTTTCACATCTGGTAATCTGACCGAACTCAAGAACTTTCCAGGATTTTACTAAAATCGGGAAATCACAATTTCAAAGGCGGATGACATGACATGTGCCATGAATGGAAAGCTTCAAACCATATTCAGAGGTAACTACTCAGAGAAAGCTGGGAAAACACTTGTTTTCAATAACATAAACCTGAAAGCCGCTGGCAAGATGCCCAGAATGAACTAATCTCAATTTCTACAAGCCATTGTGGGTGATATGAGGGCAGGACTGCTCACCAGTGCTACAAATAAAGCCAATTGAAATGCAAATAAGTAAACAGCACTGCAAAAAAGGGGGGAACCATTTATGTAGCAGAACTCAACGGAAAGCTAAATCATGGCTGGGAGACCTGGAAAGCCCATGCTTTTGAGAGGAGGATTAGTTTATGAATCCTGGCAACTTAATTCAAAAGTGATCAGCAGGAAGCTCTTCTACGTTTCTCTGGAATGCAGGATTTGCTTTGGAAGAGTCTATAATAGCCTGAAGAGTCTATTTACTTCTGAGTAGACATGGTTAGAATTGAACTGTGACTCTGGAAAGAAGACAAAGTCCCTACCAGAGAGGAATGGCAAACCAAGTTGATGGACTATGCCAAAATGGCAAAACTGACTGGAAAACTCAGGACCCAAGAGGACAAAAGCTTTATTAAAAAATGGGAGAAAATTATAAGTTATTTAGGAGACCACTGTAAGCAGATGGAAACATTGGCAGAATTTTGATTTCACTTGTAGTGTAACAAATACCATGGACAATATGGACTGATAAGAGTATGGAAGAATATGCAGTTGTAAATGTTTAAAATGGGACCCCGTGGAGGGGGTAGAACGAAGTCGTGAGATTCGGAGTAATCTCTGTCTATGGATATATATTTGGATTTTTATAACTTTGTATTTGTAAAATCAAATAAAAATGATTTTCAAAAAAGGATTTCACTGTATCGCACTGTGCTTAATCTAAAATACCATATGTAGTTTGCACTGCATATCACTGGATATACCAAGAATTAATTACAGGGGACAGTGATTATTAAATGATTAAAGGAATCGTAGATTTAAATGAGTGAAATACGGCCTCAGTGTAGAGTGTACAGATACACATCACCCCTCCCCCCCAAAAGAGGACAAAACAAGGTGCCAATTTACATAAATGTTGCATATGCTGATATACATGATTAAATATACTACGCGACGTCTCACCATATCGGTGAAGACTGTGGCTGGATGGTGTCTTCTCAGTCTGCACTTCATGTGCTGAACTGCTGATGGGCAACTTCAAGGGCACTCCTCTTAATTCTTATGGTTCTTTATCTTTATATTGACCTGGGCTGGACAGCCTTTCAAAAAGAGGACTCACTAGGCAGCCATTCAGATAGAGGACACAATGACCCTCTGCTGTAGTGGTACAAAGCCATTCAATAAAGAAAATGGTGCGGCTCTGTCCCTCATTAGCTCATAAAATAACAGACATATTTTGGTCCCTCTCGTCAGAAAAAGAAAATCAGCTATGTTCAACAATTTTTATTTATTTATTTATTGTTACATGGATGCATTGTCCCCCATCCATACCTGCACATAGGAATTGTTTCATTGCTTCATTACTGTTGAGAAAGAGCAAGAGATATTTCAGCCCAAGTAATGAATGAATTTTGCATGAAATGAGATTTCCATTTCTAAAATCTTTATATAGTCTTTCTGTGCCATTAAGCTTTCTGAAATGTCTTTAAATGGCTACAAATCATGTTGGTCATTTTGGAAAGTCACCTGGTGGATTAATGCTAGCGATTCAATCACCTAATGGTTCTTAAGAACAAAATATTACATGAAGATCAACTTTTTTAGATAGGGAAGAATTTGTTTCTGAAAATTATTCCATCTAAGAAATTTGGAGTTGACCTTCTAAAACAGTGAATAACTCTCCCTAAAATATTGATGGCTTTCCCAACTCCCTGTTGGCTGACAAGCAATACCACTATATAGTACTCAAGACATGAGCTATACCATTTCTTAGACATAGATTAAGTTTCCACTGTCACTGAAGTTATTTGGATTCTCTTTGGGGACCAGCAAATGAAGATTCAGTAATCAGTTAAATGCTAACTGGTTTAGTTATAGGTTCATGAGGTAAGAATTCTAACGTAGATTTGTGAGTGCGATAAGATATTTATATTTTGATAAACTGTTATGCCAATGTCTTTTTAATGTTTACCCTTACTGGTATTTTTAAGGCATATTTTAGATTGTTCTTTGGAAATCATGGTAAGCAAGAATCCTCTGCACACGTTCCAGCTTGTCAACATCCTTCTTAAATCGTGGTGCCCAGAATTGGACACAGTATTCCAAGTGTGGTCTGACTAAGGCAGAATAGAATGATATTACTACTTCCCTTGATCTAGACACTATACTTCTGTTGAGGCAGCCTAGAATAGCATTAGCTTTCTTTTTGCTGCTGCATCACACTGTTGATTCATCTTAAGTTTGTGGTCCACCAAGACCCATAGATCCTTTTCACATGTACCACTAGTAAGCCAGGTATCCCCCATCCTATATTTGTGCATCTGGTTCTTCCTGCCTAAGTGCAGAACCTTACTTTTGTCCCTACTGAAATTCATTTTCTTAACTTGTGCCCAGTTCTCCAATTTGTTAAGGTCATTTTGAATTCTGATTCTGTCTTCTGAGGCATTAGCTACCCCTCCCAATTTGGTGTCATCTGCAAATTTGATGAGCATCCCCTCAATTCCTTCTTCCAAGTCATTTATAAAGATGTTAAACAACAACGGACCCAGGACAGAACCCTGTGGTTCCACTTGTCACTTTTTTCCAGGATGACGAGGAACCATTAATGAGTACTCTTTGGGTTCGGTCAGTCAACCAGCTACAAATCCATCTAACAGTTACCTCATTCAACCCACATTTTATCAGCTTCCTGTTGCTGGTTTAAAATTGAGGGTGCGATTTTATTCTTTATTTGTGAATGAGATTTTATTCTGCTGATTTGACCTTTTAGATTATTTTTTAAAACCTTACGATATTTTAATTGAATCTGCCATTCATCACCCTGCATTCTCAATATTTTGATTAAAATATGTTATTGATTATGAAGGTGTCCTTGATTAAACACTGCAAACCCTTTTGCAAGTTTTCAAAGTAACACAGCAGTGTTCCTCGGCAGGTTAATTCTTTTACCTAAAAAAACCACTAAGGCTTATTGCAGGGAGCTGATTAGCTTGCAAAGAAATTGAGCTATGTTGCACTGTTCACTGTGTTACAAAAGGCCATTCTGTCCCAGGATAGACCTGAGGACTCCAGGGAAGGCAAGCTGCATGGTGTTGCAATTTGGTACATATCAGATGCACACAGAAAACCAGTACAGGCACCTGGAATAAAGTACTATATTAGAAAATCAATACAGTTGCACAGTATATGGTGTTGGGTCAATAATACTGTCTCTACGGGAGGCAAGTCCAGGAAAAGTCACACTTATAAGTGTTGATGTAGCAGTTTTGCCATAGGAAATTCAAGCCAGGATCCCAACTTCTAACATGATGATGACTGTGCAATACTTCACTTTCTGGCCAACAACCAGGATACTAAAGTTTACCACTTCATTTCTAAGTCTGGAAAACTGCTGGTGAATGCAGATGGTTCTGGCCCATTGCATTTGTAATGCAACTGCTAAAGACTGCCTCCTTATGAGCTGAAATTACAGCTTATTGACAGCAGTGCAGCTATATAAGTTTTTATTCATTAAAAATAATAATACAAGTACAAATTGAATGGAAGTGAGCTGGAACAAGGAGACAACAGACAAAGTACTTTTGCATCGGGGGAAAGTATGGAGAGATCCAATTTTTAAAGCTAAACTAATGTACAGCTTCTCTGTGGCAAGTGATCCTTGTCCCAGTGGTCATGTTATCTAATGTTGGCTATGGAGCTTCCGTTCATGTTGTGAATCTCCAGTCTAAATGTAACGATACCATTTAGGGCACCTGCCGCTTCTATTTAGGAGTTGAGGCCCACGTAGGAGGCAGAGTGAGGAAGTAGCGAAGACCTCTTGTATATAGTTCTCTAAACTCTTTTTCGTTCAACTCCTCTGACCTGCTCATCATTAAGCAGAGAACATTACACGGTACCAGGAGAGGGATCAGCAAGAGGGCAGAAAATTGAGGTTGAAAGATGGAATGGCTTCAAGGCCCAGGGGTGTTGAAACTGTGTGGCAATGCAGCAGATTCCTGGAAAAGGCTTAAGGAAGAAGACTGCAGGCAAGCTATAGGAGTGGTTGAAACAGAAAATCTGCAAAGGTGGCCATATTTTGTATATAGCAGGGCATGGGGTGGTAGACACATGATAACTTCCAGTACGTTTCCGAGCACAATTCAAAGTGTTGGTCTGACCTTTAAAGCCCTAAATGGCCTTGGCCCAGTATACCTGAAGGAGCGTCTCCACCCCTATTGTTCAGCCCGGACACTGAGGTCCAGCACTGAGGGCCTTCTGGCAGTTCCCTCACTGCGAGAAGCGAAGTTACAGGGAACGAAGCAGAGGGCCTTCTTGGTGGTGTTGCCCACCCTGTGGAACGCCCTCCCATCAGATGTCAAGGCAATAAGCAACTATCTTACTTTTAAAAGACACCTGAAGGCGGCCCTGTTTAGGGAAGTTTTTAATGTTTAATGCTGTATTGTGTTTTTAATATTCGGTTGGGAGCTGCCCAGAGTGGCTGGGGAAACCCAGCCAGATGGGAGGGGTATAAGTAATAAATTATTATTATTATTATTATTATTATTATTATTATTATTATTATTATTAGACTAGTTTTTCAGTAGTCCATACCCAAATTCAATAAGACTTATGACAGATGTAAGTTTTGCCTCAGAGTGCAGCAGAAAGGGTTCTTGACTGGCCTTAAACTGATGAGTTAGACATACAACTTGGGGACCCTAACAGAGTCAGTATTTAGTGATCAGATAGTGTTGAGAGTTAGAGACTGCAAACTGAAAGAAGAAAAAGACTCATGTGATCTGACTCTAGAAAGGGCAGTCAAGACTGCACAAGTGGCTGCTGCAACGAAGGTAGAATGCAGATCTTAAGAGAGAAAAATACCAAATATTTCCATTAAAACAGAGGAGACAGAAACCCTAGGAATCCAGGATGCTGTAGGAGTTGGTTTTCACAGAAGGGACAGCTCCAGGGGGAAAGTCAGAGAAACAAGGAAATCACAGGTTTATTGGCATGCAACATGCACACACCTCTGAATTAATGTCTCACCAAGAGAAGCATGTGCATTTGTGAAGGCAATCAAAGACACAACACTCTTGCAATGGGGAATCACTTCATTGGTTGCCAAAAAATATGCAACCGCTTCACAAAAGTATATTACTAACTAAAGCAAGCTGAACAGAAAATATAGTGAGTGCAAGCAGGCACTTCATCCCAGGACAGTGCAGAGGATGACTTCTACATCAGTGCTGTAATAAGAACAGGGCAGTTGTCAGAGATATGGACCATTGCCTTAGAAACCAACAAAACTGTGCTGGAATACAAGTTGGACAAATGTGACCACTGACCATACAATCTTTCAGAATCTTAAAAAACAAAACAAGAAAAACCTGTCCTGTCTGAAAGCCAAATGTAAGACTGAAGGTTTACACTGAGGAAATGAGTGCATATAGAAGTGTCTGTGAACTGGAGATCAGGTTCCAGTATCAGATAGGGGCCCTCCGGGTGGCGCTGTGGGTTAAACCACAGAGCCTAGGACTTGCCGATCAGAAGGTCAGCGGTTTGAATCCCCACAACGGGATGAGCTCCCATTGCTCAGTCCCTGCTCCTGCCAACCTAGCAGTTTGAAAGCACGCCAGTGCAAGTAGATAAATAGGTACCGCTCCGGCAGGAAGGTAAACGGCGTTTCCGTGCGCTGCTCTGGTTCGCCAGAAGCGGCTTAGTCATGCTGGCCACATGACCCGGAAGCTGTACACCGGCTCCCTTGGCCAGTAAAGCGAGATGAGCGCCGCAACCCCAGAGTCGGCCATGACTGGACCTAATGGTCAGGGGTCCCTTTACCTTTACCTTTAGGAGGAACACAGCAGGAAAAACATCAAGATGAAAACACTGAGCTAGTCATGTCGTTGGCATACATCTGCATGGAGAGACAATGGAGGAGTGCACCTTTGGGGGTGAAGTCAAACCACTGGAAGGTTGCAGTACATGTAGTGGCTGTAGAGACTGATACAGGACAGACATGTTTATTGCAGCTGGGGCAGATGGAGGCATACATTTTCGCTGTTACAGATGTTTCTTCTTTCTGCACCCTTCCCAGGAGTCATTTCTCCTCTGGTCACTTTGGTAGATACACAGCCTAACTGTCTCAAGGCACTGCAGTCATCTGCAAGGGATTCCCACATGGTGGAGTTCATGTTTCCAGACTTCTTGTCATGTCTGCTGACATCTTTATAACACAGGATTGGTCATACATCAGAAAATTAAGAATCTTCAGAAATGAGCCTGAGGGGGGTCCAGTTGAAACCAGAAGGATTCACAGAAACTTATGCACACACACACACACACACACACACACACACACGTGGCCAAAATTGTGGAAACTTTTGGATAAAGTGTATTTCTGAGGTTTGATGGCTCATAACACCAATTTTCTTTGGAGTAATACCATAAAATTATATAATCAATGGATAAATAATTTAATGAAGAATGTAATGCAACAAAGTTTGTTCAATTATCTGTATCCTATCAACAGCTATAGCCAAATAACCAGAAAAAGGAAGGGCAACTTGCTTAGGTTGACTTGCAGTAGCTTTCCTTCATTTGAATGTAGCCAATGAGCATGAGTGTTTAGAGGAAACATGTGACTGTACCTTTTAGGGCACCTCCCATATCAAGCTTAGGAAGTTTAGAAGCAGAATACGAAAGTAGCTAAAGGAGAAAAGACCTGTTGTACATAGTTCTTTAATGAAACTATTTATTCTTCAACTCCTCAGGGCTTGCTCATTCTGAAACAGAGAACATTATAGACCCCAAACCACAACTTCCAGGAAAGTGGAACGTAAAGCCTCCATCACAATGTGTGCAGGGAATACAATGCAAAATTCCCTGTAGGGACTTTGACTGCTTGCCATGGTAGGGATGGGAGGGAAAGCAACGACGTAGTTCCATTAGCGCAAATATTTCCATTTGAGCAATGAGGATTCCCATCCCTCTTCCCTTGCCCTCCCCAAATCTGCCAAGGAGTGTTGGTGGGGAACAAACTGTGTATGGACCATATTTTTAAAGCATAACTTTCCAGCATAAATCCTGGGAAAGCCTCTTACAGAGGGGAGGAGTTGTGAGCAGGAGCCGTTTCCCGTGTTGGCAGGGGGTGTTCCAGCCCCTGCCCAGATGGCCTGGCTGCCGTGCCACGCCCCCAGGTAGCCAACCAATCAGGTGGAGGCTTGGGGGCGGGGTTTAGCCACTGAAATGCGGCCATGGCAGCACTTCCCTTTCATTCCGCTGCTGGTTTTCGTCAGATCAATCACTTTAGTTCATTCCTTGGTTCTTGACATTGCTATGGACCTGTGGTTGGTCGCCTTGGTTGTCCAAGGGGCGTGGTAGGAATTTTTATCCAACTGGCAAATTGGCACTGGCCACTTGGTTTTCCACCTACCTCATAGCAAATTGTCACACCTTTTAGGTATTGGTGGTTAGGCATTGGAATATGTTTGTATATTGGAGGGCAGGGTGTGGCCATCGCCTACCCCTCCATTTTATGGGTATTCTGGTAAAGGAATCCGGCGGTCGTGGATCCTGTCCGACGCCCTAACTGGTGGCTAGGGCCATGGCACGACCCCGGTGACATCAGGGGGAGCTTTCAGTGGTTTTTCCATCAACAGGCTCCTCCCACTGGTGGTTAACCCTTGTGAGACTCACCCTCCCTGAGGGGGTGGAGTCACGCTCTGTTGTTTTATCCAGTGCCTAAGCCAATACCTCTCACATGCTGTAATCAATAAAGTTGTGGCCTTTTTCAGCCCATTAACCTAATATACAGTGGTACCTCGGGTTACATATGCTTCAGGTTACATACGCTTCCGGTTACAGACTTCGCTAACCCAGAAATAGTACCTCGGGTTAAGAACTTTGCTTCAGAAATCATGCTCGGGCGGCGCAGCTACAGCAGGAGGCCCCATTAGCTAAAGTGGTGCTTCAGGTTAAGAACAGTTTCAGGTTAAGTACAGACCTCCAGAACGAATTAAGTACTTAACCCGAGGTACCACTGTACTGTGTCCATGTGTCTTTCTTATCCCCAAGCAGGTGGCAGGTCCTTGAATCACAACTGTAATTTACTGCTCACAGAGCTGCAATTCCCAGTACCCTTAAGAAACTATGCATGTGCTGCAAATTATGGTGTGTACGCAACATCAGAGCAGGGAGAGGAGGGGAAGATCCACTGCGCAGCCGGGAAGTTGCAGTAATTGAACTATTTTGCTGGATGTTCTACTTAGTTTTATACTAACCCAAAAGTATTGGTTTCTCCTTAGACATACTGAAAGATTCCTGTCTCAGGTTGTTTTCAGTCGACGATGAATCACAGGGTGAGCTGTAAAGGCTCGGACTAGGCAGTATAGCGAAGAGATTAATTAAAGTCATGCACATAAAATATTATGGAACCATCAACCCAAACGCCTATTATCAGCAAAATCCTGACAATGAGAGGGCAAAGGGGACAAAGCAGAATTTGAAAGTGGAGGGGACCAAAAGAAACAAGTTCTGAACAGATGTCAAGAAGTCTTTTTTCATGTAGAGAATTATAGAACTGTGAAGCTGCCTCTGAGGCAAAACTATTGAGGCAAAACTCCAGGGTCATTAAAGAAACAATTACGTACCATCATGTGGGAAGTAGTATACTAAAGAAAATTAGCTTTAATAAGTCAATTGGTTTTTTTGCTAATTTGCTGGAAGACTTTTCTCTCCTTAAATCATATTTATTTGTTTAGGCTTGGGGATATAGTGTTTGCTTACACTGTCAGTGGGGGAAATGCAATGAGATCTTGAGTGAAGATGCATGAAATAAATATACATATATAGCAGAAACTCAGCTGATAATAGATTCTCCCCGGCTAAACATATGGGCTATGCTCCGTGTACTCAGTGTTGAAATAAAGGCTGATGATGTAGACAGAATTATGATAACATCATTTGCAAACCTTGTCTACACCATTGCCTTGGTTATCTAAACTTTTCATTGTGCCAGACTTAACTTCTCCATGGCGCTCTCTCTCTCTCTTCCCTACAGCAGAGGCATCTGTTGCCAGACAGTTAAACACCAAATGAGACAAACTGACACTTCCCAGAAACCTTTCAAATCCTGTATCCTATGAGGCTCAGTTTAATGCATCCTCACTCAGCCCAGAGCCAGTATCAAGAGATGGTTATGCTGGGCACCTGCTAAGACCCACAGGCCACTGGTGGGGCTCTGCTGCCAACCCCCGCAACTGCCGTTTCTGCCTGTTCAACTTGACCTCTCTGAGCACTGAGAGGAGCAAAGAGAAAGATCAGTAACAACCTCATGCCATATTCTCTCTAGTTCACATGTTACTCACTTGTAGGGCACAAGTGTGTGCAGAGAAAAGCACAACCATGCTTTCATCCTCACCCTAGATGCACCGGTGGTATTTGACTCCTAGTAAGTTAGCGGGACACAGGTGGCGCTGTGGGTTAAACCACAAAGCCTAGGGCTTGCTGATCAGAAGGTCGGCGGTTCGAATCCCCATGATGGGGTGAGCTCCCATTGCTCAGTCCCAGGTCCTGCCAACCTAGCAGTTCAAAAGCACGTCAAAGTGCAAGTAGATAAATAGGTACCGCTCCAGTGGGAAGGTAAACGTTGTTTCCGTGTGCTGCTCTGGTTCGCCAGAAGTGGCTTAGTCATGCTGGCCACATGACCCGGAAGCTGTATGCCGGCTCCCTCAGCCAATAAAGTGAGATGAGTGCCGCAACCCCAGAGTCATCTGCAACTTGACCTAATGGTCAGGGGTCTCTTTACCTTTACCTTTTAAGTTGGCAAACATGTATAAGACAAGTACAAATACCTCTTAGAAACGTAAAGAAAAAGAAGACACCTTCTACCATATGTGGTGAACATGTAAGGTAACAAAAGCGTTCTGGGAAATGATAATGAATTGAAAAAAATGCTTACAATAACTTTTGTTTAAAAACCAGAAGCTTTTTTATTAGGAATTGTAGGTACTGAGATCCCAAAGGAGCAGAAAAGACTTTTCATGTATGCAATGACAGCCGCACAGACACTGCTAGCCCAGAGATGGAAAGAAGATGAAGTCCCTACCAGAGAGGAATGGCAAACTAAGCTGTTGGACTATGTCGAAATGGCAAAAACTGATCGGAAAGCTCAGGAACCAAGAAGACCAAATCTTCAATAAAGAAGGGGGGAAATTTATAATTTACTTGAGAGACCACTGTAAGCAAATGGAAACATTAGCAGGATTACAATAACACCTGCAATGTAAAAGATATTATGGACAAAATGGAGAGACATAAAATTTGGATATGAAATAATATGCTGTTGAAAAGGTTTACAACAGGACCCATGGAGGGGAAGGTGGGAAGTCTAGAGATTTGGAGAAATCTCTAAATATGGAAAGGCATTTTGTATTGTTGTAACTTTACACTTGTAAAATCATATATATATATATATATATATATATATATATATTTGCTTTCGTAGATTTTCACGGGTACAGGAATGCAGGTTTTGGTGTCCTCGGGTGTCTTCCCGTGTAAAAGTTGGTGTGTCTAGGCGACGTTTCGACGAGGTCTCACTCGTCATCTTCAGGCTGGTGCTTTCGGCTTCTTGTTACTGGAACAGAGCAGGATCTCAGTGTTTGAGTTCCTATAAATACTGTAGAGGGGGTGTGGTGTATAGCCTCCAATGTTCTGGGCAGAGAGGAAGTTCCCAGGCTAGTGTGCCTTTTCTTCTTTTGTTCCTTAATTACTTGAGAGATATCTTGAGTGATTTCTTGAGTGATATCCTGAGTACCACTTAGGTGGGTCATTAGGTGTGGATTAGTTGTTAAAGTCTTTGTGTCTTGACCTCTTGAACTTTGTGAAGAGTTTTCCTGAGAAGATGGCTGTACTGTACTTAGTTGTGCTCTGGCTTGGCTTCGTGTATAGGGGCGAGCTGTGGTTTTGTGGCTTGTGTCAGCCAGATCTGTGTAGGGATTGCAGGGGGGTGCAGCATCCGGAGGTGCCACCATGGATTGGCTACTGGATGGTGTCTGTAATTCATCTGTGGAGAGGGTCTGGGTTTGGGTCTGGTGTGGTTGATTGGTGTTGGCGTTCTGTGTGCCTCTGGATCTGGTGTCAGTTTTTGTGGGGAGGGCTAATTTCCAGATGTCTGGCAAGCGGGATGTGTCGTCACGCTTGTTCATGTTGTGAGGGTGTTTCTCTATCTCGATGGCTTCCATGATTATTCTCTTGTGGTGATGTTCCGTGTTAAAGAGCAATTTGGAATCTGCAAAATTAATTTCGTGTCCTGTTTCTTTCATGTGTTGGAAAAGAGAGGAAGTTTTTTCTTCTTTTTTGACGGCATTCTTGTGTTCTGCGATACGTGCATTTATTCGTCTGTTTGTTTGTCCAATGTACGTGGCTGGGCAGACTTTGCAGGGTATTTCATAGATCCCTTGGTTTTCCAACTGGATTTTATCCTTGGGGTTTCTGAGGATATTGGCTATTTTTTGGTTGGTGCAAAAGGCTGTTTTGATATTGTGTTTATGGAGGATTTTGCTAATTTTATCTGTAGTGCCCTTGATATAAGGGAGGAGGGCCATGCCATTGTTTTCTTCTGTGTCTTGGTTTTTGGGGGGTGTTTCCTTTTGGATTAGCTCCGTAATCCTGTTTTGCTGGTATCCATTGGCAATTAACACGTTTGAGAGATTCTGTAACTCAGTTGTCAAGTGGTCTTTGTCAGCCAGGCGTTTGGTTCTGGAGATGAGAGTCTTGGCTACGGAGTTTATTTGTGCAGGGTGGTGGTGTGATTGTGCATGTAAGTAGCGGTTGGTGTGTGTTTTTTTCCGGTAGATAGTGTGTCCTAGGGAGCCATCAGGTTTTTTGTAGATTAGGACGTCAAGGAAGGGAAGTTGGTTGTTGGCTTCTATTTCCATAGTGAATTGTATTTTGGGGTGTAAGTTGTTGAGATGTGTGAGGAAGCTATCCAGTTTTTCTTTCCCGTGTGGCCAAATTACAAAGGTGTCGTCAACATATCTGAGCCAAAGTTTGGGTTTGTGTTCTGACTTGTCTAAAGCATTGGTTTCAAAGTTTCAACTAATCCACACCTAATGACCCACCTAAGTGGTACTCAGGATATCACTCAAGAAATCACTCAAGATATCTCTCAAGTAATTAAGGAACAAAAGAAGAAAAGGCACACTAGCCTGGGAACTTCCTCTCTGCCCAGAACATTGGAGGCTATACACCACACCCCCTCTACAGTATTTATAGGAACTCAAACACTGAGATCCTGCTCTGTTCCAGTAACAAGAAGCCGAAAGCACCAGCCTGAAGATGACGAGTGAGACCTCGTCGAAACGTCGCCTAGACACCCCAACTTTTACACGGGAAGACACCCGAGGACACCAAAACCTGCATATATATATATATATATATATATATATATATATATATCCCCACATTGATCCTGATTGTCAATGCTGTAAACAAGTTCAGGACTATTAAAAGAAACTTCAGTGTATGGAATGTAGGGTTGCTACCTGGTGCTGAAATGATTTCAAAGCACTATCTGTTGCAGCCTAAAAGGATGGCCCCTCTAGAATTTGTCATGCACGCACACACATACAAATGAATTTGTAAATCTATCTGTGCTTGGCTACCCAGAGCTTAAATACATGACCTTTCATAGACCATTTCAAACACATGCATTTTTTTTTTTTTATAAATATATTTATTAAAAGTTTTTAATTACAATACAAATAAATAAAACACAGTAATACATCTCATAACACATTTTCTTATCATCTTTGGACTTCCTCGCATCTCCCACTCCTGCGTTCTTAATTTAAAAATTTAATCCAGCAATTTATCACCCTGTTTCTATTCTTTAATAGCTAATCTCCAGATGTTATTTCACACATTTTATCTACACTTGTTTGAAATCTTAAACAATTTTAAATTTAACCTAATCATTGTCAAATTTGAACTTCTCTTCATAAATCACATCATCTATTTTAATGGTGCCAAGTTGTTTATGATCTAGCCTCCAGCTTAACATTCATACAGTTTATAATGTTTTTGCAAGTAAGTCTTGAATTTCTTCCAGTCCTCCTCTACCGTCTCCTCTCCCCAGTCTCGGATTCTGCCAGTCATCTCAGCCAGTTCCATGTAGCCTATCAGTTGCGTCTGCCATTCTTCCAGTGTGGGTAAATCTTGGGTTTTCCAATGCTTAGCAACGAGTATCCTTGCTGCTGTTGTTGCGTACATAAAAAAAGTTCGATCCTTCTTTAGCACCCTCTGGCCGACTATGCCCAAAAGGAAGGCCTCTGGTTTCTTAGTGAAGGTATACTTAAATACCTTTTTCAGCTCATTATATATCATTTCCCAGAAAGCCTTCACTCTGGGGCAGGTCCACCAGAGGTGAAAGAATGTTCCTTCATTTCCTTTACATTTCCAACATTTGTTATCAGACAAATGGTATATTTTTGCAAGTTTAACTGGGGTCATGTACCATCTATATATCATTTTCATAACATTTTCTTTCAAAGCATTGCATGCAGTGAAATTCAACCCAGAGGTCCACAACCTTTCCCAGTCCTCAAACATAATATTGTACCCAATGTCTTGTGCCCACTTTATCATAGCTGATTTTACCATTTCATCTTGTGTATTCCATTTTAACAGCAAGTTGTACATTCTTGAAAGTACTTTGGTTTTAGGCTCTAACAATTCTTGAAAGTACTTTGGTTTTAGGCTCTAACAGCTTCGATTTTTCCACCTGGAATCCTAACTTTTTGTCTAGTTTAAACACTTCTTTAATCTGAGCATAGTGTAGCCAATCTCGCATTTTATCTTTCATTTTCTCCAAACTCTGCAATTTCCAGTTATCTCCATCTTTCTCTAATATTTCCCAATACTTCGGCCAATTGGCCTCCGTATTGAGTCTTTTCCGGGCCTTAGCTTCCAATGGAAAACACATGAAAGAAACAGGACACGAAATTAATTTTGCAGATTCCAAATTGCTCTTTAACACGGAACATCACCACAAGAGAATAATCATGGAAGCCATCGAGATAGAGAAACACCCTCACAACATGAACAAGCGTGACGACACATCCCGCTTGCCAGACATCTGGAAATTAGCCCTCCCCACAAAAACTGACACCAGATCCAGAGGCACACAGAACGCCAACACCAATCAACCACACCAGACCCAAACCCAGACCCTCTCCACAGATGAATTACAGACACCATCCAGTAGCCAATCCATGGTGGCACCTCCGGATGCTGCACCCCCCTGCAATCCCTACACAGATCTGGCTGACACAAGCCACAAAACCACAGCTCGCCCCTATACACGAAGCCAAGCCAGAGCACAACTAAGTACAGTACAGCCATCTTCTCAGGAAAACTCTTCACAAAGTTCAAGAGGTCAAGACACAAAGACTTTAACAACTAATCCACACCTAATGACCCACCTAAGTGGTACTCAGGATATCACTCAAGAAATCACTCAAGATATCTCTCAAGTAATTAAGGAACAAAAGAAGAAAAGGCACACTAGCCTGGGAACTTCCTCTCTGCCCAGAACATTGGAGGCTATACACCACACCCCCTCTACAGTATTTATAGGAACTCAAACACTGAGATCCTGCTCTGTTCCAGTAACAAGAAGCCGAAAGCACCAGCCTGAAGATGACGAGTGAGACCTCGTCGAAACGTCGCCTAGACACACCAACTTTTACACGGGAAGACACCCGAGGACACCAAAACCTGCATATATATATATATATATATATATATATAATCCTCACCCCAGATGCCGCATTGTTTGATTCCCACAACCACATGTTGCTGTGGTTGTGTGTGGAGTAAGTTTCTGCGAATGCACAAGCACCTATTTGCTTGGCAGATCAGGATACTTGATCGCGCAAGTCCCTTCATCACACACAGCCCCTACTCATGGACTGGCCTTTGTTCTCATAACAAAATGCACAATATTTAGTTGTGGGGAGGGATACATTGTTGGGTGCTGTGAAAGTGCCCATGTTTCTCTGTACTGTATGCATACATCAATTTCAACAGGGCTCATTCCCAGGTAAATGGGCACAGCCTAAAGATATACACAGTGCTATTTTTCTAGCAAAAGAGGTGCCAGGACTCACTATGAATGCCTCCCTTGTTCTCTTGGAATGGCAATGGCGCCCACCTGAGAGGTGCCGGAACTGAGTTCTGGTGAGTTCCAGCTGGGGGGGGGGAAAGCCCTGCATAGAAGGAACTCATGAAAAGGGCTTCTGTGTCTCTCAGAGGTGGTGTGGTGTAGATTGGGTCCAGAGAGAGAGAGAGAGTCAAGTAAATGATCAATGGTAGCAGTAGTGAAGAAGGAAAGAACACTGGGAGGTGCTGATAGTATATTGCCCAAAGATCCTCTGAATTACGATGCTAATGAATACCTGAACTTGCTTTATTCATCGTAGGGCAAACAATTTCTTCTGCAGGGGGAAAGGGGCTCCATGCATTATTTTCTTTTATCTGTTGTAACTGGAATTATATGGGGGAAGCATTTTGCCTTTATTCACACTATGATAAGGCTAGCATGCTGCGGTAAGGCTTTAAATCATTGTGGCAGAACATGTCAGTCACACATCATCAACTGTACATCTGCTACAAATGAAAAGATTTAGTGGGGAGGGGGAAGCGATTGTGTTCTGGCTGAACATGCTCCATTCTCCCTTTCTCTGTCCCTGAACAGGAAGCCAAATGTTTTCTGTACAATAATCCATTCAGAATTTGAGTTTGTTTGTTCACAAATTAACTGAATATGCAGAGATATGTTCGCTATTCAAAACGGTTTGAAAGGCCTTTTGATGCAAACAAATTGCAGAACAGCAAGTGTCTGTTTGCTTTCCCCAAAAAAAAGGGGGGGGGAGAGTGTGAAAACAGCCAATACTAAGCAGCAGGGCTGGTCCTGACAACTGAAGTCTTGCTTTTTGTCTGCCAGATCCCTGCCCCTGACATAAACAAGGCCAGTTTAACTGCAAAAATGTTATTTTTGGGGGGAGGGGGAAAATTATCTGTCGATCAATATGCCTAAGGACCCTTCCTCTCACTTCACATCCTGGCTCATATCCACCTTTGTGACATTTGACCGGCTATGAAGCAAATGTACATTTGGGCAAATGAGGCGAAGCACTAGTGCGACTTGCAATGTTAAAGATTTTCTGTTTGCTTCATTCATTGTTTGCAAATATAGATGAAGACAATTTTGTGGAGATTCACATGCCCTATTTGTTATTAATTTAAATTGTGGGGGTAGGGTGGTCGTGGAGGATGAGAGTATCTAATGGTTCGCGGGAGTATTAAATTTCTCGGTTATTTTGCACCCAGCTAGGATAAAATAAAATCACTCTTGGGTGATTTTAAAATGAACAAGTGAGGAAGAGAATATACACTACCAGTCTTGAAATTGCCAACATATAGATAAATGCATTTGGCTCATTTGTAATCTTGTTAAATGACAGGCCAGGTGTGGCTGTTGAGCCAACAAAAGAAAAGAGCTATTCAGCACAAGATTTTAATTAACTTTGTGTCAATCTTCGTTCCCGCAACCGAAATTAAATGCATTTATTTGCTCCAAAAATATTGCTTAACCATTTACTAATCTTACCTGCAATCCTCTTGCAAATTCCTTAACAGATCTGCCCATTTTTACAATTCATTAATCAGAGATACTATAGCATCATCCCAGCATTCTTATAAGATGCATTATAAGATCCTACCTAGGCAGTTATCTTTCCACAAGGGCTGACATTGATGCCGAAATCCAGCACCGCCTGAGCTCTGCGAGTGCAGCTTTCTTCCGATTGAAGTGCAGACTGTTTGAGGACCAGGACATTTGCAGGGAAACCAAAATGCTTGTTTACAAAGCTATTGTACTACCAACCTTACTATATGCTTGTGAAACATAGACCACTTATAAACGCCATCTCCTACTCCTCGAAAGATTCCATCAACGGTGTCTCCAAAAAAAATTACACATCACTTGGGAAGACAGGCGAACTAGTATCAGTGTACTGGAAGAAGCAAAGATATCCAGAGTTGAAGCAATGATTCTTCAACATCAACTTCGTTGGACTGGTCATGTTGTGCAGATGCCTAACGATCATCTTCCAAAGCAACTACTCTATTCCAAACTTTAAAATGGAAAGCGTAATGCTGGTGGTCAACAAAAGAGGTTCAAAGACTGTCTCAAAGCAAATCTAAAAAAAATGTAGTATAAACATTGGCAACTGGGAAACACTGGCTTGCGAGCGCTCCAGTTGGAGAACAGCCTTTACCAAAGGTCTCATGTGCTTTGAAGACACTAGAACTCAGGACACAAGGGAGAAATGTGCTAAGAGGAAGGCACGCTTGGCAAATCCACACCGTGATCAACTCCTGCCCGGAAACCAATGTCCCCACTGTGGAAGGACGTGTGGATCCAGAATTGGCCTCCACAGTCACTTACGGACTCATTGTTAAAATCGCGTTTATGGAAGACAATCTTACTCAGCTACGAGTGATCGCCAAAGAAGAAGAAGAAGATAAGATGCATTCCTGCATAAAGAGTAATGTTGTAACAGCTTTGTTATTCAGAGTCTTGATCTAATGACTATATTTAAGGAACAATGGCGTGTCCTTTTCATTTCAGAATGTTCTTTGGACCAGTGCCAGGGTGTTTGGGTCTTACAGATTCAGGTGATATGGGGAATGCAGAGGAGTTAAGGAATCATTGAAAACTATATCCATCTCCATTCCAATACAGTGGTACCTCAGGTTACATACGCTTCAGGTTACATACGCTTCAGGTTACAGACTCCGCTAACCCAGAAATAGTGCTTCAGGTTAAGAACTTTGCTTCAGGATGAGAACAGAAATCGTGCTCCGGCAGCACGGCGGCAGCAGGAGGCCCCATTAACTAAAGTGGTGCTTCAGGTTAAGAACAGTTTCAGGTTAAGTACTGACCTACGGAATGAATTAAGTACTTATCCCGAGGTACCACTGTAATGGATGTCTTCCATCCCCATGATAACACTATCACACACCACTTATTTGTGTGCGTTTTCATGGTTTTTATAATAAATTAATTCCACCGCACTGAGACCAGCTCATAGTTCTTCTGAGTCCTCAGTCCTGCCAGTCGGGAGGATTTTACAGCCACAAACAGCCTGTGTTTATAACCGGCAGGCCATGGTTCTTTAAAAAAACAGCCAGCCAGCCCACATTCTGATGGAATAAATGGCAGAATTGTCAAAATGATAGAACTGTGTCTGTTGTGGTGGAGGCAGGAGGAGTGTTTGGTGAGGGCTGCTCAGCCTATGACAAAACAGCCGGGCAGACTCACTGCCAAAACATCCATCTTGAATATCTATCAGCTCCTTCAGAAACCATTTCACAGTCTCAGATATGTTTCCATAGTGGAGATAAGGCAATGAACATATTCATTTCATGTTAAAGATCATTTTGATAGTTTTGTGTGTGTGTGTGTATGTGTCTTGACCATTCTTCAAATGCCTGTATATTTTGAGAGTGTCTCGGAGAGAGATTGGAGTAACAAGTAAAGTTAGAGGAAACCACAAGCAGCCTTCCTGTCAAATGTCCAAAGCTGAGGCTCACACCTATTCCCCAAAGGCACATTTGTGGGTTCTTCCAGTGTATGGAAACCATACATGTCTACTTGGGAAACTGAAGAACTGATGTTGCGTTTGGTCTCCCTTGCAAGGTTATGGCTTCAACCCAAGTCAGAGGAGGTCATGGATAGCGCAAGAACTTTGACTTCCTGACAATTTTCAGTGAATGATCTGCAGAATCATAAAACTGTAAAGTTGGAAGTGACCTCTTGCAATGCAGGAATCTCAGCTCAATCATACACCACAGCTGGCCACCCAAACTCTGCTTAAAAACCTTCAAGGAAGGATAAAAATTCATGAGTGTTTCATTCTGTTTAAGGACAGTGCAAGAAACAAGTAATAATAATAATAATAATAATTTATTATTTATACCCCGCCCATCTGGCTGGGCCTCCCCAGCCACTCTGGGCGGCTTCCAAAAGAATATTAAAATACTATGATACATCAAACATTAAAAGCATCCCTAAACAGGGCTGCCTTCAGATGTCTTCTAAAAGTCTGGTAACTGTTGTTCTCTTTGACATCTGGTGGGAGGGCATTCCACAGGGAGGGCGCCACTACCGAGAAGGCCCTCTGCCTGGTTCCCTGTAACTTGACTTCTCGCAGTGAGGGAACCGCCAGAAGGCCCTCGGTGCTGGACCTCAGTGTCCGGGTAGAACGATGGGGGTGGAGACGCTCCTTCAGGTATACTGGACCGAGGCCGTTTAGGGCTTTAAAGGTCAGCACCAACACTTTGAATTGTGCTCGGAAACGTACTGGGAGCCAATGTAGGTCTTTCAAGACCGGTGTTATATGGTCTCGGCAGCCGCTCCCTGTCACCAGTCTGGCTGCTGCGTTCTGGATTAGTTGTAGTTTCCGGGTCACCTTCAAAGGTAGCCCCACGTAGAGTGCATTGCAGTAGTCCAAGCGGGAGATAACCAGAGCATGCACCACTCTGGCGAGGCAGTCCACAGGCAGATAGGGTCTCAGCCTGCGTACCAGATGGAGCTGGTACACAGCTGCCCTGGACACGGATTTAACCTGTGCCTCCATGGACAGCTGTGAGTCCAAAATGACTCCCAGGCTGCACACCTGGTCCTTCAGGGGCACAGGTACCCCATTCAGGACCAGGGAGTCCTCCACACCTGCCTGCCTCCTGTCCCCCAGAAACAGTACTTCTGTCTTGTCAGGATTCAATCTCAATCTGTTAGCCGCCATCCATCCTCCAACCGCCTCCAGACACTCACACAGGACCGTCACCGCCTTCACTGGTTCTGATTTAAAAGAGAGGTAGAGCTGGGTATCATCCGCATACTGATGAACACCCAGCCCAAACCTCCTGATGATCTCTCCCAGCGGCTGCATGTAGATGTTGAAAAGCATGGGGGAGAGGACAGAACCCTGAGGCACCCCACAAGTGAGAGCCCAGGGGTCTGAACACTCATCCCCCACCACCACTTTCTGAACACGGCCCAGGAGGAAGGAGCGGAACCACTGTATGACAGTGCCCCCAGCTCCCAGCCCCTCAAGACGGTCCAGAAGGATGTTATGGTCGATGGTATCAAACGCCGCTGAGAGATCCAGCAGAACCAGGAAACAGCTCTCACCTTTGTCCCTGGCCCGCCGGAGATCATCAACCAGTGCGACCAAGGCAGTTTCAGTCCCGTGATGAGGCCTGAATCCCGACTGGAAGGGATCCAAATGGTCCGCTTCTTCCAGGCGTGCCTGGAGTTGTTCAGCAACCACTCGCTCAATCACCTTGCCCAAGAATGGAAGATTTGAGACTGGGCGATAGTTGGCCATCATGGCCGCATCTAAAGATGGTTTTTTAAGAAGTGGTTTGATAACCGCCTCTTTCAGCGGGTCTGGGAAGGCTCCCTCACGGAGGGAAGCATTCACCACCCCACGAAGCCCATCACCCAGTCCTTCCCGGCTAGCTTTTATAAGCCAGGATGGGCAAGGATCAAGGAGACAGGTGGTTGGTTTCACTCGTCCAAGCAGCCTGTCCACATCCTCGGTGGTAACAGATTGGAATTGATCCCATGCAATTTGACTAGACAGGACTCTAGCACTCTCCCGCCCCGGCCCTGCTCCCACGGTGGCGTCTACCTCTTCCCGAATCTGAGCGACTTTATCTGCAAAAAACTTTGCAAAATCATTGCAGGAGATCATGTGGCCCGTACTGGGCCCCGATGTAGCAGGTGGTTCCGCTAAATTGCGGACCACCTGAAAAAGTCTCCTGCTGCTGTTTTCTGCAGATGCAATAGAGGCGGCGAAGAAAGTTTTCTTCGCCGTCGCTACCGCCACTTGGTAGGCTCGACATTGAGCTCTAACCTGTGTCCGGTCAGCTTCAGAATGAGTTATCCGCCACCGGCGCTCTAGCCGTCTCAACGATTGTTTCATTGCCCTCAGATCCGTGGAAAACCACGGGGCTCTCCGGGCTCCATGCAATCGGAGAGGGCGCTTCGGAGCCAAACAGTCAATAGCCCTGGTTAACTCCACATTCCAGCGGGCCACCAGGGAATCAGCTGAAAGGCCATCAACATGGGATAAAGCATCCCCTACCACTCTCTGGAAACCATTTGGATCCATTAAGTGGCGGGGGCGGACCATCTGAATCGGTCCCACCTCCCTGCAGAGGGGAAGGGTCGCGGAGAAGTCCAGTTGCACCAGGAAGTGATCTGACCATGGCACTTCTTTTGTTTCACTTTTAGTTAGTGTCAGATCACCAACATCCGTAGAGGTAAACACCAGGTCCAAGGCATGTCCGCGGCTATGGGTTGGGCCAAACTTATTCAGGGACAGCCCCATGGAGGCCATGCTTTCCACGAAGTCCCGAGCGGCCCCTTGTAAGGTCGTGTCGGCATGGATATTAAAATCCCCTAGGACAACCAAACTAGGCGTCTCCAGGAGAACATCCGCCACGACCTGAAGCAGCTCGGGCAGGGAATCCTTGGTGCAGCGGGGAGGTCGGTACACCAAAAGGAATCCTGTACTGCCCCTATTGCCCAACTTCCAGAACATGCACTCAGAAAACTGGGTCTTCCCAATAGGACGCCTTGTGCAAACTAATGACTTCCTAAAAATCACTGCAACCCCCCCTCCCCGCCCACAAGGCCTGGGTTGCTGTGCGTAAGAGAAACCTGGTGGACAAGCAGCGGCAAGAACAGGCCCATCTGCTTCATTCAACCAAGTCTCTGTTACACATGCCAGGTCAAATCCTCCATCCATGATCAGGTCATGGATGGCAGTGGTCTTATGAATCATTGACCTGGCATTGCACAGCAGCACCTTCAGGTCATGTGGGTATCCCTTGCTGATTCTAGTATCCATCTGGTCAGGACCAGACCTGGAGGCAGGGATAGTCCTCAGACAACGACTAAACCTGCCTTCTCTGTAATGACATGGTCTGGTCTTAGCGTAACTCCTCCTCCTACCCGAGATCACTGAGATCGGTTGTCCCAACGCATCCCCCCCTGTGGAACATGCCGCAGCCATTTTGTTGGCTGGGACCCACTCCCCGGCAGCCCTGACCCCTCCCCTTAAAAACAAAATAAGGCATTAAAACAATGAAAACAAAACAAAAAAGAAACCCCAACAAACAATACAAATAAAAAACTGTAAAAATTACAATCCATCAAAATCAAACAAATTCCCAACTAAACATCCATCCCACCCCTGCATATACAATAATAATAATCACAATAATAATAATAATAATAAAGAAATAAAAAGGAAAAGGAAAATTTTAAAACATTTTAAAAAGAACTCTGCACCCCTCCGGATCCCCCTGGGCCGCAGCAGCAGTGACAGCAATCGTCCCTGTGAGGCCTGTCAGGCCCCGCCCCGGGCCAGATGGTGCGTGGCAGGAGGAGCAGGGCCCTCAGACACCCAACAGGAGAGTCCTCCTGGGCAGCAGAGCACAGCAGTCCTTATGGGCCTTCAGGCCCCGCCCCGGGCCAGATGGTGAGTGGCAGGAGGAGCAGGGCCCTCAGACACCCAACAGGAGAGTCCTCCTGGGCAGCAGAGCACAGCAGTCCTTATGGGCCTTCAGGCCCCGCCCCGGGCCAGATGGTGCGTGGCAGGAGGAGCAGGGCCCTCAGACACCCAACAGGAGAGTCCTCCTGGGCAGCAGAGCACAGCAGTCCTTATGGGCCTTCAGGCCCCGCCCCGGGCCAGATGGTGAGTGGCAGGAGGAGCAGGGCCCTCAGACACCCAGCAGGAGAGTCCTCCTGGGCAGCAGAGTCCAGCAGTCCTTATGGGCCTTCAGGCCCCGCCCCGGGCCAGATGGTGCGTGGCAGGAGGAGCAGGGCCCTCAGACACCCAGCAGGAGAGTCCTCCTGGGCAGCAGAGTCCAGCAGTCCTTATGGGCCTGTCAGGCCCCACCCCGGGCCAGATGGTGAGTGGCAGGAGGAGCAGGGCCCTCAGACACCCAACAGGAGAGTCCTCCTGGGCAGCAGAGCACAGCAGTCCTTATGGGCCTTCAGGCCCCGCCCCGGGCCAGATGGTGAGTGGCAGGAGGAGCAGGGCCCTCAGACACCCAGCAGGAGAGTCCTCCTGGGCAGCAGAGTCCAGCAGTCCTTATGGGCCTGTCAGGCCCCGCCCCGGGCCAGATGGTGAGTGGCAGGAGGAGCAGGGCCCTCAGACACCCAACAGGAGAGTCCTCCTGGGCAGCAGAGCACAGCAGTCCTTATGGGCCTTCAGGCCCCGCCCCGGGCCAGATGGTGAGTGGCAGGAGGAGCAGGGCCCTCAGACACCCAACAGGAGAGTCCTCCTGGGCAGCAGAGCACAGCAGTCCTTATGGGCCTTCAGGCCCCGCCCCGGGCCAGATGGTGCGTGGCAGGAGGAGCAGGGCCCTCAGACACCCAACAGGAGAGTCCTCCTGGGCAGCAGAGCACAGCAGTCCTTATGGGCCTTCAGGCCCCGCCCCGGGCCAGATGGTGAGTGGCAGGAGGAGCAGGGCCCTCAGACACCCAACAGGAGAGTCCTCCTGGGCAGCAGAGCACAGCAGTCCTTATGGGCCTTCAGGCCCCGCCCCGGGCCAGATGGTGAGTGGCAGGAGGAGCAGGGCCCTCAGACACCCAGCAGGAGAGTCCTCCTGGGCAGCAGAGTCCAGCAGTCCTTATGGGCCTGTCAGGCCCCGCCCCGGGCCAGATGGTGAGTGGCAGGAGGAGCAGGGCCCTCAGACACCCAACAGGAGAGTCCTCCTGGGCAGCAGAGCACAGCAGTCCTTATGGGCCTTCAGGCCCCGCCCCGGGCCAGATGGTGAGTGGCAGGAGGAGCAGGGCCCTCAGACACCCAGCAGGAGAGTCCTCCTGGGCAGCAGAGTCCAGCAGTCCTTATGGGCCTTCAGGCCCCGCCCCGGGCCAGATGGTGCGTGGCAGGAGGAGCAGGGCCCTCAGACACCCAGCAGGAGAGTCCTCCTGGGCAGCAGAGTCCAGCAGTCCTTATGGGCCTGTCAGGCCCCGCCCCGGGCCAGATGGTGAGTGGCAGGAGGAGCAGGGCCCTCAGACACCCAACAGGAGAGTCCTCCTGGGCAGCAGAGCACAGCAGTCCTTATGGGCCTTCAGGCCCCGCCCCGGGCCAGATGGTGCGTGGCAGGAGGAGCAGGGCCCTCAGACACCCAGCAGGAGAGTCCTCCTGGGCAGCAGAGTCCAGCAGTCCTTATGGGCCTTCAGGCCCCGCCCCGGGCCAGATGGTGCGTGGCAGGAGGAGCAGGGCCCTCAGACACCCAACAGGAGAGTCCTCCTGGGCAGCAGAGCACAGCAGTCCTTATGGGCCTTTTTTGAAGATACGGAAACATTTGCTTGTCTGTATTCTGCAGGGACCTTGCCTGTTCTCCAAAATATCTCAAAGATCATAGACAGAGGCTCTGAGTTTACATCTGCAAGCTCCTTGCAACAGGCCCTCGAGATCTGAATTCTAGCTAGGTGTTCCCTTACTACCTCTTTTCCCATTTTGGGCAGCAGCTCCCTCCTTGCATCACTGATTCTGTTATCACCAGGTTGGGCACTGCTTTCCTTTGAGAGTGAAGACAGAGGCATAGATCTCCAATCCTTTGATCACAAAGGAGGGAATTCACAGTTTGCTGATAATTCAAGGCTTGGCAGTTCAAGCTGGCACAATTTCTTAAGATGGTTGTGGGCCTTTGGAATTGTAATTGACCCCCACACACTCTCATTCATGAAATGAAGGTGAATGACAAAATGTTCAAACAGTAATTAATAATTTAAATTGCTGCATTCACACAAACCATTACCTTCATTAATATTAAATGGCATTGTTCACTTGGCAAAGGCAATTCTTCTGTAAATATAGAAACTAGGTAATTATCACTTTGGATTATTTGTTTGCAAGGTCAACAATTCCTAATGTACAGTAAACGTAAGCCACAGAATAGAAAATGAAAATCCCCTTTGCAGTAAAGAGAAGAGTTGTAGGGAACAATTCTTTTAAAAAACTCAAAGAAACCCATCAAATTAGAAACATATGGAACTTGTTTGGTATATGCTCTAAATCAATGGTTTCACACTGTGTTCCCAGAATCTGTAGGAAGCTTAGCAGGGGTTCCTCAAAGAGAAGATTAGTAATGACTGATAAACTTCTCTGAAAGACAGCTTGCTTCTGTCTCCTGATCCTCTAATGCGATGGGAAGGAGTGTGGCACAGGAAACCACTGGATGAATTCCAAGGTATAATCACATCTAGTTGGGTGACTGACAGTGACACCCAATTGGTTTGGACAGGTTTCCACGTGAACTGAATTTGCACCCTCCAGAATCTTCCACAGCACACAGGGGGTTCCTTCATAGACAAGGCAACATTGGGAGGTTTCCTTAGAGGTAGAAAGTTAGAAAAGGAATGTTCTAAATAAATAAATACTGATATGGCTATTGCAAGATGGGAAGAAAACCTTTATAAACTAGTCAACTAAATCACTGTATGTGACTCAGGTAGCAAGTCCTCAAAATTCATGGAATGCTTCTTGCTTTGGAGAAGCTGATTTGCAGCAGAGAAGGGTGGAAGAGAAAATTATGCATGCAAACATGAGCTTAAGGCATGTATGGAAAAAACTATTTGTTTTCATCTTTAGAATTTATTAGTTTTTTTTTCTTATTTATTTGAATTGCATTAGTTCATTTGGTTCTGTCATGGTTTTCAATGGAAGACCCAGTCAGCCTTCCACTGCCTGTAATGTTGATGTTTTCCATTCATGTGACTTGAAATTTGCAGGAATTCTGCTTCATTTCATAGAAAGAGAACAAATACCGGTAATCTCATTTTATAGGTGGTTTGTAAAAATACACACACTCTAATTGTGATTTCAAACCAAGCAGAGATTTCCTCCACTCTGTCCGTTTCACTACTCTCTCATTCTTCTCTTTTCCTGTGACTTTTCCATAAAGTAAGTATTGGTGTTCCAGCTTATTTCTCCAGTGCAAAGCAATGGGTGCTATCCAACTAACAAGCCGCATCAGTGCAAACCTTTCCACTTGCACAATGAAAGTTTCCTCTTTTCTCCCACATGTGAGCTCCGTGCTCCCCCTAAATCTGCTCTGGAGAGTTGGGGAAATCCTTAGAACAGATTTAGGAGTATGTGGGGGAAGGAGAGAGGGCATCCGATTGTACAAGTGGACATCATTGTGCTGACGGGATGTGTCTAACAATGCAAACAAGTCAGAATGAGTGAACTTATGCATGAACAAATTTTCATTTATATTTATTTGATCAAATTAGAAACAAATAAACAAATGAGCAAATCATTTGTTTCATTTTTTCATTCATTTTTTAAAAAATTCTGAAGCCAGAGGAGGAAGTTGATGGTGGTTTCAGGGTAAAATAGGTGGCAGAAAAACCGTCCCGTCTTCACCTTCGACTATTCAAGTGCCAGGGACTGGCAGAGGAGGAATAGTGGAGACTGCCTCTCCAGCCTGACCCTTCCAGAGAAGAAGGAGACAGTTCAGAATTATAACAGGGAGTTTGAGGGAGCTCAGAGGCAGATGAGGGGAAAAGCTGGGAAGTAATGGGAGAGGAGGAGGAGGAAGAGGAAGAAGCACCAGGGGAGAGACAGCTGATGGACTCAGTGTCTTTAGAAAGCATTCCAGACCCTGCTTCTCCCAGAACCTGGAGGGCCTTGAAAGTAGGAGAGCAAAGAGCTCAAGGGCAAAAGGAGGTGGGAGAGACAGGGGTGTGTGGTTTCACTCAGAGCAACACAATTACTAATTTCTAAGCCTCTCTCTGTGAATATTGAGTAAATAGCATTGGTAAGAACTTTCCTTGTCTTATCTGTTCCTGGCAACCTACCATTGGGGGTTGGATCCTCTGACACCTGACATCAAGGGAGAAGCACTTACTAACTTCCCCCTGCTTTGTCTCTTTATTTGACTTTTCCAGTTCCACAATACACAAAGACATTTAGAAGTCCAATCAATTAAGTCATATTGAATACATCCACAACTACCGCTTCATTTGATTTGTGTTGAGTCCAACACAACAAAAATGATAAACACACACCCCCACTGCCACCCCGCTCCCACATATCTGGGTACCTTTATACACAATTGCATTATAATGTCTAGTTTGTCCCTGATGTGTGGCAGTTGGCTGGTGAGGATGCAGATCCCTACATCCTGGAAATCAGGACTGAGCCTGATGTGGCAAATTACAGGCTTCCCATTCGTTGCCTTAGGCAAAGGCATTCAAAGGACTGGCCACTACACCGAAACAATCATTCTATATTCCTTCACAATGTCAGCCACCACTAGGAATGAGCAGAAGCTGCTTGCTCAGATTATTAATTAATCTCATTATAGTAATTAATTACAAAGTGATGTGTCCATGCTGACTGAGCGGGTTTGGGGCCTGGAATTTTGACTTTTTGTGCTCTGTTGCTCAAGGCCATCACAAGGTGGGAAACTGTCATGAGGATACTCCTTGACAGGAATTAAAACTGAACTAGTTAAGTTCCGCGTCTTCTTTTTACAGACTGTTACCTGTATATGGCATTAATATTCCCATAACGACTGCATCATTTTACCTCATACTCCATAGACAGTTGTGCTTCTAAATAATGCATTCCAAACATACCTCAGAATTCCTTTCTTTGTAGAAGTTTTTAAAAGGATAAAATAAAACAGTTCTTTGTGAGCTATTCTAACCCAGAGATGGGGAACCTGTGGCCTTCCAGCAGACCCTTTTTCCAGGGACAGTCCGAGATTTACAGAAGCCATCCCAGTTTCTGATTTGATCCCAGAATGTCCTGCTTTTCTTTAGGACGTCCCTATTTTCACCAGAGAAATGTTGGAGTGCATGGAGTTATGCGACCCCTGAGCCAAGGAGATAAGTAACTATACAACTTAAAAAAACATCTGAAGGCAGCCTTGTATAGGGAAGTTTTTTAATGTTTAATTTGTTATTATGTTTTTATATACCGTATGTTGGAAGCTGCCCAGAGTGGCTGGGGAAATCCAATTGGATGGGTGGGGTATAATTATTGGTATTATTATTGTCCCTATTTTCATTGGGGAAATGTTGGAGGGCATGTTTCCAGATGTTGCTTGATGCCAACTCCCACCATGCCCAACCAGCATGGCCAACTGTGAAGGAAGATGGGAGCTGTAGTCAAGCAACATCTGGAAGGGCACAGATTCCCCACCCCTGCTCTAATCTCATATCCCATTCCCAAATGCACTTGCTCAGAAGTAAGTCCTGGTGCATTCAATGGGATTTATTCACAAGTAATTGCATATTATGGATTTTTGCCATTGACCATACACAAGGCAGCTATAGTGGTTTGTGGACTTACTTCCAAGTAAACATAAATAGAGTTAGGCTGTACAAATCAGGCAATGTCCATTCCTTATGCTTATGTCCACAGCTTCTAACCATTTTGCTGGCATTCACTCAAATATTGACTCTAATTTTAATTTTGTTAGTTTGAGTGTTGTCTTGCGGTTTGGGCTGGGGGTTTTTTGGTGCTGCTTTGGATTCTTCTGGTGGTTCTTGTTGGCTTTCCGTGCTTTTTACACATCTTTTATTTGCCATTTTAGGCACTTCTAGATAAATCTCTTTAAAATTAAATAAAACTGTCTTTATTGTTTCTGGATCCGAGCATACAAAAAAAACCCCAAGGAGAAATAGATCTATCTATCTTATTCCGCTCTTCAACAGTTAGAACAGTTCAGATGCTCCAGGGTAAGAAAAAGTTGACCCCCAGACCGTAACAAAGAGCAAATCTTTATTGCAAGGAGCTTTATCATTTTATTTGGCCAGAGGGCTTAGATGAGCCCTTATCTGTCCTGATAGAAGGAACATTCAACTCTACTTGTAATATATGTATTATTTATATCAGTAGCTGATCCAATTTGTCACTGGAATTTACCTGCCACTCCTTCCCATACTGGGATCGTTGCCTGAGCTCTATTCAACATATTAGGAGATTTGTTGCGGCAACAAGGGTATGGTCTAGCTAGGGGGAAGCCCATAAATCACTAGATTTACAGATTCTAAATGTACAGCGTTTCTTAAATCTACCTTTGATATATGAGTCTCTCTGTCTCTCCCCCCCCCCTTCCTGCTTATGGCTATACTTAAGCACAACACCTGCATGGTGTCTTCTGTCCAATGGCCATTTCTCCAGAGCACGGTTTTTTCTGAACCACCATTAATCTAAGGTCCTTGAAAATCTAATTCCAGTGCCAAGTTGTGGAACATGTTAAGCAAGCACACAACAGAGACACTTTGGAGATGTGCAGAGACTATTGGCATCCTTTTGCACAACTGTCCAGTTACTTCTGAAGACTGTGCTGCGCAGGTTTATTCAAGTGGAGTATGTTCAGCTAAGTCCCTCCATTGATGTCAACATTACCATAATAACATAGTTAATATTAGTACCAACTTTCCATGCAGGTTCAATTCCTGGCTCCTCTAGGTAGAGCAGGGAAAGATTCCTGTCTGCTGCCAGTCAGTGAAGACCACGGACGGGGGAATCTCTGGCCCAAAAGCCTGATGCATACCCTCCAAATGTCCTGATTTTCCGGGGACAGTCCCGGAATTATGAAAGCCATCCTAGCTTCTGATTTGATCCTGGAATGTACCTATTTCCCCTGCCAGTGCTGCCGCCACTCAGCTCAGGAAAGAAGATGAGCCAGTTGTCCCGAGTGGCAGTTGTGTGGGGGCTGTTAGGATATAGTTCCATTCCACCTTAAAAGGGAACAGGCATGACTGTTGTGTGTCACATGCCTGTTTACTTCCAGCACAGGCTTTCTGGGAACTTCTGTTTCTATATTGGTTTTTTATTTTGCTGTGTGCTTGGACACGAAAGGAAGCAGACATGTTTTTTCCTTTGTTCCTGAACTATGCTGAATAAACGCCTGTAAATAATGCTTGCACATGTCTCTGTCCGCCACTTCCGTTGTGAGAAGTTACTCAATCTGCTGACAAGAGCATGCCAAGTCTCTAAAGGTATCTGAGGCTTGTGTCGCTGTTTGATGCTGTTCCGAGAACCAGAGATCACGCGGCTGCCGGCCGGAAGTGGCTGGAGCCAGCTGGGGGGCCTGCCAAATGCCCCCGTCTCCCGGCAGCATCCCAACAGGGGCATCCTCCCTTGGGCAGCTTGTAGCAGACAGCAGCTGAGGAAGAAGAGAGGCTGCCACTGCGAGGCCCTGTCCCATGGGATGCACTGACTCTGACAGGCAATAGAAATTACAGATATGGAAAAATCATGGATGGAGAGTTGGAAATTTACGATAAAGGACAATTTGATAAAGACTCTCCTCCCTGGAAGAGAGGGGAGTGGTTGTGGGCGGGAGCCCGAGCTCCGCCTCCTGGCCGGGGGCCTTAGCCCCCGCCCCTCCTCACTTGGCTGGCACCCATGCCCACCGGAGGCAGCCAACCAGGTGTCTCCGGGGGGCGTGTTTAGCAGCTTAATGCTGCGAGGCCAGCTCCACCTCCTTCTCAGTCATCGTCGTCCCGCAGCGAGTCGCCCACCCTCCACTCCCATTAGCTCAGGGTCTAGGTTTTTGGCCTTGCTATGGACCTTAGGTTGGTCGCCCCGGTTGTCTGGGGGGGGGCTGGTAGGAATTTTTCCATTTGGCTTTAGGCTTTTGGGTTTTTTTGCCTACCTCGTAGCAATCGTCACAACTTTTTGTGGTATTGGTGGGTAGGTTAGGCATTGGATTCATGTGTGTCAAGGGCTAGGTGTGGCCATCGCCTATGCTATCTACCGTGGGTTATTCCGTTAAAGGAATCTGGCGGTCGTGTATTCCGTCCGATGCCTGCTTGGCGGGAGGCCATGGCACGACCCTCGGTGACATCAGGGGTGAGCCTATAGTTGGATTAGCATCAACAGGCTCCACCTACTGTTGAATAAACCCACCTCCTATAGCCATCCAATGCCTAAGCCAATACCTTTTCCACTGCTGTAATCAATAAAGTTGTGACCTTTGTACCATATCCCAAAAGCCTTTACTTTTTATCACAATACTTTTTATCATATATAGGAGTGTCCCCTCTACTTGGTTACACGTCCAACATAAATTTGATTTTGTTTTATACATTTTACATATTTGGGTTGGTGTTAAATACCATCCGTAAAACATCCTTGTGGATCGAGGGCCCGACCCCCGCTATGTGAAATAAACACACTATTTATGTTGGACGTGTAACCAAGTAGAGGGGACACTCCTATATATGATAAAAAGTATTGTGATAAAAAGTAAAGGCTTTTGGGATATGGTACAAAGGTCAAGTCCAGTTGCGGACGACTCTGGGGTTGCGGCGCTCATCTCGTTTTACTGGCAGAGGGAGCCGGCATTTGTCTGCAGACAGTTTTTCTGGGTCGTGTGACCACCATGACTAAGCCGCTTCTGGTGAAACCAGAGCAGCGCGCAGAAACGCAGTTTACCTTCCTGCCGGAGCGGTACCTGTTTATCTACTTGCACTTTGACATGCTTTCAAACTGCTAGTTTGGCATGATGGGATATGGTATACGAAGAGCTAAAGAAAATGTTTAAACAAAGCTTTGTTAAGAAAACAGAAGCTTTTTTTACTGGGGATATTAGATATGGATATAGCCAGAGAAAATAAGAAAATATTTCTTTAGGTTACAGTGGCTGCGAGAACCCTAATTGGAGGTCTCTCCCCCCCCCTCCCGGTGCAAATTAAAGTAGCGGGGAGAACAGGTAGGGGCACTAGGAGGAAAGGAAACTATGCACAGACGAGGGGCACCTGCTTTCTCCCCTTTCATGTGGCGGCTTGGATCCAAGCCACTGTATCTCTTCTATCCATGCATGCAGCACAAATAACACTATATCTTCATATATTTGAGACTCGGAGGGGTAGGGGAAAATGTTCGGTGACAAAATATCCAAGTTTCTGGAAAACCTTAAAAGCACAGCAGTGTTCTTTTTAGAAATTAAACCGTTCACTGCAACAGAAGGTTTATCATGACTGTTTATGGAGTAGGCCAAGACAACAATAATGTAGAAGTTACAGAGTTTTAGTAAGGTCAGTAATCAAAAAGTAATTATTCTATGTAGTGTTGTGTTAACACAGGCCATGGAGGGAGCCCATTTTTTATTGGCTACCAATAATTTTAGCCTCGAGATACAAAGTATTCTATATAAGTGGCAGACTAATAGCAAGACTTGACTAAGTAAGCTCATTGCAACATGCTAATAAACAATGCATGCTGGCAGAATTCCAAAAAGGCTTTTATTTGCTAATCATAAACCACTGTCTTACAATTTCAGCTGCTTGCAGAATATATATATATACTGTATATATGTGTGTAGTGTGATTCATTGAACAAGCTGGTTGCAATAATACTGGGGCAAAGTTCACGTTGACCTTCAAGGAAAGCTGAATGCTCCCACTTTATATTGATTGTGGTTTGATCCTGAAAGCACTTACACTCCCAGGCTTCAAATTGAAATAGGGCAGGACTTGTGCTGCCAGAGGTTTTTTTTATATATATTATGAACATTTTTGCTAGTGCAAGAGGCAAATAACTTCTATATATCAAATCACAACCTATATATTTTTAGTTTGGGATCCAGTTATTTGAATAATTGAAGACTAGTACTTGATTTTGATCTTCAGACATCATACTTGTCAAAATGCAGAAGACATCGTTATTTTAAGAAGCAGTTCTGAGGATTGCCCTTCCTTGCTTTTTCTTTTCTCTTTTTGGAACAGATTTCTGGTACAATGTGTCACATTTCTGGTACAATGGGCCACTTTTCAAGTCAACTTCTTTCCTTCCCACTTTTTGTCACAGAAACATAAATTTGTCCAGGTGTTCTGTGTTTGAGACTAAAACCTGACCTCCATCTCAAAGCTGCTCCTTTTCAGTCTTAGCTTGCTGAAATGTCAGTGTTATTATTCTTGCACCTCAGTTGTTGAATTGATAAAGAAGGGGTTTGGATAGTTCTCCCACCTACCTCGAGCTTTCTGTTTCTTAGAACAGAACCCACTCTGGCGGTCTGCGGCACCATTCACATAACAAGAAATACCATATAGAGATATCAATATTTTCAAAAGTAGGAGGTCTGTGGTTTGGCTTTTGACAAAACATGGGGAACCACTGGTCTACGGTCTGGAGGGCTGGAGAATGTCATCTCTGAATGAGACGGCCATGTTTTGCACAGGTTATTTTAGACAGATACACAGTATTTATTGTTCTCTTCCTGGCATGGGCGTAGCCAAGGGGGGCAGGGAGGGGCAACCGCCCCCTTAAATCAATAAATAATACATAGTGGACTGAGGTTCTGCCCCCCCCCCAACAAAAGGCCTGTCCCTCTAACAAAAATCCCAGCTATGCCCATGCTTCCTGGTCATACTGTACGACCATCTGGACTTGCTCACTTTCCCAGTTTTGAGCTGACAAACCTAACAAGTTGTTTCAAGAGAAAAGGTTATTGTGAATGTAGTATACAAACCATAAAGATGTGTTGGGTGTGTGTGTGCGTGTTGGTATTGTTTTGGTTTTGGTTTATTATGTATTCTGTGTTGTCATTTTCTGCTTTTATGTTGTGGACCACCCTGTGCTCTTTGGATGAAGGGCAGTATACAAATTTAAGAAGTACAGTGGTACCTCAGGTTACATACGCTTCAGGTTACATACGCTTCAGGTTACAGACTCCGCTAACCCAGAAATAGTGCTTCAGGTTAAGAACTTTGCTTCAGGATGAGAACAGAAATCGTGGTCCGGCGGTGCGGCAGCAGCAGGAAGCCCCATTAGCTAAAGTGGTGCTTCAGGTTAAGAACAGTTTCAGGTTAAGTACGGACCTCCGGAACGAATTACCGTATTTTTCCCTCTATAACACGCAGATTTTTTCTCCTAAAAAGGAAGGGGAAATGTCTGTGCGTATTATAGAGCGAATGTGTGGTCCCTGGAGCCGAAAAATCAGGCAAAAATCACATCGCGGCGCTGCACGGAGAAGCGAAACCTGAAAAGAGGAAGTGGCTGCTTTCCTGCATTCTGCCTCAGGGTCTTACTGCCCACCCTCCTCTGTTTCGTTGCTGTGTTTGCTGAAACGGAACAAAGAGCAGGGAAAGCCCCTCCCCTCCAGGCAAGCAGAGGGGAATTCCTCTCTGTGCTGCTGGGGGAGAGGGAGAGAGAGGGGGGAAGGGAGAGAGAGGGAGGGAGGGGGAGGGAGGGAGGGAGAGAGAGAGATGGCTGGCTTGGGTGGGGGGAAACTTTTGCCTTTCTTTCCTCCCTCCCATTAAATCCCTCTCCTGCATTCTTAGCCAGCTGCTTCTCTGCACACCCCTCTCATGTCCCTTCTTTGTTTTTCCTTCGCTCCCCACTTAAAATGTGGTTACAAAGCATAGATCCACATGGATCCTCAGGATCTTTGCATTGGGTCACCCCAAATTCACCATCAGATCACATAGCATGTCCATGGCTACAGCCTGCACCAAAAAAAATCACGCACCCACTGTTGCCTGGGGCTGCAATGGTGCAAAAATGTGGTTACAAAGCATGGATCCACAGGGATTCTCAGGATCTTTGCATTGGGTCACCCCAAATTCACCATCAGATCACATAGCATGTCCATGGCTACAGCCTGCACCAAAAAAACCACGCACCCACTGTTGCCTGGGGCTGCAATGGTGCAAAAACGTGGTTACAAAGCATGGATCCACAGGGATTCTCAGGATCTTTGCATTGGGTCACCCCAAATTCACCATCAGATCACATAGCATGTCCATGGCTACAGCCTGCACCAAAAAAACCACGCACCCACTGTTGCCTGGGGCTGCAATGGTGCAAAAACGTGGTTACAAAGCATGGATCCACAGGGATTCTCAGGATTTTTGCATTGGGTCACCCCAAATTCACCATCAGATCACATGTCTGTGGCCACAGCATGAAGCCCAAAAATGATACATCCACTGTTTCATTCAGAATGTTTTTTCCCTTGTTTTCCTCCTCTAAAAACGATGTGCGTGTTATGGTCAGGTGCGTGTTATAGAGCGAAAAATACGGTAAGTACTTAACCCAAGGTACCACTGTAATAATAATAAAGATTTCCTTAAATTTGAGACCTCCCCTTCCTAACTGCTAATGGAGAGTTCCAATGATGTGAAATATACGGCACATGCTCATTCACTGCACTTGAGATGTTTCCATCTGACTTAGCCCAAGATTTTTAAACATTCTTGTAAATCAAAGCCAAAGGAGGAGCAGTTGATTTGATTTGTATTTTAATATTATGAAATAGCTGCCATTTGAAAAACATTCTGCAACAATGTGCCTGAGATTAATTTGCAAAAAGTACACATTTTTGAATATCTAAAAATAGTGTTGCCAAGCAACAAGGCAGAAATATGAAAGTATCTCACTCAGAGGAAGTAAACCACTTGTACCTTCTAAAAGCATATGCAGATGAATTCTGTCCTATAAAGCTGAGAGTCATTTCTGAGGTCTCTCTCCCCCCCCCCACCCCAGCATGTAATTTTCAACTAGGATTCATGGTTTAGGCCCTTGAAAGCCTTTTCATTTGTGAAATACTTGTTATATCTGTCATGAATATGATTTGGAGATATTGGGAAAATGTTTGAAACAATGCCAATTTGCTTTTTATTATTCATTACACTACTGAGTTGGTATTAGTATTCTGCCGGGCTCCAGAGTAATATTGAACAGTAGTTTTAGAGATGTTTCCAGATCCAGTTTATTCTCTGAAGCTTATGCCTTTGTAGACACACTATCTCCGGAGGGACAGAGTGATATTGACAGGCCAGCAGAAATGGTAATTGTGTCGAAGAAACACAGCAAATGATGAGGTGCTCTGGTGGGAAGCTAAAAGAAAGTGCAAGGTTTAATTACAGTCTGCCGATCCACAAACTGTGAAGAAGGAGAAGCCTGTACTATGTATTTGGCATTGATTTGTGAGTCATTATTAACTTTCCAGCAGCCTCTTCAGCATTACAGTAGATAAAGCTTTGCGTAACAAAAGTGGCGCCTTTTCTTTCTTTGTACTGTTAAATGCCCCCAACAAGTCAGAAGCTAATATGAGTATTTTTCACTATTTTTCTACAACTGCACACACAATGGAGAGAAAGAGTTCCTAATCCATCTCAGAATGAACCCAGAAAGTTGCCAAGTTCTAACCTTACTGTGTTCTTAATAAAGGTTGAGCCATAACTTCTGACACCATGGAAATGCAACCTCCTTAGGTAGATGAGCATATGTGATCTGGTATCACATTTTTCACAGGCTACCTAATCACACAGAAAGAACTTATATGCAGATACGGCTTGCATGCTCAGACCCAGAGCCCATCATTGTGTGAAGATCAGTGGCAAGGTCTATTGCCCTCCCGCAACCTCTGCTCACAAGTTGATTTAAACAAGGCCCTTCAGCTAGCTATACAAACAAATCCTTGGGATTTTGTAATCAACATAGCAAAACCTATCCCCGTCTTAATTTGCACAAATTGTTGTAAACCGCTGTGATATATTTCCATGATACAGTGGTACAGAAATATTTCCATAAATAAACAGAGGTAAAAAAAAAAACTTTATGTTTGCTTGCCTATTTGTGTGGATTTATTTGAAATATGAATGGTCAGCCTACAAGCCAAAGTTCTCAAAGTAGTTTACAATTCATTTAAAGCACACTTAAGTTGTCCATTATAGGACGTGGCTTCCTCCTATAGGCCGCTGCAGATGTCACTCATACTTTCTGGCTCTTGACAACAGATTCAAGAGGCTTAGATGCAACAGAGGCAAAAGCACCCAACTAGTGCCCAGATATTCCAACTGTCTACAATGAATGGCGACATAATGCTGTTTCAGAAGTAATTTCCCATGTGTTTGTGTCCGTTCCAACCACACCATTCACAACTCTTCTTTTTGGAGTGTTTGTGCTGACATCATTCATTCTTTGTTAGCTTGAAAATATTTGATTCCCACCTTTCTATCTGATAATAGCCAGAGGTGGCATACCATTAAATAACTAACATACACAATATACTTAAGTTTTTAAAATTCTGTTAAGACTGCTGCAGACTGGAAAGGGTGGTTGCATCCCTAAATGTCTCCCCTTTTCCCGCACACAGCAAACTACCACGTTGAACTAGATGCAGTTGCTAATGCGAGATTGCTGGACTAATTGAGTCCAGCTCTCTGAAAGCCCAGTTACTTTGATAGGCCTTGCGTGCAGACTCATGAAACAACTTTTCATATCCTCCAGGGAAAATGGGTGGATAAAGCCTGCCTTTCAATTATACGTTCTAAAAACGGTTTGTTTTCTGTCTGTGTGTTTTTTCTCAAGACAGTCATCCCTGGCCTAAAAACACTGGCGCTTTTATATCAAATGGCTGTTGGGTTCCTCGTTTCCTTGATATCAGACCAAGGTCTACAGGTTAACTCTTCTCTCTGAGGAAAGACCTTTGGAAAGGCATCAAATGAGGCTCCATTTCCCATGGAAAACATTTTTTTTCATATATAAGCAACAATATATCTGCAAAGATACACATAAAAAAATATCCCTGGGTGGCAAATTCACACAGCTGAGCTAGAAACCCACTTACTTGTTTATATGGATGTGGCATTCTTGTGTGGACATGAAAGCATGCCTTTATAGTTGCTCTTTCTGCTGGTCGGCAGGTCTCTCTCCCCGTCTCTTCCTTGCCAGGGTTATTTCTCTAGTTTAAAGGTTCATCTGCCTTTGAGAGAACAAATACACTGCTGGAAATTAGCCAGGAGGAAACTGAACCTCAATGGAGCTCTATGTTAAAAGAGACAGACAGAGAGAGGGAGAGAAAATCTCATCCAGTGTTTCCTCCTCTGTTTCTGCCTTTTTGGAAGCAGAACTCAGGACCCAGGTGGCCTAATTCTTCCTTACACTGAGGCCCTTTTAAAACAGCTACAACTTTAAAGCTTCTTTACGTTTCCAGTTCAAACAGAGGTTTCAGTGTAAATCAGAAATGATGCTTGTTTTATTCAGAATTTCCCCCTTCTCTTTTCTCATCTTATTATGTTCATTTTTAATACCATAACTAATTGCAAACTCAGTGCTTCTTTCTATTTAATTTCTGTTAATCTAGGATATTTCCATATATGTGGTGATAAAAACAACCAATACCCAACACAGTATTGATGGAGATCGCTCTCATAAAAGATACAGCAGCAGCTGAGTGATGCTAGGCTTAGAGAATGTAAAAGCCCAGACCAGTGTGTGTTGGATCCATTATAAGAATCTCACTGGTGGCACAAATGAACCATTCACCTCATTTATCCAGCACAGAGATACTACCCTACCTACAAACACATAAGCTTGGCACCCTTTTGGGGCAAAATCTCTGTACTTTCTTCTTCTTCTTGCAAAGAGTAATGTAAGTACACAAAAACACTATAAAATAGAACTATGTAACAAGATTTTACATGTCAATAAAACTTAACCATAAATTAAAACTAGGGATCATAACCGTGTTCTTTATTAACTGTCTGTAATTTTAATTATTATTCATCATGAAGTCTAAAAATTAGCTGTTGCATTCATGCAACCTTCCATTCCCTGTCCTGGAATAATGTGCAGACCAGAATGTAATCATGCTTTGAGTTTTGAACTTCTCCAGATTTGCAATGCAGTTGCTAGCACAAACAAATGTACAAAAATGTATTTAAGAATGCATAGTTTGATTTTTAAATGTACCATTTAAGACAGAATCTGTTCAGAAATGCACATTTTGTGAAAAATACATTTGAAAGCACATCATAAATAACAATTTAATGTACATTTTCATGCAGCTTTCACTTTGAAAAATTGCAAAAATCATGTTTTTAAAAATGCAAACAAGAAATGGGTGATATGTGCTCAGTAGTAGACCACTGGCTCAATCACTAGCATCTCCAGAAGTGGCTTGAGAGATGTTGTGCCTAAAACTCTGGAGTCAGTGTAGACTGTGATATGTTTATGTGCCTCTTTCTGCACCTATTTATGTGATTGCACACCTCCTTGTTAACCACGTACCATGGACTCCTGGAAAGTAGCTGAACAGTTGACTTTAAGCAGGCAACAAACAGAATTGGCTCTGAGGTCTGCATACACAGAAATGGAGGGAGAGGAAATACAACATCCACTGAATGAATCATAGGAGCAAAATGCATGCAGTCTATTGCAAACCTTCCTATTTCCAAGGGACAGTTACAGATTTACAGAAGCCATCCCATTCTCTGATTTGATCCCAGAATGTCCTGCTTTCCCTATTTTTATCAGAGAAATTTTGGAGGATATGGAGTTATGTGACTCCTGAGTCAAGGAGATAAGTAACTACACAACTTTTAGAAGACATATGAAGGCAGCCCTGTGCAGGGAAGTTTTTTAATGTTTAAAATTTTATCATGTTTTTATATATGTTGGAAGCCACCTAGAGTGGCTTGGACAACCCAGTCAGATGGGTGGAGTATGATGATGATGAGGAAATAGGACATCCCTATTTTCATCGGAGAAATTTTAGAGGGTATGCCATCTCCTTTTACACACCTTATACTGAACTAGAAGGATCAATGGACTGACTCAATAGAAGGCAGGTTCCTATGATCCAGATTTACATGGAAACAAGATGGAAAATCCATTGGGTTTTATAGACTAGGTAAAGGGACCCCTGACCATTAGGTCCAGTCATGGCCCACTCTGGGGTTGCAGCACTCATCTCGCTTTATTGGACGAGGGAGCCGGTGTACAGCTTCCGGGTCATGTGGCCAGCATGACTAAGCCGCTTCTGGCGAACCAGAGCAGCGCACGGAAACGCCGTTTACCTTCCCGTTGGAGCAGTACCTATTTATCTACTTGCACTTTGACGTGCTTTCAAATTGCTGGGTTGGCAGGAGCAGGGACCGAGCAACAGGAGCTCACCCCGTCGTGGGGATTCGAACTGCCAACCTTCTGATCAGCAAGTCCTATGCTCTGTGGTTTAACCCACAGCGCCACCCGCATCCCTTTATGAAATAGGCTTTGGCTAAACAATGGAAACTTTGCCTGGACCTGCTTTTTCTGGTTCTAAGTATAAGAGACAAAGCACAGAGTGATCAGTGATATGCTGAACTTAGAATAAAAATAAAAAATAGATCTACAATCTGGAAGAAAATTAGAGGCCTTCAAAGAAGACAGGCCCTGCTAAACTAAACAATGAATAGAAGGGGTGGGGGGGAATCTCAAGCACAATATCCTAGCATTTCTTACAAGAATCTGATTATTAGTGTTAAGGACTCAACATTCAGAGTTATAATTAAACAGTAAGCCTCTTTTAGCAAAGGCTCTAAGATAAGCCCCGGCTTCAAATAAGAAAATGTGAGCCTGAGTAAACATCAATCAGTTTTTCCTTCGGTGCAGAGATCTGCGTTATTATTATTAACCCCAATGAATCTTTCCCTTTTGTCAAACATGGTCAGGTGGGAATGAAGGAGGCAAAATGTTAAGACTGGGACCTTAATTCTGCAATCACGTCTTCCTCTATCTGCGCCTTGCTTTCTTTACAAAAATCATGCTATATTCGAAATGACAGGCGTAGCATAGGCTAAAGGTAACAGCTAACCAAAAATGAAACAAAACTATCTCTCTGATAAATCACTGTTGTTTCTAAGAGAATTTCTAATATTACTTTAGGGTGTTTAAAACTATATCTGACTTTTATTTTCAGAAAAAGCAGTCCTTCTTTTCAGGCATTCAGCTGTGGTAGTGGAATAAAACTAGGGAACTTTTAAAAGGCACAATCTTGCATATATTTAGCCATGCATGGGTACTTTATGTTTGGGATGCTTGAAATTATATTGAAAGAGATCTAAATTGCAAACTATCCTGGGCTTTTGTAACATGTCATTGGACCAGTGCTATTTTTCTAGCCAGGACCCACCATTAATGCCTCCCTTATTCTCTTATAATGGCAATGGTGCCCATCTGAGAGGTGCCATAACTGAATCCTGGCTGAAAAAAAGCCCTGCCTGGGACCATTTAGTGTAGGTTGGCTATAATTAATCATTAATAAAGGAAACACATAAAAAACCATTGGGACAAATGCAGGTTGGGAACTGGCTGAAGCTTATGGTATAGGGCGGTATATAAATTCTAACAACAACAACAACAACAACAACAACAACATGACTCAACATAACCTGGCATGACCATGTTATCTTGGGCCTCGTTGCAGCAATAGTAACAGTCTGGCAAATTGACAACCACTCCTGTTAACATGCCAGTTACAGTCTCATACTCCCAGAATTTGGACTGCTAATTTGGGACAGTTTCAAACCATTCCCAGTGTGGTATCATATCTGGAACACAGCTAACTAAATTTGTCCATTCCTGCTATTCATGCTCTAGAACAGGGGCCACCAACCATTCTGAAACATTAGGCAGATACAGGCTTTTGAGAAAGTGTTGTGGGTGCCAGTCACAAAATGGGTATAAGGTGGCCACTCCATACTCACTGTCATCATACTCGCCGCACACATGCATACATACATGATTTTATTTGTATGCCACCTTTCCACAGTTCAAACCATGCTCAACGTGAAAAACATACTTAACTCCAACATAATGAAAGCAGTCACAAATCATCAGCAAAACATTAAAAATACAGAACCAAGACGAGCAATTTCCATATAAATCACAAGTTCTAAAACAAAGACACAAAAATCCAACAGCAACATCCCCCCCCCAACAACACCGCAGCCCAAGAGTCTGTTCAGCAGCCTCAGCTTTTGTAGCTGGAGTCAGTCAGAGCCCTTGTTATGTACACAGTGGTCTGTGTTTGCCTGAGCTTGAGTCTGGACTAAGGCTTCTGAGCACCTGTGTTCTGATTTGATACATGACATCCAATCACAGAACATTTCAGGATTTGGGCCTCTACCATTGGACCTAAAACTCTGGGGTATGATTCGCAGCTTGGAAGTTTAGACAGCCAATCACGTTGAGAGTGGGAGTGGCCCAGGCCTCCAGAAATGTATATAAGCAGTTGCTTTGCACCTGTTGTCCAGTTCTCTTAGTTTAATAAAGGTTCTTGCTGTTATCATCGTGTTTTCCCTCGTGGCAACTCACCTACAGCCCTGCCCTCTCAGGCCAAGTGGGAAAAGGCCTGCAAGGTGGGGGACAAGTCTTCCAGGACTCACAAGCACACATTCATATTTCTTTCTCTCACACATACTCGTATACTTCACAAATACACAACTCCACATACATCTCCCCCTCACTCACACAGAACACAACCTCCCTCACTGCCTTTCTCACATACACACCACATACTTCTCTAGGTGCACACCTTGCCTTTTCTCTCACAGACACAGGCCCTAAATAAATATCTCCCACTCTTTCTGCCCAAGTGTCTCTCTCCCTTTCTCACACAGACCACTTGGGTACACAGAGGACATGTCCATATCCCCAAAGTACATCACTCTCAATCACACACTCATAGAGAGCATATTTGATAGCTCCTTCGTGGACTTTTCTGTCCTTTAAACAAAAAATACGTGAGGGCCACTAGTCAGGTTGGCGATCCTTGCTCTAGAAAGAATGAGACTCATATAGGCAGTGAGATGACCTTCCAGTACATTTTATCTTACATAATCTAATTGAACAGAGACACAACACAAATTGGTATATTAATAAAGATGCTCCAGTACAGAAGTCATGGGAAATCCTGAGTTCAGACCTAATGGTTAAAAGTGCATCTCAGCCCAACCCCCAATCAATAATCAATAGCAACAGTACAACAATAAAGCACTAAATAAAAATCAACAAAATTAATTTCCAGCTATTTAAAATGCCTGGGCAAACAAAAATGTTCTGTTTCCTGGCATGAAAAAGAATGCTTGGTTGCGATAACTTTTCCATATCTACATTTCTGTGGAACCATATGAACGCTTCGCCTAATCAACAATATATAAATACCATAAATTACAATCAACCTTAATGTTTTCCTAACATAATTTTCCCTAGGCATAGAAGATTCACTATCGCTCAGGAAAAAAAACACCAAATTGTAAATAAGGTTTCTAGGGCTACGAGAGATACTGGGCCCTGAGTTATTTATTTTAATAACTAATTCATAGCTCGGTGAGTGTACTTTACTAGTCTCGCATTAACAGTTGATATGCCCCAAGTTACTTTCTTCATTTAGAAATTCCCTTAGAAAGCAGTAGCATAATATTATCGAGGGAACAATTTCTCCTGTTTCTCTGTATAAATCAGATGACACTGAATGATAGTCATTTGTAGGAGCTCCATAGATCTTCACTGTCTTTAATGGTTTTTTCATACATCCTGTCTCCTTTCGGATTCACTTTAATGGTCTATTCACAAAGTGTAAATTAGTCCTCAAAGCAACCAAGAGAGATATGTAAGGGAGGGAGGAAATGTATGCAAAATAGAAGGAGGACGGATAAATTGCTGGAGTGTAGTGTCACTCTCCCTTGTTAAATCCAAGCAGTTCCTAGGCAAATTTGAGAAATCCTCTATGTGTTACTCTTCTGGCCATCATCATCTACATGTTGTAACTAGTAATCCACATGTTGCAATTGTTGAGAACTAGCGATGGCAGGGAAATTTGATTCAATTGACATTTAAAGGCAAATCTACGTAATTTGCACTTTCTGAAATAATGCAAGAACTGCAATTTGCAAGTATAGGGAGAGTTCTTTGTGCCCCTCACAATCCCTGTTTTGGAGGATAACACACAAAGGAGACCCCACACACCATTACAGAAGAGGCGGGTTTAGGGCAGCATGCTGCACTGGGCGCTGAGCCTAGGGGGCGCTGCAGGGCGGCGCAACTATGACATTGTGAATTGGGCAGAATGGAAGGGAAGGGGTGATGGGGCACCGAATTTTGGGCTCATACAGGGCGCCCCTGAAATTTGAAAGACCAAAGTCCGCCCCTGATTACAACACCCACTTATGTTCCTTGGCAGATCGCACAAAAGAGGCAACACACAGTATTAGGAGCCATGTGAAATTACTGTGAATGAAAGTTGTAAAAGCAATTGGAGAAGGAATAGATATTTGGGGATATTTACCAACCCTTGGAGGGACGCAGGTGGCACTGTGGGTTAAACCACAGAGCCTAGGACTTGCTGATCATAAGGTCTGCGGTTCGAATCCCCGCGACGGGGTGAGCTCCCGTTGCTCAGTCCCTGCTCCTGCCAACCTAGCAGTTCGAAAGCACGTCAAAGTGCAAGTACATAAATAGGTACCACTCTGGCGGGAAGGTAAACGGCGTTTCCGTGCGCTGCTCTGGTTTGCCAGAAGCGGTTTAGTCATGCTGGCCACATGACCTGGAAGCTGTACGCCGGCTCCCTCGGCCAATAAAGCGAGATGAGCGCCACAACCCCAGAATCGGCCATGACTGGACCTAATAGTCAGGGGTCCCTTTACCTTTTACCAATCCTTGGAGTCCTCCCTGATACAAATGAATATAAAACATACTTCCTAATCTACAGTATTTGCACGAGAAAAATGACTGCGGACAACATTTCCTTTGTATACATTTGTTGGGGGATTATTTGAATATTGGGCTTGGAGAATGAGACTACCTGCCTTAACAGTTGATGTGCTAACTAACCACTAAAGATTGGGTAACTAAATAAATATATCTATGCTACCATATTGAAGCTCAGAAGGCAGAATAGCAAAAGAACACGAGAGGTCTCAGCAGGGTTGTGTCTGTGCAGGTGGACTTACTACAGAAGCATTTGCCTGAAGCAATGTGATACTTTGGCCAGAGCATCAATCAGGTGCCTTGTGCGATCTAGTCAATGGATCCCTCCAGATGATCTGGTTTTTTATGCATTCATCCACATTTGCTTGCACAAGTAGTCCAGTCTTCCTTGAACCTTTGTTCTGATTGGTTAACTGGGAGGTTATATGACAAAGCCTTTCCTCCTCCCAGGAGGAGAGGGGATGTGATCGGGAGATGATTCCCGCGTCATGCAGGGGGCGCTCCACCCCCTGCTTCAACTCCAGGGCTGGCGCCACGCCCCTCCCCACTTGAGCACCCAATAGGGAAGCTCGACGGGGGTGTGGCTTGCTGCTCAAACGCAGTCGCGCCAGCGATCCCCCACCATTGCACACACATTTTCTTCGAGTCACCCACCCTCCACTCCCTTTAGATTAGCTGTTCCTGAGACTTTGCTATGGACCTCTGGTTGGTCGCCCTGTTTAACCAGGGGGCCTGGTAGGAGTTTTTTCCAATTGGCTAAATGGGCCCGGCCTCTTGGTTTTTTTCGCCTACCTCATAGCAACCGTCACAACTTTCGTGGTATTTGGCGGTTAGGCATTGGAATGTGTTGTTGGTGTTTCGGGGGGCTAGGTGTGGCCATCGCCTACCCCGACAATTTTGGGTATTCCACTAAAGGAATCCGGCGGTCGTGGATCCTGTCCGATGCCTGTGTGGCGGGGGGCCATAGCACGACCCTCGGTGACATCAGGAAGAGAGCCTGTAGTTGGATTAGCATCAACAGGCTCCCCCTGCTGGTGGTTAACCCCTCCTCAGACTCACCCCTCTACGAGTGGGTGGAGTCTAATGTTCCGTGGTCCAATGCCTAAGCCAATACCTTCTCACATGCTGTAATCAATAAAGTTGTGGCCTTTTCCTTACCCATTAACCTTACATTCTGTGTCCACGTGTCTTTATTCCCCAAGCGGGGATCAGGTCCTCGAATCACAGCCAGCATTCGTCCTGACTTGCTCACAGGGTGTGCATGTCTTCCCATTAATCATTTGCTCATTCCACGCTTTTCAATCTGCAAAAGTCCTTTCTTAAATAAGGAGTGGATTTGTAGTACCAGGCTGACAAAGCACTTTAATCCACTTTAATTGCACAAACTTAAATTCCGGTGTATGCTTGAATCCCTCCTGCAAAACACTTGCAGTCTGGCGGGACTCGCTATCTTTGACACAGTGTGACTTCCAAAGTATACTAGAAAATGCTGAACTGATATATAAAGAGAATATTGGTTATTATCACAACTGTTTCCATTTCCTATTCACTGTTTTGTCTTTGATCTTCTCAAAGCCCTTTCATCTCTCTCCGTAGGATATGCCCCCCCCCAAGTGCTTTCATTTGAATCTGGCCTACAAACACCAGAGTCCACTTGAATTCTTCAGAAACCTTGAATCCTTTACCACCAATGCTCAAGTTAAGGAAAAAGTATCTTGAGGGGCAGAAAAGCAGACTACAGGGCTTTCCACAAAAGTCTTCCACCGCACTCGCTTCAGTTTTTATTCATTTCTTCTCAGCTCTACAAGAAACAACTGCATAGTGTCAACTATAATAAGATCCACTGTGTCTCAGAGTAACAGGCTCCCTCTGTTGTTTAAAGAGGGTAAGATCTGTCCTTTCAAGTCCATGAAATGTGGAGATAGAGGGGTTGGGTAGATATAGGAATAGAGAAGAGAACCATTATAAACTGATTCATACACAGTGTTTGGTGGTTCTGACCTGGTTGAGCTTTGCTCCCACCAAACTACCTCTTTTATTGAGCACCAACTGATGTCCAAGCTGCTCATGCAGTTAATCTTCTTTTTATTTCTTAACTCCATCAGAAAAGCTTCATTCATTTCTTGAAATTAAGAAGTGAGATGGGAATTATTTAAAATAAAAAAACCACACACATGCAGATGTAAATACTTTACTCAATACCGAGATTTATTTATTTTTTAACTCCATTCCTAGGCAGATACAGTGCACTTCAAAACCATCCATAGCTGAATTTCACAAAGAAATGGATCCTCTGGAGAACTCATATCCCGCTCCTAGGCAACCCTGCCCCTGACTTCTGAGCATTTGGTTGAAAACTTTCCACAATATTCTCAATTGCGTATACAATCCCAGGACTTCAGGATTGCCAAAGTCTTTTTTCCCAATTGCCTGTCCCCTTTTCATCTTTATTTTTATTTTTTTTGCCAAGTGCATAAAGCTGAATGTGCACAAGTTAAACGTGTGTAAGTTGCGAGTTACCTGTATGATAACTTCCAAAGGGCATGCATGTGGAATAAACTTGCCACAAGTTTCCACAGATTCTGCCTTGTCTTTTATTTTCAGCCTCTCTGTCTTTGAATGCCTTCTTGCCCTTTTATGAGCTCTTACATCTTTGCTGGCCTCTGTGCACCTTCTGTAAGGTGATATTTTCCAGCTGACCTTAGGTGCACTTTCCTTCTTGAATCTTCTACAATGGTTAGGAAAGAGACATCAGGCAGGAGATGGCTTAAGCCACTATCCTCAGAGGAGTATATTTAAATCATGAGAAAGTTAAGAGTGAAATAAAGGTAAAGGTAAAGGGACCCCTGACCGTTAGGTCCAGTTGTGGACGACTCTGGGGTTGTGGCACTCATCTTGCTCTATAGGCCGAGGGAGCCAGCGTTTGTCCACAGACAGCTTCTGGGTCATGTGGTCAGCATGACAAAGCCGCTTCTGGTGAACCAGAGCAGCGCACGGAAACGCCGTTTACCTTCCCACCTGAGTGGTACCTATTTATCTAATTGCACTTGATGTGCTTTCGTACTGCTAGGTTGGCAGGAGCAGGGACCGAACAACAGGAGCTCACCCTGTCGCAGGGATTTGAACTTCCGACCTTCTGATTGGAAGCCCTAGACTCTGTGGTTTAGACCACAGCGCCACCCGCGTTCCTAAGAGTGAAATAGCTTTGTTCAAATTGGCTGAAGCTGTATGCGGGAGATTGATCAAGTCATCAAAAAGTTGAAGGAACAGAGACTATCCACCTGGAACAGGGAGCTAGGAAAACTGCAATTCTGCGCTTGCAAAGGTCAACTCTTTTCTGAGTCCTTAAACAGGAAGACCCCAGGCTAGGACTCATTGTCCTTCTGTTGGAGAAACTCTTAAATGGGCAGCATACATACTGCCAGTTATGCACTCCAACGGAGGCTGACTTGCACCAAACCTATCGCTGGGCTCTTCAGGAAACAGAGAGCTGGTTGGAGTGCAATGAAGAAATGGACCAATTTGGAAAGCCTAGTCTGCTTTTTGTTTCATGGGTGCAAGAGTGGCTTGTTTCAAAGACCCCCGCCCCAGCTGTAAATGTGATCAGAATTGTCGTGAGCATCACTCAGGGTCCATTAGTGCATCAAGGTTTAACCCCTTCAGTAAGTTGCTTCCATCCCACCTATTGCTTAGTATCTGTTCGTCAAAGAACGTTATTTGGACCTGGACGCTGCATAAACTTTGCAATTTTTATGTGGCTGGCCTTCTCTGTCTTTTAGACTTTGACCTGAAAAAGCATACTGTAGGACTTCTTAACCTGATTCTACAAGGCTGGTTCGTGATCCACTGAAGAGGTTTTTACCAATGGATTGCAAGAGTCCTGTGGATGCCACTTAGGCTTCCGGTAATGGACGGGTGATTTTAGTGCATTATGGATGAGTGCTGTGCAGGATAAAGTGCACTTTACACCAAGGAAGGAGGGGAAGGCCCCCACACAAGAGAAAACAAAAACTAAGCCTCCTTGCTGTCCAGTACAAGTGAACAAAACCCAGCACAGTGTGAACATACTGTAAATATGCTTGAATATATTCAAAGCTGTAATGCAAAGCAATTTTAAGCTGGGAACTGCATTTAATTGTTCAAAATAAATATTCTGCAGTGTTTCACCTGCCACTTTCTGCATTCTGCTGCTCTCTGATAATTACACTCACACGCGAATCCTGCATTCCTTTGCAATGTTCCTTTCGTTTTAATTTTGTAAGTCGCATGTAATATATTATTCTTCCAGCAACAGAGCACTTCTGTCAGGTTTTAGACAACCTATTTGCCACAGAGCACAGCTCATGCAGATAGACTGATAATTTTCTTGTTGCTTTTGGAAATCTAGATGCAAATGGAGAGAACTGTCAACATCTTTCTTATAGTTCATTACTTTATTGAGAGAATCCATGTATAAATAAAGGATATCTCTTAATAGACTCTATCCAATTCATATGCAAGGAAGTTGCCATTTCATCCCAGGCATAAGTGACTAACCATTCTTTTTTTGTGTCTGGTCTCAACCCCAGGAAGAAACCTTGGAAGGCATCCAGTAACTAAATATGTGAGTGCCTTTATGCCACATTTATCTCTTAGTCCTTAAGACTCATTCCCATTAATGAAAAACTCTGTCTCAATACCCTTGGAGGAAATCGCTATCACTTAAAGAAGCCAAGTGTCACCAATTTTCCATAGTATTGGTTATGTCTGTGCAATCAACCAGAAATCAGAACCAAGACCTCTTAGATCACATTCTGAATTTTATGTAAAATTAGGAGCCCTCTACAACTCAGCAGTATAAACTATCTGGGAAAGTTCCAAGATCCATTTGCTGGCACCTGGAAGAAACACGTGGAAAACGCCCAGACTCTGATTAAATGAGGTTTGAGATTACTTAACCTGATTGTTGTTAATTTTTCTTAAATCGTTAATGAATTCCAACACTTAACACAAGTTACTAATTTTGTGCCACAGTCCTGAGTATCTAATTATCTGCTTCCTTGTCTCTTAAAGTTGATCAGTCATTCTCTTGAATCTGAACCAGAGGCTAGTGTGGTAATGTGAATTTAAATGAACCAGCATAGCCACGGCAAAATCTGAAGCTTTCTTTCAGCCAAAAAGAGAGAGGAAAATATCATTGTTTTTAGATGATTCACTAACGTTGTATTCCCTGTTGAAGAAAAATTAGTTGTAGGGGTTGTTTTAATTACACCCCCCCCCCCTTACATTTGCTGTTAAATACTAATATTCCTTATTCTTCTTTAGAACTTCAGAAACTGATTGGCTTGGGAGATATCTGGGAAAATCACCTCCAGAAGACATTCACACCCAGCCCCAAAGAATCAGCAAATAATATGTGCTCAGTCCTTAGCACTAAATATAGGAAGCTGAATCACTAACTCTTTATTCCTTTGAAAGAAATTACTAGTCAAGTTTCCATTTCTTAATCCTATATAATTTTATTTTCTGACTAAAAGTCTTCTGCCTTGAGCTAAAATGCTGCCACCTTTGTTTTCTAGGGTTGGTGGAGAAGATTTAGGGGCAGGAGTGGAGGAGGGAGAGGAGACTCTTTCCAGATGTGTTAAAGCACAGATTAAAATTGCAGTATTACTATAATAACCCTTCCTTCAACTTCAGCTTCAGGCATGGAGCATACATTACCAATGGTAATAGGATGTAGAGGAAGTTGAGCCATTAGAACACTGCATCACCAACCTCAGTCTCCCCATAGCTGATCCCCACTTGTCTACACCATGTTTACAACCAGCCCAGGGGGCTGCCCTGGCTGTTAGCTTTCTCTTCCTTGGTCTCAGTTTTGCCCTTGTAGGACTCAACAGGGAGAAGGATGGGGACAAAGCTCTGCCTGCCATTGGCTCTTGCTCCATCTACTTTTGGGTTCTCTGCCTTACGCCCCGCAAGAACCAATGGGCATCAACCAACACAGACAGGATGGCTGTTTGTGTAAGTTACTGCTGCATTGGGATTCAGAGCAGAAGATAATGAGAAGATGATAGATGATAGCTTTATTGAAACAGACGGTGAGAGAATAAAAAAGGTGATAGTTTGTGTGCACAGAAGAAAAGCTGTAATGGTAGTTTCTTCATAACTGCCATCAAAAACAAGGTTTGCATGGAGCAAGTATAGCAAAACTCTATTATGAAGGAAGAGTGGCAGATAATCTCCATACTCCCATACTCACCCATAGCATGCTCATGCAGCAAATGGTTCTATTTATTATTATTTTTAAAATTTATATACTGCTCTATACCTGCAGATCAGAGCAGTTCACAACATAAAATCACAATATAAAACCACAAAACACATAATAAAAATGAAAAGCAAGAACAACCCAATAATCCCACCTCCACAATTTCAAAAGGGCACCAGATGTTTATCTATCTCATTACGCCCCCAAAATAAATATAGGAGCTTTGATGGAAGCAGCTGAACCTTAACACCTTGACTATGGGGATAGGGGGAATCAATATTGTGTGATCTACACAGCCAGGACTCCACCAGCAGGACATAGCTGAAGTATGAAGCTGTCCAGTGGTGAAGGGGGAGCAGCATGACTGCACCATCTCAAATGTTGTGTTATGCCACACCTCACAGGAGCCATGTTGTGTTACGTCACAACCCAATGGCAGCTGTTTTCTGATGAGGACCCAAAACACTTCCTCAGAATTTTAAATGTGCCCACTGGTCCAAAAAAGTTGGTGAGGCCTGATTTATATAGAAAAGACTAAAGGTGGATCTGTTTCCTACGAATTTTTTAAATGATCCCCACTCCCGACTTATGACAGATGTTCATGATGGTCTCCGTGTTTTTTTAAAAAATAACTCTTCCCTGATTTCTGTTCTGGAGCAAATTTTGTTGTTGTTGTTCTTATCCCCTAAAGGACCAGTCCTAGTAATCCCCATATTGCGTGTAGGATCTGGCTCCAAAGTCCTAGGGCTGCCATAATACAACTGTTGAATAGTGGAAGAGATGGACAAAGGACACAGCTCTGTTGGATTCACAGCTCTTTACTGCAGCAGTTAGACCTGCTCCTGGAATCAGACTGACTGCAGCCTAGGTGGCTGCTTTATATAATACTAAGTAACGTGAAACAGTAACAACTCACAACTAGCTAACCAATCAGGAGTGACAGTTTTCAATCCTTCATTTACATACTGGTGGCCCTGAGTGAGAACTGCAACTTAATCTTAATACATAACAACAACAACTTCCTTTTTTGTGCCAGAACTAGAAAGGAAGGCCCACTGCTGCCTTTGGTTCTGTCGTGCCACTACTTCTCTTCCAAGCACGGCATGATACCACTGCCTTCAAAGAAACTGCAGCTTCCTCCTGGGAGCAGAATGTAAGAAACAGAGAAGAATGTGAGAGAGCTCCCTTTATCCTTCTTGTATGACTTTCTCTGGGATTCTTTTGGCAAAAGTACCGTAAATGAGATGGCATTTTATGGCAAGTGATGAAGTGCTGCTTCCTTAAAAGAAGTACTGGGACAAGATTTATTAGAAAAGAATTATCTGATAAATTTCCTGAGATATTTGTGTGTGTTTTTGGAGGGGAGGTGCTCTGCCTTGAGAATTTCAGCCCACATATAGAATATTTGGCAAAATACCCCCTTTTTGACAGCCACAAATAAGATAAAGATTTTTGAGTGCACCTAGTTAAATATTATTTTAATGTTCAGGAAGAAGGCAATGGGCTTAACTCCTTCTAGTTCTCAATTCATAGTCCACTGCTGCTTTCATCCACCAGTTTCATTCAGCATTAACTGAGCCAAAGTATAAAATATTAAAAGAGAATGTTCTCAAGAGATTATCCAAGAAATTTATCTCCTTCCCACCCACCCTAAATTCCACCCACCCTAAAATAACATTCACTGAGAGCTACACACAAACACACATACACACACACACACAATCTCTGTCTGTCTGTCTCTGTCTCTGTTTCTCTCTCTCTCTCTCTCTCTCTCTCTCTCTCTCTCTCTCTCACACACACACACACACACACACTCCTGCAGCACACAAATATGGTGGAGAATTTTTGGAGCCCATTTTTGCTTAGACCTAATTCACACCCTGCACTATTTCCACTTCAACCAATCCATGGGATTTACCAGTAAGAAACTTAAGTGACAATGCTTTGAGCAAAAGGTAAGTAAAGAAGAAGAATCATGATGTTATCACAGCATGAGGAGAAATGTATGCCAGTTCTCAAACTCATGTTCTTTGAGTTGCTGGAATTAAATAATTACCATAAGAAAGAGGCAGCTTACATTCCTGCATTGAGCATTAAATCTTTTATGTTTCAAATGCTCGGCTAATAGTAGAGCTTTGTTCCAGACACTATGAAGGGTGTAGATCATCACTTATATTCCAAGGGGGACTTCAGTAGTATTGCAAAGCCTCTCCTCTTGAAAAGATTAAATAATTAGAACTATTATTCACAAGAACAAACCCACTGAGCTGTAAATGACAGCCCTAAGTGTAATATATGATCTGATCCCCAAACATTTCACATTCAGCATAAAAAGTAAAGCTGAACAGAAACAGTCTTCTTTAATCTTTGTTTTCACTCTGGAAAGAGTTTACTTCTGTTTGTTGGTGAGCTTTTAAATTGCCCCTTCAAAACTTCGCCTGTTCTTTGTTCAAGATCTGGATGGCTAGAAGGATATGTGGACTACATGCCCGCCACTGACACACACTCTCTCTCTCTCTCTCTCTCTCTCTCTCTCTCTCTCTCTCGCACACACACACACACACACACACACAAACTGTTCAGGGAACAGTAGCTATGACGTCTCAAGCCGTGGTGGTTGGTGCTGATTGTGAGTGGCAGGGCCGGAAGTCCAAAGAGCAGATGGAGGCAGTGCCATTGAGAGGCAGAGCCCATTCATTTTAGTTCTGTCCCCATCTTCTTTGCTGAAGACTTCTGCAAGCGTAACACTAAGGAGGAGGAAACTAACAACCAGTGCCATCCTTGTTAAGTAGACTGGTTTTTAAGTAGGGAGGCAAGTGCAGGCTGGCTAGGGGCAGACTGAGGATGGTGAAACAACATCCCATTTGCTCTAATAATCAGCATCTACTGATAACACTGAGCCTATTTGGGCATTCTTTGCTCCTATGTTGAAAAACACAGGAGAGCAAGGAGTGGGGCTACACTGAGTAGCCTGTTCCTGACACTACATGCTCCCCAATGGATGTTCTCGCATAATGCACAAACATCTGTAGCAAAAAAGCCTTGCATGCATTAAGGCTTCCCCAATCATTCACCCACTCTTTTGCATAGGCCGGGCGCTTCCCCTCACCCATGTCTGACTCCTGGGAAATGGACAAAACAACATTATTTGGGGGTCAAACCAGCTGACAACTTTATTGTTTACAGATGTAGAGGTTTGGCATAGGTGTTGGGTATAACCATTGAACCACCAACCCGCTTGTTGATGTATAACTGTTAGGAGTCAACCTGAAGAGGTCCTATGACACACATCAAGTAAGAACCTCTTGCTGGGTTACTGCCTTGGGAAGTGCTATGGATCTAGCTCCCCACCTGGGGTTCTGGACAGAAGCAACTCCTTCAGGATCCCTTTATCAGGATACCCCTGGAGACTAGAGTTGTTGGCAAAGACTACAACCTCCCCTTTACCAAAGACTAAGGCTTAACCAATGCCTAACCTACCAAAGTTGTGAGTGAAGCCCTCCTTGCCACATACATTTGTGGTGTTATGGAAAAGGAATCAAATTGGGTGGAAAGCGAAATGTGGGGATTAGTAGTCTTGGGGATACTGATGTTTGGTGAAATTCTGTGCATGACTGGAATCTTTTTCATAAAGCATCTACAATGGGATATTTGTTTGTATGGATGGGGGTTGGTGAGATGGGCAATGGAAACCTGTGTCCATATTTTTTGGGGGAAATCAATAAACTGTTAACACACCGTAAGACCACCAATCTCCGAAGAACACCACGTACAACATAGACCAGGGTCACCAAGAAGATAAAAATGTCACCAACTGAGGGGAAGACAAAAGACAAAGAGACCACAACACACACACTCCATGATGACAATGATCCAACAACAAAACAGGAGCTGAGGGAAACGGAACTGAGACTAACAGAAATCATGAATAAATTGCCAACTGCTCTACAGCCACGTCATCAGTTGGTGTTGGTCCACTGTGCTTCATTAAGTCCAGGGTCAACACAGCCGTCTACCAGGAGATTTTGGAGCACTTCATGCTTCCTTCCGCAGACGAGCTTTATGGGGATGCTGACTTCATTTTCCAGCAGGACTTTGGCATCTGCCCACACTGCCAAAAGTACCAAAACCTGGTTCAGTGTCCATGGGATTTCTGTGCTTGATTGGCCAGCAAACTCACCTGACCTGAACCCCATAGAGAATCTATGGGGCATTGCCAAGAGACAGATGAGAGACATGAGACCGAGCAATGCAGAAGAGCTGAAGGCTGCTATTGAAACATCCTGGTCTTCCATAACACCTCAGCAGTGCCACAAGCTGATAGCATCCATGCCACGCTGCATTGAGGCAGTAATTGATGCAAAAGGGGCCCAAACCAAGTACTGAGTACATATGCATGCTTCTACTTCTCAGAGGTCCAATATTGCTCTATTTGCAGTCCTTGTTTTGCCGATTTCATTTAATATTCTAATTTTCTGAGATTGTTAATTTGGGGTTTTCATCAGCTGAACGCCATAAACATCACAATTATAACAAATAAAGGCTTGCCATATCTCGCTTTGCATGTCATGAGTCTATCTCATATATTAGTTTCACCTGTTAAGTTGAACTACTGAAATAAATGAATTTTTCCACGATATTCTAATTCTCCGAGTTTCACCTGTAGAGACAAAGATGAACGACCTGGCTTCCAAAGTGGAAACCCTCACTGGCACAATCTCCACTCTATAAAAGAAGACCCAGATGCAAGAGATGCAAATAGATCAGCTCCAAGAGGAGCTGTATCTTATTGAGCAAGTATCCTATATCTATCAAGAATGTTTCATTCACAAACAATTGTCACCAGCATTTATCTTCCTTTATCAGCTTCACACACTGATAAAATCTGCAGAATAATTTCAACTTGGGTATTGGACCTGACTGCCAAGTCCCGTTGGGAAACTTCAGAGGTTACACAGCAGAGGCTGGCATAGAAATCTAGGACGCTATCCAGCACAAAACCTGCAGGGTCTCTATGGGAACCTTCCCCACTCCCAGCCCTCCACTTCCCCGCAAGTCTCATCAGCGCTTGACAGACTGGGAAACCTAATATTGAAGGCAGACATAACACCGAGTGTGGTGAAAATGATTTTGAAAGCACATTTTATGAATTCTTGAAGCATTATTATTACTATTGCAGGGCAGTGAAAAGCGGATCCACTATGCTTAAGCAAATGTTATGTCCAACCCCAAAACAGGTGTGATGGACAACTGATTCAGAGCAGCAGCTTGTTTATATCTCCACCACTATTGAAACTTCCAATCCCCACCCCCAAGCTCAACATTTGTTTCCTTATAAATCTCCCTTTTCCTTGAGAAATGGTCACTTGCTATATTATACAGCGTTGCCACCATTTTTGCCATTACCAGTACACCTCTTTGCTCTCCTCTCCTGGAAATGTCCACAAACCTTTTAATATTTTTCTCAAGGTTAGCTTACTGTTATTCCCTAATGGTATTTATGCCTGGGAGGCTTTTAGGCATGCCACCCAATTCCAGCAGTCTAAGCAGCGTGGTGCTTTGCAGATGTTTGCTGTGTCTTTTTCTGCGCTCCTTAAGAGCGTACCAAGTGTGCTGCATGATATCTGCTAGAGGTCTGTGTGCAGGCACAGATATCCTCAGGCAGAGACTTTAGTGAGACTGCTACATAATCAAAACTGCACTCTGAAGAAACAGGCATCATCGGATTGCAATAGAAAGCCAGTGATTCCTCTTACTTTGGCCTCGTCTCAAAATCCTCTTTGATTATTTGCCCAGGTTGTACAAGATCAGGAGGGCTGGTAATTTAGCTCAGCTCTCCAAACCCAAGGTCAGTATCTTGCCATTGGACTTAGTCCTATTTAACTTTGCTACACTGGTCTTCTGCTTTTTTTTTTTCCTTTTAAGCAGCATAGGAATATAATACTATTTGTGCAATTTTCTCTTTCCTAAAGGGCAAAGCAATTACCATGCACAGTGGTAACTGGAATGCAGTTTTGCTACCAACTGTTTACTTCCTCTCCTCTCACTGCTGCTCTTCAGAAAATTCTCTGGTCCCTTTTCTCATATGCTCTTGCATTGGTGCCAGTCAAGTGGTGTACTTGGCTGTTACCTGATCCATATGTCAAAGCCTGGAACGGGTTCTTTTCCCTACCTCTCTGCTGAGCAATGATCTGTGTCTAGCTACCTGCAGTATCTAATGCCCAACCTTTGTTTTGCCTGACTTGAAAGGAAGCAAAGTAAACAACTACTAGAGGCAACATGGTGCCCGCCTACTAATGGCTGCTTCTTTCCCCGCATATATCTTTGGAATGTGTTTACGAGCCGATTTTGCACAATTGTGTGCTTTGAAAATCAAGCCAGTGCCTAATGAGATCCATATGCAAGCTCATCAAAGGGTTGTGTCCCCACAGCCACATAGCGCTGAAAACACACACGGGCCAAAGAGCCGTTCACAGAGCATTAATCAGGAATCATGCATCAATGTGAGCCACTTCGCCACACAAAGGCAATGAATTTTTATTGGCTGCCATTCAGCTAATGGAAGGATTATATTACTCGTGATAGAAATTGCCTATCCAGCTGGCTCTAGGCATCTTTCTTGTGCAGTGAGAACTCTGATTACAGTTGTGCTCTTTTTCCTTGCGTGTTCAAAGAATTCTGTGCAGTTTTATTTAATGCTACCTAAGGAGTGCCAGAGGCATTTCCGTGCACTGCTCTGATTCGCCAGAAGCGGCTTAGTCATGCTGGGCACATGACCCAGAAGCTGTACGCCAGCTCCCTTGGCCAATAAAGCGAGACCTAATGGTCAGGGGTCCCTTTACCTTTACCTTTAAGGTGAGCCAGAATTCTGAAGCACCTTAGAGATGAGTATGATGAGCTTTCTTGGCAAGGCCATATAGCCCTATTCAGACACTCCTCCCCACATGCAATTCATAAGTGAAGGAGAGGAGAGGAGTGCAAGTGTGCTCCCTGGTCCTTCTCTCTCTGTCGTTTCTCCATCACCTGCCCTGCAGCCTTCTATGCTGGAAGATCAGGGTTCTAAATCACACAAGGTGCCTTCATGGGTCCCCACTGCAGAAGTTCAGCCTGGAGGATGGTGCCAAAGAGTGCACCCTTGCTCTACCTCCTCACACGATTGGGATTGCCTGAGCACTTTACCCAGAAATAGCCTGCGGCCTATGAAATGTGACTTCACAGCAGATTTATCCGTCTTTAATATGCTACAGGACTCTTTGTGAAACTCTGCAAAGACTTTTCTTCTAAGGGAAACGTTGCATTGCTGCAGATCTTTGACATTCGTTTGCTACAAAATGCAGAGACACGCCCTTTCTTAGTTCTGCTGCCTCTGCGCCCACAGCACAAACACTGCAGTGCTTACATTGAATATTATCTGTCTATTCAGATAAAAGGCGAAATAGGTCTATGTGGGGGTGGAGAACCCTACTAAAACCTGCTCTCTGAATTTCATTTGTACCTTTATATTTTCACAGTCTAGTATCATAGAAGAGATTAAACTGAGGTAAATTGCCAACATGTTTATGCTGTCCATTTATTGTGAGTGGCTTGGCCACTAAAAATGAATGTTAATTAGTAGGCGAGCATGAAAGGGGGAAAAGTGGGTCGATTCACATGCCCTGGACAGAGTCTGCCTTCTGGCGCTACCATGTACCTGGACCAAAGAAGAGCCTTACCATTTATTTGCAGATGTGTACACACTCACATACCCTCCAAGTTTCCCAGGGGCAATTCCGGAGTTACGGAAGCCATCCTGGTTTCTGATTTGATCCCGGACTGTCACAATTTCCCTTTGGATGTCCCTGTTTTCATTGGAGAAATGCTGAAAGGGATGGAATAGGATGTCCCACTCTTCACCTGAGAAATGTTGGGGGGGGGTGCCCTCCACCATCTTGGGAAAACCCTTTTCACCCAGAAGCTGGTCCAGGAGCATCATTATTTTTGCACACCCACCCTGGGCCTGCTCTCTTGGAGGGAGCCAGCTTAGCCAGCCGCTAGGTATGCCCCAAGGGGGGAGTGGAGAATCATTAAACAATGTGTTTAGTGGGGGGGGGGGGTTGCTTTAAGAAATGGCTGCCTCATAAAGCACCCAGGGTGGAATGCAGTAAATTAAATAGGGCACACTCCATGCCTGGGAACACTTAAGACTGACCTTTTCATCAATCATTGGGACTTAAAATGCCTTAATCATCAGCTGTATAATACTTAATTTACATGTTAACTCATCAATTGAACTTACACTCAGAATTATAGAACTGGGCTGTCTTCAGGTCAGAGGAATCGCTCAGCATAATGTGGTAGTGTCCAATTTTGGAATACCCTCTCCAGCAAGGTCTGACTGATGCTGACACGACAGTCTTTTCCAGAGTCACATTTTTCTTTCCCAGGCATTTTGAAATTGGTTTTATGGCCTCTGTCTGCTTAATAGTTCTGCTGGTTGGTTGCCTCTCAGTGTTTATGTTTATATGAAGAATGTGGGGTGGGTGTTTTTTGTTTTGTTTTAGTGTATTGCATTTTAATTATTGTACACTGCCCTGGAATCGACTTAGATGATTGGCAGTTTAAGCATTTCTAACATAAATAGCAGAATAATCTATGTGGGATTTTTTTTATGTCTGGTCCCCCACTCCATTGAGCTATAGGAAGCTTACCTGGTGGTGGCAGACTTCGACAGGTGTTAGTTGTAGCTTCTGCTAGGGTTCTGTCTCGCCAGAGTGGTGCATTCTCTAGTTATCTCCCACTTGGACTACTGCAATGCGCTCTACGTGGGGCTACCTTTGAAGGTGACCCGGAAACTGCAATTAATCCAGAATGCGGCAGCTAGACTGGTGACTGGGAGCGGCCGCCGGGATCACATAACACCGATCCTGAAAGATCTGCATTGGCTCCCAGTACGTTTCCGAGCACAATTCAAAGTGTTGGTGCTGAACTTTAAAGCCCTAACAGCCTCAGTCCTGTATACCTGAAGGAGAGTCTCCATCCCCATCGTTCAGCCCGGACACTGAAATCCAGCGCCGAGGGCCTTCTGGTGGTTCCCTCATTGCAAGAAGTGAGGTTACAGGGAACCAGGCAGAGGGCCTTCTCAGTAGTGGCGCCCACCCAGTGGAACACCCTCCCTTCAGATGTGAAGGAAATAAGCAGCTAACCTATCTTTAAGACATCTGAAGGCAGCCCTGTTCAGGGAAGTTTTTAATATTTAATGCTGTACTGTTTTTAACACTTGATTGGGAGCCAGCCAGAGTGGCTGGGGAAACTCAGCCAGATGGGTGGGGTATAAATAATAAATTTATATTATATTATATTATATTATATTATATTATATTATATTATATTATATTATATTATATTATATTATATTATATTATATTATATTATATTATATTATATTATATTATATTATATTATATTATATTATTATTTCTGGGCCTCTGCATATTACTCTAAAATGCCAAGTGCACCTTGCTGTAGAGCTATATTGAAACTTAACTACCAATTGAAACTCTGACTCCCAAGTTCATCCGTCCACCCAAAACTTATGTACGTTTGTTCCTATGGCTTTATCCAATTCCCTTGAGGTAACCTGCACCTCACTGGTGGAATATATGTTCTTCATCCAGAAGGTCCCAGCTCCAATCCCTAGCATACCACTTTCTGTGATACCTCAGTGAGTCACTCCTACCCACAGTAGACCACACTGAGGTGGGTGCTTCATATATACATTGCTAACTAAGTACAGTATGAGAAAAGTTGGCCAAACTTCAGATATTAAGCTCCTTGTTAAAATGTCATGAATTTATAGTGGTTCTTGCAAGTGTTCACATTTTATCCCAAAGCATATTGTTAATGCTTCCCCCCCTCCCCCGAATTACAAATTACATTTTCACTTTGACCAGGGTTCCCGCTACCTTATGTATTTGTTAATACATTTTCTTTTGGAATTTGGGTGAATGTGCATATGTCAATATGGATATGTACATTCGTGGATTCCTCTTAAAAGCCCAGCAGCAGAAATTGACTTTGTAGCAGTCTATTTATAGCATGATGATATCCACACTAGCTATAGTTCCAAGACTTTTTCAAATATCCTCTCTCCCCAATGCATTGCATGAAAGTGATGCTTTGTTTTTCCTTTCCTTTTTTTTTTAAAAAAAAGACCAATATTTGGTGTTTGGTTTCCTGATAAAATTTAACACATGGTTATGAGCTTGTGGGTGCCAGGCTCCCTTAAATTCCTGGGCCCAGTAGGTGTTTAAAGGGAAGTTTTCCTTCTGCACATATGCTTTCCCTCTGCACATAACTGTTGCATTATGGGGAAGCATTGCTTCTTCTCTCTTGCATTCTGGGAAGTCTTGCTTATAATCTTTTCTCTGTTTCTGCACACACTGTACGAACCTGTTCCAAACACCAAGACATTCTCTCATCGCTCAGTTCACTTTAAGTTCATGGTGACTTGTTCTCCATGCATAGCTGACCACATCTATAGAACTTGATTATTGTATTCTTTCATGTTATGATCAATCATTAGTAATTGTTTTATGCCATATTAATCTTTAGTTATTATTAATTAGGAGGTTTCATGCCTGTCTAGTCCCAACCTCGTTTCCCAGCCTTTAATCTACCGGTGATTAATGTTCACATGTAATTCCCACCCCTCACATGTAATTCCCGCCTTGTATGTATGTTAACCAATCAGCATTAAGTTTCTTTGTGTTTGTATCAACCAATCAGCCACAAGCACACCTGTGGCAATGTTTGTAATATTCAATAAAAGAGAGTTCCCGGGACTTTCCCGGCAGACGCCTCTCGTGACACCCACTGCTCGTCTCCCGTGATTTTCATTCCTACATCTGGTGACCCCCGACGTGCCAGATCCCTTACGCAGCCTAGCCCCTGTACTTCACTCGACTGGAAAAGTCTCAGCGCGCTATTTCGTGAGTATGGGGGGCGATTTAACTAAATTGCAGAAAGAACATGCTAGGGAATTGTTTTCTTTAGTTAGACAACGGGTTGTGGGTGCTCATGTTTCTTTAAAAGAAATTGAACAACTACTTGGTGAAATTAATTGCCAATGTCCTTCCTATCCTGAGACTGGCTCTCTCGACGTGGAGACTTGGCAGAAGATCGGAAAGACCCTCTTTACTGAACCGAGGGCTCCAATTCATTGTCTGCTTACCTGGCAGAAATGTGCAGAGGCCGTTGCAAAATTTGGACCCCAGGTCCCCCAGGCGTCTCCTTCGGCCCCTGCTCTCCTGCCTGCAGCAGACAATCCCCCCCCTTACCCCACTTCTCCACAGCTTCTGCCTCCTTCTCCTTTGCAGCCCGGCAAACCCCCCCTGCTTCTCATCCATCTCAACCTGCTTCCACCCCCCCCATCCCCCTTTCCCCCCTCCTTCTTTGCCTGCTCCTACTGGAGCCGTGCGTGCTGCACTTTCTCAGGCAAGACAGAAGGGGCTTTTGTCCTTGCAGGAAGAATCTGAGTGGGCGGGGGAAATGCCATCTGTCTTCCCTATCACCTATGCAAACGCAGGAAATGCTCAACAACAGGTGTTTTATGAAACCCTTCCTTATTCTGTATTGAGAGAATTGAGGAGGGCCATCGCTGATTCTGGCTTAAAATCCTCCTATGTCACAGGGATGCTGGAGGGGATTGCGTCTGGTTATACCATGCTGCCCCAAGATTGGAAAGATTTAATGCGCATGTTGCTCTCACCAGCCCAGTATGTTGTCTTTGATAGTGAATTTCGGCTTAGTGCTTCAGCCCTGTCTGATGCCCAGCATACAGCTAATGAACTTTATGGTGCCGGTCCTTTTGACGATATAACAGCCCAGGCGACGCTGACGCCTGCACATTTTAGCCGCACCGCGACTTGTGTACAGCGCGCCTTTCGGAAAGTCCCTGTCTCAGGGCAGCCGCTGAGCTCTTTTGTTAATATTAAACAACAACATTCGGAACCCTACCACCAATTTATAGATAGATTGAAAGAAGCAGTGACCAGGCAGGTTGATAACACTACAGCCCAGAATGAGCTGATGAAAAAAATGGCTTTTGAACATGCGAACACCGACTGTAAGAAGGCTTTGCAGTCGATCATTAATCGTCCTAAATATGATCTGGCACAGATGATTCAAGCCTGTGCGGACATTGGAAGCCAGAGCCATGCCATGTCCTTGCTTGCCGGTGCCATCCAGGCTGGCAATAAACCAACTGGTAACTGTTTTAATTGCAAGCGCCCTGGTCATTTTGCAAAAGAATGCAGGGCACCTGGCGGTGGGGCGCACAGGGATGGTACTGCCAATAAGGCTAAACCCTCCAAGAAATGCCCAAAGTGCGGTAAAGGCTATCATTGGGCTAATCAGTGCAGGAGTTCGGGAAACTCCATGCTGGCCCCGCCCTCGGGCCACGAGAATTAGAGGGCCCATTGCCATCAGCTACCACCATGGATGCTTTTCCTAAGGAGACACCTTCAGATTTCACCATTGATTTAATTAATCAGGAATCCAAAGATTCTGTTTTACCTGGTGAAATCGTGCTCATGCCCACCCAATTGGCAGGCCCACTACCTCCCAAGGTCGCGGGCTTGATTTTGCCGAAATCTTCTGCAGCCAAAGAAGGAATCATGGTTATTCCTGCAGCCTTGGATCCTGACTATGTGGGCACAATAATGCTTCAACTTTGGAGCCATATGCCCATGCAGTTAAAAAAGGGTGACTCCTGGGCACATTTGGTAGTGCTTCCTACCCCTCCTACTGCTTCTATTATGGATAATAATTTGCACCAGCTCTGTCCCCTCTCTCCGCAGCTATTAGCTGTAATCCAGAGGATCGGTGAACAGAAACTTCTTCGTAAGTATAAAATCAATGGCAAAGTTCTGGAAGGCTTGAGTGATACAGGCGCAGACGTTTCTGTGATTTCCAGTAATTGTTGGGACCCCACGTGGCCCCTTGAGTCTGCCTCTGCAGTTTGGGGTGTAGGTGGACCTCAAACCTCTTCCAAAAGCGTACAATGGCTGCCTGTTTCTCTGCCTGATAGCTCTGAAACCATTGCATATATTCAGCCTTGTGTACTGAAAATTCACCTCAATCTGTGGGGCAGAGACCTACTACAACAATTACAAGCTACCATTCAATTTAATGAGTAAGCTTGCATTCCCCCTCAACTGGAAATCCACCATCTTTGTATGAGTGGAACAATGGACCAGTGACAAAAAGCATCATTTGTCCCACTCTAGATATCGCCACTCTGTGGAATTGATTAATGATTGTAACGATTTTGTTTTTTCCCCTAGCAGATCTGAATATATTTTTTTAGCTGTCTCTTTTTTAGGAGTCCCTGGATTGGCTGTCCGGAATAGCAGAAATATTAACTCTTTAGCTTGCTCCGCAGCAAAAGCCTTGAATTCTACTTCACAAGCTCTTCACCTTTTGAATAAAGAACAGAGGGAATTGCGTTATGGACTCTTACCGCGCTGCTATCGATTACCTATTGATGCTCCATCATTACGGATGCGAACAAGTGGAAAACATGTGCTGCTTTAATATCACTGACAATTCTAAGGCTATCCAAAAACAAATCTCTCATTTGCAAAATCTCACACATCACATCAAACAGGATGTTGGTTTTCTGCTTACTGCTTGGTTACCAAACTTTACTTGGCTTCGTAGTCTTTTTCAATATGCCATTGTTATTATATGTATATTAATTTTGTTTTGCTGCTTCCTCCAATGCATTCCTGGCCTCATAAGTCTTTTCTCTCGGCTTCTCTCTCCCCCTCAGCCACCCAATAAAATCCTTGCTGCTTATCTTGCGAAATGGCAACATCAACAGTAAACCAAAGGGGAGAAATGGGCAGATTTATTTCGAGCATGCGCTGGCAAACCACGTATCTCGTAGTATCTTCTGTCTCATCCTCCCTGGCGAACTTAGTTTGGGCATTTGCTGGCACACCACTAATCCCGAAATATTTTTGCCTTACCCAGTACGCCTCGCAAAAAAAAAAAGAAAGGGGGAGATAAAGGGAAGTTTTCCTTCTGCACATATGCTTTCCCTCTGCACATAACTGTTGCATTATGGGGAAGCATTGCTTCTTCTCTCTTGCATTCTGGGAAGTCTTGCTTATAATCTTTTCTCTGTTTCTGCACACACTGTACGAACCTGTTCCAAACACCAAGACATTCTCTCATCGCTCAGTTCACCTTAAGTTCATGGTGACTTGTTCTCCATGCATAGCTGACCACATCTATAGAACTTGATTATTGTATTCTTTCATGTTATGATCAATCATTAGTAATTGTTTTATGCCATATTAATCTTTAGTTATTATTAATTAGGAGGTTTCATGCCTGTCTAGTCCCAACCTCGTTTCCCAGCCTTTAATCTACCGGTGATTAATGTTCACATGTAATTCCCACCCCTCACATGTAATTCCCGCCTTGTATGTATGTTAACCAATCAGCATTAAGTTTCTTTGTGTTTGTATCAACCAATCAGCCACAAGCACACCTGTGGCAATGTTTGTAATATTCAATAAAAGAGAGTTCCTGGGACTTTCCCGGCAGACGCCTCTCGTGACACCCACTGCTCGTCTCCCGTGATTTTCATTCCTACAGGTGTTGGAATTTAATCAAGGCCTGGGGGGTTAAATTGGATTCCAAACTGCTAATCCCTGGACCCAGCTTCCAGTGTTCAGTAGATTGCCTGGGAGATGGACCATTCAGAGAACAAGGAGGCCATTGAGGCAGCCAATGAGAATGGGCTTTCTGCCAGATGGCAAAAGGGTGGGGCCCCAACTCTGAGACAAAGCCAGAGACTGAAGGAGGGCAAGAGCTGGCTGTGATGTCACCAGGAGGGGAAATGGTTTCAGGCTGGTAGGGCAACAAGCTGGAGACATGGTTAGAGCATGATGGCTGATTTATATTTGAAGGGTATGGGAGGCTATGGGGAAATTAATGTGAACCCCAAGCATCTAGATCAAGGGAAGTAATAGTGCCACTGTATTCTGCTCTGGTCAGACCTCACCTGGAGTACTGTGTCCAGTTCTGGGCACCACAGTTCAAGAAGGACACTGACAAACTGGAACGTGTCCAGAGGAGGGCAACCAAAATGGTCAAAGGCCTGGAAACGATGCCTTATGAGGAACGGCTAAGGGAGCTGGGCATGTTTAGCCTGGAGAAGAGGAGGTTAAGGGGTGATATGATAGCCATGTTCAAATATATAAAAGGATGTCACATAGAGGAGGGAGAAAGGTTGTTTTCTGCTGCTCCAGAGAAGCGGACACGGAGCAATGGATCCAAACTACAAGAAAAAAGATTCCACCTAAACATTAGGAAGAACTTCCTGACAGTAAGAGCTGTTTGACAGTGGAATTTGCTGCCAAGGAGTGTGGTGGAGTCTCCTTCTTTGGAGGTCTTTAAGCAGAGGCTTGACAACCATATGTCAGGAGTGCTCTGATGGTGTTTCCTGCTTGGCAGGGGGTTGGACTCAATGGCCCTTGTGGTCTCTTCCAACTCTATGATTCTATGATTCTATGATCATAGGCTCAGGTTGCATATATGTGAAAACAAACCATATATCATAAGTATCATTTTGGGAATGAGGCACAGTATCCGCTGTGCCTCATTCTCAAAAAGGAAACACAAACCCTGGGTGAGCGCCTAGAATCTTGCATCACTCAGAGATCCAGGTGGAATGCAACAATATACATTCTCAAATTTTGCAGAGCTTGATAACCATAATTGTTGGGGGTCAAGACAATCAACTGAATTTGTAAAGGAACAACTTTTGACCTATTAACAGAAAGATGAAAAAACAGAATGCCATACAAGGCTCTCTGTAAAGCTTTTTTGCTGGGTAAATACAAAGGGAAACACAGTTTAAAGTGCACAGTGGTGATGAATTATTTTTTTAAATCTGAGGACATGTGAAAGCAAATAATGGTAAGCAAATTGTATTGTGTTTTTATCTGCTGTAAGCAAACTGGGCACCTCGTAGCGGGTAAGAATTAGTTGTTGCTGCGTTAATCTCACTTCTTCCTTATTCTGCAAATCATTTTTGCAACTGATTCTCCATTATAAAGCTGCCAACAGTCTAGATATTTATTTATTAAAAAAAGCTGCTCAAGGCTTATTCTTTGGTCTTTAATTACAGGCTGATTTACAGAAATAGGCATGTGGATTTGTGTGTGCGTATGTCTGTGTGGAGATAACCTTCATCATCAGCTACTACTGTCAGTAGATCAAGCAGTTGTTAAACGCAGTTATACAAGCCTGTTACTTACCCAAGTCCCTATAACAATAATGCAGTAGCACTCATAGATATTCACCCTTCTGAGAGGTTATCTATGCCCCAGAAGTGGGCTCATCCTGTGGGGTAAAGCAGCAATCGTCTCCCACCAATTGAGTTCCTGACCCTTTCTGGAAGTGAGGAGGAGGCAGTGAGGTGTGAATGCACATGCAGAGCCAATCTGGAGCTCCCAATCTTGTGTCAATGCAACAATAACCTCACCACTACCACATACCGTCTTCTCTCCTTTCCACTGACTTTGCTGTCAGGAGGCTGTTGCTGCAGCTCCACCCCTCCAGGCGAGCTTCTCCCGTTAAGCTCAGGTATGTGCTAAACCCCAGTCTTGCAGCTGTTTACTGAACAGTATAAACTTTAAACATAAAATGGAAGTGGTGTATATTAATGCGAAATTCAAATTGCAAAGCAAGGCATCCAAAGTCTTGTGTTGCCCTGATGACTTGCTCACCAAGAATTTCTACAGACTTTCTTTTACTTTTTGGTGTAAGTGAAGCAAAGCTGATTATGTGAGAAATACCCCATTGCCGCTTCTGTGGGAAGGAGAGGGGCGGGAGAGCATTTGAACAGGGGGAACTATTTCACAAGGAGTCTCCCATCACAGAGCTTTAGAGAATGTTTAACATTCTTATAGCTCTTCTACAATTTTTGTCTCTCTGGAGCTGGACGTTTAAAAGAGTTCTGGTGGATCAGGCCAAATCCGTTTTCCTAGCCCCTTCCTCTTTTTCCAAACTGCTTTCTACTCCAATTTCAGTGGTACCTTGGGTTAAGTACTTAATTCGTTCTGGAGGTCCGTTCTTAACCTGAAACTGTTCTTAACCTGAAGCACCACTTTAGCTAATGGGGCTTCCTGCTGCCGCTGCGCCGCCGGAGCACGATTTCTGTTCTTATCCTGAAGCAAAGTTCTTAACCCGAGGTACTATTTCTGGGTTAGCAGAGTCTGTAACTTGAAGGGTATGTAACCTGAAGCGTACCACTGTACTGACAATGCACCCTATCTCTTTTTTTTTCATACCATTTTTCTTGTTTTTTTTTTCATTTGACGTTTGTGGAAATGTTGCCCTTGGATAAGTTGTACACGTTAGAGTATAGTGCTATCTCTTGACAATCCTTCATTATTTTATTTTCCTATTGTTTTAAAGGGTTCCTCGCACAAAAACCTCTTTCTCTGTGATTTGGCTGGTTTCTTACCCAGGGGCACCTCTCTCATGTCAGCAGTTTTCAGACTGATTGCCCACAGAACTAAAGGAGATAAAATGATTCCTAATTTACTCATCCCAAATGGTAAAGGCTTCCGCAGCTGTCATTCTGAAATTTGGCAGGCTTCATCCCCTTTGAAGGTATGACTGTGGCTGCATTTTTAAAAATTCTATCCCAAAACAATAAAAAAAAGTTATAGACATTTCCTTCTGGGGGGGTGGGGGACTTAAAAGTAAACAATTTTACCCACCCTGAAATGGTAAGATCTGCCTTTGTGGAAGACCAACCATAGATACCTTTCAGGAGGTAAAACTGTGTGGGCAAAAGGCATCGGATTCTACCAGAAAATTTAAAAATATATGTTTTTTTTTTCTAAATTAAAATTTAAAGGTGCCCAGTACAAAACGAAAAACCCAAGATGCATCTGCCTGTTAATTTGGCAAGTTTAATCCTCTCAGAAGGGGTCACTGTGCCTGCAGATTTCATCCACTTTCATTAAAGACGGGGCGGTTATAGTCATTTATTGATTCACTATAATAGTGAATGGTGGGAAACACCAGCTTGTTTTTAATTAAGCTGAGTTAGACCAGAATCATGATACAAATTGGACAAACCACAGATCAGATGGGGCTGTAACCCAGAAACAGAAACAGAAACAGATCCCTACCAAATCATGAAGCTAGTGCATATCCCTAACAAGTACACATTACGATAATTCTAAATACACATATGGTGCACACTTTCATCCAATTTTAGTGTATGGCCTAAATAAAGCAGCAGTTTAGGAAGCTTGTAAACAAATCTATTAATATTTGCAACTGAGAATGAACTAAAGCCCTGCAATTTTTGAACTTTAATGGCTTGGGAAAATATGACATTTTTATCCACCCTTCTAAACATCATGCTGAATTGTTTTTTATCTGCTGCCATTATTTAATGTGTTTGTGTGAGAGAGAGAGAATATAAAAGTGTCATTGTTCTACCATTCCACTGCTCAAAATTCAACATTGTTTAACGCAGCTGCTTCCACCTCTTTGATTTCACACCCTCCATTCCATACGAGGAACAAAGAGCTCCATCTCAGACTCACTATCACAATCACTGGTTGATGTCGCAGCACTCACGTGTGGTATAAAAGTACTCTACAAAGACCCATCAGAGCTACAATGGAATAACAAGCTAAGATAGGAACAAGAGGCTCCCCAAAAAAAGAGTTTGCTTGAGACAAGTGCTCTGCCAACTTCTTCAATCACAAGATGGTGTTACTGGGCACCATGACATCTTCATAAGAAGGCATCATCTCAAACAGATAGTTGGTGGAGACATAATGCTTATAATGCCTCTTTGGGTCATATGACATGGGCATGTTCAGTGATGTTTTCTTTTTTTGGTCTGAAGTTAATGTCAGCATTAATTTTGTATTGGGGGAAAATCATTGATATCTGCAGAGGTCTGTGTACTTTAAAATTATACCCCTGTGATATGGGGACTAATGGCAGGACAACAAAAGTGGGTTTTGTGAACCCTTTTGGTCACCTGGAGCCTGAAAGGACAAGCACCCACCATCCCTTATGTAATGGTCCGAAGTCCTGACTGACTGTCAGGGACTGCGCTGAGGAGGGCTGCACCGAGGAGGAATGGTGGGAGCCTCCCCCTCCATCTGCTCCTGATCAGGATCCTGAATCTTCCCAGGAGCAGGAGGACAGTATAGATTTGGAATGGTGGTTTGCAGAGGGGCATAGTTCAGAAGGCAGAAGCTGGGAAATAATGGATAGGGAACAGCTAGGAGAAGAAGCACTGGGGGAGAGAGAGAGAGTTAACAGATTCACTGTCTCTGGAAGAAGAGCTGATAAGGTGGTAGAACAGAAAACAGAGATTATGAGCTCAGGTTACAAGACAAAGTAGTGATGTGGGTGACTAGGGAGGAAGTTGGTGGAACCATTAATTGGGAGCACTGCCATTCCTAGGAAATGGATTCTTTGTTCTCTCGCTGTGATCATTAAAGTTTCTAACTGGTAAGAAGACTCCTTTTCCTTTGTTCTGCCAAGGCAGGGAGAAAGCCGGTTCCCTGAAGCCTGACACTGACCTTGTGGCATTTGTACGTATTTCTTATAAACGTCAATTTCATTCAGATATCTATCATAATATTTGAATAGCATATATCAACTTACATGTTTAAAATAAGCTGGATGTATTGCTAGGTATTGTATTTCTAATGTGTGCCTTTTTGCCCTTTCTTGGTTAAACTTGCTATAATTTTTATTTATTTTTTTAAGAATATACTAGTATTGTTTTGTGGCAGGACAAGTCACTACTTCTATTCGTCCAGCTTCATTGGATTATTGGGCTAGTGCTGCCACAACCAAATTACTCCATCTTTCTCGTTTGTCGAATTCCACAAATACCTGCAGTGTTTTTTGTCAAAACAGCTCAACATTGTCAGTCAAGGCAGCTGAAACTAAGGAAAATAGCTTCACACCTGCATTGGATATTCAGTGTGCGTAATTGAATTTTTGCACTCATTTTACAAGCAGGTTTTACATAATGTAAACCCATGCTTTGCTAACCCACCTCCTCTGAGGAAGCTCTTAAAAATCTGGTTTCAGAATCATGGTGCACTGACTCTGCCCTATGCCTCGTAAAACAATAGTCACGAGAGAAAGGAGGCAGACTGCACATTGGAGTTCAGATAGCAGTTAATTTCCTATCTGTCAAGAAATCTAGTCATTGAGCATCAGGATAATTGGAAATAATGGCTGGTGGCTGCAGTAATTCTGAATAATCTAAATTTATACAGTGTGAGATGTTATGACAGACATGAAGCAAAATTATGGCACTATTGTACTAGGAGCACAACACTGATGTACTCATGGTGTTTTGAAAGAACTGAAACTAATCTCTCAAAATTTCCTGCAGATCTCTGATATTTAAATGGAATACATTGGTACTAGGGCTTGGCTATATGTATTCGTAGAACTGCAGAGTTGGAAGGAACCCTAAGGATCATCTAATCCCGTGATGCAGGAACATGCAGCTTTCCCATATGGGGAATCAAACCTGCAACCTTGGCATTATCAGTACCACGCTCTACCCAGCTGAGCTATCCAGGCCCCAAACTTTCTCTCACACTGATGTCTAAGGGGCAACTCCGTTGCTACAAAGGGAACAAATATTTACCTTTACCTTACTAGGTACCGCTCCAGCGGGAAGGTAAACAGCATTTTCGTGCGCTGCTCTGGTTCACCAGAAGCGGCTTAGTCATGCTGGCCACATGACCCAGAAGCTGTCTGAGGACAAACGCCAGCTCCCTCGGCCTAAAAAGCGAGATGAGTCGTCTGCGACTGGACCTAACGGTCAAGGGTACCTTTACCTTTTTCCTTGCATATGAGTGCATGAACATGACAATAATTATATATCTAGCAATTTTACTAAGTTTCAGTTCAACCCAAATTCTGCTGGCAAATTTGGGGTTCCACCTCAATGGAATTGCAAGCAAAATGGCAACAGGAATTCAAGTATCCGTTTCCACTTCCGGCAATTACACAACCTTGTCACCGATAGACTTCAGCATACTGCGCATATAGATGACATCATCATTCTGTCTCCTTACATAGCAGAGCCATTAATCAGGCTGTTTTGATGGATTTGGGATATGAGAGTCCAGATCTGAATGGAAATAATGTGCTTGACTTTCATGAGAAGGGATAACAGTCTGTCTACTAGAAATTAGATCAGGATTTAACTGGGGTTGTGTGCAGTTGTACCCAAATCTAGACCTGGTTGGTTTGAGGTGGAAACTGAAAGCGGAAAAAAGAATGCTAAAAAATAAAAAATGCTGGGTATGTTAACTATTGGAAAGCAAAAGTGTATATACCAGGCTTGGCCTATCCTTCTAATTACAAGGCATACGTCACAACACCAGTAGGGCGTCTTCTGCCCATCTAGACACCAAGATGGCTACAAGCAGACTTGGGAAATATATTTTGCCCATGGACTTCTGCTATTTAAACTGGTACTATTTCTGACATTATAGCAAGGATGGTGCACAGAGTCCTTCTCTATGCATAGCTATGAATAACCTGATATGTAAATCAAATCATTTTTACCTTGATCCTATGGAATGCTTTCAAGAAGCCTTAAATTCATTTACCAAGGAAAAGAATAAATGCATTTTCTCTAGATGCTGCCATAATAATAAATCCATACAAAACACCAGGGAAGATCAGAATGCTAGAATAATTATTTATTAAACACATTTGACAGCCAAGACAGAGACAAAGCAAGTGCAAAAGCTAGAAGAGCAAGCTAGCCTTGATCTAAAACTCGGGTTTGCTTGGGGAAAAGGTAAATTAAATTATCTATCTTCTTGATGAAAGCCATTCTTGTTTACTTAGGAAGTGGATATTCACATTACAAGAATTTATTCTTTCACTTAATCTAATAACCTAGCCTTCAAGAGATTTTGCCCTATGATTGAGCCGTCAGAAGTACACTAACAGCACCACCGCTATTAGTTCCACTAATCAAACCTTAAATGTTAGTGATGTACTCTATCTAGCAGGGTGAGCTGGAGAGCACATTCTAAAAATAGGTTGGTGTGTGGTGGACAGAAAACAAAACTTTTGCTTTCACATATCACTGTAGCTTTTTGCAACTGGTTTCAAGGAGAGTGTCCAATCCAATTAACTTTATGCTGTGAAAAGAGCTTCATGCTCAGGTTTCCCAGCTGAGAAGCTAAAAGGAAGGACAATGGTTCACCTTAAATGAAAACAGCAAGGCCTCAGCGACCCCCCTCTCCCACCAGAAGCAAACCAGGAATGCTCCAAGAAAATGCATGTGGCAAAAAGGAGCGCTAGGCTGCTCCTTGGTGGGCCGCCCACTTACCCACTTGTGATTGGCCAAGCAGATAGCCAGCCAGTCAGGATTCTTTTTATTGAAAAAATTATATATATATATATTTTCGCTTCTCACTTCCCTCTGTGGCCCCATAGCCTCGCGCTGTGGTCCCCCGTTTACGCAGTTTTCACCTGGGTCCCCCATCAGAATATCCTGGGGTGTCCCAGGGGGTCATAAGGCCCCCAATTGGGAAACACTGCTCTATGGCAGTAAGAGAGATGTGATACGACTGGGAATGAGACGCCACTGTCACATCCCTGAAGGCCTTGCTCACCAACCTTTCTCATAGAATCATAGAGTTGGAAGAGACCACAAGGGCCATCGAGTCCAACCCCCTGCCAAGCAGGAAACACCATCAGAGCACTCCTGATATATGGTTGTCAAGCCTCTGCTTAAAGACCTCCAAAGAAGGAGACTCCACCACACTCCTTGGCAGCAAATTCCACTGTCAAACAGCTCTTACTGTCAGGAAGTTCTTCCTAATGTTTAGGTGGAATCTTCTTTCTTGTAGTTTTGAGCCATTGCTCCGTGTCCGCTTCTCTGGAGCAGCAGAAAACAACCTTTCTCCCTCCTCTATGTGACATCCTTTTATATATTTGAACATGGCTATCATATCACCCCTTAACCTCCTCTTCTCCAGGCTAAACATGCCCAGCTCCCTTAGCCGTTCCTCATAAGGCATCGTTTCCAGGCCTTTGACCATTTTGGTTGCCCTCCTCTGGACACATTCCATCTTCTTGGTCACCTGCCTTAGCCTCAAGGGAATGAATATATTCCCTGAGAGTCAGGAGCTCATTGTACCAAGCACCCAACCACGTCAACTGCCCGGTAGGAAGAGAGCGATACATGTGGCTTTCTGTACAGTGCATTGAATAAAGCCCATTCCCCTGCTGGCTTTCTACATGCATACCTGTTATTGTTGTTTATGGAGCTTCCTTACTTTAGTGCTTGTGATTTGTTAGGTAAATAATAAATAATAATAAATATTTATTTATACCCCGCCCTTCCCAGTTCAGAAAACCGGGCTCAGGGCGGCTAACAACAAATTTAAAACATTTAATTAATGCAACAAAAAACAGCAAAAAATACAATATAAAATGTGAATAACAATAAATTCAGAATTAAAAATCAGTTTAGGGGGGGAAATCCATCCAATAAACATTAGATGATCACTAGGGCTAGCTGGCTAAATTAGTCCTATTTGGGCCAGTGAGGAGACCAGGGGAGAATTAGCTGTGGGATCCCAGAGTGGGTAATCTTCAAAAAAAAGGGGAGAGGGAAGGAAGGAAGGGGAATAAAAGATCAGGCTAAGTTCTAAAAGGAATGCCAAGCAGAATAGCTCTGTCTTACAGGCCCTGTGGAAGGAAGTTAAATCCTGCAGGGCCCTGGTCTCATGGGACAGAGCATTCTACCAGGTTGGAGCCATCACTGAGAAGGCTCTGGCCCTGCTGGAGGATAATCTGACTTCATTAGGGCCCGGGACCTCTAAACTATGATTATTCATGGACCTTAAGGTCCTCTGCGGGGCATACCAGGAGAGGTGGTCCCGTAAAAAGTAGGGGAGGGCATAATCTTCCCTGATGTGCACACCTTGCTACCAAAGTCACAGAGTTGCCTAACTCGATTGCTACCTTGACATTTTCTCCCTTTGGGCTAAGGCACTTAATCAGTTGGAGTCCTCTCTTGTTCACAGCTGCTCTTTTGGGCAGGCGAGAGGCCTTCAAATCCTTTCCTTTCCACTAGTGGTCTAGAAGCAGCTTATTGCCATCTTCTCTGTTTGTTGTTTTCTGTCAGGGTCTGAAATAATGGCAGGCCACTCTTTTACAACAAGCTGAACACACTCATCCTTTAGTAATGTTACTGGAAATGGGCTGCATGGTTTCTGGAAGAATCATGCTACTTTAAGCCCAGTCAATTTTTATTCACTTTGTGTTGGTCACTTACATTTTAATATTAAATGAATAGTATTACTGTCCCTTTCCTACTCAATGAACATTAATTATCATCGTATCTTGAATTCACTGTGGGTTCCAGTAGATGGCAATTTCTGATCGAATATATAAATGCACTTGCAGTTTGTTTAATTATGCAAATTAATCAGAAGGTCTTTTGTCTTCAGAGTTTGTAATTGCTCACCTAAATCCCTGAGAAGCAACATTAAAACATGTTGAATCAATTTTCTGCAGTTAAATACTTGACTTCAGGACCCAATTGTATGTGTCAAAGACTAAGTCAATAGCAAGAGTGCAATACTGCTGGTGCAGGAATAAACAATAAAAAGTATGTTTGAAATGGGACCATTATCCGCTGTGGCACATGTGCCAATTTGATATATATTGACATTTTTCAGGCATGTAAATTGGCTTCTAATATATTATCCTGCTTCATTCTCTAATATTTTAAATACAAGCTCTCAATAGGAACAAAGCCATACAAATGACTTTACTGTATTTTGCAGTACCTTGTTCATAATGACAGTGAAGGATCTCATTATTCATCTCATTTAGAAAACTATTGCAAACTGAAGTGTGTGTGTGTTTTAGCTAGTCTCCAGTATTGCTGTAATTTAAAACCATTGAGTTCCTTCACTTTTGTTTTGAAGAAACTGAATATTGCCCTGGGCTAATTCTGCCATACTATCTCCAAATATGCTTCTCTAGCATATATTTTATTTGTTGCCTCAGTTATAAAAATTGACAGAACTCAGCTGTTTATTGAAGCAAAGAACTATCACTACAGCAATAAAGGGATAAAAAGAAGCAGAAAGGTCACTGCCAGTATGTTGCGTGCCTTAATAAAACCTCATATTTGAAAACCACGTTTATTTGACAATCCAGGCTTCGCTTTCCCAGTTGAAAGCAGTACAAAAGTTAAGCGTACAACAGTTTGACCCAGTTCCCGGGGAGAGAGAGAGAGAGAGGCACCACAACAGACTCCCTTGTGATTCAGACCACTGGGCAAGCCTGACTAGGAAGCTTTTATAGGGATAGACAATGCTATATGACCAATTCTAGACAGTTGCTTCTGAAACTTATTTGCTAGTCTGTTAAGCTTTTCATCTTTGTGAAGAGGTTTGTGCTGTTTGGACCCGAGCCTGACTCTCTTCATATGCAAAACCAGCTGTGGGACTGAGTTCTGATAGTTTTTGTGAGACGCTGTGGTGCTGTGGGTTAAACCACAGAGCCTAGGACTTGCCAACCTGAAGGTCGGTGGTTCGAATCCCCACGACGGGATGAGCTCCCGTTGTTCAGTCCCAGCTCCTGCCCACCTAACAGTTCGAAAGCACGTCAAAGTGCAAGTAGAGAAATAGGTACTGCTCCGGCAGGAAGGTAAACAGCATTTCCGTCCACTGCTCTGGTTCGCCAGAAGCGGCTTAGTCATGCTGGCTGCATGACCCGGAAGCTGTACACCGGCTTCCTTGGCCAATAAAGCGAGATGAGCGCCGCAACCCCAAAGTCGGCCACGACTGGACCTAATGGTCAGGGGTCCCTTTACCTTTATATACCTGCATGGTGTCTATACTTTTATTTGCAATTCTGCTCCAAAGGAAGTCCTCCTTTCCTCTTGATAACCACTCTTTCTCAAACTCTTAATATCTATCTAATACTTACTCCCAGCTCAAGAAGAAAGGAAGAAGGGAAAAGTGTGGAAGATGGAGCAACCATCTTCCTACCTTGTTCCCTTTCAATGGAGTTGAACAGAGCGAAATTATTTATGCCAGGTCCTGTCCTGGCATAAACGTCCGGCATGCTTGTGGGTGGCTCTGAGAAATGGGGAGGTTAGGACTTGTACTTGTTGACTAGAAGGGAAACCAAAATGCTTGTTTACAAAGCTATTGTACTACCAACCTTACTGCATGCTTGTGAAACACAGACCACTTTCAAACACCATCTCCAACTCCTTGAAAGATTTCATCAACGGTGTCTCCGAAAAATTTTACACATCACTTGGGAAGACAAGCGAACTAATGCCAGTGTACTGGAAGAAGAAAAGTTCACCAGTGTCAAAGCAATGATTCTTCAACATCAACTTTGTTGGACTGGTCATGTTGTGCAGATGCCTAATTATCATCTCCCAAAGCAACTACTCTATTCCAAACTTAAAAATGGAAAGCATAATGCTGGCGGTCAACAAAAGAGCTTTAAAGACTCTCTCAAGGCAAATCTTTAAAAATGTAGTATGAACACTGACAACTGGGAAACACTGGCCTGCAAGCGCTCCAATTGGTGAACAGCCTTTACCAAAGGTGTCAAGGGCTTTGAAGATGCTCAAACTCAGGCTGAAAGGGAGAAACGTGCTAAGAGGAAGGCATGCTTGGCAAACCCTTGCCATGATCAACTCCCACCCAGAAACCCAGTGCTTTTTTTCTAAAAAAATGTTTAGGGGTACTCTCATTTTCCTACTCATATTGAAATACTGCCTCTCAATGAAGCCAAACTTAGATTCACAAAATGTTTAGGGGTATACGTACCCCCACGTACCCCCAGAAAAAAGCACTGAGGAAACCTATGTCTCCTCTGTGGAAGGACATGTGGATCCAGAATTGGCCTCCACAGTCACTTACGGTCTCACTGTTAAGACCGTGTTCATGGAAGACAATCTTACTCATGTATGAGTGATCTCCAAAGAAGAAGATGAGGCAATATATGGTTTTGTTTTCTCTTCAACTCCAACCTGTGCGGACTGCATCATTAGTGCAGAGCCAAGACATTCTGCTGCCAGAGAAGAGACAGTGCTGATAATAATCAGATTATGCTTGCAGAAACACTCCCCATAGACATCTGGCTGGCCAGGATAAGAAGCGAAGAGGCCTATGATCTGATCACCAGGGATCCTCTTAGGTCCTATCTAAACAACAGGCACATATCAATACCTCACAAACAATATCTTAACCGCTCCCAGCTGAAGGTAAAACAAAATGGTTACATTTTTCTGAAAAGAGAAGAAAAATGGGAGAAAAGTTTTGCAGTGATAGCTGACGACTTGCTGTGCCATCTCAGTGGGCGGAGGGCAGTTTCTGCTATATCCATGGCAAAAATCATAGTGCTGCAACAATATTGTTATAATAAAGTGTCAAGCAGATATGCTAGTCACTCGTGGAAATATTTAGATTTGATGTGCCAATTTGTCACATTTTACATTCTACACCTCATTCATCCTTCTAAAACAGCTAGAGAACACATGTGAAATAATTTGTCAGCACAAATCCCTCAAAGCACAAGTGTCCCAATATGCTCAGATATCTCAGCGTTTGTTAACAAATGTATGGTGACTCTCTTGTTAAGAACTGTATTAATGCCTTTTCCTGAAGAATACTATAAAATAGCTAAACGTTAGAACTATCTTTCCATTTCAAATTTAATCCTTCAATGGGAAAATGAGGAAAATGTGTGCATGCTAACAAGAAGCGTGATACCCTCTGTTCTAAGCACAGGAGTCTTGAACTCAGTTCACAATACTTTATTCCTTTAATAACAGGTCCAGGAACTGGCTTCAGTTACAGGATTTCTGCCCATGCTAATCAAAACGGATGCATGCAACATGTCTACGAGCATGACTGCATTTACACCCATCTGTCAAGATGGCATCCTGCCTGTTCACAAAATATAATGCCAATTTTAGTGATTCGTAGGTGCAAATCAAAGGACGAGTGCAGAAAGTGGTAGACATAAAAAATGTAGGATGTTAAAAACCTTTTTAAAAATTCAGTATATCCCTAGAGACTGTCATAACACAACTGCTGGAGAAGAATACAACGAAAATGGATTTTATGAGGTAAACATTTAACCTTTCCCCACAACTACAAAAGGAAGCTGACCAAAAAAACCCCAAACATTTTGGCATAGATAAAACACTTGAAAACTGTATCTCTCTCTCTCTCTCTCTCTCTCTCCATTCACATATACATGCATTCTATATATTCAGTTGCATAGTTTCACACAAACTGGTGTTAGCACTCCAAATGTATGTTTGTATATTCTTGAAGGATGTTTTTAAATTCAAACCTGACCAATGAATTACAATTCATTGCTTATCTGTCCAGTAACTTTGTTTCAAAATTCTGTGCAAGTTTATCTGAATGGCACAATGGAATATAAATTACCCCCTAACAGCAAGCAACAAGGTGAACCAATTACTTGCCGGCCTCCATGGGAAGAACCAGGCAAGTTAAAGCCAGTTAAAAATAATAAAAAGAAAATGTTTCAGACGAGATTAACACTGAAAAGTGAAGCCACGTCCACACAAAAAAAGATGGGGACAAAGAACAATGCACAGAAATGGAAAAGTGTAATGAATTGTGGTAAGACGATCGTGGGAAGATGAACGAACCTTGGAGAACAGAGTCAGAAAATCTATATGTGCCGAGGCGAGGAAAGGAGAAGAGAATGATCCATTGTGTCAAAAGCAGCAGATAAGTCAAGTGGAATAAGAAAGGAAGGGAGCCTTCTGGATGTAGCCGCAAGCAAATCATTAATAACTCCAGTGGGCCTGTCTCAGTCGAATGGCCAAAGAAAAAGGCGAATGATAAAAGTTCAAAGACAGAATGGAATGCAGAAGAAGACTCAGAGGACAAACCAACTGCTGCAAGAATCATTCTAGGGACAGATCAGCTAGTAGCTGATTCTTGAAACGCACATAAACAGGGACTTATTTTGAGTTGTTTGGGAAACTGGATAACATGAGCCTACCAGTAGTCACTGAACTGCCTTATTTGTTTACTCAGCAGTGTAATTCCAGAAACTATGTTATTACGGTAGCAAAAAGTCTAGTGAGATGCACAAATATCAGCAACCAAATGCCACTTCTCAGCATTGGAAAATCTCCAAATGAATATCTTGATGCGCTGCCTGTCATTCAAGATTGGGACGTGCCAGGGAAGAAAGACAAAAGTATAAAATACATTTGTTTTGAAGACTGATTGATATATAAATTGCAAGGATCTGTCCATAAAATGGAGAACCCTATAGTTCTAAAGATGCTATTCTGTTTTAACAATTTCTAAGTAGGGCCGTCATTCTTACAAAGTAGAATACATTTCTGCAATAACTAATCGGGCAACTTTAGATAAAGTAGTGTGAGAACTGCAATCTGTATCATTAGAATAAAGTTTTCATGCTCTACAGTATTGAAAGAGGTTGTGATAAAGCTGTTTTTAAAAGCAATAAAACATTTGAATGAAATAATTCTGCTAATATGCATGTAAAATGAAAAGGGTATGAAGATAGAAACAATGTACAAGACAACGATTTTCTTTTCAAAGCAAAAGCTAAAACTTTAGTATATGTTTTATTAATTTTCAGAATCAATGGCCATCTGTTCAAATGATATATTCTCTCAATTAATGAATTAAAAATAAACTCTCCCAGGCTTTGCTCTGTTTGTTTGCGAATCCCCAAGCATATGCATTATAACACTTATTTTTCTAAATTACAGTGTGAATAAATACTTGCACTCATGCTTACTTCCTCACTTTTCTCATGAGACCAATGCATTCTAAAAACCCTTCTTTGCTGAATTAGATTCAAATTGAACAACTTGTTTTATTTTCCACAAAGTTAACTTTTCAGACACCTGTATAGTTGTCTATTCACATTCTCTGAAACCTCAGTGTCTTCTCTCACACACACCACAAAGCACTGGAAGAGTTATTTTGGAGACTTGTTAGGAACATAAGGAGATCTCTGCTGGACAGACTAAAGTCTAGGCTAGGAAAATCATTGGCTAAGCTAGGCGTTAAGACTGGGTCTCTCACACCTCTGGAATTATATCATAGGCATTTCATTTCCATGAAAGTGAATAGGGAGAGGCACTTAAAATAGGTAAAAGTAAAGGTAAAGGACCCCTGGATGGTTAGGGATTTAGGAATCCCTACTTCACTGTCTTGCATGAAGCTGAAATTTGCACTCCTCTTGTCTCAAGAATTGGTAAAGTATAAGCGACTTGTTGCCACAGTGGCTAATGGCTTGTAGCAGGAACCCCCCCCCCAATCATTCAGTTTGTACAAACTTCACACACACTCACACACTACATACGCTACGTTTCTGTTATAAATTCATAGAAAATCAACCATACATCGCATTTGCACTGTTCCACTTTTATTTTACTCCATGAAGGAAAGACCACAAAATGGGGAAGGTTTGATACAGGGCACCATAATCCCTTCACCATCCCAGCACATCCACAGGAGCCCTGCCCAGTTGCTATGCCAACCCTGATGGTCCTAGACAGAAGACAATCAAGATCACAAAGAACTTCCATATGGGAGTGGATTCAGCATGGACTGGAACAAAGGACAATGATCAGATCTTCCCTTAGGGGGCAGGAAACTGCGACTACCTTTTGTCTTCAGAAAATGACTCATGGGGAGGGGGAGAAGGGAACCAGCCAGGTGACAGGACACTCAGGTTACCACCGCAACTCCTCCCTCAACCCCTCCTTTCTGTAATGTATGCATGATGTTTCTGGGGGTGGGCTTGACCTACAGGATGGGAATTTCAAAAGTTTTTATAAGGTCTTGCACACCATTTTTCTGTGTCTTTCCTCTCTCCTGCAAGTGAGGGGAACACCCTGTTGCAACAGTTCAGTAAAGGCCAAGCCTGCAGGCTGCTGTTTTGCTCGAAGTTATCCTGGTTGGTGTCTTTGTTTTTGTCCAAGGGAGCCCTCGGATCTTTCCGGTAACAGGCTAGAGATGTCATTTGGAAGTGGTCATATCAGCATAAACATACATGGAGGCTGATACTTTTGTACTTGTGGACACCCTTAAAAAAAAAAGAAACAAACAAAAAAACCAGCAACACATGGAGTGTTATTATGGTGCCCCTATGAGGCTGAGACTCATAAATCCTCCTTTAAAAAATAATAATGCATCGACTCCATTCAGACCTGAAGAATTTAAGTCTGCAGAACATGAAGATTGCAAAAAATGTGCAAACTTGTTTTTCTTTCCTTAAGTAGATAGCCTTGCAGATTCCCCTTTGTCAAGAGAATGACCTTTGTATAACAAAAGACTGATTAAGGATCAGTGATTTGTTGCCATAGTAGCTAATGGTCAGAGATGCTGTCCAGAAGTACAAACATCAGCATAACACACTACATTATCATATTAAGAATAATAAATCCTTTTTTTTTTTTTTTGCAGTGTCTGAAGCCACTCAATAATTTGCCACAAAAATCACTGAGCAAATAAAATGGGGGTGGGGGTTAGTTCCTAGGCAGATTTGGGGTATTAGAACACACAAAACCTGTATAAAAATGCAAGTTTGGAAAATTTCTCTGTTATCCTTAACGCTGAATACACTAGACTTTCTTTAAAGCCCTCTATTACTAAGAAATTGCATTGTACACAATGGCAGATTTGCGATTTTTCAATGTTGGAAGTATTCTGTTAATCTTTCGAAGCTGCTGGTTAAATGCAGTCTCTTTCCTAAGCCATCCTCTTAAGGCAACAATCTTACCTGTTCCTTAAACCAGCTTTATGACTGATATTTCCATCTGCAGCAAGCCCTTCAAAACAGCAGGTTTCTGATAACAAAGCAGAGAGCCCTTCTTTCTATACTGATATGTGTTCTATGAATGACTGTTGCAAGAGCCTAAGACTAAGTGCTTAATAGGTCTGGGGATAGCGCACGAAAATGCTCCATAAGATGCCAAGTGAAATAGGACTTTTGAAAAGTTTTACATGGGAAAAACAAGCCCCCCATGAGGAAAACAAACAGAACTCTGCTACAGTAATTGCAACCATTTATTTATTTGTAGGAGTATTTCTAAATACCTAAATCTATAGATAGATAGATGATAGATAGATAGATAGATGATAGATAGATAGATAGATGATATAGATAGATATGGTAAAAAGTTAAAAGACCCATGGATGGTTAAGTCCAGTCAAAGGCGACTACAGGGTTGCAGCACTCATCTCGCTTTCAGGCTGAGGGAGCCAGCGTTTGTCCAGTGTGGTGTAGTGGTTAAGAGCGATAGACTCGTAATCTGGGGAACCGGGTTCGCGTCTCCGCTCCTCCACATGCAACTGCTGGGTGACCTTCGGGCAGTCACACTTCTCTGAAGTCTCTCAGCCCCACTCACCTCACAGAGTCTTTGTTGTGGGGGAGGAAGGGAAAGGAGAATGTTAGCCGCTTTGAGACGTCCTAGGGTAGTGATAAAGCGGGATATCAAATCCAAACTCTTCTTTGTCCACAGACAACTTTCCGGGTCATGTGGCCAGCATGACTAAACTGCTTCTGGTGCAACAGAACACCGTAATGGAAACCAGAGAGCACGGAAATGCCGTTTACCTTCCCACCACAGCGGTACCTATTTATCTACTTGCATTGGTGTGCTTTGGAACTGCTAGGTTGGCAGGAGCTGGGACCGAACAAAGGGAGCTCACCCCATCGCGGGGATTTGAACCGCCAACGTTCTGATCAGCAAGCCCAAGAGGCTCAGTGGTTTAGACCACAGCGCCACCTACTCACCTACACACACACACATTGTAAAATAGAATCTTCAGTGAGACTTACTTCCACGGAAATATACGTAAGATGGGGTTTCACATTTGGTTGATTCATCGATCAATTGCCAAGATGGTTTCTAAGTGTTTTATAAGTATATATCAAGACAAAGAGAGAACTCAACCAGATGCTCCTACTACCCCTGTTGCAGCTTTTTTCATTTCTCTTTAAGCAGAACTACATGGCCATTTAACGTGCCATCCGATGAATCTCCACATTCGCTTCATGTAGGGTTTGAAGTTCCATCCAAGAACAAGCTCCTTTAATTAGTTCAGCATATGCCATTCTGTCACTGATCAAGTGCCAAGAACTTCAAGATTTTGGAGGCTTTTGAGTGTGCTCTGGAGATAAAGTCATGCTGAGAGCCACATCATCAGTACGGTAAGAAGACGTGTCATATGAAAAAAGGGTTTCATCCGGTGTGGCACGTGGAGTTCTGTTCACACAACAGGACTGCCCCCATGTGCTCCCAAAGTATGTTCTGGAAGGTCCCCCAGCCCTCTAGAGCAGATTTTGACTTTGACTTTCCCCACAGAATCTTGGGAACTGTAGTTTGTTAAGAGAGTTGTTAGGAGACCCCCCCCCATCCCACCCCCAGCAAATTTAGGGAATCATAGTTCTGTGAGGGGACTAGCAATTTCCTAACCTCTCTCAGCACCCTTAACAAGCCACAGTTCCCAGGATTCCTTGGGAGATATGATACTGCTTTAAATGTATAGTGCAGACAGGGCCCGAAAGCCGTTTAATGACTTAGTTTCAGTTTAATTACTTAGGTTTTGTCTTTAGATGATAGATTTGAGGTTATCTCCATACCCCCTACTCTTACCCCATACCCTCCAACATTTGTCTAATGAAATTAGGGATGTCCTGTTCCATAATAATTTTATTATTTATACCCCACCCATCTGACTGGATTGCTCCATAATAAAACATTAATGTTCTGCCTTCAGAAGTCTTTTAAAGGTTGAATAGTTACTTATCTCCCTTGCTCGGAGGTCACATATCTCCATACCCTCCAATATTTCTACAATGAAAATAAGGATATCCTAAGGAAAAGTGGGACATTCTGAGATCAAATCAGAAACAGAGACGGCTTCTGCAAATATGGTACTCTAAATCCAGGAGGGTCTGCTAAGCCTTTCCTAGGATTGCCATATTTTGCAAAGTTAAAACCAGGACACCCCAAAAGTTGTTGAGCTACAAAGATGCCCCCCCCCAAATTCAATTGACTTGCCTAAGATCCAAGAGAAACCACCAGAAAATCCCCTCAGACGTCACTTCCACCTTTGAAATCCCAGTAACGTCAGGGAAAATCTGGGCATATCGTAGCCCTACCTTTCCTACATTCCTACATTGCTTGAATAAAAAGTATAACTTTTATTTTAGCAAAGATCACAAATAATTTTTTAAAAGATTGCTCCCCTCCCCTTTGCTGGTATCCCATTTATAGCAACTGACAGAGCTGTATACAAGAAGCCACTGACAGGTCTTCAAAGATGTATGGAGAACAAGCTAGTCCAGGAGTGTTTAAAAGCTACTGTGAGAAGGCTAATGGTCACTTTATTTTCCGCACCCATAGTAAATCAGTGGCAAAAAAAAGAAAAAAGTTTAAAGTCAATACCCTAAGGCTGACATAAAGTAAGTAAAGACAGCATTTCACAAAGGTAAATGCCAGTGAACCTTCCAAATGCTTTAAGGAAGGGATTGAGGGTGAAAGATAAATTGGTTGCTGCAGATGTCAAAGAAGGATCACTGCTAAAAGCAGTCAGTCAAGGACTGCCAGTCTTCCCTGACAGGCAAAACTGAGAGAAATCTTCTGGCATGACAAGTTTCCCATTAACATTAAAAATCGCCTAAGAACTCATCTGGAATATGCAGACGCAATATGGATATGAAAGCAGCTTCTTAAAGAAATGAAGCTTCTTGATATATTACATGAGTTTCCCTGCTCCCCCTGCAATGCAATTGTGTTCCCATGCCTGAAATTTATTTGCTTAAAAACTTAATATCCTTCCTTCCAAACTATGCATTTGAGGCACCTGAGGTTGCACGTACATATTCACGCATCGCCAATATGTGCTGCATTTTGTGGAACTGGCAAAGCTGACCGGGAGAATCCAGAACCAGGGTGACCAAGCTTTCCAGAGAGATTGGAGTAAATTTATACTATGTAGAGAGAATCATTGTACACATATAAAGGCACTAGAAGGATTCTGATAAAACTCACAACATTTTAAAAAAGGAACATTCTATTTGTGAATAAAGTGGTTAATAATATAATATAGATATAGGATGGAGCTGTAAAAATGTGTGGAAATAAAATAGAGATATAAGAAAACCAGAAGACGGAGGGAGGGAAGTCGAGAGCTCAGCAGAGCAAATGATAGTATGGTGTTATATTGTGATGTTATAAAAATTGTCAAAATTGGAAAATTAATTTAAAAATTATATATATTAAAAATATGTTGCATTTTATTGAGAAATAAACAAAAATGCATTTTCCTGCTGCATGGGACTAAGAGTTACCGAGGCCAAGCTGTGTATAATGCTAAACACATCACTTGAGGGCTAGGGTTTGTTATTAATAATAATAATAGGTACAGGTTGTCGAGTTTTCATCAGTGTGCAGAGAGGGGAGGTTTAATTCTTCCCCACTCCCCCAGCCACCATCTTGCTGAATATTTTCCCTGCTCTACTGCTAAGATTTCAAAAATAAGAGATAGTTGAATTGTCAGCAATGGGTCTCATCCACCACCCCATAGCAGCACAGAGGATTTTTGCTGTTGCCAAAGGGAGCTTTTTATTTTTTTTTAATATATTTATTTGTTTTAACAAAAAAAGAAAAGACATCAGAAAAATACAGAACAACAGTCACAGATATACATCAGAGAAGAGCAAAGGGAGATTTTTAATAAGACCAATGGAATTTCCATTGGTGGCAATGGGAGCTTTTTCTCTGAAACTAACAGACATACTAGAGACATTGAGAATCAGGATCACAGCAGGGGAGGGAATGGTTAAGCCTCCGTTCCCCATGCAGTGGTGTCCAAATGAAAATCTCCCCCCCCACACACACACGCACACAAAGTGATGCCTACTAATAACAATGTTTTAAACTCTGATGTCCCCTCAAGTGCACCAGAGGTGGTTTGGCCCACCTAATCAACAAGATGCGAAAAAAGGGAGAGAGGGGAATAAAAGAGAAGGGTCACATATTCAGAGTTTAGTTGCACCTCCGGTATATTGCAAGACTTCTAGGAAAGGCAGGGTGCGTAATCTATAAATAGAATCTCCAGCAACAGAGTTCTGAATGGAGGTGAGTCTAAAAGCTGGAATGAGACAAGTCCCAAGAGGAGAAGGTTAAACGTGACAGTGAAATCAGGGTTTTCACTGAGGGGACAGAGAATTAGGACTGCATTTTGGCAGTTTTTGCGCAGGAAATGAGGTAACCTGGCAAGAGACTGGATATGGGGATGCAAAGCAGAGGGAAAGAATAAAGAATAGGCTTTGTGCCTGCTCCACAAGTTGTAATTGACACGGAGAGTCTATGAGGAGGAGAAGGTTTCGGAGAAAGGATGAGAAGTTCCATTTTCGACATACTGAATTTGAGACAGTGATGAAACATCCAATTACCTATGTTATTCTTGTGTTTTCTCAGACGAAGGCTGAGGTGCTACATGCTGGGAGCAGGAACAGATACAGTATGTGTGCCACTGCCATCTCGCTAGTTTCCTTTATTCCAACGGTGATGAAGAATTTTTCCTGCCAAAATATTATTGGCAATGTTGATATCCAGGTGGGAACCTCAGACAGGTGGTGTGCAGTGTGGAATCGGATGAAAGGGGAGTGTTCTGTGCAATCAGATTACAGGTGGCACTAAAACCCATAAGATTTGATGAGGGCTAGAGTGTAGCGGTACTGTGGTCTAAACCCCTGAGCCTAGGGCTTGCCAATCAGAAGGTCGGCGGTTTGAATCCCTGCGATGCAGTGAGCTCCCGTTACTCGGTCCCTGCTCCTGCCAACCTAGCAGTTTGAAAGAATGTCAAAGTGCAAGTAGATAAATAGGTACCGCTCCGGCAGGAAGGTAAACGGCGTTTCCGTGCGCTGCTCTGGTTCTCCAGAAGCGGCTTTGTCATGCTGGCCACATGACCTGGAAGCTGTACGCTGACTCCCTCGGCCAGTAAAGCGAGATGAGCGCCGCAACCCCAGAGTCGTCCGCGACTGGACCTAACGGTCAGGGGTCCCTTTACCTTTACTAGCGTGTAGAGTGAGAATAGCAGAAGGCTGAGAATACATAACTGAGGGATCGTGACTGGGGGGGGGGGTTAAAAAAATGCATCCTCGGTGTACTAAGTACCACTATGCATTAACTTGCCTTACGTTTTTAGATATGGGAGATGACTTGTGGGAGTACCTTCTGTTTCCCTTACTGTAGATTCATGTCAGGGGACTGAGGAGGAATGGTGGAAACCACACACACACACACAACACACACACACACACACACACACACACACAATTTCTGCAGCTTCCTGAAAGGAGGACAGCATAGATTTAGAACAGTGGTTTGCAGAAAGGCACAGTTCAGAGGCTGCAGAGGGGAGAAGCTGGAAAATATTGGGTGAGCAGCAGGAAGAAGAAGCAGCACCAGGGGAGAGACAGCTAACAGACTTGGTGTCTCTTGAAAGCTTTCCTGACCCCCTCCCGTCTCCCAGGCATGCCTTGAGAGTAGTAGAACAGAAAACTCAAAGGCAGAAAGCACAGATCAGCCGGTGCAGGGGTGATGTGGAATAAGAGGGACTGAGGGGGTGGGACTTTACTTGGAGCTATCTAGGGGAGACCACATTCTTTTCTCTCTCTCTGTGAATATTGAATAAACTACTTGGTAAGAACTTTTCTTGGGTTTTTTTTTGGGGGGGTGGGATTTGGTTTTGGTTTTGTTTCTTGGCATCTTACCCTGAGAGGGATAGGATTCCCTGAATCCTTAACAATTCATAGTGGATGACAAGAGACAAGAGAGAGAGAGCGAGAACAAACTGAACATTTCACCAATATTCCAAGAGAGTTCTACAAAGGAGACAAGCTCAGTGACAACTCTAGGGTATGAAAATGCCTGTTGCTGTATGATTATTGTGCTCACATGACTCTGCCCTTTCTTGTAATCTCTATGAATGCAGGAAGGCGAGAGGAGGAGGTCTTTTGTGAGTCGTTGTTTAGAAGGCCAGAGATGAAGAAATTCTACCCTGGAAGTAGTGTGTGGAAGACTATGATATGAGATGGAGAGTCCTAACAGCTTGCAAAGAGGGATGAAAAGAGGGAAGGCAATGTCATCAATGAAATATCCCAAGACATTCTGAACTGAATCTTTTTTGTGTCTTCACTGACATGACAGAAATAATATTTAGAAGATGATTTTGAAATGTGATCTGTCTCATACAGCAGTGTCGACAAATAAAAGGTTATGTGGGACTGTGCTCAAGGGTCCAGAAAATGATATTGTTGTGAGTTTGGAGGGTGGGTGGGCTGTATGCCTGAGTACCTTCTAATTCCTGGATCTAACAAGGATCCAAATGCTGGAATGGGCAGACAAGTTTCTTGGTAATGGCCCCCTAAGTGTGGGTCATTCAAGGTGTTGAAGGGAGTGCCTCTGTGCCAGAGATCAAGTGGGTGGTTCAACTGTCCCCTCAACTGTCAGTAAGACAATAGCTAGAGTTCAGGTGTGTGAGTTAGAGTAGAGTTAGAAGCAGGCGGCTACAGGCTGGGCAGCTGAGAGACAGAGCCATGCCTGATTTCTGCTGGGATCCAAGGCTGTAGTTATGGGAGAAGCAAGAACCTCTTGGGGTGCTAATGCTGTGAACCTCTGCTTTTTTTTTTCTCCCAAGAAGCAGGCGTCTTTTAATTTCACGACTGCTGTCACCATCCGCAGTGATCATGGAGCCCAAGAAAGTAAAATCTCTCACTGCCTCCATTTCATCCCCTTCTATTTGCCAGGAGGTGATGGGACCAGTGGCCATGATCTTTGTTTTTTTTGATGTTGAGCTTCAGACCATATTTTGCACTCTCCTCTTTCACCCTCATTAAAAGGTTCTTTAATTCCTCCCTACTTTGAACTTATTTCCACTATTCTTATGTACCACCTCATTTTTCAACCTCATGTTTAGTAAATCAAGATAATAAATAAATAAATAAATAAATAAATAAAATTTATTATTTACACCCCACCCACCTGGCTGGGTTTCCCCAGCCACTCTGGGTGGCTCCCAATCAAATATTAAAACACAATACAGCATTAGATATAGGCAATGGTGGGGCAGGTCCATCCCATACATTTAAAGTGCACCCAATACACAATGAAAGCACATTACTCCCCCCCCCAAAAAAAAAAACCTTCAATTCCCAGTACCCTTAACAAACTAGTTACCAAAATTCTTTGGGGCAAGTCATTTGCTTCAAATGTGTGCGGTGTGAATCTGCCCTGATTGTGTGATGCATTCCATTGTAAAGAGATATTTATAACCCAAGGACTGCTTTGATATACCGGTAATTGCAATATATACTAAAGATTGGAATTGGAGAGGTATTTTCTCCCCTTTGAAGTATGCCTTTCTTTTGAATTTTCAAGAAAAGGGGGTCATTATGTAAAAAAATATATATGGAGCGTTTGAACTGTCAGTGGCTTTCCACGTCTCTCTATTTTCCACATTTAAGCAAACCAACATTCCAATGTTGGGTTATTTTATATCTGATACCAGATCTATGCCTGTGCATTCCCTTATATTTGTTGGGAATAGATCATAAAATGATTAGTATTATTCTATATTTGCCTTTGTCAATGGGTAGCCCCATTGGTTCCAGACTGTCCACTTTGAGCAGGTTTGCTATTTTAGTGTCTTGAATGGAAAAATGATTCATGGGTGTGAAATTGAAATTACTTGGCAGTTCTTACATCCTCGTGGTCTACTTTACAGGCACAAAATGTGACAGATTTTGCTTTTCACTAAGAGAAGAGAAAGTTAATACCAAAAACCAGAGACATATTTATTTCTGGCATAGGTTCGTCTAAGGAACATCCTGTTTGTCATGGTAATAATTGCAAAAGTAGGCATGGGATTCATTTCAGCATCTTGGTTTGGAATATAAGTGTGGGTATTAAAAATATATAGAGTGATGGGTAAAAAATGCCCAATATTTAGGTCATCATCAATGTTGGGGTGAGGTGGGGAAGCAGTCCAGTGCTGTACATGTGCAGCTGTCGGCTTAATTTTCATTTGCCATAATAAATGATGGCTTCTTTAATATTGCAGGAAAATGAGGCTGGAGCAAGTTTCAACCTTTTCTCACAGTACTGAGAACTGCACTGAGACTCAGATGCATTCTGCGTTCATGTGAATCAGGGCTGACTTCAAGTTTTCTTTTATAACAGGGATGAAGAATCTCAGGCCTGGATCTCAAATGGGGTTTTCCAGGCCTCTCTTTCTAGCCTCAAGTTTCTCCCTGGGCACAGTCTCTCCAGAGCCACATGCCTCACCAGACTTGCTTCTCCCCCTTGTGTGTTTTTGCTTACCTAACTGCAATGGCATAATAAATAACAAGATGTGCTCTTGAACTCTGATAATGCTCCTTGCTTATCAGAATGGAGGCTAGAGAAAGATAAGTGTGTGTGTGTGTGTGTGTGTGTGTGTGTGTGTGTGTGTGTGTGTAAACGAGCCTACTGTACAAAATGATAATACATACAGTGGTCCAGTTAGGTAATTTTAGTTACATAAATGTTGGTCTTATGGGGTTGGGTTCTTTAAATGGTAATGGTCGCCCACTGCTTCCACGGGGGCACAGAAGGTTGCAGCCCCTTGTGCTTCACCTTCTTCCCCGCCAGTCACGGCACACTTGCTTGCCAACAACTGTTGGGGAATTACCCTCGGCCAGTGGTATTAAGGGGCTGCCTTCCCACCAAAGAACGCAACTTTGTTTGGGCCAATCAGAGGCCCTGCTTAGAGGGCAGTGCCTCGATAGTCAGCCGGGCAATGGCTGCTGCCCCGCCCAGCCTGGCATCGAGGTTTAAAAGGCCAGTTAACGTAATTAATACTCTTACGGGGTTGGGGGTTCTTTAAATGGCAATGTGAATAACATCACTTCAGAAAGTGGCAAGCAGGGGTAGAGGAAGGGGGGTCGTTGAGTGCGGGCAGCCTTGGATGTCATCACTGAGGGGGGTGACAAAATGCCGGGCGGCACTCACCACAGGGCCTGCAGCGCATCCAAGCCGCACTGTAGGGTGGCTGAGTGGGAGGAGGCAAGCAGACTCCAGAGGCCCTGAAGTTTGCCCCGTCCCTATGGGCGGCTCGCCCTGCCCCTGGGTGTGCCACCCCTGGAGCCCGAGCCGCCCCAGGCACTGGTGGCAAGCCATGTTAGAATTCCTGCTGTATGATTACAGTCATGGGATTGTTGTCTATCACATGACGGTATATATTTTGACTCCACAGAGTGGGAAGTGACGGAGACAGGATCTTTGTGTTACTGTGTTCCGTGAAGTGGGGCTATTGTCCTTTGTCCATTTTCTCTTTGTTGTCTGATGCTAGAGAGAGAGGGAGCCATGTTGCAGTGCTCCATGTGTGTTTATATGTAAATAAAGTAGATTAGCCAAAATGCTGAGTTGCTGAGGTCTGTCACGCAAGTTGCGCAAACTCTGTGGATCCCTAAGTGTGCCGGTGTCTGTTGGCATCGGTCGCTGTGATGTTCGGGCAGAAGAAAGGTATTGAAGCTCTCAGACGATTGACCAGGAAGGAGAGAACATGCCAGTCGGGCATGTGTCTCTGCCCGGGTCCTACTCAAGTGTAGGCGCAACTCCTGACAAGCCAATCCTGCTGTATTTGGAGGGCTTCCTGCTCATTCTGCTGAATAGGACCACAAGCTTCTGCCCCAAAATCCTGCACTGATGGCACCACTGAACATTTTCCAACGCTAGCTGCCAGATGAATATATGGGCCTCCATTACCTGTAGTCCCCAAGCCCAGAGAGTTAAATAGAAAGTGCTGGGATCCTTCACAGAGCATAATCGCTGCTGCTTTGTGACACTAGAGTGCTGTGCTTCACTGCACATTCTCTGCACAGGTAAAGAACCTGTATGTCACAAGAAGCTTTTGCCGACTAAAGACCAGCGTTCTCTTTCCATGGCAGGATCCCTAAGTGCAGAGTAAACCATACTCCCATCTCCTGTCAGTGAGTTCTCATTCAGCTTGTCACCTACAGAACACCTGCTCAAATGAAGATTCTGAGAATGAATGAATAAAGAAATGATCTGCTTCCCGGGCTGTGCTAATGCTTCTGAATTAAACATAACATTGAACTGTAGCTGTCCCATCCATAACAAAAGCAGACTACACTTTGCTGAAACCTTTCAAAGAGGTTACGCTATGCTGAACTCTGTCATAAAGCTCGGTGGAAGCGTGCCAGTGGAATAAAGCCGAGTATTTGCTGTGAAAAATCAGGATCAGACTCCATTATCATTAACAGATTAGGAGAATCACTAAATGGGTTGTCACTCGGCAAATTATTTTTCTCCACAGAAGATTGGATACACTTAAAAGGAAGAGTATCTCATTGTACACCTTGTTTGGTTTTCTTAATCAAAAAATTAAAAGAAGACCGTAGACCCTTCATGTCATCTTTCCTCAAATAAGTGTAGCTGCAAATATCTGGCAGGTATTTTCTATGGCTTAGCTATGGCTTAATAAAAGCTTTCACACAAGAGGAACGTACTGCATGCAAGCAGCCCATTTATTTCCGCTCCCATTGGAGGTCCTGAGGGATTAAACATGGGACCCAGAGCCAGCCATACCATTATGCAGAGTGTGACAGCTTTCTCAGGATGCAGATATTGGAAAGTGAGGAGCAGCAGTGAGAGGTTGGAAGACAAAATTGTGTGCCCGTTCAGCCTGCCATGCACTTACTAAGATAGCCTTAAGGTACAGTGGAGGATGGGACGTGGGTGGTGCTGTGGGTTAAACCACAGAGCCTAGGACTTGCCGATCAGAAGGTTGGTGGTTCGAATCCCCGCAGCGGGGTGAGCTCCCATTGCTCGGTCCCTGCCCCTGCCAACCTAGCAGTTCGAAAGCACATCAAAGTGCAAGTAGATAAATAGGTACCACTCCGGCGGGAAGGTAAACGGCTTTTCCGTGTGCTGCTCTGGTTCACCAGAAGGCTTAGTCATGTTGGCCACATGACCCGGAAGCTGAATGCTGGCTCCCTCGGCCAATAAAGCAAGATGAGCACCGCAACCCCAGAGTCGGTCACGACTGGACCTAATGGTCAGGGGTCCCTTTACCTTTACCTTACAATGGAGGATGCTGAAGTGAGGATGCGTTAAAGAAAGATACAACTACCGGTCCAGTCAGCTTCTGTACATGCATCCTGACCTTTTCCTCAGGCAGCAAAATGTACAGTGGTACCTCAGGTTACAGATGCTTCAGGTTACAGACGCTTCAGGTTACAGACTCCACTAACCCAGAAATACTGCTTCAGGTTAAGAACTTTGCTTCAGGATGAGAACAGAAATTGTGCAGCGGCGAAGCAGCAGCAGCAGGAAGCCCCCTTTAGCTAAAGTGGTACCTCAGGTTAAGAACAGTTTCAGGTTAAGAACGGACCTGCAGAATGAGTTAAGTTCTTAACCCAAGGTACCACTTTATTGGGTTGACACTGCTCTGCATGAAAACACATGCTTTTCCATGAAGCTATGGTTCTTCCCTAGAAAGCAATTGTGATCTACTCTCTTCATGCATGAAGGAGGAAGGGAAACTTACTCTGATAGGAAGAACCCATGGCCTATACCTGAACCATTTTTTCTTCCATAAATGTTTGTGGGGACTATTAAAAGTCAGGACATGCTGTTCTGAAGCAATGTACAAGCCAAAGTCAAAAGTTCAGAGTAAACTTCTGTAATCCTTAGTCAGGGAAAGCTCTCGCTGAAGTCAATTTGACCCTATACATTTCCATTAGATGGGTATGTAAATTAAGCATCAACAGGGACACAATTGGTTTAGAACAGTGAAAAAAGGTCAATCTATTCTGAGGGGTTGAGTGAGGCTTTCTGCCCACCACCAAGCTCAGTAATTCAAGCCATGTAAACAGAATATTGATAGATCACCACTTGAAGGATGAGAAGATGTAAAAAGTCACAGCAAATTACCATCTGACTTAATATGAGGAATAATTGAGACTGAGTGGTTTTCCATGCCCCACATTTTCAGCTTTCCTTTGGTTATTCAGTCCCCTCTTGTGTTCAGGGAAGTTTTTAAAGTTTGATGTCGTATTGTGTTTTTACTTGTTGGAAGCCACCCAGAGTTGCTGGGGGATCCCAGTCAGATGGGCAGCATATACATCATCATCATCATCATCATCATCATCATTATTTGATCATTGCTGAACAGTTGAACCATCTTTTTTAAAAAATTTGCAATGCTTTTTGTTGTTTAATCGTTTAGTTGTGTCCGACTCTTCGTGACCCCATGGACCAGAGCACGCCAGGCACTCCTGTCTTCCACTGCCTCCCGCAGTTTGGTCAAACTCATGTTAGTAGCTTTGAGAACACTGTCCAACCATCTCATCCTCTGTCGTCCCCTTCTTCTTGTGCCCACAATCTTTCCCAACATCAGGGTCTTTTCCAGGGAGTCGTCTCTTCTCATGAGGTGGCCAAAGTATTGGAGCCTCAGCTTCAGGATCTGTCCTTCCAGTGAGCACTCAGGGCTGATTTCCTTAAGAATGGATAGGTTTGATCTTCTTGCAGTCCACGGGACTCTCAAGAGCCTTCTTTATGGTCCAGCTCTCACTTCCATACATCACTACTGGGGAAACCATAGCTTTAACTACACGGACCTTTGTCGGCAAGGTGATGTGTCTGCTTTTTAAGATGCTGTCTAGGTTTGTCATTGCTTTTCTCCCAAGAAGCAGGCGTCTTTTAATTTCGTGACTGTTGTCACCATCTGCAGTGATCATGGAACCCAAGAAAGTAAAATCTCTCACTGCCTCCATTTCTTCCCCTTCTATTTGCCAGGAGGTGATGGGACCAGTGGCCATGATCTTCGTTGTTGTTTTTTGATATTGAGCTTCAGACCATATTTTGTGCTCTCCTCTTTCACCCTCATTAAAAGGTTCTTTAATTCCTCCTCACTTTCTGCCATCAAGATTGTGTCATCTGCATATCTGAGGTTGTTGATATTCCTTCCAGCAATCTTAATTCCGGCTTGGGATTCATCCAGCCCAGCCTTTCGCATGATGAATTCTGCATATAAGTTAAATAAACAGGGAGACAATATACAGCCTTGTCGTATTCCTTTCCCAATTTTGAACCAATCTGTTGTTCCATATCCAGTTCTAACTGTAGCTTCTTGTCCCACATAGAGATTTCTCAGAAGACAGATGAAGTGATCAGGCACTCCCATTTCTTTAAGAACTTGCCATAGTTTGCTGTGGTCGACACAGTCAAAGGCTTTTGCATAGTCAATGAAGCAGAAGTAGACTTTTTTCTGGAACTCTCTTGCTTTCTCCATAATCCAGCGCATGTTTGCAATTTGGTCTCTGGTTCCTCTGACCCTTCAAAATCCAGCTTGCACTTCTGGGAGTTCTCAGTCCACATACTGCTTAAGCCTGCCTTGTAGAATTTTAAGCATAACCTTGCTAGCGTGTGAAATGAGTGCAATTGTGCAGTAGTTGGAGCATTCTTTGGCACTGCCCTTCTTTGGGACTAGTAAGCAAAATATTATTGTCATATAACCAACAGGTATTTGACAGTACTCTTATTTCTTCTTCAGGAATCCTACTGTATCCTATTATCCATCTTGGCTGAGAAACACAAGTACTGATATGCAGCTAATAAGGTGTTACTTACCGGTACTTTGAAATGTGAGATTAAAATTCTCTCTCAGGGGGACAGAGACAAATTGCAATTTCTGTTCTAGACAATCTTCTGCACTTGGGGTAGCAAAAATGGTACCCTTCAGATGTTGCTGGACTCCAACTTCCATCACAACCTACCACTGGCTATACCAGCTGAGGTTGTTGGGAGCTGAAGTCCAAAGAGTCTGGAGGGTCTCATGCTGGCTACACTATTCCATCCTTCATGAATCACTGTCTATATAGTTATGATATCATGATACTGGGCAAATTCAGAACTCTGAGAGTCAATTTGTTGCGCTTAGCAGAGGTATTACCGTATTTTTCGCCCTATAGGACGCACTTTTCCCCCTCCAAAAATGAAGGGGAAATCTGTGTGCGTCCTATGGGGCGAATGCAGGCTTTCGCTGTGGCAGGGCTCCCTAGGCTGCGGATAGCAGCCTGCTGCCCGGAGCGTGGGGCGCGCTGAAGCCGCAGCTGGGGGGGGGAATATCCCCCCCAAAAAAACTAGGTGCGTCCTATGGGCCGGTGCGTCTTATAGGGCGAAAAATACGGTATATAACAAATGCAAGCAATTCCAAATCCACCAGCTCTTTAGAATGTCGATTTATCCAAAAGATAATAAAATCTTAAAATTGTAGAGTTGAAATGGACCCTAACAATCATCTAAGTCCAACCCCCCCCCCCCCCCCAGCAATGCAGGAATATGCAGTTCTCCCATATGGGGCTTGAACCTGCAACCTTGGCATTATCAGCACGACACTCTAACCAACTGAGCTAGCCAGGCTGTCAGAAATGTAGATATATCATAACAACTATATGAAATCCTGTCTGGTCTCAACTAACTGAACCACTATGGTCAAAGAAAAATGCTGGAACCAGTGCTGTGCCAAAACCTAAGTTTTCTTCCCCGTCAAAAGAGGCTTCGATTTTTCTGCCTCATTCATAGGGCACTTTAGACTTTGCAAATATAATTTTGGTAGGTGTTTAGTCTTAGAACACATACAGTTTGAGATGCAACACACCGCCCAAGCAAACATATCAGAGAGGTAGTTGGAGCTGAACTCTCCCATAATGCTAAACATAAAGCAAACGTGAAAGCAAAGGGGCCACTTTCAGCACACAATTCTCTCCTTTCCACCCCTTCTGCTTCCAGTTTTATGTTCTGGATTCCTCCATCCGTGTCCATGAGCTCTGTGCATACGTGACTGTGGTCTGAAAGCACATCATGCACTGCAGAAACATTGCAGGCGTGTCCATGTCTGGTTAGTTCTATTGAATAAAGGAGGGATTCACGTGTAATAAATTCATTAATGCATCCCTTTGCACGCAGGAACTCTGGGAGTGCATCGAAATCTTCTACCTGCAAGTGATCACTGGACTGAACATAAATATGAAATATATTGCAGGGTCCTAATATTTTTTGAGTCCGATGATCACTATAAGATAGGTTCTAAATACCTTGCAGCCACATTAAAGACTTGTCGCACATTGACAGTCGAGAATGTCTGAAAGATATTTTAAAACAAAAATTAATGCTCAAGTTTCTGTCTTACTTGCCCAGATGAAACTTTCATCTGTCTCACAACGCCTAATCAGCCAAGTGCCTGCGTTTCCACACACTTGAAAAAAAATGAAATCACTTGTACCTAATGAAATTACTTTACTTTCTGTCTGCTGGCTTATCAATGCAAGTTCCATTTCCACAGACGAGGACGGTTGGTTAACGAGGGACCTCAGTGCAGGTCCACTGAGTGACATAATTTTGCGCTGCTGATTATACATTGCTGGGTAAACTGTGGCCTACAAACTTGAAATGTATGCAAGCTTCCTAGATTCTTAGCCCTGCCCTGTGTGTGTGATTTGGGAAGAACAGATGAATCAACCTGGTGCAATCAGTGATGAAGCCAAGCCCTTTGGACTGCAATATCTCATTTCTAATTCTGCAGCTCACCTGTCAATGAAGGAGTGATCTCTAACCTAATTATATTAGTCCATGTTCTTTCAGTTTGAGATTGCTCTAGGGATCCCAGACAATTTGAAATACAGTACAAGGTTCTGAGATAATATGTCTAAGCAACTGTCATCCTCTTGCCCTAATAGATTTTGCTAGTTCCCAAGCACAGACTCTTTATCTTTCCCTTATGGGTGTACTTCAGTATTTGAATTATGCAAGGCCCATGTCACACAAGCAGTGACAGGAAGTCAATATTCTATTTACCTTTTTTATCAAAGCACTTGTAATTTGGAATAATTCTACTTCATGGTATTAGACTGGAAATTGCTAACAATAATTTTTAACTATCTTTTTTTACCTTTAAAGGCAATGATAAAGCCATGTTTTATTCATCATAGTGCTCTTTTTTCCTTATCGAAAAACAAATAAGCTTCCCTATATGAAAGACTGCTGCCAATTAAAATTATCTGAAAATAAAAACAAACATTTAAAAATGACTCTCAGGTGAGTACTGATGTCAGAGCTGATTAAACTATTGGCTCATTAAGTGAGGAAAAAGGGTAGGAAGTTCAATAAGCTACATCAGAAATTAAAACCACATCAGAAATTGTGCTTGATTTCTACATTAGGCATTTTATGAATATAACACTGAATTCTGAGACATCTGTGAATCTATAGACTCCATGTCCAGGTTGCCATGTTCATTTTAATGAATGGATCCAAGGAACAGACAAGACAGGAAAATGTCTAGGCTAGGTCCTCCACTGAGAAACTGCCATGGGTGTTCATTGGTTGTGATGGGATGGATCTTTCCCACAAGCAAGATTCAGAACTGGCACACTCACATTTCTGAGAGGTAGGTGGGTCTGACTGCTTGAAAAAACATGTAAACATAACAGGTTGTATAACAACAATTGTAAATTTATTTACCAGAAACCACCTGGCCATGCAAAATTGTGATCTCGTTCGTAGAGAGAAAATTTAGGGTATATTTTATTTTGCATAATTGGCAACTTATACCTTGAATACAGTGGTACCTCGGGTTAAGTACTTAACTCGTTCCAGAGGTCCGTACTTAACCTGAAACTGTTCTTAACCTGAAGCACCACTTTAGCTAATGGGGCCTCCTGCTGCTGCCACGCCGCCAGAGCACGATTTCTGTTCTCATCCTGAAGCAAAGTTCTTAACCTGAGGTACTATTTCTGGGTTAGCGGAGTCTGTAACCTGAAGCGTCTGTAACCTGAAGCGTATGTAACCTGAAGCGTATGTAACCCGAGGTTTAACAGGGTTGCCATATCTTGAAGAGCAAAAAAGAAGACAGCCCAAGCCGCTGCCAGTTTGAGCGGGGGAAAGAGGCACACGGGGTCGCCACCGCCATGCCTGCCTTTCCCCCAGGTCGGGCTGGCAGTGGCCGCAGTGTGCAGAGCACCCGCATCCATGAGCCTCTTTCCTTGGCTCAGGCTGGCAGCATCTGAGGCATGCAGAGGAGCCCAAGCCCAAGCCCAAGCCATCCACCCACACCCAGACATTTCCTTTAAAATGTAAAAAAACTAAACAAAAAAACAACAACGTCTGGATGGGCAGGTTGGTCCCCCAAAAGAGGACATGTCCAGGTTTTCTCAGAAATATGGCAACCCAGGTTTAACTTCACTTCTTTTTTTAAAAATGGGTTGTTTGTTTCTGTTTTAGAAATGCATTATTCTGGACTCGAGTCATAGCGGGCAGAGAAGCAAGCGGAACAGCACCATGGCCCCCATCACCTGGTCAGTGGTGTTACTGCCACATAGCGGGACAGTGAGACAGCAAAGCAGAGCAATGGCAAGATCGGCATGGTTCTGGTGCCAAGAAGCCAGATCTGGTTTGTGCCCTTCCATACCCGCTGTTCCTGCATTAGGTGAAATATTGTGGCATGTCTGAGGAGAATGCTTTTCTCATCTAAGCTGCCTCTCCAATCTATTCAATCTCTTTATTGGTTGATCAATTATCTTAAATGGATTGTTTGAGTCTAGAGATGTACATCTAGATTGGTGCTGATAGCAACCTTCTTATCAGCAAACGCATTTTTTTCAGTAAACAAGGGACAGCTCCAATTAAAACTCCACGCGAAACCCATCTTTTTAAATCAGAGATTAATGAAGGAATAGAGATGCCGTGGCGCTGTGAGAAACCCGAGATTTAAACATACGCAGCCCAGTTATTCAGAAAGAAGAAAGCCAGGCCATGTGTGACAAGAAAGATGAGAAGGTAGGACTAGTTTTTAGTCTGACATTTCTCCCCAGGTTGATTCATATGAGACCTGACATTTCTCACAATTGTCTATTCTTTGCTAGTTGTCTCCAGCCTCTTATTGATTTGGTCTTACGCCTTTAGCAATCCCCCCCACACACACACCCCCAAAAGATAAAAAGAAATGAGTTGCATTTGGAAAGGAGATGACCATCATCAGGGTTTCTTAGATCCTTGCAGAATTGCTGAACTAGTTCCACAAGAAAGTTTGGATGCCTCCACATACTGAGCAATCATGCTAGCTATATATTAACTGCAGAAGAGGAGGCTGTGCACCTCTGAACATCAGTTGCTGGTAAACACAAGCAGCGGAGGAGCTCTGTATTCATGTTTGCTTGTGGGCTTCCCATAGACAGCTGAGTGGCCACTAAGGAAACAGAATGCTGAACTTAGATGGGCCTTTGGTCTGATGGAGCAACATTCTTCTTGGGTTCTTAATCTCCTGCATAACAGCAAATCTAGTCCAGACAAGTAAAAGAACTACTTGATGCTGTGAAGCTATTGTTTTAAATTTTAAATGCTGAGTCTTTAATGTTATCTCTAGCTCTTTGCTCATACCTTCCAACATTTCTCCGATGAAAATAGGCATGTCCCATTTCATAATGATATTATTGCCTCACCCATTTGGCTGGGTTGCCCGAGCCATTCTGGGCAGCTTGCAACAGATGTAAAAACACAACGAAACATTAAACAAAACCACACACTTCCCTATACAGGGCTGCCTTCAGATGTCTTCTAAAGGTTGTAGAGTTAATTATCTCCTTGGCTTGGGGGTGACGTAACTCCATACTCTCCAACGTTTCTCCAATGAAGATAGGGAAGCCCTAAGGAAAAGCAGGTCATTCTTGGATCAAATCAGAAACTGGAACAGCTTCTGTAAATCTAGGACTGTCCCTGGAAAATAGAGACACTCAGAGGGTCTGTTTTTTTTTTAAAAAAAAATAATTTTTATTAATTTTCATAAAACCAAAAAACACACAAATAAACAACACATGACTTCCCCACGCCTCCCCTTCACTGCACCCCTGTTTCAGAAATTTTTAGCAATCCTTCATTCCTTTTCAATATTTCGTTTCCCTCAAAATTTTCTTAACTTAACTATTTACAGCTATAGTTCTTTATTTCTTGACCCTTAACATTTTATCAGTCCGAAATTTTGCAACAGTTCTTAAGATATAGTTTAAATTTTTTCCAGTCTTCTTCCACCGTCTCTCTCCTTTGATCACGGATTCTGCCGGTCATCTCTGCCAGTCCCATAAATTCAGTCACCTTCGTCTGCCATTCTTCCAGAGTAGGTAATTATTGCATCTTCCAATACTTTGCCAGGAGAATTCTTGCTGCTGTGGTTGCGTACATAAAAAAGGTTTTATCTTTCTTTGGTACCAATTGGCCGACCTGCCCAAGAGAAAAGCCTCCGGTTTCTTTGCAAATGTCCACTTAAGGACTTTCTTAATTTCATTATAGATCATTTCCCAGTAGGCTTTAACCTTTGGGCAGGTCCACCAAAGATGATAGAAAGTTCCTTCGCATTCATTACATTTCCAGCATTTATTATTGGGCAAATGATATATCTTTGCAAGCTTGACTGGAGTCATGTACCACCTATAGATCATTTTCATTATGTTTTCTTTCAAGGCACTACATGCCGTAAATTTAAGGCCTGTGGTCCATAACTGCTCCCAGTCAGCAAACATAATATCATGACCAACATCTTGTGCCCACTTAATCATAGCTGATTTAACTGTTTCATCCTGTGTATTCCATTTCAGCAACAAGTTATACATTTTAGACAAATTCTTAATATTGGTCTCTAACAGTTCTGTTTCCAATTTTGACCTCTCTTTCTGAAATCCTAATTTCTTGTCCTGCTTAAAAGTCTCATTTATCTGATAATAATGTAACCAGTCTCGAACTTTGGATTTTAATTTCTCAAAGCTCTGTAATTTGACTTTTTCACCATCATACTCTATAATTTCACTATATTTTGGCCAATTTGAATCCATATTAAGTTTTTTAACTGCTCTAGCTTCCATTGGTGACCACTCAGAGGGTCTGTTTGCTGCATCTTAACACCTTGTTCTGATCCAATGCTGCACAGACACTCCATGTGAACTGCTTTACTCACTTCGCAAGTGAGGAGAATTCAGCACACACATCCCTTTGAGTGAACAGAAGAAGAAGAAGAAGGGGAGGAGGAGTTTGGATTTGATATCCCGCTTTATCACTACCCGAAGGAGTCTCAAAGAGGCTAACAATCTCCTTTCCCTTCCTCCCCCACAACAAACACTCTGTGAGGTGAGTGGGGCTGAGAGACTTCAGAGAAGTGTGACTAGCCCCAGGTCACCCAGCAGCTGCATGTGGAGGAGCGGGGAAGCGAACCCGGTTCCCCAGATTACGAGTCCACTGCTCCCAACCACTACACCACACTGACTCTCCCTACTGATTTGAAAGGGAAGCAAAGCAACTGATAACAGAAACAATCCATCAGACATCTTCACAATCATAGTAAATCATTAATAGTGACTGTGCAGGCTGTCTAAGTCTTTAACATATAGCAGATGAAATCAATGGCAATTCTCTACCAATATTATGAAAAACACTGATTAGCAGTTTACTGCAGACATTTGAGTCCTAGTTTTCAGAGAGTCTAGTACTATTTCTAAAGGATGAATATCAATATCGAGGATCAATGACCTATCTGGAAGGCACAATTCAAGTTTCAGCAAATAGGTTCAGTGCTTAAGATCTAAGTTTGACGGTCTGACCTCAGATTGTTCTTTGACAGATATGGGAAGGAGTATTGAATTTTAAGATAGTTTCAGGCCTGCTGAACCCTCAAATGGATTTACACAGAGAAGCCTAGAGGAGCCACAGAAGGAAGGGAATATAAAATATAATAGAAAAGACAACAGGAAAGCAGTAAGAAGCAAAGATGAAAAGCTGGCAAGAGAACAGAAAACAAAGAAGAACACTATCTCGAGAACAGAAGTAGGAAACCTCCATTTTTAAAAGGAATAAATGAGAAAACAGATAAAAATGCCTTTGAGGCAAGGGAAGAAATGAGCATTAGGATTCACGACAGAGATCTTGAAACAAGGCTAATTCAAATTCCTGCCTGTCCAGAAGAAATGTTACCCAGAATATGTAAGCGCAAGCTTAAATATTGATGCATTAAATCACCACATAGATCAGCCATATATTTCTTGAGACCAGGGCGGGAAGCAAATTTTACATAAGGGATGTTATCAAAGACTTATTTTGCATGCACTCCAGCAAATGAACAAACCGGGAACCTCAGAAAGTAAGATTTCAATTCCGTTGTTGAAAGGGGCTTTCATTCTGGAGAGTGTCAAATATTTTCTCTCCAATCCGTTGAGATGAAGAAACATGCGCAGGGTAACCAAATCTGTTTTTCAAGCAAATGTCTAAATGGTTCAATATGTTTGTTGGCCTGAGCAGCAAAGATCAGGAGCATCTGCCTAGATCTGTTGTTGTTGTTAGTGCTTTCCTTACTTTGCTCACACAGAGCCCTGGGATCGATTAGGACAGGCGTGGGAAATCTTTGGCCCTCCAGGTGTTGCTGAACTACAGCTCCCATCATTCCTGGTCACTGGTCATGCTTTCTGGGCTGCTGGGAGCTGTGGTTCTTCAGCATCTGGATTGCCAAATTTTCTGCACACCTGGAACAGATGGAGGGATGTCTTTCTGATTTAGTGTAGTATTATTTTCCACAGTGCTTTTTTTCATTAAAAAAAGTGTTTAGGGGTACTCTCATTTTACTACTCATATTGAAATACTGCCCCTCAATGAGGCCAAATTTAGATTCACAAAATGTTTAGGGGTATGCGTACCCCCCAGAAAAAAAGCACGGATTGTCCATAATTTAGGACAGAACTAGTGTGGATGTGGATCAAAAAGCAGGGCTTAATTTGTGAGAATCCAGAAGCATTTCCCTTAGAAATTATCAGAATAAAAGAATAAAAGAAAATTATTAGAAATTAGTTTGGTATTTAACACCAGTCAGATTAAATCAAATAAACAAGGAATATTCAGTGTTATGTTGGAGGGGCTGCCAGGAAACAGGGAATTATGTTCACATGTGGTGGGAGTGTAAATGTGTACAATTTGGGGGGCAAAGGGTGCTTAAGGAGATAACAGAAATCACTGGGTTAAAGCTGACCAAAAATCCAGAGGTAGCATTATTATCAATTTACAATGGGGTGGAAGGTTCACGGGCTATGAAGGACTTGCTCACAATTTTATGGACAGCTGCACAAATTATGATAGCCAGGAACTAGAAGGAGCAAGCAGAATATAAAATGGAAGAATAGTATAAAGAGGTGTGGGATATAGCTATTAATGATAAATTAACATGTGTCATTAAGGTAAGACGGGGAGTATGCAGCAGAAATCATTTTGAGGAAATATGGAGGGTGTGTGTAGAATTTGTACTGTTAAAACGGAAAAGGGGCCAAACCATCGCAAGAGGTGTTGAAATTTTGGGAGGTTGGATAGTTACAATGTAATGGTATCGGTGGTGGGGTGCACATTTTTATTCTTATTTTTTATGATTATTACTTTGTCAAAAAAAAAAAAATTATCAGCATTTCCCCGCAGTGCCCAGCCATGAGGCTTGAATAACATGAAAATGTCTGTAATGACTGCCGTCATCAAGTAATATGATATGAATGCATGTGGGAACCAGCCTTTGTATGAGGGGTGGTGAACCACTAACCCCTGGGTGCATGTAGCCCTCAGCCAGATTTCAATGGGTCTTCTAGGTCTCCTCTCAACAACCAGCTGTTCAGCAGGTAAGGAAAAAGGTTTAGGTGATGTGAAAAGCGTGCAATTACTGCTCTTCCCTCTGCAAACAAATTATTAAGTCATTATTAAGTTTTCTTCTTGTGAATTGTTTAGGTCTGAACCTCAAAATCTTTTCAAAAGTACAGCAAAATTGAGGGAGTATGCTTTTTTCATTCACTGCCAATACCTAAAGGACCATCTCCACCCACATCGTTCAGCCAGGACACTGAGGTCCTACTCCAAGGGTCTTCTGCTGGTTCCCTCATCGCAAGAAGCAAAGTTAGAAGGAACCAGGCAGGGGGCCTTCTCAGCAGTGATATCCTCCCTGTGGAACGCCCTACCATTGGATGTCAAAGAGATAAAGAACTACACAACTATTAGAAGACATCTGAAGGCAGCCCAGTTTCGGGAGGTTTTTAATGCTTGATGTTTTTATTATGTTTTTAGATATGCTGTAAACTGGCTCGGGAAACCCAGCCAGATGAGCTGGACATAAATATAACAACAACAACAACAACAACAACAACAACAATTACATCAGGTAGGCTGTAGTTTAAAGCAGGACAGGAACCTGTAGCCCTCTAGAAGTTACAGGATTCTAACTTCCTGTCTCGCCAAAGTGGTGCATGCTCTGGTTATCTCCTACTTGGACTACTGCAATGCGCTCTATGTGGGGCTACCCTTGAAGGTGACCCGGAAACTACAACTAATACAGAATGCGGCAGCTAGACTGGTGACTGGGAGCGGCCGCCGAGACCATATAACACCGGTCTTGAAAGACCTACATTGGCTCCCAGTACATTTCCGAGCACAATTCAAAGTGTTGATGCTGACCTTTAAAGCCCTAAATTGCCTTAGTCCAGTATATCTGAAGGAACGTCTCCACCCCCATCGTTCTACCCGGACACTGAGGTCCAGCGCCGAGTGCCTACTGGTGGTTCCCTCACTGCGAGAAGCCAAGTTTATAGGGAACCAGGCAGAGGGCCTTCAATGTTTAATGCATTATTGTATTTTAATATTGTGTTGGAAGCTGCCCAGAGTGGCTGGAGAAACCCAGCCAGATGGGCGGGGTATAAATAATAAATTATTATTATTATTATTATTATTATTATTATTATTATTATTATTACTACTACTACTGACTATTTGTTAAAATAGCTGGGGCTGTTGGGTGTTAGGGTGCAAATACAACATTTGAAAAGTTCCCTGCCCCTGGTTTAAATATATTCTCTCTTACAGGGAGAGTTGGGGAGAGATCACTTACAACAGAACAACACTAGGCAAGAATCTAAGGGAAGGGGGAGGGGAAACCTGTTGAAAATTCAGTATTTCTTCAACAAAGCCCTACTTTTAAGAGTGTTCCACTGTATCGATTTGTTCTCCAGATAAACAATTTTTTAAATATATTAGAAATGAGTCCAACACTTTTGGCAGGTTAAAAGGCATTGTGATTTCAGGCTCCTTTCAGAATGCTAAAACCATTTCAGAGTGTTGTGCTAGGTAGGGAGTATATAAAGCAGGTATTTTGTGGCAATGCTTTCAGGTATTTTAAATCATAGTCATTAGACTGCTGCAAATAAAGACGCAAACGGGTTTGTGTTGGTTATTCAAAGATGCTTAAAATACTTAAAGCTATGCAATTTAGTGAAATGCAAGGTCACATCCTATTGCAGAGTTTTACAGTCTAATCCTGATGCCATCGCAGATGTACTATATGCAACAATATTTTTGTAAAACTTTCTTATGTATATTTCTTATTTATATTAAGTTTGTAATGATATTGCAAACAACATTATAGCAACAATGTTGCAATATTGCAAACAATATTATTGTAAAACGTTCTTATTTATATTTCTTGTAGTCTGATCAGAGGTTTTATTACACTTGAGCAATATATAAATGAAAGTTTAGTAGGGTTACAAGAGGGCATCTCAGGTTCCCTGGTAAAGATAAAAGACCCCTGGATGGTTAAGTCCAGTCAAAGGCGACTATGGGGTGTGGTGCTCATCTTGCTTTCAGGCCGAGGGAGCCGGCGTTTGTCCACAAACAGCTTTCCGGATCATGTGGCCAGCAGGACTAAACTGCTACTGGCACAACGGAACACCGTGATGGAAACCAGAGCGCATAGAAATGCTGTATATCTTCCTGCCACAGCGATACCTATTTATCTACTTGCACTGGTGTGCTTTCGAACCTCTAGATTGGCAGGAGCTGGGACAGAGCAACAGGAGCTCACCCTGCCATGTAGATTTGAACCGCCAACCTTCCGATCAGCAAGTCCAAGTTGCTCAGGGGTTTAGACCACAGCACCACCTGCTCCCTTTCCCTTCCTGTAAAAGCACCCAATCAAGGGAGAACTTCTGTAGCCAAGATATGTTCCAAGCATCTCCACAGATTCCATGGCTAGCAATTCTGAATGTGCTTTGAGGAGCAGAGAATGTCTTCCTGCTACAGGATCCTTTCGCTCTCTGGAACGCTGTACACATGTATGCAGTTATCTTGTAGCACTCTTCCCTTCACCAGTGAATCTGCCCCATAGTTTGAGAATACCCGCTGTCCAGAGTATGTGAAGTATTATGATATTTTTAATGGTTTTATTGCCCCATTATCTATGCACACAGCTTTGAAATTTTGAATAATTAAGTGGTACAGAAATGTCTTAAATACAAATTTTAAAAATGAGTAAAATATTATGCAAACTCATTTATGTCACCAATATTTAAAGGGGAAGGAAGAAGCAGAGTTTGGATTTGATATCCCGCTTTATCACTACCCGAAGGAGTCTCAAAACGGCTAACATTCTCCTTTCCCTTCCTCCCCCACAACAAACACTCTGTGAGGTGAGTGGGGCTGAGAGACTTCAGAGAAGTGTGACTAGCCCAAGGTCACCCAGCAGCTGCATGTGGAGGAACGGGGAAGCGAACCCGGTTCACCAGATTACAAGTCCACCGCCCTTAACCACTACACCACACTGGAAAGTGTTTAGCTATTCTGTGTTTCTGAAGCGCTTAACGGTGGCCCCTGTATCTAGTTGGCAACGGCAGGAGTGAAGGAGAGTCCCAAGTCTTCAGAAACAGCCGTCTCCCATAGCCAGCTCTGAAAACTCTGTGCACACTGAAGGCTTGTAATCATGAACCACTGTTTGGAAACACAATACCTCCATAGGTTTTGGTGTGGGCTTTTCCAGGCTCTACGACTAGGGCTAAATGTTCATTTGATCTACATCTATACACACTTCCTTCTCACTGTAGCTTGTTTCAGTGTTATCTTCCCTACCGAGTGCCCTGACTGTCAGTTTTGCTACGACCCCATCTTAATGTGAGTCCTGGGACCATTTCTTCTACTGCTCTGCTCCAAACAGAACTGACCATTTCTGTTACTGCAAGTGGAAAGATTAGTATTTAATCTTCTCTTTATAAGTATAAAGTTTTCTCAGAAGAAATATGTGCCTCAAATGTTGATCCTCTTTTTTTATTTTTTTTAGTCAACTGATTCTCTTGTATTGCACTTCTCTTAGAGGCGAGTCTTATCTATCATTGTGTGCCCCTCCCCCTGCTGTAATTCCCCCCTCCCCATCAATCTAGTAAGCCCTTGAAAGATCTGGTCCTTCCATCTTTTCTTATCTCCTCCCTCTTCTGAATCACTTCTGGTCAGAAAAGGAATACCAGCCCACAGATACATTATCTGCAGGAAGCAATAAACAATCTTTTTTGCCACTGTCCTAAAGTGACCGCTCTCTTTTAAATAGCTTAGTTCCTTGGAACACAGAGACATTAAGATTTCCTCTGAAGATCTGAACCACATGTGCTTCTCTTGTTCAGTTTATGAAATAATTAAGGAACTTTCATGGTTACTATATGCCTAGTCCACCTCCTGTCAGTCAAAGGATCACAGTTTGTTGGAGGTTACATAAATAAAACAATTTGTTTTCTTGTAAACGTGTGTGGCATTTATTCGCTCTAATGTCAAGTGAACCTAGTGCTGGAAACGTGCCTAATTTTTCAGAAGAGAAATGACGTTTTCTGGCTGAAAAGTCATGTGGCTTTTCAGATTTGTAAGAGGAACATACAAGCAACTCTCTGAGTCAAGATGGAGTCTCTTATATACCAGTTCTTGTAACTGAAATAAAAAATGTATACTTTGAAAAGAGAAACCCAAACCTAATTCTAAAGATGCTTTTAATTTGGTGAAGTTGGAACGAAGTGGATTTACTTTCATGTGATTGAGAAATGTACTCATTCTGAATATGCTCTCAGCTGGCGAGAGCTGTTATTATACCCATGTGAATCCTACTTTCCCCTCTCTGTGGTAAATGCCAACTCTTGCCACATGGGGGCACATTCAAATGACATATTTGTGACACATTCCTAGCATCTTTTAAAAAAAACAAAACCCTTTCCACATTAAAAAGTAATGAAAACTGATCCACACCAAATGTAGTTCAGACGTGAGATTATTTCCCATTTCCCTTTTACTAGCCCCTATAGAAAAGAACTAAAAACGCATCACACCCAAAACTCAAGAGAGCAGAACAATTTAAATTAGCACTGAGGTTGATGGCAAATCACACTTTTTCACTCTTTATATATACATATATAAAATCCCCTTAAGCAACTGCAGTTATAGATTATTGTGTTTTGCGACAACTGAGCACTGTAATGAAATAGAGAGAACTTAATAATATGTAATACAAAAGCTGCAAATGGTGCTCTTTTCCCTATAATTGTTTGGGAAACATGCTCAGGGCTCTATTTAAATTCATGATAACTTCTATCTAAGGCTGCCTGTTTGTATTCAGGACAATAGATATCATTATTTGAAAAGGGAAATGATATATCCTGAAAATTAAATTGCATTGAGAGAGCATCAACGGTGAGGTAAATGATCAAGGTAGAGCGCATACCATTAATAGGAATTACATGTTCAATTTGCATTTCCAGGATATCTTGCTTTGCTTTTTAAAAAGCTATTGCAGTACAGTCCTATGCATATCTACTCAGAAATAAACCCTATTCTGTTCAATGCGACATGTGCCCAGGTAAGTAAGTACAGTGGTACCTCGGGTTAAGAACTTAATTCGTTCTGGAGGTCCGTTCTTAACATGAAACTGTTCTTAACCTGAGGTACTACTTTAGCTAATGGGGCCTCCCATTGTCACCGTGCGATTTCTGTTCTCATCCTGAAGCAAAGTTCTTAACCTGAGGTACTATTTCTGGGTTAGCGGAGTCTGTAACCTGTAACCTGAAGTGTCTGTAACCCAAGGTACCACTGTATAGAAATGCAGCCAACATGAGAATCTGCCAATAGACATAAAATTTAATGCTGTTCTTGTCTGTTAGTATGTATAAAACTTCCTATACCTCTATAGTTAAAGATATATCTGGCCTGATATATCATAAATTATATGGACCAATGGCACAACATATAGCCATAATTTATTCATGTGAAACAGAAAAGTCAATCAGATATGAAAACCTGGTCCTTCCATAGCCTTCCTTTCAGAAGTAAATGGGATAAATTTATAGCTTAGAAGTGTGCAGTATTTATTTAATCCAACTATTAAACCAGGCTTCACCAAATGGCAATCCCAGGGTGGTTTGCAATATGCTGTAAAACAGAAATTAAAACGTCACGACACTATAATATAATTATAAAAACCAATAAGAAAGCAACCACTTACAAGAAGTTATTGCACACTATAGATACAACAGTAGCTCGTGATAACATTAAGACCTTGAGCAATCTAGTGAAATTCCTGCAAAAGTTAGGGTGAACAAGTGTGTCTTAATCGGATGTCGGAAGCCCAATAATTTCTTGGTCACCCTCGCCTCCCCTGGGCTGGGAGAAACACTGTTGCATACCTGTTTAATAAAATAACACCAGTCTGGAAGCCTAAAAGAGGAAACTGGGTTCAAGAGAAAACACAACACCTAAAATGCACACCCCAGTGAGATTTTATATATCTATTTATGACTGCTGCATGTAGTACCAGTTTGTGAACACCTCTTCCAGGACATCCTCATACAGTGGTACCTCAGGTTGTGGATCGAGGACCCAACCCCCGCAATGTGAAATGAATACACAAGGACACGTGATATAAGGTTAATGGGCAAGGAAAGGCCACAACTTTAGTGAAAAGGTATTGGCTTAGGCATTGGATCTCTAAAACAAGTGGGTTTATTCACCAGTAGGTGGAGCCTGTTGATGCTAATCCAACTATAGGCTCTCCCCTGATGTCACCAAGGGTCGTGCCATGGCCCCCCACCATATAGGCATTGGACAGAATACACGACCGTCGGATTCCTTTAACGGAATACCCAAAAATTGAAGGCATAGGCGATGGCCACACCTAGCACTTCGACACACCACAAAACATTATTCCAATGCCTAACCTACCCACCAATACCACAAAAGTTGTGACGATTGCTACGAAGTAGGTGAAAAAACCAAAAAGCCTAATGCCAAATGGAAAAACTCCTACCAGGCCCCCTGGACAACCAGGGCGACCAACCTAAGGTCCATAGCAAGGCCAATGACCTAAGCCCTAACTCAAAGGGAGTGGAGGGTGGGTGACTCGCGACGAGACGACGGCGAAGAATGAGGCGGGGGAGAGGCTGGCGCCGCAGCAAAAGGCTGCTGAACACGCCCCCTCCGTGGCACCTGGTTGGATGGCCACGGGGGGGGGGCGTGAGCGCCAGCCAGGTGAGCTGGAGGCAGGGGGCAAATGCCCCCTGCTGGGCGGTGCTCGGGCTCCCGCCCACAACCACTCCCCTCTCTTCCAGGGAGGAGAGACTTTACAAAACACCTTGGGTTACAAACACTTCGGGTTACAGACTAATCTGGAAGTAGTAGTACCTCGGGTTAAGAACTTTGCCCAAGGATGAGAATAGAAATCGTGCGGTGGCAGCGCAGTGGCAGCGGGATGCCCCATTAGCTAAAGTGGTACCTCAGGTTAAGAAGGGGCCTCCGGAACGAATTAAGTTCATAACCAGAGGTACCACTGTATATGGAATACCAGTCCCTAAGCAGACCACCCTGTGCGATTTCTTTTCCATTCTTCTATAGAAGATGAAGCAGAATTTCATCCCCATTGTCTAGTGATAACTAAACTCCTGTGGACTAAACAGATATTTAAGATGGGGGGATATATATCATTTGAATTTGAAAGATGTAAAATGAGCCTGAGTAGTTAGCCTGACCTACCAAAGCTGTTTTATGAGAATTTTGCGGCACATCCAGGAGATAAAAATCAAATCACACACATTCGATCCCAGTTCCTCGCTCGGAACACTAGTAAACATTTCCTGGAGATTGCTTCTCATTATAACCAAACAGAATGTTAATAGAACGCCTTCTTACGAGCATGATGGTGATGCAATTTTTAAAGGGGTTTTATCATTCTGTATATAAAACATTAATAAGAGCAAGGAAAAAGCCAGGAGAAAAATGAAGTAATTATCTCAAAAAGTAAACAGTTAACCCAAAAAGGATCGCTACATAAATCTCTTTAGCAAAATGTCTAATGATACGAGGAAAGCTGGCATTGTAGAAAGCTTTACATTTTGTTGTCCGATTAATTTCTGTTTTCTGTATTTTATGAGTTTGTTTATATTTAAATATTTTATTGTAAGCCTCCCAGTGCACTTTGGCTACAGTAGGGTGTCTGTCTGTGTGTGTGTGTGTGTGTGTGCGCACACACATAATGAATTGTGCATGCTCATGCTGTTCTATTTGTTCCTGCAATAGATAATCATAGGTATATCTATCATTCAGCACAGTTTTAATGATCGCAGACGGCATCACTCACCAGCATGTGCAATGTTTTTAACACCATAAAGACTTCTGCAAAATACTTAGAAGAAAACAAATGATATCTACTTCTTGTTTGAAACTGACAATGCAATACTGGGGAAACCCAGCCAGATGGGCGGGGTATAAATAATAATAAATTATTATTATTATTATTATTATTATTATTATTATTATTATTATTATGACTTGTTTCTGCACAAGGTGCATAAATATTTTTAGCCTACTATTCACGACAAAACACCTTCATATGATGGTTTAAATTAAAACAAAAGTTATAAAACGCAGTTTTACTGTAAAATACCACAACTTCAGACAGTAGTTAACAACTTCTTTAAAAAGTCCAACGAAGCAATACCTAACCCAGGTCTTAATAGCATATTCAAAACCAGAACACATTAACCATCAACAGTACAGACTATTTCATATATTAGGAGTTGGAAGATGTGACCCTCCCCCAGACGTTATAGGACCCCAACTCCCATCAGCCCCAGCCACCATGGCCAATGGCTAGAGATGATGAGAGCCGTGGTCCGGTTTTGCCTTCCTCATAGCAAAATGTCACAACTTTGGCAGTTAGGGCCCTGGGTGGAATCCTAGTCACCAGAAGTTTGGGGTGACTTGGTGTATCACCCTTAGCAGAACCTGCGGCATATTTAAGGTACCCTGTTAAAGGGGTCTCGGTATCCAGAAGCCATGCGTGGGGAAGATGGGTCATAGAGCTTCCAGTGGCAGCCTGAGGGTGGTCTTCACAGTAGATGAGCATCTTGTGCAGGTCATAATCCCTGGTCCGACCTTGAAATGTCTCTGCCGTCCCGCAGGAGACTGAGGCAAATATACACCTGAGCCAAAATCCATCTACATCTGTAATCAATAAAGCTGTGGCCTATTCTATTCATCACCCACTTGCTATAGTCACTGCACGTTGGGGTGTGTGTGTGTTGCATTGTGGCTGGGGCCGCAACTGGGTCACAGAACACTCTTGACAGGTGTGACGAACCGTCTTGTGCTCTTCCAGAGGTTGGACTACCATTCCAGCTGAATTTTGATCATACTGATTGGGGTAATAGTAGCACCCACTATTCGTACAGGAGTAGCTCCTCTTCTTTCCTGACATCCTTCTACTGGCAACAGTTTCCACCGTAGTCCCATATTTTAGGTTTCACTTTGGTGTCCTTAACATCTAGCTGGGCAAAAACTAAAAATTTGTGGGATGTAATCCACTGAGAGCAGTCAAGTAGAACATTCCTTGTTTTCCTAGAGTGGACATGCAAGGGAATGTTTGGTCCAGCTAGTTGAAACTTCCTGTTCCTCCTGGCCTGGAGCATCCTTTCTGGCAATTGACTGGTGGGTGGGCGTGACCTTTCCAGACCTGGTAAAAGGAGAAGGCATGCTGCCACTCACTCTCTTTTCCATCTTCTTTTTGTCCTGCGAACTTCCTGGAATGAACTGCTGGCTGCCAACCAAGCAGTCCCCCAGGTCATCTTCCTTGTGGGATAAACCTGTTAGTATAAGTTTGTAACTTTAAGCCTTAAGTCTGTATTCAGGGATCACACTGTGCTCTGCCTGATCGCGAGTAAACTTTCTTTTTACTGCTAATGAATAAGACTATGGTGTCTTTATTCTTTTAGGAGGGATTCAAGGGGTCTTACCAGGAAAATATTAGAACACATTTTAATTTTGACAAACCAGATTGAATTGTGTATTATCTTAAGAAACTCACACAAATTTGCAACTAGTTTTCTGCTGTGTAAAGGGGAATGCACACTGCTAAGTACAGGAACCATAGCTGTCAAGTGTCCCTTATTTGAAGGGACAGTCCCTTATTCCAGCGCCATGTCCCGCTGCTGTCCCTTATTGATGGATGTCCCTTAAATGTCCCTTAAATGATGTCCCTTAAATTTCAAAGGACGCAGCTCCTCTCCCTCCCTCCCTACCGGCCAGGGAAGAAGGAAGCTCCAGCTGTGTTGCTTGGCTGTGTTGCTCACCCAATAAGAAGTCTAAGAACGACTGGGGGGGTGGAGCTTGCATGCCTTGTGCTGATCAAATCGGCTGCGTTCCCTGGGGACTCGCCTTTGCTCAGCGCTTCCCAGCGGAGAGGTGACGGTGGTTTTCCTTGAGGCTTCATTTGGCTGCTGGCTGGGCTTTCTGCCTTTGGCTCAGAGGGGCTCAGAAGTTGAACATACCTATGCTGAGTGCTTGGATCAGAATCAGATGGATACGTCATCGAAGGCCCACTCACCCTTGCTGGTGAAAAGGTTTGTCTGGAGCGGGGGCACATGGTGGGGGGAAAGGAAAGGAGATCTCGTGGGAGGGGGGAGGCTGTGTGTGTGTGGCTAGTTAATGTAAGCTGAGGGGGTTTTTGAATGCTGGACGCCATTTTGTTGCACGTGCTGCTGCAAACTTTGCAGTGCAAAGCCAGGCCGGGGAGCCATCTTAAGTTGAGGCTGCATAGGCCTTGTGGTGCATGTGATTCAGATTGTTTTCAGTTGAACCTCTGGTTACAAAGTTGGTTGGACAGTGTTCTCGAAGCTACCAGCATGAGTTTGACCAGACTGCAGGAGGACAGGAAGCCTGAAGTGCCTGGAACAGGTGAGGCTGCAGGTCCCTTATTTTGTCTGCTGGTCCCTTATTTTCAAATCTGTAAGTTAACAGCTATGACAGGAACTTGCTAGCACAAGTTAAAGGTAAAGGTAAAGGGACCCCTGACCATTAGGTCCAGTTGTGGCCAACTCTGGGGTTGCGGCGCTCATCTCGCTTTATTGGCCGAGGGAGCCGGCGTACAGCTTCCGGGTCATGTGGCCAGCATGACTAAGCCACTTCTGGTGAACCAGAGCAGCGCACGGAAACGCCGTTTACCTTCCCGCTGGTACCTATTTATCTACTTGCACTTTGACGTCCTTTCGAACTGCTAGGTTGGCAGGAGCAGGAACCAAGCAACGGGAGCTCACCCTGTCATAGGGATTCGAACCGCCGACCTTCTGATCAGCAAGTCCTAGGCTCTGTGGTTTAACCCACAGCACCACATATTAATAAGCAATATATATTCTCCTGACACCCTGAACATTCCCACTAAATTATATTTTCTTCTTCATGGCAGACACCAATCACTTAAAAAATATTATCCACACAAGGAGCTACCGAAAAATTATTTCCCCCTAACACCATATTTTTCCTACTTGAAAATTGTTCAAAGAAATCTGCACACACAGTTACTCTCTGAGCATCTTTCTGCCTTCTTCCTCTTCCATCCCCTGGGCTAAATATAACCCAAGTTCATTCAATGCTCTCTCACAAAGGAGTGTCTTCCCTCTCATAAGCTCTCTTCCAAATCCTTTCCAAACCTGCCAATGAAGTTTATAAACGCTCATGTCCCAAGCTGAACAAAGTATTTCAATGGTAAGCAGAATAGGGTAACCTCCCCAGTACAGAAATGTATAGTTATTGAATTTGGCTCAACCCTGGATTTTGGATCCAATTAAAAAAAATCTCCAAATCTATATTCAACATAGACATAACATTTCCTAAAAGATGTAAAAGACCAAAATCTTTTTTCCCCCTTCTGTTTCTGTACACACACTATCCTCTGTGATAGTAGTTTCCCATTTTGGTTTTGCTGACAGACACAGAACCCTAAGAGAGTCAAGATTCAGTGCATGATGAATGTTGTATTTTGGAATGGGTAGGTGACTATGAAGTGCTCCTGAGTGCTTTCCTGGCTGTCTGCCATGGTTTGATTAATGGCTAATAAAAAAAATTACAGCACAAAGCATAGAGAAGCAAAACAGTGAAAGAAAGTTAAGAGGAGTGAAAATTCTGAGCATTCACAATAATTCACATACACCTAGTTTAGCCTAGCGTTCAGCTGTCAATCATCATTCCCTCTATTTCCTAAGCTCAGACTGTGCGTGCCATTATTTACGTCTGCAGAATGGCACTATTCGTGGAGAAACAGGAGGAATCAGGAAGCTTGGAGGAACCCAACATATGAAGAAGTTAAAAACAAATCTTTTTTTGGTGGGGGAGGAGAAGAGAAACCCCCCAACAATACAATGAGGAGCAACCATGCTCAGTGATCACAAAATGCTGAAGGACTTACTGGGAGGAGGGAAGAAAAATGGAACAGAGTGGCTGAAATACTAAACAGCAGCGCTCCACACTGCAACATTGTGTTACAGGTCCCGCTGGCTGTTTACTCATAATGAATAGATGTCGTGACCCTACTGAAATATGCTTCATTTAGATGAGAAGTTAAGAGAAAATTGGGATGAGGAATGCACTAGGGAAGCATTGGTTGTGTTTTGAGTAACTACTCGGGAGTGGCTCAGAATGACTCTTGATTACTGCCATTATATGAATATGCCCCAGTGATAAACCTCACAGATACTGTAATTAATGAGACCACTGAACATTTTATTGCAGAAGCCCATTTGGCTCAGCCGAAATAGAACCAGGGTGCATTTGATATACACTCTCTTGATTGCATTTACATGTCTGGCTCAAAACAAATGCTTTTAGATAGGAAAAGGGCATTTCCCCTTCCAAGTCCGTTAGAGATAATATGCAATCATTTTTGTCGCATGTACCCCTTTCAGGCTCTAGGGCAACCTCATCCAAGCTTCTGCTAGAAAGGCATTGTATCATCTTACACTACAGATAAGAAGAACCGTAAGCCGTGACCCTCATATAAAACAAATTCAAAAATCACGCTGTGTATTTATACAGTTGGCTATTTTAGGATAGCAGGTTAGGCTCAGATATGATTTCAGTAGAAAAACATGAGATTACGAAAAATGTAATCAAGTGTCTTTCCCCATCTTCCTTGTGGTATATCATTTCAGGACATGGGGCAGATAGGCAGTAAATAATGCAGCTTGATCTCTTCTAATTGCACCTTGACTGATATTAAGCTGGAATTTTTGATTTCTGGAGTCACAATCTAAGAAAGTATAACCACATTAGTCAGATGGCTGCTAGTTTCTTCTAGATGGCTAACATTTTAATGGACCGTGCTCTGATCAATAAAGCTGAAAGTCAATTGATTGCATTCTTAGCAGACAAAAATATTTTTCTTGTTGTTGTGGAGTGACTAGTAATGATTTTTTTAAGTTGACCAAATGTTTTCTCCAATAAGTATTTAATAAACAAAACTGGCAAGAGTCCAGCATATTTAGGTATGTTTCAATCAATTGACATCAATGGGGTCAATCGGGCTCACTTGAACTGTGCATTAATCTAGTCAACCGAGGGAGACAACGATAAAACTACTGTACAAAAAAACCTGTCCTAAACATGTGGATAGGATGGTATTAATAATAGTAGTAGTAGTTTCTGAAACATGAAGCTGCAGGTCTTAAACACAGTACATTCACAGAGTCACCTCCCCCAACCTGGTGCCCTCCAGATGTTTTTTGAACTACAACACACATCATCCCTGACCAGAGGCCGTACTGCATAGGGCAGATGTGAGCTGTATTCCAAACATCTGGAAGGCTAGGCTGGAGAAAGCTGCATTGCAGTGAGTGTAGATTCAAGACTTTCAATACATCCATATAGTGATGGGAGAGACTCCATCAGGCAAGGCTTCTTTCTACCTGCCTTGCCCCACCCTCTGGCCCTAGGAGTCCTCATAAGGGAGCTGCTGGTCCTGGAGGAAGAACTATGAGGGGAGAGATTTCATCATGCAAGGCCTCCTTCCACCTGCCTTGCCCCACCCTCTAGCCTCTGCTTCTCAATTTGTATTGTATAATTTTATGTACAGTGATACCTCTGGATACAAACAGGATCCATTCCGGAGCCCTGTTCTCATCCTGAAGTGAATGCAACCCGCGTCTGCGCGTGCGCGGGTCGTGATTCGCCGCATCTGCACATGCGCGTGACATCATCTTGACTGTCTGCACATGCGCGAGCGGCTAAACCCGGAAGTAACGTGTTCCATTACTTCCGGGTGGCTGCGGAGCACAACCCGGAAATGCTCAACCTGAAGCAACTTCAACCCGAGGTATGACTGTACTGTGGCTTGCAGTTGTTTTATAGATTATAGTTTAGAAATTATTTATTGTAACTCTTGAGTGGATTTCTGTTTAACTTTTATATGTTGATATTATTATTTTATACTGTCCTAACGATTGTTGAATGTTACTTTTTTGATGTAGGTTGCTTATTTTAAAGTTCTGTTTTATCATCACATTTTTGTATTACATTAAATAGATTGCTATAAGATGCACATTTTTTGTTTCTTCAGCTTGTAAACCGCCTTGAATATTTTAAGACAGAAAGACGGTATACAATTTTAAAAAAATAAATGATGAAGACTTTCTAGTCAACTAATCACTGTGAGTGATACAGTTTAAGTATTTGCCAATGCTCAATGAATCAACATGTACAGGTGGTTAAATTCATATTTCAAATTTTCTCTGGGGATGGAGAGCCACAATGGGGCACCTGCTTTCTTGGTAGCCACTGGCAAAATGCACATGGCCTATGTGGTAGGGATGATAAACTGTTTTTCCACAGGTGTGACTTTTGAGAGTTGGTTTTTGTCTCACTGCCCTTCTGTGGGGCATGAAAGTGTTTTCAGCTGATTCCAAATATGTGAGACAGCAGTAGATCATTGCCTCTTTTTTTAAATGGAATTTCTTAGGGAAAGAGTCTTATGTATTCATTTGTCTAAATGTCATTGACGTTCTATGGATTGTGTAGTCGGCTGCTTCAGGGAGAGAAAGAAGATTGCCTCCTTAGATTGCAACCTTGGCCATTCCTCCAAACATCCACACTAAAAGGAATGAAATGAATGAAATTATTGCCTATGGACTGTAGTAGAAACAAAGCATTTTTCAATAGCATCCTAAATCGTTCTCTGGGTTTCTACAGTATAACATCAATTAGCATGGTGTCTCAAAACTGTTCCTCTTCTGTTTTTTTCAGCAGAAATGTGAACACAATAACAGGAATTGCTGGTGCTGTTGCTGGTGCTGTTATCCTATCTGCTACTACTACTACTATTATTAATTCAATTTTTTGAAACAATGATACCATCTGCATTGAAGCCATGCCTCCTTGTTGTTCGCCCTTTTGACTAATTTCAGATTTGGCTTTTCTGGTGGTGAGACAGCTTGGGATCCTGTATTCTGGTGGGTGATGACTGCAGTTTTCTTCCACATTACTAGGTGACAGCACCGTTGTCAAACCTGCAACAGCTTATTCCTGCTGATTGTTGTTAAGTCACTTCAGATGCATTTGCAATTAAAGGTGGGCTTAAGAATAACCTTTAAAAGGCCCCTCAAACAAATACAGTGGTACCTCGGTTTACGAACTTAATCCGTTCTGGAAGTCTGTTCTTAAACCAAAACTGTTCTTAAACCTAGGTGCGCTTTCCCTAATGAGGCCTCCCGCTGCCAGTGCCCTTCCACAGTTCAGCTTCCATTCTTAGACCGAGGTGAAGTTCGCAAACCAGGACACTACTTCCAGTTTTGTGGAGTTCGTAAACCAAATAGTTCATAAACAGGGCTGTTCTTAAACCAAGGTACCACTGTACATAAATACAGGTTTAGTGATTGTGGCTGCTGTTTGCACAAAGGTCAGTAAATCTGAATGAACCTGGAATTATTCCAGTGCTTGAATAGGCAGAGAATAGGCCTGTTCAGGTATTCACACACACCGGGGTTGGAATTGCAGGAGGGAAAGACTGAAGGCACACTAATCCTCTTATGACTACAGTACTGTTTGTATGCCTCTGAGTCCAAGTGAGGGTTTGACTCTTTATGGCTCAGGTCCCCACTATCTTTTAGAACACCTCTCCCAATATGACCCTATTTGGACCACTAGAGCTGAGGCCCTTCACTAGGTTCCCCCCCCCTCTGACAGAAGTTTGGAGGGTGGTAACAAGATAGGGCTTTTTCAGTTTGGGCACCCTGTCTGCGGAATGTTCTCCTCAGTTCTCCATCACTGACTTTTCCTGACACCAGGTAAAGACTTGGACCGAGATGATATTTTTGTTGTAAGTGTGCTGCCAATGGCTGTTATGAGGATTGTTGTTTCATTGCTTTGTTGCTGTGGTATATTCATATTTATCTCATTTTTTTCAACGTATTGGAGACCTTTGGGTAACAAAGCAACTAACGAATTCTCCTCCACCAACTTCTTCATAGGTTTCCATCTTTTCCATCACATCCCTGCACTGCTTCCCACAACTTCTGCTCTAGCCTGCTCTGCTTAATGCAGGCTCTCTGTGTCATGTGTGCTTCCAAATTGCATGGGGATCTTACATGGAAAGGGAAAGCTCCCTGCTGCAGATGTTGCCCCTGCACCATACAGAGGGCGACGAAGCTGAGTGACAGGAATGTAATAGAGGCGGAGGAGCCAAGAAATCTGTCCTTGCTCTTACACTCATGCAATTCCAAAACATTGCAGGGGCTTCCTAATATTCTCTTCTTGCCCCTTTCCTCGCAGGTCTTAACAGTGTTTGCCTAGTTCCAAAGTAGTGCAGTCTACAGCTGCAATTACAGAGAACATTGCTCTCACCCACAGACTAGAAACTGATATTGAATAGACAGGGTGACAATTAATTGTTTGTAACTGTCTATACAAACCACAGTGCCTAGGACTTGCTGATCGTAAGGTCGGCGGTTCGAATCCCTGCGGTGGGGTGAGCTCCCGTCTTTCGGTCCCAGCTCCTGCCCACTTAGCAGTTCGAAAGCACCCCTAAGTGCAAGTAGATAAATAGGTACCGCTTTATAGCGGGAAGGTAAACGGCGTTTCCGTGTGCTGCACTGGTGCTGGCTCGCCAGCTGCAGCTTCGTCATGCTGGCCACGTGACCCAGAAGTGTCTTCGGACGGCACCGGCTCATGGCCTCTTGAGCGAGATGAGCGCGCAACCCCAGAGTCGGACACGACTGGCCCGTATGGGCAGGGGTACCTTTACCTTTACTTTTTAACTGTCTATATATCTGCAAAGCACTGTTAGGCCTCATGTCTTTTAATTTCCCAAAACTGGCAGGAATCTTTAGATCATTGCCCGGGATGCTATTAGATTCAATCAAGAGCGATCTTCTAAGAATCATGACCGCCCAAGAGCCAGTTTTCATTCTTGCCAGAGAAGGAGTTAATTTGCATTTAATGAACATATGTTTCTTTTCAGTGTTCTAAGGGAGGCAAATGAATATATCTAAAACATTTACATATTAAAAAAAGTTTCTCTTATGATTTTCAATCTTTATGGCAAAGGACCATCTTTTTTGTATTGGTAATGCCTTGCTGCTATTATTATTATTATTATTATTATTATTATTATTATTATTATTATTGCTTGTTTCATTTGTATGATTGCAATTATCACTATTTTATTATTGTCTATTGTTTTTGTCTTTTATTGTAAGCAGTCCTGAATATTTTTGCTTATTCATTCATTCATTTATTGCATTTATATCCTAGCTTTTTTATCCAAGGAACTCAAGGTTATCCCCCTTCTTACTTTTTTTTTACCAACAACCAAAACACAGACAGTGAAAACAAACAGTGAAAACCCCCAGGCGGCTGTTACATTGGGTATACATAATAATAACATATTCAAATCAACCATATGTACAATTCTATATACCTTAACACTCCTCCCTCCACAAGGTTTATTTAACTTTTAACATTTTAATTGCCCCAAATTGTTCAAACCTGCCCAAATAATTCACTATCTTCTCAAACCAATCCTCCTTCTCACTGACCTTAAACCCTTACATTTTATGTATTTTTCAGTTTTTCCCTCCATTGGTTCACCGGTAGCTCTTCTTCATTTTTCCAATTACTTGCTATATCCCCCTTCTTACTTAATCCCGACAATAACCGTAGGAGGTAGGTTACAGCTGAGATGCAGTGGTTTGCCCAAGGTCACCCAGTGAGCTTAATGGCTAAATGGAGATTTGCACTCTAGTTCCCCAGTTCCTAGTCTGACACTTTTAATCATTACATCACATTGGCTCTCTTTTAGGACAGTAGGGTATATGCAAATAGAAACAACCTTGGACTACCTAAGAAGGTGGTGGACTCTCTTTCAATGGAGGTTTTTAAAGAGAGGGTGGATGGTCATCTGTCAGGGATTCCTTAGCTGTGGTTCCTGCATTGCAGGGGTTTGGACCAGATGGCATTCTGGGTCCCTTCCTACAAATCTATTACTCCACAAATCTATTATTCTAACGGTAACAACAACAACACTTTTACCTTTCTACTTGCATAAGGATTCACACTGAATAACAGAAAATAGAAGGAATTGTAAATTGGTTGCTAGACTGTTCTCAGAAGAAGGGTTTCCCAGGAAATGTTGATTACCCCTCCCCCTTTGTCTACTTTGATCAAAGATCTCATGATGCCTTCCAGGTGATGCAAAGGGTTTTGTGTTGAAACGCATTCTGGCTTTGCACCTGAAAACCTGAGCTTTATTTGCATTCGGAGCCTCTCTATCAGATTTTCAGCCTCAAAACCTGAGCTTTATTTGCATTCGGAGCCTCTCTATCAGATTTTCAGCCTCTTTCATAAAGCTATTTTATTTTATTTATTTATTTTGTATGCTACCCTATACCCGCAGGTATAGGGTTTTAGGAACAAGCTTTGCTGATGCTACAAAGGAATATACCTAATCAACTAAAGGGATTCCCCCCGCCCCAAGTCTAATTATTCTGCATAGTCAAAAACCAAAGTCTGGGACCTCTTCCCAGACACAAGATTGCCACCCAAAGCTGTCTGTTCTTAGGACCCATGTGAGGTTTAATCCCAGTGAAACTGAATTCTCTTTCCTTTGTTGAAAGTGGGCTGCACACATTCCAGCAGCTTTGTTTCTTTAACAAATGGGATGTTTGCAAACATGCCATCCTAACATGCATGCTTCTACTGGAGGCTTCACTCTACCAGCACAATACTAGGTAGGACTAGAGGGATGAGAATTATATAATTTTATATCCAGCAATATCTAGTGGTACCTGGGGTTACATACGCTTCAGGCTACATACGCTTCAGGTTACAGACTCCACTAACCCAGAAATAGTACCTCGGGTTAAGAACTTTGCTTCAGGATGAGAACAGAAGTCGTGCTCCGGCGGCACGGCGTCAGCAGGACGCCCCATTAGCTAAAGTGGTGCTTCAGGTTAAGAACAGTTTCAGGTTAAGAACGGACCTCCGGAACGAATTACGTACTTAACCCAAGGTACCACTATATATTTTTTCCGCCATCCTATATTATTTGTGTGTCCCAGCATGATGTTGTTGTTAGAGTGTTAGGAATGGGAGTGGGAAAACCCGGATTCAAATCAGCCATGAAGTTCATTGGGTGATTTGGGGCCTGTCACATATTAGCTATGTTTCAGAGCTGTTGTGAGGATAAAATGAGTGGGAAGAGAACCACATTCCACTTTGAGCTCCTCAGATTAGGGTGGGAATGGGAGGTTTAGATCTAGATGGCTATCGCTATGTTCACCAAGGCCTTGTTTATTTTAACAATAAAGGGTACTCGTCAGATACCCAAGAATTCAGATGAAGCACATCTCCCAGTACAGCCAAAGCAATTCAAAAGCAAGGTTTAGGGAAGAGGTGCAGTCATAGTGAAATAACTGCCGCAAGACTTAAACCTCTGGGATTGTTCACTGAATCCAGCTTAAATTTAGAAGAAGAAAATCTAATTATAAGGCTGTTAACACTCATAACTGAAAGCTGAGCTACGTTCTCAACCAAGAGAAGTGAAGTGCCTTCAGTGCCTTGTCACTAATTGGTCATTTGGAACCTAGGGAGCTGAGAAGATTGACACAGTGAAAATGAAAAGCTATTGTCGAGCCACTGATAATTAAATAGAGGCGGACCACAGGCAGTTCGGTTTTTATCTCAGGATTGAAGGTCTCTGGATGTTTGAAATGGCCCAGCGGAAATCAACCTCTCAGACTGTCTAAGCGATGCTTGCTTTGTTTTGCTTTAATCATCCCATTGCCTCCTGGTCCTCTACTAAAGTTAAATAGTCAAGGGTCATAGACATGGGTAGGGTTGAAGACATATTAAAACGGGGATCTTCTACTGTGGTGCAAAAGCTGGATTTTGCAATGGGGCTGACAGGTGCCCAGTAGCCTTCCCCCAAGTTAGAGAATGAAGAGACAATGGCCATGAGCACAAGAGAGCATCTTAGCAGCAACAACTATGATGGCTCCATTTTGAAGGCAAGCAGGCAGCACTGTAAGCTTGCACTGACTCCTGGGAAGCAATAACATTTACTCTAATGCAGTGGGATTCTTCTTATAATTGTCTAACATACTGATCCATGCAAATATTTTGTCTGCTTAACAAAAAGCATGGTGCCAACATGTCATCATTTTGCAAGAGGAGTTTCATTTCACAACCAAGAGCCAAAATGTGTCTTTGTAAAGGATGCCATTTTAGGATGGCAACAGTTTGAGTTATCTTTGTCACTGACTTTAAAATTAGTATTGTGTTGAAACCTGTCCTCTAATTTCTTGAAAGTTGTGTCCCTCCTTCATTTGTCTGCCTCATTCACAGGGTGCTTTTTAATTTTTTTATATTCTGTTGGGAACGGGGGTTAAGCCTTCCTTATTGTCGGAAGAAGGGTGATGTGTGCCCTCACCCCCATAAAAGCATTTCTTTAATACTCTGCTGCCTCCCCAACTATCTGCACTTCCTGATCTGAAAAAGCCCATGGGAGGAGTTACCCTGTGACATCATTGGAACACAGGAAGTCAGGCAGGCTGGCTACTAAGGTCAGTGGAGTCACTGATTTTGTTTCTAGGAGAAGTTCTTCCTTTTACTTAAAAAAAATAACTCCATGGTGATTTCTTTAAAAGTAGGAGGGAATCACTAAAAAACAACAAGCAATAGCAGTCAGGTGTATGGTAGCCAGTTTCTTCAACCTTTCACACTTACAGTGGTACCTCAGGTTAAGAACTTAATTCGTTCGGGAGGTCCGTTCTGGAGGTCCGTTCTTAACCTGAAACTGTTTTTAACCTGAGGTACCACTTTAGCTAATGGGGCCTCCTGCTGCCGCCACTGCGCGATTTCTGTTCTCATCCTGAAGCAAAGTTCTTAACCCGAGGTAATATTTCTGGGTTAGCAGAGTCTGTAACCTGAAGTGTATGTAACCCGAGGTAACACTGCATAGGAAAGCCTAGTCAATGGTATTATGGTGTTTTCAGAAAATGTAGACTTCAGTGTGGTGTAGTGGTTCAGAGCGGTGGACTCGTAACCTGGTGAACCGGGTTCGCTTCCCCGCTCCTCCACATGCAGCTGCTGGGTGACCTTGGGCTAGTCACACTTCTCTGAAGTCTCTCAGCCTCACTCACCTCACAGAGTGTTTGTTATGGGGGAGGAAGGGAAAGGAGAATGTTAGCCGCTTTGAGACTCCTTCGGGTAGTGATAAAGCGGGATATCAAATCCAAACTCTTCTTCTTCACTTCTTCAAGTGGAATTTTTTAAAAATGCACCCATGCAAAATTCACTATTCCCACCCACCCCTTCAAATGCCATTTTTCTTGTTGCTTGGTAGAAGAAAACAGAATAATTTTTTGGCACAGCACTTGTAAGAACTCTGTGCTTGGTATCTCTTCTATTAGTTTCGTACTACTTAAATTACTTCCCAGTCTATGAGCATGGTGTAGCAGAACTGAGAAAAAATTGTTAGAAGGTGGTGCTTCTGATAATATAAGAACAAACTAGCCTTATTTACTATAAGGCTCTTTTCCCTGAGCAATTTCTGCGAGCCGTCAAACATCGCCCAACATGACAGGCCTTTTGCTTGGTTTTGGGATACTATCCACAGTGTGAACTGTTTGCCTGCAGTTCTGCAGATAATGGAGATGGAGCAAACACTGCAGTAAATGAACCTGTCTGTCTCACAGGGTGACATCAAACTGGCTCTTCACACACACAGCACCCAAAATAGAAGTATTATTATGGAAATTGTGTCTTGACACTTTGCTATAACAAACATTTCAGGAACGCCTAGAGTATGTTATCTAAAGCAATTTATATTTCTGCCGACGGAAACAAAACACTGACTGTCCATAATAATATCTCAGCAGCTAACAAGGAGGGTGCAGCAAACCCATTCGCCTCCCCCCACCCACAAAAGAGCTTGATCAAAACAACAAAACTGCATTGCCTTGGTGCTTAATTTTTGAATTAAGCAATGCAAGACTCAAGCCTTTCTTTCTCTTCCACTACCTGTCATTACATACTTGTGGGAATCTAATCATGCATTCTATTTCCATATTCTAAGGCTAAGGCTTTACATTGGTAAGATGACAGAATTCCCAGGAGTAAGGTATTCAGGAAGGTCCTGGGTTCCCTTGACATGGGAGACGGCTGCCATTTTGTAAGCCGATATTCCATTTTGAGGAGTTTGCATGGAGTAAGTCTTAAGAGGGCTGTGTGAACATTTCTCTGCCTGTCACCTAGCAACCGGGCCCCAATTCTACCCATTTCTCTACCTGCCTAATAATGGCTCCCAACTCACCGATGTAGCAATTTATACTTAAAATCAGTGCTTAGTGTGAATCAACCATCAATAGCATGCAGAATAGAAACTTGCTATAGAAAGGTTAAACAGCAGTAGTACAGTGGTACCTCAGGTTACAGACGCTTCAGGTTACCTGCGCTTCAGATTACAGACTCCGCTAACCCAGAAATAGTACCTCAGGTTAAGAACTTTACCTCAGGATGAGAACAGAAATTACCCGGTGGCTGCGCAATGGCAGTGGGAGGCCCCATTTGCTAAAGTAGTACCTCAGGTTAAGAATGGACCTCCAGAAAAAATTAAGTTCTTAACCCGAGGTACCACTGTATCATGTTGTGTGCTGTCTACATCCCGTTGAATTCACTGACAATCCTTCCAATGAGTTCAATGTCTCTTACTTTTACCTATTGTTGAACCATGTATTAAATCAGTGCCATCGCCTCTCATCAATGTTAAATTGAGACCTCAGTTCGAATGTTACATAGCGGCTGCTGCCCACTACCCAAACAAAAGACTACCATGAAAATCAATGCAAAAAGGCACTTCGCAGCGGAAAAACTGACATCTTGTTAGAGAAGTTTGTTTTGGAAACTCAGTTTTGCATTATTGTTCTTGCCAAGTCAATGAACCCAGTCCAGCACTCCTTGAGTACAACATGGAACACTCTGCTCTGTTCATCAAGCTCTTGCCCAATAATGTTACTCCAGTTGGGAACAGGAACAATGTTTGTATACGTCCCCTTCCATGCAAAGAGAGAAATGAATGATGAAGGCAGACAGATGGAGACTGAATGCAGTTTGGAGATCAGATCATGGCGACTGAATATTAAGAACTGGGAAGAAATGAACATCCCAAAAGCACATTTTTAATATGATCAGAGAAAGATCTCATTGAAACCCTTAAGTTTGTGTTTTTGAACTGTGATAGCTGTTTTAGTGATTTCATCTGAACTGCAGCCCTCCTTGCTCTTACATAATTCAAAAAAAAAAAAAAAAAGGATTTCTGATGCAAAGAAGAAATGCAAATAGAAACAAATTTCCATAAAGGCTTGAAAATGTGAACTTCAAAGTTTAATAATGAAGGGAAAATGAATCCTAGCATTTCACTTTGTCACATATACTGTCAAAAACATGACAATAACATATTACCTCATTTCTATGCAGACACTATTCTAAATGTGGCAGGAACGGACTTAAGAGAATTAGAACATCTTGGCAATGCAACGGAATGCTAAACAACAAAATGGATAGTGATCTGAGCTAACAGCAAAAGGCCTAATCCTGCATGAGGAGGACATCCTCTGACTCTCCCACTTTTCTTTTGTTTTCATTTATAAATGCATGCATGTTCACAGCTCGAAAATTATCTGCTACCCTCAAATTTTGTTTCCAATATACATGGAGGTTTCCTTAGCAGACTAGGTACAGGAAAGATTATATGAATACATTTATGGAATGTGCATTTGAAAATGTCAAGAACAGCTTAGAAAAATGTGGCAAAGAAAGCAGCTGAACATCCTTTCTGCACACATAATGCATCCATAATAACAATGTCCTACAGCCACTAGGCTTCGCGCTGCTTCCAGGATAAGCCGGTTTTGATTCTTGATTGTTTCTACACCAAATCTATGAGTTCACCCACACAATCCGAACCCAGTGGTTTTTATCAAATGAGAAAGTGACCATTGCCAGCATGAATGGAAGCCTAAGCGTGTGCAAATATGTATCCATGTGTAATAATAATAATAATAATAATAATAATAATAATAATAATAATAAGCTCACTTATGGCTTATGTGTGTGGTACGGAAGCTGTACTACCCAGGACAGGATGGGGTTGTGCAGAGTTGTTAAGGCAGCAGAGAGCATTGTTGGCTGCCCACTCTCCACCTTAGAGCAGATTTATGCCACAAGGTGCCATAGGAAGGCACTGGACATAGTAAAAGATCCATCGCATCCTGGTCACTGTCTCTTCGAGCTCCTGCCGTCTGGACGGAGATACAGGACGATGAAGACAAGAACAAGCCGTCTCAAGAACAGCTTCTTCTCCAGAGCGATCTCGGCCCTGAATGGGAAACCTGGACTTTGAAAGTCATCTAATCTTCCTTGCTGTATTATATTGCATTGTTTTAATTAGTGTTTTTATAGTTGTTCTGATTTTGTGTGGAGTGCCCTACCTGGGTGGATGGAGCAGCCAAGTAAATTTCGTTGTCCCTGAGAGGGGGCAATGACAATAAAGATATTCTTATTATTATTATTAGTAGTAGTAGTAGTAGTAGTAGTAGTAGTAATAATAATAATAAACAGGTGTTGTCGTTTTTAAAAAATTTGCTTTCAGGTTTTTTCTTACAATCAAGCAGTATATCAAATTGTATGAAATAAGTAAAAAATAAATAACTAGACCCCATTCACACCATCTGCAGTCATACCTTGGTTTTCAAACAGCTTAGTTCTCAAACATTTTGGCTCCCAAATGCCGCAAACCTGGAAGTGACTGTTCCGGTTTTCAAATGTTCTTTTGGAAGCCGAATGTCTGACGCAGCTTCCACGGCTTCTGATTGGCTGCAGGACCTTCCTACAGCCAATCAGAAGCTGCGCTTTGGTTTCTGAACATCTTGGAAGTCAAACAGACTTCCAGAACGGATTTCGTTCGACTTCCAAGGTAAGACTTATTCCTGTTTTGTAGTAAATGGAATGAATGAGGGAGCCGGCTAACAGACCCAGCTCCAGCTTTTGTGGGCTCACGGCAGGCTGCCCTCAGTGGGCCCTGCTTGCGTTGACAACCCCGCAGCAGCCCCTGTCACTTGGGTCCCCTGGTGGCAGCTGCAACAGCCAGCCTATTCTTGCTAGTGTGTACGTATCATCCTGGTTTGTGTGTGGAAGGGTGAGCTGGAGGGTGTCTGTCTTATGCTACTTTGCTCTGGCCAACTTAGTTGCGTGGTGAGTTCCCACCTCCCACCAGTAGGACTAAAGACACATGACACCAAAGTTTAGGTTAATGGGCTAAAATTGGCCACAACTTTATTGGTTAAAGGTAAAGAGCGGTATTGGCTTAGGCATTGATCCTATTGACTATCTGGCTTCAGCCTGTTTGCTTGAAGACCGGGAAGGGTTAACACTAGCAGGGGGAGCCCTGCTGATGCACATCAAGTAGGGACTCCCCCAGGGTCACCGCTCGGGGGTGCGTTTTAAGCCAGCCTCCGCAGGTGTGTTGAGGGCGTGAAGCCCGCAACACCACCTCTTCCCGAGGTCGGAAGTGGCTTTGTCAGTTTGCGAGCTCATTTTTGTTACATGGCAGATTGAGCTGATGGAACCGAGTCACTGCGCCTGTCAGCAATCGTTAGCTGCAGACGAAATTTCATCACAATAACCAGGTACACCATAGCTCAGTAGATGCCTAGTTCCTCTTCTAATCTGCTGTACTCTCACAAGATTAGAACTCTGGAATGCTAAGCATTAAATGACCATTTTGAAAGCCAAAAGGGGCTATCCCTTGTTTACAAGCTCATTACTCTTGATATTTAAAGGTTTGAGGGACACAAAGGGTACACAAGTGTACATGAGAAAACTATACAACCTTTAGAAGGCAGCCCTGAAGGCAGCCCCATACAGGGAAGTTTTAAAAATGTTTATTATATTTTTATAAACGGTTGTACCTTGGATTCCGAACAACTTGAGTGTCAAACATTTTGGTTCCTGAACGCCGCAAACCCAGAAGTTACTGTTCTGGTTTGCAAACATTCTTTGGAACCCAAACGCCTGACACAGCTTACATCGCTTCTGATTGGCTGCAGGAGCTTCTCCTTAGTTTCCGAACGTTTTGGAAGTCGAACAGATTCCAGAACGGATTCCATTTGACTTCCAAGGTACCACTATATGTTGGAAGCTGCCCACAGGGGTTGGGGCAACCCAGTCTGATTGGGGGGGGGTATAAATCATAAATAATTACTATAGTTTTTCATGTATAAGACAAGTTTTTTTCCCTTTAAAATGTCAAAAATTAGGGGGCGTCTTATACTCTCGACCATCTCCCCCCATTTTCTTAAATCTGTCCCCCAAAATAGGGGGTGTCTTATACATGGGGGCATCTTATAGATGGAAAAATGTGGTGTGTATACACACACACTGTCCCTATTTTCATTGGAGAAATGTTGAAGGGTATGGAATGGCTGCTGTTTTGTTGGAGCCCAGGCATTTTTTAAGTCATTATACCCGAAGCACAGTAGTTGTAGGACTGAGGTGCTTCTGCACAGAGTAAAATCTGAGTTCAAATGCATACTTAAATAAAAGCTAACCCAAACATAGCAGACTTACACTCATGTATAATCAAAATCAGCACCAATTTTTCAGCTTACAAATTGGTTTCATCTTTAAATTTGAGCAAACAGGGAAAACCACAGGAGCAATTGTGCAACAGAAATTGATTGCCCCAACCCCACTCCCTTCCCAGGCACTGCTATTTTTCTTGTTTGCATCCATCACTGATCTAATCTGTCCAAATAATGTGATTTTACAGCTTGTTTCTGTCCACTTGCTTGGGTATTGCTATCCTTTCAGTTTCGCTATCAGCTGCATAGTTGATCATTGTCTAATTTATAGCCAAGGAACATTGGCTAAAGTAACAGATGGAGCAGCTGCATAGACTGAATATGAGCAACTGAAATTCAGACTCAAGCTACAGAAAAACATATGGAATCCTTTTTATAAAAAAGAACCACCATCTAAATCTAAATTTTGCACTTAGAAAATGCACAACATATGACCACCTATAGTGTTCAGCAGCTCCGCGTGGTCGTCTGTAGGAGCTCAAAGGGCAGCTTCCTTTATTTAAATAACTTTCACCTCACTCTTCAACAACAACAAAAGGCTTCTAAATGACTACCAGTGATATAGGACAATCCCTGGCCATGGACTGAGAAACTAAAAGACGCAACAGAAAAATATGGTAAAGGGCATGCAACAGTATTGGGAGATCGAAGAGTTAATAACTGGAGAAAGAAGCATGGAAAAATAACCCTGGTTGTGGTTTGTCTTACTGATAAGACGGCTGGTAGTTTTTATCACCTCTGGGCCCCTCTCAATTGTATTTTACATCAAAAGTAACAGCTAAATTCCAAAAGTAAGTAGCAGTGTCTGTTCTTACTAGAAGCTTGAGAACATCTCTAACTCTCTATTAACAGCAAAAGAAAGGGCACAACTGGGTACATCTGAATGTATGAACTGGGCCGTACAAGCTATACCTGATGCTGATGCTGCAAATTAATCATAACAGCTCTAGGCCACATGTGCAGTCCAGGTTTTTCACTGCTTGCTAAGATTGATATTATTTATATACCACCCATGTAACTAAGTCCCGTAAGCCAGCGATTCCCAATTAGTTTAGTACTGCAGATCCCCTGTTTTTCAAAAGCCAAGCCATGGACCCCCTGCTTTTGAAAATTTTGATGTCTCTTGCTATGGTGAATAGTGCCATGGCTATGGTGAATGGTGCCAATAATCCCATGGCTGGGTTATGTGGATCCCCTAGGCAATTTGTGGCTTTTTAAAGAAAGTACAAAACACAACCTAAGTAAGTTATTCTTAAAACAACAACAACACAAGAGCAGAAGAGAAGCCAGTCGTATGGTGAAACTGGAACGCTAGAGCGGCAAAGCTCGAATCTTGTTTCACTTCGGGCGCCCCACTCTCTTGGGGGAGCGGGGAGGGAGATGCAGAACAAGGGAGAAAACCCAAAATTTTAATGCAGCTGTTGCTGTGCTATTAATACCCTCCCACCCACTCTAAATGAAAAGTAGCAAAGTCAGGAGTTGCAGCCCTGATGTCTTACCACCTGTAATTATTATTACAGTACTGTGATCATTGTTATTCTGCCTTTTCTCTAGCAGGGACTCAAGACGGCTTACAGATAAAATAGAAACAGCTAAAAGCACTGGGGAATGCGCTTTGAATTTTTAAATGTTTAAGAACGGGAGTCCAGTGGAGCACCGTGTCTTCTGCTAAAAGCTGGATCTGGAATGAACGGAAGTCCGAGGGGACGATTTAAGGAGATTGCTGCAACCACGGAAAGGGTTGTGGTTTTTCTACAGGGACAGAGCACAGGGGGTCCTTGGGTTTTAACTTTTATTTCATAAAAATATATACACCACTTATTTGTAGAACAACTGCAAAGCGGTTTACAAAACACAAAACAGTAGAAGCCAGTTGTAAACACAGCAGCATAAAATCGGTTTTAAACCACCATAAAATCAGTAAGGGAAAAGAATTTGGTGCAAATTTGTAAAAACATAAGAAATATGTAGGGCTACCTTTGAAGGTGACCCAGAAACTACAACTAATCCAGAATCCAGCAGCTAGACTGGTGACTGGGAGTGGCCGCCGAAACCACATAACACCGGTCCTGAAAGACCTACATGGCAAAAAGGGATGAAGGATTGCTAAAAAATTTTAAAATAAGGATGCAGTGAAGGGGAGGTTTGGGGAAGTCGTGTTATGTTTGTCTGTTTTTTGTTTATGTTGTAAAATTAATAAAAATTATTTTTTTTAAAAAAAGAAAGACCTACATGGCTTCCAGTACGTTTCCGAGCACAATTCAAAGTGTTGGTGTTGACCTTTGAAGCCCTAAACGGCCTCGGCCCAGTATATCTGAAGGAGTGTCTCCACCCCCATCGTTCAGCCCAGACACTGAGGTCCAATGCCGAGGGCCTTCTGGTGGTTCCCTCACTGCAAGAAGTGAGGTTGCAGGGAACCAGGCAGAGGGCCTTTTCAGTACTGGTACCTGCCCTGTGGAACACCCTCCAATCAGATGTCAAGGAAATAAACAACTATCTGTCTTTTAGAAGACATCTGAAGGCAACCCTGTTTATGGAAGTTTTTTACTGTTTGATATTTTATTGCTTTTTTTTATTAATAATATTCTGTTGGTTGCTGCCCAGAGTGGCAGGGGAAACCCAGCCAGATGGGCAGGGTATAAATAAAAAAATATTATTATTATTACTAAATCAAATAACCTGATCTCAATGCAGAAGAAGAAGAGGAGGAGTTTGGATTTGATATCCCACTTTATCACTACCCGAAGGAGTCTCAAAGTGGCTAACATTCTCCTTTCCCTTCCTCCCCCACAACAAACACTCTGTGAGGTGAGTGGGGCTGAGAGACTTCAAAGAAATGTGACTGGCCCAAGGTCACCCAGCAGCTGCATGTGGAGGAGCAGAGATGCGAACTCGGTTCCCCAGATTACGAATCTACTGCTCCTAACCACTACACCACACAGATACAATGTTTCTTGCAATCAGATCCTTCACATAAATATAGTACAGTATAATGCAGAGATCACTTTGGATTTTAGACAATACAGGAGGTCTGCAGATACAAATTTATGCCAACATGCACTCTGGGTGAATCAGAAAAACCTAACTGCTTTTGAGAGTAAATGTTTAATAACCAAGTAGAGTCTCTGCTGTAGAACTGGGAAGCTGGGAGTACCAAACTGTATTTTTTCCTTTACTGTCTTTGTTATTGTAAAATGTTAATTCATCCTCCTTATATTGAATTTAGTAACTGTAAAGATAAAATAGCCGGGATTGAGTATCAATTTGCATTGCTGCCAGGAACACTGTCATAAAGTATTTCAGATGATTTGTTGTTGCCTGTGTGTTGGAGCTAAAAAGACATCCTTAATAATCATTGAATCATTTTTCAAAAAGACATATGACAAGTTCTAAAAAAAAACATGTTGCCTCTATACAATACAAGCAGATGCATGGCAACAGAAAACAATGAAAAGGGGTGGTAGTGGGGAAGAGAATCCTAAATATCAGCCACAGCAGAGATAAACTGGAATGAACAAAAAGAAGGTGGAAATAATGTTCACAAATATTGTGCTACAATGAGATGAGTTTATTTTCCTGGAGTGTTTTTCCTCACTTTAATTCAGACAGGAAAATTTATACATCTTCCTTTGGTTCCATACATGATGTAAATCATAACCAAAGGAAAGGGAACACACTTTAACCTATAACATTAGGTCACTGAATAGATTATTTGTTTATTTAGCCTAATACAATGAGGTACTCCTGGATTTTTCATGCAGCTCTCCTGCTTCAAGGAGAAAAGTCAACATTTGTATTGTATTGCTATGACAATCCATAGCTGAACTATGAAAATTGATGCAGTTGCTGCTGCGGTTGTGAAGTCCGAGTCCAAAATGTGTCACAAATTGTGCTGGCCTAGGGTCACTGTTCTTGACTGAAGATAGATTATCTGTCGATCACCACCACCATCATCTGCTATGGCAAGCTTGTTGTGAAATTTGCTCCTCTGGAAAGTCTGTCCAGGGACTCGCCATGTATTCTTTCAGAAGACAGGTTTTTTTAATCCAAGCTGACAGTTGGCTATATTTGATCTTCACGAAATTTCTTTGAGCTGGATTAACTGATGTTATATTTAACGGTTTGATAATGATGATAGTCACTCATAATTTTAGTGTTCTGAGCAGGGCTTTTTTTTCCCCCAGCCGGAGCTCAGTTCTGGCACCTCTCATAACTGGATAAGAAAAGAAGGGAGAAGTTCACGGTGAACTCCAGCACCTCTTTTTCTAGAAAAATAGCACTGGTCTGATGGTATTAGCTGTGTTCAATCTTCATCAGATAAGAAAAAAGGGCATGAACTGGAAAAAAATAAATGTGGGAAATGCAACAAAATGTTGCAGCATACAGTGGTTTTGTTCAGGATCCCAGCTCCTCCTGACCATTCCCCTCTGCCATATATATGTTCATTGTGCTCTGAACATGCTGCTATATCTGTTACGTATGTGGGTGGTGCCATAAGCAATGGCACTCAGAGATTTCAGACAGTTGTTAGTATGTATGATTTCTACAGGACCTAAACATACTAGGATCCTTGTGGGACCTGGACAACCGACTCCCTGTGTTGGGGGTGGGTATGATAGGTCAGCCACAACACCCGATTGGTAGGTCCCTCGTAGCTGGGTGCAATCTGGCCAATGGGATGCAGTTTAAATGGTTTGAGAGACCAGTATATACCCGTGGATGTGACCCAGAGCTTCATCTTTCGGCGCGTGCATTCGGAACACCCGCCCACCTCTCCCTACTTTTAGGGCATTTTGCAATATGCCGTCATGTGTCGTCTTTTGTTGGGACAGGGGCATGGCAGGAATTTTCCCCACTAGGCTGATTGGCTGTTGCCATTTGGGTTTCGCCTGCCGCGTAGGAAATAGTCACAACTTGTAAGGTTGCGGATAGGCTCTGGTTCAGGTGATAAGGATGGGAGAAGGCTCTCGCCATCCCTATGTGAAGGATATTCCGTTAAAGGAATCCAGGGACTCGATGGTTTGGTCAACCCCAGAGAGGGAGTTGTGCCTGTGCCTGAGTCCAGGGGGACATTTGGGTGACAGAGTTAGCCCGTTCCCAGCTTTCTACTTATCCAGGTGTTCACCCTTGGCTGACCTATGCTGGAACCCTGGGTCAGCGCTACCTGCATGGCAGGGAGCAAGTCGAACCAGAGCCTATGCAACAAGTCACTTTCTGTAATCGATAAAGTTTTGGCCTAAATTCTGCCAAAAACTAAAACAAAATTTGAGTCATGTGTGAATTTATTTAGGGGGGAGGTTTCTGGGTCTGAACATGCAAATAGAGACAAAACATTTCATTTAGTGGCTGCTGTCAGCAACCCATGTTGTCTCTCCATAAACCTTTCTAGCAATGATGTAATTGAATAATGTAATTTTGTGCCATCATGTTCAATATTTCAGCACCTACCCCAAAGAGCAGTTGGTGAACTGGAGCAAGGTTATTGCAGGATATGACAGGATATGACATCACACCACATGGGAGGGATGTGAGCTACTGGTACTCACTTGATTCCCTCCCCAGCATAGGCTTAGGTCCTTACACACACTATAAACTTTGAGCGCAGTAGGGTTGTTTTTTGGTTTATCTTTTTTTCCAAAATTACCCAGTTCTGCTGCACTGCAGTGTGTCCTTTATGTAAGCAGGATCTAATCCCGTAACCAAATGCTCTTTTATGCTTGTCACTGTTTTGTGGATGGGAGACAAAAGATGAGATCTTTCTCTTTGAACGTTTCTCAGTGTGTTTTCCACAGCATATTCCGCAAGCCCTTCATTTGAAACGTAGCTTGTCTCACCCGATTTTCCTCTATTATAGCTGTGCTTTTTCTCATTTATTTTGTAGTTATTTCACTCCTTATCTCAAACAGTTTCTCAAGACGGCACTATCTCATTAAAACAAAAATTGGAATTGTTAACCTCCCTATTCTCAGTAGTTTCTCAAGGCATTCTAAGGACACAAGAGATATAATCAAATACCCTTTCAGCTTTCAGAAGTATTCTTAACAGTGAAAACTGTTTAAAGATGGACAATAAGGTTGTTCCAGTCAAACTCCCATAATGCTCAAGAGTGAGCCAGAAAATGTAATCACATTGTCCTATGTTGAGACTTTTAAAGTTGCTAATCAAGGACAGCTTTGAATATAAGCAATAGTTAGATGTACTACAAGTTTGCCAATCAAGTTATTAAACACTGATAAACTTAAAACACACACAAACCAGCAAACCTGTAATGTTAGCTGCCGGGGCCAAAGTCTTCTTGGCCTGAGTATCTGGACTAAAGTAGCCCCGCAACTGGGAATTTCCTTGTTCATTTCTGCTCTTTGAATGGTCCACCAAGGCATTGACCACATATCCTGAATTGGTAGATATGGCTAATTTTGTCTCTGGTGTCTCTTCTTTCAAAGCAGCTAGCAAAGCCCTGGCTTAGATTTACAGGCCTTAACAGCATGGGTAGGAAGATAACATGAATTCCATATGCATAAAGTGACTGAACCAATACCAGACCACAGCAGGACTTAGGCTTGTCCAAGTTCATCCAGTCCTGACCTATCCACCTTCTAGACTTCCCTGTGAGCTTCAGTTCCCAGGTAGAAGGTAGAAATGTTCTAGGAAGCAATGTACATGATGCTATTTCCATATTGAGTACCATCAAAGAAAAGTGCTTTTTGGTGGTAGTCTGCCCTCAATGTATAGGTCCTGTTATCTACATGCTTACTGTCTGAAAAGTCACTTATCCACATGTAAAGAATTATGCCCAAAACCTCGCTATTGCTCCACAGATTCAGATATCCAAGAAGCTGGCTTCCTTACTTCCTTGTTTGTTTGTGTTTTGCTGGTTGGTGGCAGCCATTTTCAGGCAGAAACCACAGAGCAAGGGAGCAAGTTCAGATATATCGGAGAGCAGGCAAATCAGAACAGGAGAAATCAGACAAATCAATTCCCCGCCCCCCGCACTCCATCTCTATTTTGCTGAGTAGCTGCCACCATTTCAGGAAGAAACCATGGATATGGGATAATCAGCCTCATATAACCAACATGCTTAAGTCTAATTAATGCACGAAGGGGTTAATACTATAGAGTAAGGTGTCCTGCCAGGCTTAGCTAGGTCAACTTCCTTTACCATAGGAGGAAATAGGTAATAAAACCCCTGTTCCTCCTGTTAAGCTACCTGAAAAGTTCAGAGTATGAAGAGGTTTGATCTGGTTGCTCCTGCTCAACTGCATGGCTATCATCAGCCATTCTTGACTTCCTATAGCAATAATTTAGGAACTTCCACCACTTTGTAACTAAGCCAAGTTTTACTGCCTGTGCAATTTTCTGAAAGGCGAGAAACTGGCCGTAGGAGGGTTTATAAGTAAACCATTGTTTAACTTGCCAAACATGGCCTTTTCCTATGCGCTGTGGGTAAAACCTCAGCGCCTAGGGCTTGCCGATCGCATGGTCGGCAGCTCGAATCCCCACGATGGGGTGAGCTCCCGTCTTTCGGTCCCAGCTCCTGCCCACCTAGCAGTTCAAAAGTACATCAAAGTGCAAGATGGCGAGATGGGCACACAACCCTAGAGTCGGACATGACTGGCCCGTATGGGCAGGGGTACCTTTACATACATATATATATATATATATATATATATATATTTGCTTTCGTAGATTTTCACGGGTACAGGAATGCAGGTTTTGGTGTCCTCGGGTGTCTTCCCGTGTAAAAGTTGGGGTGTCTAGGCGACGTTTCGACGAGGTGAGACCTCGTCGAAACGTCGCCTAGACACCCCAACTTTTACACGGGAAGACACCCGAGGACACCAAAACCTGCATATATATATATATATATATATATATATATATATATATCCAAAGGAAATCATGGACTTCTTAGGTGTATGCTTGCTTAATGAACAATTTCCAGGAGCAGTGCACGCGCCCTCGCTCGCTCGGCGCAGGCCCACTCACTCAGTGTGCTGCCTGCCGTGGCCACCGTGGCACGAAGCGGCCAGCTGAGCCTGGAGGTGCCGCGTCCAGCCTCCAGCTCTTCCCCACCGGAGGAGCCACCCTCTATCCGCTGCCTGCCTCTTCCAGCCCTAAAAAAAGGTCAACAACTCTGACAAAAGGGGTGGTGGCGCTGGTGGGATCTTTGCACCACAGCGCCGGATATGCTTAAGATGGCCCTGATTGTGTTCAGTAAATGGGACCTGCATGCGCTTAAAATGCCCGTCAAGACATAGGCACAAAACAGTAGCCTTTCCAAACACTCAGAAGAGTCACTAATACTTTGCAATACATTTCTTTTAAGAACTCTCGAATTGGCTCCAAATGTAATGCATGAATTGACGTCAAAACCAGGAGCGTGAAAATGGGATAATGAAGTGTTAGCAATGTAACAGAGTACCTGACTACTGGCCTGATCAGTGACATTTCACTGTGAGATCACTAATGTGGCTAATAGAGTCAGACCAATATAGTTTCTGTTGCTTGCTTTAAAAATTATGCAGTCAAATTGAACAATAAATTTGTAGGACTCTAAGGTCATCTAAGAAGGGTTGCACTGCACTGAAGCAATTCCTTTGTATGGGCACACAATCTGACAGTTTATGGCATACAATAAAATAATACTGTTATCATCTGATCAACTACATTAATGTCTGTCGTAAAGAAAGTGGAAGGGGATCAAGGTGAGCCATGTAAGAAGCAGGTTCAGGATGAGCAATAAGTTTGGCAAGACAAATCCAGATGGGAAGGATGCTAGCTTAGCGTAAGAGCTGTGCAAAATATCTCAGGTTCATTCTCCAGGTAGGACAGGGAAAAACTCCTGCCTGAAACCTTGGAAAGCTTCCACCAGCTTTCCTGTAGCCCTTCAGATGTTGTTGGGCTTCCTTCCCCATAAGTCCCAGCTAGCTAACATCTCTGGAGGAGCACAGTTCAGCTACCCTTGATGTAGACAGTTCTGAGAAAGATGGAGCAATGGTCCGACACAGAATAAAGTATCCTCTTAACAGTTTAGTAGGCAAGCCATATAGCTTGCTTGCTGTGATGATACTTAGCATTTATGTGGTTTCACGCAGTAGTTCCTGAAGCAGTTTTGTAAGGTTGGCTGATACTTTTACAGCTATCCAGGGACCTCTCAGCTCACAGCTATTACTATAGTATGTGGCACAAAACCTTTACCAATGACAAGCAACACATATCACGTGTGAAAACAGGTCCACAGATTTTCTTCGGTGACAACACAGCCTAAAATGGTAATTCTGGATTGGTAGGGTGGGGGGATATTGCAAGCATCGTGTTACATGTCCCAGCATCTGTACTGGCTTCCCATAACCATCATGGCACAGTAAAAAGGTGATGCTTTTAGGCTATAAGGGAAGTCATTTCTTGTGTCCCACTGTGACTGATTTGGCCAGCTGATGGTGTTATTCCATGGCAACCACATAAGGCAAGTGTAGGCAAGCATTTTATGTTTCAGTCCCCTTTTGTCCTTGCCTTTAGAGTCCTTGCCTTTAGAGGCTCATTAAAGATGTGAGATTTAAATTATATTATTGTTTCAATGTAATGTTTTCACCTGTTTTGCACCTTTGGGCCCAAGATGAGTTCGCATTCTCATGATTCATATATGCTTATAGCATATGCATTCAGTTTAGCTTTAGCACATCATGTGGTTCACACATAAGCTTCCTTTTTAGTTCTAACAGTGATCCCAGTGTACTGATTGGACCACACTTCAGCTGCCACCATTCCTCACATCAAATGCAATTTGCAAACCTCTGTAGTAACAGGCTGCCAGTTCCAATTACTGATGCATCCCTTCTCGAAATTTTAAATAAATAAATAAAACTTCTGCCACTTCTATTTCTCCTGCCAAATCCATAACAGCAAGCTCCCCTGTTAGCAACAGAACAGTTTTGTGACCGTGTTTATTGTCTGATATGTTTACCAGTTAATCTGCACTATTTTTGACTGCATTGTGAGGCAAACTGAAATTTTCACTAGGCATGTTGTATAGACAAATTGCAGGAGCAAATCCCAAATATTGTCATTTTGGGTGAAAGGTTAGCTTACACCAGGCCCGCTTAACCTGTCATTGACCAAGTCTAACACAGTTCCTCTTCAACAGCCAAGTTAAGCAATCTTTCATGTGCCTTACAAACCCCTCCTCTTCTTTTACCTATTTTTGCGGTCCAAGGCACAAAAGCTCCCCCACCAAAAAGAAGGTTAACAGAACCCTAGTGACATACCTTTCAAGTGTCCTGATTTTCCAGAGACAGTCCCGGAATTACAAAAGTCATCCCAGCTTTTGATTTGACTGGAATGTTCCTATTCCCCTGCCAGTGCTGCCAAGGTTGAGAAGGAGAATGAGCCGGTACTTGTCCCAAGTCGTGGTGGAGGCAGTGAGGAAGCATCCTGTGGCTTTGCGGTGGCTGCTGTTGACCTCCTCCCTTGGCTGTTGGAGAGCAGGTGAAGAGGAGGAGAGGCTGCCACCACCAAGGCTCAACCCCGTGCTGGCTCTGAGGGGCAGGCAGAAGGCAGGGCCAACCTGGGCGAGAAGAAAGATAGAGATGCAAAATTCAGTGGCCAGCTTGCTCAATGGGGCAAGATGCTTTGAGCATGTAACACCCATTAGTTTCCGGACCCAATTCAAAGTGTTTGTTTTGACCCATAAAGCCTTAAATGGCTCAGGACCACAATACCTCTGTAGAGATAACACTCCACTTTGCGAAGGCAAACCTCGCACAAGACGTGCCACAGCATGTCAAGGAGCGTTACGCTTGCTTTCCCTGACCTTTTTCCTTCTTGGCTAGAAAACAGGGTTTTCCCCCTGACCTTTTGTCCTTTCGCAAACTGTTTGCTTAGACATATTGCTTGGCTGGAGCATGGCGGGGAAAGCAGACGTTATCAAGTATCGGGGGGGGCATTTGAGGGAAACACCTGCTGACATGTGTATTTGCTAATGCTGGAAATGTGCTTAGATGGAATTATGTTAATAAAGTTCAGAGTGGTTTAACTACTGCTTTCCAACTGTTGATTTTTGCCAATAAAAAGAGGCTCTGCCAGTGTGGTGTGAGAGCCAGTGTGGTGTAGTGGTTAAGCGGTAGGCTCGTAATCTGGTGAACCGGGTTCGCTTCCCTGCTCCTCCACATGCAGCTGCTGGGTGACCTTGGGCTAGTCACACTTCTCTGAAGTCTCTCAGCCTCACTCACCTCACAGAGTGTTTGTTGTGGGGGAGGAAGGGAAAGGAGAATGTTAGCCGCTTTGAGACTCCTTCGGGTAGTGATAAATCAGGATATCAAATCCAAACTCTTCTTCTGCCAAGCTAGCCGATTAGCTTGCTTCTGCACAGCTCACTTGCATTACCAACTCCTGTCTCATGTCTGTCACTTCAACCTCAAGGACCATCTCTCTCCTTATGAACGAACCCAGACCCTGTGACCATCATCCAAGACCCTTCTTTGTGTGCTTCCTCCATGAGAGGTCTGGAGAGTGGCAACATGAGAGTGGGCCTTTTCTGCAGTGACTCACCACTTGTGGAATCCTCTCGCCAGAGGCCCACCTGCCATATTCATTAGATATTTTTTAAGCACCAGGCAAAAACTTTCCTCTTTTTCCAGTCCCTTGACTAGTTAAAATCTATAGCCTTTTAAACTGTGCAGGTCATGTTTTTGTTTGTTACTATGTGGTATATTTTTGTGTTTTTATATTGCAAACCAACCTGTGATCCTCAGATCAAGGGCAGTATAGAAATTTAACACTATTTATCTATATTAGTCAGAAATTAATAGATCTAATTATTTTTAACGTGTCTACTTTGAGTAGAATCAACATTGAATACAGTCCTAAAAATTCAATCCAGTTTATAATACAGACTTCTTTTCTTGACCCACAAACTGTGGGATTCTTCATTAAATATAAGTTTTCACAGTGTTCCAGAAGTCAATAAAATCTCAAGCTGTGTGTGGAAACGACGGGGAAATTTTAAAACATCAGCTTTTGGTAGAGGCCCCCCCTCTTTATTTTTACTTTTGTAAAGCACTAAGATTCTATATGCTCTCAAAAGTAAGTTGGTGCTTGAAATTATAATTATACATGGAGCACTAACTTTAGGAGCACTAACTTTAGCTTCAAGTGGATTTTTATTTGAATTTAAATGGTTTTCAACATGAAAATTGCCAAGAAGACCAGAGAAGTTCAACAACTTTTAAGGGGGATGCACTAGTTTAGCAGATCCTAATCTTCTAATCAAGTTTAAAATAAACCTTATCAGTTCCTCTGCAGATGGCATAATTACTTTAAGGAAGTGGTAAGAAGCAAGGTATAAAACATACAAGACTGTAGCTTAAAAAACCCAGATGGTATTCCCTGGTTACACTATCAAGTTGTGTAGTAAGCTTTTAATGGAGCAAATATTGATGTTTGTTTGGATGACATCCAGCTCCCTGGAGCTCTAGTTACGGAGTCCATAGCTCTACTAGATAAGATTTTGCAAGATGAGGTTAAAGAGGCAATTGCCTCTTAAATTATCAATGATCCCCTGGGAAGGGTGGCTCATGGCAGTCTGTTATGAAAATGTAATGAGATCTGACGAAATGCTTACCAGCATGTAATTGTATGTAATGTGATATTTTAAGCATGTACATGGTGCCTGTAACAAAAAGTACAAATGCTGGGAGAGACATATGGGGGCAGTTAAGCGCATCTAGTTGCTGAATAAACGTAGCAAAAATGTTGTAGTTGAAGGTGGTAGGGAACCAGTTGTAAATCACATAGCCACAACCCTGTGCATTAGAGCAGAAATATACGTCTCAGTTAATTAGCATGGCTCAAAAATAATGTGGACAGGAAATTCTTTTTCATGGTACATTTCTGCTCAGAAGAAAAATGTTTTTAGCTATTGAGAATAGTTAAAAGAGTCTTAGCATTTCTAAGGGGACCACATAGAGATACGCCTAAATCCAACAGAAACAAGCTTGTTGAAATCCTAACTTGGAGTTAAATCCTAGCTCTGTTGTATATAAACCCTTGTGTACATCTGTGTTTTTCTCAGAATTCTTTGAATACAGGAAGTTTGTTGGTCCAACAAGTCAAACACTGCCTACACTGGTCCGCAGTAGCTCTCCAGAGTTTCCCAGAGAGGTTGCATCCATTATCTGTCACCTGTTCTTTTTCAGGTGTAGGTGCAAGGGACTGAAATCTACCTTGGATCTGATCCATTATATTTCTACGGTGCTTTTCATTCAAATGAACAGCACCCTAGAAATATAGTAAATCAAGTCAAATGGTGTGTGAACATTCTAGTCGGAAGCAGCTTGCCAGTTAGGATGGAGCGGCTACTTTAGCTTCCCAGCAGAGGCTCATTTAAGCAAGTCAACATCTCCCAGTGGGGTTCACAGTTAGGAGGCTATAAAGGGCTGAGGCTCCATTTGTTCCCTGCTGAAACAACATATGAGCTTTGTGGTTGTACAGCACAGCCTGAGCCCTCCTATACCCCCAGTGTCTTGCCTCAGTCTGCCTGAACCTTAGCACCATAGCACAGCAACATATTTATTATCCCCCTGATTAACTGATCAGGACTATGGCTGTCCATCATACTGAACGCAATATATTCACTCTATCAGTGGTATTCCTGGCACTTTTGTCAATAGTTCGGTTTTTGTTTGCACTTCCTCTTCAATACAACAGGCATTCCATAAATCAATGCACATCTTGCATTGCATAAATCCTATGAAAGATTGACCCAAGTTAGATAATCAGAAAACACTCCACTGTTTACCCTGCCTACATCATCTCACTACTCGTTTCTTTATTGTCCCACTTTATCTATTGCAGCTATGTGTTTTGAGGATAGCATTGCAGCCCAATATAGCAGATGGCCATTCTGCAAATTTTGTCTTCCTCCATCTATTACAAATCCATGGTTGTATTTCTCACCTCCTCAGGCGAGTGATTGTTTTCCCTTCTATTACCCCTTTCCAAATCTACAGTCATAGCCTAAGGAAGTGTGATATTTTTACCCTCTACTGTTTGAAAGTTGTGCAACATGTATTAAGGAATGACAATAGCATGAAGGTAGGTTGGCCACTTGCTCATAACACATCACCAGAAAGGAGGACATAGATGCCAATTTAGAAGTGCTTACTGTAATTTATGATGAACCATAGGACATCTGCCCTTACTAGGGAAGGCTGTGGCCAAGTGGCCCATGTGTCAGATAAGTATTTGGTTCCATCTGCTAAATAATCAAATGTGCAAGATAGTGCTGATATGGATTACATGTGTCCTCTAGTTCAGAACTTTGCCTCAGGGCAGGAAAGCTGGGAAGTGTTAGAATTCCTGCTCCATGATTGCAGTCATAGGATTGTTGTCTATCACATGACAGTATATGTTTTGACTTCACAGAGTGGGAAGTGACGGAGACAGGATGTTTGTGTTACTGTGTTCTGTGAAGTGGGATTATTGTCCTTTTCTCTTTTTCTCTTTGCTGTCTGATGCTAGAGAGAGAGGGAGCCATGTTGTAGTGCTCTGTGTGTGTTTATATGTAAATAAAGTAGATTAGCCAAAATGCTGAGTTGCTGAGGTCTGTTACTCACGATACACAAACTTTGCAAATCCCTAAGTGTGCCAGTGTCAGTTGGCATCGGTCGCTGTGATGTTCGGGCTGAAGAAAGCTTTTGAAGCTCCCAAACGATTGATCAGGAGGGAGAGAACATGCCAGTCGGGCATGTGTCTCTACCAGGGTCCTACTCGAGTGTAGGATGAGCTCCTGACAGAAGATCCTTACCTAGCAGTAAGTCCAGACTCTTGAAGCACACTGCCTAGAGGCATCTGAAGCCTATTTCACATTGTTCCACATGGAATGTAATAAAGAAAAGGACAAGCCTTGCAAATATAGCTTGCCTCAATATAAAAATAGTGTAATGAGGTAGAGATTGTTCCCTTCCACTCAAAAACAAATGGTTGATATTGGGTTAGAAATCTGTAATAGCTTTAAGAGACGGATTTAGTAGGTCTTAATTAAGGAACTTTTGTAAGCCTCAGTGATTTACTTTCACCTACATCTTATAAAATGAAAATATTTTATAGATTTACTGAAAGTTTTCAAGCTTTTCTCTGTTCATGAGCTTTGGGGGTGAAGGAATTCATTTTTATAGCTATATTAGTGACTATAATTAAATATTAACTTCAAGGTTTGGACTGTGAATAACTATGAAAGCAATAATTTCCTGGAGTTAACAACAACCATTACTTAATAAATTTAGAGCGGTGCCTTTCCAGCTTTTGCTGCTCTCAGAACAGGATATTTACATATTGTCTTTGTAATAGGAATTGCTTCATGGCATTTTGCCTCACATACCACTTAATCTGAATATAAAAGTAAGAAAGGCATGTCTTGAAGATTTCTTATTGTGAAAAACCTGGGGTTAAATTGAAAGTGATAGATTCAGAATGAACTGAATTTATACCAGGTCAGAATTATTCCTTGCTGCAGCCAACCAATTTCAACCCAGCTGAAGTTCAGCATTCCTCAAAAACATGGTCATAGGATACTTACTTATAAGCAAGACATAGTGGACTGCAACCAGGAAGGCGGTTTAGTGGGGTGTGTCATTTTAGGGGGTTAAACTTATTTTTTGCAAATTTCTCCTGTAAGGGGGTTGGTCTTAAAAATATGTTTTTGGGTGTGAGGAATTATAATTACTATTATTTTTGTGACTGGACAACATTTAGCTTGGTAAGTCTATGTTTAATGAAGAAACATATAAGCTGCTTCCAGAAAACCAAAGAATTTAAAGTTTACTTTTGACAGTGTTGCTGTTATTACCTATTAAGCATTACCTGACAAAAACAACAACAATATATAACTGCAAGTACCGGACAATCATTTTTAATTATTTCTGTGCAATTTTACACACATTCTACTTACCAAGCAAAACTAAATTATATTAGATTCAAGTAGGTAGCTGTGTTGGTCTGCCATAGTCAAAATAAATTAAAACAATTATTTAAAAAGATAGTGAAAAAGACTCTTAAAAATGTAAAAACTCCCTTAAAAGAATCAAGTCCTCAAAACAGTTACCGGTATATGATCTAAGAAAGTATTTAAAAGGTATAAGATACCTGAAGAAGTGTGCATGCACACAAAAGCTTATACCTAAAACTACTCAGCTGGTCTCTAAGGTGCCACGGTATAATTTTTAAATTCTTTTGGAAGAATTCTTTTAAAGACTTTCTTGGATCATATAACTCTTTTGAAGACTCGATTCTTTTAAGGGAGTTTTTAGGTTTTTAAGAAGAGTCTTTTAAACTATCTTTTTAAAAAATTGTTTTAATTAAATTATATTAATTTAACCAAAATATACTTTGAATTCCCAAGTCATGTTACAACTTTTAGCTCCCCTTGTTTTTGAAAGTTGAAAAATGCAATGTGTCCTAATGGTGCAATGAAACCGCCCCTTCTCACACAACTGCAACTGAGAGCAATAACAAACAAGGAAGTCTCTGTTCACAAGCTTATAATCTGAAAGACAGACAGACGGACAGACAGATACATAAGGGGGTAAATGCACCAGTTCTTAAAGGTTCTAATTTCTGATAATTATCAGCTGGAATAGAAGCTAGTCAGGGGAAAGAGGAGCTTTGCAGAAGCACCGGAGAAAGCCTTGCTTTCCACCTCCACACCTTCCACAGCAACCAAGAGGAATGGCCGATAATATTTGACAGTTAAGGGAGAAGAAGAGCCAGATGGAGCTTGTCTCTCAGCAGAACTGACAGAATGGGCAAATTATGTGCCTGTTGTTACAGCTGTGAAATTATTGACAATCTAGCCTTTGGTTCTCAATCTTGCAAGATAAGGAAGAAGATAAAAGGGACACTAGCAATGGGATGGAGGGAGTGTGGGAGGAAGTTTGAGCGGTATTCTAGTGTTTGGAGATAAGGAAAGAATGATTGGAAGTGAGAAGGAAGGAGCGCAAGCCTCTTGGACAGAAATAAAAAATTCTTAACCCAAGGTACCACTGTATATCCTTTAAGAAATCATGCTTATGTATACTGTGACTAGGGATTTTTTTCTGGCCAGAACTCACTGGAACAAAGTTCTGTTACCTCTCAGGTGGGCACCATTGCCATTATAAGAAAACAAGGGAGGTGCTCTTAGTGAGTTCCGGCAACCTCTTTTTCTAGAAAAATAAGCTGGAACTCCAATATTAAACCTTCAGGTTTATAAAATGCCTGTTTGGGCAGCATGGTTTAATGAGTCAAACTACTCCTTTGCTATCTCCCTCTGCAGATGCAGGTGATACAATAATACGTCAGGTTGGTTGACCTTACTTTTTTTTAAAGAGCAGCTAATTACAAATTTTATAACCGAACCAGCTCTAAACTAGAGTAAGGCAAACATAGGTGGAAAAGGTCAAGATTACAGATTGCCACAGGAAACAAGGCAACATCAGTTTAGGAAGAAAGGTTGCAATCAAGATCATTTGAAGCAGTACATAGGGTTTCCACTAATTTACTCATTCGTTTGGGTAGCTTCATCAATCACTTCTCAAGCTAGGCCAGGCAAAGGTCACTCCCTGCCATAGAGCCTACCTTGTTCCTTCCTGCTGCAAAGCTTAGAGTTACACACCTCATTAGCAGTCCAATAAATCACAAGTTTCTGGGCCCATAACCATTTCTTGGGAGATAATGCCAAGGCCTTGTGCTTTCCCCCAATGGAGCGTTGCCCGGGATTCTTCACTCCGGTCTCCCATCATGCTGATGCAACCCATTCCCTCCTGGGGCATGAGCACATGACCAGCAGAGTCCAAAATAGAAGCGTTAGCCTTGAGGTGTAACATCTAATCCTTATTTAGGGAAGCTTTTAATGTTTAATAGACTACAGTGGTACCTCAGGTGAAGTACTTAATTCTTTCCGGAGGTCTGTTCTTAACCTGAAACTGTTCTTAACCTGAAGCATCATTTTAGCTAATGGGGCCTCCTGCTGCCACTGCGCTGCCGGAGCACGATTTCTGTTCTCATCCTGAGGCAAAGTTCTTAACCCGAGGTACTATTTCTGGGTTAGCGGAGTCTGTAACCTAAAGCGTATGTAACCTGAAGCGTATGTAACCCGAGGTACCACTGTATTGTATTTTAATATTCTGCTGGAAGCCACCCAGAGTGGCTGGGGAAACCCAGCCAGATGGGCGGGGTATAAATATTATTATTATTATTATTTATTATTATTATTTATTGCAACGAAATCAAACATAACAGTACAAAGTAAACATGCCTCCTTTTTCTCTCTCTTCCTTGGAGAGAACGCTGAAACAGAACATCACTATGAGAGAGCAGTAGGAGAAGGGAACAAACAGCGTATCTCCCTTTCCGCTTATATAGCTCTAACAATCAGCAGCTGAAATGCATTACATACAGACACATGATCCAACAATCCTATATGTGCAGCGTAGGAAGGGGTAAAATCCTAACAGACATCACCAATAATACGCTCTTCTTACTGAGGAGCTTGCCTTCTTCCTACTTCTTCAATATCTTCCATAAAAAAAACAGGTGAATTTGTAGAAGCAAGAGTTATTCTACTGGATATTATGCTGTGAAGGAGAAAGGTTCACATTGCATCATTGTGTTGAGCGCCTGGAATGCCCACCCATTTTAGCAAAATCATGGCCCCACAACTTTCTACAAACAGTAGTGAAAGTGATGGTGTTGGCACAAAAGGTGAGGGGATTGGTCTACCTTGCTACTTCCCCTGGGAATTTTAGCACTGATCTCATTAGGCTGCTATTTATTGTCTTATTCCATTATGGAATCCCACTGCGTAAAATGATCCGTTCTTAATGCCATCTAACAAACACATTTGTCCCAAAGCATCCTTATAAATATAGTTCACAAACCTGAAAAGCCCGTGATAGCCTATGGCCAAAGCCTTTTCTTACTAGAAACTGAAATCTGCTGGATGATGTTTGACATTTCTGCTTGTGAGAGTTAGACATAATGGTACTGAAATGGATCTCTCCAAGTAATGCAGTATGTCCGCTGTTTCCCACAGGATACTAAAAATGACTGGTTACAACTGTGTGTTTCTGTCAAAGTGGAAGCAGTTTATAGTCCCTTGAGCAATGTGGAATCTGCTAGGTGACAGAGACAACTGACAAAGAAAAAAAATTGCTTTGTCCCAAGCCAGGGGCAACGTAATTGAAAATCACACCTAGCTACAAAGCCAACTGGTTAGTATTGACCATAAAATAAAGTTTGTTTATTATTTATTTAAAAAACTTAGACTTTTATTTCATTAAAAATATAATCAAGAGGCTTCCAACAAAAATACATGAAACCATACAGTAAAAACCATATAAAGAAGTGAGAAACAGACATCAAATAAGCATTGTGAAAAGATGTATTCTTGATTGCCTGCACACTCCTGGCAGAACAGAGAAATTTTCAGCAGGCATTTAAAAGTTGAAACGGAAGGCACCTCCTGAATCTCTGTTTGCAGAGTATTGCACAATACTGGGCTGATAGCACTTAAGATTGTGTATCTTGTTGTTTATCAAGTGAGCTTTGCCAACTCTGAGAACAACCAACGTTGCTCCCAAAGATTATCTTAATCTAGATAATATCAAGCTAGATATAAGGCAGGCATAGGCAAACTCGGCCCTCCAGATGTTTTGGGACTACAACTCCCATCATCCCTAGCTAATAGGACCAGTGGTCAGGGATGATGGGAGTTGTAGTCCCAAAACGTCTGGAGGCCCGAGTTTGCCTATGCCTGATATAAGGGTTTGATCAGTGCTGGTTAGGATGTTGGGTGGCTGAATTGTTCTTGTTGTGTGACCAAAAATCACATTAGTGTTTGTTAGTTGGATCCCTGAAGTGAGGATTCCCAGGTAAGATCTTCGCTCTGTTGTGTGGGCAGGTAATCCCTCCCCTACCTGGCCTGATCTCCTTGGCAACGCTTCCCCCCAGGTGGGATTGGACAACTGACTGAGGTAGGCGGAGACCTCCAGGTATCCCACCTGAGGGAAGGCAAAGCCAAGCCTATGCTGTTGGAGCCGCTCCAGATCTAGGGGCTGCACGCATCCACGCAAAGGGCGCACCCCGTTTTAGGCGGGGAGCGGTCATTGTTAGTTGGATCCCTGAAATATTTCCTTCACCAGGACTTTCCCATAATGCAGAAATTGTTACAATGACACTGGATGTTCTAGCATTCTCAGTTGGCATAAAATTTCTAACTCTCCTTTACCAGTGGTACCTCGGGTTACATACGCTTCAGGTTACATATGCTTTAGGTTACAGACTCCACTAACCCAGAAATAGTACCTCGGGTTAAGAACTTTGCTTCAGGATGAGAACAGAAATTGTGCTCCGGCGGCGTGGCGGCAGCAGGAGGCCCCATTAGCCAAAGTGGTGCTTCAGGTTAAGAACAGTTTCAGGTTAAGAACGGACCTCCAGAGCGAATTAAGTACTTAACCCGAGGTACCACTGTATTCCTGACTATTTGTAGCCCACTAGAGCACAATTAGGGGGTGTGGGTATACGGGGACTATTGTATTTATTTTTAGAAACTGAAAATAAGATAAGGATAAATAAGAATGAATGAATGAATGAAGAAAAAACCCACCTATCAGTCCCTCTTTCCCCTTCTTGCAACTGAAACCTAAAACAATGCTATTGTTTAATCTTTGGAAAATTCAGCCTATTAATTCTGAAAACTTGGGGGGGGGGGGAATGTGCTTTCCAAACTCCAGCTATTATATTATTTTGCATTCTACTAATGTGGCTACTCTACCCGAAACAATTGTACAATTACTGCATTGCAAGGCAATTAGCATTAATTCTGGCCTCCCAAGTCAGGAGAGCCGAAAACTACCAAGATCATCAGTGTGTGTACATATATATATGGAAATACAAAGCTCATAAATGCATCTAGTAATTAAAACTAAAATTACGATTCAACAGATGTAATGAGATGTAATTATTAATAACCTCATTAAAGGAGATGATGGATGCAGAAGCTTGCCTGTAATAATTACTTCCTAAAGAAAAGAGGTGCTGTTAATGGGCTAAGCAGTTGATGACACAGAAAATTATAAATAATAGAAATAGCGCACAAATTAATTCTAGATTAGAGAGCTAGAATAGCTTGTGTGTAATAATAGGACAGTCATTTTTCAGCCCTGGATAGGTATCATCATCTATTAGAGATTGCTTTAATTACTCCTTGCCTCCTTTTAGTTTTGTTTTTAATTCTCTCTCAAAAGTAGTCATGCTGAATTAAGCTTGTATCTGGGTATCAGTCATGACAAAAAGCCCACCAAAACCATACCAAAGGGTTCTGTGAAGGAGGACTTAATTTTTAGGAAAGTGTGCTCTCCTTTTTTGGGGGGGGGGAGCCTAGATTTCTAAGACAACAGCATGGTTGAATTTACTTACTTGTTTGCAGAGTTTTACCATTATGCTTCTACAAATTCACACAGCTCTGCTGCAGATAATTAGTACTTATTGCTAAGCTACTTTTGGCAGCAGGGGAACAAGTTTCTTGTTAGAGTGGAACCTCGGGTTAAGAACTTAATTCTGGAGGTCCATTCTTAACCTGAAACTGTTCTTAACCTGAGGTACCACTTTAGCTAATGGGGCCTCCCGCTGCCGCTGCACAATTTCTGTTCTCATCCTGAAGCAAAGTTCTTAACCCAAGGCACTATTTCTGGATTAGCGGAGTCTGTAACCTGAAACGTCTGTAATCTGAAGTCTCTGTAACCCAAGGTACCAGTGTATGTCCAGTGCTCCTTTAGGGGGCTGGAAGAACAATTTGTCATCACCTCTTATGAAAAAAGATTCCTCACCACTGCATGAAATGGTCCTGGCATTTCTTTTGGCATTCAGTTTTTGGGTTTTTTTAGTATGTTACATCCAGTCCTGTTTACTTATACACATTTACAAAAAAGACATTTGTGCTCAAAGCAGTTTATTCAAAGGGAACCCTGCCTAAATACAATAGTAAAACAACCATAACATGAAATAAAAATGATCACTACAACATAAGTAAACGTAAAGGGACCCCTGACCATTAGGTCCAGTCGTGGCCAACTCTGGGTTTGCAGCGCTCATCTTGCTTTATTGGCCGAGGGAGCTGGCGTACAGCTTCTGGGTCATGTGACCAGCATGACTAAGCCGCTTCTGGCAAACCAGAGCAGTGCACAGAAACGCCGTTTGCCTTCCCGCTGGAGCAGTACCTATTTATCTACTTGCACTTTGACGTGCTTTTGAACTGCTAGGTTGGCAGGAGCAGGGACCGAGCAACGGGAGCTCACCCAGTCATGGGGATTCAAACCGCCAACCTTCTGATCGGCAAGTCCTAGGCTCTGTGGTTTAGACCACAGTGCCACCACCTGATCACTACAATATACTGCCACAGAATTGTAGAGTTGGAAGTGACCACAAGGTTCATCTAGTTCAACAACCTGTAGTGCAAGAATATTTTGTCCAACATGGGTTTTGAACCCATGATCCTGAGATTAAGAGCCTCATGCTCTACCAACTGAGCTATCTGGGTCCCTCCTAATGCTAACAATTCAACAAGGAAGGGTTGAAATGGGGCATTTTAGGAGTGGGGCACCAGGCAACAGCAGCTTTGGCTCCACCAAATCCCAGACTTGTGGAACCCCACCCCAAAGGTCTCCAGCATAGCAATAATGTAAGAGGGGGAACCTGTCGACTTTCTGTCCTGACCATTGACTAGCATCTAAGCTTGAAATGCAGTGATGGATCCTATAAACAAAAATAGAAAGTGTTATGTACTGAAGATCTCACCCTGGGCCAGCAGAGGGATACTGTAGATACTGTAGTTTTCACTCAGGTCCACATATGCAAATAAGGAATTGAAAGTGACGTTCAGAGATTGGATAGTTACAGGAAGTTGTTACTGTTGCTTTTTAGTTGAGCTCTATATAAGCAGATTGGCTGAACCCTTCAGCCCAGTTCTGTTCTGGGCCTGTGAATAAACAAGAGCTGTTTGAAGAATCGCTGTGTCGTCTGATATGTTCACGCACAACTTAACAGAAAGTAGTAGTTTGCACCAAAGAAGAATGGATAAGTAAAGAGATGGACAATGCGGAATCAGCAAAACTAACAGCTAAAACAAGAAAAACTAATGATTGTTTTGTAGACGGAAGGAAGCCTTTTTTGGACTATTTAAAGAAATATTATAGTATGATTAATTCTCGAACAGAATTTGAACTATGAGCAGCAGAATGAATTAGAGATTATTGCATTATTGTTATGGTATAAGAGAGAGAAGATGGGGTGCAGCAAGAGGGAGAAATAATTAACAAAAAATCATGGAAACTGGGATGGGAAGTCAAAAAAACAAAACAAAACATTATGTATTGTAATGTATATGTGAAATTTTTGAAAAAATTAATAAGATATAACTAAAAAAGGAGAAATGCACTGCTCCTCCTTGATTCCATTTAGGACTATCCTGTAAGAATATGTAATATCTTCCCATCTCAAAGTAGTCCCAAAGCTGATGGCATTAGTTCCACTTCCTACCAAGCTCTATTTAGGTTGGTAAACCCATTTAGGTTGTGTATCTAGAGCTAAAAGTCCTCACATTTTTTTGTAGTATCATCTCCCTTATAAGGGCTCCTAGTTTTAGGACTGAGCAGCAGAGCAAGGTTGATAGAATTAGCCACCTGATAATGGAAACCACAATGTCTCTCTATCTGGGTATTTAATCCACACATGCAGCCCCACCCAGTATTTGTAACTAAGGAGTACCTTGCACAGGTATAAAGTGTTTTCTGAAAAATGAAAAATAAAAGGAATTGGGTTTTCAGTCTTACAGGCTGCAAGTAAATTCCGGCTTCCATTAAAATGGTCAATTTTAAGCTTGAAGGCTTAAATGAAAGATAGCTGCTTCTATTAATCATAGACATAAATGCTAAGGAGAATAAATCCTTACTCATCAGTTTTGTTGTGTGTGACAGTTACATTTAATTGACAATCAATCCACAATTTTAATGGATGGCTCTAGTTTATAAAACATATTGGTCCGGGTGGGTTATAACCATGTAGCATCGACAGAAATAAATAAATAAATTTGGTGATTCAAGCACTTAAATAATAATGGCTGAAAAGCTGAATGTTTATCGTTGCTTTTATATACCCCATAAACGAAGTGATACGGGCGAGACTGTGAAGTTGCAGCGTTTTGAAAGGACCAGATTTCAATTAATGTCATCTTTCACTATCAAAACTGCTGTTATGCAGCTATTCATAATTTCTAAGACCCATAATCAAGAGCTTAATGTACCTGATGGAAGCTGAAATCAGGTCATTAAAAAGTGTTGCATCCTCCACAGGGTAGGCCATGTACAACTGTAATAAAAGTCTATATGCTCCTAATGGTTATAGCAGAACAGTACTACTCAAATCAATTTTCAAGACTCGTTTTAAAGAAAGGATGAGGGTAGCAGTATCTCCCTTGGGAAGGAATTCCACAAATAGGTCCCTCCCTCCTGAAAGGCCTAGTCTGTAGCAGCCCTGCTAATGTCACTAGAAAGAGTAACAATAAACACCTCTAATGTCTAGACCCCTGCGGGTTTTTTTTGGAGTTGTTGGTCCCTTGGAATTTAAATTTACCATATTTTTTCATGTCTAAGACACCCCCTATTTTGGAGGACGTGGGTGGCACTGTAGGTTAAACCACAGAGCCTAGAGCTTGCCAATCAGAAGGTCAGCGGTTTGAATCCCCGCGATGGGGTGAGCTCCCGTTGCTTGGCCTCTGCTCCTGCCAACCTAGCAGTTTGAAAGCACATCAAAGTGCAAGTAGATAAATAGGTACCGCTCCGGTGGGAAGGTAAACGGCGTTTCTGTGCGCTGCTCTTTACCTTTATTTTGGAGGACTCCAAATTAAGAAAACACTCCTCAGCACTACCCATGTATAAGACGAGCCCCAATTTTAAACCTAATTTTTTGGTTAAAAACACTCTAGTCTTATACATGAAAAATACGGTTAAGTGACTTAGCATCAAAGGTTGTTTTTTTTTTATAAATATTTATTAGAGTTTCCAAATTAGTACAAAGAAGAAAAAGATACAAAATTAAAAAACAGTTAAAACAAATATAGTTTCCATTACTTATTTCCATTAACTTGTTTCCCAGACCTCCTCTCACTTCCCCCTTTTGTATTCCAGTTCAAATTCTTAACTCAGCAAATCCTTATTATAACTTATTATAACTTATTGCTCAACCTTTACATTACAGCTGGTAACCACTTAATTTCTGTCCAACATCCCTCTAATGTCCATTAATTTTGCAATGCCTCTGCAAATAGTCTTTAAATTTCTTCCAGTCTTCTTCCGCCGACTCTTTTCCCTGGTCTCGGATTCTGCCGGTCTATTCTGCTAGTCCCATGTAGTCTATCACCTTCATCTGCCATTCTTCTAGAGTGGGTAAATCTTGTGTCTTCCAATACTTCGCGATGAGTATTCTTGCTGCTGTTGTTGCATACATAAAAAAAGTTCTATCTTTCTTTGACACCAATTGACCGACCATGACCAGAAGAAAGGCCTCTGGTTTCTTAAGGAAGGTATATTTAAATACCTTTTTCAGTTCATTATAAATCATTTCCCAGAAAGCCTTAATCTTTGGGCACGTCCACCAAAGGTGAAAGAATGTACCTTCAGTCTCTTTACATTTCCAACATTTGTTATCGGGCAAGTGATAAATTTTTGCAAGCTTGACTGGGGTTATGTACCACCTATATATCATTTTCATTATATTCTCTCAGCATCAAAGGTTATCAGCCCTGACCAAGCCTATTTTTCCTATTGTCTATTCAATGGATTGTTTCTTTGATGTGTCTAGATCCAGCCTTGATGTCTTATTCTTGCTCTCAAATGGTAATTTTATTATTATTCTTCTTATTATTATTATCATCATCATCATTATTATTATTTTTTATATCCCGCCCATCTGGGTGGGTTTCCCCAGCCATTCTGGGCGACTCCAAACAGAATATTAAAAACACGATAAAATACCAAACATTAAAAAACTTCCCTAAACAGGGCTGTCTTCAGATGTCTTCTAAAAGTCAGATAGTTGTTTATTTCGTTGACATTTGATGGGAGGGCGTTCCACAGGGCAGGCGCCACTACCGAGAAGGCCCTCTGCTTGGTTCCCTGTAACCTCACTTCTCACAGGGAGGGAACCGCCAAAAGGCCCTTGGCGCTGGACCTCAGTGTCCGGGTTGAACGATGGGGGTGGAGACGCTCCTTCAGGTATACTGGGCCAAGGCCATTTAGGGCTTTAAAGGCCAACACCAACACTCTGAACTGTACTATTTGAATGGTCTAGCAGCTCATTAAGAAGGAAGGCTAACATATACGTTGTTACACGTGTGCATCTCCTTATAGACAGAGTTCCTTGGGTGCTACCCTGCCCATGTCTACTCAAAATTACATCCTGGTGAGTTCAGTGGATTGCAGCCTCATTCTGCTAGTGATCTGGCAGAAATTCAAGAGGGGGGGAATAGCCCTGGATGCAATTGACATTTTTAGATTGTGAGTAATGTTAATAAAAATCACGGCTGCACCACTGATAATTCTCCACTGTAATACACACTGACATGAATTGTCTCTTTGGTGACCTCTGATAACGCGATTCTGACAGAGCACTCTGGACCAAGGTGCTGACGCAAGCGAGAAACATGCAGAAATAGCAACCAAACAAGGTTCCAGCTTGGAGCTCGAGGACAAAAATAAATAAATGCTCGAAGAGCAAACAATAACTTTTTTTCTATCTAAACACAAGAGCAGCATTCTTCTTTCCCTCTGGGTGACAGGGATCATGAGAGCATATCACCAAGGGAGTCATCATCCAATAAATCAATGTCTTTTCTTTTGTACTGTGCAAAGGTATTTTATCCACAAGAGTGGGAGAGAATGCTGAACGCATAAAATGATTGCAAAGGTGCTGCATAGAGGTGCTATATACCTGAGCACATATAAATAATTTGTGGGTAGGTACTGGTTGGGCTTTGCGTAACAAGCCGACATATGAAAACGTAACTTGGGTATTCGCAAGACATAAAATAAATACAGAGGAGGAACATTCTCAATTCCCCCCCCCCCCACATTTGGAAATACCATTTCACTGCAGGCCTCCCTGCTGCCCCTTCTTACCAGTACCACTTCAGAACCTAGGCTAAGAGAAACCATACAGAGTAATTTGTTAGAGTAACCATATTGTAAGAACATAAACTGCCAACAAAGGTCCATATAGTAAAAGCTATGGTTTTCCCAGTAGTGATGTATGGAAGTGAAAGCTGGACCATAAAGAAGGCTGATCGCCGAAGAATTGATGCTTTTGAATTATGGTGCTGGAGGAGACTCTTGAGAGTCCATGGACTGCAAGAAGATCAAACCTATCCATTCTGAAGGAAATCAGCCCTGAGTGCTCACTGGAAGGACAGATCCTGAAGCTGAGGCTCTAATACTTTGGCCACCTCATGAGAAGAGAAGACTCCCTAGAAAAGACCCTGATGTTGGGAAAGATGGAGGGCACAAGGAGAAGGGGACGGCAGAGGACGAGATGGTTGGACAGTGTTCTCGAAGCTACCAATATGAGTTTGACCAAACTGCGGGAGGCAGTGGAAGACAGGAGTGCCTGGCGTGCTCTGGTCCATGGGGTCACGAACAGTCGGACACGACTAAACAACAACAAGAAGAAGAACATAAACAAGAGGCGTCCGCCTCATCAGACCAAGAGCCTATCTAATCCAGCATCCTGTTCTCTCAGTGGTCAAACAGATGACCAGGAGAAACCTGCCAACTGAATTCAAGCACCAGAGCACTCTCCTGTTCTGTGGTTTGCAGCAACACACTCTCCCCACCCCCAGCTCCCTAAATATTCTCTGGAGATTTAAGAGGCACATGGGAAGAGAAGGGAGGAGTCCCATTACATGAATGCACCTTGTTCCTTGTGTGCATACCCCACTTAGTGCTACACTGAATTTCGCCCCGTGCAACTATTTTGGTAACTATATCCCTGCAGAACATGTGTGAATGTGTTGCGTGACCAAGAGCTCTTGAATAGATGAAATCAATAAACCCTTTTTGAAAACTGGTAGCATCATCTTCGCTTCTGTGCTTTCCTCCCCAGATTGCATCCATGGTACATGTTCACAGATTGCCCAGGGGTACCACTCATGTCTAAGAGACCTATGCATGCAAGTCCATATGTGCATGATTAGCAGATGCTATCTTGCCATTCACTGAACATGGGGCCCCCCCTCCCCATGTTCAGTGAATGCAAGATAGCATCTGCTAATCAGGAGGCTCCCAAAATACCTAATCACTCACTACCAGAATGCCATCACACTCTGTACCACCAGAGGCACATGAGAGCAACATCTGATAAAGCTGCTCCACCTCCTCGTGGGGCAAGGTTGCGGGCAGGCTACATGGTCTCCCCATATGCTGAGCGGGTGTGGCCTAGCCCCCATGCCATTTGGGAGTCCCAGCTGTGTCACAGCCCTTGGCCAACCAATCCGGTTGGTCGGGGGGCGTGGCTTAGTGCTTTTAAGGAGCCATGTGACCGGGGGAGCTTCCTTTTTGCTTTGGCTTCTGTGGATCTCCCACTCTCTTGTTATGTGTTCCACATCTTGGCCTTGCTGTGGACCTTGGTTGGTTGCCTGTCAAGGGGGCCTGGTAGGAATTTTTCCACTTGGCAAACTGGCACCAGCCATTTGGTTTTCGCCTACCTTATAGCAATCGTCACCACTTTTGTAAGGTTTGGCAGTTAGGCATTGGTAAAACCAGGTTCTTGGGAGGGGAGGTTGCGGCCATCACCTGCCCCTCCCCCTTTAAGGGTATTCCGTTAAAGGGATCCAGGTGTGTGGATCTTGTCTGAAGCCTGGGCAGGGGCTAGGGCCATGCCACAACCCCGTCGGGGACCCTGGGGGAGCTTTTAGTTGATGTACATCAACATGGCTCCCCCTACTAGTGGTTGACCCTTACGAGACAACCTGCATGGTGGGCAGGAATCAGATATAGTTGGTTCAATTCCAGTGCCTAAGCCAATACCACTCACATTCTGTAACCAATAAAGTTGTGGCCTTAATTTGCCCATTAACCTAAAATACTGTGTCCATGTGTCTATTATTCTACAAATGGAGAGGGCTTGGGGCCTTGACACGCAAATGGGATCTTTCTAGAGATAGTTTCCCTCTTCCTCAGCATGACATGCTCTTACCCCAGACCCACATTCGCCACAGAGCTATCAGGATAACTGCAAGACCTCTCCGTCATGTACCTGAAGTGCTGGCTGCTATTGGAGGTGGGCCAAATGGACTGCTTGTCTCTAAGACTGTCCACATGTAATGTTGGTATGCTGGGACCCACCTGTGTTATATATGGCCGTCAACAATTCCTTAAGCAGGACCCTTCAGGAATATGCTGAATGTTCAGCAAGATTTAAGATGCAGACTGAAGAGGATACAGATGCATACATTAATGACACACTGTGTGTGTGTGTGTGTGTGTGTGTGTGTGTGTGTGTGTGTGTGAATGTGTCTTTTTTATTAGAGAATCAATGGCATTTCCACCTTACAATGCTTCAGAGTAACCCACAGACACCAAAGAAATATAAATATATAGTCTGAGCATTTTTCTTCAGGCAACAGATGCTCTGATCCCTTAATCAAAGTGACTTTTACATTAAACAGCTTAGCTCAGCTATTACTCTTAGAAAACGTATTTTATTCTGCTTGGCTACATTTATTTTAATGTATGTTTGTTCATTCACATATAGAGCAGTGCTTTGAAATAGTGCTCTATAACTAAAAGTCCCCATCATTTCCATTAAAAATTCTTTTTTTCTAAAAATTTCCAGGAAACATGGCAGAATAAAATGTTCTGAACCCCTAAGAGTTAGAGGGGGGGGGGTTAGTTGTTTGCTTTCCCCAAATGTTTTTTTCTCTTGCTTTTAAAATGATTCCTTTCACATAATAGAAAATATCAGTGCTGATTTTTGTTTAAGTTAAGGGGGTGTAAACTGAGCAGCACATGTGCCTAAAAACTGGCCATTTTACACATTCACCAGGCCTTATGGAGAATGTGCTCATGCTCCTTCCCTGTAGAGGAAATTCTGCATATTTCCCAGTCAATAAACATAATCTCCAGCAGGCCTTAGGAAATGTGCATCTCTCCCATACACCTAAGGAACAAAATAGCATCCTTTCACTAGCCGAAGTTAAATCATTAAACCAAAATTTGCCTTTTGATCTAAACTGATATTATTTTGGAGTTACTACCTCTCACTGTGTGGAGCTCAAGGAAGCTGTGGAATAATGCTAAGGCTAGATTTGACTACAGGGATGTGGGTGGCGCTGTGGGTTAAACCACAGAGCCTAGGACTTACCAATCAGAAGGTCGGTGGTTCAAATCCCTGCGACGGGGTGAGCTCCTGTTGCTCAGTCCCTGCTCCTGCCAACCTAGCAGTTCAAAAGCACATCAAAGTGCAAGTAGATAAATAGGTACCACTCCGGCGGGAAGGTAAACAGCGTTTCCGTGTGCTGCTCTGGTTCGCCAGAGGTGGCTTAGTCATGCTGGCCACATGATCCGGAAGCTGTACGTTGGCTCCCTTGGCCAATAAAGCATGATGAGCGCCGCAACCCCAGAGTCGGCCACGACTGGACCTAATGGTCAGGGGTCCCTTTACCTTTACCTAGATTTGACTACATGATTATAGAGGCTACACACAACTGTCTTTCCATACAATGAGCTTTTAAAGTGCTGCCACGAGACTCCAAGTGAACTGAATCAACCCCTGACCACTTGTCCTCATGTTGTTTCAGAAGAATTGTATCGTATTTATTTTATTTCATTTATTTTATTATTACATTTATACATAGCTCACCTTTCCTACAAAGTGTTCACCTGGTTCTCCTCCCTCTTCATTTTGTCATCACAACAACCCTGTGAGGTAGGTTAAGCTGAGAGACTAAGACTAAGTCATCAAGCATATTTCATGGCTGAATGGGGATTTGTCCCTTGGTCTTACGGGTCCTAGTCCAAGACTCTCAACACTGCATCACATAGCTCTCAAACATGGTAAGTTGGGGCTGGTAAAAAAAAAAAAACTACTAAAAAGTTCCACCACAACTTTCAGTCATTTAACTTGCAGAAATACTTAAAAGAGTTGTATTGTATCGGTTTCCATTTTTCATGGTGGACAATGTCTTCCTGAGCCACGTGGCAGGCAAAAGCCCAGCCAGTGCCGATATCTCCACTACTGTATATCTCAGTGTCCTTTCATCTATCTTATTTGCCATCCCCAACAAACTAGAGGAATTCGTTCATGTGGGACTGTGTATCAGATTTTGCTAAAGGTGCAAGGCAGCAATGCATTTAAAACAAAATGCACAACACAGGAATAAAAACTGCACCAAAATTCAGTGTATTTGTAGTATATCTAGCAAAGGGATAGAATAGTAGAACGAGGCAGTTGTGTTGTGAGAGACTGGAGATGCAGAGTAACAAATGTACCTTTGTTGTAAAAAAGAGACCCTTTGCATTATAAAATACAATATTCCTTTACTAGAATAAAGTGCATCTTACAGTATCAAAGACCTAACATGGCTAGGACCTAGGTTCCTGGGGAAATGTTTAGGTCCTGCATTCAGATCAGTTACATTTGTTGATGAAATTTCTATTGTGTTCCTACTGACACTTTAAATCTTTTAACAAGGTGCATTGTCAGGAATGAATTTACAAAGGCTTTACCGTAGCTCCATAAATGTTTTGGCATAGCGGATGGAAAAAGTGCAGGCTTTGAGCAGGACCATTCCGTTAACAGGTATTCTTTTAAATGGATTCCACTGTAATAAGATACAAGGTTTGGGTAATGAGATGGAAAATTGCTAACTACACATTAGGTGATTACAGTGTTTTTGCCCAAATCAATTTTGTCAGACAATAATAAATCTAGAAAATGAATGTCTAGTCTGCATTTTATAGACATCATCAGAAAGGTATTTTTTTGTGAAAATACTTTCCAATTTACTTCTTATCTAGTGGGGCTGGAGAAATTTGACAAAAGCCACATCTTTGATAACCTTATGGTGATGAACCAGGAAAAATAGGATGGGCAGAAGTGGGGGGGGGGACGGGACCTGGAAGCATACAGTGCATGTTTCTGCTTTCATTTGTGGCTTTGGGTAAAGGCAGATATCTAATGCAGTTTCACAGCATTTATAGGTAGGTAGGGTGTGTGTGTATAAGAGAGAGAGAGAGAGAGAGAGAGAGAGAGAGAGAGAGAGAGAGAGTGTTTTTAAATACCGTTACTACTAATATTACCTCAAAACATACTTCTCAGTATTTATCATTTCAGAGTCAACTTTTACTACTCAAAAGCCACAATAAATCCATCAAGCCACTTGGACACGGGCTAACCATGTTGTCACCGTAAACACAGGAAGAAATACGACTGACCATTTTCAGATTACCATCACTGTTTCCAGAGAATCCAGAATATACATAAGGTATGTTAAGGCCGTAGCCATCCATTATCTCAGTGTTATTTCTGTCTAAACACAACTGTAAAGGGGTGCTGAAGGGATGCTGGTGTGATCCCCATTGATGGGAGCCAGTGGAAAGCCCTGAAACAGGGTCCTACCGGGGCAGGAAGGGGATAGGACCGAGTCAGCTTGGGAGCCACTAGATTCTGATCTGGTCTCACTGCACATAATGCTCTAGCCTGGCACACCAATCCTGCTAAAGGTGGGGCGAGGGGGCACATGCACTCAAACTTCGCTCCCATTGCTTTTTCAAATTCAGATTAGTGCTTGAGCTTATTCCACTTGAAGATAAATCAAGTTCTTATTCAAAATAATTAAGCCAAGCCTGAAATATTAAGACATGGAGGAGTACCTTCAGTCTGAGCAGAGCTGGAATTTGGAATGCTGTGATCATCATGGGAAGCAGCCCCACATTATATAGAGTCCTTATAATTGTACTCTCCAATAATGAAAACTCAAATGAGCAGACTGCCAACACACTAGGCGGTGGGAATCTTAACCATTGCTATGCTGTTCCAGGGTGTAAATGGGTTTTGTTGGCTCAACCAACTACTTGTCAGGGACTGGCTAGATGAAGGGGAATGGTGGAAGCTGCCTGACCAAGAGCCCCCCAGGAAAAGCACTGAGGGAGAGAATTAGGATCTTAGCTCCTGGTGGTGGGAAACTGGCCACACCCCACAAGCTGGGAAGTAGAGGTACAGGCATACCTTGGTTTTCGATCAGCTTAGTTTTCGAACATTTTGGCTCCCGGATGCCGCAAACCCAGAAGTGACTCTTCTGGTTTGTGAACTATTTTTGGAAGCCGAACATCTGATGGGGCATCCGTGGCTTCCAAATGGCTGCAGGAGATTTCTGCAGGAGCTTTCTGTAGCCAATCAGAAGCTGCACTTTGGTTTCCAAACGTTTTGGAACGTTTTGGACTTCCGGAATGGATTCTGTTCGACTTCCAAGGTACAACTGTACTGGAGAGAGCTTGAGAGATCATGAAGAGGAGGAAACTGATAGAATTCCCGCTCCATGATTACAGTCATGGGATTTTTGTCTATCACACGACAGTATATGTTTTGACTCCACAAAGTGGGAAGTGACGGAGACAGGATGTTTGTGTTACTGTGTTCCTTGAAGTGGGACTATTGTCCTTTGTTCTTCCTCTTTGCTATCTGATGCTAGAGAGAGAGAGGGAGCCATGTTGCAGTGCTCCGTGTGTGTTTATATGTAAATAAAGTAGATTAGCCAAAATGCTGAGTTGCTGAGGTCTGTTACACAAGCTGCGAAGACTCTGCGGATCCCTAAGTGTGCCGGTGTTGGTTGGCATTGGTTGCTGTGATGTTCGGGCTGAAGAAAGCTTTTGAAGCTCCTGAACGAATGACCAGGAGGGAGAGAACATGCCAGTTGGGCATGTGTCTCTACCAGGGTTCTACTCGAATGTAGGATGAGCTCCTGACAGAAACAGGCAGCTGCCCCAGCACAGGCCAGGCAGGAATCAGACTTGGCAGTTCTACCACAGAGCCACTCTGACAGCTTTTCTGCTGACAGCTTGCAAACCCCCTACCCTCCCAAAATCAGGTGAATGTTGCCGAGCAGAGAGCCAGGCAGACACAGAAAGCTTGAAGTAGACAGAGGGAGGGGCTTGACACAGAGGGCTAGGGAGTGAAGGGGGAGCTGCAAGCCCATCTAGACAACTGCTTCATCTAGACAGGAACACCCTTTAGAAGTTTCTCATTGTTTTTTGTTCTGCTTTCCTTAATAAAGAAACGAAGTTAGCCAAGAGTTTCACTCTCTTTCTCTGATCTGCTAACAACCTGTTCCCCTTGCCAGCTCCCTGACACTACTTTGCATTAAAAATGTCATTAAAGGAATATAATAGGAGGATAACAGTACTAGGAACTTTGCTATCAGCAGCAGCAACAACAACTGGCCCAGCCCTAACTGTCTTAGGATGGGTAAAGGTGCCGCAATGTTCTTGTATTTTGTTAGTTTTTATTGCTGGAAGCATGCTTCCGTTGGAGGAAGGTAGTAAATCATCCTGTTAGCTCTGCCCCATTATCTTATACACTTCATGTTGGGATTGGAAATACCTCCAAATAGAAATTTATACAGTAGCATTAAATAACTTCAAACTCGGTGTGTTTCTTCAAGGATGAACTAACCATTCCTATGCAGTTTATATCATTGCCTGGGGGGGGGAATATACCAAATGGTAAGGGAGGGGTTGGGGGAAAAATGGAAGGGGGCATGGGGGGTGAGTAAGGCTGTATAGTTCTTTTTATAGTCCCCTTTCCAGTCCTTGAAAAGCAAAGTTTAAACAACAAGCAACAAAAAAATAAGTCCACTTAAATAACTATACTTTATGATCAATTTTTTTTGCAGGTTGTATTGATCAAAACTAATCCCGGCAGTGGCACCTGAACAACAGAATAATGACCAAGCGCCTCCATGCATCTAAATAATAGCACACAGTAGTAAATGAAAAGGAAGACATAAAGGCCCTAAGAGATCACATAAAGTGTGGCATTACAGAATATTAAGTGCTCTGCAGATAACTGGTAACATATGAACAAAATTAAAATAGGCAGTCTGAAGCTGCAAGCTGGGAAACATTAATTCCTTTCACACTAATGTCTCCCTAATGGATGCTTCCAATGCATGATGGGGATTTATTTTTAAATAATGTTATTGCACTACCAGCTGACCTTCCTGTCTCGTTCAATTTACATAAAGAATGAAGGTGCTCAAAAGATATTTCTTCCCCTCTGTCCAGACAAAACTTCCGAAGGGTTCTGCAATAAAATATAGCTTTTGGGTTCCTATATGAAAGAACAAGGGTACAACCAGAGTTTATCAATGGTTACTGACGCTGAAACACATTTTGAAGCACACATGCATAGGAATGGTCAGTTACATGAATGCAATCACTCTGGATTCCTCATGACCTACTTAAGAAATTGCACACAGCCACAAAGCTGTGCATTGGACATAACTGGAAGCCTCCGAAACAACCATGATAAAATTTGAGATAATGTGATTGTGTACAAGAGTCCTCTGCAAGTGTGGCAAGCCAGGAACCCTCATTCTAGAAACATGTATTATAGCACCATTGTTTCTGTTTATCTCCCATGTGGAAACCCTTTGAGCTTCTGATCTAATTCCAATTAATTAGAAAGGTTTATATTTTCCTGACTGTTAAGGTATTTATGATATCTATGATATCTTCCACTAAATGGTGATCTACACCTTAGGCCAGAGTTTCCCAAACTTAGGGCTCCAGCTGTTTTCGAGCTACAATTCCCTTCATCCCTGACAGGTGGTCCTGCTAGCTAGGGATGATGGGAGTTGTAGTCCAAAAACAGCAGGCAACATCAGTTTGAAAAGCCCTGCCTTAGGCCAATGGGTCCCAAATCTCACCACCACCATGAGCCACTTGAAAACTGCCAAAGGTCTCTTTTATTGCTTGTTTTATTTCTTATATTGTATTCTAATGTATTACAATCTGCTACAGAATTTAAAGAGGCAGTATCGCAAATAACATAGGATAGGGATTTTTCAGTTGTGGAGTCCCAGGTTTTGTTTTGCTGCTTTAAACTTTTATGTACCATTTTAAAGCAGTTTTTCCTTTTCTGGTGCCCTTACTTTTCTACTGTGGTTCTTTCTTTTTTTTACTGCAATGCCGTTACTGTTTTGTTATAACTTAAGTTCAGACAACCATTCCAAGAGCCTATTGTCTGAAGAGTGAGGTACCGTATACATCGTCCAAAAAACACACACAACCAAAGTTGGGTCCTCCAACCAGCAAATGCATTTGGAAAAATCACAACAAACCAATAAAGTCTCCCGAAATCTATGTGGCTGAAACATCCTGCAGAGAAAGATGCCCAAACAACCAGATTGGTCAGGTCTAACTGTTCATTAAAGAATGGTACAAACTTACAGCAAAAGCGGGTTGGCTCTCTCCTTGTTCCTGCTCATAGCATTCTGTGAGCCAGACTTCACAGCGAGGAGATGGCTTGTCCGTACCCAAGTAAAGATACACACAATCTTTATTCGCCCAGGCAGGCTATGTCACATGGGAAAACAGGAGGCAGGTGTTACCCATTGCCTGGGATCCCTTGGGAACACAGGTGGCTGATATTAACCATTATCTCCCTGTCTAGCTATGCCTGGGGCCTGTCGATACATCAAAGTGTGTGGAACACATATGAGCTCAGTGCTACAGCTGCTACCAATTAGGTAGGGGGCTTCTCGACTGTCAATATGTTGCAAGCAGGGCTTGCAAACCAGCTCGCCTTTCGGGTCAACACAGTGGCCAATGATTGCGCTCAATGCAGTCAGAGAGAGGACTGGGGAAATGCAGCTGGTTTGGGCAGGATACCTAATGGTAAAAGCCTCATATGCTCCAACCCTCAAGTTTATGCATGTGGACACCACTCCTCATCATTCAGTTCAGCTATGCATTGCCTTTCTTAAGCAACACGATTTTGCAGCAAGAAACAACTGTCAACAACATACTTTTACATTTTGTATCCTCTTGTGTGTTTTTTTAAAAAATACAATTTTATTAGTTTTTAACATATTAATTATCATTCATACAACAAAACTTCTCATCTTATACAATAATTTTTGGACTTCCGTCAGCACCTCTGATGATTTTCCGTTCTTATCACTTATTATGCATTTCTTAATTTCATATTACCTTTAATTATCTTTAACTAATAATTCTCATTGTCTTTTCTGCAATATTTCAAATAATTCGCCTCACAAAACTTCTTGCAAACCTACTAGTGTAATCTGTTCATCACAATTACTTTTCAAATAGTCCGTAAATTTACTCCAGTCTTCTGAGACTCTCTGGTCCCGCAGGTTTCGAATCCTTCCTGTTAGTTTATCTAATTCTGCATAGTCCATCATTTTCATCCTTTATTCTTCTTTCGTCGCTAATTCTTCTTGCTTCCAATTTTGTGCCAATAATATTCTTGCTGCTGTCATTGCATACAAAAATAACTTACAATCCTTTCTGTTTATATCATCACCTACAATGCCAATGTATCCTCTTGTTTCTATGGCGATATCATTTTTGCATCTGTACCTTCTATTTCAGGCATCCCCAACCTTCGGCCCTCCGGATGTTTTGGACTACAATTCCCATCATCTCTGACCACAGGTTCTGTTTGCTGGGGATCATGGGAGTTGTAGGCCAAAACATCTGGAGGGCCGCAGGTTGGGGATGCCTGTTCTATTTCCTACCCAATCCTAAATATCTTCACCTCTTTTTAGTTTTATAGCATCTTGCGGGCTGTATTCAATGAAACTGAAATTAACAAACCTAAGCTGTTCATGTCCATTAAGTCTACTCTGAGCTGGACTAGCACCAAATACCACCCTTAGTTTTCCCAAACCTCTACCCATTGTACTCATCATCATTGTAACCAGTGCTATTTTTCTGGAAAAAGAGGTACTTGAGCTCACAATGAACTTCTCCATTGTTCTCTTAGAATGGCAATGGTGTCCACCTGAGAGGTGCTATAACTGAGCTCCTCTGAACTCTGGTTGAATAATTAAAAAAAAGCCCTGATGGTAACTTTCCTCATTTGCACATTGATAAGTGTGTCTATTAGTTTAAATCCTCCATGTATTGGAAGCAAAGCTAGCAACAGCCCAAAATGCTAATGGTCTAGACTCTAGAGCACCTATTGGAAAAACACTTGCCTTGCCTTGTGCTTTCCAGTTTGTTTGAACCACTCTGTAACGTTCTTTGACTGTGTACTGATTTTCACACAGATGAATTCACATTCAACTGAATGCCACAGCATTAATTTCTCTAGCTGTGTTCATGGTATGACCCTGAGCGAAGCAGCTTTAGGAATCTGATGGTAATTGCTTTAATTTCTTTGCTCGCTGGTGTTCAGTTTCTTTACAATCACTCTGATGGTGCAAGGGAACCTTTTGATCCCTGCGTGGCTATACTTTTATATCTCTGTGGAGACTTTGTTCTCTTCTTTTTGAATCTCCATGGAGCTTGGTATATATGATCCATGACTACTCCCCTTCCCTTCCTTCTTAGGTTTGGGTTACTGAATCAAGAAATGACTGCTGATTCTACCACTAGGGAGCTATATGCTTCCATTTAAAAGGCCAATTTAGATGTCATGGTAAATACGTGACTGCCCCCCCCAAAAAAATCAGCTTATAGTGGTATTCAATTAAGTATTGCTGTAAAGTAAGTTTATTGAAATTAATGGACGTAATTATTCATTATTTTCAATGGATATCGTTCTTAATCTTTAGCATTTCCTGCCCCTCTTTAACACCTAGTGTAAGTTAGGCATGTCCTGATATTCTGCATCTCTCGCTCTCAATGTCTCTCTCATACATCACATTAAATCAGGCTTCCTGAAACTTGGCCCTCCAGATGTTTTTGGCCTACAACTCCCATGATCCCTAGCTAGCAGGACCAGTGGTCAGGGATGATGGGGATTGTAGTCTCAAAATATCTGGAGGGTCGAGTTTGAGGAAGCCTGCATTAAATGCTTCTGCTTGCAGAGGAAGGGGTAGGGAAAGAGGGAAAATCACAACCTCAGGTCACGGATAAGTGCTACTAGACATTAAGGTGCAGAAAGCAGGGAGGTAAATGTGTCATTGCTATTTAGCAAAGGAATGAGGAAGACAAATTTCAGGGCAATATTGTTAGTTCTTCAGCTTGTCAACACTGCAGCATTTTTTGGAAAAAAAAGTATTGTCTTTCAGGAATGTACAGTCATACCTCGGGTTAAAGTTGCTTCAGGCTGAGCATTTTCAGGTGACCCAAAAGTAACGGAATGCGTTACTTTTGGGCTTCACCGCTTGCGTATTCGCAGACGCTAAAAATAATGTCACACACATGCGCAGAAGCGGCGAATTGTGACCCGTGCACGTGCAGACGTGGGTTGCGTTCTCTTCAGGATGCGAACGGGGCTCCGGAACGGATCCCATTCGCAACCAGAGGTACCACTGTACATGGGTTGAGCAAGTATTATGCAGTAGTGGATGCTAAGGCGAGGCTGTGTCACTCATTGACACTCCTCTGGCTGGGTCGCTGCTGCACACTGGGATGGAGAGGGTCAAGGGGCCAAGATTGCTGGGAAACTGTGTACGTGCAGCTACTCACACAGAGTCAATTAAGGTTTGGCAGACAGCCAGAAGGCAATCTGAAGGAGTAAGTCTGCCTGGTGATAACAGAGACATGGAGACCCCTCCCTGATTGGTCAAGCTCTCTCAAAGGAGTGATAATTAATGGCCTCCTAACTGGAATGTGTTAGTTCAGAGTTCAGAGTTCAGAGTTAGTTCAGAGTTCAGAGGTTCAGTTGTTCTGTGTCAGTGTGGGAGTTGAGAGTTGTGTCAGAGAGAGCTAGCTAAAGATCCGTGTTCTGTTCCTGTAAATGGTCCACTGTATATAATAAACACCTAACTACAAGTTGCTGGTTCCTGCTTCGTCTATCCTGTCTGCAGCCAAGTTGCCAATTGCTTCTGTGGATTCTGCGTGTACTCTGCTAGGTCTGGCTAAGGTCCTGCAACTAGTCAGAAAGTTACACAACACCAAATAGGTTTTACCAATAAAGATTGCCGTGGTAAAAACAAGTCAGTGGAAGCACCGTATTGGCTCCACCAGCATATTTGCCAACCTCACTGCCACCTCACCCATCTCATTAATCAGCAGAGAGAGTTTGGGTGACCAGTGCAGCCCCACCCCAATGTCTGCTACTGGCATTATGGGATAACAAAACACAGGCAAGCAGTGCTAGACCCAAGGTAACATGTCTAGAAACCCCAACATGCAAAGCAAGCTCTCTCCCAGGCCTAGCTAAATCCCAAATAGTTTTGCATTCAGGTTCTTCCTCCCTTATCACACTGTAGGTATGCTCTCTGCTTCACCAATATCCCATTAATTAGTGCCCATTGCCCCCTGCTAGTTTGAGATCATTGGTTATGACTCAATGTATTTCAATGTCTGGTTCACCGAAATAACTGTTGATGTAAACGTATCTTCCAGTTTCCCCCCTATTAAACAAACTCCCAAATAAAGTTCAGAATCAATTCAGGGTAATGTCTCAGGCTGGGTTTTCAAAAACAAAACCTGTGACCTCATTATTATCAGACACTAGTCAAAGGAGTAAACTTTACAAGCCGAGTCAAGTCTCAAAGAAATAATCTCAGCCAACAGAAGAAGATAAAAAACAGATCACTGTGGAGGCCCAAATGAGATTCCTCTTGAGGGGAAAATGAACTCTGAACATTATCAAAATGGAATATAATTAGATCAAGAAAAAGCAGTTCTTCCTACTTCCTGCATTGTGTCAAGCCAATAACAATTCATGACCTTATGCACTGAAAGCCATCTGGTCTCCGCCTATATCAGCTATTGTGTACTATTAGGAAAAAGAAAAAGAAAATCAGGAAAAAATTGAGCAGATGGAGTGCCACTACTTATGGATGTGAAGAAATGCACCTGAGAATAACAAGAGCGGAATGATCAGTTTCTATTAATATTTTTTAAATCCTGAGAGAGAACTAGGTGTGGGAGGAGGAGGAGGAGGAGGAGGAGGAGGAGGAGGAGAAGAAGAAGAAGAAGAAGAAGAAGAAGAAGAAGAAGAAGAAGAAGAGTAGTAGTAGTAGTAGTAGTTTGGATTTGATATACTGCTTTATCACTACCCTAAGGAGTCTCAAAGCAGCTTACAATCTCCTTTTTTCCTTCCTCCCCCACAACAAACACTCTGTGATGTGAGTGGGGCTGAGAGACTCCAGAGAAGTGTGACTAGCCCAAGGTCACCCAACAGCTGCATGTGGAGGAGTGGGGAAGCGAACCCGGTTCACCAGATTACGAGTCTACCGCTCTTAACCACTACACCACACTGGCTCTCAGAGAAGGAAAGTGGCACATGTTTTCAGTGGCTATATTTCAGTGGGGGACAGATTAAGGAAAATAATTGTAGAACCAGAACTGGTTTTCATCTATTTCAGGGTTGGAATCTGAACATAATAAGAATATAGAAGCCTTCTTGGTCATGCCAATGGCCAATCTAGGGCAGCACCTTTTCTCACAGTGGCCAACCAGTGGGAAGCATGCAAGCAAGACCCGAGCACAAGACCACTTCCTCCTCCTGTGGCTTACAGCAACTAGAATTCAGAAGCATTATCCTCCATGGCTTTCCTAGTCCTCTTCTAAAGCCATCCAGAGCTCCACTAGATCATAGGCCTATCTAGTCTTAGCATCCTGTTTCCCATAGTAGCAACCAGGTACCTATGGGAAGCCCACTAGTCGGACCTGAGAGTCTCTCCCACTGTTTCCTCCCAGCAGTGAATATTCAGAGGCATGCTACTTCTGACACTAGAGATATGATGTAGCCATCAGGACTAGTAGGCGTTGCTCAGTTTACGTTCCCAAAAATGTCCCATCTCCTTTTAAGCTATCTAAGTTGGTGGCCATCGTCAACATTTTGTAGGCTCAGATTCTGTAGTTTTTGCTATGTGATGGCTGAAGAAACACTTCCTTTAGCCTGTCCTGAATTTCCCACTATTCAGCTTCATTGACTTTGGGTTCTATTATTATGAGAGATGGAGGGAAATTTTATCTTTATCCACATTCTCCAATCCACACATATATAATTTTATAGCCTTCTATCATGTCTCCTCCATATTCATTTTTTTTCTAAATCAAAGAAGCCAAATAAATGTAACCTTCCTTATAGTTTTTCTCCATCTTTTTTGAGCTCTACAGTACACTTTTGAGATGTGGCGACCAGACCTTTACACAGTATTCCGAGTGCGGCCATATTATACATTTGTGTTATCGGTATATGTCTTGGGCCAGTTAGATAATAATACATGCATACATTTTTTTAAAAGCTCTGATCACTTTAATAGGACATAGATGACCTGATCACTTTCAGAGCAACCAGAGCCCATTGGGTGCTTCCTGACTATGTTTTCCTCACCACGGACCTGTGCCTTGCAGAAAGCCACGTTAGAGCAGCTCAGGTAACAACACAGCACGACAGGACATTTCCATTCCAGTAAATACCGACTTTTGTTTCCAATTTACAGTGCAATCCTAGCCTTGTCTACTGAGAGCTAAGTCCTATGAATTCAACGTAACTTACTCCCAAGTATGTGGGGTTAGGCTGGCAGCTGTATTTGTTAAGCTATAAATGCACATGAAATTCTGTGGCCATTTGAGATGTGTGCATATATAAAATACCTAGAAAAAATGATGGGATATTTTGTAGCACATCAGAATAAACTGCATCATGTATACATGCATTAGTACTAATAGTTATGTATTAGTTATGTAACTATCTGTAAAATAAGGTGTGTGTTTGTTTAACTCTACTTTAAATATTTTCTCTTTCTCTCACATACACACACACAGTGTGTGTGTGTGTGTGTGTGTGTGTGTGTGTGTGTGTGTGTATCCCTTCACAATCCCTGACATATCAAAAGAAGCTTACCAGCTCTTAATTGTCTGTCCAAGTTAAGAAGATGGTGGTGATGGTGATTGTAGAAGACAGATCAAAATATAATTTTTATTTCAAGTCAGCACTGAGTTTATGACTCTAAAGTTAACAGACTTCGAAATATTAATCTCTGGTGCTATTGTACCATATCATTCTCTGATATAATTGTACTTTAATATTTTCTTGAATATTATAGGCAAATGAAACCTTGCTGAATATGCAGTATTTTTCCTTTGCAAGTCTGTAGTTTGATTCCCCTCCCCCCCCCGCCAGCTAATTTTAAATCTACTGTTAAGTGCAAAGTGTTAGCATATGTTAAATATGTCATATGGTCAGGAATGAGATTATTCATATTATGTTTTTAGATAATTAAACTTCCGAACTTCTGCAGTTTGGTTTATAGAGTTTATAGCTAGTGCCAAAAGAATCCTTGTAAGAAGAATCTACCTGTTTTAATGTGACATGGAAATTAGCTGGCTCCAAAGACCCCTCTGGTAGATTCTCCAAGGGCAATTGGCCTCTAGGCTGATGGAAATGGGGGGAAGCCAGATATCCAGTAGAGAAAATCAGCCACATGAAGAAGCTTTGATCTATATTTTAAGTAGCAGCTGCTCAGGATGCTAACACATCCTAAGAAGACCTCCCCCCCCCCTTTGTAGAGTACTCTTCGACCTATATTATGTCCCAATGTGGGAGAACTGTGCAGGTTTGACATTAAACTATGTGTAGACTGGCAAAGAGTCAGCGTGGAGAACAGTCAGGCTGAAGTAAAATTGATAAAACAGGAGGTAGAAAACATCCCCTCCCCCAATGTGCTTATAAGACCATCTCACAAATATACACAATGATCTGGATCAGGGGTCAGCAAACTTTTTCAGCAGGGGGCCAGTCTACTGTCTCTCAGACCTTATGGGGGGCCGGACGATTTTTTTTGGGGGGGGAATGAATTCCTATGCCCCACAAATAACTCAGAGATGCATTTTAAATAAAAGGACACATTCTACTCATGTAAAAACACGCTGATTCCTGGACCTTCCGCGGGCCGGATTTAGAAGGTGATTGGGCCGGATCCAGCCCCTGGGCCTTAGTTTGCCTACCCATGATCTAGATCTACTCAGCTAGACTGGTAAAGAAAAAGCAATTTATATGCACTGTATCGGTGATATAACATTGTGCCAACAGGTGGTGATGTGGAGTCCCGTTTATCTCTACCTGTTTTCCCTGTTTAAATTTACAACGCTTTAAACGGAAAGGCTTCTTTGATGTGTCTAGATCCAGCCCTAAACAAATGTCAGATGCTTTAATTTTGTCAGCCACCATATCACATTCAACTTCCATTGTCTTTTGCTGGTGCGCTTAAAAGGAAAACTGAAACAAAGAGCAAAATAAGCTGTTGTTAGTTTCAGTGGCTGCAGATGTTGGCCTGTTTTGAAGGCACTACCATCGATGCCTATAAGAACATACTCAGGATGTGGAACATATATGTTGACTCATAATGCTCTGCAAAACTCAATCAGCATGGGAAGGGATTGCATTTTCTAACTTTTGACAAATGTTTATGTGTTAGATGGGGATTCTACTCCATAATGAACATGAAACTGGGTGCACTAGAAACTGCCCTAGACAGTGCCAAGTATTTGCTCTCATAGATGCAATGAATGAAAACCAATTCAGGGCTTGTGTAGCATCATTCAAGACGAGCACAATAACAGCCAGTCACATGAAACAGAAACCAGATACTTCTAGCTGATGTCTGTTGCAGCAAAAACAACTCATTGAATTTGTGAGAAACCAATATGCTCCCGCTCAGCACAGAGGAATGGGATAACTTCACAGACTTGAGAATCAACACTCCGAAACAATCCCAAGGAAGGAGAAATGATCAAATGATGTGTAGAACTGTCTGACATCAAGATCTTTTGAGTTACACTTTTGCCCTTTATTGCAAAAACATAAATTAAATTGTCCTTATGAAGCAAGCTGTCCTACCATTTGGACAAATGCAATAGAATTATAATAGCAATCCTTCTGTTTTATGAGGGGGCAATGAAGAAAATTCCAAAGATTGAAGCCCAAACTGTACAGTCAACTGAATACTCACATTTGAAAATATTTAGCTTAGCACATAGGACTGCTGACATTGATAGCGCTACCAGAAGATAAAGTATTTCTTTTGAATAAAATATTAAGCTGGCTACTTATGTCTAACTTGCCATCAAGTCTGACAAGAGAAAGGTCTGTTAAAGGTGAATTAGGAAGCTTCAAAGGAAGGAAGTGTCAGTCCTATATTTCTCAGCTCCATACATCTCTTTTTATCTTGGAAGATACTGGGGTGTTTGGACAGATCAAAGCATGAAATAATAAGTTAACAACCACCTTGCAAGAGAATTAAATATGCTAAGGAAAGTCATTCATACCATTTAGAAAAGAAATTCAAGAATATTGTTCTGTACTTCTTTTAGAAAAGATGACTACTTGATTGATCTTGGGTCTGAATTCCCATTACATTTTTATAAACATAGATACATGCAAATCATTATAATGGGATCATTTTTAAATAACAAAATGAATACAGGGACATCAGTGGAATTAAATTTGAATGCTTATGTCCCTTTGTTCGGCTGTTTGAAACTGAGCCTATCACCTCAGCTGAGGAAATAGCTTTCACCCTTGCTGATTCACAGTAAATTGTGAAAGCCACTATTCTGAAAAGTTGTAGCACCCAGCAGGAATGGGAGTAAGGGATAGAGTATTTAGGATCCCTGCCAGACTCCAGCACTTAATGCTTAGGACTGTCAACATAACCAGCTCTTTTTAGGATGAGTGCAACTCTGCACTGAAAATGGGCTTTATAGGCCATAGAGCTTTGTCCCACCTACCGGAGACAGGATGCTTCCTTTACCAGAGGAGCATAGAGAGAAGAAACACACAGAGAGGTCTCAACTGCCACAGCAGGAGCTGTGACTCTCCAAAAATCTGACTTCCCCTGCAAAGGCGCATTCTCCCATTGTCTGCCAAGACAGATGGATGCCAGCCCAATGTCATAACTTTAGATAGCAGCTTAGGTGGAAACATCTAGAGCAGTGTTTCCCAACCTTGGGCCTCCAGATGTTTTGGGACTACAACTCCCATCATCCTTAGCTAGCAAGACCAGTGGTCAGGGATGATGGGAATTGTAGTTCAAAAACAGCTGAAGGCCCAAGGATGGGAAACACTGATCTAGAGGAGCTGTTAAGTCTTCTAATTTAAATTAGCAATGCCTCTGCAGAGTGTAGTATATTTGAGCAACATATGTCTATCACAGTGCGGTTGAAAAATAAGATTCTCACTGGGAATATAAATAAATGTCATTTCTTTCTGTAAATTTGATAGCTTGCTTGCTTAGTCTCGCTATGCACGCATGCTGCAACTTGGTTCTCCTAGATCTTTCAAAGTGACTCCATAGAGCCAGGATTGTTATGAATCTATATGTTCCATGTTCCTAAAGTCTATCGGTCTCTGTCTGATTCTTCATTCTGCTTCAACACCAAAGGAAGAAAATTGACAGTTACAAAGCACAGATTTCCCCAGACGTTATTTTCAGAGGACAAATCTGGGGCGTATGGCAGCCCCGCCTTGGAGTCTCTTACAGAGCTAAGCCTCTATATGATTTCAGCAGTGGTGCATGAGGGAGACAAGAGTAGCAGAACCATCCTCCTGGCAGCAGTGGTACTGAGATGGGGCAGGACAAGGTGGTAGCAACGTCAGAAGAGCTCCTGGTTGGCAGTGGTGGGCCTGTATATGTGTGTGCATCTGCAGGGCCGCCACTGCCAACTCAGTGCTCCTCCAACCTCACTGTCACCTCACCCTGTCCCTGGCGCAGAGAGTGGTGGTGCCACAGCTTACAGGTGAGTGCTGCTGCAGCGCCACCTGTTCACTGTCAGGAGCTTGACCTACACTCAAGTAGGACCCTGGCAGAGACACATGCCCGACTGACATGTTCCCTCCCTCCTGGTCGATCATTCGGGAGCTTCAATAGCTTTCTTCAGCCCGAACATCACAGCAACTGATGCCAACAGACACTGGCACACTTAGGGATCCGCAGAGTCTTTGCAACTTCCGTGACAGACCTCAGCAACTCAGCACTTTGGCTAATCTACTTTATTTACATATAAACACACACGGAGCACTGCAACATGGCTCACTCTCTCTCTAGCATCAGGCAGCAAAGAGAAAAAGAACAAAGGACAATAGTCCCACTTCACAGAACACAAACATCCTGTCTCCGTCACTTCCCACTCTGTGGAGTCAAAACATATACCGTCATGTGAAAGACAACAATCCCATGACTGCAATCATGGAGCAGGAATTCTAACATGTGCCACTTCATGCACCACTGCTGTACAATTCTATGATCGGGCGGGGGGGGGAATGCTAAGCAAATGTGAAATGTGAACACACACTAGCTTAAACCCGACAATTTTCAGGCATATATAAGTTGTAATAATGGTGGACAGGGCAGAGCAAGGCAGGGCGGGAGCACGAAAGGGAGATGAAGTAGCTTTCTTTCCTATGTACTTATATAACAGATGAGGTACTTCATTACAACACCAGGGTTTCTTATCCTGTGAGTTTAAATGGAAGCAGAAAACAGTTATGTGCTGCATTAGATTAAATTCCCTAGGATAAGCAGCACAGGAAGAAGAAGAAAAAGTTAAATTAAGTTATACAATTATTTGGTCTGATCAGCCCCAGCGTACAAATAATTGGGAGCACATGCTGCTTTCATCTCGGTTCGCCAGATATAATTCACTTGCGTGCGCATTCAAAATCAGCACAATTAAACAGACTTTAGGAAAATACAAGAAAAGGACTTTTTTCACCCCTTTAAAAAGCTCATATGCATAATCCTAGGAAGGAGGATGAGGAATAATTGATCAATTTAATAGTTCTAAAGGTATCTCAGAGGCACAAAGTAATCAAAATAGTAATGTTGTGGAGGCACTGTTTGGAAAGAAACCTGAAAGAAGCAATATAGCCTGGAGCATAATAGCATTATTTCCCCCCGGAGATTTATTATGTATGTAATGCGTAATATCTAAACTTATTATCCTGACTGGTCGGAAACCTCCAAGGAAATTATGTACCATCTTATGAACAGTGGAATTGAGGGGAGAGAAGATGTATAAGCCACAAACGCTTGACGCCAAAAATGTTATTTTAGTCTTTCCCTCTTTAAATATTTGATCTCTACTGTTATCTTAACAGTTAGAATTTTGTTTTGTAGTGCTCAGTGCAAGAGCAAACACTCGTTCCTCATCGTGACTTACAAAGTGAAATTAAGTCTAGGCTCAGAGTGGTTCGGGAGTGTTATTGTGAGAAGCGCCTCCCAGACCTCAGGATGTGCAAGTGAGTCAATTTTCATGCTCCCTGCATAAGATTCCAAGCAATATCTCATGCTTCCTCCATTCGGTGTGAGATAACGGAGCCACATCTTGAATGCATACAGAAGACATGTGTGTAATTTGTTACTTTGGACATCAATTCGAAAGGCCCGGAGAGGATGTGCAACTCATATCTTATGTCATTGCTTCCTATAATCACTACAGTCACCTTAAAAAGCAGTGGGTGGGGTGGGGTCAGACTTAGGAAGGGAAGATCTGTAGCTCAATAGTAGAGTATCTGCTTTTGTTGTTTAGTCGTTTAGTCGTGTCCGACTCTTCGTGACCCCATGGACCAGAGCATGCCAGGCACTCCTGTCTTCCACTGCCTCCTGCAGTTTGGTCAGACTCATGTTTGTGGCTTCGAGAACACTGTCCAACCATCTCATCCTCTGTCGTCCCCTTCTCCTTGTGCCCTCCATCTTTCCCAACATCAGGGTCTTTTTCAGGGAGTCTTCTCTTCTCATGAGGTGGCCAAAGTACTGGAGCCTCAGCTTCAGGATCTGTCCTTCCAGTGAGCACTCAGGGCTGATTTCCTTAAGAATGGATACGTTTGGTCTTCTTGCAGTCCATGGGACTCTCAAGAGTCTCCTCCAGCACCGTAATTCAAAAGTATCTGCTACACACCCACAATGGTGAGTGGAACCCAGCGCGCCTGTCTTCAAATGTCTTCAATGAAGTCAGACAGAGCAAGGCAGATATAGAAGTAGATATGATTCATATTGCCACTCGGTCCTTTACAATGGTACCCTAGAAGATGTGATGTAAAAGAGTTCCTGTAAGAAGTCTGGTGTAACAACACCTGCTATATAAATTGTGACGGGACAGAGGGCAGTTCTGACAAGCAAGGCCGAGATGGGCTCTTCTGTCCCCTCTGTCAGAAATAGGATGGACATTTAATTAGAGCAACACACCTGTACCACTTAGGGTCAGCCTGTCACACTCGAAGCACAGAGACACACAGTTTTTATCAAGGAGCACATCCCGGTAACAGTTCAAGGCTTCTGCGACCTCAGTATTCGAACAGAATAATGATTTCCATGTTAAAAATTCATTATTCAACTTTAATGTGGTTAGGGAAGATCAATTATGCTTCACCTGAGAGAATAATTGATTTTCTACATGGATTACCAATATTTAAGACAGATTCACGAACTTTCTGGGGAGCTGGCAAATGGCCTGTGCCTGTATCCCTTTCATTTATTTGAGGCTGGTTATTTGAGAGCATGACCTCTATTTTCATTCTTCTGAGAACTCCAGAATAGAAGAAACAAAGACAGAGGAGGTTCTTCTTTCTTCTTTTTTGGCGATCACTCGTAGCCGAGTAAGATTGTCTTCCATAAACACGGTTTTAACAATGGGTCCGTAAGTGACTGTGGAGGCCAATTCTGGATCCACACGTCCTTCCACATTGGTTTCCGGGCAGGAGCTGATCACAGTGTGGAGGTTAATTTCACCCCAATACAGTTTTTACATGTAAATCACAACCCCAAGTAATATTTGTTGCAATCTACCAACTGGCAAGATGTCTATGCCCAGTGGGATTTATGGTCACTCAAATCCCATTCCCAAACGTGCTTCAGTCCAGGTAGGTACATGCTGTACTCTAAACGGAAGGTTCCTCTTGTCTCTTTATCTATGGCCCACATCCACACTATGAATTTAAAGCACTATGATACCACTTTAAGCAGTCAGGGCTTTCTCCAAAGTGTTCTGGGAACTATGTTAAGAGTTGTTAGGAGACCCCAAGGAGATCCCAGAGCTATAATTCTCAGAGTTCCCTCTGGGATTGTTGTTCTCGCAGGGGAATTGGCATCTCCCAACAAGTGTCAATTCCCCTGCGAAAGCAACAATCCCAACAATTGGGGTCTCCCAACAAGTGTCAAGGGACGTAAGTGGCGCTGTGGGTTAAACCACAGAGCCTAGGACTTGCCAATCAGAAGGTCAGTGGTTTGAATCCTTGCAACAGGGTGAGCTTCCGTTGCTCGGTCCCTGCTATTGCCAACCTAGCAGTTCGAATGCACATCAAAGTGCAAGTAGATAAATAGGTACTGCTCTGGCGGGAAGGTAAACAGCGTTTCCGTGCGCTGCTCTGGTTCACCAGAAGCGGCTTAGTCATGCTGGCCACATGACCCGGAAGCTGTACGCCGGCTCCCTCGGCCAATAAAGCGAGATGAGCGCTGCAACCCCAGAGTCGGCCACGACTGGACCTAGTGGTCAGGCATCCCTTTACCTTTACCTAACAAGTGTCAGTATCCTTGACAAACCACAGTTTCCAGAATTCTTTGGAGGAAAAGTTGACTATTGCCACCGTGCTTTAAACATATGGTGTGACTCTGACCTTAGTCAGGCCAGTGCATGTGTTTTGCTTCCTGGAAGCAGAAAAACCATATTGCTATTTTCTATAAGCAGAACTTTGCTGTCAGAAATAGTGAATCTTGCTCAACGCATCCGCACGCCATATGGCAGCTGTTACTCTTGCTGCCAAAAATAACAGCAGCCTGTCACATTAGCGTGGGGCTTGTCAGGCTCTGCCACAATGAATGTCCGCACACAAAAGAAAATTTGTTCAAACCTGCATTAGTGTAACAAAAAAAAAACAAAGAGGAGTTTGGATGGCAGGACATTTCTTTAACCAGAGTAGGGACGTCAGAATTCCAACAGAAATGGAATTAGAAATTTCCAACGTTCACTTATTTTTCCCATGTGCAGAACTGAAATCAATCCAGCAAATAAACTCAGTATACATTATGGTTGTAAGTCCACAAACAATACATGATTGATGATGGGGGGATTTTCTATTTGCATTGTGCTTCCTTTGCTTTGCTTTGATATGAATGGTGTGGCACAATGTAATAAGAATATAATTAATTGCATAAAATTCCACCATAGAGGACAGTGAGATGAGTAATGTCGTTTTTATTGGGAGCTGAAATGCAGCAGAATGGAGACAGTGCTGCATTTATCACTAGATAAAACCATTGCCTTCTCACAGCCCGAATCCAGAGGAAAGCAAGAGAGAGAATGATTAGAATGGAGTCATTCAAGGCCAGAGTATACTTCAACATGCCGGTGGCAGTGGACCCCTGGAAAGTCAAATAATCCACAATGTCAATAAGCACAAGACCAAGTGGATCCTATCTTATTTAAGTCTTAACAGCATTGCTGCTGCTGCTACTGTTGATATTCTCCTTTCACAGTATATGCTGGATATTGATCAGATACAGCAGAGATAAATTTCTCAAACTGTATTTCTTGCTGGTTTTTCATTTTAGTTCCTGTCATCGGAACTAAACAACAGACAGAACAACAGAAATAATCTTCATGCCTTTTTATTTCTGCTCTAAAGTTCTGACTACGGATGGCAGCCACTGAGACTCTTCTTTCATGACTTAAAGATACAGATTTCAGTCTTGACTCAAGAGTGGGTTTAACAGTCTGTCTCTCTTCCCAGAGAACTGTGGCTCAGTGAGGGGAATACAGGCCTCCTAACCACCCTCACCACCCGTAACAAACTACAGTTCCCAGGATGCTCTGGGATAAGCTATGGCTGTTCAAAGCAGTATGATACCACTTTGAATGTCTAGTGCAGATGGGGATCCTATTGACCTCTGAATCCAAAACACTGTCCAAGACATCTGGAGTATGAAAATGAACCTATATTGTAAACATTGTTATCTGTATTTGCTGGACACAATTCAAAGTGCTGGTTATAACCTACAGAACTCTGCATGACATGTGAAAGACTGCATTCATCCATATAAATGTTATATGGGTTTTAAGATTCTTGAGGGAGGGTCTTCTGTCTGTCTCACCAATATCTGAAACACATTTAGGTGGTTGTTCCAAGGATCCAGGATTCCCCAGCTGGTCCTACCGCTAATTAACTTCTGCTGGCAGACCAATACATTTCTATTTAGAAAGTCCTTTTGCCAGTAAACTGATTTGTAAACATACTGAAGCTGATTTAAACTAGTTTTCTATTGTATTTAGTGATGCCTCATTTTTTATTTTATTTTTTACATATTTATTTTCCTGTTGTTTTAAGGGTGTTTTATTATATTTTTTGTATTTGAATTGTTGTTGCTGGTGACCTTGAGCACTATTTGGTGCGAAGGTAGGGTCCAAAGTCAGCAAATAAATAAGCAAACATCACTATACTTGGAAGCATATGAGCATATAGGAGTATTTTTAATTTGTCTGTAAGTTGTAACATCTGCTATTCTGTTATCCTTCCTGAAAATGCAGGGTGCTTTGTGACTGATGCTAGGAAGAGTGGCATATCCTCCTTGGGAAAGAAAAGCATAAGGTGGAATCCTGTGCCAAGTCAAACCTGTCAACCCCAATTAAGCTAATGATATCTATCCAATGGCCTTCATCTTCCAAAGGCAAGAGGGACTTGGACTTGGGGAAACAGAGTACATTTCCTTATGTTTGCAGACCTCTGCATTGCCTTTACAGTGCCCTTAGCTAAACGGTGGAGGTTTTGCAGATGTATGCTTGGAAAGACCTCACCACGTTCTCAAAATCAGTTGAATGTAAATAGTAGATTATGTATCCAACGATACAAATTGTTGGACATGGCACACAGACATGTAATGTAGAAGAAGAGTAAAAACAGCCAGGTCCAATATGAGTGGTCAGCCACATCAGGCACAAGTTGAGGACCCAGGTTCTCAGAGGGGTCCCACACCAAGTCAAGCCCCAGCCTACCACCATGCACTGCCACTCCCATGTCATGGCATGTCAGTTTGCATTTCTTAGTGCAGAAAGTATTGATCTGATTGTTGGCTATTTGCAGTTTAGTAGCGCTGCAGAGAGCTTGCTGGGGAGAGCATGCATTAAAAAGGGACTCAAAAATAACTTAAACAAGGTTTTAATAACAAAAACTCCTTATACACTAAATATATCAACAACAAACCAGACCCAATCACCAACCCATCCCCCAGGGTAATGGGAGAGCTAGGTGCTGCTCCTTATATACTATACCCAATTGCTGACACAGCTTGATTAACACAACTCAGCAGCACCTGCTATGTTTCTCAGCTGTAACACTGGGTCTCGTTATTTGCCCTGGCCCTGGCCCTTAAAGACATAACGAACTTGTGAAATAATAATGAACCTTCACATTTTAAAGTGACCATTCAACACTGGTGTCTAGAGATCTTTCCTATTCTGCTTACCGTATTTTTCGCCCTATAGGACGCACTTTCCCATAAAGCGCACCTAGTTTTTTTTGGGGGGGGGAATAAAGGGGGAAAAATTATTTTCCCCCCCCAGGCGCGGGGCTGGGGCGGGGGAAGCCCGAGCTTCCCCCGACCCCAGCCCCCAAACAGGCAGCTCTCTGCAAGCCATGGGAGCCCAGCGCTGGCTCCCGCTGCTTGCTGAGAGGTCCGCTAAAGCCTGGACGCGCTGAGCTCAGCACGCGCAGGCTTCAGCATGCAGGCAACTCTCCGCAAGCCGTGGGAGCCCAGCGCTGGGCTCCCGCTGCTTGCGGAGAGGTGCGCGAAGCCTGGAGAGCGAGAGGGGTCGGTGTGCACCAACCCCTCTCGCTGTCCAGGCTTCAGCGAAAGCCTGCATTCGCCCATAGGACACACACACATTTCCCCTTCGTTTTTGGAGGGGAAAAAGTGTGTCCTATAGGGCGAAAAATACGGTAATTCAAGAGGCTTCTGGAAGCTTCTTTGTGTGAAAGAAACAAGCAGAAGGTTCCTGATGTTTGGGTTATTCGTTCAGAGAAGCTGAGTACAGCCGGCTTAAACTGGTTCTCTTATCTCTTTCTGTCAAGGTCATGCTGACTATAAAAGTAAGGCCAGAAGGAGCCTGGGTTTCACTTTCTCTTTTCCTTCTGGTGTGGTGTTCTGTACATAGTAGGCTTAGTGTTAAGGTTTTAGACTTATTATAAGTTAAAGTTAAGTCTGCTGCAACTGGATTTCTCATGGACAGTGCCAATCCTGAACGTATTGGATTTGTGACCATTATGCTCATTTGCCTTCAGTAGCAGTAAAGCTCTGCTGTATGAAATATAATTGCCTCTGGTCTATTTTTGGGGAATCCTGCAACGTGCTTAAGTTTTTACTCTGTTAACTATACGTCAGAGTTCTGCTCTGGATCAATATTGAGTTGAATTTCATGACAAGGTGCTTGTCTAATTCCAATTGGTATCAAATTCAAGAGGGCCGAAGCTGCAACAACGAAAGGCTGGTTTCTAGTGCAAAATGTCTTCACTAGTACAAACTGCCTTCTGACTATTCGGTCAACCATTAAGATTTCAGACAGGGCACCTTCCCAACGCTACCTGAAGATGCTGGGGATTGGACCTGGGAGGTTTTTTTGCAAAACAGTGGATCTACCGCTTGATCAAATGCATCCATAGGATACATGGGAGTTCTGCTCCAGAATTTCATGACATGACACCCTTGCCAAGCCCCTGGACGGTCAGACATAGAATCATAGAATCACAGAATTGCAGAGTTGGAAGGGACCCAAATGGTCATTTAGTCCAACACGCTGCAATGAAGGAATCTTTTGCCCAACATGTGGCTTGAACTCATAACCCTGAGATTAAGAGTTTCATGCTCTACCGACTGAGCTGTCCCACATCAAGTAGGCTGTGCAGTTGCTGACCTTTTGAATGTGAGCCAATCAGCTCAGCTAGGGATGCGGGCAAAAATTGATTCAATTCTCATGTAAAGACAAACCTAACCCATTTGCACTTTCTGAAATAATGCAAAAAAAATAAATAAATCAACAGTTAATTTTCAACTCAGCTAGAAGCTCAGAGAGCTTTCTTCTAGCTTAGTGTATCCCAATGGAATTTTCCAGTGTTAAACCCTTCAGCAATATACATACAGGCACTCTCCGTTTCAGTGTGAAATTAAACAATGATATTTAACAGACTTCTTCAAAGGGATTCCCTATCCAAGTTATTCCTTCCTGATGCTCCCTGATCAGGGAAACCCCAACTTACCCGGTGGAACCTTGCCTCCAACTGGTACTCACACAGGAAGCACTTTGGTTTGGCTATAGTGTGATTAAAGCTTTCCTTCCTCTCTACAAATTGAGGTAGATGGAGGTGTGCCCTTTTGCCCCACTGATGAGTTCTGTTTTACGGCTGATATCCCAGGATAAAAAACATAATTTGAGGGAAACTCTTGGTACTCCATAGAAGTAGTCTGAAGATGGGAAAATCTCCTGCATAATATCTCTATCCATTTTTTTTATGATTTACAACACTGAACAGATACCATTGTTGTGTGCTAAAGATAAATTTTATTTTAATAGATTTCCTCCTATCCCAGTCCAAAGAAGTGCATAGGCTGCTTCTACTGAAAGGAAATGTGAGAGTTTCATCCTATTTCCCCACATGTTTGTTGTATTTCATTTGTGAGCAGAATTCTGGGGAGGGGAAAGGAAGGACTGGCCATGCATCCATTGAGAACTCAGGTGAAAGGATTAGAGTCTAAGAAAAGTTATCCTTGCCATTGTGGAAGTAAATAATCCCAACAAATGACATGTTTATTCAAAAGTAAGTCCACTGAGTTCAAAAGGATGTACTCCCAGGAACATGTGTATGGGCTTACAGATCAAGCTATACCTCTAAATTATATTGTTCATAAAAACAGTTTAAAAGGGAGTCAGTGAAGTTCCCAGGGGTTATGCCCAAGGGTTACAGAAACTCGGAGCCAGGCCTGATAGCAGCCAATATAAACCATACACATTTGCTTCTAGGTCTCAGCAAAGATAGGTGGGTATCTCTTCAAGTCAAGGATTCCATCAGGGAGGAGCGGTAATCATTCACTAATGAACGGCATGCTTGTTTTACAACTGTAAAGGAATTAACCTAGCAATTAGCTCAAGAAACCAATTTCAAGTTCACAAAGCACAGAAATATACTACCCAGTTGTTTCAACTGTTTTTAATGTGACAATTAACCGAACCAAATTGTTGTCAAAGGACTCTATTCTTCGTTACTGCAGCACAATCAAGGCAACTTGTATGGGGTTTGTCTTTCTGGAAACATATACCTGTCTTCTGTGTTATTGCACTCCAATTAAACACTTTAATAGTTCGTTTTTATCCAGGGGCAGAAAAGCTTTTGTGTTTTCTTCAGGCTATCCAGTCCTCCACTGTACCACACGCATTGCTTCTTCCTCTCAGAACTCTCTGGCAATATGCACCAGACCATCAAATACTGCAGTATCACTATTTATAGAAAACTGTGTAATATTTAATTATTAAGTAATTTCATTTACGAATCATATATTTCAAAGGGATATATGCCTTAATCACTCCTAGTTCAGCCCCACGGCTGAATGGAGCACAATGATTTTGTCTTATAGTGCACCCAGCAAAATGTCTAGACTGTGGTCAGAAAGCAGTGTCAGACATAGATGACCTGGGTACTGGGAAACATGCAAAGTGGAAAACTGGCTCTTTAAACCTTCTTTATTGAAAATACTCTGGCTGCCCACTGGGCAAACTAGTCCTGTTTCTACTGCATAGCCGAGCTGTCCTGTCCGACAAACTATTAAAATCACTTGCTTAAGAGTAGTTGCACGTCAACTCTGTGCTGAAAACCATTACTCACAAATTTCAGCTGGCATCTTTTTCCCTTTTCTATTACAAAGGCTATAAATAGTCTTTGTTCTTTTCAAGTAGAGTCTAAGGTTGGTTCCAGGTGACCTTTCATGGAGTATTCAGCCTAATTTGTTTGCAGGGAGGCTATACAACATTACATCAAAGGACTGTTATCCCACACTTCCGATCTCTTTCCTTATAACAAAAAGTCCAATATTGTGTTGTGGAAATATATATATATATATATATATATATATATATATATATATATTCCCACAGCAACACCAAATCATCTTTAATTGTGCAATCTAAATTTGCTGGTATGTGATTAAATCCCACCCAAGAATAGAGACAGTCTGGAAGTACCCTAACAGAACAACACTGTACAGTGTTACCTTGGTTCTCAAACGTCTTGGTTCTCAAACGCCAAAAACCCGGAAGTAAGCATTCTAGTTTTCAAACATTTTTCAAAAGCCGAACGTCCAATGCAGTTGCCAGCCATTGTTTCTAGAGCACCTGCACCAATCAGAAGATGCACCTTGGTTTTTGAACATTTTGGAAAGTCAAACAGACTTCCGGAACAGATTACGTTTGGTCTTTTGTTTTTGATATTTATTTTGCATTTTTGTTTTTGAGGCTTTTTCGATTAATTTGTTTTTGTGACTGTATGGAACCCAGTCCAGCTACTGATTGATTGTGTGACTGTGTAAATAAATAGATGACTATCATCAGTGCAGGTAAGAAAAAAAATATTTTTTATCATCTACAATACTGTCTTATTTATTTTATAATACAGTACATTGATTATTGCTTTAATTTTATGGATCAATGGTCTTGTTGGATAGTAAAACTGATTACTGTTTTAGGGGTTGTTTTTAAAAGTCTGTAATGGATTAATCCATTTTGCATTACTTTCTATGGGAAAGCGCGCCTTTGTTTTCAAATGCTTTGGTTTTGGAACGGACTTCCGGAACGGATTAAGTTTGAGAACCAAGGTGCCACTGTACTCTCATTATGCCACTAGATCAAATACATGCCCAGCCCAGAAACACAAAACGAGAAAATACAATAAAGGCATAAAAATGTCAAACAGGCCCAAAGAGTCTCTGGAAAGACCAATCAGGGACTTTGCTGCCGAAGATGACCACATGGCACCCACAAATAGAGGCAGCCAATCAAATCGCAGCATCAGGGACAGAAACACCCCCCCCCCCATAGAGCAGAAGGGCAAAAGATTGCTTGATCTTGATTTACAGTATGACTACAGACCATGAAAGCGGGGCCTCGCAATCCTACTGGCTTTTTGAGTTTTAAGCAGCAGGTGCTTTAAGTCAGAAATAACCAGATGAATCCAAAATCCTTACAAGGAAATGTTATACAGTGGTGCCTCGCAAGACAAAAAGAATCCGTTCCGCGATTCTCTTCGTCTAGCGGTTTTTTCGTCTTGCGAAGCAAGCCCATTGATGGCTTAGCGGATTAGCGCTATTAGCGGCTTAGCGGCTTTTAGCGGCTTTTAGCGGCTTAGCGGCTTAGCGGCTTAGAAAGGGGGAGGGAGAAAAAACCCCGCAGGAACTCGCAAGACATTTTCGTCTTGCAAAGGAAGCCCATAGGGAAATTCGTTTTCCCTCCCCCTACCTGGCCTGGTTTCCCTGGCAACACTTCCCCCAGGTGGGATTGGACAACTCACTGGGGTAGGCGGGGACCTGCAGGTATCCCACCTGAGGGAAGGCAAAGCCTATGTTGATGGGGCCACTCCAGATCCAGGGCTGCGCGCGTCCACGCAAAGGGCGCCCCCCGTTTTTTAAGTGGGGAGCGGTCATTAGCGGCTTAGCGGCTTTTAGCGGCTTAGCAGCTTAGCGGCTTAGAAAGGGGGGGGGAGAAAAAAACCCCGCAGGAACTCGCAAGACATTTTCGTCTTGCAAAGGAAGCCCATAGGGAAATTCGTTTTGCGAAGTGCCTCCAAAACGGAAAACCCTTTCGTCTAGCGGGTTTTCCGTCTTGTGAGGCGTTCGTCTTGCGGGGCACCACTGTAATGTTTTGCTTAAGGAAAGTAAGTGAGGAGGAACATGGTAGTGGATTTATACAATTTAATATTTTGTTGGAATGGAATGGAACCCAGAGTGGCTGGGTATAAATAAATAAATAAATAAATAAATAAATAAATAATAATAAAAACATGGTTGGAGACATTGACTAGAGAAAAGAGTGGTCCCCTCTCACATCTTCTTTCCCCCATTTTTTAAAAAAAAAAATTGACAAAGTAATAATCCTACATAAATAAGAATAAAAATGTGCACCCCACCACCGATACCATTCCATTGTAACTACCCAACCTCCCAAAATTTCAACACCTCTTGTGATGCTTTGCCCCCTTTTCTGTTTTAACAGTACAAATTCTACCAACACCCTCCATATCTCCTCAAAATCATTTCTCCTGCATATTCCCTGTCTTACCTTAATGGAACATGTTAATTTATCATTAATAGCTATATCCCAACACCTCTTTATACCATTCTTCCATTTTATATTCTGCTTGCCCCTTCCAGTTCCTGGCTATAATGATTCATGCAGCTGTCCATAAATTTGTGAGCAAGTCCTTCATAGCCTGCGAACCTTCCATCCCATTGTAAAGTGATAATAATGCTACCTCTGGACTTTGGGTCAGCTTTATCCCCCCTCACATCTCTCATAATACTTGAACGTGGGGTAATCTAGGGCAGGGCTTCCCAGTCTGTGGTCCCATAGACATCTGATTGGCCACTGTAGGTAGGAAACAGGACTCTGGACTTGATGAACCTTTGGTCTGATCCGACAAGGACCTTCTTACATCCACTGCTTTTCTCTTCAAACAAATGAGACTTGGGAGCATTGAGGATGTGATTCTGGACTAAAAAGGTCAAAGTAAAGGACCCCTGACAGTTAAGTCCAGTCGCAAACGACTCTGGGGTTGCGGCGCTCATCTCGCTTTACTGACCGAGGAAGCCGACGTTTGTCCGCAGACAGTTTTTCTGGGTCATGTGGCCAGCATGACTAAGCCGCTTCTGGCGAAACCAGAGCAGCGCACAGAAACACCGCTTACCTTCCCACCGGTGCAGTACCTATTTATCTACTTGCACTTTGACGTGCTTTCGAACTGCTGGTTGGGCAGAAGCAGGGACCGAGCGATGGGAGCTCACCCTGTTGTGGGGATTCGAACCACCGACCTTCCGATCGGCAAGCCCAAGGCTCCGTGGTTTAGACCACAGCGCCACCCGTGTCCTTAGCCTTAGATTCTGGACTAGCCAATTCCTATTTTAACATATGCCCCTACTGTGAGAATGGTAGGCATATTAAGTTAATTTCATGCACCTAAATACAGAAGTTAGCTTTCTTCCCAACAATCTTTCTGTTGCAACCGGCACGTTGCCCACACCTGTCCCGATTTCATTGTTTTCAAAATAATCTGAGATGGACCATTGAAATGGATAGGATTTCTATAAACCACATGGCTTGCAAAATAATCCATGGTGAAGTGTATACCTGTTGTTTCCGCAATTTTCCGTTCAACCTATCACTCACCGCCACATGGTACCTGCATAATTTTTCATCATCCTAAAAAAAAAGTTTCCACTTGGTAAATTTTAAGCTCATTTATTTCAAGCGTGTGTACTTAACAGCAGCAGCTTAACTGCTGTTTCATAAACAACATTGGCAATTATACCCATTGTGGATTTCTACTTTGGGCGGAGTATAAAAAATTAGCTTCGAATGTTTATGAACGGCTGGATGCAGGTGAGCATTAGATTCCTGCAGGCCAAACTAACAACACCAGTCCTTTGAATGACCTACATTTTTAATTTGGCATGAAACTACTTCAAGCTAGGTGCTGAAACTAATGAGGCTGCCACAACTGTGCAAAGCAATAATCAACCGCTACTTTATTGTTGCGAAGCACATTAGGCCTATGCGCGAGGTGAACAGAGACAGGTTTCCTTGCTTCAGATTTTATTTTATTTTTAAATCTGTTGCTGCGCTCAAACTGTTCCTCTGAAAATGAATAAACATTCCACCTGTCTGCAGGGACCAAAAGGGGTCCAAGATTATTAGTTCCTTTCATAGAAATGCAAAGCAGAAAACACTCCCTTCTGCCATTAGACCTGGGAGAAATTTCAAGCTGATAGATTCCTGCCCCCGGAACATTAATCTTTTGCGATTCAAACAAATGATAAATGGAATATAGCAACAAAGCTAATATATTACACATAGCGGCATATCAAAAGAGGGAAAACAGTTACTGATATGTAACATTTAGTATTTAAATTATATTGTGCCAGATGCTCTATAGAAAAGTGAAGTGGGCCAATGAGACATGCCGCTAAATGCGTCATTGGCAACCACATCTGTTGGGAGGGGAGGTAATAGGTAGAGTGGGCAATTTATTTAGGGCCACTAAACACAGGGATGGCAGGCTTAACCCTTACCTCTCAGCTGTGGTCCTGACAAAAATAACCTCTCTCTATAGACACACGCCCATTATTAGTTCCAGTAGAAAAGCCTCCATTGATGCCAATGGGAACTTCACATCTGGGACTAATAGCAACGTGCAGGGGGAGGGTGTCAGGTAAAGCAGGACAAGAAAGGGTTAAAAGACCCTATGCACCGCAGTCACACAAATAGTAGCACACCTGCTATTATTATTTTTCAACTGGCATGATTGGCAAAGGCACATTTAGTGTCAAATCTAGACTGCCAAATGGCTATCATACTGCCTTTCACAGGTGACTTACTTCCGCATACAGACGTTTGCTTGTTTAAAGCAGCCTTTGTCAACCTTCAGATGTTTTGGGCGACAACTCGCATCATTCCCAGCCATCACAGGTGTGCCGGCTGGGACTGACAGGAGTTGCAGTTAAAAACATCTGGAGGGCACGAGGTTGGCAAAGGTAACCATCAGGTATTTATATTCTGCCTTACTGAACAAAGTGGCTTACAGAAAATCATTGCAAAAATGACAAAATTTAACCCATGTGTAGGAAACATGAGCACGTTGGGTGAAAGATTCCTGAACTGCAGGCACTGATGACCCCCTTCGTCCCTTCCAGCTCTACAGTTCTATAATTCTATGAAGAAAATTACAAGTTTCTTTTCTACCTTATCCAAGAGAAAACCTGTGGCTTGCCTTCGGATGAAGGGAGGGAAGAGTGGCATGCAAGAGTTTTATTCCCGTATAAATTTTCTCAGACAAAGATGTAAACGAAAACGAAAAGAAACCGAGCTTGCTAAATAAGTCGTGCTGCTTCTCTGGCACAGAGATAAACAGCAACGGAAAGATCTCAACAGTCAAGGCTATGGGTGGCCCTAGCTTGATTAATAAGAATGAGCAGGCTGCAATTACCCACTGAAATCTTTATTCCGAACTGAGTTCAGTTAGTCCAATTGTTCTGTGTTCTAAATAAATAGTTTGTATTACCTCTAGGAAAGGAAAGAAAAGCAGTCACATGCACAGACACAAGAACAATCCTACGATTGTGTCTTGTAGCTTCGGATAGCTCACTTCACACTAAGCAGTTTTCCTGCAGGGAGGTGAATTTCATAGAGAGAAAGGGGTGTGTGCCGTTTCGTTGAAGTGCAAGAATGAGTATGGCCTTTCAAAGCAAGTGCGCTAATCAGGCCAGCAAGAGGAGTGTCAGCCTCCCAATCAGCGCACTTGAAGCCAAAGAACCCTTAGACGTTTATTTTGGGTGCATGAGTATTAGCTCAGTATATATAAAAAAATCCAATGTGCGAAGCAGCCCTCCAGCTGCTTTGGGTTTCAGCTCTTCTAAAGCGGCTGTCTAAGCAAGGTTTGGGATGCTTTATATGCTAATAAGCACTTAGTTAGAAGCAACATCTCCTCTTTGAAGCTGGGAGTGGAGCTAATGCATCTTGCAATCCAGGCCCCTCTCTGAGCGAAGCTGTGGAGTTAACCTGTTATGTGCTTTAAAACACTGTTTGGTAAGATGCAAATTAAGGGCTAGATTAGGTATCTCATCAGAAACAAGTGGGCCTGAATACACCAACTGCTGGCGTCTGTGTCCAGATCAATCCCTGTGAGGGACTGATGAGTGAAAAGGATGGGTACATAATCTCTACAAATGACCACCTAAGATCTTTCCCCCATAGCTGGCCTAACTTCCAGCTTCAGAGCTTAAAAAACCTTATTCAGGCCAGATCTTTTTCTCCCCTACTAAGGTAAAGGTAAAGGGACCCCTGACCATTAGGTCCAGTTGTGACCGACTCTGGGCTTGTGGCGCTCATCTCGCTTTATTGGCTGAGGGAGCCGGCGTACAGCTTCCGGGTCATGTGGCCAGCATGACTAAGCCACTTCTGGCGAACCAGAGCAGAGCATGGAAACGCCATTTACCTTCCCGCCAGAGCGGTACCTATTTATCTACTTGCACTTGATGTGCTTTTGAACTGCTAGGTTGGCAGGAGCAGGGACTGAGCAACGGGAGCTCACCCTGTCGCGGGGATTTGAACCGCCAACCTTCTGATTGGCAAGTCCTAGGCTCTGTGGTTTAACCCACAGTGCCACCCGCATCCCTCTCCCCTACTACTTGTGGCCTAAATTTGACAGGTGGGTGGGGTTGCCCTCCTGTCACTCACTTGACATCACAATGTCAGATGCTGATCAGTGGGATTTCAAAGCACCACAGAGGGCTTTCAGAGAGCCCTGCATGGTGCTTAGAAGTGACCCTGCTCCACGAGCTTGCTTGCCATCTATCAGCTGATGGGCAGTGACTTCAAGCCTGCTTTCTGCAGGGATCGGCTATGTCAAGTATAGTAATTTAATTTACTGAAACTGTAAATGCTTATACGCATTAGTGTGCATTTAAATTTGGTTGGTTGTTAAATGAATTCTACAGAGTTCTCCAGTAGTTCTCATGTGATTGGCTAATGTTGGTCACATGGGGGATATCTAGTGAAGGAAAGACTCATTTTTTGTGTGAAGCAAGATGACTGTGCTTTCGAATCCACTGTGAACACTGCTAAGTTGAATAGAGTGTTGGAGTACTTCTTCTCTGCTTGAAAGAAAGAGAGCAAAGCTGTAGGAGAAGGTAAAAGTGGATTACTCTCATAGAAGCTGCAAGGCATGGCCTAACTGAGATACAGAAGGCTGAGCACTGAGCTCTGGAAAGAGAGGAAAATACAGTTGTTTGGAAGTTAGAAGAAGAAACTGTAAACCATGCTTGGAGAAGCAGGTAACTGTAACTATTATGTTTTAATTCATCTACAATTATAAGCTTCTGCAAGTACAGTGGTGCCTCGCAGGACGAAAAGAATCCGTTCCGCGACTCTCTTCGTCTAGCGGTTTTTTCGTCTTGTGAAGCAAGCCCATTGACGGCTTAGCGGATTAGCGCTATTAGCGGCTTTTAGTGGCTTAGCGGCTTAGCGGATAAGCAGATAAGCGGCTTAGAAAAAGGGGGGGAAGGGAAAAAAACCCGCAGGAACTCGGAAGACATTTTCGTCTTGCGAAGCAAGCCCATAGGAAATTCGTTTTGCGAAGCACCTCTAAAACGGAAAACTCTTTCATCTAGCGAGTTTTCCGTCTTGCGAGGCATTCGTCTTGCAGGGCACCACTGTAAAGTTTTTGAATGTTAAAGTCTGGACATTGGTTAAATTTTCAAAGAAGGGTGTTAGAGAGAGAAAGTATAATTTCTGAGCTACGATTTTGCTAATCTTACTTCAACAGGCTGTGCAATCAAGTATCCCATGGAGAACTCAGTCACACAAATGATCCAACCACATAAGATGTTGGGTGTAGGGCAGGTGGTCATGGTTTGGGGAAAATCATCTCATGGGTAGGAAAATTAGACCTAAGGGCAGAAGGTTTCACCACCGGAGTTTAAGTATCCTTTTCTCCACATACCTATGTTCGGCTCTTACAGCACAGTCCCCTATCTGCAAATCAAATTGCTGCACCATAAAACGTTGCGTATGATTGTTGTGTTCTCTCTCTCTGTCTGTCTCTCTCTCACACACACACACGCCTCAGGGATGCAACATAATTGCTCATCGCTCACCCTTGATAAATTGATGTCTTTGATTCCCCGGTATTCTGGGGTGCTCCACAAGCACACCACATTTCGTATAACTGAGCAGGCGGAGAACATCAGCCCCTTCTTCTGTTTGGTGACAATTATAGTTTGTGTGTTATATAGCCAATTTTTAAAAAGATATCTGTGGACCAATATAAAAAGGCAAACTGTAGGACAGCAATAAAACACATCTCCAAGAAAGTCTGCAGGAAGTCTGAGTAGCTTAACATAACATGGGAGGCTGGAGAAGAAATTAATTAGCCAGCAGCAGTTTGGCTACACAGATTTATATAAGGTTCTTCCATAATATGTGGCTTGTCCCTTTTGCTTTGCCACCTAATAGCCAAGGGTGCTAAGTCTTCCTAATTAAAGAGATGATTCTTTAACTGTGAAATCTATATTCTATTATTTTCTCTATTTATTACACAACCTGTCTATTTTAGAGATGGCTCCAGGTTTCACTCCATGAAGATTATTGCTTTTATCAAGGGAACTGAAAATATGCAGCTCACGCGCTCTCTGTGAAGGAAACTTGTTGCATGAAAATTAAATTACCCACTTTGAAGGATGATAAATGGGGGAGGGGTGTTGGCACCGAAGCAGACTGACATGAAACAGTTTCCAAAAATACAATAGCATGGCAGAGGAAGCCATTTCGTCATACACTTCTACTAGTTTATCATTATGATTCAGATTATTTTTATTTGCATTTCAAATCCTCCCTCCTCTTTCAACAAGGTTGAGTTCTAATCATACCCAGAAGTTTCCCATTAAACTGAATGCAAATTCAGAGATCTACTTCGTCAGGGGGTTCCTAGATTTTGAATTTATCTTAGAAATTTATCTTACCTGCAATTTAGAAATTTATCTACCTGCAATTTATCTTAGAAATTTAGGAACGGCGCAAATCAGCAAAAAAGAAGGAGCACTGCATGAATTTGCCTAAACTTCATATTTGCTAAGACAGGAAAGGGGTGGAGATTTTGCAAATTGGTTCCTTGCTATGGGACCTTTCACCTTTGCTATTGTAAAGTGTGACCCAAGATATTTACAAGTAGGAGTAGGAGAAAACCCCACTGGAGATATTGAGTGGAGGACGGATTGTAGAGGCTTTAAACTGCAATCTTATATCCACTTATGTGGAAGTAAGCCCCAGTGAACTCAGTGGGATTAATTCTGCATGTGGGAATGTGCTGTAAGGAGTAAAAGGTAATAAGGGCAGATTGTCAAAGACCTAAAGGCTAATAAAAGCACAAGGAGACAGAATACTGACAGCCAGTCACAGTGTGCTGCATGGCATCTATTAGTGTATATTGAAGAACTGCAATGCCATTTCAAATCATTACATTGGATGCTATAAAATAAGTAGGGCGCAATCTAGATGAAGTGAAGACATTTTCTAGTCCCATGATTCCACTAAGAGAATTAAGCATATGAGAAAATTTTAAAATAGGACTTTTTAAAAAAGCTTAATTTTGCTAGATTATGCCCCTCGAGTTTAACTTTTTGGAGTTGTTGTTATTGTTGATATTTGATCTAAAAAAAGAAACAGCAATCTAAGTAGCTCAATGAAAACTTTTATCCTTGTAAACTGCTTAGAGGTTTTACTACAATCAAGCAATATATAATTTTTGTTTAAAATAACTGGATAAAACTCCTACGTTTCTTATTATGTAGTATGAGAACAGCTGCTTCCTCGTGCATTTCCACCTAGCATATATACTATGGTCCACATTTGGTGCTTTGTTCCAATGGACAGTGTTAAATGGGACCAGTTTAGAATTGTCCCAATAATTCACCCTCCAGCTGATGTACATGTACATAGGAGAACACATGGGGGGGGGAAGCTCTCAGGGAACAGGAAGTACATCAGGAGATTCCCACCTGGGACTGCAGTGACTACTCTAACGTCAGGGCACGTACACACTGTATTATAATGTACATTCAGTGCAGGATCCAGGCGCCATTTTGAGGTGCTACACATACAATGTCATCTCTGTGTCCTCCCTGTTCCACACTATTGGTCAATCTAAAGCACATTCTTCAGGAATGGTAATAATCCGTTTCGTGCTGAGAAGTCCGCTCAGCATTGCGGCCAGTTTTCTGGCCAAAGGTGTGGAGGCACGCCACCTTTCCTCCGTGTCACGCCGGCTGCATCATCACTGCTGGGGTTCTGCCCTCTGTGGGATAGCCCCAGCCAATCAGCTGGCAGGGTTGGTGTGGCCACGGGCAATTTAATTGCGGCGCAGCCGGCCAGCACCCTCTTTCTCGCCCCATCACCGGATCACCTTACCCACCCACCCTCTTTTCATGCTTTGCTCTGTTATGACCTTGCTATGGACAATTGTCAGTTGCCATATTGTTGGGGCCAGGTAGGAATTTTTTTACACTTGGCAAATTGGCACCGGCCATTTGGTTTTCACCTACCTAGTAGCAGTCATCACAACTTTTGTGAGGTTAGGTTTTGTGATGAAAGTCATAGGGTGCCCCCTATTGGTGGTTTACCCTTAAGTGGACTCTCCGCAGACGGAAAGGAGTCAAGATATAGCCTGGCTTCACCCCAATGCCTAAGCCAAACTGCTCTCATCTGTAACCAATAAAGCTGTGGCCTGTTTGAACCCATAAACCAAAATACAGTAAATTGTGTCAATGTGTTTTATTGTTTTCCTGGGAACTTTGTGGCTCAGATGCCTTGGCAAGCAATGTACTTCTCAAACACTTGCTGCATACATGTGCATACAGACCTGAGTGCTTTCTCAGGTCACCTCCTATTGGGGCAGAGCTACTGACACTGAAGGGCTGTGCAACTCCCCCTGCCCCGCCATGTTTAACTTGCCAATGAATGAAACGGGCAGAGTAGGAAGTAGTACAGTAACTTAGCCACCTCTGTTAACCAATATATAGCAAGTGTCTATCAATATATCACCATACAAGTTTCCAGGCTTTGTCTTTTTAAAAAAACATTTTTAAAATATGATAAAAAAGATCTGCAGAAACACTAATTGAAGGAGGGGAATAGAGAACAGTGTGGCACACTAGTTTAGAAACATGCCTACCTGACAACACAGATGGTAGGTGCCACTTCAGATGATGTTATTGTCTACAACTGCAAACCGTTGTGTACAAAAGTGTAGTGTGAAGAAATGACCACTGTTCAAAGGCTATGTGTGTGCACAGTCTTAGTGGCTTCCTGAAGTGTCATCAAGATCAGAGGAACTGATGCAATCTCACAAAACTATGCGCACACAGACATATAATTCTCATGGGGCTATCTCCATGTGATTTCAGGCATGCGCAAGCCAGAGGCTGAGCAAACTGAGAAAACTGGCAGTGCACTGGCATCAGTTGTTACATGGGGATTATTTGATGGCTCTGGCGAATGTAAACATTCCCTGGTTTTGATATGGAGATGCCGTAACATAACCAATAGTCGTAAACATTGATCGGTAACTTGCTATGGCAGCCCTGTGACTAGAACCCACTCCTCATCAAAGGACTAACATGCATAGGAGACATCTCCAAGGCTATGGCAAGTTTACTTTCATTAATGAAAACATATGAATATTTTGTTAGCAAAATAATTGTTTGGCATTCTTTAATGCATGCTTTTTATCTCCCTAGAGTGATTCCATGTCACAGTGTTTGATTTCAACAGGGGAAATGTCACTGCCACATTTGCAATATTTTATGGCTCCTTGACAAAGTACGTGAAATTAAAGTCAGTGGTTTTAAAGCATACAGGGCACCGTATCATTTATACTTAGATCCTCCTCTCACTAAGGGAGACTGATGCGGCAGAATTGTTTTCAAAAGGGAAATATATCTGGTGACATGCTAATAGCAAGTTGCCAGTTGGAGTCAGCAGTTCTCAGCTGAAGGGAGAATGTAAAGCAACATTCTTATAGGCAGGAGGCATTTCTCTTTGAGACGGGCTATAAGCCTGCCGTCTTCCACAATCAGGAGTGAAATAGTACACATTTTGAGTCTAACTGGTTAATCGGACAGTGTGCAAGATCCTAGACCAGTCCGGAACATAGGGAGCTTCCTAGTGTCAGGCTAAACTATTTTCAGTGTGGCTTTCGAGCTTCCGTCATCTTGCCCATCATCTGCTATCTAATCCTTTTAACTGGAGGCCGGGGTTTCAGCTGGAAAACATCTGCACACAAAGCATATGTAATACCACTACTTTCCAGCCAAGCTAAGCCTGTGGTGCTGCTCTAGAGCTCTGTGCTAACCTGGAACGTCTGCCCTGTTTAACAGCCTGCATTGTTGATGCTGCTTTGCTTAAGAACTTAAGGAGAGTTCAGTGCAGTCCAGCAACCTGTTCCCACAGTGGCCAAGTCATAGGTGCACTTAATAACAGTGGCAGTATGTATAGACATGGGGGTGGAGGAGGCTACAACCTGGGCAGAAAGCTGCATCAAAACCACCAGCCGTTTACTGAAAAGCTTTAAGAATGAGGTAAAATGGCAAACTACAATTTGAGAAGAATGAAAGTGATGTCTGCAGCTGGAATTAAGAGATTTAGAAAAGCCAGCAAAGCAGGCTGTTTTAATCTCTTCATTACAGATAGAGAATACAGGTAAAAGCCCACAGCTGATCCTATGAATAAGACTTGGAAGAAAGAAAATCTTACTGAGTTGAAGGGGACTTACTCCCATGTAAACAGTCATAAGGTTGCTGCAATCCTGAAGGCAGGCAGCTTTAAGTACGGTGCCATGGTCTGCAGTGTCCAGAATATGAGCCCTATTAGTCTGTTGCGAAACACTGATAGCCCTATCATCCATGAGGATTTGAACCCAACACAAATATTCTGCCTATAAGACCACAGATTCTCATGCATGTGTAGCTATAAATATGCATAAGTACTTCACATGATTCCTTTTTTTAAAAAAAAAAAAACACCACTGTTTGTGAATAGTCTTCAGTCCCAAGTCAAAACATGGCGAATTAATTCTATTAAACCCACATACTTAAAATACATTGATTTTGCAGATAAATGCTTGGGCCCTCTGTTGCAAATAGTTGAGCTGATAGCATTCTTCGTTGCAGCTACCAGTTATTGCCGCCTAATGATAGGATGCTATTTTAAGCAGGAAAAGTTCTGGAGGATGCTATTTTACTAGAGTATTTAGCTTCTGACAAAACCTGTACTAATTTATTAGATGTGCCTTTGATTCCGCAATGCTATTATCTGTAAGAAAGAGGCTGGAATATAAGACGTTTCTTCTCATTTGTCACTCACGCTATTCATTGCAACTCAGTTTCTAAATTGCCTTGGTCCCCAGGGAAATTTCATCACTTTCCATTGACATAATAGTGTGGTTTTTTTAGCTGACAGAAGTTTGATGTGTTTCCTATAGCAGCTACACTCAAATAACCTGTAAATAATGAGGATAAACCAGCAGAACCAGCTGAGGTAGTTTTTTAAGGCACTTTAACATTTACTTTTTCTCTGACTGCAAAATGTTAATGGGTTTTCTTCATTTCATAAATTGGAAAAAACCCAATGACTCATATATAGTACAGATGAGAAAACAGAAGTGATGGGTTCTGGCATGAAAAAATTAAACTCCAGTGCCCCATGATTAATATACTGTTGTTAGTTCCAAGGTTGTGATAACTTCCTTTACTACAGGTCACTATTGTTATAATTTTGACTGTACTTCTTGCAACATTCCCCTCAAGCATTTTGTTGCCGTGCTTGTAAAGCTGAAAGGAAGACATACTGACTACAACAGTGGTTATACGGCACTGAATTGGGCTGACTTCTCTGAACGTGTTTAGTTTGATTTGAACTTGCAGCAATCAGCACACTATTGTGAACAGTGTGCAGAAAGTAGATGCAGGGTTGCCATATGTCCAGCGTATGATAACCCATGTTGGCAGTGTCATTTTTGCCAATTTTTCTTTAAAAATAGCTCAAAAATGTCTTTGCCAAAAAAGCCCAAAACTTTTAAAAAGCTCATTAACTCTCATGTCCTGATTTTCACTTTTTGAAAGATGGCAACCTTACGATAAAGAGGAGTCACTCTCCCATATTAGAATTTGGGGTTCTCCAATAAGATTGATGGCCAACAGATACAGACAAAAGAAAGTATTTAACCCAGCACCTAAATGATTTATGGACTTTTCTGCCATAAAATGCAGCGATGGCCACTAGCTTAGACAAATTAATAGAAAATGGGTCTGCTATAAAAGGTAAATGTAAGGTCCATATTCTGAAAACGATTACTTTTTGGGAAACAAAAATATAGTAGAGGGCTTGTGAGAATCCTGGAAGCAGCTTTCTGGTCAGTACAAGAAATAAAGAAAACAAGGACTCAATGGACCCTTGGTCTGATCTAGCAAGATTTTCAGATAAGATGATTACAAATGCAGGCACATACCCCAAAGGCCATGACTGGGTGTCTTTTAACCCAATATAATCAAAATGATTTATTCATTGCTCTATGTTGTGCTCACCTGTATTATTCTGTGCTGTTCAACTTTTATCCTCAGCTGCCAGTTTCTTTTGGCCAAAGCACCCTTCTTCCTCCATTAAAACTGGTGATGTGTCACACAGTTATTCAATTCCTATATCAATGGGGATACATTGGGCTAATGCCCCTCCCATGCTCTGCTTTCTACATCAATGCTATATTCAGATGCTACATAAATCCAGTATACAAATTTGTTTGGGAAAAGCAGCTGTAGAATATAAACCTTTCTAGTACGGCAGATCCAAGATTCCAAACTTTAACTAGTCAAAGTTAATTTTAACTGCCATCCCTCTTCTATATCACTGCCTTATTCTTGTTTGATAGGAACCGAGTGCTGCCCATTGCTTTAGCCAACACATGTGCATCTGAACTGGCTCTTAGAACAGTGTTTGCGTGGCAAGTTCCCTCCCCCATAGAAATGAAGACACAGGACACGTTATTTATGGTTAATGGGCGTAAATGGCCACAACTTTATTGATTACAGAATTGAAGGTATTGGCTTTAGGCATTGGCTCCTATCGACTACCCGGCATGGTGACCGGGAAGGGTTGAACACTAACCGTGGAGGTCCTGTTGAAGTACGCCAACTAGGACCCCACGGGTATCACCTTACTAGGTCTCGGACAAGGCAACGCCCCCGGAGTCCTCTACCGGACTACCCTTTTCCTTGGGGGAAGGTGATGGCATTTCCTCCCCCCCCCCCCGTCCATTTGCATAACAATTGACCCCTGCCAATGCCTAACCGCCAGTACCGAAAAGTTGTGACGTTTGCTACGAGGTAGGCGAAAAAACCAAAAGGCTAGAAATTTGCCAACTTGGAAAAATTCCTACCAGGCCCCTTGCGGCGACCAACCGAAGTCCATAGCAAGGTCAAGTCAGCCTAACCTGAGGGTGGGTGGGATGGGAAAACCTCACAGCTGCTGAGGAGTAAAGAGGGCGGACCCGAGGCATGCCTGGCCTTAAATACCATTAGGCCACGCCTCTCTAGCCCGCCGATTGGCGGGCAGGGGGAAGGCACGCCCGGGGATTCCCTAGTTCTCACGGGGGCTGAAACCCAGCCCCCGCGCATGTGGGAGTGTCCAGCCCGCAACTCCCTCTCCTCCCCGAGGCTCGGAAATGGCTTTCCATGGCAAGTTCCCTCCCCCATAGAAATGAAGACACAGGACACGTTATTTATGGTTAATGGGTGTAAATGGCCACAACTTTATTGATTACAGAATTGAAGGTATTGGCTTTAGGCATTGGCTCCTATCGACTACCCGGCATGGTGACCAGGAAGGGTTGAACACTAACCATGGAGGTCCTGTTGAAGTACGCCAACTAGGCCCCCACGGGTGTCACCGCTCGTGGGCGTGCCGGTGGCCCTTACCTTACTAGGTCTCGGACAAGGCAACGCCCCCGGAGTCCTCTACCGGACTACCCTTTTCCTTGGGGGAAGGTGATGGCATTTCCTCCCCCCCCCCATCCATTTGCATAACAATTGACCCCTGCCAATGCCTAACCGCCACTCGAGCGGAGCTCGCCGCCAATACCTTCAGGCCTGTAACCAACCCCTAATCCCTGCTATGATGTCCCCCAACCATATATCATTTCCGGCATCGGACAGATGCACGCCATCACGCTTGTAGAGGGCCTCATTGCCAAACTGTATGCTTGGGTGTCCAATAATGCACCCGCCCATGGCCGCCACTCTACGTTCCACAGCCCGTTCCAGCACCTTTCTCGCTTTATTAACTCCAACTGGGCTCACACAATCTCTCCAAGTCCTCCTTTCAAGCAACGAGGACCATAATATTGTGACGCTTGGGTATGCTGTCACCAGATCAGAAAGGTCGTCAAAAATATTCCACCTCAGATCAATGCCCTTACGATAAAGGAGGTCGTTCTCGCCTAACTGAATCACAATAGCATCGGGCGGCCCCTCAGCAGCGGCTCTTGCCATCACTGCTGGTTTAAATTCACTCCAGCGCATCCCTCTTCGCGCTATCCACGCCAGCACCACGTTAGAAGGCAGCCTTAAGTTGAGCCCCAGCCCTGTATTCAAGGCACGATTCTTGGCCCAGTGGACTATGCTGTGGCCCACCAACCAAATGCGCACCCTCTTAGATCCTGGAAGGCAAACAAACAGGGAAACCAGGATCAGGGCTACAAATTCCAGTCATAGATTATTTCTAACATAGGTTTTGTAAGCATTGGATTTCCATCGCCCCAATTCCTTTATCCGCTCCGTGGTAAGCCCCAACTGTACTTCGGTGGTGGCCGCTCCAATACGAAAAGAGTGTGCTGTGAACTCGGCTGCGGGTAGACCGCACGCCGCCAAAGCCATGCGCAACACCCGAGTGAATTGGTGCCGGGCCAAGCAGGATCCATCCGCATGGATCAGGAAGGGGCCAGGGCTTTTGGGTCTTAGATATAGAAAGCGCCTCGTATCCCTCACTGGACAAGGCCCCTTGTCCTGCGCTGCTGGAGGGCGTAGAAGGGCCCCTTTACCCCGTTGGTCAGTTTTTGAGTTCCGAACATGAACGATTAGGTCAGTCTCAGAGAGGGTAAGATCACTTAATAAAATTCCCCTCTGAGTTTGGGAGGCCACTCCCTCACAGACCACCTCCCCTATGCGTAGTGCGTCGAAAGAGGGCGGACCCGAGGCGTGCCTGGCCTTAAATACCATTAGGCCACGCCTCTCTAGCCCGCCGATTGGCGGGCAGGGGGAAGGCACGCCCGGGGATTCCCTAGTTCTCGCGGGGGCTGAAACCCAGCCCCCGCGCATGTGGGAGTGTCCAGCCCGCAACCCCCTCTCCTCCCCGAGGCTCGGAAATGGCTTTCTCAAACTGTTAAGGTATTTAATTGTATTTTTGTATGGTATATTTTGTATGGTATTTTTGTGTATCCCCTGCCCTTCTTCCAATGACTTCAGGTAAGTTTCAGCTAAAAGATGACCAGTGAGATTCATGGCTGAGTGGAGGTTTGAGGTTCCTTCTCACATTCTAGCATTGCTTTCTGAATGCAGCATCTGTGGGCAACATGCCATCCTTGGGTATCCATAAGACCTTCTCCAATTAACAACAGATAGACAGAAAACCAGGGGCAGCCACACACACCACAAAGCAAAACAGCAGCCTCCAGCCACTTGCCATCCACACAGGCCTAGACACATTCTTTGAATATGAACAAATATGGTGGGCATCTGGGACTGGTGTTTTCCTTAGTAGCAAACCCAACCATCTGCTAAAATTAGTGATTTATCCCAGAAACTACACACTAGACCCGCACTATACTTGTCAAAACCACATGATCACTCTGTACACACATCTGGTTTTCTTCTTCTCTTGCATGGCAAGAATGGTAGTGGATGTCATGAATGAAGCAACCCTATTGTGTTTGACAACACATCTTCAACTTCTACAGAAGGCAAACTTTCTCTAATAATAACATGCTGTGGTCCTAATACTGAAAAGATTTTTTTTTAAAAAAAAATAACTCTTAGATCCTAATGACTGTTATTTACTTTAGTTTCTGTATTCCTGAGAATCTTGCTTTTTTCCCTTTTTGTATCTGTTAATATTTTGAAAGTCAATAAAAACAATTCAAATAACAGCAGCAGCAGCATGATGTGCTTCTGGCCAGATCAGATGCAAATCCTCAGACTTGATCTTGACCTGGTTTAATTTTCAGCTTCTGCAATGGCAGTCCCAGGCTCAAAATAATTGTGCTGCTCACACAATCGGAAAAGCAATTGGTGTCTGAGGCTCATGTGAAGCTATAGCATTAGAAGGGTAACTTTTCACGCAGTATGATGTAGCAGCAGCTGCTGTTTATCGCTTTGATTGCAGGATCCATGCCCAAAGCACTTTGCAAAGCAGAAGTGAGAGGCTGTCTCCATGAGAAGAGGGCAAGGGAAGGCCAAAGGGAATGGAATAAGTTGCGATACACAAGTGTAGTTACGCATTCACACTTTTCTTTAAGAGGCCATTCAGGCAACAGAAGCAGGAGGGAAGCAGAGTTCAGGAAACCCAGACAAATAAATGAGTTGCCAAGAGAGGTGAAGGAGAAAAAAAATATGACAATTCCTGCATGTTCAGTTTCCAAGCATAGCATGGGAGAATGGCCACTATTAATTGAAGGAGATGACCTTCTAAGAGCAGGAAAGACCCAACCCTCTCCATTCCTTCTTTTATTTTTCATTCTATATCAGGCCCTTTCTGCATTTCTGCCTTATCCATATAGATGAGACCCTAAGTCTCTTGAATACGCACGAAAAAGCTTTAGGTGTTCTGTATGACTGGTCCCATCACCTCCTGGCAAATAGAAGGGGAAGAAATGGAGGCAGTGAGAGATTTTACTTTCTTGGGCTCCATGATCACTGCAGATGGTGACAGCAGCCACGAAATTAAAAGACGCCTGCTTCTTGGGAGAAAAGCAATGACAAAGCTAGACAGCATCTTAAAAAGCAGAAACATCACATTGCCAACAAAGCTATGGTTTTCCCAGTCGTGATGTATGGAAGTGAGAGCTGGACCATAAAGAAGGCTGATCGCCGAAGAATTGATGCTTTTGAATTATGGTGCTGGAGGAGACTCTTGAGAGTCCCATGGACTGCAAGAAGATCAAACCTATCCATTCTTAAGGAAATCAGCCCTGAGTGCTCACTGGAAGGACAGATCCTGAAGCTGAGACTCCAATACTTTGGCCACCTCATGAGAAGAGAAGACTCCCTAGAAAAGACCCTGATGTTGGGAAAGATTGCAGGCACAAGGAGAAGGAGACGACAGAGGACGAGATGGTTGGACAGTGTTCTCGAAGCTACGAACATGAGTTTGACCAAGCTGCGGGAGGCAATGGAAGACAGGAGGGCCTGGCGTGCTCTGGTCCATGGGGTCACGAAGCGTCAGACACGACTAAACGACTAAACAACAACATGACTTCATGTTGCAGTTAAGGAGTCAAATGGTTCAGTGCTCCCCTCCCCCAATACTCTTACCCACACAAAGAAGCTTGCTTTGCCTAGGGGGAAAATACCCCATTCCTTTTAACATGCCTTCTGAATAAGGGGAGCAGAGGATAATTTATGCAAGCGTTCAAACACTCATTCTCTGATCAGCGATCTGAATTGATACATTTCCACTAGAAACACACAACCACACATGCTTTTTGGCATTATTTCACCTTGTTCTTCACAATCAACTGCTGGTGCCAATCAGTATATAGCGTTGTTATTACTGTGTGGGACACTTAGAAAGAAGAACAGAAAATTTGAGTAGGGCAATCCTTTTGTCTGAACCTCCACAGTTTACCTTCAGATTGTATAATACCTAATCCCATGAGATCCATGTGGTCCCCTTTCTTACTTTTTTTTGCCAAATCCAAATCCAGATAAATTCACTGTACTAGTCATTGGCCATGACAAATCTGAACCAAAAATAAATATACATAAAGGGATGCCACACAACAAATAACAGTCTCTATTTAGATCTCTGCATCTCCCTTACAGTTCAATGCTATATTGGACAAATTTTGGGAACTGGGGTCCAGAGGAATGAAAGATCAACACATGATACTATTATCCTGGCCTGGAAATGGATCAATGATTACAGCAAGCTTCATGGCAATCATTCAAGGCCCCCAAATAACGCAAGTAGGAACACTGACCTGTCAAATCTACCCCAATAGCAAGAGGTGTCCCCCAATACAATAAAACATTTCACTGACTGCTTAAAACCCAACAAAGCCGTGGGAGAAGACATGATGCTCCAGAGCTCTTCAATACTCATTTGGAATGGTACTCTTTTGCCAACTAATTAAAAGGATCTTGTTTTGGGAAGCATTTGTCCTGTCTTTCTCTTGGCTTCATCAAATCATGACTCAGCCACAGACAGGTGACAGAGAAGCACTTCACCAACAGATGTTAGGGACTTGGTGGGACAGGACAAGAGGAGACAGTTTTTCAGGTATCCTAGACCAAATCCATGTTGGGACTTGAGGGGTGACCACCAACAGCTCAAATTGTGCTCAGAAACAAACTGGCAACCAGTTTGTTGAAGAATACTATAAGCAGGAGAAGACAGTACCAGAGGGATCCTATCTACCAGTATAAACAGCAACTGCACATGCAGCAATGTACCTTCGGTTTTATTGGTGGTGGTGATTTTTTTTGTTTTGGATTTTATTTTTTTGAACTTTAAATGAAACAAATGTGAAATCTAGACCAGCTGTTATTTCTCAGGTAACTGTGTTTTCCAAAACAGTGCCAGGAAGCACTGATCGGTGTGGAAACAGGAACAGTAAAAGGTAACCCTGTTTCTACTGCACTGCGATTGCAACTGCGTCAGAAATGTGTACGTGTGTGTGTGTGTGTGTGTGTGCGCGCGCGCGTGTGTGTGGTGCTTTCCCCCCTTCCCAGTTGTAGTCATTCAGAGAGTTTCCTTCTTTCTGAGCAGATGGTTGAATCTGAAAGCTTTATCTTCCACTGAAAACATAATACACAGGCCAGATGGACATGCAGTATTTTGGGTGCCAGTATAGTACGTTGACCATATGGAGTGCAAGATTTATTGCAGAAGGCAACTATTTTTATATTCATATGTGTGAACAAGATAATACTACCACCTTACTTGGAGATTCTGACAACTTCATGCTTTCAGCATAGAAAGCCATAAGAAGTAAGTGTGTGAATGACATCAGACCCTCCAAGTGTCCCTATTTTCCAGTCCTGGGTTTACAGAAGCCATGATGGTTTCAAATTTGATCCCGGAATGTCTGCTTTTCCTTAGCACACCCATGTTTTATCAGAGAAAAGTTGGAGGGTATGGAGTTATGTGACCCTCGAGCCAAGGAGATAAGTAACTATACAACCTTTAGAAGATGTTATGCAAGACAACACTGGCAGCAATTAACGAATTATTATTATTATTATTAATAGTAAATATATATATACATATTAACCCGCCCATCTGGCTGTGTCTCCCCAGCCACCCTGGGCGGCTTCCAACAAAGTATTAAAATATGGTGGTCTGTTAAACATTAAAAGCTTCCCTAAACAGGGCTGCCTTCAGATGTCTTCTAAAAGTATGGTAGTTGTTCTTCTCTTTGACATCTGGTGGGAGGGCATTCCACAGGGTGGGTGCCACTACCAAGAAAGCCCTCAGGTTTTATTGCTCAAAACACACAAATCACTCTGGAGCTCGGTCACTCAGTGTTGGCTTCCAAGTTTGCTGTTACCCAAGTCTGAGGTACGCCCCTTCCTCCTCCCACTTTTAAAGTCCCACTTCTGCTTCCTTTCCTGTTCACACCTTTCATTACTCTTTGCGAGCCTATGCAAGGGGGGGGGGTTGGCCAATTCCTGGTAGTTCGCCCTCTGAGTCTGAGCTACAGCTGTCAGTCAGCATCTTCTCCCTTGAACTCCCCCCTTCCTTCTCCTTGTTCACGGCACTCAGGCTTCTACTGCAAATTGTCTGCTCCTCCCCCCTTCTGCATTCCTGCCTAATTACTTCTACCTGTCTCTCCACACTCTCCCCCTCTGTCAGCAATGGAATGCAGCTGACAGAAGACATCTGAAGGCAGCCTTGTATATGAAAGTTTCTAAATTTTTACTATGTTTTTATATATGTTGGAAGCCAGAGTGGCTGGGACAATATTATTATTATTATTATTATTATTATTATTATTATTATTATTATTATTTATTATTATTATTATTATTATTATTATTATTAGAATAGGATGTCCCTATTTTCATCGGATAAACGTTGGAGGGTATGTGACATGTCTTATTAGAAATTTTAGGGGCAATTAACCCAAGTAAAATTAATTTCAAACACCTTTTTTATTATTAACCAGTTTAAATAACTGTACAGTAGTACCTCGGGTTACATACGCTTCAGGTTACATATACTTCAGGTTACAGACTCCGCTAACCCAGAAATAGTACCTCGGGTTAGGAACTTTGCTTCAGGATGAGAACAGAAATCGTGCTCCGGTGGCACAGCGGCAGCAAGAGGCCCCATTAGCTAAAGTGGTGCTTCAGGTTAAGAACAGTTTCAGGTTAAGAACAGACCTCCGGAACGAATTAAGTACTTAACACGAGGTACCACTGTACTATTCTTAACAATAATTTCTCTATTCTTTGATAGTACACAAAATGCTTTACAACTCCAGCCTCACAACAAAACTGTGTCCCAGCTTAGACAAACGATGTTAACGTTGACTGCTACCTGTGCAAGTGAATTAGAAATGTAAGTTGGGCTTTGTTTTTCCACAAAGAACGAAAAAGCATTTGTGTGAGGAAGCAAGCCACTGAAGCTTGATTTCATAGCTCCCTTGTGCCAATCCTTTTTAAAACTCCACATGAAAGCAGGTAATGGAATTCACTCATGCTTCTGCTTTCCCTACAACTGGGTAATGCCCAACCAAATCTATCGCCGGAAAGCAACTTCTCAAAAGCCACTCTTTGTGCTAAATGGCTGAGCATAGATTTGAATTGACCTGATACAAAACCGAACCCACTAGTATCTATTGCCCACTGTCACAAAACATATGCTGCTTTGAAAGCATTGTACTGTAGTTTTTTGTTATTCTGAAAACAGTCTTAAATAAGGTGTTTTCTAAAGCAGTGACTCCAAATCTCAGTGCAAACTTCCAAATTTCAAAAGCAAAATGCTTAAAGGATGGGACTTGTTGGGCCTGGACGCAATCAAGTAACAAGAACAATGTAGGAATATCTACATCATGCTTCAAAACTTGGTTGGTGTGCACAATCATGGAAATGTGTCGAAATGGGTTTTGAAGGTATAAATAGTCCCTGAGCAGGCATATTAAAAAAAATAAAAATCTGAGGGCTCAATAACAAGGCTGATCTATATATATATACACTTTGAAATAATCTTGTTAAGCCAACTTGGGAATCAAAGATTGTAAGGTGGGGAAGAAACGTTTTAAATACATACATAAAATAGCTGTGGTTGCTTATTTGATATGCAATGTTTTGGAAAGTTAAACTGTGAATCAATAAACTTCTATCTAAGGTTGATTTTTCCTTAATTGCATTTTTGATTGATTTTTTTTGGGGGGGGGAGTTGACTAACTTTATGATAATTCGCAAGACAGAAAGTAAACCATTTTTAATAGTCAAGCCAGGTCTCCCAGACAAGTATAATACACAGTGCTTTTCAGTACTACCTCACAGTAGATATCAAACTACTTTTCCAGTGAATTAATACAACCTCAAAATCATTTGCTAAGCACACTTCTGTGGTAATTAATCATCCTGAAGGAGAACAGCTCTCTAATGTGGCCCTCCATTACTTCTTCTTTTTTTCTATTAGGGCATTGCAGATAACTCTCATAAGCACTACAACAAGCGGTGAGATGAAGAAGGTAGATGAAAATATCTGTTGAGAAAAACAAGGAAAATGGATGATGTGGGAAGAAAAGATGGAGAAAAATGTATATATGTCACTCACTGACTTTCTCATTTCAAGGATCACTGCTCCTTATTCCCCTCTCTCTGTTTCCTACCACTACATTGGTGTTTTGATAATAAAATTTCAATTTGAAGTTGGAATTTTACAGCTGGTTATCGTGAGTCAGCCCATAATGTGCATAGCTTCTGCAGGCAGTTTTGATTCCCATTTTATTACGTAACCTCAAACACTGGGCAGTGAGGCTGACAATGCCACCGGTATCTAGCAAGCAGAGGGCCCCAGGCTGCGGGTGCCCAGCGCTGAGCGCCGCGATGTCATGGCCTCACGTTGTGGGGCACAGTGGCACTGCCGCTCTCTGGTGCTGCTTCCGCAGTGGGGCAGAAATCAGAGTTCACAGGAAGGACAAAGATAGAAGCAATGGGGCAGATGGAAGGATTCATCACCATTCTGTGGTAAAACATGTACCTGTGGTTGTGAAGTATCCCACCCACTTCATCAAAAAAGCCTACTTGTTACAAAGAAGTGAATGCTAATTCAATTCCACACTGGAAAGTCTCACTTTATTATTATTATTATTATTATTATTATTATTATTATTATTATTATTATTATTAACCCGCCAATGTTTGGAACAAATATAAAAGCACAATAAAACACCAAACATTTAAAAAAATCCCCTAAACAGGGCTGCCTTCAGATGTCTTCTAAAAGTCAGATAGTTTTTTATTTCTGATGAGAGGGCTTTCCACAGGGAGGGCGCCACTACCGAAAAGGCCCTCTGCCTGGCTCCCTGTAACTTTGCTTCTTGCAGTGATGGAACCGCCAGAAGGCCCTCAGGATGAATGATGGGGGTGGAGACACTTGTTCAGGTATAAGTTATAGTAAGTTATCTCTTGAAAAGTCCATCAGCCAGTATGTGGAGGACAGACAGCTTCTCATTCAGCCACAGGCATGCCATGCTGTCCTTCAGAGATATTATCCTTCCTTGCTTGGTACAAAATATCGATATCATTTCCTCTACTCAACTCGTCTCAAACAGATAATTTACCAGTAGCATAGGAAAATTTCCAGCCTCTTAATTTGGCACAGAGGAGGCCCTGTAGTCTTTTTTTGATATATTATGTTTTCTGTTCAGCTGTATCACAATTGAATTGTACTTTAGAAGAAGCAAGAGTATGCTCCAAGGCACAACACAATCCTATTTAGGAGCAACTAAGATCTACTGTTCTAGCCCCAGGTACCAGAAGAACTCAAATTAATAATAATGAAGAAAAAAACCTCAACCTTTCCTCTGTACTCCATAGCGATGTGTGCAGAGATTAGTGCCATCTAATTGGATCTGTTTGGTGACCAAATCAGCACTTAGTGTGCTGCATGACGTTTTCAGTGAGTGAGCAAATAATGTAAAGAAACACGAGACGGCGAGAGAGAAACGATCATCTGTCCAAGCAGACGGAAGGCTTTGAAAAAGAGCATAGCATTTGGTTCAATGATATTAATTTAACACATTTTTCTAAGCTTCATAAACATAAGAAGCATCTTGCTCGTTCTGGCCATACTTGAGTGGCTATAGCAACCTGCCGTGGCTATTTCTACAGTCCTAGAAATCAGAAAACACGTATCATTTCCCTAGTTACAAAACGGTAACAACCACGACACTTTTTAATTCTGTTCAAAAAATGCCCTGATTGTATAGCACTATGGCATGGCCGTATATAATATCATGCCATTTCAATCTCATTTCACATACAAATATACTTTTCCTCCCTTTTTGACTGGGCTGTTTTCTCCATTATAGACAGATTGCCAAAAGATTGCATCCCCCTCCCCCTCCTCGCCCTGAGATTTGTTCATTGGTTAAAAGAGTGTGATACAGAGGCAGAAAAGAAGACCTTTCATTTAGCTGATGCATTTTCCATCTCATTTCTCGAAAGCCTGAGGAAAGCCAGTGTCAACAGAGCATACCTTATTAATGTGCATGACTATTGTTCACTTTCAAAATGTTGCAGTTTTTCACAATACAACTGAACCAAACCAAACTTGTGTGCTGCTGAGCTTTTTGTTTTTAAAACCTAAAGTGGCTGTTTTCACCAGTTGCAACAATTATTTCGTGGCTGTTTTGCACTGAGGATATTTTGCTAACAATGGTTAGAAAAACCTTTCTTAACCGGAACTGCTAGATGACCAATGTCAGGAAATGTAAGCAAAATGGAAAGGCAAGCTTGCTTTTTCTATTTTCAATGTGTAAGAAAGAAGATATCAGTCTGTACCTGTGCAAGTTTCTTGGTGAGGTTGATGGACTTCCATTTCATGCGGCTCAATTTTTCTATTTTGTCATTGGGGTAGTTGTAGGTGAGAGTTTATTGCATATGCAAAGAGAAGTGAATTAGAAAGCAATTAAGACTGCAGCTAAACAACAACATGCAGTCTCAGAGGAGGTTGTAACAATTTTTAAATACAGCATGACAATATTAAAAGCATATGGGAAGACCGGAGTTCACGATTAGTGTATGATGTCCCACACTGAAGAATCCAAGCATATACAATGTGACATTTTAAAGAAAAGGCTTTTAGCCTAGAACTGTCCTTAGCACATAAGTTTTGGGTAGGGAGCTTGTTTGATGGTGCATTTCAACATCTGATTTCTCACTTTCATTCAGGAATGGCACAGTATACCAACATGCCTATCACCTGGCTTACGAAAACCAGGTAGAAGGTCCAGGTGCAGGCTGTTCAAATGCACTGGGAGCGGACTTAAGGGAAGACTGCCTGCTTCATCAGTCCCACCCCCTGGGCCAGTCCTGCGTCCAAGCCTGCCTGCCATTGGCCGATCAGGCAGGCAAGCTTGGATCCAGCACCTGATAGGCAGAGGGAGCATTATGCCTCCCCTTACCTGCTCAGAAGGATCCCGCTCCCAGAACTCTCTTTTCAGGTCCTGTGGGAGCATCTGCTGGCCCATAAAGCCACAAGGAAGGTTAGCGGACTTGTATCTAAAGCACTATGAACTTAAAAAGCAAACACACCCCATTTCAAGTTGCCAGTGTGAAATGAAGTAAATTAAGAATGCCCAAACCACATTACTCCCAGTATTTGGGGAGTTGATCATGGCGGCAACTTAACCATCCTTTTAATTATTAAAAATGACATGGGCAAACTTTAAGGCTGAAAATGCATTAGTTCATAAGAAATTGAGCCACTGGTTTTATTACTTGTTTTTCTTGTTAGGAAAGAAGCTTTTAAAGCTACTTTGCAGTGTTAATTGCACATTTCTTTCCTGCCTCGCAGAGACTGATATAAAACCACTGAGGTGTTTCTTTTAGTTTCCAGACATCGTGTAAGAGAATAAAACCCACTTAGCATGAATTCAAACCCTCCATCCTATAAACCCTTTTTTTATTATTAAAAACATTCTGATATATGCCTCGGCATAAGGAAAAGTGCAATGATGATGAAAAATAATGTGCAACATGCAAAGCCGGCAGTGGAAAAAGTATCCCTGAAAATCTGGTTTCCTTCACCACCACATGTGACAGCAAGGTAGCTTACTCTCAAGTAGTATGAGTTACTGGTGAATCAACTTCTTCCTCACAGCCAAACTACATGTTGCAAAGGAGATACATGACTGGATCTCCCAACCTCTTTCCTTTTAAATGAAGTGTAGCTACAGGGAGCTGCCAGTGCGGTTGAAAAACCAGCAGAATGGGAGTTGTTGTTCTCCCCTATACACACACACATCATTTTCCCCAATCTAAATTATACCCACACAGCAAAGATTCTTAATAGGGCAATGGGCTCCAACATTTCTCCCCTCTCATTTCTATTTAAGGGGCAAACAGCAGCTAGGAGTCTGATTAAGATCTGCAAACACCATGGGCGAATGATTAAAAGCCACCGCCCCCTCTCCCATTGTTCTAATCAAACTGGCAGCCCCATATAGCTGTGCTTATTAAATCAAGGAAACAATAAGAAAGCTCTCACAGATAAAGTGGAGTTTGGCCTTGAGTCATTCATAGTTGGAGTCACAGTAACAGACCCTCCATGTCCCTATTTTCTAGGGACAGTCACAGATTTACAGAAGCTGTCCCGATTTCTGAGTTGATCCTGGAATGTCCTGCTTTTCCTTAAAGGTAAAGGTAAAGGGACCCCTGACCATTAGGTCCAGTCATGACTGACTCTGGGGTTGTGGCGCTCATCTTGCTTTATTGGCCAAGGGAGCCGGCGTACAGCTTCCAGGTCATGTGGCCAGCATGACTAAGCCGCTTCTGGTAAACCAGAGCAGAACATGGAAATGCTGTTTACCTTCCCGCCGGAGCGGTACCTATTTATCTACTTGTACTTTGACGTGCTTTCGAACTGCTAGGTTGGCAGGAGCAGGAACCGAGCAACGGGAGCTCACCCCGTCGCGGGATTCGAACTGCCGACCTTCTGATCGGCAAGTCCTAGGCTCTGTGGTTTAACCCAGAGTGCCGCCCGTGTCCCTTGCTTTTCCTTAGGACATCCCTATTTTCACTGCAGAAATGTTGGAGAGTATGATGAGCAGGGTACAAATAATAAAATTATTCTGATTATGGAATAGGACATCCCTATTTTCATCTGAGAAATGTTGGAGGGTATGCAATAATTGGCTGACAGCATAGGCTGCCGTATTCGTGTGTCTGCACTGGCTCCAAGATTTGCTTTGTATCGGTCTCTGTACTTCCTTTAAATATCTGGTGTGTTTCTGTGCTGCTCTGTGCTCTGTCTCTGCTTCCATCTGTAAATTTGGTTCGAAGCTCCTTTGTGTAAAACAGAGTGCTGTGTTCCCAAATTCATTATAGTGGGGAATCTAAAAATGACTAAAACCTCTTCCATTTTTTGACCAACGTGGATAAAATTTAAAGGCACGTGATCCACTCTGGAGCGTATTAAGCCCGTCAGGTTGCAGACAAATAGATTCAGGGACTGCCTATGGGCAAAGAATTAACTTCCCTCCATAATTCCTATCAGGCAATATTAAGCAGACTAAAACTCCATAATCCATATAAATGTCCTGTTTTTGAGTAGGAAGCAGGAGGTTGTATCTTGTTCTGTTTAACCTTATATCGTGTCCTCCCTAAAAGGGGCATGTGTTGCGATGAGACCTGGACACTGACCTCCTGTGTTGTGGGTGGGTTGGATTGGTCAGCCACAACACCCGATTGGTAGGTCCCTCGATGTTGGGTTCATTCTGGCCAATGGGGCGCAGTCTAAATTGATCAAGGGACCTATATAAACCCATGCACATGACCTAGAGCTTCCTCTTTCGGCTCGTGCATTCGGAACTCCCACCCAGCTCTCCCTATATTTAGGGCTTGCGCACTTGACCTTGCTATGCCGTCGTGTGTTGTCTGTTGTTGGGACAGGGGCATGGCAGGAATTTTCCCCACTTGGCTGATTGGCTGTTGCCATTTGGGTTTCGCCCGCCGTGTAGCAAATCATAGCAACTTTTAAGGTTGCAGATAGGCACTAGTTCAGGTGATAGTGATGGGAGAACGCTCTCATCATCCCTATGTGAAGGGTACTGCGTTAAAGGAATCCAGGGACTCAACTGGTTTGGTCAACCCCTGAGAGGGGGTTGTGCCCGTGCCTGAGTCCAGGGGGCATTTGAGTGGTGAACATAGTCTGTTCCCAGCTTTTTACCTTCCCAGGTTTTCACCCTTGGCTGACCTATGCTGGTGCCTTGGGTCAGCGCTGCCTGCAAGGGTGCAGGGAGCTAGTCAAACCAGAGCCTATGCAATCACTCACCTTCTGTAATCAATAAAGTTGTGGCCTAAATTCTGCCAAAAACCAAAACTAAAATTTGAGTCAAGTGTGAATTTACTTAGGGGGGAGGTCTCTGGATCTGAACACACAAAATAATTAACTAGCCATGTATTGTTGCTTATACGTTTTTTGCAAACTTTGGAGCTTCATATTAGTATTTTTTCTGGTAGTAGTTTGTATCTTCTGACAGAACTTACTGTGTAAGACTGTCTAGCTGCCTGTGGAATTCTGAAAAGCTCTGAGGGTTGTTTCTTCATCTGTTAAAACAGAGCAATTCTAAATTGCTCTGCTTTAACACAAACAAAGATATAAACCCAGAGCTCTGTGCTCTCTAGACAACATTTTGGACAGTCCAGACCTAGAGAAACAGAGATATATGGTACAGAAATGGAATTATATGGTACAGAAAAGTACAGAAACAATAGAGTAATGAAATGACACAAGACTTTGTGGGGCCCTGATCTGGCTTGGAAGGCGGTATTGACATAGTTCAATAATATTTGGGATATAGCAAATTCAAAACTACTATCTGGGCTTAAAAGAGTTGTAAATGGGGTTACAGAGGAAAATACCTTTGATGAAACCTGGTCTCCTTTTTTCATACATAAGGGGAAAAGAAAGCCTAACAAACCTGTCTTTGGAGAACTTATATGGACTGTCAATGTTTTAAGACCATGTAAAATGATGCCATGAGCTTGGTGCTATGTATTTTCCCCTTTGCTGTGACTGTATTTTTTTTCAAGGATCCAAACCAGTAAGTAGAGCTTTTTCAACCACTGGCATGCAGCGATGAAGAAGTTAATCTCTGCTTATCATGTAGATAGTACTGTTAAGGGCCCAGAAATTCTATCCATAATGAACATGGTAATGCTAGACAGAATAAGACATATAAATGCCTACATAGTACCCATTAAAAAGAAATCAAGCCATATTATGTTGAAAGCACTGGTGAGAAATCAACAGAAAGTGACAGTCACATTCAGAAATTTTCAGTTTAAAATACATAATGATGACATCTCCAGCACTAACAGGTTTTGGTTTTTTTAATGGTAATAATAATACTCATTAGGCTTTGTCCTTGCACAGAATTTTCTATCCAGATCTGAGAGTAAGATTACTTTCTTTCAGTCTATGAAATGCTATTTAATTGTTCCCTTGCATTCTGAGGAATGTTGAAAGAATAGACAGCATTGTCTCATTAATACAACTTTCAACAACTGTTGGTTCTTTACAATATGTGGCGGGTATTTTTATAGTGCAATGCCATTGTTTACAAGCAGTTATCTGCACCTTGTTGGATTTTTTGGTGTGTGTTTTTTTAAAAGTCAGATAGTATATAAACATAGAATGCAAAAATGGATGTGTCAAGTCATAGAGGAAAAATGATGTTTGCATGTTCAAAAATGAATGAACCCCTTTATGGGAATCGAAAAAGTTCTGCCTCAGTAGTTTTGCTGCTCTGATTTAATTTTACTCTGGAATGCAGGAATGAAGATTTATGCTTCCATTAGAATAAAACAGAAATAGCTTGAGTCTGATCCAAAGACCACTGAAGTCACTAATGCTGCAGTCCTCAACTGCATGCACCTTGATCAGTAGTTTGAAACAACCAGGAAGTCAATATATAATGCAAAGTGTGAAAAGCTGCAAAGGGTAATTTTACCAGAGATTCTGTTCTTCCAAAAGGTATGATTCCTTTCTTCATAAACAGTAGCCATCAAATTTCAGAATAGCAGTGTCTAGGTTGCCTTATACTTGTGTGTGTGTGTTGTGTGTCTGTATGTGTTTGTGTGTTAAGGGTAGGATAACCTGAAGGCAGACTTGCTTCTAAATTTATAGTCGAGCAAGCTGAATATTACAGATTTTGGTAATTCAGAGTCCTGCTCTAAAAAGCCTGGAAGCATTCCCTGCTTTTAGTGAATCCATTATACAGCCACGCTTGACCAGGAAATATTCGCTGTTGTCATCATTACACCAACAAACATTATGTATGCTCGCCCTCTCTGTACATTCCCGATAGTTAACCTTTTAAAATCAATTGCCTTGCATTTCTTACGACATGCTAATTCCTCCAGACCAAGCCATCTCTTGTGAAAGTCCTATTTGGACAATGCTCCAATGGCATAATTGCCACTAACCTGCCCATGAGTTTCCAAACTGCAATGCAAGCAAAACCAGGTTTACTTGAAAACAAGTCCTTTGAATTCCATGGGGCTTACATCCCAGAGTTAATCGGGTTTAGGATATCAGCCTTGGTCAATTTTATTTCTGCATTTCTTCCACCCTGTCAAATAAGTGAGGCTAAGAGATTGTGACTGACCCAAGGTCACAGAGAACTTCAAGCCTGAGAATCTGGACTCTCGTCTCCCAATTACTACTCTGACACTCCACCACACTCCACCACACTCAAAACAAAACAAATTCCTTCCAGTAGCACCTTAAAGACCAACTAAGTCAGTTCTTGGTATGAGCTTTCGTGTGCATGCACACTTCTTCAGATACCCAATTTGTTTTGACTATGGCAGACCAACACGGCTACCTATCTGTAACTCCACCACACTGTTTCTCTGAATTATAGGCTCCTTGCTTCATAGTGATATTTCTCCGTAAAAATAATATTGTACAAGTCTGAATTTCTATCCAAGTCAATGGTTATTTTTGTTGCTGCTTCAGCTACTCAAACTGCTTCTGGAAATTAAGTTTAGCTCTGCCATTGTGGAAACAATTGTGATCTTCTCCCTTAGCGCTAATAGGGCCGGACTGTGTGGATGAGCCCTCAGTCATTCAAACCATTTCCCATAAGCCTGAGGACTTGTTATCGTCACTAATTATATTGTTGCTTTGGTTCTTGGATACAAAGCTATAAAGATCAACTGACAATTTCTGGAGGAATCAGTAGCTGTCATTAATTACTCTTAAAAAAAAAAGAAAGAACGTCTATTGTTCATTAGTGTCCTTAGTGGTGATAGCAAATGCACTGGCTAATGGGAGAAGGCTTTTCGTAATTAATATAACTTCTGTCAGAATAAGCATACATAAAATGTAACCTAAGGGGTGGGGTGGGGGGAATACTAGCCCCAGTAAACAGCAACTAATTGTAATAGTTAAATCCCATATGTAATATAATTACAGTCACTCGGTGGAATATGTTTGAGTTTAAGTATCTACGCAAGACAGGCTGACAATCAGGTACAAAGCAGCTGGGTTTAGGGGGAACGGTTATGTTAAAATTGTTGGGTACTGTTTTTAAGGAAATTCTTGATGTCTTTCAAACAGAGGTCTCCCACCACCACCACACACATTTACTTTTTCTTTACCTGTCACACTGCATTACATATATATGTCTTCTCAGGTGGAAGTCCCATTGAGTTCAACTTGGGTTACTCACAGCTAAGTAGATATAAAATTGCAGTCGTCAATTGGTGTCATGCTTCTCTCAAATTCAGTAATGGTCGCTTGCTACTTTCTTGGGGGGCAACAGTTGCAGTCCTTCGCTCTCTGCCTCCTTTCCCGAGCACATATTTAGAGCTGGAAAGGAATTTGCCTGTAGACAAATTGGCCGGTCTGGAGGTTTTGCCTTCCCCATAGCGAAACATCATAACTTTGGGTGGTTAAGGCAATGGGTGGAATCCTAGTGTTCAAACATTGGGTGAAGTGGTGCATCGCCCAGTACTGTCATCAGGGTACCCTGTTAAAAGGGTCTCGGTGGAAGTCCCTGTGCAGAAGCCAAGTGTAGGGCAGAAGGGCCATAGGGCTTCCAGAGGAGGTCTTAGGATGGCCACATCAGTAGATCGGCATCTTGGGGAAGCCATAATCCTTGGCATGACCCTGGAGAAGTTCCAGCTCTCCAGCGGGAAGCTAGAATGGATATACACCTGAGCCAAAGTTCCACCTACACCTGTAATCAATAAAGTTGTGGCTATTTTTAATCCAGATCACTATCTTGCCTGAGTTTGTACTGTCACACCTCACCATATTTCTTTTCTTAAATTCCATACTTCTAAGCTGTCATAAGCTATAGTCAAGACAGGAGGGGATTTGGTAACATGTACAAAGTACATTATGTACATAAGGGTGCAGTAAGCACCTTAATCAACTCCCCCCTGGAAACCTATGTCCCCGCTGTGGAAGGACATGTGCATCCAGAACTGGCCTCCACAGTCACTTACAGACTCACTGTTAAGACCGCGTTTATGGAAGGCGATCTTACTTGGCTACGAGTGATCACCATAGAAGAAGAAGAAACAGTAAGCTGCAACTTCCAACCATGCCAACACACATGAAAATATCAATGTGGGTTTTTTCCATGGAAGAAAACCCTGACACACTGTGTGTGTTCGTTTAAACGTTAAAAATCAAAATATTTCCCACTTTATACCATCAAGGCTCGACTTGAGGACCATAACTTTTACTCCTAAAAGCAAGAATCACTTCTCATTAAACTACCTCACAGCTTCTTTCAGAAAACAAATGTGTGCGCACGTAAAAGAACGATGAGCCCCAGACTTTTTCTATTTATGAAAGGATTGGATAACATCAATCAAGCAGGCAGGCAGCTCAGAACAGAAGTGTCAAAGGATGGCTGAAATTCTAAAATGAAACTTTTACATCTTGCTGTGCCTAGTGCTCTAATAGAACTGAAGGATGTTAATTTCTTGCCATGTTGTGGCAAGAATTATAATTCTTGGCAACCCTGCAGTTCAGGGATAGTCTGTACTTAACCCTGAAATGGATAATGATGTATTTTCTGACATATCACTGGAAAGATTGGATGGTTGCGTGGCAAGACCCTCAAGCCAACCCCCCATTAGGATAAATAAATTCACACGGACACAGATATTTTGTTTAAGGTTTTTGGGCAAAGGACCTGAGTTCTTTATTGATTACAGGAATGAGAGAGGTATTGGCTTAGGCATTGGCAAGACTATATCTGACTCCTGCCCCCCTTTGCAGGAAGTCTTTAAGGGTAAACCACCCAAAGGGAAATTGCTTCGGGGGAACCCGCCTGCATCTCCCTGGGTTTTCCTGGAAGCCTGGCATGGCCCTCACCCTTCAAGTGGACTTCGGACAGGAACCAGGCCCCAGGTTCCTTTAATGGAATACCCTTGAAACTAGAGGGGCAGGTGATGGCTGACCTCCCCTCCCCAATTCACCATAAGCCAATGCCTAACCTCCAAACGTTACAAAGTTGCGACGATTGCTAAGAGGTAGGCAAAAACCAAGTGGCCCGTGCCAATTTGCCAAATGGAAAAATTCCCACCATGCCTCCAACTCAAGCTGGGCAACCAACCAAAGTTTAAAGCAAGGCCAAAGGATCTAAATTAAAGGGAGGGTGGGCACCAGTTCAGCAGCGCGAAGCAGAAGCCTGACACACATCATGCTGTTGCTTTTATACTTTTCCCCACTATACCCTTTGACATGATTGGGCAATAGCCCTGGGTAATTGTGGTGCCACCCTGGCATGGGTGTGATAGCTCCACCCACGCCAGGGTGGGGGGAACCAGGCTGAGAGCCTGCCCATAACCAGGACCATCTATTAAGATGATCCAATTTGCAAGAAAGAATTCTCCCCGCTATTCCTACTTGACCCACACCAAAGTCTTCGATATGTGAAAATAATAATATCCAGAAACAAGCTTATAAAAGTATGACATAAATAGGAAAACATTTTTAAGCGACCCATAGTGTCCCCAGACTCCCAGGTAATCCTATTGAACCCTAAAACATATTTTCAGAATGTGAAACTAATGCTCTGAGCATAAAATAAATTGCATCTAAGCTACACATCGACAATGGTATAGCAGATATCCATGGTAAAGAAGATAGGATAATCTTATTCAGCCATGCTACCTGTCACTAAGAATCCCATTGCAGTAGATTACTATTGCTGAAAAAAAGAATTATGCTGGTATAATCCTTGGTTTAGAAAGTCCCACTGATGATTGTGGTGGCTGTTGGTTACCAGAGCTGGGAAGGACTCTTGGTCTCCATCACAACTGGCCCTAGGTTAGGAGTTTTCCTTTTCTCTCCATGGGTACCAAAAGTTTTCTTAGACATCTCATCTTCATTCTCAACATGGTGGAAATTGCATTGGGTAAGGTGCTGAGAGGTGAATGGCCCTAAGCCCTAGCTCAGGTGCATCTGGCTGGCCAGTGGTCATCCCAAGTTACCAATGGTCACATGGTTTTGCACCATGCTGGGTTTCTGATGCTAGATAACTCCCATTGCATGCACCAAGGATGAAGGTTGGTTTTTAGGTTGGAAATACTTTTGGTCAGCAGATCCTAACCCAATGGTATGCCAGTCCAACCTATGTAGGCTAGCCAAGTTGTGGCCAACCTTTGCCCATACACATCCCTTGGTCTGTTATTGGTTCACAACCCCATCTCTTCAGGATACAGGCTGAATTCCCTCGCCCCTTGTGATGTCCTGTGAATGCTCCAAAAACTTCATGAGCGACTAATGCAACTTTTGGCTGTGGCTTTCGAGTCCAACATGCTTTGGGATTCCTTCCTTACATTCAGTGTTGTGAATTAAATATACAGTAGTTGCTTTTGCTCATATTCATGTTTTACAGCACTTGATACATCTGCATCTAAATACAGAGGATTGTGCGACCAACAGTAAATGACATTATGCAAGTTCCATGGGGCTCTTATAACTTTGTCAAAGGGGGAGGGAGTACTGGTGTAAGACATTACTTCCCTTAATCGTTTTTCAGTGTTGGGTCACTATTATGCCATAAATCCTGATCCACAGCTTAGTCACAATGAAAAACAAGTAGATGTATCATGTGTGTTTGGTTTTCAATGGTGCATCCACTTTTGTGATCGTGAACCCCACTGAATTCAATGGTGTTTAAACATGTAGTAGGACAAAGCAGAAGACTCCATTCAATTCTTTCAAGCTTTATTGGCATATGTACAAGATTTCAGAAGCGTTCAATACAAAAAAAAAAAACCCTACTCATCATCAACAACAACAACTTGCATGTGACATTTAAGTTAGTGTTGTATAGCATTCATGAATCCTTGTTGCCTGTTGCAGAAACCTGGCTACTATCTCCATCCTATCTGAGTAAACATAAAGAAGGCTACCTTTCATTCGTCTGAATACTACCCCCTACTAGCAACCAGCTGATTAATAAACTTAGATTGAATTGTCTTATACCAGGGGCAGTACAAAAGAACATGCACGACTGATTCTATTTGAGAAGACTCCGTTCTTTTTTTCATTTTCAACACCTTTTCAGATTCTACTTTTAAAGCAAGGATTTGGTTTAGTTTCCTTTATACATATATAAAAAACACAAAAAGCAAAGGGCATATTGATTGCTTTGTGGGAATTGCCTTATAAAATAACAAAGGAAACTAAGTACAAGTGCACAAACCAGAGACCCTTAGCCTTGGATTCCCAGTGTTTATGTCTGCAACACACACGTCGAAAGCTCAGGTATTGGTTTGGGGGGAGCAGAACTGTCACCTGTTTTAAATCGCTCATGAAACAGGAATGCTAACACGGTTTACAGAATATTGAACTTATTCATCATTGGATTTTTAAAAACATTTATTTGCCTTCTGCAATGATTTGCTTGTTGCTATATGACAGGCAGGTACTGCATTTCAAAAAAGTGGAAGAAACACCACGTCTGTTGTCTGGAGATCTGCTCCTGTCGTTTCCAAATAGCAGCCTGGTTAATTTTTTATTATTGACACATCTCTCCAGCCGAGTCTAGGCTCTTCCTCCCACAAGGGAAGGTGCAGAAATTCTTATCTCTGCCCACCGTAGCTGAAGTGACACAGTCAACGCCTCCAGACACACTTGAGGAGCCTGGCTTGCCAAATCGGACTATTTCTCCTTATACTGCACCTGCTCCTTAATCTTCTCGCCACTGACCTGGCAAGCTGGTGCTTCTCTTGTTGGAGAGTGACTCAGCTGACAAATTAAATGACCCTCCCCTACTGCTCCCTGAGCGCTCCGCAGACATTAAAGGAGCCCGGCTAGCATAGCCTGTTAAGAACAAGTGCAGTTATGGATGGCTGTGCATAAGCACTCCGTAAAGTTACTTTTCTGAAATGCACATTTTAAAACCTGGTTGTTAGGGACGGGAGTTCGCTGAAAAGCTGTGGGCAGCCCAGATGGGAAGGTGAAGCATTCGTTAACATAGATAACAGCTTCCTCTGCTTGTGAACTGCCTGATTTAGACTACACAGCCAGGTACTCACCATAAAACTGGAAATGTGTGTGCGCACGCACACAGTAAGTTACAGAACCATAAAATTGTGGCGTTGGAAAGGACCCTGAGGATCATCTAGTCCAACCCCTTGCAAAGCAGAAATACGCAGTTGTTCCATACAGGACTCAAACTTGCAACGTTTGCATTATCAGCACCATGCTCTAACCAACTGAGCTATCCTGGCTCATTCTTAGTTGCTAGTTTCTGTGACAGTGTGTGTGTGTGTGTGTGTGTGTGTGTGTGTGTGTGTGTGTAGGAGAGAAAGTGAGAGAGCTACAGGATTTTTGGTGCAAAAGCCTAATTGCCAAATCTCTGTTGGTGTTTTACTAGAGCTGTGTTTATTTACCATGCACTTAACACACACAATTCTTCTTTTTAAAAAAATATTTTTTGTTGCTCAATTTCCACATAACAAATTAATCATATAATCACCTACATAATTTTACCCCCTTCCCCCCCCCAAAGACTCCCCTCAGCTCCTCTCCCTGATTTCACTGCACATATTTTCTCTGCACATTATAAAATTGTATATATCCTTACATATCTGTTCATCATGTTATCAACAATAAATTTATGTATGTTTATTCAAAACCTGCCAAGGAGTCCAGTTCATTTTGTTGGGTACTTAACACACACAATTCAACCTGCGGTTGAAGAGTTTATCCCCACCACACAGTTCCATACGCAACTGCTTGTAATACTTCTCACAGACACTGGCGGAGGAAGAGGAATGCGGGGGGAGCCCACCGCCCCCAGTAGCGAGATCCCAGTAGGGTGCCATCGTGGCTGCCCGTACTGGGTGCCCTGTCCCCACAGGCGGCACGCCCCGCCCCCAGGACGTGCGCCAGCCCCGCCCCCACCTGCTCTCCACCCCCCCGGTGCCAGAGCATGAAGCTCCGCCACTGCTCACAGGTTTTGTTGAGCCAAAGAAGGCCAGATAGTTGATGGCAAAGCAACATGGGGCTGTGGCAGCAACTGATATGTGGGTTACTATCTCATTTGTTTATCCAGATGGGGGGGGGGTCTCACCTAATGGCCTTTCTCAGGTCTCAACATGTCCTAAAATTTTGGCTCCCGTTCCAGTTGCCATCTGTAACCCAAAAGACGATGATGAAATTCTCCATACCAATCGAATGTATTCCCCACCAGGAATACATATACCCTAGAATCTCATTTCCAGAGGGGGATTCTGCTTCTAGCATGTTTTGGTATACTGCAATAAATTGCAATATTCCCTGGAGCTTAACAAAAACTTAATCGAAAATTATGGAGAGCCCACCCATCCCTCTCCCAGCCACCAGCCCAATCAAATTTCGCTTGCTACAAGCATTGGCTACCAGTTCAATCATGACTATGGTATGTGACTAGTAATGACAAACACTGAACTTGCAACAGGGATGAGACTGGCTGGTGAGCAACAGTGGCATCTAGTGGCCCTGAGCTGCTAGAAAGTGCTCATCACCTATAATGTTCAATCAGTTCCCTCATTATCCTGTGTTTCCAATCGTTATTTGTTCTGTAGTGTATTGTACTCTATATACAGAGTGCATTATGGTGCAGCCACAATGAAGGCACCATTAAGCACTGGTCACTGAGGTTATGCTCAAGCACACTTGACCGAATGGTTTGCAGGACCTTCATCACATCATTAATTAGCCAAACCATTTGTCTGAAAGCCAGATGCCTTCATCTGCCCCACCTGCAACAAAACATGTCTCCCGTATCGGACGCTGTAACTCTACAATGGTTTGACTTCACCCCCCAAAGGTGCACTCTTCCCTTGTCTCCCGAGACAAATGAATGCCAACAATTGTCTGAACCACACCCAGGAAGCATGTTTTTCTGTATTGGCATAGAAGCCGAAACCATAAACTGTGGTTTACACATTCTCTAGAAATAATCAAAGATTATTACTGACTCTTTAAAAGAGAGCTTTCTAAAGCTGGGGTGCTACCACTGAAAAAGCCCTTCTTTGTAATTGCAGATATTTGGGGCTAAAGACATTTAGGGCTTTAAAGGTAAGTACTAGCACACTGAATTAGGTGCAGATACGTAACCAGTGCAGTTCTTTAAAGACTGGAGTAAAATGCACAAATATGGCTGTACCAGCGGCTGAATTCTACACTAAATGAAGCTTCCAAGTTCTCTTCAAGGCCAGCCCTGCTTATTATGGATTAAAGTGAGCCAGCCAAGAGGTAACTAGAGCACGGATCATTTGAGGAATCCCAGGATTCCTTGGAACACAGTTAGAAAAACATCTGATTCATTTAATAGAGCCTGGAAGTAATAGAGTAGCGGCCTTTTTTAAAGACCAGCATCAATCCTACAGCAGAAGCAGGTGGCATTAACACACCTCAGGGGAAAACTTCCTTCCTATTTTATAACCTTATAAAATTACTGAAGATATCCAAGCAGCAGCTGAAGAAAGTAAAGACTGAAACATTCAAAAACCTAAATCACCTCAGAAGCATTTCTAGGCTACTTTTCTGAGCCCAGTTAAAACCCCGAGCTACTAAGAGCATCCTCCAAAGTGTGACAAATCCCAAATAAATGTTTTGGCTTCCCAAGCCAAGCCAACTCCTGAGGCAAGCCTGAGTCCAGCACCTAAATAATCTTTTGGGGAATATTTTGAAGAACTGGTGCAGGCAAAGTAGAAGGAAAAGTGACCATTGGTTGCACAGCACTTCATGGTGTTTTAATTTCAGCCTGTTACCAACATCCCTAAGGAAATTAATCATATTCGAAACTTCAAGACATATTTCTTAGCAGAGAAGTTTCACTGAAAAGTGGCTCAGGGCTTCACATCTCTCCGAATAAACCTGGTTCCCCTACCTGAAAATTACTGGGCGCAGGGGGTGTGTCTGTGTGTGTGGTGAGAAGGATTGCGGCAGGATAGCAAGATTCTCAGAATCAGGCTACGTTATTAGGAAAACATTTAGCTAAAAAAAGAAAAACAATTTGTAAATTCAGTCAGTTGCTTTCAAGGTAGATCACAGTTATTTTTAAATCCTCAGCTTTAGTATTCTCAGGATAAAACGACAGGGGGGAAAGAAACAAACACATTAACATAAATAATACTTAGCATTCATATTTCACTTTAGCGTGTTCAGACCACTCTGCATACATTTTATCAGTAGCGCTTACCATAGCTGCATTAAATTTCAATACAGTGGTACCTCGGGTTAAGAACTTAATTCGTTCTGGAGGTCCGTTCTTAACCTGAAACTGTTCTTAACCTGAAGCACCACTTTAGCTAATGGGGCCTCCTGCCGCTGCGCCGCCGGAGCACGATTTCTGTTCTCATCCTGAAGCAAAGTTCTTAACCCGAGGTACTATTTCTGGGTTAGCGGAGTCTGTAACCTGAAGCGTATGTAACTTGAACCGTATGTAACCTGAGGTACCACTGTATTGCAGAAGTACAGGCCCCCATACAGTGGTACCTCGGGTTACAGACACTTCGGGTTACAGACGCTTCAGGTTACAGACTCCGCTAACCCAGAAATAGTACCTCGGGTTAAGAACTTTGATTCAGGATGAGAACAGAAATTGCGTGGTGGCGGCGGGAGGCACCATTAGCTAAAGTGGTACCTCGGGTTAAGAAGTTTCAGGTTAAGAACGGACCTGCAGAACGAATTAAGTTCTTAACCTGAGGTACTACTGTATTGGCATCTGTTATCTTCAAGAAGCTCAGCTGCTGGGGTCCAAATATCCAGACTTGCCTTTCTCCCACACCAGATATGCACCAAGTGACCCCAATTTAGGTTCTCACAAGGCCTCCAAGTCACACTACACAGAGGGCATTGTGCAGAGTTTAAATGATAGCCCCCCCCCCAACTCCCCACCCTGATGTTGCCAAGTAAGCTTACCACAGAGTCCCATTAGCAGGCACTTCACCAGGCCCCCAGGCCCCTCAACTGTCTCGGGAAAACTGGGGCATCCCATTTTTTCACATGAGAGCATGGGGCCAATTTTGGGTACTGCATTCTTGTGCCATGATCTTGCCCCCCCCAAAAGTCGCTTGTTTAGGGCTGCAATCTCACTTGGGTCATGCGACTCACACAGGAGTTCTGTGTCCCAGTTTTTACGCCTCGACGTGTTGGAGAGTATTGGGAGGGGGCACCAGAACTTCAAACTGGTTCTGTTGACCTGGGCTGTGACACATATCTAGTGGCTTGCCTAAAGTCTCCCAGTGATTTTTTAGATTTCAGTCATAAGCCAATGAAATAACTTCAAGCTTGGGGGTCAAAAGAAGCAAAGCAGAACTGGAGGTTCTGGAGAACTGAGATGTTATTATGTGGCTGGTTGCGCCTTTTAATAAAATGCAGAGAATGGGGGTGTTGTGAAAGGCAAATATCGTGCCAGAGAATGACAGGATTCAATCAGACCTGCCTTCAAAAAGCTGGGGGGTTTTCCTAAAGTCAGCGCAGCAAAGAGCAGAAATATATGGAAAAATAGCAATGCATATTACAGTTCAGCATGCCATTCTGAAATTGCTGTGTAGGATAATAAAGGACTATAATGATGACCATTAGACTTATTGGCATGTTTACAACTCTGTGTTTAATAATTAAAACAACGTGATGTGACTACATAAGCATTGTTAGGCTGCCATTGCACTGCAACAAGCTTCTTGTTATCCTATTTATTTTGCACTGATGATGCACTGAACAGCTGGTCTCTCGACAGAATACCAAGCGAAAATGGTGGCAACCTTAGAGGTGAAGTCAGACAGTGTTGTCCTACAAGGAAGTGTGGACAAATGCAACACACTTTCCAACAAACGGCTACTTAGGGCGAATGTCTAAGGTTGAAGGTGGCCTTCAAAGTCATGCAGCTGACTGAAGAATGATGGTGCCAATGCCTAAAAATAAATAAATTCAAATTACATTTTCCTCATCATTAAGATGCAAAATACCAAATGAAACAACAGACCTAAAGGCAAATCTGGTTCCAGTTAGCCCAGTGTACTTAATGTAGCAGAAAGGCATATGGTGGCGTCGGGGAAATAAGCTTTGCTCATTTCAGCCCCATCCCCATTCTGTTTCGGTGCAGTAAGTAATGTTCCTTTTATGAAGTGGAAGGAAATTCCAAAAAGAAAACAATCACATTTTGTGTCTGTTATGCTAAATCATGACAGTTTCCAGCTCATTGCGAGGAATCTATATTGTGAAACTATCTGGTTGTTTTATATACCGGTAACTGGAAATAAAATATGTATTTGAAATAAATATGAGCCACATCTTGCATCGATGTAATCCTGTGCCCCAGGCCAGCTCAAGACATGTTGCTGCCTGAGGAAGAACAGCAAATGGAAACATCTTTCCCTTCCCAAGTCAAGGTACGAAGTATTCCAAATAAGCCAAGCTATTTTTGCACTTAAGGCACAAAATCCGCCACACTTCCGTAGGAATTCACAAGCTGAACCATGAATCAGCAAGTGTTGTGTGACTGCAAAGAAGGGTAGTGAGAGTTTATTTAGGATGGACCATCAAGGGAAAATCTGAATGTGAAATTGTGTGAGATCACGAAAACCCAAAAGGCTGCCGTGATAAAAAAAATGGGAAGATGGCATCTGGGAAAGTGGTGTTCCAGATTTTGGACCTAATGCTTCAAAAGAGTCCTCTACTGACACCTGCCCTGGACCCTTCCTTCCTTCCTTCCTTCCTTCCTTCCTTCCTTCCTTCCTTCCTTCCTTCAACCCAATACCCCAAGCAGTGGTGAGCAACTGGGTCTAGTCACCATTTATTTCCCTCAGTGCCTTGTCATAATGCTATGTCAAGGCCATTGTGGGAAATTTAAATGGTGATTAGAAACTGCTGCCCAGTGCTACCCAGAGTGCTGCTCACTACTGTCACAGGACAAGTCTGCCAGGGACCACTGAAAAACAGGGTGCCCATCAGAGGGCCTTTGCTCAATGCTCCCTCAAACCTGCAGCGGATGGGCAAGGTACACAGACTGGGAATCCTTTCAGAACTTATTCTCCTGGATCTCACCAAAATCTTGGCTGCCTAGTCAAAAATGGTAAGCCACACAAACCTTTTATATATATACAGTTAGTATATTATTAGTCCTCAAAGTCCTCATTCCAATATATATTTTTTTTGGGGGGGGGGCTTAATTTCCCTGACCTCCAGCCAAATGTCTGGGATCCAGTATTCTGATTCAGTCCACCTAACTACCACAGTCATGATAAATAAGAATACTGTGATAACAAAGTATCTTTTGTTCAACTCGTGCAATATTCTTATACCCTAGACACAGGTCAGAACGAACAGCTGATTGCATATTTCTGGCAGGGAAGGCTTCCTTTCAACAAATACATCTGACGTACCAACATGTTCGCTAAGCTACCTACATGGTGGCCATCTGTTAGGGTGGCACTATGTCCCCTTATTCGAAGTGCTGTGCCAGGTTCAGCGGTGTTGGTGGAAGAATGCCAGGGATGAGGAGATGTGGAAATCTTTGTAACACAGTGAATGCATTTCACCTGTTAGTCTTTCCTCTACGACTGAAATACAAAACTGAGATGTGGCCTGTATCGTTTCCCCAGTGGGGAGAAAAAAAAGTAATAAGCCCCTCTCTGAGTACCACACCTCCTCTAGTATGTACACTCTATTTAAAGCTACACATGTCAGAGCATCCTACGTAGTTTGGCCCTGACAGAGACATGATTTCATTTCAGTTTAATTTTCCTTGAACGCTTCCAGACTGTCACTAGTTTGTGATTAGGTTGCAAACCAGGAATTTAGGTTTGCGCAATTTTGGGTGGATTAAAGCAGTTAGGTTAGCGACAGAGATTTTTTTTGCGGGCAGGAAAGTGATGAGGAAATGCACTAAAGTGTGGGGTTTGGTACTAACAGGAAGCCTTGTAACCTCCGCATAAACATGTCAGGGTGACATCAGGGTTGTATAACCTCCCTCTACACATACAAAATAAAATCAGAGCAGTAGAGAACAGAGTCCAAGGCATAGGCAAACTCAGCCCTCCAGATGTTTTGAGACTACAATTCCCACCATCCCTAGCTAACAGGACAAGTGGTCAGGGATGGTGGGAGTTGTAGTCCCAAAACTTCTTGAGGGCTGAGTTTGCCTATGCCTGGAACAGACAGTGTGTAAGCTCTGTGTACAAGCTACGTGCAAGCAAATCAGGATGGATGTTTGTCCAGAAGAGCCTTTTTGTTAGCATCCAGCTCACAAACAAGAGGTTTTGGAGTTTTTTTGAAAGCTGCAACCAAATTATATGTGTGCAGAGCAAAACATTAAAGCTCTCTGACGAAACTGACAATTCATCTCAAGGAGGGTGGGGAGAGGGAATAAACCCATTCTCTGCTTCCTCTCCCAGATATACAGCCCTGACTCCTTAATTGGGCCAGGTACACTACATGTACAACACCGATCAGCATAAAGAGTTATCATCCAGGCTATTAGTATACCCCACACAACTGCTCTGTCTGTAATTTCCCTTCTCCCAACTGTTACTCCATTTCTTGTTTCAGATCCCATTTCCTTCCTTCCTTCCTTCCTTCCTTCCTTCCTTCCTTCCTTCCTTCCTTCATCTCCACTGTGTCCTTTTTCACTTTCACCTCCCCCAGACATCTCCAGCTGTCTTTTTCGCTTAGCCTTCTCTGCTCCACTTCCTACTGCTTTGCAGACTAGCTTCCTTACCAGCATATATGCTTCTTTTTCCTTCTTATGACTTTTTAAAAACCATCTTCCATCTTCCTTTCATAAGTTTGTCCTTATGCATACCTCAGGCTTCCATAAGCATCTCCCAGCATGCAGAGATCTCCCTTATGTGTTGGGGGCTGCTCTTTTGGCTACATACTAAAAAACTGATGGGAATAATTATGATGATAGATGATGATAGATAGATGATAGATAGATGATAGATTGATAGATGATAGATAGATAGATAGATAGATAGATAGATAGATAGATAGATAGATATAGATAGATGATAGATAGATAGATAGATAGATAGATAGATAGATAGATAGATAGATAGATATAGATAGATGATAGATAGATAGATAGATAGATAGATAGATAGATAGATAGATAGATGATAGATAGATGACAGATTAGATAGATAGATGATAGATAGATAGATAGATAGATAGATTAGATGATAGATAGATAGATAGATAGATAGATGATAGATAGATGATAGATAGATGATAGATAGATAGATGATAGATAGATAGATGATAGATAGATAGATAGATAGATAGATAGATAGATTAGATGATAGAGATAGATAGATGATAGATAGATAGATAGATAGATAGATAGATAGATAGATAGATAGATAGATAGATGATAGATAGATGATGACAGATAGATGATAGATAGATAATAGATAGATAGATATAGATGAAAGATAGATGAAAGATAGATAGATAGATAGATATAGATGATAGATAGATAGATAGATGATAGACAGATACACACACACACACACACACACACACACACTATGCAATATAATATACAGGGAGGGAGAGAGAGCAATCAATAATATTTCCTTACCCTCCATCTCCCCAACCCCCAACCCCCAAAAGAAAATACATTGTGAAATACTTATGGCATAATTTTCTGCACTTTTTAGATTCCACCTTTCCCACAGCCACCTGTCACTCACTGATCTATTTAAAATACTGGCCTATTTTTCTCTACAATAGGATTGCTGAAGTTAACTGAAGCTTAATGGAACCATTCCAAACTGAAAGGTGCCTGGACATAAATCATTAACCAAGTGCACTTCAGCCTCTAAACATTTTGTATCAGGATCAGAAGTGTCATCTTACCTCAGATCCTATTCTGCAAATTCATTTTGTCCAGTGCAAAAGGTGAGGGAGGCATTAGTCATTGCCATCTACAGCAGATGGTCATCAGTTCTGCAACAATATTGTAGCAGTGGTCCATGTGTGTGCCATATTCTTCCTGAATGCCATATGGACACTCTATGGAAGCACAGGTTATCGGTGGAATTTAATCATCACTACCTTGCAAAATCACTTCTCCCTTCTGATACTAGTTGGTGGATACATTGTTTTATTTTTTATTTTGTATATCATAAATCCCTGCATATTTTACATAAACTAAACCATTCAGTATTCCATAATTATATCCATCAAAACTTATTTACACTGTTGAATTTATCTTAATGCTGCCAATGTTTTCAAGTGTTCACAATTTTCCCCCATATAATCAATAAACATTTTCCAATCTTCTCTAAACGTATGTTCTTCTTGTTCTCTTATTCTATATGTTAAGTCCGCAAGCTGCGTATATTCCATCAGCTTAAGTTGCCATTCTTCTTTAGTTGGGACCTCACTCGTTTTCCATTTTTGGGCTAACAAAACAAGGGCCACAGTAGTGGCATACATAAATAACCTTTTTTAACACCTGGGAGTTTCCGTCTGAATTATCCCCAACGAAAAGGACTCTGGTTTGTTTGTTTTTGGAAAAAGGACTTTTAAACATGTTTTTCAATTCATTATGGATTATTTCCCAATACTCTTTTACCTTCTTACAGGTCTACCACATATGAACGAATGTACCCTCAGCCTCATTGCATCTATGCTACAGAGTATTTTCCCCGCTCAGATGACAATCTACATCACAATCACGCTGATTATAATCCAAATTTGGAAACATCTCTGTCGTGCACACATAATAATAGAGCTTGAGGTCATCCAATGAAGATTAATGTTGTAAAATCAAAAGAAAGCATTTCATCACGCAACACAAAGTTAAACTACAAAATTCGCTCCCACAAGAAGTAGTCATGGCCATCAACTTAGATAACTTAAAAAGAAGATCAGACAAATTCATGAAAGATAAAGCTATTGGCAGTGTCAGGTCCAGTTTGCTGGCTTCCCGCAGGCATCTGGTTGGCTGATGTGAGGCCAGGATGCTGAACTACGGTATATGGGCCATTGGCAGATGCAGCAGAACTCTTATGTTCTTATGAAGAAAGCTGAAGTCTAACAATAGCTTGAGTCCCAGATCCCTGTGTTAATTCAGGGATAAAATCACTCCTAGTGCATATCGTGTCAATTCCTGGCCAATACAAGAATGCTAATTGGGTCCTTCAATCAGGATTCAAATTCACTCAGCGGCAGAGACAAGAAGTATAACGTAACCAGTGCTGAAACCACAGGATTATATCTAATAATGAATTGGTTTACTGGTTAAATTATTCATTTAAGGAGTATAGAAGATAACAACTCTGTGAAATTTGCAAGGGTGGGATCTTGAATATAGTTGAAGATAAAATATGTATGGTTTAATAATGGGATAGATGGATAACTGCATTCACAAAGCAAGCAATCATAGCAACATTGTTAAAACAGTCTCCTCCTAACTTCCACCGGTCCATCTAGCTGTGAAACAGAAGTTCACTGTTAGTAATCTGCGCAAGGCCGTGATCTTGTGGCCTTCAGATGGCTGAAGCATCTGAAGAAAGGTTGGGTAGATAAAGAGCACCAGGAAAAAGAAGCAAACAAAAAATGATTCTCTGTACACTTTTAAGGTATATGAACTGGTCTGGACTTTCCCATCTTTTGCATTGATGTCAGTACTTATGTGGGCAGACCAACATAAAATGTAGACTGTGAATCACCATAATCTGTCTGGGAGAGGGAATGGTGTAACTGGGATCATTGCTGCATCACACCGGGGACTTTCACAAACACCAGCACTAGTTTTCCGAAACATGTTATGGTTCCAAATACGTTCTGGTGCAATGTATGTTGCCTCCACCATGTTGGTAACATCACATTATACTAACAGCAGGATGTTTTCTTCTAATCTTTTCATCATCCAGAATGTCAAGACCTCTTTTATAAGCCCATGAACTTCTTCAGTATAGACATGGTTAGGCAAAAATCTTGCTAGGTTTCTCATTTTTAAGAAAGTCATAATCTTGGGGATGAACGAGGAACAGAATGTAGAGCTAAAAACATTTAAAATACAACACCTTGGTTTGATTAGGGACCCATCTTACAGAATATGCCAATTAAATGAATACGGAGGTGGCAGAGTGGAGGAAAGATAGTCATTAGATTCAGAAATAGAAATCCAATGGGCAAAGTACTAAAGCACGCTGAAAAGATATAGTTCAATTTTGAATACCATTAGTGGTGCAAGTTTTAAAGCTGAGACTTCTAATCATGTCCTTAATTAGTATCCTATTAGCTGTATTTTTAAACACGTACTCAGCTTGATAGCTGGCTCTTAATCTCTGTAACTCTCTGCATTGTTTCTTGGCACTACAGTTAAATTATGCAGCACACCTCAGACAAGCAATAAGTATGAATTTAGGTCCTTTTTTTTACACAGGATTTTTTAAAATGCTAAAAATATGTGATTTCAAAAAGAGAAATAAAGACTTGATTAGGAGCAATGCTGTTGCTTCTAGACATTATCAAGCCAACATATCAATATAGTTCTCTGGATGCCTTCCAGAAGTTTATCTCAAGCTAGTTGGGCCAATGGCCTACTTTGCATTAGTCAGTTCCATCTGTTCTTATGTTTATCTTGTTAGCAGTGAAGCAGCAATGCTTGTAGTAACTTACCTGAGCCAGTTGGTGGTGACAGATGAAAAAAACACCTGTTCTACCTTTTCACTGATTCCTTATCTTTTAATAATGACTTGTGGTAAACTACATCACTTCCTTCTTTTGACTTGCTTCTTCAAGTGGTGAGTGCTAAGTGCCACCATATTGGCCACAGAATGGTTTTACTTGCCATGACTAATAAACCCTATGTTTCTTTCTTTTTTTTTCCAACCAGCAGTCTTACCAGACTACACTGGTACCTCGGGTTACATACGCTTCAGGTTACATACACTTCAGGTTACATACTCCGCTAACCCAGAAACAGTGCTTCAGGTTAAGAACTTTGCTTCAGGATGAGAACAGAAATTGTGCTCCGGCGGTGCGGCGGCAGCAGGAGGCCCCATTAGCTAAAGTGGTGCTTCAGGTTAAGAACAGTTTCAGGTTAAGTACAGACCTCCAGAACGAATTAAGTACTTAACCCAAGGTACCACTGTATTTCTTTCTGCACACTTCAGCATATATACCAAACGCCAACATATCTAAAGTTGAGATGCTCCCTTTCCCCCTTGCCATTTTCTGGGATGCTTTCCTAATGTAGTTTATTAATGTAATATAATAATGTAATGTAATCTAGACTGCGCACTGCTGCTTGTATGAAATCCACAGTGGCTTCAAATAAATATGCTGGCTGTGCTATTAATTCCTATGCAAAGTTACATACTTCTGTGGAAACACTCCCAACCCTTCTATAGAAAAAGAGCTTTGGGTCCTGGAAGAGATGAACTGTAGTCATTAGCAACTACTAATGGAGATTGGAGTCCAATTCTCATAGCTACTTTTTGATAGGAAATCGAGAGTGAAATGGACCTAGACTAGAGGGCAGATGACTGTAAATTTGAAAAGCCAAAGGAAGCCATGGAGCATTTTAACAATCAGCAAGGCATTTGGCAGAAATACATTTCTTACTCTTTCAGATGGGAGGCCTGTTGCTGTTTTACGGGTTGCTTAGACTAAAATGGGATAAGCCACTGATTTGAAGATGTGGACCTGACTTTAATAAAACTGTGCTGGAGAAAATCAAGACTCGTGGTCTGAAATTAGCATCTTGGAGCTTGTCCAGTTTAAGTATCACCTACATCCCAAGCTGTGCATCTTTACTGCTGATCTTCATTTACGATCATGTTATTCTTCTATAAGCCCCATTGCAGTTGACAGTAGCTGGACAGATTTATTTATTTTTAGTCCTTTTCCCAGCATCACTCACCATTATTCCACATTCCCAGTCAGCATGCTCAATTTCTTACCACTTTCTCCTCTTGCTACAGAATATCTAAACCTTCCCACTGACTAAGGTAAGCCCAGTAACCACAGAGTCACCAGGTACAACCTGTGTCTTAGATCCCAATGGGTTCCCATCAAGATGAAGCTAGTCACCAGCTACATAATTATTCCATAGTGTATCTTGATCATACAGCCATAGGCAACCTGCGGCACTTCAATTGTTGTTAAACTGACAGTATATCTGAGGGAGCATCTCCACCCCCATCCTTCTACCCGGACACTGAGGTCCAGCGCCGAGGGCCTTCTGGCGGTTCCCTCGCTGCGAGAAGCCAAGTTACAGGGAACCAGGCAGAGGGCCTTTTCGGTAGTGGCGCCCTCCCTGTGGAACACCCTCCCAAAGAGAACAACAACTACCAGACTTTTAGAAGACATCTGAAGGAAGCCCTGTTTAGGGAAGCTTTTAATGTTTGATGTATTACGGTACAGTGGTACCTCGGGTTACATACGTTTCAGGTTACATACGCTTCAGGTGTACAGACTCTGCTAACCCAGAAATATTACGTCAGGTTAAGAACTTTGCTTCAGGATGAGAACAGAAATCGTGCTCTGGCAGCGTGGCAGCAGTAGGAAGCCCCATAAGCTAAAGTGGTGCTTCAGGTTAAGAACAGTTTCACGTTAAGAACGGACCTCCGGAACGAATTAAGTACTTAACCCAAGGTACCACTGTATTTTAATATTTTGTTGGAAGCTGCCCAGAGTGGCTGGGGAAGCCCAACCGGATGGGTGGGGTATAAATAATAAATTATTATTATTAAACTACATCTCCCATCAGCCCAAGCCAGCATGTCCAATGGTTAGAAATGATGGGAGGTGCAGTTCAGCAACATTTGAAGGGCCAAAAATTCCATACTGATGCCCTATCAGTGATAGTGTGATGGAATGTTGGGAGAGAGGGTCAGATTGTTTATTTAATTAAAAGGAAAGCCACTTTCCAACAGAGTGTATTTACTTAGAAGTATTTTAGTTATTAAATTTTGGAAGATGAGGGTCATTATCTAGGCTCCTTTCAAGATGCTCTCTCTGCTAACTTGTTTTTTGAGAGGTCACAGTCAATAATTGCCTGGTTCAGAATATGAATTTGTCCAGCTTTTAATGCTTGGCTGTGTTACAAATCAAGCACCATTTTCCCGATAGTTTCTTCCTCAGCTTGGAAAATAAAATGAGATTCTGTGTGTATTTCTTGTAAACATTTTATGAGGTTTCTCTCCTTGTCCATATCTAAAGCCCTATCTTGTTCCCAGATGTGTTTTTGTATTGAGAATGGGGTAGTTGCACTTCCAGGTTTTAGAACTGTAATTCCTAACAAAATACAATAAGGCACACATTGTACCAACAATACAAGCTGGGAGAAAACTTCGGGAAAACATTTAAGCATTTTCCGAATGCTTGCCAAGCAAGCTTTTAAATACAAAACAATTCCAAACAAAACCACAAAGAGTTCATCTATCACCACTTCTTTTAGTTGCCAAAAGTTGGGCTGCATGGGCAAGTGTAATATTTGACCATGTTTTGAGCTGTTCAGGAATGTCAAACATACATGCAGTGGGTTTTTCTGTTTGATATTTGCCCTTGCTAGCTGGCATTTGAGGGATTGCTCTTTCTGTCCTCTTTTTCAACTGCCAAAAAACAAAACTTCTCTTAAAATCCTAGATGAACCTTTATAAACATTCAGCTGAGCTCACATGGAATTATTAATATATTACACTCCATTACAGAAGGAAGGTCACAGTGACATCTGGTGGCCTATTAAATTTGTCCCAGCCAATTGCAATAGGTAGTAAATTAAGAGGGAATGCCAATTCCATTCGTGCAGTGAAGTTATCCCTTCTTCATTATTATTTTCTTATATGTCTAGCAAGGATTAATCAACGCCTTACCAAAGAAGCTGGTAATAAAAGTCTTGCTGAAGAACTGTGGCTTAATTAGGTATCATGTTACTACACACAACTGGTGACACAAGATGCAGAGCTCAGAAGGCTTTTCTAATTAAAAAAAAATCAGAAGCTTTCATAAATAGCAATCAACATTGATACAGCTGGCACTGTAATTGCACCATTACCACTTGCATGAGTGGAAAATAACTTTAGGGAATTGTTTTCGAGGTGCCATTCAACACCACTCCAATGAAGAATAGAAAAAGGATTTCTAGTTTGCCTAGACTCTCTATCCAGGAATGGGTGAGATCCATGCTATTTGTGATATACTCAAATAACTGTATTCTCAATATCATTTTTTATTGATTTTATGCTGTTTGCCACCATATGTTTTCTTAATGTTCCAACCATTTCTTGCAAATATTAAATAAATATGAAATTTATCTGGGGATTGAAGGATCAGGCCATGTCAAACATGCAAAGTTACTTGATTTTTTCCAATTGGATATATTTATGGACACAGAGCAGTTAACGTGTCTGCTGGCAAATATTGATATCCTATTGCCACAAGGTTTAGCTAGGCAATACTCAATCATAAAAACAGGGATGGGTATATGTATCTGTCAGGGAACTGCCATCGGCTCAGGAGAGAGAGGGGGAAAGCTGGATGGATTACAGAGAGCCCCCAAAGATCGTGGGAAGCAGCACTTCCTCAGCAGACGAAGGAAGCCCCGCCTCTAGTGGGGAGGAGATGCAGGGCTCGGAGGATGCAAGGCGGTTCCAGGACACCTTGCCTGAGCAAAGCAGGGAGGAGGGAGGTTCCCCGTTTCCCAAGCCTTCCTTGCGCAGTAGGCTTTCGTGCAGAGAGGGGAGGTGTGGACTGGGGGTCAAGAGGCTACTCTGCTGGGGAAGATTTAAGGACCTCCCACTCTCAGATTCTGCCAGTGAATGAGCAAGACATAGAATCATAGAATCATAGAATCATAGAGTTGGAAGAGACCACAAGGGCCATCAAGTCCAACCCCCTGCCAAGCAGGAAACACCATCAGAGCACTCCTGACATATGGTTGTCAAGCCTCTGCTTAAAGACCTCCAAAGAAGGAGACTCCACCACACTCCTTGGCAGCAAATTGGAATAGAGGCGCTCTGCATTCTAAAGGTTTTTACCACCAATAAGAAAGCTTTAGAACAGACTATTGAGGCATCTTGCCTGATTGCTCTCGAGCAACCACCCAATACCTCTAACAGTATCCATTACAAATTCTCTCTGCGTTTTATTTTTCCACTCTTAAGTACAGTTTGCCACATATCTGCGTCAGGTTTTTCTTTTTCAGTCCTCATGAAAATTTATGAGCATTTGAGTGCACATTTCTCACAATCCATTTTTGCAAGCAATTCCCATTAATATAATGCATTTTTATGTTATTTTCAGTAATATAGTTTGCATTTCGTGTGCATTTCTCCCTAACACAAACATTTGTGTAGACATTTTTTCGGTGGAAGGTTCACATTGCAAAACTTGGAGAATCGTGAATTTTAAAAAGATAACTGCATGTCTGTTTGCATATCATTTCAGGAAGGGTGAATTGCACAGGTTTGCGTTAACATGTGCACTTATACCTTGAGCTGTGCATGAACTCAACCCTAGAGTCCTTCTTAAAGATCTTACTCTACCCCGTCCTCCACTATTTGTTGCCCACTCAATCCCAGAACTCACTTTCAAGTGTGGATTGCATGATTCCTATTGATGAAGAGTGGCACAGAATACCGTCCCTCTTAATCCCAACACAGAAAGGCAAAGTAAACAAACACCTGAATCTGACATATTTTATATTCTGTTAGGTATGTTAAAGTATTTCCCACTTCCCATGCACGTACAAATGCAGCTTTTTCTACTTAGCTTGTTATGTTTATTCCAGTCACTAAACAGTAAAAAAATCCTCATAAGAGGCCTCACCTAACCGACCAGAAGTCTTATAAATCTGTTGGTATTTGCAGATTTAAAACGTATCATCATGTTGCAAACACACACACAGTAATTATTAAGGAGAGTGAATTCTTTACACACAGACACACACAGAGAGAGAGATAAATCTTAGGTTGTAATGATGCTCCACCATCCTCATTATTTCAAACCATGACCTAATATAGCCCACCCACTGTTGCTTCTACTGCTGTAAATTAAGAACACTAAATATTAATGTTCAGCCTCAGAAACAGTAATACATTTTCCACTGCCAGCTTATTTTATACCTACTGAGAATCAAACAAGGTGGGCAATTATTTGGATCAGATCCACTGATTCATCGCAATCTGAAGCAATTCAGATATTTAAATGGGTCTTGTGTGATATAAAATTCTGTGCTTTGGATCCAGAATGGCCTATATAGTATATAATTTACTGCAGATGTATCAGAGATCTCCAGAGCAGTGAGAGGAGGCTGCTGGATTTACTTTGTTCGAAGTCTTGTGTTTGTTTGTTTGTTTATGTACCACACACAAATATGTTTGCACGTGTTTGTGTGTATCACACTGTTTATATACTTCGTTATTGTGATAAAGCCTCAAAGCAGTTAAATCTGCCTCTTAAACCCAAAGCATATTCACAAGGCAGATCACAACATTTAAAGCACAAATTGCATTTTAAAAAACCAGCAACAGATAAAACAACCAGCAACAAAAAAGAACCATCTACAGAACCATCTCAAAGTGATTTCTAATAAATACCCAATTTTAAAACATATACAAATATAAGAGCAGCATCAAATCACATAAATACGAGGGGATGTGGGGCATTTTTAGTTCTTTCTAAAAGTCATTGAAGAGTGAGGCAAATTTGAGAAGATGAAAAATGCCATGATGAAGAAAGCTGTTTCTTGCTGCTACCCACCTCACTTCAGAAAAAGGGGTGTTTCTGTCAATAATTGGGATTCAATCACAACCCAGTAAATTCTTGCTGTAGTTACAGGGAACCAGGCAGAGGGCCTTCTCAGTAGTGGCACCCGCCCTGTGGAACACCCTCCCACCAGATGTCAAAGAGAAAAACAACTACCAGATTTTTAGAAGGCATCTGAAGGCAGCTGTGTTGAGGGAAGCTTTTAATGTTTAACAGACTATTGTATTTTAATATTCTGTTGGAAGCCACCCAGAGGGGCTGGGGAAACCCAGCCAGATGGGTGGGGTATAAATAATAAATTATTATTATTATTATTATTATTATTATTTACAATTAAAGATGATTTGGAGCTCTTGCAAATAAAATTTAAAAACCTGCTTCTCCCAAAGATTGGACTTATTGTGACACGCAAAATAACAGGGAAATGCCCTGGAAAGTGTGGAGGTAACACTTGCTTAACATTTGCAATGTCATCTAATCTCCCCACAAACAAATCAGGCTAAATGCTCATTAAATATCTGGTGTTGTCTAATCTCTCTGCAAACCAATCTGGATTCTCATTAAACTGATCATCTGGGAGCACCCTCTGACAAAAAATTTTTTTTGAAGGACTGAGCAGATTCACATGGGAGCAAGCACTCAGCTTGCTATGGAATCCAGCTATTTTTTTAAAAAAACTTGTAAATACTGTTTAGCCACTATAAAGTGGCTGAATACAGCAGCAATCTGTCTCTCAAAACTTTGCAACGTGACCTCTAAACAATTGATTAACAAACAAAAAAAAACTTCAGGGATTCGGGGGTGCTCAGAGGTCTCGTTTATCTTCTGTCTGCCAGCCCACCCAAAACTGCCAGCCGTTCTGTTGCAAGCGGCCAAGCCTGCCTTCCTCCATCCAGGATTGCCAGAGGCGCTATATGCACTTGAATGGCTTTATTCTACGGCAAACCTTAATTTAAAATTGCTCTAATAAATTATGAGATTTCAGCATTCAAGTGAGGCTTGTCGGGTTGCTGGCAGCTCAGAAAGTCCATATGCAGTTCCCGCGTGTAGCACAGGCCACTAGCAACGGAGTTCAAAGACACCTCAGAATCAGCGACGTAACCAGTGGGCTGCAATTCACACCTCCCCGCTTTATATTTTTTCACACAGCTGTTTCATTACGCCTGGCGAAATAGTTCTACTTTATTTTGGTGGATCAGCTTAAAAAACGGATGCCGTGCTATTTGCATTTAGAGCACTGACACATCAAAGTTACCGCAAAGTTAATGAATCATGCAGTAGTAAAGGAGCTTCCTTTTTCCTTTCCAAATATGGGCCACAATATCAAATGCAGCCACCCTAAGCAAATGTAATAATCTTTAAAAATTATACTCAGTCCCTTGGCGTTTGAACAAACTGACAATATTAATGAAGGATCTAGCAGCACAGCAGTCAATGATCAGGGGAGATATTGGGCGCCACAGATCAAATGTTTGCATCTCACCTTCCAACCCCTTCAGGGAGTCATAGAATTGCAGAGTTGGAAGGGACCACAGGGGTCATCAAGTCTAACCCCCTGCGATGCAGGTATGTTTTGTACAATGTGGGGCTCAAACCCATGACCCTGAAAGGAAGAGCCCCCTGCTCTACTGACCGAGCAATTTTGGGAGGACATTTCTAAAGCCAAGTTGCAAAAGCCACTTCCGCCCTTCGGAGAAGGTGGAGTTGTGGGCTTCACAGCTCCCCCCCACGTGTGATTGGGGGGACTCCCGACTGCGTCACCTCCTGGATAGCCAATTGGCTGGCTCTGGGGGTGTGGCCTGCCCTATTTAAAGCAGGACACAGCCGGGGATCTCCCAGCTGTTCCTGCTTTTCCCACCCTCCCGCCCTATAAGGTTTTCGTTCCTTGACCTCAGTTTGTGTTGATTTGCGGGGCAGCTGCCTCCACTTGGCTACGCCCACGCTGATTGGTGGCAAATCCAGATAATAGTTTCATAGAATCGTGGAGTTGGAAGGGACCCTGAGGATCATCTAGTCCAACCCAAATATGCAGCTGTCCCATACGGGGATCGAACCTGCAGCCTTGGCGTTATCAGCACCATGCCCTTACCAACTGAGCCTTGCTATGGACCTTGGTTGGTTGCCATTGAGGAGCCTGGTCGGAATTTTTCCACTTGGCAAATTGGCACCAGCCACTTGGTTTTCGCCTACCTCGTAGCAAATTGTCACAACTTTCTTGGCATTGGCGGTTAGGCATTGGTATAGTTCTGTAGATGGAAGAGGGGAGGTAGTGCCATCACCTGCCCCGCATATTGAAGGGTAGTCTGATAAAGGATTCTGGGGTTGTGGCCCTGTCCAAATCCTGGGGAGGGGGCCCTAAGGCATGCCCCTATGAATTACCCTGGGGGAATTCCTAGTTGATGTGCCTCAGCAGGACTCCCTTACTGGTGGTTAACCCTTCTCGGACTTCAAGCGGACAGGCTGAAGTCTGATATAGTCAGTTAGGACCAATACCTAAGCCAATACTGCTCATCACCTGTAACCAATAAAGTTGTGGCCTTATTTAGCCCATTAACCTTAATAATTGTGTCGTGTCATTATTTCCACTGGGGGGGGGGGCGGGAACTCGCCACACAACAAAGGGACTGCTAGAAGAAAAAAGGCCCCTTATGTTTTGTTTCTGTCCAGTGGCGATTCCATGCAATGTCATGACAGATCATAAAAGAAGAATGCAAATGTTGAGGTAAAGCAGAAAAGCTGACAACCAAGCGCCAATTGGGGTTGGAAGGAAAATTCATTTCTCTCAACTAGCAACACAAAACCCAGTGAAGAACAAGCACTGACCCCTGAGTAGGAGGTGAAGCTCCTTGAGCAAGCAAGGCTGTTAAGCACTGGGCACACTCTCAGCTCTCATGGGATCTTGTGAGATCTGGAAAACCCCTCTTCCCACTGCCAAGACCCACACCAGCACCACGCCATTTGCACCCTGCGCACAGAGGTGCACAGAGATGTGCCTTCTAACAGTGCCATACGATGTGTACAACCATCAGGAGCAGAGCATGTAAAGTGGTGGCAGACATGCTGTGCAATTCACTCTCATGTTTACTAAAAATGCTCCTTCAATTTTATCCTTCAGATGCTTGCAAAAATAATTTGTTTAACCAAGCTTTCCCTGAAGATTGGGCGCCTAATGTGCTACTAGTTTATTTGATTGCTGAATTGTTTTTAATGCTTTGCATTTTACATTGCCTAATGCAATCTTATTGTTTGCTGCTTGAGAGAGAGAAAAACCTTTTTGAATGACAGTATATAAGCTTACTAAATGAAACAATAAAAGTATTAGTACAGTGGTACCCCAGGTTACAGACGCTTCAGGTTACAGACGCTTCAGGTTACAGACTCCACTAACCCAGAAATATCACCTCGGGTTAAGAACTTTACCTCAGCATGAGAACAGAAATCGTGTGGCGGTGGTGGGAGGCCCCATTAGCTAAAGTGGTGCTTCAGGTTAAGAACAGTTTCAGGTTAAGAACGGACCTCCAGAACGAATTAAGTTCTTAACCCGAGGTACCAGTGTAGTTGAAGACTGCTATCCCATTTCATTTTCAGGGATGCTTCTCCACTTGACAACTTTTGAGCATTCCTCATGCCCAACGCTTCAGTGATCTGTTGCAGATTTATGATTAGTAGCCTCAGAGTCAAGGATCGGATCTTACAACCCTGTCCCAGTCAGGTTGCCCTTGTCTAAAAGGCAGCCTTGTCTCATCACCAAACTGAGAAAGATCTCACCTTTGAAAGAGGCAGAGCATGAATAGTTTATTTCTTACCTGTCGGACTGGGATCTTCAGCCCAGCATGGTCAAGCTCAAGACAGTGAGGGCAGTTGAGATGTACAGGAGCTCTTCTTTCCCCCAGCATCTGGTCCCACCTCCTCTGTGAACAAAAGGACAGCTTATTCCATTGCCTTTTCTTTTCCTACTGTCTTCATCTAGCTAGTGCTATTTTTCTAGGAAAAAGAGGTGCCAGAACTCACCATGAACGCCTCCCTTGTTCTCTTATAATGGCATTCTTATTCTTATTCTTATTCTTATTCTTATTCTTATTCTTATTCTTATTCTTATTCTTATTCTTATTCTATGGAGGAAGCCTATTCTTCAAGTAACTTTCAGGTAACCAAGTACCGTAATTCATGGCTTTGTAGGTCAGAACCAACACTTTGAATTGTGCTAAGAAACGAAGAGGCAGCCAGTGCAGTTGGGACAAAAGGGAGATAAGATGATGATGATGATGATGATGATGATGATGATGATGATAATAATAATAATAATAATAATAATAATAATAATAATTTGATGATGAGCTCTATATGGAAGGGAGTGTCTTGGAAGAGGGGCTGGCTGGCTGTCCAAAACCCTGAACAGGAGTGTTCTACATTGCAACATTAAAATGTGTTTTATTTGCAGGCCATATGATTATGTGGAGTTGTCTGCTTAAAAATTACTAATAAGTAAGTGAAAACCACATTCTCTCTTATATTGTTGTCAAAGCATGTAGGTAAACAACTGCCTTGATAACTTTGTGTAATTTGTGTATGCTGCTTCTAAAATAAATACTACTGAGCACCTTCTTAAGAAGCTGTGAATTTTGGCTCATCCGTACTGTACCTTTTGAGTGTCGTGTGTAAAATGCATTTTAAACATTTCCGAATATGCTTGTTATTTCTGACTGATGTTCAGCCAAGACTTTTTTTTTTTTTTTTTTTGGTAGGTTTCTGGTGCAAGAGAATTTGTTTTTAAAGCAGCATCAAGAAGGAGAAAAGCTCCCCAGAGAAATGCAATCTTTAGTTTTCAAAGTAAGAAGTTTGCTTTCAATTTACATTGAAAACAGGCAGGGCTTCTGGCTTGGAAAAATTATGCAGATATAAAATGCATTGATTTTCCTAATACCCTAGATGCCTTTGAATTTAATGCTAGCATTAATAATTTACACCAATACTTTAACATACACATATATATTGCAGCCAATGGACTTATATATTCTTTAACAAGCAGGTAGCATTCTATCAATGTCAAAGAGATTTGTAATCTACCCTTACCATTTCATTTACACTAGGTCAAGCCGGGATTTTAAATTGGCTTAAAAGACCAATTGAGGTTACTGCCTAACTTGCTGTTTCAATAACACTATGTTATATTAAAAAAATACTTTTCCCTGAGTCATTTTCTCCTAAGGAAAAATAAATGTCTGTTTCTTATTGCAAAACCTTACCAGTTTTAACACCCTGTTCTATGCTGCTGTAATTTAGGGTGCAATCCTGTACTGTAGTTACACCAGCTGAATGACTTGAGAATAGGACTGGGAGAGCTCCTGTGGCCCACCTTTTTATCTGGTCCCACAGGTTATAGTCCTCATTGGTCCAGGTTCACATCCCAAGTCTTTCTGCCGGCCTTCAACTCGGATTAATGCCTCTTGTTTGTCTGAATGGAAGTCAGAGAGGGGCGTGCAAGAGAGTACAGGCAACTCCCAATTTATATGCATCCAACTGACACATGGCCATGCTCATTGCGCCAAATCCGGAAGTACCTTTAAGAAATGTAATTTGGTTGGAATTGTAATAATTTGGAAAATTAATAGAAATAACTGGAAAGAATAAAAATGGCAAAAGGCGACCCTAAGCAAGCTCACAAAGGGCAAAAACGGCACAAAAATGGCACCTAGCAATCCCAAGAGCCTTTTCACCAACCTTTGAGGCCTGTGGAGAATAGAGTTTGAGAAAGGAGGTTTGGAGGAAGTGATTGTGGTAAAGTTTGGTGGTCTGGTAAAAAAAAAAAAAAATCAAAGGGTTTCTCAAGGGTTCCCACAGTTTTTTAGAGAGTGTTTGCAGGCTTTTCCAGTGGTGTTTCAAATATTCATGGTTTCATATAAATTGGAAGTTGCCTGTATATAGAAATTCCTCTTCTGTGCCCACCACATGTCCATTTTGTGTGACTTCACAGAGAGCTGAACTAGAGAGACTCATGCTCAAGATGGAGGCCACCTGTGCACAATATCGAACTGTTATTGTCAATCATGGTAGGAAGAGAACTAGGAGGAAGGGGACACTGCTAATGGTGGAAAGTCCAATCAGCTCAAAAGGACAAAGCTGCCTCAAAGCTCTAGACGGCAGCGAGAGGCTAACTGCATCTGAAACACAAAATGGAGGTCACTGTTCTCTGCCCTCTCTCCTAGTCACATGGGACACAGCGTTCTACCTCAGCAGGTTCCACACATTGAGACTGCATCCTACGCTCCTCCAGACCACAGCTGACAGTCAGCTGCCGATGTTGTAGTTTGTTTTTGACAAGCCCCAGACCACGCATAAGTGATTTTTCCATCATTGAATTCATTGGAAAGAGGGATTCATAAAATCTGCATAGCCCACAGCCTTCGCCACATTGGCACAATAACAGGAAGGATCACAGGATATTATGGAACTTCCTCCCTTCTTAAAACATTGCTCTGGGCAAGAGAGGCAAAAAGCAGTCGTCACAGTCAGAATTTGCTTCTGGTCTATCAGGAAGTCCCCATTGAACCCAATTCTTTGATCAAAGTTGTATGTCTGAATAAAAAAGGGTGTGTGAGATCCTCAACAGGCTCATCACATAATGCCCCCAGTCGCCCTGAAGTCAACAGGGGGATTAAATTGTTAAATTGTTTTACAATTAAATTGTTTACCAGAGCTGAGTTAAAATTTGTATTATAGTATGCCAATCCAGTGAGATAGATATATATATATATATATATATATATATATATATATATATATATATATATTGCAGCCAAGGAAATCCAAACATACACAGAGATTTACATCATTTGCAAGGGCTTCCAGTTTCACTTCAGTACAGGATCTGGGCGCTTATCTCTGTATATTGACTTAGCAAATCTTCTAGTGGAGGTAGTCTGGATCAGAGCACATATCTACCTATACTAGACTTGAACATAGTATCACATGCTAATAGAAATGAAGATGATTTTCATCAGTTGCCCCTCTCTCCTCCAGCCTTTTCCGCCCTTAATAATCCAGATGGAGTCCAGAGAGAATGAAGACTGATGATACTTTACTGGGTAAATTGAACAAAAACAGTACACAATATGAGGAGAGCCTAGTTCATAGAAAGAGGACACTACACTTAAAACGGGAGAAACTCCCTCAAACTATACAGCCAGTCAGAGCACAGGTTACCTAAGCATGCCACTCTGATTGGTAGCTAGGCAACACCTCCACCACCCTTCTTGATTGGCTGACTGTTAACAGAGTTAACCCTTAGGTTGCTGATTGAATAGTCCCTGCTGTTCTACTTCCAACATGGAAAACCTCTGGAATAGAAGGAAAGGAAAGAAAATTTGTAAAAAAAAAAAAAAAAGTCCTTTTGTTAAGCAGGAGCCTGCACTAGGTCAAAGGTCCTTCCATGAAAAGAAAAAGAAGGCATATGTCAATCCAACCAATTTATATTAAGTTTCTCTTCTTTTTTACACCATACTTCTTCCCATCCCAAAGACTGCCGTGTCTACTTTCAATGTCTTAGGCAACTACAGAGGCAAACAACAAGAACAATAAATTGTCCACACAAGAAACAAAGAGAAAACACCAGCTCTTGCCTGCTGTTGCCAAGAAAATATTGAAAGCAGAGCGACAGCACAAACTAAGGGCTCTGGGAATCAAAATAGAAAAAGACTAAAAATCACGATACTTTTTGAACATCTCATATTTTAAAAATATGTGGAGCTGGTAATTCTACTTATCTTCAGTTCCATATGTAGGCCTGTCTGCACTTCACTGGCTCTTTACTTTAAATGTATAATCCAGTATCTGGCACAGAATTTGGCATTTTGAGAATTTTATCACCCTACCCCTTTTCTCTTTTATAAAATCAAAATAAAATGTTGATTAAAGTGTTGGCTCTGTTTTCTGTTGAAAGCTCATAAGCCAGCAGAGGTTTGGGGCAGATAATTCAGCTGTCAGGTGAGTTGTTGTCTGGCCTGTAACAACATTTTCTTCTTTTCCCCAAGACAACAAGCTTTTATCTTCTATCTCCCTCTATCCATTTGCAACCCATCTTTCTTCTCTTTCCCTCTCGCATCATGGATTCTGAGAGGAGAATGTGAACTTCCTTTATCAATGTTGCCAATGTTTGCAACTCACTGTTTCAGAATAATAATCACAGCCACCTATAATGGCTGTCTCCCAGCTTAGTAATAATTACGATAGTATAGGGTACCACCCCATTTTTGGGTTGCTATTTTTGTGCTGCTTTTCTCAATATATAAAATAAAGTACCCAGACATGTACGATGCTGCTGTATGCGTTAATCTGTTTTTATATCTGATATTAATATTTTTTAAAAAAAATATTTCAAATAGTTGTTTTTAACAATCTTTAACAATTTTTTGGGTTGCTTTATACTTTTTGTAAACTACTTTAAGGGTTGTTGGTTTTTTACAGTCAAGCAGTGTATAAATTTTCTTAAATAAGAAAGAGATGACTACTGGAACCTCAATTTTTAAGCAACCCTCTCAAACAAATCAAAACAATGATAATAATTATGAATTAAGATCCCATTACACTTCCCTAATAAAGCTCCTTTTTTATATTCTGGATTTATTGTTCATTCCTAACAGAAAAGCATTCACAGGTGTGTATTCTCTTATTATTTTCTTCCCACCCCCTGCCCCCACTGGTCCATTTTCTCACCAGAAAAGTGTTTCTGGTTTGTTTGTTTGTTTGTTTGTTTGTTTGTTTGTTTGTTTGTTTGTTTACAGATCTCATTAGTTTCAACAGGATATTCCAGTCTTACAAGAGATTATGTCTATGACAGCCATATGCCAAGTATGGTGGGAAACCTTCACTGATGTGAAGAAATTGGATGCTTGGCACTCTTGCTCTCTTCTTACCCATGAAACAGATTTAAAAGATTTCTATCTCCCTGTAAATGGCAAAGAAAGCAGAAGGAGCAAAGAGTGTTGATAAACTATGGGTAACAAAAAAACAGCCAATATACCACTAGATAGATCTACTATCACATATTTTTTAAGGATCCAAGAGAAAACATCGGCAATTTGAAATAACTGGGCCTTGCTATAACTCACTGTCGCCAATAATTGATTTTACACTTGCCAATTTTGCCTGCAGACAGAGGTGGAGCAGGGAAGGAAGCCACAATGATGGAATAATAATAATAATAATAATAATAATAATAATAATAATAATAATAATATAATTTATTATTTATACCCTGCCCATCTGGCCGGACCTCCCCAGCCACTCTGGACAGCTCCCAACAAAATATTAAAATACAGTAATGCATCAAACATTAAAAGCTTCCCTAAACAGGGCTGCCTTCAGATGTCTTCTAAAAGTCTGGTAGTTGTTGTTCTCTTTGAAATCTGGTGGGAGGGCTATATTGGGTACAGCTTGCAAGTAGCATGGTGCGGCATTCAAGCAAGAGAGTCCTGTTTCTGCCAACCCAAATGCTGTCAGAATGGCATTGCTCAGCCTGCCTGCTGGGTGTGTGTTGGAAGATGGGAAGAAGCAGCCACTGACTGCTGGAGCCCTGGACCCAGTCATGCATTGCTTGGAGGATGGAATACTGGCACTCTTACCAAAAAAAATATATAATAGTGGGGAACACATGACCCTCATTCCCATCAGCCCCAGCCAGCATACCCAAAGATCAGGAATGATGACTGAGCAACATCTGTAGGGCCACACATTCCCCACTCCTCCAACTCTACTTGAATACCTCCAAACTTACTCAAAGAAGAACTGTGCATTTACTCAACAGCCTCATAATTGTTAGGTTGTGGGTGAACATATCAGACGACACAGCGATTCTTCAAACAGCTCTTGTTTATTCACAGGCCAGAACAGAACAGAACTGAAGGGTTCAGCCAGCCTGCTTATATAGAGCTCCAGTACAACGTAACTGTAACAACTTTCTGAAACTATCCAATCACTGAATGTCACTTTCAATCCTTTATTTGCATATGTGGACCTGAGTGAAAACTATCTACAGTATCCCCCTGCGGGCCCAGGGTGAGAACTTCAGTACATAACAATAATTATCTTGCACTGTCTCTGATATAACAGGTTTCTGGCAAGCTCAGCACAATGACCAGGCAACATTGCCTTTCCCTGTGATGGAGGAAACTGATAGGACCATTTCATACGTACCTAAAGTATGGAGTTTTATTGTGTGCACCCAGAAATGTAAAGTGAGGCATGCTCAGCCAGGAGAAGTGACTGGCAGCAGAGCCCAACAGAATGTGCACTCAGAGGCAAACTTATGTTTACCTCTGTGCCATGTGTGAAATAGCTCCTAGGGTCTGCCAGATCAAGTGAAGACCATCTGTGCACTTTCCTGTGGATTCAGAGCAAAGATGGAGTCTGTACCAAACTGCCTTAAGAATCCTGTTTTGAGAAACTGTGCTATTTATCAAATTAATTAACGTGTTTTGAAGCCTCATAATCAGCAAACAATGTTTATTCAGCAGACAGATAATGAGAACAGAGAAAGATTTCAATTAACTTAGAGACATTAATGCTATCTCTGTTGTTCCTTCCTCTCACCTCATTTTCCAGAGTAGTTCTTTAGAAAGAAACATTCTGCCACTTTTGGAACCTGATAAAACTCTCTCGTTCCTTTAACATATCTGACATATTTTGCAATTGCTTCCTCTGAAGCAGATTCTCAATCCATTTGTCCCCTGGCTAGTTGTTAAAATTATGTAAACTTCAGTAGCTTCTAATACTAGCTGGCTGGCTGAGGCTACAATGCAAGTTAGAGCATTGGAAAAAGAACAAAAATGCTCCAGTTCTTCAACAGTTGCATTCGATTCACTTATTCAAGAACTGTTTCATTTGATTCCCTGGGAAGGCTTTTCTAATCTGCAGGGAGACTAGCAAACTCTTTGAAATGCCAGAAGGCCTATCAGTCCCTTCCCTTCCCTGACATTCTAAGTCTAAAATAATAATAAAGTACCATAGCAGTAAAAGCTGACATAACATTTCCCCAGCTCTTTTTTTTTTTTAAAGACAGTATTCCAATACTCAAATGATTCAGAAAGTGAGAGAAGGCTGTTCTTAATGATATGAACCTTGTCCATGCCAAGCAGCACTCAATAAATGCTCTCGCCATGCTACATTATGAACCCTTTGAAGACTGGTATCCTAAACCCACTGGCAGGGTTTGGTAATTTACAAACTTACGCAGAGGTAATAGTTGAATACAGCATTCCTCACTTCTAGTCAGGCAAGCTGTGTATCAAAATGTTCATACACTGACAGGCATGGTCAACGTAGGGTAATAAGATGATTGTCTATAGCAGGGGTGCTAGTTTCATGATAGCTTTATGGAATGCTTATGTGGAATGTTCTTATGTGATTTGATGGTATATGTAAGTAATGTGCTCCATTATAAATCTAATCGGTCAATCAATGTGTGCAGTGGAACTACCAGGACCAGGCAAGTGGGTGCAGTTCCAGAGCTCTACAGCACCCAGAAGGCCCTGAGAAACCCAGCACCATGGGACACTCTCCTTCAGTGTCAACACCCTCTGCCCTCTCACACGTTTATAGTAAGGGGTGAGTGGAGAACACCAGGAAGGTCACAGGTTCCTCACCCCGGCTTCATAATGTTGACCTTTATAAGGCAGAGGGTGGAGCAGAAGGTCTCAAACTGGGTCTTCCAGTCGTCTCCTGCCCCAACCAACACCTTCATATCTACCACAAGTCCTGTCAGACTGAACTCTGTGGTTCAAGGCTGAACTTCCCTGAGCATTAACAGCTGGTCCCAAAGGCCAATCTTTGCCCACCAGGTGCTATGAAGCCCTACCATCGGTCTTGCCAGTTTCTCTTGGGTGTGAGGATGCTCCAGTTTCCTAATCATTGGCTGACATCTTGATCTCTACTGGGTTTTGACCAAATCTGTCCCCTTTGATCCTTGTTTGCTGTTCGGATGTTCTTCAGAAGATGCTCCTGTCCATACACTCAGTCTATAGCACTGAGGGTTGTTCCTCTACACTTCCTATGGTATTTTGCTTTCCTCTTGCACTTCTTTGCTGAACAACTGAATTCAATAACTGTCCTACTAATTAAGAGTCCTTGCCCATTCTTTTCTTTTTCTCTTCAGTCCTTTAATAACTATACATTGTCTTAAGAAATGCTCTCTTTTGTGGCAGAGTGTGAGCTCTTGATCATATGGTGACTCACCGCAGGATGAACTAATGATTCACTACCAGGCATTCTAGGAGCTAAAAGTGAAAGAAAGAAAAAGCGAGGTTTGCCAGCTCCCTGGCAGTGTAGGGTAGCATTCATGTCGTGATAATTACTGCCTTCAATATAAGCAGACATTCTCTTGGAAATGAAAGAAGCCCAGCTTCCGTTTTCATCTCAGAATAATTCATATTGTTCCAGGTTTTGTGCTTGTTGAACAAGCTCCTTTCTGTTTTTAATTGGACTGTAATAAAGTGAGTTCCCAGGAAAACAAAATGATTTTGGGTGTATTGTCTTTACAGAGTTACCATTGCAATGCTCATTAGCTCTGCCATGCTAAATGCATAGTGTTACAGGTTACTTTAAAACATGAGGGAGTGAAAGAATGTTTCAGGCTCGTCCTAATTCTGTCACCACCAGGATGACAAACTTTTTTTATTTTTATTACCGCCAGTCAAAACTTTTTAACCAAGCATGTCTCTTAGAATAAGATACTATTTATTGGCCCTACCATTTGGTAAAGTGGGTGTCATAAAAGTGAGGCAAATTGCTTGCTATTCAATTTATTTGTGCTGTGTTTTTCCTTCCAGCAAGAGGCAGAGGCACTTGTGGGATTTTCTCCCTGTTGCCAAAATAACTTGATCAGCCTTACATAATCATCACCTTACCTGGGAAGGGGATGCCTTTTGTTCCTATGCCTCAGACAACAAAATGTCTTAGGCCAACGCTGACTGTTTATTAACCCAAATTACAAGCCATAGAAGACAACCAAGAACCGTAATCAAAGAGACACACAGAATCCAGTTTTAGAAGTGATGTGGATGTGATGAAATACTGATCTATAAAACTAAACAGGAACTAGAAAACAGTTGAAAGGATGCTGAAAAAATGACTTAGGCCCAGCATCATATCATAACCCAATTTCATTTTGGGCAACAACAATGACAACACATTATTGTTCTTACGGGTTGGTTGGTTGGTTGGTTGGTTGGTTAGTTGGCTTGCTTGCATGCAGCATTATTATTATTATTATTATTATTATTATTATTATTCTCATCATCATCATCATCATCATCATCATCATCATCATCATTTTACTCATCGGCCAAAACTGGCTCCCAGAATGGTTTGCAAATATCAATACTAAGACAGGCCCTGCCTTCAGGCTTACAATCCAAAAGATACAACAAAAGAGGAAAGGGGATTGGAAGGAAGAGGGTGGAGAGAAGTAAACTCAGATGCTAGTTCCTAGTTACATATTTGGTTAGCTCCCAAACTTGAGGAACCATCTCAAAAGTCACTGCAATGCAGCTAGATGCTGATGTTAAGGTGTAGATCCTCAGCCTTCTTGGGTTTATCGGACAAGTACAGCCATCTTTTCAGTTCCTCCAAGGAAAATAAGAGAGGGTTCAGGTGAAACTGCCACTCCAGAGCAGATGGCACCAACTGAAGCTTTCCTCCAATACACATAACGGTATTGGGAGCATGGGGGGAGGGTTAGACTTCTCTTCCCTATCTACTGTATTGCCAATCCTGCATAGGTTCTGTCATCAAGGCTATTTGCATTTCACAAAACATCCATGCAACAAATGCATTTAATGTCTTGTTTAGTTTGACCTTCAGGTCCTTGATGCATGGTTGATATGCAGAGGTGATAAAAAAAAATAACCGATCAAAATCAACAGACCTAAGTTTGGCTGGGTTGTGCCTTGCCTGTTTTTCTTTCATAGCAAATGTTTTGATTTGTGAATTAGAATGCTTGTGGTGTATAAAGCTGAATCTACTGTAGCAAATGTCAAGCAGTAGGAGCTAACAACATTTTGGGAAGCAAGAGTATGCCAACATATTGACAGGTTCTCACTTTTTCTTCCCCTCAGTATCTCTGAATATCTTCCCCCCCCCCCCAAACACACAAAAATCCCAGACAGATCTGCTACATACTAATATGCCAAGTCACTTTCAGAGAAGCAGACAGATAGATAATCTGCAGACAGAATGCATGTAGAGTTCTTCAAATATATCACACCCTGATTCATAGCACCAGAAGCCTGCATTATTTGCTTGTTGCAAAAACCCATGACTTCATAAACCACCCCTGTGACAGTAAAGGTTATTTACCATAGTACGGAATACTATGTACACCCCACAAAGACATAACATATGAGCAGATTGTTTGATTATCTTTCACTGCAGATGGGTGTTCTTTCATTTTAGGCTGAAGAACTGGAATTATGCTCACCCCAGCTTTAAATACTTGAAGCTCTGACTGACTCAGGTTTTTATAAGTCAATCACTTCTGCATGAACATTCCAAGGTAACGGCATGCACTCTGAATATATGTCTTTCCCCTCTCTCCTGCAGTTAATTATAGTGAAAATATTGATAGGAAAGCAACTTCCGACACCTAATTATATTTTTCATTTTATAACTGTATGTTAACTTTGCTGGCTTTCATTCGCTGGTCATTTATCTAGATAGCAGTTTTACTGTTCTTGTGTTGATAGATAGATAGATAGATAGATAGATAGATAGATAGATGATAGATAGATAGATATAGATGATAGATAGATGATAGATAGATAGATAGATATAGATAGATGATAGACAGACAGATAGATGACAGACAGGCGATAGAGGATAGATGATGAATAGATAGACAGATAGATAGACAGATAGATTAGATAGATAGATAGATAGATAGATAGATAGATAGATAGATAGATAGATATAGATGATAGATAGATAGATAGATGATAGATGATAGATGATAGATAGATAGATAGATAGAGATGATAGATAGATGATAGATAGATTAGATAGATGATAGATATAGATAGATGATAGATAGATAGATAGATAGATAGATAGATAGATAGATAGATAGATAGATAGATATAGATAGATAGATGATACATAGATAGATGGATAGATGATAGATAGATAGATGATAGATAGATAGATAGATAGATAGATAGATAGATAGATAGATAGAGATAGATAGATGATAGATATAGATGATAGATATAGATAGATAGACAGACAGACAGACAGATAAATAGATGATAGACAAACAGACAGATGACAGACGAAAGATGATAGATAGATAGATAGATAGATAGATAGATAGATAGATAGATAGATGATAGATAGATGATAGATAGATAGATGATAGATAGATATAGATAGATAGATAGATAGATATAGATATAGATAGATGATAGATAGATATAGATGATGATTGATTGATTGATAGATAGATGATAGATTAGATAGATAGATAGATAGATAGATATAGATAGATAGATGATAGATAGATAGATATAGACAGACAGATAGATGACAGACAGATGATAGATGATGATGATAGATAGATGATAGATAGATAGATAGATAGATAGATAGATGATAGATATAGATAGATTGACGATGATGATGATAGATGATAGATAGATAGATAGATAGATAGATAGATAGATATAGATAGATAGATATAGATGATAGATAGATAGATAGATGATAGATAGATAGATAGATAGATAGATAGATAGATAGATGATATAGATGATAGATAGATAGATAGATAGATATAGATAGATAAAGATAGATAGAATCCTTATTGTCGTTAACTTCCTTGGGGAGCCTTTGGAGAGGATAGTCCAAAAGGCAGCAAATACACATTTCTTTAAATGACTAAAACAGTTGCAGCAGCAGCAACAGCTCTTCCTACACCAAGAAATAATAGAACATTCATAATTCCCAGATTTCACTGTGTTGGTAGGTAAGGAAAATGGGACATATAGAATCCCGTCCGGTGAGTCTTCTGCAGCATTTCACTATCCACTTATATTCAGAACAGCAGCAAATTCAATAAGAAGCAAATGTTCTATGAAAAACAAATGTCACTGGCTACATATAAATTAATATACTCACTTGGAGTCCTATAATGCTTAATGCCAGAGAAGATGCAGTTAGTGGTAAGGTACAGAAGGATGATGACAGCTGGGAGTAAAGAGATTTTGTACCTTATGTTCTCAGGAAGATAAGTGAGGCAATGGGGATGAAAACAGGGCATGTGAAACCCTTGAGTGAAATTATAAATCTATACAGCAAGCAGGTAGGGAGGTAATGGAGTGTTACATTTTATTTTGCATCCTGCTCCTAAATGGGGCAATTTATTTAAGGGAGTATAATACAATATTATAGCCAAATAGAAATGTAGAGAGAAAATCCAAGGAATTGTTATTTAAAGCCACACACCTCACGTTCTGAAGTGTCCATTCTCCATAGATTCAGGTTGTTTTCAGCTCATCCCCTATTCATAGTTGTTTAAAAAAAGTAAAGGCACCAAATTTGTCTTTTTCCATAGATATGGGTATGCTAAACTGCTTTTGTGTGATATCCTCTATACAAAAATCACAACATCCTTTTCAAACAGCTCTTTTCTCCAGACTACAATGGGTCACAAATCTGAAGGTGTGTTGAACCATTTGCAGAACAAGTTCAGCGCAACCAAATCACCATCACTTTAAACTATGTTGATGTTATGTACTGAAGTTCTCACCCTGGGCCAGCAGGGGGATACTGTAGATAGTTATGCAAATGAAGGATCGAAAGTGACGTTCAGTGATTGGATAGTTTTAGAAAGTTGCAACAGTTACATTGTTCTGGAGCTCTATATAAGCAGGCTGACTGAGCTCCTCAGTTCAGTTCTGTTCCAGCTTACAAATAAAGAGCTGCTTTGGAAGAATCGCTGTGTCGTCTGATATGTTCGCCCACAACTTAACAGTTGACTTCCTCACAAATATACACTGGCAAGTGTACGGGTTGTTGCAGTGCTGTGAAAGCCATATAGTGTCGAAGGAGATAACATTTGGGGTTCAGCCAGGGTGGCATTTGTGGCCTCATCCAAAACTAAGAGAGTTGAAAGTGTTAAATATCATGCTTCACATTGCATGAAGCATCCACATAATATTATTATGGATATTATTTCAGTTAACTGAATTTGCAGTGTGAAATGGAGATGGGGGGATCTCTTAAAGTATGCCCTAAAGTGACTTTTCTAGAAAGAAGAATTTTCCTTTGAAGTTACCTTCTCTGGCTCATTTCATTCCATGCAACTTGTGGCCAATGAAGGTTTGTGAGTTTTTGTTTTTTGTTGCTCATCACTGCTAGTGATATCCAATGGATAGAGCAATTTTGGAAGGACAAAATTGCTGCTGTTGCATCTTGGCACAGCTACACTCCCTAATCACCCACATTATGTGGCTAATTGTCCTTATTAGTTAATTTCCTCTGTGAATTCTGCTATGCCAAACACACCAACTAAGCCCAATAGCTTAGAGCCATACAGAGCAATCCTAACAGTGTCTACTCAGAAGTAAGTCTTATTGAATTCAATGCAATTTACTATCAGGTAAGTGGAGTTAGGATTGTAGTCATAATTGATAACTACAGATTATTAAAAAATATTATGAAATGCAATTAAATGAAAAGTTACGTTTTGTGCAAGTTTGTCATGAAGCACCACTTCCTGAACAGAAAAGCAGCTTTAGGAGAGATCAGTTTTAAGTGCAGAAGAAACAGAGGGGGGTGCTTTCCCTGTTGACAGCTTTTCTGTTCAAAATAATAATAATTTAATAATAATTTATTTTTATACCCCACCCATCTGGCTGGGTTTCCCTAGGCACTCTGGGCAGCTCCCAACAGAATATAAAAAATATGGTCAAACATTCAAAAACTTCCCTAAACAGGGCTGCCTTCAGGTGTCTTCTAAAAGTCAGATAGTTTATTTCCATGACATCTGATGGGAGGGCGTTTCACAGGGTGGGTGCCACCACCAAGAAGCCCCTCTGCCTGGTTCCCTATAACCTCTCTTCTTGTAGTGAGGGGACCGCCAGAAGGCCCTCCACGCTGAACCTCACTTTGATTTGTTTTCAAAAATGTACTGTAAATCTCCCCTCCCATTGCTTTTCTCCAATGGGCAAGAAAATGGCAATGTTCCGCTGCAATTTCCACTACAGTGGTACCTTGGGTTACGAACTTAAATTCGCTCCAGAGATCCGTTCTTAACCTGAAACCGTTCTTAATCTGAGGTGCACTTTCGCTAATGGGGCCTCCCACTGTTGCCACGCGATTTCCATTCTCATCCTGGGGCAAAGTTCTCAACCAAAGGTACTATTTCCGGGTTAGTGGAGTTTGTAACCCAAAGCATTTGTAATCCAAGGTACCACTGTACTCCCTGGACGATTGTACAATCTAGTCAGGATTTTGTGCTGCCCATTTCCCCAACAGCCTCTGGAGTACTGGAGTTGTGGGACCAAACTAGATGCCATGTCGGAAATCTTTGAATGGTATCTTACATTAACAACAACAATCAATTCCAGAGGCATTTGAATTATGACCACAGAGTTTAAAGGAGGGAGGTTAACTTCCCCGCCTCCACCCAGTCATGTTCCTAACTTAAATCCACCCCCAAGCCACTGGTTTCCCCTCTTGTTGGAAATGAGACATAGGTCACTGTTAACCAGGAATCAGGTGTTTTGCTTGGGTGAAGCCAGGAGACAGAGCCAAGTATCAGGAGGCCAGACATAACGCAACAGAGCCAGAAAGACCACTGTGGCCCAGGCAAGGTCCCAGACTAAGCAGGAATACTTTTATAGTTCTCCCTACTAAGGAAACCAACTTGCTAGCCTGGATGGTAAGAGCCCCTCTAATATATGGGAACTTTTTTTCACTGGCCTGCCTGTATGAACAAAGACCATATACAGAGATCTTTTTTTGCCCAAATACTGTCCTGATGGCTCACCAGCTGTCTATGGGTTCTACATACCCTCCAACATTTCTCTGATGAAAATGGGGACGTCCTATTCAGTTAATAAATTATTATTATTATTATTATTAGCCAAAATCAAGCACCCTGACATTTTGCAGAATTTGCACTGCCTTTAAAATTCTTGCTTCTTAATCATTTCACTACCAATGAATTATAAGCAATTATAAACACTGCTGTGTTTACACAGCAGTAGATTTATAGCATGTTATCCCCAGGCTGTGTTGACATGGTTTTCTAACAGTATTTAAAGTCTTGTGGGTGCTGTTCAGCAGCACTGTATTGAACAAATTTTTACACAATGATACACACACACATTCATAGAAACCAGGTGGCAAATGGGCATATCTGGTTTGTGATCACTTTTCTGCTGCTTAATTATATAAATCAATTAAAGGGAAAATTCTACAGCTGGAGCAATGGAGGCTTAGTAAACAATTTTAAACACAGCAAACAGGACTTTTATTCACTGGGGACACCAAACTGAGAAGGTAGAACACATATATGCATCGGTTTTCAGCGAATGTAATTTTTGTTACCTGATTGAAACTCTCCACATGTATTTGTGTGAAGAAGTGTCATCCATCAACTCTAAAACTCATCTCTAGCATCTCTCTCTCTCTCTCTCTCTCTCTCTCTCTCTCTCTCTCTGGAAAATATATTTGGTCAGATCAGATATCAACCATAATTTCTTACGTTAATAATACTGGTGATGTTTTGAGCAAATATAGCCTGTCCACCAACCTTGCTGCTGTTGACAGCTGTACCATCTATAAAAATTTCAGGTGGGAATGGAGAGGAACAAATGTTAATGTCCTACAACCAGAGCCTTGACTTAGTTCAGAAAATCCCAGCTTCCACCAACCTGTTGTCCTCAAGATGTTGTGGACTGCAACCCCAGTCAGCAGATTGGCGAAGGCTGGATCAGCCCTTTCATTCTCGCCATCTGGGTTCACATCCCCCCAAACTTTCCTTCTCTTACTGCAACTCAATGCCTCTCCTAATGTGAGGTTTTCTTCAGGGCTCCTTTCTCTTTAGCTCAGCTCATTTTCTGATTCTGTGCCTCCTCTGTCCTTTTGTCCTTAGGACAACTGCCCTCCTCTTTTCTTGCATACTTCACTTCACAATGAAAAAGCACTGTAGGGCTAAAATGAGAGGTTTGATGGTGTTACTACTCAGCCGTGGAAGCTGTTGCAGAAGAACCAGAGGAAAGGGGAGTGTTTAGGTGGAGAAGACCTCAGTCAGCAGCATACAGGTGCTCAATTCCTGACTAGTCACCCCTGCTGTCATCAGAAGCTGCACACAATCCCCTTTTTACCCATCACAGACTCTCCTTGTGTCCCTGTTTTCCAGGGACAGTTCCAGATTAACAGACGCCATCCCAGTTTCTGATTTGATCCTGAAATGTCCCATTTTCCCCTAGGATATCCCTATTTTCATCGGAGAAATGTTGGAGGGTATAGAGTTATGTGGTGCCTGAGCTAAAGAGATAATTAACTATACAACCTTTAGAAGACATTTGAAGGCCTGCACAGGAAGGATTTGTATTAATGTTTAATGTTTAATGTTTTATTATGTTTTTATGTAAGTTGGGAGCTGTCAAAGTGGCTGGGGCAACCCAGTCAGATGGGTGGGATATAAATAAATTATTATTATTATTATTATTATTATTATTATTATTATTATTATTGAATAGGACATCCCTACTTGCATTGGCGAAATGTTGAAGGGTAGGCCATCATGCCAGTGATTCATTCTAGTGAACCACAGTTCCCTTTGTTATGGGGCTAAGACAAGAGCTTTAAAGGTTCCTTGTTGCTTATCATCAGAATGAAATACTCATTCGTTCCCACTTTGACCCATAGAGTTTAATGGGGCCGATGAGAGCTGATCCAACAAAGAAAATGAGGGGTGGAAATCTGACGCCTCTCCCAACTCAAATGGCACCCCTCAGTTCATGACACCCCTCATTTTAACCTTCTTTGCTTTCTCCCATACGAGTGACTCCCTGCTATTCACCTCTGTGGAGGAAAGCAAACTGCACATGAAGGGACATGTTGATATTTTGTTGTGTTATGAAAGCAAAAAATATACTCCATCAGTGATACTGTGCAACCTGGCCTCCACTGACAGGAATTCTGCATTGGGTTTAGGTGTTTGGGTAAGCGTGCAGAGATCCACTAAATCTGCACACACTCATAACTGGTCTTTCTCCGGTTACTCATAAAAGGAATTACAGTGATTTGCTTTTTCAGCTTTTCCCACAAACACTCCTATCTGAATTGCTTTTTTGTGCACATACAACAAAAAACTGTGAAACCTCACACCAGATGGCCTAACCTTTCCCCTCATACACCTTCCTGAGGGATTTCAGTTCAGACCAATGGAAGTTCAGCAGAGATGGGGATCTAAGAGAGGTGAAGTTGAGACAACTCAACAGCCTCTGAGCTTTGACCTACTCTTGCTACAGCTCGTGTTGTCATGTCTGAAGTAGGGAACAGAAGATGAATGGCAGAGCTGAGTGAATGACAGGCATATGGCAAAGTAGTGCTCCTATTTCCGGAAGTCAGCTCAAACCCTAAAGCAGGCATTTGACTCTATCTGCCCTTGACAATTTCCAGCATTACCTTCTACCTTCAGGTATATTTGACAGGAGGAAATGATGAAGTGGAGTCTGAGTGTGTGAGGAGATGCACAGGCAAATTCTCGAGCTCCATCTCTTCCCACAGCAGTTGTCAACTATAGACAGACTGTCCTCCGCAGGACAAGTATGCTGGCTGTCACCAGTCACTTCAGGCTAACAACAAGGCTGGCTGAACTGTGCGTAAAATGTTCTATTAATTCTTTGCCCGTGGCTCTATAAATCCTGCTGCACTGGTAAATCTGCCAAGGCATTTCTAAAGATTAGGCACTTTGTAGAATTTCCTTTTGATGACTGGCATCTGGGGAAAAAAAGTCTTATGAAGTAAGGTGGAATCATTACTCTTTGTTTGAAAGCCAACGTATATTTGTTCCTAAATATACCTCTCCATTTTGACTTTCATCTGTACTGAGGAATTGAGGAGGTTGCTACATCAGCCTCGGCCCAGTATACCTGAAGGAGTGTCTCCACCCCCATTGTTCTGCCCGGACACTGAGGTCCAGCTCCGAGGGCCATCTGGTGGTTCCCTCCCTGCAAGAAGTGAGGTTACAGGGAACCAGGCAGAGGGCCTTCTTGGTAGTGGTGCCCACCCTGTGGAACGCCCTTCCTTCAGATGTCAAGGAAATAGGACTTCCGGTCGGCGCCAGCGATTAATGGCGGACTTCTCCCGGAGCTCCGAGAGAAGTCTGCTCCGCGGGTTCGGGTCCGGCCGCTACGGCAAAGCGGGGACCCTCAGAAATCGCAGGCAGTGAAGCCTGCGAACAAGGAGGCTCGGCGGGTGCCTTAGGGGTCTCCCCAAACCGCGAAGGAGCCTTTTTAAAGGCTTCGGAACGGCGCGGGGGGAGCGCGGCACTGAGAGCTGTCACCCAGTCCGTGGAGCGAAGCCGCATCACCATTATCGGAGAGCGCTGATTTCTTCCTGCAAACTGGATCTAAAAACAACTACTCGTGAGTAGGACTAAAAAGCTTAGTTGGACTTAAGAACTTTATAAATTCCGTCACGGGAAAAGGTACAAAAAGGAAGTCTGCCTTTTCCGATCTGTAGATACAGCAAAGCAAAGAGACTGCTAAACTGTAACCTTTGAAGACTGCTTTCGGTTAAGTGTAACCCATTGATAAAAAATAAGAACCAACCCCCCACCTAGCCAGCAGGAGCGGTGGGGAGAATTTCCATTGACAGTTTATTTCCTGCATGAAGGGAGAAAAGAAATTACATCCATTGTCTTTGCATCCTGAGGGAGGACTGCCCTGAAAGAAACAAAGACCTCTTAATTTTGGAAGAAGTTTAGGAACTTTACTGAACTTTATTGAACTTTATTGTAAGTTACTGTATCTGAGACTGTTTCTTAAAAACTGTTACATATCTGCAACAAAAGGTGGAATTAAGGCTTTTCTCTTTCCATTAAGAAGAATTAGGGGGGGACCTATAAAAAGTATCTTTATTTTAAAAGACTCTGTAACTAAGCTGAGAACTTCCCCCCCTAGAGGAGACTTTGTTACTTCTGAAATAACTAAACTACTAGAAGCCCAGCCAGTGGAAATTTCCTACTCAAAACAAACTACTAAGTGTGGGACTGACCTTGACTGGGCATGATAGTGGCATGGCAGATGGTAAAGAAAAGATAGAATCACTTCAGGAGAAAAGCCTAAGATCCGGTAAACATTACAGAAGGGCCTCATTGTCAGGAACAGCTGTAGCCTCACAAAAAAAATCTAAAGCTATGTCATCAGAAGATGTTTTGGCCAAAGCACTGGAAAAAATAAATCAGTCTTTGGAACTTCTCACGAAGCAAGGGAATGATACAAGCAAACAAGTTGCAGAGACAAATAAAAATGTAGCTGAGATCTCAGCAAAACTTGATTTGAATACTTCAAGTATAAAAGAATTGGGAACACAAGTTAACGCAAATGCTCAAAATATAGAGAAACTTTTAGAGGAATCAGCAACTACTAGGAAAATTGCCGAGGAGGCAAAGGAGCTTGCAACTGCAACACAAGAGAGAATACCACCAGTTGTTAAGAAACTGGCGGACCATGACTTGTCCTTTGCTATGTTGGATTTACAAAGGAAAGAACGCAATTTAAGATTGAGACTTGTACCAGAAAAAGAACAGGACAATTTGGTGGACTTCCTTACTAAAGAATTTCATGATTTCTGGCAAGAGGGCCTAGAAGAGGGTGAAGTAAAGATTGTGAGTGCATTTAGACTTGGAATAAGACAAAAAAGGAATAAGGCAAGAGACTGTTTGATTACTTTGAGATCAAAGGAAGAAATAAACAAAATTTTGAATTTGCACTATCAAAAAACACCGGAAATTGAAGATTCTTTTGTGGAGATTTATAAAGATATCCCTAAGCCTATTTTAGATGCAAGAGGTGACTATAGAGAGTTAGTCATACTATTGAAGAAAAGCAGAATCTTCTTTAGATGGGAATTTCCTCAAGGCCTGTCTTTTAAATACAGAGGGAAAAAAATAAGAATTAAGACACCGAGCGACAAAGACAATTTTTTGAGAGACCACAAAGAAGACCTTGTGAAGGAGGCGGAAGCTGGAGAGGAACCAACACCATCGGGAAAAGGAATCTTGGGCTTAGCAAACTTATCGTTTGGATTGCAGCTACCAACAGAAGAGGAACAACAAGTAGGAGCTATTGGAGGAGTAAGTAAATAACCCCATCATGGCTTTGCGACTTCTGAGTTGGAACTGTAATGGTTTGAACATCCCTCGGAAGAGAAAGAATGTATTTCATATACTAAACAAGCAACAATTGGACTTGATTTGTTTACAAGAGACACATGTGATGAGAACTCATAGAAGATTACTTATTAACAAAAAATTAGGACAAGAATTTGTCTCACCTGATAGAGTGAAAAAAAGAGGAGTTGTTATATATGCAAAAGACAAATTGATGCCGAAATTGATCTTTAAAGATGAACAAGGAAGATATTTGGCAATTGAAATTCAAATTCAAGGACAGAAATTCTTGATTGTAGGGGTTTATGCACCGAATGAAGGTAAATCTGAATTCTTTAAGAAGTTGCTCGAAATCTTATTGGACTTTTTAGAATGGAATGTAATTTTGATGGGAGATATGAATGGAGTTGTTTCCACAAACATGGATAAAGCGCAAAGACAAGTAATATCGAAGGATGGAAGACTCCCCAAAACTTTTTTTGAATTGACTGACAATATGGATTTGGTTGACATTTGGAGAACAAAGAATCCCCTTGAAAGAGAGGGAACCTTCTTTTCTGAAGCCAAGATGACCTGGACTAGGATTGACCAAATATGGGTTACTAGAGGACTGGCACCAAAGATAAAAAAAGCGGAAATCTGCCCAAAAACATGCTCTGACCATAACGCCGTGAAGATGGAAATGAACCAAACAACAGCTGGCACCTTCAGATGGAGAATGAATGACACCCTATTCAGAGACAAAGAATTCTGCAAAAAGGCCCAAAAAATATTGAGAGACTATTTTGAGATTAACCTGAAGACTAATGTTGAAAAAAGAGTAATCTGGGACGCAAGCAAAGCTGTTATGAGAGGGTTTTTGATACAACAAAATGCAATAAAAAAGAGAAGCCAGAATGCGAAAAAGGATAAGATTTTGGAAAAGATAAAAGAAGGAGAAAAGAAATTAAGATTAAAACCAAAGTCTCAGGAGATCTTGAGAGAAATTAAATTATATCAGGTTCAATACATGGAATTGATGAACCAAGAAATAGAATGGAAAATTAAACAAATGAGACAGAAGACCTTTGAATCCGCCGATAAATGTGGTAAATTTCTGGCTTGGCAATTGAAGAAGAGACAAAAACTGAATACAGTGACAAATTTGGAAGTGGATGGAAAGAACATCTATAACCCAACTGAAATCAGAAGCTGTTTCCAGAGATATTTTAAACAATTGTATTCACAAGGGCCACAAAAAGACTCCGATATAGAACAATTCTTGGAGAAAAATGGATTGAAGGAAATTTCGAGTGAAGGTAAAGTACTTTTGAATCAGAAAATAACAGAACAAGAAATAGAGAGTGCCATTCAAAGTATGCAACTGGGCAAATCTCCGGGGCCTGATGGACTGACTTCCAAATATTACAAAGTTTTAAAGGAATGGATACTACAACCTTTAAAGGAAGTCTGTAATGAGATCCTTGAGGGGAAAAAGGCACCTGATACGTGGAAAGAGGCCTACATCACGCTTATACCGAAGACAGAGACTGAGAAGACCCAACTTAAGAACTACCGCCCAATTTCTTTACCAAACGTGGATTACAAAATCTTTGCTGACATTTTAGCTAGAAGATTGAAAAAGGTATTGATGGGGGAGATTCATAGTGACCAAGCAGGCTTTCTCCCGAGAAGACATTTATCAGATAATGTAAGGAATATTATAGACATTTTGGAGATGTTAGAAGTTAATATAAATACAAAAGCTGTTTTGATATTTGTGGACGCAGAGAAAGCCTTTGACAATATTTCTTGGACCTTTATGAAGAAGAATCTCCATGGTATGGGGGTAGGCCAAGGGTTTGAAAACGGTATAGGCGCAATATATTCTGAACAAAAGGCTAAGCTTATAGTGAACAATGTGATTACGGAAGAACTGATGCAAGAATTTGGTCAAATGGCAGGGTTTAAATTAAATAAGTTAAAAACTAAGGTATTAGAGAAAAATTTAACAGATATTGAAAAAGAGAAGTTTCAGAATGAGACAGGTTTAACTGTGGTTAAGAGTGTAAAATATTTGGGGATCAACATGACAGCTAAAAATATGAATTTATTTAAAGATAACTATGAGAAATGTTGGAAACAAGTGAAAAAAGATTTAGAAATCTGGTCAAACTTAAAGCTTTCCTTGTCTGGTCGAATAGCAATTATAAAGATGAATGTATTGCCTAGAATGTGGTTTTTGTTTCAAACTTTGCAAATTGTGGACAAAATGGACTGTTTCAAGGGTTGGCAGCAAGACATTTCTAAATTTATCTGGCAGGGCAAAAAACCCAGGATAAAATTTAAGATTTTAACTGATGCAAAGGAAAGAGGGGGATTTGCCCTGCCGGATTTGAAACTTTATTATGAATCAGCAGCTTTCTGCTGGTTAAAGGACTGGCTGCTTCTCGAGAATACAGACACTTTGGACTTGGAAGGATTTAATAATTTTTTTGGTTGGCATGCATATTTGTGGTATGACAAGGTTAAGGTGCATAAGGGTTTTAAAAACCACATTGTCAGGAAAGCATTATACAATGTCTGGATGAAATATAAAGATTTGCTGGAGAACAAAACTCCAAGGTGGCTGTCACCAATGGAGGCAAAAGCTTTGAAAAAACTTAATATGGAGGCTAAATGGCCAAAATATTGTGAAATTCTAGAACAGGAGGGTGATAAATGGAAGCTGCAGAGTTTTGAAAATCTAAAAGATAAAGTCCGAGACTGGCTTCATTATTACCAAATATTGGAGGTCTATAAGTTGGACAGGAAAATGGGCTTTCAGGTGGAAAAATCAAAATTGGAAAAAGAGTTGCTAGAATCCAATACCAAGAATTTGTCAAAAATGTATAACTTGCTGTTGAAATGGAATACACAGGATGAAACAGTAAAATCAGTTATGATTAAGTGGGCTCAAGATATTGGTCATAACATTATGTTTGCTGACTGGGAAAGGTTGTGGACCACCGGCATGAAATTCACGGCATGTAATGCCTTGAGAGAGAATATTATGAAAATGATCTATAGGTGGTACATGACCCCAGTCAAGCTTGCAAAAATTTACCACTTACCAGATAACAAATGTTGGAAATGTAAAGAAAATGAAGGTATTGGAAGACACCAGATCTACCCACTCTGGAAGAATGGCAGATGAAGATGACAGAATACATGGGACTGGCAGAGATGACGGGCAGAATCCGAGATCAGGACATAGAGACAGTGGAAGAAGATTGGAAGAAGTTTAAAGACTATCTTAATAAATATTATAAAATTAATGAAGGCTAAAAAGATATGGGTTTAAAAATTAGTGGTTTACAGGGGAATTGATCTAAGGAAAAAGAATAGAATTAATAAAAACTACGGGAAATGTGGGAATGGATTTGCTGATAAGATAAATGAGATTAGAATACAGAAGGGGGAGGTGTGAGGAGGTCGGTGAAACTAGGATCAGAAATTATGGTTTGAACTTATACCTGTTTTTTATTTGTTTGTTTGTTTGTTCGTGTATTTATTGTTTTTTGTGTTTATATGTGTTATTTGAAACTTTAATATCATTTAAAAAAAAAACAGATGTCAAGGAAATAAACAACTATCTGACTTTTAGAAGACATCTGAAGGCAGCCCTGTTTAGGGAAGTTTTTTATGTTTGATTTTTTATTGTGTTTTTAATATCCTGTTGGAAGCCACTCAGAGTGGGGGTAGAGGCCCAGCCAGATGGGTGGGGTATAATAAGTAATAAATTATTATTATTATTATTATTATTATTATTATTATTATTATTATTATTATTAATAATCTTCAACCCCCAATAAAACATCTGCCCTGGCCAGAGCAAACAGCAGGACTTGGGATACAGTACAATGGTTGCTTCTCCGCTCTCAAAGTGGAGTTTAGGATTGCTCCACTATGGTCCTAGTTGTTGAGCATAGATTTCAGGAAATCTAGCAGATAATATTAGAGTAGAGGATATAGTATAACCCAGGGATCAGCAAACTTTTCAGCAGGGAGCCAGTCCACTGTCCCTCAGACCTTGTGGGGGGCTGGACTATATTCTGGGGGGAAAGAAATGAACGAATTCCTATGCCCTACAAATAACCCAGAGATGCATTTTAAATAAAAGCACACATTCTACTCATGTAAAAACATGCTTATTCCTGGACTGTCCATGGGCCGGGTTTAGAAAGCGATTGGGCCGAATCCGGCCCCTGGGCCTTAGTTTGCCTACCCATGGTATAATCTGAAGATTTAATTTTATTAATGATACTCAAATGCATTTGTTGTAGGCAAAACCATTTACTGCCTGAACCCATTGACCCAATATGGTCTACCTGTAAAACGTTCTAAACTGCATTGTGATTTGTTATTGTGAAAAATTTAATCAGAGAGTTAGGTTTGCATACCTCAAAGTATTGGACAGCACGGTGGCGTTGTGGGTAAAACCTCCGTGCCTAGGACTTGCCAATCGTATGGTCGGCGGTTCGAATCCCCGCGGCGGGGTGAGCTCCCATCTTTCGGTCCCAGCTCCTGCCCACCTAGCAGTTCAAAAGCACCCCTGGGTGCAAGTAGATAAATAGGTACCACTTTATAGTGGGAAGGTAAACAGCGTTTCCGTGTGCTGCGCTGGTGCTGGCTCACCAAAGCAGCTTCGTCACGCTGGCCACATGACCCGGAAGTGTCTCTGGACAGCGCTGGCTCCTGGCCTCTTAAGTGAGATGGGCGCACAACCCTAGAGTCAGACACGACTGGACCGTACAGGCAGGGGTACCTTTACCTTTTACCTCAAAGTATTATTATTATTATTATTATTATTATTATTATTATTATTATTATTATTAAATCTGCTTAGAACCTCTTTAATTAATGTTGACAAACTTGCTGATGCATCAAAAGACATCTCATTCTCTACCTCTAGCAGAAATGCCAAAATGATTTTTCAATTTATATGCGCTGTTACTTCTGCAGAATAATGTCTTCTTCGTTAATAACATGCGTACATTAGATACCAATCGTTTAAGCGCTCATTCTCAGGTGCTCTATAGGCACTTTGATCTGCTGCAGAGAATACTAAGTGTTGCCAGCTAACAGGTTTTGAAGTTTTGCTGTTGTTCATAGCCTTTTAAAATATACACAAGGGAATGACCCCTTCTATTTCCACCCCCCGGAAGAAAGATTGTTTCTCATTTAAGAGTTGTAACCCAGCCTTCAAATGCCTGGTTAGAAGCCACATCCTTTTCCTTCACTAAACTCTTGAGAAAAGAATCCAGAGAATACCTAAAGCTAAACTCGAATCTGAATGAAAAAACTGACAACCTTATTACCAAACCCCGCTCAATCTAACACCCATAATTCCAGAAAGGATGCAGCACATGTGTACAGAGAACAAAAATATTTGCTCTGAGTCAACACAAAACAAAAATGGAATGAAATAGAAATGTGGTTCAAAGCCTGATAAATAATAAGATTGCAGTCCCAGCCACAGTGCTTCGCCCAGCTTAATACTATGTAAGGTGTGACAGTGCAAACTCAGGTGGAAAACAATCTGTATTGAAAATAGCCACATTTATTGATTACAGGTGTAGGTGGAACTTTGGCGTAGGCATTGGGTGTATATCTAGTCCAGCCTCCTGGTGGAGGGCTAGAATCACTTTAGAGTCAAGCCAAAGATTTGGCCTCCCCAAGATGCCAATCTACTGGGTGGCTGTCCTAAGACTGCCACTGGAAGCCCTATGACCCGTCGGCACCCATGCTTGGCATATGGATAGGGATAACCCTCTGAGACCTCTCTAAAGGGATACCCAGAATACACCACTGCTTCAGTACTGGTTGTTGCGCCAGGGATAAGGGTGGTGCTTTGTTCTAAACCACTGAGCCTCTTGAGCTTGCCAATTGGAAGGTCGGCGGTTCGAATCCCCGTGACCGAGTGAGCTCCCATTGCTCTGTCCCTAGCAGTTCGAAAGCACTCCAGTACAAGTAGATAAATAGATACCACTGTGGCAGGAAGGTAAAACAGAATTTCCATGTGCTCCATCATGATGCTCCATTGTGCCAGAAGCGGTTTAGTCATGCTGGCTATATGACCTGGAAAGCTATCTGTGGACAAACGCCAGCTCCCTTGGCCTGAGAGCGAGATGAGCGCTGCAACCCTACAGTCACCTTTGACTGGACTTAACTCTCCAGGGGTCCTTTAGTTTTACCTTTTTACTGGTTGATGCACCACTTCACCCAACACCTGAAGACTAGGATTCCACCCAGTGCCTTAACCACCAAAAGTTGTGGCATTTTGCTATGGAAAAAGCAAAACCTCTAGACCAGCCAATTTGTCTGTAGGGAAATTCCTTCCTGGCTCTGAATATGGCAACCATAGCAAGGTGAAGAACCACTGAGTGTTTTTACTGAATAAAACCTAGGGAGGAAAGGAAGGTTAGAGAATAACCTGAAAAGAAAAGAAAAATCTAACTTCAGGAGGGAAAGAAGCCAGCAAGCTACCTTCCTTTTTCCTATGACATCCTTTCCCATTCCACTTTACTATGAAGTGGCTTCTGCAATGGGCATACAGAGTGATATTTCCCATAAGGCACCATAAGAATTCCCACAGCCCTACTAGTACATCTGCCATTCAACAGTAAGCATCTTGGGAGTCCACTTTTAAACCTAGACAACCTTGTCAGAAGAAGAGACAAAAACAGAGCGGCTTTTTCCTCCACAGAACTTCAGCTAGATATGTAGGTATAGGTGAGAAAAACGAGATATCATAACTGTCAATACAATACATTTGTATAGGGAAGGTTTTTGATGTGTAAAGATTTATTATGTTTTTATATATGTTGGAAGCCACCCATAGTGGCTGGGGCAACCCAGTCAGGTGAGCAGGGTACAAATGACAAAATGATTATTATTAAATTATTATTTGAAGTAATATAACTCATGGTATTAGGGTAAGCCCACCCCACTAGAATGAGGTGGCTGCCTCAGGTAGCTAATTCCATACCCCACAAGAATCCTGGGAAAATCAGAGCATGGAGACCATTTTGGGTGCTGTGATCTCATGCTGAGACCTCACACACACCCCAAGTGCTTTTTGGGGATGCAATCTCATTGTTGTTGTTGTTTAGTCATTTAGGTCCGACTCTTCGTGACCCCATGGACCACAGCACACCAGGCACTCCTGTCTTCCACTGCCTCCCACAGTTTGGTCAAGCTCATGTGGGCAGCTTTGAGAACACTGTCCAACCATCTCGTCCTCTGTCGTCCCCTTCTCCTTGTGCCCTCCATCTTTCCCAACATCAGGGTCTTGTCCAGGGAGTCTTCTCTTCTCATGAGGTGGCCAAAGTATTGGAGCCTCAGCTTCAGGATCTGTCCTTCCAGTGAGCACTCAGGGCTGGTTTCCTTAAGAATGAATAGGTTGGATCTTCTTGCAGTCCATGGGACTCTCAAGAGTCTCCTCCAACACCATAATTCAAAAGCATCAATTCTTTGGCGATCAGCCTTCTTTATGGCCCAGCTCTCACTTCCATACATCACTACTGGGAAAACCATAGCTTTAATTATATGGACCTTTGTTGGCAAGGTGATGTCTCTGTTTTTTAAGATCACTGCCTTGCCGTGGCGAAGGGGCTTGAATAACTCAGAGAAGCTATGAGTTATGCCGTGCAGGGACACCCAAGATGGACAGGTAACAGTGGAGAGTTTTGACCAAATGTGATCCATCTGGAGCAGGAACCGGCAAGCCATTCCAGTATCCCTGCCAAGAAAGCTCCATGGACAAAGACAACAGGCATGCAATATCATACGGTGCCCCAAAACACATATTTTTTTCAGCACTGTGAGAGCACATTCCCAATAAAACTGTCTTTCGGGCCCCATAAGCTCACATGGATCATGTAACTTCTGCAGAAGCACAGATAGGAAGGCACACGTCCCAGTTTTGGGACCCAACATGTTGATGGGTATGTAATTTTGGGTGTCACGAAAGGACAATGAATTTTAGAAGTACAAAATTATTTTCTCAGCTGCTCCAAAACAGCAGAATGATGACCGAGTTTGCTCAGAAGCCACAGAATGTAGAGTGACTATTGGAAAAGGAAAATGGAAACTCAGCAATGGGGAAAATGGGATGCCCTGTTCAAAAGGGATGAGTGGCTGGCTGGAACCTTGAAAAGGAACATTCCTTTTACAAGGGAGGATGTATTGCAACAATTTGTTCCCCAGTCCTTTGTTACAGGACTGTTTGAAGTTCAGGAGTCTCTTTTATTACACTAATGCTAGACCTACAAAGGGGGCAAACGACAAGTATGAAGTGCCCAACTATGTTTCCCAAACTTGGGTTGCCACCTGTTTTCTGGACTACAACTCCCATCATCCCTAGCTAGCAAGACCAGTGGTCATGGATGATGGGAACTGCAGTCCAAAAACAGCTGGAGACCAAGTTTGGGAAACAATGGCCCAACTCTATGGGATTCCCTCTCAATAGATACCAAGCAGGCTTTATCCCTGGCAAGTGCTTTTTCCTAGAAAAATAGGTACTGGTACCCACCATGAAGTTGTTAAAGTAAGTGCCACACTTTTTAACAACAAAAAGAGGTGCCGGTACTGAGTACCCATGAGTACCCCTTAAAACCTGCACTGGTCAAAACCATTTTATTTTAGGAGGCCTTTGCACCGTGAATGCTGCCCTTATTGTTCTTATTTTCTGATGTTTTAATCTATGTTTTAAATTTTTTTCTTTGTAAGAATCTTTGAGACACATGTAGAAATAAAATATTAAGTTTCCCACGCATCTTTCACAGAATGATTATTTTTTTAAAAAAAGCTTTCCAACGTCTTCCATTTGTCATGTACTCCAACAAAATAATGAAGGCCAGTCAATAGCAATCATCGGCAACATATGCAGAATCATTCCAAGCTGATTCTGCCCCTTCTTGTGGCTAATGGTAGCTGATCCAGAAACAGCGAATTCATTGTGTACACAGTCCAGGTCTGGCTATGGCTGATACATTTGATAAACAGCTTCAGCTGCAGGACTGCCAGTTACAGCCAGGAAGGCAGATGTTGTCACTGAAATTGCCAGTTAATAAGGTGCAAGCCAGGCTGAGAAGCCAGATAGCCTTTACTCTCAGAGCACCGGCCAGCGGCAGGCGAGAAACGATAGCATGAATCACCAGCCACAGAAACAAACATTATCTGTAGAAAGCGAGGCACTAAGCTTCAACTCTGATTAGAAACTACATTTTCCGACCTGGAAGCTCTACTGCCAAATCCTAGGTGATTGAGGACCAAACGAGCCACAATATTAAACACATCACCTGAAGTGCTGCATTGGCTTATTATTAGCTGCCACAGAGACAGGAGAGGGCAAGGCTCTTTGGGACAAAGGCATGGAAGGAGGAACACGGAAGCGTTGCCTCCTGGCGCAGCCCCAACAAAAACCACCCATCCCCTGTTATGTACTAAGCTTGGATCCTAGAACAATAGGCAGGTAGGATCCTAGAATGCAACAACTGATTGGCTTGCAGGAGAAGACCAATCAGGTGCCAGGAGGAAGTTAATCGCCTATTAGGCTGGTAGGTTCGTAGAATGCAACAACTGATTGGCCTGCAGGAGAAGACCAATCAGGCTCTAGGATGGAAGCAGAATCAGCCAATCAGACGGGACTCATTGTGTAAATAATGTATATAAAAGCCTGAGGTTTGGGGGGAAATATGATCACTGTTTCACAAGCTGCAATAAAGAGCATGAAATCACTGCAGGACTCTGAGTATATTTCACTCCCCATCCCCTGTGGCAACTAATAGCATTATAAGCTCAGGGATATCTCAGATGGTAGAGCATGAGACTCCTAATCTCAGTAGTGTGGGTTCAAGCCCCACATTGGGCAAAAGATTCCTGCATTGCAGGCAGTTGGGCTAGATCAGGGGTCACCAACCTAAGGCCTGAGGACTGGATCTGGCCCAATCGCCTTCTCAGTCCGGCCCGCAGACGGTCCAGGAATCAGCGTGTTTTTACATGAGTAGAATGTGTGCTTTTATTTAAAATGCATCTCTGGGTTAGTTGTGGGGCCTGCCTGGTGTTTTTACATGAGTAGAATGTGTGCTTTTATTTAAAATGCATCTCTGGGTTATTTGTGGGGCATAGGAATTTGTTCATTTCCCCCTGCAAAATATAGTCCGGCCCCACCACATGATCTGAGGGACAGTGGACTGGCCCATGGCTGAAAAAGGCTGCTGACCCCCAGACTAGATGATCCTTGTGGTCCCTTCCAACTCTATGATTATACAATAAAGTAAACTTTCATAGGTGCCTATGGAAGCTTCTAGGATTTATTATAGCCACCATAGTGGCAGACTGACATTCATCAATGGCATGTGATGGACAGCTGGTGGGGTGGGTCAGCACAGTATACTTGGTCTCCCATCAGCCACGTCATTGTGCTTGCTGCATACCCTTTCAAGTGTCCCTATTTTCCAGGGACAGTCCTGGAATTACAAAAGCCATTGTGAATTCTGATTTGATCCCGGAATGTCCCTGTTTGCTGCTGCCAAGTTCAGGGAAGAGGATGAGCCACTGCCTGTCCTTGGCAGTGGCGGCAGCGAAGGAGCATCTCATTGCCTCTCCATGGCTGCCATTGCCAGCCTCCTCCCTCCGGCAGCTCATAGCAGCTGCTGGAGAGTGGGCAAGGTGGATGAGAGGGTGTCGCTGCCAAGACCCAGGCTCGTGTGACATGTTGATTCTGAGGTGCAGACTGAGGGCAGGGCCACCATGGGCAGGAAGAAAGGGGGAGCGGAGTACAATGTTTAATCCATTTATTCTAGCAGTTCACTCATCGTAGCCTTCCCCAACACCTCCAGGTGTTGTTAGACAATAATGTCCATCAGCCCAAGCCACCGTGAAGGCCATTTGATCTTCTGTGGCAGAAGTGGCTAATCTGGGTCCATGCAGATTTTCTTAGACTCCAACTTCCATCAGTCCCAGTCAGTGTGGCCAACGGTCAAGAGATGATGGAGTTGTAATCCGACAGGTTTGCCACTTCTACTCCATGGTGAAGGAATGATCGCCAGGTGTTGAGCACACTACCACCCGTTGGGTGTGGAGCACACTTCCACCTGCAGACAGGCCTCAGCTGTCTGAACATCACGCCATCTATCTAACCTTTGCTCACTTAGTGGTCTGCTGTGCCCTGTCTGTGACCTTTGTCTCTTTCGTCATACATTGTTCAAGGGGAAAATGACGTGGTAGAAACAGGTGCCAAAATAACTATGTACCACCCCACGATCGCGGGATTGGAAGATGTGTAAAGATCACAGTCCAAAATATATCTGACTGGTTTTGCATATTGTGCTAATAAAAAGAGCCTCTACAGAGCTAGCAGGCAGCTTGTCTTGGAGCATGCTTGCCAGCGTGCTTCTGCACAGCTCACCTGCATCCAACCCCCTGTCGTCCTCTGTTATTCCTACACCACGGAGTACTCAAAGTACAAAAGCCCTCTAAGAATTTACATTCTCAGGCAACCACTGAGAAATGGTGAAAAACTAGGAAGTAATATGGAAGGGGTGGGAGGAGAGACTGTAGAGTTTGAAATTTTACGTAAATAATGTGAGGAAAGAAGGGCGCACTATGTGTGAGGAGCATCGCAAGTGAAGAAAGAGAAGGGGGAGCACCTGGGAAATAGAAAAGTTTTTGACAAAGTGCACAAGTTTGCTAATAAGCCACAAATAAAAGCAAAAGGCTAGGCAATCCTTGGAAAGTGCGTGCCCCACTGCTGAGGCTACAGCAGCCACACGGCGCCAAAGTTCATTCGAGATGCTCGCCTTTAAATTAAATGTGCCACAAAATTCCCTTGCTCACCCAACTTCACTCGAGTCATTATTCTTGGATGTCAGCTACATATCAAATTGAATGCTGAATACATCTGTAGAGATTCAGGCAAGATGAGGGAGGTTTGCTCTTTCTGTTGCCCTTTTTTCGTTCTTTTTTTTTATAGATGAGCAAAGGAAGCTTCAGTTTAATTCCTCTTCTTTCCCCCATGGAGCTCTGGAGAATGAGACAAGCTGGATACCTGGCTTCTCACTTGATGCAATTTGAAGTTTCTCTGTAGACCAACGAACCGTTGAGAAAAGTTGTGGGGCAGAACCTTTTTCTAAAAAGGGGTTAGTTCAAATTAATATTGAGGATTTCTGCTGACCACACTCAGGGGAGCTAACACTTCCAATACCTTTGTGATTCTGTTAAGATTCTCTGAAGAATTTCAATAGATGCAAGTTGAGAAGGGAAAGGATACACAAAAACATACTGAAACTGAAAATGAGCTGGAATGTGGGGAGAGGGAGGACAGTAAATAGGAAGCAGCTGTAGGAGAGAAATTTGATTCAGTGGGTATTTAAGTCTCTTTAGGTATCTAAGTCTCTTTAGGTTGCCTTGGGCTAGATAATGCAACTAACAAATTTACTAATAATAATGGTGAACCCTCATTCACACTTTCCTAAATGATATGCAAACCAAAACAGCTATCCTTCTTTGTGCTGCAGTTTGTCAGAAAAGTAATAAAGGAAGCTGCCTGGGAGGTGGGAGGTAAAAGCACATGGATCCACAGGATTTTTGCATTGGGTCACTCCAAATTCACCATCAGATCATATAGCATGTCCATGGCTATAGTCTGCATCAAAAAACCCTACATCCACTGTTTCGTGGGGCCGCAATGGCACAAAAACGTAGTTACAAAGCACAGATCCACATGGATCCTCAGGATTTTTGCTACCCCAAACTCACCATCAAATCACATATCATGTCTGTGGCCACAGCATGAACCACAAAAATAATACATCCACTGTTTCATTCAGAATATTATTATTATTTTATTTTATTTTTGCTTCCCTCCTCTAAAAACTAGGTGCGTCTTGTGGTCAGGTGCGTCTTATGGAGCGAAAAATATGGGTGTGTACAAAAATGCATATAGTACTGACAATAACATCCAAAATATATGTTTTATTAGGGGATTTGCATTGCAAAAATATGTATCTTAGGTGTGTATCCTCTATCAACCAACCTGCTGCAGGTTTATAATTATTTGGCAGGGTTAACCATGGTTAAGAATCTCACATCAAATCAGGGTGACCCCTCCAAGATCACCATTTTGGGTGTGCTACGGCTCATCAGCCCTGTCTGGGCATCCGGACAGAAGTACCTCCCCCTGAATCGTTTGAACAGAATATCCTGGTTCCTTGGACTGGGTGGTAGGGGCTTCTGCCTCCTGCCTCCCCCCGCAATTCCATGTTGACTAAGAATCCAACCCAATGCCTTAACTGCTATCAAGTTGCAAAAATTGCTACGAAGTACGCAAAACCCCTAGACAGGCCCAATCTTGTCTGAAGGATAATTCTCTCTGGCCCTGAATACTGCACCCAAAGATTCCCAAATAGAAGATATTTGGCAAGACCTGCCTAATTACCTCTGGGCAGGTCTTCAGCATAATGCTTAGGGTAGGTGGGTGGAGAATCCAGTGCCAACTGAGGCCAAGTGCAGGGTGCAGCTGGCATAAATAGTCATGGAGTGGACCAGAGGGAAGACGTTTTCCCTCTGGTCTGGTCCCAGAGCCATGCCCTCCTCCAACTTGCCCACAATTTGCTGTAATCACAGGTGAGCCCCAGCAGGCAGTGTGGTCTGTAAGGAGGAAGTAGCATCTTCCCCCAGCCTGTGCCAAAACCAGAAATCTGCCTGGCACCACCATGGCCATGGCAGACCACAACCACCAGTCACCTCTAGCAGCCACTGAGTGGTCCTTTCCTTTTATATTCCAAATGTACCGTTAAAGGATTGTTGCGACTGTCTTTCAGGCCACCCATATCTGTGGAATTGTACAGTCATTCCTCTTTCTATTCTTTTATCATTTCATTTTTTTAAATGATTTATTATTCTTTCTGAATCCTCGCAAGACCCTTCAACTTCCAGTCATATTTCTGTTAGATTTAACAGGACCCTCTTTCTGAAGCGGGAATGTTTTCCGCTAATTACAAAGCCTTCATTCTTGTAACAGTACAGGATATATATATATATATATATATATATATATATATATATATATATATAATATCAACATGTGTATTACATTACAACAGATTTTCCTCAGTACTTCACTATGAATGTGGCAGCATTCTTGTCAGCTAACGGCTCCTGTGAAGAACAATGGCAGGCTATCAATGACAAAGAAGAACTGTCTAATTAGTCTACATTTTTCAAAGAATAATTGCCTGTCAAGTGGTTAAACCATCTTTCTGGAAACACATTTCCCAAAGCTGCAATTGAAATTACAGGTATGCTCATGTGGATCCTTGGTAATATAAATCTTTCTAAAGAAGCTGTCCCACTTCTATTGTTTCATACAAAAATATATTTCCACTGTTATTTTATGTTGGAACTACAGACCATAAAATTAAGCGGGGGCAGGGGGGGTATATTTAAAGGGCATTCAGATCTCCAGAAGCTGTTCCATGCAAACAGTGTGCAGTAGCTCATTCCAAATAACAAGGCCAACAACTTGTTTTACGTTTCATGGCAAGCATTCCCCATTTAGAATGGTCTAAAACACAGCTATTAGAGCCCACCTCCCTTTCCCCCAGCCCCACTAGATGCCATTGGCATGAATACAATACAGTCGGGTTGAAGACTAAGGCTCTGAATATTAATACTGACACACAAGGTAAAATGGGAGCTATTTTTAGCGTCTCCTGTTCAGTTGTGCTCAGAACAGTAATTTATTCATTATCAGCCTCCGTAGGGAATTTTGCTCAGTAAAACTTACTCAATCTGCAGTGTAACAGGGTTTTTTTTTAAAAAAAAAAAAAGACTACCCCGGAAATCATAAAGCACATTTCAATAAATATTAGTATCTTTAGCAACACTCAAAGGAGATATTTTCCAATACCTCATTATGTCTGGTGCCTGCTGGTTCTAATGGTAATTACACACTAGGGGAGGGCCAGATCTGAAATCAGGATAAACAACTAAATTAGAGTTGCTATTTGCCTATTGTGTTCCACCTGTATCGCTGCCCCAGAAACTGAAGCTGAAAGAGATAAAACAAATAAAACACTTACTGTGGAACGCTCTGCAGACATTCCTGGCGACTTTCTTTTTGCTTCTTCTTTTTCAAACTGCAATAAGAAGAATTTGTCAAATCAGCTAATATCCTGTATTCAAAAGCAAGAGGTTTCACAATGCAGAACACCTTAATGCAAGTATATATTTATTAGATCAAAAATATAATTTATGTATCATCTCAACATTCATCCACTATATAGTGCAATATTATGTATATTATTTCATGTTGAGAGTATATAAGTATATTTACATGCTCAGTACAAGAAACATAAACAGCATCTAGAATAACTAAAAACCTAGGAACTGATAAAATGCATAACCAGTATTCTTGTTTATTCTTTTTCTCCCCTCCCAGGACAGATATGTCTGTGGCATAATTTAGCCAAGCATCGACACCAGTTCCTCTTGTTATTCACATTATATTGCTCATCTTGTGTTTGGGAGCTTCAATATTTATTTGATCGGGGTGATGAATGATGATTTATTCATAAACCTTTGCAAAGAATTAGGGATTTTTTTTGTGGAAAGAAGTTCTGTTCTCAAGAAAGGATTGCAGCCAGGTATTCATTCATTGTGCCTGAATAAGACTCCGGCAGGGAGCAGCCATCCAGGCACCGAAGCAAGCACCCAGCACCCTGAAGATGCTGTGGTCAGGAGGGAGGACGGAGACAAGACAGCCAAGCATTGGACCCAGCTCCACCTGAGATCCCTTCCACCCCACCCCAAAATTCACCAGCCACACCTAGCATTCAACGTAATGAAGGCAACTACCCATTCATTACGCCCAGGTAGATGTTGTCCTTTCAGATGCAGTTTGGGACCATTGGCCATGTTGCCTGTGGCTAAAAGGAGGAGGCATCAAAGAAGATCTGAAAGGCCACAGGTTTCCTGAAATATACCCAGAGTCGAGTGTGGATTTCATGCACTTTATTCAGCTCATAGTAGGGAGGAATGAAAGTTCCCCCAGAATGTCTGCTTTATATACAGTGGTGCCCCGCAAGACGAACGCCTCGCAAGACGGAAAACTCGCTAGATGAAAGGGTTTTCCGTTTTGGAGGCGCTTCGCAAAACGAATTTCCCTATGGGCTTGCTTCGCAAGACGAAATGTCTTGCGAGTTCCTGCGGGTTCCCCCCCCCTTTTTCCCCCTTTTCCTAAGCCGCTAAGCTGCTTATCAGCTGATCCACTGATAAGCCGCTAAACCGCTAATCCGCTAAGCTGTCAATGGGCTTGCTTCGCAAGACGAAAAAACCGCTATACGAAGAGCCTCACGGAACGGATTAATTTCGTCTTGCGAGGCACCACTGTACATTATTTACGCAATGGGCCGTACGTGATTGCCTAATTCCAGGATTCTCCTGTAGGCCAATCAGGTTGTGGATTCACTTCCACCTGGAGCTGGATTGAGTGGCTCCTGTGGACCAATCAGACTGCTGCATTCTGAATCCTATTGTTCTAGGACCAATCCGACTGCTGCATTTTGGATCCTATTCAACTCAGTACATAACATTTCTCATCCCTGCTTCACAGCAACAAATGATTACTCTGGATGAGGCCCGTACATGACCTCCCAACAGACTGCGGTACGCCAGCCATACATGGGAGCCTAGCTTTTCCACTACCTACTTTTGACTGCACAAACCAATGACCTACCGGGTATTTGTTAGGCCACAATACATGAGTGGTGTTCAGCTCTGTGGATAATAAGCATGCAAGGCCGTGGCACACCACACAATAAAATGATGCACCCTGAGCACACCGTGGAAGGGCTCACAGCATTAATACTCTGGCAGATCTGAGCTCCTGGAGGCCTCAACCTGCCCAACCACCACTGCTGGGTCTGATTTTCATCATCCCTGAACACTGGCCATACTGACTGAGGTGGATGCAAGTTGGAACCCAACAACTACTTGAGAGCCACAGGTTTCTCACAAAAAATGAGTTCTAGAAATGATAGCTTACGCCTCACAGAACTGTGGTTCACTGCACACTGACTCATTGTGTCTTCTCTTCCCTGTGGAACAGTCAAGGCTACCTATAAATTATTCTTCCTGTACAGTGGTACCTCAGGTTAAGTATTTAATTCGTTCTGGAGGTCCGTTCTTAACCTGAAACTGTTCTTAACCTGAAGCACCACTTTAGCTAATGGGGCCTCCTGCTGCTGTCGTGCCGCCGGAGCACAATTTCTGTTATCATCTTGAAGCAAAGTTCTTAACCCGAGGTACTATTTCTGGGTTAGTGGCGTCTGTAACCTGAAGCGTATGTAACCTGAAGCATATGTAACCCGAGGTACCACTGTATTAACTCCCCAAAGAAAGAAGCCCCTGAGCCTCTAAAAGTAGCTTGTTTCCTGGTGACTCTACATCTGATCATTGGCTTTTGCTTCATTACATAGCTTAATTCAGGGAAAGCTACACCATGGACCCCAATTTAGACCTGATTGTGTGAGTTACGACTACAGTGGTCATGTTGTTGTATCATGATTTAAAGTACACAGACGGAAACAGTGGTACACTATGTGGCATTCCCAGCCTCTCACGGCATGATGCTGATATATTATTCAGTTTCTGTACGTTTTGACATATTTACAATATTCAGCTGCCAATAAAAGCAAATGCAATTCAACAGAAGCAAGGCCCCCTTCCAGCTCCTTACATTTTAATGTGTCCTTGAAGAATAAAATTCTCTCCCACAATCGAGCAGCAGAAGCCCAGTCAAAAATCCATGCCTTTTTGCATGCCACATTATAGACTTCAAAAACAATAAAACTGCAGCCTACATATCTCACAGTAACCATGCTAATGTTAATTAAGAGTAAAGGCAGAAGTGCACACATTATGCAGTATGTAGTTTCTGCAATTCTCTCCTCTGCTCCAATCTGTATTTTATTAGCTGCAGGTGACTTCATGTGGAGAAAAAGATTGGAGATGGGAGGAGTTAAATTTTAACCCTTTCTTTTCTAGCTTTTTTTAAAAAAAAATTATTCAGACAAGGATTTATCCATATTAGGAAAATAAGAAGGATAAAGAGTTTGAAATTTATAAGGAAATATCAGCAGCAGAGGCAGCAACCTGAGAAAAATAACATTAGAGGAAGGGACAAGGCACAGGACATGGGTAGGCAACCTAAGGCCCAAGGGCCGGATCCGGCCCAATCGCCTTCCAAATCCAGCCCACGGACAATCCGGGAATCAGCGTGTTTTTACATGAGTAGAATGTGTGCTTTTATTTAAAATGCATCTCTGGATTATTTGTGGGGCATAGGAATTCGTTCAATTTTTTTTCCCCAAAATATAGTCCCGGCCCCCTACAAGGTATGAGGAACAGTGGACCAGCACCATGCTGAAAAAGTTTGCTGGACCCTGGCACAGGAGGTTCCTCTGGCAATACAGCAAGACTCATATGCTTCACAGGGGGATACAAGAAAACGTCGCTGTTTTTAAAAAGTGTTTTGTGTCATTTTAACATGCAAACAAATAAGCAAAGTGCATATACATAGTACATATACATCCATTTCCAGTAGTGCAGGGCCATGCATCAGTTACAAGCCATGTGAGTACTATTTCAACCCTTGCCACATAGTTTTTGGGAAGAAGGTCTTCCCAGAAGACTATAATGGTAGGCCAGCCCTACTGTTAGGCAGAGAGAGGTGACCGTCTCAGGTGCTTCTCCAGAGCCCAATAGTCATACGTGTATTGGAGAATAGAGTTGTGTGCCGTGTGACCTGCCCCCCATCCCCCACAGTTAGCTGGCTTCCCACTGCCATTACTGAAATAAGATTCAGTTTTTAGTTCAGTTGGCTTCTGCACATAGAATGGTGAGAGAACCTTGTTCTTCACCTCAGGCATTTATGGTATCTGTGAGAGCTATGAAGGGAAACTAAACACCTACAAAACAACCTGGCTTCACCAGTGCTCAGTATACCTGAAATATACAGTGGTACCTTGGGTTAAGTACTTAATTCGTTCTGGAGGTCCGTACTTAACCTGAAACTGTTCTTAACCTGAAGCACCACTTTAGCTAATGGGGCCTCCTGCTGCTGCCGCGCCACAGGAGCACAATTTCTGTTCTCATCCTGAAGCAAAGTTCTTAACCTGAAGCACTATTTCTGGGTTAGCAGAGTCTGTAACCTGAAGCGTATGTAACCTGAAGCGTATGTAACCCAAGGTACCACTGTACTTGGAGTCGAGTGTGAATTTCATGCTCTTTATTCAGCTCGTAGTAGCACTGAATGAAACTTTCCCCAAAATGTCTACCTATATATACATTATTTACACAATGGGCCCCGCGTGATTGGCTAATTCCGGGCTGCTCCTGCAGGCCAATCAGGTCACTGACTCACTTCCACCTGGAGCTGGATTGGGTGGCTCCTGCGGACCAATCAGACTGCTGCATTCTGGATCCTATTGTTCTAGGATTCAGCTCAGTACATAACAATACCCTATTTGGCTGCGTTCACTTCACTGGCAAGGCCAATTTCCACACTTTATCAAGCCAGTCTCCTTGCATAAAAGAGGATGAGGATCTCCAAAACTGTGTTCTCTACATCCATGCTGCTACACACATAATACAGTGGTACCTCGGGTTAAGTACTTAATTCGTTCCGGAGGTCCATTCTTAATCTGAAACTGTTCTTAACCTGAAGCACCACTTTAGCTAATGGGGCCTCCTGCTGCTGCCGCACAGCCGGAGCACGATTTCTGTTCTCATCCTGAAGCAAAGTTCTTAACCCGAGGTACTATTTCTGGGCTAGCGGAGTCTGTGACCTGAAGTGTATGTAACCTGAAGCATATGTAACCCGAGGTACCACTGTAAAGGTAAATGTAAAGGACCCCTGGATGGTTAAGCCCAGTCAAAGGCAACTATGGAGTTTCGGCACTGAACTCGCTTTCAAGGCTGAGGGAGCCAGCATTTGTCCACAGACAGCTTTCTGGGTCATGTGGCCAGCATGACTAAACCGCTTCTGGCACAATGGAACAGAAACGCCATTTACCTTCCTGCCACAGTGGTACCTATTTATCTACTTGCATGGGCATGCTTTCGAACTGCTAGGTTGACAGGAGCTGGGACAGAGCAATGAGAGCTCACCCCATCGTGGGGATTCGAACTGCTGACCTTCCAATCGGCAAGCCCAAGAAGCTCAGTGGTTTAGACCACAGTGCCACCCATGCTGCCCACATAATAAACCCCGTTTGGCCACTCAGTCTCCTTCCCCACCCCCATCACTTTCTCCAGAAGAGATCCCAAGATTCATTTCTCAAGAAGATTGAGGTAAGAATGCAATTTCGAGTGGACATTTGGAAGGAAAGTTTTAAACCTCTCTGCCCCCACCCACCCACCTGCTCTTCCAATGGATAATCAGTTGCTTCGCCTTATTTTCTTCAAAAACCTCGGAAAGAGGAGACAGAACTTCTCATAACATACGGTATTTCCCATCCAATGAGTCTGGAAAATTGCTGTCTGCAAATGAAAAAAACAACTACTGTATTTATCATTTTATTACGTTTGGGATAGAAAAAGCAAAAATTTACCTAGGTGTTTTAGTAATCACTCTTTTCCTTTAGGTGATAGCATAAAATGCCTTTCTTGGCTGCTTCTTTATTTTGTGATACCCATAAACTCCCAATAATACCTCATCTCACAAATGGACCAAAGAAGGTGCACAGCTAGAGGCATTAGGAAAATGGTTACTTTCCAAAACACATCAAGTGATTAATAATTGAGGGGTGAACACTTAACATTACTTTCTACCTGTTAGCAAAACATGTATGGTGGGATTTTTTAGCTGCTTCCAAATCAACATATTGCAAGAATTGTTGCTACTGAACCATCTGCCAAAGGGAGCTGTCTTTTGCCAGAGTGTGGTCTATTCTACATTAATGAATAGTGTTTCATTAATACAACTTACGTACTAAAAACCAGTGTGATGTAGTTGTGAATGGGGTCGTGAATGCTTCTCATTATGAGGAAGCCTTCCCAGACCTGCTGAAAGAGGCCGTTATCAAACCGCTTCTTTAAAAAACCATCTTTAGATGCGGCCAATATGACCAACTGTTGCTCAGTCTCAAATCTTCCATTCTTGGGCAAGGTGATTAAGTGAGTGGTTGCTGAACAACTCCAGGCACACCTGGAAGAAGCGGACCATTTGGATCCCTTCCAGTCGGGATTCAGGCCTCATCATGGGACTGAAAGTGCCTTGGTCGCACTGGTTGATGATCTCCAGCAGGCTAGGGACAAAGGTGAGAGCTGTCATTTTGGACTCACAGCTGTCCATGGAGGTGCAGGTCAATTCTATGTCCAGGGCAGCTGTTTACCAGTTCCATCTGGTATGCAGGCTGAGATCCTATCTGCCTGCGGACTGTCTCACCAGAGTGGTGCATGCTCTAGTTATCTCTCGCTTGGACTACTGCAATGCGCTCTACGTGGGGCTACCTTTGAAGATGACCCGGAAAGTACAACTAATACAGAATGCGACAGCTAGACTGGTGACTGGGAGTGGCCGCCGAGACCACATAACAGCGGTCTTGAAAGACCTACATTGGCTCCCAGTACGTTTCCAAGCATAATTCAAAGTGTTGGTGCTGACCTTTAAAGCCCTAAACGGCCTTAGTCCAGTATACCTGAAGGAGCGTCTCCACCCCCATCATTCTGCCTGGACACTGAGGCCCAGTGCCAAGGGCCTTCTGGCGGTTCCCTTGCTGCAAGAAGCCAAGTTACAGGGAACCAGGCAGAGCGCCTTCTCAGTAGTGGCACCCGCCCTGTGGAAGGCCCTCCCAACAGATGTCAAAGAGAAAAACAACTACAAGACATCTGAAGGCAGCCCTGTTTAGGGAAGACATCTGAAGGCAGCCCTGTTTAGGGAAGCTTTTAATGTTTAACAAACTATTGTATTTTAATATTTTGTTGGAAGCTGCCCAGAGTGGCTGGGGAAGCCCAGCCAGATGGGCGGGGTATTAATTAATTAATTATTATTATCTGCACAACCAGTTCTATTTTTCCAGAAAAAGTGGTGCCAGAACTCACCATGAACTCTTCCTTCATTCTCTTATAATGGCAATGGTATCCATGGTGCTGAAAATGAGTTCCGGCTGGAAAAAAAAAGCCCTGGGCACAACCCAGATGAAAGTTCCCATTTATTTCAAGGGGAGAGCTAAACACACACTTAGGCCTGTCCAGTGAAATCAATGGATCTCAGAAGTGATTCACTTTCTCTAGATTATATCCAGGTTTCTTGGGCTATGGATGTTAAGCAGTTTTTAGACTGAAACCTATTTGGAAGTAAGGTTCATAGAGATCAACTGAGCTTTCGTCTGATCCTAAGCTCATTAGCCCTGAGAGCCACACTTTCATGTGTCACGCAGCCTTTCCTATCTTTCTGTTCTTGACAACTGTTGCCAAGGGCCTCATGCCATGGCTGAGGAGAGGTTGTCATTCTGACAGGGTGGACTTATCTCAGGCATTCTATCTGACCCAGCTAATTCATAATAAAATGAGCTTTCAAGTTTTTAGGTTGTTCGTCTGCATTCCCTATTAGAAAATATAGTTAATTGGCTCTTATGGTATTGACATGAATGTCATAATTTCAGGAAATTTCTTCATGCCCGATAGCATGACTTTTAATGCAACCAAAATACTTCCAACCTTTCTTACCTGTTTGTGTTAAGGATAAGTTTATACAATCAATTCTGAAGAAAAAGCATCAACCTGAGGTGACATTTTCCTTTCCTTTTCCATAAGTCATCAGTTCTTTTTAAAAATGCTCTTATCAGCCTCATAGATCCTCGGGACTTGAGGGTGAATTGAGACGCAATAAAAATGCAAGGGTTGTGTTTTTGTTGCATTTATGTGGTTGTAAATGTGCTGTTTGTACATCTGCAATTATAACTAACGAAGATAAATAGGAATGCCCTTCACATTGTAAAGGTCTTTGTCCATAAAATCTAACTTTTCCAACCCTGCCTCTTTCTTCTCATGCCTTATATTTATGCTTTCCTGATTGGAAGTGTTCTCTAATCCAAATTCTTATTGTAGAACACATGTCACTGAAGTTTTAACATGCTTTGACATTATTTTTGAGGACAGACCCTAGGTATCATTAGACGCTTTGTTCTAATGTAGATTCTCTGGCTCTTCTATCCAATACTAAAGAGCCCATGTCATGCAACTCCAGCTGAATTCAATATATGTGGAATCTACTTTGTCAAAGTGAAGTGCTCATTACTATAGTGAAGTTAGCAATCCATATTCTCAACAAAGACATTATAAATCCTCAGATAATGCCAAATCTTAAAGGTCACCCAGGGTTTCTTTGAGGAATCAATTCAGACCCTCACAGAGTCACCATCAGAGTTTAATTTCTAATAATAATCCTTCAGGCAACTGGAGACTACAGTGAAAAACAAGAAGCCACTAAACAGATTTCAAGTGACAGAAGAAGAAAAGCACTCAGAAAGTATATGAAGCACTGCAGCCATCCACTTTTCTATGGCAGAACCCCATAGAGCTATTTTATGTAATAGCTGAGTGGTGGTGGGTGGTGTTTTTTAAAAAATGCAGCCAAGTTTCCCCAAAGGGAGTGACTATTCATTACATATACAGATAGGTAGCCGTGTTGGTCTGCCATAGTCAAAACAAAACAAATTCCTTCCAGTAGCACCTTAAAGACCAACTAAGTCAGTTCTTGGTATGAGCTTTCGTGTGCATGCACACTTCTTCAGATACGGACTTCCATTTCATGCGGCTCAATGTGGTGCCTTCCATAGTTCCAGTTACATTACATTTGGTGACTATTCATTACATAGTCACCAAACAGAAATGTTTTTGTGGGCTGAAGTGGTTATATCTACAGGATTTTTTTATTCCTTGCTGATATTGTTGCACGCCACCTGTAATGATCTCCGGCAGGGAAGCAAGCTCTGATAGCAATGTGTCTCTGGCAGTTTTTATGTACATTTCTTTACAATTTACATCCAGAGAGTGGCTCCGGCTCTGCCGCCATCAGCTATGTGTTGGTCACTCTGAGTCTCCACCCCTCTCACAGCATGAAGGGCATCAAAGTCCCACCCTTCCTCTTTTACTCTTCCATTGCATTTTATCCCTTTCAGCTCTTCTGGTTCAAGGAGAAGGTGGGTGAACTCCACCCCGCCCCCTTTATCAAATGAAAATTCCTCTAAACGCTGCCTGCCTCCCTGTTGCGTAGCAACCCCCTCAATGTCATCTCAATGTCCCTCTGCCTGTGAGCTTTCTGAGTCTGGGAACCCTTGGTGAAGGGGGGCCAGACTTGCACACTCCTGATCTGGCTGTGGCTGCCAATTCCTTGTCTCCTGGGTCAGCCTCTGTCTCCCTTTGTACCTTCATCTCCAGAGTCTGACCCTTCCCAGGCATTCTATTCAGCCACGTCCCGGACACGACCCCAATCTCCAAGTGGTGCAAGATTGGGGAGTTCCAGACACTTACTCAGGGTCCATGTTTCCTTTTGGAAATGAGGCATGGCAGAGACTGTGATGTCTTTATGGCATATGGTTTACTGTCAAATATATATGTAGTATGCTGGCTTAACAGCCACGGACAGAAATGTTGGTTTCTATTTCCCTCACTGAGCAGCAACTACAGTCACAAGACATTGTTTTGCATTCCACAGTCAGAGTTACTGTTGGATTCCCACGGGAATGGGAGACTGGATGTGACGTTCACTGGTTTCCTGTTTTTCACTGTTCTCTCAGTGTTCTTTGTTTTCCGAGAGGTGTTGCTTCTCTGCTCTCACAGAGGCAAGATGCATGTTTGTACTCTCTCAGCATAGAGTGTAAATAAAAATTAAGAATGTAGCACATACTGCTTATCCTTCTGCTGTGTGACGACGCTCTGCTTGGGCTCAAGATAAGACGAGCCTATATCAGCTTAAGATGGGCTGAAGCTGGTCAAAATCTCACAAGAAAGTCTCTACAGAGGGTGGTGAATACAGCACATGATATCATGGGCTGTCCCTTGACTCCGCTAGATGACATCGCAAGGGATCGTTGTCTTAGGAGAGCGAGAAAAATTCTCAGGGATGACTCACACCCCGGCCATCACCTCTTTAATCTTCTACCCTCGGGCAGGGGATATAGAAGTATAATCAGCCGTAACAACAGGCTAAAAAATAGCTTCTATCCATGGGCTGTTAGGCTGTTGAATGGAAAATAACACAGCGCAACTGACTTGTGAGGTGGTGTGTTGTGCGATAAGCACAGAGAGTGCAATGAGATTGAGTGTTTGGGTGGTGGGGGAGGGAGGCTCATTTAATTTCATTGTACACAGGTTGTACATTGACAAGGTATTATTATTATTATTATTATTATTATTATTATTTACAACCCGAGCTTGCAATGGGGGGGGGCTCACAGCATCAACACTCCAAGTGGGTCTTGTTTCTCCTTTAGTGGCAGCCTTGGATTTAAACAAATCCAAAACTGAGCCCTGCCTCTCTGCCATTCCAGCCTGCCAGTGTTCTGCTAGGTGACATTACACAAATTCTGCCCTGTCTGAACTCAGGCCTTGTCTTAACTAAGAGCTGGAGGATAAGCTGCATCCATAGGGCAACTGGCACAGAGCCCCCCTCTCCTTTGTTGTCTTAATGACCCATCACGTTTCCTTTGTTCTCTTAATGGCACATTACCCCAAGCAATTACCTTAACAAAGGAAGTTAGCCTGGCTTCTATTTTAACACTTGCTAGAATTATAGGTGTCTAGCAACCCACAAACTCATAACAATATCCTTATGTCCTGGTGTTGAGATCAGTGTTGTGCAAGGTGCAAATGGAACCACAGGGTTCATCACATTTGTTTCAAGGTAGTTGGTGGTGAGGGAAACAAATCCATTTGTTCATTGAAAAATAAAAATTCTAAGCAAAATAAGAAAACAGAAAAACTCTCCTGGAAATAGGAACATCTGTGTAGTACTGAGCGCTGAATCTATTATGCCTCCACTGAGGCCACATGTTAAACACTTATAGCTCCCAGAACTAATTGAAAATGTTTATCTTCCCAGAAAGAACTTAGGCAGTCTTCGCTGAATGACTCTGTAGAGCACTTCCAGCCATTTTCTCCTCTACTCATTCTTGGCAGCTGTCCAATAGATCATATATAAGTGAAGTACTGTAGGCCATTCACTGGAACTGGAGAGCTTACCACTTTTGCACGAAACAGATGATGTAATGGAAAGGCTAAGGCACACCCAAACACTTCCTGCTCTGAGCCTGCTCAAGCTGAGGAATCACAACCCTCCTCCCAGAGCTAGCGAGCCCCACTTGGCCAGCTAGGGAACTGGGCTGTGGGCCCTTGCCTGTTTCAGCCTCCTGGAGCACCCTTCCTGCTCCCTGCGCCTCAGAGCCCATCGTGTTTGTGGAGACAGGGGCTCCTCTCTCTGGTGATGGGTCCTGCTGCTCTGGTTCCCATGCACTGACCCTCATTACCACTCACCATCCTCCGTCACCCTGTGAGTACTTCCTGTTAGGATATTTCCGTTCCACCTTAAAAGGGAGCAGGATGTTTGTGTCACAGCCTGCGTATTTCCTGTTCACAGGTTGTTTCTGTTGTGTCTCTGCTTTCGTTTTTCTCTCTCTGTGCCTGAACATGCAAACAGGCAGTCATGTTTTTTCCTTTGTTCTGACCAACGCTGAATAAACTTCTAAATAATGCTCTCCTGCGTGCATCTTTCGCTGTACGAATTCTGCTGATAGAGCGTGCATCAGCTCTGGAATGTGGCAAGCTATTTTCTGGAGCTTGTGTCGCTAATTGTTGATACTGTATCTACAGGAGATCGATGGATCGTCCGGCGGCGATGTGGGGGCCATGATGGGCTTTATCTCCCTGGCAGTATCCCAACACTTCCTTCCTCGTCCCCAGCTTGCCCTGCTGTGTCCCAGTCCCGGCTACACCCCGCAATGGGATCCTCTTCCTCCTCTCCGTCATCCTGCCCATTCATGACAGAGAGGGAAACTGCTGACTATGGAAGGAAATATTTTTTAAAAAATTATCTGAAAGTAAGGTAAGGTAAAGGTAAAGTACCCATGGATGGTTAAGTCCAGTCAAAGGTGACTGTAGCGTTGCAGCGCTCATCTCACTTTCAGGCCAAGAGAACCGGCTTTTGTCCAGAGACAGCTTTCTGGGTCATGTGGCTAACATGAGTAAACCACTTCTGGCACAATGGGACACCGTGACGGAAACCAGAACACATGGAAATGCCGTTTACCTTCCTGCCACAGTGGTACCTATTTATTTACTTACACTGGTGTGCTTTTGAACTGCTAGGTTGGCAGGAGTTGGGACAGAGCAACAGGAGCTCACTCCGTCACGGGGATTCAAACCGCCGACCTTCTAATTGGCCAGCCCAAGAGGCTCAGTGGTTTAGACCAAAGCTCCACCCTTATCTGAAAGTAACCATCTTGTGACTGAGTGGAATCCAATGAAATTCCCAGGCCTCGCTTGAATCAGAGTTTATCTAAGTATGTCTTCATTTGTTCTTCTAGAAGTACAAGTGGGAAAGATACATAGGAGGGGGAAGAGAATAACACCCTCTCAGACCAAAAAGTGCAGCCAGGCCAAATAATAGGAAATTGCATGATTCCCTCTTCCTCCTCCACCCCACATGTCCTTGTCAAGATCTGTGTGTGAAGCTATCACTACCTTTCATTACCTTAACGAACACTGACAGGTCCAGTTATGATGCTGTGTACTGTAATATGAAACAGAGTGTACTTGCAGCACAGACTATGATAGTCAATAACCTTCCCTGTGGTAATCTGAGAAAATCAAAAACATCATAGAAGGCGGATCAGCAAAATCCATAAATCTAACCAAGATATCTGCATTAGTCTTTTCTCATGTAGGAGAGACAAGGCAGGCTGCAGCCAGCAGTTGTCATATATTTAATTTCTGGCAGTTTTCCTGTTAGAGTACATCAAGTAGTAGATAGTAGCCACTAAACCCTCAGTTTTGTAAGGTAATAAAAGTGAGTAAGAATGAATGTTCAGGATAAAAATAGAAGCATCAGAGCTGGACATAATACAAGAAGCAAAATCTCTCAAAATCACTTGGAAATGTATGGCCATCTAATATAATCAAAGATGTTTTTATGGTGCTTCACTTATCAAATAAATTGACTGCCTGCAGTATAGCATAGTGCAATATGACTCAAAGAAGCACATGCACAATAATCTGGCTGCCCTTCTAGTGAACCTTTCCTCTTGGAATCAACATATGTTTCTTGAGCTTTAACAACAACTTGCAGTATTTAACCTTGTTTACTGGGGACAGAACATGTTCCGCTTAGTTCTTCCTCTTGGTTTTGAACCGTTTAGAAAGGATGTGCAGTGCTTCTAAAACTCAGGTCCTTGTCAAACCTAATTTATTACTGATTTATTTCATTCCATCGCTTCTCGTGAAATATCTCAAAGTGATTTCACAGTAATTTCACCAGCAATAAAAACAAGTTCATATGTAAAAAAAATCCCAAACAACTAAAATCATTCCATATATAAACAATTTAGAACAGTGTTTCCCAACCTTGGGTCTCCAGCTGCTGTTGGACTACAATTCCCATCATCCCTGACTATTGGTCTTGCTAGCAAGGGATGACGGGAGTTGTAGTCCAAAAACAGCTGGAAACCCAAGGTTGGGAAACACTGATTTAAAAGAATCTCATATATGAGAACAATACTGAATCCAATACACATAGGTGTAAGGACCTTCTGCCATCCCAGCAAATGGAGAAAGATGATAAACCAAAGGTCCCAGAGCTTACCAAGGTGACACCAATCAAAATTCAGTCTGTTGGATCCAATGGAAAACTAACATCTCACCCTGATTTCAGTGAGTCTACGCTGTATAACTGACACCGTCTCGTTCCAGTCTGCTAAACTGAATTAACTTGCTTTTGCCAGCTTTATACTATATTAACTATCCTGGTTTTATCAAAGAATCCTGTAGGAAACTGGTGTCAGGGAGCTGTTTAGAATTATTTCCCACAGAACTACAATTCCCACAGTTCCCAAGAAAAAGAGAATTAGAGTTAGAGCGGTTGAGATCAGCAGCATGGACATTCCACAGTTATTTAACTATGGAAACAAAGACTTTGCCTGCTCCCAAACCTACCAGGACGCAGGTGGCTCTGTGGGTTAAACCACAAAGCCTAGGGCTTGCTGATCAGAAGATTGGTGGTTCAAATCCCCACGACGGGGTGAGCTCCCGTTGCTCGGTCCCTGCTCCTGCCAACCTAGCAGTTCGAAAGCACGTCAAAGTGCAAGTAGATAAATAGGTACCGCTCCGGCAAGAAGGTAAACGGCGTTTCCGTGCACTGCTCTGGTTCACCAGAAGTGGCTTAGTCACGCTGGCCACATGACCCAGAAGCAGTATGCTGGCTCTCTCGGCCAATAAAGCAAGATGAGTGCCGCAACCCCAGAGTCGGCCACGACTGGACCTAATGGTCAGGGGTGCCTTTACCTTTAAACCTACCAGGACACAACTTCTGGGGAACGGAAGTTTTATTAGGAATACCATGTGTCCTCCTTTACAGAGGACTTCAACAAATAAAAATGTCCCACCATTTGTGGCAAGCACAAAATGCAAAGTACCCCCCCCCAAAAAAAATTAAAACTGCATCACTGAAGGCTCAGGCCAGCAAATCCTTGTTAATTAACAGCCTCCAGAGAGTTTGGACACTGACGTATGTGGAGTGAGAATTCAGACTGGTAAGGAAAGCCGTAGTTTGAAGACACAAGACTACAGTGCAGCAGTGTTTCAAAAAGTAGATCTTGCTTGGAGCAACTCAGTGGCAAAGTACTCCTCTCCAAGCCGGCAGGCAACCATCCAATAAGAAGTGCTGAGGACTACTTAAACACTCCCCCCCTCCCGCATATTGATTCATTCAACACAACATCATACAAGTCAGCACAAATATTTGCATCAGCTATGATAATGTGATATTATTGGTACAAATTGAGCAAGCGCAGACAGATGAGAAGTTACATTTACATTTTTGCTGCTTCGGCAGATTCAACCAATATTTACTTCGCTGTGCCTTAGCATTAATATGAACTGCAAAGAGATTTCAGTTCCTCAAAATGCTTTGTCTCTTTCGGAAACCAGAATGATGGATGTAAGATGACAACACTGCAATTAATCCAGAATAGGGCAGCTAGACTGGTGACCGCCGAGTGGCCGCCGAGACCATATAACACTGGACGTGAAAGATCTTCATTGGCTTCCAGTACGTTTCCAAGCACAATTCAAACTTTGGTGCTGACCTTTAAAGCCCTAAACGGCCTCAGTCCTGTATACCTGAAGGAGCATCTCCACCCCCATCACCCAGCCCTGAGGTCCAGCACCAAGGGCCTTCTGGCAGTTCCCTCGCTGCAAGAAGTGAGGTTACAGGGAACCAGGGAAAGGGCCTTCTCGGTAGTGGCACCTGCCCTGTGGAAGGCCCTCCAAACAGATGTCAAAGAGAAAAACAACTACCAGACTTTTAGAAGACAACTGAAGGCAGCCCTGTTTAGGGAAGTTTTTAATGTCTGATGCTGTATTGTTTTTAATATTCAGTAGGAAGCCGCCCAGAGTGGCCGGAGAAACCCAGGCAGAAGGGTGGGGTATAAATAATAAATTATATTATTATTATTACTATGCACCAGTGTCTACGAAGAGCCAGAGGCAGAGCAGAGCAGTGAAAGCATGGGGAAGTAGCAATGTGAGCCCATTCTCTCAACCATGGAGAAAGCCTGTCATGTGAACTAGGCCCTTCACACGACTGCCCATTTAAAATTATCTACATCTGCTTTTTTTAGTAGAAAGGATGGCATGAGCCAGCCCTCCATACAGTTGGGCATTCGTGTGGCCCTTCTCACTCCACAGGCTGGCTGCATTGTAGAGGCTCACAACATCCCTCTTGCAATAAACTGCAGCCTTTCCTCACTAAATGTATAAACCAGAGCTGAGAGGAAGGGGCATGTAATGCAATTACAAGTAATTTTGCCATTTTCATGCCTCTTAGTAGTGCACCTGCTGGATTTTCTTTAGAAGCAGCAATTATTCTCCAGCAATAATGTGTTTAGATCTTGCCCAATCGCGTTTTTCAAAAGGGAACAAACAGGAGGAGAGGCCCAACTTCAACAATTCCGTCCCCTTGCTGGAAGAAAAAGTTAAGAGCTTAACCATTATTTCTGAAGCAAGCAGTATACTGTATTTTTCTGTGTATAAGACTAGCTTTTCCCCCTTTAAAATAATGTAAAAAATCTGGGGGCATCTTATACACAGATATAATTCCCCCCCTCATGGGGGCATCTTATAGACAGAAAAATACAGTAATTTCTTTCTTTCTTTCTTTCTTTCTTTCTTTCTTTCTTTCTTTCTTTCTTTCTTTCTGCAATATGGATACATGTCATAGCAGGGCATCATCCTAGAAAAGACATTCCTCCATGAGAGAAAAGTGGGGGAATATGTCTTTTTAAGACACTGCTTGGTACATGCAGTTTTTATAAACACATATATTGCACCAGGGGCTATGGCCACTGCTTGCTCTGCTCGCCAATCTCACTGCTGCCAATTCCCTTTGCCCCCTTTTCTCCCCACCTGTTCACCTCCTTCCTTTAACACATGGCCAGCCCTGCCACCCCTCACTCATCCCAACCTGTGCAGCTTGCTCCAACTGCTCCTCTGCTCCACATACCCCAGCCCCACTGTTCTCTCCCAGCTCACCCAAACCCCCACTCCATTCCCACACATCTTGCCCCAAGTACACAACCCCATCCCTCACAGCTTGCCCCCAACCCATTCCTCACAGCTCATTAAATGCCGCTCTCTGAAGCACCTCTTATCTTCCTTTAAATGTTGCGCCTTCCTCAACAGCTTGCCAGGGCTGCCTGCCACCTGCACCTCTTGCTCGCTTGTTGTTCTGTTGTCACACTGCAGTCAGCATGGCCACCTAATGGTGTGAACTGCAGAACAATGACAATTATGCCTATATAGAGAAATATAAGGTAAAGGTAAAGGGACCCCTGACCGTTAGGTCCAGTCGTGGACGACTCTGGGGTTGCAGCGCTCATCTCACTTTATTGGCCAAGGGAGCCGGCGTACAGCTTCTGGGTCATGTCGCCAGCATGACTAAGCTGCTTCTGGCGAACCATAGCAGTGCACGGAAACGCCGTTTACCTTCCTGTCGGAGCAGTACCTATTTATCTACTTGCACTTTGACATGCTTTCAAACTGCTAGGTTGGCAGGAGCAGGGACCGAGCAACGGGAGCTCACCCCGTCACAGGGATTCGAACTGCTGACCTTCTGATCGTCAAGCCCTAGGCTCTGTGGTTTAACCCACAGCACCACCTGTGTCCCATAGAGAAATATAGTATAGAGCAATATCCATATAATAAAGATACATGACTGTTGCCATGATGTAGTTTTTGTGCTGGCAGACAGATGGCGCTGCAAACTACTATATCAGGCTTCCTCAAACTCGGCCCGCCAGATGTTTTGAGACTACAATTCCCATCATCCCTGACCACTGGTCCTGTTAGCTAGGGATCATGGGAGTTGTAGGCCAAAAACATCTGAAGGGCTGAGTTTGAGGAAGCCTGCCATATGTTATGACAGGCACTGGATGGGGGGCCCTGGTGAGCTGCAGAGGGACAGCCAGGACAGGCTGCAGCAGCCTGGTTCCTCCCCATGCCAACCCTAGGCCTTAATCCTCTGGCAACGGAGGAGGAAATGAGAAGCTCCCACTGGGAGCTGAGCTGAGTTGTAGGGACAAAGGTGATGGGATGCGGTTGATGAGCAGAAGCAGGAAGGGCTCTGCCGTTACATACAAACATATGTATTATGCATACACATGCATATATGTATTTAAATGCTACCCAAATAATTGGTGGCACCAATTTGAATTTGTTCGTCTTATTGTTTAATCTATCAAACACTACCGCAGCAGTATCCCACAACTTGAAGTTTCTGTTCTAAGGTAGTACGACTGGAGTAACATGAACCTCTACACCATGCCATAACATAGGTATAATTAGAATTGGTGTCCTGGGCAAGAAACATCTGATGCCTTCTTCTCTGCTTTCAACAGTTTTTTCTTGTAGAGCAAGAATCTGTTCCATCATACCTTTCTTTCCAACATGCACAGATGCAAATTTCTTGCTCTACTTTTGCAAAGTTTCCAGTAACCCAGTTCCATAAGTTTAATCCTGAGCTATGATGGGATTTTGACCTCAACAATTCATGTCTTCCAAATTACGACTGTGTGTGGTCCAGACACATATGTTGAAAGTGCATGATTTTGCATATTCTTGAGAATGCATGACTATTAAATTTATATATGGGTTGAAATTGGCTGTATCAGCTCTCCATTCATCAAAAGCAGGTATATTTTGCATGTACATAGATAAAATCTATAGAGGCAGCTAAATGCCCCTGAAAGAACTCAATTCAATCCCAGCTAACATACCAAATGATAGACTGCTATTGAGCTTTAGCTATTGAGAAGGTGCGCTATGTCATAATTATTGAAGTATGTTTGTTTGGAGTTGGGCAGCTCAGACTTATTAGCCATTTCCAAGATTGTGTATTGCTTGTTGTGGGTTTCTCTCCGAGGTTGTGCCAAAATTATGCCAAGCTAAGCAACCTAATTAATCTTGCTTTATGATTGGTTAGTTTGGTTTACTGTAATTATTTACATATGCTTGGCAGTATGACTGGTATATATATAAACTTTAAACATGGAAAAAATAGCCATTAGTCTGCCCCTTGATTAATATGTAGTCCTAGTTATAATGGCACAATGTCTTCGGTTCCCAGCAATCCTTTAGCTTGTCGGTCAGGTGCAAATAATTCCTGCATATTTTTGAGTTAAGATTCCTGCCGAGGTTCAAATGAAGTATGGGGGAGAACTGTTCAGAACAAACAGCATGGCTGCTGAGCATGCATAATGTAATAGCTCCTAATAAGGCAAAACAAGCAGGCTAATGGGAACTTCTGTAGTGCAATATTATATATCTAATAGGTGTGTTCAGCCTGAATAATGAGGCAAATAGGGGTGATTTGAGTGAGTTTTTCGGATGAGCAAATTGGATTGTGTCATTAACAAGCCATATCAACTTGGAACAGTGACTCCCTAAAGTCCCAAGTCACACCCTTAAAAAAAAAATGGCATTAAAGATAAAGTGACCAGTGTGGTGTAGGGGTTAGTGTCAGACTAAGACCTGGGTTCAAATCACCATTTGGCCATGAATCTCACTGAGTGACCTTGGGCCAGTCACTCACTCTTAGCCCAAACTAACTAAAATGTGATTTTAGGTTGTGAACCACCCTGAGACCTATGGGTATAGGGCGGTATGCAAATTTTAATACTACTACTACTACTACTAATAATAATAATAATAATAATAATAAGGTAAAGGTAAGGTGAAGGATCCCTGGATGATTAAGTCCAGTCAAAGGCGACTATGGGGTTGCAGCGCTCATCTCGCTTTCAGGCTGAGGGAGCCGGCGTTTGTCCACAAACAGCTTGTGGTCAGCATGAATAACCGTCTTCTGGCGCAACAGGACACCATGACGGAAATCAGCACACAGAAACTCCATTTACCTTCCTGCCACAGTGGTACCTATTTATCTACTTGCACTGGCATGCTTTCGAACTGCTAGGTTGGCAGAAACTGGGACAGAGCAATGGGAGCTCACCCCGTCACGGGGATTTGAACTGCTGACCTTCTGATCGGCAAGCCCAAGAGGCTCAGTGGGTTAGACAACAGCGCCATCCATGTCCCCTGAATAATAATAATAAGAGGAGGAGAACCATGTTTGCTACCTTGAGCTCCTTAGAGGAACAGTGGTATATAAGTGGGGAGGGGGGAACCAATTGCCTTTCCACGGAAAACAAGGGTTTTCCTGGAGAAATCACCAAGACCAAAGAAAGAAAGAAAGAAAGAAAGAAAGAAAGAAAGAAAGAAAGAAAGAACTGCTTGGACACAGATCTGGAAAGCCCAGACCTGTGCCTAGAAGCACAGATCAAATGTGGGTGAGCCCTAAGTCTCAATGAAATTTTCAGTGTCATCCAGTGGGGCAGAACTTGGATGGGTTCTTCGCAGATTTGCAAATTCAGATCTCCCACTCTAACTATTATTATTATTATCACCATCAGGAATTCATTTACCCTATGAGAACTTATTTATTCAATGCTACTCATACGACTTGGGACTTACTCATCAAGCCGTCCGGGCACATAGTGGTTATAGGTAAAGAATTTGCTTGAAACTGCCTGCCAGCGAATTGGCTGGGAGTTGTGCATCTCAAGCACTGCTTGGCAGGGTTTGAGTTTTGGCACACCTTTTCTATGAAAGAAAAAGCACAAAAGAAACGTTTTAAAGAAGAAGAAGAGTTTGGATTTGATATCCTGCTTTATCACTACCCGAAGGAGTCTCAAAGCGGCTAACATTCTCCTTTCCCTTCCTCCCCCACAACAAACATTCTGTGAGGTGAGTGGGGCTGGGAGACTTCAGAGAAGTGTGACTAGCCCAAGGTCACCCAGCAGCTGCATGTGGAGGAGCAGAGACGCGAACCCGGTTCCCCAGATTACAAATCTACCACTCTTAACCACTACACCACACTCCATCTCTGCATGACCATTAACTGATCTCATTCACGGCCGCCTCCCTAATGTTTTAAAGACCATTGTCTACTGAAGTCATAACACAGTAATCAACACTTTTTTAAAAAAACACAACTTTAGAAGAACTCACCTTTAAAGGAAGCCTCCTTTAATCCATTTTCCTGTATCCATAACTTGATTAATGATGCCATGTCTTAACAGAGCATTTGGTTAAATGGCAAAAATACTGCTGAGTCCAGGAATTGTCCCTAATTTTGATCAGCTGTTCTGTTACCATCATCAGAACATTTAAATATCTTACTGTTCATTCCCTCATTTTCTGTCACTTATGATAGATAAGGCACTCTAATAGTGTTAAAGATGTTCCCAATGGTTTCTTCACTAATGGCCGTCTACCAGCATGAATATCTGCCATAAATAACGCTCTTTTATACTCTCTTGCTAATTTTAATATACTGTTTCTTTTCATGCAGTCCCAGCAACTACATTTTACAAGAAAATAGTTTATGTAACTTTTTAAATGAAATAGCCTTCATTTATCTTTTATCAGCTCAAACAGAAAATGTGTTTTCACAAATCTTTTCATCCAATCAAGGATATCAATGTAGCTTCTGATCTCACGGTCGGCTGTGTAGATGATGCTCAGTTATTGACATCATACTGAGACTGGGGGCAGATAGCCCAATTTCATGAATCATAGAATTGTTGAGTTGGAAGAAACCCCAAGGATCATAGAGTCCAACCTCCCACAATGCAGGAATATGCAGCTGTCCCATACAGAGATCGAACCTGCAACCTTGGCATCATTAGCACCATGCTCTAGCCAACTGAGCTATCCAGGCTGAAGTTATGGATCATCTGTGTCATGGTTCGGTTCACGGGCGATTGAAGTCCTGGCTGGGGACGTCGGGACCGGGGGCAAGATGGCGGAGTGGGAGCAGGAATGGAAGTCCAGAAGCCAGGAGTCAGGAAGCCAAGAGTCTGAGGGTCAGGAAACCAGGAGTCAAGAAGTCCAGGGTCCGAGGATCAAGAAGCAAGGAGTCGCGAAGTCAAGGATACGAGGATCAAGAAGCAAGGAGTCATGAAGTCAAGGATCCGAGGATCAGGAAGCAAGGAGTCAAGGAGCCCAAGGCAGGAAACGTGTTGCTGTGGCAAAGAGCCAAGGGGAAATGCTGACCTTATATCCCTTATATCTTCTTGCCACCAGGTGCTGGGAGTTACCATTCGGCCTCACCTGTGAGGCCTTGCCTTGCCTCTTCAGAACAAACTTAGGAAGGCCCCAGTCCTGCAGCCCTTCAAACAGAGCAGACATTCCAAGTGTCCCTGTTTTCCAGGTACAGTCCTGGATTTACAGAAGCCCTCCCATGAGTCCCTCTAATGAGTCCCATTAGTTATCATGGATAAATATGTTACCTCAAAATTCCTCAAAGGTTTCAAATCCAGACAACACCCACTTAATGGAAACTACGATTGCTCCTATCCTTTTTCATTTCTTATTCTGCATTTCCAACCCCACCACCTACCCATGCTGCTTTCTTTCTCAAACAGTAATTTAAAATAATAATAATAATAATGGCTGCATTTTGCTTACAGAATGCGACTAGAGCTATTTAAATAAGAGCTGATGTGTAATTTTTCATGAAAGGGTGGCATGATGAAAGTAGCATTTTATGCATAGACTCAAGAGACTATAAACACAATAAGAAAAATTGCATGCCACGTTGAAAGTGTAAGCACCAGCAATATTTGAATTTTATTAACAAAGAGCCATTTTAATAAATACAATAGCAAATAATTAATAATTAAACTGGAAAAAAGTTGTTATTGCGTTCAGCACAATGGTGCATTTGAAGGAGACGATATGAATGTAGCCAAATCCAAATGGGTTTAGGTTAAATGCCAACAGAAATGTCAGCACTACCTAACAGTATGTACGTGGTGTTTCAAAGACTCCATAATACACCAGAGATACAGTCTTTTTACTTTCAAAGTTCCCAGTGGGGAACTTAATCCTGTCTTCTTACACAATGACTGTTTTCTCTTAGGAAAATAGTAAAAAAATAACTTCAGCTATATGGGAATGCTATCACTGAACAAGTTGTTTGCAGCCAAATCCTGCTCAGAGACCATTGACATAGTTTGCGATGTTTATTCACTTCAGTGAGTATACTCAGAGTAGGACTAAACTGAATACCACCCATTGGGACAAAACAAAAAGCTTTTTTATATGACACCTTTCTCTTCAGGGAACACATGGAGAGGGGAGGCAGGATCATGCCCAGTAGATTCTCCCCAGCCTCCACACAGGCAGCTGAATGCCTTCATAGATCACACACACACATATACACATACAGAACTTTCTGCACAGTCACAAACCCTGGAAAAGCCAAGATTCCAGTTGCATAAACACCCCATGTGGGTATTAAATGTGGGCATTCGAAAGAAGTTAAGAGCAGGATGTTGAAAAGGTCTATATTTCCACATTTTACATTTCTGCATGTTTTGTGATTTTTAATCTCTCCTGGGGCTTTCTCGCCAAAGAGTACTTGCCCCCAAACCTGGATCTAGGCACTGAGGGAATCCTCCATTCCTTTTACCATATTTAGTATTTCCCCCTCTAATCCAACCAACCAACCAACCAAACAAACAAACAAACAAAAAAACCCCAAACACTTACAATGAGCATGCTAGAGACCATATGAAGCTTCTGGGTTTAACCTGAAAACCTTAATTTCACACAGTCTCATATCTTGCTTCTTTGCCTTTGCTAGTACCTCAGTGTTGTGAATTGAAGTTAATATATAGCTGTTTTTACTTTAAGACAGAAGAATATACTTGCCTTCTGCAGATAACTATAGAGCTATTTTTCCTCATACATTTGTTTGCCATGCATAATAATGCAAAAACTTTTGACACGCTTTCTTTGACAGCTTCTTTCCATAAATAATAGCAATCCGATCCCTGTGAAGCAGCCCATGGTGATCAGTGTTTTTTGTTCTGTTTAATCTTTCTAGCTCTCCTTCTTACATTCTCTCTTCTCACATTATTGGATACCTCTGTGCTCTCCCTTTCCTCTCACCAGCTGCTCTGAGTGCAGTTTCTTACATTCCTGCATTGTTTTCCACCTCCCTAACTATGATGGTCTTTCAGCCTTTTTTTCCTAGTAGACCGTGCCTGTCAAGCGCTGGCAAAAACAAAATCAACATTCTCCTCAAACTGACATGTTCATAGTGTCAACAAGATAAATTGAATCATTTATAACCTGTATTTTCCCTACATTCTCATTTATGGTCTAGGACATTTGCATAATTTCTGTTCACATCATAGTAATATTAGTTTATCTCTTTTGTTCTACCCGTAATGCCAATCACAGAGTTTTGAATTCTGAATTGCCTTCTGTCCTCATAAAAACATTAACAGAGAAGGAATTAATTGTTTATCTTGTGTCTCCACCCAGTAAAACCCTCGCTGGGAAATGAACTCATTTCTTCATACTTTAAATAAAACACACACACCCTGAAAAAAACCCCACACACCTCCTTTTCTGCCATCACTACAGATTTCAGAGACCATCAGTGATTTTCTTCCTAGTCTACAAAGTGAAGCATACTCTGTGGACATTTTGTATCGGGCGATCTCAGTCAACATGATGTACGCTATAATAACGAGAACTGATCTAAGCAGTTTGTCTGTGATGTTAAGATTAGCCAGTCATTTTGGCAGGACATAGTACACACGTAATACATTTTGTGCTCAAAATGTAAGCTAAAAATGTACATCCCTTGTTCTTAACTGATTGGGGTTTTTTAAAACAAACAGTGATGGACTGTATAGATAGGAAAAACTGCACCACTTCTGATTTGAGAAGCTAGATTTCAACAAGACACATTAAAATCTGGTCCATCCCAGACACCAATATTTACAACATGGTTCAAGGGATGCATCACTGCCACCATTTCTCTAAAGTATTTTTCTATCATTTAAAAACCGGCAATCCAGCTGCCCATAGCCTCAAGCAGCTGGTGCCCAGGGCTTCTTCATGTCACATGTGAATACAGCAGGTCCCTCTGGGAGCAATGACACTTGATGTTGCTTCTGTAGCTGAAGAAAAGCCACAGTTGCCACCATGTAAACCACAAATGCATAGTAAACCCATACAGAGATGAAGCTAATCCAAGCACTCCTCTACTCCTCTTGCTGAATACTCCAGGGGCTAATGGGAGTTGTAGTCCTAAACATCTGGAGGGCATCAGGTGGCAAAGGCTGCTTTAGGGAATCTCACCCAAATCTACTTTTCAAACAGCACACCTCTCCACAGCCTGTCATATTGTGGATAGAGATGGGCACACCCATTGCATTCTGGTCTGCCCCAATTCTGCAGGGGGCGGGGCTGTTTCTGTGTGAATTTTAAAATAAAAGTACTTATGAGGTCTAAGGGACATGGGTGCTGTGAGTTAAACCACAGAGCCTAGGACTTGATGATCAGAAGGTTGGCAGTTCGAATCCCCGCGACAGGGTGAGCTCCCATTGCTCGGTCCCAGCTCCTGCCAACCTAGCAGTTCGAAAGCATGTCAAAGTGCAAGTAGATAAATAGGTACTGCTCCGACAGGAAGGTAAACGGCGTTTCCGTGTGCTGCTCTGGTTCACCAGAAGTGGCTTAGTCATGCTGGCCACATGACCCGGAAGCTGTACGCCGGCTCCCTTGGCCAATAAAGCAAGATGAGCACCGCAACCCCAGAGTTGGTCACGACTGGACCTAATGGTCAGGGGTCCCTTTACATTTTTACTTATGAGGTAGTGCAAGGACTCCAGTGTTGCCTTTTTGATTTTTGTTTTACAAAGCTCCAAAAAGAGTCACCCAGCCATTCACAACCTAGAGTGGCCAGTGCCCAGGTCTTCTTGCCACGAATACTTTTAATAGACAAGAGTACAAAGGCCTCTGTATGTTGGGTTTGTTGCTTTTTATGCTTTCTCCACTAACCGGAGTCCTCACAACTGGATCTGTGGGACTGCAGATTCTAAAATGGTGTCATTATCCAATAAGGTCTGCCTAGTTTGAATCAGATGAGTCCAGTTTGGAACCCAAGTTCTGCAGATACCTCCTCCTTTACTGTGGATGATCTCATGCCATTCAATGCCCATCTAAGAACTGAACTCCCCTTTTCCTTTCAGCATCCTGAGAAACAGGAGTGAGAGCCAGGGACCTCACAGGAACACACCAAAGCCCAGAAAACCTTTGCTTGAAGCCCAGCCCAAATAGCAAGTCCTTTATAGCCCTTTCTGTCTTGGGCAACCCAATCTCAGCCTAGGTAGCTGGAACCAGACTAAAGCCTTGACGGTGTTTCACTTTCAAGAAGTTCCAAGGCAGCTGGACACAGACCCAAAGTTTGCTGCCTCTGGCCCTTGCAGCTTCTAGTGGTAAAACGCAGAAATAACCAGCATGTGTCACAGTGATATAGGGCATAGTCTTGCACAGTCTGTTTTGAGGACCACATCCTTAATCCTGCTCATGTTTGTGATGCCTGTGCTCCTAAAGAAACCTCTTTTATAACACTGTATAGATAATGTTTGTGTGAGCAAGAATTCCTCAATGAAGAAACAACCGCAAGCACCATAAATCTTCCCCGTAATAACAAGCACATCTTCGAAAGGAAGTCCTTGCCCTCACTCACAGTTGGTTTAAAATAAACAAAAAGCTGTGACTACATATAAGTACCTACAGAATCACGAAATAAAAACAAACTTTTAAAAATGGAAATTGCTTTTTTTATATGCAGTCAGAAGTAATTGTAGCGGAGCATTTTTCTGATGAATATAAGAGGTTTGTCATGGAGGGGGCAATAAGATGAACACAAGAGTAAAATTAGTATACTTTTTCGGGGACTTTCAGGGATATGACTTATCACATATGAAGCGACTGGTGAGGAAGAAGAAAACATTCAGGAAATTATACTGTGTTTCATTTGCTATCCATCAGTACTGGGCACATGTTCATGCTATGCTCTGGTATTTTTAAGTAAAATGAGCTGGGTTGTTCTTTACAACTCCATTAAGAGTTTCAGAATACTTAACAACTTCCACTGAGACAATCTGAACAAAAATTTGTTCATCTAAATGAATAGCCTGAATCCCCACCAATATTGGCAACTCTTTATTTGCTTAGATCATGGGTAGGCAAACTAAGGCCTGGAGGCCGGATCTAGCCCAATCGCCTTCTAAATCCAGCCCACACACAGCCGGTCCAGGAATCAGCATGTTTTTACATGAGTAGAATGTGTCCTTTTATTTAAAATGCATCTCTGGGTTATTTGTGGGGCATAGGAATTCATTCATTTATTTTTTTTCAAGATATAGTCCGGCCCCCCAACAAGGTCTGTGGGACAGTGGACCGGCCCCCTGCTGAAAAGGTTTGCTGACCCCTGGCTTAGATCTTTTTTGTTTTAACAGTGCTTGTGTTACTGCAATCTTTGAACACATTATCTCTTGCAGGAAGACCACCATCTTTTAGATATCAATGTCTCTTGATTTCATAGCTGCTAAAATGCTTTTGGGCACATCTCCATAGCATCGAACCAAAGGCATTCCTCATCACTGATTCTTGCTAACTCCTCTTGTGTTAGGATTTTTAATGCTCAAATGCGTCAGTGACTGTAATGGTTCTAGGGGTTGCTCGTGCGTAAACTGGCGCCACACCTGGCTGGTTGCCTGAGTGAACCTTTTCCGTCCGGACAGCCACTCGCCAGTGGCTGTCTCAATCGCTGGCAGAATCCGTCAGTGGGCGTTTCTTGAACTTCTTCCAGCAAAGAAGCTCTTTGACGCCTAGTCTCCGCCTACTCTCCCTGCGCGGAAGCCTTCTGCGCAAGGAGGGTGTGGGCAGCGGAGGACCCGTGCTCTCCCTGCTGGTCCCCGACGAGGAGTCATGGGACCGCCTCGCCAATTCCCCCATCTGCCCCCCTTCTCCACTGGTGCTATGCTGATTTCCTTCCCCAGAAGATGGGCTGCTTCTCCCCATCCCGGGACGCTCTCCGGAATCCCTCTGGAGCCCTCTCTCTCCCTCTGGCTCCGATGGCAGTTCCCTGACAGTGACCATAGTATTTTTTTTTTCTGTGGTGACCCCAGCAGCGCTTCTCAGTAATGAGGATAGCTCTGGTTTCCATGCCCAGTTTCTCCATGGTGTTTAAGATGGAATATTAGCTTTGATAATTTCAAAGTTTTTGTTTTTATTAACTCTGTGTGTGAAGGATGAAAGGAATACTATTCTATTTCTATACATAGCCAAAGTATCATATTTTTCCATCTATAAGACGCCCTCATGTATAAGATGCCCCCTATTTTGGGGGCTCAGATTTAAGAAAATGGCCTCAGCACTATCTGTGTGTAAGACGCCCCTTAATTTTTGACATAATTTATTAGGGAAAAAACATAGTCTTATACACGGAAAAATGTGGTTACAGTGGTACCTTGGGTTAAGAACTTAATTCGTTCCGGAGGTCTGTTCTTAACCTAAAACTGTTCTTAACCTGAGATACCACTTTAACTAATGGGGCCTCCCGCTGCTGCCGCACTGCCGCCACACGATTTCTGTTCTCATCCTGAAGCAAAGTTCTTAACACAAGGTACTATTTCTGGGTTAGCTGAGTCTGGGTTACCCTTAAGCATCTATAACCTGAAGCATCTGTAACCTGAGGTACCACTGTACTTCATATCTAAATTATGTACCTATTTGGTATACATAAATAGGCATGCACAATGATTCTGAGGATTATAGCAGTAGGTCCTGATGGCATCACCCACAAGTTTAGAAAGATCTCAAATATGAAATTGCTAACAAAATTATTTATCTTTTCCCTAAGATCTGCCCTCACTGTGGAAGAGCAGAATGAGGAGAGCTATTGACACAATTGTTCCAGAGCGCCTACACTGGCACTGTGGAGCTCACTGTATTTCTTGGTTTTTCTCAGGGTCCTATATTAGGGCTTAGCCACACTTCCTCTTTCCCACCGCGTTTCCATCAGGGAAAACTGCTCTTTAGTGCTCGATTGGAGTAAATGGAAATTGGGGTTTTTTTGTTTGTTTTTGCCAATTTCTGTTTGTTCTTATTAGAGCTAAAAGAGTGGGTTTTCCCTAGTAAAGGAAAATGATAACCTCTCAGACCCTGCTTGGTTGAGCCCTCCATGTTTAACTATTCCAACGTTCTCAGGTGATCTTTAATGCAGTTATCTCTTTCACAACAGCTGTCTGGTGCCAAGCATCTTTTAGAATTGCTTACCAATCCAGATGGTGAACTGATCCTGCTTCAGACTGCAAACAAAACAGATACTCTGTGCATGATATCCAAAATTAATAATACTTAGATTGAGAGTTTATTCTATGTATCACTAACATTGACTGTCTCTCCTTGTTTTGTATACTTTGGAAGAAATATGGTTACTGTGCTATTGGGGCAGGGGACGACAACAAGGATGGTCTTGATAAAATTGTGTGGAGTTTGAAAGTTATGCTGTAGCTTTTGCAGCTGAACATTTTGTACATACTTGGATGGTCTCTTACTACAAATATGGTTTATGCTGCAATATTCTCTGCATTTTCCCATTTTTATTATCTGTAGTTATAGATAACTATATACTCAGCTAAAAATAACACGTCAGATGGTTCCAGCATCAATCCCTAAGTTCTTTCTCTGATGTCTAGAGTTTACTGCTGATCATTTCAGACAGAACAAAGACAGAAAAACTCTGAAGTCCGTAAAATGAACAGAACAGCAGGGTACAAAGCCCACACTGCCCTCAGAGGCAGGAAATGCAATAATTAAAGTAGACTCTTGAAAAGGTATTAAAGTTAATGGACTGTCCTGCAGTTTCTTGGAAAAGAAGATACAGTACTTTAGACTTCTTTTCAACAAAGTAACTAACTTTCCTCAAAGCCAATTCAGTTAACAACATATTTTACCAACTCTTCCTCCGTTCTCTATTCACCCCTATCGATTGCCATTAAGAAAAGAAATTGTTTACTTGGTTTGCCAGAGGTATGGCAACTTTTAACCCATGTTCTTGATATTGCTAATGGGAGATCTAATACAGTGATACCTCAGGTTAAGTACTTAATTCGTTCCGGAGGTCCATTCTCAATCTGAAACTGTTCTTAACCTAAAGCACCACTTTAGCTAATGGGGCCTCCTGCTGCTGCCGCACCGCCGGAGCCCAATTTCTGTTCTTATCCTGAAACAAAGTTCTTAACCTGAAGCACTATTTCTGGGTTAGCGGAGTCTGCAACCTGAAGCGTATGTAACCTGAAGTGTATGTAACCCGAGGTACCACTGTCTGTATCTGCAAAATGGGGGGGGGGGGTAAGTGGCCACTAAACGTAACCATAAATTGAGCTATAGTGTATTCATAGCAAAAATAAATAAATACAGAAGACTGTTCATTGGTATGCCAGGGAATCATGCTATCGAAAATAATGACTGAAATCAGGGAAACCATTGACAAGATTAAGATGCAGGACTTGAGATGAGAAAAGGCTTTGCTGTCCTGTATTCATAAACAGTGGCCCTTGACACCAGGGCAGGTTCCTGATACTAATCACGATGTACAGCTCAGCTCCCTTGCTGGCTTGATAGGATGACCATACTACTTTAATGTTCTCATCCTCCCAGGGATGTGGGTGGTGCTGTGGTCTAAACAACTGAGCTTCTTCAGGTTGCCAGTCGGAAGGTTGGCTGTTCAAATCCCTGCAACGGGGTGAGCTCTCATTGATCTGTCCCACCTGCTGCCAACCTAGCAGTTTGAAAACACACCAGTGCAAGTAGATAAATAGGTACCGCTGTGGCGGGAAGGTAAACAGTGTTTCCATGCGCTCTGGTTTCCGTCACGGTGTCCCATTGCACCAGAAGCGGTTTAGTCATGAAGGCCACATGACCCAGAAAACTGTCTGTGGACAAATGTCGGCTCCCTATGCCTGAAAGCGAGATGAGCGCCGCAACCCCATAGTTGCCTTTGACTGGATTTAACTGGCCAAGGGTCCTTTACCTTTTTACCTTACATCCTCCCAGGACTGGGCCCCTTAATGGTGACAGGATAACATGGGGATCATAATAATGTGTTGAAATCTAGCCACCTCCTCCACTCTAAAATATACCCCACCACTTTGCCTACGTATGATGGCCATAGAAGGTATATTGCAGATAATTTTAAAATAGGTATACATTATGTACCTATTTTTTTTCCCTTGCCACCAAAAAGGAATTGAACTTGGAACCTTTTGCATGCAAAGTAGATGGTCTACCATTGATCTAGTGCCATGTCTACCTGTCTGGGTGCCTACTGAGACCTTCTCAGAATACTGCCATTATTTCAACAAGTGGGACTCCAGTTGTTGAACTCTCTTCCCAAGAAAGTCATCCGGCATCCAATTTGTGATTGTTCAGGTGCCAAGGGAAAACAGTTTCATTCTTGCAGACATTTAGTACTTCACTCTGCTGTTGGGATTATTATTTTAAAATTGATTGGATTGTTTTAAATTGAGTGTGCAAGACGTATTGTTGATTATATAATGTGTTTGCATGATTATCGTTGATTTAAGAATTTTGTGGATCCCTCTGTGATACGTTTTGTGAGGAACTGTGTATAAATATGTAATAAATAAATTATCAAACAGTTTTTGGCAGAAGAATGACAGGAGCACCTGTAGAAATGGAGAGATGCCAGTATTTACATACCAGGGATACGACTACTAGGTACTGAATAGGGTTCTTTGTAAAATAATTGTCACCATTTATGCTCTACTCATCGGTATGGAAAATGATTTATGCCCTCACTAAATCTTCATATTCCATTTTGTATTCCCACCAAAGGGGGGGGGGGATTGTGATTAGCAGCTGAAGGCAGAAATCATGTCCAGTTCTAATTTCCTTGTTAGTAGTGAGAAATGGATTGAAATGTAATAGCATTCACTGAAGTTCACAACATGAACCAGCTGCAACAGCAAATGTCCAGGAATAGAGTGGTACCTGCAGACAAAATCAAGTAGTGCACCTGGTCTTTTTCATGCCAAATGAAGAAAAGGTTTTTAAACAGCGTTTTGGGCATTATCCATAAAAAATTCTCTTGATTTCTGCTATTCCAGTGGTACCTTGGGTTACAAACGCTTCGGGTTACAAACACTTCAGGTTACAGACTCCACTAACCCCGAAGTAGTATCTCGGGTTAAGAACTTTACCTCAGGATGAGAACAGAAATTGCCCGCTGGCGGCGCAGTGGCAGCAGGAGACCCTATTAGCTAAAGTGGTACCTCAAGTTAAGAACAGTTTCAGGTTAAGAATGGACCTCCGGAACAAATTAAGTTCTTAACCCGAGATACCACTGTATTGTTATTATTTTATATTTATGTTTATACCCACTTTTTCCTCCCCTGACAGAGACTCAAGGCAGCTTTAATGGCAGTATACTATAATGAAGAAATCATAAGGCATGAAAGAAGAAAGATTTGTCTGTGATAAACAACCACAGAACAACAGGTGCGAAGTCATATATGTAACTGATGAACTACTAGGACAACTGTGGCATATTTCCAGATCTATCATGCCATGTGCTGCTTCAGGCATTTTCAATATAAAAGTGGGATGCAAATAATGATAGTGCATTGCTATTACAGTGGTACCTTGGTTTACGAACTTAATCCGTTCCGGAAGTCCGTTCTTAAACCAAGGCACACTTTCTCACGGCAGCGGGGAACTCAATTTACAAATGGAACACACTCAACAGGAAGAGAAACATGTTCTTATTCCAAGGCAAAGATCACAAACCAAAACACCTACTTCTGGTTTTGCAGCGTTCTTAATCCAAGTTGTTCATAAACTGAGCTGTTCTTAAACCAAGGTACCACTGTATTCCTGTTATTCTTATATTGAAATGCATGGCCCACTGAGGGACAGGATAAGCTTCGAAACACTAATGCCTAGCATCAATTGCCTGGACTCCATGGAGCGAAGACTTGAAAGACAAGAACTGGTATAAAAGATCTAAAGTATTTTAACTATTACTTACAATATTCAGCAGTTAAACACAATCAAGTTTTCTGCTGTAGGCATGTAACTCTTTAGAGTCCAGAGTGGGTAGATAAGCAAATGGCCCCTCTATGGGGCAACTCCGCCCTAGCTTGAAGCCCCAGGAATAGGCTGGTGCGCAGCTTTATTGCCAGCTCACTGTGAAGATGTACTGAGGAGGCACTTGCGAACGGTTCAGCATTAGTTACAGGTAGGTAGCCATGTTGGTCTGCTGTAGTCGAAACAAAATAAAAAAATTCCTTCCTGTAGCACCTTAGGGACCAACTAAGTTATTGGTATGAGCTTTCGTGTGCATGCACACTTCTTCAGATACACAGTCTCTAAGGAAGGAATTGTGTGTTTTTTTGGTTCGTGTTCAGCATTAGGCATTGTAAACCCATCAGGTCCTAAGAAGATCAAGTCAAGTCATCCTTTTCCCTGCACACACACACCTCATGCTGGAAGCAATGGGTGGTGGGTGGTGCGACGCTCTTCACGCCAGAATGCCTCAGAAGTAGCCAAGGTATTTTACCTGACTGCCAGCACTAAAGCTGTGACAGAAATAGCGAGGAGCACTTTAGTGGGCATGGTGAGCACTTAAGTGGGCTAAATAGGCACTTAAGTGGGCATGGTGGGGACTTAAGTGGGGACTTAAGTGGGCTAAGTGGGGAATTAAGTTAGCTAAGTGTGAACTTAGCCAACTTAAAGCAGCGCCTGGAAGCCCTGGAAGTCATGTCAGAGGCCTCGCAAAGGCCTCAGAGGTCATGCTTCACGAGGACCCAGAACACTACATCTTTTAACAGCAATTGGCAATGCTCAAAAGCAGGGAAGGGAGAGAAAACACTGCATTCATGCTCTATAGTGAAATGGCTTTTTAGTGTGTAGGTGTCACCATATCCCTAGCCTTGAGCTGTGGCCTAGAGGCTGACTCTGAGAACAAGTCACCAGAAGGCTGTGCTCTGCAGCCTACAAAGGAACAGGGTATACTATATCAGATGCAGGCACAATTTCCAAATTAGCAAAGAAACTACAGGTAATACCATCATCTGTGCCTTTATGAGATATTATAGTTTTTTATGTCACTGTAACTAAGCACAATATTTGATCATATTAATGCTTTGCAGCTAATTTGGAGATTCAGCTGGGAAGACTACTAGCCCTGCCTTTTTATAATATAAATGTACTCCAGTAAATGGCTCGTTGCATCTGAATTAGCCATTATCAGTACAGGGAGAGGGAATACATACATTTAAGTGGTACTGGAAATGATACCTCTAGACATCAGCCCAATGCAGTCTACAGAGGGAAACACAAGTATTTCAGAAGCTCAAAATTTTGCCGCATTGCTTATTAAAATATAAATTGGTTTGGTTGGTTTGCTTTGACTTTAAGGAAATAATATTTGTCAGTGTCACAAAAAAATCACAACACATAGTATTTCAAGGGTGTAAAACACTATGTTTCTGCCAGTAGGTGGCAATAAATATCTACACCACATATAATAGCAATTCAGATTCTCAACTAAAACTTTTAAAGGCATTGTCAGGAGGCAAATAAAATTAACAAATCACTCCTTGAAATAAATAATCAGATTCATGCTCATTCCTTACTTCTCACTCAAGCTCTTTAAAGAAGAATCTGTTTTCTTGGGTTAATTTTCCAAAATGACATGCTTATATATATATATATATATATGCATTTAAATTCAACCCCCACCCCCACCCCCAAAAAAACCAAAGAGATCCACTCAGTTGTCTCATTTTACAGCAAAGTTAAAACTGAGGCATTGGTTAGACTATAATTTACCCTTTTTTAATATACCACAGAACAGTTAAAAGTATCATTCATATCAGGCATGTTTTGAAAGCATTTTGACTTTTTTATGGCTCTTTACTTGTGGCTCTGTAGCTTTTGGGCTACATGACAGCTCCTTAACCATAGCTGAGCAGGAGGTCCAGGTTCAGATATAATGCTAAGCTATGGTTAATATTAAGTATAAACCACCTACAAATTTTGATTAACCATCAACCTTAAGCTACTGGACTGGGTTCACACACAATACAAAGCCATGGTTTAGTTTCATAAACCATGGTTTAGGATTACATGTGAACCAGGCCAATATGAGTTTATAGCAGATTACACCTCCTTAGAAGGATGTACCAAAACAGCACCCAGGTTGACTTAATCAGTATTTATTTTATTAAGCTAGATTTTTACCTTGCTTTTTTAATACAAGATATTAAAAAAACAGCTACAAAACAGTAAAACATATCCAATAAAAAATAGATGGCATAGCAAAACATGCAGAAGAGACACAGAGACTTCAGAAACATCAACAGGTCGCATTCAAGTCAGCAACAAAATCTCATTTGGAATAAAGGTTCTATAGTTGCCTTTTGAAAAGCTAACAGCACAGCAGTAAAATCACTAGGGTTTCTGTAATCTAGATGCCACTACAAAGTGGGCAGCTTTGAAAGTATGGGTTAGCTGGTCAAGTGCCAACCTATTTCTGCCATCTGTCCTCAACCTCCTGGCAGACAAGGAAAACTTTCTGGAAGCCAACCTGATCCACACTTTCAAATACAGTCATACCTTGGAAGTCGAGTGGAATCTGTTCCAGAAGTCTGTTCGATTTCTAAAACATTTGGAAACCAAGGCGTAGCTTTGAGTCTGCAGGAGCTGAGTCTGCAGGAGCTGAGTCGGACGTTCAGGCTCCAAAGAACGTTCGCAAACCAGAACACTCAATTCCAGGTTTGCGGCATTCAGGAGTCAAAACATTTGATTCGCAAAGCGTTCGACTTCTGAGGTACGACTGTACATCTCTTCCTTTTCAGGCTCAGAGCTGGACAGCTTCCCGCCTAAGAAAAGCAGAGGGGAAGTTGGGAGAAAAGCAAAGGGTGGAGCTGGCATGGCAGCAACTTAGTGGCCTCAATGTGCTCCTTTCACCCCACCCTCCAATCCCATGCTCTGCACATGTTGTTGTTGTTGTTGTTTAGTTGTTTAGTTGTGTCTGACTCTTCGTGACCCCATGGACCAGAGCACGCCAGGCACTCCTGTCTTCCACTGCCTCCCACAGTTTGGTCAAACTCATGCTGGTAGCTTCAAGAACACTGTCCAACCATCTCGTCCTCTGCCGTCCCCTTCTCCTTGTGCCCTCCATCTTTCCCAACATCAGGGTCTTTTCCAGGGAGTCTTCTCTTCTCATGAGGTGGCCAAAGTATTAGAGTCTCAGCTTCAGGATCTGTCCTTCCAGTGAGCACTCAGGGCTGATTTCCTTCAGAATGGATGCGTTTGATCTTCTTGCAGTCCATGGGACTCTCAAGAGTCTCCTCCAGCACCATAATTCAAAAGCATCAATTCTTCGGCGATCAGCCTTCTTTATGGTCCAGCTCTCACTTCCATGCATAAGTACATACAAAGGCAGTCTGAATTCCCTTTTCTGGGGCTCTATCTACCTTTCACTCTTTTAAAAAAAGAGAATTTCTACTTTTCTGCAAATGTCAGCATTCCCATGTGGATGTGCCATTTTCACTCCATAAACAACAGCACTCACCACATGAACAGTGGAAACAGAGGTTGGTGGTAATATTATGATTATTTCAATTCATAGTTCCAGGTCAGGTTAAAAACACTACGGTGAGCACAGCTAATATGTTAAATACGGAGATTTTTAAAAAGCTGTGCATTAACAAGTGGAAACTTCACCATGTACAGAATAACAAAACTATTATAAAAGCTACAAATTCTGCTAAGGCTTAACACAAACATCCTGTCTCCATCACTTCCCACTCTGTGGAGTCAAAACATATACCCTCAGGAGATAGACAACAATCCCATGACTGCAATCATGGAGCAGGAATTCTAACACCTCCCCCCCCCAAAAAAAAACCCGGGATGATGAGCCCAGCCACCTTTTATTCACAGTCGCATAAGCACTACACTACAGCATGGCCTTAAACCTGTACGTTAAACCACTGAAATACACACCCAATATGTAGCAATGGAGATTTATGTTACTGCTTTATGAACGAACACTGTGTTTTATGAGTGGACTGTATTTTTGGAATTACCTAAGAGCCACCAATAGGGAGCTCTAGAATCTGACAGCTAACCAACTGGGTACTACCAAACAGCGACCCCTATTGCTGAAAGCAGGTAACCAGCAGGAAACGCTTCAGCTCAGCCTTTCCACTGTTGACTGAACACCCTCTGCTGTGCACATAATGGAGAAAGCTCATAAATTGTATCCCTTCTTTCATCCTGGCCAACTCTATTACACTGGTGTAAACCCTGGTGCACCAGGAGCCCAGAATAACAGCAAAGAAAATCTGCTCTTATGTCAGCGACTGATAAGACTTGTCAACCTGTTATTCCAAAGTCTTCCTAGATCATAAAGCTCCAAAATACAGGCCAAAAGAGAGCAGGTCTGGAAAGAGTGAGCCATACAGTGGGCACCACCAGTGAAAAGGCCCTGTTCTGTGTAGCTCCTGCCTTGTCATTTGATAGGGTGCCCACTTGCCCTCCTTCTTGACCTGGAATGGTCTCTATTAGATCTCCAGGTCCAATATAAAGACCATAAGAAGGGAGAGCAGGGACCTTGAAGTTCCCCACAGCAGTTAATCAAGCAAGCAAGCAAGCACACAGGTCACCTTTGTCACAGGACACCTATGTCCTGGCCAGGCCTGCACCCAATCTTGTTTCTGTACACTCTTGTTTGTTCTCAGTAACAAAAATCATATTATCAACATATACAAGGAGAAAAGTTTTTTTCCTTCATTTGCAAGGAATCGTACAAAACAAAGTGGCATTAATAAAAGTTCCAGGGTGGCAACAGAAAGCAAACTAAAAATGCTTTTGCAGTTCATCAGAACTATCCAGCAATATCAAGTTATAGGAAAACTGGTGCTATTAACAGTAACCGTAGTTGGTTAATTGATTTGGCAACTTCCATGCACATAAGGTCTGATGCTAATTCCCCCCCCCCAAGAGTTAAATGATAATTCATCAGAGGCAGCTACAGTTGCAAATGGGAACAAAATATCTATGATAGGAAGAGGAGCAGGTTTGTTCAAGTATATTGCAGGTAGAAATACTGTTTGTAATGAAGTGAGAGCAGTAGCTGATTGAATAAACAAATAAGAAAGTTTTGAGAATTCACATGTGAGATTAAAATTCATTTTAATGACCTGTCAGGTGATTAACTCATCTGTCAGGAGAGCTATGAGATTCAGGTGAGGGTCATATGGCTTGTCAGTCCCTGCAGGTATATAACAGGAAGGCCGATGGCCTGCCCAGGCCATACCCGTCATCAGCCTTGGCTTCACTCAATTTTGTTTATAACACTCTTCCATTTTCTTCTAGTTGTGAGGGTGGGGAGGGGCCTCACAATTGGAGTAGCCTAGGGCCTCTCTTCATCTAAATCTGGCCCTACTCCTGAGTCTCACAGGGGTGTCGCAGAAAGACTGTAGCCGGTTAAGGGAGCCATGGTCTCAAAAACATTGAGAACCTCAGCTATAGCAAAACGTACTACATCATTTTTCCCACTAGATGTCATAGTAATGTAGCTGTAGAAATGTTATCTTAAGAAGCTAGGCTGATTTTCATGGGTAACGCTAATAACAGGATTGCAGGTGTGCAACTTCAAGACCGAGCAATAAGTCAAGGGGATGCTTAATGTTTCTCCTGCCTTCACCTTCTCCTGCAATCTCACTGCTTTCCCCACGGTGGGTTTTTATGTGTCAGTATCAAGAGCATTACCTACAGTGAGGACTTTCATTAATAATTTGGTGTAATAATTTGGCTCCTACACATTGTGGAACTATCAAAACCTGATTCTTTTTTCTGGTTCTCATAGCACACTAGGAAGTATTGGGTTGAAATTAAATAAAGAATGGACATCTACGAACGGGGCAACTCATATTTATATTTTAAACTGCTGCCTGGTCCCTCCTTCTTTCCCACTACACATAGTGTACGAACACATCGTTTTCAAAAATTGAGCCATATCATAAGTATGCTCCCAAGATACCTCTGATATATATAATCCGTGAGCAAAACAATGAACAAAAGGCAAGCAAGGTTCAAAGCAGCATAATAGGGCAAAGGCAGCCAGGATGAAAGCATGTTTGAACCATTATAATGTGGCCATTCTGGGAGATTGATTCAGGAGAGTTAAACGGACACATTTTTGCATGGATGCTATATTTACGCTACTTATCTGCACATGTAGTCCAAACAGGAACAGAGGCAGCCCTGTACTCACCTTCACCTCAGAGTAAGCCTTGTGTAAAAGTTCTGCATTGCTTAAGCTTCATTAAAGCTCCACATTAAGATCTTAAGTAGAGATAATACTTTGGCCACCTCATGAGAGAAGAAGACTCTCTGGAAAAGACCCAGATGTTGGGAAAGATTGAGGGCACAAGGAGAAGGGGACGACAGAGGACGAGATGGTTGGACAGTGTTCTCGAAGCTACCAGCATGAGTTTGACCAAACTACGGGAGGCAGTGGAAGACAGAAGTGCCTGGCGTGCTCTGGTCCATGGTGTCACGAAGAGTTGGACATGAATGAATGACTAAACAACAACAGAAGTGATATATAGATCACTTTAAGCTTTGTCAAAATTCACCATTATAATAATGTTGTCAACCTAAATCCACATACTTCTTGATGTCTCTCTCTGTGTGTGTTCAGAGCAAAGTCATCACAGGTAAGTTCCCAAAGGAGACCCCAGGTGACAGATGGGGTCTTCTATATCAATTCTGGACTTCCCACTAGGTCCATTGCTGTCTTTGCTCTCAAGGCACTGAAGGGAGAGAACTGGGGATCAAGGGCTTGGTTCAATGTGTAACTGAGAGGGCTTGGGTGAGACACCCATGAGCCTCGACATGTCAGGCCGCCTTGGGACTTTTGTGGGTTCTTCCAGATCTTTAGTTTTAGTGGGAGTTCTCTATGGGCCTCTTCCTCAGCTGAGGTCTCCCTGGGATCCTGATAAATGCTCCCCAAAGCACCTGAGATTAATCAGAATCAGAAGAATCTTTATTTGAATCAGCCACTAGCCATAGCAATAAAATGTACTGAAGTTAGAGGTAAAAAAACTTAACTATAGAAAATACATTTTGGGGGTTTACATTAATAATAAAATAATAGATCTTATTCTAATTGCCCCCGGTTAAAAACCTTGCAGTTTTTGCTGTCACCTTGTTATGTACTGAGTTGAATAGGATCCAAAATGCAGCAGTCTGATTGGTCCTAGAACAATAGGATTCAGAATGCAGCAGTCTGACTGGTCCTAGAACAATAGGATTCAGAATGAAGCAGTCTGATTGGTCTTAGAATAGGATCCAGAATGCAGCAGTCTGATTGGTCCACAGGAGCCACCCAATCCAGCTCCAGGTGGAAGTGAATCCGCAACCTGATTGGCCTACAGGAGAATCCCGGAATTAGCCAATCACGTGGGGCCCACTGTGTAAATAACGTATATAAAGCAGACGTTCTGGGGGAACTTTCATTCTTCCTCACCACTATGAGCTGAATAAAGAGCATGAAATCCACTCTCGACTCTGAGTACATTTCACTGGCGATGAGGATGGGATCCCGCTGAGCTGACTGCCACACACAGCACCGCCACCTGCCGCACCGCTGCCTCACAAGGCTTCAGCAATACACAGCAGTACAGTGGTACCTCGGGTTAAGTACTTAATTCGTTCCAGAGCTCCATTCTTAACCTGAAACTGTTCTTAACCTGAAACTGTTCTTAACCTGAAACTGTTCTTAACCTAAAGCACCACTTTAGCTAATGGGGTCTCCTGCTGCCGCCCTGCTGCCGGAGCATGATTTCTGTTCTCATCCTGAAGCAAAGTTCTTAACCTGAAGCAATATTTCTGGATTAGCGGAGTCTGTAACCTGAAGCATCTGTAACCTGAAGCGTATGTAACCCGAGGTACCCTTCCCCCACCCACACCCATCTTCCCCCCTTCCACCCCCCTTTTTTCTCCCCCTAATGTCTCAACAAATGAAACGGATTTGTAAAAATGTTATATGGAAAAAATACGAGAGACATTACACATACTTCTGTAAAACAAGAAAATCTTTAATTAAAAAAAAATACTCAAAATGGGGAAACGTTGACAGCTATGGGGCACAGTAGTGTGAAACCAAAGTACATGAAATAAAGTCACAGAGAGTTTTTGCCACGCGTGCAGTCCTCCTCATTTAACCCTGGGGCAAACCGAGGCTTCGCACGCAACTCACGTGGCAACCCAGCCACGCGCACTGAAGATCGGCTGGGAGGAAGAGAACCCGAGGAACTTTCAAGCGCAGCCGCGCATGCGCCACTTTAAAAGGAAGCGACCTCGCTGCCGGAAAGCCTTTCTCTTCGAGCGCATGCGTAGCTGCGCCCCGAGGAAAAAGCCGTTGCCTTGGCTGCGAGCCGCGCCTTCCTCGCCCCGCCCACCGTCGCGGTTCTGAGGCGGCGGTTGGCGGCTCGCGCGGACGGCCTTCTCCTCCCACCCCAATCCCCAGTTTAGCCAATGGGCCGTTGAATGTCTGTCAGGGGCCGCTTTCGTTTCCCGGCGAGAGGGAGTCCAGTCGGCCGGCGGCTGCGCCCCCCGAGAGCCCCGCCGCCGCCGCCGCTGCCCCGCTTCCCTTCCCCCGGCCTCCGCCGACAGGGATGAAGAGGCTGAAGGGGATCTTGAGGCTCAAGAAGAGGCGGGCGGCGGAGCAGCAGCCGGCGGCGGCGGCGGCGTCTAGCGAAGCGGTCGGCGAGGTTGTCGTGTCCGCCTGCGCCTCGTGCCTCGCCAGCGATGGCGCCTACGTGGTGCGGAAGAAAGAGTTGGGCCAGCTGCACCGGGCAGCGGCCGAAGGGTGCCTGGGCGACGTGCAGCGGCTCGTACAGAGGCACGACATCAACGAGCCGGATAAGGACTCCAGGTGATGAGGGAGAGCCGCGGCAAAGGCACCCCCTACCCGAATCTGAGGCGGAGGAGGCTTCTTGGCATATTATTATTGTTGTTGTTGTTGTTGTTGTTTCGGGAATATAGACCTCCTCCTCCTCCTCCACGGTTTGGCTCTCAGCTTGGCCTGCTGCTGCTTCCTTTGAAGATCCAGTAGTACCTCGGGTTACAGACGCTTCAGGTTACAGACGCTCCACTAACCCAGATATAGTACCTTGGGTTAAGAACTTTGCTTCAGGCCGAGAACAGAAATTGGGTGGCGGCGTGGCAGCAGTGGGAGGCCCCATTAGCTAAAGTGGTACCTCAGGTTAAGAGCAATTTCAGGTTAAGAACAGACCTTCAGAATGAATTAAGTTCTTAACCCGAGGTACCACTGTATTCAGAAGCTGCAGCTAGTACTGCATATGGATCCCCATGTTTTTGACTTGGGAGAACCACAGTTATCTTACAAGTGCTGCACAAACTTCTCTCTCTCTTTCCAAGTACAGTGGTACCTCGGGTTACATACACTTCAGGTTACATATGCTTCAGGTTACAGACTCCGCTAACCCAGAAATAGTGGGTACAGCGGGAGGCCCCATTAGCTAAAATGCTTCAGGTTAAGAATGGACCTCCAGAACGAATTAAGTACTTAACCCGAGGTACCACTGTACAGTCACTCCACTGTATCTTCACAGTAGCCCTGTGAGGTATGCCAAGTCGAGAGTGAGTGAGTGAGTGACAGTATCCCAAAGCAAGGAATTCAGTCCCCTCCTTGGTCGGTGGCCCTGAACCCTCTGCATTCTCATCCTGAATGCCGGAGATTGCTTTTTCAGTGGTTCAAAGATCCATAATAATAATTTATTATTTGTACCCCGCCCATCTGGCTGGGTTTCCCCAGCCACTCTGGGTGGCTTCCAACAAAGACCAAAAATACACTAAAATGTCACACATTAAAAACTTCCCTGAACAGGGCTGCCTTCAGATGTCTTCTGAATGTCAGGTAGTTATTTATCTCTTTGACATCTGATGGGAGGGCCTTCCACAGGGCGGGCGCCACTACCAAGAAGGCCCTCTGCCTGGTTCCTTGTAGCTTTGCTTCTCGCAGTGAGAGAACCGCCAGAAGGCTCTTGGCGCTGGACCTCAGCGTCCGGGCAGAATGATGGGGGTGGAGACGCTCCTTCAGGTATACTGGGCCGAGGCCGTTTAGGGCTTTAAAGGTCAACACCAACACTTTAAATTGTGCTCGGAAACGTACTGGAGCCAGCTCCTAGAGGTTGAGGTCACTTTGGCCTCCCCCCCCCCTTAAAATATTTGAGGGGGCCATTCCTCATCTCCCCAATACTTGATTCAAGTTGGCACCAATTGAAGGAGTGCCAGGTGATCTATGCAACAGTCACTGTATTTTCACAGTAGCCCTATGAGGTAGGCCATGTCGAGAGAGAGAGTGATAGTACCCCCTAAGCAAGGAATTCATTCAATCCCCTCCTTGCTCGGTGCCTGGCTCTGAACCCTCTGCATCCGAATCCTGGATGCCGGAGCACTTTTTCAGTCGTTCAAAGATCTGTAGGAGCCAACTCCTAGGGGCTGAGGTCACTTTGCCCCCCCCTAAAACATTTGAGGGGGCCAGCCCCCACCCCCCAAGTTGCTGGGCATGGCTATTCAAGTGATGTGTGTGCACCATGTCTTGTTGATTGATTATGCGGGGTGGGGCTTACCTGTTATCGTCCAATATTTTATTCAAGTTGGCACCCCTGGAAGAAGGGCAGGGTGATATACGCAGCAGTCACTCCGCTGTATCTTCACAGTAGCCCGGTGAGGTAGGCTAAGTTGAGGGGGGGCAGTACCCCTAAACAACGAATTCGGGCACCACCTTGGTTGGTTCCTGACCCTGAACCCACTGCATCCTGGACGCCAGAGCACTTTTTCAGTGGTGCACTTGTGTCCAAAGATCCATAGGCGCCAACTCCTAGGGGCCAAGGTCCATTCAGGCCATCCCCAATAAAATATTTGAGAGGGCCACCCCCCAAGTTGAGGGGCATTGCCATTCAAATGTGTATGTGTGCTGCACCATGTGATCTGTTATGCGGGGCACAGCTTTCCTCCCCCCCCCCAATATTTTATTTAAGTTGGCACCCCTGCAAAGATCACATAACGCCTTTGAATGCTTAACATCTGGATTTAGGGTGGGTCGGGCAGTTCCCTCGCACAGGGTGCTGAACTGAGGGGGTGCAAAATTGAGAAGTTTTGTGATTGGGAATATTTATTAGGGGGTGCCAAATTTTGGGCTCACACAGGAGGCCATATTATGAAAGATTACCAAAGTCTACCCCTAACATTACATGAATAGGAGCATAGCTAAACTATGTGTCTTAAAAAGAAGCAGCTAAAGATGCTTCTGAGTAGGAAATAATTGGTCATTTGCATGATGTTTCCCTTACAGGGTAGAATGCAGGGATTGTGTAAAGCAGTCTTGGAGTCTTCAGCCCCTTCAGTACAGTGGTACCTCGGGTTACATACGCTTCAGGTTACATACGCTTCAGGTTACACACTCTGCTAACCCAGAAATAGTGCTTCAGGTTAAGAACTTTGCTTCAGGATGAGAACAGAAATCGTGCTCCGGCAACGCAGTGGCAGCAGGAGGCCCCATTAGCTAAAGTGGTGCTTCAGGTTAAGAACAGTTTCAGGTTAAGTACAGACCTCCAGAACAAATTAAGTACTTAACCCGAGGTACAACTGTACATTCCTTGGGGTTGTTCTTGCCTCACTATTTTCAGGCACCTGTTAACTTCTTGCAACTTTTTACTTAATAAAAAAATAATGTAAATAATGCACTAATATTGACCACGAGAAACAGTAGGTGTGGGGAGTCTTTATTAAGTTGTGTCCATACTTGTCCTGTGAAGTTTAATAACTGTGTCAATCAATAATCTCTCAGGCTTTACTTTTAGGGTTGTTGTGAGGGGGAAATGGGCAAAACCAAAAGTGTAAGATAACAAATATTAAGTCAAATAACACATAGGAAAAACTCTTGCAGTTCTGAGTGATGTATTGATTGTACTTAATGGTATGCCTTCCAGAACACCTTTGCATCTTGCCTGTGCTGGTGGATATACAGATATTGTTGCTTTCTTGGTAGGCAACAAATGCCAACTAAATTTCCGTGATAATGAAGGGAAGACTCCATTAATGAAGGTATGTATGAAGCAGTAATACAATACCACATTCTATAAATGCCATATCTAGTTGAAAATGCCAGTTTAGTACCACTTTTTTTGTTAATGACAACCATCAACAAGTTAATTATTATAAAGTTAAAGTTATTTCTTCATGTTTCATTAAATTCTGACAGCATTAAATATTTGTTTGTATTAACATAATTTGTGGGCCTAATTTCCTTTCTTTAATTGTTGCAGGCTGTACAATGCCAGCAGGAATTTTGTGCAATTTATCTGCTTGAGAACGGAGCAGACCCTAATATTGTGGATGCTCACAGTAATACTGCCCTCCACTTTGCTGCTGCTAATTCTGGTATAGCTGTTACAAAACATCTCCTTAAATATAATGCTGATATTGAAGCACAGAATGAGGTAAAGTAAATTAGCTGAATACCATAAAATAATTTTTACTTCTGAATGCTCTTTTGAATGTTAAAATAGTTTATTGAATAAAAATAATTTTGCTTATGTTGTCAACTTGCATGCAACTTGTCTTTTGTGGCAAGAGAACATTGTAATGAGTAACTTTTGTATATTACCCACCCAGCCCCAATCAACAAGTGCAACATGTACAATTTACCAAGCATTCATGTGAAAGCATAGCATGCTGGTTCTGGGTTGAGTGCGATATTATTCAAATTATTCCCCCTCTGTGGGAACAGGAAGGAGAAGAGAGAGACCTACTCAGAGTAATTAGGGGGTGGCACTGCCCTGTCCTGCCGGTGGTTACTGAAGTGGGAAGAGAGTAATTCAAAGAAGCCTGAAGCCATCCTATGTGCTTTTAGCACCTTGTATAGTACTAGTTTGGGTGCACAAAGCCCTAGAGGCCTTTCTTAAGGCAGTATTCTTCAATGAGACCTGTGAGTATAGGGTGGTATATAAATTTTAATTATAATATAATATAATATAACATAGCTGGGAACCTTATATTATTATTATATTATTATATTATATTAATTATTATATTATATTATATTATATTATATTATATTATATTATATTATATTATATTATATTATATTATATTATATTATAGGGTTCCCAGCTGTGTTGGACTTCAATTTCGGTCATCCCTAGACAGCTTAGCAAGCTGTTGGGGATGGTGGGGTTTTTGTTCAACAATATCTGAGAACTCTGGATTGAAGAACACTGTCTAAAGGAGCTCCCCTCACCTTCAGACTTGGAGTTCTCCCACCTTACTTTGTGCAAGCTCTGTTGGAGGCAGACAACTTTGGTCCACACACAAATGTCCTCAAGTTCTATGGAAAACAGTAAATATGTGTGTATTGCAAATTTTGTCTGCTAATTCAGTTTTATGCTTACAGGATGGGAATACTCCTCTAATTGTTGCTGTCACAGAAAACAATCGAGAAATTGTAGAGTTTCTTTTGGAAGAAGGAGCTTCTGTAAATGCCACAGATAATTCAGGAAGGTACAGTCTGGCTCATTTATCTGATCTAAAGACTTAAAGACTAGTGGGGTGACGAGTGGGATGCCACAGGGTTCTGTCTTGGGCCGGGTCTTATTCAACATCTTTATCAACGACTTGGATGATGGACTCAAGGGCATCCTGATCAAATTTGCAGATGACACCAAACTGGGAGGGGTGGCTAACACCCCAGAGGACAGGATCACACTTCAAAACGACCTTGACAGATTAGAGAACTGGGCCAAAACAAACAAGATGAATTTTAACAGGGAGAAATGTAAAGTATTGCACTTGGGCAAAAAAAATGAGAGGCACAAATACAAGATGGGTGACACCTGACTTGAGAGCAGTACATGTGAAAAGGATCTAGGAGTCTTGGTTGACCACAAACTTGACATGAGCCAACAGTGTGACGCGGCAGCTAAAAAAGCCAATGCAGTTCTGGGCTGCATCAATAGGAGTATAGCATCTAGATCAAGGGAAGTAATAGTGCCACTGTATTCTGCTCTGGTCAGACCTCACCTGGAGTACTGTGTCCAGTTCTGGGCACCACAGTTCAAGAAGGACACTGACAAACTGGAACATGTCCAGAGGAGGGCAACCAAAATGGTCAAAGGCCTGGAAACGATGCCTTATGAGGAACGGCTAAGGGAGCTGGGCATGTTTCGCCTGGAGAAGAGGACGTTAAGGGGTGATATGATAGCCATGTTCAAATATATAAAAGGATGTCACATAGAGGAGGGAGAAAGGTTGTTTTCTGCTGCTCCAGAGAAGCGGACACGGAGCAATGGATCCAAACTACAAGAAAGAAGATTCCACCTAAACATTAGGAAGAACTTCCTGACAGTAAGAGCTGTTCGACAGTGGAATTTGCTGCCAAGGAGTGTGGTGGAGTCTCCTTCTTTGGAGGTCTTTAAGCAGAGGCTTGACAACCATATGTCAGCAGTGCTCTGATGGTGTTACCTGCTTGGCAGGGGGTTGGACTTGATGGCCCTTGTGGTCTCTTCCAACTCTATGATTCTATGATTTCTAAAGAAAACTGTTGCAGTTTCTGTCCCATGAATTGTAATATATGAAGAGACTATGGGTTGTATGCAAGAAAGTAATTGCACTTGCAGAACTACTTCTACTCTTGCAACAAAAGTTCTTGCACGTGCCCTGTAGACCCCCCAGCAATCTGCTTTGAAGGTTCCTCCAACCCTTTGGAGTGGATTGAGGTAGGGTCTGTTCTTAATAATTGCCAGCTCTCCATGTTTTTATTCTCGCAGTAGAATTTCACAACCTTTAACTAGTATGCTAATGTGGACAAAGGCTGCTGCAGTGAATAGACTTTGAATCTCATTCTGAAATGTTGCTTTGCTGGTGTACCAATATAGTAGCCTAATCTTGACCTAATCTTGACCAAAAAAAGAGAATATCTGCATGCAATTTCCTTCCTGTGCTGCCCACCCTTTCATGTCCCTGCTTTCTTCTTGACTCTCATTTCCATGCTTCCTACTCCGTCCTTTTTGGCAACCTGCTTTACACCTCCATTTACACCTTCACTCCAGTCTTGTAATGTGCTCTATGTGGGGCTTCCCTTGTACCTGATTCAGAAGCTGCATTTAGTGCAGAATGGTGCAGCACAGTTGCTGATAGGCGTGAGACCTTGTCAGTATATAACACCTGTGCTCAGATTCACACTGGTTGCTGATTTCTTCAAGCTGTTACTATTAGTATATAAAGCCCTTAGGAACTTGGGACCAATTCACCTGCAAGATCGCCTTACCTCATATATGCCCACTTGACCAGTTTGATCGGCGGAATCAGCACTAATACAGGTGCCACATAATACATGTGCCACATTTGTAAAATCAGTCTTTTGGTGTGGCAGCATCTGCACTTTGGAACTCCCTGCCTATTGATATCAGGCAGGCGCCCACCCCAAAACACCAGATTCTGTGAGTATACCCTGACTACTAGTGGCAGGGATTCCACTAGTGGTAGCTTACACTTGTGCTGGATTTAGATAGGCACAGTTGAGAATTCTGCAACACTGGTCCCACACACTACTGGCAGAGTTTGACAAAGCTGGGTGGAGGGATGCCTTGCCTTATCTACATTATTTTCAGTGTAGCAGATCTTGGTTTGTATTGTTCTGTTAACCAGCAGTGGGTAGAAGATCTAAGTTAAATTCATCAATAAAATTCAGCCGTTCTTGCCCTTTCTGTTTCAGAACTCCACTGTTGACTGCTGCTTCTGAAAAAAACCGTGATTTAACAAACATTCTTCTTCGACATGGCTCAGATGTTTTTCATAGAGATGGAAGTGGATGGTCAACAAAGGATTATGCTCTGAATAGCGGAGATCCCATGTAAGCTTTTATTTCTAACATTTAAGATTATTCATTGACCATAAAATAAATAGGTTGAATTTCTTCAATCATTGCTGGAATGAAAATATCTAATTATCTAGCTACTTGCGCACGCACGCACGCACGCACGCACGCACAAATAAATAAATGGATCAACTGTTATGTGAGAGTGGATCTTTAGAAAGTCAAAGACCCTTGCAAAAGTTAGGGTTTTACTCCTTGAGTTGATGTAAAACTGTTCTTCTGGTTTGAGGTATGTTCTTATTCCCTTCTGAAGAATCAATTGTTTGTATTGTCATGATTTGTAAATATTATCTCCCTTCTACCCCTTAGTCTTCTGCAATATGTATCTGAATTTTCGAACTACAAAAATAAAGAACAGAGCTCTGGAGATAAAAAAGTATTAACTTTATTGAGCAGCCCAGAAAAACCTGGATATTCTGGCATGTTGGGCGCACCAGCTACAAACAAAGAAGGTACGATTTTATATACTAAAAATTTTATATACTAAAACAAGAGAATCTCTCCTTGTTCCGACATGGAATCTATGCAACTGAAGTGATCAGGCAAACTGAAGCTACCCTTTCTATGTTTCAAGTACCCAACTTGGAACTAATAATATTCACAAAATGATGAGAGTTGGAAGGGAATTTGAAGGTCAGTTTAAACCCTTGTTCATTGCAGAGTAGTAGGGGTTGTTGAGTTTTCATCCTGAAACAAGCCTGTACAGTATGTTAATATAGTGCAGAATGAGTGTGTGTGCATCTAAGGATTTCTTAAAGTTTATGGCACCTGAAGAATTCAGGCTTTAGGCTACAGAATTACACTGTAGCTATATGCAAACTTAGTTAAAGGTATGCCATATTTGAGGGGCTAGAATAGAACAGCTTCTATAATATTGCAGTTACTTTGTGTCGCTGGCTGCTTAGTAAAAAATATCGCATTTAAGCATTTAAGTTTATACACACACTTTATAGAAGTAATTAATAAGTATTTGTCCTCTTAAACCCTCATTGTAATCCTGAACTTAATCATAATATCTCCCCCAATGGGGAAAGGGGGTGGGGTGGGACTTGGGAAGGGGTGGTCAGTTTGGAGAGAAGCAAATTCCATGACAAGGGACAAGAATCAAAACAGCAGTACACTAGGATTACTTTTTTTATTCTTTGTGGGGTGTCTGCTTATTAAAATAAAAAGAAGTTCAGAATCTTGCAAGGAAGGTTCACTCTTTGATCTGCAAACTTAGTGCATGTGTATATTTACAGAGCTAGGCCCTGATACGAAAAATGATTGCCACAATGCTGCTTTGAAACATTATATACCTACCTTCATGTGAGACATCATGCTGCAACTAGTGCAACACATCCTGCCTCTTCACTTATTTAATGGGTTAAAAGGAAAGATGAATTACAAGGTCACTTCTAGCTCTGTCATTCTGTGTGGAGGGTATTGCTTGCAAGTTCAGTAGCTTTGGTTGCATGATAGATTCAGTTGCATTTTCTGGTGTACAGAGAAGTCTGGGGCTTAAGTCTACCCCCCTGCCACTGAAAGCTTTAAGGTAGTGGTGAAACTTCAGCTAACCAAAACATATGATACCATGCCATATTCATATTGCCTAAATAAAACATTGCTAAGGATGTGGCCCTTAGCAGCTGTAACTTCCCAGCATTTTGGAGCTTAAGTGACCATGGAAATCCCTAAACATAGCATGTTAAACTGAAAGGGGTGCTTTTTTGGGTGGGACATCGAAACTTTGCTTCAGCCAGCATTTCATCTCATATCTTTGTGCTGTCACTTCTGCAGTAGAAACCTAAGAGTCGTGGTTATTGACTTCTAGTAATATTGTAAATTGCTGCAGGATCCCTCATGGGAAGTGATTCATATATTAAATGATGATGATGATGATGATGATGATGATGATAGTAATAACGTCTCTGAATGCACTGTGGAATGAGAGATGGCAGCTTAATTTCTGGCTGCATATCAAGCTTGCCAACAGCATTCAATTTGAACAACAGCCCTGGGTTCTCAATAGTGGTATCAAAACAGCCAAATGAACAGTGCTCATAGAAAGTAGCTATAAGCTGGTGGAATCTAGGTTGGATACGTATTTCTTTAACCATAATTATCATAGTGTAAACCAGGGGTAGAAAATCTTTTCGGGTCCAAGGGTTGCGTTTTCTAACGTCTAAGCTGCCAGGGGCTGCATATCAGCCATGGTCAGGACTAACATAAAAAAGTGGCAGTTACAGATAGGTAGCCGTGTTGGTCTGCCATAGTCAAAACAAAACAAATTCCTTCCAGTAGCACCTTAAAGACCAACTAAGTCAGTTCTTGGTATGAGCTTTCGTGTGCATGCACACTTCTTCAGATACACAGTATCTGAAGAAGTGTGCATGCACACGAAAGCTCATACCAAGAACTGACTTAGTTGGTCTTTAAGGTGCTACTGGAAGGAATTTGTTTTATTAAAAAGTGGATGAGTCTCCTAGCGCACATATGCAAATTGCTGCATATTCACAAGTAACATGTTTATAACACTCAGTCATGCCCACAGCCCTTATACACCGAGAGAGACATGCACATACACATGTAGACTTACTGTCAACACCCTCTTTACAGTTAGTTAATCTTTCCCTCCAAATCTGTAATCTCAACAAGGATCCTCACACCCTTGCACAGTAATTGGGCTTAAAAATGCTGTTTTGTTGGAGCCATTGAGATACTTCCCCGCCCCCACCAAGCCTAATTAAGTGCTGCATGGGATGAATATTTGATGGCATTGCAGTACATGTGGAGGGTTAAGTTTTTCCTCCTCGGCTCTCCTTTTGCTGCACATCTTCCCCTCCCTCCTCAGCAGTTGGGCTTATTTTTTAAAAAAACCTTCTGTTGCTCCTAATGTCACAAGCTCAATTGTTGTGCAGGGGGCTGTTGGGGGGCAGACATTTGTTTCTGCATCCTACTGTCCAGGGATCCTTTACATTTACCCTTTTTACATATATGTATGTGTGTGTGTGTGTGTGTATGCCTCATGTGCCCCTTAATCCTGTTTTAACTGCTTAGTTTGGTGTTTTCCAACTGTTAAAATTTCATTTTCATTTCTTAGGAAACACTGATACAATGTAAGTCTTTCCTTCAACATTGTCCCTTTTTTTTAAAAAAAAAAAAAAGGAATGATCAGGAAGCTTCCTGCTTGTGTATATAACAAAAGTGAATACTAATGTTTCTCTTCTTAATTGGTGTTTATAAATTGCTCTAGAGTAAGTTTGTAGCATGAGAGAATTTATTTTGGTTGTTGTAACATACCCTAATGCTGGAAGGTTCAGGAGGATTAGATAGGCCCATCCGCTTTGTATCCTGAGAAGCTGCAATCCTATACTCATTTAACTGGAAGTGAGCCCCATGTATCTCAGCTGGACTTATACTGCTATCTTAGAAGTGCCTCCTGAGAAATAAGACAAGAATGTTAGCATATTCATCTCAATACATTAATATATGTAATCTACCAAAATATGTAAGGAGAAAAAATGTGCTTTCACACTTGTTAAGACCAGCTCCAGATTCACCAGCAAATAATGCTAAATGGAATGGAAAACTTTCATGCCCTGTATTGGTAACGTCTATTTAGAAGGCGGGGGAATCATATCTATTAATGTAGTGATCAGATACAGTATTCCCAAGCAGAGAACTAAATGTATCAGCTACATCTTTCCAAACTACATTTTTTATCTCTAGTTGTGTCTTTGATCTTTTATGAGAAGTGGAGAAATCCAAATATCTGAGTGTGGGAGAGCGTTGGATGATTTGCCTTTCTTGAACTTGAATTGGTGGTTTGTTTTTCATTGCAGCATACTCATTACATTGAATGACTTGTTAGTTTATATGTGTATTTGTGTTTCTATATTTGTAATTGTTTTATGAATTCACTGTTTTTATCTATTCCTTCCATGCCTTGGCCTAAATAGATAGACAAGTGCACCTGACACTCAGTCACACAGAAGGAGATTCAGGGAAAGGTATAACAGTCTCCAAGGGTCAAATATGTAATGATTCATTTAGATTTAGATTTTTAATTCAGATTCCCTGCTTTGGTTTGTGCTTACTGCTTTTAGAAAATCCGTAGTATATAGTTCAATTGTAGCAAGCTGATGTGGAAATAACGGCCAAACTAGATGATGGATTTGTGTGTGTCAGGATTGAGAAATACGGCAACCAAGGATGGATGCTTAAATCCTCTCCCCCTGCCATAGTTGTCATTCCCCCCGCCCCCCAATGCTTTTCCTCCTGGGAAAGAAGTTGCTATAAACATCAGTTTTATCTTTCATGGACATGGGTCTGATCAACATCCCCATATCTGCAATTTGTTTTAAAATGCAGAAATGCGAAATGCAATTTTTCATTTTACCTATCATCTAATTTAGCCCTTAGTATCTTGTTCTCTTCAAGAGTGAATGATTTAGAAGCAATTGTTGCTGTTCTGTGCTACTTGGATCCACTGTATGCTAGAGCTCCCATTGTGCACATGATGGCATTGTCTAAGCTTCACAGAGAATGTTCCTCAGGCAGTGAGGAACTTCTCATCCATAGGGTAATGGCCTTGCTTAACTAGAGCTCACAGTGTTACATGTCAGCAGAGGTAATTTGGATGAGTGAATTGTATCTTTGGTCTCTGAAAGTTGTTTCTCCATGCACTATCCAGTGTTAGGATGTGGGCTGTTTCTTCTGTGTAGCTTCTCATTCCTTTTCAGCCTGTTATGGGAAGTGATGTTCTTCAATCTCCTTGAATTATCTATTGGGAGGGGGGGAGAGAATTTCCAGAGTTCTCTTGCATGATGAACAGGCTCAGAAGCTTCCTTTGCAGAGAGCTGGAAATTTAGGAAAAGTACTTTGCATTTCCTACTCACCCCTGCCCCTGAAACAAGTAATTTTGGAAGACAATAGAGCTGACAATGGTAGAACTTCCATAAACCAGAAGTTTTTGAGCTTTGGATAACTCTTGGGGGAAAGCCCTGATTTCTTTTCCCTCAGAATTTCCCAACTGAGATAGTGTGAGTGCTCAGAATTACTCCCAACATGGAAAGTGGCTTGTGTGCTTGTTTTATTGATTGATTTTTAAAAAAAAAAAAAAATCTGACCTGCCTTTCAACAAGGCTCCAAATACATATTAAGGCATCTCTGAATGTGAAACTTTCTTGTACTTTGGCTTTAAAGACAACTTCACAATTAAAATAAAGATATGCCTATGGAGCCATTTTTCTACATTGATGCAGTCAAAAAGCCACGACTTGAAAAGGAGTTGTGTTTACATAGATCCTTCTATTCATGCACACTTGTATCCATGTATATTGTTGATTATGGATTTGTATGCTAAATGGTCATGCATTTCCACCATTCCCAATACCATAGGGAGCGATAAGCTTTACAATGGGGGGATCTTAGATCCGTGCTTGCTGTTTTTTATTTAGCTAGTGAACATGTACAAAAGTGCACAAGACAGTTATTTTCAGATTTTTAAAGATAATTTATCTTTGTACCTTCATATCTTTAGAGATTTGTACAGTTTAAAACATTTTAACTGAAATTGTTCCTTAAAGTTTGTTCATTGTCTTGATTTTTATGTTTTTATTGTGCATGCTTTTTAAACAGTTATTGATGACCATTCCTTTGGAGATTCATTCAGGTAAGATTTTACATCTGCTCTTTGATAAAATTAGTTCTACAAAACTGGATTTTTATTCTGATTTTTAAATGTTCATTTCAGAGATTCTGGAAAAGCAGATAATGACAGCTGGATTTCTTCAGAAGAAGAAGATTTCAGTCCTAAGGTATGTTATAACTTGCAGAAGTCAGTTGAACCATAACCTGTTAGACTTGGGTCCACCACCTGCTATTTTTACTACACCATACCTCAACCATGCGCTGCTCTGGTTCGCCAGTAGCAGCTTAGTCATGCTGGCCACATGACCCGGAAGCTATACGCTGGCTCCCTCAGCCAAGAAAGCGAGATGAGCGCCGCAACCCCAGAGTCGGTCACGACTGGACCTAATGGTCAGGGGTCCTTTTACCTTTATCTATACCGCAACCAGTGTGATCAGTGTTTTCTGTTCGCTTGCGAGTTTTCCCCTGTTTGCAAACTCTAACTCCAGCGATGTACATATTTTAAGTACACTTAATTAATATATTGATTATTAAACCCCAGATCGATCGTTTTTATTGTTTATGTAGAAAATTATGCAGAAATTATGGTTTAAATAGGCTGGCTGTTTGCCATAATAAACACTGGTTGATTGATCCATTGATTGATAACTCCAGTGATGGATCATTATGTAAATGTCTTGGAGCTTTCTTCACCCACTGCTGAGAAAGAAACAACATAATGTCGCCTTGTTAAAAATATAATATATGAAGTGTTAGTTCAGCTAAATCTTAATGTGCTTAAATTTTGTTTCCAGAAACCAGAGAAACCAAGTTTGGCTCAGATAATGAATCTTTCCCAGCAAATCAAGAAAAATGGTAAGTTGCCTGTAAAACAGGTTTAGCATAACTTGCTTGAGCAATTTTTTAAAATAATTATTTCTCCTGTGTTTAATTTTTTGTGTGTGTTTGTATTTTGATGTAGTAGATGAGAAAAGTAGCATTATCAGAGCAGAACCTATAGCCATTTCACAACAGAATAAATCAGATTCTGAAGCTGAAGATCTGAGAAAGTCCCTTCCTAAGCCTTTGTTCCAAGTTCAATCCTTTCCTCATCCTGTTCTGTCCTCACCCGGCTCCTTTTCAAAGTGTTCCCAGATGACTCCCAAACTGGACCCTAAGCAGGTAAAAAAAATAATTTACAAGTTTCAATCTATCATTTGTTTATCATCTGTATTTTTATACCCACTTATGTTTGTATAAAGACAATGAAAATAATCAATCATCAAAAGAAAATATACAAGCAGTATCCATTAATTCCCCAAAGCAAGAATTGAATGATCCAAATGATTCTTCAATCATTGAAGAGGAAGAATGTGAGGAGGAGGAGGAGGAGGAGGAAGACGAGGAAGAAGAGGAGGAGGAGGAGGAGGAAGAAGAGGAGGAAGAGGAGGAGGAGGAGGAAGAGGAAGAAGACATGGAAGAGGAGGAAGAAGAGGAAGGAGAGGAGGAGGATGAAGAGGGGATAAAAGCAGAAATGGAAGATAACTTCAGTGAAGAAAAGGAGAATAATTTTAGTGAAGAAAACATAGAAGAAAGTTTGGGCAAGGTAGAAAATGTGAAAGGGGAATATTTTGAAAAACCAGAAGGAAGAAAATCTATTGCATCCAGTGAGCTTAAGCAGGAGGGAAATGCTTCTAATACTAATAGTGAAATAGATTTACAAAACGAAGGACTGAAAGAATCTGTTGGTGTCCCTGTGTCTTTTATTGATGGGCAATATGAACGTTCAGATGAAAATAGAGCTATTAACAGTGTAAATAATGAACTGTCCAATTGCTCATTTGAAAAAGAAAAAAGTTCTAAATATGGAGACCAATTCCAAGAAAATGAGAAAAACACCAATATTTCACATGAGAGCCCCAAAAAAGTTTTTCCTTCATCTGAGATTTTTGAAGCAACCAAAGATTGTACAAAAGATGCATTTTCATCTCCCTCAAGCAGTTGCCGTGATAACGGGGTAGATTCAAACATGGGTGATGACATTGAAAATGTTGATGATCCTGGGTCTGAGACAGAACTTGAAAAACACAAATCTAGAAAACAGAATTCCAAGGATGCTGATCTTTTGGATAATCAGAATATTGGAGAAGAACAGTACATGGATTCAGAAGAACTGGAAGAAGCAGTATGTGAACCACTAGTTCAGAAAAGTGAGAATATTGAGGAAGAAAATCAAAAAGCTTTTCAACCTAGTACCAAAGTAAGTGAATATAATATGATGGAAAAAATCATGTAGTAAAGCAAAAAATGAAAGGTAAAGATGAACTTCAGCGAAGGAATCTGCATTGTGAATTAAAGGTAAAATCTATAGTTTCATATTAGCCACCCTGTCATTTTTTGTATAACTGCCATTGGATCACTGCAGGGATAGTCAGCATGGCTAACAGCTAGGGGTGAAGGGAGCTGTAGTGCAAAACAGATTTAAGACGGCTCATTAGCTACCTCTGAACTAGTATAATGCATTTTATAAATGACTGCCCTTAAAAATTACTTGGGAACTGCAGTTGGTTCAGAACATAGCAGTGTAATGGTTAACCAGTAAGTGCTAGCTTTATTGTATTTCATCAGTGCTACAAAATCTGCATAGGCTACCTATGCAGAGGCTACCTATGCATAGGCTACCTGCATAGGGACTAGGATACAAGAAGGACAGCTATGAGCATGCACAGTCTTTAAGAACTGCCTCAGAAATCCGTCTTAGGGTGTCTACTCTTTTATAGTTGGTAATTACTTTTTTAATTGCGAACTGCTTTCATGAGTCCATAGAAGAAAAGCACATAGAATTACAACGATAACAGATCAGTAATGATTTATGGTTAATAAAATAATGGAACTGTAGTTAAAAATAAGTAAACTATGACAACAGTGGGGAATCGCTAGCATACGGGCCTATAATTAAGCCCAGCAGGTTTCCCCAAACCATGCCAACCTGCAACACACCTCATATTATATCTGATGTCTGGTGCAGGCAGGTAAAGGTGTGGCTTCAAATGAACAATCGAGTTCTTAATTGTTCCTTGGCAAGTAGGGCTCACTGAGAACACCAATCAGCTGACTGGTTTCTGAGAGAACCCTCTTCAGAGTTCTTAGTGATTGACAGATTAATGGACATTTCTCCCCCTGTAATGCATTGGCAGCAGACTGAAGCAAGATGTTTCAGATAAAAAGCCATTCTTAGTGTTTCCCACAAGAGGACCCTTGAGTGGTATTTTTAGGTATTTTTAACTTTTCAACACAATCCTATATGTACATACTCAGAAGTAAGTATCATTTTGTTCAGTGGAGCTTACTCCCAGGTAAGTAGTACAGGACTTCCGCCTTAAATCTTACAAAATTTATTTGTATGTAGATTAAACAATAAGTGGGAAGTTTAATTTTTAAATTAGTACATTCTTTGCATTAGGGAGAATCTTCAGAGGAAGATGCTGAGAAAGAAGATGACGAAGAGAAAGATGGGAGGAAATCAGATGTTATTGATAAAAAAAGGATACATATCAGTAGCCCTCAGAATGCCCTACAAGATGGTGCTGTTAAAAAGGGTACAAAACTCAAATTTTCTTTATCTATATCACAGATTATAATGTTAATATCATTTTGGAATTTAATTTCGGTCAGTCGCATATTTAAAATCTGAAATACAGTGACATGTTGCAAGCATTGGTCTCAGTCTGCCCTCAGACAGCCTTTACCTGTGTACCTGTCTACCTCTAACCCCGTGGTTCCCAATGTGGGGCACAGGGGGTCAATTTAGAAGCTTGTTTAGACCAAGTTAATGGCCTTTTAGGCTTCCTCCACATGAATAGGAGTTCACTTTTTGAATAAGAAGAATTATATGTGACGGAGGGGGGGGGGTGCATGGCCAAAAAAAGGTTGGGCAACACTGCTCTAACCTGTCCAGGGGATGGCACTGGCCGTCAGCTTCTGCCACCTTGTGTTGCTCTTGTAGAACTCAGCAGAAAGGAGAATGGGAACACAATAAGAATTAGTTGATTTAGTTCCACTGACTGTTGGTCGACCTGTCCATTGCCCAACCAGCCACTACTGGTTGCAAGTATCAGCAAGTCAGCAGAAAAGCATATTTATTCGTGTGCTAATGCTACTATAACAGCATAATCCTATGCATGTTCTTCTCTAAGGCAGTGCACTTCAGCTCAACCATCTTGGTCAGCTCAGAGTGTTCCAGCATCAAAATAAGGAAACCTAGACATGGTGACACTCTCCAAATGTCTTTGGCATATGTATTTTATCCTAAAATGCTATGACCACCCCCCTTGTCTATCATATGGCCATGCACTCTCAATGTTCACCCACTTAGATCATAAACATTTCCCTACTCATCCCTGATTTGTTCTGAACCAGGTGCTGCTTATTTCCTGTCTTTCCTGCTTCAATCCATTTAAAAATTGCTCTGCCTTCTTTTTAATTTTAAGTCTTAACTGTCTGGTTCCATCCTGGTTCAGGTAGAGTTTTCTCCTTTTGGGCAGACCCAGTTTGTCCCAAAATTTTCCCTGGTGCTAAACAAATCCAAAACCCTTTCTTCCAACACCACTGTCTCATCTGCATGGTTCACCAATTAAAGCCCATTTTGGACAAATATAACTTGCCATGGTACTCCAATCTCTGGTGACTTCCAAATTGCATTATCCCAATGTATTCTATGCGGGGCTGCCCTAGAATCTACTCAGAAGCTTCAAAATGCAGCAGTCAGGTTACTGGCTGGGGTTCCCTTTAGAATTCGTATAACCCCAGTTTTAAAGGAGCAGTATTGGTTGCCAGTTTGTTTCCAGACCCAATTAAAGGTGCTCACATTAGTTTTTAAAGTTGCTTAGGCCGCAAATATCAGAAAGAGTGTCACAATGCAGTTAAACCGATACTGTGATGAAATGAATACTAGTACTTTCTCTATCCAAGCAAATGCTCAACTCAGCTTTGCTGCTTTGTCACTTGCTGTGATGGTTTGTCAGCTGGGGCTGCCCTCTTGCTTATGGCGGAAAATTTCTTTTATAGAGAAAAATCAGTTGATCTTTTATTTTGTAGCTGCATTGACATTTGGAATGTATGAAGAAGAGGAAGAGGAAGAATCTTCATGGACTTCAAAGGTAGGCTACTTTGCACTACTGACGAGGCTTTCAAAGAAACATTGCTCTTTTGAGCCTCTTCTTGATTTCCTTATATATTATCCCATATGGGGATTGAACTTGCAATCTTGACATTATCAGCACCACACTCTAACCAACTCAGTATGTTCTATACTTTACATACTTACCAAATCGTAGTGCGTATATGTGAGGGAACAGATCATAGGTAAGCTTTGGAAGTGTAACATTGAATAGCAGAATATGCTTTTTTTAAAAAAAAAAATAAAATATTAAAGTTTTCTTGGTTTACAAAGGTATGCGCAATGTCTCTTTTTTCAAGTTACATTTTCCATAAACTAGTTTCATTTGTTGAGACATGGTAGATGAGTTGCAACCAATGTATCATGGAGAAGCTGCCATACTGAGGTCACCAATAATGGTCCTAGGAAATGTTTGGCTGCAAGCATTTGACCCTGCTTGAGTGAATTTTATTGTATGAGAACAATGGGAGATATGTTAATTTCTATATGTAGTATCTGGCATTCAGTCACAAACCTGCTTTACACCATTAAAATTATTGGTCCAGCAAACTTCCCACAGTGGAAGAGGTGGTCGTCTCACACGAATCTAATTACTTCAGTTAATCATCATAGCTAACAGTCCAATTCAGATGTTTCATCTTTCTTTTTTGGATTATCTTTGTTGCAGCCAAAGTCTGATAAAGCTACCTTCAAACATGATGCTGATCCTCAGAGGGCAGAAAGCAAAGAAAAGCAAAAATCAGGTAATGCGTTCTATGATAAATTATTTGGAGGAAAATACACATTTTGTTTACTACAGTCATACCTTGGGTTACAGATGCTTCAGGTTGTGTGTTTTCGGGTTGTGCACTGCGTCAAACTCGGAAGTACCTGAACAGGTTACTTCCGGCGCATGCACAGAATCGCCGAATTGTGACCCGCGCATGCGCAGACGCAGCGCTGTGGGTTGCGAACATGCCTCCCGTACAGATGACGTTCGCAACCCGGGCGTCCACTGTATCATTTTCAGCTGACATACTTTGTATTTTTTCTTCTTTCAGATTTACTGGAAGAACTTGGACTAGACGCTGCAGATGATCTTGAAGGTTCTTAGTTATTTTTATTTGTGTCATGCACTGAAAATACAACAATAAACTATCCTATGCTTCTGAAGGAAGAACTTAAGGCCACCATATATTAGCTTAGTCTCTCTCAGGGCAGGTGTCAGGATCAGGTCAGCAATAATTCACAAGGTGTCAATGAAGTTAACTCTTTATTCAAAGAAACAAAACAGCTCAGGCCTGGTGAGCACAGGAATACTTCCCAGCAGGTCTTGCCCTGATGAGGCAGTTGCAAGGATTGAAGATCCCTGCCTTCTCATAGCTTCCTAAGTCTCCTCCTTTCCCGGGTCCTCCTCAAGCAATCTGAGGCTCCTTTGTCTTGCCCGTCTTTGCTCTGCCTGCTTCATACCTCTCCAGTTCTGGGAGACCAGGGAGGGGGAGAGCTGGTCACAGCGGGAGACTCCCAGGCTTCTTCAGCATCCTGCTTCATCTCTGCCTCTTGCCCCCCCCCTCCAGCCTGCTTCTGCTTCTGCTTCTGGTCTGTTCTCTGTCTCGGACTCTTCCTGCTCACTAAACCATGTTACCTATTCAGCTTCTGACACCTTCTCCTCTCCCTCTGACCGCTCATCGTTTTCCCACCAACAATCCCCAGGCTCTAAGCCTTCTTCCCTTGCGATTTCCCCAGCTGGTTCCTTTCACCACTCCTCTGCATCTAGCTAGTCCATGACACACTGTCAAAAATAAGAGAGGGATTCCCACCATTAAGTTTTTGAGAAAAGGCAGAAAATGTGGCCTTGGTACATTCTATGCTTCCATATACAGATGACCGTGTTTCTCTTGTGAGATGCATGAGCAAGTATTATAAACAGAAGATCCTTGCATAGAGGGCTACCACTGAAATTCCTAAAGAAGAGCTGTGGTCATCCATTTTGCAGAGATGAGAATTTCAACTCTACGGAGCTTTCCTTTGTTCATAATAGGCCATAGATCTTTCTACCCATAAATTGAAAACATATTAGGTAATTTTGGTCTGTTTTCTAGAACAAGGAAATGTGTCATGGCGTTTACTTAAATACAATGCATTTTGAACTTTCTAAAACTATTCTGACTTTATCAGATACATCTGACTGGGATTCTACCAGTAATTCATTGAGGACTGTTCCTTCTGCTAAACCGTTTAGCTCTCTGATGCAAGATGATGCATCTCTACTACAATTAACTAAAAATGATGCTGCAAGCAATACCGGTGTTGCTGGAAGAGCAGAAGAGTTATCTGATGTTCGAACAAGAATTGCTTCAAAAGGTAGTTGGTTTCATTCTTTGCAATATTAAGATCTGCTTATATACCAAAGAGCAGAGAAAATGCCTTACAATTCTATTCACAACTCATTTGATATTTAGTGGGCCCACTTAACAGAGTTGTGGATTGCAAGGTTTGAAACTGGGTTAGTTGTTTTAGTTAGTTCTGGTTCTAATCTATGTTGAAGAATTAATTTTAGTGCGAGTTGGTATTTGGAGGGACGTCCTAACCACATTTTCCTCCCATTTTTTGGATTACTGCTGGAAATATTCTGTCAGTGCTGAGTGCCCTGGAATGTTATTTGATTACTTGCATTGGAAGTCTGAATACTTCTCAGTTTAGTATAGCTAACTTGTTAGGTTTTTTTATTAAAAAAACCAACAACTATCAGAAGTGTTTATACTATCTGGGTTTTCTGTGGAGTACAGTGAAACATAGAAATTATAATAGTTAACACACATTTTCATGTAATATTTTACAGATCAATGTAATGAACAAAAAGGCATGAAAGAATTAGAAAAAGATGAGAACAAGGTAAGTATTTGAAAACAGTACACAAGTACAAATGAAAACATTTGAATACTGAAACTGAATATTGTTTCTTATGTAACTGCAATAATCCTTAAGATTATTATTTTTTAGTTTTTCAGTGATTTTGAAGGTAAATTGATGAATTTGATACCTTCATCATCTCTGCTTCCAAACTCTATGTTTTTTCCTACTTGTTAATTTCAGCCAGATTTCTCATCACTGCCCATTCTCTATTTCTAGAAATGTATTGTGTTTATTTGAATGGGAACTCCCTTAAGGCTCTTGGTTTCTTTGGTCTCAACACATTTATAGATCCTTTCCTCTATGAATGAATAAATGAAAGAGGTAGGGTAAATACAATTATTTTTGAAAATATGGACTGCTGCATGTCAAATGTTGAGCAAAGGAAAGAATTAAAAGCTATGCCACTGATAGAAAAGTATATTTAGAAACACTTTTATCAGCAAAATGGCAATTACTGAGGAATTCAAAATAATGGGCAGACCTTTGCAGTAGTCTAGCAAATCAATGTTTGTATCATTCTTTCACATGGAATTACTTGGGCGTATTATTTCTTGGGGTCGCTGAAAACCACAGCCCCACCAAGAGAGATTCCCCACCCTACATTTTACCACAGAAGCACTTAAACATACTGTGTCAAAATTTCTCCAGTAATATTCAAGTATCTTGTAGTTTCGCAAGGCAGGAAGATATGTATTTAGAATAGATACTGAGCACCCTCCAGTGATAGCAAGAAAAAAATTACAGCTCCAATGAATTTCAGTACCCCTTCCTCCTTTGGGAGCCAGATCCAAAAGTGGAGATGTCTCAACCCTCTGTGGACCTGTCTTTGGATCATAACGGTTCTTATTTGTTGTGTGTATTTGTCTTTCTATCCTTCCCTTTGTTGACCATGTGGGAAGTCATTCGATTCTGTGGTTTGTCGGGTTCCCTTCGCCCGCTGTTCTGCCCGACACTTGGTTCTTCTCCCAATCATTCCCATGTCTTTTCTAGGGTCTGATTCTTCCTGTCTTCAGTGTTTCATCCACTTGTTCGTTTCCTCCTTGTGTTCTCCCCTTGTTTGAGGTTTTTGTATCATTGTTTCCTTAAGGTTTTTCCATGGGTGGGGATAGATGCTTGTTTCACATGAGTGTTCACAGAGCTGAGCACAGTGTCTTAAGAACTGAACCTTGTCTGAGTTCAACCGTTGCCTCATAATGGGAAAGGCTCTTCAAAAGTCTTGTTTTTCCCATAAACATAGATCGGATCATTCCCTTTACCTGTCTGCTTCTTTGGAAGCTGCACCAGCCCTTCAGCCACAACTAATGCAGTCATTGTTTTGCATTGTTTTGCAAGTGGCTATGTGTGGCTTGCACAGATTCCCTGTGATAACCACCAGTGCCAGTCCATGCAAGTGGTGACAATTGCTGAAGTGGGAAGTGTAACAATGGTGTGTGAGGCCTCAGCTTGGGAAGAAGTTGTGACCTGTTGAGTATTCCTATCTATCTGAATACATTAGATTTGCTGAGTTCTAATGGTTTTGAGAGCAGTGAATTCTCAAAAGATTCACAGCTCTTCTCCAGCTTCCTCAGTTATTCTTGCTACACAATAATTGAAAATCTGTACAGGGAATACTTAATATTAGTACTTGGATTTTTTATTTTACTTTATAAATCTGTCCAAAGTGATGAGTTTAGTAAATTACACACACACACACGTGCACGAAAGGAAGAAATATATTTCATTTATTATGATGCTGCAGTCCCAACATTTTTGTTAAAAAATAAAAGGCCAACACTAAATTCCTTCTTATAATATTTGTAGCATAATTATTGGTTATCATTTGCTAATTCTTCTTTGTCCATACTTGCTTGCATAAGGATATAAATATAATAGGCACATCCAACTCTATAGAGAAACCACCACCTGAAAATCAGACTGAGAAGGCAGAAATTGCACATAGTTGTGATGAAAAGAAAACGGAAGCAGCTGTTTACAATGCAGAATCAAACAATAAATACAATCATTTGTATTCAACACTCTGGGAAGAAAGATATGAAAAAATGTGGGTTGCAAGTGAGAAAAGGGAAGTCAAAACACATTTTAAGAGCATTACAGCAGAACTAAAGCAGATGTTCGGCGAAGTTAATGGAAATGAGAAAATATGCAATACTACTAAGGAAGGAATATCACAAGATGGCTTCAGTGGTGTATTAGAGGGTACGAAAGAATCACCGTCACCTCATCTGTCTAAAGGTACGATTGGTATACATGGAAAGAGTGATGGAGAGTCAAACTCTGTGATCACAGAAATGGAATTCAGTACTGAAAACACAATTTTATATCCCCAAAATTCCATTTCTCAGAAGCCTCGTTTTAAACTGTGTAAGAATGAAAATCAGAATATTGAGCAGCATTGGAACACATATGATGAGGCATTGTCCAATAATACAGGAGGTACAAAAGTGAACCTAGGTGAAGAAAGGAGTGACAATACAGTTGAACACTTGGAAAGAAATAAGAGTGGAAAGACCTCAGCTCCAATAACAAGTCCCAATTATTCACCATTGCATACTTGTAAAGACAGTGTTTCAGATGCAACTTTTAAGACTGCAGGTATCAAACAAACGATCATGACGGATGATTCAAACTTACATTTTGATGTAGCAAATGAAACAAGTAGAAAAACTCTACATAGTTTTAAGACTGTTGTAAGCGGTTGTAAAGATACCGATACTGAGATTGGAAATAAAGTGAGAAACTCCGAACAAAGCTTCCATCAAGCATCAAAAAAAGAACTGGATAAAGAATTGGAACGTGATGTCGCAAGGTTTAAAAATGAGGTAGGAATGCTGCAGATAGTGTTCCTGGCTTTGGAGAACGAAAAAGCCCAACTGCAAAAAGAGGTAGAGGTGTACCTGCTGCTTTTCATTCTTTGATCTTTCTTGCACTTCAACCATCCTGTTCATTTTAGCTCTTCAGCATTTATCGGAAAGCCCTCTTTTTAAGCTTCACACAATTATTCTTAAGCGGATCACGAAGGAAGAGATATATGCTTTCATTCCATTAGACGATGATTTTAACAATTAATTCACCAATTTGTTTTTATCATGTATTTTTTGTTTTTGTTTTTTGTATTTCTATGCTGTGAACCACCTTGAGATCTACGAATCAAGGGCAGTTTACGAATTTAATAAATAAATGAATAAATTTAATAGTTGACTATACTAACATGAAAAGGCTGTAAATAGGTGCAATGGCCTAACAAATTCACTGCACCCATTTTAAGCAGGGTAAGAATTTGGGCCAAAATGTGAAAGTGGCTTCTGAACAGGGTATTGATCAATATTTCCATTTACTGTCATTCTTGCTTCGCACTCTTCACTTTTGCTGTGTGAAATGTTACTCTTGTAAGATTCATTTTCCTCATTCATAGTATTGTTGGTCACTTTTCTAAATAATATTTTATCTGCTTTCACTTAAATATTGTGTGTTTTTTTCTGTCACTAATACACGTATTCTTTCATTACTACTTGTTATGCAATACAAATTCTTATTAACTTGCAAGCTTAGTAGTGTGTGTTTTCTTTTCAAGGGTGAAATGGTTGTTTTCCTGGAGTGTTGAGCAAAAAAAAAAAAAGAGAACAATTAAAATTAATTGGCTTTCTACTTGCATTCTGACAAATATATTGACTTGTTTGTTTTAGGTTGAAGAGGAAAAAAGAAAGCAGAAATGGGAGGATATGGAGGTCATTGGAAAAAAAGAAACTGCAAATGTTGGGGAAAAACTGGCTATGAATATTGAACAAAGGGATCTAAAGCCCTCAGAAAATGAAGGTGAAATGATGGAAGAAAGTCAATTAATGAGCAAAATTTCCTCAGACAGAAAGGGATTACTTACAGTAACTTTTAAGAAGTGAGTATGAATAATAATATACACATCTGTACTCATATGAATGTACTTAATGAGTTTGCACAAGGAGATAATTAACTATACAACCATCTGATGTAGACTATATTTACATCTCCTTCCTGGACATGTGAGAGCATAGTTCATCATTTTGAATTGAAATAGTCATACTGTTGTAGTTGGTAGCATTTAGTTCTAATTTTCCTCAAAGAGTCCCAAAAATCATCTGCCAATAATTTTTCCATCTTTAAGTATGTTATGGTTTCATTTTTGTTTTTTCTTAAATACTGTAATTTTTTCTGCATTTGAGGGAAAATCCTATTGCCAAGGTGAAGGATGTAGAAAAAACTGAAAATAAAAAATGGATTTCAAAGCAGAAAACCAGTCAGGAGATTATTGAAAATCTACATGAACTTCATGATGACAGCAGTTTAAGTGAAGCATCTTTGGAAGAAGAGAGGTACTAAAAGCCATAATGTTGTTTGTTTACAGGGGGCAGCAAACTTTTTCAGCAGGGGGCCGGTCCACTGTCCCTCGGACCTTGTGGGGGGGGGTCGGACTATAATATTTTTTGGGGGGTGGGGGGAGAACGAATTCCTATGCCCCACAAATAACCCAGAGATGCATTTTAAATAAAAGGACACATTCTACTCATGTAAAAACACACTGATTCCCGGTCCGTCCACGGGCCGGATTGAGAAGGCGATTGGGCCGGATCCAGTCCCCGGGTCTTAGTTTGCCTACCCATGGTTTAGAACATTAGAATCATAGAATTGTAGAGGGTCATCTAGTCCAACCCCCTGCAATCCAGGATATCAACGTGAGACTTGAACCCACAACTCTGAAATCAAGAGTATTAAGCTCTACAGACAGAGCTTATCCCACCATTGAATGCGTGTTACTTGTTTGGTGGGTGTAAAAAGCTCTGTTATTTGGAATAATGGCAGTGATATATTTAGCCAAGTATCACATCTCCAGATTTACCAGAGCCTTCCAAGTTCTCCTAAAGAAGCCTTTGCAATTATGTGTTCATGCTGCCATTTTGCATTTGGTTTAATTTTGAATTTCCCAGAGCTGTGCATCAGTTCTCTGTGTATCCTGAATTATCAGGTGATTCAGGATGTGTTCTTATATTTTTGAATCTGTGCCTCTAACAAAGTGTCTCACAGAGACTCCGTAAGATTCCAAGTGTCTCTGTAGTCTCAACTCAAACGCCTCATTATTTCAGGAAGCTGACTCAGGAAATACCCAGAGCTTAAGAGGTGTGGGGATCATTTGTTTAGACCAGTATTCAACAAACTTGGGTACCAGCAGTTGTTGGACTACAATTCCCATCATCCCTGACCGCTCTTCCTGTTAGGTAGGGATAATGGGAGTTGTAGTCCAACAACAGCAGGGGCCCCAGGTTTGAGAAACACTGGTTTAGACACACAGGTCTAACTTTTAATGACAGTTAATTATTTCCTGACAGGGATGCGGGTGGTGCCGTGGGTTAAACCACATAGCCTAGGACTTGCCGATCAGAAGGTCGGCGGTTCGAATCCCCGCGACGCAGTGAGCTCCTGTTGCTTGGTACCTGCTCCTGCCAACCTAGTAGTTTGAAAGCACATCAAAGTGCAAGCAGATGAATAGGTACCGCTCTGGCGGGAAGGTAAACGGCGTTTCCGTGCGCTGCTCTGGTTCGCCAGAAGCGGCTTAGTCATGCTGGCCACATGACATGGAAGCTGTACGCCGGCTCCCTCGGCCAATAAAGTGAGATTAGCGCCGCAACCCCAGAGTCGGCCACGACTGGACCGAATGGTCAGGGGTCCCTTTACCTAATTATTTCCCAGGGCACTCCAATCACAGTGATCTGTTGTGGGACAATTAAAAGCTGTGTTTTTAATGTGGATCTATGTCTGTCCTTATGCAAGTCAATAGGGACATCTCAGTTGTATCCCCACAAACTCAGGGAAGGGATGTCTAGCAGCCTCCTCCCCTTTTTACTACTACTACCCTGAACCATTAGAGTAGCAGGATCATTGCGTGTAAGAAGGTGACATTTCCTCTACCCTAATTTCTTGGAGTTCCATACTCACACCTTGCCCCTATGCTTCCTATTGTACCCACCAAAAAACAGTCAAGGGGATGACCATGTCTGCAAATTGTATCTGGTTCTGAGAGAAAAATGAAAAAGTTACATACTTTTCTTTCAATTAAAACATCAGACTTTAAAAGTGCCTTGCATGCACCCTCACACTGGGTTTATCTGCCTAAAATTTGACAGGCTTCTGCACTTTGTTGGGGCTGCTACAGGGGCTGCTAATTTCATCCACTTAAGTTAAAATATATGTACTCTTTTTAGATTCCTCATTATAGTGAATGATGGGGAAACAGTTTCATTTTTAACAGATCTAATGTAGTTCTAGATAAAGAGCCTAATTAGAAACACACAAAGTGGCTCCAAAACAGACTGAGCTGCTGCCCAAAGACACAGATAACAAAATTTGTGTACATTTTTAAAGTTAAATGTAGTTTACTTGCAACACTTTCATACTGAAAAGTGTTATGTTTGTTTTCTAGACATCAAGCCCGAAATGTGAATGAAACAAAAAAGGTACTGTAAAATAGGCTGTCTAAATTTTACCTTAACTTCTAAACATTTGTACAGAACTATAAGTGGCAAGGGTATTTTCACCAATTTTTGAGGAAGAAAGAGTGGCCACACTGATCCAAGGTTTAGGATAATGTGCAAAAGCAGGAATGAGTTATAGCAAGCCTTGGACATGCATATTCCCTGGATGTGTGAAGAGATCTCTGCGTGAGGAAAATCTGCACTTGGTGGTTGATAGCAAAATAACTCTTGCAGTTAGACACTCATAATCTGTCACTTTCAGGAATTCAGTTTAATGATTCAGTCACACCAATGGAACTTTTTATGACTTCTTTTAATACAGAACTGGATGTGAGCTATAATAAAGTTGTGAATGAGGGGGAAATTATGCCAATATTCTGGTCATGGCTATATAGGACTGTTAAAGAAATTGGGAGAGAAGAAGTGTGGGTACCAGCACCTGGAGAGTTAGAAATCAGCAGCACTATTAGGAAAGCTAAGAGCTGTTTGAAAGTTGTTAAGTAGGCAAGTTCTCAGCTAGCCTTCCGCCTAGGGAGAGCCAGCTAATGACAATATAGGTGTACTGCTATTATGCATTCAACTAAACAAGGTAAAATGCTTTGGCATAAAATCCAGAGACTGTTTGGAAGTGGGTGAGCTGACAGAGAATGTGGCACAGGGGCATCATGTGGTACCCTCCATGTGTTATTAGACTAAAACTCCCATCAGCCTCAGACAGCATAGCAAATGGTCAGTTTCAATGGGAGTTATAATCCAATATTTGGAAGGCACCATGTTGGCTACCCTGGATGTAGGGCAAAGATGAGTTTGTGTAACAAGCTAAACCCTGGTTTGCTTGCATATTGGACATCAGGCCATTGTTTAGGACCAAACTGTAGATCTGTTCGCATGTGGACAAGAGGGGAGGATCAGGGCACCAAGGTCAAGGACAGTCATACTTCTCAAGTGTTTTGTAGTGAAATAACCAGCATGTGAACTGATCATGGTTTGATTTGACTGAATTGTGCTGAACTGAGCTATTGCTATATTCTTGAAACACTATTTATGGCCTGATAGTTAAAAAGAAATGGGCTGATTTGTTATGATGTTTTACTCTATTTGATTATGTATTTATTACTTATAGATCTATAGAGCAATGGGAGTTGCCAATGATTTTGATGACTTAACTCCGTCTTCAGATACACCTACAGATGATATTGAGTTACCTACTTCATTCTATAGAGAAGCTATGATGTTGATAGAAAAACTTAGTTTGGATAGTAAAGGTAAGCACAGTGCTATTGTTACCCATAATATTCAGAACAAAACAAATTTAACACCCAACAGTGTCAACCTGCTCGCACAGCTTTTGCTCTTGTAAACAAGACTTCCTCTCCCTCTATTTTACCCTGTATGCCCCTAAATCTAATTGGCAGGGTAAGGGTGGGGCCATCTGAATATGTTTGTATGTCCTCCTTTGGGTGATTTGCAGTAGATCAACAAGGATTTTTAACTCCTAGCAATAGCAGCAGCAACAAAGCAACCACTCATCAGGGAATTTGGACCAAACAACTAGCAGTATGTTGATGACATTCAGCTCTGTCTCTCCCTTCTATAAGTGTTAGAAGAGGCAGTGCAGGTCCTGAATTACTACCTGGAGACAGTAATGTGGATCAATGAGTTGAACCTTAATTCAAACAAGACTGTGGTCCTGTGGGTGGGTAATTCTCATGTCTGAGATTTGGTGGAACAGCTTGTTCTGGAAAAGGCTGCACTCCCCTTGAAGGAGCAAGTTTATAATCTGGGAGTGTTCCTAAAGCCATCATTGTCACTTGAGGCCCAGATTCTTGGAAGCGCAAGTGCATTTACAATACATGTGCAGCACAGCCCTCAATACTGCAGTGAATTTGGAACCCTAAACTTACCAGGAATTCCTTGTGTGAATCACACCTCAAGAGTACACTCAATATGTGTGTTTTTTTCCAAGCACATTTTTCCAGGGTATTGACATAAAGCTATACATCACTCCCTTTTTCTTGTTGTTATGAATTAAAATTTTGAACAAGTAAGTTAATACTACACTGTTTCCCCTAAAGCAGATTCTGTGAGTCTCCTGAAAATTCAAAATATATGTCATGAATATGAAAGTTTAATTGAACGTGAAAGAGGATGTTCTATTCATCTTCGAGGAAAAGTAAAAAAAATTGAGAATGAGAAAAAAGAGCAACAGAGAATACTGGAAGAAATGACAGAAATGAAATCTACACTGGATCATAAAAAAGTTGAATGGGAAAGTACTATCAGCAGTCTCAAGTAAGCTGTCATAAAAAAATTCAATTCTGATGATCTAAAAAAAAATAAAAATGGAATCAGTTTTATTAGATACTTCTGCTGCAAAAAGTTGAAGACTTCCTAGGACGGAGTCAGCATTGTTAAGCTAAGGTTTGATTAGAGTAGCCTGTTCTTAAACTGGAACAACATACAGAAATGACATCACTTGATGTCTGCACATTGTCACATTTCCACAGGGACCTATGTGCTTAAGTCCAAAATGTGTAGGCCGAATGTTGCTATCAGTGTACATATGTTTTATTACTTAGCTTCTGTTTTTGTGTTGTAAACTGCCCTGAGATCTATGGATGAAGGACTGTAAACAAATTTAATAAAAATAAAAATACTACAAAGGTCACTGTAGTGTTGCTGGAGCAGGGGCAAACAAGCACAGCTCCCTCATGCACATAGCCTCAAACATCTCTTAAAGAGGTATTTTAACCTAACATTAAATGCCCGCCTCTGTATTCATACACGTCTTTCAAAATGGTTATTTGCCAGATTTTCTTTGAAACAAGAAAAAGAAAAGAGGACAAGTGCTGAAAGGTTGTACGAGGAAAACCAAGAACAGTTAAGGAAGAAAGAGGAGCAGTACTATAAACAAACAGAAGAAAAACAACAACTTGAGTTAATGCTGAGAAGTCTGGAAATGGAATTTAGAACACTGAAAAACCACTTGAAACAGGTTAGATTAATTTGGAAACATTAAACTGTAGAGTTGGAAAGAACCCAAAGGATTTTTAGTGCAAACCATTGCAATGCAGGAATCACAGCTAAAGGCAATGGAGAAATAAAGTAAAAATGCCTATGAAAGTACTGAAAACTTTTTTAACAGCTTGGATTTGTAGTAAGCATTTGTCTGAGACTACAAATTTAACTATTGTACTCTCGTGTTATATTTGGTTGTTTACAAAGAATATGAACAGAAATCAGTTTTTTTGTGGTAGGAAGTTCTTACTCATATTCCATTACCTCTGAGTCTAACATAAATTGGTTTACAGGGTGATCCTAATTATGTTTACTCATGATAAAGTCCCATTTATTTCAATAATATTTACAGTGGTGCCTCGCAAGACGAAATTAATCCGTTCCGCGATTCTCTTCGTCTAGCGGTTTTTTCGTCTTGCGAAGCAAGCCCATTGACAGCTTAGCGGATTAGCGCTATTAGCGGTCTAGCAGCTTTTAGCGATCAGCTGAGAAGCGGCTTATCAGCGGAACAGCTGATAAGCGGCTTAGCGCTTAGGGAAAGGGCGGAAAAAAGCGTGGGGGGACGCGGGAACTCGCAAGATTTTTTTGTCTTGCGAAGCAACCCCATAGAGAAATTCGTTTAGCGAAGCGCCTCCAAAACGGAAAACCCTTTCGTCTAGCGGGTTTTTCGTCTTGCGAGGCGTTCGTCTTGCGGGGCACCACTGTACTTTGGGCTAAATATAGTTAGAACTACTGTCTTAGAAACAGGCATTAATTCTGAACATTAAATTTGGCCTGGGATCAGTGCTTGAAATACAGCTCACCATCACCACCAATCTTAGCTCCTTAGCTCCTGTCTTAGAAAGCTCCAGAGATGACTTAATTTGTCTCCATACTTCTATTCAGGGACCTCCCATGCCTCCCTACCATAAGCTACCTTACTGTGCTGGCTAGTATCAAACCATCTATCCTGTGATTCATTCGTGCAGATCCCAGGCAAGATCTCACTTTAACTAGTTGCTTGCCTGCCTGTCCTTGCTCTGGGTTTTGTCAGCTGATTCCAGACACACTCAAAATTCCGGCTACCTTAGAATCTAGGTACATTTTCTGGTCTAGGCAAGTGGGAACAGCTTTGCTAACTTGGGCTATGTCTGAATCCAAAATAACCCTGACTCCAGAAACAGCACATTCTTGGACTCCTCCCTGTCTTGTCTTCCTTAATTCCTTGCTGCAATTTAACTCTGGCACACAGAAGGGATGCTTTCTGTCTTGTTGGGGTGGAACTTGCAGGTCTAGGGGCAAATGGTGAACTTCTGCTGCTGAGAAAATGCATAGCCTTAGCCAGCTCCTTTGTGAAGATCCAGATTGGATAAAATCAGTGTATAGATTTCTGAAAGAAGTTATGTAGAGTTGAAGGGGTGTTGAGAATACATTCCCATGCAAAACAAGGCAAACCGATGTGAATATTATTTTGTCCACAGTGGGAACACAGACTAGTACAGAGAGGTTGCTGGCCAAAGGGATATTGACTAATGAAAGCAATAATTCACTGTGCATCACTAATAAGCTGTAGCAGATGATTCTGTTTCGGGAAGGTTTTCTGTTTGGTGAGCTTAGCATAGGAGGGAGGGCTGAACAGAGATTGTCTCTCCCTTTCCGGAGAACTAGTGAGTGCAAAAAAATTGAAGATTTTTCAGATCTATGCTTTGTTTTGCAACAGGTACCAATAAATAATGCTCATGAGAAAGTAGACCTAGTTATTCTATTTCAGCAATAGGGACTGTGTCTTATGAGGACCAATAAGAGACAGTGAAATTGGAAGTCAGGCAGGAGGTGGAGCTTATGGGTCCACTTCATGAGCATTATGGACCCCTTTACTCCCCCACTTCATAATTCAAGTGTTGATTTTTCTCTTATTTGATTTCTCCATTTAGCTAAGAACATTGACCTACCTTTTTAAAATGTCAAACTATTCCAGGTACTGAGCAAAATAGGGATGGGCTCCACATTCATGTCTTGGGTTAAGCTGATGTATTCTAAACCTACTGTCTAAATATATGTAAACAAAGTTCCACTAGAAACCTATAGGTTAAAAAGAGTGCTTGCTAGGACTGCCCATTCTCTCCCTTATTATTTAATCTATTTATCGAACTCTTGGATGAAATCATCCAACCAAAATTTAGGAGTAAGTATCTAAAATTAATTTTCTATGCAGAAGTATTGCAATGATTGCCAACCGTTTGGGGACTTAGGGGGACATTTGTGATTTTGAGAAGATGCTGAAGGGACCAGTCAGAAAATGGCTAAACTCCTGCCATATCCAAAAGAGCAGAAAAGGAACATAAAATGTTTCAAGTGTGGGAAAATCTGTTTGTTTTATTTTAAATAGAAATGCAGAATCTTTAACTAGGTGGCCTATGTGCCAGCTTACTCATACTGATGGTGGGCAGTTCAAGACGGCTGCTCACCCTTCTTCTGATTTATAAAGAATCACCTTGGACTGGACAACCCTTTAAATAGGAGACACTTTCAAATAAAGAACTGTCCACTTTAAATAAGAGACATGTATAAGCGGTGTACATGTCTACTTAGAAATAAATGAGAAATACATTTTGAATAAGGTTTACCCTCTGGTAGGTGTGTATACGTCAAAGGGAGTGTAAGCTGAGCAGTCAATGTACACAACAACCAGCCCATGGTCAAAATTCTAAATAGTATATGCAGTCTTGCTACTTTAGCTTCTGTTAAATGAATGAAATGAATGAAAAAATATGACTTCAGGTCCAGAAAGGCTGCATAAGGCCTATTTTATGACAATGTTTGATCTCCTGAATACCAACCTGATAGATATAAATATTAAATCCCCTAATTTACGTAAACGTAATAACTGATAATCAGTAAGCATGTTTTGCTTAATTAGATCTTACTATTTCTGTTGCATTTAGCTTAAATGTTTTAGGGAGCAAAAGGAAAATAGACTTTTAAAAAGTTTAGTGACCTCATAATTAACTAGATAGGCCAAGTGTTTTGTGATGTCAGCTGAAGCTCAGAAGGAGAAATGGCTATGTCAGTTCTGTAATAGACAGCTTTACAGTGCTCATCCATATTTTAATGTTTACACTGTTTAAAACAGTATGCATTCTCCTCGTTTGAGTTCAGTTTTAAGGATTTTTGCCCCTTTCCGTTTCCTTTTGATACTGAAGAAGCAGCAGACTTAAGGACTTTTTTGTTATTCCTTATTTGCTTGATACCTTGAGTCTGAATTTCCTTTCACGAATAGTTTTATGCTTCTAGGTGGTATGTTAAACTGAACAAAATGTTTTAGTAGAGTGAGAAAATGCAAAATACTTAGATGACATTGAAAATGTTTGGTCATCTGCCAAATCTGATTACTGAAAATTGGTCATTACCAGCATTCAGAATATGTAGAAGTATTTTTATCTGGTGCCTATGAAGGCTGGGGTAAGCTACCAGCTGTATTCTGATTTTAATAGAATGAAGAAAATTGACCAACCTAATCATGAGTGGATTTCCTCATTTCCTAATTATCCTCGGGGCAACTCTAGCACTTACCTATTGGGCAGAAAATTTACATCTGGTAGATATCAAGGAAGCTTGCTTCCTAGTCTTTCCTTTTCTATTCCTCCTGTGAGAGAAAGCATTTTAGAGAGGATCAATTCCTCATCAAATGCATTAGATTTGAGTTTCAAGGAAACGCCTCAGGCAATGCAAGACCTTGTGAATGCTGTTCGACAAATGGTAAGCTTGTTCAGAAATATGAGAAACTCAAAATTAATATGCAAGCTCTAGGTTTTTTCACAGTTTACGTATTTTGAAAAAAAGGTAACATGTACTTTCTGTTCTTACAACAATAGTATGTACTTTGAACTCCTTTCTTATCAAATAAAAGAAGATGCTTCAAAAAATTTAAACTAAGACTCTTTGGGAAATATGAGAAATTGAGAATTTCACCTTAATTTCTGTTAATCCCAGAAACAGAATAAATGCATGGAAAAACAATTATTACGTATAACATTCAGTGCAGTGACTTCTGTTTTTACTAAAAGTTTTCACTTTTAGTGTATTTTTTAAGGACAGCTGTGTTCTGAATTCAAATGTGTGTTTTTTTAAAAATTGTATATCGTTCTTTTAGATATCTTTAAATGCATTTTTGTAGATTGAAGAAGAACGCAATGAAGCCCAGCAACAGCTGTCACAAGAAAAGTCTGCCAGAGCTCTGCAAGAGGGTATTTTAAACACTCACCTCTGGAGGCAGAAGGAATTAGAGGAAGAGTTGAAAAAAACAGCAGCTATACAGTCAGAGGTATCCATTTTATCAAATCCTTAAAAGTGTAAGAGAGTTAAGCACAAATATTTTTCCAAGACACACTAGCACAGAACACTTCCATAAACTTAGGTAAAGACTGGACCATTAGGTCCAATCGTGACCGACTCTGGGGTTGTGGCGCTCATTTCGCTTCATTGGCCGAGGGAGCTGGCATACCGCTTCTGGGTCATGTGGCCAGCATGACTAAGCCGCTTCTGGCAAACCAGAGCAGCACACAGAAACGCCGTTTACCTTCCCGCCAGAGCAGTACCTATTTATCTACTTGCACTTTGACGTGCTTTCGAACTGCTAGGTTGGCAGGAGCAGGGACCGAGCAACGGGAGCTCACCCCATCACAGGGATTTGAACTACCAACCTTCTGATCGGCAAGTCCTAGGCTCTGTGGTTTAACCCACAGTGGGACAGTAAATTTTTGCTTTGAGTTCACTTTTACTACACCGGGATTTCTTGCAGAAAATTTCTAAAGTGTGAGTATGCATTCTTGCACTCCTAGATATACTGTATTGGCCTGAATATAAGCTGCACCTTTAAAATTGGGAGGGAGGGAGAGAGAAAATACCCAAATATAAGCCGCTCCATTCGTTGCTGCTCCTGGATGCATACTGTGCTGCATTGCTGACGGCCTTTCTCCTTCCTTGCTTGCTCCCTTCCTGGCTTTGTGGGAGAGGATGGGGGGGGGTGGTACGCGTGGGACAGGCGCTGCTTTGCCACGCTCCTGGCTGTATACCGTAAGGTCACAAATATAAGCCGCATTTTAACTTTTCACAGTCAGAATTTGGGGGGAAAGTGAGGCTTATATTCAGGCCAATACGGTATGTCAAAGGGCTCACTATGTTCTAGTTATGGTTTCTTGGTATGTTTAAAGACCTTCATTTGTCACACTTTCATGTGGATTGTATTGTTTGTGCATAAGCTTTAGTTAAACATGATTAATATCTGTATGCAAGATATTTCCAGTTGTACAATAGGCGATGGGAATTGGGGGATTGGGAAGCAATTCGAAGAGGTTCAGATTCCAGAGAGGTCTCTCCTGAACCAATGTTCAGATCAGATTATGGCCTGCTTCTGGAATCTGCACTCCACCAAATTCTTTTAGTCTTTTTTCTTCCTCTTTCTTTAACAAGCACTGCATAGGAAAGAAAACATGGACCTATAAGAGCAGCCATGTTTCTTTCCATATGCTGTTCTTGAAGGTGGCTGTTATCACCAGTTCTCTCAAGGTAATTGCAGCCCCTTTTACATCTTGCATGGCAACAACTATGCTTCCTGTCTGTTCTAGCTGGTAGATATCAAAGATGTCAGCTGCCCTGTGGCTTCCTGTTTGTGGAATGCCCTCTCCAGGGAGGCTTGCCTGGTGCCATCATTACATATCTTTAGGAGCCAGGCAAAGGCATTCCTCTTCTTCCAGGCCTTTAGCTATTTAAAGCTGGTGGGGGTATTTTTGTTTTGTTTTGTTTTATTATGCTATTTATTTTTTGAGGTTTATTTTTGAGGTTTTATGCCCTGTGATCCTCAAATGAAGGGTGGTATATAAATCAAATAAATAAGTATATAAATCCATGATAATGATGAGGAAAATAAAAGAATTTGGGAAGATTTTTAAATTAACTTTACCTTATGTTTATAAATCATTCAGATGACTGATAATCATGCCCAAGAAAAGGAACTGTTAAATAAAAATCGAGTGCTCGAAGATGAACTAACGGTGTTAAGATTAGAGCTTGAACACATAAGGGTCAAGCACCAGGAAGAGGAAACTAGATATTTGGAAGAAAATGAAGCTTTGAAAGAAAAAATAGAAGAACTTAAAAAGGAGCTGAAAGTAAATGAAGAAACGTTGACTCAAACAATGTTTCAGTACAATGGACAAATCAATTTATCAAAAACAGAAGTTGCAATCCTAACATCCAAATTAGAGCATTTTAAAGAAAATAAAGAAAGATTGGAGGGAGAACTTGACTCGTTTCGTTCCCGCTCAACTTCTGCTGCTCAGGAACTTGAACGATGCCAGATATTGAAAAATGATCTTGAACGAACGCTGCAACGAGAGTGCGATGAATGGCTTCGCTTGAAAGAGAAACTGAACCATGATCTATGTCATCTGCGAGAAACAAACAATGGCATGTCTGAGCAGTTAAGAAAAGCTGAAAGTAAAGCTAATAGTCTCGAACACGAACTTCATCAGGTAACACATAGTCTTAGAGAAAAAAGCATGCAATTAGAAAGCGTTCAAAGGGATTTAAATCAGGCACACTGTCTAGTGAAGGAACTTGAGAATACGCGGCAAGTTGACAAGGAGCAAATGAACAAATATGTAGTAAAACAGGAATCTATGCAGGAACGATTAGCGCAGCTCCAAAGTGAAAATCTTCTACTCCGGCAGCAATTTGAAGATTTTCAAAACAAGGGTATTATCAAAGAAAAAGTAGTGAGTGATGTTCAAGATCGATTCAATGATATTTTCAATAAACTCAGAGCTGATACCGAAAAACAAGTGCAGATGAAGGAAGAGGTAAATAAGGAATTAATTGCAAAATGCAATAATTTGAAGGAGGAAGTCTTGAAATATGAAGCAGAAAAAGCAGATAGAGAGGTAAGTGTGATATATTCAATCAGTGCATCTCTAAACATTAAAATACAAGTGATGCAATCCTCTTAGCCACTAGCAAAAGTCTGATTGCATTAACAAATCTCTGTTTGTACCTAGCAGTACTATGGTTTGACATAGAGAGTTTTCTGCAATTGTCTTCTGAATGAGCCTTATCCTGAGATGTTAAAATTGCACACCATATAATACTGTGGGATATACTACAAAGGGGAACTGCATTTACAACCAGTTTGTGTATTTAAAACACTTTGATAGGTCCTTTTTTAAATCTTTACATTCAGAATAAATAGGAATGAGTGCTAGCTAGAAGCAATCGTGTGCTGTCCGAGGTTTCAGTTGGTATTTAGTAAGAAAGAAAATATATTGCCAGCTGCAAGAGTTTTGTATGAATCATGACTTGAGAACTAAAGTGGGGCTATTTCAGAGAGATTCAGGGCTTCTTGGCTTCAAAGCAGGATCTCACTGAATCACCCTGAACAGAAACAGGATCCTCTGAAGCACTTTGGGATACTTTGGAGATTTTATGAAACACTGCAGATGGTATTCTGCAAAAAAAATCTCTACAAGCTATAGGCATTTAAATCACTTTTTCTTTTCTTAGGGTACAATAAGACAACTTAAACAAGAACTTGCAGATTCTCTTAAAAAACAGTCCATGTCCGAAGCTTCACTGGAAGTTTCTACACGTTATCGTATTGACCTAGAAGAGGATAAGCAACATCTTCAAAAGGAGATAGACAGGATGAAATTCAAGGTATGATTAAAGTAGTTTATTAAATGTTGACTAATATGTCTTCAGCCTATTATTCGCTTTTTAAAATGCTCATTTTGAGGCAGAATAGTGGCATGGGAGTGCCTGATCACCTCATCTGTCTCCTGAGAAATCTATATGTGGGACAAGAAGCTACAGTTAGAACTGGATATGGAACAACTGATTGGTTCAAAATTGGGAAAGGAGTACGGCAAGGCTGTATATTGTCTCCCTGCTTATTTAACTTATATGCAGAATTCATCATGCGAAAGGCTGGGCTGGATGAATCCCAAGCCGGAATTAAGATCGCCGGAAGAAATATCAACAACCTCAGATATGCAGATGACACAACCTTGATGGCAGAAAGTGAGGAGGAATTAAAGAACCTTTTAATGAGGGTGAAAGAGGAGAGTGCAAAATATGGTCTGAAGCTCAACATCAAAAAAACGAAGATCATGGCCACTGGGCCCATCACCTCCTGGCAAATAGAAGGAGAAGAAATGGAGGCAGTGAGAGATTTTACTTTCTTGGGCTCCATGATCACTGCAGATGGTGACAGCAGTCACGAAATTAAAAGACGCCTGCTCCTTGGGAGAAAGGCGATGGCAAACCTAGACAGCATCTTAAAAAGCAGAGACATCACCTTGCCAACAAAGGTCCGTATAGTTAAAGCCATGGTTTTCCCAGTAGTGATGTATGGAAGTGAGAGCCGGACCATAAAGAAGGCTGATCGCCAAAGAATTGATGCTTTTGAATTATGGTGCTGGAGGAGACTCTTGAGAGTCCCATGGACTGCAAGAAGATCAAACGCATCCATTCTTAAGGAAATCAGCCCTGAGTGGTCACTGGAAGGACAGATCATGAAGCTGAGGCTCCAATACTTTGGCCACCTCATGAGAAGAGAAGACTCCCTAGAAAAGACCCTGATGTTGGGAAAGATGGAGGGCACAAGGACAAGGGGGCGAGATGGTTGGACAGTGTTCTCGAAGCCACAAACATGAGTCTGACCAAACTGCGGGAGGCAGTGGAAGACAGGAGTGCCTGGCGTGCTCTGGTCCATGGGGTCATGAAGAGTCAGACACGACTAAACGACTAAACAACAACAGTGGCATGTATGAATGGAGGTGGATATAATTTCAACAATGTTTGTACCTTTATATAACCAATCTCCCTTGAAATAGAGATTCAAAAGGGTTGCGCCATAGAAATGAAGAGACTAGATTTCATTTCATTCCATCTGGTGTTCTTTCCATGTAGGTATTTTAAAGCTGATCTGTATAGCCAGGGGAGACATAGGGAAGCTGCAAACCTCTTGGTTCTCCTGGAGCTTCCAAGAGTATCCTCTTGGCATATCTGTTAGAATTGGAGATTAAGGGCACCACTTAGTGACTTTGGTAGACCTGACATGCAGAATTAATAAATAATTGTTGCTATTGGCTTCAGAGAAGAAATTACCTTCTTTCTCTCACTTCATAGCAACTTTGTTCTAGTTCTATAAAAGGTAAAGGGACCCCTGACCGTTAGGTCCAGTTGTGGCCGACTCTGGGGTTGCGGCGCTCATCTTGCTTTATTGGCCGAGGGAGCCGGCATACAGCTTCCAGGTCATGTGGCCAATATGACTTAAGCCGCTTCTGGCGAACCAGAGCAACACACGGAAATGCCATTTACCTTCCCGCTGGAGCGGTAACTATTTATCGACTTGCACTTTGATGTGCTTCGAACTGCTAGGTTGGCAGGAGCAGGGACCGAGCAACGGGAGCTCGCCCCGTCACAGGGATTCGAACCGCCAACCTTCTGATCGGCAAGTCCTAGGCTCTGTGGTTTAACCCACAGCGCCACCCGTGTCCCTCTAGTTCTATAGTCAACTGGAAACATGGTTATCATATTACCAAGCCCCTTTAGCCAATCATGTTCTGTTGCGGTTTCTTTCTTTTTACAGTTGCAGGAGTCAGAAGAGCAACATCTTCAGTCTGAAAGACACATTCATGAATTTAAAAATACTTTGAGTGACAAGGAACAAAAATTACAAGATCTGGTGGTAGAGTTAACAGGAACAATTAATTCTAAAAAACAATTAGAAGACCATATACAGAGGTAAAACATATCGCCACTGTGTGCACATTGTATTTTAAGCATGCGATGAAATGAAGAGCTGCTATGTATCAAATGATAATGTTATCAAATAGCAGTGTTTACTGAATTGTATTTGTTGTGAAAACTTACACTCAAACGTGTATATATATATATATATATATATAAAATGTGCTAGCTTGAGACTTTGGTTTTTATTTATTTATTCCCTTTAAGTCTTGAAATAGAAAATGCCAGACTGGAAGCCACAGCTGCTCAACAAGCTGGTCGAATTGAGATACTTCAAAAGGACCTGCAGAATAGTGTCTCTGTAAGTCATCAGTAGGATTGGGAAAGGAGAGGGTGACGGGTAGGAAGATTGTTTCTAGATGATTCCAGCAACTGTCAGTTTATTATTATTATTATAAATTAAATTTATTAGTCACTTTATCTTGCCCAGGGCAACCCAAAGCAACTTAAAAAGACAGAAAGCAAAAACTCCACATAGATACATTGAAACCAAGGGAGAAAAGAAATATAAAAATCCTAAAAGGCCCCACATAATTAAAGGCCAAAGGCCTGGTTATAGAGGAAAGCTTTTGCCTGGCACCTAAAGATATATATATTGGTGGTGGTAGGCGGACCTCACTGGGGAGAGCATTCCACAAACAGTAATTTGCTACAAATTATATAGGAGCAAAGTAATGTTATGAGAGCAACAAAGATCTGTTAATATTTTAAGTCACCTTCAGAAACTTTAATCAGGTTAATTCAATGTTACTGAAATGAATGTAGTAGCTTCGAGATATCTGGAGAGAACTATTTCAGTTTAGTTTAGTAATTTAATTGTTGGTTTCTTTTTTTAAAAAATAGATTCATAGTCGTCTTGAGGAATTGATAAATGGTTTACAAAGAGCAAAAGTCAATTTAGAGGAGCAACTAAAGCAACAGGTGCGGTAAAGATTTCTAATGTGCTGATGATTTGTCTGTGATTATACATGCTCATAGGATAGAAGTGAAATATGGGGGGTTTTCTGTTTTAAAATGATGAAAATTAGCATGCAGTAACTTGTGACTATCCAAAGGTGAGGGATAAATGTTGATCCTTGCACAGTCAAAATGGCACCACTTACACATAAGAGGAAGATATATCAGCAGGCTTGGGGGAACCATGAGATTTCTAGAAGAACTTAAGAAAGCAAAATCTTATGAAAGCAGAAAGACAATAACCCTAAACAGAAAAAAAGATGTGTCAGGTATGAAATCACTTAGCAGAAGAAAGGAAAGGAGCACATCTGTCCTTCCTCAAGTAGGGCAGGTTTCCTCTTCTGGAGTACCTCTCCACTTGAGAAGGGAAAGCTTTAAAGGCACAGATGAAGTCAACTGATAGCTGACCCAAGTTGTGCTTTCATGGGCTCAAAGATGTTCAACTGGGGATGTAGAGAAGGAAAGTGATTATACAGGTGACTCTCAGCTTCCATGGAGGTTATGTTCCAGGGATAGCGCGTAAAGCCAAAAGTGCATATAGTCAACATTCATTGGGTTCAAAGGCAAGTGAGATTGCCATAGTCATTTTTCCCAGACACCCGCACCCTTTCTACCCCCTTTTAAATTATATATATTTTTGCTAAGTGCATACAGCTCAATGGGCATAAGTTAAATGTGTGTAAGTTTCAGTCAGTGTCTTCTACATAGAATTCAAACAGGGAAAGTTTAAGAGTGACAGAAATCACTGGTGAATAATAAAGCTAGCTTTCAGGTGGTAGATTGAAGGCAAAGGGTGATAGCCAACCTTAATCATGCACAAAGCAGGCCCACTGAAATCAATGTATCAAGTCAATTGATTTTAATGGGTCTCCTCTGAGTTTGATTTTGTTGAATATCACTTCAAGTCTTTAAATATTCTGAAGATTAAACAGAATTTGGTTCAGAAGGCTGAAAATAATACTTGATTTCTTACTCCATCATCATCATCATAATTAAATAATAATTATGATTACATATAATTTTAATGTATAATTTTAATAATAATGTATATTTAAAATGTATGTAGCAAATTACTCTTCTCAGTTGTGATGCGTAAAGGGCTGATACAATTGTTTAAGTGGGTTTCAATTCCTGTTTTTGAGGGAAACTACAATTAGGGTTAACCACACTTTGCCTAATTCAAGCATTGTAGCAAATGGTAGCAAAGCAGGGAAACATTGGAGGAGGAGTATATGTACCAAGGGCTGGTGGGGATCGGGGAATTAAGAAGTGAGCAAGCAAGCCTGTGGTTACTACCCCTATCACCAAATTATGGCTTGGTAGTTGGCTCTGTGACAACCTAATGGAGTTTATATTTTTATATAAATGCCTGGGTGGCTTTTTCTGTGATAGTTCTCCATCAAAACACATTCTGATTGCTCCATAGGTCCAGAAGCAAAGCATATTTTCAGCAACAGCGCAAGATACTCAGAGTATGTGGGAAGAAGAAGTAAAGTCAAAATCAAAACTTGAAGCTCGCCTTTCTGAGCTTGAGAAGGAAAAGACAGAGCTAATGGCTCAGGTGAGTCCAGCATGAATGCAGTTAAACCTGTGTCAAACTGTTCTGTGTTTCTTTACACTCAGAGTAAACATTAGGTACCTCTCAAGTAATTTTATTTAGTTATTTATTAAATTTCATCCAATTACAATTAAAAATAATAATACTCCCAAAAATATTTTAAAGGCCATAGATTGTTTAACTAGCCAAAAGCCTAGAAGAAAAGGAATGTTTTTGCCTGGTGCCTAACAAATACACTTGAACCCTTGTAATCATCCATTATATCTTTTTGCGAATCATTGCAAGTAAGTTCACAAAAAATACAAACCTAAATATCATTTTTTGTAGCCAACCTCAAATGGAACTTGCAAGAATTTTTTGGGGGTGATCTCAAAGTAAAGGCTCTCAGTGAATAAACAAACATATATAACCAGCATCAGAGAACAGTTTTTTAACCTTTTCTGGCTGGCAATTGAGCAGTGAGGCCTGGACAGACCTGAAAAGGCTATATAAAAATTCCACTAATTCTCAATGTGTAGGTTTGCTGACCATCTGTGGTGGGCCTGGCATACACCCAAGAGCCCACCAGAGTCTGCAAAGCTATACTGAAGGTTTTCCAGGCTGTTGCTTTTTCAGCAGGTGCCGCACTGGATGTTGATAACACTTCTCACTCAGATTTAGCTATGGTAGGTTCTGTAGCAAGATCTTTGGTGGCACAGCTCTCCAGGAGTTGCTGGTTGAATCTAAAGATAAGAAGAAGGTGTTTTCATCAGCCTGAAAGAAGGATGATCAACATTCCTTTCAGAAGTATTTCCAGTGGTACCAGCCCCCGCCCCCAGTCCTTTCAGTTCCACCGCCTAAGACAAGTGGATGGAATTTTTGGTCCTCGCATCCCACTTGGTCTGAAAGGTGAAGTGAAGCCAAGAGACAGCAACAGTATCAAAGTTTGGTTAGCCCATCCTGTCAAAGACCTCTAGGAACCAGTTCTGATGCTTCCCTCCCTACCAGTAGGAAGCTGCCTAAACCAGGTAGTGGGACAGATGGTGGAATGTAACATCAGAACACGTCTCAGAAGTAGCTTTTACCCGGAACTGTATTTGTGGCCTCCCCACACCTTCTCCCTATCTCTGGGGTCCTCCTCTGAGAAAGAGGAACATGGTCTGCCTAGCAATCAAACATCTGGAGATTGGGGGAAATGGGAATTTTCCCAATCAGAGGAATATCTTTGCATTTTGTTTTCTGTTTCTCACATAGCACTTGAGCACAAGAGGCAAAACATTCTTTCCGTGATCAGAAGGGCACTTGCATGCCCAGCTTGATGTGTTTCTTTAATGTTAATGAACAGTGTTAGTGTAAAGATGTTATGCTTACTCTCTTGAAGTTGGAGCATGAAAAGAAAAAAGTGAAGAAGTTAGTGGAATTGAAGCGATCGGTGGAAGCACGGCTAGAAGAAGAAATGAAAAGAAACATAGAACTACAAAAAGAATGCAGCGGGTAAGGAAGTTTCTGTTCTTCTGCTAATAATAAATGGATGCTTTGGTTTTATAGAAATCCTGTTAGAAATACTTTTAACGTTACCCTGTTGAGAGTAATCATTCATTTAAAAGGCAGTTCCCTGCTTCTGTTGAGTAATTTGGTGATTTCAGGGTTGCCCGGGGTTACCCTAGTTTCAGATCTTGCTCTGAATAGTTGTCAGTCATTGATTTTTTAGGGCCAGGGAGGAATTTGTCCTGCAGGCAAATTGTCTAAATCTGAGGGTTTTGCCTATCTCATTGCAGTTGTCACAACTTTGAGGGCAGAAGAGACATTGCACTGAATCCTTAGTGACAGCAGGTTGGGGGTGGGATCTTGCAGGACAGCACTTCCTGTCCAGATCTCTGACTTGGGCGCTGGCCCTGCCAGCTTCTGGATTCACCAGAAGCAGTTTTCACCATTTGTCCATCCAACAGCAGACGGGCTGATTAGATACATGCCCAGTGCCTGCACCAAACCTGTTTTATCTGTAATCAGTTGTAGCCTAAACTGATCCCAATACATGTCCTCTTGTGTTTGTTTACTGTCTGCTCCCCCACCACTGCCTTACTGTGCCTGGGCCCACAGTGTGTGCAACATGAAGACCCTGTGGTGTCAAGGGATGAAATAGTTATTGTATCTCAGGGTAAGCAGTGACCAAAGATCCTGTGGCTGGGTGAAAGTAAAAGTGGCAGCACTACAGAAGACGGGGATCTGGAAAGGGAGTAATAATGTCTTCTGTGGCAGTGCTGTTGTCATTACCAAAGGCTGATTTGCCTGCACATCAAATGGATGTGCACGTTTGCTAAGTAGTTCATTTACCTATATTGTGAAATAACTAAGCCCATTTGAGTTTGCCTAATTTTGGAACTGAAATTGAGCCTACAAGCTTTGAAAGGAACAAACCATTCTACTTTCAGTTCTCTTGTATATTCAGCCATGAAGACTATGTTTCTGCTGGAGTAATGATAGAGAGAGAAAGCTCTATTGAGTATTTTAAGCAAAAACTATAATCTAGGTTTTCTCATCAGTGTTTAATGTGATTTCTATAATATTACTCTGTAGAGTTAAAAAGTTTCTAAAAACAGCTAAAAAGAAGATAAAAGAATATGAGAGTCTAGAGAGTTCGTCTCTTACTACTATACATGGAGAAATGAAGAACAGATTCACTGATGCTGAGATGGAAGTTAGCAACCTAAGAACCAAGGTATATTTCCCTCTTGCTTTAATACAATTAAAACTTTTCCTAAAGTAATCATTTTTCTTAAGTAATTGTATTAAATAGTATTTTCAAATGTTTTAATCCATTTGTTCAACAGTAATGCATTCCTTGTTAAAAGCACATAGTTTGTTTCCTCAACCTACATCTCCCTAGGTCTGTAACCAAATCCTCACTATATCATTTATTGCTACAGAGTTAAATGTCAGCACTATTCTTGTGCACTTATGTAAACTTTTCTTGATTTATTTTATTTTGAAGAAGTCTTAGTTCCCTGTTTGAGTTCTTGCTGAACTTTCTCAACAGTTGGAGGTTGAGTCAGCGAGACGTGTTCAGGTGGAATCTACAAATTGTGAACTACGTGATCAGTTGTCTTCCATGAAATTACTGGAGAGAAGCAAACAGCAGCTAGAAGAAGAAATAACTAATCTCAAACGCCATATACAGGACAATATGATGGACCTCAGTCAAATTGAACAATACAAGAGAGAGATTGAAGAAAGAGCTAGGCAAGATATAAGTCAAAAACTGGAACAGGTCAATTTGTTTTTGCAGGTAAATGTATCAACCATTTGTTGTAATTTCATAGACAACAGAACTTGCTAAATCTTTTTATCAAATATATGAACCTAGGTGATGTGGCAGCCAATAAGCACTCTGGCTAATCCTTGTTGTCTGTCTTTTGGGTTTCTTTAAAATATGGGTGTTATGAAGACAACTGTCTTAATATAAATCTTCTAAATTAATACTATGACACTTTGTGTCCCAGACACAGGCTGCTTCACAAGAAACAATGGAGCAGATGAGAGCTACTAATTATGCTTCCTTGAGAAATCAGCTGGAGAACAGAATAAAAGATCTAGAATGTGAGCTGGCTATACTGAGAAACAGACCGCAAGACAACAACTTACAAAGAGAGTCAGTGAATTCAGAATTGGAAAGATATAAAGCACTGTACTCAGAAGAACGAAAAATGAGAAAGTCTTTGGGAAGTAAATTGGATCGGTAATTCAGAAGTCTTCTGACAATTCTCTTCCTTGTGGCTTGTGCCAGGGAAACTTTAGGGAGAAGGATACATTAGGATGGGAAAGAAAATGCTTTTTCTTAACCTAATAGAATTTCCCTTTCAAGAACTAAAATGAAGGGACAGAACCAACCTCTCTCCCAAAATCCTCTCCCATATACAGCAGAGAGAAAAAGATAAGTAAGTACATCCAGCTAACCTACACAGTAGTACTCAGGTCTGAGATGAACATGAAGGTACTCATCTAGCCCCAGAGCTCAGTAGTCTTCCACTGCTGTACTGTAGAATATATTTCTAACTGTTCAAGTCCAGCCGCTATTTCCGCAAGGGCCACAGCTTATTGTGATACCACACTTGATTGACCCATGCTTATTAGCTGGGCAGGAAAACAGAACCAGAGAAGGTAATGATTTCTGCTTACCTGAGAACTTGACCAATTTTGCAAAACATGTATTTGTAGATTTAGAAGAAAATAATGGGTGACCCTAAAAACTAAGCATGTTTATTAACCTTCCGACCCCCATAAAAGGATGCAATTGTTCATGATGGCCTATCAATTAGCAGGTGATGGGAGGAAGAATCCTCCCTTTGCTATATAGAGAGGTTTTAAATGAGGAGAAAGGGGGCATCTCTTTCCTTGTCTTCAGAAACCACCCCTCCCCACAATCATGTTTGGGGCTGACAGCCAGGCTTGTACCCAGCCCTTAGTCTTATATAGCACAGTGGAGAACAGTTTCAGGATGGAGAAGAAAGGGGTGCCCTACTGACTAGCCCCATGAATCTGTACAAGGGCCCTTTTCCAGGCTAGCTTTAGCCCTGAACAGGAGCATTCCTGTTATGGGCTGGAAACAGCACTTTATCTAAAATCCCACTGCTACAAATGTTAAATGTTTCCACTCTTTTAAGACAAACTATTGCTTAACTTCTCACTTGCCTTTGATATTTTCACAGAGCTAATGAGAAATTAACAGAAGCCAGCACCAAACTCTTACATGAGCGCCACAAAAGCAAGTCTTTACTTGCCAACAGCTTTATGAGTGGCAGCTATTCTTCAAGTCCTGTCTTGGAAACAGTTCAGGTGGGGAGTCTTGGCAGCAACTTAGCATTAAGCAGATCTCCTAGCTTTGGAGGTGCATTCATGAACCCAACAGGAAGTACAGCATCCTCAAAAATGAGAGTGGAAGCTTACCTGGCAAAGGTGAGTAACATGAATGTCATTCTTAAGCTATCATTTCTGTAAGGCTGTAGCTTTAGATCATGTTCACATGAACAGTTCTTTCTGTTTAACAAACACTATTTAAAACAAAGACATTGACATTCTTTAGTTCTTTTGCTGATACTAGCAAGACAAGAAATAAAATGCTGATTGTAGAGTGCAGGTCAGTTCAAGGTGGTCCTTGAGGTATTGCAGTCCTCAGCAGTCCTCAGCTACTTAAGGCTTTATAGGTCAAATCCAGCACTTTCTGTTGGGCCCAGAAGCTGATGGGCAATTGGTGCAGTCAGGCCAGGGTTGGTGTCATGCTCAAACTGTCTTTTTCTGCTGAGCAATCTGGCCATTGAGTTTTGCCCCACATATAATGCATTGCGGTAATCTAACCTAGAGGTTACCAGAGCATAGACGACAGAAGTTAGGTTATTTCTGTTCAGATAGGAGCTCAGCTGGGCCAGCAGCTGAAGCTGATGGAAGGCACTCTGTGCCACTGAGGCCACCTCAGCCTCAAGTGAAAGCAAAGGATCCAGGCGAACCCCCAAGCTACATATCCTCCCCACCAGAAGGAGTGTAACTCCATCAAGAGCAGGCAACCTCCCAGCCCTCTGGTCTAAGGAACCACCTACTAACAGTGCTTCTGTCTTACCTGAATTAAGCTTCAGTTTGTTGGCTCTCACCTAGTTCATTACCAAGGCAAGAAGTAGGTGCAATATGATTCTTCTTGTTCAGCAGAAAGCATCTCTTAGAGGTAATATCATCTACACTGATGCCATTGGCATTCAATACTAGATCAGGGGTTCCCAAACTGGAGTCTGTGGCATATCTGTAAAACTACAATTAAAACTCATACCTTCTAGCACACCGCAATATAATTTGCTCCCAACAGGCAGAAAAATATTTAGGTGGTCTTCCAAGATCCTTAGCAAATTTCAAATGGAAAAAGTTTGGGAGCTCCTGTATTAGCTAGTTCTTAACAGTCTCCAGTTGAAACTGATCAGAGTAAAGCAGGGATAAGGAAACTGTGGCCGTTCAGTTGTTGCCGGACTGCAACTCCCATCATTCCTGCCCATTGTCCACATGGGCTGGGGCTGACACACTTGGAGCATAGCATCTGAAGGGCCACAGGTTCCCCAGCCCTAGGATAAGCTGTAAGGCGTGGGGGGAAAGAAAAAAGAAAAATATGGCAATTCCTACCTTAAGTGGCACCTTCATAGTCTTGTTTTCAGTGTAATGTCTTTGGTCCTTGCCTTCTTTCTCCTTCCTCCCAAAATTCATTTGCTTGTTTCTAATCCCTCCATCACAAGGATATTATAAAATTGAAATTATGAAAAAATGCATAAAATGGAGAGAACCTCTGCCTAAAACCCTGAAAAAAGGAAACATTAAAAAGTTGAAAATATATGCATTTGAAAAAGATGTTTACTGTAATGCCATGTCTTAGAGAGAACTAGAATTGACTGGCTATGGTATGCCCTTGCTCTTTCCTGCTGTTAGCTTCCCTGCCTTCCATTCCAGCAGTGCAAATGGGCACCAACTGTTATTAAATACTAACAGATTTTGTTATGGTGTAAGCTTTTGTGGACTAGAGTCGATTTCATCAGGTGCATTAAATATAATCCTCATATGGGTGGTGGAGAAGGCTTCTAAGCAGGGAGCCCAGTGAGAAATGCAATACAACAAGTACTAATAGTAACCATTCAGTTAAAGCTAGAATGCATGCAGAACAAAGCCATGACAGAATAGCTGTTCCTCTGGGAATTTGTGATCACAGCCTTTCTAATTACTAATTCTGGGCAGGACCCAGAGGAAGTCACACTTTAGTGCTAGGCATGAGTATCATGTCATTGATTTTCAATAGACTAAAACATGCCTAATTTCCTCTGGCTCCAACCCTGTTTCCAGGCTTGCAGCCAGCTGCTATGCATGTTTACTCAGAAGTAAAGCACACTGAGTTCAGTGTGGCTTACTCCGTAAGTGTAAGCATCCCCAGAGTAGATTAGAATTTTTTCATTGTAAAAGTTTCCCTTTTTCTCACACTTACAATTTGGTCATTTTCCTTTCTGCCTTCAAGACCTATACACTTATGGCTTGTTCTTTACTTCTTCAGCTCCTTGATCAAAAGTCTATTTCTTCCTTTTCTTCTCTACAGCCAGACACTTAACAAGGTGTGTACTCCGCATTGCTCAATGCCATGTGATTCCTTGTACTGCACAAAATTCAGTGACATTTTAGTTTAAAATTATGCATTACACTGCAGTAGACTAGCTAAAAAAAGCTAAGCTTTTGCTGCTACACTACATATTTAAACTTCTCAGATGGTTTTTAATATTTATTTTTCCCAAAAAAAATATGTATAGCATAATTTCAATACATTATACTTATTCCATTACCTTTTAGAACAAAGAAAAAGAAAAATAGAAATAATTAATGAAAACTATAGCCTTAGTCATATATGCCTCAATTAGTTCCTGATTTGGCTTCTCAATTAGAAATGCCCTTGTTTTACCTACATTGCCTTGCATTCACCTGAAAATGGAGATTCTAGCTGATATAATGGATACTAGTAAGTAGGGAAGATGGTAGGCATCTACACAGCATGTAGATCTGATTTCCAGTTTAGACATTGGATCCTATGCGAATATTCTGGAAGTAAAACCCAACAAACATAGCAGGGCTTACTTCTGAGTAAACATGCATAGGATTGCGCTGTGAGAGTCTCTGAACGATTCAAAGAACACGTGAACTACAATGAGTACTGTCTTCCTACATTAAAAGCCTTGACATGGGATTGTGGGTGATTGCTCTTAATTTACTCAGTTTGCTTAAGTAACTAATCAGAAAAAGAATAATTTAATTACCTTTGCCACTTTCACCCAAGGATGTTAAAAGTGATTGAAATTACCAGCTTCCTAGAACATGTACTGTATGTAGAATTCCTCTGAAAAGATTTTTAAAAATCTTTTTTAAAAAACTAAAAGCCTCATTTCTTCCTCTTTTTTCCTTGGCATATACTGTGGTAGTATCTAATATTTATGATCCACACTTTCAAACTATCCTTGACTTCTGATGTCACATTACCTCTCAGTTGCTCATTTTATCAAATACTCCAAGTTTTTTAAATAAAAAGTTAATTGTCTATAATTTGATTGAGGCTACCTGAAAACAGGGAGCTGAAAATTGGTATCAAAATAAGAGATGGAATATTTGATCCAACATGAAAGTTGCTCTGATGTTGACATTTCATAATGAATAATGTACATTTGCATCTATAATTTTATAGCTACTAAAATATCACATAATGTAATTTCAGATGCGGACAGAACTAGAAAAAACTATCGCCAAGGAATTAGAACAAGGTATGTTAACAAAACAGCATGCTAGCAATTTAAAAACTCATCCTGCTGTGAAATATCCATTACAAACTGATACCAGTATTCAGAGGTGGTATGCCAAAACACTGTTTTATTTTTGCAGTTTCCAAATTAGATAAATAAATAATAAAACCTTACTGAACGATTCTTTTCATGAACATTTTAATTGGTGTAAATTGTACATGATAGCTGCCTTTGGGCTTTATCACGACTGTTTCAGAATGTGCATTATAATTTTCTTTTACCAAAGATTCTCAGTAGCTGAATTGGTGTACTGATCCTCTAATGAGTAGCAATGATTTAGTGACATAAAGTGCAAGAAGGCTGGGCTTTCATTATTTTTTTCATGACATGTATTGCCAGTTCTCCATTGATGAGCTTGTTTGTCTTCAGTAATAAAGCTAGTAACTTCCACACATGGTTTTATACTTAGTCATAGATAGCTTAGTTGGTAGAGTGTGAGACTCTGAGCCTCAGAGTTGTGGGTTCAATCTGCATGTTAGGCAAAAGTTTCTGCATTGTAGGGGGTTGGACTAGATGACCCTCATGGTTTCTTCCAACTCTACAATTCTGTGATTCTATATGTAAAGTTTAAACAATGTGATTGAAAACCTAGCTTAAATCAAAGTATCCATTCACGTTGGCATGCACCATTTTTTTAAATGAAGGATTTTCGCAGATCTATATTTTTAAGCAAATGCTCAATACAAAGTGTTCATTTAATATAATAATAATAATAGCCTTGCTTTCCTTTGCATGAGAGACTAACAACCATATTAAGGTATGCCATGGGCTTATTGTATGGATGAACACCATAACAGTGTAAAGGATTATACAAATAATTAAGTATACAGTCTAGGGCTAAATAATTATATGGTTAGTTTTGTTTTTAATTCAGTAAGAGCATTTTAACATTAAAGAATCTCACTTTTTCTTGGAAAACTGCTTCAAAATGGATTTGTGAAATGAAATAAATTTGTCGCTAACCAGTAAGTTCCAACAGTGGAGACTGGGGAAGCAGGTCACTGCTCCTCTAACCTCCGCTGGCCCTGAGCTAGCTCCCACCTGCCTCCCTTCTTACTTACAACCAGTCCAAGGACAGAACTGTCCCATCAGGTTCTTCCCCCTTAGTTTCAGTGTTGTCCTTATAGAACTCAGCAAGGAGCAAAATGGGGACAAAAGTAGAATTACTGGGGAGTTCCATGGAGTTCCAACGTAGTGCCAGTAATAAGACTTCCACTTCCTCTGCTCCCCCAGCAGCACCCAGTGCTCCCAGCATCTTCTCAGGAGCATAGGAGGGCTCTTCCGTGCAGATTTTGTGGGTGCATGGGGGGGGGGGAGGGAAAGCCCCATTGGACAAACAGATTTCCACTGTGCTAGCAGGTAGACATTATTGGATGTCACCCGCAGCTACAAAGACGAATGTCCCCCCAATAGGCATTTAGTCCCTTGAAATCCACAGAAGGTAGTCATAACTACCTCATCCCTTTTGAAATCCATAGAACTAACAGATGTCTTACTTGGTATGACTCCAACTCAAGGTCATGCCCAAGTCCCTGCCTACATCCAGTGGTGAGGTAGGATCTGAACTTGGTCTGCCAAGTTGTGTAGCCATTTATCAATCCTGGCTGCTTCCAGACCACAGCGTTAATCTAGATCGTCGTCATTTTGTTCACTCCCTTTTTACTAGATCATCCAGCTGCAGCTATTGTTCTTTCATCGCTTCCCTGTTCTTTTGTTACTTAAATTCAGAAGAGCACAAACTCAGCTAGAGTAGATTATCTGTGCACTATAGTTTCTTTTTCTGCTTTAGATTTAAAGCCATGGTTTCCCCTCTCCTCATTCCCATATTGCACTGAAATGTGTGCTTAGACTCTGAGATGGGGGTGGGGAGCAAGGGGCAGGCCCTTCAAGTTGGAGGTGTTTGCAAAGCAATGAAATGCCTCACTGTTTTACTAAAGCTCTCTGCAGAACTGTGCCAGGAGGAGTGATTCCCTTTCCCCTTTTTTTACTTTCATGGCACCATTGAGCTTTTTAAAAAATTCAACATTTTATTCAAATACAAAGTCACAAGCCACACACATGCAAAGTAGAATAGATCTAGCAGTAGATTTTATCAATCTTAGCACTTTATGCTACTTTTAACGGTCAATGTAGTCATGTCTCTTCTTATTGCTTTCTGCAGATTGACTTACCGGTTTATACAATCAATCAAATTTTTATGAAGGACCGAATGTTATCCCCACTTTGTGCATCTTATACCAAGGTCCATATTTGAAGATACATAGGTGTTGGAGGATGTCAAAAATCTGCTCAGTTAGCAAATGTAATAAAACTTCAATACCACCCAGAAAGATTCCAGAGAGTCTAATCTTCTTATCACCCTTAACTGGTGTGTAAAATTTCTTGGCGATGGCAATATTCCAGACATATAGCAGGGGCTCAAATTTAGCTACTTTGAGGTCTTCTTCCAGTGCTGGACAGGCATGCTGCTGTTATGTAAAAATATACGCAAGGCGTTGGCCATGCCAGTGTAATGAATGGCAGGTGCATGCAGCTCTGTCTTGGCTGCATTGTATTTTCTGATGTCCCTATAAATGGAAAATGAGAAAAAATCTAGGAACACTTACGTAACTATTCTCTTATTTGGCATACCAAGGGGTACATTTGGACAGACAGGCAGAACTGTGATCAGCACAAATATTTTAAAATACAAGATTTCATGTGGCATGATGCCATCTCAAAGTCTAACAAACCAAGAGTGTCCAAAGAGAGGCCATGCATATCAATAACTTGTAGTATTTCCTGATTCCAAGATGGAATTGCTCTATTGTTAAGATTCAATGTCTGCCTGAAAGCAGAAAGTACTAAAATGGGCCCTATCCCCTTTTAAAATCTTAGTCAATACCTAAGGGCATGGATATGCACTGTAGCCTTCACTGAACAAAGACCAGCTTCCAAATGAAGAACGGAAGTCTCAGTTGCTTTGGGGAGCTCAAAAGTAACAGAAGGATATTTATTTTGGGGTATTTCCAGGTTCACTTTTTTGAAGAGATCCCCAAATTTGTGTGCCATAACAGATTTATGAGGTGATTTTGGCTTCATAAATTTTGAGGGCTGGGGGAATATCTCTAGCTCCCTTACACCATTAGAACCTTGATAAAGAGTTCACTGTATCAATAACCAGTATTTGTATATGAGAAGTGTTTATTCCAACTTCCAGATGAAGAAAAGCATAAACCTATATATTTAAAGATTTCGCCCACTCTTTGGGGTGCCCATCAATTTGCCACTTGTGTTTTTTAAACCTATCGGCAAAAACCAAAACTTTTATTTTCATAATTTTTAGTTTTTCTTGGACTGCCTGTTGATTAAAAGATTTCTTAACTCTTATTGTGCCTGAGACAACAAAATTGGGTCATTAGCATACGTAAGTACTGTAACTTTCTTGGTTCCCAGTACAGTGGTACCTCTGGTTACGTACTTAATTTGTTCCGGAGGTCTGTTCTTAACCTGAAACTGTTCTTAACCTGAAGCACCACTTTAGCTAATGGGTCCTCCTGCTGCTGCCGCGCCACCGCCACGCGATTTCTGTTCTCATCCTGAAGCAAAATTCTTAACCCGAGGTACTATTTCCGGATTAGCAGAGTCTGTAAGCTGAAGCGTATGTAACCCGAGGTACCACTGTATAGGGGGTACGTATGTAACCCGAGGTACCACTGTATAGGGGGTACGTATGTAACCCGAGGTACCACTGTAAAGGGGGTACATAATTATCATTGTTACTCAAATCATGAGTTAACGTAAATGTTAAACGATGTTGGTGCTAATAAGCATCCCTACTGGATACCCTGTGTAGCATGGATCAGATCTGAGAGCGAACCTGAAAGGGATACCCTAGTATCAGAATTAAGTTCCTAGATCAGCTTGTTACGAGGTTTCTGGCTGCTGTTCATGTACACTGCAAAACAAAGATCTCTATGGTATAATAGCAGATCTGGAAGGTTAAAGCTGTCTCCTGGGATTGGAAACTATAGTTCATGTAATGTACTTCCCAACCCACCATATGGTTTTGAGGTCTGTTGTGGACATAAGTGCAAACATTTGTTTAGCTGTGCATCTATCCATTTTTTTAAATGACATTTTTTCACCCAATATACCAGATTTGCACAAAAGAGCAGTCAGTAATTTTTTAAACCTTTGTGTTGCTTCAAGCCAGACAAGGATTTGAAGTCACTCCCGTGAAAGGCTGCCACTTCCTTTTATCCCTTTTCCGTTTCCCGTCCCCTGTAGCTGCAAGGGCAAATGTTACTGTTATAGCTGTTTTGCACAAGAGCATTTCTGTACAAAAGAGGTGTTTTGAAAATAAACATACCGGTACTGACAGCCAGTGGGAAAGGGCAGGCTGTATCCTTTCCTTTGCGCTGATGGAAGCAGAATGGAAGTCGGGTTTGGTGATAAGCACCCAGCAAAATGTCAGTGCACATGAAAAGAATCCCTCCCATACAATGAACTTCATTGCAACTGCGCTCGGGTAACATGATCTCCCCCCCCCCCCTTCCTTTATTGGATTATCTGCAGATTGGGAAGATCTGGGGGAACGTACATGTTGCTATTTGGAATAAGAGGATGTCATGTGGACACTGCAAAAAAAGAGAGGGGGTAGAAGACAAAGCAGGTTCAGATCCACTGCTATGTGGATAAGCCTTCAGTATCTAGTAATACAAGTACAGGTTCAGTGTTGTAGCGACACACTGTCACACTACTGACCAAATTTTGTGATAGCTTTAGTGAAGTGGAGGGATGCAGGTGGCGCTGTGGGTTAAACCACAGAGTCTAGTACTTGCTGATCAGAAGGTCGGAGGTTCGAATCCCTGTGACGGCGTGAGCTCCCATTGCTCAGTCCCTGCTCCTGCCAACCTAGCAGTTCGAAAGCACATCAAAGTGCAAGTAGATAAATAGGTACCTCTCTGGCGGGAAGGTAAACGGCGTTTCTGTGAGCTGCTCTGGTTCGCCAGAAGCGGCTTAGTCATACTGTCCACATGACCTGGAAGCTGTACGCCGGCGCCCTTGGCCAATAAAGCAAGATGAGCACCGCAGCCCCAGAGTCGGTCACGACTGGACCTAATGGTCAGGGGTCCCTTTACTTTACCTTTTAGTGAAGTGGTCCAGAAAACTTTCCATTTGTTTCAGTCCTAACACTACTTACATGAAACTAAGCCTCACAGATTTCAGGCATACTAAAACTAATAACCATTTTCAGTTACTTTTAAAAAAAACACACCCAACATTACATGCTTTGAAATATTTCCAAGTATTTCAGTAAAAATAATTTCAAGGTAAAGTCATGAATTGGTTTCAGTGTAACATTTTAATCAGACCCAGTGCACTTTTAATCTTACTTTTTTCCTCACACAGTATTTCATTTCAACTATTTTGGGGTGTTTGAAAAAAAATGTTTGTGATGCTTATAAAATTAACATGCATATACTTCTTTTGTACTAAATACAAATGAGCATGCAAAATCAGACTTGTCTATTTACAGTGCAGAAAATTATTAGATTTTAAAACCTCCAGAAAAATTACATCACTGAATTGTCTGATCAGTGGTTTCTATTACACTGCAATTTGCACTTAAGGCTCCAATATGACATTTTCTTTGAAGCTGAAATATAGAAGCGATCTAAGTGGAGCAAGATCAAATCATATGTGCATTTCATTGTTCACTAGCAAAATAAGCACTGTTTTCCAATAATAATTTTCCAATAATAATTCTGCATTTGTTCTGAGAAAGTCATCCACTGAATTATTATTTTTTAGTCACCCTGATGGGTAGTTTAATGCCATTTTTGAAACTAGTAGGAAACCATAAGCCTTTCTTGTTTTTCAGCTACAGTTGAACTTGATGCCGGACCTGTTAGAGTCTCCCCTATAGGATCAATTGATGAATCATCAAAACAAGATGAAGTGTCCAAGGCCAGAAAGGAGTATCTAGATGTTTTAAAGAAAAACTATATGATTTGAGTAAATTCTGATAATCTTGTAGGTGATGCTTTATAATATTAAATAAACAAAATGTAATTTTTTGTAGTTTGAAGTGTATTATAAATTATAAATATTTCAGGCATTTTGCACTTGTCTGGAAAAATGTTATATAGCTGTATAGCCATATGGTTCCTTCTTTCATTTGTTATGAAAGCTGTATTATTATTATTATTATTATTATTATTAGCAAAAACCCACACTAGCCTAGAGATGTTTTACAGAACTGTCCATGTCCCCTTGTCCTGTATATTTAAAACCAAAGTATTTCTTGACATGTTTAGTGTAATTTGCTACTTGAAATGTTGTGCAGGATTTGTCTGTCGTCAGGTAACAGTTAAAATGCTGGTCTGAAACATTTCCTGGGTACCTTTTCCTGCACTTTTCCTACATTTACTACTTTTGTCACTAGTGATTTTACATAGCTTAGGACTGCCATAAGACATTCAACAATACAGTGGACGCTCGGGTTGCAAACGTGATCCGTGCGGGAGGCACGTTCGTAACCCGCAGCATTCGCTACCCACAGCGCCGTGTCTGCAGGTGTGTCCATAACCCGAAAAAACGCAACCTGAAGCGCCTGTAACCCAAGGTATGACTGTAGTGACTTTACTGCAGTATTTAAATACTATACAGTGGTACCTCGGGTTAAGTACTTAATTCGTTCCGGAGGTCCGTACTTAACCTGAAACTGTTCTTAACCTGAAGACCACTTTAGCTAATGGGGCCTCCTGCTGCTGCCACACCGCCGGAGCACGATTTCTGTTCTCATCCTGAAGCAAAGTTCTTAACCTGAAGCACTATTTCTGGGTTAGCGGAGTCTGTAACCTGAAGCGTATTTAACCTGAAGCGTATGTAACCCGAGGTACCACTGTACTGACAGAAGTGCCAACAGACTTGTTATTTGTATTTTTAAATGGTACATAAAATGCACTGAAGTTTTTAATTGAATAAAAACTGGTCTTCTCGGAGTTCCTGATACTTGATTCCATCGGTAGTAGTGACATCTACCTCCAATTTTCTTACCATTTCCCAAGGTTGATGCTGTTAAATAAATGTAATTCATTGTCCTATTTCTCTACCATTTACTTCCCAAGGTGGGGAAAAGTGCAGAAGTGGCAGCTCAAAAACAAAGCATTGATGAATTCAGTCTGTAAATTTAGTGGGATATAAACCTACATAGGACTGCCTGCCACCTCTTAATGTTATTTTGTGTTGAGAGTTTATTTTGAAAAGTTTGTCCTTTGGACAATAAACTGAAAATGGGCAGTTTTTGTGCTGCTCTGTGTACATACAGTGGTTGACTATAAATTTGTTGTCTATCAGCAAAGAATTTGGAGTTGCCGTAAATAAGTAAATCTGATTTCTTGATATATTCAGGTATTCAAAAAGAAAACAATGAAAAATTAAAAGGAAAAGTTTGCACAAACAGCAAATAAAATTCATTTATATTGACAACTTCCTGATCTATTTATATTTATGCTGACAACTTCCTGATGAGTGCTCACATTTTACTTGATGATAAGTATCTCATTGTATCATTCATACTAACTTTGGTTAATTACTATTGGTATAGGCTTAACCAAAGGATAAAATATAGATGGATAGTTATTTGGAAACCAGCTTCTATCTGTCAGTAGATTGTCAAGCACATCACTGCCTCCTGTTGTGATGGTAGAGCTTTCTGTGTAGGAGCAAAGCTTCCTAAATCTGGTTCCACCGAACAACTCGGTGCAATTCAGCCCTTTTAAAACCCATCTAGTCCTTATGTAAGCTCAGACCCCCAAAACCTCTTTGGCTATTTGCTTTCAATAGAGCCACCCTCCTATAAAAAGAAGAAATGTTTCAATTATAAGACTTTACTGAATGGAAATCAGATGGGTCAAGATAATTCCTAAATTAGACTTCATATCTTTTGCACATAGCTATATTTGTTGTAAATGCATGCTGAGGATAAGACTAAAAGCAACTGAATTTCTGAAAAATCCAGTGCCTTTTTCCAGCTGGGAATCTTGTTCTGAATTCACTTCTATGCTGCTAAAAATATATCCTCGTGTGTCCAAAAAAAGCCTAGGCAGAGAACTAAGCTACATATTTAATCACTGCACCAGGATGAGGAAGGTTTTTTGAGGCTCACAGCCCCCTGAGGAAGTTGTGCTGTTCCTCTGCAGCAAGAGAGATTGTGCTTGAGGCAGGGAACAGTTTAGGAAAGAGCAAGACAGTGCCATAATTCAGTAGTTTCAACATGAAAATGACTTCTTTCCCCATAATAACTTAACTTACCTAAGTGTATTTCTTGCTCACTAATTTCACATCAACTATTCTCTATAATGAGGGTCAACAGGGAACTGAAATTCCCTGAATGACCGCCCCCCCGGCCAAAAAAAAAAATTAGTTATCCTATGGGGTTTCTAAATATTTCAGTTTCCACTGGTGTCAAAGCCAATCTCTACTACTAGGATGTGACTATAAGCACATAGGTCTGCTGCAGAACATTCTGGCATTCTGTGTCATGTACTTTGTGCGATGCTGGAACAATCATGCGGTAGAATGCTAATGGCCAATTTGGAATTAATGCAGCTGTAACAAACACCCTTAAAACGAGAGAGACAATCTGAAGGAGGTAGCAGCCTTTGAACACAATTTGCTTCTCCTAGAAACAAAAGCTGTCTGACAAGCAGTCCCCAGGAGTATTCTATTTATCCCCACAGGGCTTTAGTTGGCAAACACCTGACCTGAATTTGTTTCCTGCAATAGCAGTGACTGGAAAAGCAATTATTCAGACAGGATTCATTTTTTAAAAGTGTGTGTATATATGTGTGTGTGTAAATAAATAAATAAATCTAAGATGAGGGGTGATTTCTGGGTGCTTTATTTCACATCTGTGGGTGGTATCCAGCACAGCAATCTGCTTTTGGAACAGACTGCCACTTGCATAATTGAACATTAGCCCCTCTGCATACTCAAAATCTGCTCCAGAGGGTTAGAAGCAGCTTTTTGTGGGGGTGGGCAGTGAAAGAAGAGGTTGGGGAAGTCTCGGTGCATGAACGCAGCTTACACATTGTTAGGTACAACCTTGTATGTTCATTGTTTTCCTTTGATTTTCACTCATCTAGATATAGTGGTTTTATTTGATTGTGGTTATGGCTGGGGGTGTATGTGTCTGGCATCAACATGGTATTTCTAAGTAATGCTTCATATTGCCATTATAATGAAGAACTTGTGCAGATCCCCAAGGGGCGGATAACAGTGAAGACAACTTTGATAAACCTTAGAACAGATCTGGAAAGAAGAATAATATGGGACGCAAGTAAGGCTGTCATGCGTGGTTTTCTAATTCAACAAAATTCGATAAAAAGGAAACAACAAAACGAGAAGAAAGAAAAAATCTGGAATCAAATGAAAGAAGGAGAGAAGAAACTGAGGTCAAAACCAAAATCCCAGGAGATTTTAAGAGAAATAAAATATTACCAGACCCAATACATGGAACTGATGAACCAAGAAATAGAATGGAAAATAAAACAAATGAGGCAAAAAACTTTTGAATCAGCAGACAAATGTGGGAAATTGCTGTCATGGCAATTGAAAAAGAGGCAAAAGTTGAATACTGTGACGTCCCTTGAAGTAGAGGGGAAATTTGTAAATAAACCAAATGAAATCAGTAATTGTTTTCAAAGTTTCTTCAAGAAATTATACGCACAAGGGCCGAAAGACGAGCAAGAGATAGAAGAATTTATTAAAAAATATGGATTATCAAAGATCTCGGAAAAAAATAAAAGGACTTTAAATGAAAAAATCACGAACCAGGAAATTGAGGGTGCCATCCAGAATATGCAATTGGGAAAATCACCAGGGCCAGATGGACTGACGGCGAGATACTATAAAGCAATGAAGGAATGGTTAATACAACCATTGAAAGAAGTGTGTAACCAAATCTTGGAGGGGAAAAAGGCTCCCGAATCGTGGAAAGAAGCATTCATTTCACTTATACCGAAGACAGAAACTGAGAAACATCAAGTTAAGAACTACCGCCCTATATCACTCTTAAATGTGGATTATAAAATTTTTGCAGACATTTTAGCAAAAAGATTTAAAAAAGTGTTGGTAGAGGAGATTCAGAAAGACCAAACAGGCTTTCTCCCAGGGAGACATATGTCAGAGAATGTAAGGAATATTATAGACATTTTGGAACTATTGGAGACTGATTTAAATAGAAAAGCAGTATTGATTTTTGTGGACGCGGAGAAAGCCTTTGACAATATTTCTTGGAGTTTTATGAGGAAGAATCTCCATGGGATGGGGGTAGGCCAAAGTTTTGAAAACGGTATAGGTGCAATATATTCAGAGCAAAAAGCTAAATTAATTGTGAATGGTGTTGTTATGGATGAAATCTCAATAGAAAAAGGGACACGACAGGGTTGCCCAATATCCCCTCTATTATTCATATCCGTCCTGGAGGTTTTGTTGAATATGATTAGAAGGGATCAGCTGGTTGAAGGAATACACCTCGGAGCTAAACAATATAAGTTAAGAGCATTTGCAGACGACCTAGTTTTGACATTACAACAGCCAGAAGTCAGTACAAAAAGAGTTTTAGAATTAATTGAAATATTTGGTCAAGTGGCTGGTTTTAAACTAAATAAGCAAAAGACAAAGGTACTGGAAAAAAATCTAACGATGGGGGAAAAAGATAGCTTTCAAAGGGAAACTGGTTTGGAGATAACAAAAAAGGTGAAATATCTGGGGGTGAATTTAACATCCAAAAATATGAACCTGTTTAAAGACAATTATGAGAAATGTTGGTTAGAAGTGAAGAAAGATCTTGACACATGGTCTAGATTGAGATTATCCTTGTTAGGCCGAATTGCTGTTATTAAGATGAATGTATTGCCGAGATTGTTGTTTCTGTTTCAGACATTGCAAATTATAGACAAGATGGATTGTTTCAAGAAGTGGCAGAAAGATATATCTAAATTTGTCTGGCAGGGCAAAAAACCCAGAATAAAATTTAAGATTTTAACTGATGCAAAAGAAAGGGGGGGTTTTGCGCTGCCGGACTTAAGACTTTATTATGAAGCAGCAGCTTTTTGCTGGTTGAAGCAATGGCTACTTCTTGAAGACACAGATATTTTAGACTTGGAAGGGTATGATAACAATTTTGGCTGGCATGCATATCTATGGTATGACAAGGCAAAGATATACAAAGGTTTCAAAAATCATATTGTCAGGAAAGCTTTATATAATGTTTGGAATCGATATAAGGATTTGTTGGAAAATAAAACACCCAGATGGTTGTCACCAATGGAAGCTAGAGCGGTAAAAAAACTTAACATGGACTCTAATTGGCCAAAATACAGTGAAATTATAGAATATGATGGTGAAAAAGTTAAATTACAGAGCTTTGAGAAATTAAAATCCAAAGTTCGAGACTGGTTACATTACTATCAGATAAATGAAACTTTTAAGCAGGACAAGAAACTAGGATTTCAGAAAGAGAGGTCGAAATTGGAAACAGAACTGTTAGAGACCAATACTAAGAATTTGTCTAAAATGTATAACTTGTTGCTGAAATGGAATACACAGGATGAAACAGTTAAATCAGCAATGATTAAATGGGCACAAGACTTAGGTCATGATATTATGTTTACTGACTGGGAACAGTTATGGACCACAGGACTTAAATTTACGGCATGTAGTGCCTTGAAAGAAAACATAATGAAAATGATCTATAGATGGTACATGACTCCAGTCAAGCTTGCAAAGATATATCATTTGCCCAGTAACAAATGCTGGAAATGTAATGAATGTGAAGGAACTTTTTATCATCTTTGGTGGACCTGCCCAAAGGTTAAAGCCTACTGGGAAATGATCTATAATGAAATTAAGAAAGTCCTTAAGTGGACATTTGTAAAAAAACCGGAGGCTTTTCTCTTGGGCATGGTCGGCCAATTGGTACCAAAAAAAGATAAGATCTTTTTTATGTATGCAACTACAGCAGCAAGAATACTCCTAGCAAAGTATTGGAAGATGCAAGAACTACCTACTCTGGAAGAATGGCAGACGAAGGTGACTGAATTTATGGGACTGGCAGAGATGACCGGCAGAATCCGTGATCAGAGGAAGGAGACGGTGGAAGAGGATTGGAAAAAATTTAAATCATATCTTAAGAACTGTTGCAAAATTTCGGACTGATAAAATGTCAAGGGTTAAGAATTAGAGAATTATAGTTGGAAATATTTAAGTTAAGAAAATCATGAAGGAAATCAAATTTTGAAAAGGAATGAAGGATTGCTAAAAATTTTGGACACAGGAGTGCAGGGAAGGGGAGGCATGGGGAAGTCATGTATTATTTGTTTGTTTGTTTAATTTTGTGTTTTCTGTTTTATGAAAATTAATAAAAATTATTTAAAAAAAAAAAAAAAAGATAACAGTGAAGACAACTTTGGTCTTCATTTCACTGATGAACATCGTAAAGGTAAAGGTAAAGGGACCCCTGACCATTAGGTCCAGTCGTGACCGACTCTGGGGTTGCGGCGCTCATCTGGCTTTATTGGCCAAGGGAGCTGACATACAGCTTCCGGGTCATGTGGCCAGCATGACTAAGCCACTTCTGGCGAACCAGAGCAGCACACGGAAATGCCGTTTACCTTTCCGCTGGAGCGGTACCTATTTATCTACTTGCACTTCTTGGTGTGCTTTCGAACTGCTAGGTTGGCAGGAGCTGGGACCAAGCAACAGGAGCTCACCCTGTTGCAGGGATTCGAACCGCTGACCTTCTGATTGGCAAGTCCTAGGCTCTGGTTTAACCCACAGCGCCACCTGCATCCGCTGATGAACATCTTAAGTATGTTTTTTTAAGCAAGATCAACTTTACTTGCCTTGTGCTCTTAAAAAATTGACTAGCTTATAACACAATTCAAGTAGCTTTGCAAATCCTTAGTGTACTGTGGTGCAGCTCTCTGAAAGTCCTTGTGCTAGAAGCAGAGCTTATAAATAGAAAGTTGCTGTTAACCCAAACAGGCAAGTTCCAAAATGAGAACTGCTTGGAGCAATGGTATCACTTCTGTCAGTGACAGGCATGTTAATTGAGCATGCATGATGCCCTCAATAAAAGTAAGGATTGATTGCTGTTAGTCCAAAGGGACTGGCAGGTTCTGTGCAGTTAGGACCGTAGCCATTTGCCTGAGGAGTAATAGAAGCATTTGACTCCACCCATGTAGGTTGGCATTTCTGTGAAGGACTGCAAGTGACTTCTTCACAAGTGAGAGAGCAGCTGAAGTATCTCAAATACTTCACTAGCTGTTCATTATTGACTCACTTGACTATTATACTATTGATTAATGCTCAAGATGCTATTACTGCTTGAGTCTTAAATGGCCCTTTCAGAACCATCTAAATGAAGCTCTGGGGAAGGGGTAAAGCGTTGCCTTTCTGCTTGTCTCAACCCAATCAGCAATTGGCTAAATAACGATACTTCTGGGAGCCATCACAGCTCTTGTTTCTAACAATTGTTCATTGGAACAATCCTGAGGAAAGTGTAGGTGCCTTAATTGGAATACGGCGCCAGTCCTTAAACTACAGTGTGTTGTAATGGTTAGAGTGTTGGACTAGGACCTGAGAGGGTAGGGTTTGAATTCTTACTCAGCCATGAAAGTCACTTGGTGACCTTAAAGCAATATCGTCACTACTAGGCCACCCTGATACACACTATTCACTGCAAATTAGGAGGCCCCTCTACACACAGAACTCCCCAATCTTCTCCCATTGCACCACCACATCCTGTCTGAAGGTCTTCAGCTCCCCCTCCCCCAAAAACGCCACTCTTCCTTTCTCCTCCCCATGTTTGGAACTGCTTCTGAGAACAAGGTCAATGGGTGACCATCTCTTAGCCTGAGCTACCTCACAGGATTGCGAGAATGAAATGGGGAGAAGGAGAACCATGTAAGCCACCATGAGATCTTTGGAAGATAAAGCTGGTATATAAATGTAATAATACATAAAAAATACACTGCCTGTGGCGTTTGCCCTCCTAGGTGTGTGACATCATACTGGGTTCATAAGGAAAGGGTTAACTAATTGTAAAATGACTAACCTATAGGAACCCAAGGGGAGGAGTTAGAGTTGTTAAGAAGTCAGTCTGGAGTTAGAGAAGAGAGAGGGAGGATAAGTCTCTGGGTTGGGCTAGTCTGAGGTGAGAGAAACTGTTAAGTTGAGATAATCAGTTAGAAGGTATTAGGAAGATATAGGCCGGTAAAGAAACTAATGATAAGAAACTGACAAGAAAATTAACTGAGAAACCATACTTGTTAATGCTTACAAAATAAACTTGTTTATTTGATTTAATTTTAACAGCTGTCTGGACTCAGTGTTTTACCCGAGAGTAACGGGTTGGTGGCAGCGGGGAAGCGAGCACAGTGGTGGCACAGGGATCAATAGACCGTCAAATGTCCAGGGACCTTGTGTGATTGCCACACTGCCTTTATTGAACACAGTTCAAAGTGCCGAGGTTGACTTATAAAGTCTTCACAACTTGGCATCAGCCTACCTTTATACTAAGCTTGTTGTTGAGGGCACAGTGAATAAGCTAGGAGACAACAAGCATCCTGCTCTCTGGCCAAGCAGATGCCTGTTACAAGCCCACAAGCTGGACATGACTGCAACCTCATTCTCCTGACACATGCATTACAGCAGCGTGCCACCTCCAATAACTAGAAGTATTAAAGACCTAACATCAAAACCAGTAGGTTTTGACAGGCTTATCCAGTCAACTGGGTGGGAGACTCAAGACAGCATTTCCACTTGAGATATTATTAGCTTATTCACTTGTTTCAGACATGTTCTTGAACCTTGATTACACTGTGAGATTGAGGGGCAAACGCTGGAATAAAAAACAACTGTTTGTCTCAAATCTGGTTATTTCAAAGGGAAATTGTTCAAGGGTATATTAAACTCATTGTTAGAACGTTGGCTTCCTGGCAGCTGGGTTCATGAACTCAGAAATCTGTGACTGACAGCTTTGTCTGGAAAAAATTGGGAACACATCAAGCAAATAAAACTAGCTCTGAAACTGGTGTGTAAGGCACTCACACAATGCCTCTAGATAATTCTGTAATGACATGCATTTGCAGAAGAGGAGAAAATCATTCAAGGCCATGAAGGAAACTGGTGGCAATAAAGATAGCTTTTTAAAAAGGTATGCAAGCTGGTATAACATACAGTTTTCCCTTATACTATAACATGCAGTAAATTTTATATCCATATTCCAGTTGCTCCCATGTGTCTATATCTGTGTTATGACCTACATCAGTTGCTCAATGTATCATTGAAGATTTTCCTTATTTATCCTTTGTTTCCCATTCCAATAATATCTTATATATTTTGCACAGCACTTTAACATTATATTCCAACAGTTCTCTTTCCAAACATGATGATTGTTCTCCAAACCCTTGTTTCATATCTTTTTTAAATACTTTAGTCAAGTGGTGGTATTGCATCCATGTTGTTAACTCTTTAAATTATTTAAATTTATATTCTCCCTCCTCTCTTAATAAATTTCTATAAGTTACTCATCCTTCCATTATGTATTTTTTTCTTTATCACTATAGCTTCTAATGGTGAGAGCCAGACTGGTGTTTTCGTCTCCAATAGGTTTTTGTATTTATCCCAAACTCTATACAATTTTTTCCTGAGTATATGGTTTGCAAGTCCTTTCGCTTTTTCATTCCACAGATACGCATGCCAACCAAAATTATTATCATGACCTTCGAGATCTAAAATATACGGATTTTTCAACGTCAACCATTCCTTCAACTAGCACAGAAAAGATGCCTCATAATTGAATCTGCTGGAGGGCTGTTTTCATTCCATGGGCTGAAGGTTCCCCAACACTACTTCAGCAGGTTTATGAGTTTGTAGGATGCTAAACTTTGAGCTAAAGAATGCGGGTGGCGCTGTGGGTTAAACCACAGAGCCTAGGACTTGCCGATCAGAAGGTCGGCGGTTTGAATCCCCGCGACGGGGTGAGCTCCTGTTGCTCGGTCCCTGCTTCTACAAACCTAGCAGTTCGAAAGCACATCAAAGTGCAAGTAGATAAATAGGTACCACTCTGGCGGGAAGGTAAACAGTTTCCGTGCGCTGCTCTGGTTTGCCAGAAGCGGCTTAGTCATGCTGTCCACATGACCCAGAAGCTGTACACCGGCTCCCTCGGCCAATAAAGCGAGATGAGCGCCGCAACCCCAGAGTCGGTCACAACGACCTAATGGTCAGGGGTCCCTTTACCGTTACCTAAACTTTGAGCTATATGCGACACTGCAGCTCCACTGATGCAACAGATATCCAGACATGCAATGGGATTTTTCTCTCCCTTCCAGCCACCTACGTGCTCTCAAAATCAACTCTGGAGTATTTTGAGGATCATCTGCAGCAGATTTTGGAGGGAAAACGAGTTCTACTTGCATAGCATTGGATAGAACCCTTTTGGTACTTTCCTCATCAGTGATAGCTATGCACAGAACAAGGTTTGTGTTCGTTTGTGTCATAATCTGGCTGGATGACAGGGAGGAGGAAGAGGATCCCAGCGAGGACTGACACAGCAGGGCAAGCTGGGGATGAGGAAGGAGAGGTTGGTGACAGAGGATGACAAGGGGATGGGGGTCAGGGCACAGAAACCAGAGCAGAAGGACCCATCAGCAGAGCCAAAAGGGCCCCTGTCTCCATGAACACAGCAAGTTCTGAGGCATAGGGAGCAGCGGGAAGGGCATGCCAGCCAAGAGCCAGGTGGGGCTCGCTAACTCTGGGAGGAGGTGTGTGATTCCTCAGCTGGTGTAGGCTCAGAACAGGTGAAGGTCGCCTGCCTCATCAAGCCCAGATGCTGCAATCAGCACACAAAGTATAAAAGGGAAGCAGAACTGAGGTGCTGGGTCTGCTCAGCTGCCCATGTTGATACACTTCAGCTTGGGTGTTCCAGGATCTCTATGGGACTGTGCTTTGCTATGGACTTTGGACACGTGTTGAAGCAGTGATTCTTCAACATCAGCATCGTTGAACTGTGCGAATGCCTGATGATCGTCTTCCAAAGCAACTAGTCTATTCTGAACTTAAAAATGGTAAGCATAATGCTGGTGGTCAACAAAAGAGGTTCAAAGACTCTCTCAAGGCAAATTAAAAAAATGTAATATAAACACCGACAACTGGGAAACACTGGCCTGTGAGTGCTCCATTTGGAGAACAGCCTTTGCCAAAGGTGTCATGGGCTTTGAAGACGCTCAAACTCAGGATGAAAGGGAGAAACGTGCTAAGAGAAAGGCACGCTTGGCAAACCGTCACCATGATCACATCCTGCCCTGAAACCTATGCCCCCACTGTGGAAGGACGTGTGGATCCAGAATTGGCCTCCACAGTCACTTACGAACTCACTGTTAAGACTGTGTTCATGGAAGCCAATCTTACTTGGCTACGAGTGATCGCCAAATAATAATAATAATAAGGACACGTTGATCGATCCCGGACTGGGGACCTGACATACAGACTTGCTGTCAGGTAGGCCAGGGGTTCAGGACTGTTTGTTTAAAAGTAAGTTTCCTGAGCTTGTTTGGAGGTTCTAGCAGGGGAGCGCAGCTATTGTATACCCTTGACCAAAGAATGGTACACTCCTATCTGGGATGGTTGTCCTCTTCCACTGAGCACGCAGCTTTGGGGGGGATGCACATGGAGCGTTGAGGGAGGAAGGGGACACCCGCCTAGCCAGCCAGATCAGCCAGATCAACCCTGGCGATCAATGGGGTGACAGATGTTGCAGCCAGATTGCCCTAACCCTAACCATTAGAAAACTAAAAACTCTAAAATGAAGATGCGAATGCTCTATCTCCTGCCCATGTGGAATAACAGTGGAGTATATACAGTAATTCTGGGGTTAGGCAAGGTTCCCTTATGATGCTTCCCAGAAGCGGCTTCTGAGAAGGTCAGATGAAATTGACTCAGCTCCAGGAACTCCTAGCCACATTTCAGCATCGAGCTCTATCCTGGGAGCACAGCAGGCATCTGAAATAATGGATGTCTCCAGTTCTGTTCAGAGCCAGTAAGAGCTAGAGGGTAGAATGACTCAGTGCACAGGAGGTAATCACAAAATTGCTGCTACAAGAAGCCTTCTTTCTTTTCTGATGAATAATTGGCTCAATATTAAGAGGTGGAACTCCTACACAACCCCAAACTGTTTTAACGATGCTACCAACTCCTGTGCTCTGACAAAAAATGAGTTTAATATAAATTCACTTTTTAAGGTGGTAATTCTTCAGTCCCAGTTTTTCAATTACCATGATCTGTGAAGCATTTAAGTAGCCACTATATGATGTGCCAGAAGGCGTCTTCTGTCTTCTTATGGCAGCTAAACAATATGAGTATAGCAATTCTTTCATGATCTTGTTTGTCCTGACAACACTTCATGCTGAGAAGTAAGGATTAATCAAAGTCAGCAGATGGCAGAATTTCAGATAATGAGGATCTGCCCACATATGAAACAGTCAGGTCGCTTCTGCCATCTTTAATTTCCTTAGGTTGTTCCAAGGCAAGAATACTCAACATGGTACCCAGGGCGCCATTATATTGTTGAATGCCAATCTCCGTCAGCCCAGCCAGCATAGGCAGTGGTCAGGGATGATCAGAACTGGAGTTGAACAATAGGAGGTATCATATTGTCTACCACTGTTCTAGGGTCTCTTTGCTGTATGAGCAACACTTTCATAGATCACTGTATCGGTACGGGAAGCAATCACATTTGGCAACAAAAATTATCTGTTTTCTCTCTGCTTCAAGTCTTGCATCATCCTAAACTATAAACAAAATTTAAAAAATACTTCCAGTAGCACCTTAGAGACCAACTAAGTTTATTGGTATGAGCTTTCGTGTGCATGCACACTTTTTCAGATACACTGAAACAGAAGTCACCAGACCCTTATACATAGTGAGAGATTCAGAAGGGTGGTTGGCTGATAGGTGTGATAAACCTGTTGACGACTGTTAACGACTACCGAGTATAATTAGCTACGTAAAGACATGGGGCGGTCTTGCCCACATAATTTGGAGTTAAGCTGATACAACTGGATAACAGGGATAGACAGCCTATTAGAATGATTTCACATCTTTTTTGAACTTTCGCCCTGTATGATATCCTCTGTCAGGAGAGAGAGAAGGGAAATATGTCCTTGTTAATTCTCCTCGACCTCTCAATGGCTTTCACCATGGCATCCTTCTGGAGTGGCTGTTTGAGTTAGGGGTGGGGGCACTGCTTTATGGTTGTTCCAGTCTTACTCGGATGGTCATTTCCAGAGGGTGATGCTCGGGGAATGCTGTTCAGAGTGCTCACCCCTTCCCACCTATGCTTTTAAATTGACCCGATCCAGAGGTCACAGATGGGGGGAGGGGGTCCATGCACCCCACTGACGATTACGGTATATGATGGACCCTTCTCCCAGTTCTTTGAAAGTTTTCCTCCTGTTGGCTCTAACTGTGGTTTATCCATCATCAGGATGATTCATAAACGCACCTGAAGACTCACAGTTAAGAACCCAGCTCTTGGCATTTGTTCCCTTAGTACTTAAGCATTTTTGGAGGCTAATAGTTAAAATAAAATTTAAAAAGTCTAGCTAAATGACATTTTAGGACACCCTACCTTATGTTTGCCACCATCAGTAGGTTCCTTACCATGCTGGTGGCTTTGTAAACTTAAATCAATATGGTTTGACCATATTCAAACCATAACCTTCTGTAAACTAGGCAGAGTTGGTGGCTGGGGGGGGGGAACCTTCAGTTTTGGCATATGGTAGACATTTCCAGTGTACTGATAGTTTCAAAGAACAGATAGTCATGGATCATATTACTAGAGTGATTTAGGTGCCTATTCCTCCTACTCAAATATATTTTTGAGCATATGAATCAACACTTATGACAAATCCCTTTTGAATTGCATTTGAAATAACACATGCCCAAGGAGTATAATGGAAATATATTAGTTCTTTGACTGTAACATCAATGTATAAGAGGGGAAAGCTTGTAAAGACGTGGAATTGTTTTAGAATATAAAATGAACAAAGATCTCCCCAGTTTATAAAGTTGAACTGAGATCTTGAAACCTGAGATTTCCTATACAAAACCAGATGCCTTACATGTGACATAACACAGCAGAGTGGGTACACAAAGGTGTTCAAATTCATGGGATAAATTATAATTTCAGGGTTCAACAAGGGCAGGGCAGCTCTCTCCCTCTTGTATTTGATATGTCATAAATGGATTATCAGATGGGGGGAACCCTTATTCCTTTAAATTTATGGTACCCTTTCTGTCATAAGAACACATACACAATTTTCTGACACATTTGGATGAGTCGCTGCTCTAAATTTCATCCCTCACTGGGATGAAAGTCCTCACACCCAAAACCAGATTTTTAAGACCCCTCGCTGAATAAATTTGCAAAAATTAAGCTCCACCTCCTAAAACAGTGAGCCCTAAGGTGCCAAGCTAAGAGTGAAAATGGTAGAAGAATCTTTGGGTGGGAAGGGCAGGTAAGGTCTTATTCAGAGGTGAGGAACATGGGGCCTTCCAGATTTTGTTAGACGGGGCCTGGTCACTCTTGCCAATGGTATGGACAGTTAAGATGTTAGCTGTTCATTACTTCTAGTTATTGGGAGTGGTATTCCAGCAACTTCTGGATGGCTACAAGTTCCCCACCTTAACCTAGTGGGAGTGGCACTTTTTGTGCAGACACCAGTCGGTTCTGCATTCAAGGGTTATGCAATTCTCTCATTAGTGCCGATTCTTAAAATTGGAATTTGTTCAGGAACTCTCACTGGTACAATTTAGCATCCCTCTCCCCAACCAGAACAACAGAAAGGTCTTTACTGTCTTCTGCATTAAAACTCTATCATCGGCCTATCAGTTCAGGAGAGATGATACTTGATGATTCTGGAAAAATCAATGTGTGGGTGTTGTGCCTAAAAGGCTATTGAATAATGTTGTTGAATGTTGTATCATAGTGTGCATTATGTGTTATTATATATGACTCCTAGGAACAGGTACCTGTCTGGATTTCTAGGTAGAGTTTTGGCTAGAAATGACTTGGTTTGTTATTTACTATTGGATAAAGACAAGCGTATATGTATATGAAAGTATAGTCCATGGAACGGGATTAGACCAAAATTGTTTTGTCTTACATACTTGCAAAAGAGATAATCTTCTTAAAGATTCTGCATGATATGGGTAAGCTTAGGATTTCTATGAATGACTGGTGTTTGAGAAACCCTTTTTGTGATTACCAGTGGGGGGGGGGTGTGCACTAAATAAAATAGTAAACTATACTTGGCTAAGTGTCAGTTCTGAGTAACAATATCTTGGATTCCCCTTTGTAGTTTTAAGTGATTGCTCAGTATGCCCCTTCCCACCAAATATGCATCTCAGCATGAAATAATGACATTTATTGTCTGATCAGAGGCACCAGCTTGTGAGGTTAATAGGGAAGGGCAACGTCAAACGTGTGACTTCTCAAACCCCATGTGCGAAGACAGGATGTTGGGTGGAGCCAGGGGCGGAGTCAAATGCAGCGGCCACAGGGTTTCAATGGCCAGTGGCTCCTTGTCCTCCACCACTTGGTGCTGCCACCAGCGGGAGGCTGCCTTGACCCTTCTTCCCCTCCATAGCAGGAGGAGAAGGAGCTTACCACAGGAGCAGTCATGTGGTTAGCTCCATGCTTTGCCTCTGTGCTCTTTGGACATTGGAGGTGTTGTAAACAAAAAATCTGCCCTTTTTCCCTTATGGGGTATCCAAGAGCCCGTATAGAGTCCTTACATAGGTTCCCTATTGGTAGGAGAAAATAACAGAGGCCAACCAGAGAATATTGAGAAGCAAAGCAGCTAGTAAGCCTGGTCTTTATTGATCTGTTGCAACAGGGTCCTCACTCACCACAACGCAGGAGGGAGGAGGAACCCAGAACAATGGCGCGCAAGGCCTTATATAGTCTTTTGAAATTGACACCCTGTAGATGAAGACCACCCCCAGAAACATCATACATACATCACAGAAGGGGTGTAACCTAAGACCACCCCCCAGATACATCATACCTACATCACAGAAAAGGCGGTCTCAGAAATTTGAATGTTGTTTTTCTCCTGTCTGGCAGGTTACTTGATTGGATACCCTGCTTACTTGATTGGATTGCCTGGGGAGCCTGGCCAGTCTTTTGCAATGATAAATACTTAGTTCCTGGGCTAGGTCACAGGTTCACTCCCTATTCATATCTTAAATGCGCCCTTAAGACAGGATTTGTGAAGGAAAAGACAATGGGGAGGCTTTTCCATTTTCCTTTGACCTTGCAGAGAAAACATATGCTCAGTTTGGGAATGAAAATGGTTTCAGGTCGGTCTTCCTGTGCTGAACTATGTACATGCTTGGTTGGTACACTTATGAACATTTAACATATATCTAAGACCTCAAAATTCCTATCACAGAGGGACCCAGAACCTACCCCCAAAATATGGGGTGGGCAAAACGGCTCAACCCCCTGGAGCTGGCATCCAGGCATCTGATTTAGGATGCTCAGAATGGCAGCTTGAACTGAGCAGTGCAATACATATGGAGAGTGACCACACTATGCAAAGTTGCAGTTACAGGACAGCATGCTTACCTTTGTCTTGCTTGCTTTTGTAGCATGAATCTGTCTCTCTCTCTCTCTCTCTCTCTCTCTCTCTCTCTCTCTCTCTCTGCAGCTCCTATCACACCAGCCTTTACTGTCAAGATAGACCTTGTTTATTAGTGAAATCTACCATTTCACTACACAGCTTTATGTACATTTGATTTACATGCATTTGATCCACCTTCTTAAGCTCCATTTTGTTACATAGTCTCCTTTGATGCTGATTCTCAGTAACTGAAAACACTATCTATTAGAATCCTGATCTACCCTCACCCATTTGCCACAGATTTTCTAAAATATTCAGTGCTGGTTTGCACTTCCTGGATTTAAGGAGCCATTTGCCACAAGAGGGTGCTAAAGCAGCTGTTCCTGTTGAACTTTAAAATGTCTGTTTGCTTATTCGGTTAAATGAAATGAAGAAAATTCCACTGACTTTATTGGTGCAGAATCAGGACATAGTAACTTTGATCCTATCACTGTTGATGGGTAAAAACCAGACTTCTATTATGCACACTCATTCCAGATAATGGTTTGCCTAGCTCTATCAGTGATTGAATGCTATTGCCTTTTAGCATGACTTGGAACTCTCCTATCTCTGTCTCTTAAACTGAAACGAGTCTTGAAAATATAGCAATGATTACAGAAAATCTTTTGCATAATATTTTCAGGTCCACTTGAAAAGTGGTATATATGCACATCCAAAATAAATAAAATGTCTAGCTTGGTGATAAAGATGTAGTCATGTTTGCCGTACAAATGGGTGGCTCCTGATCTTGCTGCTTGGGTTCCTGGAGCTGATTTTCTGACCAACAGAGAAACTGTGCTTGTACAGCTCCAGGCTGCAAGGATGTCAGTTACTATAAGCAAAGCTTGGTTGGTTCTAGCCAGTACAGTGGTACCTTGGCTTAAGAACTTAATTCGTTCCGGAGGTCCATTCTTAACCTGAAACTGTTCTTAACCTGAAGCACCACTTTAGCTAATGGGGCCTCCTGCTGCCACCACTGCACCACTGCTGCACGATTTCTGCTCTTATCCTGAAGCAAAGTTCTTAACCCGAGGTACTATTTCTGGATTAGCAGAGTCTGTAACTTGAAGCGTCTGTAACCTGAGGTACCACTGTACTTGAATTAGGAGCCTCCAAGTGTAGAAAGAATCTGGATGTAACATATCTTGGACAGAATCAAGTTGCAGTGCCAGTGTCCTACAGAGCATCTATCTGCCTGCAACGAAGCTTTTACGTCTCATTTTCAAAGATGGGTACCTGTTATGTACTGAACTATGTCCTATTGGCCACTGAATTTTCTGTTGTCACAAATACCCACTTCAATGTTTTGCTTGTTCCTGGAATGTGGATGTTGAACTTAGGGGTTATGATTTCAAATAAGCCTTTATACTTCAAACTCCTGCTGCTTTTGTGTGTGTGCGTGAATGAGAAAGAGAGAATGAATGATTCAATTTAAGGAGGGAATCTAAGGGAAATAACTGAGAAAAGTACGGAGAAGTGACTGGCCACTTTTGTAGGTTTTCTTCGCATGAACGAATCTACTATATATTTTGGAAAGCTGTTTGTTCATAATGTATTTGGACAGTTCTTAAGACATCATAACCATATTTTGCATGATGGTTTCTGAGATCAATAAGTTCTGTCTGCATTTGGATACTATTGGGTGCCATTTTTAATCAAGATAGTGGACTCAATCTTTAAAAACTGAACTGATTTTTACCACTGACATCAAAACTATGGTGATTGGGGGGGTATTAGAATTCTCAATCAATGCTGGGTATGAGACTGCTAGTGAATCATATCTCTAACCTACAGAAGTGCCTGAACTTCCCAACAAACATAGTATATGCATTTTTATGCAATGGTGTATGCAGCAGTAACACTTTTGTAAATTACAGGACACTTCTGCTATCATGCTGTCCTCCTCTCCCTCCATTATCTATGGGACACAGTTTAAATTATCCATTGCTGGTGACGTGATGTTCTCACTTTCTTGTCATTCATGTATAGAGTTTATTCTGCTACTCTTGGTTGTGAACCTCCAGATGAAGAGCCTTTTCCCATCACCCACAGACTTGTTGCAATGCAGTTTGGGAGCTCAAAAACTTATGAGAACTCAAAAACACTTCTCAGGCATATTTATTGGAGCTAGGTGTAATGGACTACTAAACCTAAAAATGTTCATCACCATTGCAGGAGTGCTAATGAAGAAGCTGGCTATTAACCTAGATTATCCAAGTTCAGGTTTCATTGCAGAAGCAACATGGAACTGATGACAAATCTCATCACTGCATGCACCACGTAATAGAATATCTAGGTAAAGGTACCCCTGCCCGTACGGGCCAGTCGTGACCGACTCTGGGGTTGCGTGCTCATCTCGCTTAAGAGGCCGGGAGCCAGCACTGTCCGAAGACACTTCCAGGTCATGTGGCCAGCATGATGAAGCTGCTCTGGCGAGCCAGCACCAGCGCAGCGCACGGAAACACCGTTTACCTTCCCGCTATAAAGCGGTACCTATTTATCTACTTGCACTTAGGGGTGCTTTCAAACTGCTAGGTGGACAGGAGCTGGGACCGAACAACGGGAGCTCACCCCGCCGCGGGGATTTGAACCGCCAACCATACGATCAGCAAGTCCTAGGCACTGAGGTTTTACCCACAGCGCCACCCGCGTCCCGAATAGAATATCTAGCATACGTAAATCCATTTAGTTCACTTGACGAATATTGTACAATAGCTACATACATTTCCCATTTTAATAGCCACTGCTGCAAAGTTAGCTTGGTCAAAACAAAATAAAAAAATTCCTTCCAGTAGCACCTTAAAGACCAACTGAGTTAGTTCTAGGTATGAGCTTTCGTGTGCATGCACACTTCTTCAGATACACACAAGTGTGCATGCACACGAAAGCTCATACCTAGAACTAACTCAGTTGGTCTTTAAGGTGCTACTGGAAGGAATTTTTTTATTTTGTTTTGACCATGGCAGACCAACACGGCTACCTATCTGTAACTAAAGTTAGCTTGGTTATTTTGGCTGCAAAATTAGAGATTGTTACCCTACCGAACTCAGGATTACATTGAGTAAAGTGCAAAAGAATAGCTATCCTATAATTGTATAATCTCACTGAAGTCAACAGGCTTACTCTGAGCATGCTATATACTCCATACATTGCATGTGCAAAAGAATTTCTGCCTTTGTGCTTATTTTTGCAACTGTGAAACCTTGGCAAAAATGACTGGGTTTCTACACTACCTAGTAACTGTTGCTTTGGAAACTAGATCCTTGGTAGTTCACATTCAAATGTATGCATGTCTCTTTGGTTGAAAGAAATTTATGGAAGTTACTTTCTTCATCCTTTGATAGCTCAACTATCTATCTCCCCTGCCCCCACCAGCCACAAATACTTTACATGGTAAGCTGTGAATTGAAGAAGAGGAAGGCAATTTTCATCAATTCCCCTTTCAGTCATCTGTCCCACCTCCTATGCTGTTTTCCTAACCTTCTTGGTGTAATTTCTCAGATTTACCTTTTCCCCTTTCACTCTTGGAAGTCGAGAATGCCCTTTAAAGATGGCAGGCCCAACTATCTGGAGCTTTTCTCCAATTGCACCAATACGCTCACTCTAAATGTTATGATAAGAAGAAAGTGAGTTACGGGGACTTCAGGCTGCTGTTTAGGAGTCCCCAGGGTCCCCATGACCCAGCCTTAGCAGCGCCCCTACTTATATATCTGCCTCCTCCACCACAGCTGTAGGATTGTCACATTTTCCAAGCTCTGGTGGTGATCTCAGCTCGCCAGGTGGGTAGACCTTCCCAGGAGATGGATCACAATTGCTTCTGGGGAAGGAATAGGTGACGGGGAACTCAATGCAGTGCAAGTGCTTCTTCTTCTTTCTTCTTCTTTGGCAATCACTCGTAGCCAAGTAAGATTGTCTTCCATAAACAGAGTTTTAACAGTAGGTCCATAAGTGGCCGTGGAGGCCAATTCTGGACCCACACGTCCTTCCACAGTGGGGACATAGGTTTCTGCATGGGAGTTGATCACGGTGTGGATTTGCCAAGCGTGCCTTCCTCTTAGCACGTTTCTCCCTTTCATCCTGAGTTCAAGCATCTTCAAAACCCATGACACCTTTGGCAAAGGCTGTTCTCCCATTGGAGCACTCGCAGGCCAGTGTTTCCCAGTTGTCTGTGTTTATACTACACTTTTTTAAGATTTTCATTGAGAGAATCTTGGCTGGATTGACTCTGCCTCTGCATTTGCACCTCATCAAGTTCTTTGCTGCCTTGCTTCTCTCCCTCCCAGTAAGCGACAGCAACCCACCAACTGGGGAGACAGAGCAACAGCTGTACCCCACCCAAGGAACCGTTTCTGCCATGAGTCCATCTCAGTGACCATTTTGAACTATTAGCCTAACAAAGGGGGCAGTCAGCAAGCAGCTAACAGCAATACTTTTGGAATCTGCATTGACCTGAGGCTGAGCTCTAGCTTCCTCTGTTAGTTTCCAAAAAAAATGTCTTGAGGACTACTTCCTCTCAGGCTTTCCCTGCTTCAGACTCTGCTTCCTTCCTTCCCTCCTTTCTCCTATAATACTGTGCCTTTAAATCATAAGCCTCTAGGAAGAGCTCATGATTGTCTTACTGTTCTATATAGCACATAACTGACTTCCCTGCCAAATGGCTGAATGAGTGACAGACCTGGATGCTGCCCATTTTAGGACATACCCTCCAACATTTCTCCAATGGAAATAGGAACGTCCCATTCCATAATGATAATTTTACTATCTATACCCCACACATCTTACTAGGTGGCCTCAACCACTCTGGGCAGCTTCCAACATACAGTACAGTGGTACCTCTGGTTGCAAACGGGATCCGTTCCGGAGGCCCGTTCGCAACATGAAAAGAGTGCAACCAGCAGCAGCGCATCTGCGCACATGTGGGTTGCGATTTGGCGCTTCTGCGCATGTGCGTGATGTCATTTTTCGCTTCTGCGCATGCACGAGCCGCGAAACCCGGAAGTAACCCTTTCCGGTACTTCCGGGTCACCGCGGGATGTAACCTGAAAGAACGTAACATGAAGCAAATGTAACATGAGGTATGACTGTATATAAAAACATAATAAAGCATTAAACATTTAAAAAAGCCTTTCCTATACAGGATTGCCTTCAGACGGCTTGGCGTTCAGATAACTCCATACCCTCCAGCATTTCTCCAATGAAAATAGGGGCATCCTAAGGAAAAGCAGGACATTTTCGGATCAGATCAGAAACCGGGACGGCTTCTCTAAATCAGAGACGTCCCTGGAAAATGGGGACACTTGGAGGGTCTGCTGCAGCCTTCAGACTGCTTACCTTTGAGTTCCACTTCCCTCAGCTTCTGAGATTCTCAGGGAGTGAAAATTTCATTTTGGGAGCAGGGAGGTACATTGCAGCCAAATGTCACACTACATGTTCCGTGATCTAATGACTGGGTGGCCATGTTGCATATCATCAGAGAACCACTTGCAAACATGTCTAACTTGCTACTTAACTACTTGTGGTCTGTTTGGATCAGCTATGCTGTTCATTTTTAAAATGACACACACACACATTCAAAGCACATTCAAAGCTCATTTCCCCCTCAAGGAATTCTGGGCATTGTAGTTTATCCCTCAAAGACTTATAATTCCCAGCACTCTTAACAACCTGCAGTACTCCGGATTCTTGAGCAGGGAGTGGGGATTTGTTCTGAATGGGCTTTAAAGGTATTGTATAGCCACAACAAATATACAGCTCTATGGAGAGAAACAAAGACCTCTTCCAGACTGGTGTGTTATTGTGGGTGTATTCTGCAACATATTATCAACACAATTAATAGTGCTTTACTGGTAGATTTTTTTCCTGCTTTATCATTCATTCTGCAATGCTTCCCCAATGCTACCACATTACTGCTAGCGCAATAAATGAGTGACACATACACAAAACCCCACCCCTGAACATTTGGGGTATGAAAGCAGACGGTTACAGGATATGCGCTGATTGGAAGTGAAGCTGTATGCCCGTCCCCTTTTTTTTTTTTTTTTTTTTTTGCAGGCATGAGTAGGATTGAAAGCAGGATTGTGTCTGACCACCCTGAATGCAACATGAGCACAAATCATCTTGCATGCACAATAAAAAAAGATGTGTCTGGAAGGGCCCACACTGGTGCATATAATTTACAGTACTAGTTCATTGAACTGTGCACTGTTCTAAGAGTGGTCCTAAGGCAACAGAAGCTTTTATTGCATCAAGTTTATGTCAGACTTGCACATTCACTCTTTATCTTTGTCCCTGGGAAATATTTCTAGGAGAAAATATTCCTGTGTCTCATTGCCATTTGTCTGCAACAATTTCACAAAGTGCAACAGATTTAAGCGGGGGGGGGGGGGGGAGGAGGAAATAGTACCATAATATAGTATTTAGTGAGGCAAGTGCTAAGTGATGTCTCCATAGCAACTCAGCTTGCACGCAAGATGCTGTCTTTAACCTTAGGGAGCTCTTAAAACTTTTCATTCCTGAAATAGCTTAAGTACCATACTATAATTCTTATACAGTGGTACCTTGGTTCTCAAACTTAATCCGTTCTGGAGGTCTGTTCCAAAACCAAAGCGTTCCAAAACCAAGGCACGCTAATGCAAAACGGAGTAATCTGTTCCAGACTTTTAAAAACACCCCCTAAAACAGCAATTTAACATGAATTTTACTATCTAATGAGACCATTGATCCATAAAATGAAAGCAATAATCAATGTACTATAAAATAAATAAGACAGTATTGTAGATGATAAAAATTAACATTAATATTTTTTTTCTTACCTGCACTGATGATAGTCATTGTTTGGATGGTGGGCTTTTATCCATTTCCCCAGTCACACTATCGATCGATCAGTAGCTGAACTGGATTCCACACAGTCACTAAAACAAATTAACCAAAAAAGCCTCAAAAACAAAAACACAAAATAAATAGCAAAAACAAAAGTGCCAAACTTAATCTGTTCCGGGAGTTCGTTTGACTTCCGAAATGTTTTAAAACCAAGGCACAGCTTCTGATTGGTTTAGGCGCCCCAGAAACAATAGCCAACAACCACAATGGATGTTCAGCTTCCAGAAAACGTTTGAAAACTGGAACACTTACTTCCAGGTTTTCGGCGTTTGAGAACCAAGGCGTTTTGAGTTCCAAGGCATTTGAGAACCAAGGTACCACAGTACTAATGTGAATGATCTTTCATCTCTGCATCAATGTTTATTAAAGAGGAATTCGATATATACTTTAGCGGTACAACTTCTACCTAAGAACCAATTAGTTTTCAAATGTATTAGAATTCTAGAGTTGGAAGGGACTCCAAGGGTCATCTATTCCAAATCTAGCTTGATGCTTTCAATATAAAATATTCTTGGCCTATTATAAATCCACACTATCATGCTCCATGTCATCAGACAAGGCAAGCCATTATAGAGACATTTTAAAAATTCTGCTTGGCATTATTTGGCAACAATTCTAGACATATTCAGTAGAGAGTAAGCCCCACTGAAACACAACATGATTGAACTGCTTATTTGTTCACTCACACTATCTAAAGACCTGCATGTTAATTCATACCAAAGCAGGCAGCCTGGATTTCATCTCACCAGGCCCCTTAGAACTTTGGTTTGTATTTCATAATCAAAATAAAGCTCAGTATTTGAACAGTTGCAATGTTTCCTTCTGGAGTTTCCACATTGACAGTCCTGGCCTAAGCGTTTTTTTTTTAAAAAGTGAATTCCTCTGAGGTCAATGGGACAAAGTATGTGTCCAATATAGCATTGTAGCTCTAGCATTAGTGTCAAATTTCACTCATGATTCGGGGTTATGTGTGTAGGTCCCTTCTGATAATGTTTTTCTGTTTAGTTTTAAATTAAGAGTGTCAGTTGGGTACGGAAGCAGACTAGGGAAAGTGATGGAAGATTAATATGTCAAGTATGGTACATGCAACATGGAACCAAAGCAATGAGCAATGAGGTATCACTGTGATGAAATATCTTCAGTTTTGCACAAAGGTGCAGCTGAAAGTGACAATTACTGTGTATTCATGGGAGACATACCAAAGAAATACATCCATCACAGTGTGACATATGCAACATGGGATTTACTGAACTATTAGACCACATCAAACTCGGACCCTCCAAGTATTTGCCAGGGACAGTCCCAGATTTACAGAAGCCATCCTGGTTTCTGATTTGATCCCAGAATGTCCTACTTTTTCCCTATGGTAGGACATCCCTATTTTCATCAGAGAAATGTTGGAGGGTACGGCTATCCTTGTAGCACTTGCCCTCCCAGTTACAGCATGTGCAGGGTGAAGACATGGCTGTTTGACAATGAGTGAAGATCAGATGTGTGACTTACATTTGCAGAGTGTCCATAGAGAAAAGTTGAAGACCTGTCCCAAGAAGAAACTGAAAAAAAGCTTATTGTCTGGTTTGGCCAAGACCTTAAAACTCCAGTTTAAATAACAATTCTGTTTTTCTTTAGGTCATGGACAGACAAGCATTAACAAAAAGGTCTGACTGGTTTATCCTTTATGTCTGACATTCACTACAACCAAAGCAGATTTTGGGTAAAATATGTGAAATCCACCTTTAAAAGTTTTCACGTTTGGTTTAGAGGCCTATAGTATTGTTGTTCAGTGGACAAACTGAAGCTGTATTTCAAAGTGTCTTATTCTGTTAAATGGACAAGTGAAGAGATTTGTTATGAATTAAATCTGAAATGTAAAATCCCATACAATATAGTATATCACCAATAGGCACAGCTCACCATTGGTTCTCACTGCTTCACTTCAGAACCATGTAATGGGAAATGGGATTCAGTCATAAGAAGACTGCAAATAGTCAACAACCTGTAGCAGCAAGTCATGTTGTTGTTGTTTAGTCATTTAGTCGTGTCCGACTCTTCGTGACGCCATGGACCAGAGCACGCCAGGTACTCCTGTCTTCCACTGCCTCCCACAGTTTGGTCAAACTCATGCTGGTAGCTTCGAGAACACTATCCAACCATCTCGTCCTCTGTCGTCCCCTTCTCCTTGTGCCCTCCATCTTTCCCAACATCAGGGTCTTTTCCAGGGAGTCTTCTCTTCTCATGAGGTGGCCAAAGTATTGGAGCCTCAGCTTCAGGATCTGTCCTTCCAGTGAGCACTCAGGGCTGATTTCCTTAAGAATGGATAGGTTTGATCTTCTTGCAATCCATGGGACTCTCAAGAATCTCCTCCAGCACCATAATTCAAAAGCATCAATTCTTCGGCGATCAGCCTTCTTTATGGTCCAGCTCTCACTTCCATACATCACTACTGGGCAGCAAGTCATAGACGTTGCCTATCCCTCCGGAATTATTTCTGCAGACACCTCTGTATCTTGGTCTTCAGCAGTTCCAGGAATAATAATAATAATAATAATAATAATAATAATAATAATAACAACAACAACAATAATTTGTTATTTGTACCCCGCCCATCTGGCTGGGTCTCCCCAGCCACTCTGGGTGGCTTCCAACAAAGATTATAAATACATTAAGGAAGAAGTAAGTTCAGTAGGCTCTCTCTAAAGGCTGGTCCAACAACTCTGTGGGGTAGCTCTTTGTGTAATGAGTTGCAGAGCATCTTCCATGCCTGGGTTGGATTGGACATAGTGTTAAGTATGTCAGAGAGAAGCCTGAGGAGTATAATGAACAGCATGAGTAGCAATTAGAAATCAGGAAGCAACAGGAACGAGGTAAGCCTGCTGCTTACAGCACTGTTTTAAAATAGCTGTATTTACCAAAGTAAAGACAAGGTCTTGCCCCCACCCCACCCCATGATGAACCTTGATAATACCTTAGCATTTCGTTTGCACCTGAAGTACTCAGTACAGTGCATGTTGGGCGCACATTGTGTGCCAAACACAAAGAAAGGCTTCACAACCAAAAGGCCTACCTAATATGAATAATAGGCAGAGTCTGTTTAAAAGACAGAAAACTTGCAAAAGCATTCAGAAGAAACAGCAGGCTACAGTGTCAGGAAGATGATACAGAAGGCTCTTCAACCCAGATGCTGCTTTTAGAATTCCAACCTGGTGTTCAGGGTGTCCTGCCATATTGTGGTGCAGAGATTGAAATCAAGCTGCTCTCTTTCCACTGCTTGGTGTCTTTTTGTAGGGACGTGGGTGCGCTGTGGTCTAAACCACTGAGCCCCTTGGGCTTGGCAATCAGAAAGTTGGTGGTTCGAATCCCCGCGATGGGGTGAGCTCCCTTTGCTGTGTTCCAGCTCCTGCCAACCTAGCAGTTTGAAAGCACACCAGTGCAAGCAGATAAATAGGTACTGCTGCAGCAGGAAGGTAAACGACGTTTACATGCGCTCTGGTTTCTGTCAGTGTTCCATTGTGCCAGAAGTGGTTTACCTCGGGTTAAGTACTTAATTCATTCCGGAAGTCCGTTCTTAACCTGAAACTGTCCTTAACCTGAAGCACCACTTTAGCTAATGGGGCCTCCTGCTGCCCCTGCGCTGCCACTGCCACCCAATTTCTGTTCTTATCCTGAGGTAAAGTTCTTAACCCGAGGTACTATTTCTGGGTTAGCGGAGTCTGTAACCTGAAGCATCTATAACCTGAAGCTTCTGTAACCCAAGGTTGTGCCTGTGACATATTGTAAAGCATTGCAGCAGCTGGACTGATACTCTGGCATCATCAAAACAAATGAAAAGAAGAAAAGAAGGAGCAATGATTTTAGGACACTGCTTCTCCCATCTTTTCTTGAGCTTTCTGACAAGCCTACGCAGAGAAATGATTAAAAAAAAATGGAACAAGGCTCAGGATGCTAATTTCTGCTCTCCAGTATGATTTATGGCAAGTCATCTCCTCCTCCTCCTCTGTAGCAAGGTAGCCTTTGTTTTTGCAAGTTCAGATGTTAATTGGATTAAAAATAACACAGAAGGCCGAAACGAGATTTTACGCGCTAAATTGATTCTTAAGCTATTTTTCTTGAGTAATCCCCAGAAGATGGTCGCTAACTGGGTTGAAGGAATGTAGAACAGAAAAAGCTCTCCCCCCCCCCCCCGCTTCATTTTAACTAATAATTGTGAAAAGCCTTGGGGAGATGTAGCCAGGACAGCATGTACTGAGGAAAGAACAAGGGAAAAAGAAACCCGAAGCCTTAGATGCTGAACTGACATGTGAATCTATGTCCGCATCTCTGGGCTAAACCCTCTCAGTGCTGAAACTGCTCAGGCCTTTCAAACACAAATGAATTAAAAGACCCGTTGCGTGGGGAGATAGAAATGTCAGAGTGCTTATCAGCCAGTGACACATCGTATCAAGCATATTTTAACTTAAACTCTGCAGAATATTCAATAACCACAAAGACAACCTCCGCTGCTGCAGCTGTGGTGAAATAACAATATATTTGCGGGCACTTTTAAACACCATATTGGTTTCTTAAACGGCAATTTATACCTCTGCAAAGACCAGCGGGGATGGGTGGAGGTGGTAATGGAAATTAATTTGATTTCCCACCCCACCCCGCTTCATTTGTGTATAGCAATATGAGCACTCGGCTATAAGGCATTTATTCCAGTATGTTTTTTGGCAAGGGAAAGCGTTCAGGTTGTTATGACAATAGCAGAGGAGCATTGAGTTCTTGCACCCCCTCCATGTTTCTTCTATAGGTGTTTTCCTCACGCAGCGCTATTTTGAGTGGGTTCCCTTTGCATGTATTCACCGAGTTTCTGTGAGGGGGAATGTTCTCATTAAAATGTCACCTAGTGAGTGAAGGCCTGGCTCGAAAAGGGATTTGTGCAGTTTGGGCCTATTTCATGATGACTCACCAGCTATCAGATTCATAAAAGCCTCTAATTTGGTCGGGATAGATTCAGCAGGCAGCTTAAATAACAATTATGTGAGAAGGCATGTTTTTCCTGTTACCATTAAAAAGAAACGCTTCTCAAGCGATCTATAAATAAGCTGGAAATACAGTAAGCGACTCTTCTTGTGACTCCTGTAAGGTTGAGGGACACTGAAGTCAGGGGCGATATTATAAAGGATTAAAGAGTATTACAGGGAAATAGGAACCAACCAGGGTATGACCCTGTGAAGATATATTACGATAAATCCCTTCAGGCCACAAGAATGCTTGAGAACAGTATTAAATATTTGCTGATAATGACAGCACCTTGCTTTGGAAATCAACCATGAAATGGTGGGGTCCAACTGATCTGCTTTTGGAGGCATATGGTTAGTAGATAACTTGTTTATGCTGCCTTTTGGGGGAAGCTACGGCTGTGATGTATGGAAGTGAGAGCTTGATCATAAAGAAGGCTGATTGCCAAAGAATTGATGCTTTTGAATTCTGGTGCTGGAGGAGACTCTTGAGAGTCCCATGGACTGCAAGAAGATCAAACCTATCCATTCTGAAGGAAATCAGCCCTGAGTGCTCACTGGAAGGACAGATCCTGAAGCTGAGGCTCCAATACTTTGGCCACCTCATGAGAAGAGAAGACTCCCTGGAAAAGACCCTGATGTTGGGAAAGATGGAGGGCACAAGGAGAAAGGGACGACAGAGGACGAGATGGTTGGACAGTGTTCTTGAAGCTACCAGCATGAGTTTGACCAAACTGTGGGAGGCAGCAGAAGACAGGAGTGCCTGGCGTGCTCTGGTCCATGGGGTCACGAAGAGTCAGACACGACTAAACAACAACAACAACTGTTTAAAAGTGGTGTTGTACTGTTTTAAATGTGTAGTGCAGATGGGGCCAAAGTCAGATCCTTAAGCCATGGTGCAGAGTGCAAAGGATCTCTGACATGCACATACTTTCCTTGGTCTCATGCTGAACATAGCTTTGTACATGCCCCAGCTGTCTTAGAAGGGTAATATGCTCAAGCAAAAGCATATACATGCATCAAAACCACTGGCTCAAAACTTGTAATTCAGCATAAAGTACCGTTTTCTACATTCAGGCACAGCATACTAAAACCAATAGTACCAATTTCCCAACTCTAGTTCAACACAGGGCATAACTGAATGTGATTCATGATTGCGTCAATTTCCGCGATTATGTACACTACTAAGTTTAAATATTCCCCCCTCTCTCTCTGCTTTAGGATCATCCATTTTTGTGGCATTTGTAATAAATATCCATGCAGTGTTTCTTGTACAGACAGGGCTATAGAAGTCAAAAGCAAATGTTTCATGTTTGTCAAAACAGCGTTCTTTTTCTGCGTTGGGACCATTGGCCTTTTAAATCCATTCAAATAATGGAAAGTCTAGCTGCTTTAACATCAAATACAGCATTGCATTTTTCAAGGCGGCCCTGGCATGCCTCAGTAATTAGAAAGGATGCAAAATTGTGCTCTAGTGAGCTACAAATAGTCAAGAATAAAGGTGCTCCAGCCTGATCAATGATGAGGCAAAGCAACTTCATATGAGTCCACCCAACCCAATATTGTCTACACTGACTTGCAGCTGCTCTCCAGGCAGAAGTCTTTCTTAGGCATACTACCTAATGCCTTTCTTTCTAACTGGGGATGCCAGAGATTGAACCTATCCCATGTAACTCATCACCTCTATTCTATTTGTCCTTTCCTTGTGGAAACAGGCAGCTTAGTCTCTTGATCAGGCATAGGCAAACTCAGCCCTCCAGATGTTTTGGGACTACGATTCCCATCATCCCTGACCACTGTTAGCTAGGGGAGATGGGAGTTGTAGTTCCAAAACATCTGGAGGGCCGAGTTTGCCTATGCCTTCTCTTGAGGTTTCTTGGAAAAGGTTACTAACTGGCCTTCAAGAACAGCTATTAGCAAATGGGCAAAGGCAAGACTGAGTAAGATAATAATGTGTAAAAGATACATTGCAGTAACTTAGCCAGCGCAACAATAAACAAAAGAAATGTCACATTTGAAATATTGTTAAAAATTAAATGTTTGGATCTGCCTCTGGATCTTGTCATGTTTGTGCAGTATATGTGAATGATGATTAAAACCTTATTTATGTGCCTTACATCTCAGGACTATATCAATCCATTTATTCTCAGTGTTGCTGATTGCATCCATTATTATATGCATCCATTATTAGCTGCATTCCTTGCCACTGTACTGTGGATGCAATCTAAGATTCTTGGTTTAACATCATGCTTTCTGGTTTCTTGGGAAATTAATTCTGGTGTCTGCCTTGGCGATACTAATAAAATGAGGTGATGTGAAAGTAGGAATTCTCTCCTTTCTTTAAGAAAAAAATGTCAGACGCTTGATTTGCTTTATATCAGACCTTTGTCTTTCCCTCAACTTGTTCTTAGGCCTTGTAAAGGTAGATTTTGGTGTAAATCAGAAATAATTAACCTGTGGCCCTTCAGATGTTGATGAACACATAACTTCCACCAGCCGGGGTGGTCTGCACAACATCTGGAGAGAAACATGTTCCGTGTCCCTGAAGGGCTAGTGTTTCCTCTGTCATATTACTGGTTTTGCAAAACTTATTTTCTCTTCTGAAATTGATTCTCTTGGTTTTGTAGGCTTGGTGGTAGATAACTTTGACAATTATATGGTTCAGACTTTAATTTCAGAAGTTATTTGATGTCGATTTTTCTAGCGAGTATATCCCTGCTTAGAATATATTTCCTAAGGATAAAAGGAACTAGCGAACAAAATGAATTTCAATAGGGACAAATGTAAGGTTCTGCACTTAGGCAGGAAGAACAAGATGCACAAATATAGGATGGGGGACACCTGGCAGTACATGTGAAAAGGATCTTGGAGTCTTGGTGGACCGCAAGCTTAACATGAGTCAACAGTGTGATGCAGCAGTAAAAAAAGCTAACTCTATTCTAAGCTGCAACAACAGAAGTATAGTGTCCAGATCAAGCGAAGTAATAGTACCACTCTATTCTGCCTTGGTCAGACCACACCTGGAATACAGTGTCCAGTTCTGGGCACCACAATTTACAAAGGATGTTGACAAGCTGGAACGTGTGCAGAGGTGGGCAACCAAGATGATCAAGGGTCTGGAAGCTAAGCCTTATGAGAAGCGCTTGAAGGAGCTGTGTATGTTTAGCCTGGAAAAGAGGAGACTGAGGGAGCATGCTTGTTTTCTCCTGTTCTGGAGGGTAGGAATCAAACCAATGGCTTCAAGTTTACAAGAAAGAAGATTCTGACTAAACATTTGAAAAAACATTCTGATAGTCGGAGCTGTTTGGCAGTGGAACAGATTCCCACGCAAGGTGGACTCTCCTTCCTCGGAGGTTTCTAAGCAGAGGTTGGGCGGCCATCTGTGGCTAGTTTCAGAACTTACAGGGTTAAGGAGTTCTGAGTGACGTCTCACATTCCTGAGGCGTGGCTAGCTTCACAGAGGGAGTGGTTCTCTGTGTGTCTGCCTGTTTTGTTCCGGCTTCTGACGGAGAAAGCGCTTTGAGCCCAGGAAATCTCTTTGTTGTTTATCTGCATGAATAAAGACTGAGATATGTACACACTAACGTCTGAGTGTGTTGGACTTGGTACACACGCACTGCAACAGTTTCTACGCTGCCAGAGAGCTCTGCTACGTAGCTGCCGGAGGACGGAGGACCGGGAGCTGAGAGGCGCTGAAGGAAGTGTGCTGGACCCGATCCAATCAGCTACGCCACATTTCACAGGTTATGGGCCCAGCACGCTTCCGCTGCGCCTCTCAGCTCCCGGTCCTCCGTCCTCCGGCAGCTACGTAGCAGAGCTCTCTGGCAGCGTAGAAACTGTTGCAGTGCGTGTGTACCGAGTCAAACACACTCAGATGCCATGGATGCTTTAGCTGAGATTCTTGCCTTGCAGGGGGTTGGACTCGATAACCTTTGAGTCCCTTCCAACTCTAAGATTCTATTATTCTAGTTATCTTCTTTCATTAAGAATGTAAGAACATGAGACAAGCCTGCTGGATCAGGTCAATGGTCCTTTTGGTCCAACATGGTTCATCTAGTCTCACAGTGGCCAGTCATATGTTTTGGGGAAACCTGCAAGCAGGATATGAGAGCAACAGTACTCTGCCCACTAGTGATTCCAGCAACTGGTATTCAGAAGCACAGTGCCTCTGAAAGTGGATGTAACATTACCCATTATTACAGACGGTTATCCAAAAAATCAGATTGGAAAGTAAATAATTTGAGGTTAAATCCTGACAAGACAGAAGTACTGTTTTTGGGGGACAGGAGGCGGGCGGGTGTGGAAGACTCCCTGGTCCTGAATGAGGTAACTGTGCCCCTGAAGGACCAGGTGCAGCCTGGGAGTCAGTCTGGACTCATAGCTGTCCATGGAGGCACAGGTCCATTCTGTGTCCAGGGCAGCTTTTTATCAGCTCCATCTGGTACGCAGGCTGAGACCCTATCTGCCTTGCGGACTTGTCTCGCCAGAGTGGTACATGCTCTGGTTATCTCTCTCTTGGACTACTGCAATGCACTCTATGTGGGGCTACCTTTGAAGGTGACCCAGAAACTACAACTAATCCAGAAGGCGGCAGCTAGACTGGTGACTGGGAGCGGCCGCCGAGACCATATAACACCGGTCTTGAAAGACCTACACTGGCTCCCAGTACGTTTCCGAGCACAATTCAAAGTGTTGGTGCTGACCTTTAAAGCCCTAAACGGCCTCGGTCCAGTATACCTGAAGGAGCGTCTCCACCTCCATTGTTCTGCCCGGACACTGAGGTCCAGCGCCGAGGGCCTTCTGGCGGTTCCCTCGCTGCGAGAAGCCAAGTTACAAGGAACAAGGCAGAGGGCCTTCTTGGTAGTGGCACCCGCCCTGTGGAACGCCCTCCCAACAGATGTCAAAGAGAAAAATAACTACCAAACTTTTAGAAGACATCTAAAGGCAGCCCTGTTGAGGGAAGCTTTTAATGTTTAATAGGTTATTGTATTTTAGTGTTTTGTTGGAAGCCGCCCAGAGTGGCTGGGGAAACTCAGCCAGATGGGCAGGGTATAAATAATAAATTATTATTATATTATTATTATTATCCCGTGGATTTATAGTTCAGCTGAGCCCTATAAATCCAGGGTGATGTCTTTAGATATCTACAAAACATTTCCTCTTTTCTACAGATGCGACTTCTGAGTTGTTGTTGTTGTTTAATTCCTCGTGAAGCAAATGTAGTGACCGATGTCTCATCATACATCAAATTCTTTTGGTGAGTACTCCATTAAAATGGCTTGATCCATCCTCATGATTAATTGTGTCGCTCAAGATTGTCATTCGCAGCATGTTATGCAAGAGTCAAACTGTATTACAGAGCTCAATGTTTTGGATCTCTTGGGTCTTATTTCTCTAATCACAGAAATTGTGATATACCCTCTCCCAGGTTCTCGCAAGTTGAGCTCTGGTGGCCAGTTTGCACAATTACTTAAGGGTACTATCTGATTCCCTGTTGCCTAGGATCTCTTGGAGCGCAACGGCACTTACTTCTAAGCAAAGACGTGTAGAATCAGGCTTCAAGCCAGCAACCTCTTAGATTGCTGTAAGTGATCCAAGAGTTAAGTCCAAAGTTCAATTGAGTTAAAAAGCTAGAGGCTTATATCTGTCAACACAGGCTTTGGCCCTTAACTTTGCACTGCAAGAATGTTCTCTGGAATACTCAGAGCAGCGAAATGTGCTTGGGTAATTTAGGGCAAGAAGCACAACTCAGTCCACACACTGTTTTTAAATTATTTTTAAAAATATTGATTGAAAATATAACAAAAGGAAATAATATAAAATTAAAACATTGCATGCTGGCATTAAACAATAATAATACTCTATCAATACTAATTAAAACGTTTAGATTAATCATAGCTGGAATGTAATAAGTCATTCCATCCCAAACAGGAGATGGAAACAGGTTCCATAGGAAGGGAAGGTTGTTGCACATAATTCAGCTTAGCTTGCTTTCACACAACCTGTTTTCTTTTATGCTTTTTGATGTATTCATCTAGTTAATGCTGTTGTAATGAGGTTGTTGTCAACGTAAGAGGTGGGGTAGTCTAGGAGAGCCTGCTTATACCTTCCTGTGCACAACTGCTGCACAACAGTATACCTGTGCTGGTCTAGCTAGTCATAAACAGGCTTCTGGTCTGCAGACGATGGCAGATGGTTGGTGCCCACTGGGACTGGGAAGCAAGGAGGTCAACAGTAGGTGAAGCCAGAGCCCATGAGAGGCAGATTCAACGAATTCTGGTTTTGTCCCCATCCTCCTCCTTGCTAAGTTCTACATGTCAGCAACCATGTCATTCTGTAGAATGTATAAACTTATAGTTGTTTTATTCTTGATTTCTTAATGTTATTATATGACTTGGTATGCTCAGCTTTTTAATGGCTCGGGCATTGTAACTGTGATGTTTTGTGCTTTAACTGTGATTTTTTAAAATTGCTGTTGATTAAATATATTGTTTGAAAGCCACTTTGGAATTCACTTGAATGGAAAGTTGCAGGCAAGTGAAATAAATCCAATCATAAATCAACTCAGAGCCAGCGAATAAAACTTTTGAGTGTAGAAAATTTCCAAAATTCTTGCTGCTTGTTGCAAGAATGAAAGGCCTTTCCAGATAACTAGCACTTGCAGAGTGTGTGGAGGTCATTTATTATCATTATCATTATCATCCTCAAAGCAAGGTGTATTTCATTTAAGTTTCAGCTATTACATGCCTGTTTTCAATTAAGTTGGTCAACGACCCCTAATGCCACAAATAAGATCTAATGAGGTCTGAATCGGAGTTTTCCTGCTATATGTACATTAAATCAAGGGTCATGGTTCATAGGATCTTTCTGTTTTGTTTTTTTCCAAATAATTTTTATTAAGTTTCATATTACCAAATTAAACATATCAAACCAATTAGTCCAAATTATAACAATACATATATAATCCAATTATTTGCCAAATTATAAATTCTTTTTGTGGGGGGTACCCATGCTTCTCGATCGGCAGGAGTCCAATCCTCAAGTGTTTTCTGCTGCCTTCATGTTAAGAATGATATTTTCAGTCTCCTCTTCTCAATCCTTGTCGTTACACATTTTCCTTTTCCTTCGCCTCCAAATTACTCCGCAAGTGGGTTGGGGGGAAAAAACCAGTCTTATTTGTATTTCTGTGTGGACTTTATACTGCTCTCTCGTAAATCCCAATAATCTAGGCATTTCCGCTCGAGCAAGCACTCGCCATCTTGTTGTTCAGATGAAATACAGTCTAAAGCTCGCTCTTTAGCTTTCCCGACCTGTTGCATTGTAAATTAGCCTTTTTCCAGGAGGGCTACCCCTTCCAGTTCGCAATCTCATCAAAAGAAATAAATCTTTGGCTCGCCCTCCCCCAAGACCAAAACCTCCTGCAACACAGGTCTCTTATCCAGTCTCCATTTTAACTGCGTCACAGAGAGAGCCCTTCTTTCCAAATCCTTTACAGGGAATTTATATCATTCCCACACAGTTCATATTCAGTCCCATTTGCCAATTAGTTGCTGTGATGGATCCTCTCAGAGGGAGGGTTATTAGTAATCACATAGAGGGGAAAAAGATAAAAAGTAATTCCCGCCCCCCTTTAAGTTCCATTGCACTGCAACCCACATGCCAGCTTGTCTGTAGTGCTTTGATTAATCTTCCGTCTCAGTCTTACTCCCCATAATCAGCCTCTAATTACCTCATGCGGGCTGGATAGATGTTAATATCCGCCATCTTTCAAGATGCCCTTAGCGGCCCCCTTCATAGGATCTTTCTGTGTTGGGTGAAGCCTGCAAAAATCTCTTGCAGTATCAAATCTTTGAAATCTCTTTGAACTTGATCCTCCCCAGATGTCGGTCATATATGTTGCTTTGATGCAATAGGGAGAGGGGGAGAGTCTTTCAATATGTAGCTTATTTGGTATGTAGATCTGTATATTCACACACTCAGCCATTGGTGTTTTGTATTTTGACATCCTGGACTTTAAAAAAGAAGACATTCTGACTTAAGATTTACTTAAGATCCACCCTTTCAAAATGTATGTAGACAATGAGTACAGTGCAGTTTCCTCAAATCTACCACAAGCAGCTGTGCTTGCTTAGAATCTAAACATAAAATTTAAGGTTTCTAAAAAATTTAAAAAGCAGGCTGTTTATTTATATACCCCAAATATTAAGAAATATAGACATTCTATAACTTTTACAATGGTTTTGGATTGCCATTTGTGACGTTAATTACCAGTATATTAGACTTGAATTAGGAGTACTGTCATATCCAAAGAAGGTCCCTCTGCAGGAACATGTAATTCCTGCCTCCAGTTGTACAATTGGCCGACGTGTGTATGGGTGTGTGTGTTTCCTTTGTACGTTCTGTCTTCCCTTTTTGCTGCTAAGGAATTTTCATAAAATCCATTCCATAAACTCACCAGCAACACTGTTTTCTCTGGTTCACAGGGCTGGCCCGATACATTTTGCTGCCTGAAGCAGAGCAGCAAACAGGGCTGGTTCTAGAATAAATAGCGCCCCGGGCAAGGCATGCCTTTTGTAGGGACCAAAACAGTTAAATCGTTGGGTTAAGTTGTCTTTGAAGAAAGATTGCTCAATGGAAAGAAAACAATGCCATATTTGACGTGACTGAAAGGGATAAGCAAGCTGTGTTATGGATAAGAAAACAATTTGGAAACATCAGGAGATGGAAAATGCAACAATTCATTCTGTAGAAGCCTCAAAGAGATTAAGCACTTAAGCATAGCTAATAGTATAAAATAGGGTAGCAACAAAGGGGACTAACTGTGTGTGTCAAAAGGTATAAAGGGGATTATTGGTTTGCTTCGTATTTGTTCTTGTTTTTATTATTTATTTTGTGTTTTTTTACCTTGTGAACTGTCCTGAGATCTAGGGATGAAGGGCAGTATGTGAATTTAATTAATAATAATAATAAAAAATTGCTAGTTGATTAGTGACACTGAAATGATGCTTTATGACTGTGTTGAACTAACATAATGAAGGCGGATGTATATGATGATATTACGTTGCTTTATCTATGCTTGTGAGGGATGCGGGTGGCGCTGTGGGTTAAACCACAGAGTCTAGGACTTGCTGATCAGAAGGTCGGAGGTTCGAATCCCTGTGACGGCGTGAGCTCCCGTTGCTCGGTCCCTGCTCCTGCCAACCTAGCTGTTCGAAAGCACCTCAAAGTGCAAGTAGATAAATAGGTACCACTCTGGTGGGAAGGTAAACGGCGTTTCTGTGCGCTGCTCTGGTTCGCCAGAAGTGGCTTAGTCATGCTGGCCACATGACTCGGAAGCTGTACGCTGGCTCCCTCAGCCAATAAAGTGAGATGAGCAACCCCAGAGTCAGCCACGACTGGACCTAATGGTAGGGGTCCCTTTACCTTTATCTATGCTTGTATTGCATTTGAATCCTTCGTAGTGACTTCCGCATTGGTGTTGCTACCTTGCAAGCAATAAATGTTATAAATGTTAATACTGACCTGCTAAAGTTAGAACCCACCTTCTCAGTAGCACCTTTAGAAATAATCTAGCAGTTATTCCATTCATCCGTTCACCCAACGATTCTCAACTCACTTGGCCAAAGGTGAGTAATGGACGCTACAGTTGTATCCATGATTGGAAACTTTGGTCATGCCAGCGTTCCTTCTTATGCACATGTAGACCTTACACAAGTACAGTTCAGGATGCAGCAGGCCTCCAAGTCTTAACATAAAGAAACTAAACAATGCTTACAAATTCACCATATATTTCATAATTGTTACCTGTTTTTCCTCATTAGTTTTGCTTGCCTCTTTGCTGCTCCACATAATTTAATAATATCCTATAAATCACCCCGTCATTAGTACAAATAGAAGGGCTTTAATTCTCCTGAGGAAATTATTCAGTTTCCTACTGGGACTAATCTGAAAGAAGGTATTAATAGAGAGAACCAATGTTCATCTAATTTCCCTTGCTGTTAATTAATACATGAAGGAGAGCTTTATTTCCTAGTGTAGATTTTCTTCAAACTAGATTTCAGAAATCATAATCTTTAATTTTGTGATGGAATGTCTTAGTGCTTATGTAATTTGTGGCATTATAGGAGATCTGCTTTGGCTAATTTTATCTAATTAGCGGTTTTTTAAAAAGTGCACTTAAAGGGCTCTTTTCATTGCGACCTTTTGAGACAGATGTCTCATTCCTTCCGTCCCTCGCTTCACCCTTCCTCCTTCCCTCGTTTCATCCTTCCATCCTGCTTGTTCCAGGTGCTCTGCTTTAAATGGCTGGATCCAGCAACAACAACAACAAATGGGAAGGAGAAGCAGCTGCTTATAAAAGACTGTCTTTACTTAATTGACTTGAGCCACTGTATGCAGTGTGCAATCAGGGTAAGACCTTGGGGTAGAAGTCTAGGACCTCACTCAGCAGAATAACCAGCAGCCATCCCAAATGCAGCAGGGTTCATATCCTCCAACATCTCTCTGATGAAAACAGGGACATCCTGTTCCATAATAATAGTAATAATAGTATTTATTATTATTTAAATGCCACCCATTAAACATTAAAAAACCTTCCCCATTCAGATGTCTTCTAAAGGTTGTATAGTTATCGCCTTGGTTTGGGGGAGTCACAAAACTGCACACCCTCCAACATTTCTCCATTGAAGCAGGACATTCGGGGATCAAATCAGAAACTGGGACGGCTTCTGTAAATCTGTGACTGTCCTTGGAAAATGGGGACACTTGGGGAGGGTCTGAGGGTTGTCTTCCTACATTTTGAATTAATATACATTATTTTTCTAAAGGTGGATTCCCCATAAGACCATTTCAAAGTCTAAAATTACAGAACTGTGCCATTGTAAGCGTTAAGAAGTAACCATAACAAATGCTGAAGGGCCATTGTATCGTCATGCCTGAAAAACCATAGCAATTATTAGAATATTGTGACATTTCTAGTAAAGTTATTACCATACTGCGGCTTTTGAATTGCTAGCGTCTGCTGTTCCACAAGGGTTTTCAGACATATGCATACATGTGCCTATAAGTTCATAATAGCAGGGGTTAAATCAAACACGCACAGAGAGATCAACTCTCTTCTGTAAATATGGAATAAAAGAGAGAAAGAACACAATAAAATCTAAGCAAGAGGTGCTGGAGAGTCAGATGCCCACACTCTTGCAATTGCCAAGCAACCTGGAAAAAAAACCTGCCCAAGTAAGAAGATTTTTGTGCTAAATATGAAGAGTTCTGGAACAGCAGTCTGTTGCAAAATTGCTGCTTCCAGGAAAGGCGATACACCCACATTGGAACATCAACAAGCTAAACAGGCCACTTGTAACATGGTTTTATCATCAATGAGCAGCAGGAAAAGTTTAGCTTAGAAGAATCCTAGAACGCTTTTCACCCCTCGCCACCCATTCATTTCCAGGCCTAAGCATAAGGGGTTGGTTCTCGCTTTTAAAACTCTAAATGTAGACCTCCTTTCCCTTTGTGTTTCTCCACAGCCAAGTATTGTACAGTGGTACCTCAGGTTAAGAAGAGTTTGGATTTGATATCCCGCCTTTCACTCCCTTTAAGGAGTCTCAAAGCGGCTAACATTCTCCTTTCCCTTTCCTTAATTCGTTCCGGAGGTCCATTCTTAACCTGAAACTGTTCTTAACCTGAAGCACCACTTTAGCTGATGGGGCCTCCTGCTGCTGCCACGCCACAATTTCTGTTCTCATCCTGAAGCAAAATTCTTAACCCGAGGTACTATTTCTGGGTTAGCGGAGTCTGTAACCTGAAGCGTATGTAACCTGAGGTACCACTGTATTCGACATCTCTCCTGTAGATTCCTTCCCTAGCTGAAGTATGGTAGGTATCTATAAGAACAATATAGTAATAATATAAGAATAAGGCTTTTGTTGTGGTGGAGAGAGTGGGTTAGCCACAACACACACACACACTTTTCTTTAAACCTGCCATTTTATGCTAGTCTGATATATTGGAAAACCTGTGTGTGTGTGTGTGTGTGTGTGTGTGTGTGTGTGTGTGTGTGTGATGGCCATGCACACAGGTAAACAAATACCTGTATTCATGTCCACCAAGGACCTTAGGTTGCCTGGGGAGGGTGTGGAAGTACTAATTGAAGGGAGGGTGGGCAACAAAACTCAATGCAAATACATCCCATCAAGTAATGCCTACTGGTGTGGACAGGTTCAGTGGAAAGCTCTTGTGTATGAATGAACATGCACAAAAGCACACACAGAAAAACTGGATCAATGTGATTCAACCGCAAGTTGACACTTTGGTGTATACACAGCCTTAACCTAAAAAGAGTGTTGTTTGTCTGCTAATGTGGGTTGTATATTAATTAAAACTAGTTTTCTCCACTGAAAGAGGATGACGAAATGAATAATCATACACTATCCATTGTTATATCTTTGCAATCTTTTTTGTGTGTGCCTCTAGCTGTAAAAGTGCTTTGCAATAATATACTTGAACTTCTAGGTCAGACATATGTCTTAAGAGACTGGACTCTATATCCTATGAAATTAGATTGGATTAGAGTAATCCAGTGTTTGTGTGCAGCAGGCAAAAGATGAGGCCATCCAGTGTTTTGCGGCTGTTAGAATTACCAAGTGAAGACTGTGCACTGATGAAAATGAGAAAACACCTTCAAGTTGTGTTTGGAAAAAACTGGAGGAAAAAAGCGGGGTGAGGCGGGGGAATCCACACAGTCTTTATGTGAAGGCTACTAAATTTACAAGGCAAATCCTTGCTTAAATATAAAATAGTCCTTCCAAAGCTAACAGCAACATATGGACAAGTAGAGATTTATTATACATATTTGAATCTTGGTTTTAGTTTCAAGTCTTGATAAGGATTAGAAGCTGATTCTTCTAAATATGGGTCAGAGCAATCTAAGAAGGCTGCTGGCCTGCACTTTTTCATTGGAAGACTTTTCATTAGTGGAGCTAAAAAAAGCAAACTAGCCGTATACAGAATTCCCTCTGTCCCCAGACCTGACTATTATCTAGTAGGAAAACATCACTATAACTGCCAATGTAGCAAATTTCACCAGATGAGAAGTCCCATCAGGATAGCCTAGAAACCATAGCCATTTGCAGAGAAAAGGGAAATACAGCAATTCATCAAAATAACCAACTGGATAGCTCCGCTGGTTAGATCATGGTGCTGGTAATGCCAACGTTGCAGGTTTGATCCCTTAAAATATACTCAGAGTCCTGTAGTGATTTCATGCTCTTTATTGCAGCTTGTAAAACAGTGATTGAATTGACCCCCAAACCTCAGGCCTTTATATACATTATTTACACAATGAGTCCCATCTGATTGGCTGATTCTGCTTCCCTCCTGGAGCCTGATTGGTCTTCTCCTGCAGGCCAATCAGTTGTTGCATTCTACGATCCTACCAGCCTAATAGGCTGATTCACTGCCTCCTGGAGCCTGATTGGTCTTCTCCTGCAAGCCAATCGGTTGTTGCATTTTAGGATCCTACCTGCCTATTGTTCTAGGATCCAAGCTTAGTACATAACAATCCCCATATGGAACAGCTGCATATTCCTGCATCCCAGCAGTTGGTCTTCATGGTCCCTTCCAACTCTACAATACTATGATTCTATGAAAATGGGAAGGCTGGAGGTCAAGACACACTGGACTGTCTCAGTAGAAGCCTTCCTTAATCCAACATGACAATGACCTCGCATACCTGGAGCATCTCTTGCAAAGACTGAATCCAACTGAGAGCTACTAAAGGACACTTTGTGAGTGCTCTGCAACAGCAGTAGAAGTGAAAGAGTTCTGCTAACAATCTGCTAAATCAGAAAGATTTCTCTCCCCAGCCACCCCCCTTCCATAGTAGCATATCTATGACAGTGGTTGGTTAGACCTGGGTGAATCTACCTTTCATTTTGAGCAGGGCGTGATTGGTATATCAAACACACTGCTATGTGTTGGCTGCTTTCATGTGCAATGTTTATAGAACCTATTGAACACTGGAGTACAGCACTGCTCTCACATTTCACCTTACAGTTTTGGGATCCTGCACAGCGGATATAACTGAAAACAGTGGTCTAACCCTCCTCCAAGAACTCTGTCTGAATGGCCAGGGCTGTGCAAAGCTGGGAATAGGTCCAGGCCAGGTGGGAAAGGTAGACCCCATCTCAATAACGTATACCAAAGGGTCCCCCTTTGCCTCTATCAGGAGGGCTCGGAGTAGCCCCCCTCAAAATTGTAGTCCCGTGCCAATTGGCTCACCAGATCCACGCTCTGTTCTGGCCTTTGAATGGCACTTCAGTATCTAGAATAAGGGTTAGGAAGAGAGGAGCAAACTCAGAGATGTGGAACTTGTAGCTCTGCAAATGTTCTCGGACTCCAACACCCGTCAACCCCAGCCAGCATGGCCAATGGTCAGGGATGACGGGAGTTGCAATCCAGCAACATCTGGAGGGCCACAAGTTCCACATCCCTGAAATACACACACACACACACACACACTTGTGCATCTGGCATTTTTGTTACATCCAGATTCCAGTGTTCCCTTTTCCCTCCCTTTGGGGGCAAAAATAAATGCGGACCTTTGTTTCAGCCTACCTAATATCCTGATTTAGGTCTTGCCGTGGTGTTAATTTCCTATAAGCAGAGGTTATAGACCTTAGAAGCTAGAACCAACATTTTGCTTGTTGATTTAATTGACTGCAATATTTATATTGCAATGTTAATAAAACTACTTTTTAGGTTAGAGTAATCTAATGTGTTCAGATCTGGTTAAGATCAATTCCTGAGTTTTTTCCTTGAGAGCTTTTAAGCCAAGCTACTGAATGCGTATATGTTAACTCTTTGAGTTGTTGGTGGGACAGAGGTTGGGAAACGACAAAGTGATGATTCTCAGGATACTCAAATCCCGTCTCTGCAAATCCTAATACTTGAGAGTCTTATAGCTGTATATATTGAGTATGTGGTGATAGCTAATAATTTTCAGGGATATTAGGTAGGTTTTGTCCTGGGGTAAAGCTGGGGAAACCCAAAACCCATTTATGTTGGCTTATCTAGTGACCCTCAATGGTGTCAGATTAAAGGAGAGGGGTATGGACTCTCTAAAGAACTCTGGGGATATGTCACACTGTCCATCTGCTTGATTTGGCTGTTTTTGAAAGCAAGTTTAAGAACTTACAGGGGCATCACAGAATTAATCTTAGCCATGTCAACTCTTTTATTTTTCTCAGGCAATAAGAAGAAATGTCCAGAAGTTAGTGGAATGACTAATGATGAAATACTGCATTTTTGACATTAGCTATTTTCTTATGATTAATTTCACTTACTGTCATCTTTTATATAAAATAACTCTAATGGGGAAAAAGTACGTATTCATTTATAAGGAGAACAAGCTACAATTACAAAGGAATGTATTGTAGCTACCAGCATTTTATCGGTTGGTATTCAGAGCATCAATTACAATGAAAGCAACACATTAAGAAAGATCATTCTGGATCTTGGGATAATTTAGCCTGAGGAAGCTGAATGAGGGATTTGAAATTCGGCTGGAATTTAGAATGATTATCTGCCATTACTTAGCTCCTGCATGCTTTCTGGATCTAAGTATACCCCCAACAGAAGTTGGTTACCCATAATCTGAATTTTATGGCTCTGAAACCTGACCTAGATCTCTGTAGTCCTGACTTTCTCCCCTCTAAGGCTTAAAGTCCAACATTTAAATGATCACTGGCTTTTCAATCTTTGCCTCCTCCTTCCCAATTGGCTAATTTTGTTTCCTCGCGGTTATTGAGCTGTACATTGCTCTCTTTTTTTAATCAGAATGGTTAGAAGCTAACAGAACACATTCCTGAGAAATTAATGTTCAGAGATGCCTGCTCATTACAAGAATTCTGGCCTAGTTAAAACTGCAAAATCTTCTGCCCCAACCATCCCTACATGCATGGTCTCATGAAAGAGGCAAAGGCTGTGCTACAGGGTAGTGGGGGGAGGAGGAAGAGAATCTCAAATGTGAATAAGAATAAAGATTTCATGGCCCAATGCATTTTTTTTTTAAAAAAAACACACCCTCTGGGAGCACTCTGATGTACAACAGTAGCCCTAGCCCTCTTATGTGCTCAAGCTTCACAGGACTGAAGGAGACAGCAGAAGCAAGTTTTTTGGGTCTGCTCCTTCCATCATGTCCTGGCTTCACTGCTTTCCATGTACAGTGGTACCTCGGGTTACAAACACCTCAGGTTACAAACACTTCAGGTTACAGACTCCACTAACCTGGAAGTAGTACCTTGGGTTAAGAACTTTACCTCAGGATGAGAACAGAAATCGCGCGGCGGCAGCGGAAGGCCCCATTAGCTAAAGTAGCACCTCAGGTTAAGAACGGTTTCAGGTTAAGAACGAACCTCCAGAACGAATGACGGTAAGTTTGTAACCAGAGGTACCACTGTACTGTGAAGGGAGGATCTGCAGAGCCACCACTGAAAAGGCCCTTTAAAAATACTGCCACCATCCAGACCTCGTGAGGAGGGAGCACATAAAGAAAAGCTCAGACGGCGATCGCCGGGTCCAAGTCAGTTCATAAGCGGAGATGTGGTCTTTGAGATATAACAGTCTTTAGCTGCATAAGACTTTATAGGTCAATACCAGCACTTTGAATTGGGCTTAGAGGCTGATTAATAGTCAGTGTAGCCAGACCAGGATTGGAGTTCAGACAGTCTTTCTCCAGAGAGCAACCCGGCTGCAGTTTCCAAACCATCTTCAGCGGAAGCCCTATGTATAACATAGAAAACAGAGGTTAGGCTATCCCTGTCTAATTCGGTGCACACCAGCCGAATCTGATGGAAGGCACTCAGTGCCATCAAGGCCACTTGAGCCTCAATTGACAGCAAGGATCTAGGAGTACCCCCATGCTATGTAGCTGCTCCTTCAGAGGGAGTATAAACCCGTCAAGAGCAGGCAACAATCACATCCAGGGAACCACCCACTAGCAGCGCCTCTGTCTTAATCTGGATTAAACTTCAGTTCACTGGCTCTCATTCAGCACATCCCCGTCACAGCTGCAGATATAAAGGAGAAGTAGAGCTGTGTGTCATCTGCATGTTTTCAGATGCCACAACCTTCCAGAAAATTGCTCCCAGGAAACAGCACCTGTTAGCATGGTTGCTCCAAGTCAAATGTTCCTCCATGCTGTTGCTTCCGTAAAAGTGGAAGTATGGAACATTTTGCACTGTCTGTACTGGGCTAATATCCTACTTGCGTTTCTCTTCACTTATCTGGGGACTGTTCACATATGGTTTTTGTAATTTTAGACTCGTTTTGCAGAGCTTGGCATTTGGCTGTCACTGGAAGAATGGGTGTGTTATTATACTTAAAAAGGTAAAGGTAAAGGACCCCTGGCAGTTAAGTCCAGTCGCGAACGACTCTGGGGTTGCAGCGCTCATCTCGCTTTACTGGCCGAGGGAACCAACATTTGTCTGCAGGTAGTTTTTCCGAATCATATGGTCAGCATAACTAAGCCGCTTCTGGCAAAACCAGAGCAGTGCACGGAAACACCGTTTACCTTCCCGCCAGAGTGGTACCTATTTATCTACTTGCACTTTGACGTGCTTTCGAACTGCTAGGTTGGCAGGAGCTGGGACCAAACAATGGGAGCTCACCCCGTCACAGGGACTGCCGACCTTCCGACTAGCAAGCCCAAGGCTCAGTGGTTTACACCACAGCGCCACGCGCGTCCCTGTTATTATACTTACGCTCACCAAATTTCATGGAATCATCATACCATCATCTTTCAGTCAGCAGATCTAAAGGCAAAAGGAACTGAAGAGTGGACTTCCTCTTCTCTGTTCTCTATTACAACAGTTTTCTCACTCAGTTCTTCAAAAAGCTCAAAGTCTGAGCAGCTGGAACTTGGCCACTGGCATGGAGTTGCTTTTTAAGTGCATTCCAAACATTTGTTCACACACTTCTCAGTCTTTCCACTCTTCCCTCACTTTCCACTTGGCTGAGTGTTTTGTGGCTCGTGTTACCAATTATAATTCAGACCAAGATTATAAAAACTGTTCAAAACTAAAGCATAATTGGTGTTACACAGAGTCAACTTGTGCACCTGGTGATAGAAAGCAATTGCAACATTTTGGTTTGTTGTTGTTATTTTAAAAATCTACTGGGTTTTTTTTAAAAAAAATTTTGCTGTGTAAAGAGTGTGGGGGGGGGTTATTGGGTTGTTGTTTTTATTTTGATTCTATATTTTGTCGTTTTATATTTTGATTTTGTTCTGTGAACCGCCCCGAGACCTATGAGTATAGGGTGGTATATAAATTCAATAACATAACAACAACAACAACGACAATGACAACGACAACGACAACGACAACAACAACGTATGTTATAGTGTGCTGTGATGGGCTACAGGGACAAATGCAGATATTGAAAGAAGGAACATGGGGAATATCAACAATCAGGATTCTTGCACCTTGTGTATATGTATGTGCATTAAGAAATGTGACTACTATGATTCCTACTAAAATAATTTCACAGCTAACATACCCCTCTAATCAGCAGTTAATTGTGTGCAACAAAATATGAATAAGCAAAACTAACATTACTAGCAATTGTGAACAGGAGTGTTAGAAAAATTGTTTCCAAAGTTTATTTCAAAACAATGTTAAAACAATCTTTCTTCCCTTTAACCCCAAGAGTATTATAAGAAGGAGGACTCTAGTCTGAGAAGCCCCACAATCTAAATTTTGTCAGTGAGAAGGTAAAAAGTAGCAGATTATGAAAATTTTCTGTGTTCCAGTTTGTCTGGTTGTTTTTCTATGATACATGTCTTTTACATGTTAAGAATTTTCACAGATGCAAATCATAACTTTAGTTTTATGCCAGCATAAATTGAATGTTTGCTTGATTTCAGTATATTTATAAATCTAACCCATGCTCCTTGTGAGTAACTAAATACAACGTCCTTTGACATGCAAGCAGGTTAGTGCAGACAGCCTACTTGGTATTCAAATCACACCCCTCTATAATGTTACATTCATGTTTAGTCTCCAAAGCACGAATAATTCAAATATTAATGGAAAGGTCTTTTTCCTTTGCTCCTTGAATACCACAGCACTTCTGGAAGAATTGCAGTCACCTGTCTATCATGGAAAACAACAAGGTTTGCAATCACTTGACAGCCTGTTAGGCACTTAATAATTCTAGACGCTTTGCTCCTGATTGGTTTAAAACACACTGGAAACTCAAGCCATTTCTCTTTTATGTCTGAGGTATAACCTCTGTTTTCAGAAGGGTTTATATAGCCTCGTCTTATTTGACTTTGTTGTAGCGTTTGTGTTTTAGTAAATGGGAAGCAGCCACTATTATGAGAGGAAGTATTGATCGGCAATAGATATATAACGATTGCCTGTTTCACTGGCAATGATTACTTAGGAGTCCCACTGTATTCAGCTGAACTTTTTCCCAAGTAAGTGTGCATCGAAGCTTAGCCTTAATGCATGGTAAGGCAGGCAAGCAGAGCAGTGAGGAGATGTGTGGAAAGTCCTCACCTACCTAACTGAATGCAGTGAAGGCAAACCATTGTTTTAACAGTAGCACTTCTATGTTGCTTCTGGAGTTCACTGGATCAAACTGACTGAAAATGTTCTTGGGTTATAGGCACAAAATGAGATTGTTAGCAAGTTTAGTGGCCTTTGGGACTGAACTAACACTTAAACCAGAATATTATTGTTGTTTAGTCATTTAGTCATGTCCAACTCTTCATGACTCCATGGACCAAAGCACGCCAGGCACTTCCACTGCCTCCCGCAGTTTGGTCAAACTCATGCTGGTAGCTTCGAGAACTCTGTCCAACCATCTCGTCCTCTTCTCATCCCCTTCTCCTTGTGCCCTCCATCTTTCCCAACATCAGGGTCTTTCCTAGCGAGTCTTCTCTTCCCATGAGGTGGCCAAAGTATTGGAGCCTCAGCTTCAGGATCTGTCCTTCCAGTGAGCACTCAGGGCTGATTTCCTTAAGAATGGATAGGTTTGATCTTCTTGCAGTCCATGGGACTCTCAAGAGTCTCCTCCAGCACCAAAACAACAACAACAACAACAACAACAACAACAACAACAACAACAACAATTTATTTCTACCCTACCCATCTGGCTGGGTTTCCCCAGCCACTCTGGGCAGTTCCTGACAGAATATTAAAAACACAATAAAAGATCAAACATTAAAAACTTCCCTAAACAGGGCTGCCTTCAGATGTCTTCTAAAAGTCAGGTGGTTGTTTATTTCCTTGACATCTGATGGGAGGGCGTTCCACTGGGAAGCCCTCTGCCTGGTTCCCTGTAACCTCACTTCTCGCAGGGAGGGAACCGCCAGAAGGCCCTTGGGGCTGAACCTCAGTGTCCGGGCTGAAACAGGAGGATGGAGATGCTCCTTCAGGTATACTGGGCCGAGGCCGTTTATGGCTTTAAAGTTCAGCACCAACACTTTGAATTGTGCTTTGCATAGCAGCTTGCACACCCTCCAACAATTCCTCAGATGAAAATAGGAACATTTCTCAATCCCCTGCCCAACTGACCCTCTTCAACCCTCCATTTTCCCCCACCTCATCATTAGTTTTATGAATCTGTAGGTCACACAGGCAAACAAAGCAGATGTATAGGTGTTCCTTTGGGAGGGACAGGATTTAGCCATGCAGATGTACAGGCCTGAGGTACTGGTATTTCCTGAGGGCCACATATGAGAAGTGACAGGATAAGCTGTCTTCCTCCTTTCCTTTTCTTCTTTGCCAGGTCATTCCTACATCCAGATCTTTAAATCCCACTGAGCTTTTTGCACTGTTTCAGATATCTCAGATAAAATATCTGCGATCAAAATCTCAGAAATACATTCAAATGACCTTAAAACCAGTTTTGCAACTGTGATTTACATGGAGAGCTCGTTTTGCTAAATTAGATACGATAGCTGAGAGAGAACTGTGAAATAAATAGCATTTTCAGCAACTTTTACCAAAGAAAAAAGAATCAATAGATCTGAACACCATGGCAACAGAAGAGTATTTTGAGCCTCATAACTGACATCCATAATGGCATCAATCCCTCTGAAAGTCTTGTGGACTCTTGCTGCTTCTTTTTCCAGCTATCTGTCCAGTCTGTTTCTCATTAAGGTAAATAAAAATTGAGTACCCTGCTAGGGTTTTCAGAGATGCAATAACTTTTAGAAATGGCTTATTGGAGCATACTATGTTCTTCCTGAGGGACGCAGGTGGTGCTGTGGGTTAAACCACAGAGCCTAAGGCTTGCCGATCAGAAGGTCGGCGGTTTGAATCCCCACGACGGGGTGAGCTCCCGTTGTTCAGTCCCTGCTCCTGACCACCTAGCAGTTCGAAAGCACGTCAAAGTCCAAGCAGATAAATCTGGCGGGAAGGTAAACGGCGTTTCCGGGTGCTGCTCTGGTTCACCAGAAGCAGCTTCATCATGCTGACCACAAGACTCAGAAGGTGTATGCCGGCTCCCTCGACCAGTAAAGCGAGATGAGCACCACCACAACCCCAGAGTCGGTCACGACTGGACCTAATGGTCAGGGGTCCCTTTACCTTTACTTTTATGTTCTTCCTAGGGCAAGATAGGTTTTTAGAGATACTGTACATTGAATCAATGTACTTATTTTAAAGGCAGGTTAGTTAGGAACTAACAACTGAGATGCTGAGGACTAATTTGATTATGCCTGGTAGGGTTTTTTATTTTTATTTGAATGGTACACACACACAAACACACCACCTTTTGATAATCAACTTACCTCAAAAGTGGTTTGCTGTGCAAGATGGCGGGGGCAACAAATTGCAAAATACAAGTTCCTTGGGCACGCTGAAATCTATGTGCAGTTCTTTGCAGCCCACCGTAAGGCTCCAAGCTGCAATCATTTCTAATGCCTGACATTAAAGTACATAAATAAGATTGCTGCATGAATCTGTGTAATTTCAGGTTCAAACGTCACAAAAGGTAAGAGACCTGGAAGGGCTCTTCTGTCTGTCACACCACCCCAGTAATTTGAGCACTGTATGAAAGGATCTGAAAGGGAAATCGCAGGAAAGTCCAATACAGTACAGCCTGTTTCTTTAACACAGCTGATTGAATTATTGCTGTTTCAAACTGAGATATAATGCTACTAAATTGCTGCCCTGGTTTTATGGCTCAACACCTTATGCCCATGAGGGGGAAATGGTGGTATGTAATGGCTAGTTATAGATGTTTTTATTGCTCACATAACTCCCAAACTCCTAAATATAAAGACAAAAAGAGCTACCTTATGCTGAGTAAAACAAATGACTCATCTAAAAAAGCACTAGCTACTACACAGACTCCTAAGTCTTAGGCAGAGATTTATTTATTTCTTAATAACCCTGTCACCTGAGATTCTGTAACTTGCAAAGAGGGTTGATACAGACAAAGAATGTGATGAGACTTCTTATTCCCCACCAGAATAAGTGAGGTTTACAACTGGAACAGGTAAGTGCATAGCTTTTGATCAAGTCAACATTTCAATGAATCTGCTGCAGCTTAATTTTGATACCACCAAGGGAACTTTTCTCACCCGTGCATTATTTTTTGAGAAAGAAGATTTGAGGGAGCAAGCTAAACCCATGGTCAGCATTATCAGGGATTCATGGAGTGCATTAGCTACCACAACAGTGCTCACTAGCACAGGAGGGGCAGCCTAGCAGGAAAACAGGTCCAGCTTTGTGCAACATAACAGACACACCTAACTTAGGCAACCAAGATCTTCCAAACTCAGAAAATACAGGATCTCATTCACTTCGCGGCTATACTTGTTATGTAGTGAAGTTTCACCCTGGGCCAGCAGGGGGATACTGTATATAGTTTTCACTCAGGTCTGTAGATAGTTTTCACTCAGGTCCACGTCAGTTATTTTAGGCGGGAACTCTGGGCTGTTGTTGCTACAGTGTTGACAGCCGGCTGCCTATAAAAGCAGGCCGGCTGAGCTGTTTGCAGTCAGTTCTATTCCAGCTTACGAAATAAAGGGCTACTTGGAGAAATCGCTGTGTCGTCTGCTATGTCAACCCACAACTTAACACTGGCGACGAGGATGGGATAGATGGACATCAGAGCACAGCCAGATGCGGCCAGCCTCTGAACTGAGCTGAATCACTGAGCTGAATCACAGAGCGAAATCACTGAGCGAAATCACTGGACAGAACCAATTCAGAGCTGACTGTTCTGGCTAGAGCACGGTGTTCCATCCATCGCCCTTCACGCCGGCATCGGAATCATGGCTTCACTTGTGCCTCTACCGCCGTTTGCGTCAGCCTCTGAATCATGGGACTCCTACCTCGCTCGGTTCGACTGCTACTTCCAAGCCAACGAGCTGACAGCAGTATCAAAGGAACGGAAGCGGGGCCTATTCCTCAGCCTCTGTGGGCCTGAGGTGTTTGAGACGGCCCGAGCATTGGTTGCGCCTGAAGCAGTCCAGGCAACACCATGGGACACGATCCAAGAGAAGCTCCGCAACCACTACGCACCAAAGCCGTCCAAGATTGCTGCCCGCCATGCGTTCTACCACCGGAACCAGGCAGAGGGGGAGTCAATCAACAAATACACCACCGCCCTGCGACAGGCTGCAATGCACTGTGAGTTCCGAGACTTAGACGATGCCCTGATGGATCGAATCGTCTGCGGGGTCCGGGACATCCATCTGCAACGGCGTCTCCTTGCCAAGCCAGACCTCACGCTGCAGAAAGCCATTGAGGAGGCTGTGGCCTCAGAAGCTGCTGAACGCTCCGCCCAGGAGATCCGCAAGTCCAGCAGCCCGCGTCTTGCTAGGGAGCCAGTTCCGGTGCATCATGAAGAGGCAATGTTGACAGCCGGCTGCCTATAAAAGCAGGCCGGCTGAGCTGTTTGCAGTCAGTTCTATTCCAGCTTACGAAATAAAGAGCTACTTGGAGAAATCGCTGTGTCGTCTGCTATGTCAACCCACAACTTAACAGTACTGTCCAGAATTATTTTATGCTTCCTATTACGATCTTGGGCCTGTCATAATACTGTCCCAGCCACCACTTCGCAGGGTGGCCTTGAAGAAGCAACTGATGATTTGCCTTATTTGGTGTGCAGATAGACAAATAAGCAATAAGATAGATAGATTAGATAGATAGATAGATAGATAGATAGATAGATAGATAGATAGATAGATGATAGATAGATAGATGATAGATAGATGATAGATAGATAGATAGATAGATAGATAGATAGATGATTAGATAGATAGATAGATAGATAGATAGATAGATGATAGATAGATAGATAGATAGATAGATAGATAGATAGATAGATACATGGTAGGTAGATAGATAGATAGATAGATAGATAGATAGATAGATCAGGGATAAAAAAGTCAGCACCTCTGCCTTTCACTTTGCAGTTGTAAAATGGAAGTTACTATTCCTTGCTGTACAGAGTTTGGGAGGGCTGCAAAAACGTATAACAGAAGAATGGATGTTGGAATGGTAAATTTTCCTAAGCATCTTAACAAGCAAAAAGTAATGCTTTTTCTCCACTGTGCCCACTTCAGTATTGTGCTATGTGATTTTTCAGTTCTGAAAGCTCTTCTGGCAGCTCCTTTATGATGCCTTGATGCATTAATTTTACTGTTTGTTAAGAGAAATTAATGAATGGTCTATCTCTGAACATGTTTACCCCTAAATAAATCCCGTGAGACTTATGACTGCAGCTGAAGATAGGTAGATAGAGATAGATGATAGATAGATAGATCAGGCTGCAAGTGTGATTACCTGTGCAGGGATATGAATAAGAAATAAAAGAATAGAAAGAATAACAATTGGACAATTTTGCGAGTTTTGTATGTGGAGTTATGATGGAACTGGAAATATTGAACTTGGCAATGTAAACCACTATCTGCAGAACTTAATATAAAGAAATTTGTGGCAGAGGTAACTGAGATAAAAATAGATTAAAAAGGGGGGAGAAAACTTAGAAGATCAATAGCAATCTCTCAGGGTTTTTATGCTCAGTCGAGAAGAGGCTGGACAAGCACAAGTATAAAAATATGGCTCTTAATATTCAATAAAAGGCCTGTGCATTTACTGAAGAATCTACAAGCATATTAACTTGACATCACTGATGAGTAGAAAATGAATTGCTGAGGGTAAAGTTTGCTGAGAGTATATTTATTATAATAACCTGTTGAAATGAATCTTTGCCTTGCTTAGCATATAAAGATTCCCCCCCCCCTTGGGAAGGCTAAACAGCAAGAACGGCTCCTCTTTATCATTACAGCCAATTCAGCATTTTCAGAGTACATCATTGTAGAACCAGACCAGGGATGTGTTGCAATGTGTAGGAAATGCTATCATTTGGGAGATTCTTTGCAGAGAGACACCCTAGAAGCACTTGCCTGTGTCAGGAGATAAACTATGAATTGTTATGCAGTATAGAATAGAAGGGCAAATTTAACTGTCCTAAATTTAACTGTATTGTAATAGATTGTTAAATAATCTAAAACAGCCAGTCTCAAAAGCATGGGCTTTTTAAAAGCAGCAGCTATCATGCATCCTATTTAGAAGAGGAACAGTCCACCCAGCCCTGTGACTCTGGTTGCAAATGATTAATTCTGAAACCCAGTTCAGTACCTGTGAGTTCTGAATGCATAAAGGGGTTCTCTAAAATGGCCCTGGCTAGTCCTGCCTCTAAGCCTGGATTTATGTGTTGGCTGTGCTCCCTGGCTGGTGTGAAATTAGGGGCCTAAATGGGATCCTCATAACAGAGGATCCTGGTTGTGCTCAGGCCCTCTATAGGGTTAAATTGATGGAGGGAGTAGCAGGAAGTCCTGGCTTTTGCCCTGGGATCACGCCAATCGCCAGAGGGTGGTGTGATCCCAGGGGCTTTAAAATTGGCAGTGTGACGCAAGCAGGGGCTTGCCGAATACCCACCTTCCCTCCCTAGTTTTAGATAGAGTCGCTTGGCCTTGCTTTGGTTTGGGATGCCTGTTTTGGAACAGGGGCTGTGTAGGATTTTTTTTCCATTTGGCAGATTGCCTTTAGCTATTTGGTTTTTGCCTAGCCCTTAGCAATCACCACAACTTGTAAGGTGGCGGTTAGACCTTGGCTCAGTTGGATTGTGGGGAAGGGCGGTGCGGCCATCACCTGCCCCTCCAGGAACTGGGTATTCCGTTAAAGGAATCTGGGGGTCCTGGATCTCATCCAAAGTCTGTTTGAGGGGCTAGGGCCATGCCAGGACCACAGGAATCGCGGGGTGAGCTTTGGTTGGTCCTCATTGACCTCGCTCCCTCATTTGGTTTATCCCATTGGATGATCACCCAGAGAGGTGGAGTCAATTATAGTGGGGAGTCAATCCTTAAGCCAATACTGTTCACATGATTGTATTTCAATAAAGTTGTGGCCAAAAATTTGCCCAAAAACTTAAAACTAAAATAAGTGTCTGTGTGAAGTTATTTTTGGGGGTTGGTCCTGGGGCCTCGAGGCGCAAACATGTATAAGTATACAGACATCAAGTGGGGGTTCATGTCTTCATGGAGGAAGCCCTTTAAAGTTTTGTTTCCTTTGTATGAGAGTGCACAGAAGACTTTTGATAAATATTTGTAAGAGGGCTGGACCTACCATTAGGCAGATCAAAACAGCCACCTCAGGCAGCTGATTTTGGATGCCATGATAAGGCAGCGAAATCAATAGCTATTCTTTGGTATGTCATCCACAACATCAGCTGCCCGTTCACCGGCTCATCTTCGAATGTGACATATGCATTCTACATGGAGCGAAAACGTCAGTGTCTGTGTGAAAAGGCAAAAGGGCACAAATCTGACATCAGAAATCACAATATTTAAAATCCAGTGGGGGGGAATATTTGATCTTCCCGGGATGCTCTGTAACCGATCTTCTTGAACCAAGAAACTTCAAAAGGAGGCTGCAGTGTGAAGCCACTGAATTGTGATTCATGAAGAGGTTCTGGCCCTCCCATGAGGCAAGATGAAGCTGCACTTGGGTGGGTACTCCACTTGCGCCACTGCCTCTGTCGCAAGCACAGAAGCAGTGCTACTTTCTGATGAGATCCGGCAAGATCTTGGGGAGCACAAGAAACCTCGTGATATTCTGAGGAACAGGCTTATGTTCCACAAAACAACTGTTTTGCGAATGACCGCTATTGATAACATAATTACCTGTACTTTTGATATTTCATTTCCCTCTATTCTCACTGTTTGCAATTTTCCCTCAGAAAAAAACACTTTAAACATCTGAAGTGAACTGTAGTCCATGAAAGCTTATGCCACAATAAATGTGTTAGTCTTTAAGGAGCCACAAAACTCTCCAACAGGCCAACATGGTCACCCTTCTAGATATAGTATTTTTCCTGTGGCGTGAGAGGGTGGGGACAGATGCAGGAGGCATATTAATACAAGTTGCATAAATCCTATTTGCTTTTCAGACTTGCCATTTGTTTCTCTTGCACCCAAAGTTACACCCTGCTCCCCTGCAGAGCGCTGATTTCCCACCCCAACTGTGCAAACGAACTACCATTCAATAAACTATATCCTGTCCATTGGCTCCCATTGAGAGAATTTTACCCAAGCATCTTTATTAGTAAGCAATCTGCTTTGCATAGGATGGCCTGTCAGCAGCTATCACACCATCTTTACAAGATGCACCTTTGCAGCCCCAGCTGCAATAAACCATGTCTCTCTGGTATTGGTCTCTATAGCCACAGCAGGCGCTGTGACTCTCAAATGGTTTGACTTTACCCCCAGTGATGCATTCTCCCATTGTCTCTTGAGACAGACAGATGCCAACACCTTTCCCAGGATGTTCACTGCATATTTGTAGCCAGATATTAAGATGTCATTGCCTAGAAACAAGGCAAAGGAACACTAAACACTGAATATTACATTTCTTTTACAAGATCAGTTTCCATAGAAATGAAGGGTTTACCTCCCCCCCCCCCGCCTTCTCTCTGTAGTAGGGCTTGAATCAAGCAAGTATAACATAAACTTGTATTTTTAAAATAAGCAACACTTGGGAAGCAATGCTTAGTATTATAAGAGTGCTGACTTATCACATATGTGTTCTTCCTTTTTCTACACAGCTCAGGGAAGTGTGTGTCAGGTTTTGCCCAGCTGTACTTTTGGAACAAAACCATGAGATAGGTGAGGTTGAGTGTGACTGGTCCAAAGTCAACTAATGGTTTTCATGACTGAGCATAAAACCAAATCTCCCTAGCTTAAGTCCAACAGACTGCCACACTGACCATTTTAACTTTGTGTGGGTTGATTTTTTTGCCTGTCCTTCCACCAAGGAGTTCCTAGTTACCTATATGGTTCCCCCATCCCTTGCATTTTATCATTGCAACAACTATGAGAGGTGGGTTTAGCTGAAAAACCGCTTATTGCCCATTCCAGTGAACTTCACGGCTGAAGAAAACAAAATTAGGAGTTAATTTTCATAGTGGGGCTGGGTTTTTTTTGGGGGGGGGGAAATCAACCTCCTTTTGTCAGCATCTTGAAATATCGGTGGAATCTACATGCATATAAAAACCAGTCTGAAAATGCTTTTTTAAAAAGCGTTTATTAAAAAATTGAATTTTCCATAAGGCTCACCATCACCATCTAGTGTCGCATTGTATATTGCACTTAAAACACACTTAAAATGTTTTATTTGCAGCTTTATAGCTGAGTCAATCTCCTTTGTTTAGGGTTCATTTTAGATGCTCACCTTTTTTTGCATTTTTTGTTCATGCTCACTTTTGGCCACCTGGTATGTTGGCCAAAGGTGAATGCAATCCTTGCACCCAAAAAAGCTAGCCACTCCTTTCCTACAGAATCTCTGGACTCACATAGTAGCTCTGGGAACTTGGTCTCTTGATCCCAGATGATTTCCTATAGTGATAATGCCGGTCTTCCTAATTACCCGGTTCCATAGTTTGCACATCTTTCCAACTTCTACTTCTTGGTTCTGTCACAACCATTCCCCAGAGAAGTTACTCTGGCATAAAATGTAAAATGAGCTCCTGCTCCTGAATCATCTGCATTCAGCAAACCAGGACCCCATGGACAATTGCTTTGTTATTCAATGCTAGCTAGAAGTGGATATAGCTCCATTTCCTTGATTTGTTTCTTGCCAATATTTTACGTGATGATTATCTGCAGCCTAGATATAAAATCTCCATTCGTTCCCAGGTTTGTATGATGAAGGAGAAAGTTGAACCTCCATGTGGCTGGTGCTCAGAGGTGGGTGCAGTTCAGCTGAAACCAAGTTACAATTCCCAAATAGTAATGCGATAATGCGCATGTGTGTGGCACCATCAGCATCCATGCATCAGCGTGATGACTCAGGAAAGTGCTCATGGAAAGTTTCTGTGCCTGAGAAAGTTCAGAAGTAGTAAACCACTTTCAAATCAAACTGAGGAGGAGCTCATCTAGCAGTGGTAACACTCTTGTGGGAATGCTGAAGATCTCACAAGTCAAATCACACACTGCAGCTGCTTGTGGTGGCAAACGGATTTGTGTCCGTCCAGCTTTCTTTTGTTTCAGAGTTAAGCATGTGCACATGAGATAAGCATGCATTTGGAGCAGAGCAAGAGGAGAGGGCTGAATTCTGTCTCCCCAAGGGACCTTAATTCTCCATAAGAAGAGAGGGCAGTCGTGACTTCATCAGACCATCACCATTTGCCATGTGATGCTGTAACAAGCTACACAACAGGAGCGTTCTCATGAATTAGTTGTCCTTATTCTCTTAACCCAAGGGGATTTTTGTTCTAAATCCAGCTTTCACCAAGGAGTTTTTGTACAACACCCACGTCTGCTAAAGACTTCAGGCAAAGACTATACACTCTTTGTTCTTTTGTGTAACACCTTGCCTTGGAAACCGCAAAAGGAGTATAATTCAAATCAAGCTATTGGCACATATATTCTTCTGCTTATGCAAAAGGCTTGCTTCAATTCAGGCAATACAATTACTTTATAGAGCAAAAAGCTTATAGCCATTTCTTGGGGAATGATATGGACCGTAAACAAGTACCGTAGTTCCTTGACACTCAGTAATTACCTGGAAATAACCATTTCTCATCACATGCTAATAGCACCAATCTGCTAGCAAGTACAAAGTTTTAGTCAGCCTAGTTGTATAGAAACAAGGACACAGCGAAATATAGCAGATACTGACCGAAATGCTACCCTATCCTACAAAATAGATTTTTTAAAATCTGAGACATGGAATTTGCTTTCAAATGGTCTTAAAACTAGGAGGAGGAAAGTAAATTAGATGACTACAATTTGTTTAAGTCCTGCCTAGATGACACATGAGATTATGAAATATTTATCTCACTGTGCCACCAGCCAGGCGAAGCACTCAGAGCTGGTAAAACAAAAATCCTTAATGATCAGGATGAAATAAGCACTTTCCTCCATTTCAAAAGAATTCAGCAGTTCTGTTCTGAATAGCTCACAATCAAGAACACAACAATCTGGGAACATTTCTTTGTACATGAGCTTAGGTGGAAATTTCAGCTTTGTTTACCACTTCAAGTTAACAATGCAAAGCTTAAAGGCCAGTTGTGAACACAGAAAAAAGTTACAGGATGTCAAATACTGATGCATCTGCCTTTCAGGACATCTGTCATGAAGGCATTTGCGAAGATCAAGATAGTTCCATCATATATTTTCATTCATTAGTCATAAACACTAAATACTTTACTAGCTAATCAGCTAGTCTTCTGAACAATTTATGTGCACTCCATGCCATATTCCTAAAGTTTAGAATATGCCACAAAGGTCTGTAAAAGCTGCAATCTTATGACCCTGAAACTCTTAACTAACAACAAGGTGAAAAGGCAAAGAATAAAAAAAATCATGAGATCGTGAATCAAATTGAAGTTGAAAATAAATATGCACATTCTTTGATTGCCTCTTTTAACAATTTATTTTATTAGAGAGTACAGGAGATAGGAGACTGTAATCAGGTAGATTAATAAGCAGGCTATTTTCTCAGTGACTGTCTCACAAGGTGCCACCATAAGAATATTTAAGCAAGAGTGCAATGACTTTTGGAGAGAAAAAATAAACTTACTTTCCTCTAAAAGCCGTGAGAGGACAACCTAGAGTACATTGAGGCAATTCAAGTTAAATAAGATTCTACAGAGATTAACAGGTGCTCAGCCTTCTGTGTGCAAGCATGAAAAAAGAACTTTTGGAGGAGGGTGGTGGGAGCCTAATTACTTTGAGAGAAAATCCTCCTTTGTACACAGAAGGGTGACCACATGTTAGCTCCAATTTATGCTGATCCTTGCACAGCGTATAGTTGGAGTGTGCCTTATTTGCTGAGTGGCTTCATGCCTCAGGCAGTTTTCTAAGCCAGGCCCTGGCCATTTACTTTGCCTGGAAGAAAATCCACACGGAAAACAGTATCAAGCTGGGGAATGGTACTTGTATACACCTTGGGGAATGGAACTGGTATTATCTCCCAGTTATGGACAACAGACTAGAAGCTAATGATATAGATTCTTGCCCCATAGGTGCAGCAGGAATGTGAAATGAAATTGCACAGGACAACCTATGCAGTGGTGGAGACCTGCAAATAAAATAACAATAATCTGCCTGGTGTACCGGTATTTAGGTTTCCAGATTGCAGAATCCTAAATCAGGCCATTCCCGTTGATGAATGTTACTTTCTGAACACCCCTTCAAACCTAAGACTAGTCGAATCTGAAGACTACATTGGGACATATGCAGTCATATGTCTCCTATGTTCCATCGAGTGAGACATGGGGGAAGAAAGATACTCCCCCCCCCCAAAAAAAAAACCCTCCACATTCCTCTAACTAAGCTCACAGCAAGAGATCTGAATTCTATTACTGACGTTTGTGAGATCTGGCCTGCTAAACTGCAGCAATGAGATTGTGCCTGGGAATTATATCATTGCATGCACCGACTTCCCCCAAGCATTGAAGAAGAGGGCAGCTAAGGTGGGCAGAGTCATTTTTCTTCAAATGGAAGGATCACTGGAAGACTTAAGGTGGCTTGTAAAAATTGGCTTTCTTTGCAGATATGTAGGCTGGGCATAGGTGAAGAGCAACTCCATGACAACCCCCGTCAGCACAGCCAATGGTCAGAGAGGATAGCAGCTTGGGGAAGGATGGGTTATGAGATGGGAGAAGGATTGTCTGTGTTAGAATTTACTCAGTGGTGGGGCATTTGCTTTGCTTGCAGAAGTTCCCAAGTCAAGTCCTTGACTTCTCCACCCAGGGCTGGGGATGTCCCTTGCCACTGTCCCCCTTCCACCATCTTGAGTTGAGGGACCAGCTAACCACTATGCAAGTCTTGGAAGTTAAGATCCGAAGTGGCATTTTTGTTCCTGAGGTGCATGAAGAACATGGCTGTAGATTGTTTTCTTCCCACTTAGTATCTCACCGTTATGGCTTGAACTTTGCAAACCGACTGCCTAAATGGCATCATAGCATATAAAATAGCTTTGCCAACATGTTTCATGTTTCTATTCAGAGGTTGACAAGTTTCCCCACTTTAAGAGTACAGGTGTTTTTTGTGTGTGTGGTGTGTGTTTTTTAATGCTCTCAGAGCTGTAATCTGGTTTGGACGTTTATTGGTGCCTGCTCTCCCTTGAGTTCCTGTTTCTCAACTTTGACATGACAATCATTTGACTCAGACCAGAAGGGATTGGGAAGATTTATTAGTCTCATGTGAATAAGGGAAAGTTTAATGACACAGGCTACTGCACATTATAATCTTGCTCAAGCTCAATGTGACCTAAAAGCTCAAGTTAAATATTAGCATTTGGGGGGGAAACTCTCATTTGGATGTCAAGGTTCTTTCTGATCTAAAAGAACTGTCTGTGGCTCTGATAGATCACAGCAGTCCTGTAAGAAACACTGGTTAATTCTGCAAGTTAAAGGAGCTTAAAGAAACATCTAGATTTAAATCATTCTAATGGGACATTTCCCCCCCAGCCTCAGGATTACCCATAGCAGGGATTCCTGTGCCAAAATACTAATTAGTTTGTGTGTGGAATATCTGACAGCCCTGTGCAAAAGAGGAGAAGTGTGGCAAATGGTAGCTTTTTTGCTCTCCTCCACAATTGGGAAGGGGGGAGGGGAAAGCTACCATTTGAAAGCATTGCCTGCATGCCAGGGTTGGGGTTTCAAAACTCGGACTACAAGATGAAGAATTTCCTGATCACTGGCTTAGGGCATAGGAGACATGTTATTTCCTAACAGCCTTTCTAAGACCTTTCTCAGTTTTGGAGATTTGAATTGTGATAGTGGTAAGAAACTGGGTTCCATCACTGCTGTCTGTAACTTCCACAATCCAAAGGTTTTCTGAAAGCTTCTCCAAATTTGAGGCTGAGTTGAGAAGTTTGCATGGCTGTCATGTTACTTTGTGCACCTCTAAGGACAAGGCAGCTCGAAAGCATGTCAGAGTTCAAGTAGATAAATAGGTACCGCTCCGGTGGGAAGGTAAATGGTTTTCTGTGCGCTGCTCTGGTTCGCCAGAAGCGGCTTAGTCATGCTGGCCACGTGACCCGGAAGCTGTACGCCGGCTCCGTTGGCCAATAAAGCGAGATGAGCGCCGCAACCCCAGAGTCAGCCACGACTGGACCTAATGGTCAGGGGTCCCTTTACCTTTACCTTAAGGGCAAGGCAAAAATATTGTTGCGTGCGCCGATCTTCTCGAGTGATGACAGATTCCAGGAACAGGAGAGAGAGCACTGGAGATTTAACAGATTTTTTAAAATATTTGCATTGCTTACAAATGCATACTACTCAAATCATAGACTGGACCATACAATCTAATTAGATTACCATGTCCCACTTGATGCAGGAAATCCAGAGCTAGACATCCTCAACGGATGGCTAGCCAGCCTTTACTTAAGCACCTCTAGAATGGTGGAGGCAACTACCTCACTACTTTGATTCCATACAGAAGTGCAGCATAATCTCTCTGCCTGTTCCAAACTTCAGGCTGCTCTTACACACACTATCCCCTCCCGTGTGTGTGTGTGTGAGAGAGAGAGAGAGAGAGAAAGAGAGAGAGAGAGAGAGAGAGAGAGAGAGAGAGAGAGAGAGAGAGATCTTCCCTAAGTTCTGATGGGTATCTCATTCAAACTGAAGGTTGGGAGAGATTGCTGATCAACAGCCCAGAGTAGTTGGTTAATGGGGTTGGGAGAAGTTTGGGAGATAGTTGACAATCTCCCCAACAAAAGGAATGATTGGCTGACCACCATATACAGTGCTACCTTTGTTCTCAAACTTAATCCATTCCTGGAGTCCGTTCGACTCCTGAAACTGTTCAAAAACCAAGGCACGGCTGCTGGAGCTTTCTGCACTCAATCGGAAGTCATGTCGGATGTTCGGCTTCCAAAAAATGTTGGCAAACCGGAACACTTACTTTTGGGTTTACAGCGTTTGGGAGCCAATTTGTTCAACAACTAAACTGTTTGGGAACCAAGGTACCACTGTATTGGCTTTCCCATTTCCTAATTGTCATGGAGTTAAGTCCTTTACTGTCATGAGCCCCATGGCCCCATCTGGAGCAGGCATCGATTGGCAGTCTCAGACAATTAAAGATGAAGAGGAGGAATCAGAAGTGAGAGTGAAAGTGAATTGTGGGAGCCGGGGATGGAGGGTGGAGGTTCCTCCTGTGGAGTGGAGAACTTCATTGATAAAATCCAAAACAGTGCAAGAGAAAAGCCTTAATGAAAACATTCCAGTGTGTAAGGAGAAGAAGCTATGGGGTATAACTTTAAACAATATTAATTACTACCAACTTCATTTTCATAGGGAACTGACGTTGGTGGTGACTGATAATTTTTTTGTCATTTATCTGAGTAGAAATACTCTGGGATCCTTTAATTAAAATCTTTCACCTGCAACGTTGTGGGTTTTTGCCCCCTTTTCCATTTTGTTTACTTGGATGTTAACCTATCAACAGCTTATATAATCCCTCTGTTCTATTCAGTGTTTGCCTTCCTTTGTATAAGCAACACTATTATCTCCTTGGGGTTCCAATCACTGCTGACATTATTGGATTTTCTAATGAAAATCCAAGCAATTTAAAACAAAATAAGACCCTGGGTTTCAATCCATTTTGACTCCACTGAATCACACTGAGATGTTGGTGCGTGAGCATCTACTCTTGGGTTTTCATTTTTTTCTGCAGCAGAGTTCCTTTTACAGAGAAGTTTCCCTGCTTATTTTACTTATATATAGCAACAGCAATAGCAGCATTCCAGCTATCTCTTAGTGAAATTCTCATTACAGGAATAAACACCATTTGGTTCTGTTTCTCAGAGACTTTATTATTTACAAAAACTTTACACTGGCTATTAATAAAGGAAACAAAACAAAAAAAGCAACATAATCTTTTTCTCTATTTAGCCATCCAGCTAATTCACCTAATGCTGACTCATTCACATACTCATTTAGACTGACCCAGACTTAGCTGATTGCACGTCCTGATAAGGACACCTGTTGCTGGGGAAATTCACCATTGCCTAGCAACTCGTTCCAGGCCATTTGCAAGTTTCCTCTAGAATATTCCAACATGAGATGGCTACAAGATTATGTCATTGTTGCTGCTGTTTATTTGTGTTAGCATTTACTTAGCATCAACAGCAAGAGATTATGTGAATCTCTTTTTTTAAAAAAAAAAACAATTTTTATTAAATTTCATATTTCCAAATTAAACACATCAAATCAATTAGTCCAAATTATTGTTGGAGATAAGCAGTGTCCAGTGCACAGCGGAATGATGAAAAGTACGTGCCAACATGCTCTATATTACTTTATTTACACTTCAAAGCTGGTAATTTACAGAAAAACATTTTCCCTCTGCCGGAGCAGAGAAAGCGTCATCTCTCCTCTAAAGCACGGAGAGAATCACACACTGAACTGCAAAGAACAGTGAAAAACAGGAAACCAGTGTACGTCACATCCAGTCTCCCTTTCCCGTGGGAAAACTCCAACAGTACGCTGACTGTGAAATGTAAACACCTGTCTCGTGACAAGCACTTTCGCTGCACAGTGAAGAGAGCAGAAACCAACATCCTCCCCCTTTCTGTGAACACCACTGGGCAGCGTGTTCGTACAATATCAGTACAAACCCAACTTCTGCACATAGGTACAGTGTTGATCCCTTGATACAATCTTGGACAATACATCAGCAGGAATTTCATTACCTGGCATATAGGACACCGTTACGAGTCCCTTCTGAATACGTTCCCTAGCATGTTGCAACTTCAATTGCAAGTGTTTTGTGCTTTGCTTACAACCTTCAGAATTCAGCAAAGCCAAACATGCTTTGTTGTCCTGGTAAACCTGGATTGGACATTTGACAGGAATTTTCATGTCTTTGCACAATTGTAACAACCATTCACAATCCTTAAGTGAATAAGACAGTGCATTCAGTTCAGCTTCACAAGTACTTAAGCTAACTGTTGTTTGCTTCTTGCATGACCAATCAAATAGACCCTGATTGTACATATAGCAAACTCCAGACGTACTTTTCCTGTCTGTAGTGTCACTTCCAAAACTTGCATCTGCAAATATCTCAAGACCACCAGACTTCTGATTGTTAAATCTCAGTCTGTAATGCATAGTGCCTTTTAAATACCGTGCTATGCGTTTCAGAGCTTTCCAATCCTTAACAGTAGGATTGTTGACTTGTCTGCTTAGCAAATTACAGCTAACAGCAATGTCTGGTCTTGAACATCTGGCAATGAAGTTTAGCTTGCCTAGCACACTTCTGTACAGTGTAGTGTCAGAAAATGCTTCTTCAGTGTCATCAACCTGATAACCTGTTGTCATCGGAGTGTCTACAGGGTTAGCATCCATCAGGTTTAGTTTGCTTAACACATCAGCAATTTTCCGTGACTGGTGTACTAGAATGTTACCATCTTGATCTCTCTCTATTTCCAGAGATAGGTAGTTGTTTACCTCACCAAGATCTTTCATGTCAAAGTGCTCTTTCAGTTGAGCTAGGGCATTATTGTACATTGTGACATCTTCCCAAAAGAATAAAAGATCATCAACATAAAACAAACAATACAGTTTCTTTTGCCCCTCCTCTTTGACAAATACACATGGATCAGCTTTCCCTTGCTTAAAACCTAGAGAAAACAATACTTCAGTGAGTTTTGTGTGCCAACACCGTGCACTTTGTTTGAGACCATAAAGGGACTTTTTCAGAGCACAAACAAATCCCTGTTTTACCTGTACGCCATCAGGTGGAAGCATATAAAGTGATTCATCTAGAGATCCGTACAGAAAAGCTGTATTCACATCATGGTGACTAATGTGTAGATTTTCCTCTGCAGCTAGCTTGAGCATAAGCCTAATGCTCTCATACCTCACTGTGGGTGAGTAGGTCTCGTGATAGTCTTCACCTGGTACCTGTGCAAAACCTCTGGCTACCAATCTGGCTTTGTGTCTGACTATCTTGCCATTTTGATCAGTCTTCGCTTTGAAGACCCATTTGCTTCCAAGCAATTTCATTCCTGGAACTACTGGAACAAGTTCCCATGTTTTGTTCCTTTCCAAGGAATCAAGCTCAGCCTTCATGGCATTTAACCATGGCTCAGCTTCTTTTGAATCCAAATCCTGGATTTCTTGGAAACTTGAAGGTTCAAATACCTTCTTGGAGCTTTTAACAGCTGTTACTGCTATCTTAGCAAACTCATCAGCAAATCTCTTTGGAGGTCTGCCTTTTGTGGCTCTCTGTGACCTGCGAATTAGCCGTAGGTCTTCAACACTCTCCTCTTCCTTCTTAGGAGAAAAGTGGCCTATTGTGAACAATGGTTCCTCCAATTCTTGATCAGATCTTTCAGAGGGTCGCATAGAGGCTTTCGCACTCTTGAAATCCTCTGAATCACCTGATTCAGTTTCAGACTCAGAATCAGAACCTTCATCAGTGGGTGTGGGTTGTTGCGGTTGCTTTTGACTATCCTCAGTCTCATCACTGTCATCAGGATAACATTGGAAAATTCCCACATTCTCCCCCCACTTGGCATTGTACTCAACACTTCTTGTGAGCTTAATTTGCTTAGAGTCAGTCATCATTATTCTGTAAGACCCTTTCTGATAACCTAGAAAGATACCATGCAATCCACGCTTGTCTAACTTGGAGTTTTGTGGTGATTGAACCCACATGTCAGAACCAAAAATTTTCATGTGTTTGATGTATGGCTTCTTGCCAAACATCTTCTCATACGGGGTACAACCAATCGCTGAAGATAACCTGCGATTATAACTGTAAGTGAAACATGAGAGAGCTTCGGCCCAATAACTCTCTGGAAGATTAGCATCATGCAGCAAGGTTTTTAACCCTTGAAGCAATGTCTGATTTGCTCGTTCCGCAAGTCCATTCTGCCATGGCGAGCGAGGACTAGACAAATCATGTTGAATTCCTTTCTCAGACAGAAAAGCTTCAAACTGCTGAGAAGTGAATTCTCCCCCGCGATCACTGAAAAAAATCTTTATCTTCTTACCATGCACATTTTCCAACCAAGCACAGAATTCCTTGAACCTAGGAAAAGCCTCTGATTTCTGCTTGAGATTGTACACATAAATATACCTGGAAAATGCATCAATGAGAACCATGAAGTACCTGTTTCCTCCCAAAGAGGGCGCTAGTGGTCCAACCAAATCAGCATGAACAATTTGGTATGGTTCTGTAGCTTGCCTACTAGACACCTTACCTTTTGCAGCCATTTTTACCTTGTTTGCTGCGCATGCCTTGCACTTCGTGTGGTACCTGCAGGGTTTAATAGTCATACCTTCAACCAAGGCAGGCATCTTAGATACTGCCTCAAAATGCAAATGACCAAATTTTCGATGAAAATCATGAATACATTCTGCATGCAAACTTTTGTTAGAACCTGCAATGCAACAAGTGTCATCCTGCACAACATCATCATAATACAAAACAAACAAACGATCAACAAATTCAGCATACAATTGGTAATCATTTTTCTTTGTGATGATGCATCTATTGTTCTTAAAGGAAACGTCAATATTCCGCTCATTCAGCTGTCCAACGCTGAGCAGATTATGTTTGGCATCCGGCACATAAAGCACATTCTGTATCGATAAGTCCAAACTGTGAAGAACAACAGTTCCGTAGCCTTTACTGGGGATTGTGTGGTCATCCGCCTGATGAATCGCACCTTCCTGCGGTGTAAAAGACACGAACAGTCGCTTATCGTTGCACATGTGATGCGTCGCTGCTGAATCAACCACGAAGAAAGATCTAGACGTCTTCTGGACCTCTGCAACTTTTGGAGCGAAGCGTGAGACCATTGCCTTGTGCAGCGTTGTCCTGGACACTGGACCTTTGCCTTTGCTCTGGCCTTTTCACGCGATGAGCTTTCACTGCGCTGCTCTGTCTTGGCCCTGGGATATTTGCATTCCCTCTTCATATGGCCTAGACGTCCACACGAGTAGCATTTCACTGCCTTCAAAGCTTTGGCGCCATCTGGTGGTTCCACTGCACTATGGGATGACGTCTGTGAAGTCTCCCCATTGCCCATGCAGCTAACACCCCGCCGATCTGCTTCATTCTGAATCATGGCAGTATCACAGGCTACTGTGAGTTGAGCATTTGGCTGATCAGTGGTATCAAATTCCCCACTTGCCTCATCCAGCCTTCTGCAGCTAGCCATCATAACTCTGGCACTAGCCTTTTGCATCATCTTTGCAGCTTTAAATCATGCTGCTTTATACATGTTGCATCTATGAACAGCTGCTTCAATCCAAAGGCAAATTCAAAACAGCCTCTGCCTGAGAACCTGTGCCTTTCTGCTTAACTGTTTTGCTTATCTGCAGCTGCTTCAAACCGCATTCCAAAGGCAAGTTCAAAAGCGAAAGTTCTCTCTGCTGTCTTAAATTCATGCTGCGACACTGCTGCAGCTTCAACAGCACTTTACTTTCGATTTCCCCCAGCATAGGAAAAATCTAGCCTCTTAGCCTTTTGCCTGTGGCACGGCAAAACCGGCTATAAAAGTTCAAAGTCCAGCCATAAAGCCATTAATTAGAAGCTGGCAGGCTGCCCGGAGCAGTAGCACATACCTCATCAATCATCTTGACGCGCAGAGCAGATTCCGTTCCGATCTGTCCCCCTGCATTCCGATCCTTTGCCGGCACTCCGATTCGACTTCTGAAGCCCATTCTTAAGATGACTGCGTTTTTCTGGGCCCGGAACCAAATGTTGTTGATAAGCAGCAGTCCCGTGCACAGCGGAAGGATGAGGAGTACGTGCTACATACTGTCTATTGCTTTATTTACACTTCAAAGCTGGTAATTTACAGAAAAACATTTTCCCTCTGCCGGAGCAGAGAAAGCGTCATCTCTCCTCTAAAGCACGGAGAGAATCACACACTGAACTGCAAAGAACAGTGAAAAACAGGAAACCAGTGTACGTCACATCCAGTCTCCCTTTCCCGTGGGAAAACTCCAACAGTACGCTGACTGTGAAATGTAAACACCTGTCTCGTGACAAGCACTTTCGCTGCACAGTGAAGAGAGCAGAAACCAACAATTATAACAATACATATCATATAATCCAATTGTTTTCCAAATTATAAATTTTTGTGGGGGGAACCCAGGCTTCTTGATTGGGGGCCGCTAGGGGGCGCCTTGGAAGATGGCGGATATTAACATCTATCCAGCTCGCACGAGGTAATTAGAGGCTGATTATGGGGAGTATATCAGTCTCCCTTCATCTCTCCAGGGGGGAGAGATGCCGTTTTCACCCGCTGTTGCCATAAATCACCCCTGAGTTCGGAAGAAGGAGGGGGTGAGGCACTGGGTGCACAACCCTTGGCGGGCCTCGGAACTCCTCCGAAGCTGCTTCCAGGAGCAAACCTAGTTGTGTTACTTAAAAGGAAAAAAAAATTATGTGAATCTCCTTATTCTAAAAAAAATCACCACATTGTTTTAGGGTGGTGGGAGACTGAGCTCAGCCTTTCAACATGAACTTCAAAACAACAAGAAATCTAATCCTGGTACCCAGATGGATGAACTTCTGCTAGTACAACTTTAGCCAGCTCTTACTCAAGCTATGCTGCATTTCAGTTTGGGATCGCAGTGTACCACACATATACACACCCAGTGCTGGCACTAGATATTTTGCTGCTTAAAATGGAATCCAAATGGTGCTTTCTTCCACTCCCACTTTCTAGGACAAGCTGCACCATTCATATACCAATTCCTGCCTCCATCAGTTAGCTGCATGCCAGAGCCAGCTCTGGGCCTAACCATACTTCAAGGCCAGTGGAGAAGTTATCGGAACCGGGGCAAACTTCCTATGCAAGCATCTGCTTCTGTGAGGAGTCTGCTCATGTGAGCAGAGTAGCCTAAGGTAACAGGATCTGAGGAACATTGTGGCTCCTCATCTGTGTTGTAAGGATATCTATTTACCTGGGCAAAATGGCAGCAAGTAACATCTGCACTGCCTGTAAATTAGATGTTTGTTGGTAAACTACGGCAGTGTTTCCCAACCTTTTTTGGGCAAAGGCACACTTGTTTCATGAAAAAAATCTCGAGGCACACCACCATTAGAAAATGTTTAAAAAATTAACTCTGTGCCTATATTGACTATATATAAAGTAACTCTCTTTAATAGGAATCAATTAAACACAAAGAAAGTATTTTATAATTACTTTATTATGAAATAGTAAGTAAACAGAAATATGAAAAATTATAAAATACTTTATTCAGTGTGCCTTTTGTCCCTCTCCTCGAAATGCTCCAACTCAATGTTCCTCCGCGGGCTGGCCATTGGAGAGCCGTGTCGCCCACACCGCAGCCCAATACAATATGAACCCTCCCCTCGCAAGCGGCAACCCCTCCACACTCCCCACCTTAAGCCTCCACACGCGCCCTGCCCAAAGAGATGCCCGCCCGCGCGCGAGGGGATCCTTTACCTCAGCATCCCGCCAAAAAAAAAAAAAAAAGGGGGGCGAGAGACTGCGGTCCCTCAGAGGCTGGGCGTTAGGAAGAAGCAGCCGCCTGCATCCAAGCAGGAGCAGCAGCAGCTGTAGCTGTAGTAGCGCCAAGCTGTGCCGGGGACTCTGTGCCCATGAGGGGAGGGAGGGGAGAGAGAGGAGAGGCAGCAGGTCGCCCTCTTAAGTCACGCGCGCGCAGGCACCACCACGCATCCCTCGCGCCCTCTCGCAGAGCCCCTGCTCAGCACCTCCCGCCTCGGGGACGCCCGTCATGAGCCGCTGAGAGGCCGCCAAGCCTCCAGGCTGCTCCCATTCAGCCTTAGGCGCGCGCCCGCCTCGGGAAAAGCGGTGCTGGGAGGCGGAGAGAGAGAGAGAGAGAGGACGCCGCTGGCCGCGTCCCACCCTCAGTCAGTCGGCTCGGAGCTACTGAGGAGAGGGAGGTGGGGACGATGGCGCGCGCGTCTGTTCCGCTCGGGGCCAGCGCGCCCCCGCCCCCCTCTCCAGAATCCCCAACTAAATACGATGCGCTAAGGGAGGGGGGAGAACCCACCCACAAAGAGGACGCCTTTCTGCAGGGCGCCTAAGGCCTCTCGCCGCCCGACTCGCCCGCCTCCCTCCCACGGCACACCAGGCAACGTCTCGCGGCACACTAGTGTGCCGCGGAACACCGGTTGGGAAACACTGAACTACGGGGTTGTGGTAAGTAAAGGTAAAGGGACCCCTGACCTTTAGGTCCAGTCGTGACCCACTCTGGGGTTGTGGCGCTCATCTTGCTTTATTTACCGAGGGAGCCAGCGTTTGTCCGCAGACAGCTTCCAGGTCATGTGGCCAGCATGACTAAGCTGCTTCTGGAGAACTAGAGCAGTGCACGGAAACACTTTACCTTCCCGCCGGAGTGGTACCTATTTATCTACTTGCACTTTGATGTGCTTTCAAACTGCTAGATTGGCAGGAGCTGGGACCGAGCAACGGAAGTTCACCCTGTCGTGGGGATTTGAACTGCTGACCTTCTGATCGGCAAGTCCTAGGCTCTGTGGTTTAACATACAGCACCACCCGTGTCCCATACGGGGTTGTGGTACAGAGGCAGAAATGCAGCAGCAAAATAATATTAACTGATCCAGATTGAATTCAAACCAGTCTAAAAATAAGCCATGAAGATGTGACGATAACAAGTTTTATTGAACTGTCAAAGATCCATTGTATGAGTCTAATGCTAATTGCTTCAAGCACTTGTTGGAAATGATGCCCTTGAATACAGAGGCAGCTGTTCATTAATAGTCTTGTGATCTCTTGCTTTGCCATTCCCTGTGTGGAGTTCACTGTTCCCTTTTATCTATATCAGCAGGATGTCCTCTCCTGAGTGCAGAACTAATCATGATATGAGATTTAGAGATTCTTGGTTGGTTGTGTTTTTCTTGCAAATTCTGCGCGACAGAAAAAGGCAGTGTTAGTTCATGAGTTAGAATATATCCATGTGAAATGGTTTTTGCATTTAGAGCGGGACAAACAACAAGCAAAGGTGGATGTTTATTCCCAACAAACATGCTGAGAACAAAACGTAACTTGCTTGTGACCAAATACCCTTGACTGAAACAAATGGAAGGCTTGTTAGCTTGTCTCATGACAACAACCCACAGAATCAATTGCAGTGATTCCTTCCGCTCCCCCTGTCTTTTGCCTCCATACTCTAAAAGAGTAAGACAACCCCAGTCTGCAGATACACTAACACAGCACTGGATGGCATGATTAGCTTTTGACAACACCAGGCATCTGTTTAAGAGAAGGGAGTCTGTGTGATTTCTCCCTGCACCTCCAGTTGTTGATTAGTGCTGGCTAAGGCATGTACAGTCTCAGATCAGCATTCTAGAACCATAGATATGGCTCTATCCATATTTCAAATTCTTCGTTATCAATCAAACCATGACAGTTGATGGAACCTAGTAACAGATATTCAAGGTCCTTTGGATCATTGAGGACTTCCTGGAGGATATATGGTAGTTTTAGATAAATGGATCCAGATTTTGATGTACAGTATAAAGAAGGCTGATCACCGAAGAATTGATGCTTTTGAATTATGGTGCTGGAGGAGACTCTTGAGAATCCCGTGGAAGAAGATCAAACCTATCCATTCTGAAGGAAATCAGCCCTAAGTGCTCACTGGAAGGACAGATCGTGAAGCTGAGGCTCCAATACTTTGGCCACCTCATGAGAAGAGAAGACTCCCTGGAAAAGACCCTGATGTTGGGAAAGATGGAGGGCACAAGGAGAAGGGGACGACAGAGGACGAGATGGTTGGACAGTGTTCTCGAAGCTACTAACATGAGTTTAACCAAACTGCAGGAGGCAGTAGAAGACAGGAGTGCCTGGCGTGCTCTGGTCCATGGGGTCAAGAAGAGTCGGACATGACTAAACGACTAAACAACAACAACAGTGATGATGAATTCAGCTAGAACTCTTCTTACTAAAATATAAGTTCCCAGTTATCACAGTAAATATAAGGTGTTGAATTTCAAGGGTGATTAGCATTGCTGTTTTGCCAAATAACACAGCAAAAAACTATTGTTAGATTGACCTGGCCCTGTCATTCAAATAAGCCCAATTGACCATTAGAAAAATAACAGCACCATGGAGAGCACCAGTTTTATATTCCTTTGGCACAATCCCCACTGAAATGAATGGCAACTGTGAGTATACTCACAGTGGGTTCTGTGTTTTTGTGTGTATATATGAATGGCATAGATTGGACTTAACTCAGAACCATATTCCCAGTTGGTAAGGTCTACAAATATATTTACAAATCACAAAACCAATAACAACAGCAGTTTTCTTTTATGTGTCTGCCGGGATCTTGGCTCATTGCCATTGTTGACAGCACATATTCAAATGTGTTTAGGATTCAGACCACATATAGAATCTAGGTTCCCTTACACAAAATCTAAAAATTGCTGTAAAAAGAGCCGCACAACCCCAAAATACGTAGATGGTACATTTCACGGCTGCTTTGAACACGCACAAAATGGTCGTTGCCTGTATGTAAATATATGTCACAGAATCATAAAGTCATCAAATTGTAGAATTGGAAGGGACCACTGTAAGAAGTGAGGTTACAGGGAACCAGGCAGAGGGCCTTCTCGGTAGTGGTGCCCACCCTGTGGAACTCCCTCCCGTAAGATGTCAAGGAAATTAACAACTACCTGACTTTTAGAAAATATCTGAAGGCAGCCCTGTTTAGGGAAGTTTTTAATGTTTGATTCTATTTTTTATATTCTGTTGGGAAACCCTGCCAGATGACCGGGGTATAAATATTATTATTATTATTATTATTATTATTATTATTATTATTATTATTATATCTTGTCCAACCCCTTGCAATGCAGGAATCTTTTTGCCCATTGTTGGGCTTGAACCCACAACCCAGAGATTTAGAGCTGACAGCATTGTTCTGTTTTCCAAATTGTGGAGAAGGGTTGAGGAAAGTTCTAGGATTGGGGCTGTTATTCTAGCCCCACTGAACTGGGAGTAAGCAGACCTAAACTCAATGGAACTTGGTACTTAGTAGACATAATACATTCTGCTGTAGGCCATTTATGTGTTCCTACTGCACTAGAGCCACTGGATTGAGTTGCTTCAGCACTTCTCTGATTTATTTAGTGGATTTCCCCCCATTGTTTTTTTGTTAATTAAATATAAATATACATGCATGATATGCTGGTTTGTTTTCATTATGTCTTTCCATAGCAAGGCCGGAGGAAAAGAATGCAATCTGCTGAATTCTGGCTTGAGTGATTTACACCCTGTTCTACATTAACTTACAGTCCATGCCTGACTGATTTTCCTCCGCCTCTCCTAATTGAAGACCAGTCATTTATACTATTTATAATTAGTTAATGTGACAAGGATGTATGTGGTAAACAAAAGGGAGATTAGATTGAAGAAAGCAATGTAGCTAATAGATATCCTTTAATTAAAAATAAACTCTGAGCCATATTTCACACATGCTTCAAAATCATTTTGATCTTTGAGCCTTTTTTTTAATAGTTATAATGATTGTGGAGGAAGGGTAGTAGAAAAAAAATAAAATGGGAAAAGGAACCAGATAAAAGTCCTAGCCAGGTGTTTCCACTAATGCAATTCAAATTGTATGACAGCTGATCGGAAGGAGGGGCAACCTGCTGACCGACAACTGAGGGATGATGAGATCAGTGATATCAGCAACCAACACAACCAGCTCTTCTTCCTCAACATTTAGGAGCACAATTCAAAGTGTTGGTGCTGACCTTTAAAGCCCTAATCGGCCTTGGCCCAGTATACCTGAAGGAGTGTATCCACCCCCATCGTTCTGCCTGGACATTGAGGTCCAGCGCTGAGCACCTTCTGGCAGTTCCCTCACTATGAGAAGTGAGGTTACAGGGTACCAGGCAGAGGGCCTTCTTGGTAGTGGCATCCGCCTTGTGGAACGCCCTCCCATCAGATGTCAAGGGAATAAGCAACTATCCGACTTTTAGAAGATATCTGAAAGCAGCCCTGTTTAGGGAAGTTTTAAAGGTTTGATGTTTTATCATGTTTTTAATATCCTGTTAGGAGCCGCCCAGAGTGACTGGGGAAACCCAGACAGATGGGCGGGGTATAAATAATAAATTATTATTATATTATTATTCTCATTGTGATCATACAGTGTATCCCTCCTCACTTTTACCACTGAAGCTTCAAAAAATTAAGAGACCTCAGCCCATACATAGTGAGGGGGGCTTGATAGCGCTTGCCTGACTGTTGTATCCCATGACTACTGTGAATAGACAGAGGGGTTCAAGTGCTCCTTTCTATGCGTACATCTGATGCAAGTCCTGCCCCAGGTGTTGTGCACCCCACTGGCCCTGCCTCCCACGTCTGTGCGTTCAGTGTGACATTTGAAGGGGGATCGCTGTATGAATGGTGTTCTCTCAAAATGGTGGACATCCAATGTACATACAGCTGTATCTCCTTTCAGATGTCATCCTGACTATACGCTGTTTGGAGGCAGCTCAGTGGGGCATGCAATGGGCGTGGGGTTGGTGGGAGTCCTGCTTATCCCTCCATGTGTTGGATGAACTCCTCCATTTGGGCCCTTCTAGGATTGTGCCCATTGCAGCTTTAGCAATGAATCAGGCCACCAATTCTTCATGTTTTTAAAGTCTCTTTAAACAATTATCCATTGCTCGTCCAATTTTATCCTGCATTCTGAGTGCACAGAAGCTTGGAGTCAGTGAAAGGACATTTCTTAATTTAGCATGTGGTCTTGAAAATGATATTGGCAGTTTCATTTCATCAGACTGTCTGGGTGGCTGAGCATTGCCTGATTAGTTATTACATTACATTATTGATGTTTTGTCACAACACTTTGGAAAGTTAATGCAGGCATGAGAGAGCACCCAAACAACAGTAAGCCTTGCTGTGTTTCTATTAAGCATATCACTTGAGTGTTTGGTATGTGTGGGACTGTAAAAATCTAGTGAAATTATACTTTTTGGATGGAACTCAGAAGTGATCACAAAGATAATAGATAATAGCATTAAACAACTTTGAGTAAGCCCTTATGTTTAATATTGGTTTACAGTAATGCTTCCCTTTTTGGTTTCCCCACGACACATATAATATACACATAAAAATGTCATGCCTGCAAATTTACATATCCTGAATACTTATCTCTGTGTGGTGCCTAAAGTCTCTGTGGGCAACTGTATCTGCAGATGTAATTGTAGTCTCTACAATGTAAAACTCTAGGAAATGTTCTTGCAGCAGCAAGTGGTGAGCCTTTCATCTAAAGACAACAGCCCATCATTAGCTGCTAAAATGAATCCCTGTGGCATTTTATATCCTTCCCCCACAGAAACTGTTGGTAACCATTTACAAGGGTGTGTTGGTGTATTGTTGCTGTTTAAAAAAAAAATCTTAAGTGTGAACAATCCAACAAAAGTTAGTTGGTTTCTGACTTAAGTCCTCTTTAATGGAACCTAAGCTCAGGCAGAGCTCAAGTTTATGTAACAAACAGTACTTAATTGTTTAAGGAATTAAAGCACTTAGAGGTTTTATTACAATCAAGCAGTATACATATGTTGTGAAACAAACAAATAAAATACAGGCAAATTTAACCAATTGAAGCTCCCTGCTCAGGAGACAGCACACTGAAGGGAAGGAGAAAAACACACCAATCTATGCTCCGTATCAAGTTTTTGTTGTTGTTTTTGTTGTTTAGTCGTGTCTGACTCTTCGTGACCCCATGGACCAGAGCACGCCAGGCACTCCTGTCTTCCACTGCCTCCCACAGGCATAGTTAGTTATTCCTCTCTCATGCACAGCAGCTGCTTTCCAACAGTCCTATGTCATTTCTGTGGGGGGGGGAGGGGTTGGGAGGGAAGGAGAGATAATAAAAATTAGGCATGCATGTTGGGAGGGCCAATTCTGTGGTTTTCCCCAACCACCCACCCACCTCACCCAATAGCACTATCCCATCCAAAATGAATGGCACGTCTTCAGGAAATTTCCAGAAGCTTTGACCCACATGGCATAATGTGGTAATGTCACAATCTTCCATGGAAAAAAAAGCTTCCTGAGTACTTAGGAGAACAGAAACTATACATCCAAACCAACTGAACCATGCAAGGAGATTCTCAGGGTCACCCTCAAGGTCATTTCCCCAAGAACCACAAATGTTGCACTCTCATATTTGTGCTCTGGTTAGCCACTACCAGCACAATTACAACGAGAATGATCCAGGGATTTCTGGCACATACACAAAGCTCCCACATGCGCTACGTCTTTCCTGTACAGCTCTTTAGGCATGCTGTCACTGATGGCATCTCAACGTTCTGGCCAAGCACAGTGCCAGGCAGGATGTGTGACACTCAGACGCTGATAGGAGGAGAGAACATTTTCACAGTTGGAAGATCCTGCGTAAGGAGAAAGGAAAACAACAAGAGCCATCATTGTGTGCGCACACACGAAGATTAAAAGTAGCAGCTAAGCTTATTTTCAATGGAACAAATAGTGCTTTGTCGCTTTACACCAGATGGCACAACTCGTGACCCACCAAGCTGAAAGTAGCCTGTCTGCATATGGAAGCATGGTTGATGCTTGACAGCCCCTGTGTTTGCACAGTCCCAAGCAAGGAGCATAAATGGTAGATTGATCAAGTCTCTTGTGGGCTTCTGGTGGGCTCTGGTTGGACTGATGCAAACCTTTCACAAATTCTGCAGACCTGTTTTATACACTGTGACAAACTGCTGGTCGTTGTTTTAATTTCAGGAAATTCACTTTTAAAAAGGGTGATACTGAGCTGATAGGGAGCTGAGTGCGAAATCTCTGTTAAGGTTTTGCTGAAACCATGATATATACTGGGAGTGTGCACCAGCCACAATATTTTACTTGTATCTGTCTGTACATATAGCTTTTATTCTTATAGCTATAAGTCTGTACCTATAGTTGTACCTAATCTGTTTAGGGGTCAGTCTGTGTCTTTGCAAAATTTGATCTATTAAAAATGAAGTTCAGCTGTCGTCCCCCTCACCCTTTCATTATAATGGGGGATCAAAAAATAACTGCAACTTCTTTTTCCTGTTCATGGAAGCAGATGAAGTTTGTAGCCATGGGAGCTGCTCCAGAGTGGATAAAGTCTGTCAAATTGTTGGTTGTTATATACAGGGACGGTTGTGCAGGGTTTTGTGTTTATATTTAAAAAAAGGAAGTCTCTTTTTACTTTCTGCCAGGTAAGGTCACCTCTCCTGAGGGGTTGAAGCCTGACAGATTTCATAACGATAGCTGCAGTGATTCTCCAGCAAGGGAAAATGTTACCATTTGAGGGCATGTATAGAGGTGCAGGATTGTGGTGATGGAGAAAAGGATTTATCCAAAGCACAACTCCTCTTGGACGATCAAGCTTTTTATGTGGGATGACAACAAAAAGTACAACCAATCACCAGAATGCATTTGTGAAACCAGAGGTTAACAATTATAAGGATCCATGTCTTTGATACATGTGTTTGCTCCATGGCACACTGGAAAGCACTTGATTTTTATGTGGTTGGTTGTTGTTGTTTTGCAATTCAATCAATGGAGAGATTTGGAATTCAGTGGAATGATTTGATGGTTTGTGGGATGAAAACCTATGAAAGAATTATACAGTTTCAAGATGATCCATTTACTGGACTGATATGTGTGTGTGTACATGCGTGCATGCGTGTGCGCACAGGTGCTATTCCCTTTGCTCTTTCTTTGGCACTACACCTCCTCTTCCTTGGCTGCTCTGTTGTCCCTCTTCCCAGTCTCCCTTTTCCCTTCTACCCTTTCCAATCACTCTATTTGCAGTTCAGGTGTTGATCTGAGCCTTGAAAAGTGCACAGCGCTGAAAGAGGAAGTGTCACCCTTCTGTTTTCCTCTTTTAGCTCTATGTAATTTTCAAAGGGGACGCAGGTGGCACTGTGGGTTAAACCACAGAGCCTAAGACTTGCCAATCAGAAGGTTAGCAGTTCGAATCCCCGCGACGGGGTGAACTGCCATTGCTCGGTCCCAGCTCCTGCCAACCTAGCAGTTCGAAAGCACATCAAAGTTCAAGTAGATAAATAGGTACTGCTCCAGCGGGAAGGTAAACGGCATTTCCGTGCGCTGCTCTGGTTCCCCAGAAGTGGCTTAGTCATGCTGGCCACATGACCTGGAAGCTGTACGCCGGCTCCCTCAGCCAATAAAGTGAGATGAGCGTCACAACCCCAGAGTCGGCCACAACTGGACCTAATGGTCAGGGGTCCCTTTACCTTTACCTTTAATTTTCAAAGTACGGAAAGGTAACTGGCTGCACAACCTCATGACAAAGGTGGCAGTGAGGGGACACAGGTTGAGAGGTATCAGAGACACCAGAGGAAGCCCTTTAAGGGAACCATTGTTGATGATGCAAGATCTTTGTTCATCTGGTATGAAGAGTCCAATGTGAATTCTCTGCTCTCACTAACCTGTGCTAGAAGAACTGTTGCAGACCTTTACCACTTGGTATGCATTAAACTGCTTAGAGGTTAGGTCAAAAAGGAAACCACAGGGGGAAACTAGAAGGGGAAGTTTGTTTATAAGAATATCCTAATGAAGTCCTTTCTTCCACCTTTCTGTTCAAGCCCTATTCACAAGCTTGGGAAAAGGAACCCATAGGACGTTGCTGTTCTTTTTCTGAAATCAATTCATATACATTGCTTGTGCAGGTACTAAGAATATGCGAGTCAGTTACCATCCCTTGGATGATACAGTAAGTCAGTCTTATTACTGAACAGCTAGATGGCAAGGCACAAATCTATACATGAGGAGCTTAATCATATATACTGATAAAAGGACTCCTGTGTTACAAGAACATAAATGACTGTGAGGAAAATAGCAATTCCCTGTTCAGCGGAACAGCTTCCGTTAATCACAGGCTCCATGATAGTGGCTTAGGAAGGCATCATGGAGCACAGCAGAAGCCAAATCAAACTTCTTTCGGAACAAAGCCTGCAACATTTATGCTGTCTGTGCCAGATGTGTTACGAAATCTGGCTCAATAGGTTTTATTGCCCGAGGCAAAGTAAACAAATGGCCCAACAAATGGCCCAAAGTAAACAAATGCCCAAGAGACCCTTTCTCATTCCATCTAATGGTAGCACTGGCCCTATATGAAAGGGATCTGCAAGACACCCCCAAAATTGGATCTTGCCCAATTCAGTGATCCTGATTAGGGCTCCAATTATGGTTTTAAACCTAGATTAAACCTGCAGTTGACAGCAAGGATGAGATGGGGAACTTTCCCCATGCAGATGGTTACTGGAGAGAACAGAATGTCGCAATGGCAAACAATCAAGTTGATTTAAAAGTAAGATACAAAAAATTTGATTAATTGACATAAATTATATTCAAAAGTAAAAGCTCCTTTTCATTTTTCCTTTTACTATATCCAGCATCCTAGGAATCACAGAAATTACAAATGGGAGGGGGGGGGAATATCATTTATGTCAATAATTGGTTTTCCCTAAATGAAACGGTGTACTGCATACTGTAATAGATCTAATTCCATGGTGATCAGACTGAATTCCCCTTAATTATACCTCATTATTCTTAATTACACACAATATCAACTTAGCTTCTCATTGCGTCAATGTTTATGCCATTCATCTGTGTGTAGGTCACTGTGTTCATTGTGGAAATGGATACGTCAGACTTGTATGTTTGGTGCGAAGAAATGTTTTGACTGATTCTAAAGTTCTATTTGAATATTTTTAAGTTACTTGCTTTTGGGGGTGTTCTGTGTTTTTTTTTTTATTATTGCTTCTCCATCCTCCTTTGCTTTTAACTCTGTATGAGTTAACAGAGGCGAACTTGGGAACTCTTTCGTAATATGGTGCACTATGCAAGGCCAAAATTTGGTGTCTCCCAGTGGACCTTCTAAATTTTGCACACCCTTGGCTCGGCACCCTGTGCGGGGAAACTGCCTGCACCACCTTAACCAGTCTTTTGGGTATAAATAGGGGCGCGGGTGGCGCTGTGGGTTAAACCACAGAGCCTAGCACTTACTGATCAGAAGGTCGGCGGTTCGAATCCCCACGACGGGGTGAGTTCCCGTTGCTCGGTCCCTGCTCCTGCCAACCTAGCAGTTCGAAAGCACGTCAAAGTGCAAGTAGATAAATAGGTACCGCTCCGGCGGGAAGGTAAACGGCGTTTCTGTGCACTGCTCTGGTTCACCAGAAGTGGCTTAGTCATGCTGGCCACATGACCCGGAAGCTGTACGCCGGCTTCCTCTGCCAATAAAGCGAGATGAGCGCCGCAACCCTGGGGTCGGTCACGACTGGACCTAATGGTCAGGGGTCCCTTTACCTTTACCTAGTTGTTCACCTTAGTGTTCATCAACAGTTAGTTGCTGAAATGTGAAGGTGTATCTATGGCAGCCAACTGGAATGAAGTCTATTAGAAAATTATTCTTTTACAGCAATGGTTTCTGTACACCAGGAACATTTGCTAGCAAACCCACCCACCTACCCACCCACCCCTCCGTGACTTTGGGAGGATGAACTGACAGAAATAATGAAAGAGGCCACTGTGGAATAACAGCATGTTTCAGTGTCAGAAACCTTCCTTTAATAGACCTAGTGCCAAACAAAGACTGATGCAACCCAGATGGTAACAAAGATGTTGCACCGAGCAAAAGTGCTGCTTGGAGTAGTTATTAAAAGAGAAGGATATAACCTGCTTTGAAAAATATGTGCAAGTCAGACAGAATAGTCTTATTTTGATCAGAGATCTTCACCTTTGTGTGGGGGTAGGAGTCAGGGGGTAGCTATTGTTATAATCATAGCAAATTACTTACATTCCAAGCATTATATTGCCACTTAGCTCTAATTGAAGGATACACTTGAAGTCAAATTGCTGGATATCGGCTGGAGATAAGGATTAAATGTTCTTTTCTTCAATGCCTTTGTGACTTAAGCAAACTAAATTGTGACCTCTGTGTTTAGGTGGCTGTTTTTCCCCAATCAACAATACTCTGTCATTCTGTTGCCTATCACAAAGTGAAAAACATACATTTGGAGCATCATAGATTTGTTCATTTGCTTGTCTATTTATATACTGGCTTCCTACAGAAAATGGAAGTCTTTTTGATGCAAAGAGGATTGCAAACCTGTATAAAAGAAAAGAAAGTGAACAATAAAGGATGCAAAAAAGAGAAAAGAACACACAACACTAAAAATCTTAAGACATTAACACACCATTTTAAAAAATCTTCAAATATACCAGAAGTTGGAAAACTGAGTAGGGATAACAAGGGAGTGAAATGTGTGCCAAATAAGATAAAGAGATTGCAGAAAAGCTGAATAAATTATTTGTGTCTGATTTCACTATAGAAGATGTAGAACAGGAGCCTGAGAAATTTCTTTGACAAGAGATGGAGGGTATCCATTCAAGAGATCTTAAAGATCTCAAATCCAAGTTTCAGGGCAAGTACTTTTTGATGAAAGAATCCCAGCAGAGATCTGAAATCACAAAATATGCAGCAAAGTAAAGCACGGAAAGATAGGTTGTATTAAAATGTGTATTTCCTTTAAAATGTGTATTTCCTTTAAAATGTGCATTTCCAAGTAAGTTTCAAAATAGTCCCCTCCTCCCCCAGCATAGGAAAAGACCACATGTTTAATAAGTTAAAAATGGTTTACTTACAAACCCTCTAAAGGTCAGGTTCATGTGCATTTTTATACATCAGTCAGAAAGGTTGCACAGGCAGTAAAACTTAGTTTTGTTCCAGAGTGCTTAAAGTTCCTAAGTTATTGGCACGAGAAGTCAAGAGCCATGCGGTCTGAGCTTGGAGCAACCAGGTCAGAACTCCTCACAAATTGAGCTTCTCAGATAGACTAGAAGTGAAGAATAGGCCTGATTACCTAGTCATTTTCAAGGTGAGCTTAGCCCAGCAAGACGGCTTACTCTATGGTCTTAACCCCTTCATACATTAATTAGACTTAAGCATGTTGGTTATATGAAGCTGGTTATCCCACCATGATAGATATGCCAGAACATCCCAGAGCCATTCTGCCATTAAGATACACCAGTGGGGTGACTGAAATGATGCAGAAGCATGGGCATGACAGGAAAGGAGCACATGCACCATACCCTAAATCCCTTCAGTCATAGTCATGCCCTTGTTGACAGTGCAGGGCCACAGCAGCCACAGATCTAGAACAAGATTTTCCTGCGCATTGACTCTCAGTAGCATATCAGTGTCTGTCTATCGTCCTGTGAGTATAGAATTGCTCTGCCTATCATTCATATATGCCTATTTCTAAACATTTAAGTAATGAAGCAATTGCCTCCTAAACGGGATATCCTGCTTTTGGAATTGAATTAGCAATCACATCTGCACTTCTAAAATTAATTCTGTTGTGGAGGCTTCTACCTTTTTATCCTTTAAATGCCTTGTTCTAATGCGATGGATTCCCCCCCGCGCATGCCATTCTAAGCAGAATTGTTTCTTACTTCCTCAAGAGGAAAAAAAATCTTTAATTTCTTTCACAGTAGCAGTTAATTCTCTTTGGGTCTATTTTGCATTTCTGGCTATTGTGTAATTCATATCCATCTGTTTCACTGCAAATGTTGTATTCATTCTCATGTCCTAAATATATTTCCTTGGAAGTGCTGGTGGAGAGCTCAGCAAACCTCTTCAATACCCTGCACTATGCAAGACACCCTAGATTGGGATAAAGTCCTGGAGTTACCTGCTTGCACATACTTTTAGTTCCTGCTATTCTATGTAGCAGAAAACTGAGTCCGGACCTTTTCATCAGTCATAATAACTGGATGGCAAAAGTACAGGGTGTCACTGTTTTTCATCAGGTCTGCCCCAAGACATTCTGCTCTTTGAGGCAAAGGATGAGATGGTATCACTCCATTCCATGTATAGAAGCTGACGAGATTGATAGCTGGATTTTACTTTTACCCTGAAATGAAACATCATCCTCTACTGCACTTCAAGGCAGCAGACTCAGCTACAGGGCCACACAGATCAATCACAAGAAGAGATCTGCTGGATCAGGTCCAGTGTGATGGCCTGGGACTCGGACTTGGAACCAGAGGAGGCTCAGTCTGCAATGGATCCTTTGCCTCAGGCATCATCTGAACCAAGCCTGATCCTGAAGAGTCCCAGTCTGCACAGGTTCCCCTGCAACAAACATCAGCTGGGCCAAGTTAGATCCTGCCTGAGATCCTGTACCTGTCCGTGCCTGGTTCCCTGCCTCATGTCCTGCCTTGGCTCTGTCGGACTGACTCCCAGCGGAACCTTCGGATTCTGGACCAGTCCTGGACCGCATTTCACGGGTTACCCCCAGGCCCAGCACATCCAGTATCCTGTTCTCACGTTGGTCAGCTAGATGTCTGTGCGAAACCTGAAAGCAGAACCTGGGCACAAGAGCACTTTCCTTGCCTGCAGTTTCCACCAGATAGTATGCAGAGCATAAGACGTCTTGGACACTGATAGCCTTATTCTCTGTGAATTTGTCTAGCCCTCTTTCAAAGCCATTTAGGTTGGTGATCATCACTACCTCCTATGAGAGCGCGTGCTATAATTTGCTCTTTTCCTTAATTTGAAGTGTAAACACATCTGCTTATTTTGGCAGCACTTCAAGATTTATTAGCAATCTCTGCCTCCTTCTTTATGATTTTGGCAATCCACGCCCAACTTGCCACTGTGCAGAGGTGTGCTCAGCCGGTTGTGTGAAAACGTTGGCCTTCCGTGACAAAGATCAGCACGCGTACTGTAAGCAAGTTACAACATGCAGAGCTGCCTGAAGATGGACAGGAATGAACAAGTTAAGAAGCGACATGTCAGGGACACTGATGCTTCTGAGAAAATTCTGTAAGAGCAAAGGACTGAAATTCAGCAGCACAGTTCCTGACATCTTTTTGTATTTTATCAAAGTGAATATTGACAGGAAGCAATGAGGGGAAAACAATGGAAAACGAAAACACACACGCTAAAAGATTTATTCAAAAAGAAGAAGAAAACCTTTGAGGAGAATAATTTATAACGCCAAATCAAGTATTTCCATTTAAGATTAAAAGGCTGTGCAAATTGTCTATTCTATTTATGCTATTGTAAATCAGTCGCATATGCATATATGAAAATCATGCAGAATGGGATTATCATAACTCTCCTTCTACAAGCACAGAGCTTAACCCTGATTATCCAAATACAGTAAGGGCAACTCATGCTGTAACTGTTGGTGAACCTGCTGCAAGAGCAGACCAGGGACATTTCCTATTAACGCCTCTTTCCAAATAACTGGGTAGAGGAAGTATAGAAGGGAGTGGGAGAAGGCACATCAGTATGTAGTAAGATCTAGAATTTTGCACTACATCCCCTTCCCACCCAAATCCAGCAGCTAGAAAGTGCAAAGTGCAGTTGAAATAAAAATAAACACGTCTGAGTCAATTGGTTTTGTTACATTTTTTTCTTTCATTCTGACATGGGACTTTTGAGGCCTAATTACAACCTTATATGCAAATGTGAATATTTAACACCAAGAGTTTGTGGGTGGGACAGTTTTCAGCAAAGTGGCTCTGTGGGTCAGGGATGGTGGGGAGGTGCTTAACCCTTTTCCTGCTTTCTGTTTTCCTGCTGTAACAACATTTCCCTCTCAGCCACAGTATTCCATTCCTCCTACGGTGTTCCAAATGCACGCTTACATTTGCAGGCACATTGTCTGAAGCCTTGTAATGAGAAAAGCAGGTGGGAGGTGGGGGGAGAAATTCAGCAGAAAAGTGGGTGTGTTAAGGGGGTTAAGCACTCTTCCTCACTGCTTCTCTGTTAAAAATAAATAAATCACACCTTCCTGAAGCTGCTTATCCTTCACAAAAACAAACATGAATAAATTGTTGCTGACATTGTTTATGATAGCCATTATTAGTATTATTATTATTCAATTTTTTAAAAACGGCCTTTCAGTCAAAAGTTTTCCTAAGTGAAATGTCACAATAAAATGCAACATAGCAAAACATCAGCATTAAAACTACAGTGGTACCTCAGGTTACATACGCTTCAGGTTACATATGCTTCAGGTTACAGACTCCACTAACCCAGAAATAGTGCTTCAGGTTAAGAACTTTGCTTCAGGATGAGAACAGAACTTGTGCTCCGGTGGCACTGCAGCAGCAGGAGGCCCCATTGGCTAAAGTGGTGCTTCAGGTTAAGAACAGTTTCAGGTTAAGTACGGACCTCCAGAACGAATTAAATACTTAACCCGAGGTACCACTGTATTACTAAGCACAGAAAGATTTTAGCAGAATTTGTCACCTGGTCCCTAAAATCCAGAAGGAACAGACATGTTTTAAACTGATATTTAAAACACTTATTTTCATGTAGTTTGGCTCTTAGGGGCCCTTAACATACACATAGCTCAGTTGGTTAGAGTGTAGTGCTGATAACGCCAAGGTTACAGGTTTGATCCCCATACGAGACTGCTGCATATTCCTGCATTACAGGGGGTTGGTTTGATGATCCTCAAGGTCCCTTGCCACTCTACAGTTCTGTAATTCTAAGATTCTACTGAGTCACTTAATAAGATAATTCTTTGTAGTGGTATCTCACACATCTGTGTATGTATGAAAGAGAGAGTATTGCAAATCCAATCACATGTGTGGAGAGAGAGTATTGTACTAACAGGCATAATTTATGGGGCTTTGGTATTCACACACACATACACACACTGCAGCTGTGTTATATATCACAACAAGAAAAATTTCTTGTGTGGTTTGGCATGTCACATGAAGGAAGACTTTGGGTGAAGTCCTACCACAAGCAAATGAGTAATACTTTTGAAAAGATCAAAAGAATTCTTGCTCAGCTGTAGCTATTACTATTATTCACAAATGCGAGGCACCCTCACAGATTTTGCAATATTTGAACCTTTGGAGTTTTGTGGTCATTTTGATTACTGGTGTCTGCACTGCTTTACAAACAATTGAAAAGCAGCTGAGTTTTGGGGCAAGGCAAGGATGATGGCAGAGCAAGAGAGACTATAAGATTCTCAGTACTGATGCTAAAATATATTCTTTGCTGTTGCAGCTTTGACGAAGTTGCTTCCTTTCTTAACACAATACATTTCCAACCCAGGAACATTCTGATTTGCAGAACTATAATTTAAGAAGCATCAGGATGCCTCTTAAATGCAGACAATGAAAACACCTCACAAAAACAGCAGAATGGTAGAGGTAATAACACCCTAAGAACTGAGAAAAGGATGGTGTCATGTGTTCATTCTGAATAATAATAATATATGTGGTTTGGACTGAAACTTTTATGGAAAGTGCTATGGAAGGCTCAGCTGAGCTGCATGCACAGAGCCCAGATGTAACATCTGATGTTATTCCATTATCAGTTCCAGAAAAGAATCATAGCTCACTGCTGGAGCACCTAGATATGACCTGCTATAATAGGGTTGCCATATGTCCTCTTTTTTCAGGACACCTCCTCTTTTTCATGTCGTCATAGTGATCCATAGTTAAAAATAGGAGTTGGCAAATGTGTCCTCTTTTTTTGCTGTCCAAAATATGGCAGCCCCAGCAGTGCTTTTCATTTTGGCAATCTACCAAAGAATACAATAACATATAATAAAATCAGGATTAAGGGTTTTTTTTTAGGATGGTGGCTGGTGTAGGTCCTGTGTCCCGTTGGAGCACTGGTGCCAACCTGCTCTTTTTTTGATAGGAAATGCTTGGGGGTGAGGACAAAATGGGTGTGTGTGAGGAGGATCAGTTCGAGGGAAGTGAGAAATGTCCCTATTTTCATCTGAGGAACTTTGGAGGGTATGCAGATTGCTTATTCAGGTGCATGGAGTATCATTCTCAGTGGCAGTTATATACAGTAAACATGGGCAGGAAGAATTGTTAGCGGTGAAGCCAGAGGGAAATGAAATTCAAAACTTACAAACAGCGATCATTATGTTATTTACAGTTGCCATTAACACAAAATGGTTGCCAGTGATAACATAGACACCCTGGCATCGATACGCTACTTAACAAATGTACAGTGGTACCTCTGGTTATGAATTTAATTCATTCCGGAGGTCCGTTCTTAACCTGAAACCGTTCTTAACCTGAGGTACCACTTTCGCTAATGGTGCCTCCCACTGCCGCCGGCACATGATTTCTGTTCTCATCCTGAGGTAAATTTCTTAACCCGAAGTACTACTTCCAGGTTAGCGGCGTCTGTAACCCAAAGTGTTTGTAACCTGAGGTGTTTGTAATTTAAGGTACCACTGTAATGGGATCAAAAAGGACCTTCATGCTTCAGTCAACAGTGGGTCGCACGAGGCTCAGGGAAAGCACGTGGTGTAGCCATAATACTTAGTAGAGACCTGAACTTCACTGCCACAACAGTCCTCAAGGACAAAAAAGGCAGATTCATTTTCGCTAAAGGGACACTAGACGGCAAAATCAAACTGACAATCGGCTCCATATATGCCCCAAATGCGAAACAATTAGAATTCTTCCAGAGGACACTAAACAAATTCCTCTCCTTCTCTGAAGGGGAAGCAATCCTAGGAGGGGACCTCAATCTAAATATGAAAGGTATATCCCTGAAAGATATCCACCCTACAACCCCATGGGCAACCTTCCTCCGAAGGAAACCTCCAACAACTAGGAACTCTTACAAATTACTAAAATTGCTAAAAAACAGGGGTCTCTACGACATCTGGGGTGAGCAAAACCCGGGAGACATCAGCCATACATTCCAATCGGGACGCCATGATACAGTGTCCAGACTGGACAGCATTCTACTCACACAGGGTCTGATCCCCTCAGTAGAATCAACAAACATAGGTAACATTAAAATCACAGATCACGCCCCAGTAGAAGTCATCGTTAAAATAGGAGAAGGAACACAAACCACCCCATCATGGTCCTTCAGTCCCATCCTAACTACAAACAAACAAATTAGAGAGAGTCTCACAAAAACCCTCCAAAACTACTTCAAGGAAAACGATGTAGACAATATAACAACCCCCCTCCTATGGGACGCAATGAAAGCGGTCACCAGAGGAGCTTGCATAAAAGAGAAAACATTCCTTAAAAAACAAACCACCTCAAAAATTAGCAAAATAGAACAAGACATCACAGTCCTCTCATCACGCTACAAACAAACAGGATCTAAAAAACTCCTCAAACTTATAGAACAAAAAAGGAGAGAACTAGACTCCTTAGAAATCAACAAAACAATGATCAACATTCTATACTCTAAACAACGTTTCTATGAATATGGAGGGAAAAACTCCAGATTACTAGCAAATAGATGCAGGAAAAAAGCACTCAAAACAAGAATACACTGCATCACCAAAAAAGACGGCAACATAACATTCTCCCCCAAAGAAATAATCTCAGAATTTGCAGAATTCTACTCCAACCTATACACCTCCCATAACCCACCAGAGAGGGAAATCAAAAAATTTCTAGCAGGACTGACCATGCCTACCCTAACTGATGAGGAACAGGAATTCATGGACAGCCCTATCACCCCAGAGGAAATAGATGTGGTCCTCAAAAACCTTAAACCACACAAAGCCCCAGGCCCAGATGGCTTCACAGCAGAATTCTATAGGAAATTCAAAGAACCCTTGATGCCCTACATGACCCGCCTATTCAACGACATCATAAAAGGGGGCCCCATCCCCAAAACCTGGACCCACTCCAAAATAGTCTCCATCCCAAAACCACTAAAAGATAGCCTCAAAGTAGAATCATACCGCCCAATCTCATTAATAAACCAAGACTACAAGATATTCACATCAATCTTGGCCAACCGCCTAAAAATCTTCCTACACAAGTTAATAGCCCCAGACCAGACTGGCTTTGTCCCTGGCCGCAATATAACAGACCCCATCAGGAAACTACTGAACCTGATCGAACACAGCAAGGCAACTAAACTCCCATTGACAATTATGTCCTTAGACATCCTCAAAGCCTTTGATTGCTTAGAGTGGAAATACATATTAGCAGTACTAACTAACATGAAATTTGGCCCCAACTTCCTACAAATCCTCAAACAAATATACTCCCAAGCCTCAGCAAGATGCAGAACTAATAATATGGATTCTAATACTATAGCTATCCAAAGAGGCATGAAACAAGGATGCCCACTGTCTCCCTTCTTATTTATCCTGGCTCTGGAACCCTTAGCAATCCGCATCTGAGCAGCCACAGACATCAAGGGAGTGGAAATAAAAGGCAGAACCTATAAATTAGGGCTCTTTGCAGATGACCTAATGGTCACAACACCAGACCCCATAAGCACAGCAACCTCCCTAATCAGAGAACTCAACACATTTGCAATGGTGTCGGGCCTACAGGTAAACTTCACAAAGTCAGAAGCTATGTGCTTCAACACCCCTCCTCACACCCAAAAAGAACTCACGAAGGTCACCAAAATAAAACTTTGCCACACCAAGTTCAGATACCTAGGGGTACAAATAACCAGAAACCTCAATAAATTGCACCTCCACAACTACAAGCCCCTGTGGCGACAAATTAACAAAGACCTAAAGAGATGGAATAACATGAATTTCACTCTCTCAGACAAAATAGCCATGATCAAAATGATCACACTCCCAAAACTAACCTACCTATTCCAAACCCTCCCAATCTGGATCCCCCCAACCCAACTCTGCAGTTGGCAGAGAAAACTACACTCTTTTATCTTCTCACATAAAAAACCAAGAATAAGCCCCAAATGCCTGCACCTCCCCACCTCAGAAGGAGGATGGGGAATCCCCAACATAGAAGCATATTACATTGCCAACCAAATACGACATATAATCCCATATATACTCAAAGATGAGACAAAACAATGGGTACACCTAGAGAGGGACACAATTGAAAATACCTGCACCACAGCATACCCACTCCTCCCAAACAAACTAAAGAAAATTCCCACAACACTCAACAGGTACACACAGACCATGCTCAAAGCATGGAAAACACAAATAGGCAAACTATCCCCAAACCCATCCCCACTAATCCCCCTGGCGTACCACCCATTATTCCACCATGCAGCACAAAACCTCCAGATAAAAACCTGGTGAACCAAAGGCTTATATCGCCTAATAGACTTTTATAAAAATAACAAACCTTTGTCAACACAAGAAATACAAGACAAACTAGAAGACACCCAAATGCCCTGGTTAACACAACACCAACTACATGCCCTCTTAAACAACCCAACAGTAAAATTAGCAGCAACTAGGCCCCTGACAACCTTCGAAAACCTCCTCCTAACAACAAAGGGAAACAGTAAAGGGACGGTATCCGCAATATACAAAATACTACTCCAAAATCCCACAAACCCCCTAGACGCAATCAAAAAACAATGGGAGAATGACATAGGCTATGAGATTAACCCCACGCAATGGACCAGAATGTGGTCTAAACCTCCCTTTAAATCCATATCAACGAAAAGAAAAGAACTCACACTGAAACTCACCTACAGGTGGTACCTAACACCAAGGAAACTAGCGCTAATACGCTCAGGAACCTCACCAAAATGCTGGAGAGGGTGCACCTCCACAGGCACATACCTCCACATGTGGTGGGAGTGTCCCAAAATCCAACTATTCTGGGCAACAGCCATACGAGAAATATGTAATATAACTAAACAAGTATTAGATATCACCCCAGAATTGGCCCTACTAAACATCTTCCAAGACAACAACGCCCATTTACACCACAAAGAACTCATAACCCACCTACTTTCAGCAGCCAGAAACACCATAACCAGACACTGGAGAGACCTATCAGGAGTAAGCATGGACCAATGGTACCAAATAGTATGGGAAACAGCCCTACTGGAAAAATTAACTAATAAACTGAAACTGACACGGGGACAAACAGAAGAAGATGCCTTTACCCCGGTATGGCTCCCCTTTATCACATACACAGCCCAACAAGACAATGACAATAATCCACCAACAGCATACAAATCAATATGGCTAACCTGTTCCAAAACACCCACCCACCCCACTCACACACGAAAACAAAGATCACCACAGCCAATCACAAACAAACAGCCACATCCTAGACCAACCCCAAACTCTCTCACCACCAAAGGAACACAAGTGAACAACACAAACAACGCTGACACCAAACTCTACATACATTAAGCATAATAGAAACACCACCACCTGACCCCACCCCCATCCATCTTCCCTCCCTCCACCCCCTTTCTTTTTCCTTTTTTTTTTTCTTCTCCCCCTAATGCCTCAACAAATGAAACGGATTTGTAAAAATGTTACATGGGGGGGGGGAATACGAGGCATTACACTTCTGTAAAACAAGAAAATCCTAAATAAAAGATTTTTTAAAAAAACAAAAAGGACCTTCATCCCAATTCAAGCTTCAGGTAGTATAGCTGAATCTCTTGGTGATTTGTAATTCCACTGTTTCGCATTGTAGTATCTTTCTTTGTTCAAGAAAGGCCACTTTTAAGAGTGGAAGGTTGAAATGTTTCTCTACAGTTCCCCCCACCCCACCTCACCCTGCATTTCATATTGCCATTTCTGATTTTATATTTGTGTTGATTTATTTTTCTACGTAGAGATTGACCTGTTTCTCCTCGGTAGAATGCAAACTGCATTACTGTCAGATGATGACAGATATCTTCTTTGGAAGATGGGCAATTAAATGAACCCTTGATGTTGTAGATAATATTATTAGGTCCTGCAATAGTGCTGCCAGCGTAGACAGTGTCTTTGGTCAAGTGAATTTTTGCTCATTGGCCATCTGCCATCTCAGAACAAAAGTGATTAAGGCTGGAAATCCTGTTCATGTTTACCTGGGAGTAAGCACCGCTAAACTCAATAGGACTTCAATGTAAATATAAGTATGATAGCACTGCTATTTTGAAGTATGTTATTCATTTATTAAATTCATATCCCTCCCTTCCTCCCCAAGGAGGATTAGCACACACATTTAGCTTTCTGTAATTAACATTCAGCAGAAGGCTGGTATTTATTTAGTTGGTAAGTAATGAGTTAACTCTAGCGTCTTTGCAAAGAGGCAAAGAACAATGCATTAGCTATAAACTCTCACATGCTTAATATGAGAAAAACAACACCTAAAATAAGCTAGCGATTTTTTACATTTCCAGCTGCAAAAGTAAGTGAAAATGATTCACATTGTAACCTATTTCCAAAGTGATATTGCGCCTAGTTCCATAAAATGTGAACAAGCATTCCGCTTTCAGTCTATTGAGAAGCATTTCTTTGTAGGCAGGCTGGTACAGCATGAAGTGTTATATGGTTATTTGTGTAACACACTTTTTGCTAACAGTTCTTCAAGGACGCAGAGCAATATTCTTCCAGGTGTCACATGTGAATGGCTGCCCCTCGAACACTGGGTGTTATGTTGCAATTTCGCACTTACATACGCAGCCTCTTCAGCTACATGTGCAAAAAGCAGGCTTAGAGAAACACCTCTGTGAAACAGGAAACCAAAAGTACAAGTTGCCTAGCTACTGAAGACAATACAAATCTGGAATGAATCTGTGAACAGAAGTCCAAGAAATCACATGTGAGATATTGCAACAACTAACTGCACCAAAGAGGTGTGACAGTAATGCAGGTACATAATTAAGTACATAATTAAGTAACTCCTAACATATTCTAGGGATGCTGGTGGCACTGTGGTCTAAACCACAGAGCCTAGGGCTTGCCAATCAGAAGGTCGGTGGTTTGAATCCCTGTGATGGGTGAGCTCCTGTTGCTCAGTCCCAGCTCCTGCCAACCTAGCAGTTTGAAAGCATGTCAAAGTGCAAGTAGATAATTAGGTACCACTCTGGCAGGAAGGTAAACGGCGTTTCCGTGCACTGCTCTGGTTCGCCAGAAGTGGCTTCGTCATGCTGGCCACATGACCCGGAAGCTGTCTGCGGACAAACGCCGGCTCCCTCGGCCATTAAAGCGAGATGAGCGCCACAACCCCAGAGTCATCCGCGACTGGACATAACAGTCAGGGGTCCCTTTATCTTTACCTAACATATTATAACCATATTTCCTTGATAAATTACAGAATTACAAGGATGGAAGTTTGTAACACTTTGATTACTTGCTTATAATAGGTTCAATAACTTGCTAGAAACAGAAGGCTTTGTACCTTTTAAGAGCTGCTAAGAATGATTATAATCTTGATTGAGGATTAATGTAAGTGAAGAGTTACTTCACTTACATTAGAGTGAGACTCTTAATCTCAAGGTTGGGGGTTCGAGTCCCTTGTTGGGCAAAAAGAGTCTTGCATTGCATGAGGTTGGAGTAGATGACTCTTGTGGTTCATTACAATTCTACGATTTGTTCAAGAATAAAAGCAAAGCAATAGAGTCCTCTAAGAATTATTTAACCAAATGCACCATTCAGTGCAAACATTAAGCGCAGAATTAAGTTCTTGAAAACATGTATGAATTTTGTGGCATCATATTTAAACAGGTCCACAAATGTATACATAAAGCAATATACCTTTTCAAAGTCCTGGACAAATGAGTTGCATGGATTTTGACACGGTTAAGATTGGTATATTTCTTTTCAGTCATCCATATTTTATATGGTTGTTTGACATGCTCTTATGTTTCGCAGACTGTTCTTTTGTTACCTTGTGTTGCAGTGCAGAGTTATGGTAAAAGCAGAAATGTTCAATTTTTCATTGACTTGTTATGGGAAGTATCGCTTGTTCTGCCTTCGTGTGTTGATTCTGCAAATAACAAAGGGGATTGTCCCATCTATCTTCTCTATGAAGTTCAAATGTTAATAAGACAGTCAAGCATTTCCAGGTAATCTTATCAACTGAGGAATCGTATTCTGCACTGCCAAAAATGGCCAAAGGAGCCATCTTTTTCACTTCACTTTCTCACATACACAAATAGCTCCTTAACAGCTCCATTCTCACTCATCTGCTATAGAAATGGCACATTTTAGCATGCGGATTTCTTTGGGGGAAAGGTGTGAAGTGTGCAATTATTAGAAAACAAGCTACAATTTGTGTTGTACTACAAGAAAGTCCAGTGAAATAGACATCTAGATTCTAGCTTCATAGCATTTCCTGTTTAGATAGTAGATTTAGGGTTAACAAGTTTTTGTGGTTTTTTTGCATAAAGAACACCCAAAGTTTTCCCTACAGCAGGAGTAAGGGAAACTCTGGCTTTCCAGATTTTCTTGTCCTAGTCAGCATAGTCAGTAGTCAGGGATAATGCAAGTTGTAGTGATGTAGTCCAATGACTCTGAAGGGTTACATGTTTCTTTCCCCTACCCCTACAGGCAATCATATCAGCCCCACACATTCCTGTAATCCATCCTTCTCCAGTCTGGTGCTCCTGTTGTATTGGACCACAACTCCCATCAGCCTCTGCCATCACAGCCATGTTGAGTGAGACTGATGGGAGTTGTAGTCCAAAGCATCTACAGAGCATCAGGCTGGGGAAGGCTGCTGTATTTACAGCTGTCACTGCCAAATAACATTGAAGCTGCTCAGGCAGAAAGATATTGCAGAGTTGACAGAGAGGAGGAGACATTTTCTGCAATGCATCAACTAATCCAGTCTGTGGAAGTCTTCTATGGTTTCATCATGTACAGGTTACGGGGAAGGTTTGTATGGAGGAGGAGAATACATTCGATGCATCCTCTCATGTCTTTTCTGTCTATGTATATGCAAAATGGATGAAACAACTCTCATTTTGATTTAGTAATGTGTAACTCTAAAGTTACTAGTTTTTGCAGTTTTAAATAAGTGCAAAGATTTTGTAAGTCAACATGGGTAATCAAAAGCAAGCACTCAAGAGACATTTCTTACCTTCAGTCATCCAATAGTCAAATACTAAGATTGCACTACAAGGCAATCTTAAAGCCAATCTTATGCATGTCTACTCTGAAGAAGTCCCACTGAGTTCAGGGGGACTTACTCCCCGCTAAGCATGCTTGGATTGTATCCATGCAACACATACTGAGGAAGTAGAAAAGCAATCACCAATAGTCTTTTCCCAGTAATGCCTTGTAATGCAACCCTATGTGTGTTTAATCAGATATCCTACTAAGATCTAAGGCTTTAGAATTTCAGTGTGAACTCACTTAGCTGGGTGCAAGTTTCATTCAATTCAATGTATAGGATTGTGCTGTTAGTCATTTAGTTTCTACTCCTATTATTTCATATGGATTGGCAAGAAATCAGTGGGGTCTTTTATGATATGTACTAGCTCTCAGTGGCATAGCACTACAGGCTGTCTATCATTTTCTTGTAATTCAATTCAAGCAGTAGGAGAGAAATTTTCTGGGTTCAATGTTTATTAGCATTCAGTATTACCATTGCAAATTTGCTGCAGTGGTTTGGCTTTTGTTTCCTACAGCATCAAATAGTCCTTTTTTTGTTTCCACTGGCCAACTGGTGCTTCAGCTTGTAAAATAAGAGCAAGCTCTATCAAATCATGGCAGCGTCATAGATTTCTTTCCCTAATGAGGAGGCCAATTTCCATGTTGGAAAAGTGTACATTTTGTAACATCAGAATGAATATCTCTCTTTGCAGCTGATCTGGAATTCAATATTTCTGTCGGCTTCTGAATCTGTGCATTAATGAGCTCATCTTTCAAATAGTACAAGATGTAAAGCTGAACAGTAGCTTGCTTACTTTATAGGGGAGGGGGATGAAGTGTCAAAAATAAGCCCCTGTTCTGCCTGCCCATCTGCGTCATATGTATTTGAACCTCCAGTTTCATGTCTAACTTGTAGCTTAAACCTGCTAATAAACTCCCACTACCACAATAAGCATTTTAAACAAACACCTTCTTAAATTCACGCTTTTAAATAGTTGCCTAGTTAAGATCATATAGCTGTGAGATTGACCCATAACTGAAAAAACTTAAACAGGAACAAAAAATAATGTTTATTTTGGGGATCCATAAATGCACAAATTGGAAGATTGCAGGATAATATACTGGCATAATATAAAATGCTACAACTTTAGATGTTATGCCTTTTATAAACTTGGTATTGTTAAGGAATATGGCAGTCATTTGCTTCATTAACCCTCTGTTTAAATGTAGGACCTAAGGTAATTCTTAGGAGGTAATTCTTAAGAGAGCCAGTGTGGTGTAGTGGTTAAGAGTGGTAGACTCATCATCTGGTGAACCGGGTTCGCGTCTCCGCTCCTCCGCATGCAGCTGCTGGGTGACCTTGGGCTAGTCACACTTCTCTGAAGTCTCTCAGCCTCACTCACCTCACAGAGTGTTTGTTGTGGGGAAGGAAGGAAAAGGAGAATGTTAGCCGCTTTGAGACTCCTTCGGGTAGTGATAAAGCGGGATATCAAATCCAAACTCTTCTTCTTCTGTCTTCTTTGACCCCAGTCAGCACCCTTAGAACAGGTATGGTTTCTAGAATGAAGTTTTCTCTGGCCCAGCCGCTAGTGCTTCACATTGGCCTGTTGGATGTTTGGCCCAACAACGACTTTCTGAAGAAGTTTTCGCTTTAGTCAGGACCACCATCCTGAATACTATGGCTTCAGGTTCCCAGTTGTCTCCTTGCTGGAACATCTCTGCTTTCCTAAGCACAACGCTTCTGGTATCCTCTGGTCACTTGCTGTTATCTTGTACCCCTATCCCTTCTTTCTTCAGGCCACAAGTCTTCTGCTGAGGCTCAGCCACCTATTGGACTCCTCCTCAACTCTATCTTTTAGCTCTAGCTCTTCTTCAATTTTCTGTCTACCTTTCTCATGTACTTCAATGCCTTTGAGCTCTTAATTCTATCCCTCCACTGTTTGATCTATCCTTTAATTTTTTGTGGCCACTTCCCAGGATGTCCTTTTATTGGTCCTTATCTAACGGCCCATTGGAGTTATTTTATGGGTAAAGGCAAAGGCAAAGGACCTCTGGATGGTTAAGTCCAGTCAAAGGCAACTATGGGGTTGTGACACTCATCTTGCTTTCAGGCCAAGGGAGCCGCCATTTGTCCACAGACAGCTTTCCAGGTCATGTGGCCAGCATGACTAAACCGCTTCTGGCACAACAGGACACTGTGACTGAAACCAGAGCGCACAGAAATGCCGTTTACCTTCCAACCACAGTGGTACATATTTATCTACTTGCACTGGCATGCTTTTGAACTGCTAGGTTGGCAGGAGCTGAGACAGAGCAACGGGAGCTCACTCTGTTGCGGGGATTTGAACCGCTGACCTTCCAATCAGCAAGCCCAAGAGGCTCAGTAGTTTAGACCACAGTGCCACCCGCGTTCCTGCCAGTCATTTTATACTGAACCTTCGAATACCAATTGGACCAGACCTTCCAAGTGTCCCTATTTTCCAGAGACAGTCCCAGATTTACAGAAGCCAACCCAGTTTCTGATTTGATCCTGGAAGGTCCTGTTCTTCCTTAGGACATCCCTATTTTCATTGGAGAAATGTTGGAGGGGGTTATGCCACCCCCCCAAACCAAGGAGATAAGTAACTATACAACCTTTAGAAGATATCTGAAGGCAACCCTGTATAGGGAAGTTTTTAAATGTTTAATGGTGTTTTTTATATATGTTGGAGCTGCCCAGAGTGACTGGGGCAACCCAGTCAGATGGGCAGGGCTGTTGTTGTTGTTGTTGAATAGGATGTCCCTATTTTCATCAGAGAAATGTTGGAGGGTATGTTAGATGTTCCTACTGAGTATAAATATCCAGGACATTCACTTTCAGTACCGTGAGCTGCAAAAGGCGTTTCCTTCCTTAGCAACTGTAACCAAGGCTTCTGTTACCATTCTTGCTTGCACACTTGGTAACCATCACAGAGGTTTGAGTCCTAATCAGATACTTTTACCTTATGTAATGGTTCTAGGGGTTGCTCGTGCGTAAAATCGGCGCCACACCTGGCTGGGTTGCCTGAGTGAACCCTTTCTGTCCGGACAGCCACTCACCCGTGGCTGTCTCAATCGCTGGCAGAATCTGTCAGTGGGCGTTTCTTGAACTTCTTCCAGCAAAGAAGCTCTTTGACGCCTAGTCTTCGCCTACTCTCCCTGCGCGGAAGCCTTCTGTGCAGGGAGGGTGTGGGCAGTGGAGGACCCGTGCTCTCCCCGCTGGTCTCCGGCGAGGAGTCATGGAGCCACCTTGCCGATTCCCCCATCTGCCCCCCTTCTCCACTGGTGCTACGCTGATTTCCTTCCCCAGAAGATGGGCTGCTTCTCTCCCTCCCGGGACGCTCTCCCTCTCCCTCTGGCTCTGATGGCAGTTCCCTGACACCTTATGTTTCATTGAAACGGAGGTATTTAATCACAGGACCAAAATTATATCTATTCCTAACTCTAATGGCCTGCCCTTTCACCTCAAGTAATGATAAATAGTTTCTTCCCTTCTGAAGACAACGTAAAACCATGTCTCATAGGCTTTTATCTGTAAGAATATATGCTACACTGAATCAGCAGAGCCCAGGACATCTCCTTTAAAAAGTCCATTGAGCTTCTTATCAGATAGCTGATATGCACAATATGTTTCATTACTCCTGAATTAGGTAAACACTTTGATATATTCATGATGGTTTTCCTAGCTGGTTGTCAAAAACGAACAAATGAAAATAATAAAAAATATCAAGATTATGCTAGACAAATAGCAGTTTCAGAAGCATCCCTGCTGCTATGTGCGGCAATTCCTAAGATTCAACAAAGTGCTTAAAGCTGTATCTTAGAAGGTGCCTGACTTCAATGGCAGTGTTTTCAGAAGTTGCAACAGAAAAAAGGACCCATGATGATAATTAATACCTAATGGTGTTTAAATGCTGCTGCTTCTGTCGTTGCATAGCAACTGACATATCACAGGCCTGCCAGTGTGCAATAAAAGAAAGAGGCACTAATAAAAGAAAGGAAAGAGTGAGGCACTATTCCCCTCTGCCCCTCAAACTAGCTTCCCCCTTTTGTTTTCTAACTGGACTTTTTCCCTATATGAGATCCCTCTGGAGCCCTAGCCCTGGTTTGTGGCATGGAAAAAGAAAATTAAACGGTGTGGGGAAACCTGAAAACCTATAGCTGAATTAGCGCGACTCTGAACCAGGCGGGGATTCCTTCGTTGCGGAGGATCCCGAACTCTCCAGGGGAAAATAGGGGTATCGCAGGGCGCAGCGAACCCCTGAAAAGTATCTGCAGGACGATACAGATACAGAGGTTCCCGCGGTGCCGAAACGCAGAATCCCCGGCCGTCAGGTAACTCCGTTTCGGAGCGAAGAGTACGGCGGGGGGGGAAGCGGGCAGAGGGAAGCCATAACTGCCTCTGGGGAGCGAAGCCCCGAGCCTGGAGGAGGAGCGCTAGATTCTCAGAAAAAAGGACAATTTCGAATTAAGGAAGGAGGTTTTCAGGATTGATTAAGCTGAAATTCGAATTGGAGAAAGAAAAGCATAAGAGAGCTCAACTTTCACTCGAAATCGCATTAGACGCAGAGCGCTAAGCAAAGCGGAGAAAAACGTGTGTGTCGCTAGCGGACAGAATTCTCTCTCCCCGAAAACTTTCCAAAGTGCCAGATATTAAGTAACAGATTAGGAAGGAAGGCAAGGGGAGAGCAAAAAGATACTATATAATTCTTTGACGGACTTAGTCCATGTCTCTCCAGCCTGTAACAGGATAGAGGGAAAAGAAGGAGATAGTGCGATCTTTGGAAAAGCACTGCGTGAGAGAAGATAAGAGAAATTAGAGACGCCATTACCTTCCTCACTGTCAGCACGTACTAGGAGAAGGAGAAGGAGGAGGGGACAAGAGGAGGAGCGCAGGACAGTGATTAACTACTCAACAGAGACGTGGACAAAATAAAAGATACTAGCGGTTCCTTCCCATTTTCCCCTCTGTGAGAGACATTTATGAGAACACCGCGGAGTTCTGGGGAGATTTAGAGAAAATACTTTGCTCCTTCTTTCTCTTCTTTCCTCTTTTCTCCCCTTTCGCGGCACCCGCCTCCTCCTTGCCAGAGGGAGTAGTAGCGCCTTTGCGGAAGGAGAGGAGACTGCAACATATTACTGTTTCATCTACCCTACCTACCCACCTGATTCACTGGAACTGTGTTGAAAGAGATGGAACAGAGCGCTGCCTAAGGAAAGGGGGCGGACAGAGAAGAATTTCTGGAATCTCTGAAAGCAGCCGCAATCGCGGCCAAAAGGAGTTAGCCCAATTGGGGGCAAGAAGATAAAAAACAGACACAGAACATAGTGAAAGGTGGATTAGCCCAATTGAGGGCAAGAAGATAAAGAACAGATTAAGAATATAGTGAAAAGTGGATTAGCCCAATTGAGGGCAAGAAGACTTGGAAAGAACTAAAAGGGAACAGTGGCACTGAGATTTGGTGGTGGAGGGTGAACATTCACATTTAACGGATTAGCCTAATTGGTGGCAAGAAGTAAGAAGACCAAACTGGACTAAAATTTGTAAAGACTGCAACTCAAAGGAGACAGTGGGAATTGAAATTCAGATTTCCCCATCTTACTCCTAAATTGAATTTTTTGCGGGGGGAAGGGGGAATTGGTGTGTGGGGAAGTGGAAAGAAGTGGAAAGAAGGGAAAAAGGTCTATCGGGTTCAGTTTAAACGGCTAGTGAAATCAGATCCAAAAATTTTAAAATGTCATATACGCAGAAAAAGGCGGGGGAGGGGGGGACTCCAGTAGAAAGAAAGGGGTCCAAACAAGAGTCTGATTTTAGATCAGAAATATTAAAAATGTTTAGTGAGATCAGACAAAGTGAAAAGAATTTAGAATCAAAAATTGAACAAGTAGATGCAAGAATTGGAAAATTAGATAAGAAAATAGATGAGACAGTAAGAGAACTTAAAGGGCAAATCAAGGAAGTATCCAAAAGAACCCAAGTATTAGAAGAAGGGATGAAAAAGACAAAAATGGAAATAAGAGAATTAAAGCGGGAGGAAGATAAAATTAAGGTGGGACTTCAGGAGACTAACAAAGCTCAAGAAGAAATGTGGGATGCCATCTCTATGAATGAACTTCGACAACGGGAAACAAACTTGAGGCTGAGAGGGATACCAGAAACGCAGAACGAGAACATTAGGCAAAAGTTAATAGTAGAACTGGCGCAATGGTTAGAACTTCAGGAAGTCGAAGTAGCAAATACGATAATGAATGCCTTTAGAATGAGGGTCAAAACGACCAAAGCGAAGAAATACCCAGGAGACTGCCTCATAACCTTCAAAGATAGAGATATGAGAAATTTGGTCCTTCAAAAAAACAGAGAAAAAAGGCTAATCATAGATGGCGGCTATATAATCATTTTCAAGGACATCCCAATTAGATTGCTGAAACGGAGAGACCCCTATAAAGTAATAGTCCAAACCCTCAAAAAGAACAATATAGAATTTAAATGGGAGTTCCCCGAGGGGATCTCCTTTTTTTACAAGAGTAAAAGACATAGACTGACCAGCCCGCAAGAAATAAGTAAATTTCAAAGAAAGTATAAAGAATTAACGACGGAAGAAGATGAAGAAGCGAAAGGAGCATCGGGAGGAGAAGAGAGAAAGAGGAAAAACGGCCAGAGAAACGAGGAACAGGAGGAAGAGGAGGCGAGAGAGGAGGGGGAGGAAGAAGAGGAGGAAGGAATCTAAACACACTTAATTAAAACAACATGGCTCTAAAAATATGGAACTGGAATGTGAATGGCTTGAACGATAGGAAAAAACGCAATAAGGTGGAACAACTTTTAAAGAAGAAAAATCTAGATATAATCTGCTTGCAAGAGACTCACGTAGCAAGGAGTCATAGAAAAATTTTGATCAATAAGAGATTAGGCAATGAATTCATATCCTCAGATAAAAAGAAAAAGAGAGGAGTGGTAATGTATGTTAAAAGCAAAATTGAAGCACAACAAATATTCAAAGATGATGAAGGAAGAATGATGGCAATCCAGATAAATTGGCAAGGTGAAAAAATAATGGTGGTCGGGATCTACGCACCAAACGAAAACAAATCCGAATTCTTCAAAAAATTGGAGGACAAGTTATCAGAATTTGCAGACCAAAAGATAGTTCTGATGGGAGATATGAACGGGGTGGTCTCCTTAGAAATGGACAGACTAAGAAATAACAACTCAAAGGAAGGGAAGTTACCCAAGCCTTTTTTTGAGATGGTAAAGAGCTGTAATCTAATAGACATCTGGAGGTTAAGACACCCTCTGAGAAAAGAATTCACATTTTACTCCGACCCAAACGAATCAATGTCCAGAATTGATCAAATTTGGATATCAAATGAGTTGACACCAAGAACATCCCAGGTAGAAATTCAACCAAGAGTCATCTCAGACCATAGTCCTCTGGAATTGGAACTTAAAGGTTTGGAAGAAAGATCGTTTAGGTGGAAATTAAACGACTACTTATTGGATGATCAAAAGGTAATCCACGAGGCCAGGAAGAAATTGAAAGAATATTTTGAAGATAACTGGGATAAAGGAACGAAGAGGAGTGTTGTCTGGGACGCGGGCAAGGCGGTGATGAGAGGGTATTTTATCCAACAGAACTCGATTAAAAGAAAGAACAGAGAAAGAGAAAAGAAGGAAATACTAAGACAAATTATGGAAAACGAACAGAAACTGATAAAGAAGCCAAACAATGCTAGAATCAAACAAAGTATTAAGGTGCTGCAAAAGGAGTTTGAAATGATGATAAACAAAGAAGTTGAGTGGAACATCAAAAGACTAAGACAAAGGAACTTTGAATTTGCGAATAAGGCAGGGAAGTGGCTGGCATGGCGGACCAAGGAAAGAAAAGAACGAACCACAATAAATAAAATAAAAGTGGGTGGAGAGGAGATAACTAACCCTAAAGGGATTAGGAAAGGATTTTTGGATTTCTACAATCAACTGTATAGAAATAAAGAAAAGAACAACATAAGGAAAATAGAAAGATACTTAAAGGAGAAAGAGATGCAAAAGATTTCGACAGAGGCACAAGAAAGGCTGAACACTCCAATAAGATTGGAAGAGATAAAAGAGACAATTAAAAAAATGAAAAATGGGAAAGCTCCGGGACCAGACGGTTTTACAGCAAGGTATTATAAAGAATTGGAGACAACCTTGTCACAACCAATGAAAGAAGTGATGAATATGATTCTGAAGGAGAAAGAAATTCCGGAGACGTGGAGAGAAGCATTCATAACATTTATCCCAAAAGACGATGCAGATTTGACGCAAGTTAAAAATTATAGGCCAATTTCTTTATTGAATACGGATTACAAAATCTTTGCAGGGATATTGGCAGAAAGGCTGAAAAAGGTTTTACAAGGAATTATACATGAAGACCAGGCAGGCTTTCTTCCTGGCAGACAAATGAGAGATAATGTGAGAAATATTATAAATATTATAGAATATTTGTCTGCCAGGAATGAGAAGCAGGCAATGCTAATGTTCGTGGATGCGGAAAAAGCATTTGATAATGTATCATGGGACTTTCTGCTGAAAAATATAGAACAGAGGGATATGGGTAATGATTTTCTCAACGGAATAAAGGCAATATACATGGAACAAAGAGCCAAATTGATAGTAAATAGTGTGATCTCAGAAGAAATAAAAATCTCAAAAGGCACCAGACAAGGTTGTCCATTGTCTCCATTGATATTTATCATGGTCCTGGAGGTGTTATTAGATTCAATAAGGAAAAATGAAGTAATAAAAGGGGTGGCGGTAGGAAAAGACCAACATAAAATAAGAGCCTTTGCGGATGATTTAGTGCTGACGGCTGAAGATCCGTTGGAGTCGGCAAAAGGAATACTGGACGAAATTGAGAAATTTGGAGAGGTGGCGGGGTTCATAATAAATAGGAAGAAAACCAAAATCATGGTCAAAAATATGGAGAAAACAGCACTGGAAGAATTACAGCAACAAATAGGAATTGAAATTGTTAAAAAAGTGAAATATCTAGGAATTTGGCTGACACCCAAAAATATCGACCTTTATCAGAACAACTATACACCGACATGGAATAAAATTAAGAAAGACCTGATAATTTGGAACAGATTAAAACTATCCTTCTGGGGCAGAATTTCACTAATTAAGATGCAAGTATTGCCCAAAATGCTATTCCTATTCCAAATGCTACCAATATTAAAAGGAACGTCGATCTTCAAAGAATGGCAGAGGCTGATCACAAGATACGTTTGGCAAGGGAAAAAACCAAGAATTAAATATAAATTATTGACAGATATAAAGGAGAGGGGGGGCTTTTCCCTGCCAGACCTGAAGATATATTACGAGGCATCATGCCTCTGTTGGCTGAAAGAATGGATCAACCTTAAGAATACAAAGCTGTTAGATTTGGAAGGATTCGACAATATAGCCGGATGGCATGCTTATTTATGGAAAGAGAAGAAGAAGGGTTTTAAGTCATTTGATAACCATATTGTCCGGAGAGCGTTGTGGGAAGTATGGGATAGATATAAAAACATATTGGAAGTAGGAGTCCCACACTGGCTGTCTCCATTAGAGGTGTTAGCTGTTAAAAAGTCAACATGAGAGATAATTGGGCGACATATGGAGAATTGGTGATGAAGGAAGGAGGAAAATGGAGGATAAAACCATACGAACAAATAAAAGGTCAGGTTTATGATTGGCTGCATTACCTCCAAATAAATGAAATGTTTAAGAAAGATGCAAAGGAAAAAGGGTACAGAGAAAGAGAATCTAAATTTCAAACTGAAATAGTGAACAGCAATTATAAGGTGATCTCAAAAATGTATAAAATCTTGCTAGATTGGCATACGATGGATGAGGGGGTAAAGGATGTGATGATTCAATGGGCCAGAGATTTGGGATACAATATAGAAATAGATGAATGGTACAAAATATGGAACGAAAACATAAAATTTACAGCTTGTGTCTCCCTAAAAGAGAACTCAATGAAGATGGTGTACAGATGGTATTTAACGCCAGTAAGATTAGCCAGAATGTACAAAATCAGTAATAAATGCTGGAGGTGTGGAGAGAAGGAGGGTACATTCATGTATATGTGGTGGGAGTGCAGTAAAATAAGGGAGTTTTGGGGGACAATACACAACGAACTGAAGAAAATACTAAGATATAACTTTGTTAAAAAACCTGAAATTTTCTTATTAGGAATAACAAGAAAGGATATAACAAGGAAAGACTGTAAATTTTTTCAATATGCTATTACGGCGGCAAGGATGTTGGTGGCTCAGAATTGGAAGGGAAAAGAGGTCCCAACTTTGGAAGATTGGAGGGTAAAGCTTATTGATTACGCAGAATTAGACAAATTAACAGGTAAAATAAGATATCAAAAAGATCAGAAATTTTTGGAAGACTGGGGGAAATTTACGGAATATTTGGAAACTGCATGTGAGGAACATACAACGTTAGTGTGTTTTAAAGAAGCTTTGTAAAAGAATGAGGAACGTTACGTGAAGATATTTAGAGATAGAACTGTAATACTTAATAGTAATGTTGAAGTTAGGAAATGTGTAGATAGGATGGAAATTACGAAAGATTGTCGGAAGAGTTGAGGGAAGTCCAGATAATGAAAATAAGTGATATGTACTTGGATGTAAATGAGTTTTTCTTTTTGTGTTGTTAAAAACTCAATAAAAATATATGAAAAAAAAAAAAAAAAAGAAAACCTATAGCTGAATTAAACAAAAAGGCTTTCTTCTTCTTCTGCAAAATGTAGCTTTGACCAGAAATCCACCAGTGATAGTGTAGTTATCTTATTGTAATATTGCAGTCTTTCTCTTTTTTTAAGGCTCCCTTCCTTTTTAAAATAGGATTGACATTCTCTGCCCAAGGCTGGAACTGATCTTAACTCATGAGTTAAGATCATGGATTTAAGTGATAAAAAGTGTATTGATTTCTTTTGTTGTGGTTTAATGGCACTAAGCAAGACAGAGGATGTGAAAGGGCACAATTATTCCCGAAATGTGGCCTTTTCAAGCTTATGAAATCATTTAGCTCTTCATACTCTTTATTTTTTTCTTTCTCCAACTATAGATGTGTTCAGGCTCTTATCTGGACATGTGAACAACACAGTTGGGAGCAGTGGCACTCATGAAGCTCTGCCTCCAATACCCCATGAATGCCACGCTGCCTGTTCAGTTCCCAACCATCATTGTGTTGACTGGGGACCCCAATAAAGCAGAGCCCCAAATTGTGCTCATTCAAGAGAACACTAGTAGAAGCCCCCAGCATCTTGAGATCTTTCCACAGGGCCTGCAAGACGGAGCTGTTCCAACCTGGTCTTTGGGCTGGACTCACTCACCTCACAGTGTGTTTGTTGTGGAGGAGGAAGGGAAAGGAGATGGTTAGCCTCTTTGAGACTCCTTAAGGGGAGTGAAAGGAGGTGTATCAAGTCCAAACTCCTCCTCCTCTTCTTTTTCTTCTTTGTCTTTAGATACAATTTTAACATACTTAGGTGCAAAAGATCCTTGTTCATGCCCTGATCATGATTTGATTAGGCCATGAAGGTCAGAACAAGCAATTACGCATTTAGGATGATCCATTCGTGCCATTGCCTCAGAAATCTGGTAATGAAATATGGCAGGTTATCTTGTTATTGAAGTCCAATATGGCCTCCACACCTCATTTTACCACACCACATGGTATGAAGGCTGCAATGGTTATATGGTTGTGTTTTATTTGGTGTTTGGTACTTTGCTGTTCTTGGTTCGTAAGATCACACCACCATTGTACAAAAGAGGCCAAGTATAAGCTCATGGGATGGGAAGGAGGACCTTTGTTGTTGTTGTTGTTATAGATCTGATTGATTGATTGATTGATTGATTGCATTCATTGATTGATTATATTTATTACCTACCCTTCACCTAAAGACTCCAGGGCAGGTTACATCAAAAGATAAAACTACAAAATGCAATAGTTGAAATCCCAGTACAAATTACAGCGGAAGAAAATGCAAACCAGCAGAGTAGAAGGGGTGGCATTGACTAAAAAGCCATCTCACCCCACTCCTCCAAAAGCCTGGACAAAGAATGCACCTTGACCTGTTGTTGAAAGCTAAACAACAGCCTTTATCTATCTAGTACCCACCAGATGCTTTGGACTATGACTCCCAACAATCCCATTTAGCTCAAAACATCTGGGAGGCACCAGGTAGGCAAAGGTTGCTGTACAATGTTGGCACAAAGGGCTTCTTGGAGAAGACAGCATTCCACAACCCTAGGGGGCTACCTCTGAAACTGTTTTCACACACATTTCGTTTTCACTTGTTTTATATTTTGATCTGTTACCATGTTGTGTTACATTGACTTTCATTCTGATACTTTGTGTTAATTGAGTCAATGTTTTCTGTTTTACTGTTAGCCACGTTGGGCTTCCTTTGGTTAGGAAAACTGGAATATAAGCAATAAATAAAACAAATTTTAAATGTTCATTTAGAGAAACAAAGCCATAGAAGTGCCCAAGAAAGATGTTAAATTATTTTTGTATGCTACAACTGCTGCTCGTATTTTATTAGCTAAAAAGTGGAAAACCCAAGAATTACCAATGATAGAAGAATGGCAGATGAAGATGATGGATTTTTCGGAGCTAGCTGACCTAACTGGAAGAGTCCGCGACCAGAAGAAGGAGGAGTACCAGGAAGAATGGAAAAAAAATTAATGATTATTTAATTAAATAAGTTAAGTTAAATTAGTTGGAAATAACTTGCAGATAACTAATAAGCTTGGGATTTTATATAAGTTAAGTGATGAATCAATTTGTATAATTTCAAAAGGTAATGATTGAAAGATGTTAAAGCTAATGGTAAATTTTATAAGAAGTGTGATTTGGAAAACCGTTAAATGGATATGCATGGAAATTCAACCAAGGGGAAGCGAGGAAGTCACTTAACAATGTTAATGAGTATAATTTCCAATAAGATTATGATTTGTGTTTGTTTGTTTGTCTTGTTTGTTTATAATTTTGTGAAAATTAAAAAAAAAATGGGGGGATAGAGAAATAAAGCCATGATATTAATATAACAAAACAAACAAACAAACAAACACACCCCTCTAGGCAGGGAAATATGTTGCGTATTGTCATCAACAGAGAAGCGATTGTGTTTCGTGTCTGCTGGGACCTGGTCATAGCTTTTAGAGATTCAGTACAGTGATTCATGTCAAAAATTGAATTAATCCATGATGGCTTTTGCTTTCCAGTCTATGCTGTGCTGGAAAAAAGGACCATTCCCTTGTCTCATGGTTCTGTGATAGAGTTAACAACCTAGCAAAATAGTTTCATTAGGAAGTAAACCTCTCCCTGGTGAAGCATTTCTATATAGTGTTTCATTACCAGCTCCCTAGCAGGGAGGTTTAAACCTGGACCTGAGGGAGTTAACTCTTCACTGTTAAAGAGCTCTCTTGACAGTTAAATAGATTAACTCCCCTGGTTGTATTATTTTTCTTGGTAATGGAATTAACTTTGTCGCAATACAGTTTTGTATAAGGAAGATGCATCTCCATTGCATGACAAAATAGTTCTCTGAATACTTCAGTGATTGGTTCACTTCCTGCCTTAAGTATTATTTTTAAAAAATGGGTCTTGAGGAAAAAAAGGATGGCAGTTTTTTATGTCTTTGGCAGCAAGGATATTGACTTGCTAATGCCATGGTTTCAAGCTAGTAGGTGGGCAGGTCAGTTATTCAATTTTGTAGTAAGAAATGTAACAGTGAAGATAGGGTGGCCACTTAGGTAAAGGTAAAGGGACCCCTTACCGTTAAGTCCAGTCACGGACGACTCTGGGGTTGCACCGCTCATCTCGCTTTACTGGCCAAGGGAGCCGGCGTACAGCTTGTGTGTCATGTGGCCAGCATGACCAAGCCGCTTCTGGCGAACCAGAGCAGCGCACAGAAACGCCGTTTACTTTCCCGCCAGAGCGGTACTTATTTATCTACTTGCATTTCGTGCTTTCGAACTGCTAGGTTGGCAGGAGCAGGGACTGAGCAACGGGAGCTCACCCTGTCGTGGGGATTTGAACCGCCAACCTTCTGATTGGCAAGCCCTAGGCTCTGTGGTTTAACCCACAGCACAACCCACTAAAACATCGTCAAAAGAGAGATGACAAAATAGGGCACAGATTTGCATAAAATCTGTGTATGCAGATTTATATGTATAGATATAAATTTAGAAACAGTTACTTTAATTTAAACTGAAATACAACTTATCTCATCATGTCAAGATGCTGTTGATGAGCAACTTGTTCTCTCTTACGTTTTTTAAAAATCTTTAAAGCAGACTTGGACTGGACAGGCCATCAAACAGCAGGCTGTTCCCTGTGAAGTCGGACACATGGGCAATTCTAGGAGTGGGGTGCACTGAACAAACATTGCTTGTGCAATGGAGTTTTCCTCCTCCCCGCCTCCCCATACCCTGAAATGGGCTGCTCTAACATGGAGCTAAATGCCATAAACTGTATGTTACATTAATCTAGTATCCTGCCATAACTGAGCACATGCATGCCAATTTAGCATTCTGTGAAGACATTCCATTCTCCCTACTCAATAGTTTCCTACGCTCCCAATACAGCACATGCTCAGTGCTTATCAGGCGTTTTTTTGGGGGTGGGGGTGGTGTAAGGATTTTTTCCATGGTTATTATTTGTGCTTCAGCAAACCCTGGGTTTTCCTCTAGCTTGTTGATACCTTGTGTGCCTTTCTGACAACATCGTGTGGTACTCATGGCCTGAAGATCAGAAATGGATAAATATATTTGCCAAGTTAATATGTAATCAAACTAAAGCATCTGTAGTTTGGGGTTTCCTGGCTCCATTATTCTGCTCAGTGGTGCTGTCAAGAGTGGAATTTTGGGCAGAAGACCAGAACCCCATTCAACACAATGAGGAGGAGGACACCCCCGCCCTCAAATGCAGCAGGTTTGGCTTATCATATTTAAAGTTAAGTGAAATACTACGCATTACCATATAAAGAGAGGGGTCCTGCTCATATGACCATTCATTTCAGAGCCTAAAACTGTATCACTGCCTCAGCTTCCTTCCTGGACCTTTTTCGTGGATGGAGCCACAGTCCTATGCAGGCTAAGTGAACTTCTTGGGGCTTGTTTCTAAGTGAACTTGCAGAGGAGAGGATTTAAGGAAGGATCAGCATTAAAAAGTAGGAAAAGCGAATGTATTGGCATGAAAATGCTTATCTTCTCCACTTCTGAATGAGAGCGCCTTTGATTATATCTGTCACAACAACATAATAAACTACTTCCAGCATTTCAATGATGCATTTGAAGCAAGTTCCCTGGGAGTGGATTTTAGCTGAAGTCCTGCTGGTTTGCCTAGTCCTTTAATGCTACTTTAGTGGAGATTTGAAAAAAGTGCCTCCCTCCCTAACAGAAATTATTTCTAAATCTGTCTTTTGGTTGGAAGAGGGAATGAATATTTAGCAGCTGACTGGTAAGTAGGGAGGCTAATCCAACATTCATTCTGGATTATGATATTGTCATGCAGTAAATCATAATTGTGAGTGCAATCCTATACCCACATACCTGGGGAGTAAGGCCCATTGGATTCAAAGGGGCTTTCTAAGTTGTTATATTCATAGGATGGTGCCATAGTAAGACTGGTCATATCATTCTCTGAACTACAATGTATTTGGTGAGCAGTAACTATAATACTGTAAGAGAGGCACAACAGGGATTATGCAGGTAACTGAGCAATTAATACACATATAACCAGATTACAATGACAATAGCAATGTTCTTTAAAATATGAAAGATCCAGCTAAAATAATAACAAGCAAGTGGCAAATGTATGAATAAGGAATGTTCATGTGGCAGTTTTAAAGTATTAAGAGTGGACAGCACACTTGAAGCATGGGAATATGGGCAAGACTGTGACAGCATGAGTCATCATTCATTTCGCCAGTATGGACACCTGTCATATCAGTTGATAGAGGAGCATGGTTGTGCTCTGCTTGGGAATTTGCTGCGGGTTCTATCTTCATTGTGCTAATAGGTGATTTCGGACAAAGCATCAGAGGGGATATTTTTCTCAGGTCCACAGCAGAAAGAGGGTTAATTTCCTCATCTCCATCTGCTGCAAGCCTTATAACAATCACCTCCCAAAATGCTATTTCCTTTTTCAAAAAGTGTGCATGTTTAAATGCAAGGTATCTTCAATTCCATGTCTAGCTTGTCCCTTAGTAAAAGGCCTGAGTGGTAGCAGAGTGTTTTGCTTGGAAAGCTCAGCTCTTCAATAAAGTGACCGTGGTTTTGTTTCATGTTAAGTGAAACTGAAACTGACTGGACAAAGTACAGTGGTACCTTGGGTTACAGACGCTTCAGGTTACAGACTCTGCTAACTCAGAACTAGTACCTCGGGTTAAGAACTTTGCTTCAGGATGAGAACACAAATTGTGCATCGGTGGTGCGGCGGCAGTGGGAGGTCCCATTAGCTAAAGTGGTACCTCAGGTTAAGAACAGTTTCAGGTTAAGAACGGACCTCCAGAGCGAATTAAGTTCTTCACCGGAGGTACCACTGTATAAGGTCAGATATCCAAATGGAAGGATGGGTGATACTGTTGGCACCTAAAATACGGATTTTCCTGTTCATAGAGGAGCAACATGGATAAGTTACTGTATTTTCTGCTGAGGTCATGGTGGCCCTGAGGTGGGAAAGGGCGGTTTTGTGCTCTGCCAAACCATGTTTGTAGAGTTTTAACTTAAGGAGCATGTTGCTGATAATGCCAAGGTTGCAGGTTCGATCCCCGTATGGGACAGCTGCATATTCTTGCATTGCAGGTAGTCTGGATGATCCTCAATGTCCCTTCCAACTATACAATTCTATGAATGGAGGGGAAGGGGAATATTATTGTTTAACGCCAGCTGCTCTGTTCTGGGCCCTTCTGGCAGGCGCGCACATGATGCGTAAAAGAAGAATCCTAGGATGCTTCAGAGAAGACCTGGTCCAGAAAAATCTGGGGAGCGCAACTAGAGTCCCTTGTCCGAGGAGAAGAAGATAAAAAAACAACAACATATGGGCGCATGGGCCGAGACCAGAGCATCCCTCGCTCTTGGAGACCTGACCAGATCGCCTTCCCCGTGGAAGCGCCGACTGCAGGCAAACGGAATGGCAGGCGCGCGGCTCTTGAGGTTCCCTGGCTCCACCTCCCCGCCTGCGTTACCGCGCCCGCCCCGCTCTGGGAAGGAGGGAGGCGGGCAGGCGGAGGGGCGAAGCTGCCGCTCGGAGGACCGTCCTTGCCGGCGCCGAGGGGGTTAAGCAGCTGGGTTTTGCGGAGGCCGCCGCTCGGCTCGGCTCGGCTCTGTTCTGCTGAGAGTCGGGGATCGCTCTGCCAGTGGGAAGATGGCGACGGAAGGAGCGAGCGGGGAGCCCGGCTCTGGCAACCGGGGCGATCCGGAGGCAGCGGTAGGCGAAGCGCGGGGCTTGCGGCGTGCGGCGCGGGGCTGGAGGAGGCGGCGGCTCCCTTCTCCGCCGCCGCCGCCGCCGCCGGGCTGAGCTCCGCGCTGGCTAGCTCTCGGGCTGGTGCTTGGCGCCCAAGCGGGAGAAGGCGCACCTCTCGAGGCTGGGAGAGCGGAGCGCGCCGAGCGAGCGCGTTGTGGGGTGAAAAGCGCGCATTGGGTATGGGTCTTTACGCAGAGGAAGGAGGGTGTCTTGGCGTCTGCGCCCCCGGAGAAATGGGAGCTGGAGGGCTCGGAGCTCGGGCGCAGGCGGACCTGCAGTCCCCAGGGATCTCTCCGGCCTCGATCGCAGCCTGACGGAGAGAGAGATCGGGGAGGGGAAGCCGGAGGGACCCTGGAGACGACTGGAGAGGCGACCATGGGAGGCCCCGCCGCTCTGATCGTGCGCCCTTGGCGGGGATGGGTGGACATTGGCCGCCCCTCCGACGCCCCTCCCCTCGATCTGGGGATCTTTCGAGGAGGTCTTTGTAGAGGGCGAAGATCCCCTTCTTTTTCCAGGAGGCGGCTCCCTTTTGTTTTCGTGTGGATATGTATTGGGCTGTAGGAACGCGGGCTTTTCTCCTCGCTTGCGGGACGGGTGAAACACAAGGGTCCCCCCCCCCCAACGGCCCTGGTGGGCTGGCGGCGCGTCACAGAGCATTGACAGCCACAGATCGCCCGCAACCATTTCTAAGGAGGAGGGAGGGGGGGCTCATCGCCCTGGAATTAGTTCCCTCCCCTTCCATATGCGCTGCCTCCCCCGCCCCGCCAAGCCCCCGAATAACAGGCGTGGGATATTGCCAGAAGCATTATCGCGGGGTTGGGAAGGGTGCTGATGGTTGCGTTTGGATTCCCACCTCTGTTGAAGACTTTATATTAGAAACATAGCTGGGTCACTTAAACTGGGAAATGTTTGGGATGCGGGTGGGCGTTGAAGATCAGGTGGTCCCCCCCCCCGCCCCAGAACAATAAGCCCATTTTAATCCTCTGTTGTTCTTTCCCCCTCTTCTGCATCCAAGTAGTGGAACAGGAAAGATCTATCTTGTTCTCTTTTTTTTGCTATCGTTGCTGGAGGCTTTCTCTCACGCGAGTGCAAGAGCTGTTTAAATTTTCCCCAAGTACAGACCGATTTTAGGGTTTGCCACTTCTCCTGACAGGCTGTTTGACAGCCTTTCCTAGCTAGACTCCCCTACCGCCCAAGCACAGTTGTCACGGATGTGCCCTTTTGTTTTCTGATTCATAGGTCAATTTCTAGGCCACTCGCTTTTTTGATTTAATTGGGTGGCAAGTGGAAAGGCATGGAAAAATCCATGCTTTGATTATTCCCTCCGCCCAGAAAGTTGCCAATCAAAATTCTCTTGTCACTTGAAGCAGCATGCAGTTGTTTGCACATAAGATCAAGATGTCACCCCTCCTCTGCTTTGCCTGTTCAGCATTTTGGGGAGGGGGCTGGCCCAAAATGAGGCCAGGCAAAGGACCCTAACCTAAGTAGCAGAGCATATGCAGAAAGTCCTACTTTCAGCTGAAAGACTCTTGTCTGGAACCCTGGAGAGCTACTGCCAATACTAGATTGACCAATGGTCTGACTCTATAAGACATTTTCCTGTCTCTCTGCTGTAGTCCATGCAGACTGATCTGTAGTGTCATCATTTTTTTATGTTCGAAACACTTCTTTTTTGAGTAACAACAACAAAATTTTAGGAAACTGCCATAAAATTTGATTTTTGGGGGGCAGGGAGGACTTTCTGGCAACAACCTAGCCTATCAGAAGGAAATCTATTCTAAAGGAAATTCTGTGAAATGGGCCCAAACTGGCACTTAAGGCAGCACCACACATTGCGACTGTTATGCCAATCTTTCCTATAGCAAACTCGTAATGTGTGGATGTAATAAATATGTATACATGTGTTGTAAAACATCTGCATGCATGGCTCTGATGTTTAACAAGACCTGGAGCTACTCAACATAGAGTCCTGAATTTAAGCATTCTATGTGACTTAATGGATTTTTCAGTTGTATAGTACAAACACTTTATTAAACTCCCATTCAAACTGGTCGGAACTAATTTGCTTAAAGATCTTGAAAAGGCAAGCAGTTGAATCAGTTGGTTTTTATTGTTTAGATATGAGATATTCTTAAAGTAAACATGCTAATTATTGAAGAGTAAATTAAATTTTTTATAGCTATAGCCATTGGTAATACAACTTAGAGAGATATTTTAAATAAACCTGTCAGTCATACACGCAGGAAGCCTGTATGTGACTGGTTTTATGCTTAGTATTTTTGAAAATCAGGTCACTTATTTCTATATAGGGAGTCAGAAGGCTATTTATAAACACCTACCCTATTAAAAGGGACGCAGGTGGCGCTGTGGGTAAAACCTCAGTGCCTAGGACTTGCTGATCGTAAGGTCGGCAGTTCGAATCCCTGCAGCGGGGTGAGCTCCGTTCGGTCCCAGCTCCTGCCCACCTAGCAGTTCGAAAGCACCCCTAAGTGCAAGTAGATAAATAGGTACCGCTTTATAGCAGGAAGGTGAAAGGTGTTTCCGTGTGCTGCGCTGGTGCTGGCTCTCCAGAGCAGCTTCGTCACGCTGGCCACGTGACCCGGAAGTGTCTTCGGACGGCGCCAGCTCACGGCCTCTTGAGCGAGATGAGCACACAACCCTAGAGTCGGACACGACTGGCCCGTACGGGCAGGGGTACCTTTACCTTTACCCTATTAAAAAGTTGTTACTTTGAGGTTGATACAAAAGACTTTTCAAGCTACCTAGTCCCCCCCCCCCCCCGCCATAAATACTGAATTTATTCCCTAACTTAAAAGAGGGAATGAGATGGGCTTATTTTTCCAAACAGTTAGGACATTTTAGAAAAGGCTACATTAGAGTTGCAGTGTGGGGTACATTTACCAGGGAGTACCGTAAATTCCACTGAGGCCAGGAGAACATGGTGTTGAAGTAACTAGGCTACTAAAACAACATTATTGGTTTTTCTTCTGAATAAAGAAGAAAAGCTAGTATCTTCACTAACAGATAGATTTTGGATTTTTGCCCAGATTAATTTGTAACTTGGAAGTTCAGTAAGATTTCCAGCAGAGTGCTTTCAGTTGAATGCAAGCCATGCAGCTTAGTTTTTCCAGCCCTCAAAGTATAGATAGCCCAATAAACAATTTAAAAGGAACGACAATGGTTATAGAGCGGAGTTCTAATGTTATTTAACTTTCAGCATAAGGCTGCCATTTTAAGCACAACTGCCTTGAGGTATTTTATGCTAGCTGCTGTTTCCAGGACATCTTATGAAAGTGGAGGCGGGGAGTGGGGGACCCAGTAACTTTCAGCAGCAATACTGGCAGGCTTCTGCAGGAAGACGAAAAAATGCACAGAATACTATGGAAAAAAATAAGCCTGCCTTTTAATGTCAGCAAGAAATTTATGACTGAAAAAAGAAGAGACTTCTTTAATGGCCATATTTGGGAAGGAAGCCAAGATTCTTCCCATTCTCAGCTTTCCTGAACTAAGCGTAGCAGTTGGTATGTGGGGGATGCAAACCTGAGTATCTGCTTTGTTGCCATGGTAATAGGGATGAGGGGAAACTTGAAGGCAGTTGGTGTGATTCACCCCTCACACCTACATGAAGCTGAAGAACACAGAGCCAGAGAAGTCTGTGTGAAAGGCATCCTTCATGATGCAGAAGGGCCTAGTTCAGAGCAGCTGCCAAGCGTGCAAAAAGTCACAGGTTCCATGTCTGACATCTCCAGACAGGGCTGGGAGAGAATGACTGTCTGAAACTCTGGAAAGTGACTGCAGGGTGATCCAAGTCATCTCTCCTCCTGCTTTGGGAAGGAGGTGGGAAGGGTCTAGGGCCTGCCAGAGCCTAGCTCCTCCTTCCCCAAGCCTAAGTGCCTCACTTATCCAGCTTTTGGGAAGGCAGCATGAAGGCAGGCTGGGAGCGAGCGTCACATTTTGGGCTCCCTCCCCACCAGTGTTAGAAACTCAGATATAGCAGCTGGGCACCAAATAGCTCCTTAAACCAAGGTTACAGTTGCCATAACAGAATGTCTAGTTGCCATTTTGGGACAAGACGGCTCCAAAGTCTTATTTTTCAAACGATGGACTGACCTTTAAAGCCCTAAACGCCCTCGGTCCTGTATACCTGAAGTGTCTCCACCCACATCGTTCTGCCTGGACACTGAGGTCCAGCGCTGAGGGCCTTCTGGCGGTTCCTTCATTGCGAGAAGTGAGGTTACAGTGTCATACAGAGGGCCTTCTCAGTAGTGGCGCCCGCCCTGTGGAACGCCCTCCCATCAGATGTCAAGGAAATAAGCAGCTATCTTATCTTTAAAAGACATCTGAAGGCAGCCCTGTTTAGGGAAGTTTTTAATATTTAATGCTGTATTGTTTTTAACACTCGATTGGGAGCCACCCAGAGTGGCTGGGGAAACTCAGCCAGATGTGCGGGGTATAAATAATAAATTATGATAATATTATTATTATACCTAGTTCAGATGACAACATTGGGCTGGGTTAAGAGCATCGAGGACTTAGAAGAAAAGTCACTTGATCCAGGGACAGTCCACTTATATATTGGCCTGTTCCTACCTCTTTTTCTTAATGGTGACACGGACGATTCCTAACATCAGAATATTCTTCACAACTGTGAGCAGGACAGTGGGATGGGATAAGTGAAGACAAGCTACAACAGTTAACTACTGTAACCTTGTTCACTGCTCCTGCTCAGGCTGCACAGAAAAAGCATTTTGGTTTCTGAAATTCATCCTGATTACGCAGATAAATCTAACTGGTAGAATTCTACAAGATGTGGTTTTGGTGTGTGAAAATAGTCAAGTTCCAATAATTCCCCAGGCATGCACCTCCAGATGATGGAGATGTCAGGAGCCATCCTGGCAACCCAGACATCCTCATGTGATCACAAGTGGTCAATAGTCAGGTGCAAAATTAGCTGCCTGGCTAATTTTGAACACCGCTCTCTACCCCCACACCACAAGGCAGTGTGTGGCCCATGGGTTCTGTGTCACAGTACTCTTGCAGCCCACTTAAATATGAAAAGTTGGGCTAGCCTGGTGTAGACGGTACTGAGGTAGATGGACCATTGTGTCTGACTCTATATAAGGCAGCTTCCTATGTTCTTCTGCTTTACATAAAGAAGGCCACACATTCATTTACTGACATCTCAGAAGGAACGCAGGTAGCTATGCTTGGAAAGACTCTTCCATGAGACTTTCTCTCTCTCTCTCTCTCTCTCTCTCTCTGATTTTCAGGTTTATACATTTTAATAATTTTACAGTCATTTTAACATTTCAAAACTTGACTTCCTTCCCTCTCTTTCTGCAGTTCCTTAAGTTTATTTTTAATATCTTCTGCATATCCCAGTTAACTTAATTTGCTCATTTATTCATCTACTTTAAATATATAATCTTATGAAATGGCAGGTTATTACAGTCATCCTGCCAATGTTCTTATCTGTTTACAATTTGTCTGTAAATATTCAATAAATCATTTCCATTCATTTATAAAAAAGTTTGTTATCTTGATTTCCTATTTCCCCCCCGGTAAATTTTGCCATTTCTGCATATTCCATCAGTTTTTGTATCCATTCTTCCTTTGCTGGGACTTCTACTTCTTTCCATTTGGGGGCAAGTAACATTCTTGCCGCTGTAGTAGCATACATGAATCAGTTTCTGTACAGTTTGGGTAGTTCTGTCCCTATAATTCCCAAAATGAAAGCTTCTCGGGGGGAGGGTTGGGTTTTTTTACAAACATAATTTTAAACATCTTTTTCAATTATATATATCATTTCCCAATAAACTTTAACCTTACTACAAGACCACCACATGTGATAAAGATAACCTTCTTTCTCTTTACATTTCCAACACTTATTTGATTTAGATTTATACATTTTTGCCAATTTACTGTTTCCATGACACTTTCCACTGAATCAGACCAGCTGTTCCCAACCTTGCACTCTCCAGATATGGCTGAACTCCAGCTCCCATCAGCACCAGCCCATATTGCCAGTGGTCAGTGGCTCCCAGAATGCATAGCATTTGTGCACCAGTATTTCATGCTCTTTATTGGTGCCAGCAATGTTGGCATGCAAATGCTAAAGATGGTGTGCTATACATGGTACCAAGCCTTTCAACATGATGCTCATAGCACAGAAGGGCTTTTCCTGTGGCTTGTGTTGTACCTTAATAAGACTGGCCTTAAGGACCTCATGGTCCTAAAGGCTGTTTCAATCCTTATTTGTGGTGGCTGATTTCTGGGCTCACAGGTGTGGTCTGTTCATGTGATCTGTCTGATGTAAATTGCTTATGGGTTCCAAGTGTGCTAACATCCATTGTTTACAATACTGGGGGGACAATTCTGGCCTCATTTCATGTGAGCAGGGGTGAAGGATGGGGAAAGAGTGTGGGAAAGAAAAACAGAGGGAGGAGAGAGAGAGAGAGAGAGAGAGAGAGAGAGAGAGAGAGAGAGAGAAGGAATGCATCACCCAGTTTTGGATTTGAGTCCTGCCCACTGCAGGTGTGCATCCTCTGACATATTTCCCCTGAGGGAACAGTACCATTTGACAGAAACTCCTGATATATAAGGTACATTTAAAGTGGTACCTCGGGTTACAGACGCTTCAGGTTACAGACTCCCCTAACCCAGAAATAGTACCTCGGGTTAAGAACTTTGCTTCAGGATGAGAACAGAAATCATGCTCCGGCAGCAGCAGGAGGCCCCATTAGCTAAAGTGGTGCTTCAGGTTAAGAACAGTTTGAGGTTAAGAATGGATCTCCAGAACGAATTAAGTTCTTAACCCGAGGTACCACTGTATTAAGGAGCATTACAGACATCACAGGCTGTGGAGGAAGTAGCAGTTGAGATCCATTCAGACTTTTTGCCTTTCACAAACCTCTATCTACACCAGCTCAACCTGTGCTCAATTGCCATGAAGCCCCAGGGCATTGCAAGGAATTCTGTATATATTCTAGGGTGCACTCATAGTTCATCTGGAGCAGGGGGCTAAGGGCTGTTGAACCACACTTTTGCCACATAGGTTGAACTGGGAGTATAACCTGCAACACACTAAGTGTTCTCCTACAGCTGCACAGGAGAAAATGATAAGTGGCGAGCAAGCTTCTTTTCACGAAGCACCCTGTTCCACTGAGGAACTCCTGATAAGCTTCCAAGATTCATTTGTACACACCATTTGAAAACTTCCACAATGCACTACCCACCCAAGTAAAACCCACTTCCTTCTGCAAAGAAAGCCTTGGCAATTAGTGTGCTGGCCCTTAGTCATGGGCCACAGGGAAAGCAGCAGTATAGCAGCCAACCTAATTTAGTAGAAAGAAAAAGCACAGGCTTTGATTCTGTCTTGTTGATGTTTTTTTTAAAAAAGTAAGAAATGGGTGGTGATCTTGTGATTGAGGCCTGTATCAGTGCCAGTGGACTGGTTATGGAATGGTGTTGAATGACAAAATGTACTAGGATTTTTACACGATATATACTGAAGACGCATGTCTTCGTTTTGCAAAAGGTGGACTTGACAGATGGGTAGCATAACACAAAATAATTATTTAAAGACATTTCATGCAAAAGCTGCCTGAAGCAGACTTGGTATCTGTTAACATTTTGCATCACGGAAGGTAGATTCTGGTATCTCCTTTAACCAGTGAAGGGAGAGATTTCTAAACTTACAAAGAAACAGCATCTGTGGAATCCTAGAGTGGCTGGGGCGAACCTGTCAAATGGGTTAGGGTACAAGTAATTAACAACAACATCTTGAACTATGCATTCTGTACCTGAAATCCTAGGTTCAGGCTACTAATCTATACACAATTTATCTGGGATTAAGTCCCACTGAACTCATCCTGATTTAATTTGAGTAGGCACACATAACATTGTGCTGTGATTGGCTTTTGTTGCTTGTTGAAAGACATTTGTGCTGTTAAAGGTAAAGGGACCCCTGACCATTAGGTCCAGTCGTGACCAACTCTGGGGTTGCGGCGCTCATCTCGCTTTATTGGCTGAGGGAGCTGGCATAAAGCTTCTGGGTCATGTGGCCAGCATGACTAAGCCGCTTCTGGCGAACCAGAGCAGCACACGGAAACATCGTTTACCTTCCTGCCGGAGCAGTACCTATTTATCTACTTGCACTTTGTGCTTTCGAACTGCTAGGTTGGCAGGAGCAGGGACCGAGCAATGGGAGCTCGCCCCCTTGTGGGGATTCGAACCGCCGACCTTCTGATCGGCAAATCCTAGGCTCTGTGGTTTAACCCACAGCACCACCCGCATTTGTGCTGTTACCATTGCACAAATGTGTTCTTATAAAACATATTCAATACTTATCCTTATACTGTATCCATACATGCCGCATCAAACCAGTGAAAACTTGTTTCCTAATTAATTGGTCATAATTAGAGCAGATTAGAATCCACCATGCACAGTAAGCATGCCTTGAAATTCATTTGGGAACTGTTGTTGCTCAGTTGTAGAGAGCAATGGTATTGCATTAAAAAGATTCCAGATTCAATCCACAGCATCTTCCAGTAGGGGTGGAAATGGCCCATATCTGAAGTCCTAAAAAAGTGCTACCAATCTGTTGGTTGACTCAGTATGCTGCTTCCTAGATATCTAAAAGGTGGGGAAAGCCCTCTTTTCTCACTTCATTGTGAATACAGCAGGGTAGCAATGATTTGTTAATGGCCAAACCTTAGTGTTAAATGATCTTGTGTGTGCATCTCAACAGCATTCTTACTGATACAGTAGGACTTTTGTTTTTATGGCGTTAAGTAGAACTATCTGGAGGTCAAAGATTTCTTAATGGACCTTTCAACCTGGTTTTCTTTTTTTGTGTCTGACGTTTACCTGCTCTGAATATATGGTTCTCAGATTTCTTCCTGAGGTCTTCTACCAATGGAATTTTAACAGGTCTGGGACTTCCTAGGCAGCCTTACTTACTGGCTCAGATGTCCTTATGTTATATCTTCCCAGTACTTGCTGCAAGCATATTTTTGTAAAAAAGAAATATCAGAGAGCAAGCTTTTTAATGGGCCAATTCAAGAGCAGAGCACAGACACTCCCATAGGAATTAAGAGCTGTTATAAATGTATCTACTTTCCTTTTCAAGTACCTTTGCTAATGCATATTTTTGGCACCATGCATGCAGCTTCCCCCCCCCCCCATCTCTTGAAACCTCATAGTTTGTCCAGGAAAAAAACTGCCAAAGACACTTGATGCAAGATTTTGGTTAGAAGGACACTAAGAACTGTGAAAAGTATCTAATTAGAAACCAGAAGGGTTTGCTTTGCTTTGCTTTTCCTTTTCCTGATGGGGTCCTATATGATTTTTCAGAACATACCTGCTGTTCTACTCCGGCAATTATGTAGATGACATATCGCTTACATTGGAGATTTTAAAAGAGGGATAGGAAGCCCATGCATGTCCCTCCAGCTGTTGTTGGACTCCGGCTCTCATCAGCCCCAACCAGCAAGCCCAATGGTTATGGATAATGGGAGTCGGAGTCCAGCAACATCTGGAGCATCCAGAGCTTTTCCACAACCATTTCAAAGTGTGCAGGTTTCCCACAAAAATATGCATTTGCGGGAGCCACAAAAAAGGGCACATTTTCAGTCACTCTAGTTTGGTTGAATTTGTAATTTATTAATGGTTTCATTAATGGATTAATTCATTAATGGATGAGCCGTGCTTACAATTTTGTAATTGGTGCATCCTTCTTCGAAGCTTGAACAAGTTGAGAAATGCAGTCCTGCCCACCAGTCGTGGGGAACCCGCGGCCAGCCAGATGTTGCAGGACTCCTGCTCCTATCAGACCTGGCTAGTGATGATTGGAGTTGTAGTCCAGCATCCTCTAGAGCACTTGGGTCTCCAGCTGTTTTTGGAGTACAACTCCCATCATCCCTAGCAAAGCAGGACCAGTGGTCAGAGATGATGGGAATTGTAGTCCAAAAACAGCTGGAGACCCAAGTTTGGGAAACACTGCTCTAGAGGGACACACACGCCGCCGACCCCCGCTGCACACACTTACACTGAGGTAAAGTTGACTGAATACAGTAGAATTTGTTTCTGAGTAAAAATGCACAGAACTGCACTGTTGGACAACTTTCAAAGCTTATCAGAATATATCGGCTTAATTATTTCCCCTCCAACTCTGAGTGACATATTCATTGCAGAGCATGGACAAGCCTAACTGCCACATTTTTTTTGGGGGGGGGTGTTGTATTAAAAATAAACAGCTCATGTGTGCCTGTGTGTGTCTGCTGTAGGATTTAGCTATGGCATCTTTAGAGAGCATGGCATGAAGATGCTTATTGATGAAATTACATTCAGGTGCACGAGTTTGATGTAGTTCTTCATTTAACTCAGGCATCCCCAACCTGCAGCCTTCCAGATGTTTTGGTCTACAACTCCCATGATCCCTAGCTAATAGGACCAGTGGTCAGGGATGATGGGAATTGTAGTCCAAAACATCTGGAGGGCCGAAGGCTGGGGATGCCTGATTTAACTAGTATATTGGCTTAAGCCTCCCTGGAACTAGATTTGCTTGCAAAATTCAATCTCTGCAAATTCTCTTCTGATCTGCACCTCCTGGGCTAATATGCAGATTAGAAGTTAGTTATCCAATGGTTTTTGCGTCACACAAATGTTCCCATACAACTAAAAAAAACCTAGCGAAACACATTTAGAAGTGTGAAGTGTCTTCTATAAGACATGTTTAAATGCACCTTTTTCATGTGGAAATTCTTTTGATAGCCACAGATGACTATGGCTGTGGTCCTGAATGGACTTAGGGGTGTATACCTGCAATAGTGGCAGGGACCAGAAATAGACTGATTTGCTCATCTCTACCCCAAAGTCTTTCGGTTTAGATGAGGGTGGGGAGCAAAAGCTTGGAGTATGAAGATAAATGGGAGAGGGAAGTTGAAGACAGCACAGACTGTCCATGAGGGGAGTGGGTAGAAATTTGATGAGTTTCCAGTTGAAGTGGGTGGAGGAGAGAATGGGTTCAGGAGATTCCCTAGGTCTTTTTTTAAAAAAAATATTTTTATTAAAGATTTCCTTGGTTGAAAAAAGTACATGCCTTTTCTCTTTTTTCAGGTTGTACAGTCTTTCTTACAAATCAGTTACATCTGTTGTGAGACATTAGCATTGAGTACAGTTTAAGGTTGGGGAAGAAGAATGGGGAGAGGAAGGGTGGGGTGATGAGGCTTATGTTCTTTTGTATAGCGTATGTGTGCGGTTTAGGTCAGTGTCAGCTGGGTAGGTTATCTTTCTATTTCTTTATTACATTTCCTTGGTAGTGAGAGGTATTGGGGGGCAGGGTGTGGTTGGTTGGTTGTGTGTGGTTGTCTGCAGTGGGGTTTGTTTGTATTTGTGAGGGGAAAGAGAGCTTGCTGGGTCAGGTAAGCCAGACTGATTCGTATGTTGTTGGTGGATTTTTGTTGCTGTCGTAATAAAGGGGAGCCATGCCAGGGTGAAGGCATCCTCTTCTATTAATAATAATAATAATAATAATAATAATAATAATAATAATAATTTATTATTTATACCCCGCCCATCTGGCTGAGTTTCCCCAGCCACTCCCAATCGAGTGTTAAAAACAATACAGCATTAAATATTAAAAACTTCCCTAAACAGGGCTGCCTTCAGATGTCTTTTAAAGATAAGATAGCTGCTTATTTCCTTGACATCTGGTGGGAGGGCGTTCCACAGGGCGGGCGCCACTACCGAGAAGGCCCTCTGCCTGGTTCCCTGTAACTTGGCTTCTCTCAGTGAGGGAACCGCCAGAAGGCCCTCGGCGCTGGATCTCAGTGTCCGGGCTGAACGATGTGGGTGGAGACACTCCTTCAGGTATACAGGACTGAGGCCATTTAGGGCTTTAAAGGTCATTACCAACAGTTTGAATTGTGCTCGGAAACGTACTAGAGCCAATGTCCCCATGTCAGTTTCAGTTTATTGGTTAGTTTTTCTAGTAAGGCTGTTTCCCAAACAATTGGATACCATTGGTCCATGTTTACTCCTGACAGGTCCCTCCAGTGTCTAGCTTCTGGCTGCTGAGAGTAGGTGGGTTATAAGCCCTGTATAATGTGAGTGGTCATTATGATCTTGGAAGATGTTCAGTGGGGCTAGTTCTGGGGTGAGTTCCAATACCTCTTTAGTTCTTTTGCATATCCCTTGTAGGACTGCTGTCGAGAAGGGTTGGATTTTAGGGCATTCCTGCCACATGTGAAGGTATGTGCCTGTGGAGGTGCAGCCTCTCCAACATTTTGGTGAGAGATTCCCTAGTTCTGACTGCATTCATCCCGGACTGAATTTGTTACCATCATTCCTCAGATAAGCACTGCTGTCTGGGCAGTTGCTAGTGAAATCGTTAGTGAAACCTTATTGTTTGGGCAACTGTTAGTGTTGTCACTGTTGGTATTTTAATTTATTGGCCATCCTTCACTTTAAGATCCCAAGGGAGGTCACAACAGTTCAAAACACATTCAAACAGTTTAAAACAAATTGCAAGCACAAGAATAGGACGAGTCCTAAGAATATACATTTCGATGTTGAAGGTCAGGTTGAAGAGATGTGTCGTCACCATACAGGGAAAACTATAGGAGGGAATTGGCTTTCTGTACAGTACTGTTAGCACAAGAAGACTGTGATACTTTGAAGCAAGATTTCAGGCTTCTCTCCAGTAGCAGGAGTCCTAGACATTTTATAAATGGCTTTTTTGTGCACGGTTCTTTGAATCAAGTAACAAGCATGTTTCAATGCAATAATATTTCCTGCTCCCTTACTTTCAAATGACACACAGCAACTACCACTTATGTGCAACTGGGTATTAAATTATACCGAGCTCACAAATTTGATAGCTGCAGGAACAAAAAATCAACTGAGAAATTGTGTTTTGAATCCTTTTGTTGTCTACTCTCATGCAACAACAAAGTAGGCTCTTTAAAGTTTAAATAAAATCTCCCATGTTTAAGTTTTGCATGCCAAATGTCACCCTAGAGCAACATTTCCTTGCGTGTAGGTCATAAAACCCAGTAGAATGGAATAGCTGTGCTATGCTTGGTGCTGAACTGGAAATACTTTACCTGGCGGTTATTGCCCATCAGGTTGAGGGGGAGTTACTAGTAAGCAACATGGTGGCAGGCAGAGAAAGATATGCTTTTCTTCTCGGTATTGTTATTTTGTTCTATTGTTCTAATGGCTAAAGGGGTTAGTTACAGAGAGTATTTTCTCCCTGTTGTTAAAGCAGGGTAACTCTTAATTTATTCAGGCAAAATGACTATCAGTGGCACTTGTGCAGCTATAATTTATTTAGTCAAATAACTTTTTGTGAAAGGCTCTGTTTGCCATTCATCTGCTCTGATTTGAGTGTTTTTTTAAATTCTTTCCTGACCCCAGTTTTAAATCCTCTCAACTTACAATTAGCAAATCAACGTCAATTTTTTGTTGGAAATGTAAAGAAGTAGAAGGCTTCTTTTACCATATGTGGTGGACATGCAGAGTGGCTAAGTACTTTTGGGAGATGATTTACAATGAGATAAAAAAGAGATTCAAGGTAACTCTCCCCAAAAGAATGGAAGCCTTTTTACTGGAAATAATGAATAGATATCCCCCCCCCCAAAAAAAACCCCACACAGATAAATCTATTTCTTTACAGCCACATGAATATTATATGCACAAAAATGGCATGTGAGACAGTACCTAGCAAAGAAAATTGGCAGCTGAAATTGATGGAATATGTAGAAATGGCAAGTTTGACTTGTAAAAATTAGAGATAAAAAAATTTGACATTAAATAGCATTGGAAAATGTTTGCGGAATATTTAGAAACTCAGTGTAAATATTTTAAAACGCAAATAGGATTTGAGTAGGAACAGCAGTGGGCGGGGAAGTATCTTTTTCTTTTGTGATAAGACAAAGGTATAGAGTAACCATAATATGCAGCCTAAATTGAAATTTTGGCAGAACCATTAAGGGAGGGAGGGGGAGTTGCAGGTGGAGTGATTGATTGATTGATTGATTGATTGATTGTTAAATTTGAAATGTTGCCAAATTTTTTATGTTTCAAAATTCACAAATAAAGTGGTTAAAAACTCCCTTAACTTACTAGTCTGTCAATTTTGCTTCCATGTGTTTGAAGCAAGTTACTGTCGGCTAATTAAGCTTGCTTTTACTGTTCAGGTATGAGTGGGTTTTCAATAAAGTTGTACCTCAGAAGTTGAACAGAATCCTTTCTGGAAGTCCATTCGATTTCCAAAACATTCAGAAAGTAAGACATGGCTTCTGATTGGCTGCAGGAAGTTCCTGCAGCCAATCAGAAGCCATGGAACCCACGTCGGACGTTCAGGTTCCAAGGAATGTTCGGAAACTGGAACACTTACCATATTTTTCGCCCTATAAGACGCACTTTTCCCCCTCCAAAAATGAAGGGGAAATGTGTGTGCGTCCTATGGGGCAAATGCAGGCTTTCAACCCCTCTCGCTCTCCAGGCTTCAGGAAGCTATCCGCTAGCCTGCACCCAGAAGCTTGGGCCGCGCTGAGCTCAGCAGGCCCCAAGCTTCGGGCTTCGTGCAGCGCTCCGCTAGCCGTGGGAGAGCTGCGCGAAGTCGCGCGGCTCTCCCACGGCTAGCGGATAGCAGCCTGTTCTGGGGGCTGGGGTCAGGGGAAGCTCAGGCTTCCCCCGACCCAGCCCCGCACCTGGGGCGGAAATAATTTTTTTTCTTTATATCCCCCCCAAAAAACTAGGTGCGTCCTATGGGCCGAAAAATACGGTACTTCTGGGTTTGCGGCGTTTGGGAGCCAAAAAGTTGAAGTCGCAAGGTGTTCGACTTCCAAAGTACAACTGCATTTTCTGCTTTTCAACATTGCGACACAGCACCAGCTAAACATCGCAATATACTGATATCATAATGTCTGAAATAAGGATGGAGCTATGTAGAGGCATTGGCTGGCTTCATGGTTTTCCTCACACTGTGATTTTTGCATAGCACACAAACATACATCATGATTTGCGATATATTGCCAGGTCAAAAGCTATGAAACTGATAAGGTAAAGGTACCCCTGCCCGTACGGGCCAGTCTTGACAGACTCTAGGGTTGTGCGCTCATCTCACTCTAGAGGCCGGGAGCCAACGCTGTCCGCAGACACTTCCGGGTCACATGGCCAGCGTGACGAAGCTGCTCTGGCGAGCCGGCACCAGCGCAGCACACGGAAACGCCGTTTACCTTCCCACAATACAGCGGTACCTATTTATCTACTTGCACTTAAGGGTGCTTTCGAACTGCTAGGTGGGCAGGAGCTGGGACCGAACGATGGGAGCTCACCCCGCCACGGGGATTCGAACCACCGACCATGTGATCGGCAAGTCCTAGGCACTGAGGTTTTACCCACAGCGCCACCCGCGTCCCTATGAAACTGATACCCAGCCCTAATACACACCATGCTGGCAAACACATGGCTGCTGGTGTTGGTGCTTATTGGCCATGATGCAAACACATTTGTTCCTATTCTCATGGGAAGCACCAAGCCTTTAAACTAAAATTAAATAACTATGGGTACATTTATTTATTTTTTTACTTTCCTGCTGCATTAGGTGACTTTCTGACTTGTGTACATTGTTTTAATCATTGGTTTTCCTTCATTTTGCAGAAAAGAGAGTTTGATGTGGACAATCTCAGCAAATCAGAACTGCGGATGCTCTTGAGTGTTCTAGAAGGGGAGTTGGAAGCACGAGATCTTGTGATTGAAGCTTTAAGGGTATGTTCCTGTTGTTAAATATATAGACCTTTTACATCTGTAAAGAAAAATAAAATTATTATTATTATTATTATTATTATTATTATTACTACTATTACTGTTACTATTACTATACTGCTCTTCATCCAAGGATACGTAATATAGTAACAAACAAACAAACCCCACAGTTTCAAAGGCCATAGATGGTTTAATTAGCCAAAAGCCTGAGAAAAATGGGATGTTTTTGCCTGGTGTCTAAAGATGTAACAAAGCCACCTGAGGAGACAATTCCAAATTGTGTTTGTTTTGTTACTACAGTCGTACATTGGTTTCCAAACAGCTTAGTTCTTGAACGTTTTGGCTCCCAAACACTGCAAACCCAGAAGTGACTGTTCCAGTTTGCAAACTATTTTTGGAAGCCGAACATCCAACGGGGCTTCCGTGGCTTCTGATTGGAGCTTCCTGCAGCCAATCAGAAGCTGTGCTTTGGTTTTCAAACGTTTTAGAAGTCAAATGGACTTACAGAACAGATTCCGTTTGACTTCCAAGGTACTATTGTATATGATATTTTTGCCACGTTCAAAGGAGATTCTCCTAAAAAGTAGGAGGAAAATCTATCACACACACACACACACACACACACACACACACACACGAGTATGCATATTTAAATAAAACAAATCAGTAGCATGCTAGTACCAACTTTTAAAAGTCATACATAGTGGAAAAAACAGTAATGTGAAGAAGTTCACCCAATACTAAGATAATCATAGTAGATAACTGGAGTTGGATAACATGCTTATTCCTGCAACTTCACAACTGGGCTGGTCTACATTTAAGCTAATTTTCTGTAACTGGAGGGAAATAAAGGTATTTATAAGCAGCTCTTGCTTGATAAACATTGTATGACGGGTCACACAATGCAGCCACATGAACTTTCTTTCACAAAAGGATGTTCCCAAAGAGAATATCAGTGCTTAGATACCAGAAGAGATGTGTTTCTTTCTAATACATCACTTCCTAGGGGAATCTTGCACTTTGTGGCTGTAAAATATTTAGCCTTAAGTCCCTACATGTTTTGCATTGTTACTGGTTTGAAAGACTGAGAGATTGCAAATCCCGTTAGAGTTCCCTCCCCCACACTTCGTGTTAATTTAAGGAGGAAAATAATGGAGGGGGAAACTACCCAATATGACACGTAGTCATTTTCTCTCTCTTCTATACATTGCTGGGATTTTCCTGTCCTCCTTTACAGGCTATATAATGTTACACTTGCCATAAGCAGACTAGACAGATTTTGTAGTATTGAACGCTGTGGATAAAGAGCATCGAAGCATGAAAAATCCAGTGTCCCTAAGCTTTGATTCCAAGAAAGTAATAACTCAGAATTACTCCCCCAAAGTCCAGCCATATTAGCCTTTTGCAGCAAAAATAACAGAGTCTAGTGGCACTCGTAAAGACTTATAGATTTTTATTTCATTAACTTTTGTGCACTATAGTTTACATGCCAGATACAAAAACAAATCAACCAGGTCAGACTACTACTCAGTAATAATCTGCTACAGGACACACCTAGAAGAATAAAATGACAGGACACCACTTGTCACTTAAAGTTCCCAGCGGAAGCTACTCAAACTTATCACCTATGCTCTATAGTCCATTCTGAACAATGGCATTTCCATGTCACAGGCCTTGAATAGTAGGCCTTGTACTTCCTTACTGACAGATCTCACACCTTAAATAGCTACTCACCAGTAACAGCAGGGCATATAACAAAGTTATGGACACAGGGACAGCTCCTGTGATAGATCTAGATGCCAGCTCTGTCCACATACCTACACTGGCAACAAGTATTAGAAGACCTAATAATGCCATTCGTGCTATCGGGTTCATTCATCTTCCAATGTGATATATGCCATCATCTTCCAGCAATGCCCTTCTGCATTCTCCATAGAACAAGCAGGCTAGTCTCTATGCAGAAGAATAAATAGACACCAATCTGGCATCAGAAATGGCAATATTCAAAAGCCAGTGGGAGAACCATTCAGGACACACTGCAAATTACTTTTAAATGGCCCTCCTGGAGCTGAAGAACTCCAAAGAGAGACAGCAATGTCATTCTAAATTTGTGAGTCTTTTAAGACGCCACAAGACTTGTAGTTGTTTTTACTCAAAATTAAGTGCATGAACCCAGCCAAAGCTACTGAGCCTGGCAGTTTGTATAAAATGAGTAGCGTTAAAATATTGATCCATCACAGTTTGTTATTCATGGCAGCAATTCTCTGGTGGTAGCAGATGACAAATAAAACGTTGCCTAAATGCGACCAGGTGAAATGGACTGTGGGATGGGTGGTTGTTGTTTTTCCTTGAATCAATATTGTTCCAGAAGTGACTAAGACAGGTATGTTTAGATCAGGTGGGCTAGTAAATATTTTTGCACACTGATGAGCTTTGAGGATTTACTAGCATGGTTATGTCAAGCAAAGCTCGACCAGAAGCCAGTGTGATATGGTATTGAGGGTAGATTGTCAAACCAAATCCCGAATTCAAATCCCCACTCAGCCCATAAAGTTTGTTGGATCACCGTGGGCCAGACACCTGTATAGCTCAGCCTAATTTACCTCATGAGGTGTTTTGAGGATAAAATGAGTGGGAGAAGAGCCATGCATGCAGCCTTAAATGCCTGTGAGGAAAGGTGTGATGAAAATAGAATTAGATAGTAAAAATAATATGCTAGATTTTCCCAGCCCTTCAATTCCTTTTTACCCATTGTGTTGTGTATTATTCTCTTTTTTCTCTCTCTCTCACATGGATCGTATCCACTGTGGATGTAATGTGGGCAGAGAGCAGCTTATACAACTCCTAACAAATTCCTGTACATATCAGGAGCTCTCTCCTGTATTCTGTGAACTTTAGATCTAAAGTTTTTTTAAAAAAACATTCAAAAATTACAAGCATCAAAGTTTGTGTGGAGTTTATTTTGGTGGGGAAAGGCACACACACCAATAAGACATTTTCCAAATCACATTTGAAAACATGCGAAATGTGGTTTTTATTAGCAGCAGGAGTGCATAGTATACTTGTTACATATTTTATTATTGTGATTAATTCTTATATCCCACCTTTTATAGCAATACGAACAAATGCATTGTTGTTTATTCAAACGTTTACAAACCATGTTGCAATTTAGATGTTATTAAATGTTCAACTATATTATTAACCAGCTGTGATTAGTTCAGGACCCGTTTCTAACAATGCCAAGTCCTGGATTGGGTATTAACATTACAGAGTGGTCCATTAGTCCCGTACAGTCCTCCATCAGTCCAAAGATTCATAGATGTTTGGAGAACTTGTTGCCCTCACATTTAATTCATTAGCTTCCTCCTTCTGTCTATGTGAAGATTTAAACATATGTCTTTCATACTGGTAGATGTTCACATGCAGTAACATTTTGAGAGCTTGATCAAGTTCACTGTGGTCTCAGCAGCTGTTCACAGAATAATCCCTGTACAGTAGAGATAGACAGTCCAGATGTTGGACTGCAACTCCTACAAGCTCTGGCCATCATGGCCAATCCAGAGGGATAATGGGGGTTGTAGTCCGAACAATATCTGGGAGCACACCCCTGCAGTAGTGTATAACAGAAGCTAAGCCCACCCTCCCATGGTACTGAGTATCAATAGGCTGGGAAGCCACCTAGATTTTTAGGAAGACCCCAAAATTATGTGTATAACCTGGACTCTTCTGTTCTCTATGGGATCCCTCCACAAAGAAGTGCTATTTGCTTATGGGACTAGATCAAGCCCTTTGTTTTGATGTTTATCTAAGTCCTTAGCTGCTCAAGTTTTTAATATCCATTTTAGCTCAGACTGTTTGTTTAGGTTGTTGCTTTTTCATTTCCAATTTCTCTTCTCCCTTTTTAAAACACTGCAGGTGGTAAACGATTATTCGCCTACGAAAATAAATTTAGATTTCACCTGATGCTCTGCCATGCAGATAATTAGAAATAGAGGGGAAAGATTGCTCTGGATACTTTTTTAATATATGGAAGCACTTGAGCTTAGAATAATTCATTTCAAGTTCTAGGAAGTCACCTGATTTGATATTTATTGCAAAGTTAACACCAGGGGAGTGTTTAAAAGCAGACTTCGGTGTCTATTGCCTTTTGGAAATGAGAATCTGATTTTTAGAAGGTAGTGCTGAGGAGAAAGATAATAAAGCCATTCATAAACAAGAAAGACAAAGAAGTTTAAACCTTCATGGCTCCAATTCAGCGTTAGTCATGCTCAATAGCTTGTGGTTCCAGATGGGGATGTGCTTTCATATTTGCATCAAAAAATGTATCCAGCCGATCTAGTGGAGCCCAAGTGAGGATTCAAATGCATGTGTAGATTTGTACGCAAATCCACAGCTTAATCCATGTTTTATTCACAGTTGTGCTTCCATCTTGCCATCTGAATTATGGCATTGTGTGTATGTGTCAAGAATCTCCTTTTTTGGACCCTAGATCCCCCCCCCCCCTTACACTAGATTCTCTAATAAAATTTACTGTCTTGAATTGGAACAGACTGGAAACCAGTCAAGATAACTGGATGTGAATGATAACGCTTAAAAAAAAATGCAAGCAAGCTGTGAGTTAAGATACTGGGAAATAAAGACTTCTGAAGATCAGATCTGAAGTAGCTGAGCAGATATTAAAACTAAGCCTTTTGACTGTTTAGAGATCCGAATCAGAATTGCAGGTTTAGAGGCTATAAAAGTTGGTAGGAGGATCTCTTGCTGAGAATATAGCCTTAAAAAGACAAACAACTGTTAAAAATTAATCTGAACTGTTACAGTGCTGATTCAGCTTTGTACAGAAGGATAAAGATGGTCTTTAACAAATGCAGTGTGTTCCATATTTGGCTATGTTTCTCTGATGTGACATGTGTATAACTTTCAGAGTGAACTAGGGATCTGTAAGTGAAAAACGGACTGTATACATAAGACATTGTGTGTATACAATATGCTCTCTCTGTATATGGTATGCTCTGTGTTTTACAACTAGCTTGCATTATGTTTAGTTTTAAGTGCCATATGAACTAGACAATTGTTGATAGAACTGGTAGAAAGAGATTTGGCAGGGGGGAAAATGTTTTATGTCTGTAGTGGTACAAATAATGGGACTATTGAATTAAGTTTTCATGTTATCTTTGTTTAGGTTAGTTTTTCATCATATGCCTTCTGTCCATAATATTGGTATCTAGGTTCATCCACAGCATGATCAGGGTTTGCCTTGCATAACAAAGCAGAATCTAATATCATAAACAGAGATAACAGAGACCACGCTTTATCAGAACTAAGAAGCTTGTAGGTCAGCACTGCTGCAGAATCTCTGGGTAGTCCTGAAATGATATTGACCACATCGTAGCAGTTTAGGGCGCATGCATGAAAATGATCCACAGAGACAGCCCTACCTTGGAAGGGTAAAGGCATACATTTTAATTTTTAACACCATAATTACATCCAGAAGTTTGTCCAATACTGATAATGCAGGTTTCCAGAAACCATAGTTTGTGAACCAGAATGCAGTCACAGAAACAAGTCTTCCCTTAGCTGGAAAGAACTTTTCATTGCATTTATATATGGGATCCTCCTATTGGAGGGTCCTGGTTGCGCCTGGGCACCTGGGACTTACCCCATAGGGGTAGAATGGGTGGGGGGAAGTAGCAAAAGCTCTGGCCACAGCCCCTGGATCATGCCAGGCTGTTTTAGCCAATCCACAGAGGGTGGCATGATCCAAGGGGCTTTAAAAGCGGCAGCGTGACGGAAGTAGGGGCACTCGTGTCACACTGCCGAACACCCACCCTCCCTCCCTAGAGTTAGGTAGTTTCATCTGCCTTGCTTTGGTTTGGATCACCTGTTTTGGAACAGGGGCTGGGTAGGATTTTTTTTTCCAATTAGCAAATTGGCTCTAGCCACTTGGTTTTTGCCTACCCCTTAGCAATCGTCACAACTTGTAAAGTGGCGGTTAGGCACTGGCCCGGTTAGATTGTGGGGAGGGGAGGTGTGGCCATCACCTGCCCCTCTAGGAACGGGGTATTCCGTTAAAGGAAGCTGGGGGTCCTGGATCTCGTCCAAAGCCCGCTTGAAGGGCTAGGGCCATGCCAGGACCACAGGAACCCTGGGGTGAGCTTCGGTTGGTCCACATCAACGTTGCTCCCTCGTTTGGTTTACCCCTTTCGACTGCCACCCAGAGAGATGGAGTCAGTTATAGTCGGGAGTCAATGCCTAAGCCAATACCGCTCACAAAATTGTAATTCAATAAAGTTGTGGCCAAAAATTTGCCGAAAAACTTAAAACTAAAATATGTGTCTGAGTGAAGTTATTTTCGGGGTGGGTCCTAGGGGCCTCTAGGCGCAACTCACATTTTCCTCCAATGAGCTCAAGGTGGTGTGCATGGTTCTCCCTCATGTCATTTAATCTCCACAACAACCCTGTGAGGTAGGTTAGACTAAGAGGCAATGACTGGCCCAAAGTCATCCACTGAGCGAGCAGGCATTTGAAGCCTGGTCTACGAGGTCCTAGTCTGACACTCTAGCCACAATACCACACTGGCACTGATTGTTCCCTTGCCAGTCTTAACCAGTGACAACTTAGGTAATCATGGAGGCTGGAAAATATGCATCCATTATCTTGGAAGCTGCTGCAAACTGCAGCCACAATCTTCTGGCTAACATGCTATATTTTAGCAACTGTGAAAATTGTCAGGCGCATGGGTGGGAGTAGAAAGTGCATTGCCAGAATTGACCCCCATTCTTCGTATCAAAGTATACCACACACGCGATCACTGGAGCAATACCATTGGCCCATAATATTGCGTCTTAATTTGCCCCTCTCCCTTAAAGATACCAAAGATGTTAGACAACTTTGGCCACCTTGTCAATAATTACGTTTTCCCACAGCAGGTGGATTTGTTGTTAATTGCAGTTATGCCTGCTTCGGTTGTTTTTTGAACGAGGCCTAAGTTGTTAAAATGCATGGCGTGTGCACAGAACAGATTTCTGCCAAAACTCAAACTGAAAAGCAATCTCTCAGGAAACGGCTCAAAAGTAGAATTGAGTTCTAAAAAGGTTACAGCAACCACCAAGGGAAATTACTTGGCAATTTTTTTGTTCGATTTCTAAAATTGAAAGCTCTCACCTGAGAAGTGTCCTGTTGCCTGTGCATTTGAGTACATTGACCTTGGTTCAGCTTATTTAGTAGCTAGAAATCGAACCAGCAATAAAAAGAAAGTCTGATGGCTCCCTATGCAGATAGGCTTGTTTGAAAACAAGAGAGATTTGCAAAGAAAACCTGTGCAAGAATTCTAATGTACTTCGGTAGAATGGCACCAAGCAAGTCCTTGCCTCCGGGAGCTATAGGAGCTCTCAAAGGAGAGTCAATATGACGTAGTGGTTAGATTGTTGGACTAGGATGTGGGAAACTAGAGTTCATATCTCCACTCAGCCATGAAGCTCACTGTGAAACTTTAAACCAGTCACAATCTGTCAGACACAGAGGGTTATGTACACCAGGGGTCAGCAACCTTTATAAGCCGTGGGCCGGTCCACCACCCCTCAGACCATGTGGTGGGCCAGACTATTTTGGGTGGGGATGAATGAATTCCTATGCCCCCCAAATAACCCAGAGATGCATTTTGAATTAAAAGGACACATTTTACTCATGTAAAAACACGCTGATTTCCAGACAGTCTGCGGGCCAGATTGAGAAGGCGATTGGGCCGCATCCGGCCTCCGGGCCTTAGGTTGTCTACCCCTGATGTACACCATCTTGAGGTTCTTGGAGGAAAGGAGGGATGCAAATGCAACAATAAATAAATATGTATTGTTGTGTGTACCGTTGTATCTTGGAAACTTTCTCCCTTTCCTAGGAACCCTTGCAGTGGGCATTTGTAACCTCTCTGATAGGATAGCTCCAGGCTCCATGAATATATTTAAGCAACGGCTTTCACTGCAGTTGGTAATTGCTTTTATGAAAAAGCTCCTCAGGCACAGAAGAACATCTCAAGGTCACCTAGATTTCCAAACAGGTTTTTTCCCCCTTTGTCTTGGCCAGTCCGTTGCGATGAGACTGAAACAGCTGTCGGAGAAAGAAAGCGTCATTTCCTGGCTCAGCGTCACCAACCTTAAAAGCTGTCTCAGCCACTGTTGTCTACCTAAGGCAGTTAACTTACAGCCTTTTAGATGTTGCTGAAGTATAATCTCTTACCATAGCCCATGTTGGCAGAGATTGATGGGAGCTGGAGGCAAACAACCACAGGAAAAGCCACAGGTTTCCCCACCTCTGGTCTGTACTGACAATCTTTTGCAGGCCTGTCTAGAGATGCAGGAGGTTGAACCTAGGCCTTATGCATCCAGAGGATGCCCTCTGCTACACATTTATGTTCATTTCACAGCTGTGGATGTTTAACCTTGTTTTGCACGGAGAAGCGCTTAAAATTGGTGAGTGTAAAAAGGCTCAACTTTATTTCCTTGGGTGAAAGTCTTCCAGGAGCAAGTTTTTATTTTTTTCTGGAACAGAGAATGGTGGGAGGACTTTGAGTCTTTCCACACTTGCCATTTATAGTGGTATAGTTTCATTTAACTAATCTGAGCGGTGTTTTAGGCAAGGAAATGTGCCCGTATGTCTTACAAAGCTTTCATGAAAACCGTCCACATGCTATGTCCCAAGTATAAAGCCATACTTTCTATAGTAAAGTTTGTAAGACACCTGCTGTAATATAATCTGCCTTTTTGCCAGTATGAACTTTGCCTTTGCCCCACACAACAACTCACTTTTGCCCTTTGACAAAGGAAACCATGCAGTGAATGAAAAAGGTTGTGCAGTCAAAATGTGGAACTTTGCACTTATAGCTATGCATATTAAACATTTTTCTCAATGTTGTTATCTGTCTCTCACTTTATGCCAGCAACATTATTTGACCAGAGGTAAATTCTAGACTCTGGGGGCAGTAGTCAGCTAAGATTTACTCAGAGTATACCCATTGAAATAAATGAACATGACTAAGGCCCATTAATTTCAGTGGGTCTACGCTGAGTAAAATTTAATTGAATACCATCCTATGTTAGGATGGCAGCCTACGTTAGTTGTACTTCAACCTAACCACACTTAGCTGGGAGTAATCCCTATCAAATTCAATAGGACGTACTTCTGAGTAGACATGGTTAGGCTTGTGCTGTAAGTCTAGATCCAACCTCTAGTTTGTAGCATTATCCCTAAACTGGTAGCGACTAACTGGGGAAAAGACCTTCAGGCCATGATGGCTAAGTGAAAACAGGTTGCAATTCTATACCTGGGAGTATGTACCACTGAACTAAGTGGGACTTTCTTCTGAGAAGACATGCATAGAATTGCCTGGTCAGTGCATAATGAGGATGCAGATTCCATGCTGAAGAGTATGGTTAACATAATAAGGCCCTTATCCATGCTGCCATGGATGTTGTGTACCGTATTTTTTGCTCTATAAGACACACTTTTTTCCTCCTAAAAAGTAAGGAGAAATGTGTGTGCATCTAATGGAGCGAATGTAGGCTGCACAGCCAGTGGCGTAGCGTGGGTTGTCAGCACCCGGGGCAAGGCAAGTAATTTGCGCCCCCTAACCTGTGGATTTGCGCCCCCTAACCCGTGGATTTGCGCCCCCTAACCTGTGGATTTGCCCTAACCCCAGATGTTGCGCCCGGTGCGGCCGGCCCCCCCTGCACCCCCCACGCTACGCCACTGTGCACAGCTATCCCAGAAGCCAGAACAGCAAGAGGGATCATTGCTTTCGCTGCGCAGCGATCCCTCTTGCTGTTCTGGCTTCTGGGATTCAGAAATATTTTTTTCTTGTTTTCCTCCTCCAAAAACTAGGTGCGTCTTATGGTCTGGTGCATCTTATAGAGCGAAAAATACGGTGTATAGTTTTGGCTGCTGCACCCCCCCCCCAAGGAATTTGTAGACCTTGGAAAGGTACAGGGAAGGGAGACCAAAATGGACACGAACGTCTTTTCTCTGAGTGAAAATATCTGTGGCTATTTAACTTAGAATAAAAGTATGGGAATATAATTTAGGTTTATAAAACGGCATGATATAAATAGACCTTTTTTCTGGTACAGTGCCAGAACTTAGGGTCATCCACTAAAATTGATCGGTAGAAGTTCCAAGGTTTGTACTTTTTATGCACTTCCTTACACAAAGCACGTTTGATTGGTGGAATTTTCTGCCACAAGATGTGTTGATAGTGGACTTAGCTGCTGGAGAGGGGGTGGAATTGTGGGGCTCAGGTCTACCGCTGGCTTCTAGCCATGACAGCGGGGTGGAACTTGCAGGTTCAGAGACAGTAGACTTATGAATTCCAGTTTCTGGGTGGTCAGTTAGCAAGGGAGCACTATTGCCTTCATGCTCTGCTTCCCAGAAGCCTCTGGCTGACCCGCTTGTTGGACTAAGTCATAGGTAACCAATGTGGTTCCCTCCTGATGTTACTGGACTCCAGCTCCCATACTTTCTGACTGTTGGCCATCTTGGCTGCACACGATGAGTGGTGGAATCCAACAACATCTGGAGCATACTGTGTTTCTTACCCCTGTCTTATGTGAACTCCCAGTGTGTTCCAGCTGGACAATAGCAGCGTACCCAGTGTGTCTGGGATGACGAGTAGGTACTACTGCTTTTCAGCATCTGCTTGTGGGAATGATAACTCTCTCACCATTAAAAGAATACAGAACTACAGTGGGTTAAGAACTTAATTCGTTCTGGAGGTCCATTCTTAACCTGAAACTGTTCTTAACCTGAGGTACCACTTTAGCTAATGAGGCCTCCCGCTGCCGCCGCACGATTTCCGTTCTCATCCTGAAGCAAAGTTCTTAACCCGAGGTACTATTTCTGGGTTAGCGGAGTCTGTAACCTGAGGTACCACTGTATTGCATTATTATTATTATTATTATTATTATTATTATTATTATTATTATTATTACAATTTGTATACTACCCTTTATCAAAAGATCCCAGAATGGTGTACAATATGAAAAACATATCAGCTCGAAAGTATTGCTTTAAGGTTTGCTATCTCAGGAAGAACAATGTAATTTCATTGTCTGAATGCACCTCATTGTTGAGTGCCAGACTCATAAGTGCTCTAAATAATAATAAAAATGGAACTGCTGACATTTTAAGCTAGGTAGCTAATGTGGCGTGGTGAATAGCAGATCACCACTGCTTTAGTTTTCTTACTTGTGCTCTTAGTACCGTTTTGTCAAGTAGATATTCAGCAGGTGTAGCTTTTCCTGACATGGAGAAGCAGTGATGGGGAAACAGAAGCCCTATTAGTTGCAACCCTAGTGGCTAAGGTTGGAATGGCCTAGAGCTGATCCTTACTGCAATAACTTACCCTGCAAGGGGGAGGATAGAAGCTCACGCCGTTCTCCATGAACATAGCTTTTCACAGTAACTAGTATTTAGGTAGCAGGTGGTCTAGTATTTAGGTAGCAGGTGGTCTCATAATATCACCTTAGTTAAACTTCTTACTCTGCTGCCTGCAGTCTCTGTTAGAACAGTAGAGTTGAGTATAGTGGTCACAAGTAGTTGGCTCCCCGGGGCAAGACTTGATGACTTTAAATTCTAATCAGGTTGCAGACAATAAGTAGGTTCACTTTTAATTGACCTTCAGGGGTTGCAGTGGGCCCTGCTGCCAAGCATTTGCAAGTCCTTGCCAAGTCCTGTGGTTAACAAGGCTCTCCAACTCATCGAGCAGTTGCCAGTGCGTGTGTCTCCTTCCACTTATCCCAGTCCCTGTTTCAACTGTTGATCATTCCACCTCTTTAGGAGGACAAGGAGAAGAGGGAAGAATTAGGATTACAACAAAAATCAAGGGCATATTTTTATTTCCCTGTTTCAAATCACTTTGCAAAAGCCTTTTAACGTACAGAGCAATGGAATAAAGCTTTTTTAAAGAGAGTTTTTGGTAATCCAAGCAAACGAATCAAGTGAAGTTGCCTCTTTGTTTATAATGGCTTCATTCTTTTGGCATTTCTTTTATCTGAACAAAGATGGATTGGTTAAAACCACAAAGTCAAGCCCCGGTTTTGGCTTGAACAGTGGGGCCACGACCATAGGGACTTATAATACATTAGCTTTTTCAAATTAGCATCAGCTTCCAATCCATAAAATCCTTGCCATAATGAATGCCTGCATAATGGTTGAGATCCTGCTGATAAGTAAAGACAAATGAGATCTGCAACAAAATGTTGTGATGTATCATTTCCACCTCCTTATATTGGAGTATTCTTGTTCATGGTTCCAGCCATCCACATCCTCCTTCAGCAAGCCATTCCATACTGAAATCACTACCCCCTTTTCCATTTTTATTTTCCTCAATGGTTTTGCCTTTTCCAGATTTTCTTTGTATTTCTGCAAATCCTGGGGTTCCCATGAGCATGCTGATGCTTTCATTTCCTTCTCAATCATCTCATTTTGCCTTCATTTGTCTTGGCACTCATCATCTGATTTTGCTATTAAAGACAGCAGGAGGACATTTCTTGCAAATATTTCCCATGATATTTGCTAGCTCACTTACCCATATTCGCCACCACTGCCTAAAACAAAGAAGACACCCAACTTTTGCAAAAAATTAATCTCTGTTCGCCCAGGAAGCCATTCATACCTTAGATGACCAGGTGATTAGCTGGTTTTAAACTTGCAATGGCAATAGTCAATTTAAAGCAAGTAAGTAGTGATCATTATGGATTCATTAGAATGTGACAATGTAATCTTTTTTATGTTGCATTATTCACTGAATTAGCTCTTCATGATTCTCAATGGAAGGACTACCTTCTGTTTAGTAATTAGTGCTTGAGAAAGTCAGTCTTTCACTCCCCTGTGTTCTTGCTCACCATCTGGAATCCCACTAAATAACTTAGACCTGTGAAATATTTTTTGTTTCTTATTTATTCCATCATACTCCAGTGTCTTCCCTCAATGCTTCCCTCAGCACAGCTCAGACTGATCTATGTTGCATCTTGACCCTGAAGGGCTGGAGAGCTATTTGCATATAATCTCCCATATGTAATTTAAATAATGCTGCTTGATTGTGGCCAACCAAACTGGGGGGTGTGTGTGTGTGTGTGGTGCTTTAGAATGCTTATGGTTTGTGTTAGAAAGAGTCTAACATCTTTTGCAGTCTTTGTATTCATGCCAGGTTATATTAATACCTACACCAAGGGTAGGCAAACTAAGGCCCAGGGGCTGGATCTCGCCCAATCACCTTCTCAATCCGGCCCACAGACGGTCCAGGAATCAGCATGTTCTTACATGAGTAGAATGTGTGTTTTTATTTAAAATGCATCTCTGGGTTATTTGTGGGGCATAGGAATTGGTTCAACCCCCCCCCCCCAAAAAAAAAATATAGACCCACAAGGTCTGAGGGACAGTGGACCGGCCCCCTGCTGAAAAAGTTTGCTGGCCCCTGAATATGGGACTTTGGCTAGTTGAGATGCTCCAGGGCACATGCAGAGTTTGGGTTCTTCTCTCATTTCAGTATTAGAGAGTGTTGCATGCAGATTACTCACACAGAACAATCTGTCGTTTGAATCAATGAAGCAGCTTCTGCAATCTACAATGAAGCAGCAGCTGCAATCTACAATTTGTCAGGACCTGGCAGGATTTTGGATGGTGACTGAAGTCTAACATGCCGTGAGCCTATGAGGTCACTGCACCAGTGAGTTTAAGCCTACCACAGAAGGCAAAAGTATTACATTACTTATGATAATAACTTATTACTTAACAGTTATTATATTACAAAAGATCTCACAGAAAAACAAAACAAGAGCAAATGTCTGATTATTGTTATTAATCCTTCTACTTAAACAACAACAACAACAACACATGTTGGAACAGAATATTTTTCTTTGGCAACCTCGATATTTTTCTTTGGCAACCTCAATTTGCCAGTTGTCTTGATTGCCTGTCGTGATTGCCTGTTTGTAGCAACAGTTTGTTGCTATGGAAATCAGTTTGTTAAAACATTCATTTGTGGATCTTGATAGAGGAACTTAAAGTTTTCAATATTTTCATATTGAAAATATTTTTTTGGGGGGGGGGACTCTTCCCTTAAGGAACATACATTTTAAAATAAAATATATTCATCAATTGAGTTAGTGTTTCAATTGCAACTGGGAAACTGCAACCTAGTTGAAATCTTTGGTTGGCTATCTTAGAGATATATTTTCTTCAACAACAAAAAAGCCATCTTCATTCCATTGCTTCATCTGTAAAAGTTTGTTGACTTAGCCTCATCTGGAGAAAATGTTTTGAGATAACAGTACAAGGCCTAGTTCAAATAAATTAAAAAATTGTCCAGTAGCACCTTAGAGACCAACTAGGTTTGTTTTGGGTATAAGCTTCCGGGTGCATGCACACTTCTTCAGATACACTTCTTTCGTGCGCATGCACATGAAAGCTTATACTCAGAACAAATTTAGTTGGTCTCTAAGGTGCTACTGGACAATTTTTTATTTTTTTTAAATTTATTTCTACTGCGCCGGACCAACACGGCTACCTAACTGAATCTAAAGGCCTAGTTCAGACAATCAGTTAAAACAGGGTTTCCCAAACTGAGGTCTCCAGCTATTTTTCAGACTACAACTCCCATCATCCTTAGCTAGCAAGACCAGGGGTCAGAGATGATGGTCATTGTAGTCCAAAAGCAGCTGGAGACCCAAGTTTGGGAAACCCTGATTTAAAACTAAACCATGGATTTGGTTGAATAAGGAGAAGTTGCGGGCAAGTTGCTCATGCACTCTCCCTTATTGTTCCTTATTGGCTTCAACTAACTTTAATTGAAGCAAGCCACCGTTCTCTGGGTTTGGACATAAAGTGGAGCTCTCTTTTGTGTTAAAGTGAAATAGGAAAATTTTACTCTCCTCATGCACAAAAGAATTGGGTGAGGAGAGATAAAATACGAGAGCTTGAAGCTTGCCACAGCTTCTTCCAGATTCCCTAAAACCATGGGCTCTAGTTTCGCTTGCCTGTTTTGAGATCTTTTTGGCCAATGTATTTGGGGAACGTTTCAACTTCTATGATCAAAACTCCAGATAGGAATGCAAAATCTGCACAAATTTTATTGGAAAGATCTGTGAACAGGAAGGATTCCCATCTCCAGCTTGTAAATCCTTATGGCAAAAGGCGATGTTCCATTCTGACATAATGTTTTTCAGATGGGTGTCTGCATTATCAGTTTAATATGCAAAGACTCTGCTCAACTCATATAATTTTTATTTATAAGAGCAGACTTTAAGATGTGGGAGTGAGGAGGGAATTTATTAAAAAAAACACAGCAACACAGCAATTTCTGATCTTCAGAGCTGAGTGCTTTGAATGTCTATGTGTTGGACTGAGGGAAGAAGAGACAAGCCCAACTCCTTAACCTGGTACCCACCAGAAGTTGCCACACTATAATTCCTATCAACCCTCTTCGTTGGTGATGCTGTATGTGGAAGGTGAGAATTGTCCCAAACCGATGGAGGGCACTGTGGCGATCACACAGAGTCCCCGGACATTTGACAGTATATTGATCCCTGTGCCAGCACTGTGATTGCTTCCCTGCTGCCACCAACCCGTTTCTCTCAGGTACACACGGAGTCCAGACAGTTGTTAACATTAAGCCAAATAAACAAGTTTATTTTATAAGCATTAACAAGTTTATGGTTTCAGATCATTTTTCTTGTCAGTTTCTTAATCTTAGTTTCTTTACTGGCCTTGTTGTTGTTGTTTAGTCGTTTAGTCGTGTCCAACTCTTCATGACCCCATGGACCAGAGCACGCCAGGCACTCCTGTCTTCCACTGCCTCCCGCAGTTTGGTCAGACTCATGTTTGTGGCTTCGAGAACACTGTCCAACCATCTCGTCCTCTGTCGTCCCCTTCTCTTTGTACCCTCCATCTTTCCCAACATCAGGGTCTTTTCCAGGGAGTCTTCTCTTCTCATGAGGTGGCCAAAGTATTGGAGCCTCAGCTTCACGATCTGTCCTTCCAGTGAGCACCCAGGGCTAATTTCCTTTAGAATGGATGCGTTTGATCTTCTTGCAGTCCATGGGACTCTCAAGAGTCTCCTCCAGCACCATAATTCAAAAGCATCAATTTTTCGGCGACCAGCTTTCTTTATGGTCCAGCTCTCACTTCCATACATTACTACTGGGAAAACCATGGCTTTAACTATACGGACCTTTGTTGGCAAGGTGATGTCTCTGCTTTTTAATATGCTGTCTAGGTTTGCCATCGCCTTTCTCCCAAGGAGCAGGTGTCTTTTAATTTCGTGACTGCTGTCACCATCTGCAATGATCATGGAGCCCAAGAAAGTAAAATCTCTCACTGCCTCTAATTCTTCCCCTTCTATTTGCCAGGAGGTGATGGGACCAGTGGCCATGATCTTCGTTTATTTGATGTTGAGTTTCAGACTATATTTTGCGCTCTCCTCTTTCACCCTCATTAAAAGGTTCTTTAATTCCTCCTCACTTTCCGCCATCAAGGTTGTGTCATCTGCATATATGAGGTTGTTGATATTTCTTCCGGTGATCTTAATTCCAGCCTGGGATTCATTCAGCCCAGCCTTTCGCATGATGAATTCTGCATGTAAGTTAAATAAGCAGGGAGACAATATACAGCCTTACCGTACTCCTTTCCCAATTTGGAACCAATCAGTTGTTCCATATCCAGTTCTAACTGTAGCTTCTTGTCCCACATAGAGATTTCTCAGGAGACAGATGAGATGATCAGGCACTCCCATTTCTTTAAGAACTTGCCATAGTTTGGTGTGGTCAACACAGTCAAAGGCTTCTGCATAGTCAATGAAGCAGAAGTAGATGTCTTTCTGGAACTCTCTAGCTTTCTCCATAATCCAGCGCATGTTTGCAATTTGGTCTCTGGTTCCTCTGCCCCTTCGAAATCCAGCTTGCACTTCTGGGAGTTCTCGGTCCACATACTGCTTAAGCCTGCCTTGTAGAATTTTAAGCATAACCTTGCTAGCGTGTGAAATGAGTGCAATTGTGCGGTAGTTGGAGCATTCTTTGGCACTGCCCTTCATTGGGATTGGGATGTAGACTGATCTTCTCCAATCCTCTCGCCACTGATGAGTTTTCCAAATTTGCTAGCATATTGAGTGTAGCACCTTAACAGCATCATCGTTTAAAATTTTAAATAGCTCAGCTGGAATATCATCACTTCCGCTGGCCTTGTTATTAGCAGTGCTTTCTAAGGCCCATTTGACTTCACTCTCCAATGTGTCTGGCTCAAGGTCAGCAACCACACTATCTGGGGCGTATGAGACATTCATATCTTTCTGGTATAATTCCTCTGTGTATTCTTGCCACCTCTTCTTGATGTCTTCTGCTTCAGTTAGGTCCTTTCCACTTTTGTCTTTTATTATGGTAATCTTTGTACGACATGTTCCTTTCATATCTCCAATTTTCTTGAACAGATCTATGGTTTTTCCCATTCTATTGTTTTCCTCTATTTCTTTGCATTGCTCGTTTAAGAAGGCCTTCTTGTCTCTCCTTGCTATTTTTTGGAAATCTGCATTCAATTTCCTGTATCTTTCACTATCTCCCTCACATTTTGCTTGCCTTCTCTCCCCCGCTATTTGTAAGGCCTCGTTAGACAGCCACTTTGCTTTCTTGCATTTCCTTTTCATTGGGATGGTTTTAGTTGCTGCCTCCTGTATAATGTTATGAGCCTCCATCCATAGTTCTTCAGGCACTCTGTCCACCAAATCTAAATCCTTAAACCTGTTCCTCACTTCCACTGTATATTCATAAGGGATTTGACTTAGATTGTATCTTACCGGCCCAGTGGTTTTTCCTACTTTCTTCAGTTTAAGCTTGAATTTTGCTATAAGAAGCTGATGATCTGAGCTACAGTCAGCTCCAGGTCTTGTTTTTGCTGACTGTATAGAGCTTCTCCATCTTTGGCTGCAGAGAATATAATCAATCTGATTTCGGTGCTGCCCATCTGGTGATGTCTATGTGTAGAGTCGTCTCTTGTGTTGTTGGAAAAGAGTGTTTGTGATGACCAGCTTGTTCTCTTGGCAGAACTCTATTAGCCTTTGCCCTGCTTCATTTTGAACTCGAAGGCCAAACTTGCCAGTTGTTCCTTTTATCTCTTGACTCCCTACTTTAGCATTCCAATCCCCTATAATGAGAAGAACATCCTTCTTTGGTGTCATTTCTATAAGGTGTTGTAAGTCTTCATAGAACTGGTCAATTTCAGTTTCTTCAACACCAGTGGTTGGTGCATAAACTTGGGTTACTGTGATGTTAAAAGGCCTGCCTTGGATTCGTATCGAGATCATTCTATCATTTTTGAGATTGCATCCCAGTACAGCTTTCGCCACTCTTTTGTTGACTATGAAGGCCACGCCATTTCTTTTACGGGATTCCTGCTCACAGTAGTAGATATGATAGTCATCTGAACTGAATTCGCCCATTCTCGTCCATTTTAGTTCACTGATGCCCAAGATGTCAATATTTATTCTTGCCATCTCATTTTTGATGACATCCAACTTACCAAGGTTCATAGTTCTTACATTCCAGGTTCCTATGCAGTATTTTTCTTTACAGCATTGGACTTTCCTTTCGCTTCCAGGCATATCTGCAACTGAGCGTCCTTTCGGCTTTGGCCCAGCCGCTTCATCAACTCTGAATCTACTTGTACTTGTCCTCCGCTCTTCCTCAGTAGCATGTTGGACGCCTTCCGACCTGAGGGGCTCATCTTCCAGCGTCATAACTTTTATATGCCTGTTGTCTTTGTCCATGGAGTTTTCTTGGCAGGGATACTGGAGTGGCTTGCCGGTTCCTGCTCCAGGTGGATCACGTTTGGTCAAAACTCTCCACTATGACCTGTCCATCTTGGGTGGCCCTGCATGGCATAGCTCATAGCTTCTCTGAGTTATTCAAGCCCCTTCGCCACGGCAAGGCAGTGATCCATGAAGGGGATTTACTGGCCTATACTTTCCTAATAACTTCTAACTGATTATCTCAACTGTCTATCTGACTCCTCTTAACAGATTCTCTCACTCTCTCACATCTATCCTAACCCACAGACTTATCCTCCCTCTCTCTTCTCTAACACCCGACTGACTCCTTAACAACTCTAACTCTAACTCCTCCCCTTGGGTTCCCACTTGCCAATCACTTCACACTCATTTAACCCTTTCCTTATGACCCAGCATGATGTCACCTAGGAGGGCAAACGCCACAGGCACTATATTGGGGAAGTCTGCCATTAAACAGACAGCTTCTGAGGGAATAAAGACATCTTACCTTACTCCTTGCCATAGTCTCAAGGGCTTGCCCCATATCAGGCAAAGTAAGGCATCAGCATCATATAGCAAATGCCTTGAGACAGAGGGCTGACAACATTCCCCATCCTGTCTAAGCTATTCTGCTGCCCCCAGGTCCAGTAGAGAATACTATCCCATGACCAGTGTGTTCAACGGCACATGGTGAAATTTTTCATAAGGAAACAGTTAGGGCCAGAGTGGGGGAAGGGGACGTTCCAACGTTGCACGTGTGAGCATTGCAACTCTATCCCTAAGCTGGGCAGAAGCTTCCTGGGCTTTGGGAAGGAGGTACCAGGGGAACATTTAGGGCACTAGCCTAGTTCCCCAAATCCACTGGCCACACACCGCTGAGTGTGTTCAGTCTCCAGTCTGGTTGGATACTATATGTGGACTAGAGGGTTCCAATTGTCCCCCATCTCAGGGAGCAATATGCCTTAGGCCAGTCCTTCTTCGTTAGGAAACAGTTATGATTATGAGTGAAGTAAGAACTTTACACCTTGAGTCAAGGAACATTATTAAGAGAAATATGCTATGTTTGGCTGATCTTTGATTCTCTTTTATGTTGCCAAATCATATGTATTTTAACCCCCGACTGAAATACTTCTCAAATTCCCAGTGTTGAGTGTGTTTGTCCATACAGACTAAATATGCACATGTGCACTTATAAATGTCATGACCTTTTGACATACTGTATTGCTGGTCACACTCCCATACAGTGCCCTTGGCAAGTATGTTGGGGATCGGATTGGCATGCTTGGGTGGTGAGGAAAGTTTTGGATTTTAGAAATGCCAGGTGTCTGTGAGTCATATAAAACTGGCTTTCTCTAGAGCCCAGCCAAAGGTATCATTGCTATAAAAAGACAAAATCAACATGTTTTCACTAGAAAATGTTCCTTTGGCTATTTGTAGTGGTGACGTTTAAGGAAACTTCCACTGGCTTCTTCTAAACTTGTCTGTTGGCCTCAAAGGGAAGTACTGTGTCTGCATCTTGGCATTAAAAAAAGAGGAATGTTTGAGTCGTTTTAAAAGGAGAATGCACTTTTCTCTCTCCATGCAAAAGCTCTGTTAATTATTTTTTAAAAAATGTAACGTGCTTTTTGCTTGTGACTTTAAAAAAGAATCAAGGAAATGTTATACTCTTTACCATATGTTAAGTGATGAAATCTGCAGAGTACTGTAAAAATATGTTAGTTTCGTTTCCATACGCAGATGCCAGCAGTGCATGATTTTCTCTTTAAGGTCATTAAGAACTTCCTGTGCTTCTGGTTTATCACTGTAGCACCCAGCTGTGAATGTGAGATGCTTTTCAGGAAAGATGGATATCTTTATTGCCCAGGTTACTCCAAAAGTTGCTATAGGGTGTACAATCCCCATTTTTCTTGTCCTGCTAATAGCCTGTTGGGTTCTAGGTAAGATCTGGTGGGAAGCAGTCTGTAGCAGAGGATGACTAGCAACCAGCTGTAGGTCTTGGATGCTAGTAATTCCTAGTGAATACTGGATACCACAAGCTCTGGGGGAATTCTCAGGGCTAGCAAAAGTTTATCCTACAAAGTCCCAAGCATAATCCTATGCATATTTACTCAGCAATTAAGTATCGGTACCTTTTTTGTAATGTACGCAACATCTCCTTTCCCCCCCCTACATAGCTGCTACTTCTTGTTTCTTCTTTTTTGTGTCTTATCTTATTCTGTGCACTTGTATTTTGTAATTTTTTATTTTTCAGTAAAGAATACAAAATATAATTACAGTGGTACCTCGCAAGACGAATGCTTCGTAAGACGAAAAACTCGCAAAACGAAAGAGTTTTTCGTTTTTTGAGTTGCTTCGCAAGACGAATTTCCCCATGGGCTTGCTTCGCAAGATGAAAACGTCTTGCAAGTTTGTTTCCTTTGTCTTGCAAGTTTGTTTCCTTTTTCTTAAAACCGTGCATTCAGGGGGTGCAGTTGCGACTTGACTTCGAGGAGCAACTCATAGCACGCAGTGTGGTAGCCTTTTTTGAGGTTTTTGAAGACTTTGGTGATTTTTGAAGCTTTTCCAAAATCCGTGCTTCGCAAGACAAAAAAATCACAAGACGAAAAAACTCGCAGAACGAATTAATTTCGTCTTGCGAGGTACCACTGTATTGCAAAAGAGTCCCATAGTCTTCCATTGGATTTATTTCCATGCAAGTGTGCATGGGATTTCACTTTGAGTTCTAATATCCTGAAGTAGATAAATGGATCTTGACTAGAGCTGTGTCTCTCAAGAGAAGTTACAAGAAATTTGAAGAAGTGGAGCTCTGGTGTGGAGTCCCATATTATAGCTCAAACAGGGTTCGAAATAGCAGAGGAACCTACAACCGTAGATTTTGCTTCTCTCTACAGATGTGCTCTACAGATGTTCGACAGAGGCATGATGGTAGGGATGGGGCCAATGGTTGGACGCCACTGTTGGAACCCTTGTTGTTGATGTTGGATAATGCCTGAATAGAACTCAGTTAACTATGGAATGGCCTGCTTCCGCTTAGCACTGCCTTTCCTTCATGCTGACATTTCTAAAACGATGAGTTCTCATCATTTGGCCTGTTTTTGAAGCCACCTGCTTTTCAGGCCTTGAAAGAAGGCAAAAATAATTAATGCTTCTTTTCCACTTCCCATAATATCTTTAGGATTTCACGCTTAATCATCACTCTTACCTTCAGTTTGTGAGGCTATTTGTGATAGCATTTGGGTTCTTTTTAAAGCTGCATTTCTATTTTTGAGCCATGATTCATTCTTCGGTTAGATGCCGCCCAACTCTAGGGGGAGGGTTTTAAAGTTACTGTAACTTTCACCCGCCCCCGATATTAGGGATTATCAGCTGCCGCAGGAAACTACTGGTGTTTTCATGACTTTCCAACCCAGAATGCCTCACTCGAGAAGGACCTCCCCCCCCCCATACCTGTCAACCATCCCTTATTTGGTGGGAAAGTCCCTTATCCCAGCGCTGTGTCCCGCTGCTGTCCTTTATTGATGATGTCCCTTAAATTTCCCAGGTTTCAAAGGAAGCAGCTCCTCTCCCTCTCTCCCTGCCAGCCAGGGAGAGGGAGGCTCCAACTGTGTTGCTTGGCTGCGTTGCTCACCCAATAAGGAGTCTAAGAACGACTGGGGGGGGTGGAGCTTGCATGCCTTGTGCCGATCAAATCGGCCGCGTTGCCTGGGGACTCGCCTTTGCTCAGCGCTTCCCAGCGGAGAGGTGACAGTGGTTTTCCTTGCTGCATCCCCTTTGCCGGGTTGCTGTGCTGTGGGAACCACCGCTTGAAGCTTCGTTTGGCTGCTTTCTGGGCTTTCTGCCTTTGGCTTGGAGGGGCTCAGAAGTTGAACATACCTGTGCACCGAAAATCCCTTATTTTGGCTGCTGACCCCTTATTTTCAAGGCTGCTGGTCCCTTATTTTCAAATCTGTAAGTTGACAGCTATGCCTCCCCCTTCCCAGGTCCTGTCTAGAGTGACACTGCTGCTGTTGCTAAAGCACCACCACAATGAAGAGAAGAGGCACAGCAGAGACAAGGGAGATGCAAAAAAGGGGTTTCAGCAGTGCAATATCTTGTGCCAGCCCTAAATGATGTGTACATAGTGGCAGGTGACCATTGCCCTCCAAAGCAATCAGGCTTTTTGCAAGCATTGCCTTCAGGAACTTGCAGCACTTTGACGGGGTTTGTAACTACTTAAAAGTAAAGGGAGTAGAAAACAAAACACACAGCATCCTTTATTTTTGAACTTAACAGTCTTATGATAACTGTTTGTGTTGACTTTCTCAAATGATCTTCTTTCCCCAGGTTTCTGATGATAGGTTTGGTAACAAGCAACAAAACATCTACATAACCTTTATAGTTGTGTGTAGCAGCAGCAAAGAGAGAACTCTGGGAGATGGGAAGAAAGCTAAAATGGCCACATCTTATTAACTGCACTTAATAAACCTAAATGTTAAATAATTGATTTCTCTCAGGCATATATAAAGGCCATATATATATTATTTATTTTGTGGTGTTACTTGGAAATAAGATTTAATTTAGACCGCTGGCATAAAACATGGCTATTCTCAAAATGCATTGGCTTATGTATTGTTAAAAATACTGAAGTAATCTGCTGAACGTGTGACTGTTTATTTCCCAGATGTTCTATGTATAGCGCTGTTGTGTGTGTTAACATTTCATTTAACTGTTCTCTAGTGATTCATTTTGTTTATCTCTTTGTTTAGGCACGGAGGAAGGAGGTCTTTATCCAGGAGCGGTATGGGAGATTTAATCTTAGTGACCCATTTCTGGCTCTGCAGCGAGACTATGAGTCAGGTGCTGGTGATAAAGACAAGAAGTCCATTTGTACCAACCCACTCTCCATCTTAGAAGCTGTTATGGCTCACTGCAGAAAAATGCAAGAGAGAATGGCAGCTCAGTTGGTCGCTGCTGAAAACAGACAAAAGAAGGTACTACATCAATTCTCCCCTGCCCCCTTTGACTTGCTCTTTCCTCTTTTTTTAATTGCTCACCACATCTCCAAAAGAATGTATTCCCTCTCATTTTTATGACTTTAAAAAATTAGAAATCAATTTTGTGTGTGATTCTAGAGTGGCCGTATTATTTGTATTTTATCATAAGTGACACATTTCTGGTTGATAGTTTTCAATTATTACAATGAAAGAATATTCCTCTTTACATAATACAGTGGTACCTCGGGTTAAGTACTTAATTCGTTCCAGAGGTCTGTTCTTAACCTGAAACTGTTCTTAACCTGAAGCACCACTTTAGCTAATGGGGCCTCCTGCTGCTGCCGCACCGCCAGAGCACAATTTCTGTTCTCATCCTGAAGCAAAGTTCTTAACCTGAAGCACTATTTCTGGGTTAGCGGAGTCTGTAACCTGAAGCGTATGTAACCCGAGGTACCACTGTAATAAGAGTATCCCTTGTCAGTTTTGGAATGTCCTTCCCAGAACACCAGGGATGTCATGGGCTCTGTCAGCTTACCTGTGTCTTTGGTCATCAGGAGAACCAGGTCCTCATCATCCAGGGGCCCAGCATGACAACTGGATACAGTCCTGAGGCTAAAGAATGGCCATTCTGAAGAAATGCAAACCTTCAGCTAGGGCTGCAACATTTAATTGATTAATTGGTTAGATCATGGGTAGCAGATGTGGTGCCGTCCCAATATTGGGTGGACTACAGCTCACATCAACCCCATCCTACGTGGCCAATGATCAGGAAAAAGGGGAGTTGTAATCCAACAAATATTTGGAGGGCACCATGTAGGGTACCCCTGTTTTAGATCAATTGATTAGTGTCAGGGACTGGGCAGAGGAGGAATGGTAGAAAGCCCTATATGGCCTAGGACCCTCGTACCTACGGGACCGCCTCTCCTGGTATGTCCCACGGAGGACCTTATGGTCTTCAAACAAAAACATCTTGGAGGTCCCGGGCCACAGGCAGGTTAGGCTGGCCTCAACCAGAGCCAGGGCTTTTTCGGCTGGAGCTCCAATCTGGTGGAACACTCTGTCACAAGAGACTAGGGCCCTGCAGGACGTGACATCTTTTCTCTGGGCCTGCAAGACAGAGCTGTTCCACCAGGTCTTTGACTTGACCCCCTCCTTTGGCAATCCTCACAGAACTCTAGCCCAGTGGTTGCCATTAATTTGATTTGAACTGATTTTATAATGAAATGATTTTAGAATGTTGTATTATTTTATTGTTGGTATTATTTTATTGTTGTTATTATTTTATTGTTGTATTTTTTTATTGTTGCTCTGAGCCTGGCTTCAGCTGGGGAGGGCAGGATATAAATAATTTATTATTATTATTATTATTATTATTATTATTATTATTATTATTAGAGACTGCCTCCCCAGCTTGACCCATCCAGAGAAGAGGAAGAGAGTTCGGAATTACAACAGGGGTTTGAGGGAGGTCACAGCTCAAAGGCAGATGAGGGGAAAAGTTAGGAAATAATGGGAAAGGAGCAAGAGGCAGAAGCGGAGCAGCAACTGGCTGACACGTTGTCACTAGAAAGCATTCCAGACCCACCATCTCCCAGAACCCGGCAAGCCTTAAAAATAGGAGAGCAAAGAGCTTGAAGACAGAGGGCACTTAGCGTCCCCTGTACAGGAGGTGATGATGATGACAAATAAGGAAGTGGGAGAGAAAGGGGGGTGGAAATTCGCTCAGGACAACGCCATTATCCAAGAGGCTGTCTTCCAAAGCCTCTCTCTATAAATACTGAATAAAAAGCGGATGGTAAGATGGATTTGTACGTTCCTGGCAACCGGCCGTGGGAGTTGCTTGCAGGCCGCTTGGCAATTAGATATATTTAATCAACTGAAATGGTCACCCAGTTAATTGGGTAGCAGAGTAAAAAATGTTTCTTTAAATCAAAGGGCAAGTGCCATCATTAAAAGAGACATTCTCCCTTCACTTGCACCCAGTAGGGAGTGACTGTGTTAAGATTATGTCTGATTTTGATTTGTGTGGGTGTCTAAATCTAAACCAAATAAACCTTTATTTTTACTGCAGAAATAATATTTTTGCCCAACAGGTAGATGAAATGACTAAACACTCAAAAGATTACTCAATTGCAGTTTCAGTGATCAAATGGCAACCCAACAGAACAAGATCTGAATGTGGGGCAAAGTTGCTAGTTTCCCAAACATGGCTGAGAGTATACCTTTACTATAAGCTAAGAACTAACAATAGCTCAGTATCTCCAATATAGCTGCTGCTGGCTGACAACTCGACGTAATTGGATCAACTGCATGACACCTGAAACCCAACCCTCCTTTGGACTTTATTTACATACATTTTGCCAAGTAATTAAAGATAAACATGCTTTGTACAGTGATTCATACTCTTGGAGACAGATGCATTACAGTATTACTAGGAGGTCAAGTGGCTGACTTCTTTTTTAACCCTATGATACAGGGGGAGCCAAACATGGTGCTGTTTGGATGTTTTTGGACTCCTATTAAGACCCAGCAAGCATGGTTAATGGGATGCGCGTGGTGCTGTGGGTAAAACCTCAGTGCCTAGGACTTGCCAATCGTAAGGTCGGTGGTTCGAATCCCCGCAGCGGGGTGAGCTCCCGTCGTTCGGTCCCAGCTCCTGCCCACCTAGCAGTTCGAAAGCACCCCTAAGTGCAAGTAGATAAATAGGTACCGCTTTATAGTGGGAAGGTAAATGGCGTTTCCGTGCGCTGCGCTGGTGCTGGCTCGCCAGAGCTGCTTCGTCACACTGGCCACGTGACCCGGAAGTGTCTTTGGACAGCGCTGGCTCCCGGCCTCTTAAGCGAGATGAGCACGCAACCCCAGAGTCGGTCACGACTGGCCCGTACAGGCAGGGGTACCTTTACCTTTACCTTTTAAGCATGGTTAATGGTTAGCAGATGATGGGAGCTGAAGTCCAACAACATCCAGAGGATATTATGCTGGGTACCAATGCTCTGATGAGTTTCTTCTGATCAGAGAGAGACTATACTCATATATGTCTAGTTTTGCAGGAGCTGAAGGCAGCACCTCTGAGTCTCAGCTGACCATGAGTGGCTACCTTAAGAGAACTAAGGCTGGGTTTGGCAAACAGTTTGATGTTGGGATAGGATTCAGAGTTGACAGGAAGCATGGATAGGCAGTACAAGAAAATCAAAAGGTATGTGTAGGCAAGATGGGATTTAGCGGCCTAGATGAAAATTTGGGACATGAAGGAACAAATTGGGAGCAGGTTCCGTAAGAGTATTGGGGCAAAGAAGTAGAAAGGCAGGTAGTAGCTTAGTCAGGTTGACTCATCTAGAAAACAAACATCTTATAAAGCACATATGCAGTGTGAGGGAACGACGCATCCTGCTTCCTTTAGCAGAATCTGCTATAAGGAGCAGATGGCATAATCTGAGATGTACACATCTGGAATCATTTCGAATTTGAATATATTCACAGTAGGGAGAGGTTGAAGGGAGATAACGAACCATTTAGCTAGTTTTATTTATTTAATTATTTGCATTTCTGAGTGGTATACATGAAAACAGTGCACAGAAAACGGGACAATAAAGCAAAAGAAATGCATCATAAAACCAAACAGTTCCACATACATTATCTGTTTTATTTATCTTTCAAAACATGTAGTCTACTTTTCCTCTCCAATGAAAAAAAGAGCAGCTTATCCTTAGAGAAGCTGACAAAACCATTTATACCATTAGTGGTATAAAAATGCCACTAATCCATATTTTATTTTATTTTATTTATTTTATTTTATTTTATTTTATTAAAAAAATCTTAAATAACGATACAATAAAAAGTCAGCTTAAAAAGTCAGTTAAAGATATAGACAAGATAAAATCATACTGCCTATCTAGCCCACCACTGCAAAGGCCTCCCTGCCCCTTTCACCTATCTTAACTTTATTTTGTAAACAAATCAAAAATAACACTAAAAATAAAAAGCTACCGGCTCTATTTTTATCACCCCTGCTTCCCTCCCAGTCACTACTTTGTCACTTTGACAATCTGTGGAAGGAATTATAATGTGAAAATTGTATGTGCTTAACATGGATTAGCATAACCAAGGTAGAAACATTTATTTTTTCGCCACTCTTGGAAAAGGGGCAAATGTGTTTTCCATCACCTAGCATTATACTTAATTAATGTTTAAAAGAAGGCTGAATTTTTCTGCGGTTCTGGAAAATACCCTGACAGTGCGAATGCATTCCAATTTGCATGGAGGAGTTTATTATTGTTGTTGCTGCTGTTATTTGGATTGCAATTAGGATTGGTCATTTTGGGAAACCACCCTGAGGAATGTGGGAGCAGAAATACAACAAATGAATGCATAACCTGGGACTGTTACTTGGCCACTGTCGTGGATGTGTGGCGCAGTTCCAGCTATTCAGAGTTCTTCCCCTGAAAAGCACCCCTTGTTTGCTAAGGCAGATAATCCACATGGTTCTAAACCACATCTCATTTCTCATTATATTGCGCCATATCTGAATCAGTTACTTGGCTCATATTTTGAGGCCTAGTCAAGAACGTGCGCTTGAGATGACCGCCATGATGCTGCTTCACATGCTTGCTTGTCCTTCATTATCCAAAGTATTTTGCTCTTAGCGCTTTCCAGTCGCTAATTCAAGACAATTTAGTGATTGACGCTGTAATTCAGTGACTCTGGGCGATGTGTGTTGCGGGATATAAAGCAGAAATATCCTCTTCCAATATTCATGCTGCCATACCATTCTCCTTCCAGGTCTTAGAAATTAAATGAAGAGTTTTAAGATTGCAGATCCAACATTGCCATTATGATAGCTAACTTTTATTGACTTGAAGTATAAATCCCTGGAATTTTAGCAAATGTTTTCTCGTTTTTCAAGCACATCCAAGCACCAGGCAGTCTGTAGAGTTAGCTTTTTTTTTTGGATATGCAATATTATTCCCTTGTTGCTTCACTTTCAGAGTGATTCCTGTTTTACTTATGCTAAGCATAAAAGGCGTATTATTCAGAGTGGGTGGGGAGGACAGCTAAGCTGCTGTTAATTCCTTGTTTATAAAGTTTTCGATGAAACAAAGTAGAAGCTGTCTTATTAGAAAAAGGGAGTGTAGGCAAATAACAACAACATTCTTTGGAGGAGCTGTCCAACAGACTATCAGTTTTCCTCCGTGCTGGAGGGAGGACACAGAATCCTATTGGTGAACAGCAGGCCACTCAGAAGTCACCAGTTTGTAATGACTTTCCTTTCGCTAGCAACCAAAGCCAAAATTGAACCACTGACCTAGAGATGAAATGCTCCATCTCCTGTTACCAATCCTCTGGGCCATCTGGTTCCCCAGATTACAGCGTACATGAAATATACTCACCATACAGTATCTTCTTACAACTCTGAAATTAGTATGATTTTAGCATCTAGAGGAATGTAAAACCCTCCCCGCCTCTGTAGTAATCACAAATGCTGGACTGCAACCATTTTATCTGCTTTCTCTTATCAGCTTACAAACTAACCCTGTGTGCAATTATTTTATAAGGGGGGGTGGGGTGGGGGAGAGGGGATGCCTGTGGTCAGAATGAAGATCACATTTCATTACACTGATTATTACATGCAACTAAGCCCTTCCCCTTACATGTTCTTGAATTGTACAGTGGTACCTTGGGCTACATACGCTTCAGGTTACAGACTCCACTTACCCAGAAATAGTACCTCGGGTTAAGAACTTTGCTTCAGGATGAGAACAGAAATTGTGCTCTGGTGGCACGGCAGCAGCGGGAGGCCCCATTAGCTAAAGTGGTGCTTCAGGTTAAGAACAGTTTCAGGTTAAGAACGGATCTCCAGAACAAATTAAGTACTTAACCCGAGGGACCACTGTATAATGATCCTCAGTCAAGAGTCAAAAGCTTGAGCCTTTTCAGTTTCACGGACATCCAGTTCTGAAATAGCTACCGGGCAGGAAACAGGTATTTTTCTCCTTCTAAGAGGGAATAAATCTTGGCACTACAAGCATGGAAATAGAAGGAACATTCTGTCCTACCTATTTCAGAATTCCAAGCTTGCTGATCAGTATATTGAGCATCAGAGTTTCTGGTACACCATAGTTGCTGATCCATGTTCAGCATGCTGGTGATGTTATTTGGCACCCTATAGCCATCTTGATGAGATGCTAGCATTCTCTAGTCCCACTCATTCCTTTCGGCATGGCCGTTTCCCAATACACATACACTTGCCCTCATTTTTGTTTGTTCACAGATGACTTCTCATAGAATTGTTGAGTTGGACCCAAGCATCATCTAGTCCAACCCCCTGCAGTGCGGTTATCCTGTCCCTGAGGTGGGAACCACCAACCTTTTGGTTAACAGCCAGATGCACAAATCCATTGAGCCACCTGTGCTTGATGCTTTTGATTCTTGCAAATAGGGAAAATTCTTGATTACCATAAAATAGTTATAATTTGATGCCTCTTTTGCGGGATGTCTGATACAGACGATTTTGTTGAAATTATGGTACCCTTTAATAAAATACTCAAATAAACAACACCCTGATGACTGGCACCCACTAATTACACATATAGGTTTAATAGTCAATCCCTTTTCCCAGGGAACTCTGGGAATAGTAGCTTTGTGAGGGGAAATAAGGTCAGCTCCCTTACTACTACGCAAACTAGACTTTTCAGTATTCTTTGAGGGAACCCATGACTGGTTGAAGTAACATAATACTGCTTTGGATGTGTATACAGTGGTACCTCAGGTTAAGTACTTAATTCGTTCCAGAGGTCCGTACTTAACCTGAAACTGTTCTTAACCTGAAGCACCACTTTAGCTAATGGGGCCTCCTGCTGCTGCTGCACCGCTGGAGCACAATTTCTGTTCTCATCCTGAAGCAAAGTTCTTAACCTGAAGCACTATTTCTGGGTTAGCGGAGTCTGTAACCTGAAGCGTATGTAACCCAAGGTACCACTGTACTGCAGATGAGTCCATTGACACTGTGTCAGTTGCGAAAAGCATAGTTCCGATGTTTGCCGAAACAAAGTAGTTGTTCCCATTAACAATAAACAAAAAAAGTGAGCAGTTTGCATTTTCAAGACAACGAAATATGAGTTTAGTTTTCATTTAACCTGTTTGGAAAACAGACACATAGCAACATTTTGGCTCAAATAACTTAGCCCAGAAATTGTCTAATTCAGGTCCCATTAAAGATAGTTTTTTATTGTTTTAATAATATAAAATACAACTGATTTCTGTTACTTGAGACTAAAACAAAAAAGGAAAGCCCAACCCTGATGGTAATGAGAATATTGTTCTGCATTTCTTTGTAGCTGGAAATGGAGAAATCACAGTTGCAAGAGCTCGAAATGGAACACAAGAAACTCTGTGCTCGTCTTGAGGAGGAGCGTGGCAAGAATAAACAAGTCGTATTGATGTTAGTGAAAGAATGTAAACAGCTCTCCAGTCGAATAGTCGAAGAGGCCCAGAAGCTGGAAGAGGTCATGGCAAAATTCGAGGAAGAAAAGAAGAAAGCCGGTGAATTGGAGGAATCCCTTGCTGTTGAGAAGCAGCGGAGTGCGCAGATGGAAGCCCAGATGGAAAAGCAGCTTTCTGACTTTGACACCGAAAGGGAGCAACTGCACGCCAGGCTTGGCAGAGAGGAAGCGCACACCTATGGCCTCCGAGAAGAGAGGGAGAGGATGAGAAAAATGATTGAGCAGCTGAAAAAGGAGAACGACAGTAAGTTGCACCTTTCCCTCCCGCGTAAGAACAAAGATAGAGGTTCCGCTTCTGTATCTGTCGGAACAGAGGGACCAGCTTTGAGAACGCTTGCCTGCCAGACAGACGCGGCGTTGCTAGATGGTGGAACCGAAAGTGTTAGGAAGTTGCCTTTAACTGTTCCGGTAAAGCCTTCGGCTGTCAACCCTTTGCTCTCTGGCCACACAAAGATGAATGTATGCTCCAATGCAGGCTTTGTGAAGCCAGTCATGGACAGGCATTCTTCTTGTAATGACCTGCTCCTGTCCCCCTCAACTCCCATTCTGACTCAAGGCCAAAGCAGAATTGAGGAGAACGGACCAAATGCAATGCCTGACTTAACCAATCTACCTTCCCCCTTCCCAAATAACATTGCACCCTCTCCAGCACCCAGTATAGCACCTCAGAGCTACCTGCAAGCGTCGTCTATGCACTCTCTGCATTCTCCATCCGCCGGCAGTACCGGGCATCAAGGTCTGAATCCACGCGTCCAGGCAGCTAGGTTTAGATTTCAAACCAATGCTAACGACCAAGACCAAAACGGAAACACTACCCAAAGCCCTCCGTCGAGAGACGTGTCGCCCACGAGTCGAGACAACCTAGTTGCCAAGCAGCTAGCTCGGAATACCGTCACCCAGGTCCTGTCAAGATTCACGAGTCCTCAGGGTGCTCCGCCTGGACGGCCGGGAATGTCACATTCGATAGACGTTGGCACCTATCCTCCCCCAGTCGGTAGAATGGGTTTAAAGACTCCCAGTGTGTCGAGGATTGACAGAGGAAACCCTCCGCCCATTCCTCCCAAAAAGCCAGGCCTTTCACAGACTCCATCTCCACCGCACCCACAGCTTAAAGTCCTTATGGATAGTGGTCGCTCCCCTAATATAGGTGCCAAAACTGACAGCAAAACCCTAGTCTCACCTCCTTCCAGTTCACCTCAAGGAATCAGGGTAATAAATGAGGAGGTCATTTCTAAGTCCTCACCTCAGCTGCCACCAAAACCAACACTAGATATATCTGTGGCATCTGCAGGTTGTGCCATACCAGCCATGGCCACGTCTCAGGTGGGTGCCTGGCCTCCCCAATCCCCTGGACTGAACCAACCTGCATGTTCAGAAAGTTCCTTTGTCATTCCCACCACCATTGCCTGTAGCTCCTCCATAAACCCTGTTAGTGCTTCATCCTGTAGACCATGTGATTCAGACAGCCTACTGGTAACAGCATCAGGTAAAGGGATTGTCAATATACTCCTAAACTTGTTGCTACTTTGCCATATTTTTTTCCATAGCTTTCCTTTTCCCTAAGCCTGTTCTTTCCCTTTTTTTGCTTCTTCCTTAAAGTTGAAATTTCCATGTGCGGTTTCTTTTAAGTTTCAGGGGTATGGGAAATCCATTTCATGGGGCCATAACATAGTTTTCCCCACACAAGAAATTTGTGTATTTCCTTCCAAGATGGAAACCCTAAAGTCTGGAATAATTTTTAAGGGCAAACTTTATGTTATATGTAGTTTCATGACTCCTCTCCCCTCTCTTCTGTCTCTTTTTTAATCAGGTAAAGCAGAAGATGGGTGTTCATGTTTGTTTAACCATTTACTTCCCGGCTGCTTGTTCACTCAAAGTTGCTCTCCCCCCAAACTACTTTTCTCCCCAAAGATATAAAAGGCACAGGCCTCTGTACTTTTTAAATCCATGTCTGGGAAAGAAAGAGTTAAACAGCCCCTCCCCCCACCCCTTCCCCTCACCAGTCCCATGTTCCATCTTTTATCAGAGGTTTTACCTGATAATAAAAGAGCCTTCAGAGAAAAGACTTCAGGAACTAGATATGATGTGTAGTTTTGCACGCACAGCCACGGGTGAGAGGCTGCAGCCTCGAGCTGATCTAGGAACGAGGATATTCAATTACCTTGAAAATCTCAGTGAACTATTTAAGAACTGCTTCTGTGTTACATTCCTTTAGGGGTTTTGGCCACTCAGCTTTTGAGAGCACTCCAGGAGTGACTTCCCAATGCCTCTCTTGTGAAACCAAAGGACTGGAGCTGATTAAAAAAAACAAAAAAACGATTGGCCCAGTTTTAGCTTTTTTATATGACTGGATATATTTTATTGGCTTTATTTGTGGAGGGTTTTCTCCCCGCTCCTCTAACGCCACTGGATTTGGTTTTTGTGTTCCACAGCCCAGTTGGGTATAGGTCAACAACAAGGTTTTGCGCTAGAAGCGCCAAGGCTTAGTTCATGTTCAGCCCAGGTGTCCTTACTGCCCTGAAGCATTCCTGAAAGACACTGAGGACATCTGAAGTTTTAATTTCCTTCAAATGGGCTTTACATTGAATTCTGCTTCACACTTTGGGCAAGGCCTTAGTAGAATTCTGTGCCTCCATATTTAATGATAGTGGCCATGCTAGAAAGCCTGCCTTCTCTTTGAACAGAGAGTTGGGTTTGGGTCTCCCTTAATGGACTGTGCCCATCTTAGCTATGAATGTAGGTTCTCATCCTGAAAAGGACAGCACGTTCCCAGAAAAAAACAACTTATGCTAAGACATTGAGGAAGTACGCCTTTCTTATATATGTCAATAGCGTGGTGATGCATTAGGGAAAAAATTGTCAAAGTGGATTGCATCATATACATAAAGCTTCCAAGGTTTATCCTCACTTCACATGCATCTTCTGATATTTGGGGTGCCAAAGCGATAGGCATTCTGGGATCCAAAATGTACCTTCTCTGCTTAAGAATAGCAAGGAGATTTTGAGTTCTGAGGATAAGAATCTAGGGCTTGGGGAGAACAGTGGTCCATGAAGGATATGGGGAAGAGTGCCTGGAGTCTCAGACATGCTTAAAGGCCGTAGAGGTGGGTGTTGTGGAGTTGCCCTCCCAGCACTGGTATTGCTGCTTCACGCTTGGGTAGGGTGTCAACAGGGCGACATGTTTGTGCCAGCAGGGCAACCACCAGCTGATCCAGTGGTCCAGATAGTGCACTCATGTGACTTCAACCTCACCAGCCCCATCCAGGAACAACTTGCTTTCCAGCTTGACTCTGAAGCTCCATAACACCACATGTACCACCTCTGCTTAGAAGATAAGCCTTTGTCCATAGAAACATAGAGTTAGAAGGGACCACGAGGGTCATCTAGTCCAACCCCACGCAATGCAGGGATCTTTCACCCAACACGGGGCTCGAACTCACAACCCTGAGATTAAGAGTCTCGTGCTCTACCGATTGAGCTACCCAGAGTGCCTTGCAATCTCTAAAATCACTCAGGACCACATGTAATTAAACCTTGCCGCCATTTTAGAAGTATTGTAAGACATTTCTGTATGGACTGGATTTTGGACATTGGATTCGAGCTGTTGAAGGATTTTATTTTTCAGCATTTGGTAAGCAGTTTTGCTTGTTGTTTTTTAAACAAAATTTGTGGGATTTAAAAAATATTTTATATGTTTGTTTTTATATTTTTTATTTTTGTAGGACTAATAGTCAAACATATGCCTTGCATGTAGAAGATCCCAGATTCAATCCCTGAATTTATCTAAGTAGGACTGGGGGAGACTCCTGTCTGAAACCCTGGGGAGCTATTGCCAGACTGGTTAAACAGTGCTGACCTAGATGAACCAATGGTCTTGACTGGGCACAAGACAACTTCCTATGTATTGTTTATATGTTTCCTTTAAGGAGGAAACATGCTATACATTCAAATAAATAACGCCATGCTTTATTAGAACTGCCTGGCCCTTTGGAGATTGAGATAGGTGGCATGAAGAGTCCCTGAGTGACAATATTCAGCAAAAAAATCCAAATCAAAATGATATTTATGGATTACAAGCTATTATAACGGAAGTGAGGTACATAGGGTACACAGGGAAGTGTTCTAATGGATGTAGTTAATCACCTTGCTCATTGTATTCCTGTTCCTTCCTTTTTCTATTTTTTTGTTAAGTGTACTATATTCTGGGGAAACACTGCTCACCACAGTTTTCAGGTATCTGAAAAATTCTGGCTAGTGGGCCAGTTATTAGAAATAATAGCAGGCTTACCTTCAGCAAAGTGCAATTAGTACTGTATTTCAGTCTCAAATGGCAAGACTTGACAATTCAATTCCAAATTGTTCATTGAAACTCAGCATGCAGTTCTTAACGTTTAATTAAATGCCAAGTGCTGGTCGATTGAATATACATTTGTTAATCATGTTGAAAAGAACCACCGGGTGTATTAGAAAGCTGTTCAAAAATTGATTTGGATTCTGGTTGCAGTAGGCTTTTCACATTTCATAACAGACAGTGAATGCAAAAGGTATTTATCTGGGAATTCACCTCCCACTTTTTGATGATAAAATCAAACTCAAGGCAGCTTTAAGTTTGCTTTGGTTCAATATAACTTGGAGACAGTAACCTAACAGTTCCTCTTTTTCAATCAATAATAAAATGGTTCACCCATTAACTAGGGATCTGGTATTAAGGGGCAGAAATGTTTTTATTGTCCTAGTAACATATCACCCTTTCCTGTAATGATGTATTCTCATTCCACAAAAGACTATTATAATGGCAATAAAAAGAGATTAAAATGCTTAAGGAGCACCTATCATACATCCTATTGGATCAACTTGGCAACACATTTGCTTTTAAATTACTGTTACCCTTTTTTCTCTTCATTCTAAGAGACATGTTACTGTTGCTTCTGTAATTCAATTGGCAATAAATCTCTAGGATACTTTTCTGTAGGCAACCTACATTAAAGTAACATAGCTTGCATCTTGGCTGCCTCTAAGAAGCATGTCATCCTTGCAGTAGCATCAACATAGAATCCCCTTCATATGATCCCTTTCTCCATGTGCTTGTGGTATGAGCATAGACCATGGGAAGCTACCTTAAAACATGTCATACCTTTTGTCCATCTAGCCAAATATCATCTGCTCTGATCACCTGGCTGGGACTCTGGAAGCTGTCTGCCAAGTTACCTGTTTCCAGATAATTTTAGCAGGACATGCCAGAGTTTGAACAGGAGACCATCCACATGCAAAGAATGTGCTCTATCATTGAGCTATGGCACCTCCCATACTCTTGTGTGAAGTAGAAGCACAAGTATATATGGCTATGGGATAAGATAGAGCTACAGTGAATAAGGATTACAGTGAGGGTTGCAGCCTGTGACTTCCCAAAAGGTACAAGTGTGCCAACATCAGCACAATTGCTGTGTATTCATGTAATTCTGGTTAACGTGAGAATTATGCATGGTCACAGATAGACAGGACCAAGCTCAAGGACAGTCATCAGGAAAGAATGCAAAAACGTTGCCACATGTGCAGTGGCATAGCTTGGTTGCCAGTTCTCGGGTGGGGTGGATGGGAGGAAAACGGACAAAGAACACATGTGCATTTAGCTGCCTAATGGCACCTGCGTCACCCAGGAGATCATAGCTGCAGAGATAAGAAAAGAATAGTTGTTCCATTGTCTAGAAATTTCACTTCCTAGTTTCACGTGGATAAGATGTTTTCAATGGACCCCAGCGACGGAAGCACACAGCTATATTGAGGTAGCGCTGGGTGTTGAAATTTTGTGCTGCTAACAATTTTGCGCCCTGTCCCCACGCAACGCCACTGCACGTGTGTAAACAGGCCTGAGTGTTTTTACCATGCAATTCAAACGGAAGTTTTAACATGCCGCTGTCACACAGCAGGTTTGTGCAGTACAGCCAGGTCTGAGTTTCAGGTGTATTTATCATGAAAAGTGCTGTGCAATCAATCCAAAGATTTTTCTAAATATCTAGAGTCCCATGTTGAAGATTCCTAGATCCAATCCAAGTATCTCGCCGTGAGCTTATCCAAGTTGTGATCATTCAGGGAACCTGCCAGTTGTCACTTGAGTACAACTGAGCTTGTTCCATAGGTGTTTTAAGTGAGGCTGTGCAATCCTATTTAAGATGGCAGCAGACGTAGCCTACCAGAACTGAGGGTCGCTACCAAAGTTGGGTGTTGCTGCCTTTGCTCTTTGTGCCTGATGAACGTGACCAGCTACATTTAGCATGATTCCCATCATAGAGATATCTTAAAACGTATACATGGAATTAGGCAAGACTGGTTATATCTGCTGCCTGGCCACCTTACCATTACCAAATTCATTCTATATGTCAGTGCAGGTCTCTTGTGCGTCTTCATACTTTTGTCAACTATGAAATGTCAACTGAGTCCCTATTAGCTGTGGGTCACTTTCTTACTTGAAAGATCTCTGTAAGTATTCATGATTTAGCTCTCTTAATGCCAATGAATAGCCTTCATTATTTTGCCAATGAATATCAATTGAGTTTACAATTCAGACTTGCGGGGGGAAGCATAAATATTAAAATGGCTCTAAGCAATTGAATTTCCCATGCCCTTGGGATTATCCATTCTTTTTAGATTTACTCTTATTTATTTATTTTTTAAAATCACTTTTCAATCAACATTGTTTTTATTTGGTTCATTCAGATCTGATTCATCTTTTTGTGATGTGGTTTGCTCATAAAGTGAATGGGGTGCAGGAGAGGTTGGTAATAGACTCTGAAATTAATCATCTCCACAATCTGAAGCTGATGCCAGAAGCTGTTTCCCCGCCCCCCTGTTCCTTTCATTCTCCCATCACTGCATGTCCAGCACGCTTTCCCAGATGCTTCGTATTTGCTAACTTCTTGCATATGAAACCACAAAGCTTACTCATGTCTCCGAATTTTGTTATGCATTTTCCTGAATGAATACAAACCTGTGGTTCTTCTTCCTTGCCAACTCTTAAAAATCGGTGCCGATTCAATGTTACATTAACAGTGGGATTTGCATACGAAATATGCAATGCAGTTATTATTGCTTCGTTTGTATATGCTATGTTTTGGAAGGCTTTCTCATGCTCTTGCTTCATATGTTAATCCTACATGGACCTCCTTTTCCAATACTCATACATGCAGTGGTGTGTGTGTGTGTGTGTGTGTGTGTGTGATTGCTGCATGCAGTAATCTTCATGTGTGTTTCAGGCTCTTGCCTGGAATTGCTTTCCATGCTGGGACCCTGTTAATTTGTAAAGCAGTTCACCAAGAAGATAAAATTTAAGCTCTGCCGGAAAGGTGAATGCAATATTAATAAAATCCGGATCTGCTATAGTGCACAGTAAACCTAGTTTATCTAATATCTATATGACTGAAAAGATATTGCACTCGTTTAAAAAGCTAAGATGGAATTCAAAAGCTTTTTCTGAAAATGGCTTTCATCTGTGTTTGTAGCCATGGCCAAAAATCTCTTTAACCTTCCCTCTCTACCCACATCTGAACAACAGTTACAAATGGCATCCCAACATTTGATTGCTACCATTCCTAAATAAGTGCTAAATCAAGTACTTATTGCTGGAAGCTCCATTTTGTTCCTCCACTCTCTCTCTACCAGCCCAACACCCAAAGGAAAATAAACCAGATAGCCACGATTGTCTAACAGGTTCAGTAAAAGGGCTCCTTGAATTAGGCCTGTGACAGGGTGCATCTTCCTGCCAGTGCTGCTGGACCTGGTTGTTGTTGTTTAGCCATTTAGTCGTGTCCAACTCTTTGTGACCCCATGGACCAGAGCATGCCAGGCACTCCTGTCTTCCACTGCCTCCCGCAGTTTGGTCAGACTCATGTTTGTGGCTTCGAGAACACTGTCCAACCATCTCGTCCTCTGTCGTCCCCTTCTCCTTGTGCATCAGGGTCTTTCCCAGCATCAGGGTCTTTTCCAGGGAGTCTTCTCTTCTCATGAGGTGGCCAAAGTATTGGAGTCTCAGCTTCAGGATCTGTCCTTCCAGTGAGCACTTGGGGCTGATTTCCTTAAGAATGGGTAGGTTTGATCTTCTTGCAGTCCATGGGACTCTCAAGAGCTCTCAAGACCTGGTTAGCTTAACATTATAAACATACACAAATGAGATTTGCTTCCATACTAGCAGGAATTCCCCATTCATTGTTCACTTCTAAAGAGACATCCAGTAATGTCATAGTCAGCCCATTGTATTCCAGCAGTTTTAATGTTCCCTCCCCCAATGGGTTTTGTGGTGATTTGCGGGGGGGGGGGGGGGTGTAAACAAATGCAACTGCAAAACCAACCTGTCCAGTGTGAATAAGCAAAGCACCATTGAGGCTTTTAATGGCCCTGGTAGTTAGTGATGAATAACCTCTTAAAGTCACCATGAATAGCCTCTCTTTAATTGTCCCAGTATCCCTTCTAGTCTTGCAAATGGGCCAGAAAAAGAATTACTGGTTTATGCTAATTATTTTTCTTTTCATATTTTATATAGCAAGAACACACCATATTCTAGTTTGAGAGAAAAGCAGTAATTAACCCTCCTCTCATCAATGGGAACCAAAAATGGCATTAAGGCTGCAGTTCTATACATGTTTAGCTGAGAATAAGTCCCCTTCAACTCAGTGGATTTTACTTCTGAGTAGGTATGCATAGGATTGTGCTGTGAGAAATTCAAGGGGCAATTAAGAGGCTGTTCACCACCATTCCTGCACCCATGCCCATCAAGGAAGATTAAAATGGGTTGGCCTCCAGTGAAGAAACTTAATTAAAATTGCTGGAAACCTATGCTGTTTTTGCTTGTCTGGAATGCCCATTTTTATTCTTCCAGCTAATTGGGGAAAAGCAAAGCCACAGCAATGCTAAAGGACTCTAATGTGGAAGCAATCTAGTTAAAATATAAAGGTTTCTTTCATCTAGATTTTATTCGTTTTTTTCTGTTAGGTCTTTCTTTCTTTCTTTCTTTCTTTCTTTCTTTTTTGTAAGGCAAAGTTTAGATGATATTCCCAACTTTTTGTGATGACTTGTAGTTCTTTAAATAGAAAGGAAATCATTAAAACTATATAAAAAACTCTTTTCTTTTCTCTCAGTCTTCCCTTTTTTCTATTTCTTCCTTTCCTTTATTGAACATTCACAACTTCCTATAATAGCCTGCCATGCATGGATTCTTCATCACACACACACACACACACGCGCGTGCACACACACACACACACACACACACATATATACACTCTTGAGAGTCCCATGGACTGCAAGAAGATCAAACCTATCCATTCTTAAGGAAATCAGCCTCGAGTGCTCACTGGAAGGACAGATCCTGAAGCTGAGACTCCAATACTTTGGCCACCTCATGAGAAGAGAAGACTCCCTGGAAAAGACCCTGATGTTGGGAAAGATGGAGGGCACAAGGAGAAGGGGACAGCAGAGGACGAGATGGTTGGACAGTGTCCTTGAAGCTACCAACATGAGATTGACCAAACTGCGGGAGGCAGTGGAAGACAGGAGTGCCTGGCATGCTCTGGTCCATGGGGTCACGAAGAGTCGGAGTGCCTGGCATGCTCTGGTTCATGGGGTCATGAAGAGTCGGACACACTAAACGACTAAACAACAACAATATATAGCAACACCATGTATTTATGTTTAATCAAAGCCAACCTTTCTGTTAAGGATCCATTGTAGTTGATCATTGGTGCTGCAAGCAACTAAGCAACTTCCTTGGGCTACCAAGAATTCTAAGTTTGGCTCCTTTTGCCTGCTGGGCTAGGGGTGATAGTGGGGACATCTCTAATAAGAGAGGCTGACCTTGAAACTCTATTGAAGTTTCCTAGAGAGAGTTTTCTCCCTAGTTCCATCCTGTCCACCCCTTCTGTGCTGTCCACCCCTGAACTGTTTAGTGGCAAAGTGGTATTGGTCAAGGAGGGGGGAAATTGATGTTGTCATTAGTGGCAACAGAATAACCCCAAGGTAAGTACCTCCAGGGAGATAAGCAGAGCTGTTATTCTATTGCCTATTGCCTGCACTTAAACTTTGTGCCCATCCAATCCTCTGACTCCCTTCCTTTGGTCCATCATCTTCTGCCATTAGTTAGCTTTGTCCCTCAGTCTGTCAGTGCCTTCCATTAACCTTCTCATTGGTTCCTGCCCAGTAGCTGCCCCCTTAATATAGTGTCCAAGACCAATGAGACCCATTGCAGTTCTACTATGGCCCATTTTCTGTATTTTTCTTTTAAATTCAGTTAATACATTTATGATTATTTTCCATGGCATAAATGATTGTTTTCTGTTACGAGAAAAAGCTCTCCTCTTTTAAGCACCATCTTTATTGAGACGTGTAATGTTTATGAGTCGGTCTGTTTATACTTCATTAAAGACATGGGCAGCTTTTTAAAACTTTGGAGATAACCAAACCCTACAATAGTTGGAAATAGATAACTTAATGAATGGCTGTTAAGTTGAGAAAAACAAGAGTAGAATACCATATTTTTCGCTCTATAAGACGCACCAGACCACAAGATGCACCTAGTTTTTGGAGGAGGAAAACAAGAAAAAAAATATTCTGAATCTCAGAAGCCAGAACAGCAAGAGGGGTCGCTATGCAGTGAAATCAGCAATCCCTCTTGCTGTTCTGGCTTCTGGGATAGCAGCCTGCATTCACTCCATAAGACGCACACACATTTCCCCTTACTTTTTAGGAAGGAAAAAGTGAGTCTTATAGAGCAAAAAATACGGTACTTTCTACATCAAGGAGGCCATAGAAATTATATTTTACAATACAAATATTACCAAGCTTGGTGTTTTAAATTCATGATCCTTCCAATTTATAGCAAGCATGGGGAATCTGAGACCTTCCAGATATCATTGGATTCCAATTCCCATTAGTCCTAGCCAGCATGGCCAATGGTCAAAGATGTAATTCAACAGCATTTGGAGAGCCCAAATTTCCTCATGCCTGGCTTATAGTGTGGGCAGTTGTTATAACCTGATTATAACCCGAACCTCAATAAAGGCTGGAAATTCCTTTGGAATTTCTCCTTTGTCGATCAGCAATCCACAGTTGCAAGAAGCGATATCTATTTTCAGTCCCCTTTTCTATTTCCTTTTTCAGCCTTTTGATCAAGGAAGAGTTCACAAAGTCTTCCGCACCCTATACAGCAGACTTCATGCCCTTAATAAACTCTCCTCTAAAGCTGCTAACGTCTGATACCTGGAATGTCTATCCAAGATAACTCCTATAATTTCCTAAAATTCTGTTCTGTCGCTTGCGTTTCTTACTGGACGATGTGGAAGCTTTTGCCAGTCATTTTGATGTAATTAATTAATTGCTGCTCTTTAGTCCTTACTGTAAAACACAAAGGAAGTTGCAGTGCTGCTGCCACATTTTAGATGACTCTTTGCAGTGTTTAGGCCAGCTGAGTAACAAGCAGGCTTAGACAGTAGGTGTGAGATTTAAATGTACTTTCAACTAAAATGCCTGTCATATTTTGCATAGATTTAAGCAGATTTTCTTAAGAGAATACTGATAAAGATGACTCTTTAAAATCATATGTAACTTTAAACCTATGCAAATTTTATCTCAATCCTCTTTTTAATATATATATATATATATATTTTTTGCTAAATTTAAACCAAAATAACTTGAGCTAGCTTTTCAACTAAAACATCTTTTTTAAAAACAAAAAACCAAAATCTAGGCAATGGCACTGTACCAAAAGTGGATAATTTAAATAATAAATTGTTTCAGTTAGCATGTGTGTGATTTGAAGCTATCTTTGGATCCAGGATTTATTAATTTTTTTAAAAGTTGTGCTAATTTTTTTATATGTGCTGAAACGGCAGTATCTGTTTTCATTTGTAGAACTTTTGAAATAGCTTTCAAAGTGTGCAGCTTTAACTTCTTCATGTCTGTTCTCTCTAATTGATGTTGCTTTTAACTCGCAGGCTGGTCTCCCTCCCTAACCCCTTTATTAATGAGTGGTGGTCCTGTCCCCCTGGGTGGCAGGCCCACCCTTCTTCACCAAGCTGCTGCCCAGGGAAATGTAACTTTATTGTCAATGCTGCTTAATGAAGAAGGTCTGGACATTAATGACTCCTGTGAAGATGGCTATTCTGCCTTGTATTCTGCTGCTATGAATGGACATACAGGTATGGATTTTGTCCGTGCCCTGACTTTACTATCTGCTGTGTTTATATGTGCTTTTCTAGTTCAGGGGAGGAATTCCACAGTGCCCTAAGGTGATTGTTCCACCAGGGCAAGCATTTTGGCTTCCCAGAGAGAACAATCTCCTCTCTCCTTTCTCTAGGTAAAGGTAAAGGGACCCCTGACCATTAGGTCCAGTCGTGACCGACTCTGGGGTTGCGGCGCTCATCTCGCTTTGTTGGCCGATGGAGCCGGCGTACAGCTTCCGGGTCATGTGGCCAGCATGACTAAGCCGCTTCTGGTGAAACCAGAGCAACACACGGAAACGCCGTTTACTTTCCCACCAGAGTGGTACCTATTTATCTACTTGCACTTTGACGTGCTTTTGAACTGCTAGGTTGGCAGGAGCAGGGACCGAGCATGGGGATTCGAACCACCAACCTTCTGATCAGCAAGCCCCAGGCTCTGTGGTTTAACCCACAGCGCCACCCACGTCCCCTCCTTTCTCTAGGCTTCTCCTAACAACCCCCTGAGCCCTTTTTTGGGAGTGTGGGAAGATAGGAGGAAGTCCCCTTTGCACAACCAGAAGTCCTCCTACAGGACTTCCACCGATAGGACTCATTAATTGAATCCCACCCTGCGTACTTAACAGTGACATCCTAAACATGGCTATGGAGAAGCAAGTCCCCTTGATTTCAGTGGGGTTTATTCCCACGAGGGCAGGATTACCTAAGGTTGCAGCACTAGACACCAGGGGTGAGGAAACTGGTCAGGTCAGTGGGCCTACCTCTTGGCCAAATTTTGGACAGGTGGGCGGTTAATCGCCTGATGCCACCGTGACATCAGGTGATGATTGTCAGGATTTCAAAGCAGTATCACACACATATAATGTCAGGTGTGGAGCAGGTGGATTTGCTTGGGGGGAAATGGCCAACTGCAACCAGGGTCAAATTTGGCCTGCAAGGCAAAAGTTTCCAACACCTCCTATGCACACTTACCTAGGGGTTTGTCTCACTGGACTGTTGCAGGGAACCGGGCTTTTTAGTAGACATGTATAGTTAAACCACAGAGCCTAGGACTTGCTAATCAGAAGGTCAGCGGTTTGAATCCCCGCGACGGTGTGAGCTCCTGTTGCTCGGTCCCTGTTCCTGCCAACCTAGCAGTTCAAAAGCACGTCAAAGTGCAAGTAGATAAATAGGTACTGCTCTGGCGGGAAGGTAAACGGCGTTTCCGTGCGCTGCTCTGGTTTGCCAGAAGCGGCTTAGTCATGATGGCCACATGACCCGGAAGCTGTACACTGGCTCCCTCGGCCAATAAAGCGAGATGAGCGCCGCAACCCCAGAGCCGGTCATGACTGGACCTAATGGTCAGGGGTCCCTTTACCTTTTTATAGGATTCCATACCCTCCAACATTTCTCCGATGAAAATAGGGACATCCTTTTCCATAACAATAAATAATAATTTTATTATTTATACCCTACCCATCTGACTAGGTTACCCCGGCAGCTCTGGGCAGCTTCCAACATATATAAACATAATAAAACAGTAAACATTTTTTTGAAAAATCCCTATACAGGGCTGCCTTTAGATGTCTTTTGAAGGTTGTATAGTTACGTATCTCCTTGGCTTGGGGGGGTCACATAACTCCACACCCTCCAACATTTCTCTGATGAAAATAGGGGTATCCTGCCATACCCTCCAACATTTCTCCACTGAAAATAGGGCCGTCGTAAGGAAACCTGTGACATTCCGTGATCAAATCAGAAACCAGGACAGCTTCTATAGATCCAGGACTGTCCCTGGAAAATAGGGGCACTTGGAGAATTTGGGATTCCACTGTTATTGGCGGCATGCCCTTGATCTTTCATTCTGAAATTATATGGAAAAAACAGTATTAACATCAAAATATTGCTGAGACATTTCAACACAGTTTAAGCAAATGGAAAGCTTTTATGGTCAAATATTTTTTATCACTCCTGGTGAATATTCAATATGTTGGAAGGAAGGCAAAACAGTCCACTGAGAAACTGGTACAATTTGGACAGAAACTTGATGGCTGTGTTTCTTCTGCCTAAAACAAATAATGAAATCGATCACAGGGGAAACACACCTGGAAAAGCTGGGGTAGAAAAGCTGGGGGTTTTCAGTGGGCTGTCATGATGATAACAATTCAGATTTGTTTTCAGAATGAGGAAATACATCAGTACCAAGTTCGATATTTTATTTATGACAGCGAAGAGGAGTGGTTGCATAGAAATCCAGGTTCTGCTCTGTGGTTGGCTGTTAAAGTTCACTGAGTGACCTTGGGCAAGCTGTTGTCCCTCTGCTTAGCAAAGTTGTTGGAAAGCTGAACTGTTGCTCTGTATTCCAGAGAGAAATGGCAGGATCAAACCACGAACCAGTGCAGATCCTGAAGAACTTGATCTTGCAGCCCTAAGATTAGTTCCTGGTGTGAGACATTAATATTTCTGTATAGTCACAGGGGAGCAATACGCCCCTCACATAAGCTCCAGTGTGGTGTAGTGGTTAAGAGCGATGGACTCGCAATCTGGGGAACTGGGTTCACTTCCCCGCTCCTCCACATGCAGCTGCTGGGTGACCTTGGGCCAGTCACGCTTCTTTGAAGACTCTCAGCCCCACTCACCTCACAGAGTGTTTGTTGTGGGGGAGGAAGGGAAAGGAGAATGTTAGCCGCTTTGAGACTCCTTTGGGTAGTGATAAAGCGGGATATCAAATCCAAATCCAAACTCCAAATTCTGGCGTCTGGTTTCAGCCCTTCTACACTCGTCTCCTTCCCCTGTAGACATAGATGTGTCTACACTTGGGTCAGGATGGGACACTTACAGCCTCAGAATCCTATAAGCACTTCATCAGATTTGAGCAAGAGGTAGCATAGAAAGCTGCTGGGGTGTAGGTACAGTAAGGAAGGCAGTGGTTGCAAGGGAAACTTGGAGGTACATAAGAAGAATCCTTTTGGATTAGACCAACATTTCAGTTGCCAGTTTCCCAGTGTTGCCAGTCACAAGTCTCCCAAAAGCTAGACATGAAGGTAGTAGACCTCTCCCATCGATTCTTCTTGGCAAATGACATTCTGCCTCCGAATGGGGAGCGTGAATGTAGTCATCATGACTTGTAGCAATAGACATCTCCTCTGTGGATTTTTCTTACCCACGTACTAAGTCATCTTAAGCTAGCAGCCATCACCAAATTTTGTGACAGCAAAATCCAAAGTTGGGAAATTTCCAGTGTATTCTAAAGCATTAAAAGGCCCAGAAAGGTTTTTCTTTCCGTATTGGCTCCCTGTTTGTGGAGTGTTCTCCCCAGGGAAGTTCACCTGGTGCCTTCATTATATATTTTTAGGTGAAAACATTTCTTTTCAACCAGGCCTTGGGCTGAGTAATATTCTGGGGCCTTTTAAATGTGTCTGTGGGAAGAGGGGGTTATTGTTTTGCTGTTTTGTTTTAATTTTTTACTTGCTTTTATCCTGTATTTTATTCTGTGAACCGCCCTGAGATCTTATGAAGAAGGGTGTTATATAAATCTAATAAATAAAATAAAAATAAAAAAGAACTTGGTGAATGGGAAGACTTTGTTAATTTGCTCTCTCTATGTATGAGAGATAAGTTTGCCTTGCCCAGGGCTCCTAGTAAGCTGGCATCACAATACAGAATATTGCCTTTGGTAGATAAGAACATACGAAGACCCATCTAGTCCAACACTCTGTTTCAACAGTTAGACAACCAGATATCCACAGGAACCTTTTTGGTTACATACTGTAGATGCACGGTTTCTGAGGAATGCTCTCTGGTTTTCAGACCCCTATCTCTCCCCACCACTTTCCTCTTATATATCAATATGCCTTTGTGTTTTCCAACTCCTAGATTGTGTAAGATTGCTGCTGACTTCAGAAGCTCAAGTTGATCCTGTTGATAAAAATGGCTTTACACCCTTGTGTTCAGCAGTTGCTCAGGGACATTGCAAGTAAGTAACGTGGCAATTATGTGTTTCTCCGGACACAGAATTCCTTGTAATCTTTTAAGTATTGGGGTGCACAAGCTGCGAGAGAAAAACGTACTCAATTAAAGACTTATTCCTGCCTATAATCCTCAGTTGTAATATTATTATGAGATTTTCTGTTAGAAGTAGAGATGTTTGGGGATTTTTAAAAAGCTCTCGAGTTTCTATGATTTACAATAAAGCCATGCTGCAAAAAAGGTTTCGCTTTCATACTTCATACTGCAACATTTTAAGTTATATATGTAAACCATCCTGTGGTCTTCAGATGAAGGGCAGCCTATAAATTTAATAAATAATAGTGTACTTTCAAATGGGAAAAATGGGTCTTGGCTTCTAAAAATGCATCTCTTAACCAGAGCTCTGGACGGATTTATGGTCAAGCTTTTACTGAAAGCCTTATCAGCCTTTTCTTTGAGCACAAAAATTAAATGAAAAGCATGTGCTGGCAGCTGATGGGGAAATTGCGTTCATTGATATTTTGCCTTTGATCCTTCAAAAAGTGGCCTGCCTACAGAAAAAGCCCCCTCAGTTGGGGTATAATATGTCAAAGAGCAAGGATGTTTCATTTAACGCAGTGCCTGAGGAAACGGAATAAAGGCACACTTTTGTAGGACTTTGATGGTAACTGACTGAAGCAATGCATTACAATTTTGAAAAGCTGCTTTCTTGTGAGAAATATCTGCGTACTATATTTAACCATGGAAGGATATAATTGGGGTGGGGTGGGGGGTCGGTTGGGATTGGCTGGTAAGGTGAGGAAGCTGAAGTTATCCGCAAATCAGATTTAAAAAACGTCAGTTCCTCACTGTTATCAAGGTGTGAGAAACCGTTTAAATAGCCCCAGAAATAGGAGAGGTATAGTATTGTGGGCTAGATTCTCTAATGTGAGCCTGTCTCAGAGTTTTCACACTTATAATTGAAAAGGGGTAACAGACCTTCCTTTAACAGTCTGCTTAAAGAGATTTGCTGAATTCATGTTTCCTCCTCCTCCTTCTCTGCAAACTAGTGATCTGATATCCTCCCCCTCACCAATAAAATAAAATAAAACTGAGAGCCTTACTACTCTTACTTGAAAGTAAGTCTCATTAGTTAGCTCTAAGAAAACATGCTGAAATTTGTAGCCTTTCGGCATTTTATTCTGGGTTTAGTGCCATTTCCTCTCCTGGGAGTTTACACTCCAGACCCTCCTCTATATAAAAAAATTGTTTGTGTGCATTGGGTGGGTTACTTTGGCCTAAGAGAAAGATAATGTGAATGCCAAATCATGTAGTCATTATTGGGCATACCCATGTCTGACATGAATATCCTTCCCACATTACAATTTTTGTGATAAGAGAATGTTGAGGAGGCTTGTGGTTTGTTGATTGCATCAATCGCATGCAAATAAGCATGGACCTGGAGTCCATGGGGTTACAAAGAGTCGGACACGACTAAACAACAAATGCAAATAAGCTGATACTAATTTTTATGTGTTCTGTTTGTACTACCGGAGCCTTTGAGGCGATAATTTGATTGTTATATATATATAATTTGATTGTGTGTTATATATATATATATATATATATATATGGGATATATATATATATCCCTTTTCATTTTGAAGGCTCTGAGCAGTAAGAATGTGGGATTGTATAGTGGCACAAGTATGCATGTTGTTGCGAGAGCAGCAAGTGTCTTTCAAGATATGCCTTTCATAGCTGCTGAATACTTTACATTTCTTGATAAATGAAACTCTTTCACTATTCTATGAAAGATTGTAGAAAAACAGAGCTGATATCTTTTCAGGTAATCTTGTATCCATCCATCTTCTCTGGACTTGAATAGGATTAATTCTAATAGTGCTGCAGAGATCCATATTTTACTGATGATTTGATTGTGTCTATTCAATCTTATGGATGGTATCTCCTGCAAATTTTGCTGTTCAGTTTTCCTAGGGTTGCCAAAAAGTAAAAACCAGGGTACCCCGAAAGTTGTTGAGCTTTTGTTTTACAAAAACACAATTTTGTGATTGGCTTGCCTAAGATCTAGGACAAAGTACCGCCTTTCGTAAATTCCCCCTGGATGTCAGTTCCAGCTTTCAGATTCAGACATATGGCAGCCCTGTTTTTCCTTGCCACCCTAGCCGATACTGTTGCCGCCCCAGAAATCTGGCATTTAAATGACTGAGATGCTATTTATATTGGCTAGAACTCCACATAGTTCAGACAGGTGTGATGCAGGTTTTCCTGTGGGGCTGTCAATCAGACTGATTCCTGACCTGAGGCAACCCTGTTATTCCAGTTACAGATAACATCCTTTCAGTGGAAAGTGTCACTTCTGCCATCTCGTCTGGTGGCTTGTCAGATTTTGCCCCAGAGTTCAGCACTCAGTTGAGAGGAGACTTGGAATTGATCTCAACTTCCTGCCATTTGGAGAGCAATGTGCTCTCTTGTGACCATAAACCTATAACCCCTGTTCATTTACATGCATTTTAATTCTTTCTGCAGCTTTTGCTCTCATCTTCATTTCCTTTTAATCTCAGACAGCCCTGTCCTTATTTCTTCCTGCTTTCCCTCCCACCAGTCTGGAGGATTCTTGTGCTTCTGTTCCTTAAATGTTTTGATGCTTCTCATTTTTCCTCCTATTTATCAGTCCCTCTTAATTTTTCTAACACTTTGCCTCTTGTTTTCCTCATCTCCTTGCCTAAATCTTTTCTTACCATACCTCTCTTGTTGCATATCTGTTCTGCTTGTCCTGACACCCCAGTTTTGGGCACCCCAGTTTTGCAAACGCCTAGTTCTCCCCCCCTGCCCTCAGTCTCTATCAAAAAATGAGGTCTTAAAAAGGAATAAGATGCATTCTACATATACAGGTAACTCGCAACATATGTACTTTTAACTTGCGCAATTTCAGCTTTAAGTGCTTTACCTACTAGCCAGCTGAAATCACACAAACTAAACACACGCAAGGCGGGGAGCTTAAAAGCTCTTTCTGCACCAGGTTTCCCTGCTGCAGAAAGAGTGCTTAAGCTCTCTGCTTTGTGAAGGCAGGTCCTTCTCAGCACACCACCTTCAGAATGGTAGGTATGCTCACACAGGGACAGTACCAGGATTGTTTTGACTATACACGGTTTCAGCTTTGCGTGAAATCTCCACAACATAACCCCTGTGAATTACCTGTATATTATATTGCAGTGAAGCCGTTTAGATTTAAGGAGATTGCTGGCTACCAGAATGAATAGTGCTGAATGTGCTGTTCTTAAACAGAGGTTTCTAATTACCTGAAGTATAAAATTCAATAAAATGTTTTCCTAGAATACAGAAGGAGCAAAGGCAGGAGTGGATGCATTTATTATATAGGTAATCTGAATTCTATCCGGTTGTGACCAGTTCAGGGTCAGAAGATGAGGGAGTTGGGTTGCAACCAAAACCAGGTGTTGGCTAGTGTGAGTGGAATTTCCATTGGGAAGACATGATTTTGACCCTGTAACCTGTGCTTTTATTGCTTTGATCATCAGATGCTTGTACCAAAAGCTTTTAACATTCCACACATCCCGACTATACAGTGTTCATGGAAGAAGCTGCCATGTTGAACCCTGTCACACGCAGACTTGCACACTTCACAGACTCTTGGACACACATGGCCACTATCTCAAAGGCCTTCCTGTTTAGCCAGGCCTCATTGCATCTCTTTGGAAATCCAGTTCTCAATCTGATAACTGGAGTTTGTGCTTCTGTTCCTTGCTGGGACCGGGAGCATGCTTCCTGTCATAGGAGCCAAATTGTAGGGGTCTTGGGGGCTTCGCCCCTCCTCAGTAAAATATGTTATGGGCGTTCCCATTCAAATGGTGTGTGCGCATTGCATCATATGATTGATTATGCGGGGCAGAGCTTACCTGCTCCCCCACAATATTTTATTGGCACCCCTGCTTCCCGCCCTTGAATTTTCCTTACATTGGTACAAGTGACTGCCTTGCTCATATGCAGCTGCCCAAGATTTACAATTGGCATCCAGTGCCTTGCTCCCTGACCATTAGGTCCAGTCGTGACCGACTCTGGGGTTGCGGTGCTCATCTCGCTTTATTGGCCAAGGGAGCCGGCATACAGCTTCCAGGTCATGTGGCCAGCATGACTAAGCCGCTTCTGGCGAACCAGAGCAACACACGGAAACACCGTTTACCTTCCCACCGTAGTGGTACCTATTTATCTACTTGCACTTTGACGTGCTTTCGAACTGCTAGGTGGGCAGGCAATTTATTCAATAATTCATAGAGAGCGACAAGGAATGCAGTCTCAATGAATGCATGGTCCGGGGGGGGGGGGGTTAGGAATGGTTTCCAAAGACACTGAGTCTGTCAGCTGTGTCTCCCCTGCTGCTGCTTCTTCCTGTTGTTCCTCTTCCAATATTTCCCAGCTTCTCCCCTCTGCAGCCTCTGAACTGTGCCCTTCTGCAAACCACTGTTCTAAATCTATACTGTCCTCCTGTTCTCAAGAAGGTTCAGGAGAAGGGGGCAGTCACCACCATTCCTCCTCAGTCTAGCCGCTGACATTGGGCCCCTAAAACCTGTGGGGCCCAAGATTTACAATTGGCATCCAGTGCCTTGCTCCCTGATCCACTCAGAGAGCTATTAGATGGATGAATACTAGTGTCAGGTATAAAGGTAAAGGTAAAGGGACCCCTGACCATTAGGTCCAGTCGTGACCGACTCTGGGGTTGCGGTGCTCATCTCGCTTTATTGGCCAAGGGAGCCGGCATACAGCTTCCAGGTCATGTGGCCAGCATGACTAAGCCGCTTCTGGCAAACCAGAGCAGCGCACGGAAACACTGTTTACCTTCCCACCGGAGCGGTACCTATTTATCTACTTCCACTTTGACGTGCTTTCGAACTGCTAGGTGGGCAGGAGCAGGGACCGAGCAACGGGAGCTCACCCCGTTGTGGGATTCGAACCGCCGACCTTCTGATCGGCAAGTCCTAGGCTCTGTGGTTTAACCCACAGCGCCACCCGCGTCCCTTGTGTCAGGTATAGTGGTCACTTATCTGTGGAATTCCCTTCACAGAGAAATATGCATAGATTCCTCTCTGTTGGCTTTTAAAAGAGACCTTATTTTATTTTTATTAACAAAAAATGCAGCCTGGTTTTACAGCACTGTGGTGCATTCTACTGCTGCTAATTTAATGTTGTTGTTTCCTGTTTTTATTGTTTTAATTGCTAGTAATCATAACATGTGCTAATTGCTTGGAAGAGTGAACACCCTAAAAAGGCAGGACTTCATGAAATCTATTTAAATAAATAAAACAAATAAATAATGCCATATTAATAAGCTAAGGAGACATGTGTGAACACAAATTGACCAGTTTGCGTGTTATAATTCAAATATTCTGCAACATTAGCTGAAGTCTCCGCAAATAACTGGATGAGAGAATTTGCCTATTTTCAGTATCCAGGCACCAATTTTGGATTTAATATGTGTCCCTGATCATAATGGTTTTAAGCCAATTACCTTTGTTGATGCAGTATAATTGAAATATATGTTTGGAGAAGGTATTGTAGCTGAATGGCATTTTAAAGGTCATGTCTTTTCCAGGTCAGGTATTCTTCTAACATGTCCAATGCTTCTGTCCCTAGATGTGCAGAATTATTAATCATGTATCATGCTGACATTAATCACGCTGCTGAAAATGGAGAGACACCTCTCTACTTGGCCTGTAGAAACGGAAATAATGAATGTGTCAAACTCTTGTTGGAAGCTGGAGCAGTCAGAAGCGCAGAAACCTGTGTAAGTCTTAAAAGCCCATTTTTCAAAGTCAACATTTCAAGAAGAGCAGGAGTGAGCTGCTTCAGAATGGTTTCGGTTGAGGCATACATTAATAACCCTAACGGCTGCATTGCTGTGTGTCAAAATGGCTTCTGTTGAGGCATTTGTTCATAATCTTAACTGCTGTAGTGCATGAAATCCTTTGGAATTAATGGAAGGTTTCACATTTATATGGTTGTGTGCCATTGTAAAATGCCTTCAACTGCATTCAATTATTTATTTCCCCATAAGATTTCTGAAATAATTATCTTTCCTGTCATCCTGCCTCACAGACTTGAAATCTGAAGCAGTTGTTACTCACATCCTGCTCCTATAAGCTCTTGTTTTCCATGATGTCAACTTCAATAGAGATTTTTCTTGTCTCTGATTCAAAAGCCTGGACACCTTGCTTAGGAGAAGATTGCTTTTGTTCTTCCTGCAGAGGAAACAATCTACAAAGGGAGGGTAAAAAGATTGAGTATTCTTTTGGGTTTTTTTAAAAAATGAACTTCTGAGAGAGTAATAGATCAGACTAAATAAGGAAGATTCTTATTCTATCTTTGAAATTAACATACAACAAATGAATATAAAGAAACTGACATCTCACTGTTGTTTGGACTTTGGAAGATGCAGAAATACGTTAAAAATATAGGAGCAGAAATATTTTGTTCCTAATAACAAAGAAGCAGATAAATCATCCCAATTTGTTACCACTCGCCATTCCTATATCCATATATCAAATTACGTTTCCTGCTAAGGACTCATTCATATGTTTTTAAATTAATGATTTCAGTGCATGAATATTATATAGCAGTGGTTTTAAAACACTGTATTGTTAGGGCGTTTGTTGCACAACTCCTACAAATTTTGCTGGAGAGTTCAGGATGTACTCTTGGTTCATATCGTCCTTAGCTATCATCCCCTGAAAACTAGGCAGATATCTTAAAACATGTCCAGTACTATTTCTGTGCTTCTGGGGGAGTGGTGGACGTGTTGGCAGCATTTGGATGTAAGAGTTCCTTTTGGTGTATTTGGACAGGAAGAATTTTAGCCTCCTCCATTGCCTCTTCTCCTCTAGTGCAGCCACAATAAGGAGATGGGAGCCTTCACTTCCCATTTGGATTAACCACAGTTTAGCGATATAAACCTTAAACTGTGGCGAATATTACCTATGGTTTGTTGAAAGAAGCCAGCTTTGTAAACAACAGTTTGCAGGGCTCTGATGAAATGGCAAGCTGTGATTAATCAAAACAGAAGCACAAACTTCTGGATTGCTACAGAGGAGGCTAGGGTGTGGGGGCACACAAGCTTGGGGTGTATCATGTGGCCTCTATCTCCCAAGAAGTTAGTCTACCATTATCCTTATTCTATCAAGGAACATTTGCTAAGTTTCCCGTAACACAGTTTGAAATTCAATGTTCTAGGCACATAAATTACTCTTGTTGCTGCTGATGTGACAACTTACTACGCTTGTTCAAATTATATTGAATGTATTTTCAATCTTTTATTGGAAGCAGCCCAGAGTGGCTGGAGAAACCCAGCCAGATGGGCAGGGTATAAATTTATTATTATTATTATTATTATTATTATTATTATTATTATTATTAGCCCATGACATTCAATGGGACATACTATATTCATATTATATGTAAAATTTGGGTTAATATTTCCAATGCGTCTCTCAGTACTGACTGAGTACTCTCAGTACTGTCCAGTGTTAGGTCCGGATGGATTGTTGCTCTGTCACTATAAGTATCTTCGTCTATTGAGTGAAGAGGGATTCGGGTGGTGCTGTGGGTTAAACCACAGAGCCTAGGACTTGCCGATCAGAAGGTTGGCGGTTCGAATCCCTGCGATGGGGTGAGCTCCCGTTGCTCGGTCCCTGCTCCTGCCAACCTAGCAGTTCGAAAGCACGTCAAAATGCAAGAAGATAAATAGGTACCGCTCCGGCGGGAAGGTAAATGGTGTTTCCATACGCTGCTCTGGTTCGCCAGAAGCGGCTTAGTCATGCTGGCCACATGACCAGGAAGCTGTATGCCTGCTCCCTTGGCCAATAAAGCGAGATGAGTGCCACAACCCCAGAGTCGGCCACGACTGGACCTAATGGTCAGGGGTCCCTTTACCTTTACCTTTACCTTTACCTTTAGTTAGTCATTTTAGAAATGATCAAAGATTGAATCGCATAAGTGGAGGTAGGAGCCTCATTCCGAGCCTCCATCTCCAACCGTCAAGTGATAGGGATGGTTTACTATGACTTAATTTCACCAGAGGGAGGTACCAGTGGTGAATTAGTTTCAGATAGGCTTGCTTCACTGAGGCTGAGCTTGTCCTGTTTAGCACCTAAACTTTGGAAACTGCATTCAATAGCATCTAATACAAATCTCAGACCGGCCCATTCCTGCCATTCCTGTATCACTGACACTCATTTTCAAAGGCTGTCAATCAATGGTCTAGGGAAGGCCATTTGGCTAGCATAGCTACAGGCCTATAGAACTGTTAGTCATTTTGGGGGGGGATCAGGAATAGCATCATAAGCTGATCTGGGGGATTTGGGGGCCTTGGGGGCTCCATCTCAAATAGATCCCCCTCTCTTGAGTTACCAGCCTCCTCACACATATGAAATTGGTTATAATGTCCCAGGCAGGTAGACCCTGGGTGATCCAGGAAAGGGTGTAGTAGAGACGGCCGGAAAGCCAAGTACCCCTGACTCCTCTTCCACACCTCAAGCATAGTGGAAAGAAAAGGGTTCTCCAAATCTCAGAGCATCTGAGGAGGGGCTGATAGGAAGTGCTTTCAGTCTAAAGACTGCACTAAAACACCCCATCGGGGTTAGTGCATGTCTGTGCAATGTTTAGCAACTGGAATACATAGTCTGTTATTACATTTACCTATATTGAGTGAAGCATTTGTTTCCACTCAAAGACGTGGTAGAAGATCACAGCAGAAATCAGAGAGAGAAATAGAAATGTGAAATGGAACAGAAGCAGAACAGGTTCTGTATTAAAGGCATCGTGGCTTCGGATTCATTTGCATAAGGCTGAAGATCTCTGGTTTGTAAATGCAGCTTTTATCAGAGTCCTTGTTAATTTTGTGAACGATTTCATCCAGAAATGGTTCAGAAACATATCTATCACTCATTGTGCCATTTAATAAGCAAAGGTCCCTAGATTTGGTCGGTTTGGAAATGATCTGTGGAACAGGTGGTTCAAAGATGTTTATACATGCCAGCCTTAGGGCTGCCTTCAGAGAGCACTTTATTCTGTTTCCTCACCTGATATTTTTAGGCTTTATGTGATCTTTCACATGTTGTAACAGCCACTGCTGGAAAACTAGTGGAATCTCGTGGACATTTAGCTCTCATATGTTAATTGCTTCCAGAGAAAAGTCTGTTTGCAATCACAGTAATCTAGAAAATCACAGAAGTTTTGCATTTCCCCAGTATTCATAGATCTCACCACTGCTGCTCACATGATGAAATTTGGGGCAGTATCCCAGCATACAGTTCTTTCCTGTTGTTTTCATGGGGAAGAAAAGTGCACATGTGCATAAGGTGGCGGGGGGTTGCGGTTTCAGGATGACAGTGCAAAAGGATGCAGGATGCAGTGCAAAAGGAACATTAGATACTGGGAAAGAAGCGCTAGCATTATAACCAGGAAAACTAATGCAATAATCCCCATGTCTGAAGTCCCATGTGGTCCTCTGTGTCCATTCCTACATCTGTGCGATCCTAGGTGGGCTACAAAAGTTGGTCTTTTTCATATACAGTGGTACCTTGGGTTACATACGCTTCAGGTTACATGCGCTTCAGGTTACAGACTCCGCTAACCCAGAAATATTACCTTGGGTTAAGAACTTTGCTTCAGGACAAGAACAGAAATTGTGCTCCGGCGGTGCGGCAGCAGCAGGAGGCCCCATTAGCTAAAGTGGTGCTTCAGGTTAAGAACAGTTTCAGGTTAAGAACGGACCTCCAGAACGAATTAAGTTCTTAACCTGAGGTACCATTGTATTGGGTAAGCAGCAGTGCTGTTTTCTGGAGAGCTGGGATAAAACAGGATGTTGAAAATATTATAGAGGGGTTCTAGTAAGCCTGAATGGACGCGGGTGGTGCTGTGGGTTAAACCACAGAGCCTAGGACTTGCCGATCAGAAGGTCGGCGGTTTGAATCCCCGCGATGGGGTGAGCTCCCGTTGTTTGGTCCCAGCTTCTGCCAAACTAGCAGTTCGAAAGCACGTCAAAGTGCAAGTAGATAAATAGGTACCGCTCCGCCGGGAAGGTAATCGGCGTATCCGTGTACTGCTTTGGTTCGCCAGAAGCGGCTTAGTCATGCTGGCCACATGACCCGGAAGCTGTCTGCGGACAAACGCTGGCTCCCTCGGCCTATAGAGCGAGATGAGCGCACAACCCCAGAGTCGGTCATGACTGGACCTAATGGTCAGGGGTCCCCTTTTCCTTTACCTAGTAAGCCTGAATACAGTGGTACCTCAAGTTAAGTACTTAATTCGTTCCGGAGGTCCGTTCTTAACCTGAAACTGTTCTTAACCTGAAGCACCACTTTAGCTAATGGGGCCTCCTGCTGCCGCTGCACCGCTGGAGCACAATTTCTGTTCTTATCCTGAAGCAAAGTTCTTAACCTGAGGTAATATTTCTGGGTTAGCGGAGTCTGTAACCTGAAGCGCATGTAACCCGAGGTACCACTGTAATTGTGTTTCATTTTATACGTATGAGGATCTTTGCAACACTCTGACACTGCAGTCCTGTACCTGTTTTCCTGTTCATGTTTGTTTCAGTTGAACAACTGGTAGGAATACTTCTGAATAAGCATGGGTGGGATTATACTCTTGAGTTTGCTGCCTAGGGAATTTGACTGACGTATGTTACAGGGGTTAAGTCATCCGTGTTAAATTAATGTCATAATTTCAATCTGTGTCCAAGTTAAATTGATTGTGGGTCGGTAGTTCATTTCTCGAACCATGGATCAATAAGTTCTAAGCTGCAGGCCTTGTAAGGTGATCTGTTTAGAAGCAATGCCTCAGAAAGAGTTGTCATAAATCTCTGATCCAAGCAGGTGTCATGCAGTTGATAACAACCCAGCTGCCCTCTCTCTAAAAAGTCCAGTTCCACTCTTCTCTTTCAGACTGCTGATTTCTTAACTGGTGTGTGGCCCCTGCTCACGACCCCCTGTCAGATCCTTGCTGTGCTTTATGTGAAATCGCCTGTGACGCGACACTTATTTACACAAAATATACGTCTTGCCAGAATGCAGACCAATTTCCATGGGCAGGATTTCATGGCCATATGCCAGGGCTACTCCTGCCATTAGAAAGAGGGAAGCTTCCGCCTCAGGCAGTTGATTCTGGCTGTCATGTAAGGACAGCATACTGCTCGTTATTAATTTATTATTATTGGTTTTTTTTACTGCCAGAGGGTGGGAGAGGCTTTTGCAGAGTTCTCTGCCACAGATGCCAAAATACATTGACAAGCCTTAAGTACTATGCACCATGGTTTGGTGGGGGTGAGGTGTCTGCACAGTGTTCGCAACCCGCATTGTTCTAGGTGCATTTTGTGACAGGGAATTTCATTAGCGCCAGCAGTTTCTGAGCTCTGGGCGCAGTGCTGCACCTAAGATTGCAGATTAAAACTGCAGAGTGGAAGGAAAGGGGGACCTTTTTCTGCCTCCCCACTTCCAGCTACTCTCCAAAGACTGGAGAAGAGACCCTCTGAAGAATATTAGGGGAATAGGCAGGGGAAGGACTAGACCATGTGAAAAATGAACATAATATTTTAGCTGCAGTTTATTCATTTTCAACTTTGTATTATTGTTATTTTTTTATTTTAAAAAAGCGCTAAGCATTCTATTGTTGCGCCCATAACCTTGGTTTAAGGTGCCATTTAGCTCCTAGCTTTCATATCTCAGTTTCGAACACTGTGTCTGCACCATTTGATGGTTCCCCTGTAAAATTTCTTGGGCTAGCCTTGCTGTAAAGCAGGGTTCAGCAAACTTTTGTCAGCCATGGACCAGTCCACACTCCCTAAGACCTCCCCCTCAGTGGGGAGCCGGACTATATTTTGGGAAAAAATAACGAACTAATTCTTATGCCCCACAAATAACCCAGAGATGCATTTTAAATAAAAGCACACATTCTGCTCCTTTAAAAACACCAGGCAGGCCCCTCAAATAACCCAGAGATGCATTTTAAATAAAAGCACACATTCTACTCATGTAAAAACATGCTGATTCCTGGACTATATTTTGGGGGGAAATAACGAACTAATTCTTATGCCCCACAAATAACCCAGAGATGCATTTTAAATAAAAGCACACATTCTACTCCTGTAAAAACACCAGGCAGGCCCCTCAAATAACCCAGAGATGCATTTTAAATAAAAGGACACATTCTACTCATGTAAAAACATGCTGATTCCTGGACTATCCGTGGGCCGAATTCAGAAGTCGATTGGGCCAGATCCGGCCCCCGGGCCTTAGTTTGCCTACCCATGTTCTAAAATGTTATCTGCAGCAGTTGATGTTTGCAAACGGTTTCTTATGCCAGGCCCATGTTGAGCATGTCACACTAGCCTCATATGGATGTAACCCGGGCATGTTAAACTGAGGAAGGCCCTCCTTTGATGGCCCCCGGGCCTTAGTTTGCGTACCCATGCTGTAAAGGATGGCAGAGAGGAATGAGAGTGATGTCTTTTCCTTTCATTAAAGTTTGGTCAAATGGGGCAGTGAACAATTGAACCCAATACTACTTACTTTTGTTTGAAATCAAGACCCACAAGGCTGTAAGGAGTTGGTCTGAAAGAGTATAGATGTAGATATAGATAGAAGAATTTTCTTACTGCTTTCTTCTGTGTTCAGAATTGGGTTCCCTAAAAGCAGGGAAATGCATTAGCAAAATGACCTAAGTAGGGGCTGGTGAGAGAACTAGTACTGTAGATACTTTCTTTCAAAATAAGGAATATTGGAAGTAAGGCACATGCTTACAATTTGTTTTGCAGTTAAATGAAGCGGCGGGGGGGGGGGGGGGCTGTATACTGATCTCAAATGTAATGATAACTTAGAGAGGAAAATAATAATAAGAAAAAGATACAAGTTTGGATGTTGGTGATTCCAAATAAATACATCAAAAGAAATTAAGGACTGAAAATGCTTTTGCAGAGCAGCTGTGCTCGCTTTGTTATGCTAATGTAGGAAAGACTTAATACCGCACAGAGCTAAAGAGGTGTGCTTGCTTATATAAAACTGTACAGATTTTTTAAGAAAGGGAGAAGACGTCTGAGAAAACTCCAGTAACAGTTACATCAGCCTTCTCTGCCAGAGTCTTTTTATGTTTTGGTATCATCCTGCTAAAAGCATCCTTTGGAAAGGATTGACCCCACTTCTTTCGCCCCCCCCCCATTTGTGAACCCTCTCGGTCTAGAAGCAGGAACATCCACCAGCACTGTTCAGAGGAAGAGCTGAAGTACTTTACACCCCTTTTTTCATTATGTACCAGTACATACAGTTGTCTGAGGATATAACAGATGGGCTGCCTTTGTCAAAACATTTACAGCCAGACACTATTGACTGCTTCAGATAGTTAGCAGACAGCAGGTTTTACAAAACACATAAATTTCGTAAATATCTATTCAGCAGGCTGAAGTTGTTTCTGAGCTCTCTCCCCCCCGCCCCGTTTTTTGTTTCTGCAGGATGGCTGGACACCTTTTCATGCTGCTGTCGATGCTGATAATGTTGACTGCCTAAGATTTCTTATGTACTATGGAAAGCCGGAAGATGGAAACTTTGTGAATGGAGCAGATGCTAATTCGTGCCTCTTTGACTTGGAGTGTGGGGTTGACAGCTGTAACCGTAAAGCAAAGCCCATTGTTTCTGCAGATCTCATCAACCACGCTGACAAAGACGGCTGGACTGCAGCCCACATAGCAGCGTCAAAAGGCTTTAAGGTCAGTCAGTCTGCCTAATAGATTGTTAAGTGCGACGTGGTATCAAGATTAAGTCACTGTTCCACTGGCTGTATGTGCGCGACTGATACAGTCAATACTGTGTTTTTCACATTCGTCAAGGAGTTTATAAAACAATGAGGAAAGGGCTGATAAAGCTTTTTTTTTTTTTTTAATAGACTGCATAGCAGGTGAGGAAGATAGATGTTCCTAGAATACGAGCACTGGAAATATTAATAGACAATAAACTGAAAACAGTTGAGATCATTTCATTAGACTGTTTGCCAAAAGTTTCAGGACAAGCACATAGAAGTTCTTTTTTCTTACAGTACACGATTAACATATGAAAGTCATTGTCACAGGAGATGGTTATGGCCCACGAGAATTGACCCAGACCAGATGTTCTCATTGAGGCCATTGTAAAACTACACTCTCATGGTTGGCTCCATTTGTTGCATTGGTAACAGTGCCAGATTAAACCCTGTGGAGGCCCCTGGGCAGTTGAAATCTCAGGGGGTGGGAGTCGCAAATTACCTCCAATACGTTTTTGTAAATTTCTCTCAGGATCAGATCAATATTATTTAGATCCATTGCTGCAGGGTGTCAGGCTTTGGGGAATCTGATCCCTCCCATGGTGGCAGCCAAGAATCAGAGAAACGATAAAAATTCTTACCAAGCGAATTATTCAATAATTCACAGAGAGCGACAAGCAATGCAGCCTTCCCTAAATAATGGCATAACTCCAAGTAAAGTCCCACCCCCCTGCGTCTCCCCTATTCTAGGTCACCCCTGCATCGGTTAATCTGAGCTCTTCCGCTGAGCTCTCTGTTTTACTACCCTCAATGAACGCATGGTCCTGGGGGGCGGGGTAAGGAATGCTTTCCAAAGACACTGAGTCTGTCAGCTGTCTCTCCCCTGGTGCTGCTTCTTCTTGCTGTTCCTCTTCCAGTATTTCCCAGCTTCTGCCCTCTGCAGCCTCTGAACTGTGCCCTTCTGCAAACCACTGTTCTAAATCTATACTGTTCTTCTGTTCTCAGAAAGGTTCAGGAGAAGGGGGCAATCCCCACCATTCCTCCTCTGTCTAGCCCTTGACATTGGGCCCCTGAAAGGTGTGGGGTCCATAGGCCAGTGCCTCCTCTGTTTATTTGGTAATCCAGCACTGATCGGTACAGATTTTCTACATCATGTGAGAACCTTCATGTCAAGATGTCTCCTCCATTAGGGTTGATGGCAGTCAGTGCTATTTTTCTAGACAAGACGTGCCGGAACTCACCATGAGCGCCTCCCTCGTTATCTTAGAATGGTAGTGGTGCCTACCTGAGAGGTGCTGGAACTGAGTTCCAGTGAGTTCAAATCCAAAAAAAAGGGCCTATGGTGGCAGTGTTGAGGGCAGTGACCATCTCAGATTGTGAAACCTATGCTGCAAAGGTAACATATGGATTGGACCTTGGGTGATTTTGGAAAAGTTTACACAAACCCAAGGAAGATAACAACAACATTATGGAAGATATATCTATGGCTATTGATAACTCTTAACCATAAGAAGCAAAAATGTGACACACACACATTCAGAATGTCTGGGTCTCAGATGCTGGGATTAAAATAATGGGATTATTACCACCGCCATGCCTTGGTGCTTAGCTTCACATGCCTATCAGGAGAACGTTCTTAGGTGAACGCTGTTGGAAACAAAACTCTAGATTATCTTGACCTTTGAATATGATTTACAGTAGCTGATTTAGCATTGTTTTTAGCTGTCCACTACAGCTGGCATCACATGATATCCTTGAGGGGAAAGACACCTGATAACAGAAGCCGATTTTGCAGATTGTACAGTTTGCAGCAGATGGCACAGTTCTTGTGGCCAGTGGGAAGCTTCTAGCTATGCTTTAAGTTAATAAATTTAGATCAGATTTATAACCATGAACTGGCTTCCATTAAGTGGCTAATTCAGTTATAGGCACTCAGCACTTGGAAAGGAGAAACATGCGTAGGGAACCCCATCATTCTCACTTAGGAGACAGCCACATAGAGCTGGTGGAATCTTTTTCAGCCTGAGCACCACATCCCCTTCTTGAGAACCTTCCAGGAGCCACATGCCTGTGATGGGCAAGGCAGAAGCTAAAGTGGGCAAAGCAATAGGTTCATTTCTTCACATGGCTCTCTATCCTCCCTCCAGGTGAGCAAGAAGCATTATAAGAGTTCAGTGGCACATTCTGGCCAGGCAAAAACATTCTAGGAAGGGTGCACAGCAGGGCAGGTGAGGGTGTAGCTGAGGAGGGTGACTTCCATAGTACCAAAACATCATGATTCTGGGTGCATTAGCCATTTCATCCATGCCCCGTCAGAAGATTACAGTTGCAAGGCATGAATTTTATAAGGGCAAGGCAGTCCCTTAGGCTACCCGGTTTACCTTTAAATGCTCAACTTGAGCTGCATCCAGGAGCATTTTAGCAGCCGGTGCAAGCTCCCTCAGCAGATGTTTTATATGATGTTGATGGGATACCTCCGCCAACAACCTAGCTGCATTTTGCACCAGTTGCAGCTTCCAGGTGAAACTCAGTGGAAGCCTGGTATAGAGCATATTGCAGTAATCCAGTCTTGAGGTGGCCAATGCAAATAGTAGCCAAGCTCTCTTGGGCCAGGAAAAGCCTAAGCTATCTTCTCAACTGAAGCTGGTAAAAGGCATTCCTAGCCACCGAGAGCACCTGCACCTCCAGACAAAAAACACCCCCACACTTCATCCTTGCTCCTCCAGAGGGAGTGCAATCCTATCCAGAACAGCTAACTATATCCTGGACATGTGAACCATTCACCCAGAGAGTCTCTGTCCTGTCAGCGTTTAAACTCAGTTTATCGGCCCTCATCCAGCCCACCACTGGTCCAGAGTTTCCACAGCCATTCCCAATTCAGGTTTACATATTCAGACTAGGAAAACATTAAATGTGGGGATCTCGTGGTCAAAGTTCTCCCTGTCAGAAAACCGAACCTCTTAATAGATAATTTCTCAGTGTTTGGAAGTATGTATTTTAAGGGCTGAAATGAGGACATTATAAAAGGTAGATTCAGGTAATAACTTAGATTCAGCTCAAGCTAATTCCTTGAAAGCTTCCTGCTCTTATCTTCCCAGAGTTGCCTAGAAGTCTTGTGTAGCCACGGGGAACTAGAGGCTGAGAGGGAAGATAAATGCAACCAAACCCTGCATGATGTTGCCACCGATGACTGCAAGCAGCTTCTAGAGAATCTGAGTGAGTAACAGCTAAGTCATGAATATGTGGAAATTTCTGGAAAAGTGGCAGATTCTGTGCAGCGGCCAAGCATTGCTGAAAAGCCCATTGCTGTAAATTGCATATTGTTGCGTAGTTGTATGTTGTTGATTCTCAGGTATACTGAGGTATGTATGTGACAGAGAGATGTAACCATGGCAGAATATCAATTTACTGCCATGGAGATTACGTCTGAATTGGAGACTGCTCCTAAACAGACAGGCAAAATGGAGTCTGCCTTTGTAAATGGGAGCTAAAATTCCCTACTGCATGTTTTGGCAATCACCACATCGCTCTTTTGATTGGGTCCTGCAAAGTTTTACAGTGTTACCTTTGCACCACTTTTAGGCAAATATAGTGCAGGCTGACATTTTTAATTGTTACTGTTATTGCTATTATTTACAACTTTTGACTATTCTCTACATTTGGTACAGCATGCCGCTGTTATGTCCATTAAATCGTGTGTCACCATTAAATCCCATTGGCTTGAGAGTGAGCGGTCACATAAAACACCTTTATTATTTCATTTGTCATATATTCAGAAGCAGTTCACCAGGTGGAACTGAACCACTGACTACACCACCTTTTGGGGAAGTGCAAAGGTGGTGGGGATGTTGGCTTGGTGGAATGCACCGGCAGAGCCAAGCCACCTGCCATACCTATTTCATTGCTAAAATAACCCCATGGGATTCTACAGCACAGAGTTAACAGCAGCACATAGTCCTTTGCGCAAGGCCTCCCACTGAAATCACACTGAAACTGGAATCCGAAGTAAACTTTTCCACTGAACTGGATTGCTAGGGCAATTCTGCCTGGTGTTTTCCATTCAGTTTGTAATGCTAACACTTAACTTTTTTTTAATATGCTTTTTATTAGTTTTCTTACTTAACAAACGCACACAAGAAATTAACAAAAATGAAAAAATAATAACAAAAAAACCATACATACATCCATACGTTCTTACAAAAGAACTGATGCCACCATGTTCTTAATTCCCAATTCCTTATCTTCCCCATTAGACTTCCGTTTTCCTTAAAGTGGGTCTGTCTTATTATCTGTTTAATAAACTGCTTCTTTAATCATTTCGCCATTTCTTCTGTTATCTGAATACTATACTTATAATCCATATTGTGGTTTGCGAAAATTGATCAAAGCATGTCCAGGTTTTAACTTGAGGGCACTGTTTGTTTGTTTTTTTAAAAAATATTCTTTATAAAATTCCCACTCCTTTTTGAACTTTCGGTTTGGCTGTCTCCTAATTGCCTCCATCATTTTCGCCAGTTCGAGATATTCAGATAATTTATCCTGCCATTCCTCTTGTGTTGGTACTAATTCTGCTTTCCAATTTTTGGCAATTAATATTCTTGCTTCTGTTGTAGCGTATCATTCTTAAAACTTAACTGTGAGCATGTGACATCTCTCTGGAAAAGGCAGGCACTTCTCCCTCCACCAGGGGGTTCCCTTATGTTGAAAGCAAAAGCCCATTATGTATATAGCAGTCCTTGTCAGCTGTGTGGTTTGGCAGTGCACCAGAGAGAATTTCTTTGCCATATTTATGCCGTGGAGATTGGATATGCTGAGGCAGCTTATCTGGAGCCCTAAATTAGCACCTACATGGATGTGTCCCCAGGGTTGGATCTCACATGGAACTTTAAATGGAAGTGTTAATAGAGTTGTACCCTTTAACATCAGTTGAGGAGCATGGAAGTAGATTGTTTTCCGCCACTGAAGCAGGAAGAAGAGTGGATTTTGCAACACAGGGACCTGTGCTGGAGAAGACCGCTTAAGAGAGCTTTCTTTCTGATATGTTTCCACCTTCCTGTCTCAAACCGTAGGCATTTGGCATCCCATCCCGCTTCATAGCACAGCAAGATTTGGAAAACAAAATAGTAATACTGTATTACCATTAGAGGTGGGAGTCAATTTCCCCATTTGTTCCTTTGTTTTTGTTTCTGCCACTTTTGTATTGGTTTTTGCCACTATTTATTTATTTATTTATTTGCCACACCCATCTGGCTGGGTTTCCCCAGCCACTCTGGGCAGCTTTCAACAAAAGGTTAAAAATACATTAAAACAGTCATTAAAAACTTCCTTAAAGAGGTGCCTTCTAAAAGTCAGATAGTTGTTTATTTTCTTGACATCTGATGGGAGGGCGTTCCACAGGGCGGGCACCACTACCGAGAAGGCCCTCTGCCTGGTTCCCTGTAACCTCACTTCTCACAGGGAGGGAACTGCCAGAAGGCCCTCAGAGCTGGACCTCAGTGTCTGGGCTTTACGATGGAGGTGGAGACGCTCCTTCAGGTATACTGGGCCGAGGCTGTTTAGGGCTTTAAAGGTCAGCGCCAACACTTTGAATTGTACTCAGAAATGTTCTGGAAGCCAATGTAGGTCTTTCAACACTGGTGTTATGTGGTCTTGGCAGCCGCTCCCAGTCACCAGTCTAGCTGCCACATTCTGGATTAGTTGTAGTTTCCTGGCCAGCATAGTAAGAAGTAACAAAACAAAACAAAAAAGCCATTATTTTATTTGACATAATAACTCTGTAATGAAGGAAACAAAGTTTAAAGCTTGCCTTCTGGTTCCATGTAAAAATAACTTTTGCAATTGTTATGCAACTTATAGTATACCTTTAGTTATTCTGTAGCAACCATGAAAACATACTACTTCCTGTGTGGTCCCAATTAGAAAACAACATTTTTTAAAACATCTGCACTTCAGTCTCTTGAGTACAGTTCACAGGAGACCCTTCAGAATTCAGTATGGAAAAGAGATTTCAGCACTGTTTGGAGAACACAAAGTTCAGTATTGTGCAAAAGCCTACTCTTGGAATCACAGAAGATAAAATGCAAACCAGCAATATATTTTAATACTATTTTGTTGTGAATACTGGATGCCTTTTTATACTTCATAATAACTATAGCATTGAGATCAGAACAGAACAAAGGGACCCATCATATTTCTACCTTACTGTACTGCATGTATAACTAGTACTTAGGCAAAATTTGGCATTATAATCAAGCCATTCAGAATGTTGAACCTGCGATTTGGCCAGAGTATAACATAATTATAAGCTAGAGCCACCCGCAAATGGCTTCTCAAAATTGTCCACCCTATTTGTGGGCAAAGAAACCGAGAAGAGCTTTTCAGCAAACCTCTCCAGAGAGAGGGAGAAATGTCCAAACAGTTTTTTGAGGTTTGGGGCTCATCAGCACAGCTTTTCCTTATATATTTCTTATTTTTCACATCTTGTAAGGCGATGGAAGAGGGGTAAACTCAAATTGTTGGAGGGTTACAGCTCCTGCTGTGGCTGTAGAGGCCGCAGTGAGAGAGATACTGTACTTTTTATTGCAGGTGAGGCAGATGAAGGCATCCAGTTTTGATGGTGGTGTGTGTGTGTGTGTTTTCATGTCTTTGCTGCATTGACAACTTGTCCACCTTGCACCTAGCATCATGTGTGTGTGTGTGTGTGTGCGCGCGCGCGCGTGCGCGCGCATGCAAAATGGTAGAAAACCTTCCAAGAACATTTTTCAAAATGGCTTTTTTTGTAGAAGGGCAAGAAAAAGAAAAACCTTACCATTTTCCTCCAACAATGACTTATGAGAAATTTCAGCTCAGCTCTAGTATAGTTGCATGTGGGCTAAAGCACAGCACAGAGGAGAGACTGCCTCCTTGTTTTCCCTGTTGTAAAGATGATGAATGCCCAGAATACAAAGAATGTGAAGGAAGGTAGAATAAATAGGTAAAGAACTGGCAAAAGATGAAAGCAGGGCTGAACATGTCAACGGCTCTCAAAATGTGTAACAGGGCGTCAGAAGTGGGGATCTTTCTTCCCACATATGGAAACAAGGCCAAGAACTAGTGGAATTCAGCAGACAGGTTTTTAATTAAATGTTAGAACAACAGCCCTAGCAGTTTCAGAAGTTGAATAAGTGATTGTGGAATCATTCGAGTTTTTTTAACTGAGGCATTACTCTTCCTGAAGGTTGTTCGGAGTTATTTAGGTACTGGGGTATGATGTGTTTGAACTGGCAGTTAGAGCAGTCATGCCCAGGTGGTCCCTTTATAAGTTGTTGGCATTTCCACAGGTGGTGCAGAAATAGTTATTTAAATGCCATCTGTCTCCATGACAACCATGCTAACAGCAACATTAGGGACTGCATCACCTTTCTGAATTGGAAGAACCATATGTGCAGGAAGGGAGCACGGTACCAGCAGTTCAAACGCAAGTCCATTAATTGGCAGTCATAACACCATATCAAACATGATCTGAATCTACCTGTACCATCCATCAAATTTAAAATGAGATCAGCATGGAATATACTCAATAACAGGCATTCTGAAGTGCTGTGGGAAAGGCTAAAATACTCCCCTATGATTACTTTGGAGTAGTTCAGACCTCATGGAAATCAAAAGGTGGACACAATTGTTCTGTTGTCACACATGATGGTCATTATGCAAGCCACAAACTTTCGTACATCAAAGCCTTTTTGTGATTCTATCACAGACATTTTTTGAGGTTTCCCTACAGCTAGATCAAATGATAAAAAAAATGGCTATACAGGAAACAAACTTGAATTTATATTCTATCTGATGGAGCTACCAACCGTACCCAGGGATTGCATGTTGCTTTTGAGATGTATGGATGAATACTCATATTTTTCTTTTATTTATTGTAACTGTGTCATTGCATCTAGATTTTGCTACATTCACGTTCTCCCATTCTATTTAAACAGATGCTCTGAAGATACCTTTATGGATTGCACTTAGCCAGGTGGAGCCAGCCCATTGTGGTACAGATGATCTTGAAATGGAAAACACTATATGCGTGTTAAACATCCGCAAGCAGACAGCATGGGATGATTTTTCAAAAGCAGTGAGCCAGGCAGTGGCAAACCATTTCCAAGCAATCACTTCTGATGGATGGAAGAGCCTAGAAGACTTGACACTTAATAACACCACAGACTCCACCATCGGCCTCACTGCAAGCAGTATATTATCCATCAAACTTGGTACCTATTAACACTCTTAGCTTTGTTAAAAAAAGAAAAAGAAAATTGCTCTATGTTTTGGGTTACATGGTATGCAACAAGTATCTTGGCTAAGAGCGTTGTACTGAACTCCTGGTGTATTATGCAATTGAGGGGATGCGGGTGGCGCTGTGATCCAGACCACTGAGTCTCTTGGGCTTGGCGATCAGAAGGTCGGCGGTTCGAATCCCCGCGGCAGGGTGAGCTCCCGTTGCTCTGTCCCAGCTCCTGCCAACCTAGCAGTTCTAAAGCACACCAGTGCAAGTAGATAAATAGGTATTGCTGTGGTGGGAAGGTAAATGCTGTTTCCATGCGCTCTGGTTTCCATCACTGTGTTCTGTTGCACCAGAAGCGGTTTAGTCATACTGGCCACATGACCCGGAAAGCTGTCTGTGGACAAATGCCAGCTCCCTCAGCCTGAAAGCGAGATGAGCGCTGCATCTCATAGTTGCCTTTGACTGGACTTAATCATTCAGGGGTCCTTTACCTTTTCTTTTTTACCTTATGCAATGGACTGATGGAATATAAAGAAACACAATTGTTCTCTGTATATACTTACCCAAAGTCCAAAATCGAGCCATGATTAAACAAGTAAATGCCAATACATTAACTTTGTGCCCTCCAGATGTTTCATTATGATATTAGTATGCCACTTTTCAGGACAAAGTGCTCCCAAGGTGACTCGCAATTTCAGTTAGAGCACTTAGCATACCTTTTCATGTGGTGTGCCAGGGGACTGAGTGAGTAGGGAAGTGTTTGATACATCTTTTGAAATGGTATGAGGCTAGCTGACAATTCTGGAAGCCTTATTTGTTGCCTTCTGTAAAACTACATTGTATACAGTACCTCTCTTTGGCTGGGTTTGCACCTCAGTTCAAACTCCCACTGCCAAATAATTACCTCTCCTGTCACTCAGACCACACGATGGCCGTCATCCCATCCCGTTCCCTTCTGCACCCAGCACAATTCCTCATCACCCTGTGATGACACAGTATAAATGCTTTAAATAAAGAAACAAGTGGGGCATGTAAACCAAGAATTCCCTTAGGCTGCATCTGATCTGTTTGGGTACTCTGCACAACATAGAAAAGGGCAGTGGACCTCCTGTTGATGTTCGTCCCTGGCAAATTGGCCACACTCTGGAGCCAATTCTAGACTTTCAGTATAATCTTATTTTTCTTAGTCCCCTATGTCATGGTAGCTTTTAAACAGTACAGAATAGAAAAGGTGCCATATTATGCAACCTTTGTAGGTAAATCCAGAAGTGGGGTGAAACTCGTGTCCTTAGTTTGAGATACGACATTTCCAGGAATCCAAACGAATTGCAAATTCCTTTAAAAAAAAAAAGTAGACATTACATTATTGTTTAATAATAATGATAATAACTTTATTATTTTTGTACCCCGTCCATCTGACTGTGTTGCACAAAGCACTCTGGGGCACTATGTAAAGCTTTTTAAAACACTAATGGTTTATATTTCCATTAAATATTTGTTAAAACTAACCAAATTTATATTCATGTGACATGGCATATATACTCTGGCATAGTAAATGTGTCTTCAAATATAGATGTGTTGTGTGTTTGTGTACATAAGCATGACCGATTTCATGTTCTTCTTAACAGGCAACGTTTCGTGGTCAATAGGTCAGGCATTTCCGCAACCACCTTGGGAATTTTTGAAAAGGAATCAGGTGGAACATATAATCATATTTTTGCTTAGTAAGTATGTCTGCTCCTGCTTTGGCTTCACATATTTGCGTAAATGTTTATTGTGATGGATAGCCAATGGTTTGCTGATAGTTGTCATCTTAAGTAATTACATGCTACATTCTTATTAAGCTTTGAAGTTCAGCGAATAAAGAAGCTTTCCTTCAATATGTTCAAAAGGGAAAACCTGAACAACAAGGAAAGCAGGGAAGTTTATAGCCACAAAATAGTATTGTCTAGTGAAAATATTAGAACAATATTTGTGATCCATGTTTTTAAAAAGGCCCTTCACAATATGCAGTTTCACAGCTCTCAGCAAAACACGCACACATTATTATTATTATTATTATTATTATTATTATTATTATTATTATTATTATTATTATTTGCCAGCCTGGATAAACAAAAAGCAAATACTCTGAGCATGTGCAGTTTCACATTGTTTTTGCTCACTTCCTGACCTTCTGATTGGCAAGTCCTAGGCTCTGTGATTTAACCCACAGCGCTTAAGAAAAACGTCATTTTTTTCCTTATTGCTCCAGCTGGCGTCGTGTGCCACTTAACCTGGGACTAGGCTCCATTAAGCACAAATATATTTACTTCTGAGTAGACATGTGCAAAAACCACAGCAGAATTAAATGTCTATGCCTCTTTGTAAAGTCTGCACAATTTGCATCTGGCCAGGCTGGGAGTACTCTTGAACGTCCCCGCTTGTATTTATTGTGTGGCAGTAATTTCAGAAAATAGCTTCTCGGGAGTACCTGATCTGGGGAGTCCAACCACAGGAAAGATTCTTCATGGTTGGTAGGATGAAGGAAAGGGCAAATTGCAGAGATTCCAAGGGCAAGAAAATGAGACAGAAGCAGGGAATGAAAGTGCAGCAAGCTGGGGAAAGCAGAACCTCTTTAGGACTGCAGGGATCCCTATAGTCTGGTGTCTTGCTCATTTATCACAGCTCTGGCTCCGTGCAGCTTAACCCCCCACAGAGCTTAGGGTTGTTTTCATTTGTATCCTTTCCTTTAAAGGTCCTCAAGAAGGCTGTCTGCACAGTGTGACTTATACATCTATGATCCATCTTCAGACGCTGCAGAATTACCTCAGGCTGGTAAGGATCAGCTTAGTTCAGCCTTAGCAACATTCATCTCTCTCCACTGCAATCGTTTTGTAAAAATTAGCAAACTTCTTGTGTTTTCTAACTGTTTGGGGGACAGTCTCCTGAGCTCTGCCCTTCTACAGTACTCTCTAGAAGGGAGCCAGTTCTCTAGTCTCTAGGATTTTTCCCCTCATTTGTCTTCTCTGCCAAGAGCCAAATATGTTATGGACTGATTCAGATAACCAAGTTTCTCATGGATCTTACCATGATGACAGAACCCATGTTGAAGTGGGAGTAAAATAGTTGTGTGACTGCACCCTCAGTCCTCCTCTTGAGGTCTTTTAAACTACAGTGGTACCTCGGGTTACATACGCTTCAGGTTACATACGTTTCAGGTTGCAGACTCCACTAACCCAGAAATATTACCTCGGGTTAAGAACTTTGCTTCAGGATGAGAACAGAAATCGTGTGGCAGCGGTGTGGCGGCAGTGGGAGGCCCCATTAGCTAAAGTAGTGCTTCAGGTTAAGAACAGTTTCAGGTTAAGAACGGACCTCCGGAACGAATTAAGTACTTAACCTGACATACCACTGTAATTGGATCCTGGTTGCTTTTGAGCAATTGGAATCTGTTATGGCTATGTCCCCACTATGACAAGTGGTACCATTCTGCTGCTCTGAAAAATGAATTAGTGAAGCAACCACTCTAGAAAGGCACAAAACAGTGTTGGCACAGAATATTTTCTCCCAGTCTTTGGGCTTGGAAGAATGCAAGTCTTAACTCTTATTATCTTGCTGGTTTTCTCTACCTCTGCCAGAATGCTATTGCTTTCTTAAGGCTATAAAGAGAGCCTTGCTGGATCAATTCTAAGGTCCACTTTGATCCGGCACCCTGTTCCCAAAATGTTGCCTGGGTGCAAAGTCCACAGACGAGCTGTGATGGCAACCAGCCCTCCCATACCCGCAAATGTGATTCAGAGGAGCACTGCCTCTGAACATGGGTGCTGCATTTAACTATCAGGGCAGCAGAACTGTCATGTAGCACCAGTCCTGAAAGACCTACATTGGCTCCCAGTACGTTTCCGAGCACAATTCAAAGTGTTGGTGCTGACCTTTAAAGCCCTAAACGGCCTTGGTCCAGGATATCTGAAGGAGCATCTCCACCTCCATCGTTCTACCCAGACACTGAGGTCCAGCACCAAGGGCCTTCTGGCATTTCCCTCACTGCGAGAAGCTAAGTTACAGGTTAGGCAGAGGGCCTTCTCGGTAGTGGTGCCCTCCCTGTGGAACGCCCTCCCACCAGATGTCAAAGAGAACAACAACTACCAGACTTTTAGAAGACATCTGAAGGCAGCCCTGTTTAGGGAAGCTTTTAATGTTTGATGCATTACTGTATTTTAATATTTTTTGGGAAACCGCCCAGAGTGGCTGGGGAAGCCCAGCTAGATGTGCGGGGTATAAATAATAATAATATATTATTATTATTATTATTATTATTATTATTATTAAGATGGGGAACTGATTCTCATTATTAAGATGGGGAACTAATTCTCAGACCCAAGGGCTAAGTTTCTCGCCCCCTGGACTGCACCATCCCATTGCCTCCTTCACCAGCCCTTCACATGCTTTTGCCAGGCTGGAACGAGTGACATTATAACATTGTGAGTTGCATTTGTTGCTCTCTCTCTCTCTCTCTCTCTCCACTTTGACCTCTAATTCCCCACCTAACGCTGACAGGTTCTCCTTGAGGGAATGCAGACCTCAGCCTGCAAGCAGCTTACCCTTCCCTGCTATAAAGCTTCACTAAAGTTTCGTACACCGTGTTCACTTACTATAAAGTTCCTTTTATTATCCGTTTCCACTTAAAAGCAAGGAAGCAAAATTCTCAGGAGTGGCAAGTTAGCCTTCAAAGGACATGGCTATTACAGTGGCAGAGAGCTAATTTAGTCCTCTTGGAATTCAATTTGTAAACTTATCTTCAGAACCCTTTACAGGTAGTTAGGTTGCTAGGAAACTGAGACACGAGCGTTAGATTTCGTTCTGGGAATAGCAGCACAGGAAACGCAGAATACTTGAAAAGCCCTCCTCTGTAGTTATTCTATCCAGATACATAGATTTAAAAAAACACACACACCAAATCATGCTCACAGTCCAAAGAATCACACAGTTCATTCTGCGCAGCCAAGGGGGTTCTCAAATAGCAGGACTGTGCACCATTGGTTTTGACACTTGGTAAAATGTCACAGGGATCTACTGGTTAAAGGAGAGAAAATACAACAACTCAGCTGAGCAAGTCCTTGGATGTACCCAAAGTAGCACTTTACATCCTGGCATTTGATATTAAATGGCATTTTGATTTTCTCTTTGGCATTTGATATTAAATGGCATTTTGATTTTCTCTTTCAGGGGTAATAACTGACTGGTGTCTTTGTTAACATTCACTCCAGTTAAGACATCATACAGTACAGTGGTACCCCGGTTTAAGAACAGCCCTGTTTACAAACGATTCGGTTTACGAACTCTGCAAAACCTGAAGTAGTGTCCTGGTTCGCAAACTTTACCTCGGTCTAAGAATGGAAGCCGAACGGTGGAAGGGCACTGGCGGCGGGAGGCCTCATTAGGGAAAGTGCGCCTCAGTTTAAGGATGGTTTCGGTTTAAGAATGGACTGAGGTACCACTGTACCTCGGGTTACAGACGCTTCAGGTTACAGACGCCTCAGGTTACAGACTCCGCTAACCCAGAAGTAGTACCTCTGGTTAAGAACTTTACCTCAGGATGAGAACAGAAATTGTGCGGCGGCGGCAGCGGGAGGCCCCATTAGCAAAGTGGTATCTCAGGTTAAGAACAGTTTCAGGCTAAGAACAGACCTCCGGAATGAGTTAAGTTCTTAACCCGAGGTACCACTTGGGTTTCATACGTTTCAGGTTACAGATGCTTCAGGTTACAGACTCCTCTAACCCAGAAATAGTACCTCGGGTTAAGAACTTTGCTTCAGGATGATAACAGAAATCGTGCTCCGGCAGCATAGTGGCAGGGGGAGGCCCCATTAGTTAAACAGTTTCAGGTTAAGAGCGGACCTCCAGAACAAATTAAGTACTTAACCCGAGGTACCACTGTACTAAGAATCAAAAGCATCATTATAGGGGCACTCATCCTTCCAGACTTGTGATGTAGGAATGGCAGAATGGTCCTTAATACTTTTATGAACCCTGAACAGAAACAGAGCAATTAACTGTTATCATTTTATAAGTTGCTGGCTTTGAGCAATTTTTTCCGCATTGAAATGTGTACCAGGTGGCCATCCATGTTCTAATTACATTTTTCAAAATCTGTAAGGCTGCAATCCTACATAGCAGGTTCTTGGGATCAAAGTCCCTTTTAATTCAGTGGGACTTGCTTTTGAGTAGACATCTATGTGATTGCACTATAAGCAATGTCTAAAGAACAATAAACACCTCTTTTCATTCATTTTAAACACCTCTTTTCATTCATTTTAAAACAGGCCTGTGAAAGTACATATAAATATTACTGTGTTTATGTATAGGTGGAACAGTACCGCAATATTATCTTCCATGGTCCAGAAGGAAGCTTGCAAGATTATGTGGCGTACCAAATAGCCCTCTGTATGAAGGTAAGAAGATAAAACTATACAACATTTTGGCAGGGGCATGGAGGGTGGGTAGAAAAAGCCTATTATTCACCTTTGCTGAATTTGTGAACTTTTAACACAGCACAAGCAACTGGCTGCAGGATTCAGCTGTGAAATTGTCAAAGTGAAGATAGATTCTGATTTCTCTAAGGAGCAACTTGCAGAATTATTCATCAACAGCGGTAAGATGATTTTAATAAATCAGCGGAGGCTGGGATTAAAAACAAGAAGGCTTACTTTGAATGATGTTTACAAAGGAAATACTACACCAAAGCACTTTGTGCACCCTATGGCATATTTTTAATCTAACTTTTCAGAAACTCCAGAGACAAAAATTGATGTTGTGAAAAAGAGACTGAAGACAAAATTTAATACCAAGCTTTGAATAGTTTTATTTTATATCTCTCCTGACAGATGTGAGGATAGGTCTGGGATTTAAAAATGCTTCCCCCCCCTAAAAAATACAATTATTATACATGATTTGGAAATATTTAATTCATATGAATAGCATAAAAGGAAATGAAATGAAGGTAAATTAAAGTTGTCTTATAGGTATTATAAGGGATAGGCAGAATTCTCTCAAGATTTCATTCCCATACTGAACCTCATGCATCTACATCCCTCAGGATTCACCCAGAGTGTTTCCACCTCTAAATCATTCTTCACCAATGATTGTAGGAATAACACTCCCAAGAGATTTACAGGCATCTCATACATCTATCTAGCACAGGCATAGGCAAACTTGGCCCTCCAGATGTTTTGAGACTACAGTTCCCATCATCCCTGACCACTGGTCATGTTAGCTAGGGATGGTGGGAGTTGTAGTCCCAAAAAATCTGGAGGGCCGAGTTTGCCTATGCCTGGTCTATCAAAATGAAATAAAAAACAAATGATGATGACGTGACCCCCACCAAGTTCATCCCTGACTATTTTGATTGGGCTGGTCTAACAGTCTAACTTGTCTTTAACAAACAAGTGAAACCTTTTCAAAATAACTAAGTTAGCTGTTTCAGTTTAAAAGTTAGGTTTATAAGTGTCAGGTTTCAAGGAATCGGCTCTCCCCGCCCCCCAGCAGTAGATAAGCAGAACAAACTGAACAGAGTCTTCTTACCAGTTAGAATTCTTTAATAATCACAGCAAGGGATAACAAATGTCTCCCTTTAAGAATGGTGGTGTTTCCAATTAAGGCTACACTCCGCCCCGCCTGTCCCTTTCAATCCACACCACCTCCACGTCTGGTACCCTGAGCTTGAAGTCTCTTTGCTTTCTGTTCAGCAACTTTCTCAGCTCTCCTAGAACGTGGGGAGGGGGGAAGGGGGATGCTGTCCGGCGACTCTGAATCTATTAACCCTCTCTCTTCCAGTGTGTTTCTTCTCCTAGCTGCTCTTCATCCGGTATTTCCCAGCTTTTCCCTTCTGATATATGCCCCTCTGCAAACCGCTGTTCTAAATCTATACTGCCCTCCTGCTCCTGGGGAGATTCAGGGTCAGGGGGAAAAGGAGACGGCACCCACCATGGCTCCTCATTGTAGCCCCCCTCAGCACTGTCCCTGAGAATAAGCAAAGTCGTCAAAAGTGTGCATCTGTTTTGCCGGACACAAAGACTGGAGACAGAAAGCGTATTTGTTTAGTTACGAGAGTTGAGAGGAGTCTAACAGAGGCATCAGTTCCCATTGCCCTGTTGCCTCTGCTCAATCTGATGTGGGCAGAACCTAGTATCCTGGTGGAGATGCACGTTGCCCCCTTCTCGGTCAACCGAACAATCATTTGGTAAGCAGAGAAAAACTGATAACCTTCCCTCTGCTGATCTGCGGAGAGAGGGGTTGTGTGCTTCTGTGTGTGAGAGAGAGGGGGCGCTAGTCTCACTTTTGGTTAGACCTCCAACTGCTAGCTTGTGGCCCTTGGAGAAATAGCCGAGCAGGAATGTGGCCCTTGAGCCAAGGAAGGTTAGTCACCCCTTCCATGAGATATTTGGGGGGCAAAGGGGGTGTGGACAAAAGCAGCATCAAAGTTCCTACATGCTCTATATATGTTCTTATTATGAAAAGTGCATGTTGTAAATCGAGAGAGGGAGGTCTCCCTCTGTCAGCCACAATAAGCTCTTTGTATCCACAGGTTGCCTGATCCCCGTGAAACAGCCTTCTGTAAACAACAGAACCATCGTAATTTTAGAGAATTTGGAAAAAGCGACATTATTGGAATTACTGGGGGAGTTTCTCCAACCCCTTGAAAACCGTGGCTCTGAGAACCCCTACACTATGAAGAAAGGTACAGAAATGTTTTTTTGTTTCTCTAGGGTTCACTATTATGGAAAACATACTTTTAAAGTATCTGAAGATGTGTGCATGCACACGAAAGCTCATACCAATAACAAACTTAGTTGGTCTCTAAGGTGCTACTGGAAAGAATTTTCTTTATTTTGTTTTAAAGAGCAGAGTTTTCTTTGGAAGTTTGCCCTTGACACAGGCTTAGCACAAACACACAAACATCCCAGCCTGCACCTGACTCCTCGCTGATCTCTCTGCAGTGCAATGCACTGAGCTAAGCCATAGCCTTAGCAGGGCACCTGAACCCAGGCTCATGGATTAGCTCTCTCCAGACAAACCACAAGCTATAAGCAAGGTTCACGGTATAGTTTGAGGCTTAGCTCAGTACAGAATGACAGGGAGTCACATACGAACCCTGCCACAGTGATATGTCGGTAATCCATTTAGATGAGCTTTCATTTGGACTCTGTCACCTGGATGTTTTATTTTGAGTTTTTCTTCTCTTTTGGTTGTTTTGTTTTTGTTTTGTTTAGCCAATGGTGCACCTGAAGCTTATTACTTCCACGAGAATTGTTTTCTTATGGGGACCATTGCAAAATCTCGGCTTCAAGGCTCTGACCTGATGGTTCAGCAACATTTCCTCTGGGTTCAGCTAAGATGGGACGGAGAACCGATCCACGGCCTCCTGCAAAGGTTCTTAAGAAGGAAGGTTTTAAGCAAGGTAGGAGCATGCCTGCGTGAGTTTCAGGTCACTGTTCACTACAAAAGGTTTTCGGCGTTACTAGAACCAAATAAATTAATAAGAGAACTAAAGCTCTTCCATTTTGGAGGACAAAGAAGTGAGCCTTTGTATACCGCTCAATAAGCTTCTGCGATTTAGTTTATGAATTGGGATACAGTTAAACCTCTGTTGTCAAATGTAATCCGTTCTGGAAATCCGTTCCAAAACGTCCGACAACCGAGGCGCGGCTTCCAATTGGTTGCAAGAGCATTCTGCACTCAAGCGGAAGCCATGTCAGATGTTCAGCTTCTGAAAAACATTCGAAAACTGGAGCATTTACTTCCGTGTTTTCGGCCTTTGGGAGCTGAAAAGTTTGAAAACGGAGCCATTTGGGAGCCGAGGTTTGACTGTATATATTTATAAATACACAGGTGGAACTTCATCATCATTCCTACATACCAGCAACAAACCAGTAACTTTCATGCATAAGCCTTTCTTAAATCAAATTGCAGAATTGCTTTTGAGCGGTCTTGGCTTATTGGTAGTCAATTACATCACCAATACGTGTTACGGAGGCATTTTCTGTCTGCTGTAACTGCTACCGTTTAAGACTTCAATAGAGGTGTAGTGTGTACTGGATGTGTTGTATGGACTGTTTAAGTTAAATGTTATTAGTAATATGTAAACTGATCTTAATTGATGTATAATAAAGTTTATTTTAAAAAGAAAAAAATCCACCCAGCTGTACTGAAGCAGTGTTGAGTTGTTGCCTGGTGATAAGCTTTCATCCTTCAGGTTTGTCACAGGCACGTAAGGGATGGAGACTGCTTCAGGCTGGTTTTTAAAAGCAGTGACACATCTACACACTGCACATATTACAACATAAACACACCAAACACACCCGTGACACTAACTTCTGATTCTTTTCATTGTGCTATTTTACATTTGTTAACCTATAAACATTTCATTATTACTATTTTAATTTCCATTTCTTCCAACTTCCAATTGGAATTTCCATTTCTTCCAACTTCCAATTATTAGATACTTTCTTTATATTTCATGATTCATTCTACGTCTGCCCAGAGGTTAGCATTATCACAGTAATTTCTATTATATTCTTCAAAAATTATCCAATCTTTATTAACTTTTGGTATTGAGTTTTCATCTTTGCGAGTTGTAGATATCCAATCATTCTCACTTGCCAGTCTGTTTTGGTGGGGATGTTGTCACTTTCCCAATTCTTACCTATTAGAATCCTAGCCACTGTGGTTGGAGTATAAAAGAATAAGAGAATTTTGGGATATCATATATAATGAAATTAAGTAGAGTCTTAAATTTTCATTCCCCCAAAACCCCTGAAGCCTTCCTGTTAGGAATAATGCCTACCGAAATAAAGAAAAATCTGAGACCCCTTTTTATGTACACAACCACTGGGTGGATTATTATTTCTTCTTCTTCTTCTCCTTCTCTTTCTTCTTCTTCTTCTTCTTCTCCTCCTCCTCCTCCTAGTCCTCCTCCTCTGATTGTAGGTCTCCTGGCAGCATGGAGAGCTTCAAATCCTAGTTAGCAATGGATGGTTTATCATCCTACTCCCTTTGAAATGAAGTCATAAATCATTGCTGCTTAGTGGAACTGGGGTGTTTGTCAGGAACTAGCTTTAAGTGATTTTCTTGAGCCTGCAGTGGCGGAGAGATGATCTCGAGAATGTGCGGCAGAGAAATATTTAGCAGGTGCGACTTCTTCCGCAAACAGCACCTGAGAGACAGTTCTTTGTCTCAGAAGCCAACATGGATTAAGAGATTGAAACCTCAAGGATGTGAGCCCATCGTAAACGAAAGCTAGCTATACATTGCTGCTTTGATATTTAGATATGTTAGGTTTGTTGTGTTCTTTCCACATTCAAGGCACACCACATACATCATCACAGTAATCATTAAAATATTTGTGTAAGGTATACTACAGTCTATAGAGCTGTAGTTGCACAGTAGTTAGTGATGTCACTGAAATTTTTGTATTTTGACTCTCAAAAATACTGTCGTACCTTGGAAGTCGAATGGAATCCATTCCGGAAATCCGTTCGACTTCCAAAATGTTCAAAAACCAAATTGTGGCTTCTGATTGGCTGCAGGAAGCTCCTGCAGCCAATCAGAAGTCATGGAAGCCCCATCAGACATTTGGGTTCCAAAAGAACGTTTGCAAACCGGAACAGTCACTTCCAGGTTTGCGGCATTTGGGAGCCAAAACATCCGAGTTCCAGGGCGTTTGGGATCCAAGGTACGACCGTACAAGCATCCAGGACTCATAATGTCTGTCTCAATAGAAGATGAACATTGCAGTGTTATAATTCTTCTTGGGCTTGGATTTTTATTTGAGCTAAAAAAGATCTCAGCTTCTTCCACCCCACACATCAACCCAGTTCTCTTCCAGCCTCCTCTTCCCTTTCCTTCCTCTTCCCTAAACTACCTTCTTCTGCTGTTCCAGCGGGAGATAGGTCGAATAATGAACCAAGCAAGGGATTCATAAGGTACCAGGTAATTGTGATGAAATTCCTCCCTCCCACTTGGTGCTTATGAAACAGCAGCAACCATGTAAAAAACAACAGGGAGGGAGGGGGAGTTCTGGGGCTTTTAGTGCATTCCTAGAAAAGGTTCATATAGGAGCCAAGTTTTATCTTGGGATTTTGGAGAAAGCTCATGAAAGGTGTGCTTTCCGTGATGAACTTCCAGGGAGCACTCATCACCAGTAATAGCTGGCACTCCACATATGAACTGAAACAGCAAAGTATTGTGGTAGTATTCAATGTTGGGTTGGAAGTGCGAAGCATTTCCCTGTGGTGAGAGCAAGATGAATATATAGTGGAATCTTATATGTCTATGCAGAAGCAAGTCTCGTTGAGTTCGATGGGATTTGCTCCCAGATGAGTAGGTATAGGATTGCAGATTTACATTATTCAAAAAGTGCCAATAATGTATACAGGGTAGTGAATTAGGGTTACCTTGGTGCAGAAGTTTATGCATTTTATACTAATATATACACAACCCTCATCATGATATTCCCTTTTAAAATTAATTTCAATTAAATGTCCACAACAGGACTATGAAAGCAGCGCTGTAAAAAAAACAACCAAAATGGTATCTTTCCACAGCTGGTCTGACTGCACACCAGAAAGCCCTGCTTCTAATGAGATTAGGAAGAACATGAGTTATTTCTTATGAAAGGATTTCCTTTTTAGCTCTTGCCTCAAAGCAAGGCATTATCCCTTAACTGAATACTTCTGTATGGTTCTTCTGTCGTTTCCTGATCTCTGCCTCTATCTTTGTTAAATGCCTGGAGTGCTCCCCGTTGTCTACAAGTTCCTTTTAATTGAAAACGAGCAAAATGGAAGCAAGGGCATAAATGCGCCGAAATAGCTTCAGCAAATGAGCAAACCAACACAATGAGAACTGAAGGAATAATTTGATATTTGAAGTCATTGTTAGCAGTAGGCCTCCGCTGTGCGAGAGAGCCATAGTACTTGGCCCTTTCTTTATACAGTTGTTATAAAACAAGAGAGCCCTCCTTTTTTGTGAGAGGTGCAAGATTATTTACACTGAAACAAAACAAAACTCTGGGTGCAAGTTTTCTTCTTTTTTATAATAATATTCATTGGCATTTTCATTTTCAACAAACACCATACAATTTTTACATTTCTTATCATCACCTATATTTTGACTCTCTTGAGTCGTCAACTTACCCCCCCCCCCATTCCTCCAAACTGACTTTCTAGCTTCTAATCATAATTTCATCCACATTTCTCATTCCCCCTATCTACCTTTCTTTTTGCTTTGATATTCCTTTTAATTGTAAACAAGCTTCTACTGTTGACTAGCAAACCTTTAAATCAGCCCTGTTAGTGTTGTTAAATGTTTACAATACTCTTTCAAATATGTAATAAATTTACTCCAGTCTTTTTCAAACCGTTGGTCTCACTGGTTTCAGATTTTCCCGGACCGTTTTGCCAGTTCTGCATATTCAATCATCTTATTTTGCCATTCTTCTACTGTCGGAATTTCTTGCTCCTTCCACTTCCAGGCTAAAAGAATCCTTGCTGCTGTTGTAGCATATAAAAATAGAGTATAGTCTTTCTTGGGAATCTCTTCTCCTAGAATACCTAGCAGGAAAGCTTCTGGTTTCTTATGAAAAGTGTTCTTAAACATTTTCTTAAGTTCATTATATATCATATCCCAGTATGCTTTCACCTTGGGGCAAGTTCAACTATCTGTCTTCTTTGGCGATCACTTGTAGCTGAGTAAGAGTGTCTTCCATAAACACGGTTTTAACAGTGGTTTTGGAAGATGCCTGTGCGTGAATTTGTTTTTTGTGTGTAGATCAGTGCACGCTGACCAATGCACAGTCTTCGCAGTAAGACTCTATTCCAATGGCATGAGTATCACAACGACCGGTAGATTCTCATCTGCTGCAGCCTTCACAGCCGTTGTAACATACCTCATATCGTCCGCCTGTTCTGCCATTGAGGACTTTTTGGATCATCCTTTGTCTAGCTCCTCCCCTTTGACCTTACCGCCTTGGGTGACCCTGCTGGGAGTACGAGACTCCTGGTGGCTTTGCTCACAAGGGTCATAGGAATGTGCAAGCCCACTCCCCATTACAAGGTGATGATCCAGTGAATGAGTTCTCCATCAGTAGACCCTAGTGGGCTTATTTGGTAGTGAAGTAGTGCCCAGTGTCTGCATCTAGGGCCCCTAGCAATGCTACCACAATGGCATTGTGGGAAATTGAAATGATGAATAGACTTAAAGCATTGCTGACAGGACTGATGCATTTTCGCTTACCAGATCGAGACTTTTCACCACCAATGTGATGGTCAGAACTTGTGCCCAGGTAGCATTAAATGTTAATTGGGAGGAAAGTTACAGCCCCAAAGGCTTCATTTGTTCCTTTGTAACATTAGATGTTTAGATGTGCAGCAGTCATATTCCCCAAGCTTGTCCTGGCAAGATGGCTTAAGCGAGAGCATCTGCACACTGCTGGCGACACTGTTGTTTCTTGCTATATGTAATGTTATGCCTTGTTCCCTCTTGAGGTGGTGATGATATGCCAGTTGAAGGCAGACTGCATAGCCAATATCTCTGTAATGCTTCTACTGGGACTTAAGTGTGAATGCTTCATATAGAATTAGGCTTTATTTATCCATTGGGATGTTCTTTTTTTTAAAAAAAAGCCCCATTAAAATGTACACATGTACAACCCTTGTCCATTATTATAGGGCTTGCTCAAGAAATCAGTTGATGTTACTACCACTGGAAGGGCGAAAGAAAACCCTCCATAGTTTCAAATATTAAAATTTTGGTTCATATTAGAAGCTGGAGCATCCTACTGAATTTGCATCTTCTTAAAATTGTTTACATTTAGGTGTGCTTTGGAGTTTCTGGCCACTGCTTGTGTTGTTTCAAAAGAACTCAAATGTTTTCATCTTTCCGAGTTTGGAAATAATTCACACATGCCTGTACACCATTTGATATCTTATCGCTTGGTCACTCAACACAATGACTTTCAGCTATGAAAGCTCCATCAAAAAGCACTTGTGTGATGAGAAGTGAGAAGGACAGGTGTCTTGGTGGTATTTGATCCATGGTGGGTTTTTCACACGAGCAGTGACTGCTTGATGCTGCGGTTATCAAGGAATGAGCATGCAAGTGTTTTAGTGAAACCTACTGCTTATGTACAGCATGTTGCGTTGTGAAGTTGCTTTCCTTCTTCAAAGAGGTCCAAAACCAATCATCTGCTCTCTCTCCAGTTCAAAGGAAAAATGCCTCCTCCGTGTGATCCAGTGTGCAAGATCATAGATTGGATTCTCGCAGTCTGGCACCAACTCAATTCATGTTTATCACGGCTTGGTGCACCTGAAGCACTTGTTGGACCGAAGCATTTTCTGTCTTGTCCGGTGGTGCCTGGTCACAGCCACACAACAGTGAAGTAAGTCTTGTCGTTTAATCTTCATTCATGATACAGTGCAGCAGTGACATCCTTAAAATACTTACTTCTCCAGTACATCACTGTAATCTGTTCTAGCACCACTAATTCAGATTTATAGAGTTTCCCAATCTTTCTCCCATGGCTGTACTCTTTCTAATTTTGTGTTACACCGTGTCTTCTTGGCAGCCATTTTGCGACTGGCACCCACAGCTTTTTCTCAAAATTCAAAATGTACCTGCTGCTTACAAAAGGTTGGCAAGCCCTGATATACTGCTTAATTGCAATTATGTACAACACAGAGCAGAATAACTTCATTCTTTTTTAAAAAATAAAATAGTTGCAGCACCACTGTGTAGACATTTACTTGGTTACAGATTCTGAATTTATTATTCTTTTACTTTTTATTTCATTCCGACAATCATGATGGTGCTCTGATGTAAATGAGTTCCTTAAATGCTCAGGGGTATTTTCTCTCTTTTTTAGTAGAGCTAGCAAACTCTTTGGTTAGTTCTTTTTTTGATATAACATATCAGGAATATACAGTGGTGCCCCGCAAGACGAATGCCTCGCAAGACGGAAAACTCGCTAGACGAAAGAGTTTTCCGTTTTGGAGGTGCTTCGCAAAACAAATTTCCTATGGGTTTGCTTCGCAAGATGAAAATGTCTTGCGAGTTCCTGCGGGGTTTTTTTCCTCCCCCCTTTTTCTAAGCCGCTAAGCCGCTTATCCGCTAAGCCGCTAAAAGCCGCTAAACCGCTAATAGCGCTAATCCGCTAAGCCGTCAATGGGCTTGCTTCGCAAGACGAAAAAACCGCTAGATGAAGAGACTCGTGGAACGGATTCTTTTCGTCTTGCGAGGCACCACTGTATAAGGAGTTGCAAAGCATGCAATGGCAGTAGTGGGGAAAAGTAATTGTGTGCTTCACAACTGCAGTAATACACACTGGGCCTCCATTAGACTATTAAATCCAGGGGCTAAAATTACATTTTATGTCTTTGATTATGATTACATGACACACTTGTCACATAGAAAGGGAGGTTCAAGTTCTTGGAAGTGTTTGTACAGCCCAAGTACAATTGTACCTTGGTTCTCGAACGCCTTGGTACTCGGACATTTTGGCTCCCAAACGCTGCAAACCTGGAAGTGAGTGTTCCGGTTTGCAAACGTTTTTCGGAAGCCAGACATCCGACGTGGCTTCCGTGGCTTCCAACTGAGTACAGGAAGCTCCTGCAGCCAATTGGAAGCCGCACCTTGGTTTTCGAACCGTTTTGGGAGTCGAACAGATTCCCAGAATGTATTAAGTTCAACAACCAAGGTACAACTGTACAATTGCTGTCCAGGTGTCTTTCTCAGAATTTGTAGGCGCTCTCTGTGGTCTCAGAAAGAGATATTTTATATCACCTGATATTTTTTTTACCAGCATGCAAGGGACTGAATATAGGATCTTCTGAACTCAAAGCACGCACTCTGCCTTTAAACTATTGCCCCATACCAGAAGAGGGAATTTCAACAGCATCTCATGCAAGGATGAAAAAAACTGCAGCTACAATTTTCATGCCTTAGCGTTATTTCTTTTCCCTCTGTGCTCCAAGGTGGATGTCCAAGTTATGGAATTCTGTCATTGCTCCCCGAGTTCAAGAAGCAATTCTCTCCAGAGCTTCTCTGAAAAGACCATCCACACTGGGACAGATGGCAGTCAAGAAAAGTCCGAGCCAAGGGCAACAGGCTGTGGTGAAAGCTGCGCTCAGCATCCTCTTAAATAAAGCTGTTCTGCATGGATGTCCTCTTCCCAGAGCAGGTGGGAAATAGTAACTGGGTTGATTGCTAGACTCAAAAGTCCAGGAAGGAAACTGAAGGCTATAACCCAGCAATCCTAGAAGACATTGATAGCACTCACTAACTACCACATCTCAGACATGGTTTCAAGAAACGTGTTTTGGAGTGATCAGAATATCTTAAGCAATTCAAAAGCAAAATGCTGTTGCTTGCCTGTCTGATCTGGGGAAAATTCATTCTTGACCACAAAACTATGAAGATTACTGATCACGTAGTGTTAAACTAGAGTTGAGGGAGTCATTTCTCCATGAGTTCATCTCTCGGCACTGTTATGTTGTGAACTGCCCTGAGGTCTACAGATGAAGAGTGGTATATTTATTATTATTATTATTATTATTATTATTATTATTATTATTATTATGTGCTACAGCCACATAGGTGTGGTCAATTGCATGGGTCTTTCCCATGGAGTTTGAGCACTAGATATTTTTATTTTGCAAGGGGTCTGACGTGTTCACAAATGTAGATAAATTCTCAATTTTTTCTTATTTTTGTTGTGGCCAAGTGTTTGAGTATATTGCTCATAGTTCCCTTTATTGGTCCAGCCACTGCAGCTCTCTCCTTTCTGGCTACGAGGGCCTGAATCTCTATTTTTGCATTCATCTCTTCTCTTTCTCTCTCATGCAACCATCACACACACGGTTTCTGCCCCTGGTGCTTCCTGTGTCATTTGCTTGTGTGTTTCTTTGTGAAACCAAAGGTAATTCATTTTTACATTGGGGCCCGTGATTTATTTCTGCTTGAGCAATTAGGTAGCCCACGATTGTAAGAGATCTAGTGCTTACTGCTGAGCCCACAAAACCCATCAATTAAGTCTCAAAAACCTATAATATTTCATTGTTTGACCTCTTTATTCATCCTTGCAATCACAGCAAATCTTCCACTTCCATAAAACCATGGTGGTTTTTTTAAAAAAAGCTCAGCTGATGCTCTTTTAGACAAAGGCATTTGACATCGCAAGATGGAAAACCTGCTAGACGAAAGGGTTTTCCGTTTTGGAGGCGTTTCACAAAACGAATTTCCCTATGGGCTTGCTTCGCAAGACGAAAATGTCTTGCGAGTTCCTGAGGGTTTTTTCCCCTCCCCCCCCTTTTCCTAAACCGCTAAGCCGCTTAACAGCTGATCGCTAAAAGCCGCTAAACCGCTAATAGCCCTAATCCGCTAAGCTGTCAATGGGCTTGCTTCGCAAGACGAAAAAACCGCTATACGAAGAGCCTCACGGAACGGATTAATTTTGTCTTGCGAGGCACCACTGTATAATATTTCAGGTCTTGAATTATCACCACGGCTTATTTTGTTCTCAATGTTTCAGAACTGGATCGGTACATTGCTGATTTCAAAGGAGGAAACTTCCCCCTCTCTATGGTGTCAAACTACAAGACTTGCCCCAAGAAAAGAGGAGAAAGCATCGCTTGGAGAAAAGTGAGCACCAGTCCTCGGAAGAAACCAGGCCACTTGTCAGCCCAGTCCTGGAGTAGGAAAGAGGAGAACGCAGAAGGTAATGGCTAATGGGAATGAAAGGCCCTGTAGGAACTGCAGAGATGGGCCAGGAAATTCTGTTTAATGTGAATGTTCTGTCCTTTAACCATTCAGTCAAGGCTCTTTCATTTCTGAGGAGGAGTTGTTGTTGTTGTTGTTGTTGTTGTTGTTCTGTCCTTTAACCATTCAGTCAAGGCTCTTTCATTTCTGAGTTGTTGTTGTTGTTGTTGTTGTTGTTGTTGTTGTTGTTGTTGTTTACCAACGATATGCATAATCCACTCACCACCGCTGAAGTGCAACTTCTCCTTAACCCTGCTAAAACAGATACAGTGGACGCTCGGGTTGCAAATGTGATCTGTGAGGGACGCACGTTCACAACCCGCAGCGTTCGCAACCCGGAGCGATTCGGCGCTTCTACGCATGCGCGACCCCCGAAACCCGGAAGTAACCCGTTCCAGTCCTTCCGTGTTTCACTGGTGCGTAACCCAAAAAAACGCGATCTGAAGCGCCTGTAACCCGAGGTATGACTGTGCAGTGGTACCTCGGGTTACAGACGCTTCAGGTTACAGACTCCAATAACCCAGAAATAGTACCTCAGGTTAAGAACTTTGCTTCAGGATGAGAACAGAAATCGTGCGGCGGTGGCGCGGCAGCAGCGGGAGGCCCCATTAGCTAAAGTTGTACCTCAGGTTAAGAACAGTTTCAGGTTAAGTACAGACCTCCTGAACGAATTTAGTTCTTAACCCGAGGTACCACTGTACAGGATTGGCACCACTGGTGCTTCAGGGATTACTCCCACCGACTGTATGTGTGTGTCAATGCTTCTCATCCTTCGTCTTGTGTAGGTGTCAAGTCAAAGAACATATTGCAGGAAAATGGGAACAAAATGGCTTCTCTAACAAAAAAGTAAGTTGCTTTTGGAGGGGGACTGGAAAATTATTAGGCAATGATAAAATTAAATAACTGAATTCTGTAATAACCTAGTACTGTACATTTTTATGTGGCTTTGTCCCGGTCCGTCTTCTACAAAATTTTAGATAATTGTTTGCCCTGTTGTAAGCCTGTCATGTGAGATGAGGTGAGCATCATTGCCCTCCCCTCCCCCAACTACAAAGGAAATGGGACAATATGCAGACAATAATATTCACCTTAAATTACTCTGGCTGGATGCCGTAGCCACGTGCAGATGGCAAACACAAAGCTGCCAATTCACAACCTGCCAAAATGCCACAAAGGTTGGAAAGCACAAGTCCTGAAGAACTGCAGGTTCTTTGCTGCCAGTTGCCACAGCCTCAACATGTTTTGTTAAAAAGATAAAAGTGGTTGAGAGCAATGTGCAGGGTTGGTGCACCCATGAAGCAAGGTGAGGCAACCGCTTCAGGTGGCAAGGATCCACCAGGGCAGCAGATCCCAATGTCGATCTTTCTCTCTCATTCCTGATGTTCCTGATCATCCATCACCCCATTTTTCCTGAAAGGGAGGGAGGTGCCTCAGGTGTCAAAATGTCTTGAGCTGGTCCTGCCAATGTGCATGTGAGTGCTATTGGACACATGCCTGGTCTTCAGGAACATTCTATGACGTTCCTGGCTTATACGAAACAGAACAGCCTACACACTTGCTTTTGAATAGTTCACAGGAATGAATTCCCATCTGTATTAGTTTGCAGAATGCCAGTCCTTAAGCCAGTGTGATACTTTCTAAAAATCCTGCTGTCCATTCTATATACTGTTGAGCAAATGGTCAAAGGCACAGATTAACTGAATGAGACTCAAGTCAAGTTTAGTTTTACTTCTCCAGAGGATTTGCAGCTTTGGGAGAACACTTTACATATAGACATTATCTGTTGTTTCAACAGATTGTGACTCAATCCTATGTAAATGTTTGAAATGCCTCTGTTAAAAAAAAAATATTGTGCTTGCATTTATGTTTGATGATATGAAAGGTCTGTCTGCGGTGTTTAATGGTTGCCATTGTTTAATGTTGCATGTGTGAACTTGCTCGCACATTATACTAGAAAAGGCCATTTCTCCCTTGTAGATTAGTAAGGAAATGCCCGTGTAGCAGGGAAGGTTAATTAAACCACTCATAGAATTAATATTCAACCAAGATATATTTTGAGTAGACCCAAAACTCTCAATTTTAAAATCTCATCTTTCCTAGGCAACAGTGTCAAGAATGATTTTTTTAATGAACTTGTAGAATAAATTAAATTGGCTTTTGTTTTGTTTTCCTAGACGTCTAGAAGATGACCCACTAAGTGTGTTAAACCTGGAGCAGAGGCTATCGGTTAGTTCTGATGATGAAGTAGACCTTGTGCAAGAGCTTCAGAGCATATGTTTAAGCAAATCGGAATCTGACATAAGCAAGGTAACTGCAGTCTACATCTCTTCACAACGTAATCGGCCTGTCCGTTTCCTCTGGTTCCATCCATGCTTCATTCCAAAACGTCACAATTTTCTCCCGTTCTCAGGAAAACATTCATAGACTCATCCATCTCTCTAAGTGCCTTCCTTTTCTGTTTCTACCCGGTGTTGTCTCCAAACTCCTTCAGTTGACTGCTTACTCCCACTTTTCATTTATTTATTCCATTTCAAAATGCTTATAATTACATAAATAAAAAATAAGGCTGGATTTAAATAGAGCACTTGCAGAATTACAATTCCAAAATGTCTGCAAAATGGCTTATTCTCACTTCTTTCTCCTCCAACTCCTCTCCTGCTCTCTATTTAAAGTGCTCTCAGCAGATGATTTCCTCACGGCCAAATTCAAAGGTCTCTGTCCTCATCTTGCCAGATTCCCTTCTTGCCCTAGTTTCTGTCCTCAACTGGGTCTCTTCCTACCTGACCATTCTCTCGTTTCTCTGTTCCATGTTTCCATTAGAATCTGTCTCAGTGATATATTGTTGTTCCCAATCCTAGGTTATTCCATCAGATCCCATGGTTTTCATATTGCCTGTATGCTGGTACCCAGTTTTGTCTCCCTATCCCAGACCAAGATCCCCCTCCATTCATTCCTCAGTTCTTAAGTACTTCTCTGACATTGCTGCTTATATGTTACATCGCCCTCTCAAACTCATTCCTATGCTTCCTTTCCTCATATACTCTGTATTAGACATTTGCATCTCTGTGTCCATTGAGAATATCACCATCTACCTCATTGGATAGACACGTCTCTTCCACACTGCCACCAAGTCACTTCATTTTCACCTGTTTTAACATTGTAAAAATGCAGCCTTTCTTTTCTGCTTTGTCAGCAAATATTCTGATTTGTGGTCTTGTCATCTCCCATTCTGAAAGCTGCAACCTTCTCTCCCCTCTTCCTACACCCACCCTATACCAATGCTCTACCACCAAACAAGTCATCTGTTAATAATAATAATAATAATTTATTATTTGTACCCTGCCCATCTGGCTGGGTTTCCCCAGCCACTCTGGGCGGCTTCCAACAGAGATGAAAAATACACTAAAATGTCACATATTAAAAACTTCCCTGAACAGGGCTGCCTTCAGATGTCTTCTGAATGTCAGGTAGTTGTTTATCGCTTTGACGTCTGATGGGAGGGCATTCCACAGGGCGGGCGCCACTACCGAGAAGGCCCTCTGCCTGGTTCCCTGTAACTTGGCCTCTCGCAGTGAGGGAACCGCCAGAAGGCCCTCGGAGCTGGACCTCAGTGTCCGGGCAGAACGATGGGGGAGGAGACGCTCCTTCAGATATACTGGACCGAGGCCATTTAGGGCTTTAAAGGTCAGCACCAACACTTTGAATTGTGCTCGGAAACGTACTGGGAGCCAATGTAGGTCTTTCAAGACCGGTGTTATATGGTCTCGGCGGCCGCTCCCAGTCACCAGTCTAGCTGCCGCATTCTGGATTAGTTGTAGTTTCCGGGTCACCTTCAAAGGTAGCCCCACGTAGAGCGCATTGCAGTAGTCCAAGCGGGAGCTAACCAGAGCATGTACCACTCTGGCGAGACAGTCTGCAGGCAGATAGGGTCTCAGCCTACGTACCAGATGGAGCTGGTAAACAGCTGCCCTGGATACAGATTTGACCTGTGCCTCCATGGACAGCTTTGAGTCCAAAATGACTCCCAGGCTGCGCACCTGGTCCTTCAGGGGCACAGTTACCCCATCCAGGACCAGGGAATCCTCCACACCTGCCCGCCTCCTGTCCCCCAAAAACAGTACTTCTGTCTTGTCAGGATTCAACCTCAATCTGTTAGCCGCCATCCATCCTCCAACCGCTTCCAGACACTCACACAGGACCTTCACCGCCTTCACTGGTTCTGATTTAAAAGAGAGGTAGAGCTGGGTATCATCTGCATACTGATGAACACCCAGCCCAAACCTCCTGATGATCTCTCCCAGTGGCTGCATGTAAATGTTGAAAAGCATGGGGGAGAGGACAGAACCCTGGGGCACCCCACAAGTGAGAGCCCAGGGGTCTGAACACTCATCCCCCACCACCACTTTCTGAACACGGCCCAGGAGGAAGGAGCGGAACCACTGTATGACAGTGCCCCCAGCTCCCAGCCCCTCAAGACGGTCCAGAAGGATGTCATGGTCGATGGTATCAAACGCCGCTGAGAGATCCAGCAGAACTAGGAAACAGCTCTCACCTTTGTCCCTAGCCCACCGGAGATCATCAACCAGTGCGACCAAGGCAGTTTCAGTCCCATGATGAGGCCTGAATCCTGACTGGAAGGGATCCAAATGGTCCGCTTCTTCCAGGCGTGCCTGGAGTTGTTCAGCAACCACTCGCTCAATCACCTTGCCCAAGAATGGAAGGTTTGAGACTGGGCGATAATTGGCCATCGTGGCCGCATCTAAAGATGGTTTTTTAAGAAGCGGTTTAATAACCGCCTCTTTCAGCGGGTCTGGGAAGGCTCCCTCACGGAGGGAAGCATTCACCACCCCACGAAGCCCATCGCCCAGTCCTTCCCGGCTAGCTTTTATAAGCCAGGATGGGCAAGGATCCAGGAGACAGGTGGTTGGCTTCACTCGTCCAAGCAGCCTGTCCACATCCTTGGAGGTAACAGATTGGAATTGATCCCACACAACTAGACCAGACAGGACTCTAGCACTCTCCCGCCCCAGCCCTGCTCCCACAGTGGAGTTTTATTGCTCAGACCACCTGACAGCTGTCCTTAATTCCTACACCATCTTTCAGCCTGGAATCCATCACAACATCCTCATCTGTGCTTTCAAAGCTCCCTGTGGCTTTGTATCCTCTTATCCTGGCCACCTTTGCATCCCAATACTCCTGCTGGTGTTCAGGTCCATCATCTGTCTGAACATCTCCTTCCCTTTCCCTTTCTCACCCTGCCCCTTATGTCTGAAACTTGTTTTCAAAAATGGCTGCAAGTTGTTGTCTCTCTCTTCCATTAACTCTCTCCTTGAAACTCACATTTTCCATGAAGTTTTTGGTGCATGCCCTTATTTATTTGTACAAATATTTATAGACCGCTATTTCATAGTGGAGTAACTCATTATGTAGAAGTTCCATCATCATATGGAAAGTTCCCTTGCTGCCTCCAATAATGTCACGTTTGTGTCCTGTAGACAATATTGGATGTACCGTGGTGCTGCATAAGTTGTATCTAATCACAGAAGACATAGCGTATAGACTGCAGCTTGGCAACACTCTTTTCAACTCTGAAAACCTTTATAATATGTTTACAGAGTGTATTACCAAGGTTTAAGAGGTTTATCAAAGCAGATTAACAATGATACGCAGAACATTACTTAAAAACATGTATCAGTTTTTGTATATGCGAGTGAGATTTCCCTCTGACTTCATAATCTTATCTCTGTTGTCGCTATCAGTCTATTGATCATGGGAAGCTAGTGTAGACTTAACGTGGGGCATAGGCATATCCCTGTTTTGACTTCTAACACTTGACTTTTTCCATCCCTCCTTCTTCACCAAACCTTATACAGATAGTAGATTCAAAGGATGAGCTGGTGATGATGATTAATGCTTCTCAGAAGGATCCTGTGTTTTCAGCAAACGTCATTAAGGCCAAAACTTCAGCATCACAGCAGGTTTGTGACGAGTTGTGACAATGTGGCATAAGGATGTCTTTGTATGTCTGTGACCTAAGCCTAGAGTTGTTTGTTAGATTCAGGGCATACTGAGCACAATCACTGCATGGTTGCCAAGGCCCTTTATATTGTGTTGTCCTTGTGGAAGTGAAGTTTCACCATGAGAGAAGGCAGAGAACAACAGAGACAGGCACAAGATGGGCAAGAAAGACTGATGCGCATGAAATATGCGCACAAAGGTGGAGAGAGAGAGAGAGAGAGAGAGAGAGAGAGAGAGAGAATGAAACAAATATGCAGGCTAGACATCATCCTATGAACCACTGGTTGCCATGGGAAGATGTTAAAATATTTTAGATTTTTGAAAACAAAAATCAGAAGAGGTGTTGTGTTTGACAACTCCATTGTCCAGAAAGTCTATTTTGCTTTTGCATTTGCGTTAGAGTTTTATTTTTGTTGAGCTACCTGGTCATTTACAGAAATAGTGAATACATACTTATGCATTTATTTAAAGCATTTTTACCCTGCTCTTTAGCCAAAAAGGCTCCCAGAGCAGCTTACAAGATCAGAGAGAAGATAGCCCTTGCCTTCAGGATGATAATCTAAAAACACCACACACTTGGAAAAGGGGATGGCGAGGGAGGAGGAGGAGAATGGCAAGCTCAGACAGTTATTATAATGACTATGTAGGATGAGAATAGTTCTAGAAGCCTAATGAAATGGCTGCTGCTAGGGAGAACCAAAGGCAGCTGGCATCTCAACTGAGGCAACAGCCTTGCTTCACCTCTCTCTCTCTCTCTCTCCCCCTCTCTGCTGTGCAGCTTCATAGAATTATACAACTTTTTACTGCGGCTATTTATCATTTATGAAGAAGTTCCAGTGTGCACAGGATTTCAAAGTCTCTTGCTTTATTCATATAAACATCCTCTGAAGTAAGGAGAAAAATTAAAAATTGAGCCCTGCAAATGGGAAGTGTCGCCCAAAGGACCCAGCAAGAATAGATCCTTGCCCCAGTCGGACGTGCTGTCTCCAGTTAAGCGTTTTAGGTTGCAGTCCCATATTTACTTATTTAAGAACTGTGGAAGCCAGTTGGGCTTTCTTCTGTGTACAGGTCCATACTGTTGTTCTCCTACAGTGCACAAACAGAAGTGGTAAGTTATCAACGATACACCATGGAAAACCCCAAAAGATTGTTGCTTACTCCCCTGCTAAACAATTTAAAAATCTTTGTGGTTCACAGCTTATTGATGCTCAGTGGCACTGTGGGTTAAACCACAGAGCCTAGGGCTTGCCGATGAGAAGGTTAGCGGTTTCAATCCCCGCGACGGGGTGAGCTCCCGTTGCTCCCGTTCCATCTCCTGCCTACCTAGCAGTTCAAAAGCACATCAAAGTGCAAGTAGATAAATAGGTACCGCTCCAGCGGGAAGGTAAACGGCATTTCTGTGTGCTGCTCTGGTTCGCCAGAAGCGGCTTAGTCATGCTGGCCACATGACCTGGAAGCTGTATGCCGGCTCCCTCGGCCAATAAAGCGAGATGAGCGCCGCAACCCCAGACTCGTCCGCAACTGGATCTAACGCTTGGGGTCCCCTTTACCTTTACCATGGATGAGGGGCAAAGTTTCTTAAACGTCTGGCAACCAGACTGGGGGCATTGAAAGAGCACATTTAGTTGTTTTATTTTCCTAATTTATGAATATTATTTCACACGAGTCTCGAGGCGATTCGCAAACATGCCGTAACACAGCTTGCCGTACAGAAACCTGACAAAAGATAGGTTTATGTAACCTTTTCCTTCAGCTGGAAAAGCGTGTTTAAACAAAAATGTCTTCTGTCCCTTCCTGAACATACAGACAGCGTGTGCCTGTTGTATCTGAACAGGAATTCTTGTGGGGGAAATTGCTCAGTCGGTCTAATGGAAGATTTCCCCACAGTAAAGTACAAAGGGCTACCATTTAGTGGCAGAATAAAAAGAAGTACCCAACCAGGTGGGCAGAGTATATATAATAAAATTATTATTATTACTTATAGCAGAAGGGGAGTGCCATAAGAGATACTTGGTGACCAGCTGGAGGCATTAACAGCTGCCATGGGCAGCAAAGGCCTGGTTCACACTGAAGGGACCTGGGGGGAAATTGTGTCTGGACTATACCATATCAGATTACAGTGGAAGTGGTCATATGACTGATATTTTTAAATCTATTCTTGTACAGCTGTACCTTGGAAGTCAAACGGAATCCATTCTGGAAATCCGTTCGACTTCCAAAACGTTCAGAAACCAAAGCACAGCTTCTGATTAGCTGTGGGGAGCTTCCTGCAGCCAATCAGAAGCCGTGGAAGCCCCGCCGGATATTTGACTTCCAAAATATGTTCGCAAACCGGAGCAGTCACTTCTGGGTTTGTGGCATTCCAGAACCAAAACATTCTGGAATTAAGCTGTTTCAAAATGAAGATACGGCTGTACTTGCATGTTATTGGGGGTTGGGATTTACATCATCAGGGAAAGCCCCTTGCAAGGACTTCCATTTGCACTGTGGTGCTTAAATCCGTCTCTACACTGCCCCATGCACCACCAAATTGGCTTGGGGTAGAGGGTCATAAAACCCCCAGAACAGCACACAGGGCAGGGAGAGCGGGAATCAATCTCTCTGGCAATTTGGAATGCTTGTGCAGACAGAAAAAATTGAAGAGCACAACACAACACTGTATAAATCTTTTTGACTTTCCCCCCATTTTCAGTAGGATATGAACAGAGGCCTAGGGAGTGGGTAGGCTGTGTTGAATTGGTGGGTGGGCTGAGTGAATTGCTGAGCTATTAACATGAGTGAAACCTCCCTTGACAAACGTGGCGTTCTTCACCCCTATTGCTGTGTGCCTTTAGCACTGGGGATTGTGTGTGATTGTTTGTGTGTTGCTATCCCATACCGATTCGTGACTTGCCTTTCAGTTGTATAATAATCAGAATGAAGTATTTTTGCTGGCATTTGAAATGAGCCCCATGCCCTAGAAGATTTTGTTTCTTAAAAAAAAGAAGTTTTGTGACACCCACACAAAACACAGCCCACTCTGAGGAAAAATAATTGAGAAACTCAGACTAGCCAATACTAGGATGAAAGAGCATTCGGCTTCAGCCATTCATGATCGGGCCCAGAGACCATGAACTCTCCAGATGGTTGTCGTTACCATGGAAACTCAAAAACACAGAGGAAGTGGCTGAATAAAATGGTACCCAAGGGGGAGGGTTGCTTGGAAGTCACAATTAGAAATGTTCAGTTGCTTAAAAGGCTTTTCCCCCCTTCCTCTGAGTTGTAAGAGGCTGTTGCCTTCTTAGCATGTGAAATAGGAAAGAGGGAAGAACGTCTGCAAAGCATCTCAGAATGTATACAAAGATAATCACATGGAGGCCTGTCTGGGAGTGTCACTTGTGATGAGTTTGTACATCAGCCTATATGCTTTCTCCCAGTAGGAAAGTGGCAGCTACCTGGAGAAGGGGGGTGGTTAGATATTTAAGCAGACCGAATGACAGTAGCGTGTGAGACTCTTCACCTCAGGGTCATGGCTTCAGGCCCCACATTGGGCAAAAGATTCCTGCATTGGGGGGTGGACTAGATGACCCTCGCAGTCCCTTCCAACATTATGTTCTGTCCACAAAGCTGTAGCTGCATCTGCACTGCAGATCCTGCACTGAGCAAGGGCGTGGGGTGGATGATCGCCAAAGGCCCTTCCAACTAGCTCTATACGTGTGTTCAAAACAATGTTTGCAATTCAGTTTAATAATAATAATAATAATAATAATAATAATAATAATAATAATAATAATACTACACAGGTCTATGTATTCATACTGATTCAGTCAGTCACTGATGGGGAATATATATATAAACATTTAGGTGCCTCCACAACGCTTGGAAAGTTTAAGCTTGCTCTCTCTCTCTCTCTCTCTATATATATATATATCCCCATGCACCTTGATTAAGTCAGAAAAAGGCATTTTTTTATTTATTTCCTGTGAAACTCAATTTGAGGGAGGGGGCTCATTTCCAGTGGCAAGTATATTTTGATGAATTCATGAGTGAAAAATGGCATCAAATGAACGCAGTAGCTTGATCAGTTCCATCTTTGTGGTATGTTGTTGTTGTTTAGTCGTTTAGTCGTGTCCGACTCTTTGTGACCCCATGGACCAGAGCATGCCAGGCACTCCTGTCTTCCATTGCCTCCTGCAGCTTGGTCAGACTCATGCTGGTAGCTTCGAGAACACTGTCCAACCATCTCGTCCTCTGTCGTCCCTTCTCCTTGTGCCCTCCATCTTTCCCAACATCAGGGTCTTTTCCAGGGAGTCTTCTCTTCCCATGAGGTGGCCAAAGTATCGGAGCCTCAGCTTCACGATCTGTGCTTCCAGTGAGCACTCAGGGCTGATTTCCTTAAGAATGGATAGGAATGTGGTATAGTTGCCAGCAGATGTTGGTTATAAGAAGCAACCATGCAGCAGGGACCAAACAGGGTGTGTATTGTGTACAGATCAGCCTTCCAACTTACATTTGTTAAATCATCTCATTATAATATGGTTTGTGGCAAATATATAACTACTGCAGTAGAGATTTTTACTGATTTAGATAAAAGGTAGTAAAAAGGTAAAGATACCCCTGCCCGTACAGGCCAGTCTTGCCAGGCTCTAGGGTTGTGCGCTCATCTCACTCTATAGGCCGGGAGCCAGCGCTGTCCGCAGACACTTCCGGGTCACGTGGCCAGCGTGACAAGCTGCATCTGGCGAGCCAGCGCAGCACATGGAACGCCGTTTACCTTCCCGCTGGTAAGCGTCCCTATTTATCTACTTGCACCCAGGGGTGCTTTCGAACTGCTAGGTTGGCAGGCGCTGGGACCGAACGACGGGAGCGCACCCCGCCGCGGGGATTCGAACCGCCGACCATGCGATCGGCAAGTCCTAGGCGCTGAGGTTTTACCCACAGCGCCACCCGCGTCCCATCAAAAGGTAGTACTGAAGTGAAAGAAGAATAGTTGGTCAGAGCATGGTGCTGATAATGCCAAGGTTGCAGATTTGATCCCTGTACAGGACAGCTGCATGTTCCAGCCATATTGGTCAACATTTCCCATTTTTTAAGGGAAATTCCCTTATTCCGAATAGGATTCCTCGCAAGAAAAGGGAAAAGTTGACAGCTATGGTTCCAGCATTGCAGGGGGTTGGACTAGATGACCCTTAGGGTCCCTTCCAACTCTACGATTGTATGAAATAGGGTGAGATGTTGTGCCCTTCCTTCCCTGTATCCACACCTTTAGCATTGTTTTCCCCCATTTTTGGGGGGGGGGGAGGGATGGAAGATAGATTTTACTTTGTCCAGAAGTGTGCATAGAAATCTCTGCAGCATTTAGACGGCTTCAGTCTCCTCTGCAGAGGTCATGCATTTATCAGCGGGTTTTATGTTATCCAGATTAGAACCCACCAGGCTTGCAGAAAGAGCAGGTACACAGATATGCCTACGGTTCTTTCTTCTTGCTGCTTGGTGTAGCTTCTGGAATCGTAAGATGCGGTGGGGGAAGGGAGGGAAGCAGAAAATAGGAGAAGACAAGACATGCATTTAAAAATAGAAACAGGGATATTGTAGAAATAGAAAAAAAAAGTCCAGATATGGTGGTGGGCATAGAATCTATTTAGTCTTAAAAGGCATGTAGGCATTCTGTAATCACAGGCTCTCTTCTTTTCATCCCAAAATACACACTGCAAATGCCACCAGCCATACCATTTTGAGGCCCGAGGAAAATAATCTCGTATAAGCCTCTACACAGGAAACTATTTAATATGCAAAACGTTTGCTTTCTCAACAGTTGGACGGTGGAAATTTTCAGGGTTGTTTTCATACATAAAGTGGTAGGAGCCGGTATATATTTTGAGAAGGGAAAGTGGGGGAACAAAGGAGGTGGATCGAGTTTTGTGTACACAGTGATTCATCGTGAAGGAGAAATGTTTCGTTGTCAATTTTATTTACAAATTGAGCACAATTTCATGCAGTTTCGACACACCTTTGGCTGTGCAGAATTAACACTGCAGAATTCTGACTAGCTAAATAAACTTAAGTAGCACTGTAAAATGGTGCTATTTCTTACTCAGGGAGCTGTAACTCAGTGCATAATAGGTAGCCCAACTTCTCTCATGCCTTAAAGCTTCCCTGTTCCTCACCATTTCACATCACAGCAGCGGTGTATTCTGTGGTTCATCTCAGGTGCCAAAATGTCTTGGACTGACCCTGTCCTGGAAATGCTGTGGTCCCAAACCATTTAGATCAAGACTAGTATTTCAAATTAAGCCCGGGAACAATTTGGTAACAATGCAACGGGTAAAGTATAGGTGTTACACATTCTAAATCTGGGGGCCGGTACACTGTCCCTCAGACCTTGGAGGGGGGGCGGACTATATTTTTAAAAATAATAATGAACGGATTCCTATGCCCCACAATTAACCCAGAGATGCATTTTAAATAAAAGCACACATTCTACTCATGTAAAAACATGCTGATTCCCAGAACATCTGTGGGCCGGATTTAGAAGGTGATTGGGCCAGATCTGGCCCCCGGACCTTAGTTTATCTACCCATGTTCTAAAATGGTAGCTGCAGCAGTTTATGTTTCCAAACGGTTTCTTATGCCAGGCCCATGTTGCGCATGTCGCACTAGCCTCATATGGATGTAACCCGGGCATGTTAAACTGAGGAAAGCCCTCCTTTGATGGCTAGATGAAACCTCTGGTTCAGAGCAGGTATGCCGCTGCTATGGAGCAGCAACAGGAGAGGTTTATGGGAAAACAGTATGTTGGACTAAATGGACCAATCAGGAGGGCTCCTCTTAAATTCTGAACATACAGTTGTACCTTGGATCTTGAACGACTTGTGAGTCGAACGTTTTGGGTGCCAAACGCCGCAAACCCGGAAGTGATTGTTCCGGTCTGCGAACGTTCTTTAATAATAATAATAATAATAATAATTTTTTTATACCCCACCCATCTGGCTGAGTTTCCCCAGCCACTGTGGGCGGCTCCCAGTCAAGTGTTAAAAACATACAGCATTAAATATCAAAAACTTCCCTAAACAGGGCTGCCTTCAGATGTCTTTTAAAGATAGGATAGCTGCTTATTTCCTTCACATCTGAAAGGAGGGTGTTCCACAGGGCGGGCGCCACTACCGAGAAGGCCCTCTGTCTGGTTCCCTCTAACCTCACTTCTCACAATGAGGGAACCGCCAAAAGGCCCTCGGCGCTGGATCTCAGTGTCCGGGCTGAACGATGGGGGTGGAGACGCTCCTTCAGGTTCTTTGGAACCCAAACTTTCACTTCAAAGTAAAAATGCCTAGGGTCGCCCCGCACAATAACAGAGAAAGGCCGGTGCTGGAATCCAAAGACATGGCTTGCATACCACAAAGCAGAGCTGCTGCGATAGTCAGCATAGTACATTCACCCCCTCCATGTATCTGTAACTGCTGGCAGCAGAAGCTTGGTGTAAGCTCAGGGTTCTTGATCCCAGACAATTTTTGCTTCTTTGTTCTTTATTCTTTTTGCTTTGGTCAGGGGTGAAATCATTCATGATATATAATGCTGTTCTGTCGGCAGGATGGGAATTCTGGGATGTGTCCTCTCAGCAGCGGTCCAACAGTGCAATGCAGCAACACGAAGTCAAAAACTGAATCTTTCAAGAGTGGTGTTTCCAGAGTGAAATCTTTTCTTCCTGTGCCCAGAAATAAAGTCAGCCAGTCTTCTCAGAACACTAAATGAAGCAGCAGCAGCAGCAGCAATACAAGGCAAATAGAGGCAGTCAAGGACTCGAAAGAAGAAATTTGGAACATGCACAAAAAAAATACAACTTGAGAAATGCGAATAAATCTACCAGTCTGCCATTCATCCCCCCCCCGCCCCCTTCGGCCTTTGCGTAATCTTAGTTACCTTCAGAGAACAAGTTTATTTACGAGTGTAAATAATTTTAAAATATGTTTTCTCGGTTGTATCTATGGGACCACAGTTTAATTTCTGTGTAAATAAGCTGTTTATAATGGGAAAAAAATATTAGATTATATTAAATTGAACTTTAGAAAGTGAGAGAGCTTCACAGATGATTTTCTAATCTGAAAACGTTTTATTGTTTAATTATATTCAGGGGTATCACTACAAAGAGTGTAAATAATACATGCATAGGCACACACACAATATATATATATATATATATATATATATATATATATATATATATATGAATGAGAGACTTCATCCAGAGATATCTATGTACAAAAGAGCTAGTACCACGTGTGATGTCTTGGTGGAGAGATGTGTTCTCCATTGCATTAAGATGCAGTTAGCAAATTCAGAAGGACTGACTGACTATCTGTACAGCAAAGTCAGTGTGTCATTTGCTGTTTACTCATCACTTGCAATCAGAGACTCTCCTGGAGTTCCACTCTGCTAGTATGCAGTGGGATTCCCACGCAACAGGATCCTATGTGAAAAACTAAGCAGTGGATCTGCTTTCGTTTCCTGTGTATACCGGGATCCTACAGGGGGTTACCTTAAAATGCTATTCTGTGTGTAATATCCCTACTGCCTGTAGAACAGGATCATTGGATATGGATGATAACCTTTATATATAGCTATATATACTGAAGTTTCCTGTGTTTTATTTCATATATTGGGTTGCACAATTCTGTACAGCACTGGCTTAAAGCTAATAATATACATGTGTTTTCAAGGCAAAAAAAGAAAAAAAGTTCACTTTATGAAAAGTGAATGGAATGTGGCAATAATGGGAAGAATTGGGAATACTCCCCAGTTTCTTTCAGTTATAAACTGCATTAAATATTTCGATTGCCCATATTATTGGGTAGTTTGGTTTATTTCTTGTCTCAAACTCCTTTGTCACTTCTCTTTTGCATTCCCGCTCCTGTATGACTGATGATTTGTGCAGACTTTGTTTTTTCTGTTCAAAACAAGAACTCCAAAGCCATCGTAATAAGCAGTCTGTTGTCATTTGTCTCATGCTGCTTTTTATCACGAAAAAAAGAAAGCATTTAATTACGTAAATTATTATTATATATGCTATGCTATAAAAACTCCTCTCCCCCTCTACTTTTCTCATTTTTGACACATGCTAGAAATCTAGGGCATTTTACATTCAAAGATCATTTTTCTTAAAAGGACAGCACTTGATTAGCACGCAGTAGTCATCAGGAGAAAAAGCAACAGCAATAAATTGGGCGATGTGACCCATTTGTGTATCCTGTCTAAAATAATGTTTTAACTGCTATTTCTTCCATCGTACATCCTTTTCGCTCACAGAAGACTGTACCCTTTCAGTGTTCACACTGGGCACAGTTCCAAGACCCTGTCTTGAGATGACACTTTCAGTAAATGAATCAGTACAGATTACTTAAGAAAAACAGGCTACATAGCCAGCTGGTGAATTGCTAAGCACTTGCTGTGACAGTGCTATGAAGATGTGCAATCCAACATCTCTGCAAGAGAGTTTGTAAAAGTAAAGTCAGCAGTTACGTTAAATGTTCTCCTGGAATTTCATCTGTCATGCCAATAAAACCCTTTTGTACTGCAATTTCTGCAAATATGTTTGTTTCTGTCTTACGTGTGTTTGTGTGTGTGTAGTTTTATGTGTATTATCTGTGTGCATGTGCTGCAAAAACTGGAACCTGGAACTTCATTTCCTGCCTACTACGGCTTCCATGCTTTACATCACATCTTTAAGATAACCAGGACCCGGGTCTTAGCCAACATTCCCAATGGAATTCCCATTCTATTTCCCACAAACTATACCTATGCTCCCATTGCCTTCCCATAACAGGGCCTCTTATTCTTGGTTTTCGCCACTTCTCACTTGTCTTTTAAATTCTGTTACTAAAATCTTGGCACAAGACAAATACAGTATTAGAATAGGGAGAAAACGTGTATGATTTTTTTTTTTTTTTGCAAACATTAGTATTTTGTTCAACTCAACACTGAGTTGAGAATGGGATTCAAAAGTTATTAGCAACTTAACCCAGCGTGATCATTAACTGTGTGAATTTTAAGGAATTATTCGGCCACTAACAGTGCAATCTTTTTCTTTCTTTTTCTTGCAAGTCTACTTCACAAATCTGCAGTGGAACTCACTCTCAAGTTAGTGTTAAATGTTTGTTATTGTTTTTTAAATGTGAGCATTAAATAATTGAAGATTTCCCAGAAAACAGTCATGGAATCCAGCCCTATGATTTTCTTGGTCAGATATCAGTCCCATTGAATTCAATGGGAGTCCACCCTGATTAAGTGCATACAGGGCTACAGCTCATTCTAAGAGAATGCTCCATACATCTGCCCTAGGATCCACTGTAAATATGCAATCTTAACAAATAATTTTGACTGAGCCTATGGCTTGCCGATCAGAAGGCCGGCAATTTGAATCCCCACGATGGGGTGAGCTCCCTGCTCCTGCCAACCTAGCAGTTCAAAAGCACGTCAAAGTGCAAGTAGATAAATAGGTACCACTCCGGCGGGAAGGTAAACGGTGTTTCCATGCGATGCTCTGGTTCGCCAGAAGTGGATCAGTCATGCTGGCCACGTGACCCGGAAGCTGTACGCCAGCTCCCTCGGCCAGTAAAGCGAGATGAGCGCCGCAACCCCAGAATCATCCGCGACTGGACCTAATGTCAGGGGTCCCTTTACCTTTACCTTCCTTCAATGAGGAAAGTAGAAATTTATCTGTGGCTATTTCAAAACACAACTATTTCATCTCTGGATAGAATATTACATTTTGAAAGAAGTCACATTTCCCTTGAGCATATGAATGAACTGATAATGATATCAGATCACGGACCAGAACGACTGGGTGCAACTTGTGTTTGAGCAGTTCAATTATGCACAGAGTGGTGCATAATTACAACAGGAAAACAAAGTGGAAAAAAGGTATAAATACAGCTAAATTTAATTGATACCTAAATTAAATCTAATGAAATGGCCATGTTTGTCTAAACTTGTTGGTGTTATTCAGCCAAAAGCAAAAGTCTCAACCTTAAGTCCTCATCCCAATAAAAATTCAATATATACAAACTTCAGACTCTGGAGTATATGAGCTGCTTTTGTGTGTGTGCAAGGCTGAACGCTAACCAGCAGTGTTCAAGAGGAGCACGTCAGGGTCCCTTCCAGCTCTGCAATTCTATTTGTTTCAGTTATTGGGCAGAATAAAGGCAGTTTTCACATTTTCTTATCTTGTCCTCAGCAGTGCTACTGACAGAAGAGCAAGTGCCCATTAAATTCCTGCCGCTTAGCAGGACTTTCCAGCTAAGAATTGCTCCACAGTACTCTATTCATAAGCAACTAAACACGACACTGACGTGGTCTCCAATCTACTGTGTAGACTGACCCAATGTGCATTGCCAGGTTTTGAATGCACATTTTAATTCCAATAAGCTCTGGTACCCATGTGGTTTGGTTGTGATAGCCAAGGGTTGTTCCAGACAATACATTTAAAGGAACTAACTGAGAGTAGAATCTGTAGATGCTTCAAGTCTTGAAACACACACTTGTAGGGAAACTCCCAAACTTTAGAAATCCAAATATACCTGAGAGCAGCATAATGTAATTATTATACACTTATTTTCCCTTCCTGATAGTTCTGTGTCTTTGTTTTCTAAAACTACATTTTTTGTTTGTTTCAAATATGAGTCACAACAAGGCAAATTTTCACCAAAAGCCTTCATGAGGAGCTTCACACTTAAGTCAGCTGTCGTCCCCTTTTGGGTGCAATTTGTCTAATCTTACATTTGATTCATTAAAATGCTCCCTTTAAATAAGATCCTGACTTTGCTTTGACTCACCTGCCTTCTCCTGCTTCTAGATTACACAACTTGCTCGTTAGCTAGGGTTGCATGGGAAATGTTTGGAGTAAAAATCAGTTTCTAGGGGAAACTTTGCCAGGTTTTCATGTGGGATTCATCCAAGCACAGCTGCACATACCCAACCCAGCTGTTGATGATCCAGTGGTTGTATTTATTTATTGAAGCTATTTATTTTATTTATTTAAATATTTATTATTTATTTATTTATTTATTGAAGCTATTTATCGAAATGAGGGTGCTAATTTCCCCCTCCCTTCTGGAAAAATAGAATTTTGGAGTTACCAAACACCATCAGAATCAATAGTAGCAGCACTTTTTGGTAACTCCATTGAGTCATCAGCCAACTGAGCCTGTGAATGCTCTTTTCCCCCCTTTCAAAATGCGCAAAAACAAAAATGAAAAATCCTTCAAGTGTCCTCTTTCCTGTTTTCTATTCTTGGAAACTTTACAAATAGACATATTTGTACAATTTATTCCAAGATGTTTAAAGTGACACTATTCATTGCACCAGGTGTTTCAGTGAATGTATGTGAGCAATTTGAGTTGCACAGACTTAATCTGCTTTGTCAAGTGGGAAAGTAGCTTATTTTTAGCGAGGCTACTGAATGAAACTGAATTTTGTGTAGCCTAAAATAACCTGCATCTATATTTGCCTACAAAAAATGACCCAATAAAAAGGCACTGCGTTTTTGCAGCTGTATAGATTCTGTGTTTCTCCCTCTGGAGACAACACAGCATGAGAAAAGTGTATCTGTTCTGCAGCACCATCTAGTGACAAGAAAGCAAAAAAAGTTATAAGCAAACACTTTGTGAAGAACATTTCTTCAGAATACACAAGGGTTCAGAGTTGTTGATATATTGGATATTTGTGCAGTGGCGTAGCGTGGGTTGTCAGCACCCGGGGCAAGGCAAGTAATTTGCGCCCCCTAACCCGTGGATTTGCGCCCCCTAACCCGTGGATTTGCCCTAACCCCAGATGTTGCGCCAGGTGCGGCCGGCCCCCCCTGCACCCCCCACGCTACGCCACTGTATTTGTGTGCCGAACAGGATCAGTTCTGTTTGCTTCGATGGTCCAACAACAGAATATGCATTTGGCTTATTTACCCAAACACCCTTGGATATAATTTGTGTTATCATATGCCAGAGAGACAGTACACAACATGTTTGTTTTATTGACATATTGCACACAATAGCATCATGAAACTTGCTTGCAATTAAATTCACTTTCTATTTATTTCTTCCAGACCTAGCCGCTTAGTACCTTTTTGTATTACCTGATGGCAACCTGAATGGCAGGTGTTGTAGCTTGTTACATACAAAGTGCGGGTTAAGTTTTCTAGCTCTACAAATACATACAATGGCAACAATCCAGCAAATGCTAATCACAGCTATGGACTGCTTTGCACACAGGCACCTGTGTATATGATGTACCCACACTTGAGTTGGGCAAGTGAGTCACTTGTACCTGTGTCCACATACCCACAAATGCATAGCACACAGAATGTAAAGTGTGATATGAGTCCAATGTCCTGTTTCCAACACTGGGCTTTGTGAAGTCCATAAGCAAGACATGACAAGACATAAGCAAGAGCCTCTTCCACTATTGATCGTCCACTGGCATTCAATAGCAGACTGGCAATGGACCTAGAGGTTCCATATAGCTATAATGACTAATATAATTCCATAGCCTCCTCCGTGAATTTGTCCCATCCCCTTAGAAAGCCACCATGCCTTGCATCAGAGAGCTCCACAGATTAACTGCATTACATAAAGAAGTACAGTGGTACCTTGGGTTACATACGCTTCAGGTTACAGACTCCGCTAACCCAGAAATAGTACCTCGGGTTAAGAACTTTGCTTCAGGATGAGAACAGAAATCGCGCAGCAGCAGCGGGATTTAGCTAAAGTGGTGCTTCAGGTTAAGAACAGTTTCCGGTTAAGAACAGTTTCCGGTTAAGAACAGACCTCCGGAACGAATTAAGTACTTAACCCGAGGTACCACTGTACTTCCTTTAGTCTAACAATTCACAGCACACTTGCATCTATGCTGCGCTTTCTGTGCAGGGGGACACACCTAGTTCACACATACAGGCCTGACGTGCAGATTTGCTCTTAAGTACTACTGAAATAAATGGAACCCAAATGGATAATGCATTGCCTTCCATAGGGCTTCCATACAACTGAAGCCGTGCATGGAGATAATTTCTGTACAGTTGGCAGTGTAAAATAGCACCATCGTTCCCTGGCACACGTGCACTTTTTTTTTTAGTACGTCTTCAATCTGGATTCAAGCTATACCTGGGAAATGGATTTCTCCTCCTATAAGAAAGATGTATGTACAGCAAGTGGAAACACCCACTGACCAGTGTCAACGTCAAGAGAAGATACAACGGAATAGTAGTGCAAACCTATCCCCCTGCCTAAGCCCTGCCATGTAAGGATCATGTTACTAATTCTTAAAAACTATTTTAATTAAGCAGAACACGTTAGCCTTCTTTAGCAACACAGTTCAAATCTCCTTGGTTTTGAAACAAGCAGGGTTTTCGCCCTACAACGGGCAATGCCAGCATCTGGCAGGTGCAGGATGGCACCTAGGTCTGCCTGCTTCTTCCAGGACTCGCTGAGAGTGGCTTATTCAGGATCCTTCAAGACCTGGAACTAGGTCTGATCTGCTATGAAACAAAAGCTCCACATCTCCATTACATATGTCCAATGTTCCACCTACTGCAACAGGACTGGGTCTAAACCGACCGTAGGAGAAAAAAGCTCTGACAAGGTTAGAGCCTCACATTTTCTTCAATACAATGTTCACATTGTATATTAAAATTAAGACAACAAGAAAGCAAAGCAGCAGTTGATACATTTGTGGGGATACTGCCCATACTCCAGTTTTTTTTTCTAAAACACATAGTAAATTCAAGCTAAAAAATATTTTTTTGTTGTTCAAATATATAACAATTATTCGTATACAAATATAGTCTTCGTGATATGCGATTCCTCTTAAAATACAGGATTTTCTTAATAAGCGAATCTCTCCCATCTCTGAATAAAGATATTAAATAAATATTCCAAGGAAGGTCCAGTCAACTGCAAAATGGAACCATATAAAAGAAGATCATCACAAAAGTCAATTCCTCTTTCATCCTTGCAGATGAACTGCTATTTTCATTTTTAAAAATACTAGTTGAAAAAATGTCCACTCCACCCCCCCATCAACCTCAATAAGATTGCTAGAATAAGTTTGAAAGATTTCATTTGAAGTGTAAAAATTCCCATTGTCATCTTTACCTAGACATTTTGTGTCCTAACCAGCTGTGTACCGGTATATCATGATCTGCATATTCTAAACTGTGGCTTTCCCCTTTCCTCACTCACCGAAATGCAACAATTCTGTAGAATATTGCTTTTCCTTGACTTTTTATTTCAGAAAGTGCTCAGCATAAGGACAGACCACTGTTTACACTTGAACCTACAGTTCGTGTACTTAGCTTCTGCTGACTTCAGGTCTAAGGGAGTCAACTGCTTATTGCATATAGTGAGTCTAATATAAATGAGATTCTTTTTTCCTTTTAAAAAATGCACAATCCCCTCAACAACTTACATGCAATGTAGGTTCATAAATGCTTGAAAATCTACTGAAATATACATGGTCTAAAGGTGTCTACATTCGTCTAGGGCAATATTATAATTCTATTTAATGCAACTGACAAAATGCCCACTGATTTTCACTAAAGTGGCTTGATTCAAATAAATACAACTTAAGTAACTGATTTTGATTCAACTTTCTAATTCGTGTATGTTCTGAACAAGCATGGATGTTTTATAAAAAGTAATTTGTTTGCAACTGAATAGAACCTCCGTACTGTGTAAAAGAATGAACCCAAACATCTGGCCATGTTTCCATGTCTTTTCCACTACAGAATTTAGGAGAAACTGTGAAATTCTTCCTGTTTGGTGCTCTCATTCTCCCACAAATATAGCAGTTTTGCATACCAACCACCACTGACTTGAAAAGCCCAGCACTTTCAAGAACAAAAGCATGGTAATTGCTGTGTTCTTCCTGACACAGAAAATAAATGTCTCTGCTGTTTAGTTGACAGCCTAAATATTTATAATTTGTGTAATAATAAATAGAATTCATGACCTGCATTTGTAACTCTTGACCTCAAACCACCCCAAAATGCATTTTTAAAAACGCTGGATTGTTGTTGTTTTTTACACAAATAAGCAGGCTTTTCACTGTGTTTCGTAGTGAGCTATGGATTCAGTTTGAAAAGACGAGTGTCGACTTTGATGTGCTTGTTATGACATTCACATTATTTTTAAAGAGGCAGCTAATACAACTGAAATGTTTGGAAATTTTGATTATCCATCTTGATAAAAGATCTTCCTATGTGCACAAGAAGCAGAAGAGATGGGGGCAGCTTCGGGGGGAGGGGATACTGCCTAATGCACCAATCCTTCATAATCAAATTGGTCCTTGGAATGAAGTTTTTTTGCACAGATATATACATATTCATGTGCTTGCTTTTGCACTTCTTTTAGTGGCAATTTTCAACAATGCCCTGTTCTGACATTTTCCCAGAATGCTTCCTGTTAAATTGTAATGAGACAGCACCTCGATAAATTTTCACAACCGGGTTTCTTGTACTTCTTCTTCGGTTTCTTCTTGCAAGGCACTAATTTTAGGCCTGGACATCCGTTTGCTTGAGTTCCTGGGATGCACCGGGAAGAGTCTGATACGATCTGAATGGCTGATGGCTTGACGGAAAGAATTCTTTTCGCTGAGCAGCTTCTGGATGGATTCGTATTGCGTGACTTTGTTCTCTTCTATCACCTAGTTAAGAAGAGGTTGGGTACAATGCAGTTATAAAAGAGCGATGCTTGGCTTGTGAATGGTTATTTTTAAGCCAATAACATAATTACAGGACTGAATTATGGTTAGTAATTGAAATAGCTACTCCATTTACATTCCACCCTTTCTGTTCCCAGGAAATCTTGCATTTAGACATTGCCCAGAGCCAAATCATCTTAAATTCAGATATAGGGCAGATCTACACTCATGGTTTTTAACGCTAAAAGGGAATGGTTCTGATAACCATATTGCCATATGTTCTTTTTTTTCAACGTGCGTCATGAAAATGTGACACCAGAGGGTGCTGCAGAGCAACCCCCTTCCAGACACAAAGTAGACCTTGTGGAAAGGAAGTGAAAGAGAAACCAAATGGGACTTTTCCCCATCTTGATGTTTAAGAATGATATTTTTAATAGGTGAGAGTAGATACAGCCATAGTCAGGGGTTGTTTCTTTTCCAGGGAGACCTCATAGGAACTCAGTTCCGACACTTCTCAGGTGGGTGCAATTGCCATCCTAAGAGAATGAAGAAGGTGTTCATGGTGAGTTGCGCCACCTCTTCTTCTAGAAAAATTACTTCAGGATATTTCCATGGGCCCAACACAGTGGGCAGCATTCCACTAACTTGTTCTGTCAGCACAATAACTTTTGTATGCACTGTGGTAGGAAGGCGCTGCCAGCTATTATACCACGCTGGCTGTCCATATATACCTGCAGCCAATGCCTTTTCAGCCAATTTGAATTGCAGCAGCTGGCAGGAACTTGAGCCAGCTACCCAGGCAGCCAAGGGGAATTCCTTCAATGACCACTTGGCCATGTGCGTTTTGTTTTCACTGCCTGGGGATGGTGACTGAGAGCAAGGATTCGCAATAACCCAGTGGAAGGGGTAAGTGTCCATTTGTATGCACGATGAAACCTCCTCATCCTCTCCTCTCCCCTCTCCCCCCACACCTGAAATCTGTTCCAGGAGTTTCCACAGCCCTCCAGAGCACATTTGGGATGGGCACAGAGAATTCCACTGCACAAGCAATGCATTGGCTAATGACCAGTATTTATATTGTTTCGCTCTGTTCATTAACAGATCCACTGCATGATATAAGACATTCCATTTATTTGTATTTCACTAGGTAGACTGCCTTGTGCAGCTGCTCAGAGGAGATATTATAATATGAAAAGAGTAATTTTTGCACCCTTCCTTCCTTCCTCCCCCCAAAAGTTCATGTATATGTGCGCAAGAAATGAGGGGTGATAATGGGGAAATAACACTGGAACTTGGAAAACGTTTACCATTTTAAAAATGTGTCTACCTAGGAAGCTATTCTATCTGCCTAGTGTGCATGAGTAAGAGAGAGAAAATGCGGCTGTGAAAAATGTTGCATGAACAGTTTGTGCTGTTGTTGACTTATGTGTTCTCGCTATCAGAACTGAGAAGTAAAACTGTAAATCATGTATTAGACAGTTGTGTCCAGGACGGTTAGTACTTTGATACAGAACTTGGCATTTCCTTCTTCATATCTCCCTTTTATAGAAGTGAAAGAATTTGGAAGATGAGCAGTATCAAGCCAGGTACTATTGGCATTCGAAGTAATGATCAGTTTCCTTCTGAGACTCCAGAAACACAGTTCCTAACATAACTTGCTAGGTTCTTGAAAAATTCTCCTCTGCTTTATAAGGAAGGAGAAAATACCTTAGCATAGCATACTTTGCTCTCCAACTATTGTCTATATTTATTTAATGCTTTTATAAGTCACCTCCTGCCACAAGTTGACCTGAAGCAGTTTACATAGAGCAATCAAAACAATATAAATGAAAATCCCAAAATACAGTTTAAACCAGGCAATAAAAAAATTATGAGCAACAAACTAGTAACAGCAACTCAAGTGTCAATAAGCATCTTGTTTGAAATACTCTAACTATTTGCCCTTTGGCATGATTGTATTGATTATTCGGGGAGGGGGGAATACCTACAGTACATTGTGCATTTCCATAAGTAAGTCTTATGGGATAGCACAGAACGCAAACATTGTGCTATCAAAGATTTCCTCTAAAAAATGTGTATTTCTGGATTAAGCTCAAAAACTAGACTTCTGGCTCCAAAGGTGCACCATATTTTAGGAAGTGTGACTAGTGATGTTGTTACATATGCTTTGTAAACAGCCATTTCATGCAAAAAAAAATTAATTAAGCACATATAATTTGCACCTGTTAGAACATAATGTTGGTTGGGATATAAAGTTTGCACATGCCCATGGTGTCTTTGGACCAGAGCATACAAACACAGCTTGTGATATTGCAGGGCCTGCTATTCAAATGAAAGAAGTCCAGAACAAACACCACTGGACATGCTCCAAGCCCTTAAAGGTAAAGGTAAAGGGACCCCTGACCATTAGGTCCAGTCGTGACTGACTCTGGGGTTGCGGCGCTCATCTCGCTTTATTGGCCAAGGGAGCTGGCGTACAGCTTCCGGGTCATGTGGCCAGCATGACTAAGCCACTTCTGGCGAACCAGAGCAGCGCACGGAAACACCATTTACCTATTCATCTACTTGCACTTTGAGGTGCTTTCAAACTGCTAGGTGGGCAGGAGCTGGGACTGAGCAACAGGAGCTCATCCCGTCGTGGGGATTCGAACCGCCAACCTTCTGATCGGCAAGTCCTAGGCTCTGTGGTTTACACAGCACCACCCGTGTCCCACTCCAAGCCCTTACTCATGCCTAAAAGTAGCTATTTGGATCTACCTTGGACATCGCGCCTAATTCTTGAAAGGCACTCACCAAATATCGCTGGCATTCCATTAGTGCTTCTAGCCTGTGTTCTGAGAGTATTACTGTACAGTTTGCAAAAGCCTGCTTGAGAGTCTTTTTAATGACTTGGAAAGTCCTGAAAGGTAAACGAGTTTTAATATGCAGAACAATGAAATATAAACTTTTGGTTACATGCAGTTGACACTTTTACAGTATTTGCTAGGCTTTTTACAGCATTGCAATAGGGAAGTTTCAGTTCAGATGAAATGTCAGCATGATGCCTACTGTTGCTACAGTGACTACTCCTGCAATGCGACTACTGAAGTAGTTGCTCAGTATTTTGTTCTGAAGTAACTGTTTTCATTCACTTCTTGCCTTGACCAGACAAAGTTGGGAAACTGCTGTAGGAAACAGAAGGGGTATGCCGACATTGCAGAGTTAAACCACCTTGATAGTGATTTCCTCTCCTAAGGCAACCCCAAGAATGACCAGGATGGTGAGGGTTCCTATAAGGAATGGTTAAAACAGGTAGGGGTGTTTATTCTGGAGAAGAGACATGATTGCTGTCTTCAGAGAACTGCAACACTTTCCTCGCTGTAAGAAATGAAATGACAGGGAACCAGGCAGAGGGCCTTCTCAGTAGTAGCACCTGCCCTGTGGAATGCCCTCCCATCAGATGCCAAGGAGATAAATAACTACACAACTTGTAGAAGGCAGCCCTGTATAGGGAAATTGTTTAAATATTTGATGTGCTATTATGCATTTATATTTGTGGGAAGCTTCCGGAGTGCCTGGGAGAAGCCAGTCAGATGAGCGGGCTACAAATAACAATAACAATAATAATAATAATAATAATAATAAGCACAAAAAATGGGAGAGGAGCTTTCTCTGTTGGTCTAAAGGGGAGGACTAGAACTAATGGGTGGAAATGCCTGGGAAACAGATTTTGGCTAAATGTTAAGAGAATCTACCCAATGGAACAGGCCATTTAAAAGTGGAACAGACTGCCTCAAAAGGTGGCAAGTTCGCTTTCACTGGAAGTATTTCAGCAGAGGTCAGATGGCAAATGGCAAATGTAAAACAAGGAGAATTATTATTATTAACATGATACTGTTTTATTCTATTCCAGTATGAAAACAACTGGACAAAATATTTGTCTCGTACTTACTTAGGATCAAGATGAGCACTTGGTTCATCCAGAAGAAGAATTTTTGCTTTGCTGAGAATTGATCTGGCAAGACACATTAATTGTTTATGTCCATGGCTGAGGACACAGCCACCGTCCAAAAGGACAAAATCAAGCTTGCCTGGAAATTGCTCTATTACAGATTTCAGTCCAACCTGAAGGAGATAAGAATAGGGTTGGGAGGCAGTGGGAGATAAGCATTCTGTTTCACACAAATTGGTTTTCTTTCTTGCAAAAGTTATGACTATTTGGCCTTAATCCACAGCACTAGGCATCTAGACCCACATGATGAAGGGTGCAGACAATTTCATTCTCAAATAACACCCTCCTGCGTCACACGATAAGATGATATTGGAAATGGACTTTGAAAAGTTTGGTGTGTTAGCCAGGTTGCGTGGCTTAGGGACATCTCCTAAACAATGACTTCTAGGTTACAAATGCTACAGATTATAGCCACAGAAACAGAACACAGAGATGCCATCTCAGGAATGCTCAGAAAACAAAGGAGTGAGCTGCACTCCTTCCTTTGATAGTTTAAGAGGTTCAGTTCAGAATAAACAGTAATATATACTTTAGGCCTAGAGATCCATCAGAAACGGTGAGCTTATGTTGAAATCTATTTAATCTGTGAGTAATAGTAATGATATATACACCAACACATAATTTATATCATCACAACGATTGTTCCTACTTAATAGGAAACACTGACTATAATTTGAAACCTGCTTTAATAGTCAAGGTAGGCATGGCACAGCATTGGATTCAGCCAATTAACCACACTTGCACTAGATAAAACCTGTAAATGTGTGTGTCATCTATTTCCCGTAACTGGTCATCTGGAACAAATGGTCGCCATTTTTAAATGTCTACTGTGGTCAGTGGGCCTTATTAGAATTTCAATTAGACACAAAGGGGATTACACCGTGTAACTGAGAGCAGCACAAATTTATAGGTTAGTAAAAAGTATCTTTTGACGTACTATAGGGACACACATTTTATGAGCTTCAATTAATAGCCAAGCTTCTCTTTTTAAAAAAAGACCTAACATTCACATCCAGCAGGCACTCTCGCTTATACTGTTTTTCGGCACCCGCTAAAACCTTTGTTTCAGCAAGTCTATCCAGACACATAATTTAGCTATGTATAGCTGCTTTTAATATTTTCTGGTGTTATCTGTGAATTATTTCAGGTACACAAAGAGGAGATTTATTTTACTAAGCGATTTATAAATAAAATTAGTAGGAACAGACACCTTGCGTAGACTGCACATATTAGCATACTTGACAGCAAAATTCACAGTTGGATAACAGGGGCCATTTAATTGGATTTAATCTAAGGTGTCCACGCCGACAATTTTTCATGTTATCCGCTCCTCTTCCTAAGATACTTAGCTTGTAGTATTTGTATTACATCATGCGCTCTGTCTCAGTGACAGCTATACTTAGAGGGATTCTTCCTCCATGCTTGTAATCTATTTTCAAAACAGGCACAAAGATTGGGATAGTGCCATTTATTAATAGCGCTGCACTCTAAATAAATAGTGCTACGCTCTTCTCTTCTAGTAGGTATATCTGATCTCTGTGTTACTAAATTACTCCCCTCCTCCACCCAAACTGCCCCTGCCCAGGACACCCCTGTAAATGGCTGACAGAAAAGAAGCCCAAATTTCAAAAATAAACCAACCAATCAAGACAAATCTTTAAAGGTTTGTAGGTTAGATTTATTGCATATTCTTTTGTACTCCTTAAGATTATAGGAATTATGTTTTTTTTAAAAAACAACAACAACCTGTTAATATTTTAAATACAGTGATTCACTATCTGATTTATATATTCCTGAGGAAAATAATTCTACTGCTTCTCTCCCTCTCCATATATGTGTGTGTGAAGCATATCTTCATAAGTGCTTCAGTAAATAGATTTTCTATCTTCTTTTTAAAGTGCTTTTTAAAGAGGTTTGCCTCACTTTATTTATGAGTGGTGACCCACATTTTCAATCATATATTAAAACATATTTAAAAGCAGTGCTGTGCTACAACATCTTAACAGAAAGCACCCAACTAGATGCTTTGGCAAAAAGAAGTGTTTGTGCAGATGTTGAATGAGCTTGAAAAGGCAAATAAAACATGCTGTGAAACTGCAAATGAAGGCTATGAGGTAATACTAAGAAGATGTGGTATGAACAGTTATGGAAGGAAAACACACACACAAATATAAGAGGGGGCAACGATGGAAGACATGGCCCGATCTAATTTAAATCAAAGAGTTATTGTGAAATAACTTTTTTATAATAGTTCAAACATCCTCTTTAAACAATGGGATCTGTGATCTATGATCCCTGAGAGGTGATTCAATGAAGCATTGGATCTCCCTCATTAAGGATGGAGCAAAAGGTCCAACTGCCACTCTGAAAACTTCCAGAGAATTTGCTTTCCCAATATCTCTCTGAAAAGGAGTGGGCCAACTGCCAGATTCAGGGAAGGAATGGATTCAGATCCTAGTTTGTCAACACATCTCCAAACCACAGAGAAGAGTAAGCCAACCCTGTAGTTGGCATTCTCTATCTTCCTTCCACTGAGAGAGAAATGGCCTTACATTAAAGGGATTCTGGGGCATATTCTGTGTCCCAGTTGGGAAAATCTACTCCACAATCTCCTACTGCTGCTTACCTTGTATGTGGTAGGATCCTGTGAGAGTGTTAGTGAGACTTTGCAAGGAAGTGGCCTAGTACAGAAAATCAGGACCCTGGTCAGCTCCCCGTGGAGGCAACTCCAAGGAAGTTCCCCTGGGTAGGAGTGCCAAATGCATGTGGCCTTGGAAAAACCTTAGGACAGAACTGAGGAAGGCACAGCCTTGAACCTGCATTCAAGCAGATGCTACAAGGTGTCAGGAGCTTGTCCTACACTCGAGTAGGACCCTGGCAGAGACACATGCCCGAGTGGCATGTTCTTTCCCTCCTGGTCGATCGTTCAGGAGCTTCAAAAGCTTTCTTCAGTCCGAACATCACAGCAACCGATGCCAACAGACACCGGCACACTTAGGGATCCGTAGAGTCTTCGCAGCTTGCGTACCAGACCTCAGCAACTCAGCATTTTGGCTAATCTAGTTTATTTACATATAAACACACACAGAGCACTGCAACATGGCTCCCTCTCTCTCTAGCATCAGACAGCAAAGAGAAAGAACAAAGGACAATAGTCCCACTTCACGGAACACAGTAACACAAACATCCTGTCTCTGTTACTTCCCACTTTGTGGAGTCAAAACATACACTGTCATGTGAAAGACAACAATCCCATGACTGCAATCACGGAGCAGGAATTCTAACACAAGGAACTCTTTCAAGTGCTCAACTGGAGTACTTGAGAAAGGCTAGACCCATTTTGGGGTGAATGGGAGGACCACTGCCCACTCTCTAATCTAAGTCTTGTAATTACAACCTACTGATACACTAGTACCCAGCCAAATGAAATAAACTGGATAACCACTAGGCATTTGGGGGGGGGGTAGCATCCTGGTAATGGAATAGACTTTTTCAAAATGTTCACTTGGCTCCATTTTTATGATCTTTTCAGTACCAGGCGAATACAATCCTTATTCACCCATTATTTTGTTTCATAATTTATGTTAGTTTTAAACTGAGTTTTATACTGTGTTTCAGGTTGTTTTTTTAAAAAAACAAAACAAATTTTAACTGTTTTTTATGATGGTTTATATTGTATTTTAATGTTGTGCTATTTTATTTCATTGTCTTGTGAATTGCCCAAACAACTTCTGTTATGGGGTAGCTATATAAATATAGCAAACAAGCAAGCAAGTAAATAAATACATATATTTCTGCTTCCTTACCTGATCAGCAAATGAATTGAATTACATATGATTACAAAGTTTAAAGTAGTTTTTAAAATGCACAAGGCAGACATACTAAATGAGCAACAAATATTTGCAGTTGTCCACACCACACTTTCCTTAATGAGACAGCAATTTATCTAGGAGAAGGAAAAAGTCTGATTCGCAACATCTTATCAGAGGGGAGTAACAAAGTTATTGGGCCATTTTGGCTGGATCTAGACACATCAAAAAAAACTTTTCAGTTAAATGCGTAAACTTTGTATCAGAAATCGGGATGGCAAAAACAAAACTCCACAGCGCCATCTGGTGCCACAGCGTTATAATGCATATACAACGCATATAAAGCGCTTTTTCTTTGCCAATGTAGCTGAGTCCCTTGTCATGCCTTGACCACTTGGGAATTATATTGCTCTCCCTGAAAACATAACTAACAAAAATGGGCATTCCTACCTCCTCAGCAACTTTCCATAGTTCTTCATCAGTCCACTGTCCATAAGGGTCCAAGTTCTTTCGAAAAGATCCAGAAAATATGAACACTTTCTGTGGAAGTAGAACAAAACAAATTTTTAAAAAACCTGTTAGCAGAATTTATGTGGAAGAGCTAAGGCTATAGCTGATAAAACAGCCATTTTCTGTTCCTCTTCAAACATGACTTTGGCTGATTAACATCCTATTCCCTTTTAAATGTGTTAGTGGGAGCAGGTGGGGTAGGGGTATGGGGTCGCAGCTCTCTTCTCGCTTTCAGGCTGAGGAAACCAGCGTTTGTCCACAGACAGCTTTCCGGGTCATGTGGCCAGCATGACTAAACTGCTTCTGGTGCAACAGAACACCCTGAAGGAAGCCAGATCACACAGAAATGACATTTACCTTCCCACCACAGCTGTACCTATCTATCTACTTGCACTGGCATGCTTTTGAACTGTTAGGTTGGCAGGAGCTGGGACAGAGCAACGGGAGCTCACCCTGTCACGGGGATTCGAACCGCCAACCTTCCAATTGGAAGCCCAAGAGGCTCAGTGGTTTGGACCACAGCACCACCCTATTACACCACCCACCTGACTGGGTTGTTGGGTAGCTCCCACCAAAATATAGTAAAATATAGTAAAAACGCATCAAACACTAAAAACCTCCCCTTCAGCTGTCTTTTAGAATTCAGATAGCTGTTTATCTGTCTGACATCTGCTGGGAGGGTGTTCCACAGGGCGGGTGCCACTACCGAAAAGACCCTCTGCCTGGTTCCCTGTAACCTCACCTCTCGCAATGAGGAAACCACTTCATTGCACCAAATCGTATCCTTGGCTCTATTTACTTTCCCTGATATTTTTGCCTTTGCTGTTCTCCAGGACCCCATCCAAACAGCAAGTACTGCTCAAAATTGCCCCAAACTATCTTGTTCCATAATACAGGGAGCGGAAACTGTGGCTCCGGATATTGTCAGAATTCAGCTCCCATCAGTCCCAGCCAGGAAGGACAACAGTCAGTAATGATGGGACCTGGTGTTTGGCAACATCTGGAAGGCGACAAGTCCCTGCCCCTGAAATAAGTGAAACAAAACTCCTGCATGATAGCAAGAATGTGATAGGCTTTCTGTGAGGAAAGCGGTAACAATAATCCATTAGCGCAGGAGTCTTGCACAACTGAAGTTATGGTGTGCATTTTTCTGTTTGCTGCTTTCTGTTTCCTGTCACGGTAGGTAAGGAAGTAGAGGAGATGCATTTTTATATTCTAATGTTATGCTTTATCTTCCCACATCCTGCTCCTAATTCCTACTGAAGCCAGTGAGATTGTTGTCTGTCAATGAAGCTAAAGCTGTTTCCCTGCTTCTCCCATGGTGAGAAATGGACACCTCTTAGTCACACACAGGAAACTGTGTCTTGGGGGCGGAGAACGACACAGTCCAAATTCAATATTTGCTTAATCTCTTTAAGCAGTGTGAGAGACTTTGTATCACTCTTGCCAGGATTGATTTATTCCGCTTCAGATGACAGTAACTCTTTCACAACTGCTCTGAGAAGGTGAGGAGAATGTGACACTTTCTGCGTCACCGAAGGCCCTTGGCAGATTTTTCTCTCAGAGAAAGTGGCTTTCGCTACGACTTCCCCTCCATTGTGCCTGCTGAATAAACACTGCCTATTGGAAAGCCTGAAAGGTGATCGTTTCCCCTCTTCCTCATCCCTTTTGCATTACTAATAAAACAAGTAACAAAGACTATTTCAGTTCGTATAGGAACTGGCCTGGACATAACAGCTACAACCATCTAGAACAGGGGTCACCAACCTGGTGCCTTCAAACACACATGTGCCCACAAAGGCCTTCCTTGACACCCAGGGGACCCCACCTGAAATTAGGCCTGAAAGCAGCATTTCATTGTAACCAACAGAAGAGGTTGCAGAGTGATCTGGGTTGTGGGGTTTTGTGGAGCCCACAAAACTTTCTCCACTTTGCAAATGTGCTGACAGCCCCCCCAAAAGTGAATGACCTCTTATCTGCAATGTAAAAGCTCCCTTATGCTTTGTATTTCCATACAATGCAATTGATGATCAAATGAGTTTGGCTATGTGAGTAAAAATGGAAGAAGTTAGGTTATGTGAATGACGGCATAGCTGACTCCTTCGGATAATTCATGCAGGGATTATTACGATGACATTCTTTGGGACTGGGGTATCCAAAGGTCCTTTGATAGAATCCCCTTCACCAACTGGACTAAATATATGAGGCATTCTTAGCATCCCATAACCCTCCATGGCTTGGTGGATGGGAAGCAAAGCAGGGCCTTCTGTTCTGTGACTGTAGGTTGTGAAACTCCATCCCTAAATACATTTAGTTGGTCTCCTTTCTCTCTCAACTTTATGGAGTTTGAGAGCACCATATTTTCCAATCTAGCTTTTATTTTGATTTAAAGTCTTTGTCTCCACTGTTGATGGAGCTGTTATGCTCTTTTCTTGATTTTATTCAATATCACTCTTTTATTGTATTTAAACTATTTGTATTGTATTTGAATTGTTTTTATTGTAAGTTGCTTTGTGGGCCCTTTCTAGGCCCAAGAAGCAGCATACAGTGGTACCTCTGGTTACGAACATTTCTGGTTATGAGCTCCGCTAACCCAGAAGTAGCTGCTCCTGGATGCAAACTTTGCCCCAGGTTGCGAACAGAAATTGTGTGCCGGAGGCGCTTGTGCAACGGGAGACCCCATTAGCGAAAGCGAGCCTCAGGATAAGAACAGTTTCAGCTTAAGCTTGGACCTCCGGAACGAAATAAGTTCGTAGCCAGAGGTACCACTGTATAAATATACATATACATAAATATAAAAGATTAAAAAATTAAATTGTGAATCTGACTAAGGGCAGATTCACAACTGTACTTGCCATACCCAAATGTGTCATTTTTGGCATGTCTCATGGTCATTATCAAACATATCAAGTACATATGGGCTTGTTTGCAGTAACACACTTATCATCCAACCCTAAGCATGTTTATAGAGTTCAGAAGGCCTTATTCTCCAGTAAGCCTGCATGGGATTGCAGCCTTAGACTAATCCTCCAGAACCGCTGTCAATTTAGGAGTTACCTGGGAGTAAGTCCCAGTTCACTCCACCAGAACTGTTCTGGAGAACATGCTTAGAAATCTGGAAACTACAGAAGGTACTGCGTGTTGTTTAGTTAGCAATAACTATATCAGGTTCTTTCTCTGTCTTTCAGCAGGTATATATTTCCCTAGGATGAGAAAAATAACTTCCCTAAGGCAGGGAATGTACATTTCAGCTTTTGTTTTCTTATGTGGGGCAGTGGTTTCTTAAAGATGGTGCTGTTATCTGACTTGGGATTAGCTTCTTTAAGATTACTGGGTGTGGTGGCACAAAGGCAAGAGACAAAGAAATGTCTGGCATACCTCTGTTTACACTTGGTTTGCTGCATATTAAAATAAGGAATTTAAATATTTTGAACTCCTGTGGTGGCAAAGAAAACAGAAGTGAACAAACCAGTTTTCAGAAGAGAAAACTTCATGGCACAGGTGATACTTCATGGCACAGGTGATACTTCTAAACAAAATGCTGCCCACACTAGGTTTTCACGTGCCAATTCAGCTGACTTTCCTAGGAATGCTGATTCTTTTTGTAAAGTAATTTTCAGAATTAATTTCCTTTAGTTTCTTAATCCGGCCAAACATTTAACTGACATCACACCCTTCAGATCAAAATCCATTAATGAGATACAAGGAAGGGGGGAAATGAGGCAACTGGAAACTTTACATGCAAACAGACAAAAGCTTGTGAAATCCCAAAATCTCCCTATTTTTTCTATATATTGCATAAGGAAACTGCAAATATGGAACAGGATACAACTCCTGTCAGGTTAATATAGCTGCTGTCACTTCCATCCTATTCAGAGACTATGAGCAACTCTCCCCTATCATAGCATCCATTGTATACATTCATTGTGGGAACAGGGTATTTGATTTTAATATACTAGCATTTGAGTGGAAATCAAATCTGTGTGTGCTTTTCCTGTGGTCAGAGCTTTTAAAGATCTCTAGATGAATCTGGCAGTGCAAATGACTTCTCTCATCCCTTTTCAGTGTTGTTGCAGCCTCCTGAATGCAACATACATTGGCCTCACAGAGTCATCAGTGGACACTGTCATTTAGCTGTCAAATATGGAGAACACTGAACAGGAACACTACATAACTGGAAGTTACAGGTCTCAGCATAGACCAACACTACATAACTGGAAATTACAGATCTCAGCATAGACCAAACATCCCTTGGACACACTGACTCCTATGGGCATCGATGAAAGCATAAGCCAAGAAGTATATTGCAGGATTGATGCCTTACAGGAAGTAATCTAAATACTGGTCCCTTGCCCAACATTTAGAGTTGTTATTGATCTCCCTAGGAGTTCTGCTCATGGATATAGGTCAGCAGATGGTTCAGCTCATTGTAATGCTGACTTTTTGTTGCTGTCTTGTTTCCTGCTGGATTTCCTACATTGCAACTGTTCTTGTCACAGGATATATGAATACTATGCAACTGTAATTAAAAGCAGCAACTGTCTATAGGGAGGGAGTTTTTGGTTTGCGGGCGGGTTTTGTGTCTTTTATCTTGCATTTTTACTTTGTGAACTACCCTGTTTAATAAATTAAAAAAAAAACTATACTTCATTTCAACCTTACTTATGACCTCTGTAAACTAATACAGTGGTACCTCGGGTTAAGTACTTAATTCGTTCCGGAGGTCCGTTCTTAACCTGAAACTGTTCTTAACCTGAAGCACCACTTTAGCTAATGGGGCCTCCTGATGCCACCACACCGCTGGAGCACGATTTCTGTTCTCATCCTGAAGCGAAGTTCTTAACCCGAGGTACTATTTCTGGGTTAGCAGAGTCTGTAACCTGAAGCGTATGTAACCTGAGGTACCACTGTACATGAATGTGGCCTGAACCTACATATGTTTATGCAGGTCTCATTTAGTTCCCATGTTAACATACATAAATTTACAACCTAATGAGAGGGAGGAGAGGCAGAAGAGGCAGAAGATACCCCAAGTGCCATAGGCGAGATGGCTAGGTTGCCCGCATACAACACCAATCTTGCCTCAACTGCACTGGCTGCCAATTTGTTTCTGGGCCAAAATCAAAGTGCTGGTTTTGACCTATAAAGCATTAAACAGCCTTAAAAATACCTCAAGGACTGCCTCACTCCATATGAACCAATCCAGACACTACGGTCATAATCTGCAGCCCTTCTTTGTGCCCACAGGAGCTCCTGGGAGTGACAACATGAGAACGGGCCTTTTCTCCTCATTTGTGGAATGCCTTCCCCAGGGAGGTTCTGCTGACAACTTCATTATACTTCTTTAGGTTCCAGGCAAAAGCGTTCCTCTTCAACCAGGCCTTTGGCTGATTAACGTCCTATACCCTTTTAAATGTGATTGTGGGAGGGAAATTAATTGTTTTGTTTTGATGTTCTCATTGTGTATTTTTTTCCTGTGAACTGCCCTGAGATCTACAGGTATAATTTTTTGATGATGATGATGATGATGATGATGAAAAGGAAAAGGACATGGGTTGATTGCTCAGCTAGCAAAACTGGAATATAAAAATTTAATTTGGGTAACACATTTTAAAAACAGGTTGGAGCAAGGGGGTTTAGTAATGCAGAGTAGAAGGTACTGCAAGGTCAACTTCTTGCTAATGCTAGCAAGCCACACATACCCTAAACTGCATTCTTTGATGCTTAGCATTGTATCCAAATGGAGTAAGCATTATCTTGCCACTTGCTCTTCTCAAAGTTTCCTGTTCCCCATTTCCCATTATTTTCTAATAGGAGGAAGATGGACCACTAAGAACAATGCTTAGTGTTGCCAAGAGACTCCTTTTTCCTTCCTGACAAGGATTTTGTGTCTTTTACAGGCAGTAACACAAGAGGGCCACTAAATTGCAACTGTATTCCATTTTTTATGCATTGAAAGTAGACAGGTATGAAGTTCATTTAAGTGATATGAGTAGACTGCGGTTCCAGGAAAGTCAGAACAATTCTGAGGCACAATATTGCCAGTTGCGTGTCGAGGTCCCCAATACATCCCAAAGGAAAACACACTTGACACTTAATTTTTGTTTACATTTTTTGGCATAATTTTGGCCACAACTTTATTCAAATACAGCAATGTGAGTGGTTGCTTAGGCATTGGTAGCACTAACTGCCCCCGCACGGGGACAGCTCTGACATTCGCACCCCCCACGAAATCAGGAAGGGTAAGTCACCTGGGGAGAGAGATGGGACTGGGAACCATGCCTCACCTCTCCCCAGCATGCTCTCAGGGGCTTGCGTGGCCCTAGCCCCTTGCCAGGGGGTTTTGGACAAAAGCATGGGGGAGCCCCTGGGTTCCTTTAACGGTAAAACCCTTCAGCAGCAGCAGCAGCATTTTGGAGGGGCAGGCACAGCCGAATCCATACCCCTCCACCAGCAGCAGCATTTTGGGGGGCAGGCACAGCCGAATCCATACCCCCCCCCAGCAACCAATTCCAGACCAATGCCTAACCACCAACTGAGCACTGAAGCTCACCGCCAAACCACTCACAAATGCAACCCTTCCTTCAAACCCAAAGCGACCGCAGCCAACCAGGTGTCGTTTCCTACAGGGGAAAGATGTACCCCATCTGCCCTAAAGAGGGCAACAGCCTTGAAGGAAATAGCAGGGTGCATGATCACAGAACCGCCTAAGGCGAGGACCTTCTTTACCGCCACCTTGTTAACGCGCTTCCTGGCCTGCTCGGTGGCAGCCAGACTGCGACTGCCACGCCAGAAGCGGCGTTGCAGCAACTGCGACCAAATTTTTTTTGCATCTGGCAAAGAGGACGTCCGTTGCTGCGTGCCTTGTATTTAACAAATAGGGCTGCCAATCACTAAATGGCAACATGTAATTTTCCCCAGTAACAGCCCGCCCCTGCTTACGAGTTGGCCAAACCATCTTCCCAGAAACAGCAAGGTGTCTTGGAATCCCCAACCGCAACAAGTGCTCTCCGTGATGGAGAACACGCTTTCCCAGTTCTTTTTAGACACACTGACTGAACTCTAATGCCTTGAAGTGTTGGAGAGCTAATGCCTGCCACTGAGAAGAAATTTATGTTATGTGGAAGTAATTTCCTGGGAGAGCCTAGTGAGGTTTCTTGAAATCCTTCCTGAATGGTTGACCACTGCAATTCACAGCAGGAGTTAGAGGCAGGTCACCTAACGAATTCAACCACCTTCATGATCCAGTGTAAGAAAGCTCCATGAAGGAAAGAAACCACTGAGAGTACGCAAGTGTCAGGAAACTGCCATCGGAGCCAAGGGTGGTGGTGAGGCTCCATAATGATGCGGGAGAGGGAACCAGCAAGGAGAGAGAGGAAGCTTCCGCTGGGGAAGGAAATAGACGTGACGCCAGGGAGAAAGGGGAGTCTGAGGGAGCTTCGGAGAGAAGGCTCCAGGACTCTTCCAGTGAAGCCAGCGGGGAGAGCACGGGACCTCCTCTGGGGACGCCCACTCTGCGCAGAAAGGTTTCGCGCAGAGAAGGCAGGCGACGACTGGGTGTGAAAGAACTTCTATGCTGGAAGAAATTCAGGAAATGCCCACTGACGGATTCTGCCAGTGATTGAGACAGTCACGGTGTACTGACTGTCCAGCCTGGGGGAAAGTTTTAACCAAACTACTCAGCTCAGAGCAGTTTGCGCCTTATGCACAAGCAACCCCATACCCCATTACAGCAAGGAAAAACTTATTATTTTTAAGAATGAAATAGTGAACTGGGGGACAGGATGTTACATTTGAACATAACCTCCAGAGTTTTAACAATAAATTTGCATCTCTTCCGGGGAACAGGGAAAGAGCAAACAAATATTAAAATCTGGTTAGAAGCTGGAATACAAAAGGCTTTCTTTGTTCTGTTGCTTACTTTTAAAAGTGCAGCGAGGGAGGTAGTAGACACACCAATTTATCAGTAACTGAGAACCTTGGAGGAATTACTTTAAATTTCTTGGCAAGTGTTGAATGTGACTATGTTAAGCCAGTTACCATTAGTAAGAAATGAACAGGTATGTTAGCCTGAGCACAGAGCAAACACTTCAGTATTTTTATCGAAGAGTGGGTTCAAACACAGTGTTCCACACAAAAAGTTTGTCATGGAAATGACCAGACTCTGGACTTAAGTGGCCCCTGAGACCTGTGGTGCTGAACCATTTAGAAACAATGACCTCAGCACTAGTAAATTCAAGAGATATGTAAGTAGTAAGTGGACAATTGCCAAGAAAGTCCAGCACAGTCACACTTGGCTTCCAAAGAGGAGAATAAAAAAGGAAGGGATTGGTAAAAAGGAAACTGAATAGGGAAATCAAGATGGTGAAATCTCCCCAGAATGATTGGGGGGGGGGTGTATTCAAAACCACAATAATAGCAGCTTAACTAGAATGCAGACCAGGAAAGGTACCACCCAGGCCAAGAAGATAACTGTACCAGCTATTAAGAAGCTAACAGAAGCAAGAAGACTTCCTTCAGAAAATGGAATACTTGCCCATATAAGGAACACAAACTTGGGCAAAAGGAATGCAAGCAGGCAATAAGGGATGCAAAAAATAATAATGATAAAAGCATTAAGAACAATACTTGAACATTAAATACATTTGAAGCAGGAAACAGGCCGTGAAGGCAGACAGACCTTGGAATGACAAGGGAGATGTGCTAAAGAAGGAAAAGGCAATTGCTGAATTAATCCTTTATTACAATTTCATTGATCTTTGAACCGGATTAACTTTCTTAAGAAAGGCATATAAGGAACTGAGGTAAATAGCAGTGATAGGAAATTAAGGTGTGGGCCTGTCTGACAAGCTAAAAACTAACACATTGCTGGGTCCAGATAGCATCCACTCAAGAGTTCTTACAAAACTCAGCTATGAAATTGCTAATCTTTTAACATTATTCCAACAGATACATTTTTACTTCATGACAGAAGCCCAATATTGTGAGGGTTATCCTTGTGTCCAGGGGGAGGGAATTCCATCACTAGGGTGCCACTACAGAGAAGGCCCTGCAAACAGGGAAGACAAGAATGCATACACTTTCTGTCCTACTCTTAAGTCTTATATCTATCTGGTCTGGTTTTATTTCTTTTCCACTTTTCTAACTTTAAATCAATTGAAGTTTTGTGCATCAACAAAGTACAACTTTGGGCAGATTGATTTATGTAAAAACTTATTTTACAGGCTAGTGTAAATTTACCTGAGGTATTACTCCAAATGCTTTTCTCCACTGCTGCACAGAGACGGTGTTCCAGGAGACATCATCAATTTGAATATCTCCTTCTGTGGTCAAGAGTCTTAAAAAAGCAAAGAGCAGCGTACTTTTCCCTGAGCCAGTTCTTCCTAAAAGACCCACCTGCAATATTTATAAACATAAATTAATGAAGAAATCGCTCTCATAAATTAATCATTTGCGTGCTAGAAATTAACAGAAGAGCAGTTCAGAGAAGAATGTTTTGTGTTGAGATGGGCTTGAAACCATAAATATTAATGTAACAGCAGGAATGTGCACAGCTTCTGATGATATGGTAGAATCTGTCCTTATAACAAGAACATGTTTTTGCCCCAGTTTTGCTACTTTCCCCTTGGCATCAAAATTGGGGAAACGTCCAGTCATATGAACCACAGTTCATTCATAGTTCATAGTTTAGACCAGTGCTATTTTCCTAGAGAAAGAAGAGCCGGAACTCACCATGAACACCTCCCTTTTTCTCTTATAATGGCAATGGTGCCCACCTGAGAGGTGCTGGAACTGAGTTCTGGTGAGTTCCAGCTGGGGAAAAAACCCCTGCTTCCAACCAAAACTGGAAACTCAATTCTTTTTTCTTTTTTCTTTTTTTTCTTTTTTTTGGAAACTCATTTCTGCAAATATTGTATGTTATTCTGGCACCAAAGTGCCAGCCAGGAGCTTTATCTAACTAAACGATGTTTCTATATAAGTTATTGATTTCCAATAAAATCATTCTGCACTGGCTCCCGGTAGAGTACAGGGTCAGATTTAAGGTGCTGGTTTTGACCTTTAAAGCCCTTCACAGCCTAGGACCCTCGTACCTACGGGACTGCCTCTTCTGGTATGCCCCACAGAAGACCTTAAGGTCCATAAATAGCAACACTTAACCAGAGCCAGGGCCTTCTCAACACTGGTTCTGGCCTGGTGGAACGCTCTGTCTCATGAGACCAGGGCCCTGTGGGATCTGATTTCTTTCTGCAGGGCCTGTAAGATAGAGTTGTTCCACCTGGCCTTTGGCTTAGAATCAGTTTGATTCCTTCCCCCTATTTCTTTTTCCTTTCTTCTCCTGTGAAGAGGCTGCATCCTAATGTTTTCATGTTGTATTTTAATCTTGTTTTTTAAATTGTATTTTAATCGTTTTTATTATTGGTTGTTAGTCGCCCTGGGGACTTGGCTGGGGAGGGCGGGGTATAAATAAAATTATTATTATTATTATTATTATTATTATTATTATTATTATTATTATTACTATTATTATTATTACTATTATTAGTGCCATAGGAGAATATCCAGTTGGGGTGTCTCACTCAGACTTCTGCTTGCACAAACAGGACTTCCCCTGTCTCCTCTTCCTCCTTCAGTCCACTGTATGACCCCAAATATGCTATAGAGGATGGAGGGACAGCAGGGGGCAGGGCAGGCAAGAGAACCCCATTGTATCTTCAGGTGTGATGTTGTATCTCATCCACAAGGTCTTCCATTTCAATTTGTTGTTACTAGCACACCACCCTATATTTTTCTTTTCTATGTACAAACCTATATTCATTAGCAAGGCTTCCCACCAGACAAGCAGCGAAACAAAGAGACAGCGAAATCAGGTAAATGTACAGAAATAGGAAATAAACTTTATTTTCTGGATATTTTACCCATTCTCCATGCTTTTACGGCAAATTCTCATTAAGTCTGTGCTCTATCTATTCCCAGCATTTCTAGAAATTATGGGTTCCTTTTCCAAATACCCAGCAAATGGGCTTTCCCTCTGTTCCTGCACAACTCACTGCATATTAAAATAATGTGAATAATTATTGTGAAATGTTCCTACATGATTTACTGCATATTAAAATAACTTGAATATTTATTGTGACGCGCTTCAGGTTAGTAATCAAGTATTACTTTTCTTTTAAGAATAGTGGTGGCACTTGCTTGACAGCGGATTAACTAAAATGAGTTTAATTGAAAACATTCTTACCCTTTGTCCTGGACTTATTGAAAAAGAAATATTTTCGAGTATGGCCAGTCCTCCATCTATGTACTTGGCCGTGAGATTCTTCACTGTCATTTGCCCGCCAGATGGCCAGACAGTCTTTTCCGTAGCATGCCTATTCTCAATTATGAGGGTGCGTGAAAGCTCTCCATTTTTCAAAGGCGGTGCAGTTTTGGATTCTTCTGTTGGCATATCAATAAACTTAAATACTCGGCTCACTGACCGCATCTGAAAACCAGACCAAGAACCACAGAAGTCATTTTTTGAAACATGTCCCCCCCCACACACACACATAGTTTGGCATAGAAGCAGACAAACTTCACCCTACTGAGTTTGATGTCAACAAATTAATCTTTACTTTGTAGTGTATAAATTGTGAGGATAAAGTACTTGGTTCTCTGACTATATATATATATATATATATATACACACACACACACACACACACACACATCCTATTAATTGTATGTGATAGTGTTAAGATGAGCAGCAGTAGCCTGCCTCTGCCACAGTTAATTCTTTAGCAGGGCTATTCTTAAAAAGAGTTTCTAAAAGACAGTTATTAGTTTATCCTGACCTTTCAGCTCTTAGGACAACAATGGGACTTGTTCACCATGGGAAAGCAAACTTCATGATAAAGAATCTTTGTGCATTAATGGTGGGAAAGTACTACAAGTCTTTGTGGTTAACTGGTTGTTTTTCTGCTTGTGTGGCTGTCATGCCGTCAGACTTCGGAAAACACTGTTCCTAAGTCCTGATTGGCACTTTTGATTCATTTACTTTGGTCAGAAAGTTCAAAGAAAGGCCACTCAGTTATCCATATACTGCTCATACTACTACTGAGTTGTTGCAAGCAAAAAGGAAAAAAGGAAAACCTCATTCAAATAGATGAGCTGTGAATGGCTTGCTTCTGTCAGAGTTCTCTCGCTTACAGAATTATAAGGGAAATGATAATTCAGTTTGTATATGTACCTTGGGAGAAAAGTGATGATAAACGTAGACAGCATCTTAAAAAGCAGACACACCACCTTGCTAACAAAGGTCCGTATAGTTAAAGCCATGGTTTTCCCAGTAGTTATGTATGGAAGTGAGAGCTGGACCATCAAGAAGGCTGATCACCGAAGAATTGATGCTTTTGAATTATGGTGCTGGAGGAGACTCTTCAGAGTCCCATGGACTGCAAGAAGATCAAACCTATCCATTCTGAAGGAAATCAGCCCTGAGTTCTCACTGGAAGGACAGATCCTGAAGCTGAGGTTCCAATACTTTGGCCACCTCATAAGAAGAGAAGACTCCCTGGAAAAGACCCTGATGCTGGGAAAGATGGAGGGCACAAGGAGAAGGGGACGACAGAGGTCGAGATGGTTGGACAGTGTTCTCGAAGCTACTAACATGAGTTTGACCAAACTGTGGGAGGCAATGGAAGACAGGAGTGCCTGGCGTGCTCTGGTCCATGGGGTCACGAAGAGTCGGACACGACTAAACAACTTAACAACAACAATATGTACCTTGGGGGACAGGATTTTCTCATCTGTGTTGTATTTCTTGTGCTATACTCTGACGTGGTGTTTAGTGGAGTCCTACTCTGCATGTGTAACTCCTTGTGTGATGATGCAGAGGGAGGAAGCAATGTCCCAAAGCAAAAGTATGCACACCAAAACTGCCCTTAAAAACTGATGGAGAAAGGTCATTGATTTAGCAGAGGTCAGCTGAGACCAAGCGAGAGGAATGGGCAGCAGGTTTGAATGAGTGGTGTGGGGTTGTTTTTTTTTTAATTGAGGGAATAATTATAACATTAAAAGTACAAAGACAATGTACACAACATACTGTATTTTTCGCACCATAGGATGCACCGGACAATAGGACGCATCTTGTTTTAGAGGGGGGAGAACAAGAAAAAAAAATTCTCCCCCTCTCTGCCCAGCATCCCTTCAGCGAAGTGGCAGGAGGCGCTGCGCAGAGAGGGGAAGAATTTTCCCCCTCTTGTTTTCCCGCTCTAAAACAAGGTGCCGTTCAGGCGGCTACCTTGGAAGCCTGGAGAGCGAGAGGGGTCGGTGTGCACCGACCCCTCTCACTCTCCAGGCTTCAGGTTCCTTTCAACCTGCTCTTTGGGGCTGGTGGGGGGAAGCCCACCACCAGCCCCAAAGAGCAGGTCAGGGATCAGTGGAAAGGCGCAGCGGAGAGGCTGCTGCCATAGTCATGTGTCACCTCTCCAGCTGGGAGAGGGTCGCGGGGCTATGGCTTCTTTAGCCCCGCACGCGCTCTCCCAGCTGGAGAGGTGGTGTGCGGCTAAAGAGGCTCCTGCCATAGCCGCGTGTCACCTCTCCAGCCGGGAGAGGGTCGCGGGGCTATGGCGTCTTCGCTCCATAGGATGCACACACATTTCCCCTTCATTTTTGAAGGGGAAAAAGTGCGTCCTATAGAGCGAAAAATATGGTATGTATATCTCTGTGGCATGGAAACATCTGCCTAGCTCCAAATCCTTTGCAACAAATTTTGCATCAACAGTTTTTCACTACAACGCTATATTTCCAGTTCATCAGCCTAACATTTTGTAACTGATGAGGATTCCAATATAGCCCACATATTGTGCATTTTTTTCTTTATTCTTGCTTGAAATTATGCAGCACTTTTAACAAAGTCTTTGTAAGGACTAATCATCACACCTGAAAATATCATTTAACTGCAGAGGCCCAGAGGATGTCCTATGTAAAAAAAATACATGCATAAGATTTTACAGGGCATTTAGATACTTCCTCATGAGCTCATGGAATTTGAAAGCAAAAATCCAAATGAAAATGTTCATGGGGGAAATAATTAATTCCTTTTTTGCCTCCCCAGAAGCTATGTAGATCTGTGAATGGCCAACACCATTAAATGAGATAGACAGCAACAGTGGGGTAATTTGATGACAAAGGCTGTAGCATATTCTGCACTGCTAGTAGGTTTTTCCTGAAATTAATATTTAGTGTTCTGTATTAATATTCAGTACACTTCAGCCAATGTGATAGTCCTCTTTCTGAACACCATTCGAGTCTGCAATTTGAGAAGTCTCCCTGCTGGCATGCAATCTAGGAGTACCAGAAGCAAGTAGCAATTGCAATGCTAGGGGGGCAATTTTTGAAAAACACGGAATGGAAGAAAATGCTAATGTAACAGAAGCTTGGAAAGGGGTGGTAGGTGGGGAGGAGAGTAACAGTGGAAAAAATGTTGTCATCAGAATTATTGGGGCAAAGCTATGAAATAGAACATATCATTGTGCAATACAGAACTGCAAAATACGCAGCTGTAATGTTATAAAGATTTCTGAAGGAGATAAGAGGAAACATAAAATAAATAAACAGCAAGAGTGTTGGCTGAAGCCAAAATTATGAGGGCTAAACAATGGAAAGTGTGTACTAAACTGACAAAAAAAGAAGGGTTAAGTAAATGTTTGCCATAACAAAAAGAGAGAAAAAATAATGGAGAGTCATTGAAAGAGCTTGACAGCCCAAGACTGGGCCTCTAGAAGAACTATACCCAATGATAACTGAATTCTGGGTGAATTATTAGCAAATATTTACAAGTGCAAGCATATTTATAACTGTACACTCTACAGCCAAAGTAATACATTTTATGAGCATGTGAAAATGAAAATGAAATCTCATTTTCAATTAATTCTCATGGTTCTTACCAGACTGTCTACATCTATACTTGAGTTCACGGCCCACTGCAAGGTTCCCATAATATTCATGGCTAGTGTAAGAATAATGCCAACTGTTCCTTCCCCGTTACCTGCAAGTACAAAGACACATTTTAAAAACCTACCAGTATATGTAGAGGGGCAGTTACATAAGTGATGCAATAATAGATCCATGCTCAAATACAAAAGGTGAGAAATGCACAGAGATTAGTACTGTAAGGAGGAACAAGCTGAGCCAAAATGCACTATAGTACAGTATGAGGCACTGATAAGGGATGAATGAACCAGTCTAAATTTGGTTCACAACAACTGCACATGCGACCAGTAGATACATAGCCTGTTCCAGATCTCAGGACATTTTTTTTTTTAAGTACAGTACTGTGATACCTCGGGCTAAGAACTTAATTCGTTCTGGAGGTCCGTTCTTAACCTGAAACTGTTCTTAACCTGAGGTACCACTTTAGCTAATGGGGCCTCCCACTGCTGCCGCACAGTTTCTGTTCTCATCCTGAAGCAAAGTTCTGAACCCAAGGTACTATTTCTGGGTTAGCGGAGTCTGTAACCTGAAGCGTCTGTAACCTGAAGCATCTGTAACCTGAAGCAGCTGTAACCCAAGGTGCCACTGTATGCACTTTTTAAAAAAGAAAGACCTCTAGAAAGGTGAATGGATTACAAATTAGCTGCAAAGCTCCTGGGAGGATATGACATGATGGCATGCTTTGGAATTTATATGGAAAGCTTCCCTCACCTCCCTCTTAAATAAAGCTGAGGGAGGGATTATGCAGCATCACATTCAGACCTTCCAGGGGTTTTTGCAGTCCTGTCTGCAGGTCATCTGACTTTCTAGCAGTTACAAGCTGTTGGAATTTAAAGTGGTACCTTGCTTGTCGAACTTAATCCATTCCGGGAGTCTGTTCGACTCCCTAAACAGTTTGAAAACCAAGGCTCGGCTTCCGATTGGCTGCAGAAGCTTCCTGCACTCAATTGGAAGCCGTGTTGGATGTTTGGCTTCCAAAAAAAACATTTGCAAACCAGAACACTCACTTCCAGCTTTGTGGTGTTCAGGAGCCAAACCGTTCAACTACCAAGGTACCACTGTATAAGGAAAGGAAAGGAAAGGCAGCCCTTGAATGACCTTATGGAATTCAAATGGAGTTTGAATCCCGAAGTAAACCTTGTCCAACCTGCACATTAATTGGTGGGTGACAAATTTGGCAAGTTCACTTTGGAATGAAGACCAAACCAGTTTCCTTGAGCATCCCTAGCACAGATGCCAACCGACTTTAGCTGTCTGTGGGCAATGCACTGGACCAAGGCTGTGGAAACTCAGACTGAGGAGCCTAATGTTTTGTCTGGACTTCAGGGTTCTTCTAAGCTTTGTCTCTTCCCAAGACACACAACTCACTGGCTCTGCTCCACACCACTTTCTAATTCTTTTGCGAATGTGACCCTGAACTGCGATAACGCCTCTTGCTTGCATGGGTGGAGATGGAGAAGTGTAGAAAAATAATTTTGCACTGCTGGAATGTGGCCTGCTGTACAAAGGTGAAAATCACTTCCATTGGTCAAGCCCACTTCTGTCTCTTGACCCTGGCACGTCAGATGTTAAAAGGCCTTTAGGACGTGCGGACAGTATTATGGAGACTGGAAGAAGTACTGGATGCAACCTATTTAAGGTCTGAATATGCAGCAAAACTTCTTTTTTAACCTCATTTTAGTATAGAAAGCAAAGCTACATACCTGTAGTTAAAATAGAAACAAAGGTCACAATGGTGAAGAAGACAACAAAAATCATTTCTATCCTCATCTGGAACCAACGTAATGTAGACAGATAAAGGAACCAGTTCGCTGTGTGCAAGTTCAGGGCTTTATGAAATAACGTCTCAAAATAAGGTTGCCGTCCGAAAGCTCTGAGTGTCCAAAGCCCCTTTAAGCTTGTAACAAGATGTGTGAAAATTGGACTTCTTGCTATAAACAATGCAAATTGAAAATAATAAGTTTTAGTACTTTCCAGAAATGAACTGGATCTTTTTTAAAAACAACAACAACACAAAGATAACAAATACATTTTCCATTAGGCATATTCTTGCCTTCTTTTATAGCACTACATCGTGTCAAAGAACATTCAGAACAGCATTTCACAGACTGCGAATATCTACTCTCCATTCTTTGATATCAGTCTGTATATATCTGCAACTGCTACAAGTTGTGTGGTTGCACGTTGAACAAAAGAAAAATCTGCATATCTAATTTGCTTATTCTTCAAGGGTTCCTAGGATCTTGATGCCATCTGCCATCTTTCACATAGCCCTGTGCCCTTTAAAGGCTCAATTGGATCAATGGGCTTAAATGCTGACCACATGATTTTGGCTGCCGTGAGTAAAAGTGAGTTTCTTGAAACCAAATTCAAGGAGCTCAACTGATCCGTTTGAATCTCCAAAGCTTTTAGAAGCATCCTTCAAAGTTTGCTTCTATACAAGAAAAATAGTAAGATAGTGTTATGTAGAGTTAACCTCTCCAACAGTTTGTTTTCCATAAAAGAAAGTGACCCCTTTTATGAAACAACAGATGTCTTATTTGTCAACTGCTCAACACAATGCCAGGCTCTTCTTTTTTCCTGCAGGCCTCCTTCTCAGGATAACCTCTTATACACAGATATGCCCCCAGGCTTCAAGAAAAACCTCTGCCCTTCAGAATCTGCTTCTCTAGGCACAGTTCTCCTACTAGGGCAGGGTTGGGGTACCTATGGCTTTCTAGAAGTTGTTAGACTTAAAAGATTATGAAAATGGTAGCTCAGAAAGATCTGCAGAGCAACAACTTCCCATCTCCATACTACACACTGCTTTTTGAGAGGCATAAGACATCTCAAAGGCACTGGACTTAAGTCACAATAGTAAGGAGAAGCAGAACCCTACCAATAACAATGCACAAATTATGAATGCACAAATTATGAATAAATTCAAAAGCTACTAAATGGACAAATTTAAGAAATTTTGGATTTACTAAAATGGTAAGGCTGTTGAACATTCCTAACCAGCTTGCCTCCCTAATAAAAAGTAAGCTGTCTCTCGATACATATCCATTCCATATGCCAAATCTCGTAACACTCTGTTGTGCTGCAGCTATGCTCATAACATTCCCCCCTCTGCAAAGCAGAGCACACTTTATTAGTCTGCTCCTGAGCTTTAGCTGAATGTCTTTACAGGGGTGCATTCTGTCCTCAGACTTTGGAATCTTGCATTGGGAAATTAGAGGGAGCTGGAGGAAAAGTGAAATGGTAAATCTCTATTCAGTTTATTTTTGTATCTTTTAGGAATCTACCAATTTTTGCCAGCCATACCTTCAGATTCCAGTTGTTTCAGCTGCTGAGAAGTGTGCAGGAAGTATGCTCTTAACATAACAAAGGCTCCTATCACAGGCACAGATGCCAGGAAGATGTAGGGTTGTATGACTGATACTACTGCTATAGCACCAATCACAATGAGCATTAACTGCAGGATGAAAGAAAAATGCTATTGACACAGTAAACGTCCCCTCTATGTTACAAATTCCAAATTGGTGATTTAATTTCCCCAGAGGAGGTATTAGCATATATATTTCAAACATCCCAGCAGTGTCTTCCCAACAAGGGTTTGCATCTGAGAACAAAAAGAAACTGATAGTATTTGGAGCTAAAGGTCTTGGAAATTAATAAGTGGTTTAATGATTCGCTAAATCAAGCATTCATTTAACAGTGGTCTGGAAGACATCACAGTGTTTTTCAAATGTACACCTGTACAATTATCAAAATAGGATGCAGATTCTTTTGTACAATTTTCATGGAACACTGTCAATTCATGGCTATAAATATGAAAATTGTTCTATGACGATGCAAAATGCATGTCTTTTTTGCATAATATTATCATGAACAAGGCTCTAGATTGTCCTTTATGAATCATGGATTTTGCTTTCTGGTGGAACTATTTATTCTGCGTCACCCCATGGATATTTGTCTTTATCAGGAACACATAACATCAGAACATTACTCAGGGTAATCACAGACAATCATCTGAGGCCCTTCTTTGTGTGCCTCCTCCATGAGAGGTCCAGAGAGCGGCAACATGAGAACGGGCCTTTTCTGCGGTAGCTCCCCACTTGTGGAATACTCCCATTAGGGAAGCTTGCCTGGCACTGCCATTACATACCTTCAGACAAAAACACTCCTCTTCTCTTTGTCTAATTAAACAACCTATGGCCCTTTAAACAATGGGGGGCTATTATTTTATTTGTTACTATGGTATGTATTTCTGTGTTTTTATATTGTAAATCGTTCTGTGATCCTCGGATGAAGAGCAGTATAGGAAATTAATCATTATTAATAATAATGGTAATAATTGAAGAGAAAAAACTGCCTCAAGGCTCATCAGCAAGGAACTGATATCTTATTACAACTTGGTCAAAAAAGGCAGAAATTATTCTAATAAAGCTAAAGCTAACATGGAATCATAGGACTGTAGAATTGGAAGGGACCCCAACGGTCATTGTCCAACCCCCTGAATTGGCAGGAATCCCAGTTAAAGCATCCATGACAGATGGCCATCCAACCTGTACTTAAAAGCCTCCAAGTATGGAGTTGATACTTACTGTGGATCCATCACAGTGAGTAATTCAGTGTTTACTTGAAGGTTTCAAGTTTTATCACCAACAGCGGATGGCATGGTGGGCCTGCACTGCTCACCTGACCTCGATCCACTTCAGCCACCACAGCACCCCAGGATAGAGAGAAGAAGGAATGTCGTGACAGTGTGGTGTAGTGCAAACATGATGGCAGGAATGCCAGAATGGCTCTGCCATTGTGTTTGCACCATGCCAACCTCACCACCACCACTGGACCCCTCTGTGCTGGTAAGCTGCAGTGACTCAGCCAGACAGAGGTCAGATGTAGACCCAACACACCATCTACTAATGTTTATCATCAAGTTGGTTTACTGGGAAATCTTAACATGGTCACCAACTTTGGGTGACTGGAAGCTCTTCCATTTATGAAATGGATCAGCCTTGACCACACATTGTATTTCCTGAAATGCTGCAGTTCGGAGGCCAAAAGCTTGACAAGCCATGGAAACAGAACTTGCATTTTATGTCTTGGAAGGAAATGGACTCACCTGTCAAAGTCATAGGACTTAGCATCACTTTTGCAAATGCCAAATTAATATATGAATTTATTTCATCCAAGATGAATGCTCATTAGATACATTTTTTGTTTAACATCGTTTTTTTCTAGGTGGCTGGTGGCCCACTCAGTTTATGAAAATAAAGCCATTGTGGAACAAAAATCTGTAAAAAAATGTATGTCCTATCCATATATTGGATAGCTCAATATCCATTATTGTCATGTGAACTGTTCCTGGCTGGTTGTTATTTTACGAACTGTGTTAAGCTAGCTAGGCAGTGAAGAAGGAGGAGAAAGAGTATGAAAATCATAATGCAGGGTTGAATGGTCATCACAGTTTTAACTAAGAATTTAAGAAAGGAATGTTTGGTTCAGCTAAAATATGCATCTTCATGAACATGAGAAGAACCCTACTGAATCAAACCATCTAATCTACCATCCTGAGTACAAACCAATGCTTCTAGGAAGCCAACTACCAGTGTAGTGAGGTCCTCCCTCCTTGTTGCCCCAACAACTGCTGTTCAGTGTGATAGATTGCATATAGCTATCACGACTGTCACAGAATTCCCCTTTTAAGGCCATCTGATGTACTGGTCATTCCCACATCTCGGGTCAGATAAACCCTACACACTGATTATGTGTTATGTAAATAAGGATTTTATTTGGTCTATCCTGAATTTGCCACCACTCAGTTTAATTGGATTTTTCAACCCAAGTCTCTCTCTGGGGGTGCATGCGCACTCATATCACAGAATTGTAGGGTTATAGATTTGGAAGGGACTCTGAGGATCATCTAGTCCAGCCCCCCTGCAATGCAGGAATATGCAGCTGTCCCATACGGGGATCGGACCTGCAACCTTGGCATCATCAGAAGGCCTTGTACACCTTCTTCTGGCAACTCCTGCAGCCAAGCTGGAGGCAAATGTACTGCTCTGTTTTGGACCCCATCAGCGAGGCCAAGAGGGGAGTATTGTCATCTGGGCAATCCAAGACTTCCATACACACTGCCCAGGCTTGCACCCCAGGAAGGTCACATTGGTTTTGCTAAACAGCGGTTTGACTTCACCTCCAGAGACACACTCCATTGTCTCTTGAGATGCCAACAAGGAAGCCAGGAGGAGGATGGAATAAGCAGCTGAGCTAAGAGCTTCATGCACAAGAAGAAAAGAGCATAAAAACATAAATGGGAGAAAAGAAGAGTCATAAAGGCACAGATTGGGTGGCAAAACATTGAAAATAAGCTTTACGTACACAAACATTATGAGCACTCATTTATTCTTGTTGCTTCTTATTATTTGTCTCTTTTTATTTTCTGATCTTCGTAAGTGATGGCCAGAAGACAGAAAACAAAGCACTGTCAGCCACTCTGCAAAATATATATTTATTTTCACAAACCTGGATGAAGTCAAATATTGTAAGCGGTAGTAGGTCATCCAATATCGCTATGTCCTTTGAGAATCTGTTAAGTATTCCACCTACAGGTTGAAGAAAATGAAATGGTATAGGAGGAGAAGATTATTCCTAATATGGGCAAGGTTTATTAATATATTAACTGTACATATAACCTTTCTTAGTAGTAATAATTTCTGAGTACTTAAAAAAAAATTGTGTGAAGTTTTGGAGAAAATTTAGCACTGAACTGAAACCTACCATAAAAAGACATTTGTTTTCATATAGACAGCAGAACTTTGGCACAAGGAGACTGGTCTGAATGATCTACAGTATAAGTAAAATTTTACAAAGTACTGCCTATGTCACATTATATCATATATATGTTGGTAAAGAAGCATGCAGGCCTGTAGCCCAATGCATTACTGCCCACTCAGCATAACATTAAGAAAATGAACTTTGTATAGGGGAACGTGATAACATAAGCAAAAACAAAGTAAAATAAGGTGGCTGGAATAATGGAGCACAAATAACTACTGTATTTTTCCATGTATAAGACGCCCCCATGTATAAGACGCCCCCTATTTTGGGATACTCCAAATTACAAAAACATCCCTCAGCACTACCTGTGTATAAGACGAGCCCCAATTTTAAACCTAATTTTTTGGTTAAAAAACCTAGTCTTATACATGGAACAATACGGTGCTTATTATGCACTTGGGAATGGGCCATAGTTCCCACAATCCAAATCTCAGGTCTGCCATGCTAGAGGGGGCTTGGATGAGGTGGTGATGTCCTTCTGCCCTGTACATGTGTTAAAAGTCTTATCCTCTTTTTTACCTGGCTGCCCTAATTTAAAAGTTGCTACCCTAATAGTGGACAATGACCCTCCTTTGCTCCCCTAAATTAGTTTTTTCTGGAGTTGCACCCTGCCTATCCTAAACATGTTTATTCAGAGGTCGTCTCTTTTGACTCGAGCAACGGTTAAATTCAAACTCAGTGTGTTTAGGACAACTGTCGGAAGTTACACTGCATTCAACAAGGCTTCCTCTCAGATGTGCGCTGACCTAAATAGCTTTCAACCCAAGTACTGTATTCTAGACTAGAGCATGGGTAGGCAAACTAAGGCCCGGGGGCCAGATCCGGCCCAATCGCCTTCTAAATCCGGCCCACGGACGTTCTGGGAATCCGTGTGTTTTTACATGAGTAGAATGTGCCCTTTAATTTAAAATGCATCTTTGGGTTATTTGTGGGGCCTGCCTGGTGTTTTTACATGAGTAGAAAGTGTGCTTTTACAGTGGTACCTCAGGTTAAGTACTTAATTCGTTCCAGAGGTCCGTTCTTAACCTGAAACTGTTCTTAACCTGAAGCACCACTTTAGCTAATGGGGCCTCCTGCTGCCGCCGCACCGTCGGAGCACGATTTCTGTTCTCATCCTGAAGCAAAGTTCTGAACCCGAGGTACTATTTCTGGGATAGCGGAGTCTGTAACCTGAAGCATATGTAACCTGAAGCGTATGTAACCCGAGGTACCACTGTCTTTAAAATCCATCTCTAGGTTATTTGTGGGGCATAGGAATTGGTTCGTTTTTTGTTTTTCCCCAAAAATATAGTCCGGCCCCCCACAAGGTCTGAGGGACAGTGGACCGGCCCCTGCTGAAAAAATTTGCTGACCCCTGTAATGTAGAGTAACTGAGAGGAAGCTGATGGGCGAGGTGACATGTGCCACATAGGGAGTGAGATGGTCTATACCTGCTTTCAATGTGTTGAAGGAAGACATGGGTGCCTGAAGAATGGCATGTAGCATCTTGCGGTGAAGGGTTTTAGAAACCGAGATGAGAGTATGCACCAGGGGTAGGCCTCGAAAAAGGCCCAAGGCAAGTAAGGTATCAGCCACTCCCACATAAATGTAGAAGATGTAATAGCCGCTAGTCTCCGTAATGATGACTGCATAGCCTTCCACATCTTGGGAGGAAGCATTTCTTGCCTGTGTTGCATTTCGGCTATCTGAAACAGACAACCTATTGAAAACAAAACAAAGCATAGACTAATGATCAGTACAGGTCTGAGTTAATTCTTTGTTCTAAAGTTGGGGGCAGAAATTGGAACTTCTGATCTACAGAAAATGGAAAATGAATATTTGGTAAAACTGTAATAATAATAATAATAATAATAATAATAATAATAATAATAATAATAATATTTCTTTATATCCAGCCCTCCCCAGCCAAAGCCGGGCTCAGAGTGGCTAACAACAGTAAAAATAGCACATTTTACAAAAAAATCACAGTCACTTAATTGAAATACGTTCTAAAATCAATTCAGAATCAAATTAATGGCAACCATTGGGCTAGAGTTCTGTGAGGATTACAGCAGGAGAGAGGGGGTCAGACTGTGCCTTGGCCAAATGCCTGGTGGAACAGCTCTGCCTTGCAGGCCCTGCAGAAAGATGTCAAGTCCCGCAGGGCCCTAGTCTCTTGCGACAGAGCGTTCCACCAGATCGGGGCCACAGCCGAAAAAGCCCTGGCTCTGGTTGAGGCCAGCCTAACCACCCTGTAATTTGCAATAGTGGTGAGGAGAATGTCGATTTCAAAGGAAAGTGATTTAAGTTTTTGCTGTGGCAAAGTATATTCATTCTCACTTGCCTCTTTGTGTGAAAGGCAGAGAAGGGATTGGGTATCAATAAAAAGGTATGCAGTGTTGCAAGCCCCACCCACCTTTGGCTCTGCCAATCATTTGCTGTGACTCCCAATTGATATTTCGCATGGGTCGAAAAATTTTCACAGAAAAAGAAAGATTGGACATGATAATAAATTTCATATAAGGCTAGGGTGCTTTGAAAATGGTTGCCTTGCACCAGTGGCGTAGCGTGGGGGGTGCAGGGGGGCCGGCCGCACCGGGCGCAACATCTGGGGGTTAGGGGGCGCAAATCCACGGGTTACGGGGTGCAAATTACTTGCCTTGCCCCGGGTGCTGACAACCCACGCTACGCCACTGCCTTGCACACTGCTGCTTCAGAAAACTAGCTTATTGATAAGCATTTGCTAAGGGATGCGGGTGGCGCTGTGGGTTAAACCACAGAGCTTAGGACTTGCCAATCAGAAGGTCGGCAGTTCAAATCCCCGTGATGGGGTGAGCCTCCATTGCTCAGTCCCTGCTCCTGCCAACCTAGCAGTTCGAAAGCACGTCAAAGTGCAAGTAGATAAATAGGTACCACTCCGGCAGGAAGGTAAACGGCATTTCCGTGCATTGCTCTGGTTTGCCAGAAGCTGTAGGCTGGCTCCCTTGGCCAATAAAGCGAGATGAGCACCACAACCCCAGAGTCGGTCACGACTGGACCTAATGGTCAGAGGTCCCTTTACCTTTACCTAAGCACTTGCTAAAAATGCAGGTACATCAAAAAATGTTGATCAATGTTAGAACTATAGTAAATATTTGTTGGCATCCATCTGTCTCAAGAGACAATGGAGTGCACCTCTGGGGGTGAAATCAAGCTGCTGGAGAATCACAGTGCTGGCTGTGGCTGCAGAGGCCAGTAACTTGGAACTGCTGCCTCCTGTATTGTTTTTGCGGAGTTAGCAGCACTGAAGGCGCAAGCCTGGACCTTATGTATGGAGGTCCTGGGTTGTCCAGACAACAGGACCTCCCACCCACTCTTGGCCTTGCAGTTGCTGTCCAAAGGAAAGCCGAGAGATATGTTTGGCACCAGCTTGGCTGCAGAAGTTGCTGGAAGGAGGAGTGCAAGACACTACCCCACTGTCTTAGGGACTCCACTCCAGAGTGTAGGGTTTGCTCCTTCTTCCAAAGATGTCCCGAAAGACAGGGGAAATGTTTTTTCCCCTCTGGGTTTATTCCCAAAGCCTTTCTCACAAATGAGTAGAGCTCATAATAATAATATGAGTAGAGCTCCTAATAATAATAATAATAATAATAATAATTTTTATTTATACCCCGCCCTCCCCGGTCAGAGCCGGGCTCAGGGCAGCTAACATCAATAAAATGTCAGTAAAAACATAATAAGAAAAAAAGAGAAAGAAAAAAAAAACAATTTAAAATACAGGTTAAAACGCAATTTAAAATGCAGCCTCGTTTTAAAAGTCAAAACCATAAGGGGAGGGAAACATAAGGGTCAGACGGAGTCCAAACCAAAGGCCAGGCGGAACAGCTCTGTCTTGCAGGCCCTGTGGAAAGATGTCAAGTATATTTTATATACTTAAAATAATATAATACAATAAACACTCACTTATTGATAATCAATACTCCAGCAAGAGAAGCAGCCACCTGCAAATAAGAAACACATAGTTAATTGTCTGTCATCATCATTTCCTGTTACTATCTTGCTCTTTTTCCAAGAAGTCCAAGATGGCATACACGTTAAAAACATAACAAGAGCCCTACTGGATTAAACCAACAGCCCATCTAGCCCAGAAACCTGTTCGTATAGGGGAGAACCATCTGTCTAGGGAATTTTGGGAAACACAGGGTATGAAAGGAATCTAAATAAAATGGTAGTGCATGTTTAAAGCAACTTCCTATTTTTATCTAATTCCTTTGTGTATGTGTTAATTTTCTTTTCACTTTTAAAGTTTACCAGTTTATATTTTATCAACCTTATTTTTACCCTCTGTTTTCTTCCTTAGTTTACAGTGCAATGCTACCAATGTCTTAGAAGAAACACTGTGTTAAATAGAGCATGCAGAAAGGTAGCTGTTAGTAGGATCACACCGTTAATTTCACACACACTAACAGGTTTTGGTTTTTTTTAGTAAACTATGGGTCAGACTAGAACATATTTAATCTAGAATATTAAAGGTTTCCCTCCTCCACCTTAAATTTTAGAATTAATTGGTATCTTCCCCTAAATGGTTGAAGTGGGTTATTTTGTTTTCTAATGAGCCATGCTACAGCCTGATTGCTCAACTCACAATGCCTGAACATGCATGGAATACTGTGAGCATGTTCTGTTATGTCTCTTGCTGGTACTTAATATGATGAAAATTCTTAGAGATGACATGGTAATGTAACTGATCAATATCAGCCAAGAGTGTAGTTTCCTTGTGAGCAGTGGCGGAGAGCAGGTGGGGCGGGCATGGCGCGCATCCTGGGGGCGTGGCGTGCCGCCCACAGGGGCGTGATGTGCATCCTGGGGGCATGGCACCCAGCACGGGGGGAGCAGCCGCAAGTGCCCCCCTGCACTCCTCTTCCTCCGCCAGTGCCTGTGGGTTAGGAGTGCCAGTGGCTCCCTTCTGCTGCTATCACTACGAAAAGAGTTATACTAGCACTGCTTTCATTTATAGTAGCTTAAGCAGAGTTAAGTTAAAATAGAGTTAATATACTTACCTCGATTAGAAAAATAACTACACATATAATTAACACAATAATCAACTTTTTGTGGACAGTAATATATCTGAAGTATGTATTCCATGTAGTAACAGCATTCATGGTCTCTGAATCCTCACAAAAATATTCCTGGAAAAAGAATGGACAAGAACACAATGAGAACCAGTGCTATCTTTCTGGAAAATAGGTGTCAGTACTCACCATGAAGTTGCTACAGTAAGAGCCACACTTTTTAACAACAAAAAGAGGTGCTGTTACTACGTACCCTTGAGTGCCCCCTGAAAAAAGCACCAATTAGAACTATCTGAATAACATAATCTTCCGTTGGCACCTTATTCAAAGGAATGAGAGCTGACTATTGTTGAGATGTGTATGAAACTTTTTAAATTTCTAGCTGTCTTCTAAACAATATTATATACTTGAAAATTCCTGACATCTCATTGTTTTCGGATGTAAAAATGGCATCGGGGGGGGGGGGGGTTCAGGGAAACCCTGGATGTATGGCAACGCGACGGAAAAAGCAGCTCCAAAAGCTTAAAAATCAGTATTTTGGGGGGAGGTTCCCCCCCCCAAAAAAGGTGAACAATTTCTAAAAAGCTCAGCAATTTTGCGTGTGCCAGGAATTTAACTTTTCTGAAAGTTAAATTCAATATGATGCTACAATATGATGCTCACACAATAAGATGCTTAAGAATATTTGCCCAGTCTATTTCTTTGCATTCATACTTCTAACTTTTTTATTTAAAAAAACCATTGAGGAGCTGCAATGAAGGAGAAGATTTTGACAATATCTGGCAACCGCTGGTTATTGTACAGATGTTGGATAAGTATTTTTTTACTATTTTAAGGATATGTTATGTTCACCACCTGGATACTTGGTTGTAATAATTTATAATTGCATAGTACACAATAAACAAAGCACTGCTGTGCTCGCTGAAGCACAGCCCAAATGTAATCTTTGTACTTTGATTCAACAATAGTACTACTCAAGTGCTGGGTCTACTCGCGTTCAAACAATGCATGGTTGTGGGGAGTGGAGCCACACATACCATCCGACCTGCAGCCCTTCATGTGTTCTTTGAATGTGAGTAAATCCAACACCTGAGTAGGACTATTACCATGAAAAGAATCTCCCTGAGATCATTAATTACATTTTCAAATGTGAAATCAAAGGGGTATGTGATACAAGAATGCTCTACTGGGTGTTCAGTCATAGAGGACCATGTTACGTAGATAGTGGGAACTGAAGCCTATCTAACAACAATCTTCCAGAAGAGCAGCCATGTTAGTATGTTTGCTGATAAAATAGTCTTTCAGCAATGTAAAAGAGTAGCCGGGTTATTATGGGATAAGCTTTCACGGACTACATTTTATGACGTGGATGGTATATAAATGCACATCTACCAACAGTAATTTGAACCACGTACCTTTAAATCCTCTTCATTAAGCTCCTCGCTTATTTCTGCCACACTGTCCATAGACAAGCGTCTGGCATAGATATCTGTCTCGCAAGACGGGTGGGCTACTGACATTTTACGTATGGATACGTTGCCCTTTTTGTAAAAACTCTGACGTTGGTGAACTGATGTTCGGGTCATCAAGTTAAGCACAGACTGTCTTCTATGTTCTCTAAACGTGGGTCCTGCGTTGATCACATTGCTGCGCGGCAGAATTGCCTCTCCTTGTTCAGAGTCCGGTACCAACGAAAACCTTCTTTCTACGGGTTTCCCAAGGCCTTCTTCTATACCATTGACCTGCAATGGAGCTTTTTGCATAAAGGAGATCTTCCTGCTAGAATTCAGTGCATTCATGACCGAGTTCTTCCTTTTTTCCACAAAGTTTGAGGTCTGTTTAAAAGACGTTCTCTTCATTTCGTTTGGTGCGCCCATGCCGTCGCTACCAATAGAAAGTCTCCGCAGCGTTTCGCTCAGAATGGAGTTCCTTCGATCTGTGCTGAACTGATCAAAACCATCAAATCCCATCAGCTCAGAGCTAAAGTTGGGTCTCTGACCCTGGAGTTCAGAAAAGGTCCCGTAAAAATAACAGCTTCCTTCGTGTAAAATTAGTATCTTGTCTGCTATTTTCAAATGTTCCAGCTTTGATGTAACAAGTATTCTAGTTTTATTGACGATAAGTTTGCAAACACAGCTTCGCAAAAAGAAGGGGGGGGGACAATTAGAGATTTCAAGGAGGGTAATCATTACTCATTTCTGTACCTCATTTTCTGTCCAATTTTGCTGATCTTCTTTGAGTGCTTTCCAGCTTAAAAGCAACAACCTAGATTCATTTAGCTAAGATACAATTTGAAGAGCAAAAGAAAGCATGCCATTCAAGTAATTGTGCACTGAGGACTCTAGCTAGGTATCTGAATATCATAGCCACCAGCACTGGGTGTATGGAGCACAGGGATCTCCGGCCCCCTCAATATTTTGAATCAGGGGGCTCACTCACCCCCAATATTGAGGGGGCGACATCCCCTACCACCCCTCGGGGCACCCTCCATGTACTCCAGCCCCTGCCTGTGTGTTTTGGTTTTTTTAAGGCTCAGTTAAACTATTATTTGCACACAGACATAGATGAGAAGTGTGTTCTTTTAAATGTCATTAAGTGACTGATAGCAGCTAAGGTGAGGTCAGCAAACCAGCACAAAGGCTTATAGCACATCCTGGGATGATCTACAGAACTACTGAAATTCAGACTAAGAAGCTTGGAATGATCATGAGGGTTTATTGCAATCCAATCAGTTACAATATCCATAGAATAATGTGCATTTCATGATGTTCTGAACCTACCTAAACCTACTCCTAAAAGCATTAAGCATTTGATGCTTATCAAATTATACAATAGAAAATCTGTTTCTTGGGTTTGCATGCTGCTTTCCACAAATTCTTTTGCATTACGTTGGCATAATACCCTGTGTATTTATTTACTAAATAAGCAAATTTTATTTATTAAATTTATTTATTTAATAAAATTTATTTATCAAACAAGCAAATATGTCAAAATATACTATACCTTTCAAATATTTCTTTCTCTGTTAACATGTCTAGATAACCGAAAGGGGAATCCAAGAGATATAAATCAGCATCTTTATATACTGCTCTAAATAAAGGACATAAAAATGAAATTAGCTTCCATTAAAAGTAAATGCTAACATTTAATTTATATTTGGAATGTTTGATCAGAATATTTTTCTGTTATTATATGCAATATAAAGATCACCCAGGGAATCCAGTATTGCGATCACGTAGGCTTTATAATCCACCATATTAACATTTAATTTCAGGAAACAATTACAACCTGAATTTTTGAGCACAATGGCGTCTCTGCTGCAGCACCACCGGACCTGCCTTCATCTGCCCCAGTGGCAACAAAATATGTTTCTCGCATAATGGTTCCACAGCCACAGCAGGCACTGTAACCTTCCAACAGTTTAATTTCACCCCCAGTGACGCATTCTTCTGTTGTCTCCCAAGACAGACAGATGCCAGGAACAACCGATACCAAGCACTTATCCATTGATAGGCCACATAAAAACATGGTACTTTGCTTGGTCTTAAATCCTCAGTGATTAAATTTGAATTTTGCCATTATTAGTGAACACGGTGGCAATCATGTTTCTCCAGAATAAGCTCAAAATGCAAACAAGAAGTAAATTAGCCCATGACAGTGCTGTAGACATATTTTCTATCTATGTGATTAAAGAGGTCCCATATAAATGGTATCTACATGTTATACTGGATGTGGTTGGTGCTGTGGGTTAAACCACAGAGCCTAGGACTTGCTGATCAGAAGGTTGGTGGTTCAAATCCCCGTGACGGGGTGAGCTCCCGTTGCTCGGTCCCTGCTCCTGCCAACCTAGCAGTTCAAAAGCACGTCAAAGTGCAAGCAGATAAATAGGTACCGCTCTGGCGGGAAGGTAAACGGCGTTTCCGTGCGCTGCTCTGGTTCGCCAGAAGCTGCTTAGTCATGCTGGCCACATGACCCGGAAGCTGTACGCCGGCTCCCTTGGCCAATAAAGCGAGATGAGCACCACAACCCCAGAGTTGGTCACGACTGGACCTAATGGTCAGGGGTCCCTTTCCCTTTACTTACATGTTATACAGGGGAAGGATCTCACTATTCCAGCTCTACAATTCTATTATTCTATTTCAGTTCTCTTAGTTTAAGTCGTATAACCCTCATCTGAAAGCTGCCACCTATTCCTGTAGTGTATTACTTCAGTTGAAATGGGAGCATCACCAACAATTCTAGTTTAAATAAGGACTGTGTTGCTAGCAACAACTCTGTGCTAAAACCACTACCTCCCGTGTCTTTCCCATAAGTGCTGAGGAAATGCCTGACTGAGTTTGCAATGGGAGTAGTTGCACTAGTGAATAATGCAATGCTGAAAACTTTTGGCAGACATTGCACCCATTTTCAGAAGCAGGGATGATTTCAGACATTATAATAATGGGAACCTGAATGCATTAGCTCTTGCAGAGTGACAACTGCTAGTTACAACAGGGGAGGAAAATGGAGTGTAGGATTATTTCTGATGCCTCCCTTTAAATGTCAGAATTTTGGAAAAGGCTGGAATTTCATACTATCGAACTAGAAAGCTGTATTTGAAAACACTAAAAATTTAGCAGCAATTTTAGGCACCAGAAGTTTTTCAATTAGTTGTAAGAAAGCAACAAGGTTCTGAATTTATAAAACCAAATCCTTACCTTGCATTTGAATGTGAGACTTCCATTAATCATAAGAAATTGCATGCTGATAACAAAACAAGTACAGTGGTGCCCCGCAAGACGAATGCCTCGCAAGACGGAAAACTCGCTAGACGAAAGAGTTTTCCGTTTTGGAGGTGCTTCGCAAAACTAATTTCCTATGGGCTTGCTTCGCAAGACGAAAATGTCTTGCGAGTTCCTGCGGGTTTTTTCCCCTTTTTCCCCCCTTTTTCTAAGCTGCTAAGCCACTTAGCCGCTTATCCGATAAGCCGATAAGCCGCTAAAAGCCGCTAAACCGCGAATAGTGCTAATCCGCTAAGCCGTCAATGGGCTTGCTTCGCAAGACTAAAAAAAAGCTAGACGAAGAGACTCGCAGAACGGATTCTTTTTGTCTTGCGAGGCACCACTGTATGGGCTGTATTTATTAAACACATCATACAATTATTTCAATTCACCTGGCAAGAGAGATCCTGGCTCGCTGGCCACCACTGAGAGTGATTCCACCTTCTCCCAAAACGGTATCATCTTTTTCTGGAAACTTTGAAATGTCCTGTTGAAACATTTTATAAAAGATTTTTTTTTTTTTCAGATTACACCACAGCTTCTCAATTTATATCATATGGAGCAATTCTAAGTCATAAAAATGAGCACCTGAGGGAAAATTCACACAACTTGTTTGCCATTTTAACCAGATCTGCTTGGGAGCAATCTCTCTTTAGAGCTCTTTGCAACCCAATGGGCTCTTCAGAATCCTGACTAATCTAATCATACACAGGATTTGGCCACTTTAGAGCTCACCCCAGCTACCCATCACTTATATAGATGCCAATTGGCTCCAGTCTCCCTTCATTGCAATAACTGCTTAATTGTTTCTAGCCTATGCTTTTTTGTTATTTGGCAAGCAACTAATCCATTAGATGAGCATTCCTCTTCTCCCATTAAGCTTAGTTTATGCAGTAGCCTTTTGTGATGGACATGGCAGACATTTGATATAATGCAGAAAATGTAATTTCCCAGTCATTCATTTAGTGGCATGGGACACAGTTTCTTAGCAAGCACACATGGTGGTCTTTAAGAACTCACCAGCTTCCATCCTGGTGGCTGGTTGCTTTTAATTAAGCCCTAGAAATTATTGCAATCTCTATTTGACTGGTATTATTTTTAATGTACATTCTTGGGTGAGGATCTGTATTTCATTTGGGATAAGACTTTCAAAATTTTAAATACTCCCCCCCCCCACACACACACACTTTTAGGGTAAAATAGGTTGCGATGTTCGCACCAGAGTAATAGGAGATCATCATGCACAGACTAATAGCAGACAAACGAGCACTGCCCATATTGTGTTTCCTCTGGGGTAGATAACAGCACATATTGCTTTGCTTTCTTCCTTGCAGCTCTGCAGTAGAGCAGAGAGGACCACATGCACAATGCTACGACTCTTACCAGCTCTAGACCATGAGACAACCCTCTTACCTTTAAGAATTCCCTCTGCTGCAGGAAAAATCCATTGCACTTTTGAGTAAATTATCTAAAGCAGGGGTCAGAAACTTGTTTAGCAGGGGGACGGTCCACTGTCCCTCAGACCTTGTGGGGGGCCAGACTATATTTTTTTGGGAGGGGGAATGAACGAATTCCTATGCCCCACAAATAACCCAGAGATGCATTTTAAATAAAAGGGCACATTCTACTCATGTAAAAACACGCTTATTCCCGGACCGTCTGCAGGCTGGATTTAGAAGGCGATTGGGCCGGATCCGGCCCCCGGGCCTTAGTTTGTCAACCCATGATCTAAGGCTAATTGTTCTGTAAGACGTTTATCTCCTTTTCCTGCCCTACATTTGTTTTAGTTTCATCTTCCAGTCTTTGGGCTCATTATGCTCTGTTGGATTTGATTAGGTGGTCAGCTACTAAGACAAATACGCTACCAGCAATTTAAACTCTGGTTTGCTTTGTAAATAAACAAAATAATCCTGGGCTTCCTTCAGTTTTTCTCTTTCCTGATTCTCTAAACATTGCTTTGGTTATTTTCTGAATGTTTTTTCCCCTCCACAGTTTCAGCATTAATTTCACTGTGGGTACTTAAGCTGGAGACAGTAGTCTAGTCTGTTCTGTAAGCTGTTGGGACTCTTTTGAAGATAACCTGCTTATCTGACAAACTTAACTATAAAATACCCATAAGGATAAAAGCAAGTCTCATATTTCCTCTGATCATCGACAGTGAGAGTCATATACAAAAGGAGAATCTTGTTAGCATCCAAATCAGAATCCCAATCCTAGTCAGAAGAAAAAAGGCCTTCTTATGTTCACTGGGACTCGATATATGAAGTCTAACAGGGACGCGGGTGGCGCTGTGATCTAAACCACTGAGCCTCTTGGGCTTGCCAGTCAGAAGGTCCGTGGTTCGAATCCCCTCAACAGGGTTAGCTCCCGTTGCTCTGTACCAGCTCCTGCCAACCTAGCTTGAAAGCACCTAGTTTGAACGCACCTAGTTTGAAAGCACGCCAGTGCAAGTAGATAAATAAGTATTGCTGTTGTGGGAAGGTAAACGCCGTTTCCATGCACTCTGGTTTCCATCTCGGTGTCCCGTTGCACCAGAAGCGGTTTAGTCACGCTGGCCACATGACCTGGAAAGCTGTCTGCGGACAAACGCTGGCTCGCTCAGCCTGAAAGCAAGATGAGCACCGTAACCCCCTAGCCACCTTTGACTGGACTTAATCGTCCAGGGGTCCTTTACCTATATGCAATCTAAGGCTAATTAAGAAACATACAAAAATGAGGGGGAAGTTTAGATTGGCAAGCAAGCAGAAGACTGGCAGGCCACTCTGAGAATAGATGGTCGAACTAAATGGGCTTTAGACCTGGTTATCTTCCTACGTTCTTAAGGGGGAAAGTAAGATTGTGAAACAATTTTCTTGAGATATTTCCTAACTTGTATGTGGGTATCACGATTTGCCAGGTTTTCTGAGACCTTTATCAAAGTTCATCGAGGCCTTCTCAACGTCCACTGTATAGTTCTGAGGGAGAAAACTTCATTGGAGTCTACTTCACCTTAAGCTCTCAAGCCAATCATGTTTCTTTAAAGTTTCAGTTGCTCCCTTCCCACCAGCCTTGAGTACAGTTTTAAGATTGTCAAGGACTGTTCCTAAATACTATACTCAGTGCCAGACATAATGCATTCAGCATCCCTGGTAAAATCCTGCATTTGTTTTAATAAATAGAAATATAGGTCCTTTTCTGAGGCCAACACCACAAACCTTGATGGATTTCTGGTTCCATCTCAAATATTTTTGGATAGAAAAGTACCACTAATGAGGTCTTTCAACACTGCAAACACTAATTCAGAGTACAACAAGTAAAATGTTCCACCCTGCAGAATGTGCTTCAATGTATCCTAAAAGGGATTTTTTCCCCCCTCCTATCTCAAAACCCAGAAAGTTATGCAAGCTATTTGCTTTCTCTTCCATCTATGCATAATTGTATTTGATAAAGCTACCTCACACATCTCCTTCAATCCTTCAAGTGAAATTTGATGGTACATTCTTTGGAATGGATTGAACACTGGTCAAAGGAGATAGGGGCTATTAATGATTGGGTTTCCTGACATGAAAACTAATTGAGGTACGAATGGGGGAGTGATAGCCTGACCTTTCACTTTACCTGCACCAAGTAGTTTGCTGCTTCAAATATACATACATGAGAAAGGTAATATAGGTAAAAGGTAAAAAGGTAAAGGACCCCATGATGGTTTAAGTCCAGTCAAAGGCAACTATGGGGTTGCTGCACTCATCTCGCTTTCAGGCCGAGGGAACCGGCGTTTGTCCACAGACAGCTTTCCAGGTCATGTGGCCAGCAGGTCTAAAGTGCTTCTGGCACAACAGAACACCGTGACAGAAACCAGAATGCACAGAAATGTCATTTACCTTCCTGCCGCAGCAGTACCTATTTATCTACTTGCACTGGAGTGCTTTTAGACCACAGCACCACCCACGTCCCATCAGCAAGGTAATATATGAACTATGACTTACAGGTATGAGATGAGCAAGCTGTTCAGCATTCCATATTACTTGCTTAGTATAGCAATGTGATACATACACTTTTACAAATGCTAGTTAATAGACACTTCTGATAAGAATATTTTAAGTGCTGTTACTAGCTCTACATCTTCTGTCTCATCCCTATTCTTTTCCTTCTATTCAGACCCGGAAGATTTATAGCTTACCTGGCTGAGCCATTTGCAGGTTATGCAACACAACCTATCCATCACGAAAACATAATTTCAGGAAATTTCTGCTTTAATTATTTTGTTGGCAAAGCCTGACTTTAATGAACAGACAGACTTTGGAAGTACAGCAGCCTCAAGCAAGAATTGGATTTCTACATTTTCAACAGTCATTTCAAAATTTCAAGATTCAGCCAAAGAGATAACAGACATGCATATACATTAGTATAAATGTTATTATAACATTATTGTGGCTGTTTCCTCTTAACAGAATGCATAATATTTGATTCTTAGATTTACTGTCCTAGTTATGGGACAGCTATATCTTATTATACTTAAAAATTCAGAGGGTTAGTTCTCTACAATGTAATTGAAATCAATCTTGCAGCTGATGACAGGTTCCACAAGAGTATGACACATCTCAGGAAAATATTGTATCGCTGTCCCATTCTCATTTATTTTATCATGCTTTGACTAGATGTGTCAACAACTATATTTCTCTCTCTCTCTCTCTCGCTATATATATATATATATACATGAATTTGATGCCCATATTGACCTTAACTAAATTGTAAGCCCAGTGTTGTTTTGAAATTTTAATTTTACCGGTAATTATAAATACAAGTTGCTTTATGATTTGGACACATTTTAAATCATTCACCAGTCAAGGCTGTGCAATGAGATCTAAGCAGAAGAGGACAGTACCTTGAACAGGGAAATTAAAGCATTAGGGTTCATATAGCCTTGTGCTGAATGAGGAAAATACTGAATACAGTACAGTACTAATAAATTATAAGTGCTTCTTTGAATTTTAAAAATCTTATTCAGCACTTCTTATACAGTACTGCCATTAGCTATATGTACCCCTGCAGCTTTTAACCACAATCACGTACTACAAGCAAGAAGAAAATATTAAAGACTGACCTCTTCTAACTGACAGGCTTTCATGACACTCTTGTATCGGAATTCATCATAGGAAACCCCAAAGATGATGTTTTCTTTAATTGTTCCAGGCATGATCCATGATACTTGAGGGCAAAAGGAAATCCTTCCACTGTGTTTAATTTTACCTTCCAAAGGCTCCAGCTCTCCCATAATCATCATCAGGAGAGAAGTCTGTTATTGAGATTTATAATAATTAACATTCATTCTTTAATAAAGAGGTGTGTACAACAAGATCTAAGGGACGCGGGTGGCGCTGTGGGTTAAACCACAGAGCCTAGGACTTGCCGATCAGAAGGTCGGTGGTTTGAATCCCCGCGACGGGGTGAGCTCCCGTTGTTCGGTCCCAGCTCCTGCCCACCTAGCAGTTCAAAACCATGTCAAAGTGCAAGTAGATAAATAGGCGGGAAGGTAAACGGCGTTTCCGTGCGGTGCTCTGGTTCGCCAGAAGCAGCTTAATCATGCTGGCCACATGACCCGGAAGCTGTACACTGGCTCCCTCGGCCAATAAAGCGAGATGAGCACCGCAACCCCAGAGTCGGTCACGACTGGACCTAATGGTCAGGGGTCCCTTTACCTTTACCTTACAACAAGATCTAGCAGCCATGATATTCTAAGTTTGCAACTTTGTACAATATGTTTATATCAATAAATCTGAAAGGATGGAGTTTTATGTGCATGGTTTGGCAGATTCATTCCAATACAATTCAAAATGCAAAAGGATGAAAAGTCTGAAAATCATCCTTGCAAGCTCAGAAAATAGCCTGTCAATCATAGAAGTCTTTCACATTTACAGAGTAAACCTCAATGCCCCTGTGAATCTCTGATGAGTCAGGCAAAGCATTAGGTGTAAATTAATCATAAACCCAGAGATATGACTATTTGTTCAACCTTGAAAAAGCGTAATTAATTTGTGTAACTTTTTAATTGATCCTATTAATGATTTGGCTTGGTGTGACATTTCCTGCAATACTTCTCTGTAAAACAGTACAAGAGCACAGCTAGTGATTCATTCTAGCTTGAAAGCCCTTCAGGAAGCTATTGATCGCGACTTCAGAATACACTTGCCATGGTTTCTGAGTTAATTAGTAGCTAATAGTAACCTTGTGGCACTTAGTGCACATCAAAGTGGTAAGAAATATGAGGAAATATCATACGTGTTATCAAAGGTACTCTAAATGCAAGCCGCCTTCAGAAATTAGCCTCCATGCATTCCCTTCATTTTTTCTTTGAATGCTGTGAAAGCTAATTTCTAAAGGGGGTCTGCTTGTCACAGAATGCCTTTAGTTAGTAAAACAGTCATAAAACTTTATTTTTAAACTTCTGCATCTCCAACAGAGGTGGGCTTCCTGTGACACAACTTGAGAACTTAGGACAGCGGTTCTCAAATTTTTATTCTGAAAGTGTGGACCAGAGAAAAAAGATTTGAGAACCACTGTCTTAGGCACTGCGGCTAAGTTGTGACTTGATGAGTTAGTTATCGAGAATAACTGGAGTCAGGGCTGGTGCAAGATGCAAAAGCAAACAAAATACCCTTTAAAGTTTAAAAACCTTCCTGCCCTTTTAAATATTGTGTAGAAAAGGTAAAGGTAAAGGGACCTCTGACCATTAGGTCCAGTCACGAACAACTCTGAGGTTGCAGCGCTCATCTCACTTTACTGGCCAAGGGAGCCGGTGTACAGCTTCCGGGTCATGTGGCCAGCATGACTAAGCCGCTTCTGGTGAACTAGAGCAGTGCACAGAAATGCCGTTTACCTTCCCACCGGAGTGGTACCTATTTATCTAGTGTGTGCCATCATGTCTACTTCCAGCCTATCTTTCTGCCGTTAAAAAGAATGCATCATTTAATATCACAGAATTAATCGGCTCCACTTCCGGGTGGGGATGGTTTGCGGTCAGGCCGCCTAGACTCCCACCTCAGCGTGAGGGCAGGACAGCATCCCATGTCATGCTGGGAGAGACCCCGGCCACGTCAGGTTACCAGGTGGCCAATCAGGTCGCTGGGGCCGATTTAAGCCGCGGCGCGACTCTGAGGCGTACCTTTCAGCCTCGCACCACGGATCTCCCACCCTCCCACCCTTTTTTCAGGTTGCGTCACTGGCCTTGCTATGAACTTCAATTGGTCACTGTTGAGGGGCCTGGTAGGACTTTTTCCGTTTGGCAAATTGGCACCAGGCACTTGGTTTTCGCCTACCTCATAGCAATCGTCACAATGGGGGAGGGTAGGTGCGGCCATCTGGGGAATCCAGGGGTGTGGATCTTGTCCAAAGCCTGGGGAGGGGCTAGGGCCATGCCACGACCCCAGCAGGAACCCAGGGTGCTCAAGTCGATCCACATCGGCAGGGCTCCCCCTACTGGTGGTTTACCTTTACCAGATTTCCTGCAAGGCAGGCAGGAGTCAGATATAGTCTGTTGTTGCCAATGCCTAAGCCAATACCGCTCACATTCTGTAACCAATAAAGTTGTGGCCTAAATTTTGCCCGTTAACATTAACCTAAAATCTGTGTCCTTCTGTCTTTATTCTCCTGGGGGGGTGGCTTAGGGGGCCTTGACATTCAAATATTTCAGCAGTCTGCCATCGGTACCTTTCCTGCTCCAGTAGACCCTGCAACAGCCAGCATCTCTCCCTTTTCAATTCTGAAGCTGATGTCCTTAAGGACAGGAGTAAAATGAAGTTGGAAGTTGCTGAAGAAGAGACCATCACTAGCAGTAGATATTTTCCTGTTGCCATTTTCCTGCTGTGCTTTTGCAAAGAACTCCGCAGATCCCTGCAAACAGGAAAAGCAAACGCTCAGAATTATAGAGCAGCAACAAGGTCTCTGTGCATGCATAAATGAGTTCTCTAAAGAAAATGCTTTCATATTACGTATCTGTGTTATTATTGCATTAAAATAATTCCATATGTTCTGATGTTTGCTATTTTCAATGCTGACATTTTGGAGATGGACCCTAATTTAAAAACTGTAGTATATTTATTGTATATTCATCAAGCTGCTTGTTTGTGCTCCTCGTACAAACACACCCACCCACCCAAAGACGAACTTCTCTTCTTCCTTGCATTGAATTCCCACCCTGTCACATCACCTGCATTTAAGCAATATCGCAGCATGGTTGTCAACTATGGCTTACCAGATTTCACATATCATCTGGAAATCATAACTGGAAATGGATTCTGAGTTGGAAGAAAATCTGGCTTAACTTGATGTTAACTGCTAACCTTGGTGTTGAATATCCACAGTTAGTCGGATATATGTTCTGATATTAATCAAGCAATTTCATACTCTATATCAAAACCCGCCCCAATCCCTCAAATTGGTATGCAAAGGTGAATCAAACTTTTTTTTTTTTTTTAAAGTTATTATGGTCCATTATTGGGGTTTTCAGGGTGGAGTCTAGAAAAATGAGTGTTTTTCTTGGAAAGCTTGGATAAAGGGAGAGATGAGGAGGCAACTTCTCTTCCCTTTTTCCCACCATCTGCCTTTGTAATGAGACACTGGCATGTATTAAAAGATGCACCTATATTGCAACATCAGTCAATATTTATATACCATGTTAGTTGTATGGTGTAGTGTTGAGAGTGTTCCTCACATGGCAATTCAGCTACCTGTGTGGTCTTAGTTGGGCCAGTAGCTATATCTCAGCCTAACCTCATTGACAAGATTGTTGTGAGGATAAAGGATGGCGTCTCAAGGGGGAGGGAACCATGCATGCCACCCTGAGCTTATTGGAGGAATGGTGGGACAAAAATTAATTAAGACACCAGATGATTTTAAGGATTTTTTGAGGTGGTTGTTTTGCACAGAACACACAAGCTAACTGGTAAAAAATGGACAGCAATATATCCTGGAATTCTTGCAACCTCCCCACCCCCCCACCCCACCAGTAAGCTTTCCTGCATTCATATTGAACTAATTAATGCATTAGGTTTGCCATGGTTGTTTGTGGTGGGGCACTTGTCCCTTCTAAAACTATATCTGATGCAGAAATTCATCAGGTGAAGCTTTATGCAGCATGGACATAGAATAACAGCACATTCTTCACCTGCTGAACATCAGCTTGTCCTGTAGTTATTAAAGGCACATGAAACAGTTAATCTAATAATCTAATAATATTATTATTATTAATAAGGCAATCCTTTTAAAAGAAACACTAAGAACTCAGCAAAAACGATCAAAATTTCAGATTTACCTCATCCCAGAAGGCTGTTACCTTATCCAGTTCAAGCCCTGTGGTTGTTAAATTATATTCCAGAGTTTTGTATTCTTCTTTTTGCAAGAAATCCTGTAAATTTAATTTAAAGTTTTTCAGGCACAAATACATATAATGCAGCATGCTAAATTCTGACCACAGAACATGTCTTTTAAAACATTCTCTTGTTCCGGCACGAATTACTTTTAATTAAAAAGAAGGCGGTTGTTAATGGGCAAAGTCTGTCCACTCCAGTGAATATTCATCTTCAGATGGAGACTCCCAACATAACATGCAAGTGAGATGGCAAGATCATCATAACTGCACATATGAACCCTTTGCCACCCTTTGTTTTTGGTTCCTTAATGCTATCTCCCCCTCTCCACCTATCAACTTAAAGACCACCAATAAAAATTTAACCTTATGCTTTTGCACTTGAGTGTAACTGCAGGTAGATCTAAACACAGGAAAAACCCACTATAAATAAGTCAGAAATTAGATCGTTTTAACGAAAGAAAAAATCTCTATGGAAAATCACGTTTTAACATTTCCTGCTCTCTGCCGCCATCTGGTGTTGGGTGTTTATAGCGCATCCAAATCATTGTTTCTTTACTAATGTATCTGAGTCCTGCATTTACAAAGAGGCCCTGTCCTGTATTACTCATGCAAAGGGAAAACACAAAGGCAATACAAAAGCACTTTGAACTGGGCCCAGAAACTACCGGTAATTGGTGTTCTATGCTCAAACTGTCTTGGCCCAGTGAGCAACCTGGCCGCTGAATTCTACACCAGCTGAAGTTTCCAAACCATCCTCAGAGATAGCCCCGTGTATAAGATGTTGCAGTAATCTAACCTAGAGGCTATTAAGGCCACCTGAGCCTCGAGCAACAGCAAGAGATTCAGAAGTTCAACCATCTGAGTACCCACACCTTCAGAGGGAGTGCAACCCTTTCAACAGCAAGCAACTGCCCAGCCAGCCAGCCTAACAGTGTCTCAGCCTTATTTGGATTAGGCTTCAGTTTATTTGCTGTCATCAAATAAAACAAGCGATCACTTTACATATACTCTGAAGGGGGTGCAAACTGCAAACCCATGAAGGTGCACTCAGATGGCTCCCTGCACGCTTGTAATCAGCCTTAAGGTTTATGTTTGTATCCTCTTGACAGCATATCTGAGCATATATGTAGTGCAGCTAACAGCAGTTGGGTATTAACTATTCAACACATATTTGCAGTAATAAAGTCTTTCAGCCAAATCTTCAAACTAGGTGTTTCGGCCTGTAAATGCTTAGAATGCACAGAGATGGTGCCATTCCACATTCCACATTTTCCCCATCATTTTATCTTGGTCTAATCCTGAAATAAATGTTGAACCTGGATCTAGACATCACCTTCTAATATCTGGTTGTCACATGCCTGTCCTCAGATGCCCTTGGGCATGGCTATTTAAACAAAAATTATCGTGACAATTATGTTTTCCTTTAATGAAATAAAAACACTTTAACTTTGAAACACCATTTCCAAAACAGAGTTGGAGCATATAATTGTTAAATGACTCAACAGCTTCTCATTCTGCAAGTCACACCACAAAGAAAATGGTCACTTCCAGGGGTTACAGGGCAAGCCAAGGTTACATAGGGCAGGAAAGTTTACTGTGGACACAGGCCAGCCCAAAGTTAAACAAGTGGCACCATTAGCCATGGATTCTGGGACCCTCGCTGGGGACGCAACTCACCCCCCCCCAATGGTTCTAAACATTTGTGTCACTGCTTGCAATACCATCATAATGCACCATATTGCCTTAAGTGAGTTTAAAATGCAAAATTGCACGTACTCCAAGCATTATTTTTATTTTATTAGGGTTTGCAAGCTGTTTTTTTTTTTGTTTGCTTGGGATTTTTTGTTCTAATATTTGGAGAGCAGCAGCAAATCCACTCTCTGCCTTTATGCTTTGAATGGGTAGAATGGGCCAATGCTCACCTCCCTGACTTTCTGTGTTTTCGTTTCTCTCTAATCTGTCACCTTTTTTTGTCTATGAGAGCTAGGAGGCTTTTTTTTGTTGTTGTTATAATCTTATGTGCACACACTTTGGAATAAGATCTGTTGAACACAGAAGGATTTATTTCTGTGTAAATATGCACAGGATCCAGTTATACCATATATTTTTGTCGATGGATGTGGTAGGGTGAGATGAGAAAAGGTTTCAGTCATGCACAGGCTGTCGCTGTACTCAGAAGACAATGGGCACTGGAGGGGAGATGCAGAGGCTTGATGCTGGTCGAGGTGAAGAAAAATTGAGCTATCCTTCCCAGCTTATTCCACAGGTGCTTTCATAAACGTCATAATGCATAGTTGCAAAAAAGGAACTTAGTCAGATGTCATGATGAGAATACTCAAAAGCAAAAGGAAGATCTTGGAGGCTAGATAGTCAACATGAATAGAAGGTAAAAGGTAAGGTAAAAGACCCCTGGATGATTAAGTCCAGTCAAAGGCAGCTATGGGGTTGCAGTGCTCATCTTGCTTTCAGGCCGAGGGAGCCGGCGTTTGTCCACAGACAGCTTTCCAGGTCATGTGGCCAACATGACTAAACCACTTCTGGTGCAACAAGACACTGTGACGGAAACCAGAGCGCACAAAAATGCCATTTACCTTCCCGTTGCAGTGGTATTTATCTACCTGCACCGGCATGCTTTTGAACTGCTAGGTTGGCAGGAGCTGGGACAGAGCAATGGGTGCTCAGGCCGTCGTGGGGATTTGAACTAATGATCTTCCGATTGGAAGCCCAAGAGGCTCAGTGGTTTGGACCACAGCGCCACCCTATAATACCACCCATCTGACTGGGTTGTTGGGTAGCTCCCAAGAAAATATAGTAAAATATATACATAAGTAAAGCCCTGCTGGATCATCGAGTTGAGCATCTGGTTATCACAGTGGTTGGTAAGACATCCATAGGAAATCTGGCATCACCACTCAGTGATTCTGTTGAGGAGCCTGACCCTTTTGGGATTTCTAGCTTGTTGGACTCTTTTTGACATACAGAGTGACACCATCTCCAATACACCCTTGCCTGTCCTTCTTATGGAGATGACAGCATCCCAATGGCACTCTCCATTTCCCCAGGTTTCTGCTATGTACAATATAGCTATGCTTTCCTGTAAGACCAATAAGAACTATAAGGTCAGGAGTTAAGACTGCTTGCGAAGTAGCGATTGAAGAGCCTTTAGCAGATACTGCAGATACTGCTTCTACATCAAGAGTTGAGGTAGCTTGTGTGGATGTAGGAATGTAGCCACAGATACAAAGAATCAAGTGGATGAGGGCTTAGACACATCCATTGTGTGCTTTGCTTCTCTATGGAAGTAATACACCTGACCATCTAAAGACAGTGGTTTTCAACCAGTGTACCATAGCACCCTGGGGTGCCTTGAATGATGGTCAGGGGTGCTGCGAGCAACACTGGCATCTGTCTCTCTTTCCCTCCCTTTTCTGATGCTCTCCCCCGTCTCTGCCTCCCAAAGGCTTGAACAGCTGTTTATTGCAGAAGCCCTGGCAATAAGCTCTGCAAGTGAATGGTGCCACTGAAAGGCACCTCTCTTTGGGGCAGGAGCAGCAGCAAGACTGCCAAGGAGAGGGGAGAGGAAGCTGAGGCAACACTCCACAAAGGAAGATGTTCAAAAAAGGGTGAGAGGCTGACAGCTCTGCAGAAAAGGGGTGACATAACTGGGCTCCTGAGCCCCATAGGGGTGCCATGGAAATAATGTAGTGGGTCAAGGGAGCTGTGGACTCAAAAAAGTTGAAAACCTCTGATCTAAAGAGATGAGGCAATAGGACTAAAGAGGTCTAGCAGTTAACTTGACTTTCCGATTGAAACCACTGTAGACTGCTTTTCCACTCTGATGAAAGGGATTTTTCCTACAAAGTAGTACTGTATACCGAGGACCTTTTCTTGCCCGCAAACAAACTGGTCCATTCTGCAGTCCTATACATACTTACCTGGAAGTAAGCCTCATTGAACTCAATGTGCTCTACATGCATCAGATACAGGCTGCAACCTTCTATAAACTTGAAAAAAAGTAAATCCCATTGACTCTCAACAGGCTGCCTGAGCAAACATTTGGAGAACTTCAGCTGAAGTCAGCAATGATCTCAGTCAATTGACATTTTCCTCATAATAACAGTGGAGAAATACATCAAAACGGCTTCTACGAATAGCATTTAATGAAGTGCAATAAAATATTGCAATGTACTTTCAGTGATAAATTGGCAAGATAATATACTACAAAGGATTAGCTTCTATTCCTGTAGGGAACTGGGTTTATGTATTGTACCTGTATTTTGTTTATTGCTCCAAGAGAATCATACCATGTCTGCACAGCCCAAGGAAACTGCCTAGTGACTGCCATTCGAAGAACAATGCAAAATGAGATGGTGGTAAATATTTTCCTGAGAATAATTCCGTAGATCAGTGCGTACGGAAGCACAGCCAAGAACACCACGAAAAATCCAGAGAAGAAGAATGCTGAGCTATTGAAATATCTCACATAAGCAGCTTTTTGGGTCAGCTTCAGTTCAGGTCTGTCAAAGAGAAAAGCAAAATGTGAAAGTTATTATACCTGGGGAAAGGTATGCCACCCTAAACACAGAAGCAGTTGGGGCTGCAAATAAATGCTTGGAAAACAGTTTTAGCTCAGAATGTGAATGAGGGTGGCACAAAAGTGCAACAACCAGTCCTTCGGTATAAGGTACCCCTGTGGTGTAGGTTGAGCTGTGAAACAGTGATTGGCCCAAGATTGCCTGGTGAGCTTAGGAGTTTGAACCTACATCCAAGAATTCGGATAGGAATTTGAACCTATATCCAAAACTCTAACATTCACACATTTTGCACAGGTCAACACTTCAACTAAAAGGTGTGTTAAATCAGAGCTGCACATTTGGAGACAAGGGAAATCCCTAAAACTAGTGCGCTACTAGTAGCAACCATCTAGGTGATAGCAAACTATGACAGCAATGTTATTTGCATGTGTTCTGCCAACGAATAGCTAGAGATCTCAGAAAATATCATAGCCCAAAGAGTTTGTGGATAGAGCAAATGTGACATTTTTTGCAAAAATCTGGGTATGTCTTTACACAATGTGACTAGGATGAAAGCGGCTTTGTTTCCTTGTTCTTGTTTCTTTTTCTTGCAAGTGATTATACTGCATCTGCAAAACCATGCAGTTTTGAAGAGATTCTAGACCTAGAGACGACAGACTAACTATTGTCCAAATAAGCTGAGAATTTTTATTAGTTATCTTCTTGGTTTGCTTCTGTAGGGTAGGTCAGCAAAGAAGCACAAATATCATGCAATTCTGAATAAAAGTGTTTAGGGGGGGAGAAAACTGCATTCACAATGAAATTTTTAAAAGCAAAAAAAGTCCCGATGCAGATGTTAATAAGGAAAAGGAACAGCTGCGTAGCTCTACATGCTTGGATAAACTGCTTCATCAAAATCTGCAGCACTTTGGGAAATTTTGAAGCTCTTTATCAGCTTATTATACTCCAGACTCATAGAAATCTCTGTATTGTACAATAGTGCAATAAAATGAGAGCCGTGGGTTGAGCTTTGGAGCACCCTTTACCCCAATGCAGCACTGTAGCAATAAGAGGTTAATCATTCAGTGAACACATACATCATCAGGGCTACATTGGGATTCAGTTCCCAGAGAGGCCCTGGCCTGTACATTGCTTGGCATGGGAATGGAAGAGATCTCCAACACTAAACCAGACTGTGGAAATGTAGAATTCATTGCATGGCCAATAAGACAGCAAACCAAACTGAGTCTTGGCAGCTTGAACCTGTGGGGGAGAAAGGACAACTCTTTGTCTCCAGTTTACAGCCCAAATCATGACTTTGATAGGATTTCAAAAGGAGGAGACACTATGCAGATTACAGCCTATATATGTTAATGGTTAGAGTCAGAATGAACAGGTCCCAGTCAGAAACGGCACACATGTTTTGGGAGCACGTGAAATCAGTGGAATGTGCTTCCATCTAGGCATGCTTAAAGCTGAGGTGGAAATCTACTAGCTGGTGAAACAGCAAAAGTATATGTTGGTGAATAATTTTGAGAAGCAAAAACAGGGAAGTCAAACAGAGTTTCTCAAAATACAAAATAAATCGGCCAGAGAATTAACGGGAAATAATTTTTAAATGGTCAAAAGATACACTTTCACAAGCAAGGTGTCCCAAATCTATAGCAAAATCTGAAATTGATAAAGATCAATCAGCTACTCTCTTTCCCCCCCATTACATCTTTTGAAGGTAAGCATCCAATATGGATTGTTACACTGATGATTGATTAATGAAAGCGAATGTGCTGTTTCTTCTTACTCCTTCCCTACCATATTCTTGCGTTCTGTACCTAAAAATTATAATTTCAAGGAACACCAGATTCTAGGCTTGCGCTGAACTTTCTTCACTCCCTTTCTTTAAGTTGGCTCTAACATAGTACAACTCTTTCTGGTTTCTAAACATTTTGAGCCCCTGCTAATTCTAACTGAAATGCTGCAATGCTGAATACTGCTGCTACTCATATTTAACACTCGTACACAGTGTGCCAGGCATTAAGGCTACAGGCTGTTTTTTCTTCTAAAACAGAGAAGGGACACACCCAGTACCACAATCAGTTCTGTATATCAAACAAGGGGAGGGGGAATATTTTTTAAAAAGGAAAACACATAGTAACCATATAATAAATAGTTACGGAAACAAATTGCCTAAGTTCCGTATGCAATAGACCAAGATGAAAGAGCTACAAAACAATCCAGTTACCTGATTATCCAGTATTTAAACATTTAGTGTTGGCATCGAGGACTGATACGGGTTTTTTTAGCTTTGTGCAGGGTTGGAATGTGAAACAAGAATGCTGAATAATCTGCATTATTCATTTCTGTGGAGGACTAGCCTCTTGGAATTTGAAATATTTTTCCTGTTCTGTCAGATACTGTAGGCCAGAGATGGCCAAAAATGTGGTTCTCCAGCTCCTTCCATCCCTGACATTTGGCCATGCTGGCTGGAGTGGATGGCCAACAATATCTGGATGTCTACAAGTTCTCCACCCCTGATAAGCATACCAAAATGCAAACTTTTATTTTAAAGATTAACCTTGGCCATCACATATTTTCTAGAGCTTTAGTTTCAGTCCTCCAAAACAGCCTGACAGCCACAGAAAAATAGGGGTTGAGATCATTACTCTTTTAAATTTCCAAATTTTCCCCAATTTACCTTATAAACTCAGCTCTATCTTCCAGAGGTAAAGCCTTTGCTACACAGCCACCCAAAAGAATCACATTTCTACTACTTAAATTTGTAAAATGCGCAACACAATAGTTGGACAGGCAGCTTAAATGCATAACCCAAAATGGCCCAATACATTTCATTATAGGATGAATAGGGCTAAAATAATTTATCTCGTGTGCAGGGGATTAAAACTTTAGGGAAGAGCAAAAATATCCTGTTTAATAAATCTACCAAATAAACCCACAGGAATAAAGATTACATGGACAATATTGAAGGGGCAAATACTTACTGGCGCACACTTTCAATCATGTTTTCCATTGCATTCTCCCAACAGTAAGCTTTGACTGATTGTATATTCTCAATCATTTCTGCAGTGAGTACAAGTCTCTCATTGATCTTTCCTGCTCTCTGATCTCTGTAAAACAGATTGACCCAGTTATGTTTAGTACCTATCTGTATATTCTTGATACCTTTGGAAACATGACATAGTCTGGGGGGAAATGAAGCTATTTTCTGAGTTCTTCAGAAAATACATCAGTTGAAGGAGTATAATTGCCAACAGGACCCAACTCATCACCAGTTTGAACTAACCAGGCAATTAAATGGCTACTGGCCTGCAGCTTTTATAATTTGTGCATAATAATAAAACTAAATTATAACAATCTTCCAAGTTAAGGTAAAAAGATAGACTTGGCACATTTGCTTCCTTTAGAAATGAGATAAATCCAAAAAAACCTTAGAATTGCTTCGTAGGAACAAGGAGACCCCCTCCAAATTTTAGAGCAATTTTTTATTCTTCAACAGATTCACATTTAATGCTATTTCTTTTCTTTTCTTTTCTTTTCTTTTCAAAGTCCACCAGGTTGAATCAAAAGGTGTTCTAAGCTTCTATAGCTCAGATGGTCATTTGACTTTTCCACTCCATAACTGTCTCCATCACCAATAGTTTGACTGCATGGGGGGGTGGGGATTCATAGCATCCCCTCTCTCACCAGGACCAACCTCCCATATGTCACATTCTGCAATGGCCATTTCTCCTGGTCACTGTGCAAGTTCATTATGGAACATTATATAATAGCCCTTGAATTTGCATCTTTTCCTCTTCTCTCCCTGTTCCTTTTTCCCTAGAATAGCTACCTGTGTTAGCAAACTTTCTCTGGTATATAGATAAACCCAACCTCACAGATCAAGCACCTGGGTTGATTTGCAGCAAGAACTGAGAGTACATATATTCTTTGGAAAATAATAATTCACACCTGTTTCTGCTTGTAGTAGCTATTGGTCATGTGTGTGTGTGTGTGTGCGCGCGCGCGTGCACACACACGTGTGTGTGTGTGTATCTTGTACATATAAAACGCAACCCCCAACATTCCATCTATGCACCTCTGTAGTTTCCCCCCTCCATATATAAGTAGATTATTATTGCCATTGTGGAGAAAAGTAAGGCAATATACCGTATTTTTTGCTCTATAAGACTCACTTTTTCCCTCCTAAAAAGTAAGGGGAAATGTGTGTGCGTCTTATGGAGCGAATGCAGGCTGCGCGGCTATCCCAGAAGCCAGAACAGCAAGAGGGATTGCTGCTTTCGCTGCGCAGCGATCCCTCTTGCTGTTCTGGCTTCTGAGATTCAGAATATTTTTTTTCTTGTTTTCCTCCTCCAAAAACTGGTGCGTCTTGTGGTCTGGTGCGTCTTATAGAGTGAAAAATACAGTAATCATGGGTAAAGTTGTGGTTTGTGCAAAATCTGCCCTCCATTCCTGATACTGTGATCCAGCCCTCAGTGACAGGAGTTTTTGATAGATTTTGGCAGAGCTGATGATGCTTGATAACTCTGTTCTGGCTGGATCAACAGATAAGGCTTTGTGGCAGCAGAACTTGCTGGAGTGATCAGGAGACTGTGGAAAGACACTGGTGTTCAAGTTGTTTTGACAGATCCAGCTTAATGACTCAACCTTGAATGACTTGAACAGCATAGCCCAGTTTAGACATTCCTCTTATTCCAGGCCTTTGCCTAATTAAACAGTCTATGATCTTTTAAACTGGGTGTCATTTGTATTTGTTATTATGCTATATATTTTTGTGTCTTTATATTGTAAACTGCCCTGTGACCTTCAGATTAAGAGCAATATAAAAACCTAACAAATAAATATCTTAAGTCATTGTATGTTGTAAACCAACATTGGTTTCATTAACAGAAGGATCATATGAAAATGTGTAAATTAATAGCCGAGTGAATTAACAATCATTAATGCCTATGAAAACTTTGGTTCCTCTAAAAACTGGAAGTATGTTCATGCCTAGCTTTGGATTATTCCCCAATTTACAAGTATTAAAGATATTCCCTCCAAATGTAAGATCCAATATATGGAAATATAAGATCCAGTATATGGAAATGTACGATCCAATATATGGAAATGTAAGATCCAATATATGGAAATGTAAGATCCAATATATGGTATAAACACATACAATATGAGAGCCCTGTTAATAGCAAATTGTTGGCAGGATTTATTCAGAATCTGTCATTAGCAAGCTTTTAAAACCCTTAATATTTGAAAGAAATACCCGCAATTGCTTTGTCACCTGTATTTCATCATCATTCGCCCTAGCCAGGCTTGGAAAAGGGCAACAAGAATTAGGAAACCGAGTCCACAAAATGCCGAGGCCTGCAGCATCTCACAGAGAAGTCCCATCAGCAGCAAGACTTGTAAAGGTGCAATCCACACAAAATGAGCTAAAGCTAAACCCTGGGGAGGAAAATCACAGCATTGCTCACTGGTAGTATGCAAAGATAGTCACAGGCAAGAGGGGTGGAGAGTTCTAGGTTTTTCCTTGGTTCCGCCCCGCATTCTCCTGAGTCTCCATTCCCATGTCCATCACTGAGCTGATTTCCTCAGGCAGGACAAGAGGTTGGACCAGGTTTATTTTTTCCAAACCTGGGCCTACTCTCTATTCCCCTGTACTGAACATATCCAGTCTTTGAGAAGGAGGTAAGGAGTCCTTCCCACACAGTTCCCAAGTCACCCTACCTTGGTCTGGCTCTCTCCGAATAAATGTATTCATAATTTCATTCACGTATTACATCTTGTGTTGAGGGAGCTCTGGCTGGAGTTGCCCTGACCTCACTACTGCCATGCTCCACCCTATCCTTGCAAGCATAGTGCCACACCACCCACACTAACATGCTCTTGCTGTTTTCCCTTAGTATGAAAAGAACAGCAGTCATCCCGTAACCCTATGCAATAAGCAAGGCACAATGGTGGATTCTGCCTTCAAACTCATACTCTGTCAGGGCTGGCCTAAGGCATTTTGCTGCCTGAAGCAAATGACAAGATGGTGTGTTCCTCCTGGTTCCATATGCAGAAACCTGCTGGACTGGCAATAAAACCTTAATAAAACACTGATACAGTATACCTGAAGCAACAGCCTTGTTTAGGTGGATCAGGACGTGCTGTGTAACATACATAGTTTTGCTCCCCAAGGCAGTTTACCTCACTTTGTCTGACGATAGGGCTAGCCCTGTATCCAATTATTTCTGCCCATGGGGGCAGAATTGGGTACACTGCACTCCTGAGTAGTTTTTACTGTGTCTGTCAAACATCCTGAGGGAAATAGCAGTGAAGAACTGTTATGGCCTTGAGCGGTAATTATCCACCCCTACACAAGTACGAAATTTACAGTGAAGCAAGCACATATAGTGGTTGTTCGAGCAGTAAATCAGCAGTACACTGCTAGGCACACCCTTAGTCAGACCGGAGTGTGAAGGAATGTTGACGACAGAGTATGCCAAAGAAGATAACTGGCTGGGAACTGGCAATCACATATATTTCTCTGTATTTTGTTTTATAAGACACATCAGGTAGCAGGGGGTGAGAGGTGGAATATAAGTATTTTAAACAAATAAATGAACCACCTAGATCTAGAAGAGCTGAGACGCAAACGAAGCGGCATGTGACTATTATCTCTGTGCTAGCATACCGAATGCAGTGACATTTATCATCTTCTTCTTTTTGTAATTAGCTCAAGCCACACAATTCACTAAAACTATTCACCACACCCTGTTAACTTCAGCTCCAGTGATTCAAAGCACTTTAGAATGGCCTCGAATCTAGAAATACCAATCCTCTTGCAAAGAAATGCAATACATTAAACATGGTTATATTAGAACCAACATACTTCATCAAATTTGTTCAGATTGTTTGAAAGGAGGCTAACAAGTTGTCCTGTGCTTATATTGTCAAGGACTCTGCTTGATAATTTTAAGGTCTGAAAAACAAAACAAAACAAAAGATTTTTTAAAAAAACAACAACCATCAAATACTTAGATGAAGCAGCACAAAAACCATATCACACAGCTATTATCAACTAGATGTTAGTAAATGCCAACGGAATATTACTTCCTACACAGGAAATCATTAATGTGTGAGCCTAGGCTTGTTTACCCAAAACTAAGTCCCACAGTATTGAAATGTGGTTTCCTGTTAAATGTTTTATGATTTCAGTCTAAGCTTATTTTATCTATCACACTCTAATATATTCTGATACGATCAGCATGCAAATACTGACCTTTTCTTCAATGCATCTACTGCTATTTCTAATTGTATTTACATAAGGCAATATATTGTATTATTCGCTCATACTGAGCTGATTCAGGTACAACAGCCAGACCCTGTTTCGGCTGTCAGGTCTGAGCCTTAGACACTTAAGCATTTTTCTCCCCAAACTGGAAACCCACTTCAAGCCATTGTTTCCAGTTCTGGTTTGGAAGGCATGCAATTACATTGCTGATTCCAATGTAATAAAAACATTTGGGGACAAGGAATCAAACACCATAGCAGCTCACCTGCTGCCTTGGTACATCTGGCTTAACTACTGGGAAGTATATTTGTGGGGGGGCTGTAACTCAGTGGTTGTTATGCCCCTACAATATAAATCCACTTCTGAGGATCTGGTGGAAGATTATCTAGAGCCACCAGAAAGTCAGGAACAGCCCAGAACAACAGCCAAGGAGAAGCCGGGACGGGCAAGGGTCCCTCCACACAGAAAGGGAGCTTGGCTTTTGAATTACAGGCAGAATTACTCCCATGCCCACAGGAAGCAACATTGCCTCAAGACAGGCGGACATCCTCACAGTCAGGAGGAATGTTTAGATTCTGAAGAGGACTCCTTGTGAGTTAAGGGCACTCAAGAGTAGAACTCCTCTCATCAAGAGTACTCTCTGCAGAAACTAAGAAGAGGTTGTGGCTGTTAAGTATAGTAACTTAAGTCACCAAAATTGCAAATGGTTGTATGCATTACTATGTGTTTATATTTGATTGGTTGGTAACTGAATTCCAGAGAAGTATTTCTCTAGTGAAGGAGAAACTCCATTTTATGTGAAGCAAGATGACTTAGAATCCACTGTGAACACTGCTAAGTTGAATAGGGTGTTGGAACGCTTCTTTCTCTGCTTGTAAGAAAGGGAGCGAAGCTGCAGGAGAAGGTAAAAGTGGAAGACTCTCATGGCAGCTGCAAGGCATAGTCTAATTGAGATACAGAAGGCTAAGTGCTGAGCTCTGGAAAGAGAGGAAAATATAGTTGTTTGGGTGTTTGAGGAAGAGACTGTGAGCCCATGCTTGGAGAAGCGTGTGACTGTAAATATCATGTTTTAATTGGTCAATAATTTTCTGCAGTGTTAAAGTTTTTGAATATTAAAGTCTGCACATTGGTTTAATTTCCAAAAAAAAGGGTGTCAGCCATATGTATGATTTGAGCTTCCTAGCTGCATTTTTGTTACTCTTAATTCAACAGTGGCTGAGTCCAGGGTGGAGTTCTGGTGGTTAAAAGTCTCAATGGGAGGCTGGAATGCGGCTGAAACAATGTATTGATACCAGGTCATACCTGGGCCTGATTGTCAGCTTACATGGACCTAAAATTTGGCCTCTCCCTTGACCAGCCTTTCACCTGCCTGAACATCTGCTGACCTGGACCTTGGCTTGACTCTCACCTTAGGCCTTGTTGAAACCAGTGTTTGTCTAGAATTCTCATCATCCAACTAGCCAAGGAGGGTTGCAGATAAAATCCCTTCCCAGCCCTGTCAACGTGCAACTAGGGAACACTTATATCAAAGGTAGCATTTGGTAAACAACATCAGAAGCAGCCATTCCTCCCCCAACACCAGGTATTATGCAAGACTCCTGGTTGAAGCAGGAGCAGAGCCAGGGAGGAAATCAGTGATTCCAAGGAGAGCAGGGAGTGTGTGTACCTATGGATGGCTAGACCATTGCTGGTACAGCGTGAACCATTCGGCAGAATTTCGCTGGTTATAACGCACTGAAATTCATCACAGATGCAATAAAATATGAAACTAGTCTGAAACTAAAATCTGGTATAATAGATTTTTTTAAAATAATGTTCTGTTAACATAGGGTTGGTTTCCAGATCAAATAATCACTTCTAGTATGAACTCAGTGCATGGTTTATTTAGTTAGTTAAATGTGTGTATCTCTTTTCCAATCAAGGTCCACAAACTGCTGCGCAATAAATAACAAAAAAAAATAACATCAAGAAACAAACAACAAGGAAGCATATTAAAAACAAAAAAAATTAAATCATAAAAAACACTATATCCACATTGTACAACACCAGATCCACATTGCACAGAAATGTTATAAACAGCATCTGAAAAGGTGTCTCTTTGTGCCACTGGACTGTTTCCACAACTGCAATGAGGGCCAACTATTAGGATCCAAGTCTTCCATGGATTTAATTGTACTTTCAGCTCGTGTAAATAAAAGACCTACCTTTTCGTGTAAATAAAAGTCCTACCTTTTTGTAGATTAAGCTGAACATTGCTATCCTTATTTGCATCCCAATGTGGTGGAGGCCAAATATAGCTGGGTGAAGCAGCAACATCCGCGCAACGAAGAGAAGGCAGAGTCCTATGGCTAAATAGTAAGCTATTGATCGTTCGTGTGAATTGGACGGATCATAAGAAGCAATAATTCTTCCCAGCAAAAGAGGCTGCACAGATTTCGTTACCTCCTGCGGAAACGGGGGGGGGGGGAGCGAAAAGTCGATGTCAATAAAACTTGAAAACCCGCTGGCAGTCTTAATGTTAATATTTGTATAATTAAACTAAGGTTCTCATCCAAGATAGCTTGCACTTGGTACATTGGGATTACACTGTATGCAAAGCCTTGCTTCCGATTGACAAATGAATCCCTGCCCCAAATTGCACCCTGCCAAATCTTTTAACAAAGGCAACAATTTGTCAGTTAATTCTACCACAGTTATACGGTTGTTGGTTTTCATCTTCTTGTGGTTTGAGGTTCTTTCTTGTTCATCTTTCTTTGCTGCATATGTGGGTTGTTGGTTGTGCGGCAGAACTTGCCTCAGGTGGTGGGTGCTGGGAGGGAGTGCTGAAGGGCAAATCTGCATGGGGCACCCAGTCTCCCTTCCAAAATTAAAGCTAAGAGTTTGCCTTGAGACCTTGGAGTTTCCTTGAGACCTATCAGATCATAAGTGTCCTTTTGTATTCTGTCCTTTAAATGACCTAAGGCCAGTGGTATGCATCGATTTCTCATTATTTTGTGTAATCACTTCCAAATAGATCAATTGGCAGAGCTGCTATTCATACGATGTTTTCAGAAATGGTCTAAAACTTACACACTGAATTATATAGCTCATGTTTTAAGTACTCACATCCTTTTACATGATCACATATAATTTTACAAAAAAAGATACACAACAGACTTGTGTTGGAGCAACACAGCAGTGTTTTTAGTATACAAAGAGTAATATTTATAAAAGAACAATTAAAAAGAGGCTTGGGCAGGTGTGTTTGAGTCCATATAATTCTAGGATCAAGCACCAAAAATAATGATGACAGCTGTTTTTATATGTGAGTATGTAAGATTCAAGGGCAAGAATATCACAGAGGTATTTCATATATCTTGAGATCCAAGAAACTTCTGTCGTGGTCTGGTATTTACAAATAATACCATTTGTGCAGCAGTGGGAATGATACTATTTGCTAATGTTTGTTGTGTATATACCATATAGAGATAGCAAATACGTTTTCAGATTATTGTACCAAAGTGATTTATAGCACTTACAGGAATATACAAGGAATGACTACTGGCAATATATAACTTTGCTTGCTGACCCTAAAGGGTGAGTGGGTGTCATGGGAATGATTCAATATAGAACCACAGGTACAACAACTTCCTTGTTCAATTTATATTTTGGCAAGAAGAATCTCCATAGTGTGAGAATGTGAGCAGGCAGGCAAGTTAGATGGCAATGCTACAGTCGGGCAAGTTTCTAACCCAGTGTATTTAGGGATTATTTGTGAAGGTACAGAGTCTGTACATAAAATGCATATTGCCTGTTTTCACACACTCCTTCAAAAACTGTTATACTTGGTATTCTTCATTCATTTAAACCATATCCCTCACCAGCCCTGCTGCCATGTGTCCTTGAAATCCAATACCACTTTTTGCTTGCATAATGGTAAAGGTAAAGGACCACTAGGTCCAGTCGTGGCCGACTCTGAGGTTGCGGCGCTCATTTCGCTTTATTGGCCAAGGGAGCTGGTGTACAGCTTCCGGGTCATGTGGCCAGCATGACTAAGCCGCTTCTGGCGAACCAGAGCAGCACACGGAAACACCGTTTACCTTCCCGCTGGAGCGGTACCTATTTATCTACTTGCACTTTGATGTGCTTTCAAACTGCTAGGTTGGCAGGAGCAGGGACTAAACAACGGGAGCTCACCCCGTCGTGGGGATTCAAACCGCTGACCTTCTGATCGGCAAGTCCTAGGCTCTGTAGTTTAACCCACAGCGCCACCCATGCTTGTATAGATGGAAGCTAAAGAGCTCTTTATAGCCCACTTTTGCCTTTGGCTCCACCCACCAATGCCATCTGATCCTTGGTCAATGATCCAGAAGGGTCCAGAATGTGACCCCCAGGCTGAAAAAGATTCCCCATTTCTCATTTAGACATAGCCCCATTATTGATGCAACAGATCATGCTATTCAGAAGACAGTGGCATTGATGTGTTACGTCTTTACAAGAAAACTGATGAAATGAAACCACAGCAAATTAGGAAACATGTTTTACCCAAGCTGTTGCGTGCAGCATGAAAAATTACAAGGAAGGCATAGGGAAAACAGCAAGAGTGAACAGTCCAAAGAAAGGGTGCAAGAACATTTTAAAAGGAGCGGGGAGGCCAAATGTTTCTTTCCTGTGCTTTCTGAAGTGAATGACAGGGAACTTCCACATATTTCAGCAGAGCAAAACAGGGGCGGGAGGTGGATTAAACACCAGTTTCCAGCACTAAGTTTCCTCTTTTACGCTTGTCATGAGCACTGCATAGTATTGGAGTATCATGTTGCATAACGCTGATTCACACACCTTGTTTTATTTGATATACCATGATTTCTTAAGCAAATAGCAGTGTCGCAAGTAAACACATAATGACTGCAATCACCTTTTTATGGCCCCAACATAGGATTTTTTTTTCTCCATTTAAAATTACATTTCATAGCAGAGTATTTTACACACGTGAAATCGTCGTACGCAACTACTGACAACTGCACCGTGACGTTCTCAAATCTGGAACCTTTCCAAATCTCTGGTTCAAAGGCCTCTGGAGCATTAGAGCAGCTGTTACTCTAGAGGTAACTCCAGAAAAGAAGCATAAATAAAGCAAAATCTAGTTCCTCTGTTTCTTTATCAGTCCAGAAACAAAGCCCTAGATCTCTACCTTCTCCCTATATGTGATGGGGGAGAAAGATAATGTTTTCTGTCTCTGCCAAGGTGTATTGATCCTGATCGTTTAGGACCCAAAACAGACTATTATCTAAAATTTCATTGAAACAAATGTTTTTTATAGTCAAATAACAGGTGCAAGCCAAAGAGGATAACTCCTATTTAAAATCCAACAAAGTACTTCCACTAGTACAATAATTTTTGCTTATGCAATGGAACTTCCCGTCCCTCTCCTATTCCAAATGTGTCCCCTGCCCCCTCCCCCAATCTGTTCCTTGGACTGGGGAACCCCCAGAGAATATTTAGTGGGGTCCTTAGGGAGAGGAGCAGTATGGAAAGCTCCATTCTGCAGCCAGAGGTTCTTGCACTGGCAGAACTATTCTGTTCAATAGCACCCCACTGTTTTCAATAAGAAGTAATTGCACAATGTAACACTGTGTTTTGGGATAGTGTAAATCAGGGTCAGGTATTAAGACCTTTAGAGGCCCCGCATATGTAATTCAAAATAAAAATGATGCTAACTCATAAAATAAAATTTCATTTTTTAAAAATGAGACAAAACTATGGTGCATATACCTCAGAAGGATACATCAATAATAAACCATAGATTTGATTGCAACACATGACAAGATCTGATTCCCTCACATTATTTTATGTTAGTAGAATGCTACCTGGTATAGGTGAGAATAAGTAATAAAAAGGCAACAGGAAAATGGTTCAAGAGTCTGTAAGGAAGTCTAGGAAAGTTCTGATTTTTACCATGATGACTACTTTGATGCTTTTTGAAATATCAAATGTCATTTTTCTTCGAAAAACATTTCTCAGCTTTTGGATAACCCAGCACTGGTGTTAATATTCCATTCCACTGGGGGTAGGAATAGCATAATTCTTCCATGAGTAAAGACCATGAGCATAACCAGACACACCAGTGAAAATGCTGAATCACTAGATCTCACCCATTTATCTTAAAATGATACTCTAGCAGCCATGGTGTGCAATTGTGCTAATCATGGGTGTTGATAAAGTTGAAGTGACTGTAAAGCTCTCACTTCTGCCTTAATTACCATTATTTACTTTTTTACTGGTTTAGGAATGTTAAATGTGGCTTTATATTTCTTACATTTTTTTAAAAAAAAGAATTTATTATTAATGTTGTTTCCCATTCCTGCTGTTTTTGTGTTATTTAGAATGCGTGTTACTTAGGAAATGCATGCTAACGCATAGATATGTTTTAACGGGGTAATATATAGGTTCCAGTGTTTTAAATTGGCTCCAATTCAATCAACCATGATTCCTGTAGGATTTTAAAAAACGAAACTGAAGGCATTATTTCCTTGCTCTTTAGAACGTCCCAGGCACAGGATAAAATAATGTAGGATTGCAACCCAACAAGCAAACTGGAATAAGGTAAATTCTTACCCCTAAATATAGTATTACTCCATAGAACATAAATTTCCAGAAAAAACATCTTCTAAGAGCATTGATGAGTCTGGGTTTTTTCTGTGAAGCAAGCTCTCTGTCCCATTCTCTGGTGGGGAGAAAACACCATTAAGTTGTGTGACCAAATACACAGCTCTGTGACTCTAGCATAGTTCAGCTCACTCAAGTATATCCAAGGAGATTTAGCTAGGTGACTGATGAAATGAAGGCTTTGCAAAGACCCCAAAGATCTGATCCTCAATTACTTGATAGCCCAATAAAAGTTCAAGTGTAGTTCAGCCACATATTTGGCAGATCTAAATACCTAGCTATACATCATTCGGCAGGGAGTTAATTCATTAAAAAGGTCACGTTGTATGTTTTAAAGAAACCTGTTGTACTCCTCCAGACCGATACACAAATAATAGGCAAATAAAGGCTTTGAATCCCTTCCAGTCTCCAGAAGTAAAAAAACAAAGACAAACTATTCTAAAGTATTCTATTTTGTGACTTTTTCAATGTACTAGAAAATAAAGCATGTCAGCTACTGCTGAACAGACTTTTTGATAGTATAATTTAACTATCCAGTAGTCAGAGGAAATACCCCCAAAAGATTTTGCTTTGGCTGCAAACTTGAGCACAGTGAAGATCATCTCACTGAAATAAATAACCTTGGATGGGACAACTTTACCAGGTTTTGTCCAGTATAAGGAAACATTTGAGATCCAACAACCCAGTTCCAACTTCAATCATCACTCAAAAACTCAGCCGCAACTCAACCATCTATCTCTGCCCTGAGGTGCCAATACTCCCATACTTGCTGGATCTGTTCCCATAACTCCATCCAAGTAATTCCCCTTTCTCCCCACTGCCATGGAACCCTTGGACCCAGGCCTGTGCAGAGGGCAGGGCAGCTGCATCCTAGGCCTCAGGGGGTTACGTTGGTAGGAGGGAACTGCCAGGGACCAGCTGTTATTTGTTTGTTTAAGTTTATAACTTTACTCCAGCAAGACTCCCACACAAACCCTACACAGACCTGCTTGGGCCTATGAAAGCATACTTCCTTCCATGACACCACTGGTCACTACCCTCAGCCATCTTTCTGCTGTCACTGACTCCTCCTAGGATGGAGAACAAAAGCCAAGTACAGTGGTACCTCGGGTTAAGTACTTAATTCGTTCTGGAGGTCCATACTTAACCTGAAACTGTTCTTAACCTGAAGCACCACTTTAGCTAATGGGGCCTCCTGCTGCTGCCGCGCCGCCAGAGCACGATTTCTGTTCTCATCCTGAAGCAAAGTTCTTAACCCGAGGTACTATTTCTGGGTTAGCAGAGTCTGTAACCTGAAGCATATGTAACCTGAAGCATATGTAACCCGAGGTACCACTGTATCTCTGTGTATGAACTTCTTTTTGGTTGATTATGGAAGCTGGACAGAGAGACTTGACTCCAACTTCTCCTAAAAACCTAAATGGGAAGCAAGGTCTGTAGGTGTATTCATGACATCAGCCCTTCCACCCTATGCTCAGGTTGTATATCTAAGAGCTTTCCCCTTTCTTAAATAATTTAATTTACATTATGTAAATTATTACATTTACATCATTTAAATAATTTACAAGTTCCTAAGTTTTCATTAGAAGACAAGCTAAAATGAAGAATGACTATTTTTCCTCAGGATTTAGTAAATCCAATTAAACCCCTAAAAAAAAAAAATTACCAGTGTCAGATAGCTGAAATATATGAAGACCTGGGACCATTCTTTGGTACCAGATTGTTTAATTACTGTGTGGGAAACAGAACAAAATCTCCAAATCTCCAAATCTCCAAAATCTCCAAATCTCCAGTGTCATTTTAATTATGCTGAAATGGAGTCTTATCATCCCATATCTTTATTGAATGACATTGTAAACAGTTCTATTTGAATCTATCAAGTGTAGGAATCTAATGAGAAATATGCAAAAAGCAAATGGTATTATAGATCATTCTAAGATTATTAAGACTTCAACAGAAGTCCTATTATTTTGAAACGGTGATAGTTTTCAGTTGGGTAGAATGATCTTCTATGACTATATTTAGAGTGTTGGAAACATTTAACGTAGGGAGAGATTTTAGATTATGGATTCAATAATGTGTTTGTTGTAACACCAGCCCAGAGCAGCTGCTAGGATGAATTGAGGGGGGGGGATGGAAGAAAATGTTTGAGTGACTCTGGCTGGAAAGCATCATAGTGTGAAATTATCCGCTACACAGAAACTCCTTTTTGAAGAGGGGCTTGCATATAGTATTACTTTATCTATAGTACAGTTATACGCCAATACAGCATTATAAAGCTGCATAAATCTATTGGCTTAAAGTGTGAGCCTCTCAGGAAAGTTGCTCTTTGTTTTTAATTGGAACAAGCTTTATTTCCAGTACCTTACAAAGCTTTACTTTGGGTTGATACAACAAAAGAGCCCAAAGTTAATACCCAAACAAGTATGAATTTCTGGGAATAAATACTAGAATGGATGGACTCTAAATAAAACACCACTGGCACAAGTTATTAAAGAGTTTTCAGAGGTAACTTTTCTTTTGAAAGAAATTTAATATATTGGTTGCAGTCAGGCCTGATTTAGTATAAGGCAGCTTCAAATGCTTCTATTCTGTTTAGATTTCAAGATCTTGTGCATCACAATAATTTTTTTTGCTTGTGTGAAGATCATTTTGAGAAATTGCATAGAAATCACCTCCATGATATGAATATCTTCAAGCTAGACACTGAACACTTAAGAACTCTACTACAACATGAGAAATTAGCAGAGAACAATGAGGCAATTTTTCACAATGATATATAGGATGATAAACTAATATCCAGATTAGTAAGGACTAATATAATTAGTATGGATTACTAGACAGATCTAAAGCCTGGATAAAGAATGCTAGATAAAGCAGATTATTACACATCTTCTGCTAAAGTACTTTTATCATTCATTTATCAGAACATAAGAACGAAACATTAAATTCTATTGTTTGCCTTATAAAAAATTAGAATAATTTTAATACATACCTTTCCAATTTCTCAGAAAGGTTATCTGCAGAATCTGTGGCAGGGATTTGATAAATGTCTGATAATTCCAGGCGTTGTCTGTAACCCTTTCTCAAAATCGGTTTTGTCCACCTAATAGATAATAATGTTTTTCTCAGATTAATATCGAGGTATATAAGACACATACACCTGGAATAAAAAGCACACACACAAGCACCTAGTTCCAAGTGTCCAAGGGACCTTAGGCTTTCTCAAGCCATTTGACAAACCACTTTTGAAACCAAGATTTTCAAAAACAGAATTTGACATGGTATGGTGGGGTTTATTCTTCAACCAATGAAAAGTAAAAGAGGGATCTGACTTCTGGGATACCTGGTGGCTGTTCTGGCTTCTGGGATAACCACGCCAAGCCTCTTCAGGGTAGCAGGATGAAGGCTCCGCCTGCCCGAAGAGGCTGTGCACAGCTAATGCAGAAGCCAGGACAGGCGCATCGCCCCTTCAGCGAAGCTGGAGAAGGAATGGGAGGAGACCCTTCTGTTCCTCCTCCGGCTTCGCTGGACAGGCACATCGCTGTGAAGCAGGAGGAGGAACAGAAGGGGCTCCGTTCCTCCTCTGGCTTCCCTGAAGGGGCGCTGTGCAGTTCTCCCTCTCTGCGCAGCGCCATTCGCTCCATAAGATGCACCCACATTTCCCCTTACTTTTTAGGAGGAAAAAAGTGTGTCTTATGGAGCAAAAAATACGGTAGTTTCTAGAAGTATGCTTTCAATGTACACACCATAAATCACCTTAGACCCCCCCTTCCTCCTAAAAAAAGAATCCCGGGTAGTTTAGTTTACCACTCACAGAACTAGAGTTCCATGCACCACAGGTATGAAATGTTATAAATGAATAAATTCATGAGAAAAAAAACATTTTTAAAGCAAATTGATGTTTGATGTTTGATTATGTATTATGGTGTGGGTGTGGCCCTTCTCCATAAATGGAAACAATTTCTTGTTTCACATCAAAAACCACATTTGCAGCATTTGCGAGAAGTAAAGCTACAGGGAACCAGGCAGAGGGCCTTCTCGGTAGTGGCGCCCGCCCTGTGGAATGCCCTTCCAGCAGATGTCAAAGCGATAAACAACTACCTGACATTCAGAAGACATCTTCAGGGAAGTTTTTAACGTGTGATATTTTATTGTATTTTTGCTTTCTATGGAAGCTGCCCAGAGTGGCTGGGGAGGCCCAGCCAGATGGGCGGGGTATAAATAATAAATTATTATTATTATTATTATTTGGCATTTACAAAACGGCTAAATTAAAAAGAAAGCATTAAAGGTTTCTGCAAATAGTGCAACATGCAGAAATATTTTACTTTCGAATTAAAGACATGGACCTCCATGATCCTGATTGTTTGGTGCCTGAAAACCATATAAACTTTCAACAACATGCTGGAAATGTCATAAATCAGGTGTGGGCAGCCTGTGTCATGGCAGATGTTGCTGGACATCATCCCTGACCACCAGAGGCTGTCCAGGACTGATGGAAGTTGGAATCCAACATTTGAATGGCCATAGGTTAACCACCCAATATAAACATTAAGCATTACAAGCAAGTTGTAACACTTTGCTCCCCTCTCAGTTTGTTGTATGCTGGTCTGGTGCCAAAGCCCAGCAGCAAGGCAGGTCAGGGGTTGCAGGACCATGGATAGCTCCATGAGAACAACTTGTTCCAACAGAGTTTCCTGAGCAGAAGGAGGCCTTTCCAATATCTGCCTCCAGACTACCTCTTAAAGACTCCTTCAGACTTCCTCTTGTAGGATCCACACCCTTCTGAAGAACTTGAGGTTTTTAAAGGACAACCCTCTTGCCTGAAGATGGGCACTCCTCCATTCCATAACCTGCTGCCTGGTGACCAGTGAGATACTGGGAGAGGAATTTGGATCCTCAGGAGAAGATGCTGGTGAGGACCTTGGCTCTGTACCTTTAGAGCCTGGTGGTATGGGAGGTTCTCTAGTGGCTCCTGACAGCCTCAGGCACAGTGAACTCCAGATGTTCAGCATCCTTGAGCGTTTTGTAATGTGATGGTGTAAGTCAGTTATAAACCTAGTTTGCAGCATAATTAAATAAGGAGATTTGATGGCGAGCCCTGGTGGCATAGATCAAAACCAGCTCAATATCATTTTATAAATTTCCAATTTTTATAACTTGATAGTCCTTGGCTCCTTGTGAAGGATGGAGAGGATATAAATGCAATAATATCAAGAGGCTCTCTGCTGCTGTACCATGGGAAAATCTAATTTTTAAACAAGTAAAAAATGCACTGAATTAGCACATGCTTCTGTGTTACTGACTGGCATTTAAAGGAACCCTTTCCTGGAGGAGCCTTTAGAGCTGTCATAGTCTTGCCAGTCACGACGGATGTTATTACAGGCACATACTCAAGAGAGCTCAGCAGGGAACAAGGGTGTTATATAGGTAAAAGAAGGAAAACAAGTTCCACCTCTTCTTTTCAATGCCTGGTAACAAAATACACCTCACAAGAATGATACAAGGCTCTCACGTACATGGGATATTGTCTTTACTTTACTTTGATTTGTTTAATAGCTGCAAGGGTGTGTGGTTTTTTTCTCCCTTTAAAAGCATTTCCTCTCTTTGCCGCCGTCTTTGGAGTTGTTGGTTTTATGTCTGTTCAGTCTCCTGCATTATACTTCTACATGAGCAGAGGGAAACATATTTCACCTGCAGATCTTTCCTGCTCCTATAGGGTTTAATCACGGCTTTTGCAAGTCTCCCATCACAGCAGGTACAATCCCTCTCCCCACATTTAAATGCCCAGTCTTCCAATAATCACTGCTAAGAAACTTCACATACTTGACATAAATAGCTGCCAGAGAACTATGCCAGCATGTGAATAATGAGTCATCCGACAGGTAGTATAGCCAGCCTTCCAGCTTCCCTCTTTTTCAGGTAGATGAAGGTGTCTACTATAGAAATTGGCATGGCAAGAACATTATTGTGGCCCATCTTGATTATGGAACTTGATCCTTGGCAAATGCTACAAGGTGTTCCTAGGCAGTGTCTCTCACTGGTAATTTCAGAGATATGCTGAGTAATTGCAACAACCTTTGGACTTTTTGAGGAAACTACAATCTGTGCTCTAAACTGGAAGTGGGGGAGGGAGAAAGAGAAAGGTTTTCTACTTCCTTGCACAGCATTTTCTGCCCTTCTTACCTTTTTAAACATCTGTCTGCAAGGAAACTAGTCAGCACTAATTCTGGCCCTTCCTCAAGCTAATGTGGTGATGCTTCTCTGCCTATCAAGGTGAGGGGAGCCAACAAACACCTCGCACAGAGCCTGCGCACTGTCTCGCCAGAGTGGTACATGCTCTGGTTATCTCCTGCTTGGACTACTGCAGTGCTCTCTACATGGGGCTACCTTTGAAGGTGACTCGGAAACTACAATCAATCCAGAATACAGCATCTGGACTGCTGACTGGGAGTGGCCCCAGGACCATATAACACTGGTCCTAAAAGATCTTCACTGTCTCCCAGTACATTTCTGAGCACAGCAGAAAGTTTTGGTGCTGACCTTGGCTCCGTATCTCCACCCCCATCATTCAGTCTGGACACAGAGACCCAGCTGCAAGATCCTTCTGGCAGTTCCATCACTGCGAGAAGTGATGGGGGTGGAAAAAGAGGGGTAAAATACTGTTGTGTTTGTGGTAATCATTGCACTAGCACAAGCATTTAGTTGAATACCACCATATAACTTTAGGCAGCGACCTTGACAGTCAAGAAAATCAGTCAGTTCAATGCAAACAGTATCCCTGAAAGATGGCCGCCCAACCTCTGCTTAAACTTCCAGAAAAGGAGAGGCCACTAGATCCTGAGGCAGCTTGTTCAACTGCTGAACAGCTCTTACTATTGGAATGTTGCCTTTCTTGTGTTTTGCTGAAATCTGCTTCTTATTCACAAACCATATTGTGATTGTCCCATATTTCTCTGCCACAGACAAGGGATTAAGGAAAAAGCTGTTCATTTACATAAGTCACCTGCAGACTATATGGTCTCTGACTGCTTCCTGAAAGCCCTGCTTGTGGCACATTATGGGCCGGAGTGGAACAGGATGTTCCAGGAGAGTATTCTGGGTGGGTGGCCAGCGACAGATTGAACTAGATGGCATTTTGGTTGATTCCAGCTGTAAAATTCTATGAAATGGATACACGAGATAACTATTTCTGTTTAGGAGAACAGACGCTCTTGCTCTGCATTGTGACTGCCAGCACCCTCACTCTTTCTTGAGCACTAGTTTCATTCAGATTCTCAAAACCAATGTTGTGTTTCATAGTGGCAATTAAATTTAACACCAAAGTGCTCATAAGGCAAAACCTTTGAGTAATAGGCCAGTGAAAAGATGCTAGAATAAATGCAAATATGCATCATTTGTTATCTCTTGGTTCTCTCTCTCCAAAGCTGTGCCAGCTCTCAAGCGTTATTTGAAAATGAAAATCTTTAGCTATAATAATAAAAATAACTACTGGTATGTGTTTTCATGGAGCAATATTCAGTGTTCAGTTTGAAACACAAGGACCCTAACCTTAATAAGAGTCATTCAGCAGAAAAGACTAGAAATCTTTTATAGTTATTTTTATTTTGGTTAGTGTCTAGAGCAGGCACCCCCAAACACAGCCCTCCAGATGTTTTGGAACTACAATTCCCATCATCTCTGACCACTGGTCCTGTTAGCTAGGGATGATGGGAGTTGTAGTCCCAAAACATCTGGAGGGCCAAGTTTGGGGATGCCTAGTCTAGAGAATCTAAACATATTGCTATGTTAGCATTTCAGTCTCTTCAGACAAATGCTTATTTCTCAGTAGTAATGAAGAACCCAACGTGAAAGAACCCCTGATTTCATAAGCTAAATGAAATTGATATTTCAAAATTGTAATATTTACTTGACCTCTCTGCATAAAATATGCTAAACAAGATAGAGGAATGGCAGCCCATAAACTTTCATAGAACTGGCATACACATGAGAGTTCCATAGCATTTAATGACTTTTTACCTCCAAGTAGTTATCATTATTTAAAGTGTTGTAGGAAAGGTACAACACTTTTGGTAGAATGCCACACCTCTGCTTATCTAATTACCTACATAAAACATTTCTAACATCCATAGTTACATTTCAGAGCTAAAGTAGCTTTAAAAGTAAATTTGTTTATTTTGCTTGTATCCTTGATCATTTTCAAGCAGAGCATGCATATTTAAAAATTCATATTGCTTGTTGGTTACAAAAAAATGAGGATCCGTAACTCTGTGGTGGTACACATGCTTTGCAAGTATATTGGTCCTGGGTTTAAAATCCTTGGTATTTCCAGTTAGAGGATTTCAGATAGCAGAGGCTTTGGGGAGCTACTGCCTATATTATATTGGCGTCGTCCAGATGTGGTTGGACTATAACCCCATCAAACTCAGCAATAATGGCAAATAATCATAGACAATAGAGTTTGTGGTTGAACATCAGAGGACTCATTTGGCTTTCGTGAAAATTATGTTTATGCTTGTGTACTTTATAAGCAAAGAATTCTGTCTTCAGATCTGTAAGCAAAGAATTTTACTGCCATTAGCTAGCTGAAAAGCATAATGATGACCAATATGTGTATCGCTGGATTCTTGCTTGCTTGCTTGCTTGCTAGAGATATTTAGCTTTGCAACTTACCTAGAAATTTTGGCACAATTATTTCAAGCAGTCCCTCAATGAGCTTCAGCACGTTTTACTGTATTGAGATTGGCACTCTGCAAATCTAATCCTTCACAATTAAAACAAGTCTGCATTGGTCATAGGACAGGAAGAACGTCTAAGCAGGAACTGCTGTAATTGCTTTTTTAAAAAATAGCATTTTCTTTCACACTACTTTATTCAAAAGGTGAGCCACTGCAGTTGAAGCCTGAAGTTTCACATATATGTTACCAGTCATCAGGCAAATGCACATAACTGTCATCAAGCAAAACATTAATCTCATCCCTCTTTGTTGCTTTATCTGACTAAAGCCAGTTGAGGGTGTGTTAAGATGTGGTATCTATCTTGAGCAAGAGTTTTCTTTTTTTTTTGTTGTTGTTGTTCCTCTGAAACTGTCAAGTTCCTAATAGTAATATTAATTGCAGAAACTATCTTTTCATTAATTCTTTTGCTCCAACATACCAAGCCTTGGCATGTTCATTCCAGTTAAGAGTTCTACTGCAGTAACATGAATAATTGTGAATAGCAGGAAACTAATCAATGTTTTATTTAAGATTACTGTAAGATTACTGATTCTTATTCTCCCAGAAACGAAGCCCATTGGATTTGATTCAAGAGTAGATCTCCCTCCCCCCCCCACCAAAAAAAGGTTCTTGGTATCAGTCAAAGGTCTTGGTATCAGTAAAATACTGATGATAGTATGGCAGAGCTGGGGTATGAGTGACAAAAGCAGTGAAAAGGTAGAACTAGTAATGTTACAATGCTATGTGATGCTTTGAATACAAAAGCAAATTAATTTACAATGAATGCTTATCAATTTGTGAATTACCAATAGTGACTCTTAATACATTTTGAAATGAGTTGTTTTCTTTAACTTTTAATTTGAGTACGAATTATACAAGAAGTTGGGGAAAGCTCCTGCAAATAGCAATTTGGAGTCAAAGGGCTCTCCTGCTATTTTGCCTTTACAAATGTAGATATTCCCAATACAGGGATTTGGAATATTGTATAGAAGGACACACTCCAATTAACAGCTCTGTTCTCTCTTATACAGCCAGAGCTTTACACAGACTTGGCCTCTCATACATCAAGTTAGTTGTATCCAGTCCAAACTCACAACTCATCAGTGATGGGCAAAAAACCCCCTTGTTTCATGTAAACTAAAAAGGTTGAAGAGAGATTCGGAAGTCTGGGCAGAGTACTTCTTCACCCAATCTTCACATGCTCAAGCTCTGAATCAAAGAAACCAAGTGGAAAACTTGCCTTCAAATACTACTTGCGGCCAATGCTATAATTGAAATGGCAAAGGACAATTAAAGAGATGGGACTTTTTTGTAAAAAAAAACATTTAGTATGTTTTACATCATTTTGCTATTTTTAGAATGGAAAAAATAGAGGTGTATATATGAAAACAATCTAGACACACAAGTGCGGTTTTGATGTCTTGCAGTGTAATGTTTATTATGTAAATTCATTGTTTGTATTGTTTTAATGTTTACATGTTATTGTTCATTGGTAGGCATGCTAAAAATAAGAAGTCAAGAAAAGAGGAGGTACAGGCTGCCTATAAAAACAAAAAATTAATCTACGTCATATTTTGGATACCTGACTTTCAACAATAAGGCTTGCATGTTAGGGTACTGTTGTTGTTATTTTTTAAAAAGGAAATAGCATTTGATAGTTTGTCTTACAGCTTTTGAAAATGAAGGGATGAAAGTCCACTTCTATGGGTATATATAATCAAAACAAGGCCCATTTGTCCCTGTGGTTTACGTACATGTAAATGCCATAGGATTACGTACTTAAACTTATAATTCTAAAGACAGGTATGATAAAGTATGAGCTAGAGTTGCCAAGTGACAGGAAATCATTAGTTTTGTCAGACAGAACTGGGGATGATAGCTGTTTTGAGTTAATAAAGGATTGTTATCATATAAATGTGCCCTTAAATCACATCCCGGACCTTGGCATTATTCCTACTCAAGGTCGCCACCTTTTAACCAGGCATATTATATAGACAGACCAATCATTCAATATGTCATCAGATTCAAATGAATCAAATGATCATGTTTCCTCTTTTACCCATCTCCTGTCCATGCACACCCAAGTGGGGGGGGGGGAGAAACCTCCCTGGGAAGGGGGATTTTGAGCTGGAAAACAAGTGGGGAACGTAAGAACACAAGAATGATCCAGCTTTTTCAAACAATAAGCCCATCTAGTCCATTATTCTGCTTTCCACAGAAGATAGCTAGATCCCTCAAAAAGCCCACCAGTACCCTTGAAGACAACAACCCCCTCTCACTGTTGCTATCCAGGAACTACTATTGAGTGATATAATGCCACATCTTGCGGCAGCAAATTCCATAAATTAATTGCATACAGTACTACTCCCTTTTGTCTGCCCTGTACCAAATGTAAATCAATTTCCTTTGATGGACACAGTCTTAGTATTAATCTCATTTTCCACACAATGCAAGGAAAAGAGTCAAGTGGCCTCTCCTCACCATCAGATGTGGTCTGCCCAGTGTGTCTTGGCTTTAAAGCAAACAAAAAAATATGTAGGATGGAATCAGGGAACTCACCCTAAGATTTGTGACCATGATCTGAACATATGAAGAGTCCTGCTGGATCAGGCCAATGGCCCACCTGGTCCAGTATCCTGCTCTCACAGTGGCCAAGCAGATGTCTCTAGAAAGCCCACAAGCAGCACCTTAAGCACAGGAGCACTTTGTCCTCCTGCACTTTCTGGTAACTGGTATTCAGAAGAACAATGCCTCCTTAGTAGCCATTGATAGACTCATCCTCCACCTGAAGGCACAGGATGAAGCCATCTTGCTGAAGCTAAGCAAATTTTGATCTGCTCAGTGCTGGGATGGGAGATCAGGCAGGAACCTCATGTATGTGAGTCATGAGCTCAGTGGGAAAAGGATTGATGGGGTGTCAACAGATATGGGGTGCCAACTTATTGGGGGGCTAGGTTAAGCTCTGCCCCAAATAATCGATCACATGACATTGTATACACACTAATAATAATAATAATAATAATAATATATTATTTATATGCCACCCACCTGACTAGGTTACCCCAGCCACTCTGGGCGGCTTCCAACAAATTAAAACACAATACAGTAAGATATCAAACATTAAAAACGTCCCTATACAGGGCTGCCTTCAGATGTCTTCTGAAAGTCAAGTTAGTTGTTTATTTCCTTGACATCTGATGGGAGGGAAATGCCAATCAATTTGGGGGGCCCTAAAATGTTTTTTTGGGGGGCAAAAGGACCTTGGCCCCTAGGAGTTGGCTCCTATGAAACAAATAACACATTTAGTTTAGGATTGAGCTCTTAATTATTACTGTACAATGTAATGGTTTGGAGATCAGACTGCAAGTTCAGTCACTTGGGGGGGGTGAGTTCGGCCAGTGGCGTAGCGTGGGGGGTGCAGGGGGGCCGGCCGCACCGGGCCCAACATCTGGGGGGGGGCGCGCTTGCACTCGCAGCTCTCTGCCCCTACCTGGCTCACTCTCTCTCTCTCTCACTGCTGTGCGAATCCGATCCGAGCCGCTGGGTCGCCACCCACTGCGGAGGGGGTGTGTGTGTGCCAGGCGTGAGGGTTAGGGGGCGCCAGTGGCGTAGCGTGGGTTGTCAGCACCCGGGGCAAGGCAAGTAATTTGCGCCCCCTAACCCGTGGATTTGCGCCCCCTAACCCGTGGATTTGCCCTAACCCCAGATGTTGCGCCCGGTGCGGCCGACCCCCCCTGCACCCCCCACGCTACGCCACTGGGGGGCGCAAATTACTTGCCTTGCCCCGGGTGCTGACAACCCATGCTACGCCACTGAGTTCGGCGCCAGCCGTTTCTGAATGAGCACGCACAGCATCAGCCTGTATGGATTTCAGGTCGACCTTTAGGAGCCTCGCACCTGAGAGCTGGGAACACTTTGCAGCACCAGTAGGTAGGACAGCCCGGCCCCTGTTGCCAGGCAAATCTCTGCTTGCGGGCCGATTCGTCCTCAGAATTACGTCGGCCAGTCCCAGAATGCGCAACAGGCAGATCCCGCAGGCGAGCAAAAAGCCACCGAACTGCCCAAAGTTACTCGGGTGATGATCCGTTCTATACTAAATGGGTCTGTAATATCAAAAGGAAAAGCTCAGCGCACAAAGGACGAAGGCGGAAAGAGGGGGTCCTCCTCCTCCTCCTCCTCCTCCTGGAACAAACCCTTATTTCCCTCTCCCTTTGCCAACTGTTTTCAAGGCTGATTACTGGCATCTCAGGCAGCGCGATGGTATTTGCCAAGTCGAAAGGCTCGCTGTGCTCCCCTGCCTGCTGAAGCAGGGGGAGATAGGAGATAGCTCGGCATGCCAGCCCTTAACCGTTTCAGGCTTTGACAGGACGAAGGCGAGCAATGACAACAGTCAATTGTCCCCGTGGAAACCGAGCAGCTGCCCTGAGGCGCGCCGTCGCCCCCGAGGTTTCGCCGCTGCGTGGAAAGGGTTAGAAAGGGGAAACTCCACCCCCCGGTGGGCGCGCGCGCCTCACCCCCACCCCCCACCCCCACCCCCGGTGGGCGCGCGCGACCCGGTACAGCGAGCGGCGCCCCCGGTTTCCCGCGCGAACGCTCATCTGCCTCTCCATCTGGTCCCCTCAGCTTCGCCGGCGCGCGCTCTTCCTCCCTTCCTCGCTCTCGCCCACCCCGCCAGCAGCACGTGCCCGCTCAGGCGGCGGCCACTCACCTGAAGAAAAGTTTGGAGAAGACGTTCGCCTTCTCCAGAGGCGACCTCTGCATGGTCTTTCACCGTCCAGGCTGCTGTGCGCAGCGGACACCAAAGGAAGAGGGTGGGCGCGGCGGGGCCGGTGAGGGGAGGGGGAGAGATTTCGGCCTCTCGAGGAACCGCGCCGTTTATACTCTTGCCTCCGAATTGGGAAAGGGGGAGGGGGGAAAGAGAAGAGAAGTCGTCCTCGCTGTGAGCCCTGCGCTCTCCCACCTTATCCTCCCTCAGGTCACCGCCTCCCTCTTTCTCCTGCCCCTCTCCCCGCCTCTGCGCGCCCGCTCGGCTTCATAAGCCTGCCCTCGCCTTCCCGCCCCGTACTCCTCCTCACGCGGAGCAACAGCCTCCCAAAGGAATAGCTCCTTAACCAAAAAACTGGCGCGCGCCAAGAGAAGCGCCCCGCGCCAGGTGCCTCTCCGGGCAAAGCGAGCGCGCGCTCTCCAGTCCCGGGGAAGAAGCCTCTGAGGCGAGTCGTGGTTCCCGCCACACACACACACACACACACACACACACCCCCACACCCCTCCGCCTCCCAGCCTCGCTCCCTTTGCCGAGCCAACCTTGTCAGCGGTCGCCACGGTCCTGAAATAGCAACCTCGCCTCCCTGACAGAGCCTTGCTAATGATTATGGCTTCCCGCCGCCTTCAAAGAGCTTCTCCTCACAGCTCCTTCCCATTAAGCACCAGCGCCCTACGGTTCCTATCTAAATGTGTGGACTGAACCCGAGAACCAGCATTAAAAAGAGGTCGCAGCTCGGACATGAGCAAAGCCATTATTTATTGGGGGGGGGGGTAGGACGCCCGTGCCACCATCCTCTGTTTAGCAGATTCAGAAAGGAATGTCTCGGGGACAGTTAAATTACTTTGACTCCCAAGTGCTCAGAAAAGTCTTGTCAAAATCTTTCTACTTTACGTTAAGTAACTTTATTTATTGTCTTTATTGGGGGGGGCAGCTGCCCTCCCCCCCCCCATGTCCTGTGAGGAAAGTGATATGAAAGAATTTAGGCTTTAGACGCGCTATCTGCATCAAGGAACTTTCACCACTAAACATGGTTTATAGCAGTGGTTCCCAACCTTTTTTAGGCCATGCGCCCCCTAAGCATCTCTAAAATCCTGATGCTCCCCTCCGTGACATATAATTCTTATTATTCAAAAAGTGAACTCCTATTTACATGGAGGAAGCCTAAAAGGCCATTAACTTGGTCTAAACAAGCTTCCAAATTGCCCCCCTTAGAAATCAAATTGCTGCCCACGTTGGGAACCACGGGCTTATACCTAGGTTTTATTAACTGTCTCTTAAATGTGCTAAGTGTTCCTTTAACCATAGGCATGCACACATCGGTGCCAGACTACCAGATATCGCCATCAAGGCTGCCTTCTCTATCTTGACTGGAGGACAAGGACAGCATCATTTTGTCCTTGCTTCGGGCAGAAAAATATCTTTGCCAAGGTAACTGCTAATTTAACTAATAGAACATTATACCTGAGCCCCCCAATACATTAATTTCTGAAGTTAACTTTAGCCTGTATCAAAGAAAGGAGGGATCATCTATCTATCTTTCCTCCCACGCCTGGGCCTGGTAGCATCCTGAAGTGGTCAGGTGGATGGTACCACTTCAGGGATCCTAGATTTCAATGCTCTTCCATGTAGCACATTTGGGAAAACACTTCTATAGCAGCACACTCCCTGATATGTTAGTTTTCTGAGTGCAGGGAGTTTGCATTTCTTTGTTTTGTCTGGGATAATGTTGCAAATTGAGCCTCCTCTACTAAAAGTGTGAAATGATAGTTCATTCTACCTACTCAGGACTCTGCTGCCTGCTACCGCCTTTTCTGTTGCACCTGTAGACCAAGCCATCATGCAGAAATAGACAAGGTTCTAAGATGTGGCAACCAATCCCCCTTAAATCCCCCTTAAGGGACCTTGGTAATGCATCCAGAGATTATCACATATGATCCATTTTTTCCCCTCCCAGTTTTATTGGGTTAGCAATGACCTAATGGGCAGTTTGGCCAAAATCTGTACCAAGGTTTCCCAAAATGTAGTAGAAACACATGGGACTAAGGAGCTGGGGGAGGGGGGTGACAGGTAGGTGGAATGAGCCATAGGATAGTGTGGAAGAGAAGTTTGGGGGTGAAATAAAGGTATGTGTGAATTTCTAAATGGGAATATGGCAACAAAAGAGCTAAATGCTTGAAACCCATTCCAGATTTTAGTGTGTCACAGATAGGAGGAGGACATTGGTTATGATCATATTATTGACACGGATCATACAAATGCAACAGGGAAAATCCCTAGATAAATATATTTTAAAAAATAATTTTATTACAAGTAGTTTCCCCTTTATGACATAAAATTCCCCCACATAGATCTGCACATCACAATTGATCTCTTATAAACCACTGTACTGAAAGAGCTATTTAATTTTTTCTCTCTCCTCTGTTGCTAATTAAGGCATTTTCAAATGTTCATGGACAAGCAAGGCTATGGCTGTGCAAAATGGATACCTCACCACGGTAACAGATGAGGGCTAACAAACTGAAGTTCAATCCAGGTGAGATAGAGATCATGTTGGTGGTGGCTCATCCTTTTAAGGCGAGTGGTACTTAACCTGTTCTGGATGGAATTGCACTCCCCTTAAGGACCAGGTGCATAGTTTGGGGATTCCTGTTGATCAGTCTTTGCCACTAGAGACGCAACTATCCACTGTGCCTCTGAGTACCACCTACCAACTTAGGCTGGTACATTTGCTATGACCCTATTTAGATGGCATGGTTACAGTAGTACATGCACCTAGTAACCTCCTGTATATACGTATTGCAGAGCTCTGTTGTATATGTGGAGTTGCCTTCATAAATGGTCTGGAAATTGCAGTTGGAAAAGAATATGGCTGAAAGCTTAAGCAATAAGAGCATGTTATGCTAGTGGTTTTCAATTTCACTAGCTCCCAGTCCATTACTTGGGCCAAATTCAAAGTGCAGGTTTTGACCCTTAAAACTCTTCAGGACTTAGAATCATAGACTTGTAGAGTTGTAAGGGACCACAAGGGTCATCTTGAACCCATGACCCTGAGATTGAGAGTCACATGCTCTACTAACTGAGCTATCTGAGCTTGGGACCATGGTATCTGGAGTATTACCTCTTCCTGTGCCCACCTGCACATGCCCTGTGGTAATCAATTTAAATCTTTCAACAAGTGCCTCTACAGCTGATATACCGTGGGTAGCTATAACAGGAAGTGCCCTCTTAGCAGTGGGCCCTCATTTATGAAACACTCTCATGGGTGGCGCTGTGGGTTAAACCACAGAGCCTAGGACTTGCCGATCAGAAGGTTGGTGGTACGAATCCCCGCGACGGGGTGAGCTCCCGTTGCTCGGTCCCTGCTCCTGCCAACCTAGCAGTTCGAAAGCACGTCCAAGTGCAAGTAGATAAATAGGTGCCGCTCCAGTAGGAAGGTAAACTGCATTTCTGTACACTGCTCTGGTTTGCCAGAAGTGGCTTAGTCATGCTAGCCACATGACCCGGAAGCTGTACGCCAGCTCCCTCGGCTAATAAAGCAAGATGAGCGCTGCAAACGCAGAGTCGGTCACGACTGGATCTAATGGTCAGGGGTCCCTTTGCCTTTGCTATCCCTGGAAAGACTCAACTAACACTGAATGTCTTTTTAGCAAAAACCTTTTTTGTTCTCCTAGACCTTTATGGGTTTTTAAAGATGTTTTTATTATTGTTTAATGCTGCTTTTATATTGCATGCTGTTGTTGTTTTGTGATTTTCCCCTTGTTTTGCTGCTTTCTTTTTTGATGCCCAGAGCGTGATAGCTATTATTAGGCATCAATTTAATTTAGAAAATAAACAAGAGGGTATGGGGGTATGTGATCAACAGCAAGGTTTGATTCTTGAATGATTTCATGCTCTTGTCAATCCCAGACATTGTGATTTAAACTAGTTGGCTTCCATCTAGAAATTCAATTAATTCCATGTACGCAAGGTTGCTTAGAATTGAATACTTAAATCTCATATATCCCTATTATTATATGTTTATTCCACCCTGTCTAGGTGGGCATATCAATGAGATTAAATCACTTTAAAGCTTAAAACTATATTGTTATTGGTATGTGGATTGGGACATTAGAATATGTATAGTATTAGAAAAACCAGTGTTATATTACATCATATTCTGTTCCTTCAATTTTAAGAGTATTTTTTCTAATGCCATGCTATATCAATTTCTAATATCCAGGCAATTAATATGGTTTCCATAATATGGTTTTTATGATACATCCAAATTTCTTTTTAAATGGGGGGGGAGTGTATTTAATGCAGATTATAAATCTCCCTTGAACCTTAAGAGCTTGAAATAATTAATTGCAAAAGGGAAGGAAAATAAACTCTTACCTCAGATCCTAGAATAATTGCACACTGAGAAAGAAAGACTGAAAGAACATGTTGGATCTTCTCCATTATTAGTACAGGTGGTGAATGACAACTATTAGTGTGGGGGAGGGGACTGGCAGACCATAGATCCGGGATCTACTGGTGGCAAGGATTTCAGCTACCAATTGTTCAACAATAGCAAAAGCAAAAAAAAAGAGAGGCCTTTTCTTTTCTTTTTTTCCACATTAGGCTGCTGAAACAAAGAAAGGTTGGGCAAAAACCAGGGGCAGATTTTTGTCTGTATGAAAGGACTGTGAACTCATGTCTGATACTGAAAAGGAATTTATAGGCTGAGCAAGTTGTCAGGGGCAGCCTGTTCCTTCCTTTTAACTGATAACACATCTTACCTCCTACTGTCTCTTGTGTTTTTTTGTTTTTTCTTTTTTTTTCTTTTTTGAAAAAAGGAGTTTAATCTTCCTTATAAGCTACTGCAGAACTATTTCTATCCTGAAGAACAGGAAGTAAAACCTTGTAATAAAAAGAGAGCAGATAATAACTGCAACTCTGAAGACTGTCTAGCCTCCATGTAGGTGAACCTCACATATTGAGCATGCAGGGGAGAGGAGCACAATATAACAGGTGGGGAACCTTTTGCAGCCCAAGCGTCACATTATCTTCTGCACAACCCTCTGGAGTTGGGTGCAGGCATGCTAGCAGTAGGCAGGGCAAAAGTGGGAAGAGAAATGTATATATTGCTATGAGGTTTTTTTGTGGGGGGGTGGTTAGGTTCAATGCATGGGTGCCCTTCTAATTCTTGGAATAGACAGGCTAGCTTCCTGGTGTAGTGATAGCCTGGGGGATGAGCCATTAAGGGGAACAAAGGTAGGAGCTCTGTGCAAGACAGCAAATGGGTAGGGCCCCCTCGTTCAACTCGCAAATAGTTAGGACAAAGGAAGAGTCGAGAGCGGAGAGTTAAGTTGTATGAGCTAGAAGCTGGAAGAGAAGCTGCAGACTGGGAAGCAAGAGAGGTGTTTGATTTCTGCTTGAATCCAAGGCTATGGCTAAGGTGAACCCCTCCGCTGTAGGCTCAGGGTTGTATATATGTGTAAATAAATCATATATCATAAAGACACCACAGTCTCTGCTGTGCTTCATTGTCCAGAGGAAAACGCAAACCCTGGGCAAGCACCTTGAAGCCTTGGGATCTCGCACTGCTCAGAGATTGAGGTGGTGTATAACAATATTTGAATTATGGTGCTGGAGGAGACTCTTGAGAGTCCCATGGACTGCAAGAAGAACAAACCTATCCATTCTTAAGGAAATCGGCCCTGAGTGCTCACTGGAAGGACAGATCATGAAGCTGAGGCTCCAATACTTTGGCCACCTCATGAGAAGAGAAGACTCCCTGGAAAAGACCCTGATGTTGGGAAAGATGGAGGGCACAAGGAGAAGGGGATGACAGAGGACGCGATGGTTGGATAGTGTTCTCGAAGCTACCAGCATGAGTTTGACCAAACTGCCGGAGGCAGTGGAAGACAGAAGTGCCTGGCGTGCTCTGGTCCATGGGGTCACGAAGAGTCGGACATGACTAAATGACTAAACAACAACAACATAACAATATTTTACCCTTGTGCAGTAGGCTAGTTTCTACCCTTCTCTGTCTTCCATAGAGACTAGCAAGAAGAGTCATTTATCAGAATTCAGGGAAACATTCCAGGCAGGCAAAAACACTTAGATATGAAGCAAGACTAGGGAGGGTTGTGGTCTGGAGAGATAGCCCCAAGGGCTCCTGAAATCCAGGATAGAGTGTTGTGCTCTGTCTACCTGGTATGTGATACCCATTTTTTTTTAATTTTATAGGATTAGTTACCCCAAAGTGACAAGTTTTTTCTCTAAATGATATCAGGCATCTTTTCTCCATTGACAATTTACCGGTACTTTAGTCACTGATTGGCCACTTCTACTTCATACAAATCCCTAATCTGAGTGGTTTGATAAATGATAAACTAGCAAAATCTTTAAGCCAGTGCAAAAACTCTTAATTACTTCACAGGAAATGCAGGGCTGACCTTTTCCGATAAATTAGCAGAATACCAATTGAGTTTAACAAAGAGAAAACTGTGGCATCTCGGGGAGATCCAGATCATCAAAGATCAACTACAACATGAATTGAAATAGCTAATCCTGTGTCACCTTCTAAAGTGCTCTGCACACCTTGTGTCAAAACCAGGGGCTTTGCTAAAAGCACACAGTGACATTGGACAACAGGAGATCAACAGACATAAGGAGCCTGAAGTTTTTTCTATCTCAAGGCTTTAGGTTTTCTATAGCAGATTTGTTTACTTTGAAATTACAAGATTAAGATAATTGATGGTGGTACACAACTATCAACACTCATCCTGGAAACGAAAGTCACATTTGCTTAGAAATATATTTGCTACTGCCAATTGACATTGTTTATACAAGTGATCATCAGGATTCATGGATATGGGAGAGACAACTGTCATTTGTTTAACAGCTGAATCAAAAGATTAAAGATCTAGATCTTTAAAATGCTTTGCAGCTTTGCGCACCCTTGGAATGTACAGGGCTCCATCCATGCATTCACTGGGATGAATGGTTTATTAACAGAGTCTATATGTTATCAGACAAGAATCCAGAAATACAAATTCACTTCTGGCTTGCCATTGGCAAGCACTTAAAATTATTATTATTATTATTATTATTATTATTATTATTATTATTAATAAATTTTATTTATATCCCGCCCTCCCCAGCCGAAGCCGGGCTCAGGGCAGCTAACAACAATCAAATAATCAAACAATCAAATAATCACACATTCTAAAAATATTTCATTATAAAAATTAATTAAAATCAAATTAATGGCAACCGATTAAGCAAAATTCTGTGCAGGTTGCCAGAGGAGGGAGTCAGGCTGCGCCCTGACCAAAGGCCTGGTGGAACAACTCTGTCTTGCAGGCCCTGCGGAAAGATGTCAGGTCCCGCAGGGCCCTATTATTAGGTTCCCCCATCCTTCTCCAGAACTTGTAGAAGAGTGGTCGTTCTCCAGTACATCATACTGACTTCAGAGAGGTTTAGAGCAATCGGATATCTTTTACCTTGCACTAGATGCTTGGAAAAGCAATGAAGGGAGATCCTTCCAATTTAGAGTTGATAAGGAAAGTGGGGCTTACCACCGAAATCATTTCATATAATTGTAGATCTGGAAGGGACCACAAGGGTAATCTTGTACAACCCCCTGAAATGCGGGAATCTTTTGCCCAACGTGGGGGTTGAACCCACAACCTTGAAATAAGTGAGTGCACGTCATTGATAGTTAATGTCAAAATCTATTCTATATGGAACTATGTGCCATTAAAGTCAAGGTCACTTGTCCTAAAATACACACACACACACACACACACAACCAGCTGTTAATTTATTTTATTGTCAGATTTTAAATGTTTTTCCCTCATACTGTTTTAAAAAAGGAACACACTCATTGTATTCAAACATACAGTGGTACCTCTAGTTACGTACTTAATTCATTCCGGAGGTCCGTTCTTAACCTGAAACCATTCTTAACCTGAGGTACCACTTTAGCTAATGGGGCCTCCCGCTGCCGCCAGCATGCAATTTCTGTTCTCATCCTGAGATAAAGTTCTTAACCTGAGGTACTACTTCTGGGTTAGCGGAGTCTGTAACCCGAAGTGCTTGTAACCCGAGGTGTTTGTAACTCGTGGTACCACGGAACACAGAGTATAATTCCTCCTTGAGGAAGGGCAAAAAGTTATGATTAAAAGCATTCAATTACAGTGTGTTTATGCAAAGGTCTGCATAAAAAAAATTATATAATGCCAATATAAAGTCCTTGAACTCAGTAAAGTAGATCTCTGGTCTAGATTCTTGGCAAAATCCTGAGATTCAGGTGTACACATAATTTCTCATTCCCCCCTCCCCCCCTCTCTCTCTCACACACACTTTCTATGCAGCATTGGGGTGTTCAAGAAACACAAGTCCAAAGTCTCATTGGGAGTTAAGTCACACGGTTCTTTGGATTGTAGGCAAGAACACAATGTCACCCATTGTGCCCTAAATGTTGTTGCTTTTAATGTGAACTTGGAGGTGTTAATAGTCACATTCTGAAAATGTAAAGGCCTAGATTTAATTATTAAGTTTATGGACACCTCTGAGGCCTCTGCACTTTTTTGCGCATGCTTCTTTAACTAGGAATAAAACATTTACTACCAAATCTTGAACAAGGTCACCATAGAGAAACAGGGCAAACAGGTTTATTGTATAGTGTATTACAAGGGCTCCCTTTATAGTTGTCACTGGGATAAATTCCACATCTTTCTATGCTTATGAAGAAACCTTCAAAGAGTCCAGCAGAAACAGCGTTCGTTTTGGTCGCGATCCAAAGTTAATTTAAAATGGAAAGATTCCAGATGACATCAAAGAACTTCAGGCCAAGCCTTTCCTGAGGCTATGAAAGATGATAGACAGGTTGCAAAGAACCGATTTTATATACCTGTCCTCCATATAAAGGATAATAGGGTAACTAGTTTTACATATTTGCCGTTCTAATTCCTCAGCATGTAGCTCTCTAGCCTGCAGAGAGGCGCATATATATGCCTCCTAGTGTAGCTCAGGGCCAAACTAGACATGGCATTAAATGTGTCTTTGCATTGAAGATGCTGGTTTTTAAAAATACAAACAGCATCAGCTGGGAGGGCTGATAATTATCAGGATCATTATTACAGCAGGCAACTAGTAGGATGTAACTCTTTCCCTCCCAGCTGCAATCAAGAGCCAACTATTCTGAGTGTACTATTCTGTTGGGAGGAATATCCATTCATGGGTGTAGCCAGGATTTTTGTTGGCAGGTCTTTTGTTAGGAGGGCACAACCTCAGTTTGCTATGTATTCTTATTTATTTTTATTGATAGGGGAGCAGCTGCCCCCCTGCTCCCCCCACTATACCCATGTCTCCATTGGCACCAATTAGAGATTCCTCCCAAAGCAGCTATCAGCTGCAGAAGAGGAATTTTCTGTAAGGGCTCTGTCAAGAAAGAAACAGCTGAATTTTCCCTCCATGTCTGCTGTGAGATTTATTAGGACCCCCACCCCACCCCATCCTGCCAAGCTGATGCTACTTAATCTCTTTTTTACCTTTTAGAAAGCATACTGATTTAAACCTGTTATAGTACAAGGGATTCATTTATTAACATTCTAGCAACAGGGCTTTGCAAAGGTCCCTTAACCTACAGTAGATTGCATCTCCCTTAAACCATTTTAACTACCCACTTGATCACAACAGCATGTTACTTAAAACAGGGTTTGGGATTTCCAAACTTGGGTCTCCAGCTGTTTTTGGATTGCATCTCCCATCATCCCTGACCACTGGTTCTGCTAGCTAGGGATGATGGGAGTTGCAGTCCAAAAACAGCTGGAGACCCAAGTTTCGGAAACCCTGATTTAAAACATAGTAAAAGGCTGCACTCATTTGTTCCATGCTTCCAAATCCCATATGCACTCCAATTTAGGTTTGGTGATACTGCAGACTTGTTTACAGTATAAGCAGGCTACAGACTTTATTATTTTTATTTCATTGACGAAAATAAATTGGCGAAGGGACCAGAAATATTCCGGCAGGGGCGCCCATGTGGGATATAAAAGTAGCAATTAAGGAAATGATCAAATGGTTAGGCCACATGTCACCACCATGACTATTTAAATATCACTGAAGTCAATGGAATATTAGCAGCCTACCTGAGTAAGACTGGAGCTCATGTAAATTTCATCTGCATGAAAATGTAAGTGAGACAAGTCTACATTTTCTAGGAAAACTGACCAGGTTCATTTGAAATGAGACACATGTCTTGATATAAGAATGAAGTAACATTCCCATGGACGTACGTTAAACAGATGTTACCAATTTCCACTACTTTTATTACTTTCATTTTGAGAGAGAAAAGGACAGTTAAACAGCAATGAGAGATAACTAATAATTTCAAAGTGATCTTTAACATGCAATTTAAGGCATGGGATGGTGTTTTACATCTGTTGCTGATTATAGGTACAAAAGCAGAGGATGCTTAATGATAATTTCCAGTGAATTAACCCAGAATAAAAGAGTGTGATTATGTAGATAGCAAGCATATAATCACTGGCTAACTCTCCTGCAGCATTGATCCATGTTTGTTCAGAAGTAAATCCTACTGTATTCAGTGGGCTTTACTCCGAAGTAGGCATTTAGCTGCTTTTAGGCAAAGGTTGTGAGATCCATTCACAGATCTCAAAAAAAAGAAGAAAAAAGAAACCTGGTATAGATTTTACCTTGTTCACTCACAAATGAAAGCAAACCAATCAAGATAAAGAGGTAACTTAAACAATTATTTTTAAGCAAGTGTCATGAAAAATAAATTTACGGTAAATAAAAAGAAGTGCTGTGGCCTCATGTATCCCACTTCCTGTTTCATTTTACAGTCCCTGTCTTTTTTTTTTTTTAAAAAAAAAGACGTATAAATATTTCATAGGTTAAGTATTTACACCCATCCTTAGGTTTTGTGTGCAGTGTGTAGACCAAGCGAATGTCATCGTAACTCTGAAGCCCTGATTATTAGTTGGTACCAACTATAACATACAGCATTCAAAACATACTGCTAGTTCATGGGCCACTATCTTTCATATGGAACGGCACACTTTACCACAGGACTGTGATAATAGCTCCCGTCAGCAAAAATAAAACTGATAGGGTAATTCCACATGACATTTTTTGGTCAAATTCTTAAAAACAAAATAAAACCAGCACTTGAGAATTCTAGGGAGATCCAACCAAAACATAGGATTTATTTGTTCAAAACTGGAAAATATGCCTCTGCATACAATGATTATTGGTTGTGTCTCTGCTAATAGCAGTGGAAAGCTGTACTATTGTCACATGTGCAAATTAATCGGCAGATATAGGGTGCATTCATGCATTATACAATTCATTCCAGATTGGCTCAGTACAGAGAACCCGGAGTGCCAGTTTTGTGATATGTGTGTTCAATGCAGATGGACTGAGATGCTGGCTGGCTGCTGGATAGGTGGTTTATTTTCCAGTTTATTGCAGGGCCAGCTGAGCCACCTGCTCACCGTTTGATTGACATCTGTTTTTGTAGAATCCACCTGACGCTATCTCTGCCTGGGGCTGCATCCCTTGCTAAGGGCTAATCTAAGACTGGTTTTCGCAATGTGAAATGTAGAGAAGTATGGTGAGTCTCTATTTCCTAGCCAACATAAGCAATGCCACTAATGAAGAACATGGATTGACATCTGCCTACACTACCTCCCTAGTCTTAACATCTGGAAATAAAAGATGTTGTTAAGAAGAGCGTGGAATGTATTAGAGCTTTGGAATGACGCAGTTAAAAATGCCGTCGCCATATTGGGAAGTTCTGTCGGAGGACTTAAGTCTGAGAGGAGAAATAGAGAAATAGAGCTGTTTTTATATTGTGGGTGAAACTCCTCAGTGGGACTTAAGAATGACAGTTCTGTAATTAATGATGGAAAGAGTGCTGTTATCTATGAAGGTGATGATATATGGAAACCATCTCGATTTGAGGATTGGAAGAACAGAAAATTCACACAGGATTATTATTGGTGTTTATCGGCTTAAGGAGACTATCAGAAGATATCATAAAGAAAAAAGAGAAAATATATGAACAAGATGTGATGTGGAAACAGCAAGATAAGACTGGATAGAATTATGAACTCTGTTTGGACTGATTTGGATTGATTTGGACATTAACGCAGTAGCAAGAAGATGATCAGAATCCCCCTTCGGATCTTGAAATATGGGTCCCCCCAACAAAATTTAAAATTCGGCTTTGTAATTCGGAATTTATGTGATGTGAATTAATTTGATTTGATTGGCCGTTTAATAAAAATTATTTTTAAAAAAGGAAATAAAAGATGTTGGATCTGCAAGTGTAGTATGAAATGAATATTTTGTAGTCAAGTTTGCGAAGGTGATTATGCTGCAAGCCGGCTCCTCTGTTTACTCCAATGGCTGGAGCACAGATCTAGATCTGTTTCAGTGGTCCTAACCATCTACCATTAGGTAGAGAGATGCACCTACCTCAAGCAGATCATGATGGGTGTCATGAAAAGGCAGCAAATGGTTTATTATTTTTATTGTACTTTTTATTGTTGGAGAGTAGATTGGAGAGGTGCTTGTGAGGTCTTCTGTCTCATATGCCAAAATAACTTGGCTGTCCTTGGAAGCTATGCACATTGATTGCTGGGGTGGTGCTGTGTCTCAGGCTGCAAAGTGTTTTGGACTGCCCTTGTTGTCTTGGCAGTTAAAGTGAACAGTGTGTTTGTGTGAGTGAGAGAGCTCCATATTCACAAAGGCACCTAAGAATCTGCTACTAGCTGAAGCAATGCATAAACTATATTCTATTAGCCCGTCAATAACTGAACAGGCAGGCCATCGTTTTGTATATGGATAACATATGAGTCTGGCAGATGGTAACTGACCTAAGACAACCGTGTCCGTAGCCGAAATGTTAGCATAGATTTGTCCAACACCACAACCGTTTGGGCCAGCTTAATGTAGCCATGGGAGCCTGGCTCTGCAGAAGGCCATTGTTGTTTTGACTGGATAGCAAAGATTTCTCAGCAACTTTCAATCCTCTTTCAGGGCCAAAGTAAAGGTAGGAGGAGTGGAAAGTGTGTGAATCTCCCTCTGGCCAGCTCATAAGGTTTATGTTTCTAAAGGCAGTTTTATTTAACTTCTTCCATCTCATAGTGTCATTTAATAATCCTAGAACAATAACATTATTGAGGCTGGAAGGGCAAAAATCCAAGACTGGTATCTCTTGTGACTGAACAAAAGGCACATGCACGCTGTCCCACACAGTTGAGCAACAAAGAGTATCAAGCAGTAAGAAAGAGTGTTTAATTATTTGTAGACCGTTTTAAAAGTTCTTAAAGAATACAATCTCTTTTTGGGTCAATATATAGATTGGCATCTCTGTACTTAAGAAAGACTGTAAATAGTAATATAATATTTATACCATTGTAGAAATTCACAGCATTGAGTGATTAATACAGGTAATAAGCAAGGAAGTGTTGGTGTGTACAGGGCATGATTCTGTGCCCTAAAAATTCCTTTCTGAGACAACTTGCCTACTGAGCTTCAGGCCACTGGCTGAAGTAGTAATTCCTCTGCTTGAGGAATATGCACGGCCATGATTTCATGGTCAGATTTCAGCAACTGATTATACAGTGGCACCTCGGGTTACAAACACTTTGGGTTACAGACTCTGCTAACCCGGAAACAGTACCTCGGGTTAAGAACCTTACCTCAGGATAAGAACAGAAATTGTGTCGTGGCGCTGCGGTGGCAGCGGGAAGCCCGATTAGCTAAAGTGGTACCTCAGGGTAAGAACAGTTGCCGGTTAAGAACGGACCTCCAGAACGAATTAAATTTGTAACCAGAGGTACCACTTGTTGTGTTACTAGAGAACTGTCTCCAGCATAATATGTCAAGAGAGCTGAAATCACAAACCCCACGTCACTACAATTGGCGACGAGGATGGGATCCGGAATGCTGAGGAGCGGTTAAACGCAGCCCTGCCTCAGAGTCCGGATTGTAGCTAAGAACAAGACTCACTGGCCAGCTGAGAAGACGACCCTGCCCACAGGACAATGGAGAGTCCAAGGGTATTGGAGCCCTTCCAGCCATCAGAGCCCCACACGTGGGAGGACTACGTCGAACGCTTCGAGTTCTTCGCAGTGGCTCAAGGGATCACCGATGCCAGCAAAAGAAGGGCCACATTCCTGAGCTACTGTGGGCCTGAGACCTTCAAGCTGGCCAAGGCATTGCTTGCCCCAGCGAAGCTAAGTGAGACATCTCTCAAAGATATTCTTGCCTGCCTAACAAGCCATTTAGCGCCTACTGAGACAAGCCATTTAGCGCCTACTGAGACCAAGATGGCCCTGCGGATGGAGTTTCATAAGAGGCAGCAGCGTGCTGGGGAGTCTGTATCTGCATTTCTAGCTGAACTGCGGAAGCTCGCTCAGCACTGCGACTTCCAAGATCTGGAAGAGACTCTCCTGGATCAGTTTGTCGGTGGTCTGAGCAGCAAGAAAGCCAGAAGACGCATCGTGGCTAAAGAAGAGGTTACCCTTGCTTCAGCCTTGAAGGAGGCCACCGCCACAGAGAATTATGAAAGAGAGGAGCTTGATGCCAGTTGCAGGACCCCTAAGCCACAGACAGAAGTTGCGCATGCCATGGGCGAGCTAGAGGCTACTCCGAGCCAGAGCCCAGTCCGTGGGGTCGAGTCAGTGCGTCAGGCAGGTGCCCTGGTTGTGGCGGAAACCATGAGCGGAAGAGTTGTCGTTTCCGGGATGCTATGTGCCAGACGTGTGGAAAGACAGGTCACATCGCCAGGGTCTGTAGATCGGCGGCGTTGGGAGCGACAGGAGCACCTAGACTGGAGCATCGCAGATCGCCCACAGCAAACCATGTTCTAAAGGACTGCCACTACGTAACGGAGATCAAACGGGAGGGTCGTGCAGTTTCCAGCGCAAGGCAAGGCACACGTCAAGGTGAAGATTGAGGGTCAGCTATGCGACATGGAGGTGGACTCCGGATCTGGATTCACTATCGTGTCGGACCAGACCGCGAGGACATTCTTCCCCAGGGGTAAGTTGCCCCCTCTGGAGCCCTTCCCGGCAACTTTGCAGTCATACTCAGCGGGCCGCATCCATGTCATGGGAATGTCTGCCGTGAGAGTACAGTTCCGGGACAAACAGGTGGTACTCAAACTGGTGGTTGCGAAGGGCAGTCGCCCCAGTCTCCTGGGCACTGACTGGTTCCCCGCCCTGGGACTGAGTATATCAGGGCTTAATTCAATCCAAACCTGCCCTGAGATGAGCGAGGCATTATGCAAAGAATTTGCTGGTCTCTTTAATGGAAAACTGGGTTGTTATAAAGGGCCCCCAGTTGACTTCGAATTGGACCCTGGGTGGCCCCAATCCGACTCAAACCAAGGCGAGTGCCATTTGCACTGCAACCCAAGATCGAAGCAGAGCTGGATAAATTGGTCAAGCAGGGAGTTCTCTCACCCGTGGACTCCGCTAAGTGGGAGACTCCAATCGTCACGCCCCTTAAAGCAAATGGGGAAGTCAGGATCTGTGCTGATTACAAATGTACTATCAATAAGGCACTCAGGGGAAACTCATACCCCATTCCAGTCGTATCACATCTGTTGGCTAAACTGGCTGGGGGCAAGGTGTTCGCCAAAATTGACCTGGCACAAGCTTACCAACAGCTGCCAGTAACCCCACAATCAGCGGAAGCACAGACTATTGTCACACATAAAGGGGCGTTCAGAGTTAACAGATTACAATTTGGAGTTTGTGTGGCCCCAGGGATTTTTCAAGGGCTCATGGAACGCCTGTTAAGAGGTCTGCCGGGGGTCTTGCCATTTTTTGATGACGTTTTGATTGCTGGAAAAGACCCACAGGAACTGGTTGCGCGTGTCCGTGCAGTGTTGCTCAAGTTCAAGGAGGCGGGGTTGCAACTAAAAAAGGAAAAATGCAGTTGCACTGCAACTGGCTGCACTTAGATTTTGCTGGGCCATTCCAGGGGAAGGTCTTTTTGGTTATCGTCGATGCATATTCCAAATGGTTAGAAGTGGCGATGGTCCCTAGCATGGCATCAGCTGCCGTAATCAAGGTGTTGAGGCAGCTGTTTGCAACCCACGGGTTACCTGAGACAATTGTATCACTGGTCGCACTGGTTGATGATCTCCGGCGGGCTAGGGACAAAGGTGAGAGCTGTTTCCTAGTTCTGCTGGATCTCTCAGCGGCGTTTGATACCATCGACCATAACATCCTTCTGGACCGTCTTGAGGGGCTGGGAGCTGGGGGCACTGTCATACAGTGGTTCCGCTCCTTCCTCCTGGGCCGTGTTCAGAAAGTGGTGGTGGGGGATGAGTGTTCAGACCCCTGGGCTCTCACTTGTGGGGTGCCTCAGGGTTCTGTCCTCTCCCCCATGCTTTTCAACATCTACATGCAGCCGCTGGGAGAGATCATCAGGGGGTTTGGGCTGGGTGTTCATCAGTATGCGGATGATACCCAGCTCTACCTCTCTTTCAAATCAGAACCAGTGAAGGCGGTGATGGTCCTGTGTGAGTGTCTGGAGGCGGTTGGAGGATGGATGGCGGCTAACAGATTGAGATTGAATCCTGACAAGACAGAAGTACTGTTTCTGGGGGACAGGAGGCGGGCAGGTGTGGAGGACTCCCTGGTCCTGAATCTTCTACCCAAGAGCAGCTCAGCTGGTGACTTGCCCGTCGCAGTACACGGCGTCGCATGCTGCAAAAATAACATTCGCGCGATGCGAGCTGACCAGTTACCCTCCATTAAGCGCGCAATGGATTCTTTGGCTGTTCTTACCATGCACTCCGCCTGCCCATTGGAGGATGGGTGAAAGGGCGCGGATGTGACCCCTCTTATGAAGTTATCAGCCAAGAATGCCCTGAATTCTTGGGATACAAAAGCTGCCCCATAATAATAATAATAATAATAATAATAATAATAATAATTTATTATTTATACCCCGCCCATCTGGCTGGGCCTCCCCAGCCACTCTGGGCGGCTTCCAAAAGAATATTAAAATACTATGATACATCAAACATTAAAAGCATCCCTAAACAGGGCTGCCTTCAGATGTCTTCTAAAAGTCTGGTAGTTGTTGTTCTCTTTGACATCTGGTGGGAGGGCATTCCACAGGGAGGGCGCCACTACCGAGAAGGCCCTCTGCCTGGTTCCCTGTAACTCGACTTCTTGCAGTGAGGGAACCGCCAGAAGGCCCTCGGTGCTGGACCTCAGTGTCCGGGTAGAACGATGGGGGTGGAGACGCTCCTTCAGGTATACTGGACCGAGGCCGTTTAGGGCTTTAAAGGTCAGCACCAACACTTTGAATTGTGCTCGGAAACGTACTGGGAGCCAATGTAGGTCTTTCAAGACCGGTGTTATATGGTCTCGGCGGCCGCTCCCTGTCACCAGTCTGGCTGCTGCATTCTGGATTAGTTGTAGTTTCCGGGTCACCTTCAAAGGTAGCCCCACGTAGAGTGCATTGCAGTAGTCCAAGCGGGAGATAACCAGAGCATGCACCACTCTGGCGAGGCAGTCCACAGGCAGATAGGGTCTCAGCCTGCGTACCAGATGGAGCTGGTACACAGCTGCCCTGGACACGGATTTAACCTGTGCCTCCATGGACAGCTGTGAGTCCAAAATGACTCCCAGGCTGCACACCTGGTCCTTCAGGGGCACAGGTACCCCATTGGTAACGGTGCTGGATTATGTCCACCCGGATAAAATGCCAAACCGTAATTCAAGAGCAAACCCCCAGGCTGAGACTGACACAACAAGGTATTTCGCCCCTGAAGATCTGGTCTGGGTGAGGTTCGCGGTGGGTGGCTGGTGTGGTCACCCGGGCTAGTGGACCTGTGTCCTATTATGTGACCTTGGAAAATGGGCAAGTTTGGAAGAGACATATAGATCAGCTGAGGTGCCGGGCGCTCAGCAGGGAGGAGTCTGATAATTCATCCCTGGCTAACGACGCAGAGCTACAAGACCAGACTGAAAATGGCCCAGAGGTGCAATCACCAGGGGCTTCAGCAAATGAACCAGGGTCTGCTAGTCCTCAGGATGACGAGGTACAGGTAGGGGACCCTGAGATGTCTGGGACTCCATCTGTTCCTGATGAAACCCCTATAGCAGCCCCCCTACCACAGGTGACACCCAATCCAGAACCGGCAACACCTGTTGTCAGGAGATCAAGTAGAAGTTGTAGGACCCCACAGTACCTGAGGGATTACGTCTGCTGTGCTCACTAGGGGGGGGAGGGGTGTTGTGTATTGAGTCAAAGGATTTTATATCTGTATTATTATTGTCTGTAATTGCATTAGGATAAAGTAACTGCCTTTTGGTTCCAGAGGGTACAGCTACTATTGGTTCATTTAAGCTGCTGTATTTGGATCCTCTGTCTTATTGGTTGCCTCCAAAAGGCAGGACTGATATTGCCTGATTGCCTGATATTGTTCCCTCCAAAATGTATCCCTTCTAGCTAGTTCCCTGTCCCTATAAATGTAGCTCTCCCCTCCTCAAGTCTCAGTCTTGTTGCTTTAATAAAGAAGTGTTACTAGAGAACTGTCTCCAGCATAATATGTCAAGAGAGCTGAAATCACAAACCCCACGTCACTACACCACTGTAACAGGGTTCCAAAATGGTGTAGAATCATAGACTCCGTTCCGCGATTCTCTTCGTCTAGCGGTTTTTTCGTCTTGCGAAGCAAGCCCATTGACGGCTTAGTGGATTAGCACTATTAGCGGTTTAGTGGCTTTTAGCGGCTTAGTGGCTTAGAAAAAGGGGGGGAGGGGAAAAAACCCACAGGGACTCGCAAGACATTTTCGTCTTACGAAGCAAGCCCATAGGAAATTCGTTTTGCGAAGCACCTCCAAAACGGAAAACTCTTTCGTCTAGCGAGTTTTCCGTCTTGCGAGGCATTCGTCTTGCGGGGCACCACTGTACAAATTTACTGTAATTTACTTTGGGTCATTTTAAGAGACTATAGCTGGGGTAGCTTAGTTGGTATGAGGTTCTTAATTTCAGGGTTGTGGGTTTGAACCCCACACTGGACAAAAGATTCCTGCATTGCAGGGGGCTGGACTAAATCATCCTTCTAGTCCCTTCCAGCTCTACAGTTCTATGATTCTATTTCTGCACCTGGCAGAAATGCTGTGAAAGGATAAAAATGTCATTTGTACCTTCAAGGTGAATTCCTGCTTTGGATCTAACTAGCACTGGAAGCTGTTTGGTGTTTTGTTTTTGTTTTTAATGTTTATTTACATCTTCCTCTGCAAGTGCTAAAGGAACAATTGGAACTGTTCATACCTATTAGCATGTTCTAAATTAGTTGCTACTATGCAGGGGTGAAAATCACTGCAGGGCTCATTATGAACAGTACAAGGATAGGGAATAGCAGAGCTGATAGTTTTATTTCAGAAACAAGAAAATAATGCAAATATTTTAATGCCTCTCTGCAAATAGACATGATGAATTCATCTTGCATACTACACCCAGTATGCATCTTTCCCCTTTTATCCATGTTAAGAGTAGCGAGCTGAACATTTTGAAACATGCTATCGTACGCTTTGAATGCACAAAAACCATAGCCATATATCAAAGGCAGTGCATTTCATGTCTCTTCCCCCCCCCCCCCAATATTACTGGCCAATATGAAGTCTTGCAGATAAAGATGAACTGAGAAGAAGAAGACTTGGGACAGCTGAGCGGCCCCAATTCCGCTCCTATTTTCATGCTCCTACCTGTGGGGTTGTCTCAGCTGGGAAGGGAGGGCTTTGGCTTCCCAGCTGAGCAGCCCTGCTCCTGCTTCTACTCTTGTGCAAGCAGGAGCGGTGCTGGGACTATCTCGGCTGGGGAGGGGGAGCACTTTAACACAGCCCCCATCCTGCCACTGGCTTCTGTGAGCTGGTAGCGGGTCAGGGGGGCTCTATAAAACTGCTTTGGGGTGTGTGTCTGTGTGTGTGTTTTAAAACTTCATATAAGGACCTACTGAGTATACATGTATAGGATTGCCATTTCAGCCACATAGAAATAAGAAGGAACTTCAGGCACTCCTAGCTAATTTTCATGGGTCCTAGCTAATTTTCATGACTTAAAAGTAAGTCCCACATTGTTCAGTAGCACTTGCTTCCTTTTTCATTACCTTATTTATTGATACTTATTCATAGATATATAAAATACAATACCCATGACAAAGTATATTTTTATAATATACTAAAGCAACTATTTAGTCTAAAAAAGAACAAATTCAGAAAGAAGAAAAGACAAGAAAAGGAGAGACCCAAAGAAAGAGAAAAAGAAAAAACTAAAGATAGAAAAGGATAAAAGGGCTTCCATCTCTCTGTCCTGCAGCTACATGTGATATTCATTCCTTAAAATCCAACCATTCTATAAACCAGTATTTTTTCAATCTTCAAATCCTGCTATTTCAAGTTCATATCCTCTTTCATATGAAAAGTCTGAAAGAAACTTCCAGTCCTTAACAGTTCTACCCAAGCTTACAACACATGCTGCAATGCTAACCTTGCCTACTTGGAAGAAAGTCCCATGTAATTCAATGAGGCTTACTCCCAGGTAAGCACAGTTAAAGGCTATATCCGTATAATTCGGAATATTTAATGTGATTTGATTGGATTGTTAAAATGGAAAATTTAATAAAACATTTTTTTTAAAAAAAGGCTATACCCCACTGAACCCCAATGGCAGTTAATTACTTTTACTGTTCACACAGTAAAAAAACACAAAACAAAAACAAAACAGCAATACTCCAGTTACTATGAAGGATAAATTCACTAATAGATTCTAGGACAACTCATGCAGGTATTCATTTCACAGCTTGCACCCCATCAGGACAGTAGCTCATTGCTTTTTTATATGTACATAGTTTTAATTCTGTTCATGTTTCATTGTTTTTAATGGTTTATATGTCCCCCCCCCCATGTGTTGTGATTCTTGTGTTTTTTTTAATCTATAAGCCGCCTTGAGTCCCATAAGGGGAAAAGGTGGGGTAAAACCAAATGAATAATAATAATAATAATAATTTTACCACAAAAACCTGGTGCTGGGTTCTAGCCACTCCACCCCCCCCCCGCAAAAACAACAACAACAACCTTGATGTACCACTTGAACAACCACCCAGGGGCGTTTAGTACTTTAACATACTAGAATAAATTCACCATTTCAACAGGAGGCAACCCCCCCCCCTCCTCGAAGATGGACTGCGCCAACCGTCCCGCGTGCTCTCTGGGCGTTTCAACTTTCCCGCTTTCATATGCGGTTGGCGGCCTCGCCCCGCGTCCCCGTCCTTCTGCGCCTGCGCGTTAGAGGGTGGCGTGGGGATTTGAAAAACAGAAACCTGCATTATTTTTTAACGGCGCGGTCGCCGTCGAGTGAGAGGAGGCGGCGGAGGAAGGATGGCTAGCGGCGCTTTCTCCCTCGCGGTGCCAGCCGGAGAAGAGAGCAGCGAGAGCGACGACGACGGCTGGGTCGTCGGGTCCGTCGAGGCGACGCCTCAGAAGCACGTAAGGAAGGCCTGGGCCTGAGGCGCTTCCAGGAGGCACAATTTCCAACTCAGAAGGCCCTTTGGGGTCGGTTCCCTTGCGTCCCTCTTACAGTCATTTTATTATATTCAGGTGTTTTATGACCTGAAGCGCTCGAGGCAGAGCCCTTTTCTTTTGCCCCCCTTTGTAACTCGCACAAGAGCCCCGTGAGGTAGGTTGTGTGGAGAGTTCCACCGCCGAGGGCATCTATTTTGAGTGCCCAGAGTTTGCCATGGTGTTATTTTTTTTGGGGGGGGGTGTCACAAGCAGTTGCAATTCGGAGTAGATAGGGCCAGGTGGATATTACATTTTTTAAAAAATTGGTTTTATTGGATTTTCAAAATAGAAGTAACAGAGGCTAGAACATGGGCGTCGCCCGATAAATCCTCCAAAAGTATTAAAAAGCAATAGAAACACTTAACAAGCTGAGGTTCTGTCCCTGCCCCCTCAGCAGAGACTTTCTGGTATAAGGCAGTGTATAAATTCAATAAATAAATAATAATAAAATAATAAAGCCTGCCCCGCCCCCACCAAAGTCTTTGGTTTTTGGTTTTACATATTAAAGGAAATATCCGTGACCCTCCAAAAAAACTTTTTAAATGGGACCTCCCACAACTTTTTGCTGCCCCCCACCAAAATCCCATCTATGCCCATGGGCTACAATATAGGAATCATAAAGCAAGAGAAACAGAAGACAGCTGTCGAGAAGAGTGGGCAAATGGGTGCCACAACACACTCAACAGAGTGCTCTTTATATTTCTCATTTATTTGCTTCACTTAATAAGCCTCCAAGGTGTAGTGTGCTGCTCTTTGAAATTTGGAGTAGAGCCAGGTGTGCTTTACAAAAGAGAAAGAAAAAAAGTCATATTTATTGGATTTTCAAATTATAAGAATAGAGGAATCGTAAACCAAGAGTCACAGAATATAGTACAGTGGTACCTTTGGATACGAATGGGATCCATTCTGGAGCCCCGTTCGCATCCTGAAGCAAACGCAACATGCGCAGGTTGCGATTCGTTGCTTCTGCGCATGCGCGTGACGTCATTTTGAGCGTATGTGCGAGAGGCGAAACCCGGAAGTAATGCGTTCTGTTACTTCTGGGTCGCCGTGGAGCGCAACCCGAAAACGCTCAACCTGAAGCAACTTCAACCCGAGGTATGACTGTACAGTTGGCAAGAAAAGTGGGAATGGATGCTGTGACACAATTCAACAGGGTGGGTGCACTTTACATTTTTCACATTTGCTTCTGATGTGTCACGTAATTCCATTTAATAAGCCTCCAAGGTGGACTGTGAGAATAAAATGGTAGTAGTAGGGAGAATGTATTGTAAACCGCCCTCTTATCCTCAAATGAAGGGCAGTACAGTCATACCTCGGGTTATAGCCACTTCAGGTTGTGTTTTTTTTGGGTTACGCACCTGCAGAAACCCGGAAGTACCGGAACAGGTCACTTCCGGGTTTCAGCGGTCACGCATGCGCAGAGGCGCCAAATCGCACTTTGTGCATGCGCAGACACTCCACTGTGGGTTGCGAATGCTACGGGTTGCAAACGTGCATCCCGCACTGATCATGTTCACAACCCGAGCATCCACTATATAGAAATTTAATAAATATTGTGTGTAGCCTTGAACTTGTTGTAGGGAGAACTTTGGAAAAAAGGTTGAATATAAGTGTAAAATAACTAAATATTTAATCACTAAACCAATGTAGTAATTTTCCTGTTTAGCAACTGGATGACCTGTTGCAGTCAAATGACAAAGATGAAGCATTGAAGAAAGCATTGCTGGCTGGAAACTTGCCTGCTATTGAAGAGCTTTTAAATTCAGGTAAGATTAATATATTGTCTGTTTTAATTTGATGTGTGTATATAAAATAGATTTTGAAAGGTTTTCTGAGAAGTTATTTTTACTATAAGGTAAATCTTTATTCTTCACATAGGTATGTAGAGGAATCTTATGAGCTCCTTTGAGCAAATGTAAGGTCTTGCAAATGTGCACTGGAGTTGCTCGCCTTTCTTTTAACCAAGAGCAATTCCTCTTGAGTTCTGCTGCTTCTCATAGTCTCTTGACTTTTATTGGTAGCCTGTTGGCCATCATGGCAGGCTGCTGTCAAAAGCAGGAATGTGGAAACTTTTCGCTGCACGTGTAGCTCACCTGATGCTTTATGGATTGGAACTAGAACAAATTTCTTGACCAATGGCTGAAAGTTATTGGATTTGCTTGTTTACATGTTGAAGGTTCCAGCTATGTTCATAATACAGCACTTTAGAAAATATTGTTAAAGCAAATGATTTGAAAAATTTAGACTTAGCTATTTAATTAACAGAGATTTTGAAATATGAAGTCCAGATATTATAGTGGGAATGGAAGCTGTAAGAGGGTGGAGAACCTCTAGCCTTAAGCTCACCAGGCCTCTTTATTTGAGCCATGAGGCCATTTTGGTCAAGCTATGCCCACCTGTCCATTATATATGATGTCAGGTGTGGAGCGGGTAAAGATTTGATTAAAGGTGGTTTGGAGGCACCTGGCAATCATTTGCAAAGCGTTCCACAAGGCCTGCCTATTGGCTGACAGTTGGCACATCTTCTGCACAGTTTGGTTTCGAATTGTGCAGGTAGAAAAGGGCCACCTGGCATCACTGTGATGTCTGGTGATTGGCAGGTGGGCAATTCCACTCATCAATTCTGGCCCACGTGTGTGGAATTGAATGCTCTGTCCCATTGACAGATTCAGTTCCCCACTCCTGCCACGAAAATTAATTTTGAGCTATCAGATTAAAATAACCTAACTTCAGGAAATACTTTAAAAAAAAAGTCATTTGACATTACTGAACGTGTTTCAAGTGCTGAGTGCTTTGTCTATGTGCCATGGGCACGCACATTAGTATGCTACAGGTGGCAATGGATTTCCATTATGTGTGGTGAAATAGACATACATACTTATTGATCTAGCAGGGTACATGCAGTTTTCTGCATAAATGTGATAGTCATTGTGATAGCCAAGTGGTGTTCCATCTCTGGGACACTACTTTATACAAACTAGAATTATGAGAAACTGTAGTAAAGATGGTTAGATAGATTTATAGAATTTCCAAAAATGTTATTACTGCTACTCATATATTTAAATACATTTTCAAAATGTAGTCAGTTTCTTTCTCTTTGTGCCTGCTTACCTGGGACTTATTTCTGAATAGGACTGGACTGTAAAAGTAAGGTTACTTGGTTTTTGAGGAAAAAGCCCCACAGAAATTAAAAAAAATATTGGGGCATGATTGCTGTTGATATGGCAATGTGAGTTTTATTCATTGTGAATCAAGATTACATTGTAGAAATTAACACACCAGCAAATGCTGAGAAGTCTTCGTAATTCTGGATTGCTAATGACTGAATCCAGTAATTCTGGGGTATTGCAACATAAGTTAGGAATGATGTATTGACCTGTTATTATACTTTTTCCCAAGTGTCAAAAATGTTGAAATATTCTAAGATAAGAGTTTTTTCATGGAACTTTATCTTAATCTCCTAAGGTATTACTTCACCTTTTCAACTTGAGAGCTTTCTATCCATAAAAATAGCAGCTTTCCTGTAAGTAATGACTTCTCAGCCAATAAATACTCTTAGTCCAATAAGAGAAGATAAAGTGATTACGTAACTTTCTCCTCTTCTATGCTGACTTCAAGCTTTATTTGTGGACCATTTTCTTCATGGCGTCAAAGCCTAGCTAGTCAAACAAAAGATGCTGGTACATTTTGGAACACTACTATTATTTCTACTAGCTTGTAGAAATAACATGAAGAGAGCAAAGGTTCTCAAGGAGCTCAGCAACTTTCTAGTGATTTTCCAAATGATTGTGAAATATGAGTGCATATGACTATGTGCAAGTGGCCTAGGGCACTAGTCCTCAACTAGTGGGTCAAGACCCAGTACTGGGCCTTAGCCTGACCTAATGTGAATCACAGAAGCAGCACTGCCACCAAACAAATCCCCAAATGCACATTGGGTTACAGGTGGGTCTCTGGTCTGAAAAAGCTGAAGTTCTTCAGCTGTTGGTCCTCAGATGTTATCAAAGAACAGTGCCTGTTATTCCCAACTGACTGAGCAACAATGGTCAGGGTTGATAGGAATTGTAGTCTAACAACATCTGGGGACCAAAGGTTGAAGAAAGCTGGTTTAGAATCACCTTGTATATCAAACTAGAAAAGTTGCTTCCATGATTTATCTGTCTTATCTGTCTATCTAATTGTGTTCTACTAAGTAGGCTGATGGATGAGGGACAAAAGAGTTTTGCCTCTGCTGGTCTGCTTCATTTCAGTGCTAGCCATGGAGGTGGGCATATTGCTTCTTGCATGGTCATCCTGGAAACCAGGGAGGTTTGATGAGGAGAGACAGGGTCTGTCACCTGCTGCCCTTGTGCTCACCTTCATGGAATTAGAATAGAGATACAAGGATGAGCTAGAGAAAATAGCTATATATCTCTGTACCTAAACCCCTTAGTAAAAGTGATTTAAAGATTATTTTTTGTTAAGTTGTATGTGGAGGATTCCACATGGCTAAAGTGTTATTTTTGCTGGTTCTTGCAGGTAATTAGTATTTAACATTTATAAAGTATCTGTAATTTTCTAAGTGATTATAAATGAGTAAATAAAAAATAAGAGATTGTCTGCTTCCACAGTCACAGTGTAAATGCACAATACAAAAAGGAATGGATGGAAGAAAGCTAGCATTGGAGCAGGTTCTTCTACATTAGCTGATTGGTGCAGCCAGAATGATCTCCCCCTTACCATGGTGATCCTCGTAGGAGACAGGATGTGCTGCACAGACCACCTGGCTGGTGGCAGAATCCAGACAATGTCTCAAATTCTATTGTGCCAGGCAATGTAATCTGATGAGTTGAATTTTAATAACACCTTGAGAGATCTAGAATACCAAGTGCTGCCAGTGATATAAAAATGTGACTTTGTTTTCATACTTGCAATAGCGGAGATGGGTAAGGTAAGATCCTGGGGGCACTCTCACCTGAGCTTTTGTCAGGTGTACTTGCTGCTATTGCTCTGGGCAAAGGGTAGAGTTCTGAGACAGTGGAGTAGATAATGATGCATAACAAGGATGGGGAACCTGTAGCCCTCCAGTTGTTGTTCTCCAGGTCCCACCAACCCTAGCCAGCATTGCTAGTAGTTAGGGTTGAAGAGAGTTGTAGTCCAGCAAAATGTGAGAGAGGGCACAGGTTCTAATACATAAAGCCTTTTCCCCAGCCTTCTTGATAATAGTATTAGGAAAGGCAAAATATTGGGGCCAGATATTCTTCAGAGTAGTTTCCCTGCTCCAACAGGTATTTCAACCACCTCTACTGCCATTGATCTCTGCAGCTAAAGACTGCATACTGAATGGCTAGATAACTTTTGCCGAGCTCTGGAATTTGTATCTAAAGTCTCTGAAGAGAGTAGTACAATGTATGAGTCTCTCTTTTATTAACTGTGTATACTCTTGCATATATAAAATCATTGCAGGTGTAAGTGTGGATTCTACTTTTAAGTTTGGATGGACTCCTCTGATGTATGCTGCAAGTGTCTCAAATGTGGAACTCATGCAAATCCTTCTGAACAGAGGTTCAAATGCAAGCTTTGATAAGGGTAAGCCTTAGTAAATCAGCTATTCTTCTAAGCATTTGTTTTAGGACTTAAGGTTTGCAGGTGGAAATCCAGCAGGAGTGTGGGGGCTATCCAGTGTATTGTACAGAATGTTACATGTATGACTATTTGTCTGCCGGACAGAAACTCTGGGTGTGTGCTCGGTACAATGAGTGCCTCGTTTTTTGTTCTTTTGAGGCCAAAGGCAGAGGTTGGTGGATGAGGCCTTCAGAGACATGATAGTGATATCCCACTCCCAGGGTTGACACTTCCTCCACTGTCATGGTGAATGAGACTGGAAACCCAGTCAGATGAGCGGTGTACAAATAATAAAATTGTATTATATTTCAGGGAAGGAGGGAATCTAGTTCCAATATGGGATGAGGGTGAAAAAGTTTGACTGCCCAAATGGGGAAGGGGCAGAAGTAGGCATTGAAAATGACAGCAGTTCAAGGAGTCTGGAGTGCTGTAACTTAAAAACACACATATCAGAAATATTTGGAAAAAGACACAAGTGTATAGGTTTTATATGGTAATACTAGAAGTGTCTGAACTGAGATGGGAAAGTTTGAGTGCTTGGTTGTAAAGGAGAGCATGGATATAGTGGGCACAATGGAAACCTGGTGGAATGCAGAGAGCTGAAGGGACAGTGTAGTCTCTGGATATAACAGTTTAATTAATAGCAATTGGCAGCTAAATTTTCAATCCAAATATTAGTATAAAAACCAGGATCACAATAATTATCAAACAGTCATTAGAATCTAAGCTTAAAATAACAGGAAATATTCAGCTGAAGGTCATTTTAAACAGCCATGTCTTCACTAGCTTGAGGTCACATGGGCATTCATGCCCATGGTTAGCATTTCATTTCATTAGGAAGGGGTGTTGAAAAACCAGCCAAAGCTGGAAAGAGGCACCTCTCGACACTGATGCTACCTGCTTATCTCACAAGTACCATATAATGGAGTATCCTCTAAGCTATAAATCTGATTTTATCCAAAACTGGTTGTAAACACAAGGACAAAAAACTATATGGAGTATTTTAACATATTTATGGTTGTTCAGGTACAATAAAAGAACATACTTTTAAATAAGTATTAAATCTAGCAACCTGTAGTTGAGTTTAAATATGCATTTAAAGTTTACACTTTAAATTTCAAATTGAGACCAGTAGGAAATTTCCCTTGAAATTTAAACAAATTTAGTGTTATGAATTCTCCATTTCCAATTAAATGCAGTTGATGCTTTCTGTATATTGTGCTTGTAACGAGCATTGGTCTTTGTACACTTATTTTTTACGATGTCTGGTTATTGTGTTTTATTATAGAAATCATTGGTTATTTGTATAATTTTCATTTAGATCAATATACAGTATTGATGGCTGCATGTACAGCACATACTTCAGAAGAGCAGATTTTAAAGTGTGTAGAACTGCTTCTCTCAAGAAATGCTAACCCTAATGCTGCTTGTAGGTAAGCAAACAACATTATCTCCAAATTTCTGACTTATAGTCGTTTTTAATTGAACTTGTTCTGTCATGTTTACTACCAATAGATAACTTCTGAGTAAGTCTTTGGCCTTCACTCTCTGATATGTACTACCAATGTTTCTGTTTGCTGACAGTGCCTTATGTGGGTACTGTTTTCTCCTAAACCTTTTGTCCTCTTCTGAAGTAGCCCTCCAAATGGTTTTGTAATATTTGTTAACCATTTGCATTGAGAAACTTGATAAAAGATTTGAACTTACTTCATTGTATTGGCTAAACTTTGCTGTTGATCCAGTAAGCAAACTAATTTTTCAGCATGCAGTGTTTTGCTGTAGAAGAACAGGTTTGATTGAGGACTAGAAACTCAATGCATTTTGAATGTTACATCCGCTTACAATGTTCGTTGTGTGGAGGATACTTCTTTCAGAGCTGCTACTTTCTAGTTTCTCAAATACTATAAAAACACTATCTTGTTAAATTTTCCACTCCTCTTGAAAAGTAAACTATTTTCCTAAGCTAAATAGCTATAACATTGGCAGTGATAATATCTTAGACCTGAAGAGTGAACATTTTCTGTAACTGTTCCATTAAAGCAGAAATAGCCCTCCAGGTGTTGTTGTACCAAAAGTCCCCTCATCCTTGACCGCTGGACATGCTGGCTGATGGGGATTGGAGTCCAGCAACATCTGGAGAGCCACCCCTGTTTTAAAGCCTTCCATGACTCACAACTGTATTTTTAAAAGAATCTTACATTTTCTATATTAATTTCCACTAGTTTTCAGCCATCTTGGAAACTGTTGTCAGGCAGGATATAAATATTAGCGTATTTGTTTGCTATGGAAATCTCCCATCTGTTCAGAGCTTATCTCTTGCTGGACACAGCCAATTTGCTAGAAAGACCACTAACATTACGAGACTTCAAAATTGCACTAACCTTCGTGCCCACATGTACACATATACTGTCATTTGCAGTGAATCAGAAGTGAGGAAGGTGGAGAGACAATTTGTTCACTTCCAATTTATAAATATTTCCATGCCTACTTTCATGACGGTGATGCCTCCTTATCACAGCTTACCAGGCAATTGACTAGTTCCTGGTGTTAACAAGCCCTCATTCACACTGACCCACATTGGTACAATGGTACCTTGGGTTACAAACGTTTTGGGTTACAAACGCTTTAGTTTACAGACTCTGCTAACCTGGAAGTAGTACATCGGGTTAAGAACTTTACTTGAGGATGAGAACAGAAATCGCGGCGCAGCAGCAGCGGGAGGCCCCATTAGCTAAACTGGTACCTCAGGTTAAGAATAGTTTCAGGTTAAGAACGGACCTCTGGAACGAATTAAGTTCTTAACCAGAGGTACCACTGTAGTTGATTATCTGTAACACTGTTTTATTATCTACCCACTACTGAGGAGAACTTTACACAATCAGAAATCCAGGGGAGCAAGGGAATGGTAAAATTCTTTCTACTCTGCATGGACAGTACAGGGAACCATGTGGTTATGTGCTTACTGTAGTAAACAGTTACCTTTTGTTAAATGCTCTTTGTTCGCCCCAATCCCACAAACCACAGAGGCTTATTCTGTTGGCTGTTCAGTGGCTTCTGTGCAGAGATAGATTTCCTTTGGGAAAAAGTACCCCAGCCCACTGAGACCTTTGATGCCCACCCCTCACCACCTGGACTCAACACAATACTCATTGAACATATTTCCCTAATATTAGCATTGCCAGACCTCTCCAAGAGCTCCTTTTTGTTGCTGGTAAGATTCTCTGTAAGCAGTAGGTTTGGTAACCTGTCATGGACAGTTTGAGTATCGAGGCCTAACTTGCCTTCCCTCCGTTGTTGTCTCCTCTTTGAACTTGAGGAGCATGCACTCAGAGTCTCTGTGTTCATTTTCCCCTGAAAGAGCCTCAAGTAGTGGCTGTTTTACTTAGGGCATCTTTGGCATTGTAGATACTGTATTGGTCCAAATATAAGCCACACTTTTTTTTCTAAATTCTGACCATGAAAATGGGCTTTTACGATATCGCTCCCGTCCCGTCTCGTCCACAGCTTCCCCAGCCTCCCCCAAAGCTGGTTAGGAAAGAACGTGGGGGAGGGGGAAGACCGCCGGCACCGTGGCACGGTTTCCCCTCAGCCCGTGATGCTGCCAGGAATGCGGGGAAGCAGTCCCTGCCCACAGCTTCCCCGCCCTTCCCCCTCCAGCTGGGAAAGGGAGGAAGCAGGGAAGGGGGAAGGCTCCCCCCCTTCCCAGTATGCAGCCAGGAGCACAAGTCAAACACACTAGGAGCATGGGAAAGCGGCGCTTGCCCCACGTATAGTCCTCCGTCCTCTCCCCCAAGGCCAGGAAGGAGGAAGCCACCAGCAATGCAGCGCCCCCCACCCTTGCCCAGAATGCGGGTAAACTGCCAGGAGCGTGGGGAAGCTGCACCCACCCTGCATGCAGTCGCTAGTCCTTTCTCCCCAGGTTGGGAAGGGGGAAATCCACCAGCAACGCTGCATGGCTCCCCCTGCCCAGCATGCAGCCAGGAGCGTGGCAAGCGGCACCAGGAGCGTGGTGAAGCGGCACCTGTCCTACCCGAGGGACATACTGCGGGTCCTCTTTAGTACCCATAGGATTTTCTTATACATTTGCCATTTACCGATGTGATTGCCTGCGGAATTTTAAGGGAGCGCCTTCGGGTATTGTATTTTTTTCTCTCCCCCCCTCCGAATTGTAAAGGTGCGGCTTATTTGCGGGTGCAGCTTATATTTGGGCCAATATGGTAGCTGTTGTCTGGCCTTAGTACCATTTCTCATTGCTCAGGTGCACCATCC